>NW_027423728.1:2869166-5738333 GCF_013202065.1 Cotesia typhae
TTTACCATTTTACTTTGTAAATATTGACGTTGCTTGTATTAGAAATTTAGTAACTGTATTTTATACTTTTTACATATCATGCAATCATTTTTTAGGTACCAAATGATAAATATCAAAGCCAAAATTCTTAATTATTATACTTAAAACATTTTAGACTTTCACGCAGCGAATATTACTGTTTGAAATAGTATTTTCTTCCATGTAAAAAATAAATTGTAGCATTTAAATGTTAAATATTACATAGTGATTATTAGAATCACGATTTTATTGTTTGAAATGGTAATTTTTAGCAGTTGATCATTACTTATTATAAATCGACGATTATTTATTACAATTTACTTTTTCCGTGCATCAATATTGATGTGTTAACAATTGCAACCCAAGAAGATATTAATAATAATTAATAAAAATAAAAAGAAAAAAAATAACAACAATCATAAATTATAACAATTATCACAATTTCACATACGTAACGCCATTTAGTTGCTAATTTAGCATAGGTTAAAAGATCTCGATTTGAATTTGTGCTTTTTCAAAGTTTTATATTATTTTTAGCTATACACTCGAAAAAAGAAAAATAGAAAAATTACATTATATAATGTAACGTGGCGCTTCGTAATGAAAACTCGGAAAATTGCAGTTTCAGATTGTAATTATTACAGATTTTATAAGAATTACATTGTAAGATGTGATACTTACATTAAAAGCTCTGAAAATTAACATTCAAAGTTTGAATTTAGAAAAATGTTATTTCGAACTGTAATTTTTCGATTTTTCTTTTTTCCGTGTAGTTAATTTATTGTGATAAGTTTTCGTAGTAGTTCTAAATAGATTATAATTTCAAACTAGATCGAATTTATTTATTTAATTTTGAACACGCAAATTTGGTAGTACGTCAAATGTTAATCGAGATAATTAAGAACAAAAAAGAAATTTTGTGATGGACGCATATTTTTATCATAAAGTGAGTTTTTATAGTTAAATTTGGTACCGTCAGAAAGGTTGTTACCTGAATTGATTTCTTGTCACGGTTTGATATTTTTTTTATCGATAGTCAATTTATCTTCTAAATAAGTAAGAGAATAAAGAAAAATTTTTGAAAGGCATGATTTTATTTTTAACGGAATTTTATAGTTAAATTTTGTATTAACAGAAAGGTCTTGACTGGAATTTGTGCATTTTCACAATTTTATATATTTTTTGATAGTCAAATTTTTATTTCATGTTTTTGGAAAAGTTTTGAATAGTTTATTGATTTAATAATTTTGTTCATTACATTTTCCACTATAAATTATTGATAATCAATTCTGTTATAGTACTATTATTTTTTTGAATTATTTCAAAAAAACCCAAACTACATATTTTGTGATTAAAAATATCGAAAAATTACTAAACCAAAATTTTTATCCATAATTCGTAATTTTTGGTAGTCGCATAGTGATTGCAAGCTACGGTTTGGCTTAATTGAAACACGATGTAAATTCCAAAAAAATTTAAGTGACTCTAGCTGTGTGTTATGAGGCGTGCAAAATACCAATAAATATATATCTATAATACTGAAAAAGTTTGTCTCTTAATATGTAAATATAAAATATAAAGATAATTTTATTCATTAGCAAGTATTAAATAATTCATAGTGCACTAGAAAGTTGCAGGCGAAAAATATTTAGTCACAAAGTTAGATTACTTTCATTATAAACTTTTTCATTTTAATTTTCAGTGCTCTGTACTCCTTATGCAACTTAGTGGGATCGCACGTCTTTAATTAAATATATTAATACTGAAGCTAAGGATGGAGTCGCAGACAGTCTGGGTTAGACAGTTATAAAAAATACAACGTCTGGTGAATCATATTAAAGTTTGTTTTTTTTTTTACTGAGAAAAATCTTCCTTTTTGTTCTGCTTATTTAATTCTATTTTTTTATTACAGTGTCAGGGTCATTGTTAATTGATGCAATTAAGTAGTTTAGTTTTACACTTGTTAAGCAATTAAATTTTAAAAGACTTTTTTAATGAAAAATATTTCTATTAATCTTTGAATTTAATTTTTAAATGAATTATATTTTCATTATAAAATTAAATTCAATCTATATTATTAAGAGAATAAGCAAAATTTTGTGGCCAGTGTATTTACATGATAAAAAAAAGTTTTGTGGTTAAATTTGGTATCGTTGGAAAGATCTTGACCTGGAGTTGTGTCTTTTCAAGGTTTCATATCATTCTCACCGATCCCTGATTAAACAAAATGATTTGATATGATTAAAAATGATTATTTTTCTAATTATTTTTAATCTTGTCAAATCATGTAAATCATTTCAAATCATATCTCTAAAGGGGCATTCAACATTGTGAAATCATTTTTTTTAATAAGGGATAGTCAATTTATGATGATAAGTATTTAGGCTGCATTTGAAAGGGCTCTATCTCTAGGTACATAAATGAGAAATGACTTTGTATCTTGTGAACTATTGACATTTTTAATGATATAAGCTCATCCCGATGTTACACTCATCAAGACCTTTCATTTTAGTACCCACATGGCATTTTGATATATTTTTCATATATACATATATATAATATAAATAAATATATGAAAAATTGATATGGGTACTCAAATGAAAGCTCTGGATGAGTGTAATATCGGGATGAGCTTAAATCTTTAAAAACGTCAATAGTGAAAAAAGTAGAGTGCAATTTAACAAAAATCAGTATTTAATAAATCAAAATTTTATTTATTTATAGTTCACAAGTCACGGCAGTCACATAGTGACTGCAAGGTTGCTAGTTAATACATTATTTTTCTATGGAAAATTTTACAATCCTGATAGAAATAATTTTTTTGTAAGCGTAAAAATGGAAAGTAAGAAAAGTTATGACTGTAAGAAGCTCACAAGTCTTTATTATAAAAAAAAATATATAAATTGAAATTTTCAATATCTCAATAGAAATAAATCAGTAGTGTATTTTATATTTAGAATAAGAAAATAAAAAAAATAAAGACCGAGTGGTAAAAAAGTAAATCAATACACATTTCCTACGAATGCTGTTTTTTATGGTTATTATTATTATTATTCATATTCATATGTATCGATATATAGGAGAAAAAGTATAAGCGTAAGTATAGATGGGTTTATTGATATGAGGGTTGAAAGTAAATTTTATTTTCGGCATTGGATGTCACATGTCTCACTAAATTTATCCTTAAGGATCTTAAATGATTCAGACGATCGCAACCTGCGTATTCTACACGCATCAGACTGCTAAAAGGAGTCGGAAATCTAATAAAAAAAAAAGTAAAGAGAAATAAAAAGGTACCGGAGATAAGATGAGACGTGGAATAGTTTTTCTCAGCGTTTGTTAATAATAAAAAAGACACTTTTTGACCGCCGTAAGTGTATCGAAAATTCGAGACAAAATGTCCCCGGTTCCAAATTCTACTCTGTCGACTACCCTTGTGTTGGGTTTGCGTCCTTTTATTGCGCCCTTGACACGTCCCGCAGCCCTGGAAACCGGCCAAATGCTCGAGAACTATGAGGATTAATTTTTGCGACAGTCGAGGTAGGGGATCGGTTTCAATTTAAACAAAATTATTTATTTTATTTGTATTCGTTACATTAAAAGAAATTAAATTAATATTAATTAAGTAATAATTTTTATTTAATCATGAAAATTCTACAAAACTTAATAAAATATTGTCTTTTAATTACGCATTTTACAAAAATAAAATTATAAATATTTCATTTTTTTTTTAAATTTATTGTTCGTTTTTCAAATTACTTTTAATTGATTACACAAAATATTTATACTTATATTAACAATAAATGAAAGCATAATTTAATAGTAACTAAAACTAAACAGTAAATATTTTAAATTATGCTAGTACACAGAAAAAAAAAAATTTGCTTGAATCAAGTAAATAATTTTGAAGAACTTTTCTTCTTGGTTTGAATAGAAAAATTCTTAAACTAAGAAATTTTTCTGGGCTTAAGTAAATTTTACTAGATTCAAGAATTTTTCGTCTTGATTCAAGACAATGAAACTCTAAAATTATTTTCTTGGTTCAAGAATTTTCATCTTGATTCAAGCTAAATTTTTTTTCAGTGTAATTGCTTAATCTCAATCATTCTTTTTTTTTTACAAAATTGATAATTTAAATTTATAAAGAGGCGTGCAGTAACCTATCGGATCTGGCCTTTGCTTATCAAAGCATTGGACCGGGTTCGAGTTCAGCGTACAACAACGAATATTTCCAATGGTTAAGTGTATTATTCTGCTTAGCCCAAAAAAATAAAATGAGTTCCAACCTCAAAAGTTCACCCCCTATTGTAATTGGCCATGACCTTAGTAGTTTATGCGACTTTAAAAATAGTATATTGTGCAACTAGTGCGATAAGTTGTCGATTGCTCACGAGAACGAAGTTGAACGCACGAGCGAAGCGAGTGCATTCATTCGCTCGAGTGAGCAATCGACAACATCGCACGGGTTGCACATACTATTTTTTATTACAAATGCGGTGATATACGTAGGCACAAATAACGGGGTCCAGGGGCGAAGCCCCGGCGGGAGGTTGGGGGGGGGGGGGCAGTCACTAAAAACAAATAAAAAATAAAAAAAAAAGAAATAAATATATTTTGAATATTAAATACAAATGAATTAATATTAATTAACATAGTGTAAATTTATTTGAAACAATCAACACAAAATTAAACTGCTCAATATGAGTTTTTTCTACTTTCGTTAAAATAAATTGTCAAATTTGAACAATTTGAAAACGTGATGTTTAAATTTTTTAAGTTTTTTGATGGGATCGCATCTAAAATTTCAAAATTAACATTTTCTTTGTCTGTTATTTCAATATCCATCGCTGTTTCCACTGCTGCTTCATTAGCCGGATCAATCGGTGGTTGTTGCTCTCTTGAGGTAGATGGCTTGGCTGATATGGTGCTAGCAATTTGTTGACCGATTCGTTTTTTGTTGCCCACAGAATCTTCAATGTAGCCTTCAGCTGTTGGGCTGGATTTCCATCCTCCGTGTCTCTTGATAGTAAGAAGATCAGCACCAGAATCAGCCAACAAAGTTGCTGAAGATCTTCTGAATGAATGTCCAGTGTAAGACTCAGGATTGGCCAATTTTAAAAATGTTGCTATTATTTTCGGCATACTACCAAAGGTGTTGATACCGATGTTTTGTGACCTACATTTGCCGTTTCGATAACTTACAAAAAATCTTTTTGTAGCTAAGTTGGTAGGGCGCGATTTGGCATATTTTTTATAAATGTGGTAAAAATCATCAGTTACAACAAACGATCTAGGTCTGCCAGTTTTAGTATCCGGAATTTTGACCAGTAGCATATCACCTTTATCTTCTATATCGTCCACAGTCAACTCAGTTAATTCTTTTCGCCTACATGCACCTTGCACTCCAAAAATTAAAGCTACCTGAAATAATGAAAATTCTAATAAGTTTATTTATTGATTCCTAGATCACACTAAAGTATTTAATTAATTATAATAACCTTTATAGGCAAGTACTGATTGTCCGGAGCTTCACCCAGGAATTAATTGATTTGCTCTGCACTCAGTGTTAAAGCTTTTGTGCTTTTAAAACCTTTGTTTTTTTGCTTTAAAAAAGCAATCAATCTTGAATAATTGTAAATATTAATGTTGTGTTTAATATCAACCATACTTCTTAACATTGAGTTGCCCACAAACTTGATGGCTTTAAATTTTCAGCGAGTTCACCAAAATAACTCAAAAAAACTGTTTCCGACAGGCTTTTAATTTTTTTTGACGTTCACCGCTGCATGAATTTTTTGTATGCTGATTCATACTTCGGTCTTGATTTTTCAGGAGTTAAATTATTAATAACCTCATTAGCTTTTTCACTAATTTCAGGTGGTATAAATTCCTCATCGGCACTTTTAGGGGTTTCTGGGATAAAGTCGGGATTATTATCCATTTTCAACCTTTTTTTTAATTGTAATTTTTTATTTTAATATCGTTATAAGAATATAAACTTTCGATGTCAACCTCACTTCTTTAATATTGACAGTTAGATTGTGTTTTTTTTTTTGTTGTTCATTTTAATTTTAGCAGATTTAGCAGTCAGTTTGCGTGCGACAAGGATAGTTTGCATGTGCCAAGTTTAATTTGCGAAAAAACTCACGCATAATTTTAAAATGGGCAAACAGCTCTTTTTCAACCGCAACAGCGAGCGCTAAGATACTACTTATTCCGCATGAGTAATAAAAAAATTATAAAAAGATAAAAAAGCATTTTGATAAAAAATTTATGAAGAATAAAAAAAAATTTTTTTTAAATGTAAGTTCTGAATGTTCGAAGTGTTTGAGAATAAAATCCTCTATGGTTCATTCTTATTTAGCCACTTGCTAAAAAATGATACATTTTTACTAATAATTAATTTTTTCGATAAAATGATAACGATTTTTTATTATTTAAAAATTTTTAACAAATTAAAATAATTAATATAAAGATTTTTTTATCCAACACTGTGCATCAGAAAAATAATTCGCTTGCATAAGATTTTTATTTAAAGAATTTGCATTATCTTTTAATAATAAGAAACAAAATTCAGAGCTAAAAACCGGTTGAATAAAAATAAAATGTTTTTTTCGAGAATCGCAAACGCTAAGGCGGAGTTCCCCTTAAAAAGTCATTAATAAAAAATGAAAGGAGGAAAAATTTATTGACACATTAATTACAAACGCACGTCATGAAGTTGAATGCTAAACACACACGCGGAAATTTATTTCAAATATCAAAACAATATTAGTCTTTTTTATGCATATAATTTATAAAATCTAGAATCGTTTCACGCGAAGACACAACTATTAATTGAGGATCATTAATTATGGTTTATTTATTCACAACCGGTCGAAAGGAATCAAATGACTTTCAATGTTTGTCCGTGAGAAGGTCATCAGTGTTTTTCTAGACCTGGATTGGTGGAGATGGAGAATCTTCAGTATATAAGCTTCGGAAATCCTTTAGTTGTTAAATCGACAGTGTCGAATCATCTATTTTGAGTTAAAAAAAATTCATATTATAATTTTGCTGCAATGAGTAAGTTGGTATTATTCCTGTTTGTCTTTGCGCTGTTTGTTTGCTACGTTTCTGCTTACGCTGCTGATCCTGGAGTTAAATTACAGGGTAAATTATTAATTAATTAATTTACTTTTATTATTAAAATATTATCGTATAAATTAATACTTTGAATTCATTTTTATTTTTTTCAGCTGACGAAACTGTCAGAGTCGCAAGAGAGGCATCAGCTCTACCAGATCCTGGTAAATACCATAATCGCGGTCATGGAGGATACCAATATCACTACCAACCGCACTATCCGTCCTGGAATAAATACCATAATTACGGAGGTTGGGGTGGATCACGCAGAAAACATTGATTCTTCTGAGTAATTAAAAGTACACTGAGAAAAAAATACTTCTATTAAGAATTTATGTTCTTATGTTGACACAAGAATGTATTTTCATAAAAAATTCCAAGACAGTATTTTTTTGTCAGAAAAATTTTTTAACATAATTTTTATTTTTATCAGTATAAAATTGAAGTTATCAAAAATTTTCATTAAATTTGTTTCATGTTTCTGAATTAATTTTTATAGTTGTTCAAAAAAATTTTATTTACTAACATATGTTCGTACGAATTTAAAAAATGTTTGATTAATAAATAGTTCAAATAACTAATTCAAATAACTGAATCGCGTTTATTTCATAAACATTCTTTTAAATTAAGTTAATTTTTTTTCAGTGTACAAGATTAGAATATATTTATCCCGGTCTTGAAATGTATCTTGTTTAAATCTCAAACTCAAAATTCAAGTCTCGCATTGATCTCAAAAATCAATCAATTCTTTGACGTTTTGTTTTGGTTTTGAATTAAATTGAATTTTTCTAGAACTAAGGCAAAGTCATTTTTAAAATGACTTGAATTTTTTATTAATTAATTGTTTTTATGATAATTTTTATTCATATTTCAATTGTTTACATTAGTTTACGTTAATTGAAATCACATGTTGAGTCTACAAATTGAGCTTTTAAAATACGTAATATCTTGAACCAGACCTTTTTTTTTTTTTTTTTTTTTTTTATATATTTTTATCAATTCTAAATTAGAAATATGAATAGCGTAGAGTAGGACATCCTTGAAAGAACTCAAATAGGAATTAATAATACAATTAACTTACTGCTTTGATTTGAAAAAACTGTGTTTTCAATTTTTTACCAGCCATATAATTCAATTTTTTGTTAAATTTTTCAGTTCAATTAAATTTTTTCCTTATTCATTTTACCCGAGATAAATACAATTGACCTGAAGAGGCTTAAAAAAATTAATTCTTTAAATTTCTCAATTAAAAAAAAAAAGATTTTTTTTGTTACAATTTTTTTTTTAGTGGTCCATTATACCCCACATATCACAAATCGGCCCAAAATATCATAAAAACATTATAGAAGTCATAACTTGACGCCTTGCCCCACCCTTCCCTACTACACAAAATCTTGATTAAATTATTTATTATAAGGTTGAAAAAAATTGAAAATATTGCATTTAATTATTGCAATGTATCATTAATTTTTAAATTAATAAACTAGCCATAAAATATATTGGAGTAATGGTAATTTTCACCATAAACAAACACAAAATTAAATTTTTTCAAAAACCTTGTAAATAGGACTTATTTTACTACGGTAGGGTAATAAGGCCTGCGGGTTGTACATACTGGAAATAGTTATACTATACTTGATAAAATTGGTATTAGAGATCAATCATCACTTAAATTGAACAACAATACTTTTTAAGATGTTGATAAAAATTAGAACAATGATTTTAAATTATTAAATATAAAATTATAAAAAATGTTTACCATTTACTCAAATCGTTTTTTAACAATTCTTCTACGCTAGTTTAGCATATTTAGGATGATGAAATATAGAGGACAAGGAACGTTGTATCGGGTCTCTGTAAATTTGTAGCGACATTTCTATGCTAGACGCTTCTACCAGAGAAGTCTTTAGCGGAAGTGGTTATTTTAAATAGCATTTCTATCACTTAGGCCTTATTACCCGTTGGTACCTTATTAGATTGGATCTTGTAAAGACATTGCAAGGCTTTTCTAAAATCTTTGTTTTTATTCTTGAAATGTAATCCATGGTATTATTTTGAAGTCACAACAAGATCAATAGAATCTTGATTTCGATTGAAACCGTACTTAAAATTGAAAATTTATGAAAACAAGGAACGATTTGATAAAGATCGAAGCGAACAAACATAAAAAATTAATTAAGAAGCCCTTAAAGCTTAAAAAATTGACTTTGTTCCCATTCGCCCCAATATAGGGATCGTAATTTCGAGCATCTTTACAAGGAAAACTTTTCAAGAACCTATACTCCGGCCTCTCGGGACTAAAAATTTCACGAGGGACTCGGGAGCATATCTCTTCCTCTTCCTCTTCCACTTGGACTCAAAGATATCCCAATATCTCGAGCCATGAATTCTTCGGTTCTTATCCTCGGTATATCGTGTAATGTCCTGAACACACCCGGGGCTATCGACCGATGTATCTCGACTCTAGACGCAATTGCAGACTCAGATGAAATGTAGAGAGCGACCAAGGTCCAGCTCGGGAATGCCTCCGGGTAGCTATCAGCCCGATAGCTTCTCAACTATATTCTTCAGAGAATGCCGACCCTTTCTATTTGACCAGGGTATAACTAAGTGTACCAAGTCTACTGAGTTGGGTCATTATGAAGTGGACTACCGGGTTTAAGTATTCACTTGGTAATGTCTTCTACACCGGTACAGATACGGATCAAATTAAATCCCACACTTTTATCCGATGAAGAAGGGTTAGAATTTGGTAGCTACTGGCCCTATGTAACTTCTGCCTCAAACATCCGCTACTTTAGATTTGTAGCAGGGTATCCAATAAAATCATTGACTGGTCTAACGGGCACGGCAAATATGTCGAGGGCCAGCAACCCAGCAACCCATCAACCCATCAACCACTATCCTTGTTTGATTAACGCTGTTCCAAGGATATATTATGTGTTACAGTAATTTGTTGGGACCAGATCCTCGACAACGGTATTTCGCTCAAGTACCATTTAATTAATTAGTTAACTCAATATATCGATTTATCTACCAGAATTCAAGTACCAACAACTAATTGTCGAATTCTTCAATTTAATCTCTGAAATTCCATTTGATAACGAAATAATTCTACTTCAATAAATTATTGTATATTTTTATCAAAATTTTCTTCTTTTCATTGTCTATTATTATGTAATGCAGTTAGTTCTCTAATTCAAAATACCGATTTTAGCTATGCTACACCAAAAGAAAAAATCATTAGATGTAAAAAAAATATTCTTGATCCAACACTGAAAAAAAAATTTACTTGAATAAGGTAAATAATTTCATCTTGATTTCAGTAGGAAAATTCTTCAACTAAGAAATTTTTCTTGGTTTAAGTAAATTTTGCTTAATTCAAGAATTTTTCGTCTTGATTCAAGACCATGAAACTCTTCGAAATTATTTTCTTAGCTAAAAAATTTTTCTCTTGATTCAAATTAATTATTTTTTCAGTAAAGAAAATCATTGGGAATAATTTTGAACGTCTTGAATCAAAGCAAAAAATTCTTGAATCAAATAAAACTTATTTAAGCAAAGAACAAATTCTAATTTCAGAATTTTTTGCTTGATTCAAAGATGTTCTAAGATATAAACTCTATGCTGATCGATGTTCAAGCGAACGTTTTATTAAATATCAATCGTACTTTTCTGAGGATTGTTTCAAAAAACAGAAACATTAATTAAAGATATAACAAGTATTTCTTATCAAAAATAGCATAAACGAGCGATATTCATTTTTTTATAAAAAATTTTTGAACTTAGTGACTTTCGATATTTACGTGAGTGGAAGTAAGTGAGCGATAATCTGTAAAAAGCGGCAGCACTAGTGCGTGAGAAAGAAACAAATAGCTATAACCTATTGGTATCTTTTTCTTGTCTAGGAACATCCTTAAAGCAGTTAAACTTTTCAAAATCATTTTATTGGTTCTAGAATTTTTCTCTTGAATTAAGTTAATTTTTTTTTTTTTTAATATATGTGAGATAGGACAGCATCATTTTACCTTTATAAATGCTTATTCGAAACAAATTTCTATCTCTATTTGATCAAAAGATAGCGAGTGTAATTTTCATATTTTTCATCTAAATTATAAAAGTGGATATTTCTTGTCAAAAATTTTTTATAAATTAGCAATTTTAGATAGAGTTACATGAAACTTTGACTCATCGATTTAAACATGTCATATTTTAATGACATTTTTTTAAATATAAGTTACGCACGTTTTAAAAAAATAGTCCACTATTTTTGACTGCATAGTAGCTGTATATTATAGTACTATTTACAATTTAAGATCATAATTATATTTCCAGAAAAATAGTAACTAATTTTATTCTACTTTTTATAATAAATAAGACTGTTTGTGATGCAAAATATTAAATTTAAATATTTTTTTTTTCTACAGCAAGCTGACTGCGAACAAGAAATCAAACCTTAAAATTCACTTTATCGTTATTTTAGAATAAATATGAAAAAAATTTATCCAAAAATAGAATATTTATATTTAATATACTTTATATTTACAATATGGGGTTGAACCCTACTGATATCATGCATGCATGATAAAAAATATAAAAAGTAGTGATCACACTTTAGGCTTAGCGAACGGTAAATAAAGTGTGTCTGGTACATAACAGAGAAACTAGAAAAATTTACCGAAATATGAAGTAAGGCAGAGGAAGAAAAAATAAAAATAAATATAAATATAAATAATATAATGTTGGTAGTAGGTATGGAAAAGTTGTATTCACATGTATCAGTGAGTGTTGTTGAATCGCAAAGGCATCGCCCGGATATCAGGACCCGCTTAAAAGATGAAGGACCAAAAAAACTGGGAGGGTATAAGATCAAATAGTGGACAGTGAATAGAAAAGGGTCCGGAGATACGCGTTTCCACTTTCTTTGATATGAAAAAGACCAGAAGAGCGTGTCGATGATATTCCAATGCTACATCACAAACGCTCTACAAAAATTCGTATTCGTATTCGTATTCGTATTCGGTTGATGTACGGATATTATATAAGAAATGGATGAATTTGGGGGATGAGGATCAGGGAGTCAATCGAACTCCTGTACAACTAATAAGGGTCGCAAAAAGGATTTCAAAGGATCCAAATTTAGTATGGTTATTTTATTTTGTTTTTACTTTCAACTGACTCATTTGTTGAATAAATATTGTCGTCTGTAAGCGGATCGAGAATATATTCCCCAATAAGTTTATTTGAATAAAGATAAAGTAAAAAGTAAAGCAGGTTTTTGTATGGAGATAAGGAAATGCTAATATTTATCATTCTAAGTAGTAACTAGTCCTGTTTTTTAATAAAATTGTCAATGACACTGTGTAGAACAAGATTAATTACTGTTTTTCTGTTCACGAAAAAAAGAAAAACAGAAAAATTACGTTACATAATGTAACCGTGGTCCTCCATATAGAAAACTGGAAAATTTTTAGTTTCAGATTGTAATTATTACATTAAAATATAACCATTACATTTTACAATGTAAGGTACCCGCGGTTAATAAGGACTGTCGGATAATAAGGCCTAAGTGATAGAAATGCTATTTAAAATAACCGCTTCCGCTAAAGACTTTTCTAGTAGAAGCGCCTAGCATAGAAATGTCGCTACAAGTTTATAGAGTCCCGATACAATGTTTCTTGTCTTCTATATTTCATCATCCGTCATATGCTAAAGTAACGCAGAAGAATTCCTAAAAAACGATTTGAGTAAATGGTAAACATTTTTTATAATTTTATATTTAATAATTTAAAATCATTGTTCTAATTTTTATCAACATCTTAAAAAGTATTGTTGTTCAATTTAAGTGATGATTGATCTCTAATACCAATTTTATCAAGTATAGTATAACTATTTCCAATATGTATAACCCGCAGGCCTTATTACCCTACCGTAGTAAAATAAGTCCTATTTACAAGGTTTTTGAAAAAATTTAATTTTGTGTTTGTTTATGGTGAAAATTACCATTACACCATTATATTTTATGGCTAGTGTATTAATTTAAAAATTAATGATACATTGCAATAATGAAATGCAATATTTTAGTTTTTTTTTTCAAAATCTCCCTTAGCCAGGCCTTATTACCCCCCGGTACCTTAATTCTTATAAAATCTGAAATAATAACAATCTGAAACTTTAATTTTTCCAGTTTTCTATGCGGAGTGCCACGTTTATATTATATAATGTAATTTTTCCATTTTTTTTTCTCCGTGCTGATGTCAAACATCTTATATTGTAACTAAATAAATAATTAATGAATAATATCACTGTAATCTAAAAAAATTGAAGCTGTGTAGGATACTAATTCAATCTCATTTTACATAAATTTCACTTGATTCTGTAAATGATCAAATTGATACAGGAATTTGTTAAGATGTAATAAGCCTTATTAAAAAAACTTGAAATCTTGAAAAAGAAAGTAATTTTAACTACAATTAAGGGCCCAAAAATTTGAGGGAATTTTCTTTATATCTTTAAAACATTATTTCAAAGTATCAGCGAAAGAAAATAGTTGTTTCAAATAAAACACATGACATTTAACTTGGCTGTCACCGGACAATTTTTTAATTTTATTTAATAAAAAGATTTGTTCCAAATAATTATTTTTAAAAAATTGCATTTTTTATTTTTTCTAATTTCTAGATGTCAATTTTTTTTCTTTTTTTTTTGCCATAGTTTATTTGTTATAAATTTTTAAAATGATTAAATATGTGCTAAGGTAATTCTCATATAAAACACCCTACTGTCCAATTTGTTGAGGAAAAACTTGTTAAAATCAGCCGAAATTTTCAAAATTAACCGAATTTTATAAAAATCTTCTTGAAAATAAAAAGATTACCGCAAAACTTATCAAAATTTGCCAAAATTAATAATTAGCGAACAATGAAGCAAGCAAATAATGAAAAGAGAGAATTGTTAGATCAATAAAGTAGTGAAATTCGAACTACTAAAGGGAGTTATTTGATAGCGTGGATCATAAGTAGAGAGCGCGCAAAAAAGTGATCCCTTATGTGTGTGTTATGAGAACGCCTCGAGGTTAAATTCAGAGGGTTGTTTTATTCTATTTACCGTCTTTTACATCTTAGTGTTCCTCTTTCTTATCCTCGCTTCTATATCTTCCATTGTATATAATATATAACATGAATATATTTTTTTTTGGACTCAAAGATGAGTCAAAGTAGAGGCCTACAGCGGGAGATATCGGACCTGAGTGAACTTCAAAGCTGTATGTCACTTCGAAGGGATGTTTGTCGATATACAAAAATATATAGCATTGAATCGATAGCAAAACGATAAGTTTTGGGTTACCGCGCGGTTCGATGAATATTTCCAAGAGATAAACATTTAGTTTTACATTGACATTTTATTCCGAATAACTTTATTCGCCTTTCTATTCGAGCCACCAAGATCTACTACTCCAATGATATAGATTTACGGTAAACTATGCTCTTTACTCCATGCTGATGTCTTCCATCAAATTGAACAGCCAGCTTCCTATAAATTACATTGTTTTATTACATTATTTTTCTCTCCGTTATCATTGAAGAATGTTTTTTTATTCATCGGGTTAGCTCAACTGCTTCTTTCATTTGCATATATCAATTCGATTTAATTCATTCGGGGTTTTTATTGCTTTTTGCTTACAAAATTAAATAAAAAAGAGTTATTGTTTTCCGCACAAATTAAATATTCACATTTGACTGAATTATCACAGAAATAAAAACAGTTAAATATCGTTAGTTGATTTAATTACCTTAAAAGAAAAATTAATTTAATATTCATAAAGTTATGGACCCAGTGATGCAAATTATTCGGAGGTAACTGTTATTCAATTGATAGATGCGTCCAATTGTTTTTAATGACTGTTGTTGATGTTATAATAAATAACACTGATAAATATTTAAAAAAAAACTCGGAATATTTCAAGATTGATACTGATGGTCAGCAGGTTATGGGCCCAGTACAATCCAAATTATCAATCGTTTCTGTTATTAAATTAATATGATATTCATTGCTGTTTTAATTCTTAACTAGGAAGCTTGCAGTCACTATATGACTGCCGTAATCTGTGAACCATAAATAAATAAAATTTTGTTTTGTTAAATAGTGACTTTTGTTAAATTACTCTGCACTTTCTTAACTATTGACGTTTTTAAAGATATAAGCTCGTTCCGATGTTACACTCATCAAGAGCTTTCATTTGAGTACCCCATGCATTTTGATATATTTTTCATATATACATATATATAATATATTTAAATATATGAAAAATTGATGTGGGTACTCCAATTAAAGGTCTCGATAAGTGTAATATCGGGGTGAACTTATACCTTTAAAAGTGTCAATAGATCACAAGAAACAAGGTCGTTTATTAATTATGTTAAATTGCACTGTACTTTATTAACTATTGACGTTTTTAAAGATATAAGCTCATACTGATGTTACAGTCATTAAGAGCTTTCATTTGAGTACCCACATGCATTTTCATATAATTTACATATATACATATATAAATATATGAAAAATTGATGTGGGTACTCAGATGAAAGGTCTTGATGAGTGCAATGTTGGAATGAGCTTATATCTTTAAAAATGTCAATATTTCACAAGATAAACGGTCATTTCTTAATTTTGTTTAATTGCACTGTATTTTTTTAACTATTGACGTTTTTAAAGATATAAGTTTATCCCGATGTTACTTTCATCAAGAGCTTTCATTTGAGTACCCACATGCATTTTAATATATTTTTCATATATACATATATATAATATATATAAATATATGAAAAATTGATATGGGTACTCAAATGAAGGGTTTTGATGAGTGTAATGTCGGGGTAAGTTTATATCTTTAAAAATGTCAATATTTCACAAAATAAAAGGTTATTTCTCAAATATGTATCTAAAGATAGAGTATTTTCGAATGCAGCCTCAATACTTATCATAATAAATTGACTATCTGTGAGAATTATATGAAATTTTGAAAAGGTACAAATTCAAATCACAACCTTTGCAATGCCACTGAATTTCACTAAAAAAATCGATTTTATCATATGACCATCGTGGACCCAAAATTTTTCTTATTCTCTGAATATTACAGATTCTGATATAATAAATCTAAAAATTAGACACTTACCTTCAACGAATGTAAATAATCGGAATAAAATTAATCTAATATACATACTTATTTACCAAGCTTATAATTAATAGAGAGGGTGAATAAAAAAAGACGTAAATAATTTTAATAAATTTTATTTTGGAACCATTATCTTTAGGATATTGGCATTAAAAATGTGTTATTATTAATATGTATACTTTCCTTAAAATCATCATACTCATATTCTCATAGCGTTTACATTAATAATTAATAATCAATCGTAATAATAATATATAATATATATAATAAATGATAATAAAATAAATATAATTAATAATAATATTACCGTCACAATATACTCATGTATACATATATATTATACTAATATCCATAATATATATCTATAACTATGTTATATTATGTCCACGAGTTGTTATACAGTGAGTAATAATTAATAATAATAATATTTATTATTATATTATTAATTATTAATTACATTAGTGTAAGTTGCGTTGATTCAATCATTTATTTATTTATTTATTTATTTATTTACGTGGTATCCACACTAAACATATAAAAGCAGTACAAAGCTCCTTCTTCACACACTGTTATTACTTAAACTGTACTTTTGAATTCATTTTTTAATTTTTTTCTTTTATGTCAAATTTATTCTATACACCTAAACAAAGTATTATACTCGTTAATAAATGCATTTATTTATACTTAATGAAATAATTAAAATAATAATAATAATAATCATTACATCATTGTTAATAATAATGAAATAATAATATAATATTAAACTAAATAATGTGATGCGATCCGGCGCGGTTTTATCGTGACTAACTAAAAGTTATTATTATTATTAATTTTTTTTCATTTTAATTTTTTTACTAGTGTTCTGCTAGATTTTAATTATTTCTCGTTGTCTGTTTGTCGGTGGGATTTTTTAGGCAAAAAACATTTTAATTTTCTTAAAATAATAGCTGATATATTTTTTCATTTCTATTAAGCGAAAAACAATTTTTATTTCCAATTAAAAATCCTTTCCTCAGATACAAGCCAGTAGAAATATCCAAAAAAATTTTATGGAAAACCAAAAAAATTTTTTTTAAGAAAGAGACTACGTCTATCGCTTAATTAACATTAAAGTAATTAATAATAATTATTTATTATTATTATTTTTTTTTTAATTAAAATCGACGAGACATTTCTTCTCTTTCTTTGAGAAAATTAATTAAAAATAAATTTCGTATACAAATTGTAATTATAGATAATTCCGGAAATATTCCTACTGGCAAAAGGTACAGCGTAGTATCTAAACTCGTTTTCTATCAATTAATTATTACTTTAAATATTAAACTCTCGCCATTACAAGCCAACCAAACAAATATAGAGTGCATACAATTACAATACCAATTTATTAAATATATCAACTTTTATAATCTAACGATTTAATAATAATAACTTATTCAATAATAATAATAATAATAATTAATAATTAATTTAATAATCATAATTAGTAATTAATCATTGACAATAATTTTATTCATTAAGTATAATTCATTTTTTACTCGTTACAATATTCATCATTCATTCATTGTACATCTAATTTCGTTTCTTTGTTTGGGTTACGCTTCATTTCTTTTTTTTTATTTTTATTTTATATTTTCAGTTTTTGATGTTTACCTGTGGCTCTTTTTTGTATTAAATTGCGTAAATACTTTCAGACAGCAGCATTTTGAGTAATTTAACTTCAAAACTCGGTATTGATGCATAATTTTCCAAGCAGCATAAAAAAAGATGCTAAATTTTTGGAAGAATAAAAAATTACCAAAAAGTTTTTTGTGCCGCTTGAGCATTTATGTAATTCTTCGTGCAAAAAAAATTTCGAATTAAATTTATTTCTCTTATTTATCTATATCTTGAAACAAATACGGCTTTATAGTAGATAATCGAAAATTTATTTTAAGTTTCTTACAATAATATGGATGAATTTTTTTTTGAAAGTAAATTTTCTTTTTAGCAATAATATCATCAAGTTGATTTATCTATCGAAACAGACACTTTATTCTACTCGGTAAAAAATTTTTTTATAAAATTATATTATTGAAATTCCATAAAATTTTGTATATCTTAATGGAAGTTTCTAAAATTTCAGTAAAGACGAAAATGAAACAATTACTTTTCGAGATAACATGCGATTACAGGTTCTCGAAATGATTCATTATTTTTAAAAGTAATTGATTATTTTAGAATAAAATTATGTAAAAGTTTATAGAATTTTATAAAAAAAATTTTTTCCGAGTACGTTATTTTCATTTTTATATTTTTATTAATATTAATATGAATCTTGCACTATTTTGATAATAATTTCTCACTGCACGGAAAAAACAAAATGACACTGGATATCATCTCAGATTATACTCAGTGATATCTGTGGCGAAAAAAAATTTCAGATAGTAGCTAGTATAATCCAGATTATACTAGGTGATATCTAGATTATACACATTATAATCCAGATTATACTGGGTGATATCTGAATTATACTTATTATAATCTAGATTATACTGGGTGATATCTGGATTATACTCATTATAATCCAGATTATACTGGTTGATATCTGGATTATACTCATTGTAATCTGAATACTAGCTACTATCTGAAATTTTTTTTCACTCAGTATAATCTGGGATTTTATCCAATATCATCTTGTTCTTTTCGTGTATAATAAATTATTATTTGTTTCTTCTCCTTATTATCATCATATTTTTGTAAGAAGAAATATTTCTATAATAAATCCATTGTCAACATATTTATTCCAAAATATGAATTTGAGAATTAATAAATTAATTATGACACGAATTTTTTTTTGTACGAGTAAAAAAAATGCTACCGTCTGTTAACATTTGTAAATATTTATATAAAAGTGATTGTAAATATTTCGAAAAATTGATACTTATTGCTATGTATAAAATCAATTAACGCAGTATGGCTGATACAACTCTTAGATTGAAAATTTCTCAAATAGGACGAAGTTCATTAAAATCAATTATTTCAATCCCTGTAATTCCAAAAATTACAAGTGTTATTTAATTACAATTATAATTATCATTGTTAATTATTAAAAATCAGCCTTCGCCGTATTGAAAAAAACAATTTATAAAACCTTGGCCGTGATATTTCTATTCTACCTTATCTATAGACGTTTATCAAAAATATATACAAAGCCTAATTATAATTAACCAATTACATTCGGTTGTTAACAATCTCATTACTCATTAAATTTTTATTTTTGTTCTCAATAATTTATAATTAATAATTTAATTTAATTCAATAAAATTAGTGTTTTTTTGTTAATTTTTTTACGGAGAGTCAACTCGTCCGAGGCTCGATTCTCAGCACGAATACTCGAATGTTCAAGCAACTCTTGAATATTCGAATATGGAGCATCGGATGTGCCAACTCCACGTGTCGGTATTGTTTTATTACAAAATTCTTATAAACCTAGATTTAGATTAGATAATTAGAATTATTTATATTAAATATTAATTAACTAATAACTAATTAAATACCGTGACCAAGGTACCGCGTTTATTGATTCCAATTGTTGTAATTTCTATCATTTATTTATATTACTGGCACATTGTATGTTTCATAGTTTTCAGTTTGTTAAGAATTTCTTCCTGAGAAGACCGTTAGAGCCACAGCGTAAATTATGTTTCTCGAGTCTTAATTTGCGTGTTTAACACCACGCAGGCAGTATTTGACCAGTCGTTTACTGTTTGTCTATTTGTTTAGTGTATTCTAAGACTTTGAGCCGTTAAACATTTTTTTTTATATTTGTAGAAAAATGTACGAATAGTACTGATTAAAAATTGACTTTGAAAAAAAATAATTCAAGTTACTTTGACCAGGATTCGAACCCACGACTTACAGATTAAACGGCCCAAAATTTAATCTTATTGAAGCACAAAGAAAAGTGTTTTATCCGCGACAATATGTCCAAATTCTGGCTTAAAAACAAGAGATAGGATAAAATTTTTCAAAGATCTTTCTTGTAGGAGATTTAATTTTCTAAAAAAAATGATTTATCATTTTTCTGTATCTTAAATATTTCAGCCAAAATTCGTACTTTGAACTTTAAAATACCATGCATAATTTCTACGAACTTTAAATTTAAATTCTAGAGAAAGGATCAGAGATAAAGAAAAAATTGATGATTTTTTTGATAGAAAATTTAATTTTCTTCAAAAAAGTCTTTTGTGATTTTTGGTAACTCTAATATTCAACCCAGAAAAAAAAAAAAAAAACACCAACTATACTATCGCGGTTTTAACACTAAACATCAATACGTCACAAAAACGTGAGACCGTCACGACAAATAGACACATAAGTTACTTCCTAATGAAGAAAAAACGAAATTTACTACAGTACAATACAACAGTTAAAAACACACACACACATATATATATATATATATATATATATATATATATATATATATATATATATATATATATTAACAGAAAAAATGGTCATCAACGTAACCCCCCAATTGGATATTATTTAATTTTTTGTTTATTACCCAACACCTGCAAAACAAGCAGATGCTCTCAAAATATTAAAGTACGGTGACACCTGTCTATCGAATTACGGCCCCAAAAACGCTATAAAATGTGTTTTGTATTTGTTATTTTTTTTCTACTCATCATTCAAAACCCGCAATAGTTAATTCCACCCAATAATTAAATTTTTAATTATTATTTTTACTCTAAATGTCCGATACTATATATAAATAATTTATATCTGATCTGATAATTTCTACACTAGAAAAACATTTTTAAAACATCATTATCAATATTAATAATCATAATTCAATAATAAATTTAATCAATTGCAATAATTAATCAATATAATAAGTATTTTATTTTAAAATTCAACACAACTCATTTTTTTTTTTTTATCTCACTTCCATCTTTCATTTTAGCCTTACATATTCTTTTCATTAATTTTACCATTACTATAAGTATTAATGTAATAATAATAATTTATTTATTTGTTATTATTATTATTTATTAGCATTAGAAAATTTGTACTCTTACGGGGGAGGTATTGTAAGGGACACACAGCTGCCACGCTGCTTTATTATTATTAATAATATTATTATTTTTATTATTGTTATCGTTATTATTAAAATTATTATTATTATTATTTGTTCCTTTGTTCAGGGTAATTTAATATTTTTTATACTCGAGGTAATTGCTTTTTGCTCTTCTCCCATGTCAATTCCAGACGCGACGATATTAGATTGGATATTATTATCGCAACTACTTGTTTTATTTTTTAGCTTACAAGTCGTGTCATTTTGTTATTATCATGGGCTGTTATATTATATTTATTTTACTTTTATTTTTTGCTAAGGATAAGGTTGAGGTTATTTTTTTTTTCTGCGCGGTATAGTGTACTATTATAGCCGAAAGTTTATATTAATGACGAGACAAACGTCTACGGGGAAAACTGGCAGCCTGCAGCCAGGTCTCTTATTTAAGTGTCAAATCATAACCAGCTACGATTTCTTTTGAAATTGCGTTTAAACTTTTTTTTAGAAATTTTCTAAAATTTCAATTATTAATTCAAAAATTTTCGCTGATTATTAAGTTGTTAATTAACACGTCCATTTAATTTTAAAGCGTTAATTGAAGCAACATAATCATATATTTAATTATTGATTACGTATATGATTAATAATTGCATATTGGATAACTTGCATTTGAGGGAACGTTGAGGATTTTTTTTTTTAAATATAATATAATATTTATTAATTATAAGAGGTAAATTAATAAAGATAATTGAATTAATTAACAATTACTAATAGTAAACACTCATACGACACACATGCGGGCCACTAAATTTTTTGAGTCACATAAATTTGCTTTTGTTTATTTAATTTTAGTTTTTTAAATACTTCCAATGGTTCAAAAACATGCGACTCTTACTAAGCTAGTGGGATGTGACGGTAATCGATTTAAAATTGTTTTATATTTGTACGATTATAAGTACGACGTGATTAAAAATTATTTTTACGATTGAAAAACACGAATTATTTTATTAAGGATAATTAATTTTTTTTTGGTATTACTTTATGACGATACGTTTTTTAAAAATCAATTTTGATAATAAAATGCCATTGGAAATTTGTTTATATGTTCATTTTCGAGTTAATTCAATAACTGGAAATTTTACCCGGAAAATTTACTGTTTTGGTAATTTTACAACGGAAATTGTACCCTAGCAGTCATTATACATGTTTTACTAAGGTAAAAAACCCAGTTATTGAGACTAGTCTAGTTATTGATACTTGCAGTTGTATTTTAATTAAAAAAAACGAATCAACTCTGATAAATTAATAAATATAATTTTTGAATTATTAATTTTAAGATTATTGATTTTTTGAGATTTTATTTTTCTAATCAGAATAAAATTGCAAGTCAAACAACTCAGCCAGTGTTAATAACTTGGTCTTTTACCTTATTTCAATTTTTTTTAAGGAAGTTCGAGCGTAAACTAATGAGTCAAAATATTGTTAAAATTTTTTTTTTCATTTTAGTCTTCCTAATATTTGTTAAAATTCTTAATTTAATTAAAAATAATTTAAATAATTTGATAATTGATGATTTTTTACTTATTTAATAAAGTAAAGTAATAAAACTAGGAAAACGAAGTAATTCCGAAGTAATATCGTAATTTCCAACAACATTTTATATTAAAAAAAATTTTAATTAGACTAAACGTCAAATTAAATCCGAATTTGTTAAATTAAATATCTTTTGATTCAAATTTAATCTCAAAGACATGAAACGTGAACAACTATCACAACAATTGCTTAATCGTTTTATTTTAGAAAAAATAGTAAATATACATAAATAAAAATAAATAAAATACTTTGAAGTAATGACTTTCTAGCAATTAATTTTTACAAATATACAAATAAACACCGAGGAGCTTTGTTGAATAAATTAGCGACTAAAATTCACGTCTCACATAGTTACTTGATTAGATACATATACACAGAAAAAAAAATTTTCTTGAACCAAGAAAATTGTAAGAAAGACCGAAGTTATTTTGGAGCAAGAAGAAATTTTCTTGGCTTAAAAAAATTTAATTTCGTTCAAGAAATTGTAACTTCATTCAAAAAATTTTTAATCTTCCTTAAGATTTTCTTGATTTAAGAAAATTTACGCTTGACTCAAGACTTTCTTTCTGTGTAGACAAATATAATTAAAACCGATAACTAATATATTTATTCAATAGAATAGCAATAGTATACCAATGCCAAATGTTTATTATCATTAGCATTTGCCTAAGATTAACGTATCGCTTTTGAATACCACGTAGCCAATTATTTAAAAATTTTTAATTTAATTAATGGATTACTTGGCGTATCTGATGTAAAACAAGTGATCTACGAACTTTGCTAATTTTATTATTATCATAATTATACTCTATAATATACGCGTAATTACTCAGATAATTATTTGACCATTTTTAACCACACAGACAAATAAACTCATCTAATTACTTTACTACACATGTATAACACATTTCGATATACGACAATGACAATAATTATTACTTTTACGATTATTAGTGTTAATATTAATATATTTGAAGCTTATTGATATTAACTAATTTAAAAAATTAGCAAAGTTCTGAGCAATCGTTAGAACCAAGAACCTTAAACAGTTAATTAAGCCTTAGTGACTATTAATAATGAACGACTTGCATTCCCGATCGTGGCCTTTTTTTTTATTTTTATAATTGTTTCGTAATTAGTTATCAAAAACTTTATTTATTAACTCACACTCGACATTTCGTTATTTCTTCTCTGTTGGTAACGTTTGGTCCGCACTACCAGCATTATTTGCATTAGTATCTTTAACTAAGCCGCAAACATTTTGAGATTAGGTCTTAATCCTTTGTGTTCCCATGTCACCATACGATCGGTTTTTTTTATTTTAAATGCGGATTATTTCTTTAGTGTTTAGTGTTTAACATACGACATTGCAAATTGTTATTAAATTTTCGGTTCGTTTTTTTTTATTTCCATAAATCATAAATTTTAACTTTTCAAGTACTCGAGTAAAATGATCAAATATTCATTGTATTGTTTGAAGTACAGTCATTGTTTTGTATGAAGTTTATTTGATCTAAAATTGAACTACTGTTTAACAACGCCAATGTTTGAGCTACTCCGCGAACTGGCGCCCAAGCGTTAACGCACTAACCCAGCCTGAGGCAAAGTAAGCTTTTGAAATTATATTATTTAATCATTTTACTACAAGCATTGATTATAAATTATTTTTCGCGTAATAAAATGCAAATCGTCCCTACTCTTAATTTTAAACTTTATTTTTTTTGTCCAAACGTCCACTAATTTAAACATTACAATTATCAATAATTTCTTACCATGCCAATTCATTAATAAAAAAATAGGGTACAAAATTATCATCTAATTTTTACGCCTTACCAAATCTAATGTTGCTTTTCGAAAAATTCACTTTACTTTTTTTTTTTTTTTTTTTTTAAATTTTACACATTTAAACACAGCCGAATCAAAATGCCCGAAATTACATTCCTAATAAAATACAAAAATTTCTTAATTTAGCCTCTTAATTTCGTCTTCTATTTTAGCTCTGAAACTTTTTCCAATCGATATCCAATTTCATATAAAAAACTATAATCTACCCTTCAGTCCTTATATAATTTATAAAAATCATTGCTTATTAAAAAATCCCTCGAACCGTATTAAAAATATTTGCATTGTCGCTTTATTGTTTTACTCTCATTACATCAATTCAAGATCGATTATCAATTATCAATTATTCATCATCGATATTAATTCAATTTTTTTTTTTTTTTTTTTTTTTTTACTTATACCCCGTGATTTCCGTCGTTCCACTAGAGTACATCATCATTATTTATTTTAATGTAATTAATAATAATTTTTGCTACACCTACATGGTTACATTTTTTTTGACATATTCTAATTAATTAATTAATAAAAAAAGTTTAACGGGAAGTAGCTTCATTCGCACAACATTCAAACAGTGTAATTGTAATTGTGATTAGTTATTAATTTAAATTACTGATGAAAATTTCATGAACATGAATTTAAGGGGAGTATTTAATTAATACGTTACACATATTTGTTATACTTTGTTTAATTTATTAATATAGATATATATTGTATTTGACTTAACAAAGCCGTTTATATATTTTTAAAGAAAAAGTCTAATAAGCCATTCGACATTTTGCCAAACTAATTAAATATAAACCGATTATCGTTTACCGTATACTTCAGTAGAACGCAAAACTTGCTGATTATTTACCACTTAATTTCAATTCTATACTGAGAAATAAATGTTAGTATTAAGAATTTATGCTCTTGACACAAGAACATATATTTTTAAAAATTTTCAACATCATTTCTTGGCTGAAGAATTGTTCGCATTGATTAAATTAATTTTTATTTTTCAACTGAAGCTATTTGTTTATTTGTTCATACACGGCGAAAAAAAATAGGGGTTTTTCCTATTTTGCATAGGAATTTTTTCTTTATTAACATCATAGAAATATCCATGTGACATACGAAAAATTCATTTATGACATGAAAAAAATTAAAAAAAAAAAAAAAAAAAAAATAGAAATCGAAAAAACAACATTCTGAAATTTTCAAGATATTTGTAGAAAATGTCTTGAAAAAAGTTTCCTATGAAAGGAAGAAAAAAGAAATTAAAAATGTTTATCATTGAGAAATTCAGAGTTTTTTTTTTGGAAAATCTAAAAAATAACGATGAAGATAGATTTGAATAATTTTTTTCTATTTTTTCCCAAAAAGAACATTTAATAAAAAAAATTTTGAAAAAAAAAAACGTCCCGACAAGTCAATTTTTGAAAAAGTTATGGCAATTTAAGCCACACCGTCCATAATCTGCTGGATTTTTAATTTTTTCGAAATGTAAAGCAAAATTTGAAAAAAATTTCCTCGAATTTTTTTTATCACAAACCGACTGTATATCACTGTTTTACTTTTAAATCATCTGAAATTGCTCGAATGAGAAAATTGTTATATACATTTGTAATTATTAAATTAAGTTACATAAATTTTAGTGATAAATGAATTTTTCTTATGTCACATGGATCATGTTTTAAAGATCATGTCTTATGTCACATTTTATCATGTTAATAAAGAAAAAATTCCCATGTTAACATTGGAAAAATTGCTGTCACTATAGGAATTTTTCCTATGCAAAAATAGGAAAAATCCCTATGTTTTTTTCGCCGTATAGTAGTGGAAACAAATATTAATATGATTCTGTAAAAAAATTAATAAATTGAATTGTTGACTTTAAAAAATTTTTAAGTCAAGAAATTCTGGATATAATTTTTATTTTTTCTCAGTGTAGTATCGAGTTATTAACAGTGTAAATAAAATAAAATCCTGAGACTATTTTCACTACTGTTGCAAGGTCTTACAATAAATTTCGTGCGCAACAGCGGTGTGAATAGACCCGAGCTTAACTGAAAAGAGCGAAATAGTTAAGACTAAATTTTCTATTGAGCTTATTTACGAATATTGTTTTTATTATTTATCATTATATTTTTTAGAGGTTACTATAAGTATAAGTTTGTCACTTAATATGTTCGCTCGTAAATTTTATGGCTTTGTATAGACGTTAGGAAAGGCAGTTTTTGAGATGATATTGATTTAGTATTTTCATATTTAAATCTTTATATTTTTCTGTCAACGATTTTGTTAATTGTTATTTGTTATTTTTTTAAATAAATATGCAGATGATAGAGGCTGCGATATACATTATAACAACACTAGTTTTTTCCTATGTACATTTGTACCTTTGCCAACTTTTCAAGACGTTTTTTTATGATCAAGTTCTGGAGCTTTTTTCGGGAAATTAAACCTTGAAACTCGTCCAAAAATTTATTCATTTTCTGGTTTTACACAAAAAAATGGATTTTGTTTACAATTTATCAGCTATTTTATGAATAAAAAGTTTATGTGTATCATTCGCCTGCGACTCGTGTAACAAAAAAATTTTTTTCGACTACAAAAAGCTCAAGAACTCGTTATACCTCAGAACCGTAGTCAAAAAAACAGCTGGATTAATAAATATACTTATATATATTAATATTTGTATATAAAAGCCGTCTTGTTTTTTTAAATTTAATTTAGTAATAAGTAATGAGGTAATAAAGAACTAAAACCACAATAATTTCAGTAGCGCGCTCGTTTAATAAAATTTTTCCATAATCATTTCCTAACCATCAATTATCAATCATCAATCAGTAACAACGGGGTAAATTGTACATGTGTTTTGTCGACTAAAAAGCGACTCGGATTTAACTCGGAATTAAAAGCGAGTGATTCATATTAATTATTATTATTTTTACCATTTCTATCTCTATATACTTGATAATAATATTATTTTTATTATTATTATTTAAAAGGGGTTAAATCTGTGAAACTTAATCAGGTTTGAGCAGGAATTACTTCGAAAGTACTTATTATTTTCCATGATTATTTTTTTTAATTCCAACCAATGCATAATCATTTCAAATTTTTAATTCACCTTTCATTGTAATAACGCTAATTAAAATGTGCGATATTCATTTTCATTATCATTATTAATTATTATTTATTAATATATTTTTTAATAGTATATATTTGTACGTACGTCATATTTACTTGAAGGAGTAATACCGGGAATGTCGCCCAACCTTATTTTTTGTTCTCTAATTAATGTCCATTAGTTAATTAATTAATAATACAATTAAAATATTTAAGTTGATAGAATATTTCGGTGAATAGAATACGAGACAAGAGAAATTAACAAGTATTTTATTTAACTAGTAGCGTAGCTCAGGAGCGATGTGTCGTTAATATTTCAGCGATCGGGGACGATGACCCGCGCAAATAGGGAGGTGTTACGAATAGTATTTAGCCGTACGTGGACTTGATACCGGATCAATCACCGTCATTCATGTCTGGATTAATGTCTACTAGACTCATCCACCTCTTACTCTTGTCTTTAGCCTGCAATTCCAGGTTATTATTATTATTATTATTATCATCATCATTATTATTATGATTATTATGTTTTGAGAATTATATGGTAATATATACTGCATTGTCGCATCTACGTCCGAATCTCGCATATTAAATATCGCTATTGATGTAAAAGGTAAAAGCTTGATCCATAAAACATTATATATTTTATTTTATACCATTACTATTTTATTAATATTCATTATTCATTATTTATTAGTCGATATTACTATTACTGTTATTTATTCATTTATTCGTATTATTATTATTATTATTATTATTATTATTATTATTATTATTATTATTAGTATTTTTAGAAGTAATTGTTTTATAGTGGTTACATTCATTGTATCACTCTGAGTTGTACAATTTTTTTTTTTAGTTTTTTTATTAAAACGACTATATCGATAAGTTACGTATGGGTTATATTTTTTAGTATATGATTTATAGAAGACTCATTGAATTTTTATTGATGTGTATTGATATTAAATTTTTGAGCTTTTTAAATTTGTAATTCAAATTTCCCGCGATTGTTGGCAGTGAAACTGTACTGCGAAAAATTTTTATCTTTATTTTTTATTATTAAGCACTTAATAAGGTACCGGCGGGTAATAAGGCCAAGCTAAGGGAGATTTTGAAAAAAATCGAAAATATTGCAACTAATTATTGCAATGTATCGTTAATTTTTAAATTAATACATTAGCCATAAAATATAATGGAATAATGGTAATTTTCACCATAAACAAACTCAAAATTAAATTTTTTCAAAAACCTTGTGAATAGGCCTTATTTTACTACGGTAGGGTAATAAGGCCCAAGGGTTATACATACTGGAAATCGCTATACTATACTTGATAAAATTGGTATTAGAGATCAATCATCACTTAAATTGAACAACAATACTTTTTATGATGTTGATAAAAATTAGAACAATGATTTTAAATTATTAAATATAAAATTATAAAAAATGTTTATCATTTACTCAAATCGTTTTTTGGGAATTCTTCTGCGCTACTTTAGCATATAACGGATGATGAAATATAGAAGACAAGGAACCTTGTATCGGGACTTTATAAACTTGTAGCGACATTTCTATGCTAGACGCTTCTACCAGAGAAGTCTTTAGAGGAAGCGGTTATTTTAAATAGCATATCTATCACTTAAGCCTTATTACCCGTAGATACCTTAGTCTTTAAATTTCTTTTTTCGATTAGTTACGAAGTGTAAAGAACAAAATACATAAATTAAATCATAAAGAACTTTTCATAAAAGAACTCCGCCATTTTGATAATCGACGGCCATCATGTGAAACAGTAATGACTGAGAAAATCTAGAAAAATCGTGTTTATCTTATTTAAAAAATTTTTTACACATCAAAGAGTCATCGCTTAATTAAATCCGCACAGCTGAGATGATTAGTTTTTTGTTGACAATAATCTAACTGCTAGAAACGGGTACAATTGACGCGAAATAAATTTATCTAATGTATATGGTATATCAATACAAGCACGACACATGGAGAAAAATTACGCGCTAATGCCGGTACAGCCAATAAATATTTAGCGCAATCCGCGGCTCACATCATACTCCATCAGTATCTCTCTATCGTTTATTATTAATGAATATTATTATAAATATATTATTAATATTATTATTATTATAATAAATAATCATTGTTATTTTTACCTGAGATTCTACCGTAGATAAACTGTAATTGGTTCTCTATTTATTTTAAAATAATTATTTATTTTTCATCAAACTTGGTTAATAAATCAACGACTTTGTGTTGCCAGACACCGGGTTAAAACGTTTCATTTTAAATTTTTTCGAAATATTCACGCAGGTATTTATAATTATCGATAGTTTTATCTGGTAAGACTCAATGATTTTATTTATTATTATTATTATTACTGTTATTACTATTTTTATTATTATTATTAGTAATAAAAAACCTAAACATTTTTCAATAATTGATTATTTTAAACTCTATTCATATAATTAACTACTCATAACCATTTTCAGAAGACGCTCCGCCCATCTTTGTTTATATTTACTTATTATTCTTAGTTTTTTTTTTTTTTGTGAATTATACTTGCAAAATTTTTAGTCCATTTATTTATAAATAATCATTATTATTATTATTATAAAGAGTCAACTGTCATAAAATTGACAAAGACAGTGGAGCATCTCACTAGCAATCGGGGTACCGGCCGGCGAATATCGTACCCATAAATCTCTTTTTCTAAAAAACATTGATACATTTTTTTTTTATTTTTATTTTTACTTTTTTTTTTTTTCACACAATTATTTGTTTTGTTCGATAAGGAGAGTTTACACGAAAAATCGTAGCTTCTTTATGTAGGCCGTGAAAATATGTTTAAATATTTCTTCACTAAATTTAAAAAAAAACTTCGGTATAAAGTTCAACTTTGCGGTGTTAGATGGCGCCACCACAAATTTGAGGTAGTGACGTTATTTCCTCTACAATTTAGCAGCAAAATTGATATTTGTTTTTTCTTCTTTGATCAATTATTAGTAATTTTTTTATTATTGTTTGTAGAATAAATAAAAAAGAAAGTTTATCTCCCGTGTAAACAATTATCTCCGTTAAATATTAAATATATATATATATATATATTCATATACTTTTATAATATTAATATAAGTTTACATATATAATAGCAAAGGTACAAAATTGTATTTAAAAATTAATTATTATTATTTTTGAGAAAGAAAATCTGTTTAAAAATCTTACACGTTTATTTCGATATAGAAAATCGTTATAATTACGTAGGAAGAAACGGCGCGTTATATTTTGTTATACTATTATTACTGTTATTAAATATCATATTCCATTATAATTATTAGTATTATTATTAATATTAATATGTATATTATTTATTAGTATTAGAATCATTATTTATTCAATGTTTGTTTGTAGTAAACCGGCAAATAGTGATATTGCATCGCAAGCTCACACACATGCACACATATATCCGCTAAAAACGAGATAGCAGGTATCGATGGTCAACTTGCATATTATTCAATTAATAATTAATTCATTAATTAATATAATTGTATTGATAATTATCTATGCTCATTAAACCACTGCTTAGTCGTTGCAACAGACTTTACCTCTCGCTCATTTCGTGCCCCAAGTTATTTCTTCCTCGGAGTTTTACGAAATTAATACGTTTAATGAAAGGTGCTCTTTTTATTAAATTAATTAATTTTTTTTTAATCCAAAATTTGTTTTTTTTTCTTTTTAATTTTATTTCGTATAACGAGGACTAAGCTTTAATATACGTAAAAATGATTTCACATTTTTTAAAAAGTTTTAGTAACTTATCGGTAGTTAACTAACCCATTGATTGATTATTTAATATTTAATATATTAATGAAATGACTTAACTTCTAAAACGTTATCAAAATTTCTAAAACTAACATTTATAGAAACGACAAAGTTAAAGGACTCGGTCTATGAAAAACACTAGATATATTCATATATATTTATACTTTTAATATATAATAATAATCGTAATTAATAATTAATTAATTAATAATAATTTACGAAATTAATAAAACTTTGTAACTTGTATCTTAATTTTGTCTTTTTCTTTTTGTTTTTAATATTATTGTTAAATTCTTCTAAACATTTATGCCAACGGTTAGCTTAATTGTAATTAATAAATTGATAAACTAGAAAATAATTAAAAATTGAAAGAAAATGAAGAGTTTGCTTGACGCATCTCTCCGGGTTATTAATTATTATTATAACACATTTATTGATTCTATTAATTCAATCAAATTAATAAGTAGTGATTGATATAATAGCAACTAATTAATTAATATGCTAATAAATTTTACTCAAATCGTTAATATTGTCGCGACAGCTGCGCCGCAAATGAGGCGTTTTTTTTTTACTTCATCGGGGGAGTATATATTTATTAATATATATAGTCATACATTTAGGAACATAAATGTGATTAAAGTTTAAATTAATAATTATTAATTAATAGGTAGTTTAAAGACAGAAAAATATTTGGCACTGTGAGAAATATTAACGATTTATGCTGTAAATTTTTCGATTAATCAACTAGTTTGTTGGATTTTTTTTTGTTTCTGATAATATATGCTACTTTTTTTTTTATTATTTATTCATTTTCATTTATTAATGCTATCCCAGCGCGGATTGATTATAATTATGGTAGAGTGTTGAGGTACACGCGGTTAACTAGACTACCAGGGACGAATAGGGTGTAAATTATTATAATTAATTGTTTATTTGTGTTTTGTACACCGTGATTACTTATTTTTGAGAAATTTACCGTGGTTGATTCTTTATACGTTAGATGGCGCCAGTAGGTTGCTGACGTCATTTTCAGGCGGGAAATTTGAACGCCGATTTGCGTTTAATAAAGAAATTGGCTGTTTTAAATAAAATTCAATCATCAATTCGATTTTAAAAGTGAAAAAAATTTTTTTTTGTTAATTAATTGAATATTTAATGTGTATAAAAGAAGAAAAAGTAAACTAATGCTCACGGTAATCTCTGTGTAAATAATCAGTGTAAATAAATCTTAAAACACAAATCTATGTAATAATTAGTTTAATAATCTGGGGACGGGACGGCCGTGTTAGGTCTAGCAACGACCAGCATCGCCAAAATAAAATAAAAATAAAAACAACCAAAGAAAAAATTCGTTTTATTTAATAAAATCAAGTCAAATAAAACCTTCAAACTTTTTACAATTTTAAAGTATTAAATCAAATAAAAAAAAAATGTAAAAAGTCGAAAAAATTTAACTTAACTTAATCTTATCTGTTTATTTTGAAAATTTTTATATTATAAATTATAATAGAATAATTATTGACAAAACAAATTCAATCTAAAAAATCAAACAAAATAATTACACTAGTCTCAATAAATAATCGATGAAAATAATGTAACGCCCGCATAATTCTAATACAGTTTCCCGGTTAATTATTCAAAAGAAAAAAAAATAAAAACAATTTACGGCCGTCTTATATTTATATTCAATAATCATTAATTATAAAAACCACCCATTATTACTATTTCTATTATTATTATTATTATTTAATAAATCATCATAATTCATTATAAAAACTAATAAAATGTTTAAAAATGAAAAACAACGTTTATTGATTATCTAAGTAACAAACAATAGTATTTCTTTCCCCCTTATTAACAAAAGTTGCTTTTATTTACTTTTTATTCATTATTCATTATTATTAATATTTTTGTCATTATACGTAGAAATGCATGATGCCTTTTGTATTGCTTATAACTATTTTCATTTTTTTTTTCTCCAACCATTATTATTTTATTATTATTACTATTATATCATTACTATAATCCACTATTTTTCCATTATTAATTAATAATTCGACTAATAAACGAGCTGTAAAATTTTCATCAAAATAATATTTATTACACGGGTATTTTTTGTTAAACAACAAACGTGTCATTCACATCGATAGTAATTTTCAATAAAAATTACAAATTCCAAACACCACGTTAAAATTTGCTGGTAATTTAAATATTTTCCAATTTTATTTGTTCAACAAATTTTACCGAGTTTACTATCAAATAAATTAATTACTTTTTGTAACTGTAGTAAAAAAAAAAAAAAACTGATTTTAAGTGTTTATTTTTATTGAAAATTTCCGTCGATGCATTAGAAAAAAAATAAAAACTCAATAATAAATAATTGATGAAATTTCTTTTTTTATTTTAAATAAAACTGAGGTGACTTTTGTTACTGCTGTTGCTATTGCTATTATTACTATAAATATTATTGATAATATTTTTGTAGTGATCAATATTTATGTTTGAAAATTCCTCAAAAATACCCGGTGGTAAATGTTCGGCAAATTTTATAAAATTAATCTCCTTGGCTACTAAATTAGTTTCATTGTTTTTAATCTTGTTTTTCTTACTACTGTTATCATCAATATTATTATTATTATTATTATTATTATTATTATTACTATTACTAGTACTATTAAAATAATTATTACTACCAGTTTTGTAACTATAGTAGTTGTTACTGTTACTGTTACTATAATTATTATTATTTTTATTTTTATCATTATAATTGTTATTATTACTAGTTGTAAAATTAAAATTGGTGTTTTCGTCTAAGAGGTTACCTAGTGGTTACGGCCACTGACTGTAGAGTTGAAATTGTTCGCGGGTGAAACAGGTCAAAAGTGGTTTCACAAAGTGTGCGTCGACAACACGGCAGTGAGGACACGGAAAAACTCGGCTGTAGTCTGAGTAGAAGTTCAATCGCTGATGGGGATAGATTAATGGTTTTTGGCAGCTGTTGCACTGAAAACGTAAAACAAAAACGTTAGTTTTTTTTTTTATAGATTTTAAATAATAAAATTCTGAATTTTAGACAAAGAAAAAAACATTTTTGACTTGAGGGTAAATTTTCTTGACTTAAAAAAATATTAAAGACTAAAAATTTCTTGAAGTTTAATTTTCTTCAGCTTTAATGAAGTAATATATAAAAAAGTACTCACTTTAAGGCGTTCAGTACAACATGGCATGGCAGCAAAAATATCATAACTATACATGGTCCCGAGAACAAGACTTGATCCATCCCATTGTACAGTACAAGCACGACAACGTACGGGGGCACCTCCGCAACCCTCCAGACAAGTCATACAAACTGCTGATAAGTATTGTGTACGTCCCTCTATTTTAACCTTTAACAAAACAATAATTTCAGTTATTTTAAAAATTATTTCATTCTTTAAATAGTTATAAAAATAATTTAACTGATCAAATTTTCGCATCATACTTTGAAATATCATTTTTTCTAACAAATTTTACTTCATCAAATAAATTTATTTAAAGAATTAAAGTTTTAAGTTAGAGAATACTAGAAATTTGAATAGCGCGCTACGCGCGCGCCAAAATTTTAACCAATAATGAATCGTGGCCCGATTTTGCGAGTTTTGACCTTTGACTAACTTCAAGACTTTCATTTATTTTAATTTAGAGGATAATAGCTAATCTACAGCGAATATGTGACTACCGAGAACTACGAATTATGAACAACAAATTTTGGCTTGGTAATTTTTTGATATTTTTAATTACAAAATATAGAGTAGACGTACCGTTTGTGGCCAGTGTTCCTTTTTTGGCCACTTTATTTTCAAATTAATGTATAAATATTTCTATAAGCGCAAGACTTGATGAATTCAATTCGTTTAAATGTACTAATTCATAAATTCTACAGAAGTTTTACTTGAATAGTTAAATTTTTTACAAATTAACTAAAATATCAAGTGGCCAAAATTGGTCCTAAGATGGCCAAAACTGGTACTTCTACCCTATAGCTAGGGTTTTTTTTTAATAATTAAGAAAAATAATATTACTATGAAAAGATCGATTGTCAATAATTTACAGTGAAAAATGGAATGAACAAAATTATTAAATCAATAAACTATTCAAAACTTTTCCAAAAACATGAAATAAAAATTTGACTATCAAAAAATATATAAAATTATGAAAATGTACAAATTCACGTCAAGATCTTTCTGTTAATACCAAATTTAACGATAAAATTCCGTTTAAAATAAAAATATACCTTTCAAAAAATTTTCTTTATTCTCTTACTTATTTAAAAAATAAATTGACTATCACTAAAAAAAATATCAAACCGTGAAAAGAAATTAATTCAGGTAACAACCTTTCTGATGGTACCAAATTTAACTATAGAAACCCACTTTATGATAAAAATATGTCCATCAAAAAATTTCTTTTTTGTTCTTAATTACCTGGATTAATATTTGACGTACTACCAAATTTGCGTGTTCAAAATAAAATAAATAAATTCGATCTAGTTTGAAATTAAAATCTATTTAGAACTACTCCGTAATTTTATCATAATAAATTAACTACTGCTAAAAATTATATGAAACTTTGAAAAAGCACAAATTCAAATCAAGATTTTTCAAACTATCCGAATTTTCTTATTCTCTTAATTAGTAAAATTATTTTGCTTAATTAATGAATACCTCAGCACAAGAAGGAGAGTGTTGCCTCGGCGACAAGAAGAAGGTACCATCGACAAGAGGATACCTATCGAAGACTAGCATCGCCGCGCGACAAAGAACGCAGGAGACACGTGACCACTGCAGAGCAGCCAACGTTGACAGGATGAAACACCTTGTATCGTCATTGCCGTGGTTTCCTTCATCTTCCATCTGAAATAAATATAAAAAATAATCGTTCATAGTTTATAAATAAATAATTGTGAGCAAAAAGTTACAAGTACAATCTCGGAACATGAAACATTTGGCCAGCAATAAAACCCAGACTAATGGAACATAATAATCTAAATAATAAATATAATCCAAGCAATTTCTTCTTCTCGCCTGGATGTTATTTTCATATAATGGGAGGAATAATTTTTTCTTTGTATTGTACTAAACTTTGTAGTTGACTCGGTTTGGGCGGAATGGAAGCAAACGGGCGAGGCTTGGGTCTACTAGTCTACTAGTCGCTCTTCCGTTTATGTTCTGAATACAGACATTTACAGCCAATCGTAAATTAAATACTATACTACCCGGGACGGGAATAGAAGGTTTAATGGGATGATATGCTGGAAGGATCCCAGGATCTCTCCTGTAAGCTCGCTATAGGGTTTACTCTGTGCTTTCCGCCAGATAGAGTAAAGTCTAGTGAGCGCGACACTCACAGATTTATGGGCTATAGTTAAGCCTAGTGACGAAAAAGTTATTTTGCTACTCGTCGACACTAAAACCTACAAAATTTATTTTCAAAATTTTTGTTTTTCAAAAATTATTAATAATTAATGATAAATTTTGTATTTTATTAAATAATAAAGTTGATGTTTACCATCAAATTTATTTTTTGCAAGTTTAATATTTAAGTGTCGCTTTATTTTATCGAGGGTATGAGTGTTTTATTACCCTCTAAAAGTGAGATACATAAAAAAATTATTGTTGTTTTTTAAATTATTTTTAGGGTCTAAATATACTAGCTTCTTTTTATCTATATTTTTAAAGGTATATTTTATTTTTTATGGGCTGATCAATAGTTGAGTATAACTACTTATTTCCGAGGAAGAAGACTATCGATAAGTTTTGATGATAATAATTATTCAATCATTATAATAGATTTTTATGATGGAAAAGTTAATGATTTAAGAGAACAAATCTTGAAATCAAATTCCTCTAGATATTTTTCTTTTCAATTGAATTAATTTTTTTTTATCTAAATTTGAAAAATATATAAAAGTTCTCGTAAAAATTTACATATTGCTAAACAAAACAATGATGCATTCAAAATTTGTCTTTGGCAAGAATCATGACCTGATGTCAGCATTGACACTTGCAAGACAAAAGCCTACGAATTTTTCCGTGATCTTGAGCTAAAAGACAGCTGGATACTTGGTTTCATTGATGATGATCCAAATTATTAGAAATAGTGCTATCTGCAATCCTTTAAATTTTAAATTAAATTCAAACTCAAGTCTGACATTTATTATTCAAACTATAAATGTTTGTTCACTTCTACTCACTTCATTCTTATTGATTAAAATTAATTGATTTCATTATTCAAATTTTAAATCATATGCTTTGTTCAATTAGTCATAATTCCAACTTTGTGTTAATCTATGTAGATCTGTTTATATTCTCATGTGTACTTTTTACTTGTTATTTTGTAAAATTTGCCATTCGGCCATTGCCTTGGCATCTAAATCAAATAAATAAATAAATAAAAATATTTTATTTCGTTACAGTTCCTTAAATATAAAAAAGTTTAATTAAAAAATAAATTCTCATAATTTTTATTGAACTTTTTATCTGATAATTAACAAAAAAAAAAAAAAAAAAAAACGACAAATTTATTTTGTAGTTTTCTTATTTTACTCCCTTTGACATAAAATCATTTCGAGTGATATCTCAATTAACAGAAGTCAGAAAGTATAAGATTGGGAATCAGCAGTATCGTGACTTTATCGGATCGTTAACAGTCCAAGAAGCTGAGGGAGTGTCAGAAGGTCTCTATATCATCAGCAAATCAGCTGCCATTATATCCAACCAACTTATGTACAATAATAGTAATAATAGTCTCATATTACACAACAGTTAAAAAGTACAAGTTTTATCCTTCATAAAAGATGATACATCTTTAGAAAATTTTGAAAGATTTAAGACAAAAAAGCGATAAGAGGTCTGGGATTTAAAAATGAAAAACAAACAAAATTACCAATAAAACAAAATCCTCAAACTTAATCACACGATCATCTTAAAACATCCTATAAACACGGTGTTAACTCACCCGGGGAATAAAAGTAAAAAAGAGAACAAAGAAGAAAGAAACCGAGAACCGAAAAACAATTCATATAAAAACCATTAGAGAAATTCCACTAAGTGTATTTAAGATTTATAGACATTGAAAACCGTTGAGATAAAAATGTGGTGTATTCTCTTAGTGACAAAGTAAAAGCTCGTCGGAAAACTTTTTCCCTTTCGGTTCTTTCGCTTCTTACCCCAGGTCACCCCCTCCCCACCTCTTCTTTGGCCACGATTTTTTGTTGTTTCTTGAAGAGCCTTAAATGGAACGCCAGTGACCCACTGGTATTCCCTTAGGATTCGAGCCCAGACAAAGACTTTCCCCACCATGATCCGGTTAGGGTGTTTCTTCGCGCGTACTAAAATAATCGATGCTTTCTTCTTATTCTTTTCTTCTTTCTCTTTTTTCATAGTTACACCACTAAAAGCCAAAAGTTCCCATTAAACTGCTATCTTTGCTATATTTCTTCTCTAAAAAAGTTTTTATAGAATTAATTTATTTTCCAAATTTTTTTGACTTATATTTTAAAAGTCGAATTTCCGATAAAAAAAATTTAGAAACAAAATAATAATAATAATAAAAACTATAATAATTATTTACAAGTGGGATCCGACCTATTTTTGGCTATACCTAGCTGATAAATTAACATTTTTTAATTTTTTTTATTCTGCTTGCTTTTACGGCGCATTAATAATAAAAAATGTTTTAAGAGAACAAAATAAAGATTTCGATAGCTTTATTGCCTTTCAAAGTTGGGAAAATTTTTGGCTCTTATGTTTTTGGATAAAATTTCTATTTAATCTTTTTTTGATTTTTTTGATGTATCTTTTTTTGAAAAGTACATAAAAAAACGAACAATTAAAAAAAAAAAAGCTGGATATCACAATTTTCTAAAAAATTTATAAATTTTTTTGAAAATTTATAAAATTCGTTCAAATTATGATAATCAACTTTTTCTTTCTTAAATTGTTTACTTTTTTATGTATTTTTCAGAAAAAAATATATCAATAAAATAAAACAGAAATTTCGTTCAAAAAAATGAAAATTAAAATGGTTCACCCGACTTGTAAATAATTACCAAAATTATAATTTCTTGTTACATTACTATTTCTTCATAAAAAGAAAAAGTTCAAGATGCAATTTATCGAATTTCTGTTCGGACCCCATAACGAAACCGAGACAAAAGCAACAAATAACTTAACCTTGGCCATAAAATGTAGAACAATGAATGACTTTTGATATTAAGATCGTAAATTTATACTGGGGGATCAATTTCGTCTTTTCCTCCACGTGCGTTCTTTAATAAGCACTACAATGTCATGCCGTACTACAGCAACAGTAACAGCGTTATGTTCCATTGTCATGACACCATAAAACGCAGCAACCTTAACGCGATGTTGATCTATGTCTGCAATTTATGTTTTATGTAGAAAATAATTACCCCTTTTATTTAACGACCCCCCTTTAATTTGTTCGATAGTAAATTACTTTTATATTTCAATTATTTTTTGTAGTTTTCCGTCGATATGTTTGACAAGAATTCAAGATAAGAAATGGAAAAATTTAAAAATAAGTTTATTTTTTTTTCTATCGATTTAATTTTTTATTATTTTCCAAAAAAATATATAGATAAGCAATTTAATTTTATCGATAATGACATTAATCGGATATAGAACTGTTCATTGTAGTAAACTAAATGATGAAGAAGCTGCGTAATTAGATTTTAATTGATTTCTAATAAAATTTATTAGTATTTTATTTCTGTCCGGACAATTAGTTTAAAACTGTACTGCAACGTATAAGTACTTGAAATTTTTTAAATAACATTCTTCACTTTATTTGTAAAAGAAGAAAATATGAAAGTCAATATTGTAAAATTATTTTTACTCATCAATATTCTACTGACGTCGGTAAGTTTTTTCAATTATTATAAATAAATATTAATAAGAATTGTAACAATAATATTTTTTACCGAAGAATTATTACTATTTGGATTATAATCAATTATAAATAGAAAAAAAAAATCAACTTGAATCAAGAGAAAAATTCTTGGTTTAAGAATTTTTCTATTAAAATTAAGAAGATCAAGTTTTTCAAAATTATTTACTCGATTCAAGTAAATTTTTTTGTTCTGTGTACTAATGTTGGTTTTGTAAAAGATTTCAGCGTAAATGTTGCCGTCAGATGCGTTTTTTAAACTGGAGCCATTCAAGGTACCAGAAATCTGCTTAAAAAATGAAAATACGGTATGCTATTGCCAATTAATCATTATCTCATTTTCTTGGTATCAGGCGTCTTGATCCTCCGACAAAATATCCCCAGGATAAAAAATCCCCGACAAGTTATCCTTCAAATTCGTTATAATTATTAAAAATTATTAAAAAGCACAATGATAAAAAGGCACAACACGGTAACAATCGTATGTGTTGGTCTAATGTCGAATAAACACATACAAAAACCATGTTAAAAGGGCGCAACACTATTACCCGTGTTTGTGTATGAATAAATATGTATATTTATCTAGTGTTGTAAGTGTTCTCAATTTTATAGATTGATACAAACGATAAAATTGTTTACATAAATTAATTATTTTATTATTAATATTTGGTGGTTTATCGTTTTATTTAAAAATTCCGGCTATTTAGCATTAATTGTCGGGGATTTTTTGTCTTGGGGATATTTTGTCAGGGGATCAAAAATCATGGAACCCATTTCCTTACATTGATTGATTTTCCAAAAAATGTATTGTACCTAAAAATTAACTAAAATATTTTTTGATAATTTTTGGAAGACAGTAAATATTATTCAAAAATCTGTAAACCTCTGAATCTATTAAAAAGAAGTTTCCCTGTTCAATTTCTACCACAGTCAACTGCCACAGAGGAATCGACTATTTTGTTCTATGACAATTGTAGAGCAAATAATTTTGTGGTAAGTACTGAAAATTCACCTGCTGCTCACGTTCTGTACAAGCACTGTACGAGTATAAAAAAAAATATTTTTTTTCTTTAATTTAATAACAGTGCACAGACAATAATCAATGTTGCAGTGGAAAATGTTTTCCAGTAGGATTTAATAAGTATAGTTATTGTGTCGACTAACTATTTACAATTGAAACAAATTCAATTAATATATAAAAATTTAAATGTTCTCGCCTTTATCCAAATAAACGTATTAAAAAATATTTAATACTCTCTGAAATATCTCGGAAACTTGACCAGTTTAATGAAAACAGCCCTTGGTATTCTGGTAGCAGGTCCATTATACTTTATATTAAATACCTTGTACCGTATAAAATACTTTATTACAAATGTGCAAAGTCATCTAATCCGGATAGATTGTTAGCGCACCCTTTACACTGGAGGGTGAATTCAAGGGTAGGCCACAAACTCAGCAATGCTATTTCATTCCGTTCCACTCCCCCTGTCTGTCCTATCCTGTGTCCTGCTGGATACCACCAGGGCTGATACTGCTATTACTATCACTATCAGTAGTGCGCTTACCACTGGCATTACCCACCTGCATGACTACCACTCCCGAGTTCCGAGTAGATATTAATTATGCAATGCAAGGGTTCGTCCAACGATAAAGCGAGCTCGAATTACTCTGCGGTGAATCTTCAAAATTGCAATCCTAAAATCCTTTAATTGTCTCTCAAATATATCATTCTACTTTTGAACTTTCTGTTGAATTGATTATTTGATTTTTATAGCTTGGTTAAAGCAAATCTAATGTCGCTGGTAATCTATAGCGGAGTGCTCGGAACAGGACAAGTTCGCACAACAGGAGCTTGCGTTATCTGCTGAAAATGGCCGAGCCCGAGGGGTTGAATTTTGACAACTGGTGCACTATACAGCTATCGATTTGTTGGTATCTCCCCTTGGTTTAATGTGTATAGTATATTATATATACATATATACTATAGCGAAATAGCCGATCCGTAATTCCGGTAACGTAACAACCAGACCAGTATTTACTTTACTTCCCCTTTTCCACCACTTATCCCCATCACGGCTTTTATACACGCTGGGTTTATTTAAAAAAAGGTTAAATTCAACAGAGCCTTTGATAATAGTCTATTGTCATTGTTCAATCGTCCAATCACTTGATAATCGACAAAATACATTTTTTTGACATTTTATATTTTATTTCACTTTCAATGGGTTTTTACTTTTTTACCAGAAAATATTGTGAAAACCAATATCGATTATTGATTAGAAAGTTTTTTTACTAAAAATTTTAGTATAAATTTATTTATGGAAAAAAGTTTTATGATGCAGTCGATTTTCATATCAAGCTATATCAGCTCTGAAATGGGTTTATCTGGTCAAACCCGTGCAAAAAAAATTCTGATTCAAATTGAATTTTTTTTAAGATTGAAATTCATAATTCAACACAAACATGAATTAGTTTTGAGATCAATCCAAATTTGAAATTGATTCGTAAATAGAAATTAGCACACCTGTAAAAATTTCGATTCTGCTTTAGAATATTATCTTTTGGATTTTAACTCTCTAATAAGGAGACGATTCAGGGATCATATGCCCTCTGTCGGGAGTTTTAAAAATTAAACAGAGACATCAAGGCCATAAATTTATAAGGACATGTAAAAATGATGTATGAACATTTGATCGTTGAAGAATTTTTCTCTTGAATCAAATTAATTTTTTTCATGAATGTATGAGCTAATATAAAAAAAAAAGCATACATCATTTAGTAATGACAAATAAAGACAAATGGGAGATGAAATGCGAGGTAAAGTGAATCATATTTTCTGAGAACATGAAAATCGAAAAGTTATATTAGTATTAGTGTTACTCAAGCCTCTAATATTAGTTGGCTGTTTGTTCCTTCGTACACTGTAGTCGGTATTAATGAAAAAGTCAATGGAGATAAAATGTTTCATCAATCTTTTTCGCGAGTATTTTTCTTTTATCGTAATATTTCACAGGACAAGGTATGAGATCACGAGAATGTCCCGAGCGGAGTAGAGCACACGGTAGATTAAAAATATTTAAGGGTGGATTAAGGGTCGCAATTATGAGTGCTTCAGTTGCCATCCCGGGAATTTGGTGAGAAAAATAAAATAAAAGAACCGCGGAACGGAAAAAGAAAAAAAAAAGAAGAAGGAGGAGAGTGGTATGAAGATGAAGAAGAGGAAAATTTAAAAGGGAGCTCATGAGTTCTGACGACCCCTGAGTATTTAATTTAAATTTTTATCAGTCGATCCTCTTGAATGTTCGCGCTTGAAAAGTCACTGTATTTATTTACGGGAAAACTTTCTTTGAAATTTTTCTTTCAAGGGTCTAACTTTTAAAAATAATTGAAAAAATTTTTAAATAAAATAGCTGGCTGCGTGTTTTTAGGAAATTGTAAAAAAAAAAAGAATCGAACAGAGTATTTCCATCCTCCACCTTCGAGTCTGTGTTCCAGACGAAGCTCTTGGCACACGACATTCCAATTTAATTCCTACGGCTGGGTCCTCCAACCAGATACAGATAATCCTACCAGAATAAAGAAGAAAAAGGAGATGAAGATGATGAGGAGAGATGAAAAGTAGAAAACCCGAGGCAATTTTACTCGATTTTTTGGTCTTATTGTCAGCAAATACAAAAGTTTTGACAAAACGTATCTAGATTTTCCGCCGAGATTATTATTTTTTTTCGGGTGACTTGGTTTTCAATTTTAAAATAACGACTCGGTCTTTGTTTACGACCCATACCAGTCGAACGATTTATATTTCGGTAGCGGGGAAAAATTGAAAAATTGTCAGGGTGATTTAAGAATTTCCGCGAGGAGTTTTCGTTAATATGGAAGGCGAAAGTGAAAATTAATCAGAACAAGTTCATCCGAGTAGCGAATCTCTCCGTTTGCTAAAGAATTTTAATTAAACCGTTTATTTACTTTCTTTGAAGGGCTGTCTTCGTCCTCATCTGCGGACGTAGCTCAGTCTTCAGTGGATGAGCTTTTAAATATTTAATCAACCGAATTTGAGGTAAAAATACGCAAGCGAGACTCGAAAAATCAAGTTTACCTTTGAATCAAAATTTTACTGGGAAATTTGGGCATACAAATATTTCAAAAATTTAATTTCAATAAAATATAAGTAACAAACATAAAAACATATTAATTAAAGATTAAGTATTTTTCAATTTATCACAAAAATCCTTCAGCCAGACTTTTTCAGATTATTTGTCTAAGAACCGTCTCTACATAACCCACATCCATTAAAAATACAATGAACCTTTACTCGGCAATGACATTTAAATAGCGACCGACAGTAAACGTCTGTCAGGAGCAAGAAGAATTCATACCCAGGTAGTCGAAAGCATTAGCGAATGAAAATTAATAAATTAAAGCTAAAATCTCCGGTTACAAGTGTCCATCTTACTTAGCTAGATGCTGAGTCTACTCTCGTGCAAAATTCTCGTCAGAAAGAACTCTCACGGTCAAGAGGACATCTCTTCTTGTGTTAAATCCACTCTGCTGAGGACTACACATATAAGTTGGGTATTAAATAGCTAGTGTTGAATATTAATTACACGAACCAAATAAAATAAAATCTGGATGTCATGTTCGCCCGGACGGCCATTTTGCAGACAATAGAAGGCTCCACAGTCCCGAGTAAATCTTTAGTAGTACGTATATGGATGTATAAATGCACATATATATTATATAATGGCGAGTACAGCGACATAAATCCCAGTGGCTCACTTTAATACATACATTTACCCTCGACGGGTGAGGGAGCTTTAGACCCTCCTCAAAGGACCCCAGCGTCCTCCAGTGGAGTAAATTCTTGATCAGAATCTAGGCGGGGAGGTGTAACGTGTTAGCTCCGCGGTATTCGGACCTTTTGCACTCAGTTTTGCGTATTATATCTCCGGTTATGGCTGCCCTAACCTCTCGAAGTCTTCGACGATGCGTGGCTGATTTACAGGCGAGTCATGCCCAAATACGCCTCTAGCCTCGGGCGCTGCCAAGGGTTCATACCAACAGCTTCCTTTTGGCTTTACTTATTCTTCTTCCGCATGTCGAGTATGTATGTATATTTTAGTCGAGAGGGTGCTCAAACTTACCAAGAGTTTCTGGATGTCGTCGACGTGATTTTCGGACCCGCCTTGTCTGATTAATATCCTAAATATATTAATCTTGTTTGTTGTTGTTACGTTAGACAGAAAAAATAACATTTTTTTAAGGAAAAAAATATAAGTGTTAAAGTTTGGAAAATTTTTTGATGAACTCGAGTCGAAATATCAGACCCGTTTTAGCTGTAAAAGTTTCCAAATCCTTTGTAGTTCGATTTTCAGCCTTAGAAGACGCCTGTTTTGACAGTAAAAGTCGGGATGAACTAAAAATGCAGTGAAAACAGTTCCACTAAGTTCCGTTTTCAATGTAAATTTTAATCAAATTGTAATAATAATAATCATAATAATTGATTTTTTTTATTGATTTATTTATTTATGCTAAAGCCTGCTGGTCAAATGGCAAGTCAAAATACAAAATGTAATAAGCACTGATTATAATTACAAACGTACCTTCATAGGTAGAGGTTGCAAAGCTAGTGATTTTAAAATTAACATTGTTTTTCTTAGTAGCTAAACGATTTGATCGTCTAATATCCGCATCTTCTATGAACAATTCACGTAGATAATAAGGTTTATTTACAGAAAGTAATTTATAAAAATAATTAGCTAAATAATAAATTCTACGACGCGATAGAAAGCCAGCTTAATCTACGTCTATAAGGGGTCACATGATCATCACGCTTTAAGTTGAAGATGAGACGGATGATAGAGTTTAATGCTCTTTATAATTTCAAGTTATTTTCTGAAGTAGAATTTGACATAACAATGGTGCAGTAATCTAAAAGTGGTAAAATAGTCGCTGAGACTAGTAGTCTTCTAATACCTGTGGTAAAAATATTCTTCCTCAATTTTAAACTATACAGGGTTGAGTTTATACTTTATTTACTGTCTTAGAGACATGTCAATTCCATGACAACGTATGGGAAATAAATACATTACATTAATAATATTATTAATATTGTTAAAAAAAAAATCTGTCTCTAGTAGGGTTCGAACCTGCGTCCCTAGGTACGGTATAACAATTATTATTATTATTCAACGCTTGCTTTGACTGTAATCCTGTCAAAATGGGACAAAACTCCACGATTTACAGCCAAACCAGGTCTACAATTTATATAGTGTTTGATTAAGTAGAGTCTTTCCTGACCACTCAATTTTTTAGGAATTGTTGGAAAAAAATATATTTTAAACGGGTCTGAATTTTCGACTCGGGAAGGATTCGATTGTTTATCAGTAAAGAAATACTTTAATGTTCAAAAAATTTTTAATTTGAAATTATTTCATTTATACGAAAACCTCTAATGCTTTCAACTATTAAATTTTAGAGCCTTCGAAGACAAAATGGCGAGTAATTCAGGAATTAAAATGAGTTTAGGGTAGCCAGCGATAAATGACGCAGTGGATATGGATAGTGGAGGCAGACAAGAGCGATAGTAAGCGAAAAAAACGTCAGGATAGTAATCTGGGAGCTTAGAGTCGTTAAAAGGTAACACGCTCCCAGTTTACGATTATCCTTTTTGCTCAGGGTCGTAACTCAAGGGGGCCAATTATTCTGGCTGGATCGGTCATAAAAACCAAATTATTTTTATTTTGAGCTTTTAGATCTACTTCCTTTGTAGAGCCATTCGTTCCTTTCAAATTCTGAATCATGAAAAATTTTCCGAATTACCGACGACAAAACTTGGAAGAAACTTCGAAGCACTTAAATAAACAAAAATGGCATAGTACAAGGAAGAGAATGAGAATTCATAAAAAATTTGAAAGTTATTGTTGATGAAAAAAATAAAAGTAATAAAAATTTTAAGTTACGTTAGTATGGGAAATAAAGCTTACATAGTAAACGTGACAATAAAGCTCGGAAAATATATGAGGGTGTTAACTTTATAGTTTTGCCGTGCTCGCGATCAAACACCATCCAAAAAATAACGCGCCAATAAAAAAGAATAAATAAAACGCAAAAGCTTTTGTGCATCCTGGTGCTCTCAAGTCAAGGTGAATTTTTATTTTTTTTTTTTTATGAAAATGTACGATCTAGCGTCGTTCAATCTACAATTTTATTAATATTATTATTATAGTACGTAAAATAATTAAGCTTTTCATAATAATTGAGTTTTTTGCAGCGATAAATTCTCGGCATTATAATCAGAATTTTTAACGCGTGGAACGAAATCGAATTTTTTATAGCGCCATAACTCCCTGGTTTTTCAGATTTTATTTTCGTCTTAGACTTAATATCCGTCTGGTAAAATAGCTCGGATAGTTTTTCTGGAATTTAATATTTCCGTTTTAAATAAATTTTAGATTCTACGGTATTATTACTACACATATAATATAATATATTACAGTTTCATTGAGACTTTTATTTAGTTAAGCTTGTTGATACTCAATGTTCATCGAAACATGGTATTGATATTCAGCTCGTACAAGGAAGAAAAAATATGTTAAATAAATGAGCATTGTCTGGGTGCAGACGCCGGTTAGTGAACTATGCATGCATAGTCAACAGTCAACAATCTACAGTCTACAGGGTAACAGAATTAATACAACTTATGAGAATTAAATAGATAGGCCAAGATAGTATAAGCAGTCGGTACCGGTGATATGAATGGCAAGTATGTTTTATTCGATATGCTATGAGTTGAAATTTAATCACTATTTATTTTTATATTATCATTATTTTTAATTGAAACAAAATTACATGTAAGGCTAAGTGGTTCTTAATGTTTTTTTAATTCAATTTTTTGTAATCATTTGGTTTCACGATTCTCCATACTTTAACCCACAAACCTTACACAGAAAAAAAGCTTCACTTGAGCCAAGAAAATATTTTTCTTCTTTATTACTTTCTTGAGCGAAAAAAAATTTTTTTTGACACAAGAAATTTCACTTATTCCAACAAATTAATTCTCTTGCTTTAAGAAATACGTATTTTGATCCAAGAAAATTTATTTAAGTCAAAAAAATCTTCTTGTTTTGAGAAAATTCAGCCTCTTGCTCCAAAAAATTTAGTTTTTGATAGAAGTAAATTTTCATTAATATTTTTAGTGATTAACATGTCAAATGGGAAGATCAAATTATATTGAATCATTTTTTTTTTTCATTCAATATAATTAAATGCATGCCAAAATAATATAAAATGGATATCAAATAGTCAAGAGAAAAATTTTCTCAAGGTGAGAAAATTTTTTTCTCAACTGAAGTAGGTGGCGCTGCTTTCCTAAAGTATCTAAAAATCTTGATCAAATATAAAAATTTATTGTATCAAGTATTTATGATAATTTGAATTAAGAAAAAATAACTTCCACCAAGAATAGAATTTCAAGAAAAATTTTTATTTCGGCCAACAACATCGGTCTTCCTTCAGACACCCGAAAATTTTCTTGAGCCAAGAATTTTTTTCTCCTGTCAAGAAATTTTTCTTTCTGTGCAGAATTAATCTTTATTGAATTATCTGATTGATGTTTTACAAATTATTTCAACCTCCATTAATTAAAAAGAGTTTAACACACTAAAAATAATTAATGAGATAAGGCAAAAAATTTTTTTTCAATCACAAATCATGCTTTGCATTATGAGTCGTCCAAAAAAGAAAAAAAAAATTGACAGAAAAGAAAACGGTAAGGACAATGAACTTACTATATCTAGTTAATCGTAAGTGTACCAATATATAATGGGTTAAGATGTGTACGGAGATGTGTGTGAGTTAGGAGTCGGTTGGTAAGTTGGTGTTTATAGTCGCCATGAAACCGGGACAAGTTATTTTTTAATTTATTTATTTATGTCGCATTAAACCGGCTTTTGGTTTTGGTCTTTTCTCTGCACTCAATGTCCTGTTGATGCACATTTTGCTGTTGCAAATAAAGCGAATAAACCAGATCTCAATACCGTATAGCGAATGGAGAATTGTCAGCCGGGAACATAGTTATACATTTTTAATTAAGTAAAAATAAAACAAACGGATCAGATATTTAATCTGTCGTCTGTCTATAAATGCTAATAGCAAATTTAAAAAAAACAGTGATAGTCTTTGCCAATAGAACAGAGAAACAACTCAACCAATATATATGTATATATATTTGGTTTCATTTAATCGTCATCAACTTCCTGCCATTCGTTATCATTAGACAAGACATTTGTAGATCAGGAAATATACACTATTGCTATTGTTAGTTATAACTCAGTGACAACTTCAAATTAAATCACTTTGTCTTACATGCGATGATCGTTGCTCTTTGCTTGTTCATTTTTATTGAATTAACTAGAGAACATTGCTTTTATTTTATTATATTACTTTCGTAAAACAATTTTGTAATTGTTTAATTCCACAAAAATTCGTCCACATAAGTTTACTGATTTTTATAATTTTTTTTCGTATTCTTCGGATAAAAAAAATTATTGAAAATGTCAATTTAACAATTTTGAAAATCATTATATTAAAAATTGTCGTTTATCGAAAAATCCAAATTGAAAAAAAAAATTTTTTTAATTTTATATTTGATGAACTTCAAAAAAAAATTCAATTTACAATTTACAATTCAAGATACTTTAGGGAAGCAGCGCCACCTACTTCAGCTGAGAAAAAAATTTTCTCACCTTGAGAAAGTTTTTCTCTTGACTATTTGATACCCATTTTATATTATTATTTTGACATGCAATTAATTATATTGAATGAAAAAAAAAAAATGATTCAATATTATTTGATGTTCCCATTTGACATTTTAGTAAATAAAAATATTAATGAAAATTTACTATCAAGATATTTAATTTTTTAGAGCAAAAGGCTGAATTTTCTCAAAACAAGAAGATTTTCTTGACTTAATTTTCTTGGATCAAGCTACGTATTTCTTAAAGCAAGAGAATTAATTTGTTCGAATAAGTGAAATTTCTAGTGTCAAAAAAAAAAAAAATGTTTTTTTTCCCTCAAGAAAATAATTAGGAAGAAAAATATTTTCTTGGCTCATGTAAACCTATTTTTCTGTGTGATAATTTCAAACATTTATTTAGAAATTAATGAAAATAATAATCCTAATTTATTATTATTATTATTATTATTATTATTATTATTATTATCCCTACAATGTTATAAAATGTATTTATTACAATAGAAAATTATTCAAATAAACGAACAAATTTTTCCCGTCAAGCAATAAAAAAAATGTTCGAAGTCATAACTTTACAAAAAATTTATTATTTACGTCATTATTTTCTTACAGACTCGTTTTATCTTATTCAGGTTTTGTTATCTCAAGTGTCTATCTAATTTGTTGTTGTCCAACCATAATTAATCGATAAATAAATACATATCTTAAATTAAAAACTAAACTGGTATTGTTTTTGTTACTATGCATTAAATTTTGTTCCTAATGCGCATGTGTGTTATAACAATTGCTGAAACAAAATTTGATAAATTAGGGAAATACTGCGAAGTATTTGAAATAAAAAGTACATAAATAATTTGACAGTTTTAAACTTGGATGATTTTATGATTTAATAAGTCGATTCATGTTTGACTTTGTTTCAGGGATTTATGGATTACGTGTGAATGTGAATAGACAATAAATATCAATGCAAAATAAGAATGTCAACAGATCGGACGCAAGAAATAGTAAAAGACAGAGACGGAGAGAATGCCACTTAACTGATTCTATAAATTTCTCAGTCTGGTATTCTGACACGTGGATTTTTTTAGAGAGTTGTAGTTGTTAAATGTTTGGTTCATCGACCGGTAAATAAACCCGTGATTTTATAATTTTATACATAAGAGCCGACTTTGTTTGTTTTGTGATTTACGACATTCTAAATTAGAGGTTTTTAAATAGAAATTTTTAAATATTAATTAAGATTTTATTTTATCTTTTTTCGTATTATTTTAGTTTGTGTTTAAAAATTCTTTAAAGTTCCCTTTAATAGTCGAAAATGTTGTTAATTAGAGCGGAGAAAATAACTTGATTATTAAAATAATCATGAAGAGTAATATAATGACCATTTGATTGGATGAATTAAATTTATGAAAAAGAAATAGAGCTCGAAAATAATTTTAATTAAACACTTTGAAATTACAATATTTAACAGCACGCAAGTGATGAGTAGGCACTTGATTGTGACGATAATTATTCCACGCTAACAATCCCCGTCTGTCTGTCTGTCTCTGGCCCTTAGTATAATAGTACTATAAATATGTATAAGAATAATAAAGTGAAATGAATTAATAACGAACACGTGCTGCGTTTAGCGCATTCAAAGTACTGAAAAAAAATTAGTTGGTTTAAGAAAAATATTGTTTCAAGGGTAAAATTATTTTTGCAGAACCGGTTTTCTTGATTCATTAATTTTTAATATTAAAATTCGTGTTTTTGGCTGTAGAGATTGCTTGCTCATGGAGTTTTGAAGTTGGGAAAAATTTAAGATGTTGGTTCAATTATTGAGAATATTAAAAATTAAAAATTTATAACATTTTTTGATGAAGAAATTTTTTTCTTTATTATCTTTAATTTATTTTCTTGATTCACGCGTGATATTTTGAAGCTAGATTAAAATTTTGAAGAAATGAATTGAATATAGCTATATTATTAAGAGAGTAAAAAAAATTTTGTGTCCAGGATAGTCATGTGATAAAATCGGTTTTTTTACTGAAAATTATTGTCATGGCAAAGGTCTTTATTTGAATTTGTGCTTTTTTGAGGTTTCATATCATTTTCACCGATAGTCAATTTATTATGATAAGTATTTAGGCTGCGTGCAGAATTGCACTATCTCTGGATACATAATTAAAAAATGACCTTGTATCTTGTGAAATAATGACATTTTAAAAAATATAAGCTCATCCCAATGTTACACTCATCAAGAGCTTTCATTTGAGCACCCACATGCATTTTGATATATTTTTCATATATTCATATATATAAGTATATAAAATATATGAAAAGTTGATGTGGGTACTCAAATGAAAGCTCTTGATGAGTGTAGCATCAGGATGAGCTTAAATCTTTAAAAATATCAATAATTAAGAAATGACCTTGCATCTTGTGAACTATTGACATTTCTAAGGATGTAAGCTCATCCCGATGTTACGCTCATCAAGACCTTTCATTTGAGTACCCACATCAATTTTTCATATATTTTATATATTTATATATATTTTATATATGAATATATATATCAAAATATATGAAAAATATATCAAAATGGATGTGGGTACTCAAATGAAAGCTCTTGATGAGTGTAACATCGGAATGAGCTTATATCTTCAGAAAAGTCAATATTTAAAAAAATAGAATGCAATTTGACGAAAGTCATTATTTAATAAAGCAAAATAGTCATATAGGGCAAGGTTGCTAGTTTAACCTGATTCAAGAAATTCTCTGCTTGATTCAAGACAATTAAATTCAATAAAATAAACTTTGTGGTTCATATTTCTTTTTGCTTGAATGAAATTCATATTTTATAAATGTATGATTAAAAATTCAAATATTAGCCCCGTCTGAACAAAATTGTTATCATTTATCATCAGTGTTTTCATGAATGAATGGAGAATAGTCAACTCGTCCTGTCGCAGTACTTTGATTTTTTATCAACCGATAATCGATCACTATACGCTGTAGACTGCAGAGTTTTAAATTAAAGGAGACTCGTTAATTTTAAACGGGATTAATACAACTCGCTTTATATTGAAGATTCAAATGAAATAAATCCCGTCAAGTGGTTCGCTTCATCAGGACGTTGGGACTAAAATGGGAAAATATACACTAGTCTCAGACAAGAACAAAGATAAAGATAAAAGGCGACGGAGTGAGTAGTCGAGCAGCGATAAAGGAATGGTTCAATAAAAAGAAGGGCGACACACAATCTTTACGGCCCATCTCGTCGGACCGTAATAAATCATGAGTCGATTACGAAGATCGTTTCGTAACACCCACAATCGGGACACATACGCCCCTGGGAAAGCGTATTCGTGCTAAATACAAATTGTTTGGCCTTCTCATTCCCATTCCACATAATAATTCCCGAAACTTTTTTATTTATTCATTTTATTATTATTATCTTCACTCTTATTCCGGTTAAAGAATACCGAGGAGCTATTACGTAACACGACTTCCAATTACCAGTCTCGTATTCTCATTCGGCGATTGCTTTTCATTTAACACACATAGACGTAACATATATTACGCTTATATGAAGACCAAATAAGTTTGTTGCTTCCAAATAAAAATATAATTCATTCAAATTATTCACCCTCTCTATTGATTATCAACTTTGCAAATAAGTATGTTTGTTTAATTTTTAATATTATTCCAATCATTTACATTTATTTAAGGTAAGTATTTAATTTTGAGATTTATTGTATCAGAATTAAAAATTAAAACAGCAATGAATATCATATTGATTTAATAACAGAAACGATTGATAATTTGGATTGTACTGGGCCCATAACCTGCTGACCATCAGTATCAGTCTTAAAATATTCCGAGTTTTTTTAAGATATTTATCAGTGTCATTTATTATAACATCAACAACAGTCATTAAAAACAATTGGACGCATCTATCAACTGAATGACAGATCGCTCCGAATAATTTGCATCATTGGACCCATAACCTCATGAATATTAAATTAATTTTTCTTTCAAGGTAATTAAATCAACTAACGATATGTAATTCTTCATATTTTTGTGGTAATTCAGTCAAAGGTGAATATTTTATTTGTACTGAAAACAATAACTTTTTTTTGTACAATGTTGTAAGTAAAAAGCAATAAAAACCCTGAATATATCAAATTGAATTCTTATATTTAAATAAAAAAAAAAGCAGTTGTGCTAACTCCTTCAGTGATAACGGAGAGAAAAATAATGTAATTTATTGGAAGCTATTCAATTGGATAAATCACTCAGAAAAAAAGGATTACTCGAGTCAAGAAAATATTTTTCTTCCTAATTATTTTCTTGAGCGAAAAAAAAAATTTTTTTTTGACACAAGAAATTTCACTTATTCCAACAAATTAATTCTCTTGCTTTAAGAAAATTTATTTATCAAGAATATTTTCTTGTTTTGAGAAAAATTAGCCTCTTGCCCTAAAAAATTTTGTTCTTGATAGAAGTAAAATTTCTTGCCTTGAGAAAATTTCTCTCTTGCTCCAAAAAATTAAATATCTCGATAGAAGTAAATTTTCATTAATATTTTTAGTGATCAACATGTCAAATGGGAAGATCAAATAATATTGAATCATATTTTTTCATTCAATATATATAATTGCACGCTAAAATAATATAAAATGGGTATCAAATATTCAAGAGAAAAATTTTCTCAAGGTGAGAAAATTTTATTCTTAACTAAAGTAGGTGGCGCTCCTTCCCTAAAATATCTAAAAATTTTGATCAAATATAAAAATTTATTGTATCAAGTATTTATGATAATTTGAATTAAAAAAAAATTACTTCCACCAAGAATAGAATTTCAAGAAAAATTTTAACTTCGGCCAACACAACTTCGGTCTTCCTTCAGGCACCCGAAAATTTTCTTGAGCCAAGAATTTTATTCTCCAATCAAGAAATTTTTCTTTCTGTGCAGATTTTTTTCCATAAACTTAAAATATTTTTAAAGATTTTAATTGAAAAAACCAGATTTCAAATTCTGTTTACACACAGAAAAAAAAATTAATTTGAATCAAGAGAAAAATTCTTAAACCAAGAAATAATCTTGAAGAATTTCATTGTCTTAGATCAAGACGAAAAATTCTTGAATCAAGTAAAATTTATTTAAACCAATAAAAATTTCTCAGTTTAAGAATTTTTCTACTCAAATCAAGAAGATGAAATTCTTCAAAATTATTCACTTGATTGAAGTAAATTTTTTTTTCTGTGCATATTTACAGTTAATAATTAATGAACAAACCTGTTTTGAGTAATATAACTGACGTGAGGCTTTTAATGAATAATAATAAAGATGTAATGTTTGTACATCCGGTGGCATTAATTGGTTGATAAATAGCGCATTAGCAATCAATTACAGAAAGTTGTCGGTATGAGACTAAAAATAAAAATAAGAGTAAATGAAACGAGGACTAATTGTAGAACTGGTAAATAAGAAGATTGAACATTGGAAGTAAACCGAGGAGAGACAGGTGAGGAAAGGAGTGTGTGAGCCTGGCTGTGTGTGGTGTGACAAGCAAAGGTTCAAGTTAAGTCTACTCCTCCTTAGTTAGTTTGGAGTGGCACTCCCTGTCTGCTGCGCCAGCACAACGACCCACACTCTCGAACAATCTCCCGTAAAGGTCTGCAATATTATTACCGACTTCATACTACATGCCCATGTATCACGCGAAACTGCCAGATGGATCACTTCTCCTACCCACACGAGATCAAACTGTACGCCGTACGACACACATTGATTTTTATTATCTCCTCATATCCATTTTATTATTTTGTTATTTTATTATTTTATAATATCCATAGCTTTATTTCTCTAGGTGTAACGCAAATGTCCATGCATTTTTTTTTATCTAAATCAGAGATAATGTTTTTTTACCGAAAATGTATTTTTTTGTATTTGGTGTATTTTGAGGTAGATTGACTTTTTTGAGCCAAAAATTAATAAAAAAAATAAGAACAAGTAAAAATAATGAATCAAAAATATTTAAAGCTAAGATTGATACTGTAGTGAATAATATTATAATCATGCTAATAATACAAGCTTGCAGTAAAAAAAAAAATTAAATTGAATCCAGCGAAAAATTCTTGAACCAAGAAAATAATTTCGAAGAGTTTAATCTTTAATTTTATCTTGAATTAAATACAATTTACTTAAAACAAGAAAAATTTCTTAGTTTAAGAATTTTTATACTCAAATCAAGAAAATGAAATTCTTTAAAATTATTTACTTGGTTTAAGTAAATTTTTTTCTTGTGTCTGCAGTTCTCTATCGACAATATAGTCGAAATAAATTTTTGTTTTCCATCAGAATTGCAAGTAATTAAATTTTAAATTTTTACATTTTTTTCTTGGTTCAAAATTAATAATCGTTATTATTTAAAAAATACATTTTTCTTTATTCAGAATTTATTTTACGCTCATTATGAATCTTTTAAGAATTCATTAATTAAATATGTTAAATTATCCATTCGATAAAAAATAAATAATATTATTTATTCATTTATTCATAAGTAATTTTTTAATTAATGATTTATAATTTAATAATTATTCTCAAAAAATTTTGGAAAATTAAATTTTTCAATTTATCATGAACTTGATCAAAAAAAAAAAAAAAAAAAAATGCGATAGCAAAAAAAATCTAAAATATTGTGACCTTACTTCTCAATAACTATCAAAGTTTTAAAAAATTATTTACTTCAAATATTCCACTTTTTAGTAATTTTTTTTTAGATATTGCTGTGTGATAAATTTGTTTACTTACTATCACTGTGTATTTGACTACACACTCTATTAATTGAGATATTAGTTGATCTTTCAGCTTACCTGCAACAGAAAATAATGAAAAAGAAATTAATAAATTTAATCGTGAAAAAAAAACATCATTAAACTTATTTGATTAAACAAGAGACTGATAAGAAAAACGACATGATGACAAGTGAAAATAATAAAATAAAATAAAAAAAGTATCTGGCAATAAGATCTTGAGGCTTGAGTCAGGACGTTATTAAAGGCCTATAATGAGAGCGTAAGAGAGAAGAGAGATTTTGAAAAGTCCTCATGAGATAAGAGACGAGAGACAAGATATGTATGGATGTTTGGGTGTGGTGCGGGTACGAATGAGACAAGACTTTGGTTGTGGTCAAGGGTCGACTCGAATTAGAACGGACTATTTTCATTATATATATTACATGGGTTTCCCTCTTTACTTTTCACAGAGAATTCAACTCAACTCGACTCCTAACTCTGAAACTCTAAATGTAAAAGGTGGATGTGGGGGAGAGAAAGGATGAAAGGACGGATTATATTCCCGTTTAGAAATACTAGCTGATCTCCCGGGAGTTTCTCGCCCGAACGATCATCGCTCTAATGGTCCTGCCAAATTTTCAACTTGTGATCATTCGACTGCATTTATTTTATCTAAAGTTACCTCCTTGCTATTTTAAAAATCGATTAGTCTATTACTCATATCATTTTTAATCTCTTGTACATGCTAATTAATCAATTAATAAATTTATAATAATAATAATAATTTTTTAAATACGATTTTAAGACAAAATCATCAATTGCTTACATAAAGAGAAATGGAAGGAAAAAACAATTAAAAATTTTTACAAAAAAAAAAAATTTTTTTTTAACTATTTGAACAATGAAGATTGCTTAAAAATGTTTAGGATTACTATTAATATCTTAGTTAATTAAATATATTAAAAAATAAGAGAACGGACGGAAAGTATGATGCGGATCTAGATGCACTTTGGAGAACTAATTCTTTCGAGGCCCATCAGTAAGTGCTATTATCTGTGTCCTCTTTGAAAGAATAGTACAAAAGAAAATCAGCAAGGTAGTTGAAAGAAATGACATAATATTTGAACAAGTGTAGTAAGCAGTGCAATCTAGGTGACAAAGAAGACTGTGATGTTTTTATATTTCCCAGAAAAATGTTAGATTATGAACAAATAATATTCCTTTTTGAGAGTTCTTGATAATTATATAAAAATTTTTATATAAACGAAAATATAACAAATATTTGTAGAACAGACTTTATACCTGGTAAAAATATAATAAATAAGATAAAACGTAAGTATTGTGTACTTTTTATTACCTTAAGGACGTTCTAAGAAAAAACCATTTTCCTAAAATTTTTTTGAAATTTCGAGTACCTATATTTATAAGTATTCTCTATACAAAGGAATTTTTTTAAATAGTCCTTGCAGCACTAAATTTTGAAATATTAGCATTTGAAATTTGTATATTTTACATACAAACCCTATGCTGACCGACGTTCAAGCGAACGTTTTATTAATTTAAATATCAATCGTACTTTTCTTAGGATTGTTTTAAAAAACTGAGAATCATTAATTGAAGATATAACAAGTGTTTTTTTATAAAAAAATAACATAAACATTCAAAAAAATGTTTGAAGTTAGTGACTTTTGATATTTTACGTTAGTGGAAGTAAGTGAGCGATAGTCTATAAAGAGGCAGCTATAGTGCGTGAGAAAGAAACCAATAGCCATAACCTATTGGTGTCTTCTTCTTGTCTATGAACGTCGTTAAGTATATATTTTTCAGAGTTAAAAACTTTTTCTTTTTCCATCTCTTCACACGTATGCGTTTTTTATGTTTTTTTTTTATCAACTATAACTATATTAAACTATATTAAAATATAAACGAAAATCCGTTAAAAGTTAGATGTTGAAAAATTATTTTTTATATTTTTTTATTTATATATTTTCGATAGAAATTTTATAATATAAATTTTTTTCATAGAATAAGACTATCAATGCAATTTTGTAAAAATAAAATAGTTAAGTCTTTCGCATTATCATCAAGCAATTGAACTTTTAAACAACCGCAAGAAAATACTTAATCCAGTCAATTTAATTTCAGTAATATATATTGTAATTTATCGAGCCGACAAAAGAAGAAATAACGATAGTGAGGAGTACGAGGGAGAGAATGCGTACTCGTAAACACTCCGTTATTTATGAGTGGTGAGTAATTTTTTGAGGATCCTTCCTGGCATTCGCATGCAAATCGGAGCTGGAGGTCTCTTCTCTCTTCAATTCTCATTCTGTTAATACTCAAGATATGCAAATGTCGCTAATTACTGGTAGCTGTAGGATTACACCGATAGGATCCTCTGAGAAAGATGCTGGTGTACCCGGTAGGGACACAAGTTCCTGTTCTACTCTTTATTCAGCACAACGACTCCAGACTTGAGACTGGTAGCAGTAATTTTGATCTTCCATTACATCTACAGGCAGCCAAACGAGCCGAATAACCCGTACCGAGGGTGTATATGTGCTGATGATGATAGTCTTTACCTTTACTCGCATTATACCACCAAGCTATTATTCCATCTCCATATCCACTTCCATCTCTGTCTGGTTTAGATGATACTTTATAAGAAGAGAGATAACTAATGCGTTCCCTGACAATGAGTTGGGTGTCTGGGTCTCGCTCTTGCTCCTCCACGGGTGAAATACTCTCTACTTTCTACTACTCCTGGTGAGTAGCAGCCTCTCGATTCGCTGCTAACGTTAATGTACCAGATACTTATCTTAACTCAAGTGTTACCCATCTAGATACTTGTTACAACCCTTTTTTATTTTTATATCCGTTAAGGAATAGAGATATGGAAATTTATATGTCGAGGTACTGGTGGAGCCTTTTAACTTTATTCAGGGGATGGAAAAGGGCTAATTAATTCATTTACGTAATGTCTGATTTCTTTGATAAGATTACCAAGGGTTATATTTGTTATTTATTGTTTCAGAAAGTAAAAAATTCTTATTAAAATATTTTACTCTTACAAAAATAAATAAAAATATGAAAAATTGAAAAAATAAATTTTTTACAGGTTGTTTTAATGTAAATGTCATTAATTCTAACGGAACAAATAATAAAACTTGAATTGAATATAAATATTCAGAAAATCTGTTTAACCAGAAAGTAATAACAATAAAAAAAGAAAATTATTAAAGAATATCAAGGCATAGATTTTCTCTTTCATTAACAATGTAATCGAAAAATCTTTATCGGGTGTTTCGGGTCGTAACGACAGGCCCTACAGGATGTAAACGTAACGTTCCTGAAATTTCAATGGCTGTACCGTTCTTAGTAATGAAATTTGAAAGCACCCTCCGGAAACTTTCCGAAGACTGTTACCCACCATTCTATTCTATTTATATATATATGTATATATATTAATGAATGTGTACAGTAGAGAATGAGAATAAGATGAGAGGAAGAATAAGAAATAAGTAAAGTAAAGGCAAGTAAAAGTAAAAGCACAGAGAGCATATCCCATTAGCAATAAACCAGCTACCCAGCCAACACTTTAAGATTTTCTTATATTTTCTTACACCTTCTTTAAAACTCATGAAAAAGTTTACTTCCTTTTATCTCTCTCAAGAACCTAATGTCCCTTTTTTATTCCCTTTTCTCACCCTAATCTTTTTGTCTTTTTTGTAGTCTTAGTTATTAGTTTTGTTTATATTTAAAATTAAAATTACTAATCACAAGACAAGGAATTAAATTAATTATCAATGCATTAATATAATTGTTGAATTAACATTTGCATTAAACTTTTTAAATGTGTAATTAGAAAACTTGAATCAATTATAGTTATAAAATTTTTTAAAACATTATTTTTCAATTTTAAATTAGAAAATTGCAACCCAGTTAGAAGCAAATATTATCGTAAAAAAATTTGAGATACTAAGCCAGGAATCGAACCTGGATCTCCCGATTAAATGTTAAATTCTGTTTCCAATCAGTAAAAATTGTGGTGATTTATTTATTATGAATCTCACTTTTTCAAAAATTAATTCTAAAAAATAAAAACTACCATAAATGTTTGACGTTCAAGCTTTGGCTGTCGATTTAAAAATTTTTCCGGTATTGGAAAAATTGTTTACTGAGACAATGTAATGATACAATTTGTGAGCATACGTCAGTAAAGTAAGAGCATTATATACGCCAGGGAATTGTATTATAAGTTCGGGAACACCTATGCTGCAGAAACAAAAGTTTGGTCGGACGTGAGAACGACGGGACCGTTTGTATGGGTTCTTCAGCCCGAGGTTCGCGGACAACAACCCCAGCTCCAACTCGTCAAGTTGACGTCTGCAGAGTACCCAGAGCCAGTACGTGACAGTATCTAGTAGAAGCGGCGTCGACGTCGACGCCCGGCGCCTGGAAACACCGCATGCGCCATATTCTATTTCTACTATCTACAATACACAATTAAACGGGTATATCTGTTCGCTTTTATTCATTCGCCCCGTCACCCCACCGGCAACCAGTTCTGTCTGTCCGTCATTCTGACGACTCGCTACTGAAATCTACATCTGGTTTTGCAAATGAACAATTCCCGGAAGACGCTGTCTCTTCCTGTTTAAATTGTTTATTCCTTTTGTTAATTCATAAGTTCATTACTCTTTACTCTTTAATGTTTTAGTTTGTTGTTTCTGTAATATTATGTCATTAATTATTTTTATTTACAATTATTTTGTTTGCTTTGATTATGAATGATGATCAGCTTTTAATTCAAAACTTTATTTTAATTAATGGAATGCCTATCATCGATAACATCACTCGACTTATTAATCAATCATTATTATGTCTATGAATTTTCAATAATTACTAGCAATCTCCAGTTACTGTGTGACTCCCAAGAATTACTTCATGATTTTGCGATATATTTAGTCACAATTTACATAGTTTGGGTGCTTTTAGAATAAATTAAAAAAATAATTTAATAGACAAATATCGAAGGAATAAATTTATAGAAACAATAAACTATTTAGATACTACTCCAAAAATTTGACATTAAAAATTGAATATAAGCAAAATATATCTAATATCATTAAAAGGCACTAATTTTGATAATATTAAATTTTACTACAAAAATACTTTTTAAAATAAAAATATCCTTGTCACAAAATTTTTCTTGTTCTCTTAAATTTAGAGTTACTCTGAAAACATACCATTAATAAATAAACTATCTTGGAAAATTTTATGAAACTTTTAAGAGACAAGAATTCAGGTCAATACACATTTTATCGTATATGAATATGTTGAAACAAAATTTTTAGTTATATTTTGCGTTATCAAAATATAATCTTCAATATAAAATTCAAAAAAAGTTAGGTTGACGAGTTTCTACACTGACAAAAAATTTACCTCGATTCAAGAGCAAGAATCTTTAACCAAGAATACCATTTTGAAGAAAATGAATTTCTCGAGCCAAGAGAAAAAGTTCTTGAGTCAAGAGGAAAAATTTTTGAGTCGAGAAAATTTTCTTCACGGAAAAAAGAAAACTCGAAAAATTTAATATAATTTTAATAATTATAATAAATATAAGTAAAGTTAATAAACAATAAACGACAAGATAAAACAGTAGTTGTTAATTAGTAAGTTAAATGATCAAAAATAAGTTTTGTCGACGAGGTGATTATCCGACTTAAAGTTTTTGGTGTAAAAGCGGCCATTAAGCACCACCAGTAACAACTACCTCCGAAAATTCGTAAATGTTATCACTCGGTAGGATTTACCCGTTAAATTTAGCTCTTACTTTAAATATAAGTATGTATAGGGTGAAGGGGTTGTTAAATTCGGCTAATTTTGGGGGAACTTCACCGCGGGTAACTTTAAGGATTCACACCCACCACCACCACCACCACTAATAACAATAACTATGAGTACAATAAGTGACTTTTATTTAAATATTTTATTCGTCGGGCAGTGGCGAAATAACAGTAAGGTTGAGGGTAATATCCAGGGTAAGTGTAGACATAAAAATAATAAAAATAACAATAACAATGAATGACATCATGTAGTGACACTAAGGAGACTGAAGGAGGCTTAGGAAGAAGGGGTAAGCGTTTAACTACTAACGAGGTATTGTCAGGAGGATAAGACGTAGACCCCCGGTACTTGTACTGCTAGGAGGTAAGCGTAGTAAGTCGTTAACAAGAAACTGTCCACTTGCTGTTTTACCCTATTGTACTGAAGGCTCACAATCAAATTCCCTTGTAAGTATATGTCCCTTAGGGTGGGTCAAAAAAATCGAATAATTTATTTTTGATTTTATACTCTGAAAAATAGGTTCGTAGACACCTAAAAAGAATTCTCTCCAAGTATAAGCTCTTAATTATAACGGGAAGGTCCTCCGCTTTGCGGGTTTCTATTTTTTTCGAATAATCAGATAAAAAAATTTATATCTCGCTTCCAACTGCTTGGAAAAATATTCCGTGGCATAGATTTTGTGAGAAATTGAATGCTTTACAAAAAAGGTCTCTTATGACTTTTTCAAAAACTCAACCGATTAAAAGATATTCATAGTTGAAGTTTGGCTATTTTAAGGAAAATATTCGTTTTTATTATGAATTTTATAAGTCGATGAAAAAAATTATTTCGGATTGCGGAACTCATGATTTTGTAGGAAATTTACTGCTCTACAAAAATGGTCTCTTATGATTTTTGATTAAGTGAAGCCGTTACGAGATATTCATCGTCAAACATTAACGAATATCAATATTTCCAGTTTTTGATCAATAATTCGATAAATTTTAATTTAAACTATGAGTTTCAGGAAAATTTACATAAATTTGAGTTTCAATCGATAAAGAAATGTTATAATAAGTTAGATAAAGAATTATTGGAATTATCATTGATTTTCCTTGGAGAAATGCCTCAAGAAAAGATTTCTTTCAAACGTCCTGGTGCTGTTCATCATGCTAGATGGATGGCTAAGGCCATTTATAGTTTGAAAATGTATCTATTCAGAGATGAATTCAAACTCTCTCAGAAAGAATTGCATGGTCTTCGTCATTTCTGTATTTTTATAGTCACATTGTATTTAAAAGCTTGGTTTTCATCAACTTCTGCAACAACTGCTGCTTATCATGACTTGCAGTTTATGAAAAATTTATTGGAGTACAAACATATCAATCCTTTGATTTCTTCAGCTACGTGTGAAAAAATGATTTCGCACTTATGGTATTTGAGCGATGAACTTGCCATTTTATCACTGTTTGACGATGGCGTTCCATTAGAAGTAAAAAAAGTATTGTTGAAGCTGTTAATACTCGTGAAGGTACAGATTCTAAAGCTAAAAGATTTGTAATTGCTAAAAAGATTTGAATTCATTGGCGCAGAGAACTCTGAGTGACTTTGTGTCTAAAAAGTCATTAAATCTTTTCAAAATCTTCGATCTACCGTATGACTTTCTTGATGTCGATGTTGAATTATGGCCTACTAATGAGAGTTATCTCGAAAATAAAGAATACTTTCAACAACTAAAAGTTGTCAATGATTCAGCAGAGCGAGCTGTTGCATTAGTTAGTGAATATAATCAATGCTTGACAAAAATGAAGAACAATTCCAGTACTTATTGCAAGTTGTCAAAGAACATCAAAAACATTCCCAAATTGTAATAAAAGAAATTATTTATAGTAATAGCGTACTGTTATGTTAAAAATATAGACAATTATATTGCAATTGATAATTCAATAAAAAATTTATCTATAAAAAAGTTAAATACTGGTTGTTTCTTACTTGATTCAATACTTTTCATATTAAATTTGACAAAGAAATATGTCATTCACTTCAAATTAAACTAATCATTGGCTATATGTCGAAAAAAATGCTCTAATTTCTTGTTTTAATGCAATCAAACAAGCTCAAGACTGAAAACAATATTAAAAAAATTGTTTATAACATTTCTTTATCGATCGAAACTCAAATTTATGTAAATTTTCCTGAAACTCATAGTTTAAATTAAAATTTATCGAATTATTGATCAAAAACTGGAAATATTGATATTCGTTAATGTTTGACGATGAATATCTCGTAACGGCTTCACTTAATCAAAAAATCATAAGAGACCATTTTTGTAGAGCAGTAAATTTCCTACAAAATCATGAGTTCCGCAATCCGAAATAATTTTTTTTCATCGACTTATAAAATTCATAATAAAAACGAATATTTTCCTTAAAATAGCCAAACTTCAACTATGAATATCTTTTAATCGGTTGAGTTTTTGAAAAAGTCATAAGAGACCTTTTTGTAAAGCATTCAATTTCTCACAAAATCTATGCCACGGAATATTTTTCCAAGCAGTTGGAAGCGAGATATAAATTTTTTTATCGGATTATTCGAAAAAAATAGAAACCCGCAAAGCGGAGGACCTTCCCGTTATAATTAAGAGCTTATACTTGGAGAGAATTCTTTTTAGGTGTCTACGAACCTATTTTTCAGAGTATAAAGTCAAAAATAAATTATTCGATTTTTTTGACCCACCCTAATGTCCCTATGTGTGTATATACTTGTAATACTACCGAGTATTTTGTTAAGGAAAGAATAATGTCTTTGAGTAAAGGTCTTAAGACCAGTCTTAAGTTATTACTTTTTTTAGGAGGATTATTTTTAATAATTCAATTTACTTGAGATCTCTACTCAACTGTAATAGGACACTTGGTCTCCATTTTCCTTTATTAGTGACTAAAAGAACCTGTTCATTTTGTGAACAAACAAAAGCATTGCTACCTTTAAAAATATAAGAGAAAATTATTAAAATTTTCAGAGAATGTTTTTTTGAACAGTTTTTTTAAATAAATTTCATAGGAATCTACACTGATAGAAAATTTATGTTGACTTAAGAGATATTTTCTTGATCTAAAAATTTATTTTGGAAGACAAATGATTATTTTGCTTTAAGAATTTCTTGTCTTGATTTAGATTTTTTTGGCTTAAGAGCTATATTATCTTCAATCGATACATTTAGTTTTTCAACCAAAATAACATTATCGTTTAAAAAACTTCCCTAATAGCCAGCGCTTCCTCAGTAAGTGTTGACTTCTAGCAGTTACGGTTAATTTATACATCAAGTTGGCGGTAATTCTTCTTTCAACAACAGTTGTAAGCAAATTGACGGAAATCTACGGCCGCAACTTGAATACAAGTTAACAATCAAACTTGTAGTTAAATTTCCTTTCAACTTTACTACAATTTGAAGGAAATACTTGTACAGCAAGTTTTGACGTCTATTTGCAGAGTAAGTTATAGGTAACTAATAGGTAATCGCTCGCTTTGCCAACTCTTTCCGTCAAGTTTGCTTCAAATTGCGGACGTAGATTGACAGTAAGTTATAGGTAAGGTGGCTATCAGGGTTAAAATAATTCATCAAAGTATATTTCAAAAACTAAATTGTCTTTAATTGTTATACCGAAAAAAAATTATTTCTTGGAAATAAGTAAATTAATGACTAAAAAAAAGCCATTCTTAACATAAGTCGGTAACATCTTGAATCAATGTTATCGCCTATCTTGAACCAAGAGACAAAAATTCTTGAAAGAAATATATCTATTTATAGTTTCAAGAGTTCAAATTTTGAAGAAAAAAAGTTTCTTCAATCAAGATTGTTTTTCTATCAGTGTAACTGTTGCATTAGTCCTTATGTCAGAATTTTCAAAAAATTTTTGTATATTCTTACTCAGCTCGTCAATCTGAGTCAGAAAATGTATAAGGTTCAAAAGTTTATATATGTATGTATATATACGATATAACCGGCCTTATCTCTGCTCTAACTCTCTCAATTTTTAACGGATCTTCATTAAATTTAGCGTCATCAATTTTCATATTTTTGTGAATTGCATCTTGAAGCTTATTTAATAACCTTCAATTTCCATGCTAATTTATTTCTTTCAATCATGTAGATCACGAATAAGAGCAGTTTAAAAATTTCAAAAATCGCGAAAAAATTCAAATATTAAATATTTCGAATATTAGCGATAGAACGATATTCTTTATTGGCATGAATTATTTTTGTCAGATATGTTAAATGAAAACAACACAGATAAGTGACTTTGATTAATTGTTATGATTAATAATATATTTTTTTGCAAACGAATTTTCAAGGGCGTTATTTATAAAAATTTTGAACGTTTTAAAAATTAATACAATTAAAAAAACGTCAAATGGAATCTAAAAACTTTTTTCATTAACCACTGCTCGTTACAGACACACCCACATCATCTCATTTGAGCAGTGTGTAATCAGAAAAGTTTAAATTGTTGAATCGAGAGATGGAAATTATTAAACTAGTCTCTGGTCTCAATGGGCCAGCAATAGTGATGTGTTGGAAAATTTATTCTTATGTGTAGATATAAATTTAACTGTTTACAAGTACACAACTACACAACTATGAATGTAATCTTCAGTTCCATTCGGCTGAGGCTAAGGCTGAGGCTGAGGCTGAGGCTGAGGCTGAGGCTGAGATTTCGACTTTATTGGACTCCAACTCCTGAGGGGGATTTAAAGGACATGCTCTCGTGGACTTGAATGATGTGAGAGGGTTCCTTCTCTCCCTCGATCCTCAATCCCGAATCCTGAATCGTGAATTCTCCGCAGTTCGTGCTCGAGTTTTCGTATTACTCAGAAACTAGTTTACGATTCCTCAGAGAGACTGTTTTGTCGACATTAACGCGAATTCTATCATCCACCACGTCCTTATTTTTCACCACTCTTTGTTTTTATTTTTCAAACTTTCGAGTCTAAAATCGATGAAATAATAATAATAATAATATTGTTTGCTATTTTTCTCAAATCATAGAATAAAATCTATAATATTTTTTTTACATTTCTATACACAGAAAGAACAAGATGACACTGAATATTATCTCAGATTATACTCAGTGATATCGGTAACGAAAAAAAAAAAAAAATTAGATAGTATCTAGTATAATCCAGATTATACTGAGTGATATCTAGATTATACTCTTTGTAATCTGGATTGTACTAGCTACTATCTGAAAATTTTTTTCACTCAGTATAATCTGGGATGATATCCAGTGTCTTCTTGTTCTTTCCGTCTATCTTCAATATTTTTAATATTTTTTTTAAAATATGGAAATCTTTTTTCGTCTTCAATGCTTTTAAAAAAATTATTTTATAATCCGAATCTTTTATATTAAAAAAATTTTTCAGCGTGTTCTCGTGTGATTAACCCTCAATAAAAATCGATTTTTCGAATTGCAATAATAAATATTTTCAGCTCACGTTATTTGATCATACATATAATCTTAAACATTGTTCAGAATAATTTTATGTAAAAATATACAACAATGATACGCAAACCGTTGTCTAATATTCAACCAGACTAATATTAATAGCATACTATTTATACTTGTATATTTACTCACACCTAGTACAAGTCTCATTGTTCTATTTTGAACTTTCTGCAGTTCATCAAGCTTATTTAAACAAAACTAATCATAACAGAAATAGATAAATAAATAAATAATAATAAAATACATGAATAAATAATTGTGTAGCTTTAAAAATTTATACTCAATTACCAAATAATAGGAAAACATTGTGTTCTAATGAATTGTTAAAAAAGAAGTGTAGTACTGGGATAAGAACTAGTAATTATGATTTATAATTAAGGATGAGCTAAATTTATAATTCTGTTTTTCGCAACTAAATTTACGATACATTGTATTATTAATATGTAAGTCTAATTAAAGTAATTTTATGTATGACTATTATTAAAATGTACTGGTTCCAAGCACAAGTGCAATTGCACCTCGAGGCCTCTTTAGAATTTTCTTTTACCAGAAATAAATAAATAAAAAGTAATTGAATGAATGTTAATATTAAATGCTTAGAGTATGAAATTTTTTCTGCTTTATGAGGCGTACAATACACAATAATACATACAAAATGTTTATAATGCTTTTTATGAAAATCTCGCCTCAAAATTATATTAATTCTTTAAAATAAAATAAATTTTCTTAAAATATTGTTAAGGTTTGTTGTAAATAATAGTAATAAACTCGCAGTGAATAACCAAAGTAATATATTTCATAAAAAGGAGACGAATAAATGTTGGTGCGTTAATTATTCAGGAAAGTTAAACAACTTCCGTAAGCCACCCCTAATATAAAACCTTAAATATTATTTATTACTTAGTGTCCAATGAATATTAATTAACTGGCGTTTATAAACTGGTGGTAAATGGATTTTATAAAAAATTTTCATTGCTACCACAAAGTAATATTCACCTAAAAGTATATACATATATCTAAAGATATACGGTAACTAAAATCGGCGGTTTATTATCGGCGATGCTTCCAATTTACAATGCTAATTTTCAAAGGGTGAACCACTGTGTAATATAAAGGCCCTAGAAAGAAGAACCGAAATCTGGAGAAATTGTACCGCGTAATAAGGAGAGGTCTGTACCCATTTAGAGTACTCTTAACATCCCGGCAATTAATTTTATTCTTATTCACAGAAGGGTTGAGTGAATGAATGGTAAATATCTTCATTCCAACTGCAATAACGATAAGTCAATTTGATGGTTATTCCCCTTCCTGTTTCCCACTCCGCGGAATATAAATACCCGAATCTTGATTGTAATTTCGCTAGATTTTTCATCCTTTTTTTCTTTCAAACTTCTTCAGCAACCTCTAGTCTGCGATCGAGATAATTAAACCAGACTCGTCTAATCCGAAGACTGCTGTCTAGCAGTAAAATAAAAATTCGTTATTGTCAATTACAAAAATAATAAAAAAAAAAAAAGAGTCCATTTCCCAGTTCAATTCCAAACGTGACTTAATTTTACGGAAATAACAGCGAGTACGAGTTGAGATTAAAATGTCTCTCCTTAATGAGGGTTACTCGTAATAAGTGAAGACGTCTTCAGCATATTTTAGATTTTTCCCTTAAGAATTCCTTCTCGATATTTGAGATGCTAATTCATTATTTTCCCGGTTAAAATATTATTATTATTATTATTATTATTATTATTATTATTATTATTATTATTATTATTATTATTATTACTAGCAACCTTGCAGTTACTACGTGACTGCCGTGACTTGTGAACTATGAAAAATAAAAATTTTGCTTTATCTAATAATGACTTTTGTTAAATTGAACTGTACTTTCTTAAATATTGAAGTTTTTAAAGATATAAGCTCATCCCGATGTTATACTCATCAAGAGCTTTCATTTGAGTACCCACATGCATTTTGATATATTTTTCATATACATATATATATAATATATATATAAATATATGAAAAATTGATGTGGGTACTCAAACGAAAGGTCTCGATGAAAGTAACATCGAGATGAGCTTAAATTAAAAAAAATGTCAATATTGCACGAGATAAAAGGTCATTTCTTAATTATGTATCTAGAGGTAGAGTATTTTCGAATGCAGTCTAAATGTTTTTTTTCTTGTATAAAATAAATTTTTCATTTAGTGTCGTTTAATAAAATTGACACTTGCAAAAAAAAATTAATAAAACACAACAACGATTTAGATAATCAGCAGATGGCAATCGCTGAAAATAAAAATAATGAATAAAAAATAAAAGACTTGAGGATTTAATTATCGACTATTATGTAAATGGCGATAAAATGTTTGGATAACGGAAAAAGCATAACATAGTAGTGTACAGGAACAGGAATAATGAACAAAAAGTGTGTGACGTGAGACTTGGTAATAAGTCGAGAAGTCCAGCGACCCAGAGGGTCTGCTCCATTCTGCTCGGTACTCACTGCACCGGACGTTAACTTCCGGTTGCCGAAATGCGAAATGCGAAATCCCGTGACCGCCCAGGGCATTTGTGAGACACAATGCAGTCTACTCACCCAGACACCGTGACGCCAAAAAGCACGCTGCATTTTTCGTGTATATTAAGAACATATATATATGTATGTATTATGAGGGTGCGGGCCATAGGAGTGACGTTTGAGGATGAGTGTACTCCCCCTGGCTATTAATCACCGTGAATCAGGACTGCGTTGTCGGGTAACAGGTTTTCTTTTCTCTTTCTTTTTTTAGTCATGCTACTGAAATACCCGGTAATACTTAATACTCTACTTCAGACACATACCCATCGCACACGCAATCCAACCCCTCTTTACAGTAAATAACAATTTTTATATTTTTCACATTAGTAATCACTGTGATTTATCTTGTTTCAAATTTTTAATCATTTCCTTAATTTACTTTTATCAAATCGGATCATTTTTTATTTTATGATATAACATGTCTGTGGTGTATTATTTTTATCCACAAATTTTAATTCAATAATTATGATAAATTTATTCTGATAATTACACAAAAAAAAATTACTTTCAAGTAAATTTTACTTAATTAAAAAATTTTTCGTCTTGATTCAAGACAATGAAACTTTTCTCCTTTTTTTTCTGTGTATATTTGGAATACACTAAAAAATTTGATAATAGAAAAACTCAGACTTACGCTTATTTATTATAAAAATAAATTTGTATATAATAAGAAAATTTTTTTGGAAAAACCGTAGACAGAAAAAAAGGTTCACTTGAGTTAAGAAAATATTTTTCTTTCTAATTATTTTTTTAAGCGATAAAAAAAATTTTTTTTTGACACAAGAAATTTTACTTATTTCAACAAAATTGACTCTCTTGCTTTGAGAAATACGTATCTTGATCCAAGATAATTTATTTAACTCAAGAAAATCTTCTTGTTTTCAGAAAATTCAACCTCTTGCTCCAAAAAATTTAGTTTTTGATAGAAGTAAATTTTCTTGTCTTGAGAAAAATTCTCTCTTGCTCCAAAAAATTAAATATCTCGATAGAATTAAATTTTCATTAATATTTTTGATGATTAACATGTCAAATGGGAAGATCAAATAATATTGAATCATTTTATTTATTCAATATGATTAATTGCACGCCAAAATAATATGAAATGGGTATCAAATATTCAAGAGAAAAATTTTCTCAAGGTGAGAAAATTTTTTTCTCAGCTAAAGTAGGTGACGCTGTTTCCCTAAAGTATCTAAAAATCTTGATCAAATATAAAAATTTATTGTATCAAGTATTTATGATAATTTGAATTAAAAAAAAATTACTTCCATCAAGAGTAGAATTTCAAGAAAAATTTTTACTTTGGCCAACACAATTTTGGTCTTCCTTTAGGCACCCGAAAATTTTCTTGAGCCAAGAATTTTGTTCTGCAGTCCAGAAATTTTTCTTTCTTTGTTTTTTTTTTTTTTTTTAATTTAGAAAAATGAAAAAATTGTTATATGTCTGTCAATTTTATTCGTTAAAAAATGTTACTTAAATTTTGTCTAAGAGAAATTATAGTCGAATTGTTTCAGGTTACCTTAACATTATCAAATTATTTAAACATCTTTAATGTTCAAGATCAATGATAAAAACATAATTATTCATTCCAAAAAAAATTTGTATAAGTTTGAATAAATATAAATTACTTCATTACTTTCTTATACCGAAAAGGTGTTAATTGTGTTTTTGTTTATGACAAAAATGGCTATTTTATTATTTTAATATATTATTATTGTTAATAATTTATTGTCTCTTGATTACATCTCTTATGAGCCGCAGTTATTATATAAAATGTAATTTGACTTATTAATTAAAAAAAAATGGTATTATTAAATGTAAAAAAAATACATTAGACGTTTTTCAGCATAAAAAGATAAAAAATAAGAAATTGTCGTTAATGATAATATTATGTATTGTATGCCTAATAATCGGTAGAAAATATGATAATAAATAATAAATAATAACGACTCCCGAAGTGATGCTCTTAATAAATATACCCTGAAAAAAAAGTCTTGTTGCGGACGCATGACTACAATTTGCCGGGGCATGCACTTAATAATCGCTTATAACCAAACGATTATATTCGCCAAAAAATAAGTACTCCAGCATACTCCTTGTTCCATATAATATTATATTTTTTGATCATCCCCAGTCCTCATGCTCCGCTGCATAAATAATTCATGAATCATGAATTTTTATAAACCGTAATCGAGAATTTCATCGACCAAAAATTTATTGTTTTCCGCGGTCGCGGTTTACACTCACAAAATTTTTTGCAAATTATTATTTATTTGCATACTTTTTTTTTGGTAAAGCTTTCCCTCCGAATAACAAAGAGTTTTAATGCACTTCGCAAGCTTGAAGAAAAATATACTGTGATTGTTAATTAGCTCACCAGTTTGTATGCAGGCACGTTTTCAGTGACCGCATCACGCACAAATTTTTTTTTTAAAGTAAATATCATAAAAGAAAAAAATTCAGTTTCTTCTTTTTTTGTTACTAGCTCCCGGGTAGTATTTCATTCATTATAATACAGTCCCTATGTATTTTTAATGTAAATTTATTCCCGGTATAATGTAAGCTCTATTATTTCATCGTTGGTAAAGAAACTGGCATAATAATTTTAATTATTTTAATTACTGAAAGTTATCTTTTTATAGAAATTTTTTTATAAATAATGGAATTTTTTTTTGTTTTAATTAAAAATTAAAAACAAATTTACATAAAAATTAATTGATATAAAAATAATATACATAGCAAATAATTTGCGTAAAGATTTAAAAAATTGATACTTTATTTTCGCTATTTTAATATAATATGAAAATTTTGATACAAAAAAAAAATTGTATCAATATTTTTTCGAATTTTTACAAAAAACATATTTCGAGAATTTTTTTCAATAAATTCATTCAATTGCTAAGAAATAAAAATTGCCATACATCAATTAATTTCAGTATCATGAAGTACTAAATATTGTTTAATTAAATGTAGTAATATTAACTAGCAAACTACAGTCACTATGTGATTGCCGTGACTTTTGAACTATAAATAAATAAAATTTTGCTTTATTAAATAACCAATTTTTTTAAATTGCACTGTACTTTCTTAACTATTGAGATTTTTAAAGATATAAGCTCATCCCGATGGTATACTCATTAAGAGCTTTTATTTGAGTACCCACATGCATTTTCATATATTTTTCATATATAAATATATATAAAATATATAAATATATGAAAAATTGATGTTGGTACTCAAATGAAAGCTCTCGATGAGTGTAATGTCGGGGTGAGCTTATATCTTTAAAAATGTCAATAATTCACAAGATGGAAGGTAATTTCTTAATTATGTATCTAGAGATAGAGCATTTTCAAATGCAGGCTAAATACTCCATAATAAATTAACTATCAGTGAGAATGAAATGAAACCTTGAAAAGGCACAAATTAAAGTTAAGACCTTTGCAATGACACTAAATTTCATTTAAAAAAAACTGATTATATCATGTAAATACACTGGCTACAAAATTTTGCTTATTCTCTTAATAATGTAAATAATTGATTATATTTTTATTTTTTTTTTTTTTTACGGTAGGATTTATCAGTAAACAAAAAAAAATGAATTTTTCATGAAAATTTGGTTCAAGTCAACCTTTTTGGGAAAATTCAATTGCTATTTACAAAATTAAACTCGAGATAAATTGTTTGATCTATTTTTTAGTAGTTTGGTATATGAAATTTGTTAAAGCTAATTAGAAACTATCTTACTGTAAAAAATCAATGTTTATTAAACATTAGATATTTTTTGTGTTAAAATTAAATTGATGAAAATGAAAATGATGTTAATTTAATTGATAAAAATTTGAAATTTTAAATAGAAATAATAATCCAAGGAATTTTTATTATCTAATATGAAAATAATGTCGGGCAAGTAGTAAGCAAGCGTAAATAGCTTGAAAGAAACAAATGATATGTGAGTTAACAAATATATAAATATATATTGTAGATATATATAAAAGATGAGCGTAGATATGGAGTTTATGTAGTACAAGGATGCAACTCGTCTGGGTCATTGCTGGTGCATCATCATTATTCTCCGGTTCGGTTCCACTCAGGCCCCTCCAAGCCCCTTGACGAGTACTATATAATACGACGCGACTGACGGCTAAGTACTCACTATACTATACTACACACATTGTACATCGTGCAATGCACTTTCTCTCTTTACATTACATGCATGTGAGACGAGTGACTCTTTACTCAGTGCTTCGGGCAGTATAGTATACTGTACCGTGGATGCAGATGCATTCATAAATAAACCGTGGGCGTAAGCTGTGAGTTTACTCGCGGTACAACTTCTGTCCATGTTGAAGGTCAACTTTGAAACTATTTTTTATTTTTTCAAATATCTGTACATTAAATATTTACTTAACATACATTTTTTCGTGATACGGTTCAGGGACAATCAGTTGACACAAAGCTTCTTTTGTGCTCTTCTGGTGTATGCTAATGTCCATGTAAACTCATCGGGATATTATCAACAGAAGATTCAGAAAGGGTGAAGCTGAAATTTCCTTTCGAATGTATGGAAATAAATCTTATGATGATAAGTGCTTCTTTTAATGCTTGATACTCCGAATTCTTTAATGACAAATATATATATTATCATTATCACATATTTTTTTTCGAGATTAACGCACAATGACGTTATTGTACTCGTATGATTGTTATTTAATTGCACTTATTATTTATTTAATTAGCGAATAATCGTTTAGTTGGTTGTTTTTTTAATCGAAACTTAAAAATAAGTTTAAAAAATCCTAAACTTGACAGAAAAAAAGGTTCACTTGAGCCAAGAAAATATTTTTCTTCCTAATTATTTTCTCGAGCGAAAAAAAAAATTTTTTTGTCACAAGAAACTTCACTTATTCCAACAAAATTAATTCTATTGCTTTGAGAAATATGTACCTTGATCCAAGAAAATTTATTTAAGTCAAGAAAATTTTCTTGTCTTGAGAAAATTTTTCTCTTGCTCCAAAAAATTAAATATTTCGATAGAAGTAAATTTTCATTAATATTTTTAGTGATTAACGTATCAAATGGGAAGATCAAATAATATTGAATCATTTTTTTATTCAATATGATTAATTGCACGCCAAAATAATATAAAATAATATAAAGTATTTAAAAATCTTGATCAAATATAAAAATTTATTGTATCAAGTATTTATGATAACTTGAATTAAAAAAAAATTACTTCCACCAAGAGTAGAATTTCAAGAAAAATTTTTACTTCGGCCACGCAACTTCGATCTTCCTTCAGGCTCCCGAAAATTTTCTTGAGCCAAGAATTTTGTTCTCCAGTCAAGAAATCTTTCTTTCTGTATAGAAGCTCGACTTTTACTATTTAGAATTTTTGATTCATAAGTTTAATTATTTATTAACTGTTTTAATTTTTTTTTTTGGACTGAAAATTACTTAGCTCAATTATTTCAAGTTCAAGAATATCATGAAGAGTTACAATCTTTAATAGTAAATTTTATCTGTCGGCACTTTTATTTAAAAGTTCAAGTAATTATGATTTTTTTCTGATCGAATTTTTTAATCTATAAAGTTTGTTATTGTTAAAGTAAAAAGTCTATTATCTTTATGTGATTGTACTTAATACTCAATGTGACAAAAGTATTTTTATGTCTAATTAAAATTATGATGGATCAAAAATACAATCTGAATTGTAATTTTCCGTTTAAGATAATATTTTTTATTAAATTAAGTCATAATTATTGTCTGATATATTTTTCTTCAAATTTATTTTGATCTTAGATCCTCAATATTCCTCTTTAATAAACTCTTTCTTTTTCAATGAAATTAAAAAATATCACGTGAAAAAATTTAATAAAATACAAATATTAAAATTACTTTGAATAACAATTGAAATACTAAAATATTGAATAAATACAAAGAAAGAGATTGAAAAAAAAAAAAAAAAACAATCCCACACAAAAGTGAAACTAATTATTTCGAATAAAAACTCTTGATTAAATTCTCCAAATTTAATTAAAATATCTGCTGGTATTATTTCTTTTTAATTAAAAAAACACACCGAATATTTGGTTTCAATTAAAGTTATTCTTTACTCAACCCACGATCTCCTATATTTTTTTTTAATTAATCTGAGCAAATATTCACATACCTTTCCCGCTTAAAAATCATATTACATATGTTATCATATTACAACACCATAAAAAAGTTCGACAATCTAGAACTGCAGAATAATAACAATTGTAAAAAAAAAAAAATTGTCTTTTGTGATTCGTGATTATCAACTGGAAAAAAGGTATCGTAACTCTTTTTCGAATAGTAGCCGACTTATCTAGACTAGAGGGTAGATATCTGGTTATAAAGCAGCCCGCAACAGACAGCCACCCTTTCACTTTAATCCCTCGGCACCTCTGCTCGACAGTTCCATTTACTGTGACGGATCGCTCAGAAAAAAAAAATAAAGAAATAAACAAACAAACAAATAATATGATAAATAATGTAAAAAATAAAAAAATGATAAGAAAAATTGTCCCCTATTAATTTTAATCCTGAAATAATTCAAAGATTGTATTGAGAAAAAAAATGAATGAAAGGTCGCGATATCTTGTATCGATAATGGGTAAGTGTACAAGTGAGTCGTGTGTATGTTATATGCTGAACAAATGATGTTTGCAATAACAGTAAAGCGTTATTGCAAGCATAAAGTATAACGAAAGATAAATGAAAAAATAAAAATAAAAAAATAGTTGTATTTTGGTGCATAGCGTCGAAATAAAATAAAAAATAAAAAATGGATTTTGCAGAGTGTGTTTTAAGAGGTGCCGTTTTATCTTACTCTCGAGATTGTTCGGGTTGTTACAATGTCACTTTATCGGCGAGTAATATTCGCGAACGCTTTTCGACCGTTAGTACTGCGTATATGAATACATACATGTGTAATGTTGCATCTTTGTCTTAAACTTTGACATAACAATTTTCGAGCTCGTGTGGGCACAAAAGCGACTTGCATATGCAGTGAAGTTTAATGGAGGGGTTTCGCAACAGGAAAGAGGGCAGAGGGCTGAGGAGAAAAGAGATAAGATTTATTGTTGGCCAACTTCTTTGAAGTTTATATTCAGCATGTACTCGATGTTGAAGTAAATTTACACAAACTGTACTTGGTACTCGAGATATTGTATTGAGAGTTAAGATATTCTCGCATCCCAGAGCAATCAAATTATTTTTTGTGATTTAATTCTCAGATAAAAGTCATTCGCGCTTAAATGGATAATAAATCTTTAGGTTATTTCATTTTTGCTGTTTTTTTATCGCTATCAACTGTCATTGAGTTTCATAAATTAATTGGTAATTAGTTATTTTTTTTTTTAAATTCAACGCAATGAAAACTTATAACTTATCAGTTATAATGAAAAAAAAAAAAAAAAAATTAAATTAATTTAAGAGAAAAATTTTTGAGCGAAGAAAATTATTATTTTTAAATCAAGGGAAAATTCTGAGTTAAAAAATTTTTTTACTTGAAGTAAAAAGATAAAGCTCTTCAAAATAATTTTTTTCTTAAATCAAGTTAATATTTTTTCTTTTTAATGCACAGAAAAAAAAATATTCTTAAATCAAGCATACACAGAAAGAAAAGTCTTGAGTCAAGCGTAAATTTTCTTAAATTAAGAAAATCTTAAGGAAGACTGAAAATTTCTTGAAGTTAAAATTTCTTAAATCAAGTTGAATTTTTTTAAGCTAAGAAAATTTCTTCTTGCTCCAAAATAATTTCGGTCTTCCTTATAAATTTCTTGGATCAAGAAATTTTTTTTTCTGCGTATAATTTTGAAGAACTTAATCTTTTTGATTTGAGTTGAAAAATTCTTGAACTAATAAATTTTTCTTGGTTTAAGTAAATTTTACTTGATTCAAGACAAAGAAATTTTTCAAAATTATTTTCTTGGTTCAAGAATTTTTCAATTGATTCAAGTTAATTCTTTTTTTTCTGTGTGTAGGTGTCTACTTAGTCTCCTGTCTAATTATTGTTTGCTTAAAGTCGATAATAAAAAAAAAGTAATAATAATGGTAATAAACGGGTAAAAATAAAAAAAAGACATATTTTTACGACACAAGTATACTTAACTAATAAAAACAATAAGTATAAGGTGTACTTGGTGTAAAGTTGTGACAATAAAGTTAATAAAACGAGCAAGTACTTAAACGAGGAGCGAGCACAATAATAAACGTGCAAGAGTGGTAATAAAGAAAGTTTCTGTTTAACGGACGATTGAAGAGTTTAGGGTTAAAGTTATGTTGTGAATTTATAGTTTCAAGTCTTATATTTCACACTGTATATATGTATATATATAGATAGATGTAAGCATGTATAAATTTCGTGAGAAGTTTATACTGTATTGTACTTTGCGTTAATACTAACTTGACTTAACGATGCGTCGTAATTATTATTTATATGTTCAAGTGCTGGGTTTTTAAATTAACTTGTGGTTCTACTGGATTGACAGTCTAGACGTTTCAAAAGAGTCTTTCATGGAATATAAATATTCAATTAATTGTAAATAACAGTTAATTTTCAGACTATTTAATTATAACTATTTAGTTATGAGTATAAATGTTTCATTAAATTAAATCGCGACCACACACGCCGGCAAAAACATTTAAAATGAAAATGTTAATTGACAATTACAGTGTAAATGTAAATAGAGAAAGGAAGTCCATTTGTACATAATGGAGGGATGTGTGTACTTCTGTTTGCACGTAAGACTTTTAAAAAACCAGCGTGTTAAAATAACTGGTGCATTTTCTATGATGCTCGATAAGGATCGCGTGACGATAGCTCAACATTTATTAAACATGTTCACGTCTTAGTACTGCTATTGTTATTCAAAGCTTTGCATATTTTTCTCAGTTGAGACTGTCGAACAGGGTTAATTAATTTTGACGGAAAAAAGCCTCTTTATTTGTCGGGAACGAATACTCTGTTTAACACATCTACATTTTTTACTTTTATCATATATTTTAATTTTTTTTTTTTTTTTTTTTTCAAATTGTTGGTATATTTTTAGTCTTTGAACGAATAAATTATTATAAGTAACCTTGCAGTCACTATGTGACTGCCGTGACTTGTGAACTATAAATAAATAAAATTTTGCTTCATTAAATAATAAATTTTGTTGAATTGCACTGTACTTTTTTAAATATTGACGTTTTTAAAGATATAAGTTTATCCTGATGTAACACTCACTAAAAGCTTTCATTTGAGTACCCACATGCATTTTGTTATATTTTTCATATATAAATATATATAACATATAAATATATGAAAAATTGATGTGGGTACTCAAATGAAAGGTCTCAATCAGCGTAACATCGGGATGAGCTTACATCTTTAAAAATGTCAGTAGTTCACAAGATACAAAGCCATTTCTCAATTATGCATCTTCGAAGAGATAGAGCATTTTCGAATGCAGCCTAAATACTTATCATCATAAATTGACTATTGGTGAGAATGATAAAATTGAGTATCAGTGAGAACGAAATGAAACCTTGAAGAGTCACAACTACAGGTCAAGACCTTTCTAATGATACCAAATTTAACCATAAAAAGTAATTTTATTATTCAAATACACTGGCGACAAAACTTTTCTTATTCTCTTAATGATGTGGATTATTATTATTATTATTATTATTATTTGTTATTAATTGCTCAGGGGGGTTTTCCCCGGAGTCCGACTCTCCGAGGGCCCAGCCTGAGCGCCATCCATTACTGCTGCACCACTCCGCACAACAAGGCGGTTAGTGAGTGCAGTAGGCCAAATTCATTTGCCTAAGTAGACGCAGGGATCCCAAAATGACAGCCTTTTGCATCCGCACTGCTAGAGACACGGCTGCTGAACTGCAAGCCGGTATCTTCGCAAGTGAAGACACAAAAGACTGTTTCATCCCTCCAAGGACGCCGACAACCAAAACGACGAGCTTGACACGGTAACCTGGGTAGAGTTTGCCAATTTCAAACAGGAGATCCTGATATATCTGGTGTTTGTGCTCTTCTTTGGCCGAGATATTGTATTCGGCTGGGGCCGAAAACTCAATGACATAAATGTCACGAGTAGCCTTGTCGAAGAGCACAATATCAGGTTTGTTGTGGTCAATCCGCCGGGTTGTTGCGAATGGTATGTTCCAATAAATTTTGGAACTGTCATTCTCAACAACCTGCGGAATATCTCCTGGCAGATAAGGCAGCACTGGTGTCTCATCGATACCGTAGCTATATCTGAGATGATAATAGAGTACTCGCAGGGCAGCGATTATTATTATTATTATTATTATTATTATTATTATTAATACAAGGAAGTACCAGTTCCGGATATGAATTTAAAATGTAATAAGTAAATGTAATATCAAAAAAATAGCCGTGCATTTAAGACTTATTAGCATTGAATATTAAACCCGCGATGTTGTTGCAGCATGACTCGTATTGTCGCATTGAATATTGCGGAGGCGACTCACAATGCCCACAAAGTGAGTAACGCAAATGGCACATAACAACTTACATGTTATAACAGCGCGTTGTTAGAGTTAATGACAGGCAACGCCTGTAGATGCAAGTGACTGGATCTAACCGTCCTCGCAACTCCCAACTGGCAACGGTACATACACCTTTTTATTTATCGTCAGACTGTTGAATATTGGTCTATAAATTATTCTAGTACAATTATGACTATTACTCTGTAATAATTACGATTAATTATGGCACCTCAATGATCAATTTCTCTATCCTTTATATTTGTATTGAGTTTTATATTTTCATACCTAGTGATCACGATCTTACGCAGAACAATTTATCAATCAACCTGATTTTTTTTTCTGGCCTTCGAAAGAACAAGATTGATGAACCTACGGAATATCAGAACTCAAATCATACTCGTTAATTTTTTATCGATGAATGAGTGTTAAAACCGAGAGGATTATACAAAATGGTCGATCTAATCTTCTATTGTAAGCATTAGAAACTGCTAGAGGCGCTACATGGTGGTAGTTTGACGAATTAAAAATTATTAACGAGAAATAATTAAATATTTAGTGAGTTTTACGAGAAGGCAGAGTACTTTTTTGAATTTTTGAATAAAAATAGAAGTTGATGAGAAATAATGAGGCGTTGGATAGCAAGGTCGCGTTGAAGGTTCGAGGGAATTTTAATTACTGCCCTGTACATATTTATAAATATCTCGGTAGATATTCTTAGGGTCTTTGTCATCGAAAGTATGTAAATGCTACAAGTATAAATTGAATTAATAATTATATGGATATGTATAAAAGAGAGAGAAGAAGAGAGACTGAAGATAAAGATGAGAATAAAGGGCAACTTTATCGACCATAAAACATCTGTGTAATAAAATTCGCTGAGAACGTGGTGCATATTTTAAGAAATTAATTCGTCGAAGGACAAATTACTTGTTGTCCCACGGGAAACGTTCCGACATTTCTTTATTCACAACTTAAATGTTATTATTATTTTTATTATTGTTTTTCTGATCCTCATACGCTCTTAAGAGTATTTACCGATGTATATTTAGAGTGCATGAGTGAGATTAAGAGGAGAAAAGAAAACAGCTGGAGATTAACGAGAAAAACATGGATCCTCATTCTCATATAAGCATGAACATCTTGTATCGGATCATGATGATCTTCGTCAACTTGATATCCACAATATTTTCATTGGTTATCATTTTTTAAGCTTTTTTTCAGTACTGGTTCGGTACTCTAAACTGTACTTGCCATGGAGAGTTATGCGCTGCGAACATTAACAAGCTTCGCCACTAATTTAAACATTAATAAATCATACTTTTCATGACATGTCTGCTACATTGTTCGGTATATATATACAAATTATTATTATTGTATGAGTGGTTAATTTATATACATACCAAACTTTCATTTACAGGAATTTTGACATGTACGAAAATCGGCTCATCAGTTAGATGTCTTTAAATATTTTATTACAATTACTCTTTGAAATTTTTAAAGTCAACCAGGTTTAATAATAATAATTCGAAATTTTTAGTTCAAAAAATATTTTCTTAATCTTTTGCCATTGAAAAAAAAAAAAAAAATTGGCCCTGGGCTACGCTAAAAATATAGAGACATTGTTTTTTTGTTTTAAATTAATTTAATATTTGATGGTAATATTTCAGCTCCCTAATGTTTCCGCTCAACTGGACGGATGCGGCCGTCGGCCGTTTACTACAACATTTACATTTACATTTACTTTAAGCTGGTAGTAAGCATTAATGCGTTAAGTCGTGTACTTTTATACATTGCTAATGTAAAATATAAAACGTAATAAGTTATTTATATTAATAGATTATGTTTAATGTTAAAAGTCTTAAGTAGTTGTTAATGTGATAATGTAGTACTACTTTCTTGTGTATTAATTTGAAAAATTACTAACAAAAGATTTTTTTTTTAAAATTGATAAAAAATTCATTAGATGAAAAAAAAATATGTCAATATGAAAGATGTAAGAAATGTATTATTATTTATTTATTTAAATAACTTAATCAATAAGCTGTTAAAATGATTTCAACTCTAAAAATTGACGTTTTTATTTCTTAAGAAATAAAAAAATCTCTACCAGTTTCAAAATGATAATAAAAAAATGTTCTTTAAACTCTAAACTAATCATTACATGTGCTTAATCTTTCTTGACAATGACAAATTTATAAAATATAAAAAATTAAAAATATAAATTAGAAGCTTCTATATTATTAAGAGAATAAGAAAAATTCTGTGTAATCATATGATAAAATGGGTTTTTTAGGATTAAATTTGGTATAGGAAAAGTTTTGACCCGGAGTTGTGCCTTTTCATAATTTTATGTCATTCTCACCAGTAGCCAATTTATGATAATAAGTATTTAGGCTGCATTCGAAAATGTTCTATCTCTAGATACATAACTAAGAAATGACCTTTTATCTGGCGAACTATTGACATTTTTAAAGATATAAACTCACCCTGATGTTACAATCATCAAGACCTTTCATTTGAGTACCCACATCAATTTTTCATATATTTATCCATGTTATATATATATATATATATATATATATATATATATATATATATATATATATATATATATATATGTATGTATATATGAAAAATATATCAAAATGCATGTGGGTACTCAAATGAAAACTCTTGATGAGTGTAACATCGGGATGGGCTTATATCTTTAAAATCGTCAATATTTAAAAAAGTACAGTGCAATTGAACAAAATTCATTATTTAATGAAGCAAAAGTTTATTTATTTATAGTTTACAAGTCACGAAAGTCACATAGTGACTGTAAGGTTGCTAGTTTATATTATTATGGTATTGGTGATTTTGTCAAAATTTACGGCATATTAAAAAAATAATAAAAATTGAATTTTTGTTGGAAAAAAAAGAATTATAAATAATCTAAAGATAAATATGTGAATAAATGTATAAATAAAATATGTGAGAAAAATTAGCAACCGTTGTCGAGACAGCGGTGGTACCACGAAGTGCGCTATGTACTCTTGAACGAAGACCTTGAAGTGCAGATTGCGTGTGGGTCACGAAAGTGGCGATGACTCGAGAAGAGAGAACCATACACTGAGCGCTGAATAGGGAGTATAGTAGAGTATAGAACAGAATAGCGATATGAGTACACTCATACACATATACATTCATACATTTATAAGAAAGATGGATAGATAGATAGATTTATTACTTCGCGGGGCACTCAGTCCACACACATGAACACTGCTCTAACGTGGTTGCGTATATTTATGCGCCCAAGGCCATCGAGAAAAACATAAGGGGATATAAGGAGACTTCTGTCAACAAAAAATTCAAACATGTTCAGACAAAACAGAATTAAGTATTTTTTGGTCCCCTCGCTCCTATCCCTCCCGTGCTTTTTCTCCTTTTGGTTAAAAAAAGCTCAAGCCGTACTGTCTGAGAAGCTTTTTTTTGCCTAACGAATGTGGGAACCAATCTCTGTTTCAGTCTTACAGTCTTCCAGTTTGATTTCTGTATAAACAAACTGTAGTACGTACTTTTTTCAATAAATTATCAATAACAACTCAAAACAGTTTTTATAAAAAATTACGCCTTTAAATTTGCCGCCTGGTTTAGTTCACGACGACACCACTATTTGATACTAAAATGGTTTTTGTGACTAAACGGAAAGGATTTCTGGGTCAATTTTTATTGAAACGTTGAATTTACTGTTTTGAACCAAAGAAAAAAAAATCAAGTCAATTGCTTGATTTTTTCGCGAGTTATTGTTACGGGATCTGGTAACATTTATGAAAACAACAGCGCATTTTTTTATGATTTATCGAACTTTATAAAATAAATTAAAATGATAAATATTTAAATAAATTTGAACTAAAAAAATTAAATAACAATTTAAATCATAAATTTATCGACTTCGTTATAATATAAAGTGTTTTTGAAATTATTAGACAGTCGTAAAGTTGACATTGACGAGCTGGTATCATTGATCTCTACCAGCTGGTAGCCAGAGCCACTTAGATTGGATTTGTGTAGTAGAAATAGAATAATTGCTGAGATATATTCCTCGGGAAGGAGACTCGGCTTAATTCCGATCAACGACTCTTATACACAATATACTTGCAGACATAGTTGAAACAGACTATAATTTATTAGAACCAGCAGTTGGTGTACGGGCATAAAACCGACAGATATATCTCCAGCATTTATGTATATGTGGGCACCTTTTAGGAATAGGAGACGTAGAAAGCGGTCACGAGGTGATTACGGCAAAAACTTAACCAGCTATAGTACAATTCCTGTTCAGTTACAACCTCCAACTTCTGGGTTAACTCTAACGTATATGTCGACGTAATAAGGTTCGTTGTCTCGTGACGTTAAATGTTGATACACTTTACAGAAAGACGAGTACTCTATCAGTTATCTGTTTGTCTATATGTGTCTGTTTGTGTGGGCTTCAGCAAAAACTGTTTTGTTATTTGCTTCCCACGTTTCAGAGTAACGAGCATTAAAAAGTTGTCTGTACTTATACTGGGACTTGAACTTGCTCCTAGATTTATGCTTTTATCCAACATTTCCGCTTTCAAATGTCTAATTTAATATAACTAATACGAAATTCTTGTTTCAACAAAAATATTACATTTTTCGTACCGTATTTGCCACAAAAGTCCTCGCAGTAATTTATCGGGTGGGACGATCGACCTAATTTTCAATAGGGATGTCAAATTCACTGTTTTTTAACTGAGAAAAAATAATTAGGTCGATTGGTTGATTATTCTAGCCGCGATTGTGTTTACAAAAGTTAACCAGCAAATCCGGACTGGATTTCTTAGTAGGATTTTTTTTTTTAAAGCTTTAGTATAGTATAATAAATATATATTGACGGAGACAGTTTGTAGTAATATCTGCTAAATTTATTCGACCTGAGACCTCAGCAGACTCTTTTGCGTGACCCACATGTCTCGGCACTCTCATGAGTGTCTTGTTACAACAGCGGTACCTTTTTTGTCTGACATTAATTCCCACATATGATCTATAATTCTCGGAGAATCGTAAGGTTGACCTAACAATAACAATAATAATAATATTAATAAAAGAAAAAATAAGACTCGACTTTCATTAATTTTTGTGTATGTCAAGTATAATTAATTCGTGCGAATAATGAACTCAAAAAAAAAATATGCAATTATCATAATGTGTTTATAATGAATAATAAAAAAATTTGCTCGGTGAATTTCGGTGGTGAGTTATTGATAGATAGAATGTTTGGGATGGAGGGTGATGAAAGATATGGCGGTGTAGATAATTCGGTGGCTGGAAGGCTTCTGGAAGGCTTCTGAAGACAACTCACCTAGCTAAGCCTTAGGAGCAGAGGCTTGAGAGGGCGACGGTAGACTAGACAGTATATAGTATCAAGAAACCAGTAGAGGCTTTGGATAGCCTCCCTCGTCGTCACCCGGACGCGATAATGGGAATAAGGTCCTTACCCTCCTTATCCCTCACGCCCGGTTACTCCAGCTAACGACATTTAAATTCTATTAACCGCCTGTGAACATTCAGCTAACATTCACTCACGACTGATTCTATCCAAAAATCCGTAACTCTCCTCACCTAAATCTTTTGCGACTTGCCTCTTTATAATTCCATTAAACTCATTTTTATCTTTTTAATTATCAACATTTTTATAAACTGTACTAGACTTTTTTTCGAATAAAAATTTTTTAAAATAAAAATAGTTTATTCAAATTATTTTATGTGCAATAGAAAATAAAAAAAAATCTACATTGATTTTACTTAATTATTTAAAAATAAAAATTGGAACTGAATTTCGAAAAAATTGGTCATCAATGCTTGATAAAGAAAAAAAAAATAACGTCATTATCGATAATTAAAAAAAATTTTTATCAAAATTAAAATGTTTGTCTACGATTTATCAATTAAAAATATATAAATATAACTTCTAATGTCAACACCAGCGAACAAGAATGTTGTAAAATAAAAATAAAGATAATAAAGAAATAATGAAATGAAAGAGAACGACAACGACCGTGTTCAAGGCTACGAAAATATAAAGAGACTTATATTAGTTCGAGTTCTTACATAACTATCAGAGCTCAAGTATACATTACACGAATAGGACATGCAGTCGAGCACCGCGATATAAATTTTCTATTTATATTCATCTATAATTATAATTTATCCAAGCACATATGAAAGAAAAACAAAGCGAATGTTAATTAAGTCGAGATAATTGTTGTACCACGTGATAAATGCATTTCTTGTACATTTTAATATGCAGTTAAAGACAAAGGTAGGAAAACATACTCTTACACACGTATCGATGATTATCCTCAGCTTAATTGAAATGACTGTAATGGATTTGGAGACGTAAACAAGATTACACATAAACAGCTTTGTTATGTGCGCCGAGGGTGCGGTTACTTCGTTCTCAATGGTTATTTTTACGTAATTTAAATGCTGACAACACTCGCTAACTCTCTTTGGAATTATTCTCGACGGATACCAGATAGGAGATGGAGGACAGAAGATAGAAGATAGGTTATGGGCCCAGTAACGTTATGGGGTGGATATTTATATGTAAATTACAAACTTTTATGTTTGGGGTGGGAAACGAGCGATACATCCATACATCTATACGATACGTCTGTACTTACAGTTTAGGGGTCGGGGGTGTTTCAGGGGTGGTAAGGAAGAAAGACCTTGTTCTGGGGTGAATGAGATGGCTGGTGGTCCCGAAGAACCCATTACTTCTGCTAGAAGACGCCCAGTCACTTCTAAAAGGGAACAGAAGGGTTCGCACGGTGAAGTATGCTTTACTTTGTTCAATTTATTTCTGCGTTTCTAACAATCCGGAACAATAAACAGTTCAAAATTTATTTCAATAACTATATCTCATCTATACTATTAGAAGAACAAGCAAAATTTTGTGGCCACTGTATTTATGTAATGAAATGGGTTTTTATGGTTAAATTTGGTATCGTTGGATAAGTCTTGACCCGGATCTGTGCCTTTTCATGATTTTATATTATTCTCACCAATAGCAAATTTATGATGATAAGTATTTAGGCTGCAATCGAGAATGCTCTATCTTTAGATACATAATTAAGAAATGACCTTGTATCTGGCGAACTATTGAAATTTTTAAAGATATAAACTCATCCTGATGTTACAATCATCAAGACCTTTCATTTGAGTACCCACATCAATTTTTCATATATTTATACATATTATATATATGTATATATGAAAAATATATCAAAAATGCATGTGAGTACTCAAATGAAAACTCTTGATGAGTGTAACGTTGGGATGAGCTTACATCTTTAAAAACTTCAATAGTTTAGAAAGTACAGTGCAATTTAAAAAAATTCATTATTTAATAAAGCACAATTTTATTTATTTATAGTTCACATGTCACGGCAGTCACATAGTGACTGTAAGGTTGCTAGTAGTTTTTAAAGGATGTTGATAGACATTTATAGGGTTTTTCTGAACATATTTCTAGGTATTGATGAAAAATGGAAGAAATTGTCAAATTAGTTCAGGAGTTATAGCCGTTACTATTTTCTTAAATTTGATAACCATGAAAAAAATGTTCTTTTCATTTTTCAAGAAATTCAAACAGTGAAAAAAATTGCATATGGAAAATATGTATTGAAATATGAAAAATATTTGCAAAATACAGGTAATATATAAATGAAATTTTTATAAAAAATATATTTTGAATCAAATGTGTATAAAAGTCGTCAATTTTTACGTTGTAACACTTTGAAATGTAAAAATTATGAAAGTGAAGATTTTTTTCATTTGATGAAAAGGAATTAATTTGTATATACTTACAGAAAGACACATTGAAAATTTACGACAAGGGAAGAGTGAGCTTACCTAAAACAAAAAAAATTTAATTAAATTAAAAAGGTTTTCATTGTGAATAATCAATAATTAATTGCGTAGAAATAAAGTTATCTGGTAAAACGAGTTGGAAAAAGGTTAACGTTTGCCGACAGACCAGAGACCAGCTACTGTACGTGTTCTGCCTGCTAACAAAGTAACACATGTACTTGTTAAGCTACCAGTTCTACAATAACATAATATAATATAATAACCATAATGATATTAATTGTTATTATTATGATAAAAAAAAGTAAAAGTACTTGACAATTAACAACGTGATCTATCTACTTTAAAACAGTGCATTGAATTTTCAACTTCAGAACACCTTAAATCTTAAACGATGGAAAAAATTAGATACAGGCGGGTGGGTTTTGAGCAATAACATCAAGGATGACGCGATGCGCGAATGAGAAGTTCACGCGAGAATGCTTGAGGATAAAGCGAGGGAAGGAATGAGGGAATGTGATCTAATATGTAATATATAAGAAAGATTCTATGGAGATATTAAATATTATGTGTTCGATGTTGAACATCACATGTGCAAAATAAAGTATCTGGAAATATGAGCAGGAAAACTGTTAACTGAACTGTAACTAGTTAAAGCCGAGATGAGATTACACTACACAGGGAAGTTACAACCGGTTAGCTAAGCTTGTTGTCTGTTGATAAATTATGTCGATCAATATTCCTATTTAATGATAATTATTTCTGATAAGTTGTTTTATGGATGTAAAATATTTTTCTTTACAAAGTAAAAATATTTGGTAGGATTTTTAAAATAAATTTATATTTTTGTTCGTAGCTTTTAACATCAAACGATTAGATATTGAAATTTTGTGATTGCTATATGTAAAAAAAATTTTATGCACACTTTTCTCCATGAAAACATTATATTTCGAATTTGAATATATATAGTTTTTTTGGTGCTCTGATGCTTGCGAGAAGATTTGCGCGTGCAACATCTAGCGGTAAAATTAGAAACTCAACTTACAAATACTAATAATAATAATAATAATAGCAAGCGGTGCTTGCTACGTGGCCTCCAAGCGGCGCGTCGTGGGAAACGCAGACCATAACATCAGGTCTGTAGGCGAACGACGTAGCCCGTGCAGTGGGCCAACTACCCACTGCATGGAAATAACTGAGTTACCACAAGATACCAACTCAGAAGTGCTCCCCACAACCGGTCCTTTTCGGATGAGGACCATTCTTCAGGTGGGAGGAGCACACCGGACCCGATGAAAGATGACGACCCTGGTGCCTTAAGGACTTACTTTAAGTGGACGGAGGAACTGAGAGTCGATCTCTTGGTGTGCTACCAACGTAGCGAGCCGGGGGTGAGCGGCTATATGGCCCGGATGCACACTCTTTGGAGTGATATGCATCCGGAGCTAGCGCATTTTACGCCCAAACACCTGCGTAATTATGCCGCTCATCTTCGGCGAAATAGAAGATCGCTTGTGCCGGACAGAAGGCAGTCTAATAGACTTTCCTTTCCGGAGCAACTACACCAAGAGCGACGCCGTTCCTCCTTGGACAACAAAAATCCCTTTGTAGGACGGCAAGTAAGTATATCTAAAAAGATAACTTACTCCCAACAACAGCTTGACGCGCTAAACGAAGATCTCCGTGCAACCATCCTGGAGGACTCCACCCTGCTCACTGTGAGCCAGGTTGTGTATGGTGCAGCAGTTTCGGCTTTTCCGAGAGAGAGACATTGTCTCTCGATCGAGGCAAGGTTGAGACAGCGCATCTTACAACTTGGTTCCAAAATTGACAGATCCCGGAAACATGTCTCCCGCATTCAGTGTGTGATTGAGTTCGAAACAACTCAAAAGCATACACGCCCCGAATTCGACGCATTGTTGCTGAACTTCGGTGGCGTCATCACACACTGAACAAGAGTACTCTTCTTGTCATCAAAGAAGAGTCTCTTAATAAATTGCGGGCTCTAGTGACTGCCAAAAAGTCACTAGAGAAAAGGCTAAAGCGGTTGGTCGACAACTCGTTGTTTCGATCCAGCCCTTCACGGTTTCTGACACCAAAGACCGATGTTACCGGGACTTATCCAACACCTGAGCGGGTGGAAGCTTTTGGACTGAGTTGTATGGAGATCAACCAAACGTGAACGCCAATACTCCAGCTCTGCACGACTTCAAAGCATTCTGTCGGGAACACCGTCGGCAGAATGCTGATGAAGAGAGCCCTGCAGTCAGTGTGGATGAAGTTCGTTCAGCTCTAAATGGCAGCAAAAATTGGGCTGCCCCGGGACCAGATGGCATTAATGTCTTCTGGTGGAAGAAGTTTACTTCTACCCACCTCCATCTGGCCCGCATATTTACATCGTACATTAGAGGTGACGATCCGATTCCGAACTGGCTTGTAGAAGGGCGAACCGTACTGATACCTAAAAAAGGTGACTTGTCTGACCCTAAGAATTTCAAGCCTATCACCTGCTTGAATGCGGTTTATAAAATTTTTACAAAAATTTTAAATAACCGTATCTTGCAGCAGATAGAGCCTGTATGGTAACAGATATATGAACAACGTGGCAGTAAAAGAGGCCTGTCAGGTTGCAAGGAGAACCTGATAGTGGATCGATGCGTCTTACAAGATGCGATCTACTATCAACGCAACCTGTCAATGGCTTGGATTGACTATCGCAAGGCATTTGACTCAACTCCACATGAGTTGATTTTATATCTACTCAAATGCCTGGGAGTCAATCCGGAAATAGTGGAATGCATTCGGCGTACAATGCAGCTCTGGCGAACGCGTTTTCACATTGGAAGTGGAAATGCATTGCACGTAACCGGAGTTGTAGAGTATAAACGGGGGGTCTTCCAAGGTGATTCGTTGAGCCCTCTGCTGTTTTGCGTTTCACTGCTGCCTATATCTGTTGCTCTCCATAAAACTCGTGGGTACTCTGTGGGGCCTCCGGGTGATCGAAACTATTCGATTACCCATCTGCTTTACATGGATGATCTGAAGCTGTATAGTGCTGATAAAGATCATCTACAAGCGGCCCTCAACATCGTAGCAGAGTACACACGAGATGTCGGAATGTCTTTTAGGTTGGACAAGTGTGCGGTCGTACATCTGGCGAGGGGTAAGTGCTCTGATACTGGTGATGATGTCGAATTAGTGGATGGGAGCGTCTTAAGCCAATTAGACGCCGGGGAGTTGTATAGATATCTAGGAATGGAAGAGCACCGCATGCATGCGGTCTCTGAAGTCCGAGCAACTCTCCAGAGCGAGTATGTTAGGAGACTCCGGAAAATTTGGTCCTCCGAACTTTCCGGCAAAAACAAAGTCTCAGCTACTAATATGCTCGCTGTCCCAGTCTTACTATACACTTTCGGTGTCCTGAAATGGGCCCGAAAGGATTTACGAGATCTCGACATCAAAACCCGTAAGATCATCAATATGAATCGGAGCATGCACCCCAATTCATCAGTAGCCAGATTATACCTCCCCCGATCTATCGGTGGGAGAGATTTGCAGAGTTTGGAGCGGCTTCACGACCGTTTGGTCCTGGGTTTAACATACGAAGTTGTCAATTTCACTGCAGACGAGGATGACTTTCTTATGCAAATTGTACATAAACATGAAAATGAACATAAGGGGTCATTCTTGTATAAGGCAGCAATATATGCGGCAAGAACCCTTGGTCTTGGAGAAATAAACGCTCTTATGGAACTCCGAAAGGAGGAATTTAAGAGCGTCATCAGAACGCCGAGGAAAAACTACTCCTTGGCGAACTGATGGACAAGTCCATGCACAGCGTGTTCTTTAAACACGTGCGTGATCATGGCTTGTCCACCCAGCTGACGTTTTCCTTCTTAAAGTCAGCTGGCCTGATGTCCGAGACTGAAGGGTTCATATTTGCCTGCCAAGATGGTGTCATTAACACTCTTGAGTACCGTAGCAAGGTGCTCCAGGTGCAGCTACCGGACACTTCCTGTAGGAGGTGTAGACAACATCCAGAGACGCTTATGCACCTTTTGTCGGCATGTCCAGTGCTGGCGAGAGGTGCATATATCCAGCGTCACAATGCTGCCCTGAGAGTACTGTACTACTATCTTCGTCATTGCTACGGTATTGACGTGACACCAGTGCTGCTTTATCTGCCAGAAGATATTCCCCAGGTTGTTGAGAATGACAGTTCCAAAATTTATTGGAACATACCATTCGCAACAACCCGGCGGATAGATCACAACAAACCTGATATTGTGCTCTTCGACAAGGCCACTCGTGACATTTATGTCATTGAGTTCTCGGCCCCGGCTGAATACAACATCTCAGCCAAAGAAGAGCACAAAAGACAAATATATCAGGATCTCCTGTTTGAAATTGGCAAACTTTACCCAGGTTACCGTGTCAAGCTTGTCGTCCTGATTGTTGGCGTCCTAGGAGGGATGAAACAGTCTTTTGTATCCTCACTTGCCAAAGTTCCAGCTTGTTCATCAAAAGCTGAGTTCTTGGCAGTTAGGATGCAGAAGGCTGTTATACTTGGTTCTCTCCGTCTCTTAAGGGAAATGACTTTGGCCTGCTGTGATCACTAACCGCCTTGTTGTGCGGAGTGGTCCAGCAGTAACGGATGGAGCTCAGGCTGGGCCCTCGGAGAATCGGACTCCGGGGATAACCCCCCTGAGCATTTAATAGCAAAATAATAATAATAATAATAATAATAATAATAATAATAATAGGGAAAAAAATATTTTTCATACTTTTTTCAATTATGCTTGAAATAAAATACTAAAAGTTCTTTTATTACTTGATTAATTTTCACAAGGAATTAATTACTTTGTTTGCAGCCCGAAAAGCGCGGGTTCAAATCCTGATCAGAATGGCAAAATATTTTCGTCAATTTTTCTGAATAGTAATTGAAAATTTTCTTTCGTTTTATGATAATAGATTTGGAAAAAAATTGAACCAATAACAAAAATGAAATAATATTAAAAAAAGATAAGAATCAAAACGTGCCAGTACTAGCTTCTGCGGAAGCTAAGCTCTTTGGAGCATAAACATGATAAGTCCAACACTAGTCTTACCGCTCGATCGAACACGTACTTGGAGATACCCCGACAAGGGATCGAGATATTCTAGTACACAGATACTCATACTAAAACTTACACAATCATCGATACTCGTTTCTTGCTCCTCACAGTCCATCTGCAGGTAAGACTTGGCCTACCAGTAATAAGAATAAGCAACACTCGATAAGTAAACTAGACCATGTTAAATAAGGAGAGAGATCTCGGTGGGTCTTAATTACCGCTTTAAATTTGTTCCCTGCTTTCACAACTTATAAATTCCATTTTTTCCCTTTCGGAATAAGCAATCGGAAATCAGAATTCACGACATGCCATCCGAGAACCAGAGGGACCGGCAAATCGGTTCAGTTTGATACACAAATAAGTATGCCGTGTGTGTCTTATGTAACATGTAGGTTCTATGTAGAATAACGTGGCACCCAGATAAAAGTTGCTAGTGAGTAGTTTTAAGTTTGAGTTTAGTTCGAGTTGGATGGACCAGTTTGCTGAGAACTTGACAAAGAGACATCAGTCACCGATCCTAGGGCAGGCAACAAAAGAATACCAATGACGCGAAATAGCGCACGTTGACACGCATGTCAATCGATTGCGACACCTCCCCTCGGATTTAGGTTACCGTTCTCAACGCTATTAGTTACTAGCACGTGGACAAATCTTATTCTTTCAAGGATCAGAGGGCAGTTCTTTGTTTACTTTATCCAAATTTGTTCAATTTTTCTAAAGATCGATTGGGCTTACCCGATAAAAATTTTCTGACACGGGTTTATCTGGTGATATACGGCTGTATCAGGCTGTATATGATAATAAAAAATAAATTTTTAGTTTTAACACTTTTTTGAAGAAAATGTACGACGGTTATCATGTCTTACGTGTCAAAATTGATTGAATAGTTGATTCAACAAAACACCAGTGACAGATGAACTTTTTAGAAGAGCCAAAAAAATTATCTTAATTTTGGGATTTAATTTCTGAAACTCAACTCTTCGATACGGAGATGATTCGGCGATCATGCACCCTCTGTTGGATATTGCTAACACTTAGTTTAATCAGAAAATAGAGTATGATTATATCAAGTCACATCAAGTCAGATATGGCCAGAAATGATGATACGTGGCAAATTTTTATATCAGCCCATCAAAAATTATGCACGAACATATCAGACAAGGCCAAATATTAACATATCAAATTTTTTTCTCACGTACATGTCAGCAATTTTTTTCACGAATAATCGAAATAAGAAAAGAAGGAATCATCCGACAATTCACTTCACTTGTTTTCTCCAGTGTTCATCTCAGAAACAAAAGTGCGGGGCAGGGGGTGTTGTAGTCGTCGACTTTCTCAGTTTTTGTCTTGGGTGTCTGGGGTCTGAGTCTCCACCGCCCTCTTAAATCTCTCTTGTTTCCGGTTGAGCGTACATTCTTTGCGAATTGAGTAGTCGAGTTCAGAGGGCTCTGGGCTGAGAATTCTCACCGAATATTGCTCCAGGCCGGAAAATACTATAGGTATTATATAAATATATATATATATATATGTATGTATGTATGTGGGTGGGTGTGTATGCATTATATTATATAAAACTCGGGATGTGAAACAGCAAAAAATGTATATAAAAAAAAAAAAATAACAAGTTATAGCTGAGAAATAAAGGCGTTTACTTTTACAAAAACAGCTGCTACGTTAAATCGAAAAGGAACTTTTTCTTTTGATTTTTTATGTCTGTTATTTTTTTATTTTATTGTCAGGGGTGGTGATAAAAGGAACCAAGATGCTTTAATTCTCATCTGTTGGTTCCCATGTTCGTATAACGGCTCATCTGTGTGTTTTTGCAAGCTTGCAAAAAAATAAATTTTTAATTTTGAATAGATATATTTTAAAGTTAAATAATTAATCTGATGTAATAGGTCGTATGTATCTGGTGCTAAAATGTGGTAAGATAGTGGTTGGTAGAAGTGTAGACGCTCGTAGCGAAGGTCTGATTAAACTTCCTCTTTCAAGATTTAGAGTTGTATAAGTTTGTTAATGCAAGTAAGGGGAGTTTTGCAGACCACTTAAAACTATACTACACCAAATGAATCTCTGCAAGTGCACAGTCTCTATTTACTGGTATGCTCCTATTACTTCTGCTATTTTGTTTCCTCTTTTGTTAGTTACGATCCTCTGAATTACGGATTTTATGCCAGATTTAATACACTTAACTTTTCTTTTTCACATTCTTCTGCTAATTTTTTAGATTCATTTATTTTTTATCCATTGAAAAAAGCGGAAATAAAAAAGAAAAAATAACAACAATAAGAACGTTTGCACATTATTTCTTTTTAAACTGGCATTCACAAGTCAGAACTTTATCTTCATAATGAAACCGCAAAACAAAAGAAAAATTTGTAACAATTATTTTTGTTAATTATGAATGATAAAACGTGACGAAGAGGATTTTCTAACAATGATAATAATGAATAAAATTTTATTTTAACTATAAATTTAATAATTATTTAACTTAACTATTCAATCAAGTTAGAATCATGATCATTTATTTTTGACCAGACTAAAAAAAAATTGTACTAGTGTTATTATTTTTTTTTTTTTATCAACCCGTCTATAAAATTCACTTCTGGTTCATCATGTAGCCCTACAAACATACACAATTATAGAGTATATAAATGAGAAAGTACCAGAGGTATCGAGAATCCGAACAAAAACAGTTTCACTGTAAAAAAATCGTGCCAAGTCCACGTTCATAAGACTATTAAGAAAAAAAAAATTTTATTTCTTTACAAAAAGATATAAAATAAAAAATTAAAAAATCCAAGTAACCGATATGGTTGTATATGATTTTCGAAAATTAAAAAAAAATTTTTGTAAATTTAAAAATTAAAAGAAACAATTTTGGAACGTATTTAGTGTGCGTAGTTACGAAATATTTCAGTTTTTATGAAATTCCTAAATTGTATCTACTAGTGCACTTAAAAAAATTCAAGTACACAATAACGCACACCAAGTACGTTCCAAAATTGTTTCTTTTAATTTTTAAATTTACAAAAATTTTTTTAATTTTCGAAAATCATATACAACCATATCGGTTACTTGGATTTTTTAATTTTTTATTTTATATCTTTTTGTAAAGAAATAAAATTTTTTTTTTTCTTAATAGTCTTATGAACGTGGACTTGGCACGATTTTTTTACAGTGAAACTGTTTTTGTTCAGATTTCAGTTTTTTTGTAATTATAATAAAAATTGACAATTTTAATTTAATACATTTCCGGTGGCAAACTATCCCCTTTAAGCTATAGTTCATGTAAAATTTATTCTTGCGCCGCCTGGCGTGTGTAATTGCAAGCTGTCAAATATCTTTTTTTCACTGTAGTTTTCCATCTATCATAAGATTAGCATGCATCGTTATATTATTTAGTCTCTGGCCGTCCGCTTTTTACATAAGAAAAAAGTTAAAATCTAAAAATCTGGGTCGCTATAGTTTGTGCTGATTATTTTTAATAATTTTAAATAAAAATTATAAAGATAATTGTTAATAATCAAGTAATACGCGTAATAAAAAGCATGAACTACTATTATAAAATATCATATAAAAAAAAAATCAAATTAAATTTGAAAAAAAACTTGTAACCTCAAAAAACGATTCTGCTTACGGTATATACACACTCGGTAGTCTGGCTTGAGAACGGAACTTGGCGCCAGATTCTACCGAATCTGTTGATTCTAAATTCATATCTTTTATATCGTTTTTTATTATTTACATTTTATATTATATTGAATATAAACTTGTTTTTATTACTGAAATTATTATTATTGTTATTGGTGTTGTTATAGTTGCTCTAATAAACAGATGTTCCCAAAAAGTTTGTCGAAATACTATTGACTATATCAGAGTACCAGATTATCAGAAAAGAAAGAGTAAATCCTTCACTAAGAGTGGAGCAAGAGTATGCTTTTATCCCTGTTAAGTTTTCACTTTTAAAAGATAGATACGTAAGAGATTTGCAACTGAAAAAAAAAATAAAAAAAAACGGCTTATCGATTCTGTCACGTAATCCACTGAATAGGAGTCGGAGCTAAAAAATCTGAAACGAAAGGCACGTCCAAAAAAAGTATAAATAAAGAAAATTACTTAATAATGGAAATGTATTGACTGGATTTTCTATAATCTTGAATACTTAATCAGCAAGTAATAAATAATCATACTTTCTCCAATAAATTATCTGCAATGCTAACTACTATTCAAAAAAAATCATCGTAGTCTACGAATCAACTTTTATTATCATAACAATTATCAATCTTTTGTAATTTATCTGAAAGTCGTCAACAAATAACAGTTATAATTTACAATTATTAAGAAATAAAATACGTGAGTAATTTATTGATGAAAGTGAAGTAATCAATCGAGAAGCATAAGAGGATGACTGGACACTAGACAGGACAAAGAAAGTTACGAAACGTTTAACGTTGTATCGAGGGTTGGATTTAGTGGCGGCATTAAATGAGAAATACGTGTCGAGATACTACAGTAAAGATTTCATTTTCCCCTTAATATAATATACTTTCTTTGTCCTCGTTTTTTTCTTTCTCCGTGCAGCAGGTCCCTCGAGCCAAACAAAGAACCATTTGGGGTGTGGGGATGTTACACAACGAAATTCCCGATTCTGCGGGCTGCTTCTACGGATACAGAGATAGATATATATTACAGCAGATGAGGGTAAGAGAGTTGTCGTGGTAGTCGTTGTCATGAGTACCAGGTGCTTATGGAGGAATGGGTAGAATTCAAGTTGGGATTGGTCTTAATACGCGGAGTATTTCATCGGTCATAATCCACCCTATAAGGGTTGGTCGCCAGTTTTACCCTCTTACAAAACGCTATGAGATGAAACGAGACTCCTATTGAGGATTGGGAGGAGGAAAAAGTATTCCAGAAGTTTCTTCGATATTCACCGGCGTACTGGCGTGCTTGGAATTCGGGTGGCCCGTACGCAGAAATGGACGATAAAATCGCCTAGGAAAGATATCGCTCGACCAGTTTAGGGACCAGACAATGCCGAGAAAACAAAAAAAGATCCTTTAGAAAAGTGGTTATGACAAGTTCGGAATAGACTTTCGATATCAGAAAACTTTTTCGTTGAAATTGAGATATTTTTCTTTCTTCTAAGCAAACTATTTATTTCTAAAGTCTTTGTTTGGTTTTATCGATTGATTTTTTATTTTTTGTTGGCTGAGACTCAAATGGAGACGATTTACATCGTTGATTTGTATATCAAACGATCAAGTGTGAGAATTTTTTAATTATGAGATGAAAGAAAAATCATATATTATTTTTTCTAATGAAAAAATCATATTTTTGAGTATGAATACCAACGACTTTTGATTTTTTTCCCTTAAGTTGTCATACTGAAGAAATAAATAAAACGCAAAACGCAAATACAAATCAGAAATACTATTATTAGGACCTCATATTAATTAATAAACACTTGTCTGATATCTAATACCAAATTGATTTACGTTTTAATGTTGTATATAATTTCAAGAGTTATCATTAATTCCTTCCTAAATCAAAAAATTTTTGAAATCTTAATCAATTTAAATAATGATGTCAAAATAGATATTTATGTCATAAGACAGTGAAGTGGCGGTTTTTTGACAGCGACAATATTTCGATATGAGCTTAAGATTTGTGGCGGGAAGGTTCGAAATTTACGCTCGTTTTCGAACATTTGCGTCCCAAACATTAAAGCGAATATCGAAAAAAAAGTCATTGTCAAAATCGCCACTAAACGGCCGAATGACATACAATATTTTTTGTTATTATCGCTCCATAAGTTTAACTTTTGATGGATAGGAGGCAAACAATGACATATTTAAATTTTATGAAGTTTCGCAAGAGCAAAAAAACTTAATTTTATATTATTAATCTTTTTATTAATATTTGTTTATGTTGTGGTTATTATTTTCTTAACATTGAGTCCGCTTCATAATAAACTGCCAGCAGAGAAATAATTAGCGCCACTCACTGTTTAAAATTTATTCAAAATCATTGATCGGTATACACTAGAATGTGACTTTTTTTTTTTACAATCTCTCTCAATTTCGTCTGGGTGTACTCGAAAAGTTCGTAAAAAAAAGGGGGGGTAAAACTTCACGGCTTAGGCCGTGAAAAAAAGACGGTATTGTAGAGTCTCTAGAAAAGAGTCCCTTTATGGGGACCATTAAGTGCTCAAAAGTTGAACTTTTGGAGCAAGTATAACAAAAAATCATTTATTTAAATTATTTTCGAGTAATTATTTTTTCAATTTTTTTAAAAAAACGGAGACGGTATTAAAATAGCTCCTTATCAAGACAGTAATTTTTTTTTAAAAGTTCTGCATTAGATACCGAGAAATAATGTACGTTTTTTAATTCTAGGAAGTGTTCCATATACATCAAATACAATCGACTAAATAATATTGTTTGGGCTATACGCAATATGTTTTGTTTGAAGTTTTCATAAAAGTTTGATGCAACACACAAGCACACACACACACACATTTTTATTTACCGCTTTACTGCAGCGCTACTGTTATATGTCTCGTTTTCACCGCGAATGTAACACGATCCATTTCTTCTTTCGTTTCTGCAGTCAATGACCTGCAGTGTAATGTCAGTTAATAAAATAATAAAATTCTGTGCAAACCAATCCAGGTCTCTTTGTCCATATAACACGTTAATTTTTTCAGCACAAAGAAACAAGCAACAAAGCCGTTGAGCAACCGAAAAATTTGATCTTTGTTGATGTTCTCGATAGGTCAGTAGGATTTTCTCTCCATCTCCCCTATCATCCAATTCAATAGACAGACGCCACGTGGCTCCTTTATATATTGTTAATATATAATCCTCCCTCGCTTTTCCCTCCCTTCTCTTTAAGTACAAATTACAAATATTAATATTAATAATAATTACCGTGATTGAGATTTATAAAAATGGAGCCAACTCTAATTGGTTAACGTCGAAAGAGGGAAATAAAAGCGCACAAAGGTTCAGAAGCTAATATAATGGAAACAAAATGAAATAAAAAAAGAGTGATTCCCCGATAGCCTGGAGCTGTGGGGATTACTTTGTTTTTCCTCGCGAGACAGCTGCTAAACCTCGTATTCGTAGATGTAACACTACTACAAGTAGTACTAAAGGCACCAGGCTCATGCTCATGCTCAACTCACGTGACCCCTTGTCCGTCAAACTTGACAATGGGCCACGCGCCACATCCCCAAACTCTGTGTATATAGATATATACATTTTATATCACCCTGTTGTGCCACTCTTTACTTTTCTTTGTTCTTTCGCATTGGTAGAGGTTTAAGCTTTATCTTCCCCTGATCGAGTCCTTGAATTAGCTTCAAATATTGTGCCTCTGTCAATCCTGTGGATATTGCCGGCAGTTTTCTTTGTTCTCTCGATAGAAAAAGGCTCAAAAATAGTATCTTTTTCTATTTATTTCCCCATACTCGGAACAAAGTACATGCAATGTAACGTATCAAACGTACTGTAATATTCATCGAGTGGAGAGGAGTGACAATAACCATTCACTGACCATTGATTTCACCGAAGTTACATAAAGTGAGAATAGAAGTGTGAGAATAATGATAAATAAATTGAGTCGTTGATTGTCACGCGACTACTCTACTTTACTGTTATACAATGGTAGCTAATTACAGTCAACTCTCTCTCTAAAGGTTATAGAATACATTCGTTAAAGATAGACGCCCATTAAAAAATTTTTCGTCAAATTCAATATAAATAATAATTTTAGTTTGGTCGAAAAGATAAATAATTATCATTGACTAGTTCAATAAAGTATTGTAAATCGGTGTAATTATTATATAACTGGAGTAATTGGGTTTGAAATGGCGACCTTGGGTTATACGACAATAACAACTGAATCATTTTGTTTACACGCGGCTATTTAAATAAAAGTAAATGTAATACTAATTTAAAACATTTATCGTTGATTATTATGTAGTTTTAAATTTGTTTTTTAAAATTTAACTCGATAAATTTAGATTTAAATTTTAGTGCGTAAAAATAGAGACAGAGGACGAATGAAGGCCAAGGTGAGAAAATACCTATCGAAATAAATTTTTTTCTGTGAAAATATAATCGGGGAAATAAATTTACACTGTAGTAAACACTCGTTTGTGTTGGGCAATATTTTTATATCTTCGCTGAGTGCTTGACATTCATTTAACTTTGCAATCTTCTGTATATACTCTTTATTTAACTTGTGACAAACATTTTATGTAATGCTTCGATTATTTTAAAAGTAATTTTCTTGGCAATTAATTATTAATTCATTAATTTTAAAATATTTTTTTTTTATTTTTAAATCCAGACATTTAATAAATTTTTCATAGCAATAATACACAGAAAGAAAAATTTCTTGACTGGAGAATAAAATTCTTGGCTCAAGAAAATTTTCGGGTGCCTGAAGGAAGACCAAAATTGTGTTGGCCAAAGTAAAATTTTTTCTTGAAATTCTATTTTTGGTGGAAGTAATTTTTTCTTAATTCAAATTATTATAAATACAATAAATTTTTATATTTGATCAAGATTTTTAAATACTTTAGAGAAGCAGCACCACCTACTTCAGCTGAGAAAAAATTTTTCTTACCTTGAGAAAATTTTTCTCTTGAATATTTGATGCCCATTTTATATTATTTTAGCGCGCAATTATACATATTGAATTTTTTTTCCGCTCAAGAAAATAATTAGGAAGAAAAATATTTTCTTGGCTCAAGTGAACCTTTTTTTCTGTGTATTAACGAAATTTAATGTTAAAATTGAATTGAGATAAAAATAACCATTAATTAATATTTTTCTAAGAATGCAACACTAAGCAAAGATTAGATTGAGATTTTTTTCTCGATATGAAAATAGATATATTGAATTACATAAGTTTATCACTTAGTCATACTAAGCGTAAGTTGAACAGAATGACCTACACAATCTGTATGAAAAAATCAATTAATTATTCAATAATCAACAAAACTAGCTGCATGGCATTAAATGATAAAAAAATTGTTTTAAAATGTAAGGAATGACTAACATCACATAATAAAATAACTCTTATATGAATACTCTATAATCCATAATATGAGTGTAAACGTATGTACTGAGTATATTGCTGAATAGCGAATCACACATAATATAAGTGTATTTAATTCCTGACCTACACGACTGTGCAATTCACGTTGTTGTTATCATTACTGTGGGTTTTTCCGATTACACCGCATATCTCACGTATATAATCTATAAATTAATGTGTGTGTTATATAAATATGCATAGATAAATGTGTGCAATGGATGCACATGTGCCTCGCGTTAATGTCACAGTACGTATATTACATATATGTTAAAAATAGAAATAGTGAGTCGTAGTTAAACATATATATATAAGTACATATTTTACTAACCTAACTCAACGTTACGCCACGCGAACGGCGACCCTGACGCCGCTGGACGACACATACATAGATATAATATAAAGTCACTACGGTCGTTGACTGATTGACGTTAAACTTTTCTATTCTCTCGCTTTATTTCGCTTCTATTAAAACCTCAAGTTTTTTAAAAGATCAAATTTTATTTAATAAAAATAATTATTGATTATTGTTATCAGATACACATTTATGTATCGTGTGTTATTATTTGCCTTGACATTTTTCTTTAATGATTTTTTTTAGATTGCAGGCATTTTTTTCTTATTTTAGTTGATGATTAAACTAATTACCGTTGATAGTTTTTTAATTATTACTCTTATCTGTTTTTAAGAAATTAATTTTTATGAGACAAAGAATCGTTTTGTTGTTTTTAAATTCACCTAACGGCTGATATAAAAAATATCTGATAGAAAAATTTTATAGAAATTATGATGCATGAAATTTTATTTACGGATGTTTATAATATTCATTAAGATAACTTGTGGAAAAATTTTGTGATTGTCCTTATTTATCTCGTATTGGATTTACATTTATAGAGACTAGCAACCTTGCAGTCACTATGTGACTGCCGTGACTTGTGAAATATATATATATATAAATATATATATATATATATATATATATATATATATATATATATATATAGAGCTTTCATTTGAGTACCTACATGCATTTTGATATATTTTTTTCATATATAAATATATAAATATATATAAATATATGAAAAATTGATGTGGGTACTCAAATGAAAGGTCTTGATGATTGTAAAATCGGGATGAGCTTATATCTTTAAAAATGTCAATAGTTCACGAGATACAAGGTAATTTTTTAATTATGTATCTAGAGATAGAGGATTTTCGAATGCAGCCTAAATACTTATCATCACAAATTGAATATTGGTGATAATGATATGAAACCATGAATAGGCACAACTCTAGGTCGAGACTTTTCCAACGATACCAAATTTAACCATAAAACCCCATTATATTATATAAATACACAGAATTTTTCTTATTCTTTCAATAATATAGATTAAAAGCTTCAAATTTATATCTTTTATTTTTTATATTTTATAAATTTGTCATTGTAAAGAAAAAAACTTTTATTTGATTAAAATGTCTGATAACAACTATCTTAATAGTTTACTGGCTGTTTTTTTTTTTTTTTTCCATAATTGTTTGGTTTGTAAATACATCATCTAGAAGGAAAAAAATATAAGTAAAAAACGATTAGTCAGAAGACTTCAAAGAGAGTTAAAAAAACAAAAGAAAAAAATTGAAAAACAACAAAATAAATAAACGTCGAGTCGTAGGTGGTAGATCTAATTTTACCATGGACATTTAATTTATAGCGAAGGCATGCAAGTGTACGAAGTATGTAGTATGCAGTATAACGGCGATGACCGTCGAGCTGAGATATAATAATACTCCTGATAGTTTAAGCTCGGTATAGTTAAACATATATTCATTCCTAGACGTTACACGTCGACGTAAAAAGCTGACGGGAGTGGCTCAAGTGTAGAATTCAAAAACTAAAGCTCATAGCCAAGCGGTAAAAGTAATTTATTCGAGCTTACGTCGGTGACACGCGATTCACGGTTTAACTTTACGCGATATGTCTCTAGTTGCGATAAATTTATATAAAGATAAATTCACCGGATTCTCACTGTCATATTTTTTGAGCAAATAAACCAGAAACCAGAGAAATCAAACCTCTTCCCTCATCCGTGCTTTGCTCTTATCTCACAAATATGCATTTGAATATTTATTGTTTAAGCAAATGCTTTTAAACATTTCATTTTATTTTATTTTGTTCGCGATCTGATGATCGGGAACGGGAATAAATTACCGTTCGAATTCCAACACGTTGTTACGCGGGTTTTAAGGGAGAAAAGTCTACTTGCAGTATGTATAGTCTCGTGCCAATGAAATTTATGGGCATTCCTCAGTAGTCGCCTCGCGTGCCTAAAAAATCACGATCCTATCTGATGTGTTTATATCCATGTATATTTTAACTCTACGCATATTTTTAAAACATCTGATATTTAAAACAAAATAAAAACGTATATTTTTCGTAATTTTTAATATTATAATAACAATAACGATTATAACAACAAATTAACAATAACAATAATCTATATTATAAAGAGAATAAGACAAATTTTGTGTCCAGGATAGTCATATGGTAAAATCAGATTTTGTTATTGATTCAGTTAATTTATATCTTTAAAATCGTCAATAATTAAGAAAGTACAGTACAATTTAACATAATTAAGAAATGACCTTGTATCTTGTGAATTATTGACGTTTTCAAAGATATAAGCTCATCCGGATGTTGTACTCATCAAGACCTTTCATTTGAGTACCCACATCAATTTTTCATATATTTATATATATTATATATATGTATGCATGAAAAATATATCAAAAATGCATGTGGGTACTGAAATGAAAGCTTTTGATGAGTGTTACATCAGAATGAGCTTATATCTTTAAAAACATCAAGAGTTAAGAAAGTGCTGTGCAATTTAACAAAATTCATTATTTCATAAAGCAAAATTTTATTTATTTATCATTCACAAGTAACGCCAATCACATAGTGACTACAAGGTTGCTAGTGATAATAATAATAATTTTGAAAAATGATGATAAATTTATCTTTTGAATCAGTACTCTTAAATAAGTTTTTTGACGTGCGTAATTGTATGTAAATTTTTCACTCAAGTGAATCTTGAAAATTTATGAAATTAAGACCAATGTGTTTTTGTATTAATATTAAAAATAATTAAATTTCCTCCACAATAAGTACCTGCAGAGATTTAATGAACATACTTAATCATACGTGTTAATTTTCCATTTTAGTAAATTAAAAAAAATTGTTGAAAATAAATTCATCATATTCAAATTATTTTCAAAAAGAATTAAATTTTCTAGTGAGGAATAATTCTTGCTTTTAAAATTTAATTAACAATATTATTATTTTATTTAAATGAATTACAAGAAAATTTTCAATTTAAGTCAAACTAATTTCCCAAATAAAATCAAACTAAAAGTAAAAAAGGAAATGAGAGTACGCGCGGAAATGAAAGAGAATTTGGGTGTGAGGTGAGGTGTTCAAGAGCAAGAGCAAGAGCAGTGTCTGGGTACAAAGAGCCGCAAGACAAGAGACAAGAGTAAAGCAAAGGAGACAGAAAGGATGAGATGAAAAGAAGAGGATAAACGGCGAAAAGGCGGTTGAAAAACGATGCCCGGCATCCAGTTAATTTCATAAAGGTCCCGGGCGCGTCATCAGCGGACGGTGCTGCTCCCTAGGGGCAGACTCACTGTAATCGAGCCCGTTTTGTCACTTCTGTGCTTGCGTTACGTTACCTGAAAAAACAGGTGGTGAAGATATATTCGCATTGTCTCCATAAAAAATAAACTAAGAAAATCACAAACTTTTTTTGTACTTAATAAATAAAATTTAAAGACTCAACTTTTATTTTGGTCGTTAAATTTTTTACTTTAAGCTCGCCACAATGAATAACTAAGGGATTTCTTTGGAAGAAAAGTTTCGGAAAATAAAAAAACAGATTACTAAATTCAATTAAAAACGATTAAGTAACTCGTAACTAACAAACATCTTTAAAAGTTTATTACCATTAGGATTTTATTTAAACTTTTGTTTTAATGTAGTGCAGTGCACGATTCGGCTACAAAGACGCGGGACTTTAAAGTGGATAATAAAAAGAGCCAAAAAGAATAAATAAATAAATAAAATAATAGTGGAAAAAAAAAAAAAAGAAAGGAAATACGATAAGAGAGGTCGAGAGGGATAAAGTTTCGCCCTCATCTTGCTTTTCTCTGGAGAAATGAATAAGAGTGTTTGCCATTTCGCGCAACTCGTCGACTACCAGTTTCCACTAAGGGTGGTAATATTCTACATCTCTCTATATATTTCTACATTATCTATATATATACATTACTTTGTAATGAAGTCAACAAACGAGAAATACCTTTTCATGATTATACCCGCGTCTTTTAAATTTTAATGAACTAATTAGTCATTCTTGTTATAGTCTTGTTAATTTCATTTTTTCGTCCTTGCCACTGAGTATTATTTATGTCCTCGTCCAATAATAGTTTTTAATGGTTGAGAAAATTTTAATTTGCAATTTAATTTGTATAATATTTGTAATTTTACATTTTTTTAATATGTCTGGGCATTGAAGGACATTTGCTTTATAATCGATATCCACAAGTTTGAATTAAAAATTTGAGACTAATTTCTTTTGATAGATTAAGAATGTATACGTTATTTAACTGCATTCGAAATCAACAATCTTGAACCAATAAAATTAATTTGAAAAATAGTTTCATTAATTAAGAAGCTTAAAAAAAATTAGCTCTTAAATGAGCATTATGAACGTGCAATTTTGGATATTCCAAACTTTTATTATTTTTTTTTTTTTTTTTTAATAATTCAACGCAATAATAGTTCATTCATAATTTTAATTGTATCATTAATGACTTTTTTTTTTTTTTAATACGTTCTTTAAATAATATTTGTCATTTAAAAACTCAATAGAAAAATTTTTTACTCTCAATTAATGGAAAAAGTTTAAAATTAAATTAATTAAAACACAAAACATATCAATTATTTAAACAGCCATGAAGAAAAAAGTATTTCCATAATTAAATAAAATTAAAAGTCTAAAAATAAAAACTAAAAAACAACAACGTGGTGCAATAATCCCGTTCTGCAGATGGTGCAAATTTAACCAATCCTAAAAGAATGGATAGCGGATAGCGAAGAAGATGAGACGAGGGAAGTGAGATCACCCTCGAATTACTTGACATGGCATTCGTTACGATTTAAATCGAGTGACGCGCATCGAAAGAGAGTAGAGCAGGGTCGAGACGCGAACTTTACGATCCCATCACCGAGGGTAGGTTACGCAACCCTTAGTTGTCGGGAGTGGAAAGATTTTCAAGGGTGAGAGAAGTATAAAGACAGTCCTCTGCTCTCACTTACCCGGCGATCCGTGTTGACGAGGGGTGTCGAAGGATCTACAGTTACAGGCCCACGAATAACTTTATTTCGGATCGACACTCTTTACAACTCTCCTGTTATGTCATATATATTATATGTCAAAGTCCCTTTCGATTCACCATCAGGAACTACGTTCCATTTGATATCAGATAATGTTGCGTAAAAATATCACTATCAGTAATGGTAATGATTATTATTAAATAGATCAAATCAGATTCCTTGATCCTTCTTTTCTATTAGAAATTAACACCAATTTATGAATATTTTTCAATATTTTAAAGGGACATTTTTGGAAATTTGTAAGGATATTATGTAAACATACTTTAAGGTCTTGATTGAAAATAGAGGAAATTGATAAATTAGTTTGAGAATAGTAACTCTTTGAAATTTTTCAATTTTTGTAGTTCTGACAAAAATATTTTCTATACACTGATAAAAAAATTGACTTGACTCAAGAGTCAAACTCATTAACTAAGAATTCCATTTTGACGAAAATGATTTTCTTCAGTCAAGAGAATAAATTCTTGAAACAAAAAAATTTTCTTAGACCAAGAATAATTTCTTAGCTCAAGAAAATCATTTTCTTCAAAATGGGATTCTTGGTTCAACATTTTGGGCCTTGAGTCACGTCAATTTTTTTATCAGTGTACTTTTTAAGGAGTTTGACTCGTGAAAAATACTTATAAATGGAAATTGTATTGAAATATAAAAAATATGTGCAAAATACAAAAAATATGTATAAAATTTGTATCAAATATATATTTTAATTAGCATGAAAATATTAGAAAAAAAATTTTTCCTTTAATTTAATTTACTTTTAATGTACTTCAATGATAATAAAGATATGTACAAAAAATGGTCGAGTTTGATGTTAATGTATTTTTTCACAAATTCTACATATTTTTCTTATATTTTGCATACATCAGCAGGTGTTTTAGTTTTAATTTTTTTCGTTAAGTTATTAAAAATGTACTTATAATTACTTACAGAAAAACACATTCGACATTAACGATCATGAAACAGTGAGCTTACCTGAAACAGAAAGAAAAAAAAAATTTTAATTTAAAAATTGGCTAAACACAATAAACTTTTTACTGAGAAAAAGACTTGGAAATTCGTCAAAATAATTTTCTCAATTAAAGATTTTTTCTCTTGAATCAAGTCAATTTTTTTAGTGAAAATATTAAAAGAATCGAAAATCGAAGGATTGAGCACGAGAAGAGGTAAAAACCAAAATAATCAGTAAATACCTCTGGCGCAGACGCGACTCATTACAAAGCCCAAACAGATAGGGCGTATCCATTCTCGTAAAGCGAATCGTTTGTAGCTATTACTCAATCCCCTCACCGCTGCACCCTTTCAGTACTTTCACTGTACCATCTACTACCCCTTTCACTGGTTTTCCTGCACTCTCTCCCTTCACCCCTTTGCCCTCCTTCCCAATTCTTTCTCCCAAAACCACCCACTTTTATGACACGCCGTTACACTTTTCACTTTTATTACCCTTTAGAATGTTTTTCCGCAATAAAATTCTAAGATTTTTCCAGTTTACGGGGTTTCATTTTAATACGGGCAATGTTGTCTGTAAAGCCGCTGACTGTTGAAATATTCACTGAATTTTGTTTAAACAAAACTGCCTGTGAATTTTTCGACTTGAATTCAGAATATTGACTCATTATTGTTTTCTAAAGGAAATGAAGTAGAAAGCGAACAATGAAAATAAAAATGGAAAATTGCAGTGGTCCTCAATTCGATGGAGCAAGATAATATTCTACTACACAGAGTATCTTCTTTTCAGGAAACAAATACAAGTACAAGTAAGAATCGATAGTCTAGTCATCTCGAGCGCGAAAGCTCTGGCCGAGGGTGGTGTAGCAGCAAAGAACTCCTGCAGTAGAGTTCTCAGGATAAATCTGGCATTCTATTCGCGCATAGCAAATGGAAAAAACGTATCTTTCGGTTCGTTTCTCCTGTCGCAGCCAGTCTTACTATCACTGTCTATCTTCGGATCTCCAATCCGACTAAAATTTCCTCTATTTTGTTTCACAAAACAACATTTCCATTGAATTCACTAAAAAATAATGGACAACACCCAAAGAACTCGATTCTCACGCAGAGCCATTTCAGATAACAGCCTGAGATAATAATCGAAAGGACTTGGTTGAAATTAACCTAATGGAAAGTTACTAAGCCAACCAACAGGTAACAGTTTTCTGATATCAAGATATCGAATTTTATAGAGAGCTTTTCTGGGATTAGCGTACTTATGACACCGAGCATTTCACACTAAAATGGTTGTTTTAGTCTGGAATTATGCACAATTAATAGTTTTAAAATTACCGCCTTGCTTAGATTCATGGCGCCACCTCTAGAGAACTGCAGTTAGGACAATAGCGGACTCTTACGCTGTCGTATTTGATACTAAAATGGTTGTTGTGACTAAACGAAATGCACTTTCGGGCTGATTTTTTACTGAGATTTCAAATTAACTGTTCTGAAGCTGAAAAGAAAGAAATCGAGCCAGTTGGTTTTTCAAGCGTTGTTCCTCTAATCAAAATCTACCCAAAAATTCATACTATTTTTGCACATGAATATTTCGAATAAAAAAAAGATTGTTGTTTTATTATTATTATTACTGAAATAAATAAAAATACAAAGATAGAGGAGGAAAAAAATGGATTGAAAGTTCCCCTATGCTTTTACCCGTGATTCTCGTTCACGCTCCGTCAAATGTAACGTCAGACTCGACTGGTTCTCCAGCAAAATATCATCTCTTTCATATACGTATATGTTGATATGTCAGGTTGATATGTGCGTCTGCATGTTAGGTCAGACGTTTAGACATTTGAAGGCGTCTGTGACTGTGACAAGTCGAGAAGCACCAGACTAAGATATCTTTGCAATTCCCACAATTTCTGTTTCAGTAAATGCATCCTTATGAATAGTGTATGTCTCAACCTCTACACATCCATCCGTCCATCCATTTTGCGCTCGAGTTTAACAAAATGTCCTCACTAATCACGCTATTGTTCGGTAACAGCCCGATTTATAATTCTGCTCAAGTTTGTAACTCTTGCTTTCTATCATTCTGTCTACTAGTATTGAGTATTACGTTTGTGTGCCTGCCTACGACAAATGAAATGAAATAAAATAAAATAAAATGAAATGGTAGCTGTTTTGTGACAAGGTCAAACTGGGGGACCAAGAGGAGAAAAAAAACAAATAAAGGAGCTTGCCAATTGCGGAAGTGTGACTCGATTAGAAGGGATTGTTAGATTTCAAGCATTTCCCTCAACTCATATCAACAAAAGCTAGAAAATTGTTCCCTCATGCTCAAGAGGGTGATTTTTTTGGTGAGTGTGAGTAATATGTGATTATATAACACAACATGAGTGAAAAGAAGAGGACAAATGGACAAATGTCGATGGATGGAATAAAGGCACGATCTAATCGTTAGCGCCAGAGAGGGTTTCTACTGAATACCTTCTAGTGCAAAATGATCGGTAGTGCCCTCTGCTCACTGATTACCAGGGATTTCCAAATCTAGCGAGGTATCTTTTCTCTTGGATTATAGTTTTGATGGTGAGTTCCCGATGATATGTAGTCACAATACATCTCTCGTTTTCCAAAAATAATTGAGCTGAAGTACCAGCATTGTTTACCCGTAAAAATGTTTCTTTTACGGTCTTATATGTCCATATATAACTTATTTTATCAAAAGTAGTGTTGAAAACCTCCGACAGAGAGCAAATAATAGGTAAATTTTCTCTTCACAAGAGATTTTGAGAGTTTAAGATAAAAAATGAAAGTAATTTTTTTGCCTCTTCTAGAGAATTTATTGGTGATTGGTTGTTAGTTTATATCTGACAAGATATCTTCCAAATTTATTTTAAATTTGAAATATTAACTTAGGAACGATTAATTAAATGTCGATAGACTTTACAATTTGTTTAGTTAAACTTGTCTAAAGAACTTCTCTTCATTTATTAGTGAAGATAAAGCTTGATATGGTCAAATATGACTAGATCAGGCTTGTTGTGGCCTGATATGAAAATTAGCCGTATCAGAAAATTCCTTCATGGATTCTTCAGTCACAGAAAGTCTCAAGTACTTGAAAAAAAATTGGGAACATAGGGATCAAAATGTTAAAGTTGAATGTATTGTTAAATTTGACGGTCGTGGAGGTCGTTATACAAATTAGTAAACTTTATTCACCGTGGTCTGGTTAAAGTCAGTCTTGAAGTCTAGCAGTAGGAGTGGGTATGTGTGTAGGTGAACGAGAGGGACAGGAAGAGGCCAAGGTAGAGAGGATGAACGGGTTGGGCGCGTCAGTGTCGGGGTTGAAGGAACGACCAGGGCCAGGGACGATCACGCGGGGTTGAGGTTCAAGTTGGGGTTGGGTAGGAAGATTGTAGGAATCAATGGCGCAGCTGACGTGCCTCTGAGTCGGTACCGCGCATGTGCGCAGACAATTCTATCGACCGTTTTAACGTTGTTCTGGTTGTTCCCGCTACCGCCGCGTTGCAGTCTACAGACACGGCCTACCCCTACCAACCATGCCATACCAACCATACCTACACCTACACCTATAAACATAGCAATAACCTTCCTATCTGCAGACGACCGTGGCGCGGAGCTTTTCCCAGACCCAGACCCAGACCTGAGCTTTTTCTCTCTCTCTCTCTCTCTCTCTCTTCGACCGGGGGGTGGCCGACCGCTGCAACTTTTGGCCTTGACTCTCGCGATACTTTCCCTGATAATCTATGGCTGCGTCCCAGCTTCCCAGCAGACTGTGCTACGCTTCTTAAGACATTTTGTCGAAACTGTACTCGACATTCTCAGGTAATATATTTCGCCTTTTTTTCTTTGTCTTTTAATGGATATTTTTATTTTACATTATAAATTTTTGTGCTTTGCTGTTTCTTTTTCAGTTTGTGCAGAAAAATAAAAAACTAGAGGGTGCATTCGAAAGTTGATACATCAATTCAAAAATTTAACGGTGATAATGTCTGAAATCTTGAAGAGAGTTCTATAACACCAAAAAAAACTTTATATTTAAACCATTTCGATGATCGGGTTTGAACATCAACGAAATCGGTTGATTGATTTGAAAATAACAGGCATTAATTATTTTTTTACTTATCGCAAAATCGAAAACAAATCTATAAATTTTTTTAAAATGTTTAACTTAAAAATTACTAAAATAATTCATGTAAAATTGGTATCAAAAGATGCAGTGTGTTTTGGGCTGTAGCTGCTGATAGTAAAGACTAATTTTAGAAACATACGATCAGAAAGGAAGTTAATAGAAGAAAAAAAAATATTATGTGAAGAAAAAGTCAAGTTTTGAGATGGAACGGTATGGAATTTCAAGATGAGAATCTTAAGTAACCCTCAAGGCAATTAATGGCTTCTATCTCACGTTAAAGAGACATTGACGTGGATCTTGGAGAACTCGAACAAGCTCACCTTACATCAATGTTCTTAGATTAATGTGAGTTGTGGTGAAACGGGAACAGGATCACACACAGGGAATCGAATTAGATGAAATGAAAGTATAAGGTATAAGGTATATAAGGTAAACCAGATGACGAAGCCAAGCTTTGATGAAGAGTCGAACGATATATACCGTGAATTCAACCAGAATGAATGCCCCGGCTTCTCCATCCTACACCACATTTATGGCCGTGTAAGAAATATAGAGATTCGATTTGAGCTACTAAAATTTATATGTATCGAAATATCTAAATAAAAATAAAAAGCTGATTTTTCGAGGGTTGATATAAATTTATAGTCGAGAGGACTTTTAGGTCCTTTTACGCTTTGCTTGAATATCTTGTCATCCAGTCCAGACGCCGCCTTTTTCGTGTCCCCGATAGAAAAACGAAAAAGACTAATAAATTAATCGCTATCTGAAGTGAATTCTTTTGGCTTAACTTGAGAACTTTTTTTGTTGAGATCTGAAGTAGTTTTGTTAATATTTTTGTAATGGCTAGTGGATTAGGCGTGTTTAAAATGAAGGGAGCTTTTTTATGGTGGAAAAGAGAGTCAATATACATTTTGACATATTTTGGTGATGTGACATGAACATGGGGCTGCTGTGTATTTGATGACAAGGACAATGACGTTATCTACCCGTGCTTATAAGCTCCTTTGGGAAGTATCCCATTGTACGAGGGAAAACTAACATGGAACAGCAAACTTCGTGTTGACAGATATGGTTTGAGAAAATATAACAGAAACATTGTTACACTGAATAAAAACTAGGTTCAAGCAAAATATTATCTTCTAAATTTGACTATTGCTTCCAAACAATCACGAACAATCAAAATAAAAAAATGTTAATCAATAGAAAAATTGCCGTTCGAAATTGGCTCTAACAAAAAATTTTTATCTGGAAATGTAGATGATATAAAAAAAGTTCGTAAAAAAAAAAATTATTATTTAAAAAAAAAAAAAAAAGGTTTTGTGTGATGGAAAAAATAATTCATGTTTAATTTTGAGTGACTTAATTCAATTAATTTAAGAGAGTGAAAAGGGAGAAAATGAAAGAGTTTAAATGATTAATTACCGAGGAAAATAATTTTACCCGTTTGTAACTTCTGAGAAGGGATAATTAATTATAAAATTATAAATAGAACGAAAGATATATGGTTTTTTTATTTTTTATTTTCCTTCATAATTTCAGAAGTTTCTCAAATATAATTAATCAAGGGCAGATTTAGATTTACTTTTCCTTCTATTGACTGAGGAGAAAAAAATCTCAGTAGAAAAAGTTTCCAAGGAAGAAATTTTCACGCGAATTAACATCGAGAAAATTTAAAGAAGTTTTTAAATCCGATAAAAGGATGTGATGCTGTTATTTTCATTCTTGCTATCTGCTTTTCTATCTTTCTTCGTCTTCTTCCAGTTCTTGCCGCTATATTATTGTTATTTTATCTCGACAGATGTACGAGTGGGCGAGAGAATCCGTCTTTCGGCGAACTGGCTCGTTCAAGAGATAAAAGGATCCGTACACACCAGAATTTGGTGATAAAAAAACACGATCTTCAATTATAAATTTATCTTTTTAAAAAAACTATCAAGTACAACGCGTTTTACGCGCAAGGTATCTTTACTAAAAAATTGACCATATTATGCATACTACATCTACTTCCCTTCTGACATTTGGCGTTTACCCCTCTCCCCCTCTTTTAACAACCACTGCGTAGCAACCCTAATAACTGTTGCCAAGCAACGTTGCTGGTAAACCTTTTTTTGACAACCCTAGCAACTAGGCGAACTGTTATCTAACAAAAAAGTTTCACAAATCTTACCCCAATGTTTTATTTAAAGATTTTGCCAAAATCAAAATCTAGAAAATCGTTCATACAATAAAATAGTGAAAAAACATTAGACATGGACATGGTGTATGATGTATGATGGGTAAAATTACCGAGGGGGTTGGATGTGCCTCCTGTGGTGTACTATACGATATTTTTTTTTTTTTATGAAATGAATCTACGGTATATGAAGGAAACTTCTACGCAATAGTTTAGTCAAGCACCGTAGACAATAATGGCGCAATAAATCTTGAAAAGCTTCGATATCCCTCTACATTCTAATCTCTCATATGTCCACCCACTTAATGTTTTCCATCTTCAAGACCCTAATGTCTAATATAATAGTTTATTTCATCTTAATCAAAGTTATAGCTTTAATATTATGATATTAAGTTTTTTCGGTACTCTTTTTCTTTTAGTTTTGAATAGATATTTTTTATTTTATATGAGCACCGATTTTTTTTTCGTTGAGCCGACTGATGAGTGCGAGTGTACTTTGAATCAAGTTACGTCACTAGGTTACTTAGCAAGTATGATATAAATGTGAGTTGACTCAGAAATAAGATTCAAGTTACGACATAATATTTGAATTTTTTGTGAATGAATGATTAAATTTTGAATAAGATTGTTTGAGGTTTCAATAAATGGCATTGGTAGAATCATTTTTATTCCAACAAGGCTAGGTTTTATTGCCGATTAAATTAATTGAAGTAGAATGTAAATTATTTGATAAGATGAAATTTTATAACTTTACGTAAAAAATCGAGTAATTGGTAAAAAATAATAATTTTCATTGTTGTTAGAATAATATAGTTGACAACTTTTTCAAAGCAGATGAACTTCTTTAGAAGAAAAAAAAATTTGAGTGTCAGATTTGCAATTTGAAGATCTAGAGTTCGAGTCACTGTTCAAGTAATTTTTTTTTTTTTTTTTTTCCAATTCAATTTCTACTTATTTTTGTATGAATAATTATGATTCTTTCCTAGTTAAAGTTTAAATTACGGCTTTGTTAAAAAATTAAGTCATCATTAAATAGATTTTGTGTAAAATAAAAGTATGTAAAAATTTTGACCCTAAAATTTTATAACTTTTGATGATTATAGATAAAAAGAAAATTAATAATGACAACGAAAAAAAAATGACATGAGTAATTTTATCATTTGCTTTGGGTGATTTCACCAGCAAAGAGACATGAAGAGATGCTTTCTATATAAGTTTTTTATATATTTTTTTTTTTTAACCGCCGGCGGCACATAAATCTCCTATTTTTTCCTGTTTCCTCTTGTTTGGTTTACGGAGCTTGGGAAATGCTGAGATTTAACTCAAGTAGTATACCATACGATAAAAATAATAATAATACTGAATACTAGTTTGAGATCGGCTTTAAGAAAATGTTAATAAAACCCCGTTATGGAAATAGTTATACGGGTATACCTTTTTCCTGATGTCCATATCCATATCGAATCACTTTGGCCGATAGAAGCTAGACAGCAGACTATATAGTGAGCTTTGCTGGCACACAACGTCGTTGCTGTGCAATTTATTGTACAGAACTCGATGAAGTGAAGTGCCAGCGATATGTGAGGGTAGAGGTAGAGGTAGAGGTAGAGGGCAAAAAACGGCTCTCCCACTAAGCATGGCTGAGAGCAAAGGGATGCCGAGGGTGGTAGTCCGCAATAGACTAGAGTTGACTGCACCGTGTGTCGTCGTTCGATAAACGAACCCCGACGTAGCAATTTCCCTTGATAAAACGATCCTCACATGCAGTTCTATATGTCAGTGTATACTCTGCCTATTATATACGTCGCTAGTTGCTGGTACGGTTAAATATGTACTGCACGGGGGTCTTTTACCGTATCAGTATTGGTGTTAGTGTTGGTATAGTACCGTCTGTATGTCTATAGGAGATAGCGTAGAATAGATAGAATACAGCCAACTATTCTCGTTCATTTCACATTATGGGACATTGCTTTAGAATTTAGATGCTTCTCAACGTTACAACGGCTATTCAATGTCAATTTCTGTTTTCTGATTCATTGTACGAGGTTGCTTTATAAAAAAGAAATTTTTCAAATAAAAAAATTTGTTTAAAATTGAATTCTAGTCAATTATAATTTTGAAAGATATTTTAAATAAAAAAAAAATTTTTTTGATTTTATTGAATTTAAATATTCAAGATTTTTAAACAATTAAATTATTATTCTAGTATTTTAAAATAATGAATTATCTTTTTGATTGTCGTAAAATTTAGTACTGTTTGTAAAAATTAAAAAAAAAAAATTTTACTCAAATAATGATTGACACAAAAAAATTGTTGATTAAATTAAATACTTTCCATTTTCTCACCAACATCTCTTAGCTAGGCGTGATTATCCATGAGCACTTACACCAGCTAAAAAAAATTCTGAAGTAGTTACGGATCAGTAAGGTCAGACATAAGACCGTCTTATGAGGGAAGAAAAGAATAAGATAGAAAAATGTTTTTTTTTTCTCGTTCTGTCTATGTCTGGGGAGTTTTCTGTCATAAAGCGGAAGTCTTCAATACTTTTTGTGGTGGCGCTTTCATAGACATCAGCTTCTACATACTAAACACCACATTCGTACATACACTTATATACAGATAGTTGTTTGTAATACAACGGAAAGAAGAATCCCACATGTTATTTTTATTTTTATTTTCATTTCTATTCTGGCCAAAAAGCTCATGTCTTTCTACTCGCTTGCTACCCTCGACACGTGTCTCCGGCAATTATAAGACACACTGTTTTTCTTCTCTTGTTTCAAAACTTTTCTTTGGCATTCTCATTTGTCATTATGTCATGCACTTACAATTTACCATGACAATACACGTACAATTATTTTCACTTTCATATTAGTATTTTCTCTTTTCATTGTTGAAAATTTCCGTCTCAAGATTTTTATTTTTTCTTAAAAAACATTCTTGATTTTCCTAAAAATTAATCAACTAAAACTTTAAATTGTCTTCAGCCTTGAACTGAAGGCTAAAAAATGTCTAAACTAATAAATAAAAATATCTGAAAGTAAGTAATGAGAAAAGCCTACAGAGTATATCTATGGATATGGATATGGATATGGATGTGAGTGTTTCTTCTTATTCTACCTTGTATCGATCTGGTTGCGGTAGGTCTCGGTGTCGAGAGGGAGCGCCGTCGACTCTTATCCCAGTTCAAGGATAAATTTCAAGGGCGCCAGCCAGAGCCCCGTCTAACGTCTGACCGCGTGTGCTTCAAAGCTCCTACATACTTATACAACATCCACTACACACATTTTCGCTATCTTAAACGAAATAGAAGGGACTAAACGATTACTCTCTGACAAAAAAAACTCTCTACTACAATTTGCTGGAGTAACATTTCGTGAAAAAATTTTCTATATGGCCAATTTTCTTATCAGACTTGATATAAGTTGATCTACAATTAATATTTTTTGTTAAATAAAAATTAGTTTAGTAATTTATTAAAAAATTATTTTTATTTTAGAAATTAATTTCTTGTTGGGAGAAGATTCAGCGACCCTGTGCCATCTATTGGAGATAATTAATTTTAAGCCAATTTTTATCTCGAAACATGTAAAATTTTAAATTGACTATGCACAGACATATCATGCCATACCAGGAAATCATTTCCGAGGATACAAATAAATAAAATATGACCAACCCTCTCATATATTTACTTTGTCTTTAAAAATGTTTAATTATGATAATGATGATGATGATGACCTGATTAAATGTTACGATAATGATAGTTATTATAGGATCAACTTCCAGAGATAAGAGGAAATCCCGATATCATGTACTTGCATCAACTGTAATGAGAAAGTATCAAGTATCGACAGAAAAGAGGAAAAAGGCAATATAATAATAACTCATAATACAACATACTATACTATCTATTAATATCTTAAACCTGTAAACTGTAAACTTCCGTTGTCGCAGCATGACCGTCTTCACAGTTGCTAGTAGTATGGTGAGTTTTAAATTTAATAAGCGTAGTTGGAGGGACCCTCTAGAGAGTTAAGATATTATATTACTTGGAAACTAACAAACTACCTCCTTCCTCTCTCCTTTTACCTCTACAAGTCCGGTACGTGATGATTAAATTAATAGCATACTATTTCCCGAAATTAACCTTCTCTGCTGGTACAACGTTACACAATGTCTAAGCTGTTTTTCAGTTTGGGGTACGCTAATTAATTTATGGGCCTGACAATTAGTATGACTCTCTATTAGATTAATTATTTCCTTTTATCAATTGTTTTCATCAATTAAAATCCGTAAAAATTCTTGTTAGAATAAACGATCAGCGCCATCTAACATTATTTTACAAAACTTAATTTAGATCCTGCCGGTAATGCAGTATATTCGTAACAAAATGGTAACTTCTATACATGAACTTTTAAAATTCTCACAAAATTGTCGTACAAAAAGCAATTAATTGAATTTGAGCCCAGGATATAATAATTAATTTTGAGATTTGTCAATTGGGAATATTGGATTTTGGATTGATTATATCTCCAGAAGAGTTTTGTTCTGTGAGCAAGCATTTTCATTTTCATAAATTGACGCTGTGGAGACACTCTTGATTTTATGTTAGACCAGATTATTAGGTCAGAACTGACATTCAACTTCATTTAGCGGCATTTCGAAGAACTAAATTTAGATTCGTACGGTAATGCAGTGCTATCTCGACAAAATGGTCGCTGCCAAGCTCAAACTTGAAAAATTCCCTAAAAATAATATTTAGACAAAATTTTTAAAAGTGACAATAGGTGAATAAATTGAAAAGAAGCTTTAGATTAAGATTAAATCACTACGAAGCGAAAAATACTGTATGACTTTAAGTATTTATCAAGAGTATCCTGTCGTATTGTAGCCAGACGGTATCAACTCTCATGATTTACGAGTCAGTCACGTTTACGCCGTCGACGTATCGTCTCAAGATCCATAGAACATAGAGTATATAACACTCGGCAAACATTGACGCCGGTTTTACCCTGCGTGACAAGAAACACCCAACAAAACCAACCAACCAGCCGGCGTTAACGTGCCTTGGTTTCCTCAGCAGTAGAATGCTTTGACACCCCTTAAACTTAAACGCCAAGTATTAGAAAATACATACTACCTCTAGAGCTCTTCACACTCTTCTCAACACATTCTACCCCTTTTTCCAGACCCTTTTCTTTATCCTTTATCTTTCATTCTTTACTATTTATATTCTATTTCATCCTCACCTTTTATTGCACGGCTTTGACTTGATAACACCCAACCGGTTTAATCGCCTCATAATATAAGATCCGTCGGCTCTTGTATATTTATATTTATATAAATTCTCAATTGGATGTTCGATAAATAAAAGTGTCATTTACTATTAACAAAATCCAATTTCAAATTCAATCCAATGGGTATCTGTACTCACCGTTAACGTAGGAATACCTTCTTATCCTCTTTTACTTTCATAAGTTCTCATTCAAATCGATATAAATCCAGAAATAGCGTAGGATATTATCGTTACTTGGAGCTTTATAGTCTCTTATATTTTTCATATTCCTTTATTTACGGATCAATATTTATATTCTTGTTTAATAAAATATTTTATTTAATTATTTAGTTATTTAAAAAAAAAAAAAAAAAAAAAAAGCTAATGTAATTCAAGAAAAAAATTCCCTTGAAAATTTAACTCTTCCTTAAAGAGGTTCAGTTCGGATCAATTTAAAAATCGAATAAAAAATACATAACTTTAAGACAAGGAGAAAAATTTACCTAAATTGATAAAATTTCTCTAATAAAGTCATAATTTTCCATGTTCCCAACAGCTAATCCTAAATTTAAAATTTTTACAAGTTTTACAACTCCAGAAGCGAGTGCACTTTCGCCACCTGGCTATCTTGCGGTAACAGTGCAAACTAAAAACCTCAGAGAAAGAGAATATCTCCAGCAAAGAAAACGAATTTCAATATAAGAAATTCTTAATCAAGAAAACTGGTTCTAGATAATTTTGCTGTTGGATCATCAATATTTCTCTTGAATCAAGTTATTTTTTTAATGAATGTGATAGGTATTTCTAAATTACTCACTGATCAATTATTTCAACAATTAATGGAAGAAACAAAATCGAATAGCAAACTAAAATATTTTATGCAGTCAATAAAATGTAAAACACCCAGATAATTGCATTTAAAATATTCATTTTACTTGATATGAATTCTAGAAATGTGTTTGTCGAAAATGAATAAAATAGTACACGCCGGAAGCTTTAAAATAAATATAGAAAATTCAGATATTCTGCATCGGTATTCTGAGCGCAAAAAGCAACCTTTGCATTTTGAAATGCGCAGGAACCGTTACTGGGATAAAAAGTAAATATATATACATATGAGGGGTGTTTCCATCCACACCCTAACTATTGGCGATACAACGAACCAGGGCCAGAGTTTCTGAGAAATTCTGTGGGGTGTAAAGATGAAAACGGAGTATGAAAAGCGAAAGATTTTTCTTGCATGGCCGAATCTGCATGCCACCCTTTACCCCCAACTTCCACACTCTCGTCCTTTCTGCTACGTGGAATATATGCTTTGCACATTACATGTATGAAAAAGTACACGTACTTACTCTCCATTTTCAGACTACCCTTTTATTTTATTTTATTTTATTTTTTCTCCTCTTTATTTAGTAAAATGCTCATATTTAACTTTCTTTTTTTTTATTTCATCTCACGTCATATAAATAATTTCAAATTCACGCCCGTGATTCCGCAAATTTTTGCTCATACTTGTACAACCCTTTCTTACTTTACTTACTATTGAAAGGAAAATAATAATAATAATATGTTAAAGAAATATATATAAAAGAAATTGAATTTTAAATTTTCAATGTCGAAATTTTTTGTGAAAAATTCTTTGATTTAAAAAATTGTGATGTTATAATTAAACCGAAAGAATTTGAATCTTGATTTTCAATAGAGCACTCAGTGATAATACTACGAAAGTCGTAAAAAAAAAAACATCAGATCGATAACTTGAATAATTTGAGTGCTACAGCGTTTTCAAGATTCCATGGAAAAAATTTTTTTATTTAAAAAATTGATAAATTCTTACCTTAATATGATAGGAGTTGAGTTTAGTTCTGGGCAGACTGTTGAAAGCGCTGAAATCAAGTCGACGAGAAAAAATTCCATTTGCACCGCAACTTTGTCTGCAATGAAAAAACAAAAAAAAAAAGAAATTAGATAAAAAAAAAAATAAAACAATATCTCCCCATTATAATCAAAATTACTATTTAAATTATTGTTATTATAACTAGAAATTAATATGCTGCACGAGGCAATAAAAATACATGTACGTAAACATAATAAATGTGCCTCGGGGTTTAATCTAAAATCAGTAAAAATAATTGGTATTAAACTTTAATAAGTTCAAGGACTGTCATTAAAATATCTCATAATGACACGTGACAAACTAGCATTTCGCCCATCCTACTAACAACACTGATAAACATAAAAAATATAAATACGTGTAAGTATATGTTTACAAGAGATAATTTTGATATATTGCTCCTGAGTACAATACTTTTGTTATATGAATACTATTTATATTTACTTATACGTAAATGGCTCTGTTTAATATATTTTACATCACACATTATCATATGTTTTCCGTCTTATATAGAATAGGATGAGCAGAATAATAAATAATAACACAAAATGAAGTTACAATAACATGGCCATCACCTTGGACTCGGGGAATTATTAACAAGTTTATTTTTACTTTTGGTGTGTTGTGTGTTAGACAATGTTGAGCCTCGTGGCACGAGGAGTCGTTCGGGGTCGCCGAAATATTATTATCATACACAGTAAGCATACTTGAGGATATTAGTACTCATGGGTTATGCAACTAAGCCGAAAAACAGACGTAACTGGGAACAATTATTGGTGAGTCGATCAATTGACCTTCAAGTTATCAGCCCACATGTTGTTTGTTTTATTTTTATTTTTATTTTTTTCAGTTAATAAATTAAGAATAAAAATTTATATTTAGAAAATTAACAAAACTATCTATGAATTTTTATGGAATTAAAAAATTTCTAATTATTGTTATTATTTTAAGAGCTTATGGAAAATTATTTTGATATCTTACGGGATTTTATGACTAAGAAAATTTTTTTTTATGTAATAATAATCCTACTGAGAATTAATATTAAAAATTTGAAGTAATTTTTTGAAATTCGAACTAAAAATGCTCGTGCATTTTTACAGGACACAAATTAATATGATGATTCGCGAATTGATGGTCCATAATGGTAAACCGGCTTCATCCTGAATCCAGAGTCCTGAGTACCGATGTGTACCGACAACCGATTCCCAAACAGGTTCTCCCTCTGTTTTCGTTTTGTTCTGTTTCGCAATTTCTTATTTATTTTCCAATCTGAATCCTGAATCCTCACTTTCCTCCGCTTCTTCTCGGTATCTCGCGAGGGAGGTAAGGGGCCAGGCGAATAGAACCCAAGAGATAAAACACAAACCCATTTCGTTCGTTTTTTTTAAATAATATGGTATAATATAACAAAAAAAGGTTTGCTCAAGGCTAAATAACGTAAGAATAAGCGGCAGACTTATTCTTACGATCCCGAGATCCACCAGGTAAATATTTATACCTGCTTCTAACTTATACATGCCAGAAATATCATAAAATAAATTTACTATAAACTAACGGAACGTTTGGACGTTTCTTAGAACCTTCTATTTGCGATACAACTTAACTTCTATCGCCCACTCATCCAGTTCGCTTATTTATAACATTAATTTAAAAAATTATAACCGTTATTCATGATTCAAATAGAGATGCATCATTTCATTAAAATTTTTTAGTTTTTTACAATTCAACGCATTAATTATCATAAAAATTTTCTTAATGCAAAAATTTTTTCCTCAGTTAAAAAAAATATTAATTAGACATGAGATAATTTTTTTTTAATTTAGTAAATTGTCAAAATAAACATTAAAGCTTTGCTTCCAGAAAAAAATTTTTCCTCTTGGTTTAAAATGTTCCTTTTCTTCTGGAAACCTTTTAAAAAAATCAGTGTTAAATTAATGTAAAAATTAGTATCGATAATTGGCGCAGTTTTCAAGAGCCTTCCCGTTATATTAATTTAAAATTTACACGTAACTGCACTATATTATTAATTAATTGCTGGTATGACCGGTATCGATCCGCTTTTAACGTCGGCATATAATTGCACTCCGTTTCATCGAGTATAAAATTTATAAATAATAAAATAAAATTTATCCACTAATTAGCGAGAAAAAAAATATCAAAACATAAATACTCAATTTGGACAACAACAACTGATAGCAGGGCCGAGTGTGTCAAGATAATAAACACACACGAGCACACGAGGCGACCTCCAAACCGGTTTCCGGCTTTTAAGTTTGCTTTTATATATACGCCACAAAATATTAAAAGTAATATCAAAATCATTAACTAGTGCAAATTAAATTAACATTTTTGTTAACTTTAATAATTTTTAATTTATATGTATTGATAAATTTCAATAATAATAATATACGGTATTAATTACAAAATTATTAATTCTAAGAAAACAAACACAGTACCGAAAAATTCTAATCTCACTAATTATGCCATATATCTCTGAAAATTTATCATTATCGTTAAGCACAGAAGTATGTGTATATATATGTAATATATATGTATAAATAATTTTTATTAATGCGATCATTAAATTCAACCACGCATATTCGTGACTCAATTCAATCGATCGTGCGTGCTATTGATCACCATAATCTACATACCTATATACATATATTATATACACACATAACACGTGGATATCGACATCGAACGCCTACAGTTAAATTTAACGATTATGAATAACTGCAATACGTATTAATGTCGGCTGAACAGTTTCATGTAGGCTCTACGGATTCCGGATAGCCTAAAAAAAAATATTCATACGAAGAGGCATTATGAATTGTGGATCGTCGATATCAAATTTAATGTATTCATCATATTGTTCTTTTATGTTTGCTTTTTAAATCTAATTAATATGACGATTTTAGTATTCTAATTTTTTTAATACAATTCATCAAATATTTTTATATCACTTATTAAAGGATCGAAAAAAGTAACACTGACTTTCATTTCAATAAATATCTAATCAAATTATATTAATTTTCACCTGGCAACTTTCTTAAAACATTAAAATTCCATAAACAATAATTTAAAAACTTGAAATAAATAGAAAGTCCAACAATTAATTTGAATCGTAAAAAATCTAATTGTTCTACATAAAAAGTCCCATTGTAAAAACTTTTAGAATAACATTTAATTTCAATGCAAAGATAAAAAAAAATTTTGAATCATAAAATGAAACTATTGAATATAAATATGTAGACAAGTGTCTTTTCGCTGTAATCCATCTCACAGATAAGCGAGTTGTTTACGTAAAATTAAGACAGCGATTTATATCTGACCCGCAACTGCTCGCTAGAAAAAAAGTTTCTAAAGGCAAACACGAACAAAGAGACACGTGTAATGTGTGGCAGAGTATCTTTAATATTTTTTGGTGAAAAATAAAAGTATATTCGTGTAGGAAGCTATTATTATTTTATTTTGGACTAAATTTCGGAAACATATCCCAGAGTAGAGGGTAATTTGTTCTAATTGGTCGTGTAGCTTGACTAACGAGTGTTTTTTCGCAGTTGAGAGTTAGAAGGCGTGATATCGCGATGACTCAGATGCCCTTCCGTTCATTTCAATGTCACCGCGTTTGTATTAGAGGAGTACGCGTGATTCCACACATACATTTACACTTAGACACTTAGTTTCTATTCTAGCTTTTAAGTTTTTACACTGACTATAGTTCGATACATTATGATTATGATTATGAGGTTATTATCGTCTGTAATATATATAATGCATCACCAACTTAACGAACTATTACTTACAATTAGCCTAATGAGTCTCGCGTGCAGTTTGCTTCAGGAATTAATTTTTTTTTAATTTTTGAAGCGACACTTATTGGCTTTTAACGCTTTCGTTTATTAGTCATTAACTCGCGTTTGAAATTGATGTTATTAATACCGCATAAAAAAAAATTGTCAAAAATTTGTAAAATTTAATACATGTTCAATTTTTTTTTTTTTTTTTTTTTTTATTTATTTTGAAGTCGCATAAACTACTAAGGTCACGAGCGACTACAGTAGGGAGTAAACTTTTTGTGGTTGTACTCGATTTTTTTTTTTTTTTGGCTGGACAAAATAATACACTTAAATATTGAAAATACTCGTTGGTGTACGCCGGGCTCGAACCCAGTCAAAAGCTTTTGTAAGTAAGAGCCGGATCCAATAGACTTCTGCGCACCAATTTTTAATCACACAGTATCAAAAATAGTTAAAAATTCCCCAAAATTTTAACAGTGACAATTTACTTTCAATATAAATTTGTTTCACGAAGAATAACTAATGATTAAAAACTCTCAAATAATACTCACGAAAATTAGCGACTAAACTATCTATGCCCTGTCATTAGAACAAATGTAAGCACCATCAGAACAAAGTAGAATTTTCCCGTGGTGATTAAAGCCTCTTATTATCTCAGAGGATTGTTTAAGCGACGACAACTCCCAGCGGATTAGATCCTCCTGTTGATCGTATTGCGTCGATTCTCATTATTACCTCATAGAAAACTCTCATCTCTTGTTACTTTGAGACAAAAAAAAAAAAAAAGTAAAGTAAAGATACTTCTCCTCCATATCCATTAGCATCCGTCGTAGGATAATCAGCCTTGTATCCAGCGGAACAAGTAAACCGACAGATGAATGCCACTAAATAAAAGTAAATGTCCTCACGTCGTTACTTAATTTGCGTCTCGCGTTTTCCCTTCTCTTCTCTTTTCTCCTCTTATCTTCTTTGTTTCATTCAGTCACTTAGGTATTCATTTAAGCTAATAAAATACGCACTTGCTATCGTAGTCTTCTCCTTTATTTCCTTCGGTCCTTTATTTATCGATGTTCGTTTTATTACAAACTCTATACTCTATACTCTATAATATTATTTATTCTACGACGCTAATTCACCACCGGACATCCTGGTTTCGCCTATTGTCGCTACACCTGCGACCATTTCCTTCCCAATATTCAGCAAACTGCAGCATCACCCATCACCCATTAATTAATTACCATAAATTTTCTTAAGCCTGAAATTTATCGGCCAGGATAAAGAACTTTATTATTTTTTCCACTCTGCATCCAGCATTTAAGGGGAAAGTACTTTTTTCCAGCTATAAGCTTCTTATTCTTAAAGGTGTGTGTTCATTGAATTATGAATCTCTGATGGTAAAAGGGTTAGACGCCCGAGGGAACCTCTTCTTATATCCTTATCCTTATCCTTGCTTTTTTTGACAGACTTTATCCTTAAAAACGAGGCTGTAGCGCGTCAAGTGTAGAATTGATAATAGAAAAAAGGTGTATGGCGTAACTTGTTGGCCACTATATATGTACCTACTACTTCTAGATTCTAGAAAATAGTTTACGGCCGGTAAAAAAGATGTTGCAAGACTAGACCTGGACTGGGAACTTTTTGAAAACTGACATAATTTATGCGGGTTTTATTTATTTTTGGTTATGCAATCTAATCTAATATATAATTTATAATTCGGTTTAGTTTAATTTTTAACAAGCGTTTAACACTCAATTTATGAACGACGTAATCTGTTATTTATGAGTCACATTTGAGATAGGTTATTATTAGTTGATTAATAAGTTTATAGTCACCTGGAATATCTTTCCGGTTCTCACGCTCCTTTTTTGCGTCTCCTTTTATTTCAATCTATTTATTTTTCGACTTAAGTCAAGATAATTTTAATTTTGTTAATTTTATTAGTTACTTTTTGTTTTGAGTATTAAACTGATATTTCAAGAAAATTCCTATTAATTACAAACATGACATATTTTTTTTCAGAGTTTATAAACTTTTTTTGTGGTTTCCTCAAAGAATTATACGTGATATTTTTTGTAAAAAAATGACAAACATTAAAATTAAGGTTAAAAAATTCTGAAAAAACTCGCAAATATTAAAGTCTTAAAAATTACTTGATGATATTCTAAAGAGTGCGAATGGCAAATTTGTAAAGACGTAAAAATGGTTAACACGAGGAAACTAAATAAAGTACGTATTTGACAAAGAGTTGTCACTTTGTCATTTGAGCATAAATTATTTACAAAGATTTGTTTTTCGTGCAATTTATGTTCTCTGTGTGTATACTACAGTGTATATGTTTCGATTTGCGCGAAACTGAAGAACGAACGCAAAAGATTATTATAAACCCGTACCCGTCCAACTTAGCGGAGGCCCGAGGCGATATGTCATGCTGCAATCATGCTCCTTGCCAGCAGTAATCTTCCCGCCACGTGACGTCGACAGGGGATGGTTACATCGAGGGGCTGCTTTTTAATCACTCTTTGTTTGACGTTTTCTACGACCCTATTTTCAGTTTTTTTTTTTACAAATATTCTTGCAAAAGCAATACTACACTGTAAAAAAAGCGGTGTTAAAATGGACTCATTTTAACACCGCTATGTAACACCTGGATATTAACACCGGTGTAGCGGTGTTCTTTTGCGGTGTTAAATCGGTGTAATAACGGTGTAACAGTAGAATAAATTTACACCGTATCGGAGTATGAATATTACATGATCCATAAAACACAATTATTATTCAATATTTATCAAAATGAGACAAGTAAAATTCATTTAAAAATTTTTAATTTATAAAATTACGCAGAAATCGATTTAATGAATGTTATAAAACAAGCTAACAATATAATGGATGTTTTAAACGTAATAAATTAATAATTTGATAACTTTGCTTTTGTTTTCTGATATTTCATTTGCACATAAACTCATATTGAAACACATAGTCTCCCATAGCTTACATAATAGCATTATATTATCATTATACAGTCAACGCTCTCTGTATTTGACTCGTTCTTGTCCATAAGAGATGTGTAAAATCGTCAAATATAGAGGAAGAATGTGGTCAAATACACAGAGGTCCAATACAGAGAGCGTCGACTGTAAAAGAAAATTCCTTGAATTTCACCGTGAATGGGTAATTCGTAAATTCTTAAATTGTCCCAAAAACGTCCTAAAATTGTCCAAAAAATTGTTCATCCATTAATTACGGGAAAAATCTACAGCTGTGCACTGATAAAAATTTTAACTCGACTCAAGAGCAAAAATCTTGAACTAAGAACACCAATTGGAAGAAAATGAATTTCTTGCGTCAAGAGGAAAAATTCTTGAGTCAAGATAGATTCTCATGAATTAAGAAAATTATCTTGACTCAAGAATATTTCCTCTTGGCTCAAGAAATTCATTTTCTTCCAATTGGTGTTCTTGGTTCAAGATTTTTGCTCTTGAGTCAAGTTAAAATTTCTATCGGTGTGCAAAAATAAATTATCTCTATGAATATCATTTAAGAAACGTTCAAAATTATCGTAAAATTGTTCTAAAAATATAATATGTTTCAAATTTGTTGTAAAAACACTCTAAAATCCTCCAACAAATTTTCCACAATTGTCTCAAAAATATCCGAAAAATGTCTTAAAAGTATTCAAAATTTGTTCTCAAATAGTTAAAAAAATGACTTAAGATTATTCAAAAAAGGTTCCACGTAAGATTTAAGGACAAAATTTCAACTAAATTGCTTCAAATAAATTGCATTGATTCTAAAATTATTTTAAAAATATTCCGAAAATCTTAAAAAAATACTTAAAAGTTATGAAATAATTACTAAAATGCACTATTTTGAGGTTTCCGATTATTCATATGATGTTCTAGAATTGTCCTTTAATAATGGTGTTAAAGTAACACGGATCGAAAATTTACATCGAGAGAATTTCACCCATTTTTACATAGAAATTTTTTACAGTGTATATATTTTAATTAAAAATTTTTATCGACTCAATATTTTATTATTTCAAACTTTCTAAATTAAATATTTACTTTTTTTGATTATTTATTTTTAATTATCAAACATAAAAAGTTTAATTATAAAAATTGTGTCAGTCAAAATATTATGAACACCGGAAAATCTATAACACCGATTTAACACCAAAAAAAAATATTTACACCGCGAACGGTGTTACTGCTACACCGATTTCGGTGTTTAATTTAACACCGGAATTATTAACACCGTACACCGCATGGACTTACACCGGTTTTTTTTTTTACAGTGTATGGCGCTTGCTTCTGAAAATAAAATATTTTAAACATTGAATCGATTAAACGGATATCTTCTTTTTACGTGAAAAAATTTTTAAATATCAATATCTTCCTCTTTTATTATTTTTTTTATTATTTATTTCCGATTATTAAACATGTACGGTTCGATTATAAATATTGTGTTAATTAAAATAAATTTATGCTGCCGGAAAATTTATAACACCGAAAAAAATATTTACACCGCTAACGGTGTTACATCGGTGTTACATCGGTGTTATTATAACACCGATTTCGGTGTTAAATTTAACACCGGTAATTTTAACACCGGACTTACACCGGTTTTTTTTTACAGTGTATAACTAGAAAATGATTCGAAATAAGATATATAATCATTCTATAGAATACTTTAGTCAGTACTTCAATGATGCGTTGGATTGATGTCCAAAAACTGCGTGAAAGTCATGTATGAGAATAAAAAATAAATTGCTTATGTAACTTTTAATTGTTTCATATTTTTTTTCAATTATCAAAATCAATATCAGATAAGCTTCTAAGAAAAATTAAAAAAAAAATTGGTTTTAATTTATAACTTAACGCCTAAGACAAAACTCTCTTAAAATGAGACGATTCGGCGATCGTGCACCACATATCGGAGATTTTTAACTCTACTTTTGGTCAAAGAATTATATATGACCATATCAGACCTTATATGAACTTATCAAGTCATGAAAATTAAGATGGTTGTAATTTTTGTATTAGAACATATCAGAGCACAAAAAAAATTATATATTGATGCATCAAATTTTTTTAAATGGTCATATACAGACGAACATTCCAAAAAGTATTTGGCAGAAAATCAAAATAAAGTGAATGTGGTATCGTTTCATTTATTTTTTAGGTTGCCGTTTGATGTGTCAATGCAGCAGATCTGCCGTTGACACTTTCGATACCAAGGATCCGAGTTTTTTTCAGCCCCATGTCAACAATTTAGGCAGGCAAGGGCAAATACTTTCTTCAAAAATTTTTTACTAGTAACTAACCTGTAAGAAATCTTTGGAAGCAATTTTTGCTTGAAAATTTTGACAACGCTGTAAATCTTTGAGACGCCGTGAAGCTTGAGGGGCTGAAGATATTGAGGCCGAACGGAAAAAATAGTAATTGTGGGGCAGTCATGCCACCCGTAGATCGTCCAATGAAACGAAATAAAATGAAGAGGGATCTGTCAATCGTGTCCGCAAATACTTGTCGGAGTGTTCCGAACGGATCTGGAATAGTTAGGGCGTTTTCTGTTTGAAAATGTTGGAGCTCCACGCGGTGTCAAAATCAGCTCTTTTCTTTTTCAGTCTCTTTAGTAAAGCCTCGCCCTTTTTTATGTTATTTAACATTTTTCCTTCTATTCCTTTTTCGTTTCTTTATTTTCTGTTTAACGTCGAATGCAATTCTTACTCGTGTCACGTTCCCCGATCGCCTTTGAAGCTGACTGGGTTCCCGGTCTCCCCTTGACGAATTCGAGTGCCAGAAACAAGGGGCAATTTTTCTTGAAATTGAATTTTAGCATCTAAAAGGTACACCGTCAGTCAAAATGCGGGAAGACGACATCACGAAAGAGAATATATATATATATATATATATATATATATATATATATATATATATATATATATATATATATATATAGGGTGAAATAAATTACAGAATGAAGAGAGAAACTAATGTAATACATTGTAAGATGTAATGCTTCTTCTCAATTCAATAAAAATAAATAAAAGTTTTAATTATAAACAAAAACGTTTAATTTATTTAAAAAACTAAATGAGGGCGTTGATTGCTCGGCAGACCGCGAATATATCTATTCCTCGAATCAATTGACTTGTGGGCTTATTAAACTGTTGTGAAGACAATGTCACTACAGTTCCCCGAAAACAACTTTTTATTCTCAGTAAACAATTAATTTGACAAGTTAATTAGCCCTCTTATTTATTCTTGTTTATTGTAATTAAGTAAGAGGTTTATGATTAAATTTTTAACAACCTTTCCAAGCCGGCTAAATTGATCATGAGTCACCTATAGATGTGGGTGGGTGGATTAATTTTTTTAATATCATTAAAAGATGCCGAATTTGGTTCCTGGAAATTTAGACCGGCCTTGTCGGCTACTTCCTCCTTTATTTCTAGGGTTAATCAGTATGAGTGTCTTTGTTTGACGTTCCACTTAATATTTTAATTAGTAATTTTTTTTCGTGATTCTTTAGTTTCACTATATAATATTATTATTATATCGCAATAATAATAAATATTAATAAACATAATAATTAATATTTCAAAAATAATAACAAATTTTAGCGAACAAAAGAGTTTTACTGATTTATCCTGAGGTAAACACGGCCGTTAACAAACCAATTAGCAGTAAACTACGCACTAGTACAGTAATTTATAGCCTAGTACACATAATAACTTGTCTTTAATGCTGATCGTCTCTTTCGGTCTTATCAACTACCTCCATAACAATAACTATCTCAATATATATAGCACACACCATTTAATTTTATTTGGAGTGTTTAATTTTCTGTAGCACTACTGTAAGTAAAGCAGAACTGCTTTCTTACCGTCCTACCTATTTACTTTCCATGTCATATGTATGTACAATATGTGCTTATATACAGAATAATGTATAGTAAGTGTAGACTATACTATGCTCTATTGTAGTAATATTATAATTCAAGTTTAGACAAACTTACAGCTTATGTACTGTAGTATACATGGCGACTCTATGTATTTATATTTTATGCGTACAAAACACACACCTATGTATATATTTATATATAATATTCTTGTGTATACATTTGAACTATGGTAGCATAAAACTTTATATTTCAAAGAAAATGACCCGAGATAACGGCGTCCCTTGTAAACATACATACACTTTAACTAAACGACGGCATTAAATTTTTGAACTTTTAATCTGATGTGTAAACTTTAAACTCCAAGGATAGCGATTTTTAAATTAATTTTCTGCACGACTCATAATGCAAAATATCAGAGTGCTCTACGATCGAAAAATTTTTTTCTGACTCTTCTCTACAACTATTTTTATTGTTGCACTCATGTTTGTTCCTAGACACCAAAACAATTTGTAAACTATTCAATCAAATAATTTAATTACGATTAATCTGGTAGTTTTGACATTTAATCACAAAAATTTCGAGCTAAAATGTAGAACTACTAAATGTAATTCTTCAAGAATAAAAAAAAAACCCATCAGCTAATAACAAAAATGAAATAAAACAAAGAGATAGTTAAAAAGTTTAATTAAAGAAAATTCCAATATAAGTAAAGAAATTAAAGTAACAGTAGTAAAAATAAAAATAATAATATTGGTTGAAAAAAGCGGCAGATAGAAGTGTGGTACAGCGAAAATTTAAGCCTTATGTTGCCTCGTCTTTAGACATCCTTGAGCCTGAAAGATACCGAGAGGGTCGGAGTTCACGGTCATCCTCTCAACTGCTCGTCACCCTCCGGCCTACTCATTCCCTCCTTTATTTATTTTCTTTATTATTCACCTCTATTGTTGTAGGATACTACATATATGTAATGTATATACGATAATACATTAAACACTCCAGCAAAATTAGCCACCTACACCCGCGATATATAAATAAATAAATCGGCTATTAAAAGCTGAGTCTTGAGATGTTTGAATTCCTTATCTTTCGCACTGTTTTTTGTTTTTTTTTTTTTTTTTTTTTTAAAATAAATATTAGTCTCAATAGCTTCAAGTATACTCATGATTATTTGGTGTTTAATGTTTGATGATATAGTATATTAGTAAATTTACTGAACCACTATAATATTATTGAGTAACTGATAACTGATAAACTTTATCTCAATTTCTTATTTTGAATTTTGTTATTATTATTATTATTATTATTATTATTATTATTATTATTATTATTGTATAGTTAACGTAGTTTTCCATGAGATATAAATGTGCTTACATTGGCGAAATATAATAAAGAAAAGAAATTAAATCCAACCGGAAGTATTAATTAATATAATCTCAAATATTTAAAAAGTTTAATTTTTTAGTTTAATTTAAAAATAATAGCTACTTAATTTTTTTTCAACAGGGGAATTACCGCATCAAGTCACGGTTCAAGAGTTGAGTCTGTGAAAAATAAAAATGAGTTTGCTAAAATTCACAGACAGGAGCAGAAGAGTGAGGAAGAGTGAAGAGAGGAGGTCTTCTCGAGTTGAGTCTGCTCGCGTTTTTAACGCCAGTTCAGATAAGATGAAATATCTTTTGAGTTTCATCTTTATTTTTTTTATTAACATTATTATTATTATTATTATTATTATTATTATTATTATTATGTATTTTAGTTTTTTCTTACTCCCTTTTCGTTTAAGCAAACATAGCGAGACCGGAGAAGAGTTATTTTGCCGGTCAAGGTCGCCGTGTCTTACAAAACATAAGATAAATATTTTCAAATTTTTATACGCCGAACTTTATTTTGTTAGATAGTTGTTGCTGCAGATGTTTACTCAAGTTAATGCAAAATTTTAAATATAAATCGTCTTTGTGATAAGTAAAAAATTTTTACTGTTGCCCGGCAAATATTAACTTCTTTAACATCATTTATTCTAAAGTACCGATTTTTAAAATATTAATTTTTTTTTTCAATTAAAATTAATGGAATATTTATGATCAAGATTTTTTTCTGTTAAATCAATTTTTTCTGTATTAAAAAAATTGAATTAAATTACAAAAAATCTCAAACCAAAGTATTGTCTTGAATGCACCGTTAAATTCTTTTTAAAATATTTGTACTTTTTTTGCTTGATTCAAGCCAATAAAATGTTTAAAAAATTACTTTTTATCAGTAAAATTTTTAATTAAAAAAAAAAAACGGACAATTTCTTCAAAAAAGTTTTGGAAAATTCAGAAGTCCACGCCTCATAATCTTATTTTCCATAATAAAATTGATTAAAATGAAATACATAAGATATTTTTAAATCGTTCGCGCCATTTTTCCACCCAAAAAAGAAAGGTACTGCACATGTATTGTAAACAAACCTTATTTACGTAAATATAGATATACAAACAATTAGTGGATTTTTAATTTATGGCTAATTATAAATAAATTACATTGAATTAGACCGTGATCTCCGGAAGGACTTAGTTATAAATCATACTAAAGCGTTTAAAAAATAAATGGACTTGATCAGTTACATTTTTCGGCAGTTATCGTGACCACGCCAGTTTTCATCCATACATTTGACAGCCGGACGTCCACGGAATAATTTTTTTATTTATTTGAAAATCAAAATGTCTTTTCAGAATGTCATAAGTGTTGAAACTAGTGTTTATCCACTACATTAATATGTAAATATTATTCTACAAGTGCGAAAATAAATAGAGACAATTTTAGTTCAAGAAATCACTTGATTTTTGTAAGGCGAGTGTAGAGCACAACCTCATCCGCTTCGCTTACGAGGCGTACAATTATTTCAAGCTTTTTTCATACAAATTTTTTTTTCCTAATTATGAATTTTTAAAACCCTCAAACTTGATCGTCATTAATTAACAAGGAGCTAATCATTGAATTAATTATAAAAGTTGACCTAAAAAATAAAATAAATGTTTCCTGTTATAGTTCAGAAATTATCATTCATGACAAAGTATATTTATTACTACTACTACAACTAATAATAATAATAATAATAATAATAATAATAATAATAATAATAATAATAATAATAATAATAATAATAATAATAATAATAATAATAATAATAATAATAATAATAATAATAATTATTATTATTATTATTAAAATTATTATAATTATTATAATTATAATAATTATAATTATTATAATTATAATTATTATTATTATTAAAATTTTCTTCTACACATGTTCATCTGGCCCGGATTTTTACATCATACATTCAGGGCGACGAACCAATTCCAGACTGGCTGGTAGAAGGGCGAACCGTACTCATCCCTAAAAAGGGTGACTTGTCCGACCCAAAGAACTACAGGCCTATCACTTGCTTGAATGCGGTTTACAAGATTTTTACAAAAATCTTAAATAACCGTATCTTGCAGGAGATAGAGCCTGTGTGGCAACAGATATACGAACAACGTGGCAGTAAACAGGGCGTGTCAGGTTGCAAGATCAACTTGTTGGTAGATAGATGCGTCATTCAAGACGCAATCTACTACCAACGCAACCTGTCTATGGCCTGGATTGACTACCGTAAGGCATTTGACTCAACTTCACATGAGTTGATTCTCTATCTGCTCAAATGCCTCGGAATCAATCGCCAAACAGTGGGATGCATACAACGTACGATGCAGCTCTGGCGAACGCGTTTTCACATAGGAAGTGGAAATGCATTGCACGTAACCGGAACTGTTCAGTACAAGAGAGGCGTCTTTCAGGGAGATTCTCTGAGCCCTCTGTTGTTTTGCATCTCACTGCTGCCAATATCTGTTGCCCTCCGACAAACTCGTGGGTACTCTGCGGGGCTACCGAGTGATCGAGTATACTCGATCACTCACCAACTGTTTATGGATGATCTAAAGATATACAGTGCCAACAAAGATCATCTACAAACGGCCATCAACATCGTAGCAGAGTACACACGAGATGTCGGAATGTCTTTGGGTTGGACAAGTGTGCGGTCATACACCTGGCGAAGGGTAAGTGCTCTGATACGGGTGGAGATGTCGAATTAGTGGATGGGAGCGTCTTAAGAGAATTAGACGCCGGAGAGTTGTACAGATATCTAGGGATTGAAGAGCGGCAAATGCATGCCGTCTCTGAAGTCCGAACAACTCTTCGCAGTGAGTATGTTAGGAGACTCCGGAAGATCTGGTCATCAGAACTTTCCGGCAAGAACAAAGTCTCAGCTACTAACATGCTCGCTGTCCCGGTCCTACTTTACTCTTTTGGGATCCTGAAATGGCCTCGAAATGAGTTGAAAGATCTCGACATCAAAACCCGTAAAGTCATCAATATGAATCAGAGCATGCACCCTAATTCATCAGTCGCCAGGATGTACCTCTCCCGGAACATCGGAGGGAGAGGATTGCAGAGCTTGGAGCGGCTTCACGATCGTTTGGTTCTGGGTTTAACATACGAGGTTGCCAATTTCACAGCAGACGAGGACGACTTCCTGATGCAATTTGTTCATAGTCATGAAAATGCGCGGAAGGGGTCGTTCTTGTATAAGGCAGCAATCTACGCGGCAAATACCTTAGGTCTCGGAGAAATAAACGCTCTCATTGAACTCCCGAAAAAGGAGTTCAAGAGCGTCGTCAGGATAGCCGAGGAAAAAAACTCCTCGGTGAACACATGGACAAGTCCATGCACAGCGTGTATTTCAAACACGTCCGTGACCATGGCTTGTCCACCCAGCTGACATTCTCCTTCTTGAAGTCAGCTGGCCTGATGTCCGAGACCGAAGGGTTTATATTTGCCTGCCAAGATGGTATTATCAACACTCTCGAATACCGTAGCAAGGTGCTCCAGGCGCAGCTTCCGGACACGTCCTGTCGGACGTGTAAACAACATCCGGAGACGCTGATGCACCTTTTGTCGGCATGTCCTGTGCTGGCAAGAGGTGCCTACATACAGCGTCACAATGCTGCCCTGCGAGTACTCTATTATCATCTCAGATATAGCTGCGGTATCGATGAGACACCAGTGCTGCCTTATCTGCCAGGAGATATTCCGCAGGTTGTTGAGAATGACAGTTCCAAAATTTATTGGAACATACCATTCGCAACAACCCGGCGGATTGACCACAACAAACCTGATATTGTGCTCTTTGACAAGGCTACTCGTGACATTTATGTCATTGAGTTTTCGGCCCCAGCCGAATACAATATCTCGGCCAAAGAAGAGCACAAACACCAGATATATCAGGATCTCCTGTTTGAAATTGGCAAACTGTACCCAGGTTACCGTGTCAAGCTCGTCGTTTTGGTTGTCGGCGTCCTTGGAGGGATGAAACAGTCTTTTGTGTCTTCACTTGCGAAGATACCGGCTTGCAGTTCAGCAGCCGTGTCTCTAGCAGTGCGGATGCAAAAGGCTGTCATTTTGGGATCCCTGCGTCTACTTAGGCAAATGAATTTGGCCTGCTGCACTCACTAACCGCCTTGTTGTGTGGAGTGGTGCAGCAGTAATGGATGGCGCTCAGGCTGGGCCCTCGGAGAGTCGGACTCCGGGGAAAACCCCCCTGAGCAATTAATAACAAATAATAATAATAATAATAATAATAATAATAATAATAATAATAATAATAATAATAATGATGATGATGATAATAATAATAAACCGCTGATGTGATATGTTAAAAAATGTTATGTTTACCACGGAAGAGAGAATAATAATAAAGAGTGTAGCGTGCAGCAGAGACTTTGGGGAGGAGGTAATGGCCAAGAATAAGGGTAAAGGGAGTAAAGGGGGTAAAGGAAACCAGAAGCGGAGGACGAAGATGAGGATGAGGAGAGTCTTGTAGATATGTCTGCGATGGGCAACCATGCGTGATACGGAGGGAAAGGGCCGGCTTGGCTTCCCCATTGTAGCCTTGACCGTGACCACATTCTCAGGGCCGCCACGTGTGTCGGGCTCTCTCACTCTCTCTTCTGACTCTTTAGGGCAGACCCAGACCCAGGACGAATGCTTTACTTTACCAAGGCTACACTATAGGGCTTGGCTTATATATATTATTTTTCAAGGCCAACTGCATCCAAACCGCTCCTGCTCCTGCTCCTGCGGAGTAAAAGCTAGCACCGTAAAATGCATTTAAAATATACCACCACTTAAATCCGCTTTCAAAAATTGTAAATTATAAATAATAATAATATAATATTCGCAGCTAAATCTGGGCCAGTTTTTTACTTGCCTTGCATCCCTTTTTTTCTTTTTATATATTTTATTTCACTTTGTAAACAAATAACGCGGTGTTATAGTTATATATTCACTGTTAAAAACAAAAAAAAAAAGCAATTTTTTACCAAAATATCTTTTTACCAAGAAGTAAATCTGTGACGATAATTTTAATGGTTTAATATTATGTTAAATAATAAATTTATATGTAGAAATTATTTTTTATCTTTATAAATCACAATTGATAATTATGATTTATTAATTTAAAATGTTAAGATAGCAAAAAATTTTCCAATTTTATTGAACTAAAATTATTTGTTATTTAATGATTCATTTATTATCTCTATATAACATTTTATCTTTCTCAGGACTTTATTAATCAAGTACTTGACGAATTAATCTTTAAATGTAAAACTATATGATAAAACTTACTCCAAAAAGCAATTGGAGTGCTAAAAGTTAAATTTTTTCGTTTCAATATTTTTGTCAAATATAATTATTAATTGTTTATAAAGAAATCTGTATCACATATGACCAAGCTAAATACTACATACAGAAAAACAAATTTCTTACGCCAAGAAAATTTTAAGGAAAATAAAAATTATTTTGGAGCAAGAAAAAATTTTCTTAGCTCAAGAAACTTTGACTTACTTCAAGAAATTTTCAATCTTCTCTAATATTTTCTTGAGCCAAAAAAATTTACACTTCAGTCAAGAATTGTTTTTTTTAGTGTAAACAATGCATTAAAAAAATATTAAGTTTGATTTTTTTTTTTTTTTATATATATTCGATTTTTTATTTTAACGTTTTTTTGTCTTGTAATTTTATCTATTTATTGTTAAATATATTATAAACTGATTTTTAAACTATAAATATGTACAAAGATTAATAAACTATAAACAATTAATTTTTTTCATTACGTTCGATGTTTGATTTTAACATATATTTTTAAACAAAAAATGATACTAAATTCACACAAATTTTTTCATTGTGTAGAACAACGTAAATATTTTTCTCTGTTCTCTGATATTCACCATTGAAAATCAAAATGGACGCCAGAAATGAATAGAGCAAGTTAGAAACGCAATAGATTACAGTGCAGTTATAGGGACAGGGTGGTACCTGAATAGGGGCGTGTTTACAAAATGGTGGACCCTTAAAGTTTGGATCTATCTTTACGTCTTTTCTATCCTAAAATAATTTTCTTTAGAAATTTAATGACTAAAATATTTAGTCATACCTGAAGTAGTAATTTGGGAACTTAATGTGTATTTTAAAAATGCATTGTTTTGTACAAAAGAAATTTTGATTAAAATACCAGTGGGTAATAAGCAGTCAGGCTTAGACAAAGAAACATTTTTATAAAAGAAAAATAATGAATGCTGAAGATATGAATGAAATATGATTAACAGAAAAAATGTTCAATTTAATCAAAAAGTTTTCATCTTAATTATTATTCAAGTGAATTTTTAAAAAATTTACTTGATTCAAGAACTAAAAAAATTATTAGTGATTAGTATTTTATAGAAATTCAATTTTTGAAATATTTGGTCATACAAAAAATTATAATTTATGAAGATTATACACTGAAAAAAAAATTATCTTGAATCAAGAGAAAAATTCTTGAACCAATAAAATAATTTTGAAAAGTTTTATTGACTTGAATCAAAACGAAAAATTTTTAATCAAGTAAAATTTACTTGAACCAAGAAAAATTTCTTAGTTTGAGAATTTTTCAAGTCAAATCAATATAATGAAATTCTTTGAAATTATTTACTTGATTCAAATAAATTTTTTTTTCTGTGTATATTTCTTCACACCATCAATGAAAATTTTAATTAATTCAGAAGAAAAATATTAATATTCTGAAATATTTCTTAAATTAAAAATATAATTTATCTGTACTAAAATAATTAGACATCTGACCATTTTGTTCGTTCCTTAAACAAATTGTAAGTGAAAAAATATTAAAAACTAATAAATTCGCATTAGTATCACTCACGATTTATTAACCATTATGTAACTAAAAAATGATGAAATGAAACAACCGGAAAGGCGAGTAATCTCAGTAATAAACAATTAAAAAATCAAAACTCTACACGCAAAATAAATAACCTAGCATATATATCTATAATGTATATAAATATGATAGATAGATAGATATGTTTATAAAGATATATTTATATGTAATGCAGGTTTATGTGATGAAGGTGTGGTCTGTGACGAAGAACGCACGATCCATCTGATATATTCAGCTGTTACGTGGTATTATCTCTGTAATACTGATACTAAAATATATAAAGACCAGAAGTAAGAACTAAGAAATAATAAAAAGTCAAAAACAAAATATAAAATAAAACAACTTTATGTTTTCCGAGCCAGAGCTCTAAAAATAGACGGATATAAAATAAATTGAGATGACAGCAGGATAAAAAATCACCAACGCTGATACTATTAAAAATACATACGTACGAAAAATAGAGCAACCACGAGAAATAAAAAGTGGACGTATGTCAGACGTAGGATAAAAAAATAAAAATTTCTTTGAGCGTTCATTCATGATACGAGAAATACTATTATATATAAAGCGTGTGCACGCGCTGGTGGTTATTTATCTATCTACAGCTTAATTCAAAAAGTGACGAAGAAAAGCAAGCCCTTGATAGTGTCCTTGGACCTGAGAACGAGAAGAAAACAAAGAAAAGAAAAAAATAATAACAAAAAGGAGGTTGATGGTGAATCGAGGCCCGATTTTTATTTTATTTCAAGTTCACATCACATGTGAGTATTGTATGGACGGAGTTGATACGAGGAGTATTTAGAATCCCTACTACTATACTATACTCTACTCGCTGCGAAAACAACAACAAACCTCTCAACCGGTTTCGTTTGGGTTCTTTTTTTAGCCCTAGTACTCAATGCTCACATCTCACATGTGAATATGAAGCCTCGTGTATGGTTGCTCGACAGTGTGGAGTTCAGTCTGAGAAAGATAAAAAATACGGGAATAAGAATAAGGATGAAAATAAAAATAAAGAGAAATAAAACGATAACAAGCTGCTTCTGAGGAATGTATGTATACTATAACCACATATGGGCTGTTTGGTTCACATCAACTGAATCTATTCGACGGTAAAAATTATATTATATGCGATAGATAGTAGAAACTATCATGACGTACGACCTACCGTATATTATGTCAAGTTCTGAGTAGTTAACTATTGCCTGGATTTTTATAATGCGTCGTAGATCTCAAAAGATAAATCGAATAGGATTAAGTTTCAAAGACGCACCGAGCTCACTTCTGATTGTGTCAGATTGTTTTTCATTATTATTCTATAGATATAAATAACGTATGAAAGTTTTTTATAAAAACAATGTTATAACATTGATCGTTGATTCAGCTTTCGATAAAAAATAACTCTAGATTTTTATATTTATAATCAATGTATTGATGTGCATCAAAAAAGATATTTTTTTAGTAATTTTGTGAAAAGTTATTCAAAATAAAATAACTATTTTTAAAGGATGAATTGAGAAAAAAAAATTATTTATTTATGGATAGAAAATCTAAGTTGATTTAAGAAAAATAATTCTTGAAGGTTTGATAAATATATTAAAAAATTTTTTTTATAAATATTTAATTTAAAAAAAAATGTGTTTTATCGGGCAATAGTTGTCTAAGTGATTATGATTATGATTATTAAATAATGTTATCTAAGAAATAGATCAAATTAGATCTTGATCACTCTCTATTCGTGATGATTAATTTTTTAATCGTACATGTTCTTATCTAAGAACTCGATATTCGATAGATTATATTTTTAAACATCAAAACAAGTCAAATTTATGATTAACGATTATTTAAAAGTAAATATAGAGAATTATTTTTTTAAAAAGTCACGAATGTTGGTTTTAATATAAATTATTGGCACTGAAAATGAATATTTTTCCATGAGAATGTATTTCCAAAAAATAATCTTTTAAGTTGGTTTAAATTTTATTAAAAAACCACAAGTGACTATTTTTTTACTAAAAAAAAAAATTCAAATGTCAATTGTTACTTTCAGTACTATTACTCACTCCAAAACAATTATTAATAATCTCAATTTCAGCAAAAATAAGAAAAATAAAACATAATTTTTAATTTTTTCTGTCATAAGTAATTAATTAAAAAATGATTATAACGCTCAAAAAGCAGGAACTCGACTGCTTTTTTCAATTCCCAATAAATTTTTAAAATATTATTTTTCAATAATTAATTATCGGAAAATTTAAAAACTATAAAAAGTAAATTATTACTTTCAGTACCATAGAAGACTAAATAAAAAAATAAATTCAAAAAATTAAATAAAAAAAAAAAACTCACCGAATTCTGGTCTCGCCAAAGAAGTCAACCTTGGTCTTCTTCTTGACAATAGCCTGGGGTAAATGCAGAGGACTGATGCTGGTCTCGCTGGTAGCCGGAGGAGAACTGGAACCATTGCTAGATGACAATGATCCAGCTCTTCCTCGAAGACTCTCAATTATCTGGGCTTCAGAAACATTTCCACTGCGAATATTGACATGTCCATTGTGATTGGCAGACGGAGGACCCGCAGAAACAGCCAAACTCGGCCTGGTGTTCTGCCTGTTGCGGCGCTTCTTCTTCTTGGTCTCAATTTCTTCGGCACGAGTTCCAGTTAAGCTTCCAAACCCGACCGGTGGGATCCAGTCCAGGTCTTTTTTGAGATGTCCTCTTCCGCAGCGACATCCACAAGCCTTAAAGGCCAAGTCGTAGCCTTTTTTGGTCCAGAGGTTCTGGTGCCTCTGTCGCTCGGACCAGCTGCGAGCTCGTCCGCAGTTCTTCAGGTAAGTCAGGAGAGTCTGCTCCCAGGCATCGAAGCACTCTCGGTGCATATACTGCCCCATTGGACATGTCTCATTGTTGCAGATAACTTTTACAACATCCTGCAGCGAGTTGGACCGTATCAGCGCGTTCGCGCGTAAACATTCGCCACTTGGTGCACAGCAACGAGCTACATTATTATTATTGTTATTATTATTATTATTATTATTATTATTATTACTACCATTACAAGTACTATTACTAGAATTATTATTATTACTGGTGTTACTGCCGTTACTGCTGGTGGATGTAAGCTGCTGATGATTTACCAAATTTTCCATCTGCGTGTCGTCATTACCAGCTATCTCCAGGAGACTATGGCTGTTACCCGCGTGTCTTCTTGGAGCCATGTCAACCTCAACTCACTCAGAACACTTTGTTGTTATTCACTTTGTTGTTACCATATACAACCTTAAAATAAACAAACCAAACCAATTATTAATTTATTTATTTTCTTTTGCTGTTCTTTTCTTTTTTTTTTTTTTTTTTTTTAAGTTGACAATTATTTTTATTAATAAATTTTCAACATTCAAATTCCGCGCGTTTATTACCACGCATTGTCCATCACTTTTTTCAGTTAAATTTTCAATCAGATTTAGTTTATGTTTTTTTTGATATGTATCATAAAACCCACTTACATTTACTATTATAAAAATCACTCCAAAAATTATAAAAAAACTGATAAATTCAAATTCAAATTCCAGTTTTCACAAAAAAAAAAAAAAAACAAACACAAAATTATTTTTTAAAGTTTTAAAAATTCCGCACACCACCAAAACAAAAACACACAGTATTTTATTTAGTTTTAAAATTTTTTAATTTAAATATAAAAGTTGTAAATTTGTATGTTTTTTTTTATTTTAAAATAAAAAAAAAACAACAGTTATTATAATGATAATAAAAAAAAAAAAGATTATTATTTCTTCAAGTAAGGTATAATAGTTCAATGTAAAGCGCGCAATTGTGACTAAACTGTGAGAGCACAGCAGACACGTTGTATACCCGGCACTGGAGCTGATTGTAGCATGTCGCTCGAACTTGGAGCACGAAAGTGAACTCTAGCGATTGAAAGCGAAAACTGCTGGTGGGGGTCAGAACTTGCCCGCCATCCCGCCAATCGATGTCGTCTGTTAGAAACGCGGTCTTTGTCGCGCGCTGCTTCTTCTCTCTTCGTTCTCAAGCTCTCTTCGTTTCACTACTACGCAACATTCTACACTCTATACTATCTACAGCTAACTCTGCTCCGCACCGCACACACACACATGCACGCGCTGTCTGCTGCTGGAGTGCTGGTGAGTAGTAAACACACCCACTGAGACTGGGGAGCGTGTGTGAGCAGACGCGACTTCGCCATCTTTGTCTTTCTCGTTGACTGGCGGCTTACTCACTCTCGATCTCCCGCTCTTACTGGCACGTTTCAATCCAAAGTAAATATAAATAGAAACAAAAATATTTCTGCGATCCGATTTATGAAAAAAAATTAAACAACTCTTTTAATATTCATAGTTTTTTTTATTTATAATATTCGCTGCCAGATTAGGTAATATTATTATATTATATATTATATTCTATAATATACGTACGTGATTTTTTTAGTTGTCGGTGTGTATATTATGTGAATTTAATCGCGAGGATGGTAAACACCATTTTCGGTCTAACGTAATCGCGGAAATGTCTTATCGGCACAATTTATGTAATTCATGATTTTTGTTAACTTTTCTACTGTGATTTTTTTACCCTGAGATAATCTAGCAGGAGACATAACAAGTGTGTCAAGTTCATTGTCAGTATAGCTGTGACTACGTACACTGAAAAAAAAATTAACTTGAATCAAGAGAAAAATTCTTGAACGAAGAAAATAATTTTGAAGAGTTTTATTATTTTGAATCAAGACAAAAAATTCTTGAACGAAGTAAAATTTACTTAAACCAAGAAATTATTAATAAAAAAAATTTATTAGAAAGTTTCACATGTGAAAATTAATAAAAATTATAGCGGTCAGCTGTCAATTTAAAAAATTTTTTTAACTAATTAATTACAATAAAAAAATGCTTCAAAAATTTTCACTTGTAATTTTTATTAATTTTCACATGTGAAACTTTTTAATTACATTTTTTTAAATAAAATTTAATTGCTATAAAATTCCAAAAAAAATTTTAATATCTGTCAACTTCAGTGTTATAATTGTTTTTGGTTAATTTAATAATTGTTTATAAATTTTTATTTAGTAATTAAAAAAAAAAAAGTTTGGAAAATCCAAAAGTGCACGCTTCATAATATGACACTGAAGTTAGCAGCTGTCAGAAAATTTTTGATTTTTTTTAACTTCCCGTTAAAAAAATTGAAAATTTTCAAAAATCGGGAAATTATTGGTTTTACCCCGTTTCATCAAATTTCTATCAGACTTTTGAGCTCGAAGAACATAAAAACGTCACAAGTGCAATTTCAAGCGTAGGTATGGAATTGGCGGGAAGTTGCAGGGGTATTATGTGCACATAAAAAACAAATTTCTTGTGCCAAGAAAATTTAAAGGAAAACAAAAATTATTTTGGAGCAAGAAGAAATTTTCTTGTCTCAAGAAACTTTGTCTTCATTCAAGAAATTTTCAATCTTCCTTGATATTTTCTTGAGCCAAGAAAATTTACACTCCAGTCAAGAATATTTTTTTTTTTTTTTCAGTGCATAAACTACAAATCAGAGGAATTAAAATGTTGCCATCAGTCCACCTGTTAAATCCTTGTTATACTTTCGCATATACCATTTCTGTCGCAAAATTTTTAAGAAAACATTTTTCTTTAAAAAATTTTTTTTATTTTTCCACTGTTTATAATTTAAAATTACTCACAAGTAGTAAACAACAATTATATGTAAATGTTAAGAGTAAAAGGAGTAGTAACGCGTTAGTATTAAATAATGATTCATTCGTGGAAGGACTAAAACGACGACCGAAAAAAAGTATACAAAAAATAAAATTGTTCGGTTGCGTAACGAGCGGTCTGTCTCCTTCCGTTCGCGAATAATCTCGACCTGCAGTTTTACATAGTGTGTTCTCATATATTTCATCCCTCACTGACTCTCTTTTTCTTTTCTCTCTTCCATTTAATCATTTCATCTTCACATCTCGATTATCTCTTTCACTCTTTTGCGCATCACACTAATATACGAAATAAAAGTGTACGAGTGGGCATCTTCAGACCCTTGGTCCTCGTCTCTGTTGGGTACAGATACACCACAGTATAAATTCTACATCATGCCGTTTATTTCATCGGGCGTGGTCGCAGATCGTAATACATGGATGTAGCCTCTCGTGTGTATGCTCCTATCAAGCCGGACGAACGGTCGACTCCTTTGACCATAATGTACTTTTTTTCACTCCCTTTTTCCCTAGGCCCTTTTTCCCACCCACTAATTCATTTTCCCCTACTTCAGCTTTTGCATCTCCCTTCTGTATACATAGATGTGCATACATGTGTGGCTAGTCAAGTTAAACATTCTCTCGCCTCTCGATACCCATATAAAACTTCGACTTTTTAAATTTTATTTATTTGTTTATTGATATTTTTTCTCTAGTTTTTTTCGCAAACACACCAACACTGGTAGAGTGGCTCTTGGTTAAACGGCAACGAACCGGGTCATTAATTCGCGGATACTTGCTTACAAAGTACTTGATTATGATAGACAATTTTTACGGAAATATATACGCATGTTATATCATTATTTCAAACTTATATTTCCCGTTGGATAGTAAATACATTTTTTTCATTTTAAATGTACAAAAATTATTACTAGTTACCTATTTTTTATGGTCTGATATTTAAATACCTGGTAATTAGGGCATGCATTAATTAATATGATCAGGTTAACGCACTGGATTAATAAATTATTAGTTATTTATAAGTTATAAGGAATTTATTAAAACGTAAGCTATTTGATTCAAAAAGAGCTTTATTTCTAATAATTACGCTTTTGCCTTAAGATATACTGAAAAATACAAAATTTTTTATTACAAAAAAAAAATCAGATAAATTATAGAATTATTTTTGTTATATGTATAATTCAATGAATTTTATTTTAATCTTAAATTCAAACATTTCCCGGCATTTTCATCATCTCAGATAAAAAAAAATCAAATAAGAAAATATTAAAATATTTTTATTAATTGTAGATGAAAAAAACACCGAATAAGATAGCTATATTCAATCCGAGACCATATGTTGTAATTTTGAAGCTTTAAAAAGGAAAATAGTTCCAATATTTCAAGTTTCTGTGCAAGTAGAAGTTCTGCTCAAATTTTGGAATTAATCAGGTCAATAGTTAAAACTTAATCTATAAAATTTTTTTTTTTATTTTAATTTTGTGATTTCTCAAATTCTACCGGGCCGAATCGATTCAAATTTACACTAATAATCTCCCAATTTTCAAAAATGAATGATTTTCAAAGCTGAAAAAAATTGAGCCCTAAAAAGTTGAATTAAAAATATTTCAACAAAATTTTTCCATTGATATAAAAATGATCGTTGAAAACTAGTAAAGTATAAGATTTAGGAAACCAATGGCACTGATACCAGATCTCTCTCCTTGGCCGTGAGCCTAGACAAAGTGATATATAGCAGTCGGAAGCGAGTACTACCACTAGCGCATACACAGTGCACCAAAGTCCTATTTATCGTCAGTTATATAGGTATTGAAATAGCGTCGAAGTCGATGCGCTGAAAGGTTGGGGGCGACGGGTTGACCATGGGGTGGTACTGCTCGCTGTGCACCAGGGTTGAAGAAGAAAGGGTAGCTTCTATATATATGTAACTAGTCGTCGCAGTACTACGAATGAGATCCACCAGGGGGATGTTATGTGTAGGTCTAGGTCCCTCGTTCTCGGTCGTACTATTTTGCAGACGAGTGAGTGAGCCACCCCGAGAACTCCGCAATGCCAGTGGGCGTGCACTTTCAATTTCACTTGCGCATGTCTGTCGCATCTGAGCAGAGAACCCAATGTCGCTTCACTTGTATGTATGTATGTCGGTACTGTACTGTAGAGTACTCAGTACATGAGAGGGTGTTTATGTGGATGTATTTAAAATCCCGTTCGTATTCGTACCCGCATTCGGGGGTAGGATGATACCAAGGGAAGGGGTGGGAATCGGGTTTGTCGGGTAGATACATATATATACATATATACAGGAACAGGATAGAATAAGGGGGAGTAGTTGGGAAAATTCCCTATCACCCATCACTGGGCAGCCTGGTGTGGTGCCTGGGGGTGCTGGGTCTACTCGTCAGGATCGCAAATTACCCGGTCGACGCTGTATAGGGGCTCGGTACGGGGTCGGGGGAGTTCCGTTGAGCCTCCACCCGTTGCGAATCGATATTTACTCGTACACGGTTTTTACATTCTACCCTTCACCTTAACCTCCTACCAGAGTTTATGTATGTAGGTGCTGTACATCCATGTGTGTACTTTCTATGAGAGTTGCCAGATGTGTAAGTAGATCTATATATGGGTATATGGAGTTTTAGATATAGATAGAGAGTGATATATATACTATGCCGAAAGTAAGTCGCAGTGCCCCTTTAAATGCTCCCATAAACTCCATAGATGTAGACCACATTCTACCCAGTTGTTTTGTTTTGCTTTTTCTATAAGATACATTTTTTTTCTTTTTATCTAATTAACAATTCATTTGAAAAAGTATTGTAAATTATTATTAGTTCTATTGACTCATTGAGTATAATTTTTTAATAGATAATTTACATTAACAATTAATATTATTTTTCAATGGATGATAATTCTATTTATTACTACACACAAAAAACAAATTTCTTGCGCCAAGAAAATTTTAAGGAAAACAAAAGTTATTTTAGAGCAAGAAAAAATTTTCTTGGCTCAAGAAATTTGTCTTGTTTCAAGAGACTTTGACTTCATTCAAGAAATTTCCAATCTTCCTTGATATTTTATTCAGCCAAGAAAATTTACACTCCAATTAAGAATTTTTTTTTCAGTGTATATTTTTTAATAGAAATGTAAGACATTAACATTTTTATTCAACTTTTAAATGAAAAAATAGCACTTTAATTATTAATTCAATTTTTCCGTCGATCATATTAATCTTAACTACACTGGATTGACACTAAGATTTGTTAATATTTAATAAACTTTGTTAACTTTTAACAGATGATTTTTTAATATTAGATAATTCAATAAATATTTACCGAGGATTAATAAATCATTTGTTAAATCAGATGTATTAACAGTTAATAAATATTTATTAATAGATAAAAATCACTTATTAAAAATAATTATTAACAGTTGATAAATATTCACAAATAAACGTACTTTTTTCCAAAAAAATATTTGGTAATAGTTAAACAATATTTAGTCTAGTTTAATAAATAAACAAATTGTTATCAAATAAAAGAATTTATTAGAAAATTAAATTCAATGATTTAATGTATTAGTTTTCCATTAAAAATTTAACATTGCCGATTTAAACCATCAACAATTATTAAATGCTAAAAATAACTTTGTTTCTTTTTTAAATTTAAAATTCAAAAATTTTTATAGTATGCACAATATATACAGTAATTTATATTTTGGAGCACTGAATTTGATGAAATAATTTCTCTGGATTTGTTAATCATGAATTATTATCTCTTAATTTTATTGACAGATAAGATTTATTGCGGACATATTTAAAGCTTAATTACTTTGATTTCTTATTAATTTTAATTTATTTATTTTATTCATTAAATTTTTGTGAATTAAGTTTTATTTCATTTATTCATATGACGTACATATTAAGTACCAAATATATTTTTTACTATACAGACATTGTAATCATTTATTTAAAGTCCAAAAACAATTATGATTATTATTACCAAGAGAATAGTTCATAATTAACGAACCCAAAAAAATTATTTCATCGGTTATTGGATAAAAAAAAAAATTTCTTGAGTCAACTAATTTTTTTTCTTCATCGTTTTATCATTTTTCTTTAAAAAAATAAAAAAATTAAATTGTAAAATATGTAGAAAAAAATTTTCGAAACAATAACAACAAAATTTATTGGCAAGCATGAATAATTAAACATTTCACAGTAGATAATTTATGTACATTGTACATTTACTGATAATTGATAAATATGAATACTTTCTTTTTAAATCTTTTTATTTAGTTTTTTTAAATTACAATCTTCTTATTATTCAGTTAACAAACTAACTAACTGACAAAAAAAAAATTGTTACTATGACAAAAAAAAAATAAATAAATAAATAGAAACAGAGGTTGTCATAACGACACAAATAAATAATTTGATAACACACAAAGTGCAAAATTTTGATTTAACCACTTAACACGCCCCTCTCAAATTTTTGGCACTTTGACAAATTTTCATTCCCACGGCATCCATAAAACGGTTATGAGCAGGACCTGGAAGTGACTTTGTAAGAATATCAGCAGGCATTACTTTCGATGGAACATGACTTAACTTTATTTCTTTATTTTTAACCAGTTGACGAATAAAATGATATCTGGTGGCAATATGTTTAGTACGAGAATGACACGTAGCATTTTCTGCAATATATTTTGCTCTACGATTGTCTGTTCCAAGATTTATCATAGTTAAATTATTTAATTTTAGCTCTATCATTAAGTTTCGTAAATACAATGCCTCACGAGATGTTTCTGATAAAGCTACATATTCGGACTCAGTTGACGAAATTGCAACTGACTGTTGTTTCTTTGATTTCCATGATATAGCAGCTCCACTTAATATAAATACATATCCTGTATATGAAATTCTATCATTAATATCATTTGCATGATCAGCATCAGAAAAACCTTGAATCTCAAATTTATCCTTTTTAAATACCAGTCCAAAATATTTTGTAGCTTGTAAGTATCGTAATACTCGTTTTGCTGCTGACCAATGAACTTCTTGATAACTATCATTAAATTGTGATAATTATTTACTGTAAATGCGATATCTGAACGAGTGGCAATCGCTAAATACATTAATGATCCAATTAATTGTCTGAATGGTTTTTCTTCATGTTTTCTTCTAAATGTACTTCCCTCTGGTAGTTTAGCTTGAGGATCACTTGGTGTTTTTACTGGGTTACATTCTTCCATATAAAATTTCTTTAAAATATCTTTTGTGTATTTTTGTTGACTCAACTCAATATCTCCATTAACTTGATTAATTTCAATTCCTAAGCAATGTCGAGCTAAACCGAGATCTTTTATTTCAAATTTCTTTGCAAGACCTTCTTTAATTCTTTCAATCTCGTGCTTATTTTTTGAGATATATAAAATATCATCAACATAAACAACCAAAATTGTATATTTATTTTTACTCATATTGTAATAGAAACAGGTATCACTAGCTGCTGAAGTTAATCCAAGATTTTCTAGTTCTTCATTTAATATTTTATTCCATTCATAACCAGCTTGTCGTAAACCATACAGTGCTTTTATTAATTTACAAACTTTATCATTTTGTGATAATTTTTGGAGCATTTCAGTAGCAATATTTTCTATAGCACTATTTTTACCATCCTTTTCAATAATTTTTCTTAATGCTTCTTTAATAAACTCAGGTAATTCCATAAATATTTCTTCTTCCAAACATCCATTTAAATAAGCTGCAACAACATCTATTTGATAAATTGGTAAACTTTCACGTACAGCTAATGCCATCAAAAGTCTTATAGAATCCATCCTGGCTACAGGTGCAAAAGTAGTATTAAAATCAATTCCTTGTTGTTGTGTAAAACCACGAGCAACAACTCGAGCTTTTCTTCGTTCAAGTGTTCCATCTGGTTTAAATTTATTTCTCAAAACAATTTTACAGGTAACAACATTTCTATTCTTTGGACGATCAACTATCTCCCATGTATTATTTTTAATTAAACCACGAATTTCTTCAGTAATTGCTTCCATCCATTCATTTGCTTCATTTCCAGCCATGGCTTCTTTTAAGGTTATATCCACAAGATTTACTTCTTCAATTGGATCATTTTCTACTGCATCAACAAATATTTCATCATTACTTTGATCTTGTATTTGAATATCTTCATCTTCATCGTATTCTTCTTAATCTTTATTTATATTTTCTATTTGTCCAGAGTTGTAGATTTTTCGCGGTCTTCCTCTTTTACCTGTCTTCTCTATTCGTGGTCTTCCTGGTCTGCGATATAAAATTTGATCTGATGTATTATTATCTACGTTAATTTGCTCATTTTCTTCATTATCAATTTTAATTGGCATATGAACACATTCAATATTTCCGTGATTTTCATTAAAATCCTCTTTACTTTCGTTTAAAAATTGAGTTTCAAGAATTTTTACATCTCTGGCGATAACAACTTTCTTTTCAATGGGAATCCACACTCGATAACCTTTTGATTCTTCTGAATATCCAACTAAAATACCTTCCCTTGAACGAGAATCAAACTTTGACTTTCCTAATTGTTTTTCTAAAACAAATGTTTTTGCACCAAAAACTTTTAAATGACTTAAATCAGGTACCTTGTTATTCCAAATTTCAAACGGAGAATGACCTTTTAAACTTGATGTTGGACATCTATTTCGTAAATAATTAGAGGTAGCCACTGCCTCAACCCAGAATCCATGACTTAATCCAGATTGAATTAAAAGACATCTTGCCATTTCAATCAATGTCCTGTTCTTTCGTTCTGCTACTCCATTTTGCTGTGGTGTATATGGAATAGTTAAACGTCTAGAAATACCATTTTTCTTCAAGAACTCGTCAAATTCTTTATTACAATATTCTGTTCCATTATCGGACATCAAACATTTTATTTCGCAATTTGTCTGGGTTTCAACACGTACTTTATATTCTTTAAAAGCTTGTAAAACATCACTTTTGTTACGTAACAACTGTATTTCACACCATCGTGTATTGTCATCGATAAATGTAACAAAATATCGGGCACGTCCCAATGATTCTACTCTTGATGGTCCCCAAACATCAGAATGTATAAGTTTTAATTTTGTTGTACACCTTTCAGACTTCTTAGAAAATGGCAATACTGTCATTTTTCCTTGTAAACATACATTACACGAATCCAATTTTTCTTCTCTATTAATCTCAATACCAACAGCTAATCCTTTTCTTGAAATTTCTAATAAATCTTCTTTATTTAAATGACCTAGACGATTATGCCACAACTTTAAACTTGCTGAATTATTTATTACTGCATTTGCTTGCTCTTCACTGCTACAAACGTAATATAAATTTCCGACTTTTTGAGCCAACAATTTAATCTCGCCATCTTTTCTAAAAATAGTTGCACCAGTATTTGAAAGAATGACAGTGTTTCCGTAATCCGTTATTCTCGCAACAGATAACAGATTAGTTCTTAATTCCTTTATTAACAATGTATCATTAAGTTTTACCGATCTGTTTGTTTTCCTATTTGTAGTAATGACACGAGCAGTTCCTTTTGCTACTATTTGAGTTTTAGCATCGCTAGCTAGTAAAACATTTCCATTTGTCGACGTAATATCAATGAATACTGATTCATTGTTACACATATGAGATGTACAGCCACTATCTAAACACCATCGATTGTCACTTGAAATTTGCTTTATATGAAGAGCTTCTTCAGTTACTTGAAATACATCTTCGACTTGAGTCTCAACTTTAGATATATATTCTTGATTATCATTACTTATTTTGTCTAGACAATCAATTGCTTTGTGCCCAACTTTATTACAAATAAAACAATTATACTTGAAAGGCTTATTTAAATTTTCATCATTTTGGCGTGAATCTCGTTGATATCCACCTCGTTGATATCCGCCTCGTTGATATCCACTTCCATGATATACACCTCTCTGAAATTCACTTCCTTGATTTTTATTTCCTTGATATCCACTGCTTTGATACGGTTTGCAATTTTTAAAATTTTGCTTGACTAACATAACTTCTGAATTATCCATATCACGTTGACTTTGAGCATCATACTTCTCAATAACTTTTTCTCGAAGAATATCTGGTTTACATAATTCATTTTGAGACTCCATTGCACATCTGAACATTTTAAAACTTGACGGTAATGCGTTAAGAAGTAATGTTGATTGTAAATCATCATGCATTTCAACTCCCATAGCTGACAACTTTGCTATTATATCGAAAAACTCCATCAGTTGAGTATGAAAATCACTATTTTCCAATATTTTATAAGACGTCACACGCTTGAGTAAGCTTGCTCGTTTAACTGGCCCCATGGAAGGGTATTCTGACTTCAATTTATCACAAATTTATTTTGATGTAATTAAACCTTTTACCATTCGTAATAAACTTGGATCAATAGCAATTATTAAATCTGATTTCGCTTTTGCATCTTCTTCTTCCCATTTTGCAATATTTTGAGTTGACCTAATATCACCTTCAACCAATCCAGGTTTTGGTTTCTTGCCAGTAACATATGCCCATGTACCATTTTTTACCATTACAGCTTCAATTTGCATAGCCCACGTATCATAATTTCCCTTTGTAAGAGGCTTGATTGTACTTGACGACAACGACATTTTTTTTTTTTTTTTTTTAACTTAATTTAACTTTTATATACTTTTTACTTTTCTTTATTTACTCAATTAGTGCAGCGATCTGGGTCCATAACCTGATAAATATGAATACTTTCTTTTTAAATCTTTTTATTTAGTTTTTTTAAATTACAATCTTCTTATTATTCAGTTAACAAACTAACTAACTGACAAAAAAAAAATTGTTACTATGACAAAAAAAAAATAAATAAATAAATAGAAACAGAGGTTGTCATAACGACACAAATAAATAATTTGATAACACACAAAGTGCAAAATTTTGATTTAACCACTTAACAATAATGAAGTATAATTACAATTTAAATATTAACATAAATATTTTATCTATTCATTGAGTCATTCATTGATATATAAATGCACTTTATGAACACAAAAATATAAATGTTTCTAGCATTTTTGAATCTTTTGTAGATAATTGTAAATTGTTATGCAAATAACTGCTGTAAATTATTCTTCACGTTCTACGATAATAATTTATATTTAATAATTAAGAACTTTCATTAAATTATTTTTATTTCGACGATTATTATAATATGTTCTTGACTGAATGATAATTTAAATTGCAAGTTACGTAAACAAATATATTCACGAGTCATTGGCCTTTCAATTCTTTATTAACGAGCGTGTTATTTAATTTTTAATTTTCTTTTTATCTCGAATGAAGCACGTGTCAATAGTGTCAATAAATTCGATATCTCAACCTTAAAAATAATTTTATTTAAACCAATAATAATAACTGATGTAATTACTCGATGACTCAATAAAATTGTGAAACGCAATCTAACATCAAAAATAGAAGCAGAACGTCCGATAACTCATAATCAACAGTACATAAAATAAATTATGATCTGAGTCACATCGCTCACCAGATAAACGTCATAGTAATAGTCATATAATGTTATCTGGCTTTAAATACCTGCAATCTCCCGAGTTAAAATACACTAAACATTAATAGAAAATCATGTATGATAATGACTGAGACTAGACAAGATAAATGAACAGTCTATTAAGTCACGTAGTCATATTATATCGCTAGGAATTACTCTTGATAGAATAAAAGTATATAAAATTGAAACAAAACCACAAAATCGTGAATAATCCATTTCTTTTTCCGAGAAAACAATTACTCGCAACAAGGAAGCCGAACATAACTCTCACGCGACGCTTTACTAAAAATATTATAAATATATTACAATAAATATAAAAAACTCCCGGAGATTACTCAATCGATTATGGAGTCACGCGTTTTGCTTAAATTTCTAGGAATTTAAACTTAATCGATAACTAATTCATGAATTTTTATTTTATGCACAATTACAAACATTTATTTAAGGATTTTTGGTTATTCACAAATGTTCAAGTTTTAAAAATACACAGAAAAAAAATAAATCTTAATTCAAAAACAATATTCTTCACTATAAAATATTTTGAAAAATACTTTGATTCAAGAAAATGATTTTTTTGGTATTGAAAATTATGATTTTAAAATTTCTAATAATCAAGTAGAGTTATAAATATTAAAAAAAAATTGTTTTCTTTTATTTTAGCATGAAATTAGTTGGACTCGGAAATTAAATCTTTCTTTACAAAAGATATATTTCATTTACTCCCAGAACAAAAGAATTCAACTCAAGTAGGTCGCGAGCTTGAAGTGTTAATTTAAAATTTTTAATCGTATTAAAAATTTTTTTTAACTGAGAAAAAGAGCTTTTTTAGTCCAAGAACAAAATTTTGAAGACCAAAATGCTCTTGATTTAATTAAACTTTTCTTTTCCACATGCACAGATAAAAAAATTTACTTAAATTAAATAAATAATTTTGAAGAATTTTATCTTCTTAGTTTAAGTTGTAAAATTCCTAAATTAAGAAATTTTTTTTAGATTAAGTAAATTTTATTTGATTCAAGTTATTTATTTTTTTTTTTTTTTCAGTGCGTGCTAAGACTATAGATAATTCAAGAAAAACATTGTTAATCCAGTAAAAGTCTTATTTTGATGAATTTTACTAAAAAGTATATTATTATTATTATTATTATTATTATTTTAATCAATAATCAGTAATTAAAAATACAAATTAAATCCATGACGAAGAAATAATAAATTACTTAGGATAAGGTCATGATAATTATTAATGAATAATGGGAATCTATTAGTTGATAAATACGTCACAAGTCACAAATATGCAATTAATATTTAAGTGGATACATATGTTATGCTTATGTATAATACATATGTATACGTATTTATATTTATTTATCATATATATAGAATATATATTGTAAATTAATGAATGGGCTGGATATACACACTTATGTAGACAATTAATCAGTGATCTAGCTTTCACTTTAGTACTCCATGTCAATAAATATATACATATAGATGCGTGTGTGTAATCGCGGGGGGTAGAGGAGGAGGAAAATCATTTTTATTTATATTTTACTTATAAATAAACGGAATGCCTGTAAAACTAAGCGTGTGAGTGTAAGTACAGTAGATAGAACACTGGTGTTATTATTGCTAGCGTGTATCGTATTGTGTTATTGTGAGTGAGTAGCGAGTAGTTAATTCTGTAATGCTATCACCCAGACTATCGCACACACTTGAACCACGTTTCTAGCCATCACTCGATCTATCGCTATTCATAGCATACCGCAATGCAATTGCGTAAAGCTTGGTGCTTGGATACATTGACCCGATGTCGTATGTATGTTATGCAATTGATGATACTTTTGGTTGTAATATCCACAACTCCTTGGCGCGTTTGCAAATTAATGATCGGAGAAATCAAAGAACGGTTGTAGACTCAAAAAAAATATTCATTCAGATGTTTTTTTAGTTGTTAAGCTAATTTTTATTCTTTTTCGCAGGAAAAAAAATCTTGTTACGTTGGAGAACTAACTTTCCTGTCTTACACAGAAAAAAGGTTCACTTGGGCCAAGAAAATATTTTTTTTCCTGATTATTTTCTTGAGCAAAAAAATAATTTTTTTTTGACACAAGAAATTTCACTTATTACAACAAATTAATTCTCTTGCTTTAAGAAATACGTATCTTGATCCAAGAAAATTTATTTAAGTCAAGAAAATCTTCTTGTTTTGAGAAAATTCAGCCTCTTGCTCCAAAAAATTTAGTCTTGATAAAAGTAAATTTTCTTGTCTTAATAAAATTTCTCTCTTGCTCCAAAAAATTAAATATCTCCATAGAAGTAAATTTTCATTAATATTTTTAGTGATTCACATGTCAAATGGGGAGATTAAATAATATTGAATCATTTTTTTTTATTCAATATGATTAATTGCACGCCAAAATAATATAAAATGGGTATCAAATATTCAAGAGAAAAATTTTCTCAAGATGAGAAAATTTTTTCTCAGCTAAAGTAGGTGGTGCTGCTTTTCTAAAGTATCTAAAAATCTTGATCAAATATAAAAATTTATTGTATCAAGTATTTATAATAATTTGAATTGAGAAAAAATTACTTCCACCAAAAATAGAATTTCAAGAAAAATTGTTACTTTGGCCAACACAATTTTGGTCTTCCTTCAGGTACCCGAAAATTTTCTTGAGCCAAGAATTTTGATCTCCAGTCAAGAAATTTTTGTTTTTGTGTAAGAAAAATTTTTATTTTTTGATGAAAAACATTCAGAAAATTATTTTCTATTGCGAAGTTTACTTACCTTAAGTAGACTTCACAATAAAAAAAAGGTAAATAAATAAATTGACCCTAAAAAAAATTTTAATTCATCAAAAAAAGTTAAATCGATAGATAAAAAAATAAACTATCTAATCAGCTGTTAGTTTAATCGACTTAAAGGAATCAATCTATTGACTCATAAGATAACAGGTGTACTGTGTCAAATAAATTAACCATTTATGCGGTTCAGTTGTAATTTTTTCGTTGACAATGAAAATTTAAAGCACACATGTTCAATTTTGTTTGTCTACACGTGTCGTATGACTCATTTTAACTTAAATGTAGTGTTTACTTGTATTGAACATCCAGATATTCATTGTCAACTTGATAATCATCTTCAATTAATAATTTATACGAAATATTTCATCTAAACATCAATAAATTTCCATAAAATTTTAAAAACTCGACACAAAAAATTACTTTTTCCCTACAGAACATAATATATAATATGAAGAATTCTCTATTGACATATTTATTTATTTTGTTCGCTTTTATACGACCTTTTATTGTAAAACATCAATTTGACTTTATGAGGTTTTTTGTTTTTCACTGATCACTGTGCTCGGTAATATCGGAATCTCGATATTTCTTCATCTCAAATTCGATATCTCTATACTACTATACTAAAACGCTTACTCGAAAATATATTATACTACTATAAGAGTAACGTATGAAATCCCTTTTCATGGTACTTATCCGTCTACAGTGAATTTTATCGAAGCATGTAAGCTACTTTCTATATATTTACGCTTTAATCAGATTAAAATTTTATCAAAAAAAATAAAAGAATTTTATGAATATTTTTACGTAAAAAAAGCTTGATATATTACAAAAAACATTAATTTTTATTAATTTTAATATTGACAAAAGCCAAGATTCGAACTGGGGCTTTGTCTATCTGGAAACTCTAAAAACTTCTGTCCGTAAAAATAAAACAAATATCAAATTAAGCTTTGTTAATATTTACAAGATGATAAAAAGATTATCCAAGTTTAACCGGTTATATTACGACAAAGACATACATAAATCATAGTCCACAGAAGGAAAAATTAATTTTGAACTAAGTAAAATAATATCCTGATTTAAAAATCTGGTATTCTTAATAGAAGTCGGTATTATCTGGAATTAATTGTACTGCTTCAAACCAACGGAAAAAATTGCTTGGGTCAAATGTATGTCACTCTTTTAAAAATAATAAAATACTCGGATGAAGGATGAAATTCTTGAATATAGATTTTTTCCATCTCCAACCAAAAGTTATAATTTATTAATTAAATTGTAGCATTTTATTTAATTAAGAGATGTAGATATTTTTAAACAAAACTGGAATTTTCAAGAAAAATAATTATTTGAACCAAGTTTTTTTTTTGGTATTGTAAAAAGCATGGGAATATTCATAAATAAAGTTAAGTTAAGTTGTTCTGTACGACAGCAATGATTAGATAGTGAAACGATTGTAGCAATTGCAGAACAACGACCTGCCTGCAATCGACGGGCATTAGTGCATACTAGTATTAATATTGACATTAATACAAGCAATATTTTGCATCAAAATAAGTACACCTAGCAGTGAATAGTAGTAGTAAATTCTAGCGGCTAATAAAAGATTTATAATTTCAAATTATTTCGTAGTCGTAGCAAAAGTAGATATACACCTACCTTAAGTATGCGTCGTATATGTAATATCTGATACGTCTAATGTGGGATTTACGACATAAAATATATGCAATGGAATTTTCTTGAGTCATTATTTTGGATATTAGTTTAAGATGTTTGCTTATTGAAAATTCTGGTCTAACAGCTTGGAGATAAAAAAAATTTTTTTTCTTATTGAGCATATTATTCAAATGATTTTTAATTTAACTATAATTATGCCAACGTAAATCGGGCAGCCGATGTTTAAATATAATTTATGTTAGGTAGTTTGTTGTTTAATATGCAGATATTTGTTTAATGTAGGTGTTACTACTTTCCAGATTATAAGTTATAATTCCGCATTACTAGCGCCGTACCTATGCTATTATTAAATTTATATAAGATACAGATTAATTTTAAAAGTTGAATGAAATATCGTGTAAATAGTTTTTCAATTTTTAATTATGTAAGTAATATGACAAAAGAAAATACTTAAGAATTAAAAATTATCTTGACTGACCAGGCAAAACTTTACTTTGAAGTAAAATTTTATTAAGCTAAGAAAAGTTTCTTTTCTCGAGATAATTTTTTCTTGCTCCAAATCAGCTTAGATAAAAATAAAAATAAATTTTTAAAAACTCTTTAATATTTTGAGCAAAGTAAAGTTTTTATAAATCAAGAAAAATTTTACAGAATCCGATCTGTTTTTATTTTTAATTATAAACTTTCTTGGCTCGAGTAAAATTTTTTTGTGTAAGAGTTTCAAAATTTCTTTGACTACTGTATGAAAAGAAATATAGATCCTGCAAGATGATATAGTCGATGCTATCCACAGAGTTAGATCATTTTGCAGCAAGACGATAAATTTTTTTTTTTTTTTTGGAAACCGATGTCAGTATAGGGTGTGTCAAAATGTAACTTCCGTGATGGACCTCTTAAAATTGGAATTTTGAGTTCCGCTTTTGACAGGAGTTGGGTTGGTCATTTCCTGACATATTTTGAGTGTAAAAGAATTTATCTGATTTTCAGAGAATTTTCTACAGGAGCTTTGTTTGGATACTTCCGGCCAAATTTTGAAATTTCAGCGGAAATGCTCAAACAAAGCTCCTGTTACAAAATTTAATTCTTTTCAAAATTAAATTTTTTTTTGTACTGGCAAAAAATTTTTAAATAACTTTAATTCCGTGATAGTAAATGTTGTCAGCAGTAATTATTTTTCAATAGTTTTTGTATTCTACGTAAGTAGTTACAATTATCCTCAATAATAATGAATAGTACTCAGGGATGGTAATTTTAATTAAACACAGTGAAATTTTTTAAAATTATTTTTTTTTTTTCGTTCATGATGTTTTCTCTTGACTAAAATAAATTTTTTTATGTGTGGAAAATTATAAAAAAAGTTGACAGTTGATGGAGCTTTTCTCTATATAAATTCGTAATGCATTTATCTCTTATCACCGACCAAAGTTATTTTAGTAATAAAAAAACAACAACAATATTTGTATATATATTGAGTAAATCGCGTAATATACAATAAATAAAATATAATAATATCTATATAGCATGCTATTATTACTGAAATTGTGTGATATGTGATGACACGTACGGCGTCACACGCAGATAAAAGAAACGGCAGCTTTTATGAGCTCGTAAAAGCCACTTCGGCCACACACGGAAAATAATATCGTGAATACGCCAAAAGGGGAGGGTGTGGGATCGCCAGCATTAAATGTGCAAACAAATACGAACATACAAGTCTGCAAAATGCATTTGTGTGAGATCCGTAATAAAATGGGTCTTTGAGTTGTTTTAACTCGAACGTCGTGGAAATATTTATTGCGCAACGAATAAATAAAAAAATAAAGTTTTACATGGATAGCGGGCCAAAAATTAAAAAGCCGTATATTAAATTCAAAAATAACTTACGGGTTATATTTATATATGTAAAATATATATATAAAGCAAGCGGTTAATGGTTAATGGGTGAAATATAGCCAGAAATTAGCTTAAGGTAGATTTGTTTTGGTTTTTAAATCTAGGCCGAGGGGTCATTGTCCGCACACGTCCCACTCTGTGTCGTGTATCTTTTTCTCGCGACTCGTGTTCCCTTCTCTTGCGTCATTTATGCCAATATCTACAGATATACATATGAGTATACATGTATATATGACTAAATATTCTTCTCTTTCTTGTACACGTGCGATTCATACCTTGAAAAATGTATGTGTTTATATATACATATATATTGATAAAGCGTATAAAAACGATATTGTAAACATCATTAATTTCAGTATAAATAAGAATTATATAAACAACATTTTATATTTTGTTCTTCAGTTTGGAAACTTAAGCATTATTTATGGGCTTTTAATCTATTTTTATGGCGAATATTAAATTTTTATCGAGATAAGATGGAAACATGTTTTCGATAAACAATTAAGTTAGTTCATTCAACAATTGGTTTAAAATAAATTTTATAATAATGTCACTCGGAAAAAAATTTATTTTATTGAACAAAATTCTTCATCTTTAAACAATTTTATATTTTTGGTTCAACAAAAAAATCTTAAAAATGAAATTTTGAAAGAAACATTTTTTTTAATCAGTATACTTAAAGTCAAAAAATTTATTGGTTTAATAACTTTTCCACTTCCAAGTTCTGCAAAATCATCTTTTTCGTTCAAGATTTTTTCAATCAAATTAATTGCTTGAGTAAGTAATTAAAAAAAAAGAATAAAAAAAAATGATTGAAATTTTAATCAGTTAAAATTTTCTAGTACAAAATAATTTGAAATTATTATCAAAAACGGATTACACAGAAAGAAAAATTTCTTGACTGGAGAACAAAATTCTTGGATCAAGAAAATTTTCGGGTGCCTGAAGGAAGACCGAAGTTGTGCTGGCTGAAGTAAAAATATTTCTTGAAATTCTATTTTTGGTAGAAGTAATTTTTTCTTAATTTAAATTACCATAAATACTTGATACAATAAATTTTTATGTTTGATCAAGATTTTTAGGTACTTTAGGGAAACAGCGCCACCTACTTCAGCTAAGAAAAAAATTTTTTCACTCAGAGAAAATTTTTCTCTTGAATATTTGATACCGATTTTATATTATTTTAGCGTGCAATTATATATATTGAATGAAAAAAAATGATCCAATAAAATTTTCTCAAGACAAGAAAATTTATGTCTATCGAGAAAAAAAATTTTTTGGAGCAAGAGGCTGAATTTTCTTAAAGCAAGAAGATTTTCTTGACTTAAATACATTTTCTTGGATCAAGATACGTATTTCTTAAAGCAAGAGATTTAATTTGTTGGAATAAGTGAAATTTCTTGTGTCAACAAAAAATTTTTTTTCGTTCAAAAAAATAATCAGGATAAAAAATATTTTCTTGGCTCAAGTGAACCTTTTTTTCTGTGTATAAATAAATGGGTTCATTTAAATTAATGACGAGCCACGTGTAGTCATCCATACGCACCCACTCATTTAATAAAGCGAAAAAATAAAATGTACTTAGCATCTTTTAATACCTAGACAGCACATATAGATATCTAAACATAAACATAAATAAGCTAACAAGCTTGCATTATATTTAATAAAATTTATTAATTATTAAAGTGTATTTTATTAAAAAAATTGAAGGAACATTCGATTGCAGACTTGATAGCTGTTATATTGTTTAATATTGTAATAGACAGGTACTGGGAAAAGAGATTGTAAAGTCGTTGCACTAAACGTTAATAAATAACGAATAGAAGTAGAAGTAGATATGAAATCCATTGGGAGTGAAGTGTACTGCAAGTAACGCTGTTAGTGAAGATAAAAAAGGCTAAAGGAAACGGGATTGCCACGCGGAAGTAAAAGGATGATAATCGCGTTATGGGTAGCTGTGAAGTGTGGTAAAGCATTTGCTGTGCTATGTGCAGTATCACGTCGACAACTTTTAAGTGTGCATACATAATTTTGCTGAGAATAAATAAAACAAGCCTTCTTGACATCTTGCACGTTTCCAACTGCCGAAAGCCCTTTACAGTCGGTAGTTTTTTTTTTTTCTTCTTTTAAATGAGAACAGAAATTGTAAAAAAACAGTTTCTTTGTACCACTGGGTTTCTTAGCCTTTAATCCAGATTACATTCTCTAGCTGTCCGTTACTCGAGTCATTTTCGCGTGTTAAGGTTTTCTTGAGCTACTTTTTTTGATACCGATTCAAGAGATTTAAGTTCGAAGAGATCTTCGAATTTTCACAGGCATTTAGGGAATTATTTTGAAAAATGTCCCAGTTGTGGCGAAAGTTTTTTGAAGTATGATGATTTAAAGCTTTTTGGTCATTATTCATTGTACATCCGATTTTTTTTTAATTTAGAATTTAGAATTTCGTTTATTTAATGCCAAGGCACAGGCCAAATGGCAATTTTCATTACATAGTAAATACATTTATTACATAAGAAAACATATAGATATGAGTACATAGCACAACTATGTAAGTAGGAATATTTTAGATAAATTTGGTTTACAACTACATCGATATTAACTTGGTAAATAATTATTAAAAAAAAAAAAAAAAACAAGACTTTAAGGTATAAAGTTTTAATTTCACTTTTACTTAGTTCAACTACACAGAAAAAAAATATTGTTACTGAAGCCATCTATTAGAAAAAAAATATTGTTACTGAAGCCATCTATTAGATACCTACTCGTAGATTCTTACTGTAGCAATGAGTATTTCTACAAGAGCACTACTGTAGGGCTACTGGAGCGATCTGTTAGTTGGCTAGAATCAGTAACCAACATTTTTCTTACGGCGCCCTCTTACCAGACAAAATGATTTAAATATTCAATATTTTATATTTAATAACAAAAAATTTTAATATTCTATCGATTCAATCTTTTATTAATTATTATTGAAAAATTATACGGATAAATAAAAAAGAATAAGTAATTAAAAATTATAAAATAGATTACATATTAAATTCACAAGTTTTTGATGATACTTATTTATTTTTCATGGACCATTTAAAAAGAAAATTTTAACAAGAATTTAAGAATTTTCAAAGTTTTATATATTTTTTCTAATATATAATTTAATTTCCTTCAAGAAAATTTAACTTTATTCAAGAAATTTTCAATCTTCCTTAAGACTTTCTTGATTTAAGAAAATTTACGCTTGACTCAGGACTTTTTTTCTTTTTGTGCAGTATTAGAGATTTTATCAAATATTTACTCTCCACTTGGCGTTACTCTATTTTTATAGATTTAACAAATAATTGAAAACTTCTTTTATAAATCGAATTTACAATTTCACATGAAAGTTCTTCCCAAAGTTTTATTACAGTTACCAAAAAAGATTTAGAAAAATTTAAATTGATAAAAAAAGTTCTTATAGTTCATTTTTTTCTGTGTATTGATTTTTAATTTTAATAGATTTTAAAAAATGTATAATTAACATTAAAATGACCAGTAAAAATTATAATGCAGAGGATAAAATAAAATTTTATTTACATAACAAAAAAGTAGTCTTCACATTGAATTGTAAAGTAGTTCTCACACAAAAAAAAAATTTTACTTGAACTTGAGAAAATTAACAATAAGGAAGATCAAAATAGTTTTAACTGAAGTACAACTTTTCTTATAACAACAAATTTTTAATCGTTTGAGAAAATTTTATTTTCTACTCAAGAATTCATATTTTTTGTACTTATTGAAGTCACCGCTTATTCACCTTTTCATGATTCAACATTCATTTGTATGAAAAATAATTATACAACATAGCTTATACATTCATTATTCTCCATATATTGTGATCAGTAAAGAAAACTTTCATTTAACCGATCAGATGATCACTATTTAATCACCATAAAATTACTCACCAGTTGAGCAATCGACTCAATACTATAAAATAAATATAAACCTCACGAATATAAATATAAATATAAAACAAAAAATACATAGCGGTCCAACTGTCAAAGTCCAATGGTTCGCTAATGCATTATGCATGAACCCGATATTATATTATATCGTCGATATATCCGATTATACTTCATTGCCTTTATTTATTTTCACAAACAAAAATAACAAAAATGAAAGTTAACTTCGCCAGCGCTCCAGTAATATATCTTATATCTTATACCCTGTCTTCCTCTTCCTCCTACGTAATTGTACTTAATTTTTTTAAACTTCGCACTCCAAATTGCTTCATGCTTTATACTTCTTTTCGGGCTTTTTTCCCATATTAAAATATATTAAATTGCTTTGCATAAATTTTATCCGACCGATTTGAGCATTTTTATTTATTTTATTATGGTTGGTATTGTATCGCAGAAGAGGATCGGTTTAATTGAACGACCGTTCGCATGTCACGTTTAGTGAAAACGAAACGATCGTGTCGAAAATTGTCGGCCATATATAGCCGGGTGAATTGTTATTCGTCAACTTGTGTGCATGCAACCTGCAAATTCATTATTACATTTTAAATTATGCTCATCTTCAAATGTATGCCTTGATAAATATTAAGATAAATATCAATATTTTTCTGTCATTATTTTAAATACTGTTATTATATTGCACAGTAATTTTTATTAGTATTTTTTTATTTTTAAATAAATAAATAAATTCATAATTGTATCATGCAATTGAGCTTTAGTAAATTATATTCTCTGAAAAATAATTAAATTATTCGATTATTTTTTAGTGATTTTTTATTTAAAACATTTTTCTACAATCTTAACAATTTATGCATTTTTAAGTAAAAATTTTTTTTATTAAAAAAACTATCATGTTTTTGCAGAAATATTTTCTCGATTAACACTTCTATCAATCAATACTTATCTTCACAAAACCAAAATTTTATTGCTACAATTGAAAAGCACAAACGTACTTGGTACAACAGATATGTATAAACAAATATAAATATTTTTCTGCTATTATTTACAACACTGTTATAATATTTTCAAATAATTTTTATTTATTATTTTTTTAATCTAAATCAATAAATTAAAATAAAAAACAGTCGAGCGTATATAAAAATATTCAGGATATTTTTAACATAAATTTATATAAATATTGACTGAAAAATTTTTTTAAACGTCGATATTTAAGTTTTTTTTTTTTTTTTTTTTTTTTTTTTTTTTTTTTAAAGAACAAAGAAATAATAAGTTTGAAACTGTACAAAGTTTTAGTGCAAAAATTTTAATACAGTGAATTTGTCATTTATTTTCTAGTTTAAAATTTCATTCCCAAAAAAATATTTTATCTTTAAATTATTAGTTTTTTATTTAATTCAATATTCTAATAGTAATTAACAGTTACTCATTTAAAAAAATTTTTCTACACTGATAAAAATAATAACTTGATTTATGGAAAAAAGATAATTATTCTACTAAACTAAAAAATGATAAAATTTGAATCAATTCAATTTTTTTTAGTGTATAAAAAATTTTTTATTGACAAATGAGGAGTTGAGTTTCACAGGGGTATCTCTTCATTTTTGATTAATCGAGACAAAAAACTGGTTATCTCTAATTTTAAATATTTTTATTAAACTTTTTTAATTTAGCTATGAAGTGCTATCGGTTATGAAGCTACAATTCGGTTCTCATTTAGAAATCTTTATAATTTTCCAAGTAATTAATATTTAAAAGTTAAAAAAAAACGTCTCTTTTAAAATATGAATAGATACCCTTTTGAAAATCAGTTCCTCAAATAACCAATTAAAAATAATTGTTTTTAACAAATTTTTCTGTCCTAAAAATCTTATTTTGAAATCAAAAACACTTAAAAATTTTTTCTTACAATATTTAAATGAGAAAAAAAAGTTACATTATAACTAAAAAACACAATAACGCTCTGTATAATAATTTAGTCCTCGAAAACATGTAATTCAATTCCCTAACTCGTATATATAGTTCACGGTAGGTAATTATAATAATAAATCACGTGATGGCAATCATCCGGAACTCTGGCACTCGGACTAGGCACTTGAATTTCATATCAGTAGTAGAGATACAGAATGAGATCCGGGGTGCATGGATCGGAAATGCGCACAAAAAACCAAACAAGTATAAGGGCCCGAAAGTATAAAAACGCGGCATTCATCGTATGGAGTACAGACTATGGAAGTAGTATAAAGCAGGGAAGCGAAGGCACAAAGAAAGGAAATAAACCTACACAAGGGTAGGCTGCCAGTTGCTCGGCGTTTCAGTTTAGTATTAGGATGACTCATTCCATATCTTATACTATTCCGGATACAACATAACACACTAGTTTTAGTATATACTAGTATAAGATAACATTGAATTGCGATGACGTCGATGAGCACGTAAGACGATTAACCACGCAACAAAGAACCAACTAACTTCATCAACTTACGCATTTCACTTTTCTCGTTTTGTTCGATTTAAAAAGTAACGAAAAAAAAAAAAAAAATAAATAAACACTAACGTGAAGATCCTTTGTTTCGGTAAATTTATACTTGAAAATAAGTAGTCATAAAGAAAAACAAAGGAATCTATCGCAGATGGTTACCGAAGACCCACTGGCCCACTTCTGCTAGTACCATCCCTCAGCATGCATTCTGCTGCACTGCACCCGTTGCACCCCCCTGTGACGTCACTACAGACTCTACCACCCATGCGCAATCCCTTCCCACTTGCGCAATTTCTCCGTCACTACAGATTCGCGTTTAATATGTTTTAATTAAATGAAATTATTATTATTTAAAAAATTTTGAGTGAATTATCACTCTCATCATTTGAAGGAATAGAGTAAAGAAATTATACATTGGAGTGATTGCGAAGTTAATGGGAATTTGAGTCCGAAAAAATATCCAAGTATGGAATTAAGAAACTGAAAAAAATTAACTTGAATCAAGAGAAAAATTCTTGAACTAAGAAAATAATTTTGAAAAGTTTTATTTTATGGAATTTTTATTTTAATGTAAAGTTTTGTGTTAAGTAATTTTATTTTGTTGGTTATTAACATGTGTGATTTCTCGATGCTTGAAAAAGGTCTAATAAATGAACGAAGCGTCGCAGAAATAATAATGTAATTGTTATTATGATCTTATCTTTTCCACATTCCTGATATACAAATAATTGTTGATAATTATGGACGATAATATTAATAACATTAATTTTGAAAAGTTTCATTATCTTGAATTAAGACGAAAAATTCTTGAATTAAGTAAAATTTACTTAAACCAAGAAAAATTTTTTTAATTTAAGAATTTTTCTACTCAAATCAAGAAGATGAAATTCTTTAAAATTATTTACTTGATTCAAGTTAATTTTTTTTCTGTGTAAGCTAAAATAAATTTTATTTATTTACTCCGCATTCGAGATAAAAGACCCAGTTATTGACACTGGCCTAGTTGTTTGACACTTGCAATTTTATATTCTAATTAAAAAAATCAAATGTTCTCAAAAAACCAATTATCTTAAAATTCATAATTCAAAAATTATATTTATTAATTTATTATAATTGAATTTTTTTTTTTAATTAAAATAAAATTGCAAGTGTCAATAAATGGGTCTTTTACCTTACTCCTTAATTTTTTTGCAGTCTATAATTATTATTGATATTTTAAAATTAAAAATGTATTACGAATTTTCTTTTTATTGTTAAAACATGATTAATATCGATGTATTAATACTTTCTAACGGCAAGAGAATTTGGTATAGTCTAGGTAAAAGAAAATTCTGGGTTCTTATTTTTTTCTTTTGTATCCTGGACTTATAGTATGTGGGTTACGGGTTATTGAGAATCTGGAGGAGTTGTCATCGAGGGATGATTGATGATTGTTTTCCTTCCAAGGTTAGGCTACCAGTTTTACTTTATTTATTTATTTATTATATTTTAACTTAAATGGGTTGTTTTGTAGTGGTTACCACTTGATAATATTTTCATTGTCATGGTAAATATTTATTTAGTCATTTTTCGACAGGATTAATAGAGAGGTACTGTAAAAGTGAGGGCGGAGTCGGTTACACTCATCTATTCACTTTTACAAAATAGTTTTCAACAATTTTAATTTTCTCTCATTTTGACGTTAAAAAAAAAAAAAACCAAAAATTTCCATTGCTGTCCAAATATTTAAACTCTCAATTTATATAATTTTTAAAAATTTCGTTCCTAATTAGAGAGGAAAAAAAAAGAATAAATGCTTAAAAAATGAAAAAAGTGAAAATAAAGAAACAATTAATATATGACTGTAAATAAACAGTATTAAAGAAAATGGTTTTGTACCACGCCCTACATTTAGAATCTTCTGTTGCAGCCCTTTAGGACTCATAACCGAGTTTATGACAAAGAGACTGAGACAAAGAGACGCTCCTATCCTAAATTAGAGGCACACTTTTCGCCCAATTCCTTCCACTACGTCTGTCACAGTAGTCGTAGTTGTAGCAGTAGTAGTAGTTGTTTCATTATACACATATTTATATATACTTATAACTATACAATACTCCAACTCCCTCATTTCAGTACCGGCGTACATACCCCAAACCCAGAATACTTCTGTGCACACCTATATATAATATTATTCCGAACAAAGGAGTTCGCCACACACATACCAAATAAATCCACACACACACACACACTTATGCATAGTCAGCTCCGACGACTGCGCGTTTAGAAACGCGGGTAAATACGTTACGCGGTCGATCCCGAGAAGGCGCCACCCGAAAGCTTTCGAACAAAGGCCCGTGCTCTTTGTCGACAACTCATTGCTTATGATCTTAAATATATGATATATAGTACGTAGTATACAGTCCCCCATTCATATTAATATTCTCATTAAATTTTTCTAAAATTACTATTTTTTCAGTTGAATTTTATTCAAAAATTCGTTTTTTTATAATTCAAAAAGATTTTTACACCTCAAAGGCAAGAAAATAAATGCTAGATGCTTACTGCGCACCAAAACTGGGTACAAAAGTGGGTGATGCACATAACAAGGGTAATAATACCTGATTCGTAGTACGCAATAAAAGAAGTAAAGGTACGCATCAGTTTTCAGTCGAATTGAAATTGAAATAAAGGCTGAACAAAACCAAATAGAAGGGAAGGTTGATTTATTATACTACGCAAAAATGCTCGCTGCGCATAAGTATAAATATTAATATTGATGTGTGGCGTATGTGCGCATATGATATGCTATGAGGGTACTGTACGGTATTATATTGTATTGTATGAATATGAAGAAAACTCGTATTATATCTCGGTGCTTTTTACGACTCGCGAGTTCCATGGAAGGTTATTTTATTTTATTATATTGGAACTGGGTCTTCATGCAACGGGCTTTCTTTTATAGCGCCATCAAGCTCATTGCTGGGTGTTTTAATACAATCAGATGCCACTGAGGGATTCACGGGGTGTCTATAGGTGTAACCAGGATTATAGATGTGGAAAAACCAGTGCTAAGCAATTTTTTTATGAAGCTTTGAGGCTTTAAAAATAGTGCGCAATCAAAAATTTTATTCGTTTTTTTAATTATGCATTAACTTTCATTGCTTTACTTTTTATTTTATTTTAAATATTGTTTATTTCAAGTTTTTACGGAAAAATAATATTATGAAGTTAAAAACAAATTATTTTTTACGCAAAAAAAAAACCATTAAATAAGTAACTTTTTTTTTCATTCTTGAATTTAATTTTCTTGATTTAGGAGTGAATTTTTTGAATACATCGGAACGGAATATCCTAAAATAAGATTGAAATTTTCAAGGAAAGAATTTTCAAGAAAATGATTCTTTCTCAGTGTAGGAAAAGGCATATACAACAAGTTAATTGGAAAAAAAAAATAAAAAGTAACGAAAGACAACATTAAATATAACGTTTCAAAATACATAAGATAAAAAAAAACATTTAAATCAGCTTATCTTAATCATTCATCTAATTAAATAATATTATTCCTAAGTTATCTTATTATCATAAGTTGATAATCCAAACCTCATTTGCATTAAAACTATCAAATTTCCAAAAACATCCGTCGAGTATATTTACCGAAAATTTTGACTTTTTCCTATATAATATCAATTTATATAGCGATTAGTTAAAGTGGATTCCTTAGAAGAAAGGTATGTTCTTTCACAAAAAAAAAAAAAAATCAACCAATACGAAGAAAAGACCTACTATTTTATTGTTTCCGGGCCAACAGTTCAAATTTCAACAGTTCAATACATTTTCAAATATAATTGTTAGATGCCCTGGAATGTCAAAGATTTCCTTTTTCTCAATGAACTATTGAATTCGTTCAAGAAAAAAATTCCGAGAAATCAACGAAAATAAAAATATCGAGTACCATAAAACTAATTTAGAACGCCAACAAAAAATAGATACAATAAATCCCAAAAGTTTTTCATAATAAGTAAAATAATTTTAATAGAACCACATAAACAATAAAAATCGATTATCAGGAGAATGAGCAAATGGAACTACTAGCTCTCAAGGCAAATTTGGGATCTGCAATAAATAAATAAATAAATAAAATAAATCCCATTTGTCCTATATCACTCTTCGTGACTGATATGAATATTGTAATATGACAAGTCTCGAGGTCAATCACACACATCTCCAATTATTTACAACCAGTCACACACATCAACTCCTACATCTATCAATATCTCTTCTGCTCCATCAAACCTGAAGCTTGAGCCGTTTAAATCACTCACTAGTCACTATTTTATAGACTGTACACGGGTCCGTCCTTCACCTTTCTCCAACCCTTGCAAAATCGCTGAAAATAATAATCGCTGCACGATTACTATTTTTATAGTAAAAAATTTTTTTAATCTGCTTTAAAAATCTACGGAATAAGCTAATTAATTTGAAAAATTAAGAAAACTTACTATTTAATCATTATTTCTCAAATTATTTCGTAAAAGTATGACTTTAATGACCTGTTTATACAAAAATTTCTTAGTTAACGTCAGTCAGGTGCAAGAACTTTGGAAACGTGTCTTTTTATGTGAAAATTACGCCTAAATCTATTGCAGCATTAAATGTCGCTAAATTAAAGAAAATCATATAAATCCTAAATTTTGAATGTATTTTAAATAAAAAAAAACTTTAAAATCAAATAAAAAATTCCTTAGAGTTAAAATTAAGGGCTCAAATTTTCAAGGAGTTTTTTCAACATGAAGACCAATAATTCAGTATAGATGCGAAGAAAAAAAAGTAGTTGTTTAAAACAAATCACCTTAATGAATTAATAAATTTTTTTATAAATAAGTAAAGTGATTAACAATTAATAAATTCTTCTGTCATGAATTTAATAAATTAATAAAAATTCTTGTTTAAATCCACATGATCGATCAATTCAATTAAATTTGTTAACATTAATTAATAGTAAACAAAAGTACTTATCACGCAATACACAATAGTAGTTACTAAAATAACCAGTGTGCGTAGAGAATTAAACTAATTGATTCGTGAAAACAAAAACATTAACCAATAGTATGGTATAACATAACCAGTAACGTTTAATCGAATCCCGACAGAACAAAAGAGACAAAGGAATTTTGAAAACTAGGCAGTCAGTTGACGCTAAATGAAATCGACGTGCATTTATTCTGTATAGTAATAGTACAGTAGTACATATAGGTTATTATAAATGTACACAATATCCTCAATACAGCAGATATGGGTAATGGAAATTTGAGCACACAAACGAATGAATAATGAAGACCATTTACCTCTCTTTGCTGCATCAACATCCACATTCTACAATAATACAGCCCGGCAATCTATAAAAAAATAAATATATACAACAATAGGTTATAGTCTACAGTCTGGCACGGCAAGTCTATACTTTATACTCTATACGAAAAAGTCTGGGTTCTCATTTTTCGCCTGTTCGAACACAACCATGCAAATCCCTGTGGCAAAACCGATATCCAGATACCACCCGTAGCTTATCGATTGAATCCCCATTCCGGAAATCACTGTTATGTGTATATCGCTATCGAGTCCCATGGAAAAACGTCCAAGTTAAAACCTATCCATCACGGCCACCGATATGGATCGGTATACTGATAGAGACGCTTAATGAAACTTCTACGGTCCTTTTTTCCTTTCACGCTTTTTTATAAATTTATGTAACACTTGCGTAGGCGCCAGAAAATATTTTTCTTTTGCATCTTTTTCAAGAGTTTTCTCGTTTTTAGATGAGCAGAAGTATTGACTTGATAACTGAGAATAATTTGTATGGAAAATTGAGGCTGGAAGTGTAAGATTATATAACTTTGAGGAATTAGAAAAAATAATTTCTTACACTTTATTGTCTTTGTTAATGAATCACAACCCCAGAATAAGCAAAATAAATACGAGAAATATTTAATGACAACATAACATAAAAGGGTGAACCGATCATCACGAGACTTTAGTTGACATTTACGTTAACCGCTGACAACCCAAAGAATTGAGAGTACCTTAGGTCATAAAGTTGACCCTTTACTGCATTCTTTTGTTGTAAACTCATATAGTATTGCATCTACAATATCGTTGTTATTTTCAATATGCCTTTTCTATTATACCTGATCATCGAATGTTAATTTGACAAACCGCGTTTTATGAACAAAATTTTGAGCTCGATTTCCTGGTCTTCTTACTGAATTTCTTGTTCTGGGCCTTTTATGCAACTCTGATTATCTTAATGTATTTTGATATATCAAGTCTTAGCAAACCATATCAAGATATGTCACGAGATGTTCTGATACATGGCCTTTGATATTCCCTTAAAGAAAATTAACAAAAAAATTTGTAAAATACGTACAACAAATATATGTTGTTAATAGCTAACTTTTTGCAGATATTCGTATATATTTTATTTATTGTTAAAGTCAATTAAAAATATATTTAGAAATACATAAAAAATAGATCAATAGAATAATATTTCAAATATATGTATTAGGGTGTGCCAAAATTCAACATTCGTGATGGACTTCTTAAAAATGAAATTTTGAGTTCCGCTTTTAACTAGAGTTGTGTTTGGGCATTTCCTAAAATATTTTTAGGTTACGGGATTTATTTTATTTTTGTAGAATTTTTAAACAGGAGGTTTGTTTATAAATTGTTGCTAAAATTTCAAAATTTGGCCAAACCAAACTCCTGTTGAGAAATATTATGAAAATCAAATAAATCCCTTACCCTCAAAATATTTCAGAAAATGCCCAAACACAACTCCTGTTAAAAGCCGAACAAAAAATTCCACTTTTAAAAAGTACATGACGGAAGTTGAATTTCGGCACACCCTTATATGTATAATAAAAATTATACAAGAAATATCGGAACGCTTTTATTTTTTGTTATTATCGTACCGATATTTTTTACATAATTTTTCAATGTATCTAAACTAAATTTAAAATAAAGCTATTAAAAATATGTTTAAAATTTTTTTAAATGGAGGATACTCATACATGGACATATCCTACCAATTTTCATGTCAGACCATATCAAGACGTGTCAAAAAATGCTATCACGGAAATTGAAACAAAACATGACATATCTTTTAACTATCATTTCTCTATTTCCATATTGATTATTCATTTACATTGTATACAATGTATTAGTGCAATATTAAGCTGAAAATGGCGACTTGGTATAATCGTAGTTGACATATTGGTTCCTGCTTACATTAAGTATTGGAAATAGCATTAGCGTTGCTGGATAAAAATGTCAGCGCATAAAAAATCACAGCAGCTTTATAACTTTGAAGTTTTCATAAATATCATACGAAGTAAAGCGTATCTTTCAACCTCTAGATTATTCATTTCTATTCGAACTATTACTCTTCAAATTATTGAATGTTCAAATAAATTTTTGAGCTGCTTTTTTTCTCAGTAATTTTATTATCAAAAATTAACTTTCGTAAATAAAAAACATCCTTTAAAAGTCATACCTCCCATTTATAATTAACACACGCATCCAAAAACATACGAGAAAAAAAAATCCATTAAATAAACGATGATACAAATCGCCGCGACGTTTTCTCCGGAAGTTAGTTCACATATATACATACGTGGATAATTCTTATATGCCTGCATAATAACAATAATAATAAACGCTTTAGGCTTGTTATCGTGTGACCCATATTTTTTCATGCCTCTACTCGCAGATGTGAGCTGCATGCGTCAGTATGTTTAACATAACTTATCCACACTATCAGAGCCCCGAATATAAATAAAAATAAATTTAATTTATTTTCGAAACAAAGGATTTTTTTATTTTTTCAATTCTTGCTCCTAAAATTCCCGTTAATTTATAATTTACAATTATGTATTTGATAACTTATCAATTTATCACCCTGCGTATTGTAAACTCGGTAAATTTGAATAACACTGCATGTAGTTAATAAAATATAAAATATAAAATAAATGACAAAGCGGAAGAAAAATAAGATACTGAAGAGTAAAAGTGCCCGGTGAAATAAAGGAATAACATGTACGCAGGCGCCAATGCGTCAGTTCTTTGTCTCGGTTTCGATGTTGGAGATCTACTATTTCTATGTACCGGGTATATACTTATATATAGGTCTAGATCCAACTTGGCAAGGGCAAAACGTAAAATAAGAGGTAAAACTGCTGAAAGGGAGAGTGAATACAGTATATGTATAAGTTTATATATACATATATATATATATATATATATATATATATATATATATATATATATATATATATATATATATATATATATATATATATATATATATGTAAACCCAGAAAACGAGCAGGGAACTTGTCGTCGTTTGGGTTCCGGAGGCGAGGCCAAAGCCATACGCTTTACTTTCCGTCCGCGACCATTTTTCCTTTGTCGTCTCTTATACGATATACCGTTAGCGGCATTGCACCGAAAAGAAAAAAAGAAAGAAGCAATCAAATAGAGAAAAAAAAAATATATGAATGGATGAATAAAATCTTTGGAGGTCTTGAAAGTCTTGGCTCAACAACTTTTCAAATTTTCGGGGAATTCGACGATTGAAATGGTTTGGGGAACTAAAATTTGGCTTAGCTCTGGCTTAAATTTACAAGACACCCGTTTCCCGGTTCAGTATTATTTATTTCACGTTATTTATTTATTATCCATTTGGATCGTCGTACGAATAATTTCTGAAGAAAATAAAAAAAGGATACTTAAAAAAAAATATTTTAATGATAGAAACGTATCAACATAAATTCACTCTTAAATTGAGGTATTTGGTTAGAATTGATTCCAGAAGTTCACTCGCAAAAGTTATTATTTAATAATCAATATTATCAAGAAAATGAGCAAAATTTTGCAGCTAGTGTATTAATGCAATAAAAAAAAGTTTTGGGGGTTGATTAAGGAGTCGTTGGAAAAGTCTTGACCTGAAGTTGTGCCTTTACATGGTTTCATATCATTCTCACCGGCAGTCAATTTATAATAATAGGTATTTAGGCTGCATTAAAAATACTCTATCTCAAGAGACATAATTAAAATATGACCTTGCATCATGTAAACAATTGCATTTGTAGAGAGATATAATCTCACACCAAGATAACGCTTATTGGAACTTTACATTTAAGTACCGACATTGATTTTCATATATTTATACATATTGTTACAAATATATATCAAAAATACTTGTGGGTACTCAAATGAAAGCAATTGATAAGTAAAACATCAGGATAAACGTATAACTTGAGAAATGGCGATATCTATATAAGTAAAGTGAAATTTCAAAGTCATTATGGAATAAAGCAAAATTTTATTTATTTATAGTTGACAAAGCACGGCAGTCACATAGTGATTGCAGGGTTACTAGTTGAATATTAATCTCGAAGTTGAAATTATCATCGGTCATTTCCTCACGGTTAGCATTAAAATTTGTGTAATCTATGAAAATACAGTAATTCATGTGGTAAAAACTTGGAATTTCCTCTAATTTTAAATATTAAGTCGAGTGGAATACATAAGGACCAATACCCTAGCCAGAAAAAATGCCGATTTGAGGTTTAAACGCGTTAAACCCAAAATCTAGCGGTCATTTCCTCACGGTTAGCAGTAAAATTTGTGCAATCTATGGTTAGACAGTAATTCATGGACTAAAGTCTTAGAAATTTTTCTAATTATAGTAATTAACTCGATTGGAATAATTAAAAACCCATACCCGAACCAGAAAAATCGCCGATTTTCGGTTCCAACGCGATAAACTCAAAATCTACCGGTCATTTCCTTTCGGGTGCCATTAAAATTTGTGTAATCTATGGTTAGACAGTAATTCGTGAGGTAACGTTTTAGAAATTCCCTTAATTTTAGAAATAAACTCGATTGGAATGCTTTAGGACTCATACCTTACCCAGAAAAATCCTCGATTTCCGGTTCCAACACGATAAACTCAAAATCTACCGATCATTTCCTTACGGTTGCCATTAAAATTTGTGTAATCTATGGTTAGACAAAAATACGTGAGGTAAAGTCTCAGAAATTCCCTTAATTTTAGAAATAAACTCGATTGGAATGCATTAGGACTCATACCCTAACCAGAAAAATCGCCGTTTTTCGGTTCCAACGCGATAAACTCAAAATCTACCGGTCATTTCCTTACGGTTGCCATTAAATTTTGTGTAATCTATGGTTAGACAGAAATTCGTGAGGTAAAGTCTCAGAAATTCCCTTAATTTTAGAAATAAAATCGATTGGAATGCATTAGGACTCATACCCTAACCAGGAAAATCGCATATTTTCGGTTCCAACGCGATAAACTCAAAATCTACCGGTCATTTCCTTTCGGTTGCCATTAAAATTTGTGTAATCAATGGTTAGACAGTAATTCGTGAGGTAACGTTTTAGAAATTCCCTTAATTTTAGAAATAAACTCGATTGGAATGCATTAGGACTCATACCCTAACCAGGAAAATCGCATATTTTCGGTTCCAACGCGATAAACTCAAAATCTACCGGTCATTTCCTTTCGGTTGCCATTAAATTTCGTGTAATCTATGCTTAGACAGTAATTCGTGAGGTAACGTTTAAGAAATTCCCCTAATTTTAGAAATAAACTCGATTGGAATGCTTTAGGACTCATACCTTACCCAGAAAAATCCTCGATTTTCGGTTCCAACACGATAAACTCAAAATCTACCGATCATTTCCTAACGATTGGCAATACAATTTGTGTAATCTATGGTGAGACAGTAATTCGTGTGGTAAAGTCTTAGAAATTCCCCTAATGTTAGAAATAAACTCGATTGGAATGCTTTAGGACTCATACCCTAACCAGGAAAATCGCCGATTTTCGGTTCCAACGCGATAAACTCAAAATCTACCGGTCATTTCCTTACGGTTGCCATTAAAATTTGTGTAATCTATGGTTAGACAGAAATTCGTGAGGTAAAGTCTCAGAAATTCCCCTAATTTTAGAAATAAACTCGATTGGAATGCTTTAGGACTCATACCCTAACCAGGAAAATCGCATATTTTCGGTTCCAACGCGATAAACTCAAAATCTACCGGTCATTTCCTTCGGTTGCCATTAAAATTTGTGTAATCAACGGTAAGGCAGTAAATCGTGAGGTAAAGTCTCAGAAATTCCCCTAATTTTAGAAATAAACTCGATTGGAATACTTTAAAACTAGTACACTACCAGAAAAATCGCCGTTTTCCGGTTCCAACGCGATAAACTCAAAATCTACCGGTCATTTTCTTACGGTTGCCATTAAAATTTGTGTAATCTATGGTTAGACAGTAATTCGTGAAGTAACGTTTTAGAAATTCCCCTAATTTTAGAAATAAACTCGATTCGAATACTTTAAAACTAATACACTAACCAGAAAAATCGCCGTTTTTCGGTTCCAACGCGATAAACTCAAAATCTACCGGTCATTTCCTTACGGTTGCCATTAAATTTTGTGTAATCTATGGTTAGACGGAAATTCGTGAGGTAAAGTCTCAGAAATTCCCCTAATTTTAGAAATAAACTCGATTGGAATGCTTTAGGACTCATACCCTAACCAGGAAAATCGCCGATTTTCGGTTCCAACGCGATAAACTCAAAATCTACCGGTCATTTCCTTTCGGTTGCCATTAAATTTCGTGTAATCTATGCTTAGACAGTAATTCGTGAGGTAACGTTTTAGAAATTCCCCTAATTTTAGAAATAAACTCGATTCGAATACTTTAAAACTAATACACTAACCAGAAAAATCGCCGTTTTTCGGTTCCAACGCGATAAACTCAAAATCTACCGGTCATTTCCTTCGGTTGCCATTAAAATTTGTGTAATCAACGGTAAGGCAGTAAATCGTGAGGTAAAGTCTCAGAAATTCCCCTAATTTTAGAAATAAACTCGATTGGAATACTTTAAAACTAGTACACTAACCAGAAAAATCGCCGTTTTCCGGTTCCAACGCGATAAACTCAAAATCTACCGGTCATTTTCTTACGGTTGCCATTAAAATTTGTGTAATCTATGGTTAGACAGTAATTCGTGAAGTAACGTTTTAGAAATTCCCCTAATTTTAGAAATAAACTCGATTGGAATACTTTAAAACTAGTACACTAACCAGAAAAATCGCCGTTTTCCGGTTCCAACGCGATAAACTCAAAATCTACCGGTCATTTTCTTACGGTTGCCATTAAAATTTGTGTAATCTATGGTTAGACAGTAATTTCGGAGATAAAGTCTCAGAACATCCCCTAATTTTAGAAATAAACTCGATTGGAATACTTTAAAACTAATACACTAACCAGAAAAATCGACGATTTTCGGTTCCAACGCGATAAACTCAAAATCTACCGGTCATTTCCTTACGGTTGCCATTAAAATTTGTGTAATCTATGGTTAGACAGTAATTCGTGAAGTAACGTTTTAGAAATTCCCCTAATTTTAGAAATAAACTCGATTGGAATACTTTAAAACTAGTACACTAACCAGAAAAATCGCCGTTTTCCGGTTCCAACGCGATAAACTCAAAATCTACCGGTCATTTTCTTACGGTTGCCATTAAAATTTGTGTAATCTATGGTTAGACAGTAATTTCGGAGATAAAGTCTCAGAACATCCCCTAATTTTAGAAATAAACTCGATTGGAATACTTTAAAACTAATACACTAACCAGAAAAATCGACGATTTTCGGTTCCAACGCGATAAACTCAAAATCTACCGGTCATTTCCTTACGGTTGCCATTAAAATTTGTGTAATCTATGGTTAGACAGTAATTTCGGAGATAAAGTCTCAGAACATCCCCTAATTTTAGAAATAAACTCGATTGGAATACTTTAAAACTAATACACTAACCAGAAAAATCGACGATTTTCGGTTCCAACGCGATAAACTCAAAATCTACCGGTCATTTCCTTACGGTTGCCATTAAAATTTGTGTAATCTATGGTTAGACAGTAATTCGTGTAGTAACGTTTTAGAAATTCCCCTAATTTTAGAAATAAACTCGATTCGAATACTTTAAAACTAATACACTAACCAGAAAAATCGCCGATTATCGGTTCCAACGCGATAAACTCAAAATCTACCGGTCATTTCCTTACGGTTGCCATTAAAATTTGTGTAATCAACGGTAAGGCAGTAAATCGTGAGGTAAAGTCTCAGAAATTCCCCTAATTTTAGAAATAAACTCGATTGGAATGCTTTAGGACTCATACCTTACCCAGAAAAATCCTCGATTTCCGGTTCCAACACGATAAACTCAAAATCTACCGATCATTTCCTAACGATTGGCAATACAATTTGTGTAATCTATGGTGAGACAGTAATTCGTGTGGTAACGTTTTAGAAATTCCCCTAATTTTAGAAATAAACTCGATTCGAATACTTTAAAACTAATACACTAACCAGAAAAATCGACGATTTTCGGTTCCAACGCGATAAACTCAAAATCTACCGGTCATTTCCTTACGGTTGCCATTAAAATTTGTGTAATCAACGGTAAGGCAGTAAATCGTGAGGTAACGTTTTAGAAATTCCCCTAATTTTAGAAATAAACTCGATTGGAATACTTTAAAACTAGTACACTAACCAGAAAAATCGACGATTTTCGGTTCCAACGCGATAAACTCATAATCTACCGGTCATTTCCTTACGGTTGCCATTAAAATTTGTGTAATCTATGGTTAGACAGAAATTCGTGAGGTAAAGTCTGAGAAATTCCCCTAATGTTAGAAATAAACTCGATTGGATTGCTTTAGGACTCATACCCTACCCAGAAAAATCGCCGATTTTCGGTTCCAACACGATAAACTCAAAATCTACCGATCATTTCCTAACGATTGGCAATACAATTTGTGTAATCTATGGTTAGACAGAAATTCGTGAGGTAAAGTCTGAGAAATTCCCCTAATGTTAGAAATAAACTCGATTGGATTGCTTTAGGACTCATACCCTACCCAGAAAAATCGCCGATTTTCGGTTCCAACACGATAAACTCAAAATCTACCGATCATTTCCTAACGATTGGCAATACAATTTGTGTAATCTATGGTGAGACAGTAATTCGTGTGGTAAAGTCGTAGAAATTCCCCTAATTTTAGAAATAAACTCGATTGGAATAATTAAGAACCCATACCTGAACCAGCAAAATCGCCGATTTTCGGTTCAACGTGATAATCTCAAAATCTCCCGATCATTTCATAACGATTGGCAATACAATTTGTGTAATCTATGGTTAGACAGTAATTCCTGAGGTGGAGTCTCAGAAATTCTCGTAATTTTAGAAATAAACTCGATTGGAATACTTTAAATCTCATACACTAACCAGAAAATTCGCCGATTTTCGGCTCCAACGTGATATACTCAAAATCTCTCGATCATTTCATAACGATTGGCAATACACCTTGTGTAATCTATGGTTAGACAGTAATTCCTGAGGTGAATTCTCAGAAATTCCCCTAATTTTAGAAATAAACTCGATTGGAATGCTTTACGACTCATACCCTAACCAGGAAAATCGCCGATTTTCGGTTCCAACGCGATAAACTCAAAATCTACCGGTCACTTCGTTACGGTTGGCATTATAATTCGTGTAATCGATGATCAGACATTAATTCGTGAGGTATAGTCTTAGAAATTCCTCTAATTTTAGAAATTAACTCGATTATAATACTTTAGGACCAAGACCCTAGCCCGACAAGTCGTCGATTTTCGGTTCTAACACGTTAAACTCAAAATCTATCGGTTTTTCTTCGACGGTTAGTGTCATAATTTGTGTAATTTTTCATTCGGCAGTAATTTTTTGTGGTATAGTCTTAGAAATTTCTGTCATTTAAAAAATTATGTCGATTCGAACATTTTAGGATCGGTACTGTATTCTAAAAAATCGTCGACTTTTAGTTCTATCACGATGAACTTGAAATCTATTAGTACCTTTCTCTTGGTTAACATTAAAATTTTTGTTATTTACAGTTAGACAGTAATTCATGCACTTGACGTTGCGGTAATCCAAATACGATTTTTCTTTAGTATTTTTGGAAAATGCAATTTATTTGTAGGATATTGTTACGTAGTAAAATTGCTCGTGTGTGTGTAAACGGATTTTATCTGCGCCCTAACTCTATAATGGAGACCGTGTTCTTAGTTAGCGTGGTATATGGTTGTAGGTGATGTATGGAAGGAGTAATCCAAGTCAATTGGCATGCATGACAGAAACTTGGAAATATAATTAACTCGCGGGAAACCCGATCAGATAATATTTATGTTATCGATAAATTCACTAGTGTTTAGTTTCGCTTCGAGCTCGGGTTTATGTTTTGTGCTGCATATATACAATATAGAATTAAATTAAATAGAGTTTTACCAGAGTATGAGGATTGGATTTTCTCTGCCCCTCTGGGGCGTCGAAATAACAAAGAGCTTCTGATCCTGAAATTCGTTTCATTTGGGTGATAATGCTCTATCAACAGCCAAAGAAAATCCGAAGGCTTAGAGTCAAGTTTTCTTAAGACGGTAGACTTCAAATTTTGAGTAATTTAGAAAAAATATATTTATTTATTTATTTAATTTTGATTCAAGATCAAGTGCTCTCTTAGGACTATCATAATTAAGTATATGATGTGTACATATTAAATTAATATAATATTAATTAAAATATAAATATTCCATTTATCAATAGACATAATAGATCAATTATAGTTAAATTAAAATGATAAGTCAAATATCATAACATAATAATTAATACTGATTATTATTATGATAAAGACCGTTTTTTTATAGATTCTTTCCAACATCGTTTTACAGTTTTGAAGATCTCCATTAAATTGCCAGTTGAAACACGCTACTCTAAGCTCAGCGAACTAACTTAGTACAACAAGACCAGATCATACATATGTATGCTTAAAGAAAAATCAATTTACATTAAGACAACAATTCTTGTTTCAAGAAAATAAATTTAAAGACTTTCCTTGTCTTGAATTGAGACGAAAAATTCTTGAATTAGACAAAATTTACTTAATCTATGAAATATTTCTTAGCTAAGAATTTTTCTACTTCAATCAAGAAGATGAAATTCTACAAAATTGTTTACTTGATTTAAGTCATTTTTTTTTTTTGTGAAAAATTTATATACACTTCTAAAATCGATATCTGCACATATGTCTATTTGAAATGGATTTTTATAGAAAACGTAGATGAATGTAAATTTTTTATATGCTTATACAGAAAAAAAAAAAATCTCCGAACTTCCTTTCGGCTGAAGTAAGATTGTTTTTTACGAAAATTTTCTTATCACAAGAATAAAATTTTTTTTTCCCTTAATTAGATTATGTCTTTCGGAAATTTTTCTTGTTAAAAGTGAACCGACTTTTTGTGCCCATATGCTGTACTATGTGATAAACATACTATAAGTTTTTGCCGTGGGAAACATTGTATTTTTTACAATAATTTAATTATGACATCGATTTAATTTTTTTTTTAGTTGAATTTGATACCCAACTATATAATCACATGTTCAAAGTAATTTAAGAAAAATACACATTAAACAACCGTTGCAAAATGCGAACTTATTTAAATCAGCTATCATTGATGTAATTTGTAAATCGTGTACTCGGTTTTGGGGTTGAATACTTACGTACAATATAAGATTTGATGGCTGCTTTAAGTTAAAAGCCAAGGAAGAGATGAATATAAACCTGGAGAGTGTGGTGTGCAAACAAGAGATAATTAGATTCTCGTTGAGTACCCGGTTGGTTTATTTTGACAGAATCAAAAGTAGTCTGGTTGGGAAAATATTTTTTTTCCTCAAAAGCTGATTCCACTGAGACGTGATTTCTTAGAGTTGAGATTTAGGTGTATTGTTCATTTGTCCTTATGCTGCATCATTTGGATTACACGGCAAACAAAAGTATTTCTTTTCCTTTATTTCATTTTATTTCATTCTCTTTAGCTTTAGAGTATCGGTGGGTAGGGTTGAGGTTGGATTTAACCTTCCTCTGGTTTTGGTCCTCTCTACCCTCGACTCAAGCTCAAAATGTGTACAGGATATTTACGAGCCAAAACTTTAGCGGTTTATATTATTGTTGCTCGAAAAGTATCTCGTAAATGCATTCGGGAGACGAATATTTCAGCTGGGGTTAGATTGTTTTCGTTATTGTTGTTGTTGCTGTATATTGATGAGCCAAATACGGAACACCGACCGTATTATATTATATGGGAGAGGAAAGAACTTGGAAGGCAACCGCAAACGTACTGTTTGAAAGACTTATTGATACGAATTGACCATTTGTGGCTCCATACTCTCTATTAATGCCAAAAATTATTAGCTTTGCCATTGAATTATTTGTCTTTTGAACTTTTGAAATATTTTTTTCATCAGCCAAATTTATAAAAAAGTATGACAAATCTGAATGTGCAAGTGTAATTTATGTATACTGAAATTTCTATAAGTATAAAGTGTGAATGCACAACAAACTTTCCTCCATAACTTTAATACTATTTTCAATTTTTTCATAATTTTATTTCAAACATCGAAAAAAAAAAAAAAAAAAAAAACATTCCTCGCATCGATAAAAATAGCAACTTGACTCAAGAGCCAAAATCTTGAACTAAGAATACTATTTTGAAGAAAATTCTTGAGTGAAGAAATTATCCTTGACCTAAGAAAATCTTTCTAGTTTCAAGAATTAATACTCCTGACTCAAGATAATCATTTTCTTCAAAATAGTATTTTTGCTTCTAAATTTTGGCTCTTGATTCAAGTTGATTTGTTTATCGATGTGCTAAATACTCCAAGAGTAATGAGAAAAAAATTATTATGAATTAACTGTTCCATAGTTCACAAATTATTTTGATTCGGTGAACTAAAAAAAATATTTAACAATAAAAATAGTAGCAGATAGAAGAAATAGTATATTACGCACCTAGGGAGGAAAGTAGGACATTCCAACCCGCGCGGTATTGTCACCCGAGCCGAAGGCGAGGGTGACAAAAGCGCGGGTTGAGATGTTCTACTATCCTCCCGTGGTGTGTATACGATTTTTTATCAGACCAGGATCGAAAGTTCGATTAAAATCCAAATAATAAAGTTAGATTTTGAATCAGGTTAGTTATCATTAGTGCGCATGCTTCGATTTCTTAAATTTGATGTTCAGTTTTCTTGACTATGTAACTAAGCATTAAGTCGTTTATTTATTTATTTATAAAAATTAGCAAACATATTAGCCTATCGCGATAATATAAACTTACGTTTGCAATTAGAATCAGAATATAAATTCATAAAATTTAATAAATTATTCAAATAAAATGAGTTCTGATGAATCGGAAGCTGAATTAAGTGAAGAAGAAATAATAAAAAATTTGGATGAAGCGGCAAAACAAATTAGCAATAATTTGTTGCCCGAAAAATCAAAAGCTCGGTATAACTTGTATTATCAAGAATTTTTATTGTGGCAAAGAAAAAAGAAAACCGGTTCTTTCAATGAAAACGTATTGTTAGTTTATTTTCACGAACTATCGAAGACTCTGAAGCCGCCAACGTTGTGGAGCCGATGGTCCATGCTGAGAACTACTTTAAATCTGAGAAATGGGATTGATATCAATAACTATCATAATTTAAAAGTTTTCATTAAAAATTGTGCCAAAGGTTACCACTCTAAAAAGGCTCGTGTTCTGACATTAAGTCAAGTGAACAAATTTCTTAATGAGTCTGATGATTTGAATAATCTAGCGAATAAAGTAAGTAAAATATATACTACAATATATAAAATATATACAATTTTTTTAATTAATATTTACAATTATTATTTACAGGTCATCTTGACATTTGGAGTCTTTGGCGCACTCAGAACCAGTGAAATATGTAATCTGAGTATTCAGGATGTTGAAGACACTGGAAATCAAATGATTGTCACAATCAACGACAACAAAAATTGCTACCCTCGTAATTTTGTTGTCGGAAAAGAGTACTACAATCATGTAAAGAAATATATTTCTTTGCGGCCAGATGATTTTGACAGTAGACGTTTTTTCTTTGCTTATCATTCGGGAAAAGGTAAGCGCCAAATTATCGGGAAAAATAAAATTAGCGAAGTGCCGAGGAAAGTTGCTGAGTATTTGGAGCTTGAACATCCGGAAGCCTACACCGGTCATTGTTTTCGGCGCACAGCGGCAACGTTACTGGCAAATTCTGGTGCTAATTTAACAGCAGTAAAGCAGTTGGGTGGATGGCGATCAAGTACGGTAGCAGAAGGTTATATTGAAAATTCTTTAGCAAACCGACGACAAATCTACCAGCAAATAATTTCTTCTCACCAAGAAATTTCATCTGATTCCACTTCTAATTGTCAAGTTCCATCGGCTACTATCACCAACGAAGCTCCATCTACCTCCACTGCCAATCAAAAAAACCCAGAAACAAACTTGAATGTTGATGGTATGCCCGAAGAACATTTCTTAGAGCCTGATTCCGATGATGATCTTTTTTTTGAAGCTAAATTGGATGATGATTTTGATAGCAATGAAAATTTAAGCCCATTTGCGATTACTGAAACTGATGATCCTGTTCCAAAATCTACAGAAACTACTAATACATCTGAGAATAAATCAGTTCCAAGAGTGGATTCAACACGGAGAAGTTGAATGAAATTCGCGAAACAGCTTGTGCTGAACGCTTAAAAAAACTTAAAAAATTTCAGGCCGACTCAAAACCATCTGTGGCAAAAAAATTAAAAAATGATCAAGTCGATTCCATGACAGTAAATTCTTCATTCGTGAAATTCGAAAATTGTACAATTGGACACTTGACGATTCATAAGAATCAATGCAACTGCGATAATTGAATAATCTTTAATTTTTATAACTATCTAAGTTTGTTTATCGTTAACTATCTCTGATTAAGCAAAAGTATTGAGACAAAGAAAAAAATATTGAAAATTATTGGTTTTTTATTCAATCCAATACTTTTTTCTTTGTCGAAATATTTTTTTTTATTCAGGGATTTATCATTAATGTTATTTATGAATTAATTTTAATTAAATATTGTCTTAAATATTAATTTGTTGATTAATTTGAACAATCAAAATGAGTTTGTATGTTGAAAGAAAAAAAATACAGATAAACAAAAATAAATTCTGATCTCCCGGGTAAAAAACTTTATATATAATTATATATGGAAATTGGCCTTATATAATTATATATAGTTATATATAAAGTTTTTTACCCGGGCTCAACAAGGTTTGAAGCTCGATATAACATTAATTAATATAATTAAATTCTAAAATCAGATCAATAATTATCAGTATTCATATGCTTCTATTTTTGTATTTTTAGCATGAATTTTTGTATTTTTGTATTCTATATGAAATATAAATAATAGTATATTACACACCGAGGGAAGTAAAGTAAGAAATGTCTCAGATCACATGTAATTGTTGGCCGAGGCGAAGCCGAGGTCAACAAACATGTGATCTGAGGCTTTCTTATTTACTTCCCGAGGAATGTATGCTATTTTTTTGCTCGACGAAGGCAGAAAGTGGCAACTTCATTTAGCGCAGCGGGCCGAAAGTTGACGCTTTCTGCCCGTCGAGCAAAAAATAAAATTTTGCTTTATTAAATAATGACTTTTGTTAAATTGCACTGTATTTTCTTAACTATTGACATTTTTTAAGATATAAACTCATCCCGATGTTACACTCATCAAGAGCTTTTATTTGAGTACCCACATGCATTTTCATATATACATATCAATAAGGAAGCTAAAAATTAATGTATCAAATTCTTCTTTACACTATTAATTTTATCGCAAAATAAATCATTTCGAGGTTAATCTGCATTATAACGTATATTTTGACATTTAAAAGAAACGTGAATTTAGGCATTTGCCAAAAATTTGAAGCATGCGCACTAATTTATTTATTTATTTAGTCAGGAGGCAATGTGGCACTTTCCTCTCTAAAAATAGAACCGAAATACGAACTTTCGATCCAGGTATGATAAAAAAAATTTTTCAATCATAGAGGACCCTCTAATGCTTCACATTATGAATTGTGCAGTAAAAATATGAAACCATAACACTTCTTAACAGCCTAAATTACAGTAAAAAAAGAGTGCAAGTCTGTTGAAAAAAATATTGCGTATGATTTAGTACTTATTGTTGGCTAGTTCACACGTTTAATTTACGGGTTTCTTCTTCACACTTCTCTTCACTCGCTTCCTTTCGTTGCATTAAATCATTTTTTACTCAAAAACCATAATTTCCCGTAGAAGTTGTAGTTGTAGTTGAATATCAGCTTTCCTAGTCCATAACACATAAGTGGAGTGAGTTGTAAAGACGTAATATTGTAAGGTCTGTAAACCGGTATGCGGTAACAAGTCCTTCTCGTTACAATACTCACACACTACACATATATGTATATATAAGTAACCATACTTCAATGGTTGTGTTTTTTGCTTAGATAATAACGGACTGAGGTGAGCGTCAAGAGGGCTCACAATATGAGTAAACTGACAATTACAATGGAATAATAATATACGATATTTATTGTAAAAAGATAAAACATAAATCCAGTTCAAGTACCTGACAAAAAGTTACATTGCTTTTACGAGAAATGAAAAAAGTGACACATTCATAAATTAAATCTTTATGTATATATAAAGTATGCGACAAGATTAGCGCATTGTCATCTTATAGTCAAAGCTCCAACATCTGCGGTTGATCTACTTTAGCCTAAACTGAAGATTATTGTCTAGTTTTTTTTTTGTACGGTCCCAAATTTTTTGTCGGTTTCCGGATAAAGATACTGTTGGAAGGAGCATCGACGCTGATTCTAATCGCGATTCACAGAACTATCAAGTAAAAAAAAAAGTTTCTCCCATTAGGAACGTAATTAGCAAGTTTTTATTGTTTTTAATGGGATGATTTTTTTTAGAAAGTTGAAGTTTGATTTAAAATAATTTTTCAGGAAGTAATTAGAGAATTCATAATTTTTTAAATATACAGTATGTGGATGTAATATTCATTTTTTGCTCGACGGGCAGAAAGCGTCAACTTTCGGCCCGCTGCGCTAAATGAAGTTGCCACTTTCTGCCTTCGTCGAGCAAAAAAATAGCATACACTCCTCGGGAAGTAAATAAGAAAGCCTCAGATCACATGTTTGTTGACCTCGGCTTCGCCTCGGCCAACAATTACATGTGATCTGAGACATTTCTTACTTTACTTCCCTCGGTGTGTAATATACTATTTTATGAAGTTTCTACGAATTGAATTATAAAACAAAGTAGCAAAAATCAGGAATTTGTATGTTTCAAGCATAGAAATCTCAGCCGTTTAAACAGTGGAAGAAACACATCAACAGACACGTATTCAATTAGGTATGCGATGTCAAGAAACTCTTAAAATTTTTTAGCCAAAACAAAACTTTCTAGCTTTGAGTTAATCCTACCGACAAAAAAACCCGGCATAACACGAAGCTGTGTTTTTGAGCAATAATAACTCCCAAATTGAAGTTAAAATATCCATTAAATAAAAACTAAAAATTTCATGTCTTCTAAAAGCTGACTCTTCTAAAAATTTTATGTCATTAATTTTTTACGTTTATCATTTTTTGCCGGTATAATACAAAAAAATTAATCATACATTTGTATATTTTTTTTTACTTTTTATATTAATCTATATTATTCAGAGAATAAAAATTTTGTGGCCAGTGTATTTATATGATAAAATGGGTTTTTTATGGTTAAATTTGGTATTGTTGGAAAAGTCTTGACCTGAGATTGTGCATTTTCATGGTTTCATATCATTCTCACCAATACTCAATTTATGATGATAACAATTTAGGCTGCAATCGAAAATACTCTATCTTTAGATACATAATTAAGAAATGACCTTGTATCTCATGAACTATTGTCATTTTTAAAGATATAAGCTCATTCCGACATTACACTCATCAAGACCTTTCATTTGAGTACCCACATCAACTTTTCATATATTTATATGTAATATTGTAACCGTGGGGTTTAGCCCAGGTCCAGTTAGCTACCCATTTCCTCTTTAGAAAGGGCGCCACTGGGATTTTAGACACGGTGTCCCAGAAACCGGAGGAGCATGAGAAGGAAAGGACAGGGTCGTGAGAAGTCCGAGAAAGGCTGCGAATAAAACTGAGAGAAATTATTAGAAAAATATAAATGATTTATTCAATTTAAATTTCAAACTTAACAAATTTCCTTATAAACTAACTTAAATGTGAGAACCTCTCACCTACGCTAAATGGCCCTTGCCAATTTTTCCTATAACTAATTAACCAATTTATTCAACCTCGTCACTCCGACGGAATATCTAAATATCTTAATTTCCTCGTCAACCTGACGGAATACCATAAAATACCAACTAATTACCTCGTCAACCTGACGGAATACCAATTAACATAATTTACCTCGTCAACCTGACGGAATACCAGTTAAAACCTATTCCCGACTGCGCCCCCGACTCGGGCGTCTACGCAGCGGTTTCCTAACTTAATCCGTTGTACCCCCGACTCGGGCGTCTATACAACGTTTCTAAATACTCACTAAATTCCATACAAAAATCGTCCACCGGACGCTAACTTAATACACACTTTCTCTAATTACTCAAATTTCTTCGAATTACTAATTATCTAAATTCCTTGAATTTTACGCTTAACATTTCTTTAATACCAATTACCAAATTCACTAATTTAATTCATTACCAAATTTTATCAATCAAAATTATTCAATTAAATTTATTAACTATTTTCAATAAACTAATTTACTAGATTTACTAAATTAATTAAATTCAGCCCAACGGCCTAGAATTAATTTTTTCAACATTTCAAATTTCAAATTCTACAAATTTAACAAGCCTCATTAAATATTCAACTTACATATATTCCAAAATGACCTTGACTATCTAAATTACACAAATGCTTCTACTATTTCAACTTAATCAAATAATTTTAACTAAATAACTTCCCATAACTAAAAGGCTTGTAACAAACTAATTAATTGACGTTTATGAATAATTTACTTATAAAAGAATCTACTAAATTAAAAGTGACATCTGAGACAATAGCGATCATTAATTGACAAATTTTATTACAGTTAATTCGGCCTCTCAATTTTCAAATTCAAGCTTGGCCTGAAATAATTGTAATAATAATACCTGACTTAACTTTTACAACTCTCCAAACGTTAAGTGAAGTCCCGGTGGAAACGGGCGAAATCAGCGGCTGGTTGGTCTCTCTCTCTCGTCTCCAATAAACTTTCCGGCTCCAAGTAATGGGTTCCCAATTCCGGATCGTAGATTGACTTCCTTCTTGATTGTCCTGAATCTCGATGACAGAATTTATTACACAGCACTACACTGACTCACTGTTGTGCCAAAAGCCTCACTGTCTCAAAGCGTCACTGGCTCAAAAGCCTGGCTCAAAAGGTGTTACTTGTTCCAAGGGCTGGCTCAAAAAAGCATTACTTGTTCCAGGGCCTGGCTCAAAAAGCCTTGATGTTTCTTTTGTCGGATCTTTTATAACCCTTGACTCCGAGTTCTCGAACTTTCCTATTGTCAACCCCGCTTCGTTTTTTGGGGACAGCAGTGGGGACTTTCGATTTGCACGCCCGGTGACAAGTCTGAATTACTTGTCAAAATCGAATGGTAAGGGAAAACCCTCATTTATCGTGGCGTCAATAAAGTGGTCGATAACGACCATGAGAAGTTCAGTTTTCCCTGTCACAATATATATATGTATATATGAAAAATATATCAAAATGCATGTGGGTACTCAAATGAAAACTCTTGATGAGTGTAACATCGGGATGAGTTTATATCTTTAAAAATGTCAATAGTTAAGAAAGTACAGTGCAATTTCACAAAAGTCATTATTTAATAAAGCAAAATTTTATTTATTTATAGCTTACAAGTCACGGCAGTCACATAGTGACTGCAAGGTTGCTAGTAATTACTAAAAAAATTGTAATTGAATCAGGAATTGTGTAACGTCCCACGATTACTGTGATTATCATGGTAATTTCAAAGAAAAATTTTTCTGGCTATCCAATTCCCACAGTAGGCTATATCAAGAAAATTTTCCACGGGATTATAAGCATAACACATACATTGTAAAGATAATATAAAATTTAGATGCTTATACTTGGATTATTTTGAGCAAATCAAGAAAAATGTTACCCCATAGTCTGAAAAATATATTACTTTCCTCCCCTACTTTAACTTGTATTATTTTTTATTTTATTCGAGTTTATTATACTCGCACATATTAATCCTGAGCTGAAAGTATCCCAACCTTTTTTTATTTACATGACATAAATATATTAAAGTGATATGATACAGGATGAATAAATAATAAAATAAAAGGTAGTTTGCGGGTAAATCATTTTTGTCCGAGAATTCTTATCCGTCTTGAGCATACGTACACTAAGTAACCCCTTGGCACTTTACTCAGCCTTGATTCTATTTCGGAAGGAATTCTTTCATTCCCTGCTCTTACTACTCAAACTAAATCCACCTATCACGTCGTCGTTTTTGTCGTCGAAATCGTCGGCGTTGTTGTTGTATGTGTACGTTGCTGATAACATGTTTAAATCTTCACTCACTTTGCCTTTTTTATGTGTGTACATATATTAAGAGAAGAAAATGAAGAAGTAATATGGAAGAAAAATAGTATAAAAGGTTCCTTTGAAGATCCATAGGGGAGAAGACGATTTCGACATCGTGTCATTTTATATCAAATGCTTTCCGTATGTCGCGTGCAATTTAACTAACTTTATGCAATAAAACAAAATTACATCTTTTTTTAGTCTTTTTTTAACAACTTGAGTCGAAATAAATTTACATATTTTAGTGAAACGTGTGATACTAGAATATAAGTCGCGAAGTCGATTAAAATTTTATTTTTTTGGGTGGCTAATGATAAAATTAAATTATAATTTTAATAAATCATTTGAATTTCTCCATAATATACGACACTTTACCATTTTAAAAATCAGAAGTTATAAAATGTAGTTTCTAAAAGTGTGGCTTCTGAAATTTCAAAATAAATTTTTTCATTTAAATAAATAGTATTAAAAAGTCAAAAACTTTTTTTGACCTTTGCTATATTTTCTAGAGTTTTTGCATCTAATTTCATTAATTATTTTCAAGTGTTTCCAATCCTTGTTGTCTTAATAGAGTAATTAACAAGTAAAAAATTTTTTTGGCCTGTGTCGTAAAATGAGCATCCGCGACTGTAATTAAATCTGCCAGACAAATAAATACATGTTCAAAATTTTTTAAAATAAACGGAAAAACAAAATTGAAAAATCGTATTCAAAATTAGAAAAATTTCAGCCCGAAATAACCCTTTTTTAAATTCAAACTTCGAATGTTAATTTTCAGAGCTTTCAATGTCAATATTATATTCTACAATTAAATTCTTATAAAATCTATAATAATTATAATCTGAAACTGTAATTTTTCCAGTTTTCATTACGGAGCGCCACGTTATATTATACAATGTAATTTTTCTATTTTTCTTTTTTTCGTATACATATTATTGACAGAAAATTAAGATAATTTTTTTAAAATTCATTAAAATTTATTATAAACTGACATTTGTTTCAAAATATCAAATTAACGGATGAATATTTCATTATAAATTTAAAATTTATTTTATTAGGGTTGAGATTATTAACCAGCAATTGAATCCACAAGTCCGAAGTTCGAATCCCAGCCAGGATAATAAATTTTACCTTGAATCTTAATATTTATTTCGTCAATTATTTGAAAGCATTTGAATAAACTCTAAAAAGATTAAAATATAAATAAATAAAATGATGAAAAAAATAAAGCGAATTTTGTAAGAATATTCAGAATAACATAAGGTAAAAAGTATGAAAATAAAAAAAAAAAGTATGTTGAGTTGCTGGTAGTAAATATACGGATATTTAAGCTGGTAACCTTGAAGAAAGTAAATAACATTCCAGAGCGTTTGAATAATAAGAAGGAAGCGGGTTAGAGGTGGCGCTGAATTCGGAGCCGGCGTTGCGTGATCGACTTTGACGAGGGACTTTTGAAGGTTGGACTTTTATACACCTATCGCACACTTACTCACTTGTCACATACTCGCATACTCACATATGTGAATAAAATCTAGCATAATGTGTGTAAATCCGTATGCGTGTGCCGGCTTCCGTGGATCCGTTACGGAGCATAACAAAGAAACGACAAGGAGAAGAAGTATCGTGAAGATAGAGACGAAGAACGAATGGGACGTATGCCCAGAAACAGAACAGCTGAAAGGCCCCAAATCGGTAGTAAACAGAATGGAGTAGGGGCCCGATCCCCTCAAGGTGATTCTTGTTTGGTTCGACATCTTGGAGTGGATTTCGACCTTATTAGGGAACTGGACTGTATAGCGGATATTTACATAAATATACGATGATTTTAAGAGCATGTTCATCTTAATATGACTAAGTCTGACTTGCTAGATAATTCAATTAGATAAATCATTAAGATAAGCTCATTTAAATGGATGTTTTTTTAGCTCATGTTATGAGATGTTATGGTTAGTTTTTTATTTTCTTTTTTATAAATTTTAAATTGATGTAAATGCTCTTTCATACACTGAAAAGAAACTAGTTGGTTCAAGAAAACTAATTTCTTGAAAACTTCAATCTTATTTGAGGTATTTAGTTTGAATCAATTTAAAAAATCCACTCGCGAATTAAGAAAATTAAATTAAAAAAGTTCTTCATTCAAGAAATTTAACAATTTAACCAACCACTTTACTATTTTTAAACAAGATAAAAATATATTTGACCGAACAATTTATTTCCACGGTAATGTTTATTCAAGATATTACTGACTTGTTTCAACAAAATCAACAATCCTTCGACTTCTCTTATTTTCTATTCTGTCAAAAATAAGTCTCGAATATCTTTCAGTATGGGTTTAAATAAAATGTTTGTTTTTTTTTTTCTTTTCAGTATTGTTGAAACAAAAGAATAGAAAATTGTCAGAGAAAACGAAATTTTTCTTATTTTTGTAGAATAATGTTGTTCGATATTAAATTTAATTGTACATAATGAAAATAATGAACTCTTGAATCTTCAATTAGCGAATTTTTTTGCCAAGAAAGTGAGTTTCAAAACAAAAATTTTTTGAATTTATACTACTTGTTCTTCTCGAATGACTTTCGTAGATAAGTCAAAAAATTCCATTAAGATTAATAAACTCTACAATTCTGAAAGCGAGCACACTTACGCTTCCTAGCTATCTAACGGCAACCTGAGGCACTAAAACTTCGAACAAAAATAATCTGTTTGTTTTTGGATCAACTAGTTTTTTTTCAGAGTTTGGGTGTCAATATTATGCAGATTAGAAGACTTATTTATTTACTGATCTTAGAATTTGAAAATCGCGATTTTGCTATCACATCTGTCGCGATTAGAGGATAGGAGGTCAGAAGAATGAGTCTTTTGAGGACTTTGATGTATAACAAGTTGGTTTAAGTTAATATGTCTAGTATTGAGAATGGGACAGACAGACATTTATAAAGCAAACGGGATTTGGGTCACCAGTGACGATAAACGGAATAAAAAATATATATTAAGTTAAGAGAGAAGAATAAGATAGATGGTATGGGTTTATAAAGAGAACATAGAGGACTCGTTATTTTATTTTTTGGCTCTATAGTGATAGTTTTTTTACTTATTTATTCTTATTCGAAAAACCTTGAAGTCGCGCTTGGATTCATTGGGGAGAATGGCATTTTGGCAGCACGTGTTCGGCTTTTTTTACTTTATTTTTGTGGAAGTATTATTATTATGGGATACGTCGAAAACGTTATATAGTTATACACGTATATCGAGATGAAGAGGGAGAAGATCTTTTAAAATATACATTATACATATCCGGCAATATCGCGAATTTCATAACAGGAGATGTTGATCATAATAATAACATTCACTATATAAATATATTCTTTTTCATTATTATGATTAATGAGCTGGTATATAATCTTCTCATTATATCACTTGTTTAACAAATAAATTATTTACGACAAAAATAGCTTACATTTCGCTAATTAAAAAATAAATAAAATCCCAAGTGCCAGAATTTCAATCGGCAGTAAATATATCGAGATGTCTTTCTTTGTTCGGGAGCCAGCCCATAAATTTTTTCCTAGTAATTGAAAGAAAAAAGAAAACATTTTAGCGTAGAGGGAAGAGGAAGTAAGAAATTCCTCGGAACCCCTCACTTCGCCTCCTCTTCATTTTAATCCAAAAAATAAATAAAAAAGAAGTGAAGAAAGCGATGAAATGGAATTCAATGATAAACATTAAATATTTATTACTGTCGATAATTTATGGAATTTTATTTTAACTATAGTTAAAATGTATTGAGCGGTATTAATTGATTTTTTTAGAACAATGTATAGTATAATAATAAAAATAGGTAAGAAATAAAGATGAAAAAATATTTTCGGTAGTGAACCACTTTACAATGCTTCACGGAAAAAAGAAAACTTGAAAAATTACATTATAAATAATAATAAGTGTCTTGTCGTATTCAAAACTAGAAAAATTACAGTTTAATTCTTTTAAAATCTGTAATAATTACAATCTGAAACTATTATTTTTCCATTTTTTATTACGGAGCGCCACGTTACATTATATAATGTAATTTCTCTTTTTTTCGTGTTCACACAATGAATTTTGTAAAAATAGTATAGGTAAGTTTTTGAGTTAGACCGTCTTAGGCCGTAAATTTTGCACGACTCATAATGCAAAGCATATATAGACATAAATGGTGTATACGATAAATTTTTCTTATTTTTCATTTTTTTTTTTTAATAACTGCTTGAACTATGTTAAGTAAATGCAGCCAATACCGCGAAATATTAAAAATCAGAATGACCTAAAATAATTTACAACATAAATTTACTTTCTTATCGATTTACTCTATAAATCTGCAATAATATAACACATTTTTTATTAAAATTCAACCAGCTTTATATGTAATGAACTTTTAGATTTTTCAAGCTTTTTTCTTCATTTTCTTGCCCTAAACTTTTCGACCATGAAAAACATTGAATCTGTTGTGTATCAATCGATTGTTCTCCATCCAAAATTCGCGTGTATTTCAAACCACTTGGAAATCTCAGTGATTTAGCTGCACAATTCGTTTTTATGGGTTTCCTTCTATTTCCTTTCTTCTTCAGCGTCTTTCTTCCTCATGAGAATCATCTCCTTCTCTCAGAGCTGGAATTACTAAACTACCTATACATATACGGTCTAACCAAAATTCTGTTATTAGGTTTTCCACCAACATACGTGGTATACCATCCTCACTCCTATCGCGGTCTATATGTTTTTTATTTCCCGATCTTTGATGGTGTCTTTGCGAGATGCACGGCAACATTGTATTATACCGGGACATATAGTTGAGTCGAGTACCCATACCAAGTTGAGAATAAAGGAAAGGGCTCGGTGTGGTGTATTGGTATTGCTTTTCAGGCCGGAGATTTCGTGAACAAGGAAACACGCGTCACTTATCCTCAAATTGTCCGTAGTCACGATTTATTGCCCAAAATTATATGTATTATGCTTGGTGTGCTAAGCTATTGCGTCAGGGATGCTTTATTAAGAATCGTCTAACATCCGCAATTAATATAATCGCTTTTTTACTCATCTGGTGTTTTATTTTTTTCTAAAAATTTATTACAAAGATAGAAGATAAAATTAATTTTTGTAAAACATAAAAACTATTGCTACGTAAAATACTTATTTTTTATACACAAACATTAGTTCTTCTAATCAACTTATGGTTGTTGATTTGCAAAAAATTTTTTATTTAGATCATAGAAATATTTTTGCATATGTTTGCTATTAAAAAACAATTTTTTTGTTCCATAAAATTAATTTATAAGAAAAATTTCTTTCTGTTTTATTTTTTCTGAAATCCGCAAAAGAAATTTCAAAATTGCCATCTTTAAATATTAATATTGAAGGCTCATAATTTCATTTTCAATGTTTATTTATTTTAAATTTAAACAAGAAGTAAAAAGTGAAATACTTCAGTAGTGAAATTTTATTTTAACCCGGCATAGACTTCTACTTCTTAAAAAGTTTCATTTACGTAAATGACTTCTATTTCCGTTCAGAAATATCAATTTCACAGAAATTTCCTTTGTTCTTAACAAAAATAAAACTTTTTAATAAATTGAGTATTTAAAAATAATGAAAGCCAATTATGAAAAAGTTTATTATTTTTTATTCCTAAATATTGATAAAAATCGAACAGAACAATGGAATGCATAGTGTCTAACCCTAGTGGCGACATTCTGAAACTTGACGCTTTTAGAATAATCATAAGAGTTAAAAATGTAGTCAGTATTATCGATTGTCAGTTATGAGCGATCTATATATGGCGCTTAAATTATTTTTGCATCGATTTGAAAAGTTCGAACTATTCGAAGAATTCAAGAATGAGTCAAACTATTCGCATACCCGCTAGTTTATTGACTTCACTATTACCTGACCAAACAACTTGTATTTACTAGCGATGTTATTGTCTGAAAGAAAATTTTATTATGAATTATTTAATATGCATCTTAAAGAACGAACGTGGTGGGTTTTTTTCAAATGATTAATTAAAAATTGGATCCTGTCACTTAGATAACATATAAAAACAAATAATTAATAGATTAGGTTATCAAATATATTAATTTTTAATAGATAATTAATTAAAAAATCTATAAAGCTATTTTAATTTAATTGTAAGTGCTTCTTTATTGCAAAATAAACTATTTAATTAATTGTTTTTTCTCTATCAGTTGAGCGAGTTATCGACCGAGATTTTTGGTGACTACGACGACGCGCGCGCATTAAGAGGCGTCGCCTAATTCAAACTTATATTTGACGCTTATGTTGATTATTTAAAAAAAAAATTGAATTTTAAAATACTCAGATAGAAAACTGTTAAATATTTCTGCCTTAAAATTTTTTTTATAAATTCTAAGGCTGTGCAAATTTCAGTTGAGTCAAATTAAATCAATGAAATAATATTTTTACATTGTGAGGCGTCCTCTTTTGGATTTTCCAAACTTATTTAATTTATTACGAAAATTATTACAACGTCATTGGGGTTAAGTGTATTGTCAATAAAATTTCAAAGTATCTGTGGGAAACTTATCGTCCCCTTTTCAAGTCCTTCCACCCTAAGGGTTGATAACAACTCTGTAGATAGATATATGGAAATTTTAGTACCAGGTAGTGAAAGTGAAACGACTAATGTAAATGACCGAGATAGTTATATATGTAGATGAAAGTGACAACTGACCAATAGGGAGTTTAAAATAAATCCATGGAATATTTAGGTAAAAGACCCTCGTGCGCTATGATATAACATATAACCCTTTTCATAAAATCCTTAAGCATTATCGCCTTTTCCCAATATCATACAGGGGAATAAATGTATCACAGATAATCGGGTAGCATAAAATACACACTATTATGTATAACACATAATATATCGGGATTACATTTTTTATGCTTAAAAAAGTTTATTATCATGATTAATATTTTTTAGTACACAGAAAAAACAAATTTCTCGCGTTAAGAAAATTTTAAGAAAGACAAAAGTTATTTTGGAGCAAGTAGAAATTTTCTTGGCTCAAAAAATTCCTTAGTATGTTCTTGAGCCAAGAAAATTTACACTCCAGTCAAGAATTTTTTTTTTTTCAGTGTAAATTTCATAGAAATCTAAAACTGTTGCTCTTCTCAAGGCGGAACTTTCGAAAAATTCTGCTATTCTCTGACTCAGTTCATCGAGCTGATTCAGAAAATACATATGATTCAAAAGTTTATGTATGTGTGTATTTAGATATTTATAATATATACGATATAACGCGGCTATATAAAATAGAAAAATTACAGTATATAATGTAACGTAGCGCTTCGTGATGAAAACTGAAAAAATTACAGTTTCAGATTGTAAGAATTACATTGTATAATATAATATTTACATTAAAAGCTTTGAAAATTGACATTCAAAGTTTAAATTTAGAAAAATGTTATTTCGAACTGTAATTTTTCTAGTTTTAAATACAACGGGACACTTATTACTATTTATAATGTAATTTTTTGAGTTTTCTTTTTTCCGTGTAGCGCCTCTAATTCATAATAGATCTTCTCCAAACTCAACATACTTCATCTTTAGCCAAATACCAAGGTTATGTTCAAATACGAGCTTAATCGGTCAAGTAGTTTAGAAATTGCAGAATTTCAAAATTTTCAAAATCGTAAAAATTCATATTTTGGCAGTTTCTTTCGCGGATAATTTTTCAATGAAATAATTTATCGAATTTTTGTAAATTGCGTTTTAAAGCCCATTAGACGAGCTTTAATTTTCATGTCATTTTATTTTCCTAGACTGAAAATAACCTATTCGTGTGTTCATATTTAATGAAATTTTACTATTGCATTTGTTTTAAGTTAGGGAAAATGGATTCCTTAAATGTGATTGAATTCTATTTTCGCTGCCGAATAACACTTTAATATTTAAAATTTTACTGAAAAATAGAGCCGTCAATTAACGCGAGAATAATAATTGTTGATTCATCTCAGCAAAACGAGTCCCTAAAGAGTAATTTACGAAAAATAATCTCCCTATCTATTTAAAAATTTCCATAAAATGATAATTACACATCTCGTAGCTTGTATTTTTTTATCCGAGATAAAATACTCCCAATTTTGTCCGAGTCATACTCTTACAAGATTATTGTCTATACGGCCATCTGCTCGGCCAACTGCACAGCCTTAAGCCTGGAGGGCGAGCATCGATAAAACGCGTTGTAGTACACAATAATTCCAGGGTACTTTTTATTCCATCTAATTTTACAAAAAATAACAAAGAGAATAGAACCGGGAAATATTTGTTGGGAGTTGGAATAAATTTAGTGTGTGAGGCTCTAAAAGCTCTAGACCATACTACCGAACAATTTTTCCAATCGATTTCCATTCTACCGTACCGGATAGAAGCGTGTTCTTATACGCAACGAGAAAAGAAGAGCAACCCTCTTATGTCGTGTACTTATGTTGGCTGGTACTTTTGTACCGAGTAAAAATGAATGAAATGCGGCTGAGCCTGGGGGACGGCATGTTGTGTGCTCTAGACTCTGCTCTAACGAACCACTTGTGGGCAATGTTGAAAATTCCTACCCTCGGAATCTGTGATTTAATTTTTTTTTTTTTTTTTTTTTTTCAAGTACTCTGCTCGTCTATTGACGCACGGTCACTTAGGTAAGTACTATCGACCTTTACTTTCAGCACTTAGTTGATTCTAGGTCAATTAATGCTTTCATACAGAATATTAGTGGTAAATTAAAAAAAACCTACTGATTCAAGAAAAATATTTTTTTATTAATATTCCAATCTTTTAGTTTGAGAAAAAATTAAATTTTAGTACTGCAAAAAAAAAACTTGATTAAGGAAAAATCTTCTCCTGAAAATTTTACTCTTGTTTCGAGATATTCAGTGGGATTAATTCAAAAAATTAACTCGTGAAGTAGAAAAAAAAAATTTTATTATTTTAACCAACTAAGGATAGTGTTTTTACAAAGTTTTTACAAATTACCACTTATCGGCAATTTAAGTATAGAAGATCTAATCCACCTCAAAATATCCTTTCTTAACCTTATATTACAATTGAGAGCTTTCAGATTATTGGGAAGTAGATTGAAGTATTTTATTGTAATATAAAGTGCATTTTTAGTACTTAGTGTTCTATTAATTTTTGGTAGAGTTGTCTAGCTATATTTCATCTATAAATTTTTTTTCGCGATGAAATTAATTCTCGATTTGAAGAAAAAAGAAAGTATTATTAGTTTTGTATTATTAGTTTAGTTTATTACTATTTTAAAATAGTAATTTTTTATGTCAAATTTGATTGGATCTCAAGAGGATATTATACTTTTGATAAAAAATTTCAAGTTTTCAAACCAAAAAAATGAGTTGCAAGACGAAAAAATTCTATAATTAAAAAATAAAATTATCTTAAAAATACTTTTTTTTTGATTAAAAATACATTTTTTTAATCGCGATAATTTTTATATCAGTGTTTCCGATTTGCAAGAAAGATTAGTGACTTTGATTACGACATACTTTGCAAGTATCATATTATTAATGTTATTTTTCGATTATAAATTATCCAACTTTTTAATACGTATAAAATAAATAACAAAAAAATAGAAACCTAGCCTGAGTTTGGGATAAATTATTTGCGGAGATGTATTTTTGTTATGTGTGAAAATAAATGTAACAAAGCAAGTATCGTATTATAGGTCCTTTATTTTTAGTGTTTCATTTTTTAGGGACGTTTATCCTTGTTGGGGCATAGCAGGGTTGGACCCTCTGCTCTGGTTTCTCTCGTCTCTCGTCTCTCGTGTGTATATGTATATAAATGTATAAATGTATTCACATGTATGCCTATCGCGTATTTTGTAGGCACGAGGCACGAGGCGTATTTGTGAGCTCCGAGCTTCAGCTACGAGGGAGATACGACCATGCCAGTTCCCAATTAAACAAATGCCACCCAGTTTGCAAAAGCACCCCTCGCTATACTACACAGCGGAGGCACATTCTGGGTCTACATTTTACACTCTACTGTTGTAATGGTAAAGGGAGGTTTTGGTCAGAGGGTTGCACGTGTCGACATTTTGCCCACTATTCCCATACAGTCTTTCTATACTATGTTTTGCTTAACTTTATAGTTAATGTTATTTTGAAATGCTTTTTTTTCACCTTTGTTATTTTTTTGCATTATGATTACTAGCAACCTTGCAGTCACTATGTGACCGCCGTGACTTGTGAACTATAAATAAATAAAATTTTGCTTCATTAAATAATGGCTTATGATAAATTGCTCTGTCCTTTTTTAACTATTGACATTTTTAAAGATATAAGCTCATTCCGATATTACACTCATCAAGAGCTTTCATTTGAGTACCCACATGCTTTTTGATATATTTTTCACATATACATATATATTAGGGTGTGCCAAAATGTAACTTCCATGAGAAACCTATTAAAATTAAAATTTTGAGTTCCGCTTTTAACATCAGCTGTGTTTAGGCATTTTCTGAGATATTTCGAGGTGAGAGGATTTATTTGATTTTCATAGAATTTTTAACAGGTGATTCAACTCGGCACTTCTGACCAAATTTTGAATTTTCAGCGGAAGTGCCCAAACTAAGCTTCTGTTAAAAAATTCTATGAAAATCAAATTTATCGTCTCACCCCAAAATATCTCAGGACACGCCCAAACGCAGGCCCTGTTAAAAGCGGAACTCAAAATTTTAATTTTAAAAGGTTTCTCACGGAAGTTACATTTTGGCACACCCTAATATACATAAAATATATGAAAAATTGATGTAGGTACTCAAATGAAAGGCCTTGATAAGTGTAATATTGGGATGAACTTATATCTTTAAAAATGTCAATAGTTCACGAGACACAAAGTCGTTTCTTAATTATATTAAATTAGACTATGCTTTCTTAATTATTGATATTTTTAAAGATGTAAGCTCATCCCGATGTTACACTCATCAAGAGCTTTCATTTGAGTACTCACATGAATTTTTATATATTTTTCATATATGCATATATATAATATGTATAAATATATGAAAAATTGATGTGGGTACTTAAATGAAAGGTCTCGATGAGTGCAATATCGGGATGAGTTTATATCTTAAAATATGTCAATAGTTCATAAGGTACAAGGCCATTACTTAATTATGTATTTAGAGATAGACCATTTTCAAATGCAGCCTAAATACTTATCATCATAAATTGACTATTGGTGACAATGTACTGAAACCTTGAAAAGGCACAACTCCAGATCAAGACTTTTCCAAAGATACTAAATTTAACCATAAAAACCCATTTTATCATATAAATACATTGGCCACAAAATTTTTCTTACTCTCTTAATAATATAGATTATTTTTTTTTCTTGTCACTAAATTATTTGCTTATACATCGTTAACATTTACTTGGTTAAAAAATACATACCAAGAGATGTTAATTAGATGGATCTGTGTTTTTGTAGTCCTCACAGAGCTGGTACTTCATAAATGAGTACATTAGACCGTCAAACATTGGAGTATCCTTTGTTTAGCAGCAACCGCTCAGTGGTGTTAGTGTTTTATTTGGCTAGAGGTTAGTCAGTCGATCCGCTTAACCAACCTTAATCATTATCTATCTTCTATTCTCTTTTCCTCGATCATCATTATCACCATAGACAATTTGCAATTTTACTTAGTCAATCTGTGAATTATTCCGAAAGTAAGAAAAATGTTTGAGTCTATGTGAGTAAAATTAGGGATGAAGTGAGTTTGGAATTGGGGTTTATTACATGAACTCCCTGGAGAATCACGGCGAAAAGAGGAAACAAAGCGAGAAGAGAAGAGGATTGACGTACGTCTCAGTGAATCAGAAAGATAATCGGTTCTACTTAGCGGCAGTATTTTTTTTTGCCGAGTATTTTATTAGATAAGTCCACTACAAGGATGAGTTACTTTGTCCTAATCTTGGGGACGCTGACAGAACGTAATTGCTATCGATCCAATGGACCGCCAGAATTAAACGAGAGAGCCGATTATTGCTAGAATTTTATTATCTACTTGAAAAAAGTAGTTAGTTTTATCTTGATCGCTTATTGTGCTTATGATTACATTCTTTCATAACAAGCATCGTTTCTTTGTATACAAAAAATTGGTTCTCTTTTTTTTTCAATGAAATTTTATCTAAAAAACTGATTGATCTTGCTTGCTAGTAACGCGCTATTTTGGATATTCCAATTTTTTAATTATTTACTTAATTATTAACAGTTCCATTGCTGACGATGTGAAATATTATTAAAAAAATCACAATGTTTACTTTGTCATCCGATAAAGAAATTACGTAAGCCATTAAATCACATCAAGATCAATTAGTCATTTGTCCTCCATATATTATTTGATGATATTTACACTATAAATTTAATCTGTAAGGCTACATTTTTAAATTATGTCAAGCAAATAGATTAATTATTAAATGACACATTAGTTTTAAAAAATTTCCAAGTATATAAAGAGCCCGTCGCCTTTCTCCATTACAATCAATCAATCAATATGTTACCGATTTATTCTAAAATACTCTTACTCTTCGTTTGCATCTCTTGTAAGTCATAATCTATATTATTATTATTATTATTATTATTATTATTTATTTATTTAATTGGCCATGGAGTCGAAACCCCTTGCGGCCATCCATAATTGATACAAAAATTTACATATAATTATATAATATGTAAAGCAGTTATATCGCATAAAATACAATATAATATGTATAACATAATATAATATATCGCATCACTCAATCATCACCAAAACGCACATAATAGCAATGTTTTAATATTATAATCTATTATTTTCTAAAAAGTATTGATAACAGGCAGTTCGAAATTCTGTAAACGTTGACAACCTTGTACAGCAAGCTGGCAATTGATTCCAAGTTTTAATCGCAGATATCAAGAATGATTTTTCATATTTTGCAAAGTGATAAAGAGGCAACTCAAGGTAGTCCTGACGAATGTCGCCTCGGCGTAGACGAGGCTCAAGAATTTTTAAGTCTCGCTTAATTAGAGGCTTTTGATTGAGATACAATGCTTTATAAATAAGACATGATAAGGAAAATTTACGTCTGGAACCAATTTTCAGCCAACGGAGGTCGGCATAATACTGAGTGACATGTTCATACTTAGATATTTTAACAATATACCGTACACAAGCATTTAATTTTCTCTGAAGTCTGATCTGTTGCTGACCAGTAATATCAGTATAAACAGCTGCACAGTAATCGAAAATTGGGAAAATAAGAGTAGTAACTAGTCTTTTTCTAATCGGCAACGAAAAAACATCTCCATTCATTTTTAATTGAGCAAGTACTCGCATGCTACGCTTACAGATATCAGTAATTTGTAAAGACCACGTTAAAGTGTCTTCAAGTATAATTCCTAGATATTTAACTGATTTACAATAATCTATAACAGTATCATTAACAACAGTATTCGGAATTACTTCACGATGAACATCAGCCAATTTCTGTGCCTATCCAAAAATCACAGCCTTGCTCTTATTCGGGTTTAGTTTCAGACCATTTTTAGTACACCATTCTAAGATTACAGAAATTTCCTTATTAAGAGTTCTCACAGAGCTATTGATATCGCAAGGTTTACATGTCAAGTAAGCCACTAAATCATCCGCATAAAACATGTGTTTGCAGCGTTTAAGCAAACCACCCAAGTCTACAACATAGATGGAGTAGAGTAGTGGTCCAAGGACACTGCCCTGTGGAACACCACTAAGTATTTCTTTCCATTGTGATATACCAATGTTATCAATACGTATTGCTTGTAATCTATTTTTTAAATATGACTCAATCCATTCAATAGCCAAATCTCCAAAACCCATAGCTTTTAATTTAAATACTAGAACCTCATGCACAACAGAGTCAAATGCTTTACTGAAATCAAAAATACAGCAATAGTAATCATTGTATTTTCAATGCCTAACCTAATATCATCACATAATCTCAGAATAGTGTCCTGTGTATTTAGACCTTCCCTAAAACCAGTTTGGTAATCATCAATAATCCCATTAATAGTTAAATAATTCAAAATTTGATCGTGAACACATCTTTCTAATGATTTCGATAATATACAAGTTAATGATATTGGCTTGTAGTCTGAAAACTCAGTTGGAGTGCGAATTTTAGGTATAGGTAATACATAAGATTGTTTCCAGATAGAAGGGAAGTATCCTGAAGAAAGTGATCGATTAAACAGATCAGTAATAGACTCTAGAAAGTAAGGTATTCGAATTTTGTATGTCTTTATATCAAAACCATCAGGGCCCTTCGAGCTGGAGGTTAGTCTCATGATTCCCTTCTTTACAACATCACAATCAAGTTTTTTAAATTCAAAAGTAGTCTCATATCTAATTAAACATCTGCTAATGTAATTGTAATCGATAATGCCCGAAAATGAACTCCCCACTGACACAAAATAATTATTTAATTCGTCTATATCAATATCATGATAAGCATTGGACTCTGTACTTTTAACCAATCCTAAATTCCGGAAATCATTCCAACAAGATTTCGCATTTTTACAGTTACTAAAACGATGAACAAAATAGTTTTTCTTAGCTTCCAGAATTCTACATTTAATTACTTTTCGCAGATTAGCATACTCTTTAAAAGCAAATCCCGATCTTCTGTAGATCCTATAGAGCTTTGAACGGCGACGCTGAAGAGTTCTGATGTCCTGGTTGATCCATGGTGCCGGTTGATCCCGAATGACAGTCTCTCTGATCGGCACCATTGCTTCTATAACCTCTCCCAGATGTTGGTGCAAACATTCATTCATATTGTCTACAGATTTTTTATTGTATCTGTTTTTGTCATTAGATCATCATTAGATTTATCTGTCTACATTATATTATATGAACAACGTGGCAGTAAACAGGGCGTGTCAGGTTGCAAGATCAACTTGTTGGTAGATAGATGCGTCATTCAAGACGCAATCTACTACCAACGCAACCTGTCCATGGCCTGGATTGACTACCGTAAGGCATTTGACTCAACTTCACATGAGTTGATTCTCTATCTGCTCAAATGCCTCGGAATCAATCGCCAAACAGTGGGATGCATACAACGTACGATGCAGCTCTGGCGAACGCGTTTTTACATAGGAAGTGGAAATGCATTGCACGTAACCGGAGCTGTTCAGTACAAGAGAGGCGTCTTTCAGGGAGATTCTCTAAGCCCTCTGTTGTTTTGCATCTCACTGCTGCCAATATCTGTTGCCCTCCGACAAACTCGTGGGTACTCTGCGGGGCCACCGAGTGATCGAGTATACTCGATCACTCACCAACTGTTTATGGATGATCTAAAGATATACAGTGCCAACAAAGATCATCTACAAACGGCCCTCAACATCGTAGCAGAGTACACACGAGATGTCGGAATGTCTTTGGGTTGGACAAGTGTGCGGTCGTACACCTGGCGAAGGGTAAGTGCTCTGATACGGGTGGAGATGTCGAATTAGTGGATGGGAGCGTCTTAAGAGAATTAGACGCCGGAGAGTTGTACAGATATCTAGGGATTGAAGAGCGGCGAATGCATGCCGTCTCTGAAGTCCGAACAACTCTTCGCAGCGAGTATGTTAGGAGACTCCGGAAGATTTGGTCATCAGAACTTTCCGGCAAGAACAAAGTCTCAGCTACTAACATGCTCGCTGTCCCGGTCCTACTTTACTCTTTTGGGGTCCTGAAATGGCCTCGAAATGAGTTGAAAGATCTCGACATCAAAACCCGTAAAGTCATCAATATGAATCAGAGCATGCACCCTAACTCATCAGTCGCCAGGATGTACCTCTCCCGGAACATCGGAGGGAGAGGATTGCAGAGCTTGGAGCGGCTTCACGATCGTTTAGCTCTGGGTTTAACATACGAGGTTGCCAATTTCACAGCAGACGAGGACGACTTCCTGATGCAATTTGTTCATAGTCATGAAAATGCGCGGAAGGGATCGTTCTTGTATAAGGCAGCAATCTACGCGGCAAATACCTTAGGTCTCGGAGAAATAAACGCTCTCATTGAACTCCCGAAAAAGGAGTTCAAGAGCGTCGTCAGGATAGCCGAGGAGAAAAAACTCCTCGGTGAACACATGGACAAGTCCATGCACAGCGTGTATTTCAAACACGTCCGTGACCATGGCTTGTCCACCCAGCTGACATTCTCCTTCTTGGAGTCAGCTGGCCTGATGTCCGAGACCGAAGGGTTTATATTTGCCTGCCAAGATGGTGTTATCAACACTCTCGAATACCGTAGCAAGGTGCTCCAGGCGCAGCTTCCGGACACGTCCTGTCGGACGTGTAAACAACATCCGGAGACGCTGATGCACCTTTTGTCGGCATGTCCTGTGCTGGCAAGAGGTGCCTACATACAGCGTCACAATGCTGCCCTGCGAGTACTCTATTATCATCTCAGATATAGCTACGGTATCGATGAGACACCAGTGCTGCCTTAACTGCCAGGAGATATTCCGCAGGTTGTTGAGAATGACAGTTCCAAAATTTATTGGAACATACCATTCGCAACAACCCGGCGGATTGACCACAACAAACCTGATATTGTGCTCTTCGACAAGGCTACTCGTGACATTTATGTCATTGAGTTTTCGGCCCCAGCCGAATACAATATCTCGGCCAAAGAAGAGCACAAACACCAGATATATCAGGATCTCCTGTTTGAAATTGGCAAACTCTACCCAGGTTACCGTGTCAAGCTCGTCGTTTTGGTTGTCGGCGTCCTTGGAGGGATGAAACAGTCTTTTGTGTCTTCACTTGCGAAGATACCGGCTTGCAGTTCAGCAGCCGTGTCTCTAGCAGTGCGGATGCAAAAGGCTGTCATTTTGGGATCTCTGCGTCTACTTAGGCAAATGAATTTGGCCTGCTGCACTCACTAACCGCCTTGTTGTGCGGAGTGGTGCAGCAGTAATGGATGGCGCTCAGGTTGGGCCCTCGGAGAGTCGGACTCCGGGGAAAACCCCCCTGAGCAATTAATAACAAATAATAATAAAAATAGATTTTATTTTCATAGAATTTTTTAGCAGGAGGTTTAATTGGGCGAAAATTTGAATTTTCAGCGGAAGTGCCCTAACTAAGCTCCAGTTAAAAAATTCTATAAAAATCAAATTTATCGTCTTACCCTAAAATATCTTAGGAAAGGCCTAAACACAGCTGATTTCAAAAGCGGAACTGAAAATTCCAATTTTAAGAGGTCCATCAAGGAAGTTACATTTTGGCTCACCCTAAGATATATGTATATATGAAAAATATATCAAAATGCATGTGGGTACTCAAATGAAAAATCTTGATAAGTGTAACATCGGGATGAGCTTATATCTTTAAAAACGTCAATATTTAAAAAAGTACAGTGCAATTTAACAAAAGTCATTATTTAATCAATCAAAATTTTATTTATTTTTAGCTTACAAGTCACGGCAGTCACACAGTGACTGCAAGGTTGCTAGTTTTATCATCATTATGATGTTAATAAAAATTTTAAATGCAATATTTTATTAATTTTTTTTCTTTTTTATTTTAAAGGGATTGAAGCGATTCCAAATCCCAAATGTGATACGAATGAATATTACAATTATAAAGACGGTGGTGATGCGACATGTCAAGATCCCGATGGCTCGAGTTTTGACGTAATTGAAAATACTAATGGATGTCATTGTCTTCCTGGTTTCGTAAGAAACGAACACTATCAGTGTGTAAATCTCGAAGAATGTCAAGAACAAACTAACGAGCCTACAAGTAACTCTGAGAATTCTTACAATATCCATCCGAATAATCCAGAAACAATTAAACTGCTGAGAGAAATTTTTGGAACGCCTAATGATTGGTACGCTCAAAAGAGCCAAGATCAAGTTGACGACGAGTACCCCACACTAAGAAAAGACACTCAGGAGGTTCTTAGAGAACCCAGGGACTCTGGGTATGTGAATCACCACATTGATCTTGACCTCGATGACCCAGAAACTCAAAGAATTCTCCAGCAAATCTTCGGGCCGAATAATTATGATATTCATAGAAATCATCAAGCTGAAGTTGATATTAATAATCCGGAGTTCAAGAAAAATGTAGAAGAAATTTTTGGCACACCTCCTAAGGGCTCTTGATATACTCTGATAAAGTAAATTATAGAATTGAGCTTGATGCTTCTCAAAATTAATTTTATTTCATCTAAATATTTGTCAGATAATGAATATGTATCTATTATAGTTGAAAAATTGTATGATTCATTTTTTTAAATTAAATAGACTTGTAGCTCAATATTAAATAAACACTTCTTCGCACTAAATTAATCAGTAATCGTTCATAAAACTTATTTATTTATGTTTAAAAAATTATTTCTGTGAAAACCTTTTTTAATATGGCCTGATGGTTTTGTTTTAGACTTATCTTAAACTATGTTTTATGCAAAATAAAAATGGAAATTAACTGAACTGAAAATTAATTTAAGAACAGATCAATTATATAGATTACTACAATACGTTCAGCAATATCGCCGTCGAGTTAAAATATTTTAAATAATATTATAAAATAATTAAGCACCTTTTTTTTTTTTAATTTTACTAAAAAAAAAAAATTAGCACATGTGTACAATTTTGTATGGCTTGGCATGAGCTGATAAAAATAGATCTGCTTATAAATAGCACTATCAGTCAGTGTCTGATAATAAAAACTGAATTCTTGTTAAATTTTTTATTTTAATATATTTTCTATAAATATTTTCTCAAAATAAATAACAAATATACGCTTTAAAAAATCAAAAAAATGATTTTTATCCTAGGACTCTAAACCTCACTCTCTTGTCAGGAGAAAATTCAGCGATCATGTGCCCTCTGTCGGTAATTTTCATTACTAACGTTGGTCAAAAGATTATTCATGCAATTTTTATATCAGAAAATTTCTTGACGGGTTTTGATTCAAAAATATCAACCATTATTTAAATGAAGAGAATTATGAAGACATGTACATCGTCACGAATTATGTCAATGTATGCCTATTTACACTTTATCGTACTATCTATTTTTTTAACACAACATACAAAAGTTCAGTTATAGTCGTCTCAGTCTATAACTTATTTTTCAACCGCAACGAGTACCATGTTTATTTTATTCGTAGCGACAAGTGTTCAAAGCTATTCAAGGTCCGTTTTTCTCCACGTTTCTATGAAATTATCTTGAGTAAACGTATGACGTTCATGTAACCTGATGTTCTACCAAAACCAAACATGCGTTACCATCTATCTTATTGCGTTATACTTATATAAATTGACGTCTGTATTATTTTATGATTTATAATTATCAAACAATAATCAATATTAATCGTGACTATGATTAGTTTAGTTCTTCTACTTGTGTTACACGTTACAATAATAACCTCCTTCCCCGCACATATGTTCGTATACTCGTCAAAATGAAACGACGTCAGTTAATTAGATATCTGGAGTAATCTATTCTAAGTAAACAAAAATTGTAATAAATTTTTTTTAATGTTTTACAGATAACGTAAGTTAGTCATTCGACAGCTCGATCATTATATTATTGTTATGATTTTTGAAACCTATATAAAGAAACAATAATCCCAGTATATTTTAGTGTTATCAAAAATGTTGTCTAAAAATTATAAAATTATTTTTCTTGCTGCGGTATTTTGTTTCTCATGTAAGTACTTGCATAGTGTTTTTTGATCTTTAATTTGGAAAAAACTATTTTACTTTGTAAATGAAAATTTTTAAATGTCTCCTTTGAGGATTAATTTATTTTTTAAATCAAGTTTTTAGAAGTTTTTAAATTCAAAAAATCATTTTGCTGTTTACTTTTATAGAGAAGTTTCGTATTTTAAAATTAATTTGAAGGTAATAAATAAATTCACGGGCAGAATTTCTTTAAAAATTAGAAAATTAAATTTTTAAATGCAATTTTATCTATTCAAAAATTGCTGGTGCTGTAAGTCAAAAAGTTATTGATCAATTTTATTCTACTTTTCTTTACATCATTATCGGAAATAATTTACTTAACATTTTAGAGATTTGGAACAAATAAAGTGCACTTTTAGAATGAACAATTGTCTGACAAAATAGTGCAAAATTTTAACTTTTTTTTATGAGCTTTCTTTATTTTTAATTTTATCTTTTTTTTTTTTTTTTGTCATTTTAAAAGTTTATCACAAGTATACAGCAATTTTTTTTGTTTCGTATATATTTTTTTATTTAATAAAATTTTTTTAAAACAATATTATTAAAGGGATCGAAGCAATACCAACCGGAAATGTCGATAAAGATTACTTAAACTTGAACCCTAGAAACATAGGAACTTCCCACGATTGCCCTGAAAATGCATACTTTAGCGAAATAGTACCAGTTTGTGAAGCTTATTGCAACGATCCACATCCTACCTTGTGTTACAGAGTAAGAAATTTTTATATTTAACTTAATAAAATCAATCAATGATTCACTAACATTTTTTGTATTCCAGTTCGGTTCAGACGGCTGCTTGTGCATTGAGGGCTACATCAGGAACGCAACTAGCGATTGCATAAGAATCGAAGACTGTCCTACCGAGTCAGAGTATTCAGAAGAATTAGGAAATAATTCCTACCAATACAAAGATTGGCCGGAAGCCGAACCATCGAGGATTGATGATATAACCGACCAATTCAGTGACGAGGAATGGCAAAAGAGACTCGAAGAAATTTTTGGAACTCCCGATAAAACTTCAGTAGAAATTGTTGAATAATCAATAATCAATTAGTACATTAATTTTTATTCTTATATCAGTTACAGAAATTTATTGAAGCCTCGTGTGTTTTTTTAGCGTTGTTTTGTGTTTTTCAATGTAAAAGTTTTAAAGTTTCACTTTTAAAATAAATGAGTTAATAATGAATAAAAAAATTTTAATCTTATTGATAATCTACATTATTAAGAGAATAAGAAAAATTCTGTGTCCAGGATAGTAATAACATAAAATCGGTTTTTGGATAAAATTTAGTGTCATTGCAAAGGTCTTGAATTTAATTTATGCCTTTTCAAGGTTTTATATCATTCTCACCAATAGTCAATTTATTATGATAAGTATTTAGGCTGCATTCAAAAATGCTTTATCTCTTGATACATAATTAAGAAATGACCTTTAATCTTGTAAAATATTAACATTTTTAAGGATATAAGCTCATCCCGATGTTACACTCATCAAAACCTTTCATTTAAGTACCCACATCAATTTTTCATATATTTATATATATATTATATATATGTATATATGAAAAATATATAAAAATGCATGTGGGTACTCAAATGAAGGCTCTTGATGAGTGTAACATCGGGATGAGCTTATATCTTTAAAAACGTCAATATTTAAGGAAGTACAGTGCAATTTAAAAAAATTCATTATTTAATAAAGCAAAATTTTATTTATTTATAATTTACAAGTCACGGCAGTCACATAGTGACTGCAAGGTTGGTAGTTATTATTAAGAATAATTTAGATTTGAATTTTTATTTACGGAAGTTGAAAATTCAAGTTTTAAAAAGCTCAAGATAAATTTATATTTAAAGTATTTCAGTAGTGGATTTAAAATTAAACGACCATTTAAAGATCCATGGTGACATGTAACTTACGGAAGCTAAAAGCTACTGTAGACTAGATCAACAGAGAGATACAGAGAGATAATATAAACATAAAGTTAAGTAAAAAGCCTCTTGAACGTTATGTTTTCCACTTGGGTAAAAACAATGTGATATATAGAAAATAAAATCTTAAAAACACTAGACGTATTAGTAGAGTACCCGAGATTAGTAGCAATTTGTTACGGGCATTACGCTGACAGCCAGACAAACTTTTAGATAAATTGAGAAAGCAGAGGTACCTTTTACAGATGAGATGCATATCGCAAATAGTTGAGTCATGATGTCATCGACACGGCTGGATAAGAACCAAGTAACAAGTGGTCGTCCGGAAAATTTATTTTACTTTTTAGATAAGAATATTCCTCCTTCTACGTTACCGGGTACTTTAAGGGCAGAAATCACCGGGTAAGTCCAGTTGAGGACGAGAGTTTTGACCAAGTATATAGTTTTTTTTATTTCAAAATGGTGTGCTACAGTATTAGGATCTTTTTGAGCTTTGCATTTGTCAGTTTTACTCGTAAGTTCAAATTATTTTTTACTATTTTATTATTAATCATTTTTGCTTAAAAATTTTTGAAAAAATGTGATTTTGTAATGAAAAAATTTGTGTAGTAAATGATTTTCAATTGATTCAATCTCTTCGGAGTGAAATTCACTCCGAAAAGAATGTTAATAATATTTTTAATTAGTTTAATCTAATAAGTAAAATTTTGTATTTTAAAAAAATTATATTAATTTTTTTTTTAATTTCTGCAAGTAAAATTTTTCGATTAATTCTCTTCAAAAAAAGTTATTTGTTTAGAAACCATAAAAATTTCTAATTTCAGTAACATTGAAGTAAATAATTTTATTTAATAAAATGTAATAATTTATTATTTTTTACTTTTTACGTTAGGATTTATTAGTAAGACTGAAAAACAAAATCATTCTTAAGATAATTTGTTTCAATGTTTCAGAAAAGTAAAATTAAAAAAAATAAAAATTATTCTTTATAAATTTATTTCGAATTCAGTCCCGAAATTTAAGAGTATAAATATGAGTTAAAATAAAATTTTTACTTTTACAGTGACTGAAGCATTTCGAACAAATCCTTGCCGAGAAAACGAATTTATTAAATTACACGAAGAATGTGAACCACATTGTAACAATCCAAAGCCTGAATTTTGTCCATATGTGAGTAATATTTTATTTTTACAATGAAAAATTAAAAATAAGTAGAAATAGTTGAAAAATTAAATATACTGTTTAACCCATAGATGCGAACGACATGGTGTAAATGTAATCCTGGTTTTGTACGAAACTCAGAAGACCTGTGTGTGAAGCCCGAAGAGTGCAGTACTGACGATCTTCCTGAAGATCCAGAAAATCAAGACATTCCTGATGATGCTGGTGAGTTAAAGGACCAACCAGAGTCAACAATTATATAACTAAAGTTAAAATTAATTTTTATAATTTTTCATTGATTTTTGCTACAGATGGTGAGATTTTCAAAGTATACTCGAAACTCGATAGATATTGTGGAGAAAATCAATTTTATACGCACAATATCATCTTGTGTGAACCTTCTTGCGAATATCCGATCCCTCATAGAAACTGTCAAGTTGTAAGTTTTTGTTTTGTTATTATTATTAATAATTAAAATGTTCCCACTTTTTTAATTTTGATAAGAAATCAAATAATAATTATTTACTATTTTTTTTGTGTTACGGCTAGATTTCTTTTCATTCATGATCAAATTTAAAAATTCGAATACCATGCCATATGGCATTGTATTTTCTTAATAAAAATATTTTTTCTATTTTCTTCCGTGTTTTTTTGTTAATAGCGAAAAGCGTAAGTTTTAACATAATTTGTTAATAATTTAATTGATAGTTTTTTTTTATTTATTAAGGCTTTAGTTTTTAAATTTTTCAGTTAATTTGCTACTCAGTCTAATACAACAATTATTTCTCTAATTTTTTGTAATATTGTAAGCCTGTATATCCCTCCAAGCATAAACAATTTAGCCACAATTCATATCTAAATTTGTCATTAAAGATAAATTTGATTGAAAAAATAATTCAGAGGGCCCAGATCAGAACTCGAGCCTGGATCTTTTAATTACGCGCCAAAGGCTCTACCTGTTAAGCTATCCAAGAAAACTTTAAATGAATATTATTGGGCCATTCATTAATTACGTAAGGACAATTTTGGTGACTTTTGACCCCTCTTATCCCCATGTAAGTACAAGTAAGGTTTCGTGAACCTCCCTCCCCTTTCTTACGTAAGATTCTATCTTAATCTTCTAAATAATAAACGGTTATGTTAAGAAAGGATCAGTCAAAACATATGAAATTTACTAAGTTATTTTTTTTTAATAAGCAATAAAAATTATTTAAATAAAATAAAAAAATTCAACTGTACACTTCAAAATTAAGAAAGCTATTTAGAATCCAAAATGGAATTAGATTTTTGATATTAAATTTTGATTCACGAAATATTGCGTAAGAATGAATTTCACCCCCCTCCCTCCAACATAAGGACATACAGAGATTTTCTTAACCCTCATCCCCGTCAATACCTTTACTTAATTAATTAATGGCCCCTATAAATCAGTGTTTAGGAGAAAATAAAGTACATCATCGGCTCTAAAAATAATGTGTTAAAGTATATTTGAATATGTTAAAGAGTATACACTGATAAAAAAAATTAACTTGACTCAAGAGTTAAAATCTTGAACCAAGAATACCATTTTGAAGAAAATGATTTTTTTGGATCAAGAGAATAAATTCTTGAGGTAAGAAATTATTCTTCGTCTAAGAAAATTTTCTTGTTTCAAAAATTTATTCTCTTGACTTAAGAAAATCATTTTTTTCAAAATTGTATTCTTGCTTCAAGAGTTTGACTCTTGAGTCAAGTCAATTTTTTTATCAGTGTAGAAGACAACATCTATTATAATCCAGTTTGACCAACATGATAGCGTTTGAATCGCTTACACTTTATGCAAAATTGTAATCTATCGTACAAATCAATTAAAAATAAAATTAATACATTTTTTGTAAACGTGTTCTAAATTTTTATTTATAATCCGACGTAATAGTTTATCATGTAACTGAGTGAAGGGGGCTCTCGGTTATGAATAGATTAGCATAACGAGCAAAGCGAGTGCGTTAACACACGAGTATCGAATATTGAAGTCTTACCAACTATTCATACATACATAAACGTAATCAACGTAAATAAAAATATTTATCAATACAATTTTTTTTTTTTTTTTCAACACTGATAACAAATAAGTTAGTTTTTTTAATTTATAATTTTCTAAATAAATTGTTGTTAATTTAATTAATTAATAAAATAAATTAATAAAATTATTATTATGTGTCGTTTCAGACTTTAGCCGAAGGATGTCGATGCAAACCAGGATATCTTAGAAATTCAAACCGAGTGTGTGTAAAGCCAACTTCTTGTAAAAATAACATGTTAATTCAATTGATTTGATTACATTTAAAAAAAATAAGAGATTAAATTTTTGCAAACAATAAATAATATTAAGATTAAAATAAATAAATTGAAAAATAAAAAATAAAGTTATTTTATAAAAATGTTTTGTTGAAAATAAATAAAGTTAATTATAATTGCATAAAGAACAGAAGCTATGCAGATATTATATATGTATAGGTAAAGATCAATTAATATATCGTTACTATGGTGTGACTAATGGAAATAAAATTGAAAGGCTCTTATTAGCGTTGTGGTTATATTATTCTCGGTATAGTCTGTCGTGATAAATAAAAATCACCGGTACAATTTATAGACATGATAAACCGCGATATTTAATCCTTGTAAATTGCTATAATGGTTTGTATGTGAATATGTGTAACCACACTTAGGAGACACACATATACATGCCTTCTTGGTACGGCGTCTAAAATTAGTATCACGTAAACTGGTTTATCGACGGTTATTAATCGATAAAATTACTATAAAGTTGCAGGAAATATTTTAGTCTTAATCTTAACCATTTAAATACCAGCTGCTTTTATAATTTTATAATTACCTACTGACTATATTAATTATCAATTTTTTTATTATTCCTTTCTAGAAACTTGTACTATATGTCACTAGTAAACGATTATCTATATTATTAAAAAAATAAGAAAAATTTTGTGGCTAGTGTATTTATATGATAAAATGGATTTTTTTATGGTTAAATTTGGTATCGTTGAAAAAATCTTGATCTGGAGTTGTGCCTTTTCAAAGTTTCATTACATTCTCACCAATAGTCAATTTATGATGATAAGTATTAAGGCTGCATTTGAAAATGCTCTATCTCTAGATACATAATTAAGAAATGACCTTGCATCTTGTAAACTATTGACATTTTTTGAGATATAAACTCATCCCGATGTTGCACTCATCAAGACCTTTCATTTAAGTACCCACATCAATTTTTCATATATTTTATATAGTTATATATACGTATATATGAAAAATATATAAAAATGCATGTGGGTACTCAAATGAAAGCTCTTGATGAGTGTAATATCGAGATGAGCTTACATCTTTAAAAATATCAATAATTAAGAAAGCACAGTCTAATTTAATATAATTAAGAAACGACCTTGTGTCTCGTGAACTATTGACATTTTTAAAGATATAAGCTCATCCCAATGTTACACTTATCAAGGCCTTTCATTTGAGTACCCACATCAATTTTTCATATATTTTATGTATATTAGGGTGTGCCGAAATGTAACTTCCGTAAAAAACCTTTCAAAATTAAAATTTTGAGTTCCGCTTTTAACAGGGGCTGCTTTTGGGCGTTTCCTGAGATATTTTGGGGTGAGATGATAAATTTGATTTTCATACAATTTTTTAACAGAAGCTTAGTTTCGGCACTTCCGCTGAAAATTCAAAATTTGGTCAGAAGTGCCCAGTTGAATCTCCTGTTAAAAATTCTATGAAAATCAAATAAATCGTCTCACCTCGAAATATCTCAGAAAATGCCTAAACACAGCTGATGTTAAAAGCGGAACTCAAAATTTTAATTTTAATAGGTTTCTCACGGAAGTTACATTTTGGCATACCCTAATATATATGTATATGTGAAAAATATATCAAAAAGCATGTGGGCACTCAAATGAAAAATCTTGATGAGTGTAATATCGGGATGAGCTTATATCTTTAAAGACGTCAATAGTTAAAAAAGGACAGTGCAATTTAACTAAAGTCATTATTTAATAAAACAAAATTTTATTTATTTATAGTTCACAAATAACAGCAGTCACATAGAGACTGCAAGATTGCTAGTTCAATTTTTATTTCTTGCCGCGATTTTGAGTGACTTTTAATAGAAATTTTCTTTTTCTGTAAAGGCAAATGATGAATCGTGACAATTAATAAAGAATCTAAAAGAAAAAAAAATAGAAAGACAGACATGGAAATATTTTGATTCATTGAGTAGCTGGTTACTTACAGATTGCAATCGCATACAAGATCGAACTATTAATCCTCTTGACAGATTAATATCCTCCTGAAAACTGTACTTTGAACCGAGAACAGAGAACAGAGTCGTGCCGGGGATGGGCAAGGGGAGAAACTCGATAAATAAATTAAACTACGGTGTACTGGAACGATAAATAACCGGAATATTGAATTACATGCTCGATCATTTTCACCTTTTGTCAAATCTTTTATTAAAAATTTGTTTTTTTTTGTTTTTATGTAAAATCTGTAATTCAATAAATGTTTGTGTAATCTTTATTTTATTTGGTTATTTTAGTTATTATTATACCGCAATCTGATATTTGACAAGTATGTCACGTTACATCAGCCTTAATGTGTTTTGAATATTAATCAGCTAATTTAATTTAATGACATAATCTAGTTATTTATTACCGCGAGGCTTTGCCAAGATACCGTCTATTTTTTGTCGAATTTAGATAGTCGTTGTGCAATTTTTTTTAGGACTGTGACCGCTATTTTTTTAACTCAAGTAATTGAATTTTTTATTTATTGAATAAACTGCTGAACGAATTTCGTGGAATCAAAAGAGGATTTTTCAAATTTTTTATGAAAAAATCAAATTTTGAGACATCATACTCAAATATTTTCTTCAAGCGGCTCTAACTTTCAAAAGATTTAAGAATTAAAATTGTAAAAGATTGAAAACCCTTTTTAATCATACCATACACTGAGAGACAGTTTTATTAAATACTAATAAACGCTTATTAGTATTTAGTAAAACACGTATTTGGCTCATGCGCAAATAAAAATTTTATTAAATACAAATAAAATCTTTATTTGGATCAGTTTCGAGGTTTTATTAGTATTTAATACGAATTCATTGATATTAAATAAAAGTTTATTAGTATTTAATATGCGTTTATTAGTGTATAACATGATTTTATTTGTACATAAAATAACTTAGTTTTTTAAGTAATAGACGAATAATAAGACAAACATGTCATAATTGGTTTTTTTTTGTTAATAAATGGTTATGAACAAATTTTATATTTATAAATCTTTTATCTTTTATCGCCAAATAATGTTAAAATATTGACGATTATTCATATTTTCAAATTGAAAAATGTAAGTTAGGAAATGGAAATAAATAAAAATATATTTGAACATTCATTCTTGAAATGATCCAAGTTATCATGAAAATTAGCAAAGTAATTATTCAATGTTTTATTTTAATTATTATATCGGCTGCTCAATTTCAAGACACAGTTACTGAATATTTTAAGATTTCTAAAAATTTTTTTATTAAAAAAAAGTTTGCACACCAAATTGATAAAAAATTTGATTTATGACTAGCAAATACTTGAATATAAATATTTTTAAGACAAAATACTTGTAATTAAGGTTTAAAAGTTATAAGAAATGCAGCAATACTAAAAAAAAATTTTGTAATTGCTGTGTTTTAAAATTGGACAGCGGATTGCTTAGGTTGTACTTTTAAGCGGCTCTAACTTAAAAAGTAATGAATTTAAGAAAAATTTATAAGGAATTAAAATTGTAAAGGATTTAATTCCCTTTATAATCATACAATATTTGCTTGTTTATTTTTGAATTTATAAAAAAAAATGATCGATTTTTATTTTTTTTTTCCCAACAATACTTCAGTTGTTATCTTGAAAGGGATTTAAAATCTAAAATCTTGGATTTAGAAAAATTTTCTAAGAAACCTAAATTGCAAAAAATAAAATTTGTTGTCTACTGACTGAAAAATTCAATGGATTTTTTCCAAATCATTCAAGTTACTACGGAAATTGTAAATGCAATAATAAAAATTTTTTCAAGGAGAGTTTAATTTTTTTTTTAAAGAATTTTTTCAGTCACTAGTAGATGAAAAAGGGATAAATAAAATAAGCCGCTGAACCGTATTACAAATTCATATTCTCGTTTATTGCAATTGCTAGTAACCTTAGGTTAAATGTGTTGTGTGTACATGCATCAAGAGGTGCACGAACTTGGTGACGTGATGTATACACATCTTACAAATCCTTTTATATTCATACATACAATACTAATAGTAATAGTATAGTTCTAATGCCAATGCTCTCTTGCCTTGAGCTAGTTGGCGATCACATCGGACGTTGCCACCAGCATCGTGGAATACACGAGTCGAGTGTAACCTCCCAGTCAATAACGTCAAGTGATTCTGTTCGCCGTTCATTTATTAACGTTATCTCCTCACTAGTCTCAGGTGAAATGCGGGTCAATACTTTTAATATTTGTAAAATTTATTCATGACTTGTATACATTTTTTATGCGCAAAAATTAATTGTTATAGGAAAATTATTGAGATTTTAGTACTTGATTCATGATATTTATAGAAAATGATTGAGTAATATAATAGTCTGCAGTACTTTATAAAAACATTTTTTATTTATCATACTGACAAGAAAATTTATCGACTAGTAATTTATTTATTTATTAAAAATGTTTACTACGTAAAATTTTAAAATATATTAATAATTTATAAATTTTAAAAATATATCTAAAAAATTTTATTGACATTTCTGGTAATATTTCCGTAAATACAAATTATTAATTCGTTTCATTTCATTGTTATTAGTTCCTAAATTTTACAATAAAGTGTTTTTCAACCAAAAAATCAATTTAATATCAACATACATTTTTGTCATATTTAACAATGAGACTTCTATTTTATTTTCACAAATTTAAAAGTATTATTTTTAAAAAATTAATAATTTATTTAAACGCTGATCAATACTTTTTTTAGGAAATGATATAGATCAAATTATTCAAAGAATATATTTAAACATTATTTAATATGATTAATTTTGGATTGAGTTAACCAATTTTTATGAAAATTTAATATCCCTTGCAGTGTTTTAGAATTTAGCACCTGAGAAATTTAACTCTTATAAGGAGATGATTTGCGATCATGCGCTATCTGTTGCAATTTTTTAAGACTACACAGAAAAAAAATTAACTTGAACCAAGAGAAAAATTCTTGAACTAAGAAAATAAATTCGGAAAATTTTATTTTATTGAATCAAGACAAAAAATCCTGGAATCAAGTAAAATTTATTCAAACCAAGAAAATTTTTTTAGTTTAATTAGAATTTTTAATCATTTTTTTTTTGCCAGTAAATCATTTTACTTTATAAAAGTAAAAACATGGCATCATTACACTATGTTTTGATTAACTTCACAAAAATTTGAAAAAAAGAATTAATAATTTCAAAAGTTATGGCTGTTGCTGTTGATTAAGTTCTAACAAAAGGTCCTTGCGGTGACCATCGTTAGTATATCCTTGGAGATTCATCTAAAATCAATCGGATAGAAAAAAATAGTTTTAATAATAGATAATCTTGTGCCTGATCGAAGCTTTTAATTTTTTTTTAAATTAACAAAATGGCGGCCTCAGGAAATTTTTCTAAAAAATCGAAATTAAAAAAAAAAAAAGTCCTTCGATCAGACACTAGTTTTTTATGTTTTTCAAAAGCTGTATAAATTTCATTGAAATCTAATAAGCGGTTTTCGAGTTACAGTGGTCACCAGTTCAAAAAACATAGTTTTGAGAAAAACGCATTTAAAGCTCGGGGTGCTTTTTAAGATATTATCGAAATGATAACCCTTCTAGTCATATCTGTCAATAAAATATTGATAACTATTGACACCATGCACCCCACCCTTTTTTAAACATAAAATACATTTTTTTCTTATTTATACATTTATTTGTACTATTATTAATTTATATTTATTAAAATTTATTTTCTAATTGTTAGTTTGGCTTTCTATAAAAAGCGTGTTTTTTAGTATTTTTTAAACTACTAGAATTCAAATTTGCGCGCGCATGAATTTAGGATTTGCATATATTTTTATGCTTTGATATATTTGACCAATCATGTTACGAATAGTTTGCTTACATGATATATTTTCATATTTTTCATCTAAATTATAAGAATGGATTATTTATTTCACTTGTGTTTATTGGCGATAAATGTATTTTATCAAAGACTTATTAATTATTTTCTATTAGTGTAATACTAAAATATATCGTTTGAAGTTTTTAGTCTGAGTTTGTTCGCCAGTAAAAAGCCCAGCAATAAATGTCCGACAATTAAAAGGTTATCAGAAAGGAAAATTGATATTGAGGCCAGCAAATGTTATTAATATAAGGGTTAGGTCTTTTGTCTATTGCCTGTTGTCTGCGGTCTATCGTGGGTGATCGGACGTTTGATGTGTGATTTCACCAGTCGGTGTGTCGTGCGTTGTCAGTGTAAGCAATCGAGGTTGATTTGATAAAGGAAACTAAAGCTACAGCCACGGGACTAGTATCCTAATCTAGTGGCTGATTGATTTAGATATCCGCCGATTCGGTTACCAGTCAAAGCAATCCACACCATCCTTTTCTCTTTATCTCCCCGTACTCACCATTTCATTTAATTTCACTTTCACTCTCTATATACTTGCTTATTGAGCTGACTTTCATTTGATTTGATCTCAACTATTTACTTCTCATGTTTCTCCACAGTATACGCAGATCTAGTTAAGCATTTAATTAATTTTACTCGTTAATACTCTCACAAGTAGGATAGAAGTTAGTACATCACTGTGCTCAGAGTTAAATTTGTCGATCTTACGTTTAGATTAATTTAAATGCTTCTCACTTAAGACTTGATACGTGTAACGTTCACGCTTTGATGAAGTATCATTTTTTTTAATACTGATTAATTTTACTACTCATGACACATAGTTTCAAACAAAAAGCTCTGTAAAAAAAATGTAAATTATTGCCCTGCTAATCGACTGATAGACATATTTTAAGTCTAAAAATTTCCAAAAATTAAAAATGTACTGAGAAAACAGTTTGTTTGACTCAAATGCGCAGGTTTATTCGAAATCATTCAAACATATATATTTAATGTTAACAAATTTCTTTCATTTAAATATATATTATTTTGAATCAAATAATACTTCGTGTTGGTTTAATTGCACTTACAGTTTTTCGAATTTTTCACAAATTAATTTAAAAAAAAAATTTTTTGTAATAATTTTTTTAACAGAAAAAATTCTAAAAATTTTTAGATGTCAGCTAACATTATTATTGTCATTGTTAATTTCAGTATAATTAATAATTCCAAAAGAAGTGCCCATTTTACCCCAAACGTTCGATATGTCTACTTTTACTACTTTCTTAACCTTAAACTGGATAACCAAATCTGGATTTCATTTAAATATACTATAACTTTGTCTCAAATGAATCAATTTATTTGTATCGAATAAATATTTCTGGTGATATTTAAATAAGAGATTTATTTACAGTTAACGAGCCTCAATTCATTTAATTGAACTGTTTCTTAGTGTGCTTATCTCAAATCAATTGTTTTAATTGAGAATCGCTTACCTAGTTTAATTAGAGGATTTAGCCGTTTCCTGTAGTTGAAATGCGCAGAAGTCTGTGTGTACAACCGCGCATGTCATATCGTTCTAATCTATAAAATTATTGATTTTTTATAGATCCTTTTCAGCTTTCAGTGACGTTGAATAGGTCAATATTAAAATTCTTCTACCGACTGATGTCAAAATCGCAAGCAAACACTTACGATTAGGAAACTATTTGATCAACCGCCTGTAAATGGATCGGTAAAATACCTCCGTTCAGTAAATTGTATCCTTATATTAATAATTATCGTCCTTATGTTATTAATTATAATTATTTTCCGCTGTAGGAATTGTTGATCATGGTAGATTTTGAGAAATCGCGAAAAAAAGTTTTTCTCAAATTATTTTTCAACCACTATCTTGATTAATTTCAAAATTTAATCAGTTTTAAATTAGAAAACAACTTCAATTGGTGTAAATTTCCTAAGATTCAGTTTTTTTTTCAAAGTATATCATCGAGAGATTTTAACACGCTTTTATCAACTTCACCCGTACTATCTATCTATCTATATATATAACGGAATCTTAAAAAGTGATTTCAACCCACTTCAAAACGTCGGATTAGATTGAATCTTTATGTACTTATCGAGAACCGATGACAATAGAATAATTTAACGTTTGTCTCATTATCACTGGCCAGGATCTTCAGGAATAGCAATTTTTTATACCCAAAGACACGGTAGTATCTTGAGCCAAATACACTTTTAAAGAGGGTATTAAGGTAGTTTGTTCCATGACAGTCCAGACAAAACATTTTGGCTCACGATCCACGTTATACGTATCGAGAGAGCTAAGGTTGTAGATTTAGTTTTTTTAACGTTACTCTACTCTTCGACTACTATATTCTCTATTCATATACATTACACAGAAAAAAAATTAACTTGATTCGAGAAAACAATTCTTTAACCAAGAATATAATTTTGAAAAGGGTAATTTTCTTGAATTAAGACGAAAAATTTTTGAATTAAGTAAAACTTCCTTAAATCAAGAAAAATTTATTTGTTCAAGAATTTTTTTTCAAAAATCAAGAACTTAAATTCTTCTAAATTATATACTTGATTCAAAAACATTTTTTTTCTGTGTCCGGTTTTGTTTTCGTACCCCCTCTCCTAAAAATAATCCTCTAAAAGTGAAATTTATTTTAATTAATCACGAAAATTATGTGGTAAATAATTTTCATTTTTTTTTAATTGTTCAAAATATCATATATTTTAATCTACTAGTTTTTCGATAGAGTGGTGAAAGTCCTTCGATGGAAAAAGTTAAAAATACTGTCATTTTCGTACGCTTCTCCTATGTTACAAGAAAAAGGTCTTCAAGTTTTAACAGCATATGTATTATGCGTTTAATGACTTATACACTGATAGAAGGATTTATTAACTATTAATAATTACATTTATTTGAAGATAATTATTTAATTTATTAAATTTTAATAAATATTTTTTAACATTCAATAAATATTTATTTGGGGGGAAAGTACATTTATTAATAGTTAAAAAATATTTATTAACATTTAATAAATCGTATTTAATAAATAATTTATTTACTGTTAATATATATTTATTAAATCCTATGATGTTAAAAAATCATCTATTAACAGTTAATGAAGCTTATTAACTTTAAACGAATCCTTCTATCAGTGTATTCAAAGTTTGGAGGATTTCTTAAAATATTGCTTTCATAACCGTACTACCTTAAGACATGTATGGCTTAATCTTTGAGACAAGCATATGACTACTGCCAGAATAAGCTAAGAATATACAATGAATTTTGAAAACTTTGTCTTCTCTTTACTGCCAAAGATCATATATACATTTTAACAAATATTTGGCGTCTAATGCCAGTATTAATATCATAAAGATGATACTCTTATTTACAGACCAGAAATAACGACTAACAGTGAACAGCAAGTGAAACTGACAACCCCTGTCTCAACTGCTGAAAGTAACCCTTGGCCCACAATTTCATTTCAATTAAAGTGAAATGAAACTTTCGCTTTTACTTCCACCCGCAAAACGCTGTTGTCCCACCCACTATATTCCCTCTCACACTCACACTTATACTTATACACATATACTTGGTCTACTTGCACGTAATCTCCACGGGGAATCCTCAGTCATCTTTTATTTTTTTGCTATTTATTCAACTCTCTACCTCGGTCTCCAATACTGCTTATGACAGAGAATTATACTTTTTTAATTGAAGATACTTTTTTCGAGAACTATAAATCCACCTTTACTTGTCAGGCGAGCGAGTCCTTTTCGTTTTGAACAATTCTATCTCCAGTAAGTTATGAATAAATAATTCTTTATAGGTTTTTGTAAAACAAAAGACAGGAAAAATTTTATTCTTTAAAGTAATTTATTCATGTAAAGCTAATTAATTTTTTCTTCTTCAGTCTTGTCATCTTCGAAATAAAAGCATCATAATATTGAATCTAAGCTACAAAGGGAATGTAATAAATAAAATTAAAGTTTTGTGAATCCAATTGCAATAGCTTTGAGCTACATTTATGAGAGTAATAATCACTTGAATAAAAAAGAAGTTAAATAAATTCTTTATTTTAAAAAATTTCATTTTCTTGCTTCATGCATTCAAAAATTCAATATTTTTCAATATTATAATTAAATTTTTATTTATAATTTAATTGAAGAGTTTGTATGAAATTTTCCGCCAATAGTATTTTTATTTTCATCTTTGTCCAATTTTAATGCCATCTTACGTTCTTACTATTGAAAATTCACAATTGGATGACTAATAAAATTGATTTAATTTTTAATTTTATTGAGAAAAAAATTTTTCGATCGTAGAGCACTCTTTAATGTTTTGCATTATGAGTTATGCAAAATATTCAATAAAAATGGCAATTACAGAATAGACAAAATAAATTAATTTTTAATTAAACTAAACTGTCTTGACCTGCGATTTGCAGTCTACACCATAAATAATTTAAGATAGTCTTTTTGTGGACAAAAATTGAAAAACTCAATTTTAAAATAATTTTTAGCTCAAAGAGTTCAAAAAAAAGAACATAAAAATAATTTCAGCGTCGAAGATGATGATTAAATTATTTAAAACTCGTTAGACACCGACCAATTTTATTTTATAGCTTACGCAAACGGGTATGTTATATGCAACATCGTACTTGTCATTCACCTAACTAAAGGCTGATGGAAATAAACAATTATAATTTAATTATTATCATTATTATTCATATAGACACAAACAAGTGTTGTACCATCCGTGTATTGTGTTCGACGGAATACGGCGTGACAGGTACGGCACCTGCTTGCGGCTCGTCGTAAAATTATTAACCAACGACACTAAAGCTGACAGCGATGAAAAATGGCTTAGGCTTCGAGACAAAGGACCCATTAGTGTCTTGTACTTGGATCTAAAACTTATACAACACCTTACCATAATGTCTTTTTATTTTAAATTTCACTTTCCAAAATAATAAAAATAGACAATTACTAAATACTTTATTTAAAATCATTTTGGATTCATAAAATCTTATTGATTTTTAATAATAAAGTTAAATTGTAATAGAGTTTGAAAGTTATGATTGGATACAAGATATTTAAGAATGCACACTGAACAAAAAAAAATTTTTTAATTTGCTACTTGTTTGTTGCGATTTGCTATTTGCTTGTTGTAATTTATCACAAATTTGATCAAATACATAGAAATATACTTTTTTTTTTTTTTTTTTTTTTTTTTTATTTGAAGATTTTATTGGATCAAAATACTGTTATTGGATATTCAATTGCAGCCAAATTTTTTAGAAACTTTACTAAAAAATCCGACAAGCGTTTGACTCTACAGGACATCCCTTGAACTTTTTAATTTAATTTTTTTCTTTATTTGTTTAAAGTTTTTTCAAAAAAATTTTAAGAAAACAGTTTTTTCACGGAACGTCCGTAAGTATTGAAAATATTCATTGGTACACGCTGGACTCGAACCTGGTCCAATGCTTTGGTAAGCTAGGACCAGATCCGATAGGCTACTGTGCGCCTTTTTAATTTTTTTGAGCTAGAAACGCGTGAAAATTTTTCAATTGGTTGATTTTTGAGCTTTTCGATGTATTAATTACTAATTTCATAGCTAGTGAAGTAAATGACATAAATTATACAAATAAAAACATTGAGTAATGTGCCCTACGCAAAAAAAGTTGATTGTATTGGTTTGAAAAATGATACAAAAATTTTTAAATTCACGGACACTCCTATAGTGTCCGTAAAGAGGGAATGTACCTCGTCTTTTATTTGTAGGATTTTAATCGTACCTTTTCTATTTTTAATTTTTTTTTTTTTTTTTTTTTTTTAAGAACATTAATAAATTAAAAATTTTTGTGGCAAAAGATATTTATTTCACTTAAAAGTAAATTTTTAACTGTCGCCAGCATTACTTTAATGATGATGATAATTATAACAGTTACTGTTATTATTATAATATTTATGGCATCATTAGGTATCTGAGAGAACTCTTGATAAAAGTAATAACGATGAATTAAACGACAAGACATCCGGTAGGGTTTCCTGCGTCGTATTCTGGGAGCTAATGAAAACTGTGATTGAGGTTGGTAGTCCCGTAGGTTGGCGTGGGTAGTTTGAGCACGATCGATCGTCCTGCTCCTCGTTCCTCGTCTTCCTACACGCGGCGTGTTCTGGGACAAAGGAACAGAGCAGAGAGAAAGCCCTACCATCCTCGGCCCCTTCTACTTGTGCTCCAGCATCTCAGGCTTCATCTCCACCTCCGTCCTTACCGAGCTGAGCTGTTTCGAGGCTAATCACCGAATCGTCCGATAAAAGCCTTTTGAGAATTTTCCCCAAGGAGCATAACGACGGAAAATGGAGAAAAACACACTCACGAGCTGAAAGACATAACGAAAAAGTCTTTGCGAAATTAGGAGTCTGTTCAACCCAAATCAAACTCATAATCATCAAAGGAAATCGCTCTTTATTTGTCTCCATCTGATTCTATTAATTTTTAATCCTTTTTTATTTTAAATTCTCTAAGCTTATACTTCTTACTCTTCTCTCACTCTCTCTCTCTCTTTTTTTTTTCGTTCTCTCCCCTGTCACATAAATTAAATTGTTAAATGAAAGTCTTTATACTTTTACTTTATACTTGAAGAGTATTTGCTGAACAGAAACATTTAGCCACTAAATGATTTTATCGCGTAAAAAAAACAGTATTTCAGCTGAATAATAAATATTGTTTTTTGTTAGCCCTGGATCTTTATTTTACTTACAATAGGGCGCATCAGCCCCGAGATTCCAAATGAAACTCCTGGGTATTATGTACAGTAAGAAATTAAGAAAAGAATATAGACAAAAAAAATAATTCTTTCTTTTGTTTCCGTGGTTTTATTCACTCGACACTGATCTTTTTTTTTTTTTTTTTTTTTTTTACTGTTTTTGTTCTTTTTAAGAGATAATTATTCGAAATTAAAACATTGAATATTTTCAGTTGCAGAAAGTTTTTTCAAGGCCCGAAAAAAAATTTTATATGGCTTAAATTGTCCATATATATTTGCTTAAAAAATTGATTAAAATACCAAGGCAATGGCTGAATGGCAAATTATACAAAATAATGAATAAAAAGTACATATAAGAATATAAAAGATCTACATAGGTAAATTGACAAAGTTATGATTATAACTAATTAACCAAAGCATATGATTTAAAATTTGAATAATGAAATCAACTAATTTCAATCAATAAGAATGAGATGAGTAAAAGTGAACAAGAATTTGTAGTTTGAATAATAAATGTGAGACTTAAGTTTGAATTAAATTTAAAATTTAAAGCACTGCAGATAGCACCGATTTTAATGATTTGGATCATCATCAGTGATACCAGGTATCCAGTTCTCCTTTAGCTCAAGATCACGGAAAAATACGTAGGCTTTTGTCTTTAAAGTATCAATGCTAAGTTCATTGATGACATTAGGTGGTAATTTTTGCCAAAGACGAATTGATGAAATTAGGAATGAATGTTCATTACGTATGGCTAAATAAAAAAAAAATACATTTCGTATTTAAGGGGTTAGGGGTAGTCAGAGACACGAAAAAATGAGAATTTTCAGTAATTTTTTTTTGCTATTAAATTATGTTATTTTACAAAAGTAATAATATGACATTATTACACAATGTTTTGACTTGAAGTCACGAAAATTTGAAAAAAAAAATTTATAATTCTCAAAGTTATAGCTATTTGTGTTGACCCAGTTCCAAAAAAAGGTCCTTACGGTGACTATCATAAGTCCTTGGAAATTCATCTAAAATCAATCCGATGAAAAACTTAGTTTTACAAATAGATAATCTTGGACCTGATCAAAGGATTTTTTTTTCAATTTCGATTTTTTATGACCAATTTTTTTTTTTTTTTTTTTTTTTTAAAGTCGCATAAACTACTAAGGTCATGAGCGACTTACCAGAGTGGAACTTTTGGAACTCGTTTTAAACTTTTTTAGGCTCAGCAGAATAATACACTTAAATATTTAAAATATTCATTGGTGTACGCCGGACTCGAACCCGGTCCAATGCATTTTGAAAAGCAAGGGTCGATGACTAATTTTTTTATCCGATTAGTTTTAGATGAATCTCCAAGGACTTATGATCGTTACCGCAAAGACCTTTTTTTTGGAACTGGGTCAACACAAACATCTATAACTTTGGGAATTATAAATTTTTTTTTTCAAATTTTCGTGACTTCAAGTCAAAACATTGTGTAATAATGCCATATTATTACTTTTGTAAAATAACATAATTTAATAGCAAAAAAAAATTACTGAAAATTCTCATTTTTTCGTGTCTCTGACTACCCCTAACCCCTTAAGAAAATTAAAAAAAAAAAAATCAAAAATAAATTAATTTTTAGCTTTTATCGTCAAATCTCTTTCGTCTGTTACAAATCTTATTTTTTAGGTAGATGTCTTTGAATAACTATTTGTTGTGATCGATCTCATATCATTATTTTCAAAAATATAATAAAAAATAAATCTTAGGACATTATTGCCTTTTAGTAATGCGTTTTTTTTTGCATTGAAATAAGAAATCTACCTATCTATGTCAGGTATGGCCGAATGGCGTTTTTTTTATCAAGGGTAGTTTTAAAAATTTCCGACGATATGCGCATGATCGCTAAATCTTTTTATGTTTCAAATCTGATTACCGTTTAAAATTTTACTATTTATTTTTAAGTTACCAAATTTACATTTTAACAAAATTTTCAATGAATCTATTAAAAAGAAATCTTTTATAAAAATGATAACCACTAAATTTATATTTGAAGCAATAACGCAACACCAGCAAGCGTCCATTTTGCCGGTTTGTCTTTGGACTTTAAATTAAAGGTCCAGACATAAGTTGGGCCGCGAGTTCTTGTTTTGTACAGAGGGCACTCGTACATATTTCTCATGTCCTGTTTGTCCTGAGTAATGGCTCGAATATTAATTACCGGCATCATTGGAAACAACTCTTTGGGTCGTGAATCGGTCAGAATTCCTAGCTGAACTTCCCATCTAGCACCCTCCATAAATATTCCATGTACATAGGCGCCATCTCGCGGTGCAGTTCTATAACAAACAATAGTAATTAAATATTCAAGAAAATAAGATCTGGGAAGAAGTAATTTGTGGATACTTACGTAATATCTTCTTTGTTCTTCTTGGTGACGTCGCACTGAAGACACATTTTGTCCAGCGGAAGTTCGTGTCTTCTTGCTGTGGATTGCATGATTGCGGTCAACAATGACTGGGGATTAAAGAATCCGGCCAACCAAACAGACGCTGGAAGCTTAAATTAAAAATAACAACTAGATGACGATGACTCTGATGAAGATTTCCAAGCTGATTAGACTGACAATAGAACGAAAGATAATGTAAATGCGAATTGAATGTTAATCTCACCGCAAAGTCGGTCGACCAGGTCTCTAATTCTCTGAGTCTTAGCAAGAGATCAATGAACCAAGCCGTGAGGCCTAACAAAGAAGGATACGCTCTCTGAGACCAAACAGGTGGGACCTGATCAAGGAACAAAGCGTTCTCGAGGTCTTCCATGTCAGAAGTAATGGTCAGCTCCCCCTTCAATCCCAGATCGAGTTCGCGCATCGACCGCTTTATTTCTCCCGTCAGTCCGTTCATCCTTTCGCACTCCTGGAAGGCGACGATTACATAAGGGGTGCGTTCCTCGACCTTGGCCATTATGTCGATCATGTTGAACTCCTCGGGCAGCTTTTCCACGATCTCGTCTAAGATTTGCTTAACCTTTGGACAATAGAATGAGTGTTTGGGTAAGAAAAAAGAATGAAAAGAGTGGGAGAGGTTATTTACGATGTGTGTTAGGAGTAATAAATTTAAAGTATACTTTATCTTCCCGGGTGACTGTTTGACCTCCCGAGTCTCCGGCGTCCCTCGGCTGCATCTCAAAGACGGTCCTAAACAAATTCTCCGAAGTCGTTGTCAGGAATCCTATTTCGGCGTTCGGATGAAGACCGTAGAGGTAGGGTGACTCTGCCGGGATCGCCTCGTCGATGTAGGCATGGTAACCCACCAAGTCGGTGTTGGGCGGCGCGGGGAATCCTTTGTCACGAGAACAGCCAAAGAATTCGGGGTATTGTTTCTTTTAAACAAAGGAATATTGTTGGGGGAAATAGAAATGGTTTATTGACTTTTTTTATTCAAGAAGTTTCGAGAGCGAGGAATTTAATAAACTGTTTGAGTTGAGATGGATTTATTAATTAGGCGGTTCAAACTTGAAGTATTCATCGGAAAAATTTTCTGACAATGCCTGATGGATCTATGAATGGCTCTGTTCAAAAATTTTATGTGTCCTAAAAGTTTTATCGGGCCTGATATCAAAATTAGCCATGTCAGGCCAGATATAACTTTATCACGAGCTATCTGGCTTGATATGCCGATTCTCTTGATGTATTTTCACCCAAATTATCAAATTAAATAATTTTTACTTTGCTTAACTATTATTTGTAATTTAATTATTGATTAAAGTTTTTTACTCATATATATACCCGGAAAAAAAAGATCAGACGTGAAAAATGGACATGCCTGATCAGGCATGGTCACTTTTCATCTCGGTTCATGCATGATCAGGCCTGAAAGCTCATTATTACTTTTATTTAATTATTTTGCTTAATTTTATGGATATTACTTAATAGAGTCATACGCAATTCTTTATAATGAATTAAAATACAAAAAAAAATGTTTACATATAATTTTACGGTTGTAACACCACCGGTCACTCATCTACCTACTAACCATGCTCAATGCCGCTTGACTTTAGTAATCTCCGTGCGCCTTAAAGTTTCTATTTTTTTTTTTTTTAAAGTTTATTTGCTTTATGAAAAATACAATCTTATTTAAATTTAAATATTTGTAGTCAGGCTGCAAATAAAAACTTAAAAAAAAAAAGCTTTTTTTCCCCTTCGGGTGTAAAGCGTCAACTTTAGCCCCGCTGCGCTAAACAAAGTTTCCGCTTTACACCTTCGTCAGGGAAAAAAATAGTATACACTCCTCGGGAAGTAAATAAGAAAGCCTCAGATCACATGTTTGTTGACCTCGGCTTCGCCTCGGCCAACAATTACATGTGATCTGAGACATTTCTTACTTTACTTCCCTCGGTGTGTAATATACTATTTTCTCTTTTTAGTCTAATGTTTGTCTCCGCGCTTGGAGCTACTCACATTTGTTAATCATATCCGTTAATAGTCGATTAAAATATTAGCTTACTGTTTTATTATGTTTAATTGATTTCATATTAGCAATATAATATTTTCTGTAATAGTTTTATATATTAATTGGTGATGAAAAAAAGATTATTAGTTAAAAACATCACTTAGTCTCTGTAGAAAAAAAAAAAAGAAAAAAAATGGAGAGCGTTAATATAATTACAATTAATAATTGATTCTATTAGCTTTAAAGTTTCTATCTGCTGTGCTGCTATCTTAAATAAAAATAACTCCGTCAAATTAGTTTGTCATAAATATAATATAAAAATTAATTCTTGAGACGTTTATTTAACGTTTCAAATATGAGTAGGCATGATCCTCTCTAATTTCAAGCCTGATAATAAATGAACAGGCATGGTCAGGTCTGATAATTTTTTCCCGGGTAATCATTATAAGACTGACTTCCGCCTGATATAAAAATTGGCAACATCAGAAAATTTTTCCACAAGCCAAGATATTTCTATCCGATAAAATATACCTGGCGCTAGTTGAAGTTCTCCATCGACCAAATCCGGTTGCATGAGTTCCTCAAGATACGACACACAGAGTCTTCGATCCCAGTCATCAGTGATATGCCCGCCGTACATAATTTCGCCAAACAGGTACCTCAAGTCTTCCCAAGGGACTCTGGGACTCGCTTCAAGATAATTATAAAGCACACTGACACTGATATTCAAGTCCCCGACATTGAAGGGGTAGATCTTGTTCCACCCTTGGGCCCCAAATTTCCGTCGTTCAGCGACCACAGCATGAAAATAACACAATGAAAAAAGAATAGCCTTAAACTCAGCTTCTTTGCTGCACATCTCCAGCGTTTCTTGGGTAAAGTTATCCAGAGCTTTATGCAAGTTCGCTTGCATCCCAGTTGGAGGCTCGTTAGTGATCTTAATTGAAGATTCTAGCACCCCTTGAGGGATTATGTGACCTGCTGGAGTGCTTGCTGGTTCCGCGCTCATGTATACTCGGTAATCTGGATGAGAACCTTCTGCCGCGACCTCCAGCTTCTTTTCTAGCAAAGGTAACCATTTTTTAACTAAATGGATGTTTTGCAAAATCACCCAGTGTCCTTCCTTCGACGCAATATCCATTGCGTGTTCTGCAACTGTTTCTTGTCCTTGTCCTAGCGAAACGTTGTGGAAGTTCTGAGCGTCCATTGAGAATCCTAATCTGCGTCCCAAGTCCTCTACATCCTGAGAAAATAAAATATAATTGAATTTTTTTTTAATTAAAATGATAGATGATGTATGACAAGAGTAATATTTTAGCACCTTCAGTGGATTTACTCCAGGAGAGAGTATAAAAAATATCGGCGTAGAAGGGCTCGTTTCCTCGTAAGATTTAGCAAATTCCACAGTTTTACCCTCGACATACTTAACACCTAGTTTTTCCTCGATGAATACGGATATCGCGTAAGTCATTCTGTCAGGCCTTAAAGCCCTCAATATACAGAGCCGCTGGAGTGCAGTCTTATTTTTCCACTCTTGTGGAAATTTCTCGCGTTCCGGGCACTCACACTCGGTGAATTTCTTCCATCGCTTAGACGAAGTCTCGATGTCTCTATCCAAATTCCTGGATAATCGATGTGATACATAGAATACAATCTTTAGATTCAATGTAACATATTTATTTATTTACTTATTTAAATAAAAAAATCCAACAGCTTAAACCATGAACAGGGTTGATAGTTACAATAGTTAGTATATAAGAAATTTATAATGTATAACAAAATGACATAAATAGTTCAGTAATTTAATAGTTAGATTGCTACATGAGTAGACTATTGATGTGTTAGCAATCGCAGCTCAAAAAATAATAGTAATTGATAAAAATAAAAGAGAAAAAAAAATAAAAATATTAATTATAACAATTGCACATAATTAACGCCATTTAGTTGCGAATTTGCCAAGTGAGGCCGTTACATAGCCACTAAGGTAGTTTGACAGAACCAGGTCTAAACAATTGATCTGATAATTAGTAACAAGATTGTATTGTTCAAATTAAAGTAAGTTATTAAAGTCATTTAAGAGCGCAGATCTTGCATCGAATAATATACGAGCCTGGTGTCTGATAAACTTATATTTCCCTTCGGCAAATTTGATTAATGAAAAACAAAATTTTGGAACATTTTTAAGTAAACAACTCACAATGCTCGTTCAAGTTTTGAAAAAAAAAAAAAAAAAAAAAAAAAAATATATACAATATTGATATTTTTTGTGATACTCCATTTTTTATGTTAAGATTTTGTAGTAGTTAAAAATAGTTTATTAGTTCAATTAGTTTGTGTCTGCGATATCTTTCATCAATTTTTTGACAATTGCAAAATAAATCTTCATTGATTCATCTATTTGATGGCTTAAAATCTATTTTGTCTCAGTGAACTAACAAGGCTATAAAAATAAAAATAATTGCAGAAAAGAAGCAAAAGAATTTTTTTGTCTTAAAACATTCTCTAATTTTTTGCATCGTCTCTCGTTAAAAATAACTACCAACAACGATTTTCCCCTTTTACTACTGAAACAAAATTCCCATCTGAAACAAAAATAACGATAGTAAATATCTAAACTCACCTAAACTCATCCCTCGACGCAAGACTTCGGATTCCACCCCAACTGGAATTAGTCAAAAAATCAACCGGCGACGTGACATGGGGAACAATAGGGAACCTCAGAAGGAAATCCAGCTCCGCAGAAGAAATTTCGCGTCTGATCAGCAGAATCTGGAAGGCCATCTGCGAGGTGAATATCAATTTGTCGCACTCGAACAGCCCCCTGGTCGTGTACATGAACACAGAGTAAGTTATGCACTCAATCAAATTCATCACCCTGCCAGTAACATCTGGCGCAGGATCTGCCTTGATTATCGCCTTCTGAAAGACCACGCTAAAAGCCTTCAGCGAGAACTGGTAGATCGGATTTATCGTGTTCAAGTCATTCAAAATGAAGTACAACAGAGACGCCCTTGCTGCTGCAGGCCGGTATAGCTCTCTAGCGGCGTCTATTTCTTTACTAGTGCCTCTTGCTTCCGTAACTTTGCACTCGATTTCTGCAGCGGTTCTCTTTGTGGTCTCCAAATTCTCGACCAAAGCTGTATCTCCAAGAACGTTCTCGTCCGCTGAAGACAACCTTCGAATTCGATCATTACAATTTTCGTTCAAATTTTGGTTCAATTAATTTAATAGCTCACCTGGAAAGAAGCGAATCCTCCAAACAGTTCAAAGTGATCTTGAAGTCGTTCTGCTGCCTGGTAAGATCAGCTTTTAGGTCCTCTAAATCAGGACGCTCTACTTTGACAACTTCTGCCAGGAGCTGATCTTCCAAACCGTCTCTTGTCACGGTAAAGTTGATCAGAGTTGTTTGGGCCTGCATTTCTGGCTTGTAGTGAGGGTTTGCAAGCTTGGTGTGGAGTATCAGCCTGAATTTGGGGTTGTACTCTACTTCTTTGTCACCAATTTTAATCGCTTGGCCCTTTTTGATCAGATTCCGCCCTAGAAGAGGATCTAAAACGGGATCTACTGACTCTCCAATGTTTTCTATCAACACAGTGGCTCCTTGGGCCAAGGACTGCTCGATTACTTCTAAGGAACCACGCTGTCCCAATCTAATCACACGCAAATCATCTCCGTACTTCTGTTTTATCCACTTGATACCTTGGAGCTGCAAGTCAAAAGATGGGACATGATTTAACATATACGAAAAAAAATTTACTTGAATAAAGTAAATAATTTTAAGAACCTTATCTTCTTGAATTGAGTAGAAAAATTCTAAAACTTAGAAATTTTTTTTTGGTTAAGGAAATTTTACTTGATACAAGTAAATTGCACGCCTCATAAGCGAAGCGTTGAGGTTGTGCTCTACTCTCGACATTTCAAAAAAAGCAGTTTTCTCGAAGTTGAAATTGATTTTTTGTTATTTAGATCGCACTTACAGGTTAATATGAATACACTTATATCAAGTCAAATAATTTTTCAGGCACATAAAATATATTTCAATAACAATTTTTTTGTTTAACATAGTAAATAATAACATTAAACATAATCTTTTCTGGACATCCGTGTATGAATGGGTGTATGTGGCAGGGAAATTGGTCGAAAAAATGATCGTACCAGAATAATTTTTTTTTATTATCTAAAGTGACACACGACGGAATTTCTCAATTAATATGAGCGTTCAATTCACTGTCGTTAAATTATTATTTATAAAAAACTAATATATAACTGTGGATTTTTTGGTATATAATATAAGGGGAAGGGGAAGGTATATAACTTTCCAACTAAGATCTAATTATCTCTATAATTTTGAATTTTGTAGAAAATTATAAATCAAATTGTCCTTTTCATTGTTATCACTGATTTGCTCAATATAAAAAGAACTAATTTCTTATTTTTAGTGTCATTGAGCAATTTTAAGCTCAGGTATAGAATCTATTGTATCTAGATTAATTAAAATTGCATTAACCTTAAGTAGATATTTTTGCTCATCACTAACATCCGAAAAAGGATAATTATCTCCGGCGGTATATAAAGTATGCTTCCAGTTTAACATGAGTTTAAAACTGTTCTAGTCTCCACAAGGAACCCGTGGTACATTTCTGTGTTAGAGTGAAAATCCTTGTTATTTGCAAGCGAAAAAATGGTAAATTTTCTTATTCAAAACGTTTATTTACGTAAGATTTTGTTTTATTACTAACTTTAATAATTTTTGCTTATAGCTGTGCAGTTGCGAGTACAATTGCTTTATAAAATCCAAAAACCCAGACGCAGAAATCTGGCGAAGAATTGAAAAATTTCCGAAAATGCTGACTACATTGAAGTACCACCACGGAAAATTGAACTTCGTTGAAGCAAAAATAAAAAACGGAGACGATTCTGTGAAACTTAAGAAGAAATTGAAGACTTATGGAGGCAAGAAGCTCATTAATTTAATAATGATTCATTTGATAGTTAAGTATTTGGAAAAATGCAAGTACGCTAGTCATCGGATCAAGACTGAAGATCAAGGAAGAATTTACTTCGAAATAAGAAAAAAAAATAAAGGATTAATTGATAAAATAGCGGCACTCAGTGAAAAACATATTAAGAAGCTCATGAAGATTTTGATGGATAAATATATCGAGATACATAAAATAATGTGCTAGATTGTGATTATCTATTTATTTATTGAATTATTGTTTACGATCCATGAAATATATTTTTTTAAATCATAAATTTACCAATGACTTATTGTTTACTATAACTATTCCAGAAAATCTTTTGAAGTTTTTAAATTTATTTCATTTTTTACTGTTCAATAAAAACTCTCTGGAAGCGGCATGATGGCCGAGCGGACTAAGTCATTATCTCGATAGTTTGTTTGCCCATCATGTCGTGAAGCGAGGGTTCGAGCCCCAACGGTTGTTCGAATAGTTCCAACACCAACCGTCGGGGGTCGCTCTGGTAGTTGAACTGTACTGGCATGGGTTTTCTCTGTGGTTTCCCCATCGCCACTATTCCAACAACCGATCGAAAGGGGTGAAAAATAGGGTAAATGCAGTACATAAGCACTAGTCGGTCCACAGCCGCATGGAGAATAGCAAAAATTTGAAAGTGTAAAATACGTTGATTATAAAGTGGATTATAAGTGGAGAATATGTTGAACGCAATGAAACAAGTGTTAAGTTAAAAAGCTAAAAAGCCAGGTATAACGTCTATGAGAGTTATATAATAACAATAAGAGGCACTTGTAAATTGAGTGATACTACAATAGTAATAGCAACAATGTGGAGAATATGGGATATAGTCTTGTAAAAACCAAAATAGGTATACAAGTAAAAAACGATATAATAATAATAAAAACTCTGTGGACAAATTTAATTTTAATTGGGATATGCAAAGCGCTTTTTTGGAAAATTTTCATTTATTTATGCATAAGATGCGTTTTAAGATTCCATTTGTTGTAAACTCGAACAAATGTTTCATTCCCTTCAAGCCCCAAAACTTCCATTGCTCGAAATTTTTACCCTCTATAAGTCGAAATAATTAGTGAGTCCTTACAAGCTATTTCTGTACATATTTTCCCTCTATAACTTGAAAAATTTAATTTTACCTCTATATCTCAAACATAGCAATGTTTTATTTTACAACCTGATACTTTAGGTGACATACAAGACTCGAATACTTTAAGAATTTTTATAGAGTAAATCAGCAACTCTGAAGAACAAAAATTTTCTGTTCTATATACCTTGGAGAACGCTATAGATAGAGAAAAACCGAATTATCTATATAATAAGTATGATAAAGATACTTCCGTTTATTCAATAGAGGGCGAGAGAGAAAAAAGTGTAAACCCTTCTTCCTTAATTGCATGTATCGAAGTATATAAATTTTAAGTTATTTTTAGAATTTGGCGTCCCTTACACATAAAGAAAACAAGTCTTTAGTTAAGCATAAATTTACTTAAATCAAGAAAATTTTAAGGAAGACTGAAAATTTCTTGAATGAAGTTAAAATTTTTTAAGCCAAGAAAATTTCTTCTTGCTCCAAAATAACTTCAATCTTCTTTATAATTTTCTTGATTCAAGAAAATTTTTTTTTCTGTGTAGCAAACAATCTTAGCAACGATAAAAATTTTCGATGATTTGTAGTATTGTAAAGATCTGTATTAAAAAGTAGAAATGAAAGATAGAAAAAACCAAAAAAGAAAAAAGATTATTAGGTTCTAAGGAAAAGTATTCAAAGTATTGTCTGCCAAAAAAAAGAGTATTTAAAACTCGGAAAACATTTTTCTAAAGCCATTCTTGTGCGGTTGGAATTACAAGAAATAATTTTTAGTTTAGAATTTAAGACCTCAAGCTTAATTCTTCTGAAGAGAGACGATTTAGCGTTCCTATACCCTCTATCGGAGGTTTTCAACAATAACTTTGATAAAAAATATTAAGCTATATCAAGACTTATCAGAAAATCTTATTTTGCGAATGTATTACCTGAGGATCAATCATCAGAGGCCATCGATCGGAATTAGACAAGATGGTAGCATTTTCTGTACTCATGCGATCGTTGGGCAGTCCCTCGTTATTCCACTTGGCGATCTGTGTGTCGTTAGTCAATAAAGTGAGCACATCAAGCCCGTCGGTGATTCGAACCGGCGGTTCGACGGTTTTTAGAAATGGGAGCCATTGACGATGAAGAAGATCCTGACGAAAGGATTTGGTGAAGCAGCCGACGTAAGATATGAACGCTGTGACGAGTAATACATCACCGGGTAAGGTCTCGCCTTGATGCTTCAAACTGTTGGATTGCAATAATTGATGAGAGAGTTGAGTCTGGGCTTACAAGGTAGTCCTTTATCTAATTGTGCATTAAAGGTAATTTTAATTGGACTTACTTAGCTACTGAATCAGCCCATCGTACATTCTCCGAGGCAAGACCTCCGACTAATCGATTAGCCAACGCGATGATTGCATTAGTGGCGTCTGCTTCCTGCTGGCACTTGAGCTTCTCCGATGTCGCTTGTTCAAAGTCCGCTGTTAGCTTCGCTAATTGCTCTTCTAATGACTGGGTATATTTAATCTCTATTATTTATTCATTACTATTATCATTATCAGTTTAATGCTTTTTCAATCGAGTTTCGATATTGATTATTTGCTTCTTGGAAATACTTTGTAAAGGATGTTTATTAAAGTATATCAAAAAAATTATCAGTTTTATTTTTTTTGTATACAGAAAAAAAGTTTATTCAAACTAAATTTTTTTTTTGAAAACCTAAACTGTTTTGGAACAAAAAGAAATTTTCTTGGCTCAATAAAATTTTTTTTTAGCTAGAAGAATTTTTGTTTTTCTAAATATTTTCTTGTTTAAGAAAAATTAGTTTTCTAACAAAGAATTTTTATTTCTATGTATGATCTTGGAACTTTTTATCAGAGAATAAAAAAATAATAGACTTTCTAAAAAATTTAAGCTTTTAATATTCATATTTAGAAGACATTAGTTAAAATTAGTGATTTTTACTCTATGTAAAAAAAATTTTAATCTTCACTGAAAAAAAAATAACTTAAATCAAGAGAAAAAATTTTGAACTAAAAAAATAATTTTGAAGAGTTTTATTGTCTTGAATCAAGAAAAATTCTTCCATCAAGTAAAATTTACTTAAATCAAAAAAAATTTCTTACACGGAAAAAAAAAACTTGACTGGAATGTAAATTTTTTTTTTAGTTAAAAATTTGATTGGAAAATTCTTTAATAAAATCAAAGTTTTTTGAGCCAAGAAAATTTCTTCTTGCTCCAAAATAACTTTTGTCTTTCTTAAAATTTTCTTGGCGCAAGAAGTTTGTTTGTTTTTTTTTTTTTTTTTTTTTTTTGAGTAGTTTAAGAATTTTTAAACTCAAATGAAGAACTTAAACTTCTTTAAAATTATTTTCTTGATTCAAGTTAATTTTTTTTTCTGTGTTAAAAAATCCTTCCCTTCTAAACAAAAATACCACTTCCTTTATTCCCTATAAAAATATGTATCACACTGCCAAGTACGTTGACGAGATGTACAATTCTAAAATTTTTTACGCCCTTATGTTTATTTGTCAAGTTGGGAAATAATTTAAAAAAAGAAAGAAAAACAAATCATATAATGATGGTATAAATGATATCTTACCGCAACTTTCCGCTTTATACCACTCAATTTATCTTGAGCAGCTGCTAATTCAGCATTAGCTTGCGCGAGCGCCTTGCGTTTAGGCTCAACATCACAGAATACTTCGTAGAACTTGATAATATTGATAACCCAAGCGCATAATCCAGCAGCAGCTGCGGATTTTGATCTTACAAACTCCGGTTCAAATTCCGAATCCTTTAAGTACGGTTGAATTGCTTTTGTAACTTCTGGATGGATATTTTCCTTGTCATAGTTTATGAGGGAATCCAAAAAGGCGTCAACTTTCGCCATAACGATCTATTTTAAATGTCCATGGGTATTAATATTAACATTAATAATAGCAATAACGATACTCATGCACGGTTACAATATACTGGTACTTGTCGGTTCGCGGAAATATAATTAAAAATATCTTACTTCTCTTAAAAACTTTTAATTAGTTATAAAAATGTACGATGTGCTATTAAAATGAACGTACGTACTTTGGCGGCTTTCCAGCTCCTGTCCTTTGGCACTTTGCCACTAGGTGCGAGAAGTACCATCACCGCGGCAGTCACGTTGGTCACAGCACCCGGCGGTGATCCAAATGACTTTAATTCTGTGAGATTCGCTTTATTAAGAGTGTTTAAAGCCTCTTGAGCTGCCAGTAATGCCGGCTCAGCTTTCACTAAATCAGCCTCGCATTCCCTTTGTTTTTTCAGTACTTCCTCGGCAATAACCGCCACCTTTGTCTCCTCCTCATCCGCTGGACATAATCACCACTATGTTTACAAACTATTGTCCCATTAGAGGAAAAGAGGCTGCATAAGATACCAAAAAAAAAAAAAAAACTACCCATGAAAAAATTTTTTAATATGGCCTGATATGGGTTGATCTCACATATTGCCATATTAAGCTTAATTTTATTGCAACTAGAAAATCAAACGCGCTTTTGTCAAAATATTTATCATCGACAATTTAATTAATCAATATTTTTACAAATTTTACTTATTAACAATTACTCACTGCTATGGTAACCGTTGCTAAAGTGGTCACCGTAGCAACGAAAAATGACAACAATAAAAACCTGACATCAACTTTTTAATAAAGGATGTGATCTGCGAAGAGATAATTCAGCGACTATATATGAATACTAGGGTGTGCCAAAATGTAACTTCCGTGATGGACTTCTTAAGTGGTCCTCCAGGATTTACTCATAAGAAAAGTACAAAAGGTATTTTATTTATTTTGGTATATTTTAGCCTAATTTCATGAACTTTTTAATTATTTATTAGGGTGTGTCAAAATTTAACTTCCGTGATGGATCTCTTAAAATTGGAATTTTGAGTTCCGCTTTCAATAAGAGTTGTGTTTGGAAATTTACTGGCATATTTTCAACGTAAGCGATTTATTCGATTTTTATAGAATTTTTTAGCAGGAGCTTTGTTTGGGCATTTCCGCTGAAATTTCAAAATTTGGCCGGAATTATCCAAACAAAGCTTCTGTGAAAAATTCTATGAGAATCAAATAAATCTCTTACGCTCAAAATATATCAGTAAATGCCTAAACACAACTCCTATTAAAAGCGGAACTTACAATTTCAATTTTAGGAGGTCCATCACGGAAGTTACATTTTGGAAAACGCTAATGAACACATCAAGTCATATCAGACCACATTAGGCTATACGGAAAAAACAAGATTTAACTGATTTCCATGTTGGATGGAACCTAGTTCCATCTACAGTGAAAAAATGTACAGATGGTAACTACTTCTATGTAGATGGTAGGGGAAACAATCTTCGTTGAACTGTCCCATCTCGGATGGATCAGATCATACAAAAAAAAATTTTTCACGAATATTTGCTCTACAATTAGCCTCTTTGTTATTGTTTTAAAATTAATAGTTGAATCAGAACGAATCTAATCAAATCAAATCGACTCAACTCTGTCACACTGTATTCCTTCGTTAATATTTTCAGTTTTTTACGTTATCTCATATTACTTTATTGCATTTTAAATATTTACTGTATCATTGAAAGTAATAATCTACTTCTATGACGCAATTTTGTACTCACGTTTAAAACCTTATATATTTATTCGTATGTAATTAATCTGTAATTGAAATTGCCATTTGACTTGTGCCTTGGCATAAAATAAACAAAATCTAAATCTATAATGGCCAAAATATGATCAAAAATGACTAGTTAAAATTTTCCCCTTAAATTTCTACAGTTACAACTTGCAGACCTCTTTTCTTTTCCCGCAAAAAACAACTCACCAAGAGCTTTCTCCTTCTGAACCTTCTCAGTCTCAACACCAACGATAGCAATAAGCTTATCAGCAGCTTCGTTTTTTTGTTGCAACTCGACCTCTTGTAATGCCAGTTTCTGCTTAAGTTCAGCGACTTGTGCCGCGGTTGATCTCAACTTAGCCAGCCCGTTTTCCAGTCGCTCAATCCGGCCGCTTAATTCGCTGGCTTTAGCCTTAAGTAGTTTCATGTACAGACTAATTTGCTCCAAGAATGACTTTGGTGTCGTGTAATTGTACCGTCGCTCACCCGCTAAATAGAGACGGCTCGTTGCGTTCACGGTCGTGTGAGCATGGGCCATGAACTTAGCAGCCGACTCTCTAAACACCATCAATAGCCAAACTTTAACACCCGTTAAACATTATTACACGATGTTAAATTTTAATCAAACCTGCAATCTTCCGGCAATTCATCCAAGTCCTCAAGAAAACTTTTTGAAACAGACATTAACGCCTCCTGAGGCCATTCATGGAACCAATTTATAGCGGTACAGTTTATAATCGCTGGAAATTTACGTGATCGAACTCGTAAAGTCGAGCCGACTGGTGAAAAACACAAAACAACTCTAAAAATTATTTTTCATTACTCTTACTAAGTTTTGCTAAGATTCCTATGAGGGGTGACTTACTTGAGCTGCCTCCGTACGCGATCGATAAAGAACTTCCAACAGTTTTCGCGACTGTCTAATATCCCCGCTCCTTTCACTTCGTTTCTCACTCCTGAAAAGGAGACAAGCCCATGATTAATTCTGAAGAAACATCAACAAAATCTTGCTACATTTACCTGCAATAATGTTCTCAACTTCATCTTCTGGAAATAAATCTGGGACCTCTCCAGAAGCAAGCATGTCGTTGATCAGAACAAGAAACTGCTCATTAGGGACCTGGGCATCGGTCATCAAAAACATAATCCCAATGTTCTTCATCCCTGATTTCATGTACAAACCCGCTAATTCCATCTTTAGATCTAGCACTCCGTATCCTTTTCGAAGTTGGATTTGGGACACTTCTAGAGAGCTTATAAATGCAGCTAACCTTGACAAGCTTTGCTTTCCAGAACCCCCTACGCCAACTAGTAGAGCGCTACCGCGAGGAGACTCGAGAATTCTGTTAATCCTGCAGACATGCATCATCGCGTCCTCAAAAAGAACTAAGTTCATTGCTGCTACCAAATCATTGTAACTGACAAGAGCTTCTGACAGCAGACGGTGAAGAGTAACCCAGTTCTTTATTGGCATGTATTTTGGTTCACCCACTCCACCTGAAATCATAGTCTCATTACAGTGAAATGATTTGCCAGGTAAGGTTAATTACCTGCAAAGTGACAGTAAATATTGGGTTTCTCCAGAACAGCGCCTTCGTCAATTTCTTCAGTGTTCTTTTTCAAGATATCTAACTGCAATTTTCCAAAACTGTCAATATCTTTTTCATCTGTAAGTTTATCTCCATAAACACGATGTGTTTCATGCATCCAGAGACGGATTATGTCGCAAGGTTGCTGCAGGCACTCGTTTCCACTGAACAGCATTCCTTGGAAGCAATTGGACAGCTCGCGGAGATTGAATATGTAGTGAAACTTAGTCGCTGTTGGCAAAAACACCTGACTGCAACGATTGTGAAGCTGCAAAGCCGCCTGGACGATGTTGTTGCACAGGTCGCTGACACAGAGAGGGAATCTGTGCTCCAGATTTGCCAGATGCTGGGACAAAATTGATGAATAAATAGTGGTAAGTGATTCGTGATTGGGAAAACTAACAGCAAACACTGCGAAATGCCTTTGCAACCTTGGGTTAATCGTGAAAGAACCAGCGGTTGGATTCATGCAACTGACGTACTGACAGTTGTGAATGTCTTTGAGGCTCAGTTTAGTCCGATCGTACCAATGTCCATAGTCTAAGTGCTGTCTGATCAAAGTATGAGGCTGAACAGTCCCGTAGGTATCTACTTCCGGCATGTTCATGTCGTCGATGAAGTAAATCAGAGTCTTACTTCCCGGAGGGCCGTAATTACGACCAGCTTTCTTTTCCAAAGGTTTTTCCAAAATCTTTTGCAACATTTCCGATGATGTATAGAAGTTGAAAGGCACATTTGTGACTGCATAGTTTTCCGATAACTGGAGAAGTTTTTCCGACACCAGAACGGTTTTTCCGCAACCAGCTGTACCGACAAGCATCACGGGGTTCTTCTCAGCCATCAACAAGTCCAGAAAGAATTTAATCCTGATCGACTCTGAAGTGTAGACCAGGGCAGCCTGCAAAGGCATATCTGGATCCAATTCAAATCTGGGGACTCGCTCAGACCAGGGCGTAAATTCCTTAGTTTCGGAGTCAATGTAGTAGTCAAAAACGGTTCCTTGAGATGGAAATCTTATCTGTTTGAATTCGTTAACCCACCATTTATTAAACTCAACGCGATAGTCAACAGTTTGATCTTGAAACATCGCAGAGCCAAATGCCCAGACTGCTGCGAAAACAAAGTACAGCTCGTAGTGATCTTTGGTGAACTCGGTTGTCGTCAATTCTGGCCTGAGAAGACAGTGGAGAAGATGACACAGCATTTCAACGTGTGCCATATCCGCGATGGGAGTGATTTTTTTGAATCTTGTCCTTAGAGTCTCCAGGCAGATGGGAATGTACTTATCAAAAAGCGTTACTAAGTTTGATTTTTCTGCAGGGATGGTTCTCGTCTCTATCCAACTGGTTACATAAGGATTCCATCCAAGATCCTGGGAGTTTATATATAGGATTCCAGCTCGAGAAACGGTAGCAGGCGTCGCTGTCCTCAGATTGGAGATTTCAAAAAGCAGCCTCATAGCTGGAGTTAGAGCTATTCTTTCATTGCTAGCAAGAGTCAGAATTTTGTTGTCGTCCATCACCGTGTTCAGAGATTCGATCCACATGGGGTCAATGTCACCATCTAGAATGATCCATTTAGGATTTTCGCCTCCCAAATTAGCCTGATCTCTCATGATCACAGAAAAGAGCCCGTCCTTCCATTCGCGAGTCGCAGGATTGATGATTCCAAAAAGTTCATCGTTAGTCACTGCCTTAGGATTTAAGTCATTGTACATAGGCTTGCGTTTAATGTTTTGGTAAGTACGGAAAAGCGTCCTCCACACTTGGGTCTTACCACAACCAGCAGTCCCGACAATAAAAACCGAATGACGAACTTCTAATAGCTCTTCCAATTGGACTACCTTTAAGATAAACCCGTCTTCTGGTTGGAGAAGTAAATCAGCTGCTGCTTGTTTGACTGTTTTTTCAAACTCAACGTCTCTCTTTCGAGGAACATCTAGCGCAGGGAACAAATCGGCAATGAGACCCATGAAGACTGGCAAATCATCCGATACTACCTTAGGAATGTTGAAGTCCCTCAAAGCTCGCATCAAAACTTCTTCTTCAGGTCTTCCTGGATCACCGCGTTTCAGACTTCCCGCAACAACTAGCACCGATTTGATGGCCCTGAGTCCCCAATCGTAGTGGTCTTGCTTCGACAATAATTCCTTACAAAGTGTATAGAGTGTTATAAATTTCCGGGCTAGTACTCTAGCTTCCTGGAAGCCTTCTGCTACCAACATGATTTCGCAAATCAACTCAAAGTCAGGCACTACCATGGCACAAGGTCTGAACAACGCTTTAAGATTCTCCGGTAATTCTGTACGACCTGCATAACCTGGATTCATAGTAATGAAAATCCCTACTGTGGGTTCTAGGCCAATTATGTCGCCCATGAAGTTGAAGGTCTTTTTCTTGTCACGAATTGCATCTTGGACGCTTTTGACTTGGACTGCAACTACAGACAGCACTTCAACAGAAATACGATTGAATTCGTCGAAGCATCCCCAAGCACCAGTTTGGGCAAGACCTTTATAGATATTTCCACAGGATTTGTAGTCCATTTGTTCAGAACAGTTAAAGACATAAACCATGATCCCTAAAGCACGACCCAGATCTTTTGTAGTCTCTGTTTTTCCGGTTCCAGCTGGTCCCGCTGGTCCTCCGCCCATTATTAAATGCAATGACTGAGTCAATGTAATATAACATCTGTCCGTCAAAGGAGTTATCACCAACCTGTAAAAATCAAACAATCTTTAATATAACTAGATTGTTCTCAGATATGGAGAAAAAAAATTTCTACCTTGGAGTATTGCCCAAGTATTCATGAGAGTACTTAAACTGAGCATCGCAAATATTGGCAAAGCAATCCTTCTCCTTGTCATCCCAGCGATGTCGAAGTTGGCTTTGCCATTGAAACGCTTGAGCTGTCTCAACCTTGGCCTGAACCAGCTTCCCAACAACGTCTCTCGAGTGGACATCAATAGTACAAATAGTCATCACCTTTTGACGGTCCTGCTTACTTAATTCACCCAACAGAAGAGTGATCAGAGTACTCAATTGCAGAATTTGCTTTTTAAGATAATCTTTCAGCGCATTGTCATAGCCTTCCTCAAGACGCGAAAACGCCAAATTGACCTCAGTGGTCCACCAGATTTGTGTCCCACAGAGAGACACCTGGGCTGGGTAATCGAACAGCCATTGTTCACGGGGCTTTTCCTCGTAGCTTACAACAGCTTCACTGAAGTAATGCCGAATTGAAGCTCGCATTACATGTTGAAGCCGATTCAACCAGACCTCGACAGCCCCGTCGCAAGACATTTCACAGTTAGTAAAGGCTACATACTCGCCATCCTTCGCATGCATTCCTTAAAAGATGAATTAATCAATTAATCTATTATTGAATCAAAACTACAATTGCCTTACCAACAGCACGCTTAACTTTGTCATTATTGTCATCAAACTTGAGCCGTGCCATTGAATCAAACAGTTTAGTAAGATGCTTAGCGACAATCTCCGGTTGGTTTCCATTGGAAAGGATGTCCAGCAAATCAGTCGAAGAAATGAAGTAAAATCTTGGAAACGCAAGCCTCTTGGTTTCCAAATATTCAGCCAATGCTTTTTCACAAAGAACAAGTTCTCGTTGAAGGACATCCAGCGCAGCAGCCAAGCCATCGCGATTGGTAGCTTGGACAACATTCGGTGTTTTGGCCATATCTTCTGTTATCTTTTTGAATTCAGCGTCTATCCTGTCAAATCGATCAGCATCAACTGGCAATTGTTTCCTAATATCTTCAGAAGATAAAAAAATGCTTTCCAAGTGCATCCAGGTTCGCTGAACCTCGAACCAGACAGTAGTCACCTGGTCAGCAATACTCAGCTTCTTTTGCCACGCTGACACTTCTTCCAAAAAATGCGCGATGAACTTGGAAGTTATCAGGTTTTGCAATTGCACCTAATACATTGACCCAAGTTATTTTCAAAGCAGTTATTATCAATATTAATGACTAATCACCAGGAAAAAGTTGCCTAGAATGGCCTGATATGAACTGATAAAAAAAAAATGACGATTCAAGAAAAACTTTTTCTTCAAAATGTCATTCTTGTTTTAAGTCATTCAATTCTCTTCACTTAAGAAATTGATTCTCGAACTCAAAAAATTTGGTTGTTTTAGAATAAGATATATACAACTTCGTTTAAGAATTTCTTTCTTTTGAATTAAAATAGACGGTAACATTGGTTCAAGAAATTACCGACTTGTTCGAAGTATGGCACGACTCTTGAATTAAGATATTATTTTCCTCGTTTTAAGCATAAAAATTTTAGTATATTTGCTATTATTTGTATTAATTCATATTTTTCAGCATATAGAGAAATACAAAGTTTTTTTCTGACTTAAACTTATGACATTAAAAAAAAATTTGTTCCCGAATCAACAATCAATAATTTTTTAAATAAAATGAAATTATTCTTTATCGAAAAGAATCATTTTTGAATAAAGAATTCAATTGTATTGATCGAAGATAATATAGTCTTGAACCAAGTAAAAATGTTATCGATCGGAGTGATTAGATCTTTCACTGCAAGAAACATTAAATTAAGACAAGAATTTTTTGAAATAAGACAACTAGTTCTCTTCAAAATAATTTTTTTGGAGCAAGAATTTTTTTTCTTGAATGAAGATATTTTTTTTATCAGTGCCGTAAATTTTGATATCAGACCAAAGCAAGACATTCAAAAAATTTTAAAAAGACATTACAAGCTATGTCAGAAAAATTTCAGGTCATCAATAACCTGGTTCTCCTCGAGCGTCTCTATCAACTCTTCACTAGCTCTCAAAAGAACAGCTCCCGTCCGTTGATGAACTTCTCGCTCGAACTCCATCATTGACCATGTAGAATTCAACTCGCGCAGGTACTTCTCCATGGACATTTCCTTGACAGCTTTGTCAACGATATTTTTGACCTCTTCCTCACACTCGTGGAGGTTCAGTTCGAGCAAATCTGCTAGGGTTGTCGAATCGTCCATCACGAATCGTACCTAAGAACAAATTGATCTTAGTGCTTGTTTCAGCCTAGGTTCGGCAAAACAAAAATTATTTTTAGCAAGATTAGTGCAGGAATCAATGATGTGAAATAATTAAGCTCAAGCTTTTGTCAATGTACTTTATTGCATAAGTTTACAACAATGAACAATGGTCATGGTTATGAATTATGACTTGATAATCTATTATGACTTATGACTAGCAAATTATGATTTTGGTACAACTAAATGTGCTAAATCGTGGTATACAAATGATCGAGGTGTATAAATATCTTTATTTACAAATCTATCTAAATATATATAGGAGACTTTCTGTAGATATAGTTGCTCATCACGATATCTCTGAAACTATAAGACGTAGAGACTTGAAATTTGGCAGGAATATTCCTTTCTCCGAGTAGAGGTCAGCTAAGAACGGATTTTACAAAATTCCACCCACAAGGGGGGTTGCGGGGGGGTTAACAATGAAAAATTCCCGTTTTTAAACTATAGCTTCTATCAACTTCAAATTTGGTAGAAATCTTCTACAAGAGATGTAGAAATAGTCTATGAATGAATTTTACGATAGATTACCTCACAGGGGGTTGCGGCGGTGGGTATCAACTATGAAAATTTTTAATTTTAAAACTACAGCTTCTACAGCCTCCAAATTCGGTAGGAATTTTCTTTAAGTGATGTAAAAATTATTTATAAACAAATTTTACGATAGCTCACGACACAAGGGGTTGTGGGAGTGGGTGTTAACATTAAAATTTCAATTTCCAAGCTCTAGCTCCTATAGGATCCAAATGATATAGTGACTGCACATTGAAAGTTACAATTAATATTAGCTAGAATTATCATATGGATAAAAAGTACAGGCCAATCCTATGGACTTTAGAATCTGAGCAAGTCAAGACAATACTCCAATTAAATTTAAGTCTAGATTTAAAAATACAATTCTATAAAGCGCCCAGTGGAGCGGGCGGGTAATAGCTAGTATATAGTATAAAAGTGTAAAAATCATCATATAAAATTAAATATTTAATTATATATAATCGTACCGTGCGTTTATGTACAGTGGACTTACGGTCATTTCTGGAGTCATGTCACCCAATCTCTGTAACATCGATAGCGTATGTACAGCAAATTTATGTGCGAAACTATCAACTAATATTATTGATAAGTATTGATTGGATATGGATTATGATTATTGCTATAATTATAGCTTTTGAAAGGGCTGGAAGCTTAGATTATAATTAATTTGAATTGTAAAAATTAGAATTTTATAATTTTAAATCAATAAATCTGATCAATTTCATCAAATTAAGTGTACCTTGGTACTGTTCATCAATTGTCGCCAATGTCTCTCGCGAATTGCCGGATTTTGAAGCTCCCCTACTGCCCGCAATGAAGTCAGCATATTTTTTACCGTAGCTTCCAGCTTTACGTAAGCGTCCCACGGCCTCATTTCTTTGTCCAACGAAACTGAAATGAATCCGGAAGAAATTCGATCATTATTCATTTTTAGGCTCACAGTATATTGCGTCACAATTCTCATTATTTACGACCAATAACTCATTTCTAAAATACTCGTGACGCTATCGATTAAAAAAATTATTGGCACGTAAAATTTTAAAGGTAAATTAAATAATAAAATTAATGTGATTTTTCGTCAAGGATTTCCCAAAAAATGTTGGCTGATGTTTTACCTATTTCAATACATGTCTATGTTTAACTTGAGTAATTGATGGACGTAAACAAAATATTTGTAATTCATTGCATTAAGTATGGTTAAACACAAATAGTATGTAATTAATAGCCGTATCAAACAACATGTTGTTGCAAGTGTCATTAGATTTATTGTGATTACTTTCTATCCAATTTGTTTGCATATTTCGACGTTGATCTATTCTATAATGTAAATAAAACAAATTATGTTGAATTTAACAATGGGAGTCGGGGTATATAAGACCGAAATTTTTTCTGTAGAATCATAACGAATCAAAATGATGTGTAAAATCAGTATTTTGGTAATTACTGCCGTGATCTGCTTCACTTGTAAGTAATTTTTTAATTTCTGGATCAAAAAAATTTTCTGATTAAAGTAATTTTTAAAGAAACTTTTTATATGACCATTTTTTGCCTGAAATGGATTAATCTGGTTACATATGACCGTATTAGGCTATTTCTGAGGATAAAAAAAAATCTTTAGTATAATTTTTAATTTTATATACACTGAAAAAAAAATTCTTGACTGGAATGTAAATTTTCTAGGCTCAGGAAATTATCAAGGAAGATTGAAAATTTCTTGAATGAAGTTAAAGACTCTTTTTCTTGAGGCAAGAAAAATTTCTTGAGCCAAGAAAATTTCTTCTTGTTCCAAAATAACTTTTGTTTTCCTTAACTTAAAATTTTCTTGGCGCAAGAAATTTGTTTTTTGTGTGTACTTTTCTTGAAAATGTTTTTGATAATTATCATATTTAAAAAGCCAAAAATTGGCTTAGTATTTTTTATTATTACTTTTGATCAAAATAATTACATATCAAACCATATCAGATCAGATATGGGCATTTAAAAATTTTTTGATAGGGATATTTTATCTCACACTAGAAAATTTTTTCACAGATACGTTTGATATTTGTTAGAAAACATTTAGAGAAAAAAGGAATCCTTTATTCAATTTTTATTAAATTTTTCTAGGAATCGAAGCAAATCCCTCTTATAAATACGACAAAAATGGGTGTGGCCCAAAGGAACATTTTATTGAAAATTATGAGTTTTGTGAGCCAACTTGTACCGATGCTCATCCATTGATCTGTACAAGAGTAAGTACAATGACATCGATTATAATTGAAAACATTGAAAATTCGGAATATTAAAATAATATTTCCATTTTTTAAGTTCGGAGGATCAAGCTGCTATTGCGTGTCAGGCTACGCCAGAAATGACAATGGGGATTGTGTGAAAATTGAAGAGTGTCCTAATCCTTACCGTGGTAATATCATTTAACCCGACGACTCATTTGCTTTTACAATCAATTTTTATTAAATTTTTCTAGCTGTAGATGCAAAACCCTCTGACAAATACGACAAAGATGGATGTGGCCCGAAGGAACATTTAGTTGATAATAATCCTAGTTGTGAGCCAACTTGTTCCAATCCTCATCCGTTTATCTGTACAAGAGTAAGTACAATAACATCGACTATAATTAAAGATATCCAAAATTCGGAATATTAATATGGTATTTCCATTTTTTTAGTTGGGAGGACCAAGCTGCTATTGCGTGTCAGGATACCTCAGAAATTCCAATGGGGATTGTATAAAAAAAGAAAAGTGCCCTAAACGTCGCGGTGGTGATATTATTTTCCCCGAAAATTAATTAGATTTTGCTCTTACATCATCAACTAAAGTGCAATTACTTTTAAAAAATGTCGTCGTCGTTACTGTAGAACAATAACTTGTAGAAAAATTTCAACAGCTAATTACCGTCTTGCATTAAGTACCAACTGTGAGCTCTCAAGTTCGGGTTACAGTAATTGGTATCCCTGCAGGGTTCCATTACTTTTAACTATTTTCCTGGTATTAATTACACTTTTGTAAACATGTCCTTACATTTAATAAACGACATTATAAATAACTAAAAAACTCTTACCTCGAATTTCTTTGGCGAACTTTTTGCACTCAATGTCCATGTTCTCAACATCGATTTTCCTCCAGGGGGTAGTTTTCCAGCCCTCTATGCTACTGCGAACTATGAAGACATAATCCCACAGTTGCTTCAGCATCCGAAGTTCACGTCTGCATTGCTTCAATTGCTTGAATTCCGGAACGGAGACTTCGAACAGCGAGGCCGAATCTTGGATGTCTTTCATCTGCCTTTCGAGCATGCAGAGTTCCCGATCGGCTTCGTCCAACAATCCGTACGCGTTTTCGCAGTCGTATCTGAAGAATGCGTATCGGCGGAACGCTTCCCGATAATGGCAGATTGTCGTGTCAAAGGCGGATATTCTTCCGCGAATCCTTGATACTTCTCCTGTTTAGTGATATCTAATTTCAGTTTTAGCCCAAATTAGCTGTATGATTAAATGAATAAGGAAAAGTGTGTCCCTGGTGTATTTAGATGACAGAATTGATCTTTTAAGTTCAATTTACTATAATTGGGAAAACATTAATCTGAATTTGTGTCTTTTCAAAATTTTATATGTTTTTTATCAATAGTAAATCTATTACGATAACTTTTTCAAGTAGTTCTAAATAGATTCGAAATTTAAATTAAATAAAATTTGGTTATTTGTTGATTTCGTTTTTTGTTTATGTGAATGTAGATTAAGGCGCTTAAAAAAAAATTTTTTTTTTCCGAACCAGGCTCAAAAGTTTTGTATAGATGCCAAAATAGGCCTCTAAAAATATGAGCCCTTAATATTAAGATTAAGGTTATCCGCATCGCACTTTTCGATTTCTCATAAGAATAATACGGGAAAAAAAAAATTTTTTTCTGATTTTTGTAACTCATATGCTCTGCAATTTCCATCAAATATTTCTATAGAGAATTGAGCGCTCTACAAAAAAATTCTGAAGTTATATCATTTTTCGAAGAATCAACTCATTCAAAAGTTATTCGAGGTCAAAGTTAAATTCATTATCAATTTAGTCGTTTTTCTGAATGATTTAACAAAAATATTACAGATACACAGATTTGTCAAAATGATACACAGTAAGAAAAATTGAGGTCAATTTTCTAATCCAAGGCGCAAAATATTTTTTTGTCAATGTTTTGTTGAATTCAAGTTGATAATTATTAATTTTTGACTTTTTTTTTAGTAAAATCTACAAAAAATTCAACATTTTTTTGGGAAGTTTGGCATGTTAAATTTTTAATAGTTTTTCAGTTCTATAAATTTTTTTTCAAATTAATTAATTTTGTCTTAAAAATTTATTCTTGTTAAAATTTATATAAAAAATACCCAAATTATTTATATTTTGATTGAAAAAATTGAAAAATCACTAAGCCATAGTTCTTTTATTCACCATTCAAAAGACTTGGCAGTCATATAGTGACTAAGAATTGTTAGTTTAAGGGGGGAAATACGTGTAGAGGCTTGAAAAAATTCAAAATTTTTTTTTTCATAAATCGCTTGTAAAACTATTGAAAAATATACAGTTAAAATTTCAGGTCAAAATTATTATTCGTTCAAAAGTTACAAGCGGTTTAGTAAGTGCGCTCGGTACAGCGCCCGAGAACATAATTACCTGAACGGAGCGGTCGGTTAGGGTCGAGTAGGTAGTCATTCATATACTTCCAGGTATATATTTTTAAGAGAGAAAGGGAAAATGGGCAGATGTTCTTTTATTTTATTCGTATAGAAGCTACTAGAAGTATTAGTGTCCTTGTAACAAACCATAGTGTAATATTAGTTCATAACCGACCTTCGTAGCGTGTGTTTGCAATATTAGTAAAAAATGTCTTCGTATCCAAAAACAGGACGTAGTGATAGTGCTCGTCGTAGTAGACCACGCAAAAGATCTTTTCACGGAAATCAGTTTTCAAATACTGAATCAAACGAGTATGGTGATAATAACGAGAGTATAAGTGCCAAAAAGCTATCAAATATAATGAGTGAAAATGTAATTGTTAACCCATTACATTTTTATAGAATCATAGCATTTTTTACCGTCTTCACAGCTTTATCGGATATTCTTATATGTCGAAACTGTAAGCAGAATGTTAAATTTGCTGAAAGTGGAAAACGAGGCCTCGGATTCAAGCTCGTTGTTAATTGCATGTGCGGATCGAATTGATAATTATTATATAATTATTAATATATAGCTTGGGAAGAAAACCATGATGAAGAAAGCTGCACACAAACACATGAAGGATCTGCGGGAAGTATGGAAGTTGAAGCTATCAAAACGATGTTTACAAGGTCAGAAGAATTACACGGAGTAAAGTACGGTAATTATATAGGCGATGGAGATTCCAAAACATTCTCAGCAGTGATAAAATTGAACCCGTATGGTGATGAACTGACAGTAACTAAAAGCGAATGTATAGGTCATGTGCAAAAAAGAATGGGAACGCGACTCCGGAGCGTAAAAAAAGAAAAACATTTGGGCGGAAGAGGAAAGTTGACAGAAGTTTTAATAAAAAAATTAAGCACTTACTATGGACTAGCAATTAGGAGAAATGTAAATAGCGTTGAAGATATGAAAAATGAGATATTAGCAACTTATTTCCATATGATATCAACAGATGATAATCCACAACATGACAAATGTCCAAAGGGTGTAGATAGCTGGTGTAAGTGGAACGAAGCTAAAGCTCTGGGGACAGAACCTCCAAAACATCCGACACCTTTGCATCCTGACGTTCAAAAAGCGATTTTTCCAATTTATCAGGATTTATCCCGGGTAGATTTATTGGAGAGATGTTTAGGAGGCCATACTCAAAATGCTAATGAAAGTTTTAATTCAACTATTTGGCGTATGGCCCCTAAACATTTGCATAGTGGTTTAAAAACTGTTGAAATTGCTGCATACTTGGCTGCTTGCTTATTCAATGAAGGCAGTTCAAGTATTTTATTAGTCATGAACGAGTTAGGTCTCATCGTTGGGAACAACAGCTTCAATCACGTACAACAATCCGACAGTCAGCGCGTAACCCGTCAGAATCGACGCAGCTCCTTGGACAGTAAAGAAGCCCGAAAAGCACGAAAAGAAAAGCTACAAGCTCAAAATGAAGCATATGAAGCTGAAGAAGGCTTACAATATGGTGCTGGAATAGCTGATTAATTGGTAAGTTGTTTCAATTCGTTTAATACAACTTTATATTAACCTTTTGGCACCGTGGCTTTATTTACCGGTAACAATTTATCGAAACAAAAATTTTTCATAAAAAATTTTTCATACAAAAATTTCTCACTCAAAAATTTCTTGATTAAAAAAATTCTCACAGAGCAAAAAATTATCATTTAAAAGTTTCTCAAATATTTTATTATCACTTTATCATTAAAAATTCATAATTAAATAAATATTAATTTTAATAATAATTAATAATACCAAATAAATTTTGACAATGAGAAATATTGCCTTTGTGAAAATATCGAACAAGAAATTATTGCTGATAATTTATGTCGCGAGAAATTATTGCATGAGAAAAAAGAGACGGTCACCTTAACTTTTTTCATCACTTATTTTTTAAACGCGTTTTTCTCGAAACTAGTTTTTCGAACTAGTGTACACTCTAGCTTAAAAAATTTTTAACCAATCATCTTCAAATTTAGTATATTATTTCTTTAATAACTAATTTTTTTATACTAAACAATAAACAAAAAAAAGGTAAAAAAACATGACTTACTTTCACAGCCGTCAAAAAAATGAAAAAAAATTTTTTTTTTCTTTAAAATGAGATTCATATAGAAGATACATGTCTAAAAAAAGTAATAATTTTGATGTATTGATTTCAGATAAAAATTATGGCCTCCATGATGTACACCAGTTGCGAAGTCGGACGACAACCTACGAGATGTATCAGCTGATATCTTTACTACTTTTTAAGTTTTATTCTTGTAAATGTAAATTTTTACTCTTCAATATATGTATAAAATAACCCAAAAGTTTGAATAAATAATATTAATTTTTTATACCTTAAAATAATTGATTAAAATCTGCTCGAAAACGGCCATCTACACGTATTTCCCCCCTTAAATTATTTGACGTCAAACTCACCTGCTTGCAGTGGCGCCACCTGTTGCTTGACGATCAAAGCTAATTTTTTGGTGTTTGCCCACTGTTCGGGCAGTTCCTGAAGAAAAACATTAACCTCTTCGGGGATATCCTGGTCGTAGAACTTGAGGAGCTCGATAGTCTCCTGCAGAGGTTGGAACATGTCATCCGTTATGGGCTGACGTTCTTTTATTCGCATCAAGTAACCCATGACACTAATCAGCCCGGCGTAGTCCCCTGGTTGGATTTGCTGGAGTAGACTCTCGTCAGCCAAGCTGTCGATAAAAATTCAAATGAGCCAGTTGATAGACAAAAGGATCAATAAATTCAAATGAAGAAAGGGAAATATAAGTAGACGTATGATGCTGATGTTTATGGCGATAATAATGAGTAACGGAGATTTTTACGAACCGAATAAAGTTCCCGAGATCAGATAAACTGGTAGTGACTCGTTCGACTAAGTGTTTCTTGAACATACTGGACCATTTGCATACGGTATTGAGCAAGGATTGCTTGAAGGGTCGGAGGTTTACTCTAAACCACCCGCAAAAAATACGCGATGGTTTCATCTCCTCGATCTCGAGATATAGTCCCTCATACAAGTCAATCTGCTCACGGAATTGATCCATCCGAGGGGTTGCTTTAGGCGGTGCTTTCGGATCCAGCATCGCTATCATTTCCATTTCTTCTATGGTCAATTGACGGCCGTACTCCAGGAATTGGTGCATTACAGTTTCTCGATCTTCTAACCATAGATAGGCGTATCCTGTTCAATTGTTACAAGAGGGATTAGTTAATTGCTTTAGTAATTTTATGGGTATCTAGAAATACTAAATAGAAGATACAAATTTTTTAATTAATTTTTGATAGACTAAACAAAAAAAAAAAGTTTACTTTTTCTTCCTAGTTATTTTCTTGAGCGAAAAAAAATTTTTTTTTGACACAAGAAATTTCACTTATTCCGACAAAATTGATTATCTTGCCTTAAGAAATACGTATCTTGATCCAAGAAAATTTATTTGTCAAGAAAATTTTCTTGTTTTGAGAAAATTCAGCATTTTGCTCCAAAAAATTTAGTTCTTAATAGAAGTAAATTTTCTTGTCTTGAGAAAATTTCTCTCTTGCTCTAAAAAATTAAATATCTGGATAGAAGTAAATTTTCATTAATATTTTTATTGATTAACATGTCAAATGGGAAAATCAAATAATATTGAATCATTTTTTTTTTCATTCAATATGTATAATTGCACGCTAAAATAATATAAAATGGGTATTAAATATTCAAGAGAAAAACTTTCTCAAGGTGAGAAAATTTTTTTTTCAGCTGAAGTAAGTGGCGTTGCTTCCCTCTAAAGTATCTAAAAATCTTGATCAATTATAAAAATTTATTATATCAAGTATTTATGATGATTTGAATTAAGAAAAAATTACTCCCACCAAGAATAGAATTTCAAGAAAAATTTTTACTTCGGCCAACACAACTTTGGTCTTCTTTCAGGCACCCGAAAATTTTCTTGAGCCAAGAATTTTGTTCTCCAGTCAAGAAATTTTTCTTTCTCTATAGAGGATTAAATTAAAACTAATAACTAAATTTCGAACTGTATTAAAAAAATCATAACTTTTGATCTTATTAGAATAAATAAATTGATTTAATGGTAGAGAGGAGACTTTTAGCCATAAATTCCATATATATAGTATATTACATACCTAGGCCAGTAAAATAAGAAAAGTTGAAACGGTATATTTCTCTTTTTAAAAAAAAAAATCCACTCGTCCTCTTTGGTCACCCCTAAATTTATTTAGGGCGCCACTGGATTTTTAGACACAGTATCCAGAAACTGGACCAGAGCATGGAGTAAGTTCTACAAGGTCGTGAGAGATTGCTGGGAAGAAAACAGAAATCATCAAAGAAATTCATTTTTTAATTTATTTAACCCACCCATTACAATGATATTCCCCTTTCAATTAATTAACACTTAATCCTAGGTCCTATTCCCGTTTATAAGACGGTTTCCTATCATAGTGGCTAATCCCGACGATACCCTCTTATGGAGCGACTATACCGCGGTTTCTATCATAGTTGCTTATTCCCGACGGTACCCTCTTATGGAGCGACCATACCGCGGTTTCTAATCATTTTTCATATTTCCATATTTCCATAATTCCAAAATTCTAATAGTTTCATAATTCCATAATTCTACACACGCACCCACAATGTAATTATTATCATTCAAACACACTAATTAAAATTTCCATACTTTATTAATTATTTTCTAAAACTATTATTTACTTTTACTTTCCAAATTAAATCTGATTAACTAATTTTCTAAATCCAAATTAAATTTCAATTATTAAATTTTCTCTTGAACAAATTTTTCATTCCTTCCTAATCCAAATTCCTATAGCGATTAATTTCCTTTTTAAAATTCTTAACTAATTTACTGCCGTGGTCTTAATAATACAACAATAAATATTTAATACTAAGAGGTCTTCGTATCTCGTATTAATAGATTAAAATTTGATGACAGAGGTCTTAATAATCTGCCGACAAAATATTCGCTACGTCCTAGTATTTTACAAATTTATTTTCCCTTGTTTTACTTTTGTTAATTTTATTTCGTCGGAACTTTTGTAATAAAATTCCACTTAATTATTTTAATTATAATTGATTTCATTTCATTTGAATTTAATTTTACCGAATTTTATAAATTATCTTATTTAATATGTTTTCGTTTTGTCCAAATTATTTGTCAGAGTTAATTAATTAATTTATTTAGTTTTAATCTCTGAATTAAGAAATTGGCAATTGGTTTTATTTCACTCAATTTTAACTAAATTATTTTACTTGTCTCTGAATAACTGAGTTTATTTTATTTTTGCTAAATTACTTTCTTTTACTTTCTTTGTGTTGTACGAAACTTCGAATTTAGTTTATTTTAATTTTGGGGATTATTTTTCACTTTATAACGCCTTGAGATTTTTAGTCTCGACCTTGTGTGTCCTTTACTCAGCGTTATAGCTCAAGACAAGATGACGGACTCTCTCCCAAACTTTTGTTGAATTTTTCTTCAAGTGAAATGATTTATTTTCTACTTTTATCTAAATGATTTTAACAATTAATTTTAAAATTATTTTCTGATTCTAATTTTACTTTTGTTATATTTCACACAATCAAAATTCGTTCCCAAATTATTTATATTGATTTTAATTAATTTTAACTTCTGATGATTTTACTAAAATATTTTACTGAAATTATTTTAATGATTTTAATTGACACAAAATTAACTGATTTTACTCAAACTCAATTACCAGAGTTCAAATTTTCACGTGACACCAAAATCATGAATTAACAAACTGAAATAATTCCTAGTAAGATTAATCCAGACTCTGCCTACGTGTTTAATTAATAACCCGAAATAATTCCTGGTATTATTAATTAAATATTTAGTTATTTCATTTCTGACTTATTCTTAAATTTATTCTTAATTTTATTCGGACTTTTATTCTGATTAGTTACCAAATTTTGTTCTTAAATATTTCGTTAATTATTTTTGATGTTCAGTTAAATTTACTAGTACTTAAATTTTGACTAAACCAATTGCTTAAATTTTGGCAAGATTAATAAATTAAATTTTTATTAAAAACTAATGATTGTGATCGAACACGAAATGGCGATAACTTCCAGCCGACATAAGGCCTGGCTAATGCCACTTCACCGAGAATCTATTTAGACATATTTATTGTACCTGGAGTCTTCTTGGGTTTTTCTTTCCTCAAAATCCCTCGACGCTCTTACTTCCAGATTTCTCGTTTTTCCTTGATGTTTTCCTCGATGAGGTCTTATTGTCAGCACGGTCCTGAATCGCCACTTCGTAACTTAATTCTCAGGGAATATTTTATTCTGGAACACGAAATTGTTATTAGAATATTTCTTAGATTAATTAAACTTAAGCGAGCTGGCATTGGGCCTAGCACGCATTAAATTTAACTAAATTTTATCGCCTCGTTCCACAGAAAACAATAGAATAAAAATAATTACCTGAGAAAGATGTTTGCGATGTCGATTCTTCGATCGTTCGAACACAATAAAACTTACCAAAATTTGTTGGTTTGTTTCTTCTTGGCTCTCTCTTCCCCACTCTCTCTCTCTCTCTCTCTCTCTCTCTCTCTCTCTCTCTCTCTCTCTCTCTCTCTCTCTCTCTCTCAGCGCTGGCGCTACCCTCTCGGGGACTTACTTACTAGCTTAAGACTATTGGCGCGAGTACTTCGGAGCACAGCGCCCTGGAGAATTGGTCGATAATTATAACTCGGATCGAAGACCTTCTCCGGATAAGGAAGGTCCCGTGTACTCCGTTACAAAGTCTCAGATCACATGTAATTGTTGACCGAGGCGAAGCCGAGGTTGACAAACATGTGATCTGAGGCTTTCTTATTTACTGGCCAAGGTGTGTATACTATTTTTCTGCTCGACGTAGCTGGAATGTGGCAACTTTGTTTAGCGCAGCGGCCAGAAAGTTGCCATTTTCCGGCCGGAGAGCAGAAAAAAAATTTTCTTCTCGCTCCAATATTTAAAGATGTCAATTATTAAAAAGTTGTAAGGATAAAACCATAATGTTCGAATACTTAAAAATTTTTCTTCAATGTGCAGACATATTTTTTGAACTATTAAAAATTAAGAAAAAAATTAAATTAAGTTATAAAAAAAACTTTTGCCTGCAACTTTTGAATTGAACTTTTTTTCTACCTCCAATATTAATCGATAAATTATTTCGACGTTCTTACTAGCAAATTGTCTAACTCCATTTTAGAGAATCTCCCATTTGTACTAAAAAAAAATTATTTCAAAATTTACTATCACTTTAATAAACAATTTAATATCTAATAAAGATATAATTTTTTGGTTTGGATCATTCAAATAATTTATAATCGAATTATTGCTACATCAAAATGTTAAAAGATCACCCTCTAAAAAATAAAGAGTTAGACCAACTGCTAATTAGACCGTCGATTTATTAAATGCTACTAAAAAAATTTACATATTTTTGGATATTTAAAAATTTCGGCCTAACTTCAAACCTCATAAGGATTTATGAACAAGGAATATTTCTACCTTCAAATATCCCACAAAACTCAGTAGCCTCATTAATAGCCTTATTGACCCCTGACATTATTTCATTCTTCATTGCCTTAATGTCCACATCAATCTCAATATCATCCCTATATGTAGAAACATTTTTCTTCAGCCTCGGAACCAGAGTCGCCATGTTCATGATATCGCTCAGTAAACTAACAATCAACTGCTCGAGACTATCAGGATCATCAGGATCTAGCGAAGGCTCATAGTACAAATCAGGCTCTCTCAATTCCAACTTAGCTTCCAACAGTGGTTCTTTCTGGCCCACTGGGTCCATATTCTCCGAGAGATAACTTAAGCAACAGCCAACGATCTTCCTCAACGACTCAATGACTATATCATCTACATATTCAACGTACTCCTCCCAGGCTGCGTCAACCTCTGATGAGATCTCGAAAAGCGCTTTGTTTTCTTCGAGCAGCTTGTGAATCTGCTCAGAAGCCTTCTGTATGTCGGCATATCGCTTGGCTACGTTGTCAGCCCTCTCATCTAATGCGAGCAGCGTATCTTTACGATGCTCTTTGCGCTCAATTAGAGGGGTTCTAGTCCAGGGCTCTAAAATGTCGTGTATCTTATCAATGTTCAACTGGATTGCCTTCAAACGCTTCCAGAGACTCTGGACCAGAGTTTCCAGTTCATTTATGTAGTCCGCAAGATTGTCCGAATCCCAACAAAGCTCTTTTTCCCCCCGTGCTATCATCGAGTCTATTCTTGCGACCTCTAATTCGATTAAATTGTATTCTATTTGACGGGAAGTACGCCGGATATCGTTGTAGGCTGTTACGGTTGTGCTTAAGTGGTTTAGAAATTTACGGAATATTTCTGATTTTTCAGCTACCTAGAAGAAAATTTTTTTTAATTATAAATACCGTAGTTTTTTTATCCGTGAAAAAATTTTCGTATTAGACTACATCACGCCTGATATGGAATTATTATTGATTTATTTCATAATTAAATTATAATTATTAATTAAAAATTTTTTAAACAGATAATTTTTTTTTTAATGCATCAAGAAAATAAGCTTGATTAATAATTGGACCGAAAAAAATGTTTACTATAACAAATTATTCAAAAAATTAACAATTACAAGAATTTGATGAATGCATTCTTTTAATGGATTAAAAATTACAAATCTTTAATTGTTGATTTAGAAAAAAAAATTGAGAATTATAAATCATTAATCATTAAAATAATTAAATTAATGCATTCTCCAAGAAAATTTAATTTATTCAATTGTTAAAAAATAAATAATTACAATAAAACAAAGTGGGCATCTATGACCATATCAGATCTTACCAAAAACTATATCGCGTTCCAGATGCCATAAGGGCGTATACCGGCAAAAGGTCCCGGTGAAAAGCCATAAAGGCGTATAAAAAACTTTTGTTCGGGAATCGACGTAGTTTTGTCCGAAATGTGGAGAAATGCTAAAAAAAGATTTTTATACGCCCTTATGGTTCCCGGGACCCAGATCGGATACTATAAGGGCGTATATTAAAAATTCTGTTTTTTTTTTAAGTCTAAAAAAATTTTTGGTTTGAAGAAAAATTTCTTTTTTTGTATTTCTACACGTTTCACACAAAAATACATGACCTTCCAAAAAAAAATTTTTACACACCCTTATGACATCTGTAGCGCGATATATGGACACATCAGATTGTATCAGGCCAAATATCGACATTAAATTTTTCGATATGGTCATATTAGAAAATTTTTTCACGGAAATAATTATAAAAAAAAAAAAAAAAAAACATACTTTAAACGCAATCTCAGGAATTTCTGCCAGAGAATTTTTCTTCAAGTAATTAACCTCAACTAAAGCAGCCAATAAATCGGCATCAAAATTAACCTTCAAAAGAATAGAAACCCGATCACGTGTTAACAAAGTATACTGTAGTCCTTTCTTAACAATATCGGGTACCAGGTCGGTCCAGTCTTGAATGAGCTCAGTATCATTATCGGTGAGCAAATTAATCAATCTTTCATACCTCTTACTAATTTCCTGTCCCTCCTTGCTCTCAACAATACTGCAATCAACCGGGTGATTAATGGGCTTGCCCCGGTTATCCCTCAAATAAGAAGGATGCCTTCGTAAATCTTAGTAAGTACTCACCATGGCTGAAGAGTTTTGAATGACTGCATTGGAAGATTTATTCGCTGTCTGAGCATACTCGTGAACTGCAATGCCGCAGCAAGAGGCGGCAAATCGGCAAATGCACCGCGAACTCCGCGATTGAACAGCACTTCTACCATTGTCAGCTCATTATTAAGTAGCTCGTATATTCTTGAGTACCGATCCGTGAACTGCTTGCGGATCACTGGTCGGTTTAGAACAGTCCCCGCTATGTTGATCAGCTGAAAACATTTGCCCGTGAAAAAATTTTGATTTGTTCAAAATCAATCAAAAAAACAAAATCATCATAGTCCGTAATTGAAGCTTTGTTTTTTTTTAAATTAAGGAAATTAGTCTTTAACAGTTCATTAGAAAATTTTCTAGAGAAAAGGTAGTAGTTTATTGTTGAAAAGAAAAAAGATTAAATCATTCCCGATATAGTTATAAATTTTATACTTTGAAAAGATATTTCCGAGAATTTTAATCTAAGCAAAAGTGCAAGGCAATAAAAACACAGGGATTTTTCCTATTCTTCCAATGTTAACATAGGAATTTTTTCAATGGTAACATGATAAAAATATCCATGTGACATAAGAAAAATTCATTTATGACATAAAAAAAAAATTTTTTTTTTCAATTGAAAAAAAAATAGAAATCGAAAAAACACCATTCTGAAATTTTTAGGATATTCGTAGAAAATGTGAAAGTTTCAAATGAAAGAAAGAAAAAATAAATTAAAAATGTTTATCATCGAGAAATTCGGAGTTTTTTCGGAAAATCTAAAAAATAACAATGAAGATAGGTTCGAATCATTTTTTTCTATTTTTTCTCAAAAAGAACGTTTAATAAAAAAAATTCTAAAGAAAAAAACATCCCGAAAAGTCAATTTTTGAAAAAGTTATGGCAATTTAAGCCACACCCTCCATAATCTGCTGGATTTTTAATTTTTTCGAAATGTAAAGCAAAATTTGAAAAAAATTTCCTCGAATTTTTTTATCACAAACCGACTGTATATCACTGTTTTACTTTTAAATTATCTAAAATTGCTCGAATGAGAAAATTGTTATGTAAATTTGTAATTATTAAATTAAGTTACATAAATTTTAGTGATAAATGAATTTTTTTTATGTTGTATGGATTTTCTATCCCCTTTAATAAAGAAAAAATTCCCATGTCAACATAGGAATTTTTCCTATGCAAAAATAGGAAAAATCTCTGTTTTTTTCGCCGTGTATAATTAAAAAAAATTTTATAATTCAAAAATTATAAAATTTTATAAGAATAATTCTTGTATTAAAATTACCCAAATTAGTAAAAAGAAAAAATTGATTCATATCCAAACAAAATTTTTTTGAAACAATTGGTTTTAAAAAATAGTTTTTTTTTTTTTTTTTTTTATTTTATTTTAATTTAAGACCTAGACTTAACTCTCTTGTAAGAAGACGATTCTGCATTCATGCGCCTTCTGTCGGAAATTTTCAAGACTATCTTTCGTCAAAAATGATCTCTCAGCACATATTAACATATCCGGCCATATCAGAAATTTATTCACGGGAAACTACGGAGCAAACGTAGATAAAGACAACAGAATACTGATGTAATAAATTGAATTAGTTTGTAGCGAAGCCAACGGGTTACTTATATTTCGTTATACTGTATTACATATTTCGAGAATAAATGATAACGCTAATATAGTAACGAAAAACATGGTGATACTAAACCTTGAAAGCACTTTCCAAATTGCTGCAATCGTCAAAAGCTTGGCAAAGAATCGCTGCCAATTTGCTGTCTAGGTCCATGATTGATTCGCTGAATTTGGCACAGTCCACTGCGAAGGATTCATCGTCAGGCTCAAGTACGTCGCTAGCTCGTGCCGAGAAGGATGCAAACAGTGACTGAAATTCCTTAACCACAGCGACTATTCGCAAGCTCAACGATCGTCCCAGTATCCCGCCAATTTCGATTTTTTCGAGCTTTGAGAATTCCAAAACCGTTCGGAATAACCATTCGATGTCTGCAAGCCGCTTCAGGAATAGGTCAAGTCGATTAAAGATCGCTGAAGAATTGAAGGTCCAGGGTGGAGAGTCTGCCCTCATGCCAGGCTTGGAGCGAGCTTTTTCAAATTGGTACTTGAATTCTTCTAAAACACCTATTAAAAATATAACCCGTTAGGATTTGATAAAACCTGTTAGTAGTAAGCTTAGTAAATTATAACTTGGAGTTACTTTTCGAAATTTGGACACGCTGGAGAGCTTCATCAACGTCGCTTTGAAAGATTGATGAGGGATCCAAAAATTTTCTAGCTGCTTGAATCAACAGGTTTGAAATTTGCCGAAAAAGAACTATCAACTTTGCTGAATTTTGGTAGTACCGAGCTTTGGCCCAAGCAAGACCAACCACGTGGATCAAAATTGGTATGAGAGGCTTCGCTTCTGAGAAATCTACTTCCTCGATTGCTTTGAAGGACTTTCTGAGGGGAGTCAAGTACATCGAGATCTCTTTGGCTTCTGCTAGTGAGCAGACTACGTTGTTAAACAGGGTCCGAAAGCAAGGATAGTATGCGCTGTCTGTTTTTTCCAAGATTATCGCCATTTTGCGGACACGATCTTCTCTCAGTTGGTCAAATATGTACCTAACATAAGTCGTTGATGGATCCATCATAACGGTTCGATGATTCTTGATCCCCAAGCAAAATATCCCGGACAAATATCCCCAAAATAAATATCCTCAGATAAATTATCTTAAATAATTATATTTTTCAATAAAAAAAACAATGCAAAACAATAAATTTGAAAAAAAATTATCAATTTTATTTTAACACTTATTAATAGCATTTCAACAAATATTCGTAGTACGACTTTACAAAAATTTTAAATATTGATTTTTAGGTAACATTTGTCAACTGTATTACAAAAATGATCATGCTTTAATTATCGCAAATACAACAAAATGAAATCAGTTGATAAAAAACAAAGAATACCACAAAATTAATTGTTACCAAAAAATTAACTATCAATAATACTAAAAATTATAATATTTTTTAATATTGGAACTGTCAAAATATAAAAAAGAATTGAATTCAATCAATTATATAATGTAAATAGTTAATCAAATATAAGGTACCTGAGGGTAATCAGGCCTAGCTAAGGGAAATTTCGAAAAAAATCAAAAATACTGCATTTAATCATTGTAATGTATCATTAATTTTTAAATTAATACATTAGCCATAAAATATAGTGGGGTAATGGTAATTTTCACCATAAAAAAACACAAAATTAAATTTTTTCAAAAACCTTGCGAATAGGCCTTATTTTACTACGGTAGGATAATAAGGCCTGCGGGTTATACATACTGAAAATATTTACACTATACTTGATAAAATTGATATTAGAGATCAATCATCACTTAAATTAAGCGACAATACTTTTTAAGATGTTGATAAAAATTAGAACAATGATTTTAAATTATTAAATATAAAATTATAAAAAATGTTTACCATTTACTCAAATCGTTTTTTAGAAATTCTTCTGCGCTACTTTAGCATAAGGCGGATGATGAAATATCCAAGATAAGAAACGTTGTATCGGGACTCTATAAACTTGTAACGACATTTCTATGCTAAATGCTTCTACTAGAGAAGTCTTTAGTGGAAGCGGTTTTTTTGAATAGCGTTTCTATCACTTAGACCTTATTACCCGCGGGTACCTTATATCTTAATTATTGAAAGAAATAATTTTTGGAACATTTCTCAAAAAACTAATCTGGAAAGAAGGGCATCAGCTTGTTACCTTGTTGTGCCCTTTTATCATGGATCTTTTTGTGATATTTAGTCTCGGGGATATTTATTTTGGGGATATTTTGTCGGGACATCAAAAATTCTGATACCACCACAATACATGCATCTAATAGTATCAAACCCTACCTCAAATTGGTAAGACGTTTCGACCAGTACTCAGTCTCAACATTAGGAGTTGGGTTCTGGCCATTATCAAACGCAGCTCCAGACTCCTGTGTCACGACATCGTTCACCAAATAAGCCCATTTTATGACTACACCTTCGATCGCACTTTTCAAGTAGAGATCAACAGCTTGCGGACCTTCCTGAGTAACTTTCTTCTCGACCTCGGCGACTTTTTCTAACCCCGCCGGCATGGGGAGAACCGTCCTTCCATTAACTTGACCCTTCACCTACACCCGGAAACTTTCAATCGAATCAATCAATTCAATCGAAATAAACTAACGTATGCTTTACCTGGTACAAAGTTCCTCTGATCAGATGGACCTGCCTGCTGATGTCCTGGACCGCAATTTCTGGCAAGTCCTTGTGATTTTCAGACTTGCAAAGTAAAGGTGCGTACACGTTGTCCACCAAAGTCGCTAGTTCATCAACAACCCGATTTGACAAGTCTCCTAGGATCAACATCGAGGCACATCCTTCAATGTCTTTTGGTACTGGAGTCATTCTTACTTTTACCGCGTAAGTTCCTGCGATACAATCACATCATCATCATCATATTGATCATGGTGTTCTTTGAATAAAACTAAAATAAATTGACAATGCACTGACCTTTGGTTCGTTGACACGGAATCGGAAAATTGCAAGAAGCCACAAGTTGGGCGTTCGGTGTCAGAACCACAAACAAAGCTGCTGGATAAGGATTGTCCAGAAAGTCCAGCACCGCGTTGCGATAGTCCTCCGTCAACAGCAAGCGGCTCCATTTCTCGGGCTTCAGCTTAAGGGATTTTTGGATGCACATCCCGATATACTCTAGCCGATGATCGGTAGGAGATTCTGGTCCTGCCATCAGTGAATCTTTAATTAAAAAATAATTCTGTCAGATCGGGAATAATAGCCATGGTATGATAGAGACTTAGCAGTTAGACTGCGACTGTAGGCTTGAACAGAAAACAGAATAGAAGATGTCTCGCGCTGAAAGTAAGGTCGCATGTCGAGGATTGTCATGAGACGCACGGAATATTCCTAGCTACCAAACAACTGACGTTGCACGCGATCTCTTTAAAGTTACAGTACCACGGTACCAACTTACATAAAAAGTTGTTTTATTCAACCGAATTACATTTATTGCTCAGTTGATTTACTTTAGGAAAACAAGCCTATTCTGGTTAACTATTTTATCTGCATGGATTAGTTCCTGACTAATTTATGTTCGAGTGTTGGTAGATTTGATACTCTCAAATACTTCGGTTAAGTATTTATGTTGTACATATAAATTACACTTCGGCAATAATAACAATTGATAACACTAAGTAAGAAATTTATATCTTTAACGTGTAAAAAGTCATTTTTATTTTTATGTATATTGTATGTATCCGACCATATGTAAAAAAAAAACTTGATAATTTTAGAAAATCCCCCATTTATGCGAAATATTAGTAAATTAAATTTTTTTTTATCTAAAAATAAAATTTAATCTTTATTATGTAAGGAATGAGCAAAATTTTGTGACCAGTGTATTTACATGTTAAAACGAAATTTTATGGTTAAATTTGGTATCGTAGAAAAGTTTTGACTTGGAATTGTGCCTTTTCGTAGTTTCATATCATTCTCACCAATAGTCAATTTATGATGATAACTATTTAGACTGCATTCGAAATTGCTCTATCTCTAGATACATAATTAAGAAATGACCTTGTATCTTGTGAACTATTGACATTTTTAAAGATATAAGCTTGTCCCGATGTTACGCTCATCAAGACCTTTCATTCAAGTACCCCCATCAATTTTTCATATATTTTATATATTTATATATATTAGGGTGTGCCAAAATGTAACTTTTGAGAGAAACCTTTCAAAATTAAAATTTTGAGTTCCGCTTTTAACAGGGGCTGCGTTTGGGCATTTCCTGAGATATTTTGAGGTGAGACGATAGATTTGATTTTCATAGAATTTTTTAACAGAAGCTTAGTTTGGGCACTTCCGCTGAAAATTCAAAATTTAGTCAAAAGTGCCCAATTGAATCTCCTGTTAAAAATTCTATGAAATTCAAATAAATCCTCTCACCCCGAAATATCTCAGAAAATGCCTAAACACAGCTGCTGTTAAAACCGGAACTCAAAATTTTAATTTTAAAAGGTTTCTCACGGAAGTTACATTTTGGCACACCCTAATATATATGTATACATGAAAAATATATCAAAATGCATGTGGATACCCAAATGAAAGCTCTTGATGAGTGTAATATCGGGATGAGGTTATATCTTTAAAAACCTCAATAGTTAAGAAAGTACAGTGCAATTTAACAAAATTAATTATTTAACAAAGCAAAATCGTATTTATTTATAGTTCACAAATCACAGTAGTCACATAGTGACTGCAAGGTTGTTAGTATCATATTTATCATATCTAATATTTTTATTCAAGTTACTTAAGTAATATTCATTTGGACTATTGTTTATCTGAAAATTAAAAAGGACTATCTTCTGAAAACTGTGAAATTGGATAATTTGCTAATGAGAAAGTCAATATACAAAATAAATATAATTTCTGCAAAATTATATTTAAACATATATAGATATTTTGCGTTGGTGTAGATCAATATTCATCTACCTTTTAACTTTAGATTAAATTCCAAGCATTTAAAAATATAATATAGGCTCTAATTTTAGAATGATAATCTTTAAAGTTAAAATCCCAATGTATATTACTTTGTTGCGTTATCGTATTACGATGTCACTTGGTGCCGGTCTCCGATGGAGTAAACAGGTAATAATTTATGTCACGAACTGTTACAAATGTAGTTTGTTCTTCGGATACCCCCTCAGGAGTCTTCGAATTTGATCAATAACTAACAAAGTATAACAAAGAGTATTATTATGGTGTCTGAGAACGCCAGTCTTAGCTCCGCAGCCGTCGAATCCACAACATTTACATATTATTCCGGCATTCAATAAATAAATCATCGACAATACTTTGCTTCAAGACATTATAAATATATAACGCACCCCTACTTACGCATTTATTATTCATAATAAGCTTTTTCTACTGAATATTAACCAGCTTTTCTGCTATATTGACAGCTTTACTGCCGATTTCTAATTTCACTGGTGTTACTATTCTCTCAATTATTTCATTATTACTAAGATTAGACTTAAAGTAACAAAGGATTAAATTGAAGAAAAAAAAATTCTGTTTATTTTATATTTATCTCTAACAATTTTTAAATAAAAACGCCTCTTTTTACTCTTGTTTAAAAACTAGAGTAAAATCTGGCGTTTTTATCCAAAATATTTATTAAATTATTAAATTTGCAGTTTGTGTGATTGGTGCCTCAGCGCTGTTATTTTATTGGATATCCTTTGGAAATTATATCACTTAAAATGTGAGTATATTTAAATTCTATTTTTGGGGGATTTGCTAATTTATGAAAGATTGTGTTGACAATAAAATTTTAACTTGTAAAAATTTTTTATTTAAAACTTGAGAAATTTTTGTAAAAGTTACCAATGGCAACAATCGATGTAATGAAAATTTACCAGTAAGTTAGCTCGTAAGTCATTAATTGTGAAGCAAGAGATTTTTAACAAATAGTTTTGTAAAAAAAACCAAAATATCTAAAATTGTACAGAATTTGGAACAATTTGAATAAATTAGTGTCAAAATTATTTATTAATCATGATTTTTTATTTAACCTTTTTGACATTATTATACTATAATACTATAACAAAAAAAATAATTGATTAAAGAAAAAAACAATAAAAAAAATTATCAGTTATCTTCGATAATTGTTACTAGCAGTTTATATGTAGGGCATTCCATGGTGACTGGTGGGACATATGACTCTGGAATTCCATAAATTATAAGCTATAATTATCTGACTGAATCTTATAATATAGTAAAATTTATCTTATAATATAGAAGAATAATTAATAACATCCCTTTGTGAAGAAAAATCCTTCTCTCTTACCGCGGTATACTTAAAGTCCAATTTCAGTTCGACCACTAAACTTTTAAAAAATAACTTCCCTCTCAATACAAAATTTAACCTACAAACATTCAATATTATGAAGAATTAGACTGATTACCTACGTAGAAACAATTAAAAAATTTTTTTTCTTGTGACTGGTGGGACAGGCATTTGTGGCTAGTGAGATAAGTATAAAATGTGTACATAAAGTTGTTTATTAAAAAGACTTTTATATTATTCCAACCTTAGAAATATTATTGTTTATATATTTAACTATAAATTATTTAGGATAATTAAAAAAAACTGATTAAAAAACACAAATAAAGGATTTAGCATGCTGACAACACGATCTTGATAAACTTAGGTGTTAATTAATAACGAACATAAACAAATTTGTTCTTAAAACTATTAAAACAGCATTTGACCCGGATATAAGTTAGTACACTAATAAAAAAATTAATTTGACTCAAGAGCCAAAATCTTGAACCAAGAGTACCATTTTGAAGAAAATGATTTTCTTGAGTCAAGATAATAAATTTTTAAAACAAGAAAATTTTTTTAGGCCAAGAATAGTTTCTTAACTCAAGAATTTATTCTCTCGACTTAAGAAAATCATTTTCTTCAAAATGGTGTTCTTGGTTCAAGATTTTGGCTCTTGAGTCAAGTTAATTTTTTTATCAGTGTACGGCTGAAAAGTTACTAGGAGAGAAAAATCGATTTTCTTATTGATTCAGAAAAATTTTCTTTACAAATTAGTAAAATATAGACATTTAATAATAAATTAGGACTAAATTAGAATGAATTAGAAAAATTTTTAAATTTAAGTCATTTTCCCATTTTGCATGGAATGCCCTATGTTCATTTTAAAGATTCTAAAATTTTTAATTCATAATATTGGAATAGAATTTTACATTTTTGGTTTAACAAAAAGTGTCTTCATTGAAAATACAAAAAAAAAAATTTTTTTTATAATCAACAAAAATAGTTGACTTAAAATATATAATTGCGACTTATATTTTTAATTTGATATTTCCCTATTTTTATTTCGAAACAAATTTTTATATAATTTCTCCATATGTGCAAGAATTACGAGACTAATCGGAACTTATAGATAAATAAAAAATCCCTTTGTCAGAGAAAGCTTTCCATCCATAAACTAATCCTCATAAAAATTGATGGATAAAAAAATGGGAAAAAATCCAAATCCAAATCCAAAGTAATTCGTAAATAAATAACTCTATCGCGAGAATTTAATGTATAAATAAAATAAGGACGGAAAAAGGGACCGAATAAAAGCAGAAGCCGAAGATCTGAGAGAGAATTAGTAAATGTAGGTGTAGGTTGATACGGTACATAATCTCTGGTATTCTCAGTGATAAATAATATTTTTACAACACATATATTCCTGGTTATTTCGTTCCTTTCCCTTCTTTCCTCTGCTTGGCTGGTCAATATTTGATGTCCCGGTATTCACAGATGGCTTATGTTAAGGTATAACATTATATTGTAGGGTCTGTATAGATGTGTGCAATATGTATGAACATATGTGTGTATATGGCGAAAAAATTACTAGTTTGCTGTTTAATCCCCTAAAGCACAAGAGCTAGAGCTACCGCAAGCACAAAGGAAAAATTATAAGAGTACTTTTCATTTTGGGTAAAATAGCTCTCCGACGAATTAGAAAACTCCTGTATACTCGAATATTACATTACTTTATGTTTGCCGGTCGTTATCGCGAGGCTTCCCCAAAGTAATTTTCCTTTCTTTTCCATTACTTACATTATTTTTATATCGTTAATTTTTATTTTATTTAATGTTTTAGTTTCTTTTGTTGTGGAGGGCTAAGTAAATTCAGAAAACTGGCCTGCCTTAAACGCCCAGGTAATAACGTCGACTTACGAGACTACCGGATATTGTAATCTCGGGCTTGTATCTGTGTGTCTATATGTCTATATATATAATATGGTATTATACGAAGGACGAAAAAGTTTTTCTTGAGACGGAAACTTAACAACGGGTTTATTTTTTTCTGCACAGATAAGAGTTATCTGAAAAGTAAAGCAGTGTCCAAGTTTATAACGAAGTAAGAAAGTTGTTTTGAGATTTTATGGTAGTTGAATCGAAAGCTCAGCGTATATTTATTTTGGGGATGAAATTCTATTCTCGAGAGCCGATTACATGTTTTAGGTACTGGGAGTTGTTATATTTTCAGATGAAGTGACCCTAAGAAGAAAAAGTTTCAAATAGACCGTCTTATATGTATTTAGGTGGAGGAGATTACCCAAATTTTAGAAACTTTAAATATCGGTGACTTAATACCAATTTTTGTAAGAAAATTTTTCAATACGGCCTGATATGTCCATTTTTAATTTATAATATCAATTTATATGAAAATTGGCCACCTTAAGACCTGTTATTGAGCAAATTCTAATGTACTTATGTCTAAAAGTTTAATTAAAAGTTTCTTTGAGAATATTTGAAAGAGATACTAAGTTGTAAAATATAAATAATTTTTTTTTACTCTCCTGAATTTATCTGTAATTATTTTCAGTTTGATCAAGTATAATCAAATTATCTATATTATGAAGAGAATAAGCAAAATTTTCTAGCCAGTCTATTTATATGATAAAATGGGTTTTTATGGTTAAATTTGGTATCATTGGAAAAGTCTTGACCTGGAGTTATGCCTTTTCAAGGTTTCATATCATTTGCACCAATAGTCAATTTATGACGATAAGTATTTAGCTTGCATTCGAAAATGCTCTATCTCTAAATACATAATTAAGAAATGACCTTATATCTCGTGAACTATTGACATTTTTAAAGATATAAGCTCATCCCGATGTTACACTCATCAAGACCTTTCATTTGAGTACCCACATCAATTTTTCATATATTTATATGTATCATATATATGTATATATGAAAAATATATAAAAATCCATGTGGGTACTGAAATGAAAGCTCTTGATGTGTGTAACGTGGGGATGAGCTTATATCTTTAAAAATATCAACAATTAAGAAATGACCTTATATCTTGAGAACTATCGAAATTTTGAAAAATATAAGCTCATCCCGATGTTACACTCATCAAGACCTTTCATTTGAGTACCCACATCAATTTTTCATATATTCTATATATTCATATATATATGTATGAAAAATATATGAAAATCCATGTGGGTACTCAAATGAAAGCTCTTGATTAGTGTAACATCGGGATGAGCTTATATCTTTAAAAACCTCAATTGTTTAGAAAGTACAGTGCAATTTAAAAAAATTAAGTATTTAATAAAGTAAAATTTTATTTATTTATAGTTCACAAGTCACGGCAGTCACATCGTGGTAGTTTTTACTAAATTTTCAATTACGAAATCTATTTTCTATTTAATACGACATAAAATCTATAAAAATTAAAAATTACGGGGAAATCTTATCGAATCCTCTGTTTATCATCTGATTTCATGGTCTTGTAATCAAACATCATATTCACGGTGGATGCAAAATTTAATACACACCCTTCTCTCCTCCTTCTGTTCTTTTATTCTCTCGTTTCGATCTTCTTTCTAACATCTCAAATTTAAAAACAAAGTTTCCTACGTAGAACGTGGAATACCAATATAAGATTCACTATTACCATAATACGCTACCATAAGTATAACACACGAAAAGCGAACTCATATATTTGCGTATTTTATATTTATTTTCTTTTTAGTTCCCAGTCCTTTCTCTTCACTTCTTATTCTCCGACTTTTCTATCGACATGTCATTTTTCCCGACATCAGAGTTTAAAACGAAGCGACATTTTATCTTTATCTATTTTCAGTGGGTAATTTTTTATTTTTTTTTTTTTTTTCTACGAGACTCAACATCTTTTGTTCTAAAAAAGTGAAATAGGAATTATTTTTATTTTGTCTAACACGGGATATGAAGAATCGTGACTTGGGTGGTCGTGGATTTTGACCGCACGTCCAGGAGTAACCGAGGAGAAAATTGGAAATAGCCTTGTCGGAACGTGTGCAGCTTTCCCACCTTAGTGACGAGGGACAAACGAGAAACGAGGGTGAGACAGAGTGACAAAAAAGGAAAATAAGAAGAAGAGTTGCTCCATCCAGGGACGAGTTCAGAGTCAAGTCTGGAGGGAAAAAGAAGAAGAAAGAAGAGTGAATGGTGAACGGTGTGGGGCTAATCCTGAATGAGCAAGTTCAAGCAGCTCAAGCTCCGCTGTCAAGCTTATGCATAAAAATATATAAATGGGAGAGTAGAAAGGGTGGGAGGCCAGAAACCCGTACACAGTCTAAGTAAGAAGTGAAAAATGACTTAAACTTTAAAATCCTCTAAATAAGAAATCACTTGGTGTTGCTCGACGTTATTCATTCAGAATAACTCCAAAGTGAAATACTAAATTGACGATCCGGTTTTATTCGGGATAGCTCTATGTTGTGTAGAGAAGAAAAATTGCCGAGTCATCAATTTTCGAGCTTTGCTTCGGTCAAAAGTAAACTACCAATACGTTTGAGACCAGACGCCGTCTGGCACGTCACCAGTTTTTTTTGCTTACTTATGTTTTTTTGGGCTCTCTCGAACTTTAACCTTTCCTTATCGTTTTCTTTCGCTAATGTAAGATTAATTTATTGTGCAGTGAACAAATTTTGGAAAATTTGATGCTTTTATTTACACTATAATTGGAAATTCAGCTTAAAACACGGTAAAATTGGCTTCAAAAATAGTTGTCATGTCCATAATACCCACAATTTTGAAGAGAACTTTAGTAAACTCGGTAAACTTTTTCCTTAGACACTCATCTTGATTGAGCTCCAAAGAAAATCAAATCGATCGATTGGTTCCCAAAATATCGCTATTAAATATTTTTAAAATGCGGTAAAAAGTTATTTGCATGACTTTTGCATTACATTTTAATAAATTTGTGATAAACTTAAATTACAAATATTTCCGAACTATTAATAATTTATCCACTTGTCATGATTTTTAATAAAGAGTAACAAGTAGAAAAAAATTGTTGAGGAAATTAGTTTCGAAAATAGTTATTTAGTTTTAGCTTATAACGTATCGGTTTTATCAACGATTGACAGCCGTCGGCTTGGGCTTAACTCTGCTGTCCGATGAAAGGAAGACCACCGGCAATTATCACCGGTCTTGAAGTTGATTAGTAGAAATAGACGAGTACCAACTAAAGAGAAAAAAGCGTGTAGTTAGTTCCCGATGAAAGCCGGTGAATGACGACAAACAGAGAGGGAATATCGAATGGAAACAGGAAAATGTATTCCACCCTTAACCCCTGTTCGGTACCGGACACGTTAGTGGATTCCCGCGTGGCTGCTCACCAGAGATTAGCTCAAACGAACCACCGCTAACTATTTCCACGAGAGCTGAATTAAAGAATACGAATACAACAACACGCCCTCTTACTCTGAGCAACAAAAAAACTTAAACAACTGAAAGTACTAGGCGATTTCTGCTCGTGCGGACTTTTGATAACGGGAATTAACTTTATTGATCGAAATTATCCACGTGGAAACTGTTCATCTAGAAGAGATCTATTAACTAATTCGCATTTTTTTATGTGGGAAAAATTTTGATGAATTTATGAGTGCACTGAAATAAATGCTGGTTGATTCGAAAAAAATATTCAAGAGAAACATTCTTTGAGATTTTTTGTTTGAATTAATTCTAAAAATTCATTCGCCAATTCAAAAAATGTAACAAAGAGGATAAAAGGTTTCTCATTCAAGTGTTTGCTTCATTAATAAAAGTTTGCGTCATCAGTTGATTCGAACACTATTACACTTATGATAATATTGATGAAACCATATTATTTTAGTACCATTTAACTCTAAAAAACGATACAAGTTCAGACGATTCCCTTTGTATTTTTGATTTTACAATTGTTTAGCAAAAAAACGTGTACTGGGGCAAAGTGGGTACCTACTTGCGCTGCTCTGATTCAATTCTATATTAATTTTGTCATACAATATTAGCAAGTAATAAGTAAATATTAGAAAAAAACGGAAATATATTCATGATTGAAAACTTATTAAATGATCAAACGAGCCTGCCGAAGGTAGGCGAAGTTCGATCGTAATTATATGAAGAGCCTCGTTCGAAGAGATTACATAAGTAATCGACAATATATCACCATGTAGTTACCTTCGTTCACGCTAGATGTCACAACTTTCAGAGTTCCCGAAGGGAAAAAATCCCTTCCATCAGCCCTCTGCTGCGTCCCACACTTCATATTTTTTAGAGTATATAGAATAACTAAAGTTAAAAATAGAAATTGTTTGTCTATTTTGGGATTTCGGGAGATGGAAAAAACATTTTTCCCATGGGAGGGTTGTAATCTCTTCGAACGAGGCTCTTCATATAATTACGATCGAACTTCGCCTGCCTTCGGCAGGCTCGTTTGATCATTTAATTATATTTCGAGCCTCGTTCTCACGATTACATAAGTAATCGACAATATATCACCATGTAGTTGTTTAGAGACAACAATTTTTATTTTTTTTTTTTGAATTTTTTAATATAAACATATACAAAAAGAAAATAAAAAGGTACAATAACATGAATATTATAAGTAAAAAAAGAAAAACATAAATAATTAAGAATATTAATGTATTACAGCTTTAGCAAAAACTTGATTATCTATCAGGAGTGGTCGGTTATAAACTTTTGCAAACATTTTTGAACTATTAGACCACCCTGCTGTTTTTCTAATGATACTTAAATCTACTCCTTTTAAAAAAGCTGTTGATGTCGCAGTATGTCTAGTAGAATGAGCAGAAAAGATTGTGGTATCAATCCCACTTTCTTTAAGTACTGTCTTTACCCATCTGCTTATTGTTTGACTACCTACTTCATTGTAAGGTTTTTTAATACTTAAAAATAGTTTTTCTTTCTTATCTCTAATTTTCGAAGTTACATTAATATATTCTAATAGGGTTGATGCTACACATAGCTTAGGTTTCTCTATAAACTTTGGTATAATAAGAGTGGGTTGATCGCGACCTGGACCAGAAGTTTTAATTAAGTTTAAAATCTTAATTTCAATGCCATTATCTCTTATAATAATATTTTTTATATTTATATTTGTCCAAGTTTGAGCCCTGTGAGCTGTACACAGTGCCAATAGTATTATTGTCTTTTTTGTTAATTTTTCTAATGACAAAGTATTCAGTGGAAACCACTTTTCTATATAATTCAATACTATTGTGACATCCCAGGTATGCGAATATTTTGGTGTTACAGGTCTTATCTTAAAAACACCTTTTAAAAAACAACTTATCATTGGACTTTCCCCAATTTTATCATTTGATAATAATGATATTGCTGACCTATATGTATTGAGGGTTCCATATGAAGCGCCACCATTAAACTTTTGAATTAAAAACTTCAACATTATTTTCTGTTCCGGATTAAAAAAGTCAGAACCCGATAGTTTGCAATATTGATGCCATTGTTTTAATCCTGAAGCATATTGCTTCATAGTGCTATCTGACAGAGAAGCTATTAAAATGTCCGCAGCTTCCACTGCAGCTCCTCTCCTTATATATGTCTCGCGGACACTCTGCCTGCAGTCAAACTCAATTGATTCGCCCTGGGATGTTGTTTCTTTCTACAACAAGATAGTAATAATTTAGAATCAGGTTTAAATCTTATTTGTTTACTAACTAGTAAGGATAGAAAAAGTGGGTACCATGGCTGATTAGGCCAGTCTGGTACCACTATAATTCCTGAAGCTTTATCAGTCTTAATTTTTACAAGAACTCTAAGGATCAAAGAAAAAGGTGGAAAGGCATAGAATTTTAAGTTGGTCCAGTTAACTGTAAACGCATCAATTTCTTCCACGTTAGTAGAAGGAAACCATGAGAAAAACCTTTCGCACTTTGTATTCTGATTAGAAGCAAATAAATCTATCTCTACATTCCCAAAATTTTCTATAATTTTCTTAAATGCAAAATTTGCCAATTCCCACTCTGTGTCCTCATTTTTTATTCTGGATAGAGAATCTGCTTCTATATTATCTTTTGAGGCAATATATCAGGCGAACAAGAAAATTTTTCTTTCTTCTGCCCATTGCCAAATAGACCTTGTTAGTAGATTATATTTCTGAAATTTAGTTCCTCCCATTTTATTTATATAGGAGATGGCAGTTGTATTATCTATTCTGAGTAAAATTTGACAGTTCCTCATACCGTCTGCTAAAGATTCTAAAGCTAGCTTTACTGTATATAATTCTTTGTAATTAATATGCCAATTTTTCTGATTATGATTCCAAAAACCGTAAATTTTATTAGACTTATCCGTTGCCCCCCAGCCTGAATTAGATGCATCGGTAAAAATTGTTAATTTAAAGTCTCCTGTTTTTATAAAACTGTTCCCATCTTTTACTCTATTTTTCCACCATAGTAAGTCTGGAATGATCGTGGAAGGCATTTTTATCATACTATTATAATTATTATTGTTTTTTGATAAGGCCAAAAGTTTTTCTCTTTCAATAATTTTTGTATATAACCAACTATAATCTATTTTCTTTTTGACAAAATTCTGATAATAATTTTCCTAGCCTTTCTCTTTTTTCCTCAGTGAGTTCTACCGTATATTGATTTGAATCAATAATAAATCCTAAAAACTTACATCTATTGCTCGGTACTAAGTTACATTTTTTCTTATTTATTAAAAACCCTAAAGATTTTAAAAATTTAATCGTTTCTGATATATTCATTTGACATTTGTTAAAATTTTGTTCGATACATATAATATCATCGAGGTATATTACTGACGAAAACCCTCTAGCTCCTAACGTTTTCATAACTGGTTTCAAAACTTTTGAAAAACATGAGGACTGGTACAAAGACCAAAGACTAAGCACTTAAATTGATATAGTTTGTTCATGAAATAAAATCTTAATAATTTTCTACTTGATTCATGTACTGGAATTAAATAATAAGCATCTTCAATGTCTAATGTAGCCATAAAGAAATTTGGAAATACAAGTCTAGTCACTGTCCTCAGATCCTCTAATTTAAAATGTTTCGGATCTATGAACTCATTTAATTTCTTAAGATTTAAAATGAAACGATAAGAGCCATCAGGTTTCGGCACCAGAAAGAAAGATGAAATAAATTGGTCTGGTTCAGGTTTACACTCTTCAATTGCACCTTTTTGTAATAATTTTTTGACCGCTTCTTTATATCTTTCTAATTCTAGCTCTGGGATAATTACCTTAGGGATATTATATTGAACCACTTTTCTCGCAATTTCAATTTTATATCCTTTAATACAATTTAAAACAAATTTATTTGTGGTAATCTTTTACCAGGCGGATAAGAAAAATCTAAGTCTACCTGCTATCAAACTTACATCGTCGTTTATTTGTTCTTGCTCTTGTACTTGTTTGTCTTCTGAGACTGAACCCTGGGATTCATGAACTGTTGTTTCGACCTGAAGAAGATCCGAGGTCTGGATTGATTCGCCTGACTCGAGAAGCCTGCCTGGTTGGAGAAAGACCTCTTCGCCGGCAGGCTTTTCCCATTTAAATGCTGCCATGGGTTTTGGTTTCCAGCCTTGGATTGCTGGTACCTCATACTTTGGGTTAATTTGTCCAGGGCTCTAGCTTCCTTGAGTTTATCTGATAGGTTCTTTCCGAATAAGAACTCGTCCATTTTGGTAGTAGATAGAACATCTTTACTCTGCTTGGTCATGCCAGGGAGAATAAAAGCTTTTCTCGATTCAGAAAGTCTGAAATGCAAATCTGACAGTATTTTGGTCGCATCACTCAGTCTTTCTACGAAAATGAGTTTATCAATGCTCTCATCTTCTTCGAGTAACATCGATAATGCTGACCCTACCGCAGACAGTGATGAACCAACTGATGTCTGATTTTCGGTGATAAATTTATCCCGTTTAACCGCTGATTCACCCAGGTTAGAGCTAACCTCAAGATTGAGTTTAGGTGCCTCTAAACCTTCCTGTCTTGCGTATTTGGACAATAAATCTTCCATTTCTTGTTTTGATATACCATTAGCTGTCCAATGTTTCCATCTTGCTGATAATGACGAGTGTAATTTTATATCAATTGCCTTTGAAGCTAGTGGATCTTCGCCCAGGACCTTGAGAACATCTTCGCTTAAAGTTTTACTACAGCTCGCTTGCTCTGCGTTTAGCGATGGTGGTATTGGATCAGTTTTTTGATCTCGAATTTTATTTTGATCATCGTTTTCTTTTTCCTCGACTGATTCTTCATCTTAAAGCAAAAAAGAAACAATGTCAATTTTATTTACTATTATTATTAATTAAAATTTTTTTTTTTTTTTGGTATGCTTTGCCTCTCGTGCAAATTCATTACTAAATAACTCTGAGATGTCTTGTCTCTCGTACAAGCTCCTCAGGTGTAAGGTCTAACAGCGTCCTACCTCTCGTGTAGGCTCGTTAGTCATCGTCGCCATTTTGTTTTGCCGCCCGTGCAAACTCTATGGGACTAAGTCATACTAGACATTACTTGTCTTGTGCAAGTTTTTATTTAACATTATACATATAAATATTTTACCTTGAAAATTAGCAAGTAAATCAGTCTCTAGCCCATCTTTTTGTGATGTATCAGACTCGGTGTCTGATACCTCTGGTTCTGACGGTTCTTCCAGCGGCTGTACAGCGTCTAATTGATCTTGCATCAATTTTATCTGCTTTCGTAATTCTATAACAATAGAATCGCTTTTTCTCTTCGACATATTTAATGTCTAATAAAACACAACACTAAAATAAATTAAACACTTTTTTTTTTTTTTTGAAAAAATAATTTTCTTTAAAATGATATAAAAAGGTTGATATACGTCTTAAGTACTCTCTTACGTCGTTCCTCTAGCGCACAACGAAAAAATATGAAGTGTGGGACGCAGCAGAGGACTGATGGAAGGGATTTTTTCCCTTCGGGAACTCTGAAAGTTGTGACATCTAGCGTGAACGAAGGTAACTACATGGTGATATATTGTCGATTACTTATGTAATCTTGAGAACGAGGCTCGAAATATAATTATCAATTTCAATAGAAAAATGCTTATTTCGCTTAAAATGAATGAAATAAAAATAAGATCATTATTTGAATGATTGCAATGCTTAAAAATCTTTTTTTCATGTTAGCTAAATACACAATTTTATTATCAAAATTAGTTTTATCATTAGATTCATCTATATGTAGTGCTTATCCGATTTGGGCTAAGGAATAAAACAATATTCTTATCTACTATTGAAGTTCGATCACTACTATGTCGGATAGAATAATATTTGTTAGTAAGTCGAAGAAAAACTAAAACTTCTAAGCCTTCTTCGTTAGCTTACCCGCTTTAGGCCGCCCTCCCCTATGGAGAAAAAAAAATTTTTTAAATTACATTATAAATATAGTAATGTGTCCCGTTGTATTTAAAATTAGAAAAATTACAGTTCGAAATAACATTTTTCTAAAATCAAACTTTTAATGTTAATTTTCAGAGCTTTCAATGCAATATTTACATTTTACAATGTTATTCTTACAGAATATCTAATAATTAAAATCTGAAATTGTAATTTTTCCAGTTCTTCATACTTTAAATTGATGATTTTAATCTTTATTATGCCTCAAAATTTAAGATACATAAAAAAGTACAAAAAAATTAATAAAATTATAATTTTATACATTCCCAATAAGTGATCCAAAATCTCTAATTTTTTCAAGCCTTACAACTTCAAAAGCGAGCACCCTCAAGCCGTCTGGCCCTCTAGCAGTAGCCTCACGAAAATTTCAAAAGATTAGAATTTTTTTTTTTTGACAAGATAAGAAGTTTCAAGACGAAAAATTCTTGAATCAAGATTATCTTTTCTTTTTAAAATGATTGATATTGTCAACAATTTTTCTCATAATTCAACTGGTTTTCTCTTCTGTGAAATTTAAAGATTTATTGACCGGGAGTGAAGAAAGGAGGGGGTGATAAGAATGAAAAGTGTTGGATATTGTATATCGTATGTACAAGGTATATAAAAAGCACAATAAAGAAGACGTCTGTGTTGGTACTCTAGCGGGAAATTAAAGTAATAAAATGTCCGTAAACTACTATATACAGAACGCAGTTTCTACCGAAGTTACTACTTGGCTTTGGAAGCACGCCTTTGGAACGGTGATTACATGGTACGCGGTTCGTGTACCGAAAACTCACTATATGCTGCGTGGGCATTTTGTAAGGCAGTAATTTCGGTAATAAATCGTTAATTTACAACCTTCAGTCGCTCATTCTGTCCCGAAGACAACGAGAACTTTTTCTTTAGAATGAGCCGAATTTATTTATGGTTTTAATTTTTTATAAATTGATAACTTTATCAAAAATTGTTTTTTTTTTTTTTTTTTTTTTTGTTAATTGATTGATTAACAAACTTGTAAATATTTGGAAACAAAATTTTTCAAACGAAAACATAAAATTATGGAAACAATTTTTTATGATTACCTGGAGCTTAAATAAACCAAGAAATTGATTTATGGTGTTTATAATATATATTAATATTCAAAGTAAGCAGTTTATAAGATTTACAATGTCGGTTTAATTTACTCAGCTATAAAAGCGAGCCTCTACTAACAAACCACCAATTATCAAATTTTAGTCCACGATAAGCTTTTTTTCCTCGGGCGTAAGCCCATAACCGCCGAGAGTATGAAAGTTTAATATTTTTGTTCATAAATCACGAGCTTAAACACAAAAAAAATTACAGTGGGTTGTTATTAACTCACTGCACATTTTTTTGATCCTCGAAAAGTTTGAATTTATTCATTTTATTTTATTTTACGCGTATTGCACCATTTTAATCTTTAAATTCGACGAATACGGTAAAATAGCGAGTGGAAACTCAATGTAACCTGTTGAGAGTTTTTATCGAGGCTTGTAGCTCGTCGGGAATAGTATTATATAGTGAGAGAACATTCAATAGCTGAGGCTTACTCGAGAAAATTTTCCAGACACAAAAATCCCAGCTTTTCTCTTTTTATAATCGATACGTTCGTTTCTCGAGTGTGCTGTAAATATTTGCATGCTTTGGTCACAATCCATTAAAATTCACTAAAAATTCAATAATAAAATTTTATTCCTAAATTGATTCAATCATTCCTTGAAAAATTTAAAAATTGAAATTATCCACAGAAAAAAAAATTTATATGAATTAAGTAAATAATTTTGAAGAATTTCATCTTCTTGGTTTGAATTAAAAATTAAAAATTCTTAAACTAAGAAATTTCACTTGGTTTAAGTACATTTTATTTGATTTAAAAATTTTTTGTCTTGATTCAAGACAATGAGCTTCTTCAAAATTATTTTCTTGTTTCAAGAATTTTACTTTTGATTTAAGTTAATTTCTTTTTTCAGTGTAGCTTAACGATAAAAAGAAGCGGAAAAATTGATAACAATTTTCTTTTGAATGAAAAATTTAATTTTCTACAGAAAATAGCTTTTGAGTCATTTATAGTTACAATATTTCAATCTCAATTCCAAATTAATACTTTTGAAAACCATGAATGTTTTTTACATCCAATCACTTCTTAATTTTAAATAAAAACTTTGGCTAAATGATGAGATACAAAAAAATTAATTTGAAATTCTATTGTATCTATCTATATATATAAAAATGAATTGCTGTTCGTTAGTCACGCTAAAACTCAAAAACGGCTGGACCGATTAAAAAAATTTTTTTTTGTTTTGTTCGCTATAGTTCAGGGATGGTTTAGAAAAAAAAAATTTTTGGAAAACCCGAAAGTTCAGCTAAAAAAATAAAAAATTGTTAATTTTGTATCGGAATCGCTATTGTTACGCTTGAGACTCAAGGCTGCAAGAGTGTACCAAAATTGTTCAATATGTAGGAAGATACGTACAAGTATACTGCAGAGTTATACTATTTACTTATATTCAGTTTGTAGGACATAACTACAAATCTCAAGAAGAATGTTTTTCATTACTTTTGTTTTGTTCGTGTTAATTTTCATATTGTTTATATTGTGTATTGTTTATTAATATGCCACGAAGAAAACGAGCTGACATTGGTCGTCGAAGTCAGTCAAATGTGCAACAAGCATTATAACTTAATACCATTTTAACCATACACAATACAACCAGTGTTAATTGTTGACAAAAATAAATTAGAGTTTAAAGGTTGATAATCACCAATAAAAAGTTATAAAAAAAATGTTGTAGGTGATACGAAGTTTACCGGGTCAGCTAGTCTCCAATATATTAGTAAAAAATTTAATTACAATTTTTTGACAACCAAGAATATTTTCTACAACGTTACTTTTGAAAATTAAATCCGAACAAAAACAGTTTCACTGTAAAAAAATCGGGCCAAGTCCACGTTCATAAGACTATTAAGAAAAAAAAATTTTATTTCTTTACAAAAAGATATCAAATAAAAAATTAAAAAATCCAAACAAAAATTGTTTCAGTCAAAATAAAACTAAATAACAATAAATCCATCAAGGTATCGGGTGTATACAGATGTCATGATGTAAATAAAGAACCTTTTGTTAATCTACTCTCAACATATTTAACGGATAAACATGGAAAAAATCATGTTATTGCTGGGGACTTCAATTTTAATCTTCAAAGTGATGATCAAATAACAAATTTATTTATGTCTACTCTTCTTGATAATGGCTACCTTCCTTATTTCAATGGGACTACTAGACCTCACGATTTAGGAGGATCATGCATAGACAACGTATTTATAAAATCTAATTTTAGTGATATTAAATCATTTACCTATACTAACGTATTTACAGACCACTACCCGATTTTTGTATCTTTAAGTGTTGATACGCATCATCTTAAAAATAAACACGAGTGTTATATCTTAGATTATACTAAACTAAAGAATTTAAGTAATCAAGCTAACTGGTCTACACTATTAAATATACAAGATCCAGAAGAATTTTTTGATATCTTCATCAATAAATTAAATCTGCTAATTAAAGACTCTACAAAGATAGTGAATAACAAAAAGTGCAATACTGTAGCTAGAAGCAATTGGATAACAAAAGGTATCATGATCTCTTGCAAGACCAAAGAGCTCTTATATAACGTATGGAAACGTGATAAAGGTAATATTAAGCTAAAAAAACAATATCATAATTATAATAAAATTCTAAGTAAATTAATCAAGGCTGCAAAAAATTTGTATGAGACTGATAGAGTTAAAAAGTTCTGTAAAGATAGTAAAAAAATATGGAATTTTGTTAACAGTAAATTAGGCAAAAATGTAATGACCAAAAATGAAATTGAAAGTATTGTATGTAATGATGAAATTATTAATGATAAGAAAATTATTGCGGATAAGTTTGTTACGTTTTTTACTGACATTGGTGAAAATTTAGCTAAGAAAATTGAAGTTAAAGAATGTAATATTGAATCGCGTATTCAACAAAACTGTAATAGTCTATTCTTAAAACCAACTAGTCAAACTGAAATTAAAAAAACTATTCTAGAACTAAAAGATAAAAAAGGAGGTGTTGATTGTATTCATAGTAAAGTACTTAAACATATTTCAAGGGATATTAGTCGTCCCCTAGAATATGCTTTTAACATCTGTATAAGTAAAGCGATTTGGCCTGAGGCTTTAAAAAAAGCTGATGTTATACCAATATTTAAATCTGGTAATAAGCATTTAATGACCAACTATCGACCAATATCACTAATCTCGAATTTGGCTAAACTCTTTGAAAAATTATACATACTAGATTAACGGAATTTTGCTCTAAAAATAGCATTATATCAGACAAGCAATACGGTTTTGTTAAAAATAGAGGTACAATAGATGCTCTTACTTTTACCACAAAAAGCATATATAATAATATTGATAAAAACATTCCAACTGTGTTAGCTTTTCTTGATTTGGCTAAAGCCTTCGACACGGTAAATCATAACATCTTACTTGATAAGCTTTGGAAATACGGTATACGTGGTATACCACACCAACTTCTGCAAAATTACTTGAGCAATAGAACACAATGTGTTAAATTAAATAAATATAATAGTGAAACTAAAACTATTAAAGTTGGAGTCCCACAAGGCACGATTATTGGGCCTTTGCTGTTTTTATTATACATAAATGATATTTTTAAAGTTTTACCAAGCAATGCCATAGTTTCCTATGCTGATGACACCGCTATTACTTGTACTGGAAATAGCTGGAATGAAGTCCAGTATAAATTAAATGAGTGGCTTAATAAAATAGATATATGGCTCAGGGAAAACCAACTATCTCTTAATGTGGAAAAATCTACTTTTATTACCTTTGGAAGCTACATAGACAGTATCCCAAATAAGTTTGATTTACAAATAAATGGTAAGCCTCTGACAAGAGTTGATAATTGTAAATATTTAGGGATATATTTTGATAAGCACTTGAAGTGGGATAAACATGCCTATGAATTATCTAAGAAGCTTAAATATTTCATTTTCCTTTTTACAAACTTAGCCAGGTAATTAATTCTTCTATATTAAAAACTATTTATCATGGACTGTTTGAAAGCATAGTAAACTATGGCATTGCTGCATGGGGAGGAGCATATAACAATTCAATTAAACTTGTCACATCTCTTCAACATAAAATAATTAAAAAGCTACGTAAAAATAATTGCAACAATATCCCCATGACAATTAGAAATTCATTTATAATAAATGCATTAACTTATTACTATAAAGAATGTAAGAGCCTATTCTATGAAAAATGCATAAATACAAGATCTAAATTGTTAATTTTACCAAAAATAAACAAAACTATTAGTACTCAGAATGCTTATTATGTAGCAATTAAATATTATAACAAACTCCCTGCTGATATGAAAACAATTAACTGTAGTAAAAATTGTTAAAAAAAAATTAAGTTACTGGATAAGAAACCTTAATGGTTAACATGTTTTAAAATGTAATGGAAAAATAAAAATGTAATGCGAGTATTTGATGGGATATTTCTTTTATGATAATTTTCCATAATTTTGTATTTTTTTCTATATAAATTCATTACTTTTGTACTTATTATCTCTTTGCATTGTATTATTAACTAAAATTTTGTAAAAAGTATATATATATATATATATTGTAAAATTGTTATTTTTGTACTGGTTCTATAAACAGGTGTTCTTACACCTCGATAGAATTCTTTACCAGATAAAAAAAAAAAAAAAAAAAAAAAAAAAAAAAAAAAAAAAAAGTAACCGATATGGTTGTATATAATTTTCGAAAATTAAAAAAAAATTTTTGTAAATTTAAAAATTAAAAGAAACAATTTTGGAACGTATTTAGTGTGCGTAGTTACGAAATATTTCACTTTTTATGAAATTCCTAAATTGTATCTACTAGGACACTTAAAAAAAATTGAAGTACACAATAACGCACACCAAGTACGTTCCAAAATTGTTTCTTTTAATTTTTAAATTTACAAAAATTTTTTTTTAATTTTCGAAAATCATATACAACCATATCGGTTACTTGGATTTTTTAATTTTTTATTTGATATCTTTTTGTAAAGAAATAAAATTTTTTTTTCTTAATAGTCTTATGAACGTGGACTTGGCACAATTTTTTTACAGTGAAACTGTTTTTGTTCGGATTTCAGTTTTTTTTGTAATTATAATAAAAATTGACAATTTTAATTTAATACATTTCCGGTGGCAAACTATCCCCTTTAAGCTATAGTTCATGTAAAAGTTATTCTTGCGCCGCCTGGCGTGTGTAATTGCAAGCTGTCAAATATCTTTTTTTCACTGTAGTTTCCCACCTATTATAAGATTAGCATGCATCGTTATATTATTTAGTCTCTGGCCGTCCGCTTTTTACATAAGAAAAAAGTTAAAATCTAAAAATCTGGGTCGCTATAGTTTGTGCTGATTATTTTTAATAATTTTAAATAGAAATTATAAAGATAATTGGGTATTTGCATGATTTTGATATTCATAAACTTTTGATATTTTTACATTCTATATAATTTTTTAAAATTTTTGGAAAAAAAATTTTTCGATTTTGTTCTTAAAAATTTAAATAATTTAATAAATAAAAGTGATCCTAAATTACATAAAAGTCACGTGATGTAAAACGTGATGTGATTGGTGTGACGTCATTGTGCTGTTTGTAGCGCGTATATTTGAATGAGCATTTAAGTCATGTATAATATTTTACATTGCTAAAAAACTTAAAGTTAAGTTTTTTTCAATTTTAAGTTTTATACATTCTATTTTTAATGCTAGATTTTGTTGAAAATAATTAAAAGTGAAATAAATTTTTGTGAAATGTTTTTTTAAATTTAAAGTGAATGTGTTTGGAGGTTATGAAAATGTCAATGTTGTTATACTAAGACTTTTGAGAAGCATCAGTTCAACAGTGTAGTTTGTGATTATCAACGAATTAATAAAAATGCCTCGGCGAAAAGTGGATCCTGATTTTTCCGTTTAACAGAATTTAATGAAACATTTATAAAAATTTTTCTGGTGTCGATTTACCAGTATTTCTACACGTTGGAACTATACACCAATAAAACTCATTTTTTGACGACATTTCGAGTAATTAAATAATTTTATTTTATTATAAACAACACAACCAGATCTTTTTTTAATCAATCACAATTAACACAACAATTGTTTACACCTGCCACGTGTTTACAAGAGATTGGCGCTTAAAATTTCAAATGAAATAAGCACTATGACGTCACATACACGAGATGGAGCTACTTATTCATTTAAATATCTGCTTTTTTTTATTTATTAAATTATTTAAATTTTTAAGAACAAAATCGAAAAATTTTTTTTCCAAAAATTTAAAAAAATTATATAGAATGTAAAAATATCAAAAGTTTATGAATATCAAAATCATGCAAATATCCAATTGATAATAATCAAGTAATACGCGTAATAAAAAGCATGAACTACTATTATAAAATATCATATAAAAAAAAATCAAATTAAATTTGAAAAAAAACTTGTAACCTCAAAAAACGATTCTGCTTACGGTATATACACACTCGGTAGTCTGGTTTGAGAACGGAACTTGGCGCCAGATTCTACCGAATCTGTTGATTGAAATTCTGGTCAAAAGATTAAAGATACAGCAAAATTGACAAAAAAGGTTTTTATAAAAAATTAATTTTTTGGAAAAAAAAACATTTTTTAAAAAAAATTAATTTTTTGAAGAAAAAAATTTTTTTATGATTTTTTCGTATCTGTAATACTTCTCCTGAAATTCGCACAGTAAAAAGTTACCTTGAATTTTGTCATCTTCTTGATCAGCACTTTTCTTCTTTAAATTATTATCACCATCATTATTGCCATCACCATTTTCATCCGGGTCATCATCATCATCATCTTGATCATTGTCGGAGTCCATCATCGACTGAAGCAACCTCTTAAATTCAAGTTGATTTTCCTCAAGCGGGGGCTGTGATGGCTCTTCAACAGCAATTTCTCTCAGCCCACACTCGAGCAGCAACTGCTGGGTGTCCTCCTCGTCGATCGAGTTTTTACGATCAAAACTCGTCATACTCTCAGCGAAACTGCTATTACTGCTATCAGAATCCATTATTATCATTCTATTGTGCTGTTATTAATATTTATTTCTTTTTTTTTTTTTGCTCTTCTTTGCCCAGATGTCTTTATTCTCAAGATGGAAATTCTCCTCAACTTCTTTAACTTCTTTCCATGGCAACTGTCTGAAAAATATAATATCAAATGAGGACCGAATTTTATCTAAGTCCTTTTTAATGTCGCGTTTCTACTCTAGCAGAGCCAATTGGGTTTTATTTTTGCTTTTACCTCCACAGGACTTTCAATTTTCAACAGAGTATATTAAGATCCCAACAAAAGGGAAATCATCCTTCTACATTACATTTTTTTAATGTTTGACGTCATATTTTCACACAACTCATAATGCAAAGCATTAAAAAGTGTTCTATATAATCGAAAAATTTTTCTGACCTCTATACAACTATTTTTAGTTGATTTCATAGGAATCTAACTATTAGATTTTGCTCTAACTCCCGCAATTCTATAAGGATCTCAATAAAACGCTACATACTCATTCTTATGACAATTTCTAAGGTTAAGGGGTCAGGGGTAGTCAAAGACACGAAAAAATGAGAATTTTCAGTAATTTTTTTTTCTATTAAATCATGTTATTTTACAAAAGTAATGAACATGACATTATTACATAATGTTTTGACTTGGTCACGAAAATTTGAAAAAAAAAATTTATAATTCCCAAAGTTATAGCTGTTTGTGTTGACCCATTCTCAAAAAAAAAAGGTCCTTGCGGTGACTATTATAAGTCCTTGGAGATTCATTTAAAATCAATCCGATAAAAAACTTAGTTTTATAAATAGATAATCTTGGACCTGATCGAAGCTTTTTTTTTTCAAAAATTAACAAAATGGCGGGCTCAGGAAATTTTTTTCTAGATTTTCAGGATAGTTGTATCTGAAAGCTTTCTAAGCAAGCTTTAATTTGCATATTTATGTATTTTTTTTAATTAAAATAGTTTAGGAATGACAGAAATTTGAATTCTTCAAAATCTTTCAAGATTGGAAATTTTACTGTTTCTTTGCGGAATAACTAATAACTGCGATAACTTGTAAAATTTTTATAAATTGCAGCTTATTATATAAATTTTAATTTGCATACCTCATTATCAGTATAGGCCAATAATTATCTACTTTCTCAGACAGGTTAAATGAAATTTTACTTTTGCATTCGTTTTGATGTCATTATTTGATTGTAACAGAAGTTGTAGGGGAAGGTGGGGTATAACGGCCTACTTAAGCTAGTTATTTCTTTTTGTGATTTCTAACCATTACATTTGTTTATTTTCCATCTATTTCGAATAAATCAATTTTTTACCAGCTATATAATTCAATTTTTTGCTAAATTTTTCAGTTCAATTAAATTTTTTCCTTATTCATTTTACCCGAGATAAATTCAATTAACCTGAAAAGACATAGAAAACAATTAATTCTTTAAATTTCTCACAATTCAAAAAAAAAAATTTTTTTTCGTCACAATTTTTTTGTTGAGTGGTCCATTATAGCCCGATTATCATATATCGGCCTAAAATATCATAAAAACATTGTAGAGGTCATAACGACGAAAAATGAAAAAATAAATTTTTACCTAATTTTTTAGGTGGGCCGATGTGCCCCACCCTCCCCTATATTATTGTTAATATTATTTAATAAAAATTATGTTTTTTTCATTCAAGAAATCTACTTCCATTTCGACTGCCGAATGGTCTTTTTATTGTTATACTTTTTTTTTCTCCCGTTAGACATTAGAAAAAATAACATCGCATCTTGAATAACATTATAAATTTTCCTTTAGGCGAAAATTCTATATGAAAAAAAATAGATGAGCAGATAGGAGGAAACCGAAGGGTTTTCGACAGACGTTTGACTCATGCTCTTTCTCGTCAGCAGATTCTTACCCAAAAGAAAGCGCTTGAGTTCGTAGAGTGACAGGAAGAATAGAATTGAATGGTTCAGTCAGTGAAGCACCGAATAATGTTCCGTACCGAAATCCTCCCGAGATAATATCTGAATATTGAAGCACTAAGCACAATCTGTCGCGGTCGTAAACCAGTCTGATATGAATGTGGATTGCTCAATTTTCTACAACCCAAAAGACACATCAACCGCATTATTTTAATCCCTAGTAAGCCACCAGCTTTTTCATCCTCATCCAGCCTTCCGAATCCGTACCCAGATTCGATATGCAATAAACCTATCGTATTAAAACATTCATCGTACTAAACATACGTCATTTTTCTGCAGTTTTTTCATGGCGAAAAGTTTTATACTGATTTTTTTTTTAATCATACCCAAGGGAAGTTATACTGTTATACGTGGAAATTTTTTGTCTTTTTATATTGAAACTTCTCTTGGTAAAATTTCAATGAAATTTTTTTGATGAATTATTTGTTAAGAAAATTTTAGTTTTATTCTATCGGCCGAAGCAAAAATAGTAATGTGTAACATTTTCATTTTTTTAAGGTAGTTCGGTCATAAATGCAAAATTTTAAAAAGTTTTCAAAATTTGAAATATGGGTCAGAGAATACGCATTGCATGTGTTGTTGGAATTTGAAATCAATTAACCGTACCAAAAATGAGATAATTATAATTAATAATGACATTTTAGCATAGACAATATGGGTAGAAAGTGAGTAAATCACTAATATTAACGGTTATTGCATTAAAAGGAATTTACGATCGTTTAAAAAAACTCATACCTGTTAGAATAATATCCTTAAAATAATCCAAAGAAATTTTTAAAATTTTAACGATGTAGTTATTTATAAATTACTAACTTTTACCCCCGGCTTCGCTTGCGTTGAAGTCCTTAGATAGATATCAAAGATCATTACATTCCAAAAGCACTGAATCAATATGATTTTAATGTTTTTATGTTTTGTAAAAAATAAATTTTTGTTTTTTAATAAATAGTTTTCGCATGAAAGCGTAACAAACAAACTTACATTCATATTTATAATATTAGTGGGAATTAATAAACTGGTTAGTTAAACAAAAATTACCATTAGTAAAAACGAATAAAAGATAACTCGTGAGAAAGGCAACACTAGCGATTAAAAAGGAAAGAAATTTGTAATAATTTGTAACAATAAAAAAGTATAAAATTATAATTAAAATACGCTCTAAAATAAAGTCTACATTTTATGCTATTTGGTTGAAAATTGTTTATACCAAAAAAAAAAATATTTTACTTATATGAAATATTCAAAAATTCATACGAAATAATCGAATAGGTCAATTGTATAATAATGGTGCCATAATTTTATTATTTTCCTTATTTTTACCTTGTGTTGATCGTTTCAAAAAGCAGCTATTTGTTTTACAAATCGTTAAATTAAACATAAAAATAATATGTCTTTAAACAGTTATAGAAGTGTTTGTTAATATATTTATCAATTAATATCTGCAATTCTAGATTGTTCATTAGTAAAAAAAGGAAAATAGACCGTCATTGTATATCTTACTAAAACTCTTCACGAAAATACGATGAAAAAATAGTAATAATTTGTTATAATACGTAAATAATTACATAAAAACTTTTGTTTACCCATCTTTCGGTCCTTCATAGCTCAAAGCAATGAATGAAGAAAGATAAAGGGAGATATGAGACACGAGGGAAATTAAATATCAGATATTACGGTGAAGAAAGAAGGAAAAGTATATAGAAAAGAATGTAGAATAAAATCGGGAAAATAAGACCTCGGGTGTAGTGTGCTAGATGCTGTATACGGGTTTCCCTTTATTTGTTGAGGGGATCTGCAGGCGTGTCAATGGCGTTTTGATTGATATCCGATGAAGGGGGAAGTCAATAACTCGGAATATCTCGGTGAATTATCGAGAAAGAGTAAAAGATGACAATGCCTGGTAGCAACTACGTCTGATCTGAATCAGAATCTGATTTTTTGACTCCGCTCATTCATCTGGATCTCCGATGGATCTATATCTATGTCTTTCTATCTATATTAATATATAATATACAGTTATAGGTGTAAAGAGAGATTTCCAGAAGACGGATAGTATAATAGACTGTAGACATTAAACTATTCGGTCCCTCTCATTCGGTATCAGCATCACTCACCCCTTCTTCGTAAGCAAGAGGATTCTCGTTTGGGTTGGAGTTAGGATTGGGAGTCTCTTTGTCTGCGTCACCTTCTCAGTCTCGTCTCTCGTCTCAACTCATCGACGGTTACGCCTAAAATTTAAGCGAACAAAGACCCATAACTTAAACTTAATACCCAAGTTATTATCTACCATGATTTTGTGCCTTTAGTTTGTCACATCATAGTTTAGTTTCTGGTTCCCTGCTTGCTTGTCGGGAAACTTTTGCTAAAACTTTGTTTATGTACTATAATTTTATCGCTTTCTTTTTAGGTAATTTTAGGTAATTTAGGTAATTATATTTATGTGTTAATACTCAGTTTATTAATATTGATTGTTGTTTCAACAATCAATATGTTTTTGGAAAAAAATTTTTATTATCAATAATAATAATACTAAATATTTAACACTTTTATGTGTAAATTTAAACAAAATTTTTTGACGCATTGACGCAAAATTTTTTACTGTGTAATTTGTAATATCAATTTCTTGATATTAGAGACATCGGCCCAAGCCAGTAGTCGAACCTGGATCTCCGCGATAACATGTCGGAGCAAAATTTTGTGGCCAGTGTATTTATATGATAAAATGAGTTTTTATGGTATAATTTGGTATCGTTGGAAAGGTCTTGAAATGACGTTGTGCCTTTTCAATGTTTCATATCATTCTCACCTATATAGTCAATTTATGATGATAAGTATATAGGCTGCATTCGAAAATACTTTATCTCTAGATACATAATTAAGAAATGACCTTGTATCTCGTGAACTATCGACATTTTTAAAGATATAAGTTCATCCCGATGTTACACTCATCAAGACCTTTCATTTGAGTACCCACATCAATTTTTCATATATTTTGTATATATTATATATATGTATATATGAAAAATATATCAAAATGCATGTGGGTACTCAAATGAAAGCTTTTGATGAGTGTAACATCGGGATTAGCTTATATCTTCAAAAACGTCAATATTTGAGAAAGTAAAATGCAATTTAATAAAATTCATTATTTAATAAAGCAAAATTTTAATTTTTTATAGTTCACAACTCACGACAGTCACATAGTGACTGCAAGGTTGCTAGTTAAAATTATTTTAATTAGTTTAACTAACTCTTCTGACAAAATAATTTTTTTCAAATAAAAAGTTTATTGCTAAAAATTTTCAAGTATATATATTCTTGCGTCAAGAAAATAAATTCTTCACAAAAATATTTTTTCTTAATTTATTAATGATAAAACAGAGAAAAACTCAATAACTACTTGACCACCATACTGAAAAAGTATAAACATGATTCGAGAAAATAATTCTTTAACCAAGAAAATCATTTTGATAAGTTTCATCGTCTCAATTTACGTAGAAAAATTATTTTACTGACAAATTTTCTTGGTTCGACTCCTGGCTTGGTCTAATCCAAATATTTTTTTAAATTTCTCTTACTCTTTTCAGTGAATTTGAATTATAACTTATATCATTCATTGATAATTTATGTAAAAATTACTAAAATTAAAATTTCTAATAAAAAATAACGTCAAATTAAAGTCATTAATATTACAAATTTAAAATTTACAAGTCTTTAGCATAATAACTACTATTTATAATAATGATAGATTAATAATTAAACAAAATGGGAAACTAAAAAATGTAAAAAGTATAATAAAGTACAATGAATAATTCATAAAGCGTATGGTACAATGTAAGCATAAAGAAACTAAATCACACATTGCGCGTTAACGGCATCATAGATTAGAGGGTGCGGTTCGCGAGAACAAACATCACCTAGCAACCGGTTATTGCACTCAATGCATTCCCTTTTTTCAATTTTATTTACCCCGTTTAAAATCAAGCACACACCAAATACAAGCAATATCAAAAATACTAATAACGTTGAACAATAAAATGTGAGTTTATAAAACTTTAGAAAATGAATTTTCTGTACCGCGAAAGTTTTTCCATCGTAATAATCACAATAATAAATAAAAAGTTTAATAATTCCCGTTTAGGGGAAGTGCTTCAGTTTAAACTTAACACTTGTAATTTTTACTGCCCGAAGTTTGTTTTTTATTTTTTCTTTCTTTCAATCAATAGCCGTGTCTCAATGTTTAAATCGGACTTGTACATATATTTTTTGTTTTCAGTGTTTCTGTACCTTTTTGTGGTGTATCCTCGTCTCAATTGTAATCCAGAGATCTTGGGACGAATCCTCAGAGGGGTTGAAACCCGATGAGGTGCTGAAGGTGCCACGAGTAAGTTACACACTGACGTAGCGCCACTTTACAACCCCAATTTGCAAGTCAATTTTCTCGGCGATCGATTTTTTTGTTAATAAACAATAAGCAATTATTTTTCACTACAAAAATCATCAAGACAAATTTTAAATTTCGCTGATTTTAGAATTTGAGAAAATGTACATTAAATTATATTGATTTGTAATAAATAAAAGAATTTTAAGTAAGAAAAAGAGAGTGGTTAATTTTTGCTTTGGGGCTTCCACCTTCAATTACTTTGGGTGATCTGGCGAGGTGTTTATTCAGCGAAACGAGTATTTGATGTTTGGAAATAAAGAGCCAGTGGGTGGAAAAGATCTGATGTAGGAGTAAGTAAGTAATTCATTATAGGCTGTTTGCCTATCTCGAGGACGTTTGATTAAACTTTTCATCGAGCAGAGTCACTGGATTTACAAACTCCTGGAAAATCTGATACACAGCTTGTTTAAATAAATTTTCAATCTTAGTTTACGGTCTCAAGTTTCAAACTATTTTTTTACCCTGTTTATCTTTCGTGTTTCGTCTCTTTAATTAACAAGCCACGTAATTAAATGCTTAATTTATTTATCATTTTTTTTTTCCATTTAATAACTCCACAGTTTAAGGGAAAAAAATTAAATAATCCAAGTTTGAGTATTATTCACCGATAAATTGATTTTTTTATAATAATGTAATGTAATGGTTTATTAATTTACTATCAGCTATTCTACAACAATCTTATGATTAATACATTTTTTTCCTGATCGTAATAATTTATAATTTATAATAACAATCAATATTCTCCTTAACATATAACATTAATTTAATTTTATGGAATAACTTTTAAATCACTTGACCGATCAATTTAAAAAACTAATTAGCTCTTGACCTCAAAAATCCGGGTCGATTGCCATCGGTCCGGTCAAAATTGGTTGATTCGTTCGTGAAATATTGTTGTCGAAAAAAATTTTTTTTTCAGAATTTATATGAAATTTTTGGTCTGACCAGTTCGCGCTCTACACTGAAAAAACAATTCATTTAAATGAATTGAGGCTCGTTAACTATAAATAAAACTCTTATTTAAATATCACCAGAAATATTTATTTGATACTAATAAATTGATTTATTTGAGACAAAGTTATTCTAATATTTACCATTTCACGCAAGCAGCGCTAGTTTGTATGACGAATGACTTGCAGTATAGTACATAAAGTTTAGATTCGAGTTAACTGTTGCCATGCAATAACAATTTTATAAGTGTCGTGTGTACTTTATTTCTGAGTTAATAGTAAGAATAATTAATATATCTATCAATTTTGTTAATCTTGTGATGATTTATATGACTAAGGCAACTGTGCAATGTAAGATAGTGATTGTTAGAATTCGTATTATGGTAAATATTAGAATTGTATCAATTGTTATGTTATTTTGTTAGTTATTAATTTGTGTAATTTTCAGATGCCTGATGAAGGTCTAATAAATGACCGAAACGTCACAGAAATAATAATGTAATTTGTTATTATGATCCTATCTAGTCCACATTCTTGATATACATATTATAATGACAATAAAGTTAGCCGACATCTCAAAATTTTTAAAATTTTTTCTGTTGAAAAAATTATTACAAAAAAATTTTTTTTTAATTTTATTTGTAAAAAAATTCGAAAAACTGTAAGTGCAATTAAAAAAAATCTATATTTTAATTTAGTTTAATTAGGCACCAGGCGTAATTTACTTAAAGCTAGATTTTTTAATAGTTAACAAATCTTTATTGAAATAAAGTAAATGAGTCGATTCAATTAACTAAACCAAAACGAAGTATTATTTGATTCAAAATAATATATATTTAAATAAAAGAAATTTATTAAGATTAAATAAATATGTTTGAATGATTTCAAATAAATCTGCGCATTTGAGTCAAACAAACTGTTTTCTCAGTGTAAGATTTCTTAAAGAGCTTAAAAAAATGCGTTGAATGCCGTAAGCTGCGAGAAAATCGGTTGATTCATTTAAAAGTTATTACGGTTTAAAAATTCAAATAAGTATTGTATGAAACTTCTATCAGACTTTTGAACTCAAAGAGCTCAAAAGCATAGAACAGTTATCTCTTTGAGTTCGAAGAGCTCAAAAAAAAAAGTCAGTGGAATGTTTAACGCTTAGGTATACACTGAAAAAAAAATTAACTTGGATCAAGAGTAAAATTCTTGAAACAAGAAAATCATTTTGAAGAAGCTCATTGTCTTGAATCAAGACGAAAAATTCTTAAATCAAATGAAATTTACTTAAACCAAGTGAAATTTTTTAGCTTAAGAACTTTTCAACTCAAACCAAGACGATAAAATTCTTTAAAATTATTTACTTGATTCAAGTAAATTTTTTTTTCTGTATAGAGTTAGCGGGAAGTTGCAGGGATGGCCTTTAGGGTCAACCGTTTTCCTAATTTTATTTTAAATTCTTAACCAAGTATTAAAACTGATACTTGAAAAAATCATTATGAAAAATAAACAGCAAGAAAAAGTTTAAATTTTCATTAAATTCGCGGTCTTAATGATAGCCACACGTAATTATTGTTATAAGGGCAAGTTGAATAAATACCTCTGGTATACCCTTAGCTCTGCTCAGATAAATGAGAATGCCTTTGTATGAATATGTATTAGAGACATCTGTCGTCTTGTAACCGCAATGTCAAGAGACAAAGGGTTTAATGTCGAAAACGGTTTAATATAAAGCGCGGAGAATAATTTTGGTTTTAACTAAGATTTGTCATCGTTCGCTCAAAATGTTACCCTGAATTATTTCATCGCTTTAATTAACGCGTAATAATAATAATAATCTTAAACTTATTATATCTAAAAATTAAGAACTAAAAACTCAATTATAAATTGAATGAAATAATAATTATCACCGTCACTGTTAATTTAATAAAATGGAAATATTATCCAGGAAACTTTTTCATCTTAATTTAGATTCATATTAATTTAAAATATTTTTATAATAATCATTATTATTGTTATTATTTCCATCAGCGAGCGTTAAATGAGAGACCTTTTTTTTTCTACCGAATGACACCCTTTCAACGGTATATTAAAGATTTTAAGTCTAAAGTAATTAGTCGCCGGACGGGCGTTATCCTCACCGTTGACTCTTTTGATGGAGAAGACAAGAGAAGCTGAGATAGATAGAGATAGAAGTATCGCAAATTATTTTATCTGAAAATTGTCAGCTTGCAGATAAGTTTTTTTTTTTTTTTTTAATAATTCGAGGTCAATTGAAAAATAAAGAACCATGGGGTGATTAAATCTACTTGAGAGATGTTAGTGATAAATTGATCAATCTTCAATTTAATCGACATATTAATACTGCCATTCTAATACGTCGAATCCCACAAAATTTGACTCATTGACTTTTTTTGAGAAATAGAATCACAAGACTTTTTATGTAAGTCATATTAAAAATTTAAAGGTCAAATAGTTTAATAAATATTTTTAAATAAATATTTTTATTCGTTGAATCCCATTTAATCAATGTTAAAAATGAACTGTTTTTACCGTCTGCTGTAAAACTTTCTAGAGTGGGATACGACGTATTAGAATGGCAGTATCGATATTGAGAGCTTGATGAAATAATGAAATCATGATTGAGTTATGTTTGTGTTACAATATAATGTTAGAATTTTGTTAGAATTTTTGTTAGAATTTTTTTCCTTTCGATTTGGATAAATTTTGGTCAGAAGTTTTCTTTTATCATACAAAAAACTTCTGCTAAAGAAAAAAAATTAAAAAATTTTTTTTTAAAAGATATACAAATTCAAAATTTCGCGATTTTTCCAGTTTTTCAATTTTGTTTTTGTTATATCTCGAACGCTATTATAGATACAGGAATGGCCTTTCGTTTTTTTGAAAGGGGACCTTGCACTGATCTTAAAAGATTCTGAAATTTTTAGAACTGTTTTTTTTTAAATATGAATTTTTGAATTAAAAAAAAAAATTTTTTTTTCTTCTGTTTTTCGCAACTTCTAAATAACAGGATTTTTCCTCCTGTTGCAGCTGCAGGAAAATCCTGTTACTGCTGCAACGTGACTACCTCTTGTTGCAGCAACAATAAATTTTTTTCCGTGTACACAAATGATTTTTCTGAGCTCAATGAGCTCCGAACTTTGTAACAGAAAATTTTTCAAGCTTTCAGTAATAAATTGAAAAAAAAAATGATCATTTTTTAATTAACATCATACAGAACAAATTTCTTTAAATAATAATTAACATAACAATTTATCGATAATTTTATTTTCATTAAAAATATTTCTTGACTGACAATATTACCCCTGAGTACTTTAGTCAAATAAAAATTAGTTATAAAATTCTTAAAGAAATCGTTAGTATGCAAATCTTGTTAGGTAAATAAACAACGGGTAGTATCTTGATTAACCACTTAAATCCATAATCTCTATTTTTCTGTCCCGGCATGCTATACATATAATACTAAGGAGTGTACTTTCTGGGATCTGGGGTACTATTTTACCCTCCAAACAGAGTCACAACTGTTGATACAATACCAACCAAAAAACTTTATCCTACGCAGCCTAAAAGTTTCATTGTAAGATTGTAAAGTCTCTCTCATCGCTCATCAGCAATTCAAGTGGATAGAAGCTGAGTTTAAGACAGAAAAAAAACTCTAACAAAGAAAATAACTCAAAAAATAACGAGCGAGTCTACAACCACTACTCCGACGAAGTATCTGGTAACTTACGATCGCCGTTCCACTCGCTGCAAATATAAATGTTAATGTGCTTTCTTTGTTCCTTACACCAGTCCATAAATTAGCTTTTTGCATCTTCTTTACTTACACAAATCTTGAGATCAACAGTGATAGCCTTTTTTCAATCGATCAATACGGTGATGGAAAAACTATCAAGGGTATTATTTTATCTAATTTCAATTGAAATTTTTGAACACCTCATAACGCATTAGAAATGTCTCCACAATTGAAATTAGATTTTAAATTTTCAAAAATTTATTTTGTGTAATAAAAATGAGAAAATCATAAAAATAAACTAACAAATTGGTTCCATCAATGGAGAATTTTTTTTTTTTTATGTAGATTTCGTAAATTTCGACATGAGGACCAATGCGAACCAAATGCGATTGTTAGATTTTTATAAAATCGACTAAAAATACATTTTGAAGTTAATAGTTTATTTTTATAAAATGTCTAGAAAATTTATAAGTCAATTATTATGTTGTATTAGACAAAAAATTAATTTAGTAAGTAATAAACAAAAAGCTTTTTCCCGGGAAAAAATTTTGTAAGTTCATACGACTACACAGTAAAAAGTTTTTCGTCATTGTGTCAAAAAACTTAGTCTTAAAAATTTTTGTGTAAAATATTTAACGTTTTTATGTGTAATTTTAACATTTATTCTGTTAAATTAACACAAAAAAGTGTTAAATATCTAAAGGGGATAGCAACTGTGAATATCGAAAAAATAGGTGATTTTCAGTAATTTTTTTGACTGAGATAATAAATAAATTTGAGTTAAATCCAAAAAAGTTAATTTTTTTTAATAATTTTATTATATTAAAATTCTGTAACTGCTCAACAACTTCCTTTTTTTTTTTACTTAAAAATAAAACGCCTCCGAAAAAAAAAAACGAAAATTTTTCTCAAAAACCTAAAAGAAGGATGAACAACTAACTTCCACAAACTATTGATCCTATTGAATTTCAATACTCAACAGTCTAGAGCATATAAGGGTGGATATTAAAAGGGAGCAAGCCACATTCACGTTGATTTAATTAAGTCCTGGGAAGCTTTATTATATTACCTCGGTATGATCGCACTCCTCCGTAGTCCGTAGTGCCCGTGGATAACGATGAATACGTCGTTCATTCTCCAATTATTTTTTTTGCACAACTTGTATCGGAGTTGCTTTAAAAGCCTATTTAGTGCACAAAGGTTCCACTATAATTGGAAAATAAAGTGAAAGAGAAAAAAATTATTCCTCGAGAAAAATTCTCCTCTCTCGGTAATTACAAGGGATGGTAAAATTGATATCGATTCTACTCGAGAATCGATTCTGTGGTAAAAAACTTCGATTATTTAGACTCAATTCCCAGTGATCAAATTCCATCTAGAATCGATTCTTAGTGACCGAGTCTATAATTTATTTTAAAGCCGGAGTAATGACACAATGGCATCAAAAATTCTTGCGATTACCTGCGGAAATAATCTTACAGATCATCAACCATTTTCAGGTGGTAATGATCTGTGGGATTTTTCAGACGACGCTGTGCAACACAACATTCAAGTCGCTGACAATGATGAAACAGACAGTCTGCCAATCGAACTTAAGCAGTTTATTAATCGGTCTACAGAAGACCGAAAAATTAATCTTAACCCGATTGTACCTTGGAAAATCGCTCGAATCTGATTACCCCCATATGTTGGTTGTAGCTACACTGAGAAAACAGTTTGTTTGACTCAAATGCGCAGATTTATTTGAAATCAATCAAAAATATATATTTAATGTTAAAAAATTTCTTTCATTTAAATATATATTATTTTGAATTAAATAATACTTCGTTGTGGTTTAGTTAATTGAATCGACTTATTTATTTCATTTACATAAAGATTTGTTAACTATTAACGAATCTAGCTTTAAGTAAATTACGCCTGGTGCCTTATTAAATTAAATTAAAATTAAATTTTTTTTTAATTGCACTTACAGTTTTTTAAAAATGAAATTAAAAAAAATTTTTTGTAATAAATTTTTCAATAGAAAAAATTCTAAAAATTTTTAGATGTCGGCTAACTTTATTGTCATTGTTAATTTCAGTATAATTAATAATTTCAAAAGAAGTGCCCATTTTACCCCAAACGTTCGATATGTTTACTTTTACTACTTTCTTAAGCTTAAACTAAAAACCATTACTTTGAATATATTCAAACATACCATTTATTTATAGTTAACAAATCTGATTGGGTTGAAGTATATGATTGTTAGCACTAAAGAAATATTTGTTAACTATGAGCAAATCTGGATTTCATTCAAATATACTATAACTTTGTCTCAGATAAATCAATTTATTTGTATCAAATAAATATTTCTGGTGATATTTAAATAAGAGATTTATTTACAGTCAACAAGCTTCAATTCATTTAAATCAACTGTTTTCTCAGTGTAGAAAAAACTTGAGTATTGTAACATCAACACCGTGAGAATGCTTATTTTCACACTCAAGGTTGATTGCAAATCAGCTCAGAAGTAGATTAACACCCAATTATTTAAATATGTTGGTTTTCTTAAAATCTATCTCTCAAAATTTATGGTTTTTATAATAGTATTTAATTAATGATTTGAATAAAATACTAATTTTATTAATGTTTTCAAATGTGACTTTTCTAATAAAATATAATATTTTATACATTTGCATTTTATTGTACCTTTTACGCTATTTTACTAGTTTTATTTCTTAAAATTAAAAAAATACAAAAATTTTTATTTAAAAATAATTTTTACTCAGAATCGATTATTTAAAAGAATCTATTTTTGAAACTGATTAATCGGTTCTGAAAATCGAAATTTTAAAGCTTACACCACCATCTAGCAGTTTATCTGTGGACATTGTTAAACCGAACTATCAGTACCGTCATCACAGATGATAATATCAAATTTCAGCGACATGGTAACTCAATATTTCGCGATCAACTGCTGTTGTAACCGTTGCTATAAAGGAATTTTTATTAGCGGGGCTGAGAACGTTGAAAACTGTCATCTATTGAATTTATAACACATATATGTTATCGAAAACTCACTAGTTTTACAGTTGTACAATTTGAAAATATTAATTGTCACCTTATTCTATCAATTTTCATAACTGATAATATGTATAACAATTTTTTGTATTGTAAAAAAATTCATAAAAGAAATTTCCAGTAGTTTCGAGTTATCATCGACTAAAAAAATAAAACTTTATAAAATTTTCTGACTTTACCGAGACATCGCCTATCCCTTTGTAAAAACATTGATAATGACTGAAATATCGGTTGAAAAAAAAAATAATTTTATTCACAAATAAATATAACTAGCAACCTTGCAGTCACTATGTGATTGCCGTGATTTGTAAACTATAAATAAATAAAATTGTGCTTTATTAAATAATGAATTTCGTTAAATTGCGTTGTACTTTTTTAACTATTGACGTTTTTAAAGATATAAAATCATCCCGATGTTACACTCATCAAGAGCTTTCATTTAAGTACCCACATGCATTTTGATATATTTTTCATATATACATATATATAAATATACAAAATATATGAAAAATTGATGTGGGTACTCAAATGAAAGGTTTCGATGAGTATAATGTCGGGGTGAGCGTTTTTTTTTTTTTTTTTTTTTTGGCGAGAGGAGGGAAATCTTCAAAAGACACCGGCTAGATGTTGATGATGTTGGTTGCCGGTAGTGTGAGATTTTTACTCACTAAAACCCTCCCCTCTCTTGTACCTGATACTGCGGGACCGCGTTAGCATTACTTCACAGTATCAGGCCCCCTCCATGCTGCTCCTGCAGCTTAATCCTCCGCTTCTCCTCCTTCCTCCGCTTCTGCTTCTTCCTCCTCTTTCCTCTTTTCCAGCATGACCTCTCTTACATATCTTGTCATAGCCGCCCAGTTGTTCGTTGACGCCAGCATCCAAGGAACGACGTCTTCGGGCCTTTGTGGCACTTCCTTCTCTTCCTGCCATCGCAGCCGTGTTTCAGACCAACGTTGACAATCAAAAAAGGTGTGCTCAGCAGAGTCAGCAACTCCCGGACAGTAAACACAGTAAGGATCGTTGCGGATCCCCATACGATGCAGGTAGGCGTTGAACTGTCCATGACCAGTAAGGAACTGTGTGAGATAGTAATCTACCTCCCCACAATCCCTCAGTACCCAGCCACGAATCTGCCCAATGAGCCTAAAAGTCCAACGCCCTGTTTCCCCAGCTGCCCAGCGCTCTTGCCAGAGCGCAAAAGTCTCCTCCCGTTCGCGGGTTCTCACGTCCTTCAAAGATCCTTCGCCAGCCCGTCGGGCATCCCAGATCCGTCTCCTCTCGAAACCCAGAAGGTCGATTGGAACCACACCTGAGACGACCAACACGGCTGCCTCCGAGACCGTTCGATAGGCGCAGGCTATCATCAGCGCACCTCTCCGTTGTACCGATGCCAACACTCATGAGAGCTCGTCGGCGGCTGCTCCTTGATCCCCCGACATTCGGCATAAGCCGGGAAAGGCTTGCCACCATCGCTGATGCCTTAGTGGCCGCACTGACAATCTGTTCTCGAAACGTTAGTTTCAAGTCGATCGTCACTCCAAGGTATTTCAGAGCCCCCCGACTCTCTATGTGTTGATCCACAACAAGAGTCTGGAAAGGGCACGGAAACCACCTCTGAGCTGTGAGTACCACGACCTCCGTCTTCGCCGTGGCCAACGATAAACCGTGGTCATTAAGCCACGCGTTTATTGAAACTCAGCGCCGCTATTGAAATCAGCGCCGCTACGTCGTCAGCAAATCCCTCCAGCTTAACCTCACTCGGTAGGTCTAGGCGCAGAAGCGCATCGTAGAGAATAATCCAGAGTTCTGGTCCGAGGACTGAAACCTGAGCTGCTCCTCCACTCAGCTTCTTCATGGCCTGTCCTGTAGTTGTCTCATACATCAAGTAGCGATCACTTAAGTAATCATTTATGATGCGGATGAGATACTCCGATAGACCTAATTTCCGAAGCGCCCCCACTATATCCGGCCAACTTGCCGAATTAAATGCATTCTTGACGTCAAACGTCATCATGATGCATACTGGACGGCAACGATGATGACCCGTCCAGGCCTGTCGGGCAAATGAAAGCAATTCCGAAATGGCACCAATTGTGCTGCAACACGGCCGAAAGCCATGTTGGTTTTCAGCCAGGCCACCGGCATCGGTCACTTCTTTCCGCAGTCAATTCCTGATGAGGGCTTCAAAAATCTTCCCTGCGACGTCTAACATGCACAGTGGTCTGTAGGACGAAGGTGTATAGGGCGGACCCTTACCTTTATCTAACAGAACCAATCGTTGCAGTTTCCATCTTTTCGGAAAGACTCCAGTCGAGATGCAGGCGTTGTAAGTATCAAGGAGCAGTTGTTCATGCTTTTTTATAAGAACCTTATAGGCCTCGACGGGGATGCCGTCAGGACCCGGAGCCTTACCTACCTTGAGGGACTTTACAACTGCCCGCAGCTCCACTGCTGTGAAAAGTGGGCACTCGCCATCGGATATTGCACTTTGAGTGCATACCCGTTCCTCGCGCTCGGGAAACAGAGCCTGGACTATTTCCTCCATCCTATCGGGTTCCATGGGAGCTACTGAACCACGACCAACCAGTTTGCGAGTGACGATCCGGTAGCCGTTGCCCCATAGATCATCATCCACTTCTCTGCAGGTCGCCTTCCAGCACCTCCCTTTGCTCGCCTTGATCTCCGTGACGAGTCGCTTCTTCGCCGCTTTGTACTCTTCGTTCTTTTGCAGCCCAGTATCTCTTTTTCGCGACCTAAGTGCTTGCCTCCGAAGACGCAAACACTCAGCCCTGAGCAGCGCAATCTCCGCTGTCCACCAGTAAACTGGCTTCCTACGATAACTTGCGGAACGGCGAGGCATAGCAGCGTCGCACCCTGCAACAATCGCATCCATCGTTTGTCCAACCAGTGACTCAACATTTTCGCGCGACTCTGCAAATGAGTCAGGAAGCGCGTCAATTCTATCTGAAACCGCATTTTGGAATGCGTTCTCATCCAGGAGTGACACTTTCCATCCTGTTTGCTTCATTTGTCGCTCCGGCACAGTAGGTGGGTTACCCCTCACACTGTTGACCGTATACGAAATGTATTGATGATCACTGGCCGTATACTCCTCCAGAACAGCCCAGTCTGAGATTACTCCCGCAATCCGTTGAGTAGCAAACGTTAGGTCTAAGATCGACCAACGCACGCCAGCTCTCCGGAAAATGGGTGTATTTCCCCTATTCATGTTGACAAGATCAGAACCTGCCATCATGTCCAGGAGCTCATCACCCCGCGTGTCACTATATTCCATTCCCCAATTGATGGACTTTGCGTTAAAATCACCACCTATCACTATCTCTCCTTCAAGATGGCGGGCTACTCGCTCGAGATTGTCAACCTTCTTTCGGAAATCCGCAATAGGCTCGCTGGGGGTGAAGTAACATGACACGAAGGTAACTGCTGGTGTCTGAACCCACACAATGCCATCCCTCGATCCACCATCACGCACAGAAAGGCGACTTTGATCCGGAATCCAAATTGCCGCTGTGCCCGTAGGGTCACAGTACCAATTTGGCCCAGACACAGAATGGTATTGTTCTGATACCAGAACAATATCCATTCTGTTGTCACGATTTCTAGCGTAAAGTAGATCAAGGGCAAGTTTGCTCCGATGTAGATTTACTTGCAGCACCTTAGCTATTTTTCTTTTGGAGCACCTCCCGATAGGTCGTACATCGTCCAGAACCCGCCACGTGATCAAAGGCTCGCCCGTTTCCTACCGCTTTACAGAGATGGCAGCACGGAGGCTTGGTACAGGTCTTCGACTGGTGGTCCGCCTCACCACACCGCCAGCAGCAACCGCCTCGGTCCTCCTTTGCTTTGCACGAGCCCGCTAGATGACCCAGTCCTTGGCATCGGTAGCACCGGTCCAGTCGCTCCCAGCGACGGATTCGGCAAACCGTCCAACCAACTTTGATCTTTCCCAAGGTCTCCAAGGTCCCAGTAGCCCCAAGTTCAGCCTCGATGAAAGCGCGGACGGCTCCCCATTTATTGGGCTTCGTGATAGTCACGTTGAGTCCATCCGCCATCCCACCGATAGCTTCCCCCAGGGCCGCTTTAACCTCTTCAATGGTCGTGGCGGCGTCCATCCCGTCTATTACCACCGTAGCAGTAGGAAAAAGGTGGCGCACCTCCACTTCTTCTCCGGCTACCTCAGTGATCTTACTACCGAGTGCCGAGCGATCTTTTACAGATCCCTCGAACTCAATTATAAGACCACCTTTAATAGCAGTCCTCACCGTCTTAACCGCTAAGCCCATGTTCTCCGGATGAAGTCCAGAGCGCAGAGCCCTTAGGACCTCTACACAAGACTGGGTCTTACCTGGTTTTATCAGCACTGCCTCCGGTCGTTCCTTCCTCTTCGGCCTTCGGTCTTCCTTGGCTGCTGTGGTCCGTCCTGCTGCTGGTCCTTGTTCCGTTGTAACAGGGTAAAATTACCCTTAATCGATAAGTCACCGGATATCGATAATTATTCGACATAGCACTGGCGCGTCTCGATCTTCGGGCCTAAAGGGAGAATAGGAGGGGGTGAGTTTGGGTTAAAATAGGTGAGCTGTGCAGTGGAAAAGGGAGAAGTAGTGTGACCGCCAGACTGAGTGCCTCGGAAATCAAGAAGGACCGATCCCCGAAGTAGTGACGAAACGAAGGAAGCCAACTACAACTAGGACTTCATCCTCGACGAGTGAGTTAGATCATCGTTTTGTTCGTCAAGGTATCAATTATTACTCTGTGGGAAAGAAGTGGACCGCGGTTCTTCCAATACCCAGTTACTTCTCCTAATTATTTATTAATTGGATCGTTACCCGATAAAATTTAAATTTAATAAATTAATAGTGAAACATTTGCTAGTTTTGGATTAGTGATTTTCATGGGGGTTTATACCCGAGGATCACTCAATCGACCTTGCGGGGAAAATTTTTAATATCTGAAAATTTTTCGATCAATTAATTAACATCTTAAAGTTGTCAAATTTATTTTCATAATAATTAACTTCGTAAAATTGATTGATTTTTGTCATTAAAAAAAATCGACAAATTTTTATTCGTAGAATTTTCGTCAAGCGTCAGTTTGTGTGTCGCATAAATTCCAATACCCAAGGTCAAGCAAGACTTAGCTAGCGAATGTTCTAGCAAATAAAATTTGACTATTTCAACTCGTGTCGAATTTTTATAATTGATAAAACGATCAGGAAATTGTTGATAATATTTTATATTAAGAATTAATTACTAAGAATGTTTTATATTAAGAAAATTATTAATTGAGAATATTATAGAGTAGAAAATTATTAAGAAAATTATATTAGGAATTTTTATCGAAATTATAATATTATAAAATTATTTTTAACAAGTATAAATTAAATAATTTTGGGGATTAGGTCCGTGGAGGAATTAAATTAAAATTAATGACACTTGATAATTGTCGGCGTGGATATTAAGTCCAAGTAATTAGTTATGTCGAGTCAAAAATGGTCACAGTAAAAATTTAATCAGAATTAGTTAATTAAACTTATGTTAATAATTTTGAAGTGATTGTAAAGGTTTATATTGTGATTAAGTTAATTCAAGGCATTAAGCCTCTGGTTCTGTAGAGATTAGTTCAAGGTTAATTGAAATTGATTGTTGAATTGGAATTATTGTCTTTACCAAATACTAATGATTGAATAATTTAAAAAATTATTGCAATTAAATTAAATCCATTTATTCTATTAAAATTATAAAATCAATTAAGCGAAGTGTGGGTTATGTGTGTGAAGAATTGAACGGGTTATACGTGATAGAGAGTGTTAATAGTGTTAAGTTCGGTAGTCCGGTGGACTTAGTTTTAAGTGTGTAGTTAGTTCGTTGTTGGTCCGGTGGACTTATAGTTTTAAGTTAGTTTTACGCAGGTGTGGGAGACCGTTCGTTCAAAAAAGCCCGTCTAGTCATCGTATCGTCGTTGGAAGGTTCGTTTGTAAATATCGTTTATTTCGCAGTTATTCTCCGCTTCGTTAGATTATAAGTGTGTGAGAAAGCGCTTAAATTTGTTAAGTTTGTTAAATTTTTATTGTTAATAAATGTTGATTAACCTTGTTAATTAAATTTTTATTATTTAACAGCACCTTCCTCCACTCTCTCTACCCTAAGATAAGTTTTCTCAGCTCTGGACCGGTTCCAGGAACCGTGATTAATAATCCTGGTGGCGCCCTGGTAATTTTTATTGTTGTTAGTTTTGTTAGTTATTTTAAAATTGATTAGGGGCCAACCTGAGCAGGTAAAACTGTTACACCGTCATCCCCGGTCCTGGTCCTGCTGGCTTCGCGGTTGCTGCCTGGTCTACTGTTCCGTCCACCTGCTTCTTTTTCTTCTTTTTCCTTTTTTTCTTTTTGTCCATCAAATGAAATGGCTCCTCCTCCGGCGTCTTTTGGTTTTGCAAATTCGGTTCCTGCTGTTTTGTGAGCTCCGAAGTCGTAGCTTCTCCATGAGCTCCAGTGCGCTGCCTTTTTCCCCTGGCAGTGACAACTGTAAATCCGCCGTCAGGCTGTCGCAGCACATTTTTCTCCGGTCCGTCTGGTGGGCTGATTGCCGGTCTCTTTTTTTTATCTTTAGAAGCCGGCGTCCGTTCTTTTTCTGTTTGAGAGGCTTGTCGCAATCTCAACAGTTCTTCGGTCAGCATCCTCTTCTCCTCTGCCTCCATTTCCGCCAGTGTACGCTGAGTTACTTTCCAGCACCGACGATTCACCAAGGTCTCAAAAAGCAGCCTTTGTGCCTCCTTGACCCTATTAGTAACCTCCATAGAAACTGTCCTCTTGGATTTGATGGTACTAATCGTCTCGTTAATTAGTTCCTGGAGCTCTTCCAGAAACCAGTCCTCCCTTCCAATAGCCTGGTCCCTCTTATCGAGTAACGAGGCCGTCTCCGTCATAATACTCCCAGTAGCTGTACTAGACGGGGGGGCCTTGGGGTCCACCCCTCCGTCCAAACGGTCGCTGGCTAACGACGACAAGCAGCCCGTCTGCAAACTACTTGCCGCCGGTACTGGGGTATCCCTCCCCTGCACCGTAAACTGATTTGTGTTTGTGGTGTTCATTCCATAAACCAAAAGAGTAGCTGTAATCCTAGCCAGGAGCCCTTACAGGGTGCTACCATCCGGAGCCAGATAGACCCAGGTTTTTTAACGAGGTTGTTTACTCCTCCGGCTCCTCCTTCCCCTCCCTGAAAGAAAAGGCCCCGGGCTTGCCACCGGTATAGCGGAGTTATATGTCGGGGTGAGCTTATATCTTTAAAAATATCAATAGTTCAATAGATACAATGTTATTTTTTAGCTATGTATCTAGAAACAGAGCATTTTCGAATGCAGCCTGAATACTTATCATCATAAATTAACTATTAGTGAAAATGATATGAAATCTTGAAGAAGCATAACTCCAGGTCAAGACTTTTCCAATGATACCAAATTTAACCATAAAAACCGATTTTATCACATAAATACACTGGCCACAACATTTTTCTTATTCTCTTAATAATATAGATTAATATATAAATAAAAAAATTAATATAATAGTATCATTATTATGAAAAAACAAATGGTCGTACTTGTACTATACGGTGGAAATAACTAAATCAAAAAATTTATTAATGAAACATATTTTATTTTCTTTTATTATAAAAACACGATAATGAGTCCAATGAAAAAATAATTTGTATGTGTAATTTTTGTTGGATTACAAAAACAGAAAAAATGATTTAATAGCTAAAATTTTTTTATTTTTTACTTGATTTAATTAGTTGGACATGGATATCAAAACTTATTCTGAAAATAAGAACAACTGATATTTTACCCAAATTTAAGTGGCCGCCCGATATAACTAAATATAATTACTTCCACGAAAACTTTATCAAGTATTATTGTTCAAAATGTATTACTGGTTCTTGGTAATAGGCGTTGTCATTGGTATCGTTATTATTATGCTCCAAGTAGATCCGTTCAATTGGGTTAATAATATCAAACGAAATGAAGAAATAAAAGAAGAAGCAGTTGCCCCAGATAGTGGAGAGCCTGAAAAACAAAATCAGCCGGTAATTAAAAATCATTTTCATTCGATAACTATTGAACATAAAGATAAAATAAAAGATGAAGAAGACACCAGCCAAATTCCCGCCGAATACAAAATCGGTAAAATTTCAAAAGATAATTTGAAAATTATAATAGATCATGTTAAAAAATTGAATAATGAAACGGATAAAGCAATAACTGATTTCATCGACAGTTTCTCCGCGATAAATAATACTGACACATACAAAACCACCAAATTGACCAGATTCAATGTAAAAAATCTGGATCACGTTAATTGGGTGATATCAAATTGCATAAACGTTTTGAGCTACTACGCTAAATCCAATCTCAATAATGACTCCTATAAGCAGTACGCTGAGTTGATAATCACTGAGGGTAATAATTTTCTGCCAAATGTGCCTCCGCTTATGGCTGAAACACATTTCGAGCTTTTCTTATCTTATCTCAAGCTATTGTCGATGTACGAGTGTTTGTTCGAAAACAACTCAGAAAATCGGAATGAAAATAATTCAATTTGTCATAATGCTATTGTAAAGCTGGTACCGGAATGGAACAAGTTCTTTCTGATTGATATTAAAGGATTTGATATCGTGAAAATTAATGTCCCGCGATTTTTAACTGATTATTTGTACAACTATCCGAAGTTTGAAGAAGACAAACGTAAGTATGATAAAGATATCGCCGAAGTTATTGATGATTACAAAAGAAGCTCTGAAAAGAATGACTCAGACGATTATTTCCTAAGTGTATATAATGCTTTGGTTTTTCTGTGATTGATATATTTATCAGTTAGGTATTAATTAATTTGTTGATTAAAATGTCGAGCCTTTAAGACAAAAATCGTGTTCTTTTAATTTAAGCTAATTTAATCATGACAATTTTAAAGGATTATATATATTTATCCTCGCGTGTTTTGCAGTGGTCGCTACGCTGAGAAAACAGTTCATTTAAATGAATTGAGGCTCGTTGACTGTAAATAAATCTCTTATTTAAATATCACCAGAAATATTTATTTGATACTAATAAATTGATTCATTTGAGACAAAGTTATAGTATATTTGAATGAAATCCAGATTTGCTCATAGTTAACAAATATTTCTTTAGTGCTAACAATCATACACTTCAACCAAATCAGATTTGTTAACTATAAATAAATGGTATGTTTGAATATATTCAAAGCAATGGTTTTTTGTTTAAGTTTAAGAAAGTAGTAAAAGTAGACATATCGAACGTTTGGGCTGAAATGGGCACTTCTTTTGGAATTATTAATTATACTGAAATTAACAATGACAATAAAGTTCCCTGGTTAAAAATATTGATTGAAAAGGATTGAAAATGATGAAATTAGAATACTTTTGAATAATTTCAATTCTTTTTCATGTATATATAGATATACAGTTCACATAGGGTGACTGATTCCCAATACTTTTCAATCAATATTTTTAATCAGGGTTAGCCGACATCTCAAAATTATTACAAAAAAATTTTTTTTTAATTTTATTTGTAAAACATTCGAAAAACTGTAAGTGCAATTAAAAAAAAATTATATTTTAATTTAGTTTAATTAGACACCAGGCGTAATCTACAGATTCGGTAGAATCTGGCGCCAAGTTCCGTTCAAAAATTCCGTTGTAAACGGAGCGCCAGACTACCGAATGTGTTTACCGTAAGCAGAACGATATTTTTAGGTTGTAAAATTTTATTAATTCTACAGAACTTTTTTTTCTCCAATATTACTCTATAAATATACATTATATGTTATATTATCAATATTAATTGATAATGGTCATTGAAAATAATAAATTCTATTTAAAATTAATTAAATTCTCTAGCACAAACTATAGCGACCCAGATTTTTAGATTTGACTTTTTTCTTATGGAGAAAGTGACATGCCACAGACTAAATAATTCGAGAATGTATGGTAACTCTCCACTAGATGGGAGACTACAGTTAAAAAAAAAAGTTATGAGCTTGCGTCGATGCTCACTAGGGCTCGTCAATGTTACTCTAACACAAACTGTAGTTAGAAAGTTCGAAATCAAAAATAATAGTATATTACACCCCTTGGGAAGGAAAATAAGAAAAGCCTCAGATCACATGTAATTGTTGGCCGAGGCGAAGCCGAGGTCGACAAACATGTGATCTGAGGTTTTCTTTTTTACTTTCCAAGGGCTGTATACTATTTTTTTGTCCGACGAAGGCGGAAAGCGGCAACTTTGTTTAGCGTAGCGGGACGAAAGTTGCCACTTTCCGCCCGGAGGGCAAAAAAAGAAATATTAACAATCATCACCAATATTATAAAAACCATGGAAATTTATTTTACGATTTTATAAAATATAAATATTATGATTGATAATTTGTCTATCAATCTAAACCAAAGGATATACTTGATGGAATTTTATTAATGCTTATTAGTTACTCTACGAGAAATAAAAGTTTAACGTGATTTTATTGCTACAATTGTTTGTGCACTAATTTTCCGCGGTAAAAGTACATAATTTGAATTGAAAATTTTTTCAATCACATAAAATGTTAAAATTTTTTTTTTTTAAATAAAATCTCTAGAATTTACTATCTATCAACTTTACATATGAATTTTTTTAAATTAACTTTTTTTTAAATTAAGTATTATTTATTAACTAGAGTCAATATCTACAAGAGCTCACATTGTTTGGGTTTAGTTTCTATGTAATAGTCAGCTGATCATTGCCTAAGTAATTCTGGTCGAGTGTTTTACAGATATAGGTGGCACTGCTATACTGCGACCGAACTGCGCGGACATTCAAAACGACAATATTCTGTACATAATGCTTATATTCATTATGAGTTTGATGAATCGTATTATTTACTAACAACATAATTATGATAATAATAGTATGTAATAAAAATAATCATGCTAATAATAACAATAAAAATGAAGTAATACTGATAGTTATTATAATGATAACAATAGATTGATGTTAAAAATAATTGCATTCATAATATTGAACAATACGATTATTTTATTAAATTATTAAGGATTGTGGTATTAAATCCAAATTCACAATTTCCTAAATTACAAAAAATACAAAAAATTTTTCCTACGATTTTATAAAATATAAATATTATGATTGATAATTTAAGTCTATCAATCTCATTCAAAAGATATACGCGACTAATTTTCATGAAATTTTATCGATGCTACTAGTTTCTTTACGGAAAATAAAAGTTTAATTTATTTTTATAATAATTTTATGAACATTTCATGTCCGTGGGAAAAGTACAAACTTTAAATTAAGAATGTCAAAAAATTTCTTATGAATACAAAAAAATTTACAGAGTAAACTACTAACTAAACTATCCAACAACCTTCTATGTGTATGTTGTTAAACATATTGTTCTAATTTAATTTAATTTATTAACCAGACCAAATAGATAATACGCTAAACATTGTTTGAGTTTTACTTTCTTCGGATATACCAGCTGTTCAGGATCTCGAGAATTCTCACTAAGCAGTGTGTACATTCTATGATCTTTTGGTCATTTCCTGTAGGTGGCATTGTTATTCGATTCAGCGGGTTTCAAATAATCATAATTTTTAGATAATTCGTATTGTAATTATGCGTTTGATGCATTGTCTTATTTACTAGCAACAATATCATAATAATAATAAATGATAATTTAGGAGCTGATTTTTAAAATGGTATTAAAGTAAAATTTCAATTATTTGAAAGAGCTTTCGTTGTAAGAGAACAATTTCCATTATGCTTGAGTTATGCAGTAACTATTGATAAGAGTCAAGGTTTAAGTTTAAAAAATGCCATCATTGAAGCAGGGAACACCATTTTTAATGTTGGTCAAATTTATGTAGCCCTATCTCGTGTAACAGAGTTACGTGGACTACATTTAATCAATTTTGATCCTCATTCCGTTAAAGCAAGCTCTTCAGCAATTAAAGAATATAATCGTTTAAGAAAAATTTATAGGTTTGATTTACCTACCATACCAATTCCTGATACACGTTGGCAAAAAGTATGGGACATGATTTGGGCAGTTGAAGAATATTCTATTCAAATTGAACTCAAAAATGTGAAAAAAGCTTCTCTTAGTTTATTAGATTGTCGAGGTATCGAAAACTGTGATAACGTTTCCGATGGTCTTAATTCAATTATTCAATGTATGTTTAATGATACAATAATTAGGACATTATTAATAAATCATGGCCTAAAGTATCAATCTGTCAACAATAAACTTAGTAATTTATTTAGCAAATATAGTAATAATCGCGAATTACTTCTAAAGTCCAGTGACATTAAAGAGTCATTAATAGAGCAGCCTTATTCTATGACAAATAACGATCCTGTATCAGTATTTCTTAAAATTTGTAATGATAATTGTGATATTAGAAATTTAGTATAATTTAAATTAGAAATTAATGATCGATGCAAAACATGCAATTATGCTAATTCTTACAGTATACTAGAAAATGTATTACATGTTTCAATATATGATGAGAAAAAAACATTTGAACTACAAGAATTAATTGATTCATCATTTGGATATTGGTTTACTAATTTCAAATTTTGTGAAAATTGTATAGAAGTCAAAGAAACGCTAACAAAAATTGCATTAAATTCCTTGCAACAGATATTAGTTGTGAAGTTACATGTGTCCATCAAAGGAAAAAATAAATTAATAAATAGGAAAAAAGGGTTTATAAAATCGGTACCCAAAGCAAAAATATCAATATGTAATACAAACTATGCTGTTGTAAGTGCTATATTTTACTCTTCAAAAGATGGTAATTCTGAAAATCATCATGTTGCGATGATTAAACAAAATTTATCATGGATCCAAATAGATGATGAGACTGTACAATCAGTAAGATGGCCTGCAAATTCTAAAAGTGCTTACCCTGTCGAAAATGTCCATTAAAAACTTATAAAATACTATAGGAATCGTATCGGTTTTCATCTGGCCTATCTGGAGCAAAAATTTTCCAGATACAACAGAGTTTGCAATCAATCAAAACGTAAAAGGAAATCCACATACAACTTATTTTTGAATGAGAATGAATGAAATTTTAATGCGTTTGGTAAACACATGAATTTAATATGGAATTGACTTATGAGATTGTAATGTTCGTTATAGGTAGCCTCATCAAGCTTAAGAGCTTATCCGTCATTCCTGTTAAGGAATAAATGGATTCCTATTAGGATATTCAACATTAGGTAATTTATCGTTCCTCATCGGTAATAACCATGAATAAGAATGTAGAAATCAACAAGTAATTCCTTATAAGCAATAACTCGGAAATGTATAAGGATTAACCGATAACAGATAATTTTGTTCATGAGATTCTAAAAGGATTACCGACTAGCACATGCTATGGGATGTAAAAAAATTAGTTAGGACTTCCTGCGACAAAAACACAATTCATACTTTTAAAATCCAATCTCATTGTGAGTTTTTATGGAAATTTATCTGTCGATCCAGTTATAAATTCAATTATCATACTTATAAGAAAATATAGGTTGTTATATGAAATGGCCATGTCACTTTGTAATAAAATATAACTGGAATTTCTTACGTGAAGAAATATGTACTTTAAGCGGATGACCAAAGATTAGGGATTTATGGTTATATATGAGACTTATCTAATGAACATGAAGAAGTTATTCTATGTGGAACTCCTGCTTCACTGTTATAATCCAGTAAATTCCAGTCAGAAAATTGTCGACTTGTAATTGCGTTTGAAAAATTATTATCTTAGAATAACTATAATCATATTGCTTATGGGTTCTGAAATTTATTGATGCGATCTTTATCGAAAATGAAATTGATCTCTAATATTTTTTATTTGCTATGAAGAATTCAGAAGATCAGTTTCAAGTCCTATCAATATTTTAATAAAATATAAATTTTCGTTTAATTAATAAAAACTTATAATCCCAATTTGAATTGGAGAACATGAATAATTTTTTTTCATTTATCAACAATATTTATTTAATTAAAAAAGTGCAAAATATTGGACCAAAAAGGATTCTTTATGAAGTTGCTGCTTGACTAGTAAAATCCAGTAAGCGCCATTGAAAAAATTGCCGAGAACAATTTGCGTATTTTTTGGAAAACGTTAATTTTTTTATGATTTATCACACCGTTCGTACATTCTGAAATTCACTGATGCAATTTTTATTAGAAACCGAAATTGTTTCTGTAATATTATTCGGATAAACTTTTACATAAGTCAATTAAAATTGTGTCAAAATTTGAAAATGGTTTCATTTATTTTCTAATTGACAAGGCTTATTTGAATTATGGATTTTAATGATTTCTTTTTACATTTTTAGATACTATTAATAACTAACGTAAAAATATTTTACAACATCGGATTGAACGGTATTCTCTGTGTATCTCCTGTGTTACCATTAGAATTTCATAACCTTATCCAAGAGAGAACTAACTTTCATCAGCGTTCAGAAAATCCCAAGCTTTTAATTATCAATTTGATTGTTTTTGCATTTTGAAAGTTATCATTGAAATTTTATGAATTATATTAATCAGTATTATTCATTTATAAGAAGAGATTTAAAATATATTTATTTGCAAAGCAAATAAAAGTTATAAAAAAAAATAAACCAAAAAAACACGCTTTTATAAATAAACCAAACTAAAGGTAGAAAATAAATAATAATTTAAAAAAACTAAAAAACACGCTTTTCATAAAAAACCTTTTTATAATAAAATATATTTTTTTCTTATTTACACTATTATTATTATTATAATGTTCATCAAAATTTTTAATAAAATTTTTAATTTAAATTTATTACAATTTATTTTCTATTTTTTAGCTCAGTTTTTTATAAAATGCGTGATTTTAGGTTTTTTTAAATTATTATTTATTTTGCACTGTAGCTTTGTCATATATAACTTCTTTGATTAATTTCTTCAAGTATTAATAATAGCGGTTAACAAAAAAGTGTTAGATGAGGGATTCTATGAGGGGTTCCAGCTAAACTATTAGAATCCAATAAGCATCACTAAAACAATTGGTCGCTACGGGTTGGGAAAGAGGGGAAGGGGGAACAAAGAACCTGGAAGTTGCCCGCTAAAATTTAGTCAGTCGTTCACCGGCCGTTACAAGTACAAGTGACTATTGTTGAGCTATTGTTGTAGTGAATGTGCCTTTATTCTTACAAGTGTCGTCTAGTCCGTTTATTGGAAAACTTGTATTAATTTAGTAAAGAGTGAATTACCATAAAATGTAAGTACAATTTTTGTCAATCTTTAAATTTATCATTTATCATCTACAAACATCATGTGCATTTTGAAATTCCCGAATGTTTAATGATTAATTATACTGACTTTGCATTATAATTAATTAATTACTAAATATTCGGAAATTTCAGAATGCACAAGAAGTGTGTAAATCTTTTCAATGGGATCCAATGTATTGTAATGGTAGAACAGGAACTTCACATAGAAATCTGCTCAATCCTATGTCTTGCAATTGTTTTATTGAGCATGCAGTCGATGAAACGTAATGATTGAAAATTAAGCGTATAATTTAAAAAATAAATGTGTTTTTACTAGCTCAAAAAATAAAAAAAAATAAAAAAAAAAAAAACAATAAAATTTTATTAATGAAAATTAATTTAGCAGACATTTAATAATTTTAAGAATTTAGATAACAAATAAATTATTGCAAAGAAAATTGAGAAAAAAATCGACATTTAGAAATTTAAAAAAATGAAACGTAATTTTTTCAAGATAAATTTTTCGAACAAACTTGTTTGTTAAAAAAATGGTAAAGTGACTGCTAAAACTTTAATGTCATATTGTATTCGAAAGTTGAGACGGATTAAAACAACACTACAACAAAAGATTTTTTGTTTAAGATTAAAGGAAATAATGAAATTATCTTTATTTTTCATGAACGTGGATATGAACGTTGCGTATACTCATTTTTAAGTTCGGTGTAAGTGTAATTAACTATTGAAAATATTTGATTATTTAAAAATAAAAAGAAAAATTCTCAAAGACATTATTTATTACTCTTTTAACAGAGTCTACTAAAATCTAATAGGAAAACAGAAAGTCCATATAGAATCCTGTTCTATGTTAAGACTCAAAATTATTTTTGTAACGAAGCTTACTAGAATCTAATGGTGAAACAGGAGTTCCGTATAGAATCCTTTTCAATGCCATAAAGTAGTCATGAATAAATGACGGCACGATTATTTTAAATCCTCACTAGTAAAAGAGTAAAATCGCCAAAAATATTTTCGTCATAAAATTTACATCAATAAGTACTTATTGCGTGCTCAATAAAACAATTGCAAGACATAGGATTGAGTAGGTTTTTATGTGAAGTTCCTGTTCTACCATTACAATACAGTGGATTCCATTGAAAAGATTTACAAATTTCATGTGCATTTTGAAATTCTCAAATATTTAATGATTAATTAGTGTTTTATTAAACTTCTATCAAACTTATGAGCTCAGAGAGCTCAGAATGACACGAAAATTTATTTTTGAATTCGAAGAGCTCAAAAGCTTAGAACAGCTAACTCTATGAGCTCGGAGAGCTCGAAATAACATAATTTATATTCTGTGCTCGAAGAGCTCAAAAACGTTATAAGTGCAATTTTAAGCGCTGAGATATGGAATTAGCGGGAAGTTTCAGGGATGACCTTTAAGGTCAATCGTTTTCCAAATTTTTTTATTGGAAAAATTATTGCAAAAATGTTTTTGAAAACGTCATGTATAAAAAATTAGTAAGACTATGAGTGCAATTTTCAAAAAAATTTTTTTTTTGTTCTTATTTAATAAGCTAAGGAAATCCAAAATTATTGGATATATGCTAATTCTTGTATTATTATGAAGTTTTATTCAAGAGGTGCAATTTCCAATTTAAGATTGCTTTTAAATATTGATTGGAATTTTTTTATCATCATTTCAAAATCCGTCCTTAATGTGCTTTATCCTGGCTTCAAAATTCCTTCTAAGTAACAATCTTTTTTATCTTTTGGAAAATTACCATTTCTTATTTTATACCGATTTTATTGTAAGTGCTAAGAATTCCAAAAATTTTATTATTGTATTATTTATAAAAATTTTTTTTTGGTGTAACCCTAGAACTACAAACTTACTTTTTTTTTACATGCAAACTAGGGTAGAAGTATCGTTTGTGGCCACTGTACTTTTATGGCTATTCATTATTCAAATAAACGATAGAAATGAATTTATATTAATAAACCATTACAAACTTAATTTGTTTTAATATAAATTTTTTAAAACTCAACAAAAATATGGTTATAATATTATATTTTGTTATGAATTAAATCAAATGTTCACTGGCCAAAAACGGTGCTAAGGTGGCCAAAAACAGTACTTCTACCCTATTTGTAAAATTTTGATTTTGTTTAGTACTAGATTCATACAAGGTTTTTTAAATTTGCATCAGTGTTCGATAAAAACTTTTATTTGCATTTAATTTCTTGTGATGAATTCTATGTATAATTTAGTTTTGAAAGTAACTTTTGAAACAAGTAAAATTATTCGGTTATTGATTTTAATGAAATTTTATATGGTTTGCGTTTCTCACCGATAAAAACCAAAACAATACGTATACCAATGTTCCAATACAAAAAAGATAAATTATATTTTCTATTTTATTCCGTTATATCTAAAAATAATTTCTACAATGAATGCAAGTCATAAACAAAAAAAAAATGTTCTTGTATTTATTAAAAACTAATCGAAGAAACTTTTCAATTCATATCAAGTTTCTATAAAAATCGTTTTTTTAACTTCCCGCTAAGAAAATTGAAAATTTTCAAAAGTTGGGAAGTTATTGGTTTCACCCCTTTTTTCGAAAATCGAGTTTTCAACGGATGTTAACGTTTTGAGGTCCTAGCATACTTCCCCAAATGTTTCGCGATGATGCCTGTGTGTGTATCTATGCATGTATGTGTGTGCGTGTGTGTGTGTGTGTGGCCGTATGTAAACTTCTCGTAACTTTTGAACGTCTTGACAGATTTTATTGAGGTTGGCGTCATTCGAAAGGACTTGATCAAACTTAGATTCTGAATACAATTCGAACTGGTAGATTTTGAGAAATCAAAAAAACTGCAAAAATTTTTTTCAAATGTTGTTTTTTTGAAATAACTTTTAAACGGCTCTACCAATCGATTTTAAAAACTAATCAGCTCCTAACATCAAAAACCACGTTGATCGCCGCCAGCCCGGTCGAAATCGGTTCTTTCATTCAAAAGTTATTGCAGTTTGAAAATTTAAGGAATAGTATTTCAATAAACTTCTTTCAGATTTTTTAGCTCGAAGAGCTCAAAAACGCAATAAGAGAAATTTTGAGTGCTTAACTCTAGACTGGTGAACAAACGCGACCTAACGACTTTGGTCAAGTGAGGAGGGATTTGCCACAATGCTTTTAGAGTGTACAGTGTTGCCAGTTCATACACGTTTGACAGGAAGAAACTAGAGGTGTTTTCGGCAGTAGCACCGCGGATAAAAAGTACTTACGACTTTGGTCAAGCGATGAGGAAAGCCCCGCAAATTTTTTTAAGAAATTTTTTTTCAGCAACTTAATATTTTCGAAGGTTTTGGGAAAAATTATTAATATATTCTAATATGTTCAAGGAACAAAGTCAAATTTTTTTGAATAATTTTAATAAATATTGAAGATGTAATAAAAAACAATATAATTAAGCGGCGTCACGCTCATTTGCAGGGATGGCCTATAGGGTCAATCGTTTTTCTAATTTTTTTATTCAGTTTTTACAAATAAATAAGAAATTTCATTTCCTTATGACATTAACGAATCGATTAACCCTAAAGGGAAACTGTATGGACCACGCAATTGATCAATAAAAATAAATGAGTCCCACTTTTGAAATTCTAAATTTTTAATGATATTAACGTAACAACAAAAATTTATTTAATATCTTTAAATTTATATGTAACTATTTTGAAACAGATGAAACTTGAGGTAGTTTTCCGATACCCAATTTTATTTATCGCTTTTTTTCACTCGCTAATGTTGTTTTTCTCATAAATTATTGTGTACTCCTCTTAATCGTTATCATTTATATTAACAGTATTATTTTATTAACTATATCTATGAAACGATTTGACTAAAAATTTCCATATCTGTTCAATAATTACAAATGTAGTAATCTATAAAATATTAGTTTATTTATGAAGATCTGATTGTTCAGCATTTACAGCAAAAGAAAAAATATTTACAATTTTCTTCCTGTATACCGCCTGTATGAAAAATGGTAATTAAATTGTAATCACTTCACGTTTGGAGAGATCAACGGATCTTGAATTCTAAGATTTGCTGCATTTAGAAATCCTTAGTAAGAGTACACAAATTCAAAATTTTCTGACACTATTCTTTTTGCACGTTATCTATTCTTGTGTTATATAAAAGTACATTCATACTTAAAGATTATGAGTTAATTATTAAGAGCCACTCTGCAAATATTAATTTAAAAACAAAGAAAGAGATTACCTTTGTAGAGAATGTGTTGAAGAGTGGCACATTCAAATAAGTGTAAATAAAATATTTTTCCCAAGAAAATAATTTCAATATCTTTACTATCTTTTTCTTGATTTTCACTCGCATATTCGACTACAATAATTGTTGTTAAATTTATTATAATTATATTGTTAATTTTACATTCCTAGATCAGATATAAAGTACATTTACTTTGGTAATTACCAAAGTCTTAAGACTTTACTAAATACTGTATCATTTGTGATTCATATGTACTTTCTCTTCTCAACTAAACAAAATTTTAACATGTTTTTTTGTAGATTGATTTAAATCGCTCATGTTCGCGTACGTAAAATACCTTCCTCCGGATAATAATTGTGCAGTTGTTGCAACGTCACAAATTCGGAAGTTCAAATTAGACAAATTTGACAAGTTTAAACATTATAAGATAATTTCTGGAGACGTAACAAAAAAGCGCTGATTCTTGCTATTAAAGGTAAGTTGTATTTTTATATCATACATTAATAATCATAATATCGATATTATATAATTGAAAGCACTATATTTAATAAAAATAATTACACTACATTACATTATATTTATTAACAATTACATTTTACAAATATTTGAGAAAAAACAAAAATGTAAAATTGTCTTAGGTCAATTTATTCTTTAAAATCGTATGAATACGAGTGATCATAAGTGTTAGATTTATTTCAAATCGATTAGCTTATTTACTCCAATATTTTAGTATACGAAAGTGCTTCACTAACCTTTAAAATTCTAGAATAATTTTTCAATTATCGTATAAAATACAAGCGATCCAGCCCGGTTTCGCACGGGTATTTAGGAAAAATTTCCAAATTATTCATAATAAAATATAGCCTATGTCACCCGGGGATAATGTAGCTTCCCAACGGTAAATAGTATATTACACCCCTTGGGAAGGAAAATAAAAAAAGCCTCAGATCACATGAAATTGTTGGCCGAGGCGAAGCCGAGGTCAACAAACATGTGATCTGAGGTTTTCTCTTTTACTTCCTAAGGGTTGTATAATATTTTTTTTGTCCGACGAAGGCGGAAAGCGGCAACTTTGTTTAGCACAGCGGGAATACATACTCATTTATTGATATAACTGACTCCATTTTCTGTAATCAATGATTTATTTTATCCTCAGTTAGAAAAATATATAAAAACAAAAAGTTCTCTATCCGAATTCTCTAATATTTTGATTAATTTTTATGAATTTTGTACATTCTACTGCAGATTTCATTTTATATCGATATCGAAATTTGTTAACAGACTCAAAAGAGGAACTTGATAGTATCGTATCATCTGGAAAAAGACATCCCATCCCTCCAGGATACTTACAAAAGTCTTGTACTGAAGAAAGTGATATTGAGAGTACACTACAGAAAGTCATTACTACTGATGCTAACAAAGTGAAATCTGTTCTGGAAAAAAAAATTGCTGTGAAGCAACAACAATTGCTGGTAAGTTCATTTATTTATAATAATTAATATTGATATTGATGACTATTTTTAAATGTTGATTCTATATTCAAATTGGAGTCATCAAATCACTTAAATTTAAATACACCAGTATTTGATACATTAAACTTCGATTGTTTAATTGATAATTCCGGCTTTAACAATCACTCATCGTATTCATTATTTTGATAAATGCAGTCTTCTTAGAGTAACAAGTCTAACATGAAAAAGTGTATTTTCAACAAAATTTACGCTAATGAGGAGCTTTTGTACACCAAAACAATTTAATTAAAAAAAAAAAGAGTTTTGCAAGCATAATTGTAGTCGAATATTAGATGGAGATTTTTCAATCAAATTTCTAAAATTACTGTTAAGGTTGTTCGGACATCAATGGACTTTTCAAGATCAAAAGCTAATTTTTTTATATCTTATGAATTGCTATCTCATACGTCTAAATTAATTACTCTTTTTCTTTTATTAATTCAATGAGCCAATTTCTGTTTGAAATGATTCATATTTAAAGTATTCGAAAACATCAAAATAGTTTCTTTTTAATTGTACAATCTCAAAAATCAAAAACATGAATACATGCATAAAACTCAGAAAAATGATTAAGTCGGCAGATCATCACCGAATTTTTCTGTTACATACAAGTAGAAAGTTCTAGCCCTTTGAGATGAAAACTATCGGGTATATAAGTTTAAAAGTTATTTGAAAAAATATTACTATTTAAATTTATATTTGAGATTGTGCAAAATTTATAGAACGGAATTGCACATACATACATACACACACGCACGTCCATTGCTAATCCATTTATTTTATTTTATGAAATTATACTCATTCTGGTGGTTTTATTTTTGCTTAAAGCACAATGCCGTCGAATCAGGAAAGAAGAGTGAATAAACAATATTTATTACCGTCTTATAAGCGTAATCGAGTAAGTAAGCGAACAACAGAGCGTTGGAGACTTGTCTTCCAAAAATCTTTCGAACACTGCATAAATAAGAAAGAAAATCATAATCAATGTTTCTCCTCCACTGGAAATAATAGCAGTTTGGAACATTCGACAGATATTAATGAACAGCTACCCGACATAAATATTCATAAAAATATAAATCCCGAAGAAAACGATCAAGTCTCATCTACCGAAACTAGTGATTCTGAAAGTTCATTGGATGATTCTGACGGTTTTTCTGATGACAGCAATAATTATGTATACAGTACTGTTTCAAGCACTGATTCTGATTCTTCGTCAGATAGTGATAGCGATAGTTCATCACATTGTAACACTAACTCCTCATCTAATAATTCTCATTCTCAACGTAACTTTCATTCAACAAGATTTAATACAGATGATTTCCAAGGTAGTAAATTAATGTTTCCTGAAGCACAATTAACTGTGGCAGACGTTATGTTCATGATCACAGCATATTCGGTACAGAAAAATTTAACCAAAAGAGATGAAGATGATCTTATACAACTTATAAAAATATTAGCTGGCCCGGAATTCATGTCGTGGAATGCCTCTCAGCATGCACGTGCTAAAACATATAGTCCTCCAAAATCGAAAATAAATACACATTTTTTTTGCCCAAATTGCAACGTTGTATTAATTTCACATAATAACGGTAAAAAAATGAAAGAAAAATCTGTAGAATGTACTAGTTGTGAAAGAAAATATAAGCTTAAATCAGAAAGTTCAAATCAATTTATTACTGTGGATTTAGATTATCAGCTCGAAAATCTTTTGCATAACAAAGATATTCAAAAAGATTTATTACAATCATTGGATTTACGTGACAAAAATAAAGTCGATGGAGTAATTCATACTATTTACGACTGTCAATTGTATAAAGACGTTCAACTTTTGTCTCCACAAACATTGACATACAACGTCAACACAGACGGTGCACCACCTTTCAAGAGTTCAAATTGTAGTTTTTGGCCGATACAGTTGTGTATAAATGAACTTTCTCCTGAAATACGAAAGCAAAATATAATTCTTGGTGGTATGCTTTTATCTTCAACTGAGCCAGGTCCAGAGTTGATGAAAATTTATTTATCAAAATTTATCGATAATGCTGAAAAACTTATGATTGATGGAATTAATATTACTATGCATAATTCAAATGTAACGAAAAATTTTAAATTCCATTGCCTCTTAATATGTGTAGATTCAGTTGCTAGACCTGTTATGCAAAACCGATATCAGTACAGTGGTTATCACGGTTGCAGTTGGTGCTACGATCTTGGCGAGTACAATAGTTCAGCTGTTCGATATCCTATGACTGAAAACGATCCTATTTTGAGAACTCATAAAGATTATGTCAATGATGTAGAAAACGTAGAGAAACTAAATCGACCTATTAATGGTGTAAAAGGTCGCTCTGAGCTATTACGATTGCAGCACATAGATTGTATATGGAGTTTTCCTATAGATTATATGCATGGTGTTTTATTAGGTGTTACGCGGCAGTTATGGACTATTTGGACAACTCCGAGAACTTTATACTATTTAACGCCAGCTGATCGTAAAGAAATTAATAACCGATTTCTCCAAATAAAACGACCACATGAAATTCACAGATTAGTAAGGCCTATCAAAACTATGGCAAAATGGAAAGCGTCTGAGTGGGAATCATGGTTACTGTTTGATAGCTTACCCTGTTTGGTTGGAATTTTAAAAAAAGAATGTTTCGATTCATATTGCTTATTTGTTTCAAGCATATTCACATTATTATCTGGTAATATTACTGAAAGAAAATTGATAGAATGTGAGTTAGATTTGTTGCAATTTGTTGGAGAATGTGAACAGTTTTACGGAAAATCTGTAATGACATTTAATTTACATTCAATGTATCATATAGGGCAATCAGTACGACAAAGTGGACCACTCTGCTCCAGTAATACGTTCATTTTGAAAATGAAATCTTTTATTACAAAAAAGAAATTAATGCTGCTTACGGTGTTTCTCAACAAATTGTTACTTCATCCCTAAAAAGAAATCATATTCGGCGCAATATTAATAATGGTACTGAGTCAGCAATGTGTCGTGAATATTGTAGAAAATTATTTCTTCCACAACAGTTAACAAATTTTGTACGAACAGATAATGGTGCAATGCTTACCGGTAAAGCAAATGAACCTAATGCAAGAATTTATAACCTAATTTGTGATCTTCACATTCCGGAAGTTCAGAGTAGCAAGATCTATGGCCGATGCATTCTCAAAAAAAAAATTCTTCGTAGTATAAAGTATACGCGTTCAAAAAAAACTGATGATACGGTTATTCAGTTGAAATCCAAGAAAATAATTCAAATACATGACTTTGTTGTAATTAATAATACTTGCTATTTATACGGCCGAGAGCTTGTGACAACTCTTGCGGAATTTCGCACAACTCGATTGAATCATATCTTGGAAGTAGTTGATATGCAAGGTGATGAAGTATTTATTAATGCTAACGATTTAGAAAGTAAGGTAGTATTTTTTTCCACTGGAAATAAAACCTATGTTTCATTTTTGCCTGATCATTTGGGAATTTAAGTAAAGTTAAGAAATTCTTTTTGTTTTAGTGTCATATATATATATACTAAATGTTAGCTCTTGATAATTTTCCAAATTTATGTCTCTTTAATTGTCTTCAAAAAGATCTGATAAGCTTTGTAGTATTATTACTTAATAAATTACTTTATTTTTCCATAATAAGTAATAAATTATTATTATTATTATTATTATTATTATTATTATTATTATTATTATTATTATTATTATTATTATTTATTAGTTATTAGACTAACTCTAGTTTAATAATTATAAGTAGTTCAAATTAAACTATTTGCTATGGAAAATTATAATATAAATTTTTAGTATTATGATATTAATTCATTATTGTGATAGAAAATGGAAGCCGCAATTAATATAAATACTAACTTAAATGATTTATAATGTTAAACTGTCTATTTTATGTTAAATGAAAAAACAATTTTTAGTTAAAAATAATATTTTTTCACATGACATCACTCAATTTTCTTCCATTTATAGATTACTTTCTCGTCAATCAGTATTAGATATTGAAATTTTTAATAGTACTGAATGAAAATTGAAAAATAAAATATATATACACATGTTACATACATAAATAACAAATTATGACCCAATTCTGTTAACTTAATATTGCCATAGGAGATGGAATTAGGATCGAGTGAAAGTATGGAAAAAGAAAATAATCAAAATAAAGAAAATTTAAATCAGAGGCAAAACAAGATCATGCCGAAAGACAATCAGGAGTTTTCAGATGGAATTTTGGCTAATGATAACAAGGAGCAAAAGCAAACAGCTGTAAAGGTAAGGATTATGTAATATTAAAAAAAAAAAAAGTACATTACAAGAAGATTATTTCAAATTGCTTATGTGCTAGGAGAAAGGTTAGTGCTATTATAAAGGTTAGTACTATTAAGGCTTACGTTTTTTTTTTTTTTTTTTTTTTTTTAGCTGCCAACGAGACATCTAAAGTATCTAAAGCTCCAATTGACGTCAATGACATTCGGCGACCACCTCCAGTCGGCTACGTTCGAGTTGACAATGACATGGTAATAAATATAAAAGTTGTATTAATATTGTAGCTGTATTAATTGTCTCAAAACTCTGAGTTGAAATATTAATGTATGTAATGAAAGCAGTATCATTTAAATTTATTACGGTAGTGGATATTCTTATCTCTCAATTATAATAATATTTAAGTACGTCAATAGTAGAAACTTGCAAAAAAATGGGACCTGATTCCTCATTGGTTTATTCTTCATAAAATTTATTGTTGTAGATCCACTTGGGGCGTGGAATCTGGTTGCCACAAGCGACCTTCAACAACGATATTTACACTGCAGGGTCATCATTGGCAATGGTGGTCAAAAATATTGCAGTGTCTGTATTTGGAGTCGAGTACTTAAAATCTCATAGTGTGAAAGGGAAGGGTTCAAACAAAACTAAGAGTATCCCACGACCAGCTATCGATCCAACAAAAGCTCTCGCCATACGAGGTAATTGATGAAGTAAACAAAAAACAAAAAACATTTATCTATTGAAGATACACCAATAAAAAAAAATTGATTGAATGAAAAAGTAAAACAGTTCTATAAAATCTGATTATTAACGAATCAATTGATTTTGAAGTATTTATGCTTAGAAAAATCTGAAAAACGGTTGACCCTAAAGGCCATCCCTGTAACTTCCCGCTAATTCCATACTCAAATGCTCTAAATTGTACTTATTATATTTTTGAGCTTTCCGAACTCAAAAATATAACGTATGTGTTATTTTGAGCCCTTCAAGCTCAAAAGTCTGATATAAGTTTAATAAAACACTATTTTTTGAATTGTCAAACCCCAATAACTTTTGAATGATTGAACCGATTTTTACGCAGTTGGCAGCATTCGACGCAGTTTTTGAAGTCTCAAAAAAGATTTTTAATTGTAAATTGATCGAACGAGGAATTTCGAAGAAATTCAGAACAATCACATTTTTCGGTTTTCTTTCGACAACGGTAACTCCCGAACGAATCAACCGATTTTGACGGGACTGGTGGCAATCGACGTGGTTTTTAAGTTTAAGAGCTAATTAGTTTTTGGAATTGATCGGTAAAGCCGTTTAGAAGTTATTTCAAAAAAACGATTTTTGAAAATTTTATTTTGAGATTTCTCAAAATCTAGCGAACCGAATCGATTCAAATTTTCACGAAATTTAATGGCAATGATACTCTTTGGATTGCAACCTATCTCGATCCAATCGGTCAAACCGTTCAAAAGTTATAAGAGGTTTACACACACACACACACACACACACACACACACACACACACACACACACACACACACACACACACACACACACACACACACACACACACATACAAACATACAAACATACAAACATACAGCCGCACGGACACCATTGCGGGAATAGTCAGAACAGCTTCCTAGGACCTCAAAACGTTGAGATCTGATGAACACTCGATTTTCGCAAAACCGGGTAAAACCAATAACTTCCCGAATTTCAAAAAATTTTCAATTTTTCTTAGCAGGAAGTTATAAAAATAAATTTGATCGTTTTGTCATTATTAAAATTAAAAGTTTCAAATTTTTGTTTAGATATTTTCGAATATTATTTAAAAACAGAACGAAAAATGACTGGACAAGCCCTGATGAACGAAGTCGACTTATATGAGGAGTATATTCGACAGAAAATATCCGACCTCCTCCGGCCACCAAGACAAGCAAACAAAAATAATAAAAGTATTTAAAAAATTTCATTAAGATACATTTTATTATACCCTAATTAAAAATACTGATTGAAAAGAATTGAGAAGCGGTCGCTCCATGCAAACTGTATATCTATATATAGAAACAAAAGAATTGAAGTTATTGAAAAAAATTCGAATTTTATCATTTTCAATTCTTTTCTATCAATATTTTTAAACAGGGCAGTTTTGAAAACGATATCAAAATATTTTCGGGTACATTTTACATATTTTTTTTTTTTTAATGTATTTGTTGTAGAAAGTGAAGCTAGCCAAAAAAATGTTACTCACGACAAAAATGATGTACCTGCTGCTGCTTCGGGGGACATGAATCCTGAACTCAATACAACGAATCCAACAAACAATACCCACGATAATCAATTAACCAGCTCGGAAAAATCGTCGGTAGGAGACTCGAGCTCTTCAGAAGGTTCCTCAGGATCATCTAATGAGGAATCAAAATCTGCTAGTGACGATTCCATAGAATAAGAAAAATGATCATCAAAAAATACTAAACCTAGTTACTTTTTTATTCTATTTTGTAATAGATGTTGTCTTAAATAAGTTAAATAAAGTTTTTCATTAATATCATTAAACCGCAACACTGAACAAGATGACAATCTTCAATGGTAATCTCCACTAAGTAAATGCCAAGCTAATAAAAAAAAAATCTGATTGAATTCGTGAATTTTTACGTAAGTTATCGTGTTTGAAACGGAAAGTTGTCTTGATTGATAGGAATTTTCTTTTAACTATTTTGATATTTTTTTCTGATTCTGTTATCTTAAAATGATTTTTACTAGTGACAGAATTAATCTCCGTTAAATTATCTTTCGAATAATGCGCAAATTAATTAGACTACGTGGATGCTTCGCATCATAAGTCGTGTAAAATTTTGATAGTAATTTTTTCTTCTTGTCCATCACATTATAATGTGAATATATATGTATTGATAAAGGTATTTAGTCGGTGTATATAGCGAATATTTAAGTGAGTATTATAGACTAAGAGACGTCTGAGTAATCTAGAGCAATTTTTGTATAACTTGCTACAAAATCATTTAATTTTCGAAATCTTGATAAGAGCCAAGCATATAAATTCTCAACTTTAAAAGGATCGTCTCATTAAATTCATTAGATTACAAGCCACGCCCAATCTGGAAATCCAAACACACTTTTTATCACATTCAATAAGTGTTTACAGATAGCTACCGATGAAAAAAATTGTCGAAATCCTGATAAAAGCCAAGCATATAAATTGTAAACTTTAAAAGAATCGCCTTATTAAATTCATTAAATTACAAGCTACGCCCAATCTGGAAATCCAAACACAATTCTTTTCCCATTTAATAAGTGTTTACAAATAGCTACTGATAGAAAAAATTGTCGAAATCCTGATAAAAGCCAGACATATGAATTATAAACTTTAGAAGAATCGCCTTGTTAAATTCATTAGATTACAAGCTACGCCCAATCTGGAAATCCAAACACAATTCTTTTCCCATTTAATAAGTGTTTACAAATAGCTACTGATAGAAAAAATTGTCGAAATCCTGATAAAAGCCAGACATATGAATTATAAACTTTAGAAGAATCGCCTTGTTAAATTCATTAGATTACAAGCTACGCCCAATCTGGAAATCCAAACACACTTCTTGTCATATTCAATTATTCAATAAATGTTGACAAATAGGTTCCGATAGAAAAATTTTAATTTGATTATGGGAATCCTGATAAAGACTAGATGTGTAAATCATAAATTCTAAAAGGATCATCCTCTTGAAATTTGTAAAAACACAATAGACTTTATCTGGATAGTCCCATTTATAGACATAAAAAAAACTTTGCCAATTGGCATAACTGGATATTCACATCAGAAATCATCGTACGTATACACTCCAATAGGACTTCTCCATTCCCATTGGATTATTCCACACTGTCATCGGTATTGGTATGTAACAGGAATTACTGCGACAAAAGCACAATAGATTCCGATATAATTTTTTTTTATTGGAATCTATTGGATGTTTTCAACAGGGTACGTATTTTTCTTACAAAAGAAGTAAATTGAAAACTTGAGGTACACCGAAAGCAAGAAAGTCTTAAGTCAAGCGTAAATTTTCTTAAATCAAAAAAATCTTAAGGAAGATTGAAAATTTCTTGAATGAAGTTAATTTTTTTTAAGCCAAGAAAATTCCTTCTTGCTCCAAAATAACTTCGGTCTTCCTTACAATTTTCTTAGTTCAAGAAATTTTCTTTTTCTATGTATATATGACATCTCAATACTTAAAATATATTAACTTATCTTAAACTTAACAAGAAATTAAATAAAATAACTACTACTAACTTCTTTTAAAGTTAAAAAACATACTTAAGTAAATGAGCACAAACAACAAAACAAAAATTTTTAAAATTATAATACTAAATAAAAAAATAATAATCCACAGATTCGGTAGAATCTGGCACCAAGATCCGTTCAAAAATTTCGTTGTAAACGGAGCGTCAGACTACCGACTGTGTTTACTGTAAGCATGACGTTTTTCTGAGGTTGCAAATTTTATTTTAAATTCTACGTTCTTTCTTTTTCTTAAATTTCTATTATAACAGTAGTTCATACCTTTTTTTCCTAATATTAATTAATTGAAAAAATATGAAAAAATTGTTTAGTTCTATGAATCAGAATTATTTCGGTTCAGACAGCGTTGAATATAACTGCTTAAATTTTGTCCCTATTATAATTTTTTATTCAGATATCTCTGCATAGGAACATTTTTTAACAATAATACTAATTATAATACTAAAAGTAATAATATCGGTAATAATAAATTGATGTTAAAAATGACAGCAATAATAATATTTATCATTATCATTATTATTACTAAAATAATTGTTTGTTATTTTCATTGAATTAATGTGTATTGCAGTATTAAATCTAAATTAAAATTTTTTCTTATTAAGAAAATGTCAAAATTCTCTTTGTATATATAAGAAATGTATAATTTCCATCAATAATTTAAGTTATCGATTTAAACCGGAGGCGTTTACGCGGATTAGTCAGTTTAAATTTTTTAATACCACTAGCTAATATGAGAAAAGAAAACTTTAATCTTTTTTATCATAATTTGAGCTGTAAAATCAAAGAACGAACGACTTTTCATATGATTATAGCTTTGCCTGAAAAAATTCATTTATTTATGAATTTTTAATATTGCGCGGGAAAAGTTTACGTTTGAAATTAAAAATGTAAAAGTATCTTATGAAACAAAAAGTTTTATAGAACAAATTATCATACAACCTTCCATGTTTATGTTTGAAACATATTTTTTTAATTAAATTTTATTTGTTAACCAGTTTAAACACACAAACATTGTATGAGTTATACTTTCTTCGGATAAACCAGAAGTTCAGTCTGGGGAATTCTCATTAAAAAGTGTGAACATTCTGTGATCTTATGGTTATTGCCTGTAGGTGGCACTGTCATCCAATTGAGCGGGTTTCAAATAATCTTAATCTCTTGATAATACGAAACATGACTATGCGTTTGATATATTGAGTCATTTACTAACAACAATATCATAATAACAATAAATAATATTGGTAACCATAATAAAAATAACAATAATAGTAATTATAATACTGAAAGTATTAATATCGGTAATAATAAATTGATGTTAAAAATGAAAGCAATAATGTTTATCATTATCATTATTATTACTAAAATGATTGTTGTTATTAATAAATCCGAATAAAAACAGTTTCACTGTAAAAAATTGCGCCACGTCCACGTGCATAAAACTCATCTCAATAACATTAGCACTTTACAAAAAAAAATAAGACTCGTTTCAAAAATTTTCATTCTTTACAAAAAGATGTGAAATCCGAACAAAAACAGTTTCACTGTAAAAAAAAAGCCATTCGGCAGCCGAAATGGAAGTAGATTTCATAAACTATATAAATTCACATGTGAAGTATAAAAAAAATAAAATAATTATCATAATCATTATGTTTATAATTAATTTAATGTTCCCCTCCTGTTTCACAATCATTAAAATACACGCGTACATTACTCAGGCGGCAATGTAACTTTTTCATCCTTAAAAATAGAGTGGAAAATAAACCTTTCAGCATCAGAATGATAGAAAAAATTTAGAATTTTCTGGGACAATCCGATTCTCTGCGACAACTACCTTACGATGAAATTTAATGTAGAAAGTATTCATTATGTTTAGAGCTGTATTTTTGCTTCCTTTCCTCCTCTCTACGTGGTAAAGGCCTACAGGGGACCCGCCACGTTAAAGAAAGGGAACGCATCTTATTACACAGTACCTCTTGGGTGATGTGGAAATCTGCGTAATAACTGAACGAATTATTGACTAACTAACATCAGTATGGCAGAATGACAAGGGGTGTTATTTAACATCCAAAACGACTACAAGAGTAAAATTTCATTGAAATAATCCCAGAACAGATACATTTTTTCGGGCTAAAAATACGCGTAAATATGTAAATTAAAGCTTATTTTCTCAGCTTTAAGATGCATTTGACCAGGATCGAATATCTCAATGTGTTCGAAAGTTACACGAGGGAGAAATAGCAGAAATACTCAATTTTCGAATTTTCAAAATTTTAAAATGCTGTAATTTCTAAACTAATCGACCGATTAGGCTCAAATTTGAACTCGACCTTCGTAATTAGTCATAAACTAAGTATGTTGAGTTTCATTATGATCCGTTAAGAATTGTAGACGGTATCGTGCTGACAAGCCCGCGTTATATCCTATAGATATATATATATATATATATATATATATATATATATATATATATATATATATATATATATATATATATATATATATATATATATATATATATAAATACATACATATATAAACATTTGAACCATATGTATTTTCTGATTCAGCTCGTCGAGCTGAATCAGGATATAGCAAAATTTTTCAAAAATTCCGACATGAGGACAAATACAATAGTTAGATTTCTATGAAATCTACTAAAAATTGCGCCAAGTCCACGTTCATAAAACTCGTCTCAATAACGTTTGCACTTTACAAAAAAAATAAGACTCAATATAATAATTGTCATTCTCTACAAAAAAAAAGTGAAATACAAAAAAATACCAAGAAACTGTCATAATGTTAAAAAAATTGAAAGAAAATTTGTTGAAAATTTAAAAATTAAAAAAAAATTTTTTTATCGTACTTGGCGCGCGTCATTGAGTACCCCAAATTTTTTCAGGATAAATAAACATCCTTTGAATGATTAAAAATTTATAATTAAGTCAACCTATAAAATGCATGAATTTAATTAATCAACTATTATTATTTAATAATAAGTTTTACAAAATTTAGGTAAAATCGACATGTCATACGTATGTTATTTAAAATTTTTAATCTTCCAGACATCATTTATGATTTTACTAAAACGCCCTCTCGTGTTTGGTTATGAAAACTACTTCAAAGTGGATACAATTGAGTGCTCTAGAAAAGAAAACATATGGCCGACTAAATTGAGAAAATGCGGTGTGATTGCCAATCAAAATGTGTTAATTACAATTAAACTAAGCAATATCAAGTTTCTTCATTGAAGCTTAATGACAGAGCTGAAAAAAATTGAATCAAAAATTTTATATAATTTCAGATGATTTCACCACACCACCATATTGATAGTTATGTCCACTAAAAATTTAAAAACGGATTTTTTCACTGAAACTGATAATTAATCGAGTAAGCAGTGTTTTTAATGAGTTGAGTATGCTTGACTAATGTAAATTTATAAGTATAAGAATGTATGAAATCATATATTATGTAATTAGAGCTGATCAGCCCGAATATGTATAACTATACATAATTACATAAATTCGAGCAAAATCGTTTTTTCTCGGGTTGAAATTCTTCCGAAAAAATTTGGGGTACTCAATGACGCGCGCCAAGCGTATCGTAATAAAAAAATTTTTTTTTAATTTTTAAATTTTCAACAAATTTTCTTTCAATTTTTTTAACATTATGACAGTTTCTTGGTATTTTTTTGTATTTCACTTTTTTTTGTAGAGAATGACAATTATTATATTGAGTCTTATTTTTTTTGTAAAGTGCAAACGTTATTGAGATGAGTTTTATGAACGTGGACTTGGCGCAATTTTTTTACAGTGAAACTGTTTTTGTTCGGATTTACTTAAAGCTAGATTTAATAGTTAACAAATCTTTATTTAAATGAAATAAATAAGTCGATTAAATTAACCAAACCAAAACGAAGTATTATATGATTCAAAATAATATATGTTTAAATGAAAGAAATTTATTAACATTAAATATATATGTTTGATTGACTTCAAATAAATCTGCGCATTTGAGTCAAACAAACTGTTTTCTTAGTGCACTCGTTAAAACATTCTCTGATACGACCAATTTTCATTTCTAGCCATAAATCGCTTGATCTTGTTATATATGGCCGTATCAGTTCGTATATGAAAACAAAATTATTTATTAAAATTATTCAATTTATTATCGAGTTTATTTAGTAAGAAAGATTCTTGTAATATGAATTCATGAAAATCAAATTCAAAAGCGAGGACTTTTGTAGTTATTTATAAATAAAAATGCAATTAAGTGGATTTGAAAAATTTATACTTATGATAGTAGCATTAGTTATTATTGGTTACGGAATATATCACAATCAAACCCAAAACAAAAACGTAGAAACTGATGGTGAAAATTCTGGCAGTAATGGCTCTGAAGAAACTTTAGGGGGTAATGCAGGAGTAATGCAAGAAGAGAGAAATCATCTTCCTGTTCAATCTGAACTTCGACTTAATCCTGAGAAACCGAATCAAAATTTTTCTAATTCTACAGAAACAACTATTCAGGGTATCACAGCATCAGTTTCTCCTCAACAACTTGAAAACCCGGATGTTCATAATATTTCTGCTGATAGTAGGCAACGTATCATCGAATATATAAAGCACATAGATACTAAAACGGATTATTTACAAATGTCTTGTATCACTAAATTTTCAAACAATCAGGATGAATATAAGCACTACATGATTGATCTGATAGAAAATGACCCCTTGAGTCAGATGGTCGGTATGAGTAAAGCTGCCATCAGTTCATTATGCTCCTATGCGATTCCAGATTCTAATCATAAAAAAGAAATTTTAAAAACCTTTGCTTGTGAAGTCATAAAAGCTCTCAACACTCATGCCATATCACACGTTACACAAGAAATAAAGTGGATCGATTCAGTTATATGTTATCTTACGTTATCGTCGATGTACGAATATTTGGTTGAGTGTCAATCGAAAACAGTCCATAAAAGTGATTCTATTTGTCATGATGCAATTATCACATTGGTTCCACAATGGAATTATTTTCTAGAGCAACAACGTACTGAAATTGAATATGTGCAGATTAATGTTCCAAGATTATTGACTAATTATTTGTATGATCACCAAAAATTTGTCGAGGAACAAACCTTGTACGGTAGTGAAATCAATCGGATCTTTGAAAGTAACAGACCAACAAATAACAATTATTATAATTACTTTAAGAGTGTGTATGATGCTTTGACTAATCATCAGGCAGAAACTTCCTCCAGAAAGACCCGAAATATTAAATGTTAACACTCCAAATCCTTCCAACGATGTGAATATGGGTCGATCTGAAATTCAACATAGCCCTGATAGAAGAAATCAAAATCTTCCTGATGGTTCTGCGACAATACCAAGTCAATCTGGAGAACCAATAGTTCCTCTTCAAGAACAAGCAGAAGACAAAATCAATCAAGAAAACGTTCGTTATTTAAATATTTCTGAAGAACATAGAGCTTTAATAATCTCTAAGATGGTCAATCATCGAAATGAAACTGATGATTCACAAGCTCGTACCATAACTGCATTTTCAAGGAACCCAAAAGCTTACATGAGCACCTTTAATAATATCATCAATAAAATGGAAACGAGCAAGATTATTTCCATACTAATAACGGCTATAAATGCTTTGCGTTATTGTGCAAAAGACATTTCTAGTTCTGCAAATGAAACATTGAAAGAATATGTACGAGAAATAATAATTACAATGAATAGTGCTTTACCTAAAACAAATTATAACGATCAAAGCATATTCTCATCACTTAAGAAGTATTTAATATTGTTGTCGATGTATGAATGTTTGGTTGAATGTGACCCTAACAATTATAGAAAATTTAATTCAATTTGTCATAATGCAATTATCATAATGGTGCCACAATGGAATTACTTCCTGAACCGACAACTTACTGGAATGGAGTTTGTGACGGTTAATGTTTCAAGATTATTGACTAATTATTTATATGATCACCAGATATTTATCGAAGAACATTCGTTGCACTATTCTGAACTTCTTTAAGTGCTCTCGAATACCACGACGGTAGATGACGACTTGCATGATTATTTTGATTATATTTATTATGCTTTAAGTAATTAAAAGCAATTTTTACTTATTAAAAAGGTTTGACTCCAAATTACGAAAAAAAAAAAATTTTTTTTCTTCACAATAACTTTTTTACTAATATGCTGAAAAATTACATATTACACTGAGAAAACAGTGAATTTAAATGAATTGAGGCTCGTTGACTGTAAATAAATCTCTTATTTAAATATCATCAGAAATATTTATTTGATACTAATAAATTGATTCATTTGAGACAAAGTTATAGTATATTTAAATGAAATCCAGATTTGTTCATAGTTAACAAATATTTCTTTAGTGCTAACAATCATACACTTCAACCAAATCAGATTTGTTAACTATAAATAAATGGTATGTTTGAATATGTTCAAAGCAATGGTTTTTAGTTTAAGTTTTAGAAAGTAGTAAAAGTAGACATATCGAACGTTTAGGGTAAAATGGGGACTTCTTTTGGAATTATTAATTATACTGAAATTAACAATGACAATAAAATTAGCCGACATCTAAAAATTTTTAGAATTTTTTCTATTGAAAAAATTATGACAAAAAAGGTTTTTTTAATTTCATTTGTAAAAAATTCGAAAAACTGTTAGTGCAATTAAAAAAAATTTAATTTTTCTTTAATTTAATTAAGCACCAGGCGTAATTTACTTAAAGCTAGATTTGTTAATAGTTAACAAATCTTCATTTAAATGAAATAAATTAGTCGATTCAATTAACTAAACCAAAACGAAGTATAATTTGATTCAAAATAATATACATTTAAATGAAAGAAATTTGTTAACATTAAATATATATGTTTGAATGATTTCAAATAAATCTGCGCGTTTGAGTCAAATAAACTGTTTTCTCAGTGTACTAAAAATACAAACAAAACAAATTTTTAAACTCATAATTTTATTATAACGATTATTCTATTAATTTTTAGCTTTTTTATTCGACATCTTCAATAGTTTTTTCATTAAATTTTTAAATCATGGCTCAGTGAAAAAGTATGCTTCATTTTGGAGTGATGATCTAAAGATTTTTTTTCTATAAAATGTTTGTTACATTTACTACATGAATAAACTTCATTATTTTTTTGCTTTTGAAGAGAAGATACCAATCTTTGTATTTTGCGAGATTTTTTATCATCAAACTTGCTATATTTATCACTATTTGGAATCGTTTTATATATGTCTTCATGATTGATAAGTTGTTCTGAAAAATAGTAGAATTATTAATATAAAGTACGCAAATAAAAATTTGTGATAAAACTTAATACTTACCTATAAATTGGGTTGACTTATGATGTTTGGAACTTTTATGTTTTTGCAATTTACAACCAAACTGGCAGTGGTATTGAAAAGCCTCCAGCCTTTTAAATTCGCGAGAACAAACCATACATTTGTATCCTTTACTTTCAGGATGTAATTTTATATGTTTTTTTAATTCTTTCTTTGATGAGTTTCTATAATGACAATATTGACAGTCATATATTGCACCGATAAGCGCATCACTTTCTTCCATCTCTAAATGAACCTGATGATAAAAATAAATTTCAAACTATTAAAATTCATTTAAAAGAAATTAACAAAGATTTGATTGGAATTCATAAACATTTTTCATGGAGGTAATCTTTTTATTTTTCAAATAAAAGGAATCATGAATTAAATTTTATTTAAAATTATGAAAAAAAAATATTTATATATTACCTGCTTTTTTTTATTTTCATCAAATATTGATCCAAAAATATTCTCAACAGTTGTGTCTACAAACACTTGATTTTTTTCGTTAATAAAGTTAACTTTTTTGTTATTAGCAATGTTTTCATCTTTAATAAAAAAAAAAAAATTAATTAATATCAGTAAATATGATATTGAAATAAGTTGACATCTTATTATTTTATAATTTTATTTTAAAAATAAATTTTTAATTAATAAATATTATGAAAATGAAATTACTAGACGTCTGACTATTTTTTGGATTTTTCTTATCGACAAAATTATGACGAAAAAAAAAAAAAAAAACTTCCAAATCTTGAAAATTTGAAAAACTATAAGTGCAATTTATGAAAAATATTTTTTTAGTTATAATTTAATTAATGAAAAATATTAAAAAATTTATAAACGCCTGCTGATTTCAGTATCACAAAATATTTATTAAAAATTGAAGTCTCAGTTTTTTTCAATTTCTCTATGAGTAATTTTTTAAAAAATTTTTTTGTATAATTGTTTATTTACTTAAAAAATCTTATAAACTGTCTGTTAGCTTTGATTTAATTGAATAAATTAACTCTGAAAATTAAGTTAGCCGTTAAAAAAATAAAAAAAAAATTTCATATGTAAAAAACTTGAAAAATTCTAAATACAATTTTTAAAAAATAATTTTTTTTTCCAATTTAATAAATGGAAAAAAATAAAAAAATTAAAAACTTCGGCTAACTTTAGTATTATAAATGAACATATTTATGGAAAAAAAAAACTTACGTTTTAAATTCGCCAAACTATGGTTCACTTCTTCGATTAATAACTCTAAAAACTTTTTTATTTTTTGAATATTCTTCATATCGTGGAGATCTTCAAATTCCCAATCGAAATTCATGTTTAATCGGTACGAATAAATAATTATTCAAAAAATATGAATCGGTAGTTAATAACAAGAATTATTACTTATGTATTTAGCAGCGATTAAGTTGAAAGGAGAGTTAATGATGGAATGCTTGGTCGTAACAATAGCGTCGAATTTTAGTTAAATTTTAAGCTTCTTACTACAGAGTTGCCAAAATAGACAAAATTGGACTATACATAAATAAACAATGATAAAATTTAATATTAAAGAATTAAGGGTGTCCTTTTTAAAATCGAGAATTTATTGCAATAAAATTCAATAATTTTACTAAAAAAATATTAATTTTATACTTACAGTTTTAATTAATAAAACTATTATTTAAACTAAAAATGCACTTTTCATTATTTTGTATTTGTTTAAATATAGTTTGGACTATTATAAAAATCAATTGGTAAGGGAATCAATTAAAACATTTCAAAATATTTCAATTTTTGCTATTATGTTGGTTAAATTGAATTTGAAATATATACATGAACAGCATTCTTATTACATTAGAATTCGACTAAATAAATAAATTATAGAGATAAAACGCCCATATTCATAATTTATTAATTTAATTTATTCTTTTTAAAGGTAAACAGCCACTATGTAACTCCCGTGACTTGTCAACTATAAATGAATAAAATTTTGTTTTATTAAATAATAAATTTTGTTAAATTGCGCTGTACTTTTTTAAATATAGACGATTTTGAAGATAGAAGCTCATCCTGATGTTACACTTATCAAGAGCTTTTATTTGAGTACCCACATGCATTTTCATATATTTTTCATATATACATATATGTAATGCATATAAATATATGAAAAATTGATGTGGGTACTCAAATGAAAGGTCTCGATGAGTAGAATGTCGAGATGAGCTTATATCTTTAAAAATGTCAATAGTTCACGAGATTCAAGGTCATTTCATAATTATGTATCTAGATATAGAGCATTTTCAAATTCAGCCTAAATACTTATCATCGTAAATTGACTATTGGTGAGAATGATATGAAACAATTCAAAGGTACAACTCCAGGTCAACACTTTTCCAACTATACTAAATTTAACTATAAAAAATAGTTTATTGCTGGAGTATCTTTTATGTAGGTAAAAATAAATAAAACCGTATTTAGAAATAAAACATAAATTTCAGTAAAAATATTTATTAACAAAACAACATATAAAAGTAAATCATGCTTTCCACTAATTACAATTACTCATCACAAATCTATAAAAACAATAATTTTTTTGATTAAATAAATCACTAATTTACAATTAACGGTAACAAGCTACTAGTAATAATCGATTGATCTAGTAACGGTATAAAGCTTATAAACATACGAACTTTAGAATTAAAGAGTATTTTAATAAATTAATTTCTCTACTCAAGTTTTAAAATTAAATATTTAACGAATTTATTAATTATAAACCAAAAGCTGAAGATCAAGTTATCTTGAGAATTTTATTTTTAATTATTTTAATAAAATTCAAGTGAAATATAGTTACTAGGCATTGAAGTATGCATTATATGTATATAAATGTATTAATAATATTTGTAATACACTAATTTTGTTAATTTAACATTCAATGTTATGTATTTTGGAAGGCCGCAAGGAGCTACGACTTCATGGTCTTCAAACAATAAATAATAATAATAGGCATTTTTATTGAAACCCTATCACATATAAATTTATAATAAATTTTTATGTTTGTGTCGCCAATGCATTACCAACTTTTTCTTTTCTTCAAATGAAATACCACAATCATTGCAAATTACCAAATTAGAATCTATGTGCTTGTTAAGATGTTCATTGAAATCAAATGCAGATAATGCAGTGAAAAGACAAAATTTACATTTATAGGTGCGTTTGTTACTCGCTTTTTTAGAAACATTTTTATGATCAGCTTGATGTCGTTTCAAGTGTTCTGGTCGGATAAATTTTAATTTGCATACTTTACATTCATATAATTTGTCACCAGTGTGACTTGTTTTGTGCCGTTTTAAACTATATAAGCGATCAAATTTTTCAGGACAAAGATTGCAAGAATATTTTTTTTCTTTAAAGTGAGTAAGTTGATGTCGTTTTAAGTGATACATTTGAACAAATCCAAGCTGACAAATATCACATTTATAAGGCTTATTACCGGTATGCCGATTAATATGATTTATTAGATGAGTTTTGCGAAAGAACTCTTTTTTACAATAATCACACTCGAGACTGTTCTCTTTAGTATGACGGCGCATATGGCGTTTCAGATACTGTGGACGAAAGAAACCAAGTTTACAAATTTCACAAGTAAATTCTGGAGAACCAGTGTGCTTTAACATATGAAAGTTAAGACTTCTTTGATATATAGTTTTAAATTCACACTGAGAACACTTAAATGATTCTCCCGTATGTTTCTTTACGTGTTCCTTTATATGCATTGGTCGGGTTGTCTTATAGTCACAGTGAACACATTTGTAAGGCTTTCCATCGTGACGATACACATGAGTTTTTAATTTTATTTTATCTGAAGTTGTGAATCCACAATACGCGCAATGAAATGAACGGCAAGAATCTTCCTCTTTTTCAATTAAATTATGTGTTCTACAATTCTCGTCATCCTCTGTTGATTTTGGTGGCTCTTCTGTAAAAAAAAAATAATTTTATTTATTATTATTATTATTATTATTATTATTTTGTTATTAAATGCTCAGGGGGGGGGGTTATCCCCGGAGTCCGATTCTCCGAGGGCCCAGCCTGAGCTCCATCCGTTACTGCTGGTCCACTCCGCACAACAAGGCGGTTAGTGATCACAGCAGGCCAAAGTCATTTCCCTTAAGAGACGGAGAGAACCAAGTATAACAGCCTTCTGCATCCTAACTGTCAAGAACTCAGCTTTTGATGAACAAGCTGGAACTTTGGCAAGTGAGGATACAAAAGACTGTTTCATCCCTCCTAGGACGCCAACAATCAGGACGACAAGCTTGACACGGTAACCTGGGTAGAGTTTGCCAATTTCAAACAGGAGATCCTGATATATTTGTCTTTTGTGCTTTTCTTTGGCTGAGATGTTGTATTCAGCCGGGACCGAGAACTCAATGACATAAATGTCACGATTATTATTATTATTATTATTATTATTATTATTATTAAAATATATTTATTTGACCCTAGAGCTGTTTAGGCATTTTTGGCACACCTATATATATATATATATATATATATATATATATATATATATATATATATATATATATATATATAACTATACAGTATTAGAATGTAATTATAATGATACTTTTAGATTAATGACGTTATAACAATAAAACAAGGTTTTTAAATTACTTAATACAACGGTTAATTAGCGAATTAATAAACACTTTGAACAAAAATTACAATTAATTAAACGGATAAAAATAATAGTTTTAATTGTCATAACTAATGACAATTAAAAATATATTTTGAAACTATAATGACTCATTAGCAAGAAAAAATGAAAAAGCAGTATTTTGAAATTCAGAAAGACTATCCGCAGTTGTCAGCCCAGGTGGTAACGAGTTCCAGACACGTATGCCATGGATTATAAAAAATTGTTCATACATCGCGCGCCTAAAGGTAAAAGAGTAAAATACTTACTTCTTAAATCATCGCTTTCAATTTTTATTGGAATATTATTTAAACCTTTAATTCCAGCTTTGATAGGTTTTGTTAAAAATTTAAGCTTCTTTCTGGGTATTGCAATTTTTCTGAGTAAAATAATGGGTGAATTTTTTTTTTGGACATTTATCTTGGATGTAGTTGTGGTTAAGATTTCTTTATGTGGCTTATCGGACACTTCTGTGACTTCCTTATTCAATAAACAATTTTCAATCATGTTCTTTTCACTGAATTCACTTCTTACCCTTATGGAGAATGGTTTGTGTAAATTATTAGTTTTATTGGTTTCAGCATTTTCATTGGACAAATTATTTTGTTCACTCAACGGATCCTCAGTTTTACTTTTTAGAGGTTTAAGTGAATTATCATTACAAATCATTTTTTTTGTAAATAAATTATCATTATTTGAATCTGAATACTTAATTGTTGTATTTTTGGCTTGAAGAATTTTTTTCTTGACATCTGTAAAAAAAAATTTTATGAAAATGTTTTAAAGATATTTTTAATTTTTAATTTAATAAATAATTTATAATTTTGATTTATAAAATAATATTTAAACAATTTAGATAAGAAAAAAAAACATTATGACATTTAATTTAGCAGTCATTTGACAATTTTTTAATTTTATTTAACAAAAAAATTTGTTCTAAAAAATTATTTTTAAAAAATTGCATTTTTAATTTATCAAAATTTCTACAAATCTATTTTTTTAATAATTGTTTTTGTTATAATTTATTTATTAAAGGAAATTTGCAAAGTTGTGAAGTAACAGCTAAATTTGATGAAAATAAAGTTAGCTGACATTAAAAATTTTTAGAATTTTTTTTATTGAAAAAATTATCACAAAAAAATTTGCAGGTGTAAAAAACTTCAAAAACTGGAAGTGAAATTTCTTAAAAATATTTTTTTTTTTTTATTAAATTATCAGAAACAAATCAAAAAATTTAGAACGTCGACTAACTTTAATATGAAAATTAACTTCGCAAATAGTTGATAATTTTAAGAATTTTTGTACCAAATAAATTATGGCAAAAAAAATTCATAAAAAAAATTGACATTTAGAAATTTTTAAAAACTAAAAATGCAATTTTTTTGATAAATTTTTTGGAGCAAATTTATTTGTTAAAAAAAATTAAAAAATTGTCAAGTGACAGTTAATTTTAATGACATTAAAGTTAGCTGTCACTATTATAATTGTTTTATTTTTTTTTTATTAAATAAATTTGCTCCAAAAAATTAATTCTGAAAAATTGTATTTTTTACTTTTTTCATTTTCTAGATGTCAATTTTTTCTTCTTGTTTTTTTGCCATAATTTATTTGTTAAAAAAATTTTTAAAATGAATTATTATCTGCTAATATGATTCTTATCTAACTTTAATGACATTAATTTTGATGACATACAACATTACCTGTATTGTCAATTGGTTCTATTTTTACAAAAAATAAATCATCCGTAGTATCATTTTCATTATCACTTAAAAAAATAACATTTCGTCCATGTATGTTTTTATTTGACATGTTTTACTGTTAAACAATTGATTTAAACACCTTTTAAGTACTTGTTGAATAAAACGCAAGCAACAAGTGCATTAAAAATTCGAATATTTTTTAATAATTTAATTTTGATTTTCATTTGAGTTAAATTGCAGTGAAACCTGATTTAAAATTAAAGTTGTATACTTTTTAAACATGAGTCACTGAAAAATTTATTGATAACACAAAACGTGACCGCATGACTATTAATTTAACGTCAACATTTTTATTATTTTGTTTACAAAATTATTAGAATAATATGAACTATTAAGAATTGTATTATAAACGATAGGCAGAGAAAAGTTTACACCAAATTGAGGTTAACAATTTTATTATAAATTTTTCTGCAGGTATATTTAATTTTGACGTTTAATGAAAACCGGCTTTACCTTTTTAACTTCTCGTCAGCTGGTTAGTAAGCTAACCTATTTATCATTTGGACAATGTAGTGGGTGAGGCTTTTTTTCCCGAAGCCCAAAATCCAAAAAAGCCTCACCCAATGTAGTTAGTATGATTCTTAAATTGACGTCTTAAAAATATATACAATGTTTTGATACATAAAACGACAGTTATGAATACTTTTAAACATAAATTAATTTAACTACTTAATAATAAAAAAATTGTTTATCATCGAAAAGAACAATGACTTCGAATTCACAAAAAATTATACGAATTTTATCTAATCTTGATACCGGTAAATTAAAAATAGACCAAAAGGTAATCATTTACATATACATAATTTATATTTATTAAATAACTATAAGAACAAAAAAAAAATTAAATTAATTTTCACTTTTAGTTTAAAAAAAAAACTTCAATTGAAAATAAAATTAATTTGAACTCCAATTCTTATGTTTTCAATTGTCGTAGAGGTTAAGAGAAATTATGTTGATAAAATAAAATTAAAATTTCAATTATAAACTACTTTTTTTTATAATACTGAAATCATAAGATTAAAGTTAGCCGATGACATTAAAGATCGATGTCACTTGATAATTTTTTAATTTTCTTTAACAAAAAAATTTGTTCTAAAAAATTATTACAAAAAAAATTTTAAAAAAACTTTGCACGTGTAAAAAACTTCAAAAATTACAAGTGCAATTTTTTAAAAATATTTTTTTGTTTGAATTTAATTATTAAAAAAAATCAAGAAATTTAGAACGTCGGCTAACTTTAATGACATCTGAGATCAGCTGACATTAGAAAATTTTTTTATAAAAAACGTTTTTATAAAAAATCAATTACAAAAAAAAATTTTTTTTTTTAAATATTGCACTTGTAATTTTTTTAATATCTAAGGTAAAAGACCTAGTTATTGACACTGACCTAGTTATTTGACACTTGCAATTTTTTTCTAATTAAAAAAACAAAATGTTCTCAAAAAAGCAATTATCTTGAAATTTATAATTTAAAAATTATATTTATTGATTTATTTTTTTTTAATTAAAATAAAATTGAAAGTGTCAATAACTGGGTCTTTTACCTCAGATGTAGAATTCTTTTATTAAAATTTTTTCATATAAATTTAAGTTGCTCTAAAAATAAAAAAAAAAATTGGCAAATATCGGTAAACTTCAGTGTCATTTTTTTAATGATTGTAATCTCAATAATTTAAAAATATTACAGGAAAGTATCAGTGAGCTATTACTTCAATTAGAAGACGAAGCAGCAAGGAAGGAAATCACAAAAAATTCATTTCCTGAAACACATGATGGACATATGAAATTAACATGGCATAGTTTATTTGTAAAATGTCATGAATTTGTTCTAAATGTAAGTAAAATTTATTAATTTAATAATTAATCTTTAATTAAATCTGGAAAACTTTTAGGTAGCAAAAAAAGGCGAAAGTTCCCAAAAGCGATATAGTTCAAACTTCTTTTTGTCTTTTGATCTCAGACATCGTACGCTATGCCATCACACCATCAGTAGTATATTTACATCCTAATGATTTCGTAGCCTGTATTATTCAAGTTCTCGAGAATGAACACTTCGTTCATCTTCATGATACTTATCTACAATTGGCGACTTACGTCGTTTCAAATCGACATTACAGAACTTCATTGGCTTTTGATGATTGGAGGAAATTTTTTAAAATTTTCATTAAAATGTATGATAAGTCATATGTAAGTGACAAATGTAATATTTTACAAAATTTGGAGCATACAGTACGTTTTGGATGTTTACAATATAATTTACTCCATTTCATTAAGGGAAAAATATTACCTTTCCTACGTAAGTAATATTTTTTATATAATCATGAGCAGTAACTAGTTAATGAAAATTAATTTAGCTGATATTTGATAATTTTAATCATTTTTTTAACAAGTAAATTTTGGCAAAAAAAATAAGAAAAAAAATTGACATGTAGAAATTTAAAAAAATAAAAAATGTAATTGTAACGTTCTAGATTTTCCAGTATACAATTTTAATATTTTTAAATTCCAGGTTGGCCTGGTTAGGGTGTCAATAGACCCCAGTTGGGCCTGTTGCTCAGCCCTCTCTTAAATTTTAAAGATTTTATAGGGTTTAAATAAATCGAGAATATTAATTCTGATTAATGAGATATATTGTAAGAAACTTCAACAAGATAGTTAAAATTTTTTTGAATAAAAATTTTATAAAATATTATAAATTCAACGGGAACGTTACACAATTATTTAAAAATAATTTTTCGCAACAAATTTGTTTGTTAAATAAAATTAAAAAATTATCAAATGACTGTATGTTACAACTGCTAACTTTAACGTCATAACTAGTTATCATTAATTTCTTCTTAATGTAAAATTTGAGTATTATATTTGCCAATGATGTATTCAGTATTTAGTTGAACAATTACAAGAAACAGAAAATATTTTATGCTGAATTATATTAATAAAAAAATAATTTTTTAATTTCAGTAAAAATATCAAATGATGTCAGAAAAAATTCAGTTCAATTTGGACAACAGGCTCCTAAATTATTATATGCAGTATGCGAACAAATGGGGTATGAAAATCGTAAAGTATTATGTGAATTTAGTGAAAAAATAATGCCTCGTATGCTTGATGATCAATTGACGGAAGAAAAGTGTAAATTAATTTTGCTATTTATCACATTGCATCATCCAAATGGTGCCATATCTAGCAATCCAGCTGCTTATGTATTCGAACTATCAAAATGGAAAAGTATTATGATTAATCTTTATAGTTACATATTAAAAAACATGAAAAGCATAGCGATAACAACGAATTTTAGTACATTAGCCAGTGAAGTTTTTTACCTCATTATGATGGATCATAATTTATACGAAGAAGAAACAAATTTAAATAACAATGAATCATCAAGAAGGGTCAAGCGGAGACGTTTATCGATTTTAAAAAAACCAATTGATTTATTCGAGATTGAGTATATCAATGATGATATTATTAGTCAATGGTATGTTGTTGAAATTCTAACGGTTATGGTTAGAAAATATCCTGTTTGTATTTTGAATGGAGATGATTTCATAACATTAATGAAAATATTGAGTAAATTATTTGCTGAAGCAATAAAAAATGAAAAGATAATACACAGCTTGTGTGAGCTGTGCCAGATATTATTAATGACAGAAAATATAACGTCTGATGATAAAAAATTTATTCAAGAGACTAAAAAATATTGGGAAAAAATATGGCACACATTACTGAAAATACTGTGTCTGGAGCAAAATGTTATAGAAGGACATAAATTGTTACAACTGATAATTACTTACGTAGGAATTATTAATGTAAATGAATTTATATGTCTATATATTACTAATCAAATACGATGGACACCGTCGTCAGTCTATACTTTTTATATTTTTTCACAAAACGCCCACATTCCAGAGTATATAGGAGAAATTCAATCAAGTTCTGGTGACTCAGTTAAAATGAGAATTTTACAATGGATTTTAAAATTTTCATCACACACAACAATAACACCTTTGACCGTGACAGCAGTTAATAATGTTCTTACTAATTTAGTCCTTAAAATATGGTACAAAAAAAATTCTAAAAATTCACTAAATGAAAGTGGAATTAGTAATAATATATTTTTGATCGACAGCGAACAAAAGTTTATCGATGATGTGACAAAATGTTATATCACTGCTGCGTTTGAAATTGATTTGTTTGTGGAACAAAGTTACGATCTAAATGTCGATTCAACAAAAAAACTTGTAAAACCGCCGTTTTCTGAAGAAATTTTGGCATCTACTGTAATAAAATTATGCGAGTCAATAAATTTTACTGAAGATGTTTTAAGAAATACTGATAATGCAATTTTAAAATTAGCAATTGTCGCTAAATTTACATCAAATTTATTGGAATTAAATGAATGTATTATAAATCAACCAATTCAAGCATTATTAGATTCACTACAACAATCTCTCAGTGGTGTTTATGAATTTATAGTGACTGACAATTTACTTAATCGTGAAAATCACGTCATACCTTTAATAAAGGCATTTATAACACTTTATGAAACTCCGTATACCAACATAATTACAAAATTAATTGTGGATCAATGCCCACAGCAAATTTTAATTGGATTTTTTGATATAATCAACTATGAGAACACTAATGAACCAAATGGATTGGATGAATTGGGAATTAAATATTATGAACATATTTTTAAGCTACAAGATTGCGTTAAAAAATCACAAAAATATTGCAAGCCGCTCAGTTACTCAATTAAAGTATTTGACAATGATGTAATAACAATAGCGGCTCATCATGCTGTTCGATCATTTATGTGTATGAATACGAATGAAAAAATATCGGAAATTCAAAAAAAAATTTTGGCTAATTTACTTAAAGTTGAAATTTATGCACCGACAGTAGTTGGAAATTTATGGCAGAGTTTGGTATTTTTGAAGAGGCTAATACAGTGTAAAAGAAATTTTTATTCCGATGAATTGATAATTGATTTAACAAAATTTATAAATAAATTATTTCACAAATGGGAATACGATCCAAATGCTATTAAAAGTATTTTTGAATTCTTGCCATTTATTTACGAATTTATATTGGATGTTGAGACAAGCGTACAGCATATCAATGAAATTATCCTTTACACTCATAATCAATTAAATAATAAATTTGGACCGGCAGTAAGTTTAAGTTTTCTTAATTTTTTAAGTAAAATAATTAAATTAATTCCACAAAAACAATTATCATTAATTGACTCAAAGCAACAGACTAAATCTATCGCTGAAATTATACTTATCTACTTAAAAAGTCCTTATTACATTGTGCGACTTGAGGCTATAAAAATAATCTACTATATATTTTCTACTCCAGGAATTGATTTGTTATTAAAAAAAAATTTATTTAAGGCTATTAACTTAATTCAATCGAATATATTTGTAATAGATAATTATGTGGCAGATATTTGGAAGGAAGATGAATTTATAAATAGAACAACCTCAGCATTGTATACTTTTGGGAGTATACTACATGGAAGTGGTTTGTATCAATCACAAGTATTTAATTCTATTCTGCGGCTTTATGGTCAAGTCCAAATTTCTATTGATTCTATAAATAAAATTCTAAAAATAGTCATGAAAAACGATCGCGATCGTCTTAAATTAATTGAAATGAATCTTTATTATCTTTTAAGAAAGTGGCTTTTGGAAAAATATTCAACGAAACCATTTCCTTGGCAGCTAACTCAATCAGAATCGGAGATTGATTTTTATAAACGTTTCATGGGAACAATTATTTTATTAAAATTAGAAGAACATAATTTATCAGCAGTGGAAACTTTGTGTGAATCAATTGAATATTCTTTTGTCAAAGCTATTGAAAATAGTTTACCATCATTAATGACATGGCTGTTGGTGTGTTTAAATTTGGATTCTGATAATGATCATTATGAATATGCAATGGAAATTTTGACACGATTACGAAATAATAGCGATGAATTTGAAAATGTTAAAAAATTTTCACAATTAATTGAAGAAAAAAGTTATGATCTTCTGATAGATTTAATAAGTAGACTTCATGATGAAGATCATTTTCGTAAAATGTTTAAAGTAGACACAGATCGTTTTCCAAGATACAATTTACCTTGTTTAAATCTTCAAGTATTGGAAAAATGTTTTCAGTACCTTGAATCAAACTTTCCGGTATTTAAAAATAGTTTGATTTATTTTTTGGCTTCAATAAAGCCAAATATATTGCAAAAAATTTTATTAAATCTCTCAAATAATATTTTTGAATTTAAAATGATTGAATATAAATTAAAGGCTTTTCATCAGTACACTTACTTTTGCAATTATTTAGTAAAAAAATTCAAAGTGCATTTTCAGTGAAACAGTAATTTTTTTATCCGAGATGTGTGTTGTACTTTATTAAATTTAATCAAAGAAGAAATAGATCCGCTGTCTGAATTAAGCGTTAAATTTATGTATTTATTTTTACGTAAAATACTTCCATCAAGATCAAAAGAAATAAGTAAAGTATTAAATTTTATAGTGACTAATTTAACTTCAGCGATTCAACAATCGGATAAAATTACTGAAACAGGAATACAAATTCTACATTTTTAACAGTTGAATCTAATGAAATACTCAAAGAAGCAATTAGCAAATTAGATGAATTTCCAAGTCATCCATCGTTTGAGGATTACAAATAAATAATTCTCTTAATAATTCAAGAACGTTAAATCTACGAAATAAAATAGAAAAATTTTTAGAATCTAAATATGAACAAACAGCAACTCAAAGCTCTAAAGGTTTGTTGATTTTAAAAGATGAACTTACAAAAAATAAAAGTGAATTACTTGAAATGTATAAAGAGTTGGAAAAATTACGTGGCTTTGCTGAAGACTGTACCTCTAGTATTATTCATAGACTTATTTACAGGCTTATTAAATTAACAGAAAATCAAAATGTAAATGTATCTTTAGATGCTGCTAAGTGTCTCGGTGAATTAGGACCTGCTGATTTAACAACAATGATTTTGCATCCTGAAGATGATCAGAAACGAGAAAGTGATGATCCTGCGGAAATGTTAACGTATCAAATAATTATACGATTAGTTGAATTTATAATTGATAGAAATGTCGATTTGCGTAAATCAAGTGCTGATGCATTATATATTGTCTGTGCATCTCCTTGGAGTCATAAAATATTTAAAAAAAATTCTGGAATTAACACGGAAGAACCAATGTTGTTGGCTTACATTCAACCTTTTTTAACAAAGGATAATAATCAAAACAACAGCGAGGTATTATTAAACGTTGAAAACTGTAAAAAATTTATTAATCCGCAAAATAATTTATGGAAAAGTGACGGAATAAATTCTTATCAAAAATGGCTTATTAATATAACATGCAAAGTATTAAATTGTTTTAATAATTTTTATTCAACAATATTAGAAGCTGTTTGTCAATTAAGTACCGAATTTTGTGAAACTATTTTACCAAGACTTCTTTATCTGATTATTTACACGAATAATAATTTTGCCGATAATATTTACGATTGTATAAATTGTTTTTTTGAAGAATATTACAACTCTTCAAATAATTTAGAAAATATCACGAGGCAAAATCACAATCATTCATCTAAAATAGACGAATCATTTAGTCATCAATCAGTAAGGTGTATGTTAAACATCGTTAATTTTATAAGAATACAATTGGATAATAATTTTATATTAAAATTAAATTATCTACATATTGCAAAAGCAGCTCAGTATTGTTCAGCATATTTTACTTTAGTACTTTACGCTGAATTGTACTGTGAAACAATAAAAAAATCAGTCGCTGAGCGACCAGATAATATTTCTACAATTGATTATATTTGTGAAGTTAATTCTAATGACGGAAAATCCCTGCAAAATATTTTAAGAGATGCTTTTGTTGAAATTGGAGATCCAGATTCGATACACGGTTGTGGATTATCTCATTTAAAAAATTCATCATCTAGAACTCAACACTATATTAATTTACAACAATGGGATAAAGTTATGATAACGCAAGACGCTGAATTAAGCTTAGGATATAAATCATCTAATGGTATGGTAAATGCTCTTCGTCATTCAGGCTTTGATTATTTATTAAATAAATTTATAACCACTACTAAAAATAATGATCATTTTAATGAGTATGAATATGAAACAGCTTGGCGATTAGCCGATTGGAATTTTTCATCACCTGAACAACATTATATAATTGAGGGAGATGATTTTTTAAAATCATTTGCAGACAAAGGTAATAATTATTATTACAATTATCATTATCAAGCGCTTAAATGCTTGCATTCAAATGATAATGTTGTTTTAAAAAATTATATTGATGTAGCAAGAATGAGTATTATTAAATCACTGAGTAACGCAAGTTTAGAGTGTAGTCAAACGGTTTATCCAAAATTAGTTCGTCTTCAAATGCTACTTGAACTTGAAGAATTATCAATTTCTACTTCTGATGATTGGGATAAGTTAGTCGACAATTGGTACGCTAAATATTTGCCAAACTTTAATGATTTTATGTATGTTGAGCCGATTTTAGCTCAAAGAATAACAATGTGTAAAATAAAATATTTATCGAGTAACAATAAATCAATTAAAGATGCTTTGATAAAAACATATCTGGAATTATCAAAAATAGCTGAAATTCAAGGATATCCACATATTGCAGTCCGTTTATTAATAACATTATCTAATGAAGATAATTTATCGGATGAAATTAAAAATCAACTACAGTTTCGCGATGCGCTTTTAAGTTGGGTGCGTAACGATCGGGATATTGCAAAATATTTGATGCGAGATTTATTGAATAAAAAACAACTGAGTTTAAGTTTAAATGCACAAGCGCTAAGAGTTTATGGAAATTGGATGGCTGAAACTAAAACAGAAAATCCTCAGGCTGTTATTGATAATTATTATAAAGCGTCAATTGAAGTTGCTATGAAAATTGATAATATATCACTGGAAGATGCTGATAATTTAAATTGTACTTATGCAGCTTTAGCTCAATTTGCTGATGCTCAATATCAGCAAATAAATACATTTATGAAAACTCCACAATTTGAAAGTTTAAAAGACTGTGCTAAGTACGCTCAAAGAACTAATAATTTAAAAACAAATTCTAAAGATACAGATGTTAATAGAGCATTATCAACTTTGAAAAAACAAAATTCAATAGATGTTGCTGAGTATATTAATATACAAAATGAAAGAAAAATGTATTTAGAATTAACAACAAAGTATTATTTAAAGACACTTGAAACTGGAGAAAGTCATAATTTTTTTATATTTCGTCTTATTTCATTGTGGCTAAAAAATAAAGATAATAATGAGTTATATCAATTGTTCAATGATCATTTGAATAAAATACCATCATTTAAATTTATTCCGTTGATACCACAGCTTGCGCCTCATTTAAGTGATAAAATAGGCGATAAATTTACTAAGACTATTTATGAATTATTAAAAAAATGTGCTAATGAACATCCTCATCATACATTACCGACTTTATTTGCATTAATGAACACACGTAAAGATTATGATTATTACAAACCAGGCAGTAATGTTATAGGTGAACCAAATGATCGTGAGCTTGGTGCTAAATTATTAATATCAGAGTTAAGTAAAATTAATAAATTATCACCAATAATATTAGAAATGAAAAATTTGGCTCTTGCGTTAATAATGTTGGCTTATTTTAAATTTGAAGGACAATTATCTTCCAATAGCATTCCAAGAGGACAAAAAATTCTTACTGTTAAAAATTACAAGCACTGCATGGTACCTACAATAACATTAGATGTAGATCCAAGTGGAAATTATGATGAAATTGTTAGTATTTATAAATATGAAGATTGTTTTCGAGGCGTTGGCGGAGTTAACGCTCCCAAACAAATAGATTGTATTGGCACTGATGGTATAAGAAGAAAACAACTTATCAAGGGTAAAGATGATTTAAGACAAGATGCTGTAATGCAACAAGTTTTTACGGTAATGAACATGCTTCTTAAAACAAGTAAAGAATCTAAACGTCGTAAATTAAATGTTCGGACGTATAAAGTTATTCCTCTTTCTCAAAGATCGGGAATTTTAGAATGGTGTGATAATACAGAACCTATTTTTGCTATTCTTAATGGAAAATCTAATCCAACAACTCTTGGAATGCATGAAAAATATCATCCAAATGATTGGAAAATAGTTCATTGTAGGACTGAAATAAAAAATGTTGCTACCAGTCGAAATAATGTTAAATTACAAACTTATCTTAAATGCTGTAAACATCTTCAACCTGCATTTCAATACTTTTTTATGGAGAAATTTCCATCCCCAGAGACCTGGTTTGAAAGGCGATTAGCTTATGTTCGCAGTGTCGCTACAAATTCAATGGTTGGATATATATTGGGTCTAGGAGATCGACACTTTAGTAATATTTTACTTGATACAAAAACTGCTGAAGTTATACACATTGATTTCGGTAATAATTATTATTCATAATTTAGGTATTAAAGTAGGGTAGAAGTACCGTTTGTGGCCACTTTATTTTTAAATTATTGTATAAATTCCTACTAATATTATAAATGAGGAGCTGATTTTCAAAAGGGTATCTTTTCATATTTTAAAAGAGCAGTTTTTTTAACTTTTAAATCTTAATTATTTATTTATCAAATTTTTAAACCCTAAAGCTCCCTAAGGGCCTTACATATAAATGAATACATAGTAATAATAATAATAGTAATCAAACAGTAATGGAAATGATAATAAAACAGTATAGAAAAGCAAAAAAATTAAGAAAAATAACAAAAGTAACGTTGTCTCCAAGCAAAGTCTATCTAAATTATCATTTAATGACTTTAGCTAATAAAACAAAGAATAGAAATAATGAGAATTTAAATATATAGTAATTGCAATAATTAATCATCTTTATCTACAAATTACTTGGAAAATTATAAAGATTTTTAAATGAGAATCGAATTGTAGCTTCATAACCGATAGCACTTGATAGCCAAATTAAAAAAGTTCAATAAAAATGTTTATAATTAGAGATAACCAGTTTTTTGTCTCGATTAATCAAAAATGAAAAGGTACCCCATTGAAACTCAACTCCTCAAAGGTCAATTGAAGTTTGTTTGTTGCGCTTTCTCGCGAAAATTAGCTAACCGATCATCATGAAACTTTGTACACATATTCTCGGAGGTATAAGAAGTAACATAGAATACTTTTTGTTAAAAAAAAAAAATTATTTTTTACAGAAGATAAAAAAATTGTTGTCAAAAAATTAGAATCACATTGATTCAGTTCTATTGGAATGTTATGATCTTTAATAGTTATCTAAGGGCTTCAAAGCGTGCGAAGCCGCGGGTAAAAGCTAATATTTCTATAAACGCAGAAATTTATGAACTCAATTCGTATAAATTAGGACTTGAGTTTCAAAGGGGTATCTTTTCATTTTTGATTAATCGAGACAAGAAACTGGTTATCTCTAATTATAAATATTTTTATTGAACTTTTTAATTTAGCTATGAAGTGCTATCGGTTATGAAGCTACAATTCTATTCTCATTTAGAAATCTTTATAATTTTTGAAGTAATCAATATTTCAAAGTTAAAAAAACTGCTCTTTTAAAATATCAAAAGATATCCTTTCGAAAATCAACTCCTCAAATGTAATTCATAAATTCTATAAAAATTCTACTTGAATGGTTGAATTTTTTTTTAATTAATTAAAATATTCAGTGGCCAAAAATGGTCCTAAGATGGCCAAAACGGATACTTCTACCCTAATTATTTATAAATTGGGTCAAACCCATTTTTAGCGATAACTTGGTGAAAAATTAATATTTCATTTTTTTTATTCTGCTTATTTTTACGGCGCATTTATGATAAAAAATATCGTGAAAGAAAAAAATAAAGACTTCGAAAGCTTTTTTCTTCAAAAGTTGCAAAAATTTTGGCTCTCATGTTTTTGGATAAAATTTCTATTTTATCTTTTTTTGATATATTTTTTTTTGAAAAGTACATTAACAAACGAACAATTAAAAAAAAAAAAAAAAAAAAAAAAAAAAAAAAAAGTTGAATATCACAATTTTATAAATTTTTTGAAATTGTGATAATCCACTTTTTTTTAATTGTTCATTTTTTTATGTATTTTTAAAAAATATATATATATATATATATATATATATATATATATATATATATATATATATATCAATAAAATCAAATAAAAAATTTCGTTCAAAAAAATGAAAATTAAAATAGTTGACCCCGCTTGTAAATATTTACCGATAATAATTATTTTTATTATCATTAAAAAAATTTTTTTTTATTTCAGGTATTGCATTTGAACAAGGAAAAGTTTTGCCAGTACCTGAAACGGTTCCTTTTCGCTTAACTCGTGACATGGAAGCAGCAATGGGAGTTTCGGGCGTTGAAGGTGTCATGCGTAAAAGTAGTGAAGAAACAATGTCAGTGTTACGTAACAGAAAAGACATAATAATCACACTTTTACAAGTTCTTCTTTATGATCCTTTATTTTCTTGGGCAATAACACCTGCTAAAGCATGGGAACTACAGAGTGACAGCCCTGGGCATATAAAGGAAGAAAGCCATTTTGGTAAATTATTTTATAATAATTTAAATATAATTAAATATAAAACATATCAACGATTTCATTAATAATAATTAATAAACAATTTTTTTTTTTTTTTTTCATAAAGGCGATGGCAAACTAAATAAAATTGCCGAGAGAGCTTTGTTGAGAATCGAACAAAAACTGATAGGAACTGAGGAAGGATTGGCTACAAGTATATCAGGTCAAGTTGAACGACTTATTCAAGAAGCGCGAGATCCTGCTAATCTCTCTCGACTTTTTTGTGGTTGGCAGGCGTATTTGTAATTTTTATATTAATATTATTTTTTTTTTTATTCTACATTTATTAAAAATTAAATTTATAAAAATGCGTGTTGGTTTCTATGATAGTGAGCTTTCTGGTAAATTATTCAGATTTGTGTCATTTTTTTATGTGATAATGCAAAAATTAAAATACATCAATATAAGAAAGAAAATTTCACGACAGATTAAAACGTTAAAAATTTCAATTTTTCTTTATTTCTTCTATAAATAAATTATATTGTTTTTTAGTTGTTATGCTATCATTAAAAATTCTTACAACATTATTTTCTAAGTTTAAACAATCAAAAAATAGATGTAAGTATTTTTATACTTAAATTTAATAATAAATATATCGTCTATTGACAATAGAAAAGATGTTCAGGGTTTTATTAAATAAAGATTTTCAAACTAAAAATCTTCAAATTGTTTATTATAAAAAATTGTAATTACTATTGAATTAAATGACATATATGCATCGAATCATTACAATATATTAAAATATACATTAATTTAATTTTTCTGCTCTTAAGATTAAAAAATTTTGAATCAAGTAGCTCATTATTTTATAAATTAACTATTAAATTAAGACGAGGTGAAAAGTAAAAAACAAATGAGAGAAAAATGACATTAAAGTTAATTGTCATTTGATAATTTTTTAATTTTCTTTAACAAAAAAATTTTTTATAAAAAATTATTTTTAAAAAATTGCATTCTTAATTTAATAAAATTTCTACAAGTCCACTTTTTAACAATTTTGTTTTTGCTATAATTTCTTTGTTAAAGAAAATTAAAACAATTGTGAAGTGACAACTAAATTTAATGTCATCATTCATTTTGCTATAATTTATTTGTTAAAAAAAAATTCAAAAATTAATTAAATATCTGCTAAATTAATTATCATGAGAGAAAAACCCAGTTAAAATAAATATTTCTTTCTCCCAGTGGATCTTTTTATATATAAGTAGTCTCTACCTCTACTCTACCACATATAATCACTTTCCACTTTGTAAATCAGTAGAGTCCGAGCTTCGAGCTCTGCTTGACTGCTGTATCGCTGTGGCAACACAAAGTAACATGCCTTTGTTCTACTTAATTTTTTTAACAATCAAATTCATATTTATAAACTAACGACTCATCAAAAGTGTACAAAGTTCAATTATATTTAAAATTTTTATTTTCAAAGTGAATTAAAAATTTTTAACCATACAATTAAATTATATATTTATATAGTTTGCTAGAAAAACATTAAAAAAAAACTAAAATAAATTTAAGATAAAGATGACGAGATAAAGCAGTAATAGTAACAATGAGGATAATTTTGATTAATTGAAGCGAGGGCAATCTGAGTGACCCAAAGTGTTGTGTTAAACGAATTAATTAGTTTGTGCGGTGTTGTTAAAAAAAAAAAAAATAATTACTGTGTAGCAATTATAAATACGTACCTAAAAGTGGCAAAAAAATTTATTTACTCATCATTAAAATTTTTTAACTCGTTTGCTGGCGATATAAATAAAGTACACATTTCATTGAGCATAAAAATGTGTCTATATCTATAATGTTGATTTAATACACGTACATGTCAAACGTGTAGATGTGTCATAGCCGATAGTAGTAAATTTGTGGTTAAAATACTTACACAAGGCGTGTATGTACACAAAAAAATCAACTGAAATCTATAGTCGTCATAATTAAATGTATGACCTTCGTTTGATGCTTAGAAATATTATTGATACAAATTTATTTATTTATCACTAACAAAAATATGTAAGAGTACTTTTATTAATAAAAAAGAGGATAATTTTTAAATAAAAAGAGGATGTAAAGTAGAACAATAAACGACAAAGGTAAATATTTATAATTCGGTTGTTAAACTGATGAATTTATTTTTTTAGATTAAAAATATAAAATTTATTTTTAGATTTGTCAGATAATTAGACATGTTTTATTGAAATCTTATCGGTTACTCGAGGTTGCTCTAATAGTCTTTCCATGTTAAATATTTTTATTACGTTTTATAAATTCAATTTCCCATATTGGAAGTTAAGATTCTGGAGAAAATAAAACAAAAAGAATTTTTTGTAACAGCTGAGCCAGACGCGTGAAGGAGATAAGGCTTATCATAAAAGCATTGAAAAACTACATTCCCATCAGGCTTGTTTTTAAGTTTTTTTTATCTAACTTTATTCGACAATCTTAAATTCTTTTAAGAGAAATCCATAAAAATTAAATTACATTTTTTTAATAATAATAATTTTGTAGATTAAATAAAATTGTAAGTTGTGATTTTCTACAGAGTCTTTGCAAATTATAAAATACAAATAATAGAGTTGAGATAAACAAGTTTCCCTTGCGGTTTAGGAATTACTGTAAAACCACAGTGAAATTTTGGTAAGATTGTCGTGCAAAGACAGTGAGATCATGATGAATTTACGGTAAAATCACCATGATTTTGTGCCATGTGTTCACTGTAATTATATGGTAATCTCACAGTGGTTCGATAGTGGTTTCACAGTAGTCTTATCATTTTATCATCATTTCTGAGTATTTAAAAAAACAAAATTTCAAAATCGGACCATAGTGACAAAATGACACAAAATCACTGTGAATTCACTAAAAAATTACCGTAAACTCACCGTGGATTTATGGTGAAGATGATTTCATTGACATTTTACAGTAATTTCGAAACCGCGAGGATTAATCGTATGAGAATATATAATTAACAAAGAGTAGAATAAATATATTTAAAAGGTTGTTGGAATAATATATAAAAAATATGTACTAAAGATGTGAATTTGTCGCAAATTTTATATTATAAATATTGTTATTATTATTATCATTTTAAGCCAAATTTCTCGATCCAATTTGATGGTAGACTATTCAATTTTTTATTTATTAATTATTACACCACAATATAATTGGTATGAGCACTCATACATACCATCCTCGGGTGAATATATAATAATTACAATATTGTGGTGTAATAATTAATTAATAAAAAAATTGAATAGTCTACCATCAAATTGGATCGGGAAAGTTAGCTTAAAATATAACAAATGCTCTTTAATAAGTAAAATCACACAGTAAAAAATTTTGCGACATTGCGTCAACAATTTTTGTGTTAAATATTTAACATAAAAATTTTTAACAGAAAATTTTTTGACGCATTGACGCAAAATTTTTTACTGTGCACCGATCTTAGAATAATTTTGAATAATAATAATAATAATAATAGTAATAATAATAATAATTATTATTATTATTATTATTATTATTTTTTTTTTTTATTTTTATTATTAGCTAAGTGGTTAAACTAAAATAAACATAAATGTTAATGGGTTTTTCAGATGCATATCCTGAGTTTGAGTATTTGTATTTATGGATACGTTGCATTTACAAGTGCACGAACTGAAGAAGATCAAGCATCATCACCTGCTGCAAACACTGAGATGAGACTCGGCATTCCGCCGCCTGAAAGATGTTTTTATCAAGATGCCTCCGAGTGCCCTGAGATTGAAAATTCTGATGATTGTCCCTGTAAAAGAATTCCAATACTGTCATCCAGTAATAATGAGGAATACGCTGTGTTTTGTTGTGATTTAAATATTAAAACCTTTGAAACTGGTCTTGCTTGTAGCAGTAAATATTTAAATACTTATTATTGCTATCAATTTATTTAATTATGTATGTGTAAAATTAATTATAATTATCTTTATAGATTTCCCGGTTAATGTATCATATATTCATATAAGAAATGCAACTTTAGAGGCCTTAAATGTTAGTGAGGTCAAATGGAGAAGACTCAAATCACTAGCCATCACAGACGGTAAAATAAATCGTATCAAAGGTCAATTTCTCATGATGACACCGACACACTGCTTAAATCTGTCAAATAATGCTCTTACGGAGATCGAAAATAATTCCTTTACAAGATTATCTCAATTAACAAGTTTAGATTTATCTTATAATAATATGACACATCTGCCGGCATTAAATATTATGAATGGTCGAGAATTTTGGCTTGATATTTCTGGTAATAATTAGATTTAATTATTTTAAATGGAACTAACATTTAAAAATACATTTTTTTTTTCTACTTTATAATATTATTTTGAATTATTGATTATTGATTATTTAAGGAACTAATACTCTTTGGTGTCATGATGTCTCCCAATACATTAACAAGACAGGAGATAAACAGATTATTTTTAATCGTGAAAATGAGACAGTTTGCTCAGCTAGTAAAACTTGGAGATGGTTCAATACTACTGAGCAAGTTCCATTGGAACAAGTTAGACTATTAAGTTTGGTAAATTTAATTTTTCTATCATAAAAATACAATTGTAGTCATTTTGAGTATAAAAAGATGCTATTTTTAATTATTATAATTACTAGCTTCAAACTGAGTGTCCAAAAGGAACAACTTGGCAATGTCAATGTAGTTTTATTAGACTTAATATCGTACAAGGAGAAAAACCAGTAATGGCTGTTGAAGTTGATTGTAGTGGTAATCAATTAACTAGACTACCTCAACGTCTTCCACCTAATACAATCGCTCTTAATGTTTCTTACAATAACGTAAGTAAAGGCTAAATTTTTGTTTACATTAATTATTTAACTAGTAACCTTGCAGTCACTATGTGACTGCCGGGACTTGTGAATTATAAGTAGATTAAATTTTGCTTTATTTAATTCTGACTTGTTAAATTTCACTGTATTTTCTTAAATATTGATGTTTTCGAAAATATAAGCTTATCCCGATGTTACACTGATCAAGAGCTTTCATTTGAGTACCCACATGCATTTTTAATATATTTTTTATATATACATATATATAATATATATAAATATATGAAAAATTGATGTGGGTACTTAAATGAAAGGTCTTGATGAGTGTAACATCGGGATGAGCTTATATCTTTGAAAATATCAGTAGTTCTCAAGATACAAGGTCATTTCTTAATTATGTATCTAGAGATAAAGCCTTTTTTGCAGCCTAAATACTTATCATAAATTTACTATCAGTGAGAATGAAATAAAACCTTATCTTATTCTCTTAATAATATACATAATTAACTCCAAATTTTTGCAATACATTGAATAAGAATTAATATTTGTGATTCGTTATAGATAACAACCCTTGATGAAATAAGTGGAAATTTATGGTACCATGATCTTCAGAAATTTTATGCTGACTACAATAACATTACGTCGATTAATAAAATTGAAGGATCGAAATTTTCTGATAATTTTGAGTTTTTAAGTCTCCGCCACAATAAAATTAAATCAGTACGTGTATCATTATATGTCATAGTTTAAAATATTTTTCCGATTTATTCAATGATTAATAATATTTTTATTGAATTTATTTAAAGGTACCAACGTACATTTTAGTACCTAATGTTCACAATAAAAATCATCTTAGTCATCGATACGTAAAACTAGGTGGTAATAAATTGCTTTGTAATTGTAACACAGCAAAGTATTTAAAACCATGGCTGCAAACAAATATACTTGATCCTGATGAGGTTCTTTGCGAAAATGTTAAGGAAAAAGTTGTTGACTTAGAACCGTCCAAAATGTGTGTTCATCCGGGTGATTGGACAGACTATATATATTACTTGATTGCATTTGAAACATTAATGCTAATAAGTCTTATTGCTAAAGTATCTTATGATTATTGGATTTTCAAAACTGCAGGATATTTACCTTGGCCGGCAAATAAAATGCCGAAACTACCTTGTGATTGGCTGTGCGAGGCATAAACCATAAATATATATGTATATAGTTATCCATTTATTGACCATATATTTTTAAAATCATATATTGAGTTTGTTACAAACAAAAAAATTTATATATGTTGATCTAATCAATAATCAAAAAAGTGATATTTTTAAAGTAAATTAATAACTTTTAGCAGAATATTTTTATATATATTTTATGATGTAAGCTTTTAATTGAACAAATTTACATTACTTTGTATTAGTTATTTGTACATAAGAAATTAATTTACTCGATCAGACTGATGCTCTTGTTAAATTTTTTTTTTAATTAATAAATATTGACGGAACAACAATCTTGTTTTTTTAATTAGTTATAAAATTTTAACGCATGATATTTTGTCAAGAAAATTTAATTTTATGCTCGAGCAAAAATATTATACATTTCTATGATCTTAAAATAAATAATTTTCTCATATAAATATCCAGTTTTTATTTATCATCTATATTTATTTATTTCATGTTTATTTTTGTTCTTAGATAATTTATTAACGTTTATGATTTCAGTAAATTTATTTAGTTCTTTATCTTTATTTGCAAATCTTTCTTTATATAAATCAGCATACACATATTTATTTGTTTAACAATTTTTTCTCGCTGAATAAACAAGAAAAATTAAAAATACATTTTTAATCATATAATAAAAGTTTTTAAAGTGCGCAAATAGAGAATTTCTTAATATTTATTCAAAAAATTTTGTTTTTATAATACTTATTTTATTTTTATACTTCATAAGTTTTCAAATATTTTATTAAAATAATTTGTCAATCCAAATATGGTTTAATATATTATTTTAACTTATTTTAAATTAATTAAGCGTTAAAAAAAAAAAAAAACATTATTACTATCTGCTAAATTGATGACATTAAAGTTAGCTGTTACTTGACAATTTTCTAATTTTTTTAACAAAAAAATTTGTTCTAAAAAATTGTTTTTAAGAAACTGCATTTTTTATTTTATTAAATTTCTACAAGTCCATTTTTTCAATATTTTTTTTTTTCTATAATTTATTTGTTAAAGAAATTTAAAAAATTGTAAAGTGACAGCTAAATTTAATGTCATGTTAAATTGATAAAAATTAATTTAACAGATATTTGATAATTTTTAGAACTTTTGTTAACGAATGAATTGTGGCAAAAAAATAAGAAAAAAAAAATTGACATTTAGAAATTTTATAACTAATAGAATGCAATTTTTTAAAAATAATTTTTTATACTTAATTTAATTATTAAATAACATTAAAAATTAATCAGGTGACAGCTAACCTTAATGTCAAGCTAAATTGATTCTCATCCAACTTTATTTTTTCATAAAAGATTGACAGTTGTTAGCTAACTTCAGTACCATTGTGTAAAAACTATTTACGGCTTCAGTACTGCCATCTGTGAGTTCAGTTAAAAACATATTTGAGTTTTGTTTATTTTTCAGTCATATTTAGATTTTTTTTCATAATAATAAAATTTTTAACTAATTAACATTGACGATAATATTTTTTTTTTTATTGTATCACGTAACCTTGATAAACTTGACGATTAAACCCGCACAAACTGACTGTAAAAACTGTTAGATAATATAAATAAAAAATTAAATAATTAAAGTGACAAATTAAGGTTTATTCTTGCAATAGTTGTGATGTTAAAATGGCAAATACTGTGTTATTAATATTAACAAATTCATCAAAAGTAGGTAAATTATTACCAGTAATCCAAAGACATGTGTCTAAAACACTTTATATACAATATTTTCCCGACAAAAATTTACCATCTGGTAGTTATTCATCATTACTTCAATGGAAATTGTTACCCAACCATTACCAAAAAATTGCTAATATTTACGCACTAGCAACAACATTCTTGTCGAAAATAGACGTCAGAATATTAATTTCAAGTACTAAAAAAAGTTCATTAATCTCCACAGTGCGTCCTATTGAGTTGGTTATTTTCGACAGGAATTATAGTAAAGAGGATGCTAAAATGTTTATTAAAAATTGTATAAAAAATTCAGCAGAGCCGTGTAATTTTATAGCCATCAATGATCATCAAGATCCAGATGAATGTTCACCTGAAAATCTTGATGATAATATTAATAACAACGAAAACAAAATATATAATAATACAGTTCTTGGTGGAACATTTGATAGACTTCATAATGGCCATAAAATTTTATTAAGTAAAGCAATACTCAAATGTTCCAATAAATTAACAGTAGGAGTTACGGATAGCAGTATGATATCTAGAAAAATATTATGGGAGTTGATAGAACCATGTGAAAAAAGAATTAACGCACTAAGAGAATTTCTCAACGATGTAAATCCTAATTTAATTTATGATATTGTACCAATAAATGACATATATGGACCTACCAAGTATGATCCTTCATTTGAAATGATTGTAGTTAGTGAGGAAACCCAAAGAGGTGCTGCTAAAATAAATGATCTACGTTTACAAAAAGGATTAAATCAATTAGATATTGAAGTTGTCAAATTAGTTGAAGATTCTCATCATAGTAACAATGAAGAAAGTAAAATAAGCTCAAGTAATTATAGAATAAGATTGCTTGGTACACGATTAAAAGAACCGGTAAGTAATATGAGGGTGAATTCAGCAGACAGCTAATTTTTGAGAATTTTTAGATTAATTTTAACTTAATGGTTGTTAAAAAAATTTTTAAAATTGCATAGAAAAAACTTGTGAAAATTTCCATATGCATTTTTATACTATTTCTTCTGTAACAAATAAATAGCTGACATTTCAAAATTTTTAGAAATTTTTTATTGAAGAAATTTCAACTAAACTATTAAAAAAAAAAAATTCATATGTAAAAAACTTAAAAAACTACAAGTGCAATTTTTTAGAAATATTTTTTTAGTTGTAATTTAATTTAAAAAAAAAATCAAAAATTTTTAGACGTCTGCTAACTTCAGTGTTATATTTTTTTATACTATTTTTTCTGTAACAAATAAATTGTTTATAAATTATTAAAAAATTAAAAGATGTCTGCTAAATTCACACTCATTAAGTAATAATAGAGTAATTAATAAATTACACTAATAATAATGAGAATATAAATACGTTTAGTTTATTAATAAAAGCAATCTTTCATTTTTCTTGTTTAATTAGAATATTATCGGAAAATCTTTGAAACCTTATATTATTGGTCTAACTGGAGGTATCGCTAGTGGTAAATCTTCAGTAGCTGAAAAACTAAAATCTCTTGGCGCTGAGATAGTTCACTGTGATAAATTAGCCCATGATCTATACAACCCCGGCCAGCAGTGTTTTAATTATGTTGTAGAAAATTTTGGACAACAAATATTGACTTCAAACGGTCAAATTGATCGCAAAGCTTTGGCAAATATTGTCTTTAGTAATAAGGTAATTTATGTTAAGTTAATCTATATCACAGCCCAAATGCCAAAAGGGTGTAGAAATTTTTTTTTTTTACTAATTGGTTTATTAACATTTTCTACTTTTAAAAATAAAAAAATTAATTTCCAAAGCCAAAAGGACGTATGTCTTAACTTATACGCCCTTTCAGCTTTAGGACATTGAAAATTTAGTGACCTAAAGCTAAAAAGGCGCATAATTTTTTTTGCCCATTGCTTTGAATTGTGATTTATATGTTACTAATTTTGCTGCAAAATTGAAAATATATATTGATTATTAAATTACAAATAGGTATTTTTAAAGGTTATTAAAGTAAAAGACCCAGTTATTGACACTTGCAATTTTATTTTATTGAAAAAAAAAATCAACTCTAACAAATTAATAAATATAATTTTTGAATTATAAATTTTGAGAAAATTGGTTTTTTGAGAAAATTTAATTTTTTTAATTAGAATATAAAATTGCAAGTGTCAAACAACTAGGGCAGTGTCAATAACTGGGTCTTTTACTTTATTACAATTTTAATACGAATTCTGTTTAAAATTTCAATTGAAAAAGAAAAAAAAAACAGTTGCGATATCTAATATGGTTGTTGAGTCAGAGGTGCGAAATTCAACAATATTAAATGATCTGGATTTATTTTTTAGAGTTAAATTTTATATTTCAGAGCAAAATTGAAAGTTTTTTTATACGCCCTTTTAACTGTAGGCTGAACTTTTTCTAAAGCCAAAAGGGCGTTTGTTTTGAATTATGCCCTTTTGGCTTTAGTACGTTGAAAAATTTTTTTGACAAATCTTTACGTTTTCAGCAGTTCTAAAAATTTTTTATACGCCCTTTTGGCATAAAACCCTATCTAGCTGCTGTAATACGCTCTTTTGGCATTTGGGTCGCGATATTATTAAGAGAATAAGCGAAATTTTGTGGCCAGTGTATTTAAATGATGAAATGGGTTTTTATGGTTGAATTTGGTATCATTGGAAAGGTCTTGACCTGAAATTGTACCTTTTCAATGTTTCATATTCATTTCTAAAATATTGTATTTATTATGATGAATAAGTTTTCAAAGTAGCAATAAATAAATTTGAATTTTTACTGTCATCGTATAGGAAGAGCTTGATAAATTAAATAGAATTATGTGGCCAGCAATTCTTGATGTTGCAATAAGTAAAATTAAAGAATTACAAGCTCAAGGAGCAGAAATAATAGTAATGGAAGCAGCTGTTCTTATTCAAGCAAAATGGCAATATGTTTGCCATGAAATATGGACTTGCATTATTCCTCATGAAGAGGTAAATCATTGTCTTCTTATTTATTAAATTACAATTTATTCTAATGTAATATATAAAATAATTTAATGTGATAACAGGCAGTGAAACGAGTAATGGAACGAAATAATTTAAGTAAAGAAGAAGCTGAAATGAGGATAAAGGTTCAACCAAGTAATGTCGAGCAGGTTAACGAAGCAACTGTTGTCTTATCAACTTTATGGAGTCATGATGTAACTCTTAGCCAAGTCCAAAAAGCATGGGAATTACTAAATCAATTTTTATCTAAGCAATAATTTATATATAAATGAAAATTTTTTAATTGAATAGAGAAAGAGATTGTTAATACATATTTTTATCGTTAAAAAATTTTTTATTTTTTATATTTAAATAATTTAACTATTTTTTAGGATATCATTTTCCTCATGGTCATTTTTTTCTTGAATTCTGGTCATTAAAGTGCTCAAAAATGTTTGAAAGTCTGATTTCAATTTGTTTCTATTTTCTTCTACATTGCAATTTACTTGAGATATTTTAGCGAAGACACTAGCTGAAGAAATATAAGAATTATTAGCGATTATTTTTTAATTTATAATCAATTTAATACATACACAATCGTTTAGGTGCATCGGCAACTTGTTTATCTGATTCAAAAAAAAACACAACACAGTCTTTTGGTTCTAATTGAGATTTTAGTACAAAGTAGTTATAAAATTTTTCAAGTTCTTGAATTTGATCATCTGTTTTTTTATTATATACAAATATTAGTCCTTGTATATCTTTTCTCAATGCTGACCAACAATCTTCAAACCTAAAAATATTTTTTTTATAATACAAGAATCTATGGTAATTATTTACAAGTGAGGTCAATCCCATTTTGAGCCATATCTAGGTCAATAATTAACATGTTTTTATTCTACTTATTTTTACGGCGCATTTATGATAAAAAATATCGTTAAAGAAAAAAATAAAGATTTCGATAGCTTTTTGCCTTTAAAAGTTGGAAAAATTTTGGCTCTCATGTTTTTGGATAAAATTTCTATTTTATCTTTTTTTTTAAAAAGTTCATAAACAAACGAACAATTAAAAAAGAAAAAGTTGAAAATTACAATTTTATAAAAAAATTTGTTGAAATTGTGATAACTTTTTTTAAATGTTCATATTTTTATGTATTTAAAAAAAAAAAAATATCAAAATTTTCAAAAAAAAATTTAATTGAAAAAGAAATGAAAATTAAAACGGTGGACCTCACTAGTAAATAATTACCGAATATGTTTATTATTTTATTTATTTTACTTATGATCACCGCTACAATCCCACAATTCAATATCGACTTTTATTTTTTTATTTTTAACATCTACATCTACTGCTTCAAATTCTAATATTCTAACACCTTGTGAAGGACGATAATCATAACCCATTCCTGTGGCATCAGCGAGAAAATTAGCAATTGTTGTTTTTCCAGTCTAGTAATTATTTTTAATTTATGATTATTATTAATAACTAATTATTTGCGGTAAGAAATGATTTTAATAATAATACTTACCGCAACTGGGCCAATAATAACTATTTTCAACGGTTTCATGGTGATGTGTGCGCTCAAGAGTCAATACAGGGGATATTTGAAGAGGTAAGGAGTGTTTTGAATAAGGTTACCTTGGTAACAAAATACATAAATACCAACTCAATGTATTGACATTTATAAGTAACAAAACGTATACATTATAATACTTAGCAAGAAATCTATGAAAAAAAAAATAAAAATAAAAAAAAATGAACTATTATGAAATTGATTGGTTCCAGAGTTATTAGTTGTGAAAATAATAGCTAATTAATTCTGGTTTATGATAGCAAAAAGTAATAAATCCAAGTCTATTATTAATCTGGTACTATGATGGTACTACAATATGTTTGCTAATTGTAATTTTTAAAATATTGTGGGCCAGTTTTTCAATCCAGAATAAAATTTTATCCAATGATGAAATATATCTATATATTTCATTTATATAAATATACTGGCGATAATAATTATATTTTTATCCTGGATTGAAAAACTGGTTTTTTGTTTACAATTATGATTGATATGAATTAATCTTATTTATTGTGGAGTGTCTTGAATTAGCGTCTGGCTAGACTCTTCCATTTCAGTAGGATATTCCAAACCAAAAAGCCCTTTAAGAGCAGATTTTGCTGCGGCTTTCTTAGCGTCTTTTTTGTTTTTAGCTATAATAAAAAAAATATATTTATAATTTAAGTAAAATATTTAATATTATTGCTCTAATCAGGTCTAAATTCTTCTATAATTAATTGAAATCAGGATGTTATAGACCAAAATAATGCTACGTTTTTTATTTAATTTATTTTAATGACATTAAAATTAGCAGTCACTAGAGAATTTTTAAATTTTATTTAACAAAAAATTAGTTCCAAAAATGATTTTTAAAAAATTGGATTTTTAATTTTTTTAAATTTCTAAATGTCAATTTTTTTTGCCATAATTTTTTTGTTAAAGAAAATTAAAAAATTGTCAAGTGACAGCTAACTTTAATGTCATTTTATTTTAACGTGAGAAGTTTCGTTAGTTTTATTCTGACATCATCAGACACCTCAAAATTTACAATATAAAAACACATAGTCCTTAATTTACAAAAATTACTGCCCATGACATTTTTTTATATAAAAAAAATTAGAGTCTGTAATGAACAAAACGAAACATTCAATTAAATATATTAAGAATAGCTTTATTTATAAATTCCTAAAATTTCATGATTTTTTGATCGTTTAGATTGCAAGATATTCAAAGACAAAGTTCGCGATTTTAAGAGTCATGTCTTATTTAAAGTATGTACAATGCCCGGTCTCTCCAACTATTTTTTATTATATTAAAAAATTCTCTTAGCAGAATTGGAAAAAAAAAGTAGGAGTGTTGAAAAATGTTTTTAGAATAAGTTAAAAAAATAAAAGTAGCACTTCACCGTTTTGCTATCGAGATATAATAATTAAAAAAAATAATTTTCCTGGTCATTGAACAATTTATAGTAATTCGGCAATACCGTGTGGGGTTGCGGTCAATTAGTCAGATCGAACATTTCGAATTATCAAAACTCTAGAAAATTTTAAATTCCGCTACATTCAAAATTTATGACATACATTAGCTTAAATAGAATATCAGCCGAAAAATAATTTTGTAAATTATAAAACACCTAGCTCTTGAATATAGATAAACATAAATCTCATAGTCCTCAAGAGTTAAAATTAATTTAATTTTGAAAAAGATTCGTTCCGACGTATATTCATCCGAATACTCATCCATCCGAATAATGATTCGGCCGAAAACTACTCATCCAAATAGCTAAATATTTGCATTTTTCGGCTAAATGAGTGTTCGTCTGTTCATTCATTTTGGCGTAAAAATTTTCGTTTTTATGTTTTTTATTTTATTGAGACTTTATGACTTTGAAAGATTCTATCAATATAGCTTTAGTTTTTTCCTCTATTCAACATTATATTTTTCGGAATTTTTAAATTTGTAAAATTAATTATTTTTAATTGCATTTTACATTAACTTTCCAAGTTCTAGTAATTTATTAATTCGAAATGTTCTCAGTCTGACTAGTAGTTGACTGCAACCCGAAATAGTGTTGCATAAAAAGCGGGAAATTCAAATCTTTCACGGTTTTCAAGAACATCGTTGACAGATCACTAGAACTAACAGTATGTAATTATACCCTGATTAAAAAAAAGTATTGAGACAAAGAAAAAAGTATTGGTTTTCTAGTCAATCCAATATTTTTTTCTTTGTCTCAATACTTTTTTTTATTCAGGGTACGTGTGAACGTTATGTGCCGAGGCTTCTAAATTTTTATCCATAGTAAAATGCTCTGACTGTACTATACCACGCTGGAACTACGTTAGGAATTGGTTTCACATTTTTTTTCTTACCTTCACCACTGTAAGATGTTCCGTCAATGTCAACGGCTAGAGTGAAATATGTATTGGGAGGGTTGCCACGACGGTTTATCTCGGTATAAATTGTTCCTGGTCGCATTTGATTAAGTAACATCACCGGATGAATTGTTTCTGCGTTTGCTGGAAGCTTTTTTTCTAGTGGAAGTTTCGGCTCAGACTTGATTTTAACTGGTTGTTGCAATCCGGGTCGTGGTATAGGTACAACAGAACCTTGATTTTGCCATTCAACAAATAATTTGTACAAAGCAAAGCTGGCTAATGAACTCCATGGAATATCATCAGATTCTTCATTTCCGGATATTTCCATTGGTGTTGAACCAGTAATTGAAGAATCATCGGCAGATTGTTCATCATTTTGATTATCTTGGCTACTGGCAACAGATTGGTTTCCATCGCTAGCATCATCAAATTTTATTTTTTTAGCTGCGGCATTCATTTTTTCAAGAAGCAAACTTTTTAAAGCATTCTCGGCAGCATTCTGACGTGCTAATGGTTTTGAGAGACCCTGTCCGACGTAAGTTTTACCTTCCAACTATATTCAGTGGATAGAAAAATGAATAACTTTTAATTAAATTGTTTTCAAGTTTTTAAATAATTAAATAATTATAAATTATAATTAATAATTAATAATATACCTCCGCATGAACAAGGAACATTGAAGTTGGTACTGTATTATTTTCTACAAGATGAAATTTAACACCAGCCTTCATTTCATTCAATACCATAATCGCATTCTTGGGCATCAGAGTCTTTCTCAAACGCTGATTCATACGTAAGCGCTTCAACTTTCTGTTGACTTTAACTGTAAATTCAAAAAATTTTATGATTAATTTCCAACATCAATAATTTTAGTTATTTTAAAATATCCATTGAAAATTATCAGATCATCTGTTCACATTGACTCATTTATTATTCTACAATCATTCTAGTGAATAAACTAATTGTAAACAACAAATTAGTAAATGTACTTAAGGATTGGATATAAAGAATCTTCAAATTTGCGCAGTGAAATGTCATCATAACTCATCTAGGTGAAAAATTAACATTTTTTTTTATTCTGATTGTTTTTACGACTCATTTATGATAAAAAATATCGTGAAAGAAAAAAATAAAGATTTCGATAGCTTTTTTGCCTTTAAAAGTTGGAGAAAAAACAAAGCTTTTGAATTTTTTGTGAAACTAGAACGAGACAATGTACTATAATAAATGTCAAACAGGCCATTTAAAAATTTTAAATTTAAAATAAAAAAATTTGCATTCTAAATTATTCAAGTATTTAATATGTTATCATTGTAAAAATTAGCTCTGAAATATTGCTCATTGATTCTATTATTGTTCTCATTCTTATAAATAGTACAGTATTATAGAATTTTGCAACTATATTATTTAATCATTTGAAATTATTAACTTCCTTAAAATATGATGATGTTAGTCTTATATATTTAATATTGTTATACGTGTACTTTATTATAAAAATTATGTATATTATTGTCATTCGACTATTTTGCCTTGACATAAAAATTGAATAAGTAAATAAATAAAAAAAAGTTTTCTTTGCATTTCTACACGTTTCGTATAAAAATACGTTGATTCTAGAAAAAAAAATTTTTTTTGGAAATTAATTTATTTTTATCTGAAACGTCGAGAAATACAAAAAAAATTTTTTCTTCAAACTAAAAATTTTTTTAAACTTAGAAAAAAAAAACAAAATTTTTACAATACGCCCTTATTACATCTGTAATACGGTGTGATTATGTGTTTTTGTTAAATATTTCAAAGTTACCTAATCAAGTCAGAATTATGCTAACGAAATGTTGTAAATTGGAATAAATAAAAAGAAAAACATAAATTTATTTGATCTATTATATCCTGATTTGATTATTTGAAATTTTATAATGCTTAGACCTGAAACAATGAACATTTTTTTCTGTATTTAAAAAAAATATATATCAATAAAATCAAATAGAAATTTCATTCAAAAAATGAAAATTAAAATAGTTGACCCCACTTGTAAATATTTACCAAGTTAAATTTTTCATATTAAATTAATTAAGACCTATCAAACTTACCACCAGGAACTTTAATACGTTTCCATTTAGGTTGATCGGCAGTTTGTTGAGGCATGGGTTCATCAGTTATTTCAATACTTTCAGTTACTGGCGCAGCTGGTTGAACTACAGGTGGTTGGACTGGAGCAACTGGAGCAACTGGTGCAGGTTGAGGAGTTTGTTTAAGAATCGGCTTCAAGCGTTGAGGCTGACTAATTTGCTGTTGGTTTGGTTGATTTTGTCCTGGTTGAATATTCGGTTGCTGCTGTTGTCGTTGTTGTTGTTGTTGTTGCTGTTGTTGTTGTTGTTGTTGTTGTTGTTGTTGTTGTTGTTGTTGTTGTTGTTGTTGTTGTTGTTGTTGTTGTTGAGGCGCAGCACCTTTGAACTGTTGATTTGTCGAATTTCCGGGTGTCTTTTGAGCGGCATTTTGTTGATAGTTACCCTGTTGAATGTACTGAAAAATAGAGGGTGGGTCGCCGCTACACAAGAACCTCTACGGTTGTACTATCCCACCAGGGCCTAGCATCGCGTTAATTAATTACTAGCACTATGGGTTTTTACTGCACTTAGCTTAAACTCGCCAGTTGTTTTCCCTCTGATAATCATTAAATTCGATACTTGCATATTATGTACAAAAATATGTAAGTCGTTCATTTTCAAAAATAATAGATATTTCATAAACTGAATTATTTTTTATTTGTTGAAAATAAAAGTTCAAGAGTCATCGCTGGCAATTTATACTAGGTGAGTAAATAACGAACTTGCCCCTGGCGAAATGCACCTCCTTGATATTGTTGCATAGCTATTTTAACCTGCTTCAGCAGGATAGGGAAAAGTCGAAGTTCTAATTAGTTTTACATGCACAAATAATAATTTAAATAACCTTCCCAGTGTATTGTTTATTCGATTGAAATATTTATCAAAACTCTACTGTTTGATAATTTTTTCAAAGTACTTTAAAATGTTCAATTATAAATAATAATCATCATTTAAATTATTAAAAATCAAACATCAATGAAACAAAGATTATTTTCATTTATATAATGAAATATAAATTTTGTTTATCGGTATTCAAATGTTTGTTTGTGGGAAAATAATTTATTTAAATCATAACCTGGCAACGTCGCTACTATATAAGGTCAAATATTTTTTAATTGTAAAACTTACGGTATTATTTTGAGGAGCGTAAGAAGGATTCAGCATTGTTCCACGACCTGAAATTAAGTATAATTTTTCAATACAAACTTATATCTTTTGTGATCTATCTTATTTATCAGACTATTTACAACTACTAATTTATTATTTTTAATTTTAATCATTTAATCTGGTAATAAAAACCTCATATGTATATGGCCGATCGATTTGTATTCTATTTGAAATAAAATAAAATAAAATAAAATTTCAATTTAAAAAATCAATCACTAATAATTGATCAAATATTTTATAAAAATGAAAGTATTCAATGAAAACTTGTTATCAATATATTTTAGAATCGGAGGGATCATCTATATTATTAAGAGAATAAGCGAAATTTTGTGGCCAAGATAGTCATATGATAAAATCGGTTTTTTAAAAGTGATATTTAGTGTCATTGCAGAGGTCTCGACTTGAATTGGTGCCTTTTCAAGGTTTCATGCCAATCTCACCAATAGTCAATTTATGATATGTATTTAGGCTGCATTCGAAAATGCTCTATCTCTAGATACATAATTAAGAAATTACCTTGTATCTTGTGAACTATTGACGTTTTTGAAGATATAAGCTCATCTTGACATTGCACTCTTCAAGACCTTTCATTTAAGTACCCACATTAATTTTTTATATATTTTATATATTTATATATATATATATATATATATATATATATATATATATATATATATATATATATATATATATATATATATATATATATATATATATATATATGAAAATATATAAAAACGCATGTGGGTACTCAAATGAAAGCTCTCGATGAGTGTAACATCGGGATGAGCTTATATCTTTGAAGTCGTCAATATTTAAGAAATCACAGTGCAATTTAACATAATTAAGAAATGACCTTGTATCTTGAGAACTATTGACGTTTTTAAAGATATAAGCTCATCCCAATGTTTCAATCATCAAGACCTTTTATTTGACTACTCACATCAATTTTTCATATATTTGTATATATTATATATATATATATATATATATATATATATATATATATATATATATATGAAAAATATATCAAAATGCATGTGGGTACTCAGATGAAAGCTCTTGATGAGTTCGACATCGGGATGAGCTTATAACTTTAAAAACATCAATATTTAAGAAAGTACAGTGCAATTTAAGAAAAGTCATTATTTAATAAAGCAAAATTTTATTTATTTATAATTCACAACTCACGGCAATCACATAGTGACTGCAAGGTTGCTAGTGACATGTATTCATTGTTATAGTGTTTGGTGATGATTAAGTGATTGGGTGTTTAACAAACAGCTTTATATATAATATTAAGTTTTTTTGTATAAATTTTGGATGACTGCAAGGCGTTTTGACTTCATGGCCAATTAAATTAATAAATAAATAAATAAATAAATAATAATAATAATCATAAATAATCAATTTTAATTATGGATACTGTAAATGTAAATGTAAAAATAAAATATTCAACTAAATTTTACTGCATTGCAGTATTGATTTTTTTTAAACGTGGTCCTACAATAGCGCCATTTTTTCCCCTTTGGAGTACATTAATATTTACTAACCAGATATTATTTCTTCTTTCATTTTAGATTAATTTGATGGTAATATTTTCTATCAAATAGATATATTGATAAATTACATAATTAAATATATAATAAAATATTTACCAGCTCCGTAATTCTGTTTGCTTTGATTGGGAGGTTGATTTCCTGGGCCACGGTTTCTGGTGAACATTTTGTTTAGAAGTTATTTATAGATTATAATGAAATTTAATATAAATTGACGATTTTTTTAAATATTATCTTCAAAGTAATAAACTTTCTCTTTTCACAATACCAGTAAGATAGGTTTTAGAGTATTTAGAGTTAAACAACACCTGTCTAAGCCGGAATGTTGTGGAATGTCTTTTGCAGTTAGTTCACCACCACTTAATGCCTTCCATTAAATTTGTACTCGACAGTTTCAGGTCATCCACACGAACCGGAAGTTTTTAAATTATTTATTACCGACTGAGATTTATGAAACTGAAATCTAAAAAATAAATTTTAAAAAAATTAAAAATTGTGCTTAATTAATTATTTTTCAATTAATTCTAAATATGATTTAAGTAAACATAAAAAAACAATAATAGTAAAAAATAAAATTAAAATTGGTTCAATTGTTGCTTACTAAAATGACCACTAAAGCCGACATTTAAACATTTTTATAATTTTTTTTATTGAAAAAATTATTATAAAAAAATTGAAAAAAAAAAATTCACATTTAGAAAATTTAAAAAATTATCCATGCAATTTTTTTAAGTATTTTTTGTATTTGTAATTTAATTGTCGGAAAAAAATTAAAAATTACTTAACCTCGGCTAATTTTATTATCATCAGTTGAGTTTAGAGAGAGTGAACTTGAAATTTTTTTATGACACTGAAGTTGGCACCGGAAGGAAGTTAGCGTAGAATATATTTTTTTTTAATTTTGTTATATGCCAATTAATTGCTCCTTGAATGCTCTTTCAGAATCCGTAATTGCTCCATGTATATTATTATTAGTTAATTAATAATTAATTTTTTAAAAAATTGCCGAGTCGAAAAATTAAAATCCTTATAAATAAAAAAATAAGCCACTTTTAATACATATATATATTTTTTTTAATTGCTCTCGATTTGCTCTATTGATTAGAGAAAAGAGTTATCTAATTTTTGCAATATTTATAATAATTAATTATAATAAACTATTTGTACGTGTTCATTGCTGTCCTATGACGTCATCAATTGTTGCCGGAACTTGCGGAGGGCATATTTACATGTATTAGCGCTGTCGCGAAATTACTCTCGCCTTAATGTTTACGTTTTGTTAATAACCTGAGGTTATTTTCACTCGAGTGAGGTTTAACTACAGTTTTAGTGCCTTTTAGTGCTAAAATTGGGATTATCGCCCTACAAGTAAAGATTGTAAAAAAGTTTGATCCAACGTCATCATACATCATCTATTTAGATATATTTAGTAGTGGACTTATACAGCTCACTCGTGGATCATCACTCAAGAAACAAGTGTCAAATTATGGATAGAAATTTTTCGTGAAATCATTACATTTTATGGCTGCTTGTACTGACCTTACTTAATAATCAATAAAGTAATTCTAATCATAGTAGTGAAAGTCAGCTATCATTAGTGATAGATAATGTACTGCCTGATTTTGGTCATGGGATTGAAATTGTGTTGAGTATCAGAGAAAACCACGTCGAGTAGCATGAAGAGCAAAAGTAAATGCTTCTTCGCTGCTTCTCAGTATGATTTTACTGCTCAGATTTAGAGTATTATAAAATTTGGCAAGTCTCTGTCTAAAAGTATTTTGATTACTAATTAACTACTTTAAACTTTTTTTATTTGCAGTTATTATCACCCGAATACTAGGTTTAATTAAAACAAAACTTTTAATTTAGATTAATTGAAAATCAATAAATTCCAAGATGTCAGTAGCATAGTAAAATCGTTGGAAAATTTGTTTTCTATTAATTGTTAAGAACAAAGGTAAATAGTTAAAGTGATTGGTAAGACATTTATATTTTATCTATTAAAAAGACTCGAATATTTACTGCTATAGACATTTTTGTTTTTTATAATATGCTTTTAGTATATTTTATTTACAACTCACTTTTATTATATCTGTTTTAGTTCATTGTGAAATTTGAATAAGTTTATTATAATCATCTGTTGTGCCTCATTCACCTGTATTGAATATCTGTGAACAGTAGCCGGTAGCTTCATTTGTTGACTTCGAGGAGCTGTAAATATATTGTGTGTTTATAATATAAATAATAAAAAAACATTTGAGAATATTGTCAAGTAACTCAGGAATATCTTTGAGCACGCTAATGAAAATCTAAAAAAAATGATTGGGTTATAAGTGTGACATAGAAGATTGGTCTGTTGTCAGCACAGAAAAAGAAGCCCTTGTGGAAATAATTCTCTGAAAAAACTCTTGACAAGTCTTTATAACTCTGAATAAGACTTTTCGAAATTCTTCACATCCCTAACTAAGTGAAGGAAAGACTTAATAAGTCTTCAAAACTCTGCAATACTCTTCAAAAGTCAAATTTTCCCTGCAATTTCGGAATTTCTCAAAGAGTTATTAAGACTTGATAAGACTTGTTCAGTTTTACAGGAAAAGAAGAAAATATTTCTTTTCAAAAAAAATTACGTATCAGAATTAAATAAAACTATAAAAAAGAATTAATGCATGTTTTAAAAAAATTTTTTTTAAATAATATTTTCATCACGAAAATACTTTGATGGGCATCGAATCACTCATAGTTGAGCAAGTCAAAACATCAACAGCAAATGAAGTGCACTTGCTGTTGGAAACAGATATTACTCAAAGAGTAAATCCAATCGGTATTTAATTTGGACTATCAAATATTAAAGTCAACTTTCTAGGTAGGAAAGAATTTTCTAACCACATGCCACCTATTAGAAACTAAGAACACTCAAAGATTCTAACTGTAAATTCGTAAACTAAAATATGTTAGGTATCAATTAATTCCAGCAGATAGCGTGTGGATAGAAAATTCTTTCCTACCTAGAAAGTTGACTTTAATATTTGATAGTCCAAATTAAATACCGATTGGATTTACTCTTTGAGTAGTATCTGTTTCCAACATCAAGTGCACTTCATTTGCTGTTGATGTTTTGACTTGCTCAACTATGAGTGATTCGATGCCCATCAAAGTATTTTCGTGATGAAAATATTATTTAAAAAAAATTTTTTTAAAACATGCATTACTTCTTTTTTATAGTTTTATTTAATTCTGATAAGTAATTTTTTTGAAAAGAAATATTTTCTTCTTTTCCTGTAAAACTGAACAAGTCTTATCAAGTCTTAATAACTCTTTGAGAAATTCCGAAATTGCAGGGAAAATTTGACTTTTGAAGAGTATTGCAGAGTTTTGAAGACTTATTAAGTCTTTCCTTTACTTAGTTAGGGATGTGAAGACTTTCGAAAAGTCTTATTCAGAGTTATAAAGACTTTTCAAGAGTTTTTTCAGAGAATTATTTCCACAAGGGAGCAATTGCCAGGAAACATGTAATCGGGTTTTTAAAACCTGTGAAGAAAACAATACTATCATCAATAATCAAAAGACTATTTTTGTTATCTACAATTCTCAAATTATTGTTTAGGTAAAAGTATTTTTATCTTAAATTTTATAAGAAAAATTGATACTCTTTATTTTGTTTCAGGATATCAGGGAGTAAAGATAAGGGTAAAAATCAAGAGATATGTAACTTTATATGTACTTTTATTGTTATCATAGAATTAAAATTTTATTTTTATAACAAAAATAGGTTTTACATATAAGAAGGAAGAAAGTGTAAATTTAATTTAGTACCGTTGTTGAGCAATAGTCGTTATTTAATTCACGTGTAAGTTTTTAGATTTTTTTACACTCGTACATAAAATAATAAAAAAAGCTTTAACTTCTCGTTTTTTTGGTGCAAACTTTTTCGAGTTTTCCTCAAAGTCATTAATTTGTGTCCAAACATTATTGATAGATCGAATATATGCAATATAGTGAGCTGTACATTCTGGATCATCAGGTATAAGGTACTCGATGACACCGGCCAACAGAAATGACATTTCAAAGCCGTCAAACGAACTGGTATTTCCTCCAGATAATATCCTGTTCGTTGTTTGAGACCGTGTTCAGAAAAATATACTGACGGTTCATAAAAATGTTCAACGTTGAGACACAAATATGAAGTAACATTAATTATTTTCTTTGCAGATACTATTTTACATGAGTCACATGGATATAGATGTTTTTTTTTCTTACTTCTTGAGTGATACACTCTTCCAAGGATTGAAGACCGTTTTTCCAAACTAATGCAGCGCCTACATTTAACACTGGTGCTTTGACAGACTCGAAGTAATTACATTTTTGTTGGTACAATATGTTTGTTCAGTGTTACAATCAGATTCACTCATAATCCATGAGAAAGTTCTTGATACATCGTCACAACAGTTTATTGAATAATTTTTTTCTGGATACTTCTTACTATGAAATAAATAACTGAGTCGTTTTTTATTAAATGATGCATCGGCACCAAATTCAGTATAATGTAGTAAACAAGAAAAGAAAGAATTGGGTTTAATTTGATTATCCACAAAAGTTTTAAAATGAATGAAATTTAAGTAAGTGAACGATAAAACCTCCATCAAGCTATCAAAAGGACACGTGTTAAGCAATCTTAATTTTCTCCCATTGATTGGGTATGCACGAATATACTGTCCGTTGCGAATAATTTTCTTTTTCCTCAATTTTTTGTTTTTCCGTTTTTTATTTAGTACTTTAGCATGCAATACGTCTACTTCTGGGAAAGGTGTTACATATTTGCCGCGTTTAGACTTAGGACTTGATTGATTTTTTACTATATTTTTTCTTTTCTTTGTTATTTTACTACATTTCAATCGAAAACTGGGTGGTTTTGAATCTAATGTTATAGAATAATGCTCATCAGATTTTCTTTTTAAAGAAAAGATAGTGTCATTTAATGATTGAGTCAATGAATATTTAGGACCAGGAACGTCTGACATTTTTTCATCAACAATCTTACTTTCACTTTTTATTGGGGTTGAGACAAATATTGGTTCAGGTAATTCTTTGATCAAACTTGAATTAAGATCTGCGTCTGAGTCAATAATTGGGTAAAGCGTTTCGAAATTATCATTGTAAATTGAATTTAAGTCCTCGAATCTTTGAAGTGAGTCGGATAAATGATTATCAAAAATTAAACCATCATTTGAGTTTGTATTTATATCTTCTGCTACTTGAATTGGTTCATCAGGTAAAATATCATCACTGAAAGTTAAATTTAAATTGTTATCCTGTTTTGCAAGTGACGTGTCGCTTTCTTCAGAGCTTAAAGTAGTAGACTGTACTTGATTTTTCCAATTTTCCTGTAATTTAAAAATTTTGTCAATAGTTATTTTAGTTTGTTTTTTATCTTTATGCTTTTTAAGTTCTTTTTCTTCCATTTTTAACTGCTCAAGTTCTGCTCTCCCTTCTTTAATTCTTGAAAAGATTGATCTTAAGTGTTTAACCAGAAATTTATCCAGTCGGACTAATTGATAATCTACTAATAGATTGCTTTTAGCGAAACTGAAGTAATTTTCAGATCGTGCTGATACAGGAACCTCATTCTCACAATTGTAAAGACATCTCATAACGTTTGACCACGATGGAAATTTTCTAAATATTATTTTTAAACTTGGTAAAATCCCAGGACAATAGTAGCTGTTAATATCATTATAATTTATAGATGTATCGGAAGAATCATCTGGACAAGTTTCAGTAATTAAGAGCTCTAGGAAGTCATCAAGTTCATCCGTTTCATCTGAGCGGATTGCAATATCATCTTCTTTTATACCTTCTTCAAGACAAGATAAATGATGTTCACAAGACTTTTTTTCTTCACAAACACTGACTTTTTTCAAATTTTTGTAATCTATACTTTCATCAAATTCAAAAGTTTTTATTTTATCTAATAACCATTTAATCTCATTAGAACAGTTATGATTGTTTTGAGATACCTTTAAAACGGCTCTCATTAATTTTTCCAATAAACGAAAATTTTCGATAGTTGTCATCAGGCCAAAAACACGTAAGTAGAAATCTTTCACCGCAGCATTAACATTAACGAAGCAACATAAGCGTGAAATCCAGTGGATAAAATGGGAGATGTCAATCCGCAGGTAAGGTTGGACTAAATTTTTAGACTTATTAGTTAAGAAGCGATAGCACATCAATAAATATTGATTGTAAGTTAAATTATTCGAAGCCAAGCAAATAGCACTTTGAAGTGGTTTTGACATATCCGTTACGATCTCCAGTGGAATCTGAGCACCATTTGAAAACCAGTCTCGCAGCCAAAGACTGATGATTGAAGTATCATGACGTTCAGAGAGCATTTGACAGACCGGGACAATTAATTTCCCAATGTACGTCACGACTTGATATAAAAAAATTGGACCATTAGAATAATTATCTTTTCGAGGAATTCTTCGAACTATGCTTCCCGTAGCATCAATGGAAACACAAGGATTGAAGGTCAGTAAATCGTTATAAACTTCTATTTGTTCAGGTGTCCAATAAAATAAAAAGAACTTGTCTTTTCCAGATTGATGAAGCGCTGGTTTGAAATCTACAGTTTCTCTTAACCTGTCCAGAGATTCCCATAATGTACCGTGAGTTCCGAGATCTTCATTGATTGCTTCTTGCCTGATTTTATTACAAACGACGAGACTTGGGATTATAGGTGGTATTTGTTGACCATACTCATGAAATTTTTCTATTAGCTTCGATCTAAAGTTTTCTGTTTTTGTACATTTTAATTGTTGTTTATATTTTTCACGTAAAGGCCCAGAAATATATCTTTTTTTATTATGAGCTATTTCTTTTGCGTCCAAGGTTATTATATTTAGTGTAATATTATCATTTTTACCAAAATTAAATGTTCCTTCGCCGTAAATGGCAGCCCGACACTTTTTAACGGTACAAAATCCATCTATTTTAATAGTAAAATTATTATTATCAGTATTGTCCTGGTAGATATTATGAGTTGTTAAATTAAATGCGCATGGTAATTTTTAACTTACATATATTAACTCACAAACAATATGTGTCCAACCTTTTGAAAAGACCAATATTTTTTTTTGTTTTTATCAGTTTTTTCACTGGGCTTTATTGATATCCATTGAGTTTCAGAAAACGTAATTTTAAAATTGAGAATTTTATCTTTGCACAAGTGATTATCATTCTGTGGATGGAGAGTGAAATCTTCGGATCGAAGCTCTGGCATTTCTTTGGAATCTCTTTCTTCATCAAGATTATCCTCTTCAATAGAGTTTTTATTTTTTGCTATAAAAGTTTCACCTCGATACCGTTTATAACTTTCGAAAATACCATTTCTATCCTGACGAACATAGAAATATAAGTTGGTCGGGTTCATTCGATATGTCCCAGTATCATATACCCAATGAGAACAAATCTCCACACAGATGATCTGTTTTTGACTTCAATTTATCTTGACTATTATATAATTCAAAATTTTTAATCACGTCAAAAATTTCAAAATGAGAGACAGCAGCTCGAGACGTCATTTTCATAAACTATATATTAATAATCAATTAATTATTAATTAATAATATCATCTTTAATAATCATTCATCAAATTGCACCAGTATAATTGTTTTTCTTTATAGATACTCCTTTATGTAATAACAGTTAATTTTTTAATGAACATTAAACAATCATTATTATTTAAAGAATTATTTGTTGATAATTAAAGAACTATTAACTAAGAATAATATAATTCACAGCAACACTTTAATACAGAGCAAATTCTTATTTTATTTATTTTTTTTTTCCAAATAAAGTTATTCTTGACTGTTAATTGTTTGATTATTATTATTTAAATAATTCTTTTTAATAATTAATGCACTACTAAGTATTAATAAAATCATATTCAACAGTAACACATTAAAATTAAACAGCGGTGGTTTTTTAAAGGTACGCTATGTTTGATTGTCAATTGTTTAATTATGATTATTTAAAGAAAACGAAAAACGGCACAGCGCGAATTTTAAAAAATTAAAAATGTAGTCAATCCTTATTTTTACTTTTTTATCAGGTATTTTTAAATTTTATTAGAATTATAAATTATAAATTACAAAAATACATATAATTATTATATAAATGTATAATGAAAACATCAAAATAAAAAATATTTACATCAACTAATAAAATAGCTTAATGGAGAAAATGTCTACTTTTAAGGTTTAATTTTTACCAAAAGTTATTCCTAACTTTTACAACACATTTATTATAAAAATTTGGAAACTTTATTTACAAATTTTTTATTATATATTGTTTAGTATAATTTATTATACTTATCTGTCAACTGTAAAAAATAGTACAGGTTGCAGGTTATTCTATTATAATAAACTTTATTAAAAAAATTAATGTACAAAAAAGTACTAAATTCAATTTTAATATAAATACAACAAAAAATAGATTGTCCAACTATTGATAGTACTTTAAACTTGGTTAGTTGATCATAATATTATTATTTTATTTTTTGTTAATTTCATTTATTTTACTTATTCAAGCGCTTACATTCTAAAAGCTTTTAGAGCATCAGTTCTTAAATTAATATAAGAATTTTCACTGTTTATCTATTTGTCTTTTATTTTTATTCAATGTAACTTAGCCATTTAGAATAAAAAAAAACCCCATTTAATTTATAACTAATAGTATGATAAAAACAAAAAAGGTACCATAGCTAACATCGATGCAAAAGAAAAGGATGCAACTCAAAGTGATACGAGATGCATTGAGCGTATGATCATAAACTTAAGCTACAGCAAAAGTTTATATGAGTTAATAAATAAACCGAATAAACGATCAATTTTCTTATTTGCCTTGGCAGAGGTATCCAAAAAGCTGATCTCATAGTTCCTGACAATTAATTTTCTTTTTCCTGAGTTGACAACAGATCAGTCTTCTATATCACACCTACAGCCTAATATTATTTTTGATCTGACAGATGACTAACAAATACAAATAAATTTAATCCCGCACGCCTCTGAGGTAGAGATAGTTGCTTCAAGTTGATGTTATTTTAGACAAATATTTTCATCTACTGCTACCGGCTACTGTTCATAGATGTTCAATACAGGTGATTAAGGCACAACAGATGATGATAAACTTAATCAATTTTCACAATTAACTAAAACAAATATAATAAAAACAAATTGTAAAATAAATATACTAAATGCGTATTATAAATAATATAAGTATTAAAAAAGTAAATACATATCCAAGTCTTTTTAAGAAAGAAAAAATATAAACTTTCTTACCAATTACTTTATCTTTTAGCCTTTGTTCCTAAAAATTGCTTTTGGTATGTCATATTCGAAATATCAATGGGAATAAATTAATTGTCGAATACAATTAAGCGCTGTTGATTTTCAGTTAATCTAAATTAATAATCCTGTTATAATTGAAGCCAGAAGTCTGGGTAATAATAGCTGCAAATAAAAAAAAGTGTGGCTATAAAAAAATGTGTAAAGTAATTAATGAATAATCAGAAGGTTTGTGGAAAAATTTTTTTCTCAAGAATTTAATTTCCCGTAAATTTTTTTTTTGCAAAAAGTTATTTCTTCTGATTTATGTAAACATAAAGAGACTTACCAAATTTTTATAATACTCTAAATTTAAGTAGGAAAATCATACTTTAGTGCAAAAGAGATGAATATACTTCATTTTGAATTTCTCCGCCAGAAAATGTTGATTGGAGCGCTCGTCAAAATTTTATCTTTCAAATTTCTATTGGAAAAAAATTTTAATTCTATGATAACAATAAAAGTACATATAAAGTTACATATCTCTTGATTTTTACCCTTATCTTTACTCCCTGATATCCTGAAACAAAATAAAGAGTATCAATTTTTCTTATAAAATTTAAGATAAAAATACTTTTTACCTAAACAATAATTTGAGAATTGTAGATAACAAAAATAGTCTTTTGATTATTGATGATAGTATTGTTTTCTTCACAGGTTTTAAAAACCCGATTACATGTTTCCTGGCAATTGCTTCTTTTTCTGTGCTGACAACAGACCAATCTTCTATGTCACACTTATAACCCAATCATTTTTTTTAGATTTTCATTAGCGTGCTCAAAGATATTCCTGAGTTACTTGACAATATTCTCAAATGTTTTTTTATTATTTATATTATAAACACACAATATATTTACAGCTCCTCGAAGTCAACAAATGAAGCTACCGGCTACTGTTCACAGATATTCAATACAGGTGAATGAGGCACAACAGATGATTATAATAAACTTATTCAAATTTCACAATGAACTAAAACAGATATAATAAAAGTGAGTTGTAAATAAAATATACTAAAAGCTTATTATAAAAAACAAAAATGTCTATAGCAGTAAATATTCGAGTCTTTTTAATAGATAAAATATAAATGTCTCACTTTAACTATTTACCTTTGTTCTTAACAATTAATAGAAAACAAATTTTCCAACGATTTTACTATGCTACTGACATCTTGGAATTTATTGATTTTCAATTAATCTAAATTAAAAGTTTTGTTTTAATTAAACCCTAGTATTCGGGTGATAATAACTGCAAATAAAAAAAAAGTTTAAAATAGTTAATTAGTAATCAAAATACTTTTAGACAGAGACTTGCCAAATTTTATAATACTCTAAATCTGAGCAGTAAAATCATACTGAGAAGCAGCGAAGAAGCATTTACTTTTGCTCTTCATGCTACTCGACGTGGTTTTCTCTGATACCCAACACAATTTCAATCCCATGACCAAAATCAGGCAGTACATTAACTATCACTAATGATAGCTGACTTTCACTACTATGATTAGAATTATTTTATTGATTATTAAGTAAGGTCAGTACAAGCAGCCATAAAATGTAATGATTTCACGAAAAATTTCTATCCATAATTTGACACTTGTTTCTTGAGTGATGATCCACGAGTGAGCTGTATAAGTCCACTACTAAATATATCTAAATAGATGATGTATGATGACGTTGGATCAAACTTTTTGACAATCTTTACTTGGAGGGCGATAATCCCAATTTTAGCACTAAAAGGCACTAAAACTGTAGTTGAACCTCACTCGAGTGAAAATAACCTCAGGTTATTAACAAAACGTAAACATTAAGGCGAGAGTAATTTCGCGACAGCGCTAATACATGTAAATATGCCCTCCGCAAGTTCCGGCAACAATTGATGACGTCATAGGACAGCAATGAACACGTACAAATAGTTTATTATAATTAATTATTATAAATATTGCAAAAATTAGATAACTCTTTTCTCTAATCAATAGAGCAAATCGAGAGCAATTAAAAAAAATATATATATGTATTAAAAGTGGCTTATTTTTTTATTTATAAGGATTTTAATTTTTCGACTCGGCAATTTTTTAAAAAATTAATTATTAATTAACTAATAATAATATACATGGAGCAATTACGGATTCTGAAAGAGCATTCAAGGAGCAATTAATTGGCATATAACAAAATTAAAAAAAAATATATTCTACGCTTACTTCCTTCCGGTGAAGTTGGCAGACAATAAAAATTATTTTAAAATTTTATAATAATGCAATTATTATAAAAAAAAATTTAATTAAAAAATTCCACATGTAAAAATTAATAAAAATTACTAAAATTACAAGTGAAAATTTTTAGAAGCATTTTTTTATTGCAATTGATTTATTAAAATTTTTAAACTTGACAGCTGACGGCTAACTTTAGCATTATAATATTTATTTACTTTTAAATATTCAGTCGTGTTAATAATTTGATAGAGGGAGAAAATCCCTAACAAATCCGAAGTTAATTACCTTGATAAGACGACTACTATTAATTTATTTAATTCATTGAAAAAGTTTTATTGGTGCCGAATTGAAGAACAAATCTTTTATTTTCTTTGTGAACCTTAATTAATTTATAGTATAATGTTTTTAACCTCAAATTTAATAAATCATTATTTTCATATGTTTAATCAATTTATGTTGGAGAATTATTTATTTAATTTCCTTGATTTTTTAACAAAACAAAACAATTTATAAATATGACTGACCAAGCAGACGGTGAAATAGTCGCAGCACAACGAGCACTCCAAATAGCATTTCAGACAATGCAGGAACGTTGTCATCAGCTGGAAAATCGGCTGGCTGCTGTCGAAGAGGAAAATATTAAATTAAGAATTGAAAAAGGTAAAGAACTGTCTTGCGAGCTGGTTATTCCTAATGATGATCCATTAACTGTTCAACAACTCCAGGTAATGATTTTTTTTATAATGCTGATGACATTAAAGTTAGCTGTCACTTGACAATTTTAATTTTATTTAAAATTAAATTTATTATAAAAAATTATTTTTAAAAAATAGCATTTTCTATTTTGTTTTAATTTCTAGACGTAATTTTTTTAAAAATTTTTTTTGCCATCATTTATTTGATAAAAAAATTCTTAAAATGATTAAATATCTGCTAAATTAAAGCTGTTAATTTTTAAAATTTTAATAACAAATTAATTACAATAAAAAAAAATACTTCTAAAAATTTTCACTTGTAATTTTATGAAAATAAGTTATGACATTCAATTTAACTGTCACTTGACAATTTTAATTTTATTTAACAATTAAATTTATTATAAAAAATTATTTTTAAGAAATTGCATTTTTTATTTTATTAAATTTCTACAAGTCTATTTTTTAAATAATTTTTTTTGCTATAATTTATTTATTAAAGAAAATTTAAAAAATCGTGAAGTGACAGCTAAATTTAATGTAGTAAATAAATTTAGCAGAAATTTAATAATTTTTTAAATTTTTTCTAACAATTAAATTGTAGCCAAAAAAAATTAGGAAAAAAAAATTGACTTTTAGAAATTTTAAAAAATTAAAAATGCAATTTTTTAGAAATAATTTTTTGAAGCTAATTTTTTTGTTAAAAAAAATGTAAAAATTCTCTAGTGACTGCTAACTTTAATGTCGTAATTTTTATTAATTTTCACATGTAGAATTTTTTAATTAAATTTTTTTTATAATAATTACATGACTATAAAATTTTTATATAATTTTTAATGTCTGCCAACTTCAGTGTCATTTTTTTTATAGTTTCTAAAAATATTCATTTTTGTTTATTATTAATTGTGTTTTTTTTTTAATTGTAGGAAAAAATAGAAGAAATAACGAAACAAAAATCACAATTGACACATCATGTCCTGATGGTGGCTGCTGAGAACCGGCAGCTCTGGAATAGACTCACCAGATTAACAAGAACTAACAAGAGTCTAGGAAACAAGTTGATAAAAATATCCGACACATTGAAGCAGAACCAGGCCAGTCAACCGAATAATGAGGTTTGCAGTATTAAAGACGTAACTTTTAATGTTCCGAAGAGTTACGACGAAGCTAACTCGGAAGATGAAAACAAAGATGTCAGTCTTGAGGAAATTTCTTTGAGATTGATCAATAGTATTATGTTGGAGAAATCTGAGCTCGAACAACAGTACACTGAAGTAAATTGTCTTTTTTTTATTAGTAATTAGAGTAACATGGAAATAAAAGATGTGCATTTTTGTTTTAATTGTATTTATTAATTTTTTAGATGCTGGCATTGCAAAATGGAGATGATATTAAATTGAGAAATGTTGGATTTGCATATCCGGATGATAATAACGATTCATTGCAACAACTTAAACAATATGAGAATAAATTATTTCAGACGAAGAATAATTTAGTACAGCAGCAATTAAAATTGAAGAAAGTATTACATAATTTGTGTAAATTAAAAAAAGGTAATTTTTTTTTAACTGTCAATTACATGTTTAGATAGATCATTTATCTATATTATTAAAAGAATAAGAAATATTTTATATATATATACATGAAAAATATATCAAAATTCATGTGGGTTCTCAAATAAAAGCTCTTGATAAGTGTAACATTGGGATGGGCTTATATCTTTAAAAACGTCAATAGTTAAGAAAGTACAGTGCTACTTAACAAAAGTCATTATTTAATAAAGCAAAATTTGATTTACTTATAGTTCACAAGTTACGGCAGTCACATAGTAACTGCAGGGTTGCTAGTTTTTATTAATTGATTTTATTGATTTGTTTTTTTCATCATATTCAACTTAATCAATCTTAAAATTAAATTAGTTTAATTTCATAACTTTTGTTCTTATTTTTAAAAAACTTGAGCTAAAAATTAAAAAATTCAATTAATATTCCAGACATGAAGTTACAAAAAATTAAATCATTTGCATAATTAAAAATATTTAATAATGTAATTACTCATTTATAAAAAATATTGTTAAGGAATTCTTGTTGATCAAGATAAATTTTAATTACAGTAAGCAAAAAAGTATGTCAAACTGGTACCCAGTTTGATTCTGACGACAGCCTACGTGAGCATGGATCAACACAAACAAGTCTTCCACCAGAAGCTTTACACCCGGACAAACTCGATCAAGGAACAGCCAAAAATTCAGCAGCATCAGGAAATGTCTGTCCTATATGTGGAATATACTTTGAGCCGAAAACTCCGTTTAACATCTTTCACGAACACGTTCTCAGCCACTTTTCATCAGACCTATCAACAGAGGGTGAATTCTTATTACCCTAATCAGTACCTTAAACTCATGCTAAATAAATAAAAGAATAAAATAATTCAAGCAATGAATTAAAAAAAATATTTATATGCAATGGGTAAATAATTTTATTTTATTTGTAATTAAATTTTATTTAAATAAAAATTTTTTAAACAATTTTTAGAGATATACTACAATGATTGCTTATGCTAATTCGGTAGGTTTTACTTCGGTGCTCTGCGAAGGCTCTTGAGTGGTAGGCTGCATCAAGTTTGAATGGAACCAAGCAGGTCTTGGCTTAGGCAACTCGACAATGCGTTGTCCTTTCCAAAATTCCGCTGGTTTTTTATCCTTCTCTCCTTCATACAGCACCACTACATCTTTCTCAACCGGCTCAAGACCCAAAGTATTGACAATTACGTCCTGCATTTCTTTGGTCTCTAACTTTACTTTGTTGTAGCAATGTTCTATGATAATTAATTAATTAATTTTATTAATTGGAGTATGATAGAAAGAGAAATTATAAAAATAAGCTCAAACTTACGACACAATTTGTCAGCCTCGCGATCATGACCGCAAGTAATACATGAAAGTATATTTGTTTTTGGAACAAAAGGCTTCCAATTGTATTCCGGGTTTCCATATTTTCTTTTCATACGCTTTTCTAGAGACCGACGGCTTTTTGGTACTGCCCAGAGTAGTCCATCTTTTAGAATATCCGTCAATGACTTAGAATTTTGAGCCGAGGATTTATTTTCAATGGGATTTAGTTCCAAGGTGCATAATGCTAAAAATTTTTTAATTTTTATTAATAACAATTTTCAGGACAATTAAAAAAAAATAAACTATAACATGAAAATTAAAAAAAAGTATAAAAGCAATTTTTTCTTTAATATTTTATCACTACTAATTGATTTTATAATTTTTTGAGAATTTAATAGAAGAAATATTTTTAATTTCATAAATTAATCAATTTTTTTTTTTTTTATAGAAAATGTTCAAAATTCATGATGCTCTGAAATTAATAAACATGCTGAATATTATATAAAAATGTTTGTATCATATTTGGATGGCCGCAAGAAGTTTTGACTTCATGGCCAATTAAATAAATAAACAATAATAATAATAAAAAATTTTAGGAATTTTTTTTTATTAAAAGAATTATCACAAAAAAAAAAATTTATTTTTAAAAAACTATAAGTGCAAATTTTTTAAAATATTTTTTAGTTCTAATTTAATAAATTAAAAATAATCAAAAAATTAAAAAACGTTGACTAACTTTATTATTATACTTAATTTTCATAATCAAATATCTTCTGATTTGTTTCATTTAGAATTCTCAATAAAAATATAAAAATTAATTTAGCAGATATTTAATAATTTTTAGAATTTTTTTTTAACAAATAAATTATGGCAAAAAAAATATGAAAAAAAATTGACATTTAGAAATTTAAAAAAATTTTCAATCCAATTTTTTAAAAATCATTTTTTGGAACTTATTTTTTTGTTAAATAAAATTTAAAAATTCTCTTATGACTGCTAACTTTAATGTCATCATTTTTTTAGAATTAATTTAATCGTTAAATAAAATTAAAAATTTGTCAAGTGACAGCTAACTTTAATGTCATAATAAAAATTATTTATAAACAATTAAAATAAACATTTTTAACAATATCAATAAAATTACTAAAAATATTTAGGTTATCCGGCGCACAGTAATTAATTATATATGAAAAAATAATAAAATAAATCACCTGGTGGGAATCTTGTGCCAAACAAATACCCCAGTGTCTCCTCGACTCTATACAACGCAAAATCCAATTTTTTCAAAATACTCCTGGCCATTTCAAAATTCAAAAATGAAACTCCAAAATACCTGCACTTTTTTGCTCAACAAATAAAAGAACCAATAAAACTAACCATCCCTTGCCGAGTAGTTCTTGCGGCCGCCACCAGATGTCACCGCCTACCTAAAAATAACTCAGCTGATTTGTTACGAAACATCAGTTTTGCTCGTGTGCTGTGTGCCTGTGTGATTGTGGTCATCTCGTGCTCTTGCTCACCCTCAATTTCATCAATGAAAATAAAAGTGTCACACCGTCATCAAAGGCTTCAAGACAACTATTAATTTCACTTGAGCCACCCGCACCCGCAACGCATCAACTGAAGGCTTGATAACTCCAAAAACAAAATTCATCGGGTCAAAAAATATTTACGTCATCTGGGACAACCTGGTGCTGTCAATAACAACCTAGATGACTTACACCACCTTGGATTTATTTCAACAAAGTAATTAAATTAAATCGATTCTAGTGCTGTGATAAAGAAATCAATTATAAAATCATCAAGATAAAAATTATCAGCGTCTTCTAGATCAGGATAACCTGGAGAAAATTTATATTCAAAGCAAGAGAAAGAAATATTTAATCAAAATTAAAATTAAAGGTAATGATAATAACAATACTAATAATAAAGTTAGCCGACGTTTTTAATTTTTTGGTTTTTCTAAATAATTAAATTAGAACAAAAAAATATTTTTAAAAAATTGCATGAGTAATTTTAAAAATTTTCTACATGTAAAATTTTTTCTTTTATTTTTTTTTTTAATAATTTTTCAATAAAAAAAAATTCTAAAAATTTTTCAATGTCGGCTAACTTAATTTTCAAGATAATAATAAATTTAAATTAAATGGCGGGAACTAATAAAAAATTCAAATTTTCAGATTTGGAAAAACAGCATCCGAGTGATATCCTGAGTTGTCAAGCTCTAGAGCGAAGTTGAGGATAAAGGTAGTCCGCTGAAAATAAAGTGGTGGGATAGCTTTTTGATGAATAAAAGGTGGGGAAAGACGGTGATGGTTATACTCTCGAGAGTAAGTTTGAAAGTTCTCATTGCTCGGGACGTTGTTCTACCAGACAACGTGGATTTTATTTATTATTAAACCTACAATCGCGTGTACGTGTTATGGCGTGTATTACGGGTTCCTCGGGTCGGCTCTGTGCTCGGGTCGAAAAATTGTGTCAACAGTCTGGACGATTCGTCCACTTTTGCACCAGGAAAATTACCACAACAGGTGTTAACGAAAAATTACACCAACAAGTGCAACCTATTAGTCTAGTACAATCATGCCGAGTAAGTTATTATATATTTAGTATTGATCAGTAAGCTCTATGATATTCAGTTGCTATTTACAATGAACTTTAATTATCAACTTTTATTGCAAATTTAAAAGTACCCGGATAATATTACATTAATATTATATACTTATTTACGTAATGGACTAAAAATGTTAATTTATTTTAATAACTTGTCAATTATTTTATTGACGTATTCAAATTCATTGTGAAAGTTTTAACTGAATAATTATTCTTAAACTTTTTTTATTCGGTTGTAATTTTAAGTATATAAATTTATTTAATTTTTATTGCTAATTATTTGTATTTTTAGCCTGGGTTGACATAACCTAATGCTATACTACTCGCAAGTTAACATTTTGTCATGCAAATATCTAAAAATTAAAGTATTGCGGAAAAATTAGCAATTTTATGGATTTTTTATTTAATACACAAATTATGTAATATTTTGAAATATTAATGACTTTGAACAAAATTCTTTCGGGCATATATAAATTTTATTTGATATTATATAATAGCAATAATTTTAGAGCACGAGTTGCATTGACACTATGAGAACGATAAGAATTTAAATCGCGCGGGAATTTACCTTTTTTTTTTTTCGCTGATATTTAAATTTATCCGAAAATATTTGAAACTGAATAAGTACTCACTGACGATTGTTTATTTATTTATTTATTTATTTATTGTAAATATGCATTTAAATGTTATTCGCGGAATTAAATGAGAGCCACGTGAAATCACAACGTTTTCTAGCACGTGAAAGTCATACGATTTTTTTTTAGGTGAAAACTCGATAGACATTTGTGATTATTACATGTGTGTGTTTATTTTATATAAATACACTTGTGTATAATTATTTTTTATAATTTTTATTAGAAATTCGATTTTAATTACTAACACTCATTTTAAATTTGCCGCTTAAAAAAGGCGCGAAAATTTGAAATTCATTTTTTTTTATTTAATTTGAATAATTAAAAAAGTAATTATTGATTAAAAATTTTAGTTAGAATCAATAAAAATGATGGATTCGTTTTTTTTTATTTATTTTTTTTTTTATTTTTATTAATATATATATATATATGCGCGCGCGCGCGCGCGCGTGTGTGTGTGTGTGTGTGTATTTATATGTTGAGTTAAAAGAAAAAAATGAAAGTTATGAGAAGTTGGAAAGCGGGTGATTTTGAAATGGCACCGAAAAATGTTACTCGTCTTCGAAATAAATTATTATTACAAGAACGTAATAGTTTATAAATATATAAATACACATACACATACTTATATATTTTATTTTTTATATTTATTATTATATAAGTGTATTTAAAAATTATATTTTTATTATTGTAATTACAAAGTGCGTAATCAAATTAAAATTTTTTATTAAATAAAATTTTATCGGGTGGGTTAAAATTTTTTTGTGTCAAAGGAAAATAGTTAATAAAAATAATTAAAAGACAAATTTGTCTGGCAATAAATAAGTAGGCTAACTGGCGGATCCTCTATTCAATATATATACATATACATATATAAAGACTCGCTCTTGACTTTCTCGTACTCGATTACGATTTATTCTTTTCTTCGCACTAATTTGCTCTTTGTAAGCCTAAATATCTTTGTGAATCATTTAATATTATTTTATAAAAACGTAAATCCGACTAATGACTAATTTTTTATAACTAATACCTAATTATTATTAAATTATTCCAGACTTATCTGACGGAATTTTTCATTTAGTCGGCACGCTCACCTTTGTTATTTTATCGTAAACAGATTTATGATTATAATAATAATTATTATAAATAAATAGTATATTTATGAAATCGAAAGTTAAATTATCTGTAATTATTTAGAATTCTTTGTTTTACTCGGAAAAATAAAAGCAGTCTCCGTGAGTACTTGGGTTTTAATTATATTCAAATACACTTTCGATCTTTTATTGTACTGTTTAATTCAACGGACATGCACATAGAAAGAACCGAGACAATTGATTGACGCACTTGTGCGTTTCAAGATTCCGTACGCATTCGGTATAACTTAATAAAAATCACGATTACAATCAGGAATGCGGCATAGTTTTTTTTACGTCTTATAAAACTGTATATTTTAAATTTAATTACAGTATTTGATTTTTAAAATAGGAAAACATTAGTAAAACAGAATGACTAAAATTTTTAATACTCTTTTTTTTTTTTTTTTTTTAGTTACCAAATCATTTCACACAAAAATTTAATTTTTTTTTTAAATTTACTAAGATTTTTTTAATTAGGAAATTTTTTATTTTTACCTTGGATTAATTTTTTAATAAATTAAAATTAAACTTCTAAAATTATTCGATCCATTTTTTTACACAAAGTCAAATTCAAATTTTTTCAACTCGATTAATTTTCCAGTAATTTAAAAAAATTAAAAAATAAAAACATTCCTTGCTTTTCGTAGATTGAGTACAAAAATTTATAAAAAATTTCAACTTATTTTTAAAATTATTTAATAAAAACCTAACTTATAATGAGACTAATACCCAATTTTCCAACTCTGACAATTTTTGAGAAATAAATGATCAAATTTACAATAAAAAAAAATCTACAAATAATCGAATTCAAAATGATCAAATAATTTTATACACAGTCTAAAATTTAGAGTACAAACTAAACTTAAGAATTTTACCAAAATAAATTAAAACGAATGTTTTTTCAATTTTTACTAACAAAAAATGTTACTATTAAAAAAAATAAAAAAAAAACAATAACAATAATAGCGGAAAAAATTTCTTAATCACAAAATATTGAATATTTATAATCGAATCTTATTGTTCTGTCATCTCTCGACGGAATACGTGAAATAAATAAATCATCAAGTAGCTGACTATTGATGATTATAAATCAATAAAAAATCTACAAAATTAGCATACTAACTTTTTACAAACTTTAGCATTCAATTGTTAGACTCCTTATGCTGTGACTTGATTAATAGATTCTGGAAATCGACTATTGTTTACTACAGTCATTAACCACTTTACTCACGATAATTACAACAGCAACAACAATAATGATAGGAACATCAATTCTATTGTTCGAAGATTTGCTAACTTTATTTCAATGATGGTTCTTATTTGGCTGTAAGAAAGTTTCAAGGTTAATTACAAGGTCGTCCAGTTTAGATCACCAATTTCCTTTAAATATATCTTTATAGTTTTAGAGTTTCACTTATCTATTTTTAGTTGTAAATACGGTAGAATGATGATGGACATATTGGGATTTAGAACGATTGATTAAGTACCCGAGTGTCCTAGTTACCAATGAAGAAATTTGATCTTCACCATAATTTTTTATGTTATTTCACAATAAAAATTCTTTCGCCCTAACATTCATTTTTTAGCTCCAAAAATAATTTTTCTTTCTTTTTTTTTTTTGTCTAAAAAATGTTGGATTAATTATTATTGTTGTAGTTATTGTAATTATTGCTAATACTGTAAACATATCACATGACAGTACAGCCATGTAAAACCAGTATAGTATCTTTCTCTTTTTTTTTGCTGGTGATATTTATACTCAACTTGCACAATTTCATCCATTACATTCTAGGCTTCAATTTAGATTTTTTTTTTATCAATTATTTAAAATTATAATCACATTCTTTAAATATTTATTAACACTTTGATTCTAGTTTATGTCATTGACAATTTTATTAAATAATATTTCATCAAACGGGATTTTATTAGCCGTTTACTTAATTTTTTCATTCAATTATTGACCTACGAACTGGTTTTTTTTCGTCAATAAAAATTTGTTTTCAATTATTTTATACAATAATAATTTTTTTAAAATTATCGCGATAAGTTTTAGAAAATTTTCTTAAGCTCACTAATTAAAAAAGTGGATTTAAGATAAATATTATGTTGAAAATTAGACTTTTTCTTCGAGATATTCAGTTTGAATTAATTGAAAAAATTTACGAATTGAATTAAAATAATAAAAGTTTTTAATTTAACTTCGTCAATTCAATAAAACATTTATTCACTATTTTCGAATAAGGTACAGTATAGTTCGCCCAAAAATTTCTTTCCGTAATAACGCCTAATCAAAATATTGCGAATTTGTATAAATAACACCGTCAATCTCAAAAATTAGTTTTAAATATGTTTCCGAATACATTGTAAAAACTTTGCGGAGTGAACGCGGAGTAAACGCGGAGTGAACGCGGAGTGAATGATTTTTAATTGATTCACTCCCAGCGGGAGTGATCTTTACTCCGAGGAGTTAATTTTTATTAATAATGAAATTCACTCCGCATTCACTCCCAAAATAAATGAATTTAGAAATAAATAAATTTTTGTAAAGAAAATATTTTTATAAACCCTTTTTATATTTAATTATTAAAAATTTAATTTATTATTTTTAATAATATTTAATTGTAATTATTATTATAATGTTTTTATATTTTTTTTCCATAAATTAATTATAAATAGATAAAATTTTGCTTTATTAAATAATGATTTTTGTTAGAATTGCACTGTACTTTTTTAACTATTGACGTTGTTAAAGATATACGCTCATCCCGCTGTTACACTCATTAAGAGCTTTCATTTCAGTACCCACATGCATTTTGATATATTTTTCATATATACATATATATAATATATATAAATATATGAAAAATTGATGTGGGTACTCAAATGAAAGGTCTCGATGAGTGTAATGTCGGGGTGAGCTTATATCTTTAAAAATGTTAATAGCTCAGGAGATGCAAGGTCATTTCTTAATTATGTATCGAGAGATAGAGTATTTTCGACTGCAATCTAAATAGTAAATACTTATCATAATAAATTGGCTATTGGTGAGAATAATATGAAACCATGAAAAGGCACAACTCCAAGTCAAGACTTTTCCAACGATATCAAATTTAACCATAAAAACCCATTTCATCATATAAATACACTGGCCACAAAATTTTACTTATTCTTTTAATAATATAGATTATTATTATTATCTAAATTAATATTATTTTTTAATCTAAAAAATTGTATGAAAAATAGCAAGCTGCTAAATAAACAATTATTATTATTATTATTATTATTATTATTTGTTGATTTATAATAAATCATTTATAGTAAATTAATTTTGAGATTTTTTTGTAGAACTAAAATTCATCCTTATTTTATTTTTTTTAAAAACTGCGAACGCGGATGTTTTTCGGAGTGAAATCCGGAATCACTCCGCAAACAAAAACTCCGGATTCACTACCTACGCGGAGTGATTAATTACTTCACTCCGAAACTCCGAGTGATAGGAGTGAAATGGGAGTGAAATTCACTCCCGATTCACTCCGGATTTTTTACAGTGTAAGTGTAAGTGTTTGTGAAAAAAAAAATTTTTAATTCTTCAAAGGAATTAAAATAATTATGAGTTTTTGATGGAAGATTTGATTGTATCACACAAAGATACACAAAAAAAATTAACTTGAACCAAGAGAAAAATTCTTGAACCAAGAAATTTTTTTTGAAAAGTTTCATTGTCTTGAATCAAGATAAAAAATTCTTAAATCGAGTAATATTTACTTAAACCAAGAAAAATTTCTTGGTTTAAGAATTTTTCTACTTAAATCAAAAAGATCAAGTTCTTCAAAATCATTTACTTGATTCAAGTAAACTTTTTTTTCTGTGTACACTCTTAATCTTCAGATTTAAAATTTCTCTTCGCTAAAAAAATGAGTTTCATGACTAGATTTGAATCAAAAATATTTCTCTTTAACTAAATTTTTTCTTTCTTAGTTCTAGACAAATGCAATCAAAACTTGTCATCTTTTTTTTTATACATGAATTAAATTTTGAGACATAAACACTTTTAAATGTAAATTATAACTTAACTTCTTCATGAAATGTAATTTGTGTAATTTTTGATCAACTATTTTTTTTTTTTCCCAACATACCAAAAAAAAAGTCCCATCACCCTTGAAAATGATTTTTCATTAAAAAATTATTCGGTAATAAAATGGAAGGTAGTTAATAAGGAGTTATAACCGTGTAATTACCATAATTTCGAGTATTTAAACGGTTAGTAGGTCAATATAATTTAAAAAACCAACAGAACAGTCAGTAGGTATTTAAAGTTCTTTGGACAATGTCTTTGTCAAAGATGATAAATGATTTCGTAACTAAAAATATATATCGGTAGGATGCAACATTGCGAGATCATGTAAATATGTCTTGGTATTTAATTGTACGTGCATCATGTTTAACAGTTGCATCGTACGACGTCACATACACACTTACATTGATACTATACACAAATATATACATAAACATTTATTACTGTGCCGTGAATTAAATACAACAAGTGAAGTGCAATGAACGTACGAGCTTTCGCTCCGTCGAAAGCGAAACGTAAATCCTCCCGTACTACATACACCAATATTATACTTAGTATAATACTTATACTACTTATACTTTACTACACTACTATAATTTAAAAGTATAAGTAATATAACTAAACTAAAGTAAAAAAGTAAGGAGTAAGGTCGAGTAACGTCAAAGAACTCAAGTTTGACCTCATTTAATTTAATGCTCTCCACAGAATATGCTATTGTTTTTCTTTTTCTTCTTCAATACTTAAGATTAGATATCAATCTAAAAAATTAAAAATTTCTTTCAGACAATTTTAATTGTCCATTCTAATTGTTAAATTAAAAATATTGTAAATTATCGCTTAATCGTGTGCGTTTTATCACACTGAAAAAACAAAAAAAAAAAAATATTTAATTCAAGAGAAATATTCCTAATCCAAGAACAATATTATTTTGAAGAAAATTTCAAGTCTTGGTTCAAAAAATTCTTGTCTTGAAACTTGTTTTCTTAGATTGATAAATTCTACATCTTCATTAAAAGTATATTATCTTTAGATAGAATCAAATTCTTTATCGAAAAATACAATTTTCCTCTATTGAAAATGATTTCGCTTTCCTTTAAAAATTTTTCAAGAAAAAGTTTCTTCATTTAAGGTAGTTTCATCGCCACGTAGGTTTTCTTTGAATTTTTTAAAGATTTGGACTGATTAATCTTCAAATAAATCTATATCGATTGGTGCAGAATGAAATTTTGAACAAAACAGTTTTAGAGGTATTTAGGAACGTTCTAAGAAAAAACCATTTTTCTAAAATTTTTTTGAAATTTAGAGTACCTATACTAATAAGTATCCTCTATACGAAAGAATTTTTTTAAATAGCCCTTGCGACACTAAATTTTGAAATATTAGCATTTAAAATTTGTATATTTTACATACAAACCCTCTGTTGACCGACGTTCAAGCGAACGTCTATTTAATATAAATCGTACTTTTCTTAGGATTGTTTTAAAAAACTAAGAATCATTAATTGAAGATATAACAAGTATTTTTTATCAAAAATAACATAAACGAGCGGTATTTATTTTTTTATAAAAAATGTTTGAAGTTAGTGACTTTCGATATTTTACGTGAGTGGAAGTAAGTGAGCGATAGTTTGTAAAGAGAGGCAGCATTAGTGCGTGAGAAAGAAACCAATAGCCACAACCTACTGGTGTCTTTTTCTTATCTAGGAACGTTCTTAATTTAAAAGTTCGAGTTTTTGAGGCTCTTATACATTTCACATTTCATATTTAATAAATTTTCAATAAATTTATTAAATATTAAAAAATACTCATGAATAAAAGTGAATGAGAGATAGCATATGAAATAATAAGAATTAACAAAAAAAACTATACCACATTTGACACGCTAAAGTATGTGCGATGGTACTACTTTAGAAGATTAAAAAAAAATTCTTACTTACACCCATTGTGAAACATATTTCGACGTTCTAATTAGCAAATTATCTAACGTCATTCGAGATAATCTTCCATTTGTACAGAAAAACAATTAGTACAAAATTTATTATCATTTTAAAAAACAATTTAATATCTAATAGAGGTATATGATATTGGTTTGGATCATTCAAATAATTTATAATTAGACTATTACTACATTAAAAAGTTAAAAAATCACTCTCTAAAAAATAAGGAGTTAGACTAATTGCTAATTAGACCGTCGATTTAAATTTGTTTAAAAAATATGTTTAGACTAAAATTTTAATGAATAATTTTTTTCTCTTTATTTTCTTGATTTGTTTAAGTACATTTGTTAAATCGAGAAAACGTAACATCTCAAAACAAATTTATATGTTGAAAAAGAGTATTCTTCTCATTTATTTCTCCTTCGTGCTCTATTACCATTTTATTGACGCATGAAAAAATTTCGATTCCTGTTTGATTAATCGAACTTTAATTTATTAAATATCTTAATTGTTCGGCAAACAAAGGTCGTGCTTAAATAAACATTGGTTTTGGTTGATAAAACAAGGAACTGTTTTGAAAACAGATGACGATAAAGCGTACTCTTTGATTTGCACGGCATACCAGCGTGTATTTACTGATAATAATATGCAAAATCTTTGGAAACGTGTCTCCGATATCTAAATATAAAGAAGACAGGATAAAGGCTGAATATTTAATACAAAATAAATAAATCATTAAAATATGAAGAGTCATTATCTAGAATTACTTGATCAGATGCAATAAATTCTTTAGATTTATTTTATTCATTTAAATTTAAAGTACTTGCGCAGACTTATTAATCTAGCCTTTGTTTACTTTCACATGATTGCGCTTTCATAGCCTTGAAAAATAACAATTTTATTTACTAATCTTTTTGTGAAACTTGTAAATCTTTAAAATCTTCAAGTACTTTTATTTTCTTCATTAAATCTGAAGGTCGCTGACTGTTTAAATAATTCGCTACTTCCATCCGCATTCAATCCATTCAACCCAAAAGTTCATTAATTTTTGCATTTTTATAGCTCAAAATTTAGATACAAATTAATATTTTTATCACGACGAGTTAATTTAAATTTCATGTCCTGGTATTAAAACCAACGGGAATTTTTTTTTTAAACCAATAATTATTATGTTATTTTGCAATGAAAAGATCAAATATTTATTTTATTAAATCACTTCATGTTTTGAAGTCATCAATAACGTTGAGGATTAATTAAACACTCATAAATTATAATTTTATTTTACGATCAACTTAAAACTACATTTTTTATCATTGTAAAATTTTTAACATGTGTAGATTTATTGAAAAATTCAAAAATAAATAAAAAATTAAAAAATTTGTTTCTTAAAAAAATTAGAAGATCAAAAATGTTAAATTTTTAAGTAAAAATCATAATAAAAAAGTGAAAGAAGTGTTAGTGAATAGTTTTATTATTTCAATTGACCGTCATTACGAAATAAACTTTTTAGATTTGCAATAGACGTAATAAAATATTTAAAAATTTATCATTTTTATTAGTTTCGAGCTCTAGAATTTCAAAAATTTTTATAGTTGACCGTTATTGAGACCGTTATAAAAAAACAACGAAGTAAAATTTCTCAACTTTTTTTGAATAAAAAATTAAATTTTGAATTTTTGTCTAATTTGACCAAATTAATTTTTTTTTTTCAAGTCAATATTATTTAATTAAAGATACCGTCCGTCCATTATGAAATTTTAGATATTCTCATTTCCTCAACTATATTGAAGGTAAAAGGATCGTGAGAGCAACCTTGATTATAATTATTTGGTGTTGCGGCGCTTAAAAGACATTTTAAGTTAAAAAAAAAAAAAAAATTAACCAATGCCTGTCTCTATACTCACACACATATTCGGTAAAATATATAAACTTAATACAAAACAGCATCTTCGATCCTTGAGGAATATAAACGCGTAGCACGATGACTCAGTATGTGGGTCGACATCGCTCTCGGACACGCGGAGAAAGTGTATGTTTTCCCTTTCTCAAAAGTAAACTCTGTGCGTACACGATCACGATTCAATAAATCATTATTTTGGCGAAGTTGATGCTTAAAAAATATTTTTAAAAAAATATCAATCAAAATTGAGATCCATTGAACTTGATTTTTTTGCTTGCCAATCAACCATAATATTATTAAATATTTACAGTATTATAAATCGGTCATCCACTTCCGGCTTAACAATATAATCATGACCGAATTTTCGTCTTATTAATTTTTTTTAGCGCAGTAATATCAATTTTTTTTTAATTAGGCTTGTATTGTGGTAAATTCTAATAATTAATATTAATTTAAATAGAGTTGTAAGTCGCAGTGATGGGTCTATTTATCTTATCAGAATAATTAATTATGCGGTGGGTATTAAATAACAAATAAAAGAATAAATGTTTGAAGAAGTTAAGTGGCATTTATACCATACCAAGTATAATGCTCCGAAGAAACTCTAATCCACCTTTCTATTCGTGAAAAGCTGCACCGGAGAAATTTAACCGTCCCGCTATTGCATTCCATCGCACCCAACTTAATAGCGAGAGCGAACTAAATATTTTATATACTTTTATTTTTTATATTTTGTTTGCCAACAATGTTTATAATTATTCAAATATTTATAAAAATATTTTTAATCATAATAACAATAAAAATACAGATTATGATTATTAAATCTTAAAATAATAAGATTAATGATAAAAATTTTGATCAAATTCTAAATTGAAAATTTTATACTTTTATTTTTAAAGTTTAGTATATTAAAAATGAAAATTTTAATTAATAAACGACAAAACAAACTTTCAGTAAGGTAAAGAAATAATAAAATTCATTTGAATAATATATTTTTTAAATTTTAATAAATTATAATAATAATCACCAAAAATTTTTTCAGTCACTAAATTTAAGCTGATAAAATTTTGCTCTTTCAAAACGATTGTAGATTAAAAAATTATTATTATAATTACTGTGATTAAATATTTTGACGAAGCAACAAAAAATAAAAATTTTAAAAATTTTCGGTAACTATTTAATCTTCTCAAATGTAAATTGAATTGAACAATTATGCAATTTACGTAAAGGTTACTTATTACCGTGATACAACCGTTCATCACCGCCGCAATTGCCCTATTCATTCGATCATTAATTTATAATACGTCTATATAAGCATGTTTACTTTTTAATAGAATGGTATTTAATAGTAACAATAATAATAATTAATCTTTGAAGAAATAGTTCTTATAATTCAACAGCGATTATAAATTTTGAAACATTTCTTCTATGACTTATGGTTATTTTGACCTCGAAACTTTCTTTGTCAAGCCTTTCAATTAGAAAAATTGTAATGCTACCGAAAAAAATAAATTTTATTCTACAAAATTATTTTAATTGTTTAATTTTATAGTGTATTTCTTTAAAATTTTTTATTTTCTATTCAAACATTAAACAAATAAAAGTTTACCAACTTTTATCTAAAATTCCGTGAAATAGAAATTTAAAGTAATTTTTATAAAAAAAAATTTGCCGATTTTATTTGAATAACATTAGTACAATAGTAGTATTCAAAGAGACACGTTTGTTTTCACTTTTAAAAATTCAAATACCATCGCGTATATCCAATCGTTCTTGAGTTGAAATTAACGAAGCGGAAGAAGTCGAACTGGGACCACAGAAGGTAAAAAAATGTGAAAGTGGTCCACCCCGGGGCACAGGTGGTCACTTTAATATTGTATCTCGCTATCTTACATGTTTTTTTTTATTCCCACTCCCAGTTTCATTATCATTCTTACATATTTATTTAACTCTTTCGCGGTTTTATTTAAAATTCCATTTTTTGCAAAACTCTTCGTCGAATACAAAATTCAAAAATATTGAACTTGAAATAATATTTATTCTATAGTTAACCGAGGTTCTTGTGTCTGCCCTCTTACCTCATATTTACAAAATATATAAGAAGCCACAGGTAAACAGATTGAACAAATAGAAGCCATGATACCTCACGCCTCTCAGAATTTCATTTTTTGTGAGCCTTTATTATAAAATTACCAGTGGGAACTCCTTGGTCAGGACAATGAACGTCTTTAGCCATAAATTTAAATAAAAATATTAATTTATTCTCCGGTAGTCACGTCTGTCTGCAAAATATTTTTAAAATAAAAAAAAAATTCGAGTCTTTACTTTAACCGCGAATTTTAAAGAAATTAAAGTGCTTTGGCTTATTAATATTCATGTTCATGTCGTCGATAATTTGCGAATAAACTCATCCAACGTGAGAGTCAATTATACAAGCACGGCTTTCCACTCAATTTGCGTCCAATCTTGGGTTATTACCTTTAACTCACATTTAATTATCTTTAACTTGCCTTTATTTTTTGAGGTAAAATCAGTATTTTTAAAAAAAAAAAAAAAAAAAAAAAAAAATTATTGTCCATGCGTAAATATAATCGGAAAATAGAAACATTAAAATTTTTACGCAATTCCGCGGATTTCCGCTAGGTGGCGAATCGTCAAAAAATTACTCGCTAGTGGAAATTTATATCTAAACATATGTTAATCGTTCTAATGAGAATTTGCCAGCTGTTTATTATCGATTTTAATTAATTATTATAAAAAATCATTTCCTTCAATTAAAAGTAAAATTAATGATTTTGCATTATAAGAAGAAAAGCAATTTTTTTTTAAATATTAATCAGTTGAAATTATTTTTTGATGAATTAGTCACATTGCGAAAAATAAAAAAAATTTATGACTCAATGGTTACAAAAAATTGTAATCAATTATCTTCCTAATTTAGCGATGAGCAACAAAATAAATTGATAATTTCAAAATGAAAAATAATATAATTAATTTAAAAAAGTGGTTTACGTAGACTGTATGACGGCTTAGGTGAATTCAAGTTTTTATTTACAAAAAAATTATTTGATAAAAAATCGATAAATTAAATTCTTCAATTTTAAAAGATTCCAGATTATATAATCTAATTCTATCAATCTATAATTTCCCTGAATTGTTTAGAAAATTAATTTAAAAAAAAAAAAAAAACTCCCTAAATTTTATTTAATTTTAACACGTAAACCTACTGCACTTGTCCCTATTCCCATGCAAACAATAATTACCATCGATAGTACTTTTTCAACCTGCGTCCTTGATGTACTCGGCACAGAATCCGATTTACCTGAGGCGATTCCAAGTAAAAGTTCGCTTCATATTCTGCTGAACTTGCTTTCGCTCGCTCAGATAAACCATCAATAAAAATCTAAATATAAATAAATAAATAAATAAATACACTAAGTATATAAATATTCACCGCGAGTTTTTAAAAAAATCTAAAGACGATAATTAGTATTCGTAATGTACAAACTTGTAAATACAAGTTTGATTTGATTTGATTTTAATTCAAGTTCCAGCGGTAAATCCCACGGTTAAATATTTAGTCCTCACTCTCGTATGATAGTTGATAGTAAAATTACAAGATACGCTTGAGTACATATCTGACACGGTCATTGCTCAATCCAGCATAAATACTAATAAATGACTCTTCCAACAACCATCCATATCTCCATCGAAAACATGTTAATAACAATCTTATTTTATTTTATTTTTTTTTTTTATTTTATTTCTACGGTACAATAGTAACTTTTAATCACGATGCTTAGAACCCTCAATAAATCGCCATAAAATTTACGTGAAAATGAAAGAAAAATTTTTTTTTTAATCCGATATCTAGGAGGATAAAAAAAATAATATTAACATTATTATGCGTTGTAATGTTGCGAGAGCGTTCATAATTATATTAATTTTTTTTTGTTATTAGTATTAAGAGTAAAATACTTACTGCCTGAAGATTTATTTTTTTTTTGCGGTCATAATACTAGTAATTACGAGATCGTTATGTGAATGGTAGGATATTCATACGCCGTGTACATAGTACAGTTAGCGGCTTAGACGTTCAAATAAAACGTCTACGTGCTTGAGACATGTATTGATACTGATTACGGTATATCGATATTATATGTGTACGGTTCAGTTATATTAGGTTCATGTTGATGTTGATAGATTGTAGACAGATGGATTAGACGCACGTGGTTCAGGAATTGCAAGGTCATCAGTTTACAAACGTGAATTAAACAGTCAATTAAGTAATTGAGTAAATAATTTATAAATAGTCATTACTCTCATTCAGTAACCTCAAAACATAAATGATTTAATATCAATAAATAGGATATGGTGCTTGAAGAAGTTGTAAGATTCATTTTTTTGATTTGTCAAACTATTTATTTATTTTTAATTTTATTCTAAAGGTATACAAATTATTTATTTAATTTTTTACACCCTTTTTCCCCAATTATATATAACAAATAAATTTCAATATTTTTTTAAAAATTAGATAAATTTTTTATTTCTTAATTTCTACAAGTTGAATTTTTTTGATAAATTTTAAATATAATAATTTATTTATTAAGAAATCATAACAATTACTATACAAAAGTTAATTCCAGTAACAATAAAGATATTAATTTTATTTAATTAAATCTAGTAATTTTACTAATTTATTATTTTTTACTTTGTACCTTAGGATTTGTCAATAAGTCCAATTTTTTAGAAAAATATAATTAATTTTTGAAAAACTTAAACTTGAGAAAAATCGGTTGAAGTATATTTTAGCAATTTAGCATATAATACTTGTTTCAGATAATTGAAATTTTTAAAAATGTTTAAATTCCATATTTGGATTAAAATTCACATTAATTTTCGAATCTATCCGCTGAAAAAAACTTCAGACTAACTAACTAAACTTTGCATGAAAGTATTGTAACGACTTTGTCATAGATTCAATTTTTTACCCAGCATTTGAAACTTCAATTTTTACTAATTATTTTTATACAACTAAACACAATCTTTAGTGTAATTTTCACACCATTTGTGTTTTATTTTCTCATCAGTCTTGAGACTAATTAGTAATTACTAATGACTTTCCACAATGAACTAGTCATACATGAGATTACACGGCTTTGTTTTTTTTTTTTTTTCTAAGTATCGTGCCATTCATTTCTCATAATACTGATACGTTGATTAAAATTAAGTTAATTAAAGAGAAAAATCTTCAACCAAGAAAATAATTTGTATTTTGAACCAAGAAATTTTTTTTTCGTAAACTTTTCTATTTAATTCCTGAAAATAAAATTATTAAAAATAATTTTTCTGTTTTTGAATCAAACTTAAAAATTTTTTCTATGTTGAAAAAAGTTTTTTCAAAAAAATTTCAAATAAAACATACAATAATTAAAATGAATGAAAACAAAAAAAACGTGAAAATTTTTAAATTATGTCCTACAAAAATTCCATCGTGAATAAATTTTCCATTAAAAAAAAATATAAATAAAATTAATGATTAATGTATTATTAAATCAATGATTTCATTTAAACTTTTTTAATAATAAGCAATGATTAATACTGAAAATCTGAGGGAATTAATGACTTATTTAAAAGATGAAGCATTATTAATTAAATTGTGTCGCATTTACCTTGCTTGACCGTAATGGAATTCCATTATAAGCGCTTCTATTCTCCAGAGACGAATAAATGATGCTTCGACTCGTATTAGAGGCATTAGAAAAAATAAATAAAAAGAATTAAATGATGAAGAATAAGCAAAAGTAACTAAATGCACTTATAAAGGAGAGGATTGGATGATAAAATGCGGTCGCGTACAAGAAAACGTGAAAGGGTATATCGCAATAATTATCCGAGATGCAATTTACGTGTCTTTGCACACTGATATATCGGTATTTGTATTTATATTTGTACATATAAGCTTCCAATAAGTAAATAAATTTATAATCCGCCAGCGACAAATGTCACATGGTTAGAGTTTTTATTTTAATTCAGAGAAAATTTTTACAGGCGCGGTCTTGCCAATTAATATTATTTAATAACACCTCATTGTTTACTCAACTCAACGCATTTGAGTAACAACAAAGTGTATATTTTAAAAATTTACACGTACGCGTAGGTATTTATATTTCATAATAAATTCACTGTCGTGATAAATAACGCTATTTATTATTATTGTTATTTTATTTTCTTATTCAGATTTTGTCGCTTTATTTCCTTGTTTCTTTTTACTGTTATCGTTTTATTTAGTGATTATAATTTATGGAGTAATTTTTATACATTTGTGTTAAGGAAAATTAATTTGCATTTTTAAAACGAGATTAGACACGTTTCTTCGGGTCTAAAGAATTGTTTAGTTTATTTTTTTTTTTTCTTTCTTTGAGTTTAAATGAGGACACTGATAATTTTTTTTATGGAGATTTCAATGCGTGGTAGAGTGATAATCAGCTTTTTGTTACTTCAAAGTTTAAACTTTTATCTGTTTACATTAAATACAATGTTTTTTTAATCTGAAGTTTTAAATCTCATTAAATTTTTTATTTTATGGCTTTTTAATATGGAATTCATTCAAATTCATTGAGTAACTTCTATTTCAAAATAAAATTTCTCAGTCTTTTATTAGATAGATAGATTTGTTACATTGTAAACAGCAGTAAGAACTGCCTTTTACAATTTTTTCTTCACAATTGTACTGCCTCTCTCTATTTCACTGCGTTCGAATTTCTTTCAAATTTTTCTGCCTTTTTCAATTTTGCACATAGATATCACAACCTGCTCTTTTCAAATTGTTATAATTACTGCGTTATCTTTTGCGGCTGTGGACCGACTTGTGCTTTCTGTACTGTATTCACCCTATTCCTAACCTCTTTCGAATGGGCTTGTTGGAATAGTGGCGATGGGGAAACCACAGAGAAAACCCATGCCAGTACAAAGTCGGCTACCGGAGTGACCCCCGACGGTTGGTTTGGAACTATTCTAATAACACCGTCGGGGCTCGAACCCTCGCCTCACGGCATCATGTAAGAACGAACTAAAGATATAATAACTTAGCCCGCTCGGCCATTCTGCCGCTTTCTCAGTCTTTTATTATTTAATATCAAAATTCATGGTGATTGTTTAGTTTTACAATCCACAATTCTTTAATTTATACAAATGACACTTAAAATTTTTTTTTTATCAATCACATATTATGTCGTAATGTTCCTCAAAAATAAAATAATTGTTTCAACAAAAAACGAATTAAAAAAATGACTAATTCTACAGTTTAAACATATATTATTCATAAAATTACATTAAATATTGTTCATATTTTAATAAAGTAAAATATTACAATCTAATTTTTCTTGTTTTTTATTTTACTAAAAAATTTGAAGTATATTTTAGTTTAAAAAATTAAAAAAAACGCGCTTTATTAGCAACCAAACAAAAAAGTAGAGAATAATTTTGAATAAACTTAAAATAGTAATTAAGTGATTAACAAAAATTCATTTTATATTAAAAAAATGTGATATGTTTTTGAATAACTATTTTTAAAAATATCTACCAATAAAATATTTACAAACATTTAATCAAGTATTCTATACTTATTCTAAAATAAAATGAATTTTTATCTTAATCACCCTATTTTTATTTTAAAATTATTTTCTACTGTTTCGTTCAGATTAATGTAAAAACTTATTAAAATTATGATAATTTACTCTAAATAAAACCAAATTCTAACAAATTTTTAAGAATCAGTTGAATTAACTGTTCAAAAAAATAATTTTTTAATTGCAGCAATTCCCTACAATAGTAATAAAAATAAAATTAAAAACCATTCGAGGATTTAACGGGTTATTAATTTAAAGTTATTAAATATAAAATTAAAAATGATAATTTTTTACGGAGAGTTATAAAAAAGAAATTGATATTTGTTACAGCAACGAAACGAGAGAAGCCGAGATCACAGTATTACGACATCCCGCGCCATGAGTTCGATGCAAACACAACAGCCTGGATCATTGCCTGACGTACATCTGGATCCGTATCGATTGATAGAAGACGATCTTAAATACGTATATGATGACATACGACGAGTAAGCATTATATATCGATATAAATATTTATAAAATAAGCATTTATTAATTTTTTTATAAAAATTTCACTGAATCATTTTAGCGTTTCTTATTGCCGACTCTCTTATACACTAATGCAGCATGCAGCGAAAGTTTAAGTTCTAGATCATGCTGCACACTATGTATTATGAATATATATATATATATATATATATATATATATATATATATATATATATATATATATATATATATATATGGAAATATATGATACTAGTTGGTTGGATTTAACGTTTGGTTGGAACTCACGGTCGTTCAATCGTTGACGCGTAGAGAATAGCTACGTGGTGTAGAAAGCACCTGTCTCGTTTGCATCGAGTCACGCAAAGCTTGTTCGAGTCACTGTCCGCCGGCCCTGACCTCCTCATTCACCATTTTACCTCACTATATTTTATTATTACATTATATTTATATTATACTTCTATACAGATTCATATTCATATTCATATTTATAGTTATAGTTATCATAATCACGATCGTGATCATTATTGATCAATTATTTTTATTTATTCATTTATTTGTCCATGATCGTAATTATCATACCTATCATTATATCACGTATAGGTTACCAAGTCTTATTAATTATTTATTTATTTTATTTTCAACTATTTAACAAGTCCTTTGTGCTAATTTATTTTTTTAATTTTAATAACAATTTGCGCAATATTTTTTATAAATTACCCTCCGGACCTTTGCTGAATATTTATTTATTTATTTGTTTAAAGATTAGTGACTTCAATTATTATACATATAGTGAGAAAGATAGACACAAGAAAAAACAATAGCATGTTTCATAAATTTGACTTTAGTTGGCTTTAGAGATTTTGTATACCGTCATATATGTTGCGATTTTTTAGTAGTTCTAAAACATCAAGCTGGCTCGTTAAAACATTTTTTGGCGTCCCATACAGGAAAATACGACGGGGCCAGGTATGGGCCTCGCTTGGCGCAATGCTGTCAATCTCTGGCCCATGCTCGTAAACCCGCTTTGGCCCAGCTTTGGTAAAAGTCTGAGATGATAACAGGGTGCCAGGCTTGGTTGTTATCATTGGCCCAGGTATGATCGCCTAGGCTGGTCCATGCGTGGTAGCCAAATCTGGGCCATGCTTGCTAACCAAGGCTGTCCCAAGCTTGTCAGCCTATCTTGGCCCAGGCTAGGTAATCAAAACTGCGCCACGTTTGATTGTCACTACTGGCCCATGCCTAGTTACCAGAACTGGATAATAGTTCATTTTCAAGTCTGGTTTATGTCATTTGATAAAAAATGATAAAAAAAGAATTTTGTAAGTGTTATTTTTTTATTTTAATTTTGATGTAGAGCTAGCGCAAATTCAGACCGTGACTCTTGATTTAAATCTAACTTTCGCTAATTATAGAAATAAAGTGAAAATCGCGTCCGTTCTAACCGAGATTCGAACCCGAGCCGTACGCTTCCCAGACCGACGACTAACCTCTACACCATACGACCGGTGAGTTGATGCACATCTCATCATTCTTATAAGCTAAATCTATATGGTGACCAAGTGTGACGGTTTATTATTTATATAATTTATGTTATTTAATATTGTGTTTGGATGAAAATTAACTATTTTTTTACAAATGTTTATTAGTTATTAAAAAATGCAAGCGTCACGTTCTTATATTACTTTAGATTTCGTACATCGTTCTGTATATTTTTAATATCTTATTATAAATTTTAATGTTTAAAATTATCAATATTAAAAATTCAACTGTAAATTTTATATTTTAATTTTCTAAAGACTATATCAATTTTGACGGTACGCAAATGTTTTGGTTGAATAATGAATTTTCAATTTTAACGTTTGCTAACAAATATTCGTTGAGCAATAAATATTTACTGTTTAAAATTCTATTGTTTAATGATTAATTAACTTTGGATTTCCCATTGAATGGCCGTGGCTGGGGAATCTAATTCTGACTCAGGCTCGAGCAATCATTGGGCCGGCCAAGGCTTGGTTGCCCAGTCTTGGTCCAAGCTTGGGTCGCCAATGAATGGCCAAGGCTAGGTTAGCCAGTCTTAGCCCAAGCTTGAGTAATCATTGGCATGGCCGAGGCTGGGTTAAGCATCCTGGCCCAGGCATGGGCCAATATAAGTACGCCAAAGCTAGGTTTCCCAGTACTGACCCAAGCCTGGCCCCTTTGGCAACTCTGGGGGTTTCCTGCATGGGGTCCTTTGGAATTTCTCTAGCCTGAATTCCTTTGCTGAATAGTTTCAAATGTTTGACGGAAAAATGAATTGTAAGAAAATTGAAAAATCTTGAATTAAAATAACCAATTTTTCTTTCTTTTTAAGAACTTCATTTTTTCGAATCAAAAAGACAAGTTTTATTAGTGAATAAAAATATTTTTTACCGTAAATTAGGAATTAGAGTATAATATTTGAATTCATCGAAATTGTACTAAGAATTCATTTTTTTAATTTTATATTTTTTTTCTAAAAGTTAATTAAATATAGTATATTAAAAAAATTACATTATTACCAAAAAAGTCAATTATTTAATTAAAAAAAAATTTTTTTTTTTTTTTTGATAAGAAAAATTTTTGAAAAAATCATGAAAAATTAAATAATTGATATTTTTGTATTTAAATTATTATAATGAATAATTGTATAAAAATTTTCACGATTTTCGGTGAATATCAAATTTTTATTCATAAAAAAGTTTAAGACTGATTAACAATTTATATTAAAAGTAGAATTTTTCATCAATACATGAACTGACGCATTGCAACTTAATTTCAATATACAAGAAAAATTATTAATTGCTTCAAAAAAATTGTATTCTATTTAAAAAATAAAAATCGAGTTTGGAAATTCATAATGCACTATACTGATAAAATGATTTGCGTAGAAGTAGCAAAATTTATCAAAATTTTGTAATAAGTATAAGAAAAAATGTAATAAAATAAAAATAAGGATACATATAATAATCGGAGGTTAACTGCAAGCAAACGTTTAACTTATGAAGTAACGAGACCAAGCGTGAGTTGTAAATTGCTCCACACACTAACTTAGTATCATATATCATACAGCAACCAAAGCGAGTTTTTTGCGCAATCTATGATTTAAAAGGGTGTCGCTAAACATCCGGCATCGCTCTTGTATATTATCCACTTATTTGTTAGTAATTATTAATACTATAAGCAATTTCAAAGCAATCATGACCTCGGGGTCTCTTATACGTGTAAAAATATCTAGAATGTAATTTTATGGTGTACCAGACTGAATAATTTCTTTCTGCTCAGTTTTGTTGTTTCTTTAAATTTATTTAACTGAGTCAAGGTCGCGTTATAGTTATTTTTTTTTTATTTTTATAAATCAGAAAAATTAGTATAATAAAAATTGTTTATTTTTTTTTACAGGAGCTCATCGCGAATACGTCAGTTAAAGAACTCCAAGAAATAGCAACGTACTACTTTGATGGGCAGGGAAAGGCTTTGAGACCAATGGCAGCAATACTTATGGCACGAGCCATCAATTACCACAAAGAAAGAAAGTAAGTGCATATGACTTTTGCTTCAACAGTCCATTCATACTATTTAATTATTTTCAATCACTTATTGTTACTTTGTATTTTAATTTTTAATTTAATTTTATTTTATTTGCTTATCAATAATTAGAAAATTTTTTTTTTGCTTAAATGATAAGAGTAAGAGTCGATTTTATTGTTGGTAACAAAGCTATTTATTTCAATTTAATTTATTTGCTATGAATTATGAGTCATTAATATTTATTTATATTTGTAGTAGAAGATAATAAATAACATTTAGTCGGTGCTGACTAATGAGATAATAAATTAATTTTATTGTTCATTAGTGAAACCTTAAATTATCTATGAGTTTCTTTTAGAAGCTAGACATTGGTTACAATAATAATAACAATAATAAATTTATTTTTTAGTTTAATAATAATAGTAATGAGAGATAATTAAAATTTTTAGTATTCAATAAATAATTTTTTTTTCTGATAAATTTGAATTTTGGAAAAGCCAATTGAGACTTTTTAATCATTAATACATTTTTAGTTTTGAGCTTAAATTAATTGTTTTATAATAATTAGCAGCCTTGTAGTCACTGTGTGATTTCCGTGACTTGTGAACTATAAAAAATTAAAATTTTGGGTTATTAAATAATGACTTTCGTTAAGTTGCACTGTACTTTCTTAAATATTAATGTTTTTAGAGATTTAAGCTCATCCTGATGTTACACTCATCAAGAGCTTTCATTCGAGTACCCACATGCATTTTGATATATTTTTCATTTATATATATATATATATATATATATATATATATATATATATATATATATATATATATATATATATATATATATATATATAAATATATGAAAAATTGATGTAAATACTCAAATGAAAGGTCTTGATGAGTGTAATGTCGGGGTGAGCTTATATCTTTAAAAATATCATTAGTAGACAAAATACAAAGTAATTTATTAATTATTGACATTTTTTAAGATATAAACTCATTTTAATGTTACACTAATTGAGACCTTTCATTTAAGTACCCACATGGCATTTTTTATATATTTTATATGTATAGTATTTGTGAAGTATATAAATGTATAAAATTTATGAAAAATTGATGTGGGTACTCAAATGAAAGGTCTTGATGAGTGTAACATCAGGATGAGTTTGTATCTTTAAAAATGTCAATATTTCACAACATACAAGGTCAATTCTTAATTATGTATCTAGACATAGAGCATTTTCGAATGACTGCAGCCTAAATACCTATCATTGTAAATTGACTATCGGTAAAAATGATATGAAACCTTTAAAAGGCACAAATTTAAGTCAAGACCCTTGCAATGACACTAAATTTCATTTTAAAAAAACCCGATTTTATCATATGTCTACCCTGGAAACAAAATTTTTCTTATTCTCTTAATAATATAGATATTAATAATTTTTTAACTTCAAAATTATTATTAAACTAGCTGACCCGGTGAACTTCGTATCACCTACAAAAATTTTTTTTTTTACAAATTTTGATTTGTGATTTTTAACCTGTAAACTCTAATTTATTTTTGTCAACAATTAACACTGGTCGTATTATAGACGGTTAAGTTGGTATTAAGTTATTAAATGAAACTTGTTGGTCATTTTAATATGTTTTGTGTTTTATTTATATAATAAATGTATAACAAATTATAGAGCCTTTGGCGCGTAACCAAACGATCCGGGTTCGATTCCCGGTCTGGGCTGTCCGAATTACTTTTTCAGTTACCGAAAATTCCTACTGAGTAAAGGTCCTCCCCTTCCCCCTTTATCCTTTATTTCCCCCAGTTTCCAAAAATTTGTCTTTAATGACAAATTTAGCTATTATATATGGCTTTTATATATATATAAAGATACCCGAAGTATACTTGTACGTATCTTCCTGCATATTGGACAATTTTGTATACTCTTGCAACCTTGAGGCTCAAGCGTAACAATAGCGATTTCGATACAAAATTAACAATTTTTTATTTTTTAAGCTGAAATTTTTTTCAATTCCAAAATTCCAGAATTTTTTTTTCTAAACCATCCCTGAACTATAACGAACAAAACAAAAAAAAATTTTGAAAATCGGTCCAGCCGTTTTTGAGTTTTAGCGAGACTAATGCACAGCAATTGATTTTTATATATATAGATAGATAAAAATTTTCAAAAATTCCTGATAATTATTTTTAGTATAAAATTTATTTTTCTTGTTAGATTTAATTATCATAATTTATAAATAAAAATAATAGTACTTACTTTTTTTTATTATTGTTAATAAAAAATTTTTTTCCTAGTGATCTCTTGCCAACACAACGACAAGTCGCGTTAATAGCAGAGATGATTCACGGAGCATCATTAATTCACGACGATGTGATTGATCAATCTGATTATCGTCGAGGAAAGGCTTCGGTCAACGTCAAATGGAGCCAAAAAAAGGTAAATTATTTATTATATATTCAATTATGTATCATTTGATTTGAAGAACTATCAAATCATAATAATTTATTTTATTTTAATTAGGTATAAGTAAATTAAGGTTGAATACGATAAAGAAAAGTAGGAAGAAACTCTCGCTCCTCAATCGTAATCGATATGACGGACAGTAAGGAGGCTAATAATATGCATGCGAGCGCACTTTCTTGACCACATACGGCCCAGAAATTCCATCTTTTTCTTACAGTCCAATAATAGTTTTTAAATTTGATCGCTTAAAAAAAATAATTGCTCTTGAATGGACTCGAGCCTGGAACTTTCATTTATTAAGGCATCCAAATTATTTTTTTTATTATATATACAATTACATAATTATAAATTTTTTTTTTTTTCACCGAGTAATTGAATGTTAGGCGTTTAAAAAGAAAATTAATTAGTAACATCGTAGCTATTCTACCGCAGGGTAAGATTTAATGCCACTTAATTCACAAAACCTCTACTTTCACGTCTGCGATATTACGCATAGTAATTAAGTCAAACCAATGTCGTTTATTACTCTTCTATTTGAGGATTATTTTGCAACATGGAAGTATATACATAAGAATGTTATAAAAATAATTTCCGACAAATTTAACTGCCAGTTAGCATGGTAATCACATGAATATCGATGTTAATTTTAAACAATTACGATAAACTACCAATCAATTTTTTTTTTTTTTTTTTTTTTTTTTAATAGTACGATTGTCTAAATAAATTACAAAAAATTATTACTTGGAGTGTTTGTTATTAAAATTTTGTAATCGAACAACTGTGCATGGTAATAATATAAAAAATATTTTCCTTATAAGTACTGAAATTCCATTTCCTACTTTCCCGATTTAGATACTATCACGTCGTTACGACTTATAATGAATAATAGCTATTTAAATTGCGTCATATGTACTTATAACTTTACTTGTAAGAATCGAAGTTGAAAATAGAAGGTTTTAAGTACGAGACTTAACTATTAAAGATCCTTTATTATTATCTTTTTATTAATCTACAGATGATAAAATCTCGGAATATAATAATAATAATAATAATAATCTTGATATTTAAACAAAATTTTAAAGTCGAATCTGAGTTATTCTAAACACGCGAGGATCCACTTTTATAATTTAGATGAAAAATATAAAAATATATCATGTAAGCAAACTGTTCGTAACGTGATTGGTCAAATATATCAAAGCATAAAAATATATGCAAATCCTAAATTCATGCGCGCGCAAATTTGAATTCTAGTGTAAGTTTAAAAATCCAAAATTTCTAAAAAAATAATAAATTTATCAACTCTTTGACCTCAAAACCTTGTAGGGAATGCAAAAAAAAATTGAATTGGTATGTAAAAAGCGACATTCGACCACACCCGACATCGATAGGTATTCTGAGATGAATATTGAAAAAGAATTCTACTTAAAAAATAGTATTTATAGCATATGAAAATTATTTGAGGATAAAAGCCAAAATTAATTTTTCAAACTACGAAATAAATTGAAAAAAAAAATTTAAATAATCGATTAATTATAACATCAATTGAAGATAATTAGGGTAGAAGTACCGTTTGTGGCCATTTATTGTTCAAATAAACGATAGAAATGAATTTATATTAATAAACCATTACAAACTCAATTTGTTTTAATATTAATTTTTTAAAACTCAACAAAAACATGGTTATAATATTATAATTTTTTATAAATTAATTCAAATGTCAGCTGGCCAAAAACGATGATAAGGTGGCCAAAAATGGTACTTCTACCCTATGTGAACTTAATTGACATAAATTTAATAGATTTAAGCTATTCTTCAAGGCTTAAAAATTATTTATTTTTTTATATATTTAACGCCAATCGGCTTTGTACACATCAGTAATACAGAAGTTCTGAGGGAAAGTTATATAAAAAAAAAAATTAATATTAAGTTGACGATATTTGATACTTAACAAACATTACGTTAGTACAGAGTATTAATTTAGATGTAAAAAAAATAGTATTAAAAAATACATCTGAACATTCTGAAGAAATGTTTGCCCCCCTCTTGAAAGTAACTTTTCATAAAAAACTGATAAATTTATAACTACAGCAGTTTATTACTAAAATTGTAATAAAATTTTTCAATTATCATTCATAATAATAAAATAAAAAGTAAATTATTTATTTATTTAAACATAAATGTTTATTGAATAGACAACATTAGCGAACAAATTGCAGCGAGACTGTATTTACGATCCATTGTAGGCATTATTTCTGTTCGTGAGCTGAGAAGTAAAGGCATTACTTAGTACGTAGACTTTTATCCGTACCGAGAGTTAATATAACACACGTATGAGAAAAGTTGAGAGTTGAGTTTGAGTAAAGATGAGTTTAAGATTCTAGTCATGGTTATTTACATAGCCTAAGAACTTTCAACAAAGACCAGACGAAAGGATTATTTATTTATTTATTTTATATATTAATAGCTTCACTCATCATTTAAAATGCATTTCACTGCATATTATGCCCGCCCGATGCTAAATACTTCGGTCTTTTATTTTCTCTTCATGTGTCAATTTTATAAGTGACAATATTATAATTTATGTTTGCTTTAGCGAATATATTATCACTGTTAGTTATAATTCCATTTTCTCAGATAATTTTATTTTTTAAATTAAGATTCCAGGAAAATTAAATCAGATTTTTTTGATAAATAAGTTTCACAATTTTTTTTTTTTTGACCGATTGAAATATTCGAACAACAAAAATTCCAAAAACGTCATAGAATTTATTCGTCACTTTCATTAAAAAAAAAAAATAAAAAATACACGTTAGTTTTTAAATTCCATTAGCATAATTTACGAAATACTTATTACTAAATAAACCTCGTTACCTGTTTGACAGGTATTTAAATTAAATTAATACTTTTATCCAGTTTATTACTTATTTTAATATAATATATACCGTTTCTTTTCCCCAAATCAAAAATTTCGTTCTCTGGTCTTTCATTTTACATTTATATTTACATTCATTCATATTATATTACAATTTCAATTCCTCCAAATTATTTATATTTATTATTTAACAGCTTGTAGTTAACGATCAGTTTATTTTAACACCAATTTCTCTTAAAATTTTAATCTCATTGATAAATGGGGTTGTTACTCTATTTACTTTTTTATTTTTCAAGTCTGTAAGCTAAATCCTTATCTGTATTTATTCGAATAATAAACACACTGTTGTTATTTAGCGACTTCTTAATAATTAGTATTACACAATTTATTAGACATTTTTTTTTTGTCATTTTTTAGTTATTTTATATGAAGCTTTTCTTCTTTTTTTTCTCATCAGTTCCAAGGCATTAAAATTAATTCAATTAGATTTTTAGAATAATAACAAATTATGGAAACTTTTTACTTGATATTATTACTAGTAACCTTGCAGTCACTACATGACTGCCGTGACTTGTGAACTATAAATAAATAAAATTTTGCTTTATTAAATAATGACTTTTATTAAATTGCACTGTACTTTCTTAAATATTGATGTTTTTAGAGATTTAAGCTCATCCTGATGTTACACTCATCAAGAGCTTTCATTTGAGTACCCACATGCATTTTGATATATTTTTCATTTATACATACATATATATATATATATATATATATATATATATATATATATATATATATATATATATATATATATATATATATATATATATATATATTAGGGTGGGTCAAAAAAATCGAATAATTTATTTTTGATTTTATACTCTGAAAAATAGGTTCGTAGACACCTAAAAGAATTCTCTCCAAGTATAAGCTCTTAATTATAACGGGAAGGTCCTCCGCTTTGCGGGTTTCTATTTTTTTCGAATAATCAGATAAAAACATTTATATCTCGCTTCCAACTGCTTGGAAAAATATTCCGTGGCATAGATTTTGTGAGAAATTGAATGCTTTACAAAAAGGTCTCTTATGACTTTTCAAAAACTCAACCGATTAAAAGATATTCATAGTTGAAGTTTGGCTATTTTAAGGAAAATATTCGTTTTTATTATGAATTTTATAAGTCGATGAAAAAAATTATTTCGGATTGCGGAACTCATGATTTTGTAGGAAATTTACTGCTCTACAAAAATGGTCTCTTATGATTTTTTGATTAAGTGAAGCCGTTACGAGATATTCATCGTCAAACATTAACGAATATCAATATTTCCAGTTTTTGATCAATAATTCGATAAATTTTAATTTAAACTATGAGTTTCAGGAAAATTTACATAAATTTGAGTTTCGATCGATAAAGAAATGTTATAATAAGTTAGATAAAGAATTATTGGAATTATCATTGATTTTCCTTGGAGAAATGCCTCAAGAAAAGATTTCTTTCAAACGTCCTGGTGCTGTTCATCATGCTAGATGGATGGCTAAGGCCATTTATAGTTTGAAAATGTATCTATTCAGAGATGAATTCAAACTCTCTCAGAAAGAATTGCATGGTCTTCGTCATTTCTGTATTTTTATAGTCACATTGTATTTAAAAGCTTGGTTTTCATCAACTTCTGCAACAACTGCTGCTTATCATGACTTGCAGTTTATGAAAAATTTATTGGAGTACAAACATATCAATCCTTTGATTTCTTCAGCTACGTGTGAAAAAATGATTTCGCACTTATGGTATTTGAGCGATGAACTTGCCATTTTATCACTGTTTGACGATGGCGTTCCATTAGAAGTAAAAAAGTATTGTTGAAGCTGTTAATACTCGTGAAGGTACAGATTCTAAAGCTAAAAGATTTGTAATTGCTAAAAAGATTTGAATTCATTGGCGCAGAGAACTCTGAGTGACTTTGTGTCTAAAAAGTCATTAAATCTTTTCAAAATCTTCGATCTACCGTATGACTTTCTTGATGTCGATGTTGAATTATGGCCTACTAATGAGAGTTATCTCGAAAATAAAGAATACTTTCAACAACTAAAAGTTGTTAATGATTCAGCAGAGCGAGCTGTTGCATTAGTCAGTGAATATAATCAATGCTTGACAAAAATGAAGAACAATTCCAGTACTTATTGCAAGTTGTCAAAGAACATCAAAAAACATTCCCAAATTGTAATAAAAGAAATTATTTATAGTAATAGCGTACTGTTATGTTAAAAATATAGACAATTATATTGCAATTGATAATTCAATAAAAAATTTATCTATAAAAAGTTAAATACTGGTTGTTTCTTACTTGATTCAATACTTTTCATATTAAATTTGACAAAGAAATATGTCATTCACTTCAAATTAAACTAATCATTGGCTATATGTCGAAAAAAATGCTCTAATTTCTTGTTTTAATGCAATCAAACAAGCTCAAGACTGAAAACAATATTAAAAAAATTGTTTATAACATTTCTTTATCGATCGAAACTCAAATTTATGTAAATTTTCCTGAAACTCATAGTTTAAATTAAAATTTATCGAATTATTGATCAAAAACTGGAAATATTGATATTCGTTAATGTTTGACGATGAATATCTCGTAACGGCTTCACTTAATCAAAAAATCATAAGAGACCATTTTTGTAGAGCAGTAAATTTCCTACAAAATCATGAGTTCCGCAATCCGAAATAATTTTTTTCATCGACTTATAAAATTCATAATAAAAACGAATATTTTCCTTAAAATAGCCAAACTTCAACTATGAATATCTTTTAATCGGTTGAGTTTTTGAAAAAGTCATAAGAGACCTTTTTTGTAAAGCATTCAATTTCTCACAAAATCTATGCCACGGAATATTTTTCCAAGCAGTTGGAAGCGAGATATAAATTTTTTTATCTGATTATTCGAAAAAAATAGAAACCCGCAAAGCGGAGGACCTTCCCGTTATAATTAAGAGCTTATACTTGGAGAGAATTCTTTTTAGGTGTCTACGAACCTATTTTTCAGAGTATAAAGTCAAACATAAATTATTCGATTTTTTTGACCCACCCTAATATATATATATATTATAATATACAAATATATAAATATATGAAAAATTGATGTGGGTACTCAAATTAAAGGTCTTGATGAGTGTAATGTCGGGATGAGCTTATATCTTTAAAAATGTCAATAGTTTACAAGATACAAGGTAATTTCCTAATTATGTTAAATTGCACTGTACTTTCTTAAATATTGACAATTTTAAAGATATAAGCTCATCCTGATGTTACAGTCATCGAGACCTTTCATTTGAGTACCCTCATCAATTTTTTATATATTTATATATTTATATATATTATATATATGTATATATGAAAAATATATCAAAATGCATGTGGGTACTCAAATTAAAGGTCTCGATTAGTGTAACATCAGGATGAGCTTATATCTTTAAAAATATCAATAGTTATCATAATAAATTGACTATCGGAGAGAATGATATAAAACCTTGAAAAAGTACAAATTTAAGTCAAGACCTTTGCAATTACACTAAATTTCACTAAGAAAACTGATTTCAATAATATAGATTATTTTATTTTAATTCATATTGTTATTATTATTAAGTTTCCATAAATTCCTCATAATTATTTTAAGAAAATTTCATTTCATAAATTTATTTTTGTTTTCAAATTTAATTACAAGAATTAATTCAAAAATTAAAATAATAATAATATTTATTTATCGTTATTGTTAAAATTGACCTAATTTACTGACCTAGAACTTAATAATTGTTATATTATTCCAGGTAACAATGGCAGGAGATTTTATTCTTGCAGTGGCCTCAATGATGATAGCCAGATTGAGGAACGATGATGTTACGCTTACTCTCAGTCAGGTATCTTAAAATCTTTTCACTTTTTTTTTTTTTTTTAATTAATCAATTACACAACACATTAATAGAATAAAATATATATATTTTCAATATATTATTAAATTTAAGATAAGATATTAATCTTACACCGAATCCTTGACTTGTTTTTTCTTAATAACAATGAACATTGAGTGGCAAAATAATTGTTTTAGACAAACTAATTATAAATACTGATAATTAACGCTACTTTTCAATGTCCAGGTCGTCACGGACTTAGTACAAGGAGAATTTATGCAACTTGGGTCTAAAGAAACAGAGAATGAACGATTCGCCCACTACCTCACCAAAACGTATAGGAAAACTGCGAGTTTAATCGCTAATTCTGCCAAAGCTGTAAGTTTTTATTTATCAAATAAATAAATTATTTTTTTTTAGTCTTGTATGTATGTGTGTTAATTTACTTATTATTTATTTATTTACATATTTATTATAAAAAATTTTTAGAAGTTGCTCAAGAGTTTTGAAAATTTATCAAATTGTCAAAAGTTTAATTTTTTTTTGCTTTTAATTTTTTTCCCGCCAGTTTACTATTTTTTAAATTGAAAATTATGTACACTGAAAATTTAAAATCAAAATTTTTATCTATCATGCTCAAGATTTTAAAAAACTTTTTTCAAATCCCGGATAAATATTTGTTGATTAAAATACAGTAGTAATAATTATTTATTTTGACTTTTATTAGTATAAAAGTGGTTTATTTTTATTCTTTAGTGTATTAACTTGATAGAAAAAAATTAAAAGTTGATATTAATACTTAAAAGTCGCTCAAAAAAATTTTAATTCTACTTTAAAAAATTTTTAAATCTTGAGCAAGTCCTAAAAAATTTTTTATCAAGTTATTTTTTTTTTAGAGCTCTTAAAAGATGAAAAACTAAAATAATTTTAGAGGAGACAAAAATAAATAATTAGTCTTTATGCGCTATTTTAATATTTGTTGAATTAATAATTTTACTTCACTATAAAAAATTACAGGTGGCAATGTTGGGCGGTGCCGATGAAAAATTAGCAGATGTTGCCTTTCAATACGGAAGAAATATTGGTCTAGCTTTTCAATTGGTAGATGATTTGCTGGATTTCGTATCTTCAACAGCGACGATGGGAAAACCAACTGCGGCTGACTTGAAACTCGGTCTTGCTACTGCGCCAGTACTTTTTGCATGCGAACGAGTAAGATTTTTTTACTGCACAACTTTAAAATTTTTATAATTAAAAAAAGCCAAAAATTTGAAAGTTTAATCAATAATTTTAGAAAAAAAAATCTTAACTGTTTTCCAAAAATTTTCGTTAAATTTTAACCTTGAAGCATGACAAAAAAATAAATTATACTTGGCAATAAAACTAAAATTTAAACAGAATACAAAGTATTATTTAAATTTTCTTGACTTAAAAACATTTTTTAAATTTTACTAAACAAAGTTTATTTTTTTTGCTAGATTCTGTTTGATAAAAATGATTAATATATGTTTTGATGTGTTTTAGTTTCCAGAATTAAATCCGATGATCATGCGGCGCTTCCAAGAACCTGGGGACGTAGAAAAAGCCTTCGAATTAGTCCACAAGTCCCAAGGACTTGACCAAACAAGATTCTTAGCTAAAAAGCATTGCGAAGAAGCAAAAAGATTGGCGGAATCATTAGCTGAAAGCCCGTACCAAAATTGTTTGGTTCGGGTTGGAGAATTTGTAATTGATCGAATGAAATAGTTTAGCCGAATATTAAAATTACAATAAGTAAAAATTAAAAAAAAAAATAAATTTATAAATCGAAAAATAAATTTTTTATCAATTATCAAACGGGACATTGAAAAAAACATCTTATTATTTTTTTTAAGTATGAGTGATTGTGTCCATCGATATCGTAATTAACAAATTTAATTAATTAATTTGCTGGTTGAATGAAATAATTAAATATTAATGGTGAAAAATATATTTAAGTTAAATGATTAATATAATAAACTGGTTCCTGTATAAATGATTAAAAACAAGTTTGAAATAAAGAGAGAAAGCGGATATTTCTTTTTAAAAGATTTATAATGTTGCTCGATAGATAATTATGTATTGAAAATAAATATATAAATATATATGAAGATGAGAAGTTGACATAATATGTATAACATATAAAATAACTGGTTACTTTTGTCGTTTTAGACTCGAGACTAGACATTATAATAATAGTCGAAACGCAATTTGGCTAGACTAATATATTAACGCGATTAAAATTTTAAAATATATTTTTTACATGTATATATTTATATTTTATACAAAGATAAATATTATAAAACTGTTTTATTTTGAAATAACTTTAAATTTATAATTAATCAAAAAATTAAATATAATTATTCACAAAAAATGTCATTTTTTTGATATGATAAAAATATTTTTCAATTTAAATGAAATTATTTTTAAGAAAAAATAATTTATATTTAAGCGATATAGTAAATAGTAAATTATGTAAATAAATATATAATTTGGGTATGTTAATTATTTAATTAAGAAAGGATAATTAATTGATTAATTATTGATTAAAAATAGTGTTCGAGTGTACAGAATGCCTGCCAAAGAAATTAAAAAAATAAAAACGGTTCAATCTTTATAGTTTTTATTTTTAAAATTAAAAAATGTAGGCACAGTATTCCTTATTATTATTACTTTTATTATCATTATTATTAATATTATTTAGAAGAATGTTTTTTAAAAAATAATATGCTCAAGTTTATTTATCGTAAACATATTAATATTGATGTTGAGGATGTATTAATGATACTTCATGACATATGTATATAAATAAAAATAGCTAAATTTTTTTTTTTTTTTTCAATGTCCTGAGATTGTTAAAAACATTAATAAATAACATTATTTGTTACATTATGTAGATAAGTGTGTAAATTTGTTGAATGTTAATTTCCGAAATTAATATTTTTATTTCAACGTGTTCCTTTGGAGAGAATATATCGCGTTACTAATGCTAAAAGGGCGCATCTCAACATCTGCGCTTTTTTGGTTCTGCAGAGCCAAAAGGGTGTATAAAAAAATTTTTTTTCACTCCAACTAAACTAAAAATGTTTATAACATTCAGACCTGTCAAAAAAGTGAGTAAAAAAAATTTTTTTGTGTACGCCCTTTTGGCTCTAAGACAAAAAAATTTTAAAGCCAAAAGGGCTTATACAAAAAAAATTTTTTTATTCACTTTTCTTACAGATCTAAATGTTATAAACATTTTTAGCGCAGTTGGAGGAAAAAAAATTTTTTTTATAAGCCCTTTTGGCTCTGCAGAGATGCTGAGATGCGCTTTTTTGGCATTAGTAGCCCAATAAATGCATATATATATATATATATATATATATATATATATATATATATATATATATATATATATATATATATATATAGTACTGTCAACTATGAAATAAGTTTAATAGATGATTGTAAAAAAGAGATTTGTAAATAATAATATTATTAATTGTTATTATTATTATTATTATTATTATTATTATTATTATTATTATTATTATTATTATTATTATTATTATTATTATTATTATTATTATTATTATTATTATTATTATTATTATTATTATTATTATTATTATTATTATTATTATTATTATTATCGTCAACTCAGAGTTATACGCCTGATTGATTGAACATTTGGTGTGGGTCAATTAGGATTTATTATTCTTCTAAATCTCTGTCATCTAATCCTATTAACTTAATTATTGTATGAGTATTTTTTTAATATAAATAATTATTAAATCAACGAGTACTTATTATATATTTATCATTATATTTATTGTACATCTAAATCTCGATTATCTCCTGTAGCGTCTCAAAAACATTATGAAAAATTTTTTGAAGCTGTAATATTTATTTAAAATTGTAATTCATCAGAATTACTGTCTTATTCAATCGAGTGTGACCACATCTTGCTACTCAATTTAATAACTTTATCAGCTTCAATGCAAAGGCCTTAAAATATAAGTGAAAATTTTCATTTTAAAACAAATGGTGACTAATTGAAAATTTTATATAAATTAATACAGTACTTTTACAATTAAGTTTTTCTATTATTAATTATAAAGACGTTTGATATTAGATTAATTTATCAACTATATTATGTTATATTTTTTTTCTATTGAAACTTCTATGATATAATTTATAATAGTTTATAAATTTTGAATTATAAACTCATTTCATATTTTTATAAAATATTTAACAAAAATTTCTCACCTACACTCGTGGTAACAGATAAAGTAATTAAAATATTAAAAACTACAATTGTTTATAACCATGTCAACTTAAATAATAATTTATTATTTATAAATAGCCGCTATAAAGTAAAAGTCTCAGAAATTCATGGGGTAAAAATTTTTAATTTTATGGGGAAGAAACACCACTGTGACGGTCTAAAAAAAGTGATTTTCTTGAATTTTTTTTACAGGGAAAATAATAGAATTTGGAGATCGGGTTTTCTTTATTTATTAAAGGTACATTAAAGATTATTACCCTAAATTTTTATTGAAAAATATTTAATTATTACAAAGTTATTAACAATCTCGTAGAGCACTAGAGAAAATTTCCCCCTCCATGGTCGAATCGATAACTCAAAAACTAAATAACTGAAAATAAAAACCCAAATTGTTTTTTAATCAGTAAGGATGTAGTTATCGTCGCACGTACGGAATTTTGAAAATTTTAATTTTTTAAAAAATGGCGATTGATTGAAAATGTTCTCTTTATATTTACTGTTTTTTTTTTTTTGTTTTAACCCGGCTAAAAAAATCTATAAAATGAAAATTTTCAAAAGTCCGTATATGCGACGATAACTACATCCTTACTGATTAAAAAGAAATTTTGATTTTTATTTTCAGATGATCCGTTTTTGAGTTATCGAACCGACTATGGAAGGAGAAATTTTTTCTAGTGCTCTACGAGATTGTTAATAACTTTGTAATAATTAAATATCTTTTAATAAAAATTTAGGATAATAATATTTAATGTACTCTTAATAAAACAAAAAAAAAACCCGATCCCCAAATTCTTTTTTTTTCCCTGTCAAAAAAATTTCCGAAAATCACTTCTTTTTTTTCGACCGTCACAGTGTTATTGTTCCTCCTTAAAATGTTACAATTTACACTTTTCATGTTTTTACTTTGAAAAATAATTTTTTTATTAACTAATTTAATTTAAAAAACTCAGAATAATTGCTTATTGCACTTAAACTATTTTGTTTAAAATAATAAAACAAATTTTTTAAATTATTCATTTTAAATATATTAAATTTCCTAATTTAAAAAATTCACTACAAGACAATTTAAAATTTTCCCGCCACAAAATTTAGAGCTCGCCTCTCTCTGGTCAAACAATTCGCGGTTTATGTTTTATAATGTTGGTACCACTTACTTTAAACGCGATGCGTTTTTGTTTTGGTTTATGAGGTTAAAGTAGGCTTTGTTTCCTTTATTTACATGTGGATTATAAGCACAAGCATTTTATCTTCGCACATGCTTGTTAAACAAATTGTTGAGATTAATTAATAAATATTAATAAAGTGTCAAGTGTAATTGTAGATGTCAACAAGTAGCTTACATCATTATCATCTTCATTTTTAATAATATGAGAATATTTTGCAATGGAAATATTAATTTATTTCTTTGTTGGTTAATTTTTTTTTTCGGTTATTGTAACTCGATACAATCACAGTCACAAATAATGAAAGAGTTGACGCTGGCAATAAAAGAATTAGATCATCCATAATACATAAATATAAAATAAAACATGTCTGAAGTTTTTAATTAAATTATACTAAAGTTAGCTGACAACTGTCAGTTATTTAAATTATTAACACAAATCAATTATAATAATTAACCCTTCAGCACTATCGCTATGAGATTTTCTCTCACACTCATCAATAATTCAAATTTTCTTTTAAATTTCAAATGGAATGACTATGTGATTTTTTTTCTATCTGTCAAAAAATTAATATTATTTCAGATTGTGATATTATTATTTTAATAGTTATAAGCCATAAAAAAATAAAATACATTTTATTAACTCTGTGAGATTTTTTCTCATCGCGAAAGTAAAGTAGGGAGTCAGAATTTAAGAAGTCGGGCCTGATCGGTACAGTTCGGAGGTTTCCGTAAAGAGTGTGTTTGTATTAGGGATGTGTATGTGGAGTGTAACAAGCGAGTGATGCGGAGTTAGCCTCAACCTAGTCGTTTTTAGTTTACCTTTAATATATTAATAAATATAAATTGATATATAAAATAAATAAATGAAAAATTAAAAAAAAAAATATATATATATATATAAGTTCAGTGCATATTAATTTATTCTAAATAATATTAATTATTGCAGTGCTCGAAAAAGGTAGGTTATTATCATTGATCTAAAAAAAAAAAAATAGCTCATAAAAATTGAGATGTTACTGTACTTAGAAAATATTCTATATTATAAGTTTGTCAAATTAATAATAATTTTTTTCTTTAATTTATGATAAGATGGAGAGACCAGTAAGAACTTGTAGAAAAAAAGCTACCCCGCCAGAATGGTTAATGGACGAGCAAAAAGATGACGGATGCAATGATGATGGATCGGACACAGATGCATCTGAACCTCATGACGTTAGATCAGAGTCCGAATATGAATTTGACGATGATAATGAAAATCTAGACAGCGATACTAGTGATATGAACAATAATAATAGTGATAACAATAATAATAGTGATAATAACAATAATAATGGTCCGGAATTGAATACTGAGTATATCTTAGGAAGAGACAAACGCACTAAGTGGACCTCCAATGTTCCTTCTCAAAACAAGAAGATTGCTAAACACAACATCGTCTTGAGAATTCCTGGTGTAAAAAAATGTGCAAAGAATGCAACTACTGTTGTCGACTGTTGGAAGCTATTTTTTTCTGATGATATGGTGAGAAAAATCGTGCAATACACGAATGTGGAACTTGACAAGTTGAGGGTATCATATAACGATCCTTTGAAAGTTCTTCCAACTGATATGGAAGAAATGTACGCTTTTTTTGGATTACATTACCATCTCGGATTATATAATGCTTCACATGTAAACTTAAAAGAATTTTGGGCCACAGACGGCTCTGCACCAGATTTGTTTCGGGCAACTATGAGTCTAAGAAGATTTTATCTTCTTTCCACCGCTCTAAGATTCGACGACATCACCACTCGGGACGATCGTAAGAAGACAGATAATTTAGCTCCCATTAGAGATTTTTCTGATCAATTTATCGAACAATGCAACAAAAACTATACGGTTGGTGCGTATACAACCGTAGACGAAATGTTGGAATCATTCAGAGACCGTTGTAAGTTCCGGCAGTATATTGCCAACAAGCCAGCAAAATATGGAATAAAAATTTACGCATTGACTGACTCCAAGACATTCTACACCCTTAATTTAGAAATTTATTGTGGTGCACAGCCTGCTGGACCTTTCCAAAAATCGAATGCTGTTATTGATGTGATGAATCGACTTTGTGCACCAATTTTAGATACTGGTCGCAATGTAACTTGTGACAATTATTTTACCTCGGTTCCATTAGCTGAAGATTTTGTGAAAAATCGTCGCACTACTCTCGTCGGGACAATAAGAAGAAATAAGAAAGAATTGCCTTCAGAATTTGTTGAGGGTAAAAATCGTAACATTTGCAGTAGTAAGTTTTTATTTAATGATTACTGCACGATTGTTTCATATGTCCCCAAGAAAAAAAGAACGTTCTTTTATTGTCAACTCTTCATTCTTCAGATAAAATTGATACTAGTTCTGGATTCAAGTTAAAACCGGAAATATTAACATGTTATAATCAAACGAAAGCGGGTGTTGACGTAGTCGATCAATTAAAAGCTAAATATTCTGTTGCCCGAGAAACGCATCGTTGGCCTATGGTCATTTTTTATTCGTTTATGAATATTGCTGGCATAAACTCACAACTCATTTGGAGTGCGAATACTGAGAATAAAACGACTCGCCGATTTTATTTACGTGAATTGGGTAGTCAGTTGATAAGACCACACCTAATTACTCGTAGTAAAATACCTGGCTTATCCGTTGAACTTAGAAATTCTATCAAAAAAGTTGGAGTAATTCCATCTGAACCCATTGAAAAAAAAGCAGACTACGGGAATTTGTGGCTGGTGTCCACGGAGGTCAAATAAGTATACAAAAAAAGTTGTTCAGTTTGTTCAACTTCTATCTGTCCGGAACACTCTACTTTACTTTGTCCTGATTGTAAAAACTATATTACTGTGACTGAACAGTGATTGACTATTAAATTATACTAGTCTGTTATACCAATGAACCATATATAATTTTTAAAAAATGTATTGATGGTTGATGATTTGAAAATTTTATGGAAAAATATTCTTTAATTATTTTAATGTTAGGATGATAGTATGAATCAAAGATTGATCTCCATAATACTAGTCTTGTTATTCAAAATTATAATTTTCTTAATTTAAAAGTGAACTAACACTGTAATACTATTCAAATGTGTTAATAAGTCTAAGTATTAGTAATTTTAAGATTTTCTGTCCAGTTCATTTAATTAATTTTAAGTTTAAATATTAATTCGTATAGTTTATGAAAATGCAATTTAACGCAAATAAAATAAAACCAAATATTATTTTTAAATAAGTCAATTTTTTTTTTTTGAAAGAATTTTATCTTGTTTGAAATTTTAAAAATTGAAAGGGCTACAAAAGCATATGTGCGCATGCGTGCACATGCGCAAAAGGCGTGAGAGTTTTTCTCATCGCGGGAGTAATGATAGTGAATCGTTTAGCGGTAGTGCTGAAGGGTTAAAATACTTTTAAACATTTTCACTAATAATTTCTTTTTTAATTTTATTTAATTTTCACATGTGGATTTTTTAAAACTATTTTTATGACACTGAAGTTGATAGATATTGAAAATTTTTTTTATAATTTTTTAGCAATTAAATTAATGACATAAAAATTCATTTAGCAGATATTTAATAATTTTTCTAATAAATAAATTACTGCATTAAAAAAAAATGGACATTTAAAAATTTTAAGGAATTAAAAATGCAATTTTTTCAAAATAGTTTTTTTCGAAAAAATTTTTTTGTCAAATAAAATTAAAACAATTGTGAAGTGACAGCTATATTTAATGTCATATTAAATTATTATAAAAACCTTTTTTTTTATTGTAATTAATTTATTAAAAAAAATTTTTAAATTAACAGCTGACGGCTAACCTCAGTATTATGTTTTTTTTATGATTACTTCACTGCAATTAAATTATAAAAAAACGTTTTATGTCTGTCCACTTCAGTGTCATTTAATTAATGAAATGTAAGATGAATATTATGGATTTAATTGCAACTATGTATTGTGATCTATGTTTGATGCTCAAGTGAACATCGCATTGAGTTTTTTGAGGAGTTTTGTTAAATTCATGACAGTGCACTTCAAAAGGATGAATGTGCTAATTAGTTTATGTTTTATTAATTAAAAATGTCATTAGTGGGAAGCTTAATAAATTAATGATAATTATACTAACAAATTATTGTTAATTAACTTATTGAGGTGATTTTTGACAGTGACAGTGTTTTTTTTGCTCCAAAATTTTTTTTTTGTGAAATTTTTAAAAAATTGAACTGTTTAATAAATTTTATCATTTTTTTTTTGTTGAAAATTTCAAAAATAAAGTTTCTGGGCTCGTCCGGGATTTGAACCCGGGACCTCTCGCACCCGAAGCGAGAATCATACCCCTAGACCAACGAGCCAATAACTACAGATGTATTTTTAAAAACATAATTTTAACATCTACCAAATATCTTCTTGCTAACCATTAAGTGTTAAAAATCTAAATTTAAGACATATCAAAATATTTAAGTTTTATTTTATTTAAGACAATTATTGTATACAACGAGATCTATCATGTTATAGCCAGTTGTTAAATATCTTTAAGAAATATATACTAAGTTTTTAATGTAATTTTTATACTTAATAAGCCAAACTTGTATTAATGTCAAAATAAAAATGATCTTTTCAAAAAAAAACCAACGAGCCAATCAGTCTCAAGCCGGCAACGGTACGAGATAGATCGTACGTTGAGAGCGTGTCTCTATTTCATACATTTTTTTTATATTATTAATGCGCAAGCAGTATATAAAATTGTGAAGTTGTTTATAACAAATAAATATTGCTAATTCAGTGTGTTTTGATAGTGTCCAGTTATTTATTTATAAATAAATTCTGGTAAACGCGACCATACACAAAAACCTATCCTCAAAATGGGTGAAACTGGCGACGCTTCCCAGACCCCAGCTAATTCTACCGGACCACAAACACCGGCTATAAAATCAACTATTAAATATAATGCTAATTTATTAGACAACAAAATATTTAAGGAATTTATCGAAACGGGTATGATTGCCAGAAATGTCCTAAAAGCTAACAAACAAGTAGCACGGGGTGCCCAACCTCAAGCAACTCCGCAGCAGAGCGTCTTCAATGTCCGACAGCGACCCGAAAGATGGCGCCATGAGTCACGACGGTGATGAATTTTTAAAACCGCGCAAGCCCGCGAAGTTAAGGCGCACATCACAAACAGCTGGAACAAGTACCAACAATAAATTCGATCCCCCCACGGAATCAGATTTATCTGACAACGAACTATCGTTAACTAATAAAAGAAATCATAAGGGCAAGAGAAAAGTAACTCCAAAATTAAATACCAACAGCGATCAACAAACTAGCAGTCAAAAAGACACAATTGCACAATCGGAGCAAAATAAAAAATCGAAAGGTAAACCACCTCCTATTTTTGCTAAAACTAGAGGTATTAAAGAAACGACAATTCTACTCACCACAAATAATGTACCTAAATCAAGTTTCATACTTCGTGAATTTCATAATGAATATATGAGGATTTATCCTAATGACCTCGCGACCTACGATTTAAGCATAAAGGTATTAAAGGAAAAGAAAATTCAATTTTTCACTTATACAGCCAACATCGGGCAGCGCCTCAAACCCTAACATCTCCAGGATGGAAGAATTAACTCATCATTCAAAAACGATATTACGAACGAATTCAGGAAAATACACGACAAAATTTCAGCAAATACCTCCAGAATCGACCAAATAATGGCCGCTTTCTTCACCGAGGACGAATAATGGAGCAAGTACAAAAAAATCAAAATTACCGCCATAAATGTCAATTCAATTGGTACTATCAAACGTAGATACGATCTGCAAACCTTCATTGATCACAACAAGATTGATATATGCCTTATATCCGAAACAAAATTAAATGCCAAGCATAGAGTCCAATTGTCCAATCACCAATTGGTCAGAACAGACAGACCCAACTCAACCAAAGGTGATGGGACTGCTATAGCCATCCACAGCAAGCTTAAATTCACGACAATTCATTTTCCCAATTCTTTCAACAACAAAGTCATAGAGTTTACAGCTATAAAAATAAAAATATCCAAAAACTAACTTAATAACAATTAGCATCAATTATTATTAAGCATAATTAGCTGGCAAAACTGATTAGCTGGCAAGTCATAGAGTTTACAGCTATAAAAATAAAAATATCCAAAAACTAACTTAATAACAATTAGCATCAATTATTATTAAGCATAATTAGCTGGCAAAACTGATGAAAGATTTTAAGCTCGACACCAGCAACAACTACTACCTGATAGCAGGTGATTTCAACGCAAAGAGCACTACGTGGGGTGATGAGACATCAAATGACAGAGGAGACACCAACTACCGTGAACGTATCAGCAATATTGAGATTTACAAGAAAGCCAACATCACCAGAATCGATTAGTTTGTCCTCAAACTCTGCAGGAACTATTATGCCAGCTACATTAACATCGGCAACTCAATAATGAACAACTTGAGCTGTCCCGACGATAACATCTGTCTTAATACTTGTACATCTGGATACATCACTCCAGAGATGTTCACGTTCTGTGATCGCAGAGGACGACTACAAGATGGAAATAACCTTCCAATCATCTACCACGCGAGACGACATTGCTTCAATAAAAAGCTAACAACCGAACTTTTTGAAGACTCAAATATGATGTTCTCGACATCACTGCCAAAAGTGGACCTCTGCGACACACACCGTCTTAATAAAAGTTACTGGTGGCTCCAGACAGATGCTGAATACCTAAATGAAATCAGGAGAAGAACAGTTTGGGACCATTAAATCAGACTACAACTCAAGATGACCCTCAGAGTTTTTTTTTTATAACATCAGTGCGCCTATCATTCGGCAAACCTGTAAATATGTATAAAAATAGTTTAGTTTAATTTATTATTCTCTCATCATCCATGCCTCTTCCCCGTCCTACTCCTTATCCCACACCTTCCCCCTAAATATTTAGATGCTTTTATATTACACAACTTTTTGCATAAGGAATTCAAAAACATAGTCACTGTTTATTGGGAGGCTCAGATAAAGAGCATTAACTATAAAAATCCGCAAGAATTTTTCCCCAAAATTAACCGTATGCTCAGACCGAAGAAAGACATCAGTACCAACGCATTAAAAATTCCAATAGACAACAGTACTCTCAGCAATCACTGCTGAGAGTAGAATGAAATTATAACTACGGATCCTGATACAAACTTGCATATCATAGGTAAATATCTCGAAAGCATAAACGCTCCAAGATACACCAATTTTGGTACCATTACCAAATTAAGTGTCGACACGGTAGTAACCAACATCAAGATGATGAAAGACAGTATGAGAACTACAAAACGGTCATTCGAGGATTTCTCACCGAGTAAGCCAGCCGACTACCAAGAAATTTGATGATGACGATCCTAAATTTTTATTCAGCTACATAGAAGTTTCTTTAATACTCAAAAAATTAAAAAACAAACCCTCATCAGGACTTGATAACATTCCTACTGTCGTCTTAAAGAACCTACCAGAACCAGTCATAAAAGATTACACTATTATATTCAATAATGCAGTCAACGATGCTTATTACCCAAGTCGATGGAAAGCTGCCAAAGTCCTACCGATTCCAAAGAAAGATAAAAATCTGGAACTACCTCAAAGCTACCGACCGATCTCACTCACCATGAGCATAAGTACAATTTTTGAAAGATTAATTAAAAAGCAGCTAAATATCATTATCACTAATTAAAAGATTATTGGTGGTTATCGCAAGTTCCAGCTCACAATGATGAAATAAGAACTCTGTGGGAGCATTAGCTCATTATACTCTGCAAGCCAATTACAGCGATTTGAAAATGAATTTTTAATTCTAAAACACGTGCAAAAACTATATTATTAAGTGTTTATTATTGATATAATACTGTAAATATGTATATATGTATATATCTCTTCCCTCAACCTTTTCCCATCGTCCCACCTCCTTTACCCTCACCCATTCCCAAAAATAAGTCAGATGTATTTTTTCATACCATAGTTTTCCTAAAAAATCAACAGCTCCAAGAGTGAAGTAATTTTCTTTAGAAGAGCATGTAACCACCTAAAAGTATCTCAGTATAACCGGATAAAAGTACCTAAATTTAACGTAAGAGATCAAAACGGAACTCTTACTGATATCCCAGTCAAAAAAAAACAATTAAATATCTAGGAATCACATTCGATCACCTGGCCCATTATACAAAACACCATAAAATACAGCTTGAAAAAGCAAGAACTGCGACCAAGAACAACACCAGAATATTCTACAATAGCACCTTATGGTGCAGGGTCAAAGCCAAACTTATATGTTACCAACTGCTAATAAGACCCCTTCTTACTTATGCAGCCCCGATGCTGTGGAATATGAGCCCCACAGTGATGGAAAAATACCGCAGACTAGAAAGATCCGTGCTCAGATCGTGCATACGAAAATATAGAAAGGCTGAAACCAATTATCGTGAAAGAATCAGCAATGCCAACATCTACAATATGGCTAATATAACCAGGTTGGACTGCTACTATTTAAAACTATGCCGCAAATACTTCGCCAGCTACCTAGATATCGGCAACCCAATTATGACCAACCTACGCTGTCCAAGCGATGAAACCTGCATTGAAAGATGCTCAACTGGTTATTTAACACCAGAAATGTTCACGTTCTGTGAAAAAATTGGAGTGCTACAGGATGAATTCAATCTGCCCATCATTTACCACATAAAACGTCACTGCACCTGCAAAAAAATAAATAATGACAATGAGCAAGAAATAATCTTTGAATTCTCCAAAGCACTACCAAAAGTCAACATTATCGACAAACACAGACTGAATGAAGACTATTGGTGGCTGAAAAATGACGCCAAACATATTGATGAGATCAGAAAAAGAACGACCTGGAAGCAATAACTCCGCTGAATGAATACGCCCAACTTCGCCAGAAGCTAATAATTTTCAACGCTTATCATCAGATAATACTTGTAAATATGTAAATAAAATATTTCATGTAAATATCTCCCGTTTACCCTCCCAATTTCCATCTCCCTTCCCCTAAAAGAGGTCAGATGTATTTTTAAAAAACACTATTTTTTACATCTAAATTAATAATCTACAATAACGTAATATTGTTAATTACAAAATATCGTCAACTTAATAAGTTATTTATTTATTTTGTAAATGCTGAGATCTACCTTGAGTAGCATGGCATTAGTTAGTTGTAATATTTATCGAGTTTTTTTTAAGTAATTTTTAAGTTTGTTTGATTATGTATCTTCGTTTGTGACTAATAAAAATTATCTTTTAAAAAAAAAAAAAAACCAACGAGCCGAGGTTGGATCTGCGTTTTTTTAAGTAAAAAATTAATGAAAATTCTGGAATTTTTCCATTAAAATGAACAGAAAAATTTTAAAAATGTGATTTTATTTGATTTTCATGTAAATTTAATAAATTTTATTAATAAATTACAATTAAATTCACAAATTTTAATAATTACTCCAATTTAAATTTAAGTATTAAATATTAAATAATGAATAATTTATAATTAATCGTGAGATGGATCAATTATTTGTCCACTGAAGATTATTGTTTCGTCTTTTATAATAAAAAATATGAAAGGACGATTTACTGTAAATTTGATTTTGTGAGCCATGCAGGAATGATCATCAAGTTCGCCTGAAAAAATAAATTATATTTTTTTAATTAATTATTATTTAGAGTCGGTTTTAACTGCTGTGGTCATGTCACCGACCTTAATTGTTGAGACTAGTACGTCGGGGTCTTTTTGAGTCTTAATCTACGCGGCAAGGGTCGAATATCAACCAAGATAGTTTCTAAGACCAGCTTGGGATTCGAACCCACGCTTGACCAGTGAGCCAGTCCGAGTGCTCTATAGGCCATGCGCCTTAGACCACTCAACTAACCTTACCGGTTTGAATTATATTTGTTGTTAATAATTAAAATTTAATTTACATATTTATCAAAATTTTTTTGAGAAGAAATATAATTTTCAAGCAATCAGAATATTTTGGAGCACTTATTTTTAAATTGACGTCAAAAGTACACCGTTAATATACTTACAAAGATGATAAAGTCCAGCACATTCTCCTTCATTTACTTTTATGACAGTTTTTTGTAAGATTCGACTAATTTTTGCCTTTTCAGACACACAGCAAAAATTAGGATTGTCCAATGTGTTGTTAATATTAATCTAAAAACAAAATATTATTATTATCAGAGAATAAAATAAATAAATAAATGAAAACTAAATATATAACAATTAAGTATTTCACGACCCAAATGCCAAAAGTGCGTATATCAATTTATATGCTCTTTTGGCTTTGCAGTGCCAAAAGGGCGTATACATTTTTTTTTTACTTATCGCTTTATTACCCTGATTAAAAAAAAGTATTGAGACAAAGAAAGAAGTATTGGTTTTCTAGTGAATCCAAATAATAAATAACTCAAATTACCTGGTCTGAATAATTTTGTAAGTTAATAAAACTTTGAATTTTAAATTTCGGCAAAGATAATTCAACAATTTCTAATTTTGCGTGAATTTGAAAATCAGTGTAATTAAATTTATGAAGATTTTCAATAACATCAGGCAAAGCATTTTCCTCATCTGGCAAAATAACAATCATTTTAAGCTCTTTATCTGTATCCGTCTGAAAAAAGTAATTAGTATCATCAAAAAATCCAGGTAAGTAAGTCCAATTCTATAATGTTTAATTTTTACCCTCAAAGGAAGCTCAATAATTCCAGCAGGTAATTCATCCATATGATAATAATAAAATTTATTTATTTGCAGCATTGTACATACAGACTTGTACGTATTTTGTCCAACGTAAAATAATTTGTGATCATTAAACAACCGGTCGAATGAATGTACCCAATTGGCCTGGAAGTAGCCAACGCCGGCGAGAAGTAAGGATGTATCTTCACTGATCACACCTGAAATTCAATATGAGAGTAATAAAAATTAATCAAGAAAATTTCGACTAAGTAATCGTTAATAAATTTTCATACTTTCATTGCTACTGATGACATTTTGTACATAATTGTTGGTTTTATTCGCACCCCAGCGATTAATTTGTTCAACAACGTCATTTACTTTTTTGTAGTCGACACTCAATGGATCTGACTGGTAAGCAGCTTGAATCAAGTTCTTGTATTCTGGACGAATTTTCACGTTTTCAGGCAGGAATATTTTATCACCCAGAAACAATTTTGTTTTGTTGATATCCTGAAGATAAATAATTTATAAATTAAAAACTCTAGTTAAGAATCTTATCCTTAGGCATAATCGACTACTAAAAGTAACTAAATTTAATCCGACAGTGTGCTAACTTAATCCACTTTTACACGAAAAAAAGTAAACTGTAAAATTCACCCGGATTACGGTTAATTTTTGTAGTTTCAAACAATAAAGCGGACATCGGGGTATCAAAAATATAAATATTACAGAACTTAATGTAGGAAGTGTAAAAGCCACAATTTATAATTTAATATCGAAAATAAGTGATTAGTAGCTGTCACTGTAGTAAATAACGACTCTCTTATCTTAAAAAATTACAATTTCAAACAGTAAAAATTGCCGTTTCAATATATAGTACATACTATGAGAAGGGTAACTTAGATGAGGAGAAGGGGTTCTCACTCTAGGAGAATTTAACATTTGAAACAGTAAAAATTCTACTTTTAAAGTTGCTTATATTAAAAATTTAGTAACTGTATTTTATACTTTTTACATTTCATGCACGGAAAGAACAAGATGACACTGAATATCATTCCAGATTATACTCAGTGATATCTGTGGTGAAAAAAAAAAAAAAAAGATTAGATAGTAACTAGTATAATCCAGATTATACCTAGATGTGATATCTAGATTATACTCTTTGTAATCTGGATTATACTCATTGTAATCTGGATTATACTCACTGTAATCTGGATTATAATCATTGTAATCTGGATTATACTCATTATAATCTGGATTGTACTAGTTATTATCTGAAACTTTTTTTCACTCCATTTAATCTTGGATGATATCCAATGTATCATCTTGTTCTTTCCGTGTGCGATCATTTTTTAGGTACGAAATGATAAATATCAGAGTCAAAATTCTTAATTATTATACTTTAACATTTTTGACATTGATATAGCAAATATTACTGTTTGAAATAGTATTTTCTTTCATGTAAAAAATAAATTGTAGCATTTAAATGATAAATATGTTACATAGTGATTAATAAAATCACGATTTTACTGGTTGAAATGGTAATTTTTAGCAGTTGATCATTACTTATTATAAATCGACTACTATTTATTACAATTTAATTCTTTCCATATACAAAACATTCAATGGATAAATCGATTTCCCTGAAATCTTGGAATAGTTTAATTTCATCTGCTCCAGACCAGATTAAAGATCCCGAAACTACGTATGTTATGGACCAATAAACAGGAATGCGAATTTCTCTTAAAATTTTGTATTATCAAAATGTATAAAGCCGATTGGCGTATAAATAAATAAATAAATATATAAACTAACAAACCTTAAGCGAATCCACTAAAAATTTTATAGGACGTAATTCTTCCTTAGATATTTTTTTAGACAAATGTAAAGTATCATCTAATTCCTTTTTAGAGTCACTGCAGGCTCCATTTTCAGCCATCAATAATAACAGCGCAAAATTAATAGGCGAGATAGCGTAATTTGTGGTATTGTCTCTTAAAACAGCCTGAAAAAATCATAGACCAATTAAAACAAGCTCTAAGTAATAAAACAAACTTACTTACCTTAGTCAAGTCCAGACCAAATTCATTGATGCTGTTAATAATGTTATTCAGCGTCTCATTCTCTGAAGGTTGCAGTGCGATATTTTCAAATTTGACATCTTTGTCTACTTCAAGGCAATTATCCAAATCAGACTTTGGGCTTTTATGCGAAGAATCTGGCTCTACTTCATTGGATTTCACTCTTGATTCAATCACCAGTAAGCCTGTGGAGTTTTTATCATCAACTTTATTTTCGGGTTTCGGAGTTTCTTCAGAAGGTACTGATTCAGTTGTTGTCTTCAACGCTTCAGGTTTCTTTGAGACTTTATCATCACTATCAGTGTCAAAGGGCTTTTCATCATCTTCGTCGCTATAGTCGTCACTTGGTTCAGTTTCAAACCTTTTCGGGGTAGCTGGCTTATTTGGTCTTGAAGGATCATCTTTTTGTAGACTAGATTCATGATCATCATCAGTGCGTCCACCAGAGGACGGTTTATCGTTTTTAGCAGTGGTATGACTTGATTCAGATATCTTTTTATCATCTTCATCATCTTTAGGAGATTCAGGGCTCTTAGTCTTTTCAGTTACTGGTTCATCATTTAATTCAGTTGGACTTGTTTTAGGCGCTGCTTTAGAATAAGGATTCATTGGTGTTGTTGCAGTATTTTTATCATCTTCCTTAGCATCTGCATCACTTGATTTAGTCTTTGAAGCATCATCATCATCAGTATGTTCACCAGAAGACGGTCCAACAACTTTTTTAGCAGTAGTACGACTTGGTTCAGTAACAGCAATTACACCATCATCCTTTTTATCATCTTCACTATCTTTGGTAGAAGATTCAGGAGTTTTTAGTTTAGTAGTCTTCTTATCATCTTCAGAAGGTACTTTGGTAGTTTCTTTAGCAGGTGTTACACCATCAGTAGTATTTAAAAGAGGTTTAGAAGTACTACTTTTATCAGCAGTTGGCTTACTTAAAACTTCATCATCTTCATCGTCTCCATCTGGACTAGATTCATATGATTTTGGACTAGTTTTTTTTGGACTCAGTGTAGTTGCATCCATTTTACCAATATCACTTTTTGTTGCATTCATTTTACCAGGCTTTGGACTAACAACGTCGTCATCTTCATCATCGTAGTCTTTTTCATCTGGTTCAGAGTCATATGATTTTGGACCAGTTTTTTTCGGACTCGGTTTAGTTACATCCGTTTTGCCGCTATCACTTTTTGCAGTGACATCTTTTTTTTCAGGACTGACAGCAGTTGAAATATCTGAACTGCAAATTAAAATAAAATAAATATATATTTAAAATTATTTCAATTATGAACATTTATTTACCTCAAAGTTGTAGTTATTTCTTCAGCTTTATTTGCTGTTGGATTTTGAGCACCGCAAAGTCCAAGTTTCTTAAACTGTTTTGTAAAATTTATTAATATTACTCAAATATAATATGATTTAAATTTTTTAAAACGAGAATATTCGATTTTCTTAAAAATCTTGAAGAACAATAAAATAGTGAGCCGGTAAAAATTGATCATTTCAAAATATTTAAAAACAATATATCCACTTGTGTATTATGTAAATCTTTATCTTAAGTTATTATGTAAATTTTATACTTTAATACATCGCGTTACTAATGCCAAAAGGGCGCAACATTTACGTATATATATTTTTCTCAAAGCTATGTTTTCAAAAACGGTACCCACGATTCCTCAAGAACTCATCAACCGATCTTGATGAAATTTTAGCCAGGTCTTCGAGTTATAATTCACAAGGTCTTGAACGGAAGATTTTTTTTTTTTCAATTACAACTATTTAAAAAAAAAAAATTCCGCGAAATTTTCAATTTTTTTGTAAAAAAACTCTGCTAAAAATCCAATTTTAACATTTTTTTTTTCTTCCGTTTAAGACCTAGTTTGAAGTCTTAGCTAGAGTACATATTTTCTTTTTTTCACTTCAAATGATCCTGCTAGGAGTTCTACTGATCACGCGGACGCGTCTTTTTTCCGAGAGCTCGCCGGAAATGACGTCACATTAGCAGAGTTTTTAATATTTTTTTTTCAAAATTTCCATAATCTCTCATTAAACATGTATCTTTAAGATAATAATAAGTTTGAATAAAATATTTCATTTTTTCTATTAAAAAAAAATTGTTGAGATAGACCATTTTTTCCCGGAGGAAACCCATGTTACTCCTTAAAACATAAATGTTAAACTCAACAGACATTTATTGCAAAATATTATTTTAAGTTTTGACTTAATAATCTCATTTTTCAAAATAAAATATAAAAAGAAAATAATAAAAAACAGAAAACTCTGCTATGGTTTAGTGGCGCGATAACTCTAAGATGTCATATATTAGTTTTTTATAAATAATAATTTAACAACAGTGAATTGAACGCTCATATTAGCTAAAAAATTCAGTCGTGTGTTACTTTAGATAATAAAAAAAAAATTATTCCGGTACAATCTTTTTTTTGACCAATTTCCCTGCCACATACACCCATCCTTACACGAACCTCCAGAAAAGATTATGTTTAATGTTATTATTTGCTATGTTAAGCAAAAAAATTTTTATTGAAATATATTTTATGTGCCTGACAAATTATTTGACTTGATATAAGTGTATACATATAAACCTGTAAGTGCGATATGAATAACAAAAAATCAATTTCAGTTTCGAGAAAACTGATTTTTTTGAAATGTCGAGAGTAGAGCACAACCTCAACGCTTCGCTTATGAGGCGTGCAATAAATAAAAAAATGAATTTAATAATTTACCATTTCACAGATATTTGATACAATTGGAATACCATGGCAGTTGCAATCACAATTTGGTACGGAAATAGCCGACGAATTTCCATTATGTAAAGAAAAAGGAATTGCTAAATTATTCAACCCTAATGGTGAAGATGATGAATTAGTCACATTACACCCGCCCGTAAGTACAAGAACTAAATTTAAAAGCGGCGTCATAATAAATACACAAATTTACACTCTTAATTTAAAATGAATCTTGTGTAAAAAAATATTACTAACTGAACACACAATTAACTTGCAGATTATTTATAAGAAGACACATCGCGAAGAAATCAGTAAATATTTTTTGTTATTAAGTGATATGTCTTGTAAATTGGTTTATCAGCTAAAATTTCCCAATTGTTGGTAAATTTTTTGGACAATAATGAAAAAGATATTATTCAAGGAAACAAGTACTTTAAACACTTGATAATTGTGTAGGAAATTGAATTTTAAGGAATTTTTAATCATTGATTGATTTTATTTAGTTATTTTATTACAATTGCTTACAATAAACGTAAAACACGAGCGATTGTCTTTAAAAAAAATAAAAAGTATGTTCGTGCCTAAAATTTAAAAACAAATTCAATTACACGGAAGTTTTAAAGATATTTTAAATATAATTAAACAATAACAATCACTTAGATATTATCAAGTGTATTTAACAGTAATATTATTGGCATTAACTTTAACATTTGCGTTTTTTTCAATTCTTAGGTGTAATTGTATATAGTACATCGTTTTTTAAAAGTTACAGTCACTTGAGCAGCAATTTTTTTTTCATTCTTACGATCTACCGTACTTAAGTTACAACAATGCCTTATTTGTTTTGTTTAATTAATATTTAATTATATAATAATGGTAAACCATATTAGCGCAATAATCGCACACAAATTCAGCTTAAAAATTTTTAAAATTTATCTGTAATATTTAATATAAAAAAATTGTGTTTCCTAACCAGTGGTAGCTTATAATTAATTATAATTAAGTTCATTGGCGAAAATAACGATGTTTAAACATTAAATGACACCATCAAATTAATTAATAATTGTACATTATTAATTAATTTTTAAGTGTTTTAAATAAAATATTCTATGATGATACACCTTGATGATCATTCACTGCTGATATAATTTTACTGGATTTTTTGTTATCAAGTACGGCTGTTTTACAATTCGCTGAGTATTAATTGATTACACTGGAGGATTAAACTGAGTAAGTTAATTTTTAAAAATAAAATAAATTATTTTTTTAATTGTTTCAAGTCCGTAAAAATAATTTATGGAGTAATCAAATAATACACGGCAAATAATATTGAAGCCCAATTGAAGATATGAAAATACTGACGGATGAAATGTGTAAATATTTAATTATTTGATTTACTAAAATGTTTTAGATTTTTGCTTTGATATTTATCGTTATTAATGACTAGAATTAAAAAGCGAGTCCGGCTTCTGAATATGTCGTGAAAATTTTCTCAATGGAATTCGCGTAAGCTGCTGTCCTCAAGTCTAGTCCCAGGTTGTATTTCATTGCAGTCTTCATAATAGCCTGAAATAATAAAAAAAATAAAATTAATTACTATTATTTATAATAAAAACTAGTAACCTTGCAGTCACTAAGTGATTGCCATGACTTGTGAATTGTAAATAAATAAAATTTTGCTTTATTAAATAATGACTTTTGTTAAATTGTACTGTACTTTCTTTAATATAGATGATTTTAAAAATGTAAGCTCATCCTGATGTTACACTCGTCAAGAGCTTTCATTTGAGTACCCACATGCATTTTGATATATTTTTCATATATACATATATAATATATATAAATATATGAAAAATTGATGTGGGTACTCATATAAAAGGTCTCGACAAATGTAACTTCGGGACGAGCTTATATCTTTAAAAATGTCAACAGTTCACGAGATACAAGGTAATTTCATAATTATGTATCTGGCAATAGAGCATTTTCAAATGTAGACTAAATACTTATCATAATAAATTAACTATCGGTAAGAATGATATTAAAGCTTAAAAAGGCACCAATTCAAGTCAAGACACTAAATTTCACTAAAAAAACCGATTTAATCATATGACTATCATGGACACAAAATTTTTCCCATTCTCTTAATAATATAGATGATAATAAATCAACAAATAAAGAGTGCACTTACTCTAGCCGATCGTTCCATAGTATAGTCAAGACCAGAATGAACTATGTCTTTTTCGGAAGCACCAGAAATTCTTTTTTGGAAAGCTTCAGACGCAGTTACTGGAATACGGCCTCCAACGCGACCAAATCTGCGTTCTAAAGACTCTTGGACGGATTCTATAAACCCAAATATATTATAAGTATTCTATAATGTTTATAAAATTAATTAAAAAATACAACGTATAAAAAGAAAATTACCTAATAAATGATAATTAGATTCTCTTTCATATTTAAATGTGAGCCGTCCGTAAGAAACATGATTCAAATTTTTAAGCCATTCAAAGAATGATACAGTAACACCACCAGCGTTTATATACAAATCAGGAATAACAAGTATATTTCTTTCAATAAGAATTTTGTCGGCAGCAGGTGTTGTAGGTCCGTTAGCAGCTTCAGCGATTATTTTAGCCTTGACAATAAATAAAAATGATAATTAATTAATTAATTAAACAATTAGTCGGTTTTTGTTTTGAGAAAATTTAATATTTGATGTATATTTAAATATTTAATTAATTAATTAATTAAATAATTTTGTAAATAAAATTATTACCTTGATACGCGATGCGTTATCTTTGTTGATAACCTTCTCAATGGCTGCGGGAATGAAAATATCGCACTCTTCGTACATAAGATTCTCACCAGTGTAAGGCTGGGCGCCGGGGAAACCAACAATAGTTCCATTTTCAATTCTATAATCTTCCAACTGCTTTGGATCGATTCCTTCGGGGTTAACGATCGAGCCGTCGTGCTCAATAACACCGATACAAGTAGCACCGGCTCGGTGGAGATAACGCATCGAGTGAAGACCTACATTACCAAAACCTTGAACGATAAAGGTTTTACCGCCCCACCCGGGAGTTGTTCCAATCATAGACATGTAGTTAGCCTCGTTTATAAAGTTCTCTAGACCGTGGAATACTCCGCGACCGGTAGCTGAAATACGACCGTGGATTCCACCCTGATTGATGGGCTTTCCTGTTACACACGCGTGAGCGTTTATGTCCAAGTGACCGATTGTTTTGGCATAGGTGTCCGCTATCCATGACATTTCTCGTTCACCTGTTCCCATATCAGGGGCTGGTACGTCGACTCCAGGTCCTGTAAAAATAATTTAACATTTATAATTAATTCATAATTTTTTTTACGCATTAATTAATTTATTTAATTATTTTACTCACCAATAAAACCTTTCTTGGCCATCTCCAAAGTAAACCTACGGGTTATTTTTTCCAATTCATGCTCTGAGTACTTTTTAGGATCGATTTTTATTCCGGCTTTAGCTCCTCCAAAAGGAACATCGACACAAGCACACTTGAAAGTCATCAATGCTGATAAAGCTTTCACTTCATCTCGGCAGACGTCCATTGAAAATCGAATACCTAAAACAGATAATTTATTAATTAAATTTCTTCTATTACATTTTATTCAGATTATTATTAGTTTAATACTAGCAACCTTGCTTTATTAAATAATGACTTTTGTTAAATTGCACTGTATTTTTTTAAATATTGACATTTTTAAAGATATAAGCTCATTCCGATGTTACACTCATCAAGAGCTTTCATTTGAGTACCCACATGCATTTTGATATATTTTTCATATATACATATATGTAATATATATAAATATATGAAAAATTGATGTGGGTACTCAAATGAAAGGTCTTGATGAGTGTAATATCGAGATGAACTTGTATCTTAAAAAATGTCAATAATTCACTAGATACCGGGTCATTTCTTTATTATATATATAGAGATAGAGCATTTTCGATTGCAGCCTCAATACTTATCATTATAAATTGACTATTGGTAAGAATGATATGAAACTTCGAAAAGGCATAAACTCAAGTCAAGACTTTTCCAGCGATACCAAATTTAATCATAAAAACCCATTTCATCATATAAATACACTGTCCACAAAATTTTGCTTATTCTCTTAATAATACAGATAATATATTTTAGTAGTTATTTCTATTTATGTTAACTCTAAATATAACTTGGAATCTTTCTTCTGATATAATCTATATATTTACTTTACTTCAATGCATGAGCAATAAATTGACCAATGCTTCGACTAAATGAGCTTAGACAGCACGGCACCGATTGCCTTTTGTAATTATTTATTTTTTTAATGCATCGGAGTAATTAAATTTTATTTTAAAATGAAATGTTACATTTTTTTTATTAAATTTGTTCATTTTTTAAAGAAGAAGTATTTATTAAAATTACTTGGGAGTTATTTATAAATGTTTTTATTTTTAAATAAAATATTTACTTTTTATATTTTATTTATTTGAATAATATTTAGTATGTACTTGTCATACTTCCGAGTTGTGTGTAAATATTTTTTATGAATTAAAAAAAAATTCAAATTATTTTATTTTACAATTTTTATGTTTTTCAATTAAGAATAGAGATTATTACAAAATTAAAATAAATATTTATAAATAGATATAAAAAATTTATCTTTGAGTCATAAAATAGATAGCAAAAATATATATAGATTATAAATTGAATAGTTACAATATTTATATTTGTATAATGAAAACAATTTTCTCAGCGAATAAATATAAATAACTAATGAATAATTTTTATGTAACATAATTTAATGATAATAGATAATTATCTGGACATGTTTACTAAATGAGCATAATTCTCAAGTAAAAGACGAGCCTCTAAGTTTATTTATAACATATAAGATGGTTACAAGGCTATTGAAGCTTAAAGCTTTTGACTGACCTCATTACTTACTATATTCTTCACAAACTGCTTTAACAAATCCATAATTGTTAATCAATAACAGTCAATTATTTTCAATCAACTTATCAAGGTCTAACGCCGGCTGTTTATCAAAAGTAACAGCAACGAAACTGGTCAATGTAAGCAAGCCGTTTGATGAAATAAAATAAAGTAGAATTAATTAATGGATAAAATAATAAAACGTTTTTTTTCTCAGTAACATTTCAATTTAGATTAAATTTAATTGACTCTTAAAACAGAAACTTTTAAATGACTCATTAGTGCTACGTGTGTTTGTTAAAATGCCAACAGTTAAATAATTCCAACTGTTCATATGATACTTAAGACTGTACACTTGTTTTTTTTTTTTAATCGTATGATTATATTTATATTATTAGATATGTAACAAGAGACGTGAGATATTTTGATAAAAATAATTCTAAAAATAGTTCAATTTTATTTTGGCCAGTTTTAAAATTAACGATTAAATTTTTTATCTTTTATTTCATCAATTGTAATGATTAATTTTATTAATTTAATCTAATATATTAAGTGTTCATGAAACTAAATTAGCAAATGAGAAAATTAAAGTCATAAAAAAAAATTGAAAATATTTTTAAAGAGAAAAAATAAATAAAAGTATTTTATCAAAAGAACGCGATTAAGAAATGATTCATTACCCGGAAACTATGTGGTTGAATAATAAAAACGTTTTATTATTTTATTATTATTCATATAATTGAAATGTCATTGAATAATGATTATTATTAAGCAAATGAAAATTGAAGTCCAATATCCGATGGCTGTCTATTTGATAAGAGCAAATGTCGAGAAACTAGAATTAAAAACGTTAATTTTATTATTGACGGTATGAGCACTGCTACGATAATAAAATAATAAATAAAGTGTTGGACGAATCAATTATATACAATGTCTTCATTGTTTACGCGATCATTTTTTTCAAAGGTATTTTATCTAATTTTTCGTTGACCTTCTATTTCAATACTCTCGACGCGTGTAGACAACTTGATGAACAATCACTGACACTTTACTAGCGATTTAATCTCTATTATTAATGGTGTCAAGAAGTTGACAAGAAAAAAAGTATTACAACATGAATATAAAGCCCCGATTAATTTTTTTTTTTTTTTTTTTTATGAATAACTCAATTATCAATTTTTTTTTTTTTCATCAGATATCAAAATTATTTTATGATAATCATAATTATATCATTTTAAATATTTAACTCTTAAAGTATATCAAGAGTGCGTATGTAAAAAATTTCCTGAAAAATTTATTAAAACAAATTTTTATTATTTATTAAAATAAATTACTAATCATATTTTCTTCGTGTGAGTTCTGTTTTTTTTTTCTTTCAAATTTTTATTTATCACCAGCTTATCTCAGTAAATAGTTAAATCTCATTTAAAATCCCAACTAGCTGGATAAGAAAAATAAAAACAAACACAACATTTAGTAAATAAAGTAAACAGGAAACAAACCTCCTTTGCACGGTGTCCGATGCGTAGAATGCTGAGCACGGTACCCAGTAATCATTTCGTAGTCTCCCGAGTCAAGTCTCAAGGGGAAAGTAGTCTCCAAAATATGATCGCAAGGTTCCATTAGCATGAGGATACCTTTGACCTTTTTCCTGCGCTCCTCGATGGTCATTTTAGATCGATGGCCCACATCCTCCACGAGCTTGTCCTCGATAACCTGGCATGATCGGTGGAAGAAGTACTCCACCATGTTAAAGAACTTGGGGTTCTCGGCGACCGGGATGTCCTTGAGTCGGTCGGGAATCTTATGCTCAGCATACCCCCGGTTTTGGACACTTGTCACCGGGACAGCGCGCGTCAGAGCACCGGCTAAGTCACCATTTAATTTTGGAGTTTGTTTCCCTTTAAGACACCCAGCTCTCGTTCTCACCAACTTATTTAGGTGAAACATTTTTCTAAAAATTAAAAATAAAAAATAATTTAAAAATTTATTCGTTTATTTTTTATCAAATTAATTTTATTTTTTTACGAGTTAATTTTTCGCACTTAAAATTATAATAAAATTAAAACGATACTAAACCTGCAATAGATTACCGAGTACTGAGTGTAATGTGTACTACTATAAACTTTAGTACTTTGTATAGGTATATGTATACGTATTTATATATATTTATATAATTGTAGATATATATTTTAATATGTAACTATTAAAAGCGCTTTAAGCTTCAGCGGTTTCAGTGTTGAGACCGAAGAAAGCCAACTAGCGCCTCACACGTTTTAACTCAGTAGTCCCACGCGTCCCACGTAGGCTAGACTTGAACTACTATTTTAGAGATTGGAAAAAGATGATTTTTTGAATTTTTATTCGCCAATACATACTAACATTACTGTCACATATACTTTATATCTCTTTCGTTTGTCATCTGATCTTTGACATCGTCGGTAATAAAAGTTTCTATAGCTTATAATCCTCAGAGCTGTCAAAATTTAAATGTAGATGGCGTTGTAAATTCTTTTAATAATTTTAAAAAACCCCGGAAAAGTTTTGAACTGTCTAATGAAAATGAAGTTGGCCGACATTTCAAAATTTTTAGAAATTTTTTATTGAAAAAATTTGTGAAAATTAACTCAGCAGATAGTTGATAATTTTAAGAATTTTTACAACAAATAAATTATAGCAAAAAAACATTGACATTCAGAAATTTTAAAAAACTACAAATGCAATTTTCTGAAAATAATTTTTTGGAGCAAATTTATTTGTTTAAAAAAATTAAAAAATTTTCAAGTGACAGCTAACTTTAATGTCATAAAAAATTTCAATTAAATAATTAAAAAAAAATTTCACCTGTAAAATACTTGAAAAATTATGAGTGTAATTTTTTAGAAATGTCTTTTGAATTGTAATTTAATTAATAAAAAAGATCAAAATTTTCCAGACGTCTGCTAACTTCAGTGTCATATTTTTTACACAAGATACTAAAACTAACCGACGTTCAACAATTTTTTAATTTTTTTTTATTAATTTAATTAGAACTGAAAAAATATTTTTAAAAAATTGCACGTATAATTTTTAAAGTTTTCTGTGTGAAATTTTTTTTAATAATTTTTCTAATTTTATTTCATTTTCATTTTTTACACTACATATAATTGTCACACTTTTTTATGAAAATTTTTTATGACACTCAAGTTGTCGGATATTAAAAATTTTTTTAGAATTTTGTAGCAATTAAATTATAAAAATGAAGTTAGCTGACATTTCAAAATTGTTATAAATTTTTTATTAAAGAAATTTCAATTAAATAATTTAAAAAAAAAGTTCACATGTAAAAAACTTAAAAAACTACAAGTGCAATTTTTTAAAAATATTTTTTTAGTTGTAATTTAATTAAAAAAAAAATTAAAAATTTTTAGAGGTCTGCTAACATTAGTGTCACATTAAATAATTATAAAAAAAATTAAATTAAAAAGTTTCACATGTAAAAATTAATAAAAATTACAAGTAAAAATTTTTAGAAACATTTTCTTATTTTAATTTATTTATTAAAAAAATTTTTTAAATCAACAGCTGACGGCTCACTTCAGTATTATAATTTTTTATGACAATAAAGTTAGCTGAGATTTAAAAATTTTTATAATTTTTTATATTGAAAAAATTATTAAAAAATAATAAAAAAAGAAATTTCACGTGTAAAAAACTTTAAAAACTGTAAGTGCAATTTTTTAAAAATATTTTTTTGTTTTAATTTAATTATTATAAAAGAATCAAAAAATTTAGAACATCAGCTAACTTTAATGACATTAATTTTTTTTAGAATTTTAAGACAATAAAAAAAAAACTAATTTTAATTATTAAAAAAAAAAAGAAATCAAAAAATCGTCAAGACAAAAAATGTATTAAATATATATAATTACAGCAGTAAAATAACAACACTCGATAATTTTCGGATCGGCCCCACCATCCAGGCAAAGACAAAATGGACACCGATAACGTGACTCGGAAACGCCCGAGTCTACCCGAAGATTATCTTCGTAGCACCTTCGTGTTTCGCAGTACTGGACTGGATGTACTGTCTGTTGTCTGTTGACTTCAGACTTCAGTTCTGTGTAATAATCTCCAGCAAGCATCACATATTTATACACAATCATACTTTTAAATTTATTATTGACTGTTTTAAAGTTACAGATGTTTGTACAATATATTTTTACATCATACACACAAACATTTTATTAATTGTATTATTTTAAATATTCACTACATACAACATATATATTTAGATATACCTATATATATATATATATATATATATATATATATATATATATATATATATATATATATATATATATATATATATATATATATATATATCTACAAGTTAACAATATGTCTGAAAGTTCTGTTGTCAATCAAATCCAACATTATCAAAGAAGTATCGAAAAATACCCTGATGATGAGCAGAGGGTGGGTTTATTTATTTATTCTTTATTCAACCATTATTTTATTTTTATTTAGGAATAATATTAAAAAAAAAAATATTCCCAGAGATAACCTAAAAAACAGAAATTTTAATTGAACGGAATTTTCTTCTCCGTAAATTTATTTTTTCAATAAATTGTTAATAAAAAATTAAATAATAATAAATAAATATTATTATTTTATTCTGATGCATTTAAAATTAAAGATTTTTATGATTAATTGTTTAATAAATAATAATCGATTACCATCTGTTGGAGTCTTGGAAAAAATTCAATCATTTAAATTCTAAATTGCTATAATTTTTAAAGTTAATGAAATTATGAAAATTAATAATAATATTTTTGTAGCTTTTGAGATGCATAAGGAAGTTACACGAATTACCAGTGACAGTGCAGCATCTCCAAGAAACGGGAGTAGGAAGGACAATTAACGCGCTCCGGAAGTACGATAAAAGTGTTGGAGATGCTTCTAAGGCCTTGGTTGCTAAATGGAAGAACATGGTTGTCGATGAGGACAGCAGTGAAGGCGATTATGAGGACGATCATTGCGCTCCAGATGTTTCTGGAGGTTACAGTGATAACTCCGATTCAGGAGTTGACAAGGATGAAAATCTAACCCTTAATTCATCCAGGTAATTTTTAATTTTTTTAATTTTAAAGTAAATTTTTTATAAAAGCTCATAGAAAATTTTTATAACACTGAAGTTAGCCGTCAGTTGTTGATTTTAAAAATTTTTTTAACAAATCAATTACAATAAAAAAATGCTTCTAAAAATTTTCACTTGTAATTTTTATTAATTTTTACATGTGAAATTTTTTTTTATAATAATTAAATTGCTATAAAATTCTAAAAAAATTTTTAATTTCTGTCAACTTGTGTCATAAATTTTTAAATTAAAAAAAAAATTTTTTATAAATTAATTGCAGCCATAAATTAAGTGAGTCACATGAGCGTTATAATAATAATTCTCAAGATGAATCAAGATCTTCCAAAAGTACGTCAAACAATTCTTCAGAACTATCACGATCTAAATCAACAAGCAGATCAAATGGCAACAGCGATGATAATAGACACCACTCAAAATCGTCGTCATTGTCATTAAATCATCAAAATAAATCAGAAGACTCAAACATGCGACAGGAGTCGCGTGAAAAAAAATCAAAGAGCTCGCGGGAGTCTGGTGGTAAAAGTGATAGGCATAAAGATAGTTCTAAGAGAGACGAGAATGTAAATTATAGTAGTAATAGTAGTAGTAGTAGTTGCAGTAGTAAGACTAAAAAAGATAAAGAGTCAAAAGTTTCCTCAACTGAGTATGCCAAGCACAATGGCAGCAGCAGTGATCGCAAACGTAAGCGCGAAGGGCTGGCGAACGACAAGCACGAGCATAAACGCCGAAGGAGTGGAGAAGTGCCGGATGAGTCAGAGGAAGATGGGAAAAGTGTTGATGATACCAATGAAATTAAAAATGAAATGTCTGATAGTGAGTGTGATAAGAGTAAAATTAAGTCAGAGTCACCTGAACCGCGACAAAGTTCGAGCAAAGATGTTACGGTGAAGAAAAAAAATTCAAAGGACAAGACTGCTGACTCTATTGATAAAGTTAAAGAGGAAAAACATAAACATTCTAGTTCCAGTAGCAAACACAAAGTCAAAAGTGATAGCAAGTCTTCCGAAAGTCGTAAACACGAACAAAAAAAAGATGAATCTAGCTCGAAATCTCGCAGTCACTCTTCTAGTTCTAAGGACACTGATAAAAGTAAACAGGGTGAGAAAAATAAGGACAAAAAGTCGGATAAGAACAAAGATAAGAGCAAAGACAAGAAACATAAGGAGAAAAAAATTAAAATTAATGATAAAGAGGGAATTGATTGTAATTCTGGTAATTTTTTTTTCTTTATTAATTTTTTTATAAGATAAAAGATCCAGTTATTGACATTGAACTAGTTATTGACACTTGAAATTTTATTTTAATTAAATAAAACAAATTGACTCAAATCTATATTATTAAGAGAATAAACAAAATTTCGTGGCCAGTGTATTTATATGATGAAATGAGTTTTTATGGTTAAATTTGGTATCGTTGGAAAGTTCTTAACTTGAAGTTGTGCCTTTTCAATGTTTCATATATACTTTTCTAAAATAGTTTATTTATTATGATGAGTTTTCGAAGTAGCTATAAATAGATTCGAATTTAGTGATATACAAAAGTTGTTTATTTTGTTTTGTAAATAGGTTTGATACTTTTTACTGAAAGTTATTTATGATTTATATAATTGAGAGAGAAAGGAAAATTTTGTGACGAGCATACTGTTATTTTTAAAGAAATTTTTATAGTTGAATTTGGTATCATCAGAAGGGCCTTGATACGAATTAGTGCCTTTTGATTTTAACTAGGCCAATGTCAATAACTGGGTCTTTTATCCTAGTGGTTTGATTATTTAAATAATTAATTCATTACTTTTTAGGAACGAGCTTTGCTGAAGCTCTGGGTATGTGTACGGCGTCAACGTCATCCTCACGTAAAAAAATAATTTCGCCGAGTATATCTAAAAGTATAAAATCAGAAGCTAGTACTTCGTCACATAAATCTAGTAAAATAAAGACTGAACCGTTATCGCCTAAAGAAGATCAAGTAAATATTTTTAATTAATTTTAAATAAAAAATGAAACATTGTTAATGAATTATATTAATTAAAAATTTTTATTTTTAGTCACTTTCGTTATTATCGCCAAGTATCAAATTAGAGCCATTAAGTGTCGATCTAGCGTCAACATTACCAGAAATAAGTCCTAACTACAAACCGCTACCAGTAAATCACATGAACCCGCTTTACCGAAAAACGGATGAAGCAAGAGATGAAGAAGAAGCAGTTAAGCAAGCTAGAGCATTTAAGGCGGGTGTTTCCGCTACATATTCAAAGTAAGTATTTGGGTCATTCCATGTCAAATCTACCAATAGTTTGAATCGACACCTTTCGATTTAGCCAAGAAGTTTTCTTTTATCATATAACGAAGTTCTGCCGAAGGGGACACTTGGAGCTATTAAAAAAAAATTTTAAAAAATGTCAAATTTTGAATTTTGGAAAATCATCAAAAATAACGGTTGACAATAAATTTTTGGCTCAAATTTTTTTGTATACTATCTTGTACCAATCTTGAAAGATTCTAAATTTTTTGGAGCTGTGCTTTTTGTTTTTTCAAAAGTATGAATTTTTGAGATTTGTTAAAAAAAAATTTTTTCTTAAATTTTTTTTTTTTTATTTTTATCTTAATTGAATTTGGCAAATCGCATAATTTTGATGTTTGAACAGTTAAAATTTCATCTTGTGGCATAATGATGAGAAAAAAAAAATTTTTTATTTTTTTTCCTTTGGAAAAATTTTGTTATATGATAAAAGAAAACTTCTCACCAAAATGTGACCAAATCGAAAGGGGTTGATTCCAATGATTGGTCGATTTGACATAGAATGGCCTATTCAGTTTATTAATTATTATTATCATATTAATTAGCAAGTTGTTTGAAATTAATGATATAAAATTTTTTTAAAGGACCAAAGTCTACTCTGGTAACAAATTAGGATCAAATCTCAAGAGCCCCCCGTCTCTATATGAATTGTGCATTCGCGTACTGATAGATAACATTGATGCTGTGGAAAATACCGGCGGGGTACCTTATTACATTTTGGAGCCCATGTTGAGACGAGCCACTCCCGAACAATTGTACCACATCGAGTACTACAACCCCCACTTAATTGAGGACACCCAGCCTCTGTGGAACGAACACTGCAATCGCGAATTCCGGAAGGCACAGCCTCAAGAAATGGAGTCATGGCGTGAAATGTACATTGTAAGTTTGAATTTATTTTTTATTTCACAAAATTAATTCACGCAGTTTTTATTAAAACATTATCAAAGTAATACAAAGTAAAAAAATACAAAAGTTAAATTATAAATATTAATTTTATGGAATCATTGAGATTGTTTTGTTTTATATATAAATTATATATAAATTATATATATATATATATATATATATATTAATACAGTACTTTTACAATTAATTTTTTCTGTTATTAAATATAATAGACGTTTGATATTAGATTAATTTATCAACTATATTATGATATATTTTTTTCTATTGAAACTTCTATGATATCATTTATAATAGTTTATAAATTTTGAATTATAAACTCATTCAATATTTATATAAAATATTTAACAAAAATTTCTCACCTACACTCGTGGTAACAGATAAAGTAATTAAAATATTAAAAACTACAATCGTTTATAACCATGTCAACTTAAATAATAATTTATTATTTATAAATAGCCGCTATAAAGTAAAAGTCTCAGAAATTCATGGGGTAAAAATTTTTAATTTTATGGGGAAGAAACACCACTGTGACGGTCTAAAAAAAGTGATTTTCTTGAATTTTTTTTACAGGGAAAATAATAGAATTTGGAGATCGGGTTTTCTTTATTTATTAAAGGTACATTAAAGATTATTACCCTAAATTTTTATTGAAAAATATTTAATTATTAAAAAGTTATTAACAATCTCGTAGAGCCTTAGAGAAAATTTCCCCCTCCATGGTCGAATCGATAACTCAAAAACTAAACCACTGAAAATAAAAACCCAAATTGCTTTTTAATCAGTAAGGATGTAGTTATCGTCGCATGTACGGAATTTTGAAAATTTTAATTTTTAAAAAAATGGCGATTGATTGAAAATGTTCTCATTATTTTTACTGTTTTTTATTTTTTGTTTTAACCCAGCTAAAAAAATCTATGAAATGAAAATTTTCAAAATTCCGTATGTGCGACGTTAACTACATTCTTACTGATTAAAAAGCAATTTTGATTTTTATTTTCAGATGATTCGTTTTTGAGTTATCGATCCGACTATGGAGGGAGAAATTTTTTCTAGTGCTCTACGAGATTATTAATAACTTTGTAATAATTAAATATTTTTTAATAAAAATTTAGGATAATAATCTTTAATGTACCCTTAATAAAATAAAAAAAAACCCGATCCCCTAATTCCTTTATTTTCCGTCAAAAAAATTCCCGAAAATAACCTTTTTTTTTCGAACGTCACAGTAGTGTAATTATGATGACTTTTTTCAAACCAAAAGATTATATCTAAGATAAAAAGTAAATTATTCTGATAAGAAAATTAGCGTCACTAAACTTTCCAGCGTCTAATCTTCCAACAAAAAAAAATAATCATTGACAGGTAGCGCAGAGATAAAGTATGTCCTTCTTATTGTTTACTTGTACAATAGTTGAAGCCGATAAGTACTTGTCATGAACCCAGACCTCGCACAAATTACACTGGACATACATAACTCCACTCTTGCAGATCTTACAAGTCTTCTCGTTGTGTTCTTCCTCGGACTTTTTATTTCTCAGCCTCGTGGACTGCCTCGTCCTCTTGGGAGTGTTCTTCACCTCCTTTGCCACGAAATCCTTGTCGTTGTCTTGTTCACCATCATTAGTGTCTTTTTTCTTTCCTGTGCTGCCTTTCTTCCGTCCTCTTCTTTCAACCTTTTCAACTTTTGTCATCCTGCTTTTAGAGTCTTTAAAATTTTTAACATGTTCAACTTCTGTTGGATCAACTTCCTCTCTCCTGTCACTGAAATCTGTAACCTGGGTGCTGCATCCCGGCTTGGCCTCCACCAAGTTGCTGTTACTTTCTTGCTCAACATTAACAATGACAGGCGTGATTTCAACCGGGCTAATTGAAACCACTCCAGGGTTAGTTCCCATCTTCAAAAAATCATGGTGGGTTAATTTCAAGTCATCCAAAATAGTTTTGAAGTTGTCTAAAAATGTATCGACATTAAGCTCCTCTATACTTCCAGCTCCCACTTCTGTTCCAGTTTCACTGGTAGGAAACGAGCATTCAACAATATTGTTCGGCAATTGCTTGCAATGACTTCGACGCTTAACATTTAACTCTTGATGTCTGCGTAAAAAGGCTGACAACCATTCTGGACCGGCCATTTTATTATTTGACCACGAAGAGGGATACTTTATTCCCAGACTGACAGCATATTCGTACGCGAATTTTCTCAGCTGTCGCCCGGTTAACTCATCGTGATAATTACCTTCTGAATTAGAATTAGAATTAGAATCAATACGTGACTGATTTATGAAACTGATCAGATCATGCTCTTGTTGAAATGAGAATACTTTTTTCATCGCCTCGTACCCGACATTTATTTTAACCAGGTCGTCGTTCTTCAGATCCTCGATCTCGATTTTTGAGCAGAATCTCACCAAGGTAGTTCGCGGAATCCCGTAATTATTAGCGACACTGCGGTTGGACTTTTTAAGCAGCAGCACTTCCTTGGCAGCCTGGATCATCACTGTCTTGGGAATCAGGCCTCTCTCCGTTTTTCTCTTGTAGTTACGCATCTTGTTGTCGATTTAGGCTTACTATTCGTCACTACTCTTTATGTTTATTTCAATTCCAGTCACTGATCTGTCATTTTTTTTTTATTTACCTGCGATTATATAATTAGTTGAGGTATTTTCGTGTAAATAGTCAATAATTTTACGCTAAGGTTTATAGTGACAATTGTTTTATGGTTTGTGACGGTTGAGGTTAGGGTTTAAAACTTATTTTTTACGTTTTTGTTACAGCGCCACGTGGCGCTAAATTTTTCACCCATTTGAAATATGTGACATTAAAGTTAGCAGTTTTTAACTTTAAAAAAAAAAAAAAATTTGTTTTGAAAAATTACTTTTAAAAAAATTGTAGTTTTAATTTTCTGAAATTTCTACATGTTAATTTTTTTTTCTAATTTTTTTTGCAATAATTTATTTGTTAAAAAAATTCTTAATAATTATTAAATGTCTGCTAAATTTAGATGACATTATTAAAGTTAGCAGTCATTTGATTATTTTTTAGTTTTTTTTTTTTAACAAATAAATTTCTTAAAAAAATTTTTTTCGAAAAATTGTATTTTTAATTTTTTTTAATTTCTACGTCAATTTTTTTTTTTGCCATAATTTATTTATTAAAAAAATTCTTAAAATAATCAAATATTTGCTAAATTAATTTTCATTAAATTGAGCTGTCACTTCACAATTTTTTTAATTTTCTTTAACAAATAAATTATCCTAAAAAAAAAATATTAAAAAAATAGACTTGTATAAAAAATTAAAAATACAATTTTTTAAAAATAATTTTTCGGAACAAATTTGTTTGTTAAAAAAAAAAAACTAAAAAATATTCAAGTGACTGCTAACTTTAATGTCATAAAAATTTGACATTTAGAAGATTTTAAAAATAAACTTTAATTAAACATAATAATTGTATATTTGAAAAATAAATCAATTAATTATTTATTTTTTTAGCGATGCATAGAGGAAAGAGAAGCTAGATTGAACATGATAACCGGACAGGTGAAAATAAGAGCTCAGGATAAAGAAAGAGAAAAAAAATCAACAAAACTGGCTTATGTCGACGAATTTGTAAAACCGCCGAGAAACATACTAAAGAAACAAGCGAGGTATGGAACATCATCTGCAACTTCTTCTTCAGATATGAAGAAAAAAATGATTTTAACAACTGGAAATAATGCTCCTACTGACATTGCCGTTCCACCGCCTCCAATGTCTCGTGCCAAATCATCCAGTGAGTATTATAGACTTAGATTTAAGATAAAAGCCCTAATTATTGACACTATAAGAGACAAAGTTATGATGTCATTTTTTTTTAAATAATCAAACATCAATTTTTAAATTTATCAAAAGAAGAAATTAATTTAAACTCAGCATTTAAAAAAAAATACTTTTAAAACCAAAGTTGTTAAGAAAATAGACGCTCGGAAGTTGGTTTGATGAATTGGTGCTAATTTTATTTTTTTTTTAATAATTAATATTTAATATTGTGAACTGACAGTAATTTTTTTCAAACTTTTAATTAATTAAAATTTAATAAAAATTTATATGATAGTTATTCTTATTACAGATAATTAAATATATTTAAAAATAATTTAGGATTTCAATATTTAGACCCCAGTCAATAATTGGGGCTTTTACCTTGAGTATTATTTTTTTTTTGTATTTTTATGAATTTATTAATTAAATTAATTTAACTTTTCAGCATCAGGAGTAGTCAAAAAAAGCAAGGCTCCTTTGATGGCAAAAGCTCTGCAGTTAATAAAAGGAAGATACAAGCGATAAATTATAAATAATTAGTTATTTGACAAAATTAACTAGAAAAAAAAATATACATAGACTTGGTTATTTTTAACCAAAATCAATTCATGAATGCAATTGAATATTTTATTTTGTTTCATCACACATCAATGTAATTTTTATTTTTTTCAATTTGTCATTTAAAAGAAAAATTATTTATTAATAAGGCATGAAATTTCATTACATAAACAAAAGAATTAGGAAACAAATTTTAAATAGTTTAATTATTTTACGACTGATAATTTTAATTATTATTGAACTCAATATCTTTTATGTGACAATTTAATTTCTTAAAAATTTTTTTATCAATACAGTGTATATAACAGTAAGACTTTTTAATGAATTAATTAGATAATTTATGAAGATAAATTATGTACTGATTCGTACAGTAAATTAACAACCGTAAATTAATAATCATCTTACACTTTTACGATAAATTTATTAAGCATTGTAAATTTTTTTTTTCTTGATCACCGAAACATAAAGAGTCCATGTATTTTTTTAATTAAATTGAACTGCATTATGATCCTTAGAAAAAAATTATAATTATAAATATAGAATAATAATAATAGAAATAATTGTATGAATAGATTTTAATCGACTCGATAATTGTGAGATTTCTGAGGTATCTTTTACTCACTCAAAAAAAAGTCATGTACGCAAAATAACATGACTACATTGGTTACTTACTTAATATAATAAAATCAAAAATAACAAGCGAAAAATATTAATTAATTGATAAATATAAAAATTAACAATTTTACCAAAATGAATACCTCAATTAATGTGATATTATTTTTTCTGTTTATCACTGTAATTTCATCACATGTGATAATTTTTTTTTTTTTCTGTAATTTGATCACATAATTGTACAGTAGTTACGTAAAGTAAAGTTTTTTAAATAAAACTCGTAGCATTTGGTGTTGATAAGTAATTATCAAAAAATATATATACAAAACTTAACGTTAAAAATGTAATTTATTTATTATAAAATATTTTTGCTTGTATTCAGAAAATAAATAAACTCAATTAAAAAAAAAATTGGCTTATTTATTCCAATCAAATATATCTACATGTTATGAAATAATTTTAATAATTACAATATAAAGAAAGAAAAATTTATTTTACATGTACTTGCTTACATGGATTACCAAAAACTAATTACAATTTTTTATTAAAAAATATTAACTTCTTATCTATCGTATATTATTTAAAATAATAATTACTAATTATAGTTAGCAGAACACAGCTTTATGGTTTACCAAATGATTCCATTAGAAAAACAATTTAATTATTCGCTTACAATACTGTGATTTTCCACAGCCAGCACACTGTTGAAAGGACTAAATATGAAGTATAACATTTATATTGATCACCTTTCATTATTGAGTATCTTAATTAAATAATAAAATTATAAGCTAAAATATTAGTTACAATTATTTCAGATCGTCGACTTTGATCATTATTTCTTAATTTATTAACTAATAATAAAATTTGTTTCTATTTCATATATACAAAAATAATTCCATATTTTTTTATTGGATGTTAAAAAATTTTCACAAGTTGGTCAGTTATAGACAATTAAATAGATAATTATATCCAATAAAAAAAAAAACCGGTCGAGACTTTTTAAAGAGACATATTAAAAAAAAATATTTATCAATTTCTTATGCAGTTACGACGCACATCGGTGAATTGTTTCTTGGATTAAATCGTAACGTTAAAATTGCTTTACAATTTGGCTTTAATACTTGCACCACTGGAGTATCTATCTCAGGCGTTAATTGCATTGGTATGCTGAAATAAATTTAATCTGTATTATTAAGAGAATAAACAAAATTTTGTGGGGAGTGACAAAAGGTCTTGACTTGAGTTTATGCCTTCTCAAGGTTTCATATCATTCTCACCAATAGTCAATTTATAATGTGAACGATTGATATTTTTAAAGATATAAGATCATCCCGACATTACACTCATCGAGACCTTTCATTTGAGTACCCACATGTATTTTGATATATTTTTCATATATACATATATATAATATATGAAAAATATATCAAAAATGCATGTAGGTACTCAAATGAAAGCTCTTAATGAGTGTAACATCAAGATGAGCTTATATCTTTAAAAACATTAATACCTAAAAAAGTACAGTGTAATTTTACAGAAGTCATTATTTAATAAAGCAAAATTTTACTTATTTATAGTTCACAAGTCACGGCAGTCACATAGTGATTACAATGTTGCTAGTAAACAATAATTTAGTTTTTTTTTTTTTTATTTAAACAAAATAAATTATTTTTTATCATTAAAATTCTTACCTAATACCATTATTAGTAGCTACTTTGGCAGACCATAATCTAACAATACCGTTCATGTCCCCACTGACGATAAACTGGCCATCAGGACTCCAGTCTAAGTTCATTATCGTACCTTCATGACCTTTCAGTTCATTTAAAAGACCATCTGTCGCCAAATCCCAAATTAATACCGTTTTGTCATCTCCTGAAATACAAACTTAATTTATTTTCATACAATTATAAATTTTAAATAATTAAAATTATATTTACCAGCAGCAGCGAGATATTTTCCATCTGGACTAAAGGTTAGGCAATAAATAGTCGACTGAACACCTGGATAAGATCTCAACGCTTCGCCGTTTTCTTTACTCCACAATTTAACCGATTTGTCAGCAGAACCTGTTGCCAAGTAATTTCCATTTGGATGGAATTTAATTGCATTTATATCCATATAATGACCGGCAAATATCCTAACTGGAAATTTTCTATCGAGAGTCCATAACTTGGCCGTACGATCATGCGAGCCCGTTGCAATATACGTGTCGTCTAAGCTCGTATCCATACACCAGATTGGATAATTATGACCGCTTAAAAATTAATTATTTTTAATAACCAAAATTATAATTAATTTTTAAAGTTATTTTTAAGTAAAAAAATTACTTATAAGTTCCAATACAAGTGTAGTCAACCATACTCCACGCTCTCATGTTATTGTCACTTGATACTGAGAGAAGAATTTCTGATTCATGGATAAATCTCATGTCGTGGACAACATCTGTATGTCCACGCAAAACTATTGCACCTGAAGATTCTCTGTTATAAAAAATGTAATAATTAATATTTATTGTTAAAAATAAAATTAAAAATTTTAAATAAGCATACACTTCAACATCACTGTTGTCAATATTGATATCAATTTCACTTTCACAAGTGATTTTTTTCATTCGAGGCTTGAACAATGGTCTCATTAATCTTGTACTTCCCATTGGCCATAGTCTGATAGTATTTCTGTTAAATCCTACGGCAAATTTATCCATTTTATTGGGTATTGCTGCGCAGCTACCACTGAAAAATTATTAATTATTATCAACAATCTAGAATTGACATTGTAATATTTATATAAATTTGGACATTGTAAACATTATAAACAATTTTCAATTAAAAATATATAGACATTAGAGTAAAAAATTTCTTAGTAAGATGACTAAAAAGAAAAAGAAAAAACATAATCTACCAACTCCAATAAAAATTACGTTATCAATAGTCCTTGTAACAGAATAACCATAGCCGTCAACAAACTTCATCAAGACATCGACTTCGTCAATGGACCACCCTTAAACTCCTTTCAAGCGCAACTAAGAACCCTCATCATGTGACCAACTCATCGGAAATTGAACATTGAACTCAGATTAAATCAGTCCTAATATCATTCTATTTTTTTAAAACTTTTTACTTATTATAGTGTGCTCAGGAATTTCCCGATTATTATTATTATTTTTTACTATTTTTATTATTCTTATCATCATTGCTAATTTGTGATTTCTTTCTTATATATATATATATATATATATATATATATATATATATATATATATATATATATATATATATATATATATATATATATATATATATATATATGTATATTCATATCAATCACTGTACAAAGCCGATTGACGTTATTAATGTAACATCATATCAAGTAAGTGTTTCAAATTAATAAGATTAGTGTGTAAAAAATTTAGAATTAAGATTTATGTAAAAATGTGGAATATTTAACTAAAATTCATGATATTGTAAAAATTACAACTGACTCTTATTTGTATAGAGTTGTATAAAAACGTAAATAAATGTCTGATGATGCCTGAAGAGAAATACAGACGAAATATTGAAAAAAATTAAATTAAACCATTGGTGTATTAAACTGGACAGCCATTTACCTCTAAATCTAAAATTATTAACAATATTAAAAAAAAAATAATTTATAAACTTACTCTTCAATAGAATTTTTAATACTGAATATTTTCAAAGCTTTATACGGATTATTGTTCAATCCTCTAATGACTTCTAACAATTCTCTCATCTCTCTATCAGTTCCAGTACCAGCAGTTTGTTCCATATGACCATTAATAGTAACATCACCAAACTTGGAACCACTGTCATTTTCTTCTTCTTCCGTTATGTTTTCTATTCTTATATTTATTGTCACGTGTATATTAATTATCTAAAACACACAAAATTATGTAACCTGCTTTGGAGTGTAGATAATAAAAATAATAATAATAATAATAATTAACAGTACCTGCATGATAATAACATGACCATATTTAGCCAAATATTTCTGTAATGCATTGTGAGCTTCATCAGACATGTCAACTCTATACTTTCTGATTTTAAACGCATTAACAATTGGCTTGGACTCAGCATCCTGTATCGAAAACACACAGGATAATTCTTCGAGAAAATTTTTCTCTGTACACGTGATAAAATCATTTCGATTGCTGTTAAAGAATTCAATAGCCGCCTGCAAATTTCCCGCGTGCAGCATCTCTAGGTACAAGTGACAGAAAATTGGATACAGAAGATGCATTAGATCCTCTTTAACTGTCTCGTCATTTATTAAATTTATCCATCCCCGTATTCTGTAATTATCATAATTATTATATTAAATAAAAACAATTTATATTTAACTTAACTTAATTTAATTCAAAATAATATGAGAATCAATTTAGCAGATAATAATTAATTTTAAAAATCTTTTTAACAAATAAATTATGGAAAAAAAATTGATATTTAGAAAATTAAAAAAGTCAAAAATGCAATTTTTCAAAAATAATTTTTCGGAGAAAATTTATTTATTAAAAAAAAATAAAAAGTTTGTCATAGTGACAGTTAACTACCCTTATTAAAAAAAAGAATTAAAAATGATCTCACATGTTAAATGCCCATAAGAGATAGTATTAAAAAGGATTTGAAGGATTAGAAAGTATTCAAAATGATTAAAAATCAAATCATTTTGAATTCTTTCTAATTCTTTTTTGACATATATGTCATTAAAGTTAGCCGACGTTCTAAATTTTTTGATTTTTTTTTAATAATTTAATTAAAACAAAAAGATATTTTTAAAAAATTGTACTTGCAGTTATTTAAGTTTTTTACACGTGCAAATTAAAAAAAAAATTTTTTTGTGATAATTTTTTCAATAAAAAAAATTCTAAAAGTTTTTAGATGTCGGCTAACTTTATTTTCATTGAAAAAATGGTAAAAAACAGTTATTACTGTTGTAATGATAAATAAATATCTATCTAAAAACAATTTATATAGTTAAAAAGCAATGTTACTTTTTATACGCCTGATCAGCAGCAGTAACGTCGTTGGTAATCGCACTAAAAATAATTGAATTTTTGGTTGATGTTGCTGACTGTGCCATTTCACGTAACAATGATTCTTCACTAGTTATTGTTTTATTTTGGTCCGATTTATTGAAAATATCAATATCCTGAAAAAATAATTAAAGGATTATTAATCAATCAATTGGAAAAATATTAAAGTAGTCGGTAAATAAATAAATAAAAAAAATACTGAGGCCGAAGGAGGTTAACTTTTGATTGTTGCTCACAAGAACTATGTTTATAAATTTTAATAAATAAAATAAAACAAATAATTACCTGATAACCACGACGTTTTAAATACGATTCAACAGTTGCATTAATAATGTCAATTTTTGAACGTTTCATTTTCATTAGATCACGTGTTTTATGTTTTGTTTACAATTTTGAACAATACATTTGACGAGCGGGTCGAAATTTTATTATTGTGTTTTTGTCTTTCTTTTTTTTTTTTTTTTATTATTGTTTCACAGAAAGCTTGTTATTGGCTAACCATAAGATGACAGTTTTAATTAAATTTGTGGCGCTACTTTTAGTTTCTTTTCCCGCGCAATTTTTAAAATTATAAACAAAATAAATAAATTAACACGTAAAAATAATAACAATAGTTTCTGTATCTGTCAAAATATATAACTGTTCTTTTTTTTCACACAAATTTATTTTAAAAAAAAGTAATGAATTTTTTTTCTAAAGTTTTAAGTGTTAAATAATAAATTTTTTAATAAGAATTTTTGTTACAAGATGGCAATACATGTGTAATTTATTTGTCAAAAGTACACAAAAAAAATTATTTATAAACCAAATATATTTTTAAACATCTAAAATTATATAAAATTTCAATATAAAAAAATTACAAAAATAAATTATCTAAGAAGAAATAAATAATTTACATATTAAAGCATGTGAGTGTGGAGAAAAGTTTCTAGCATTTTCCTTTCACAAAAAATGTCGTGGGTGTAAGTGCACACATTTATAAATATGTAATACTCGCTACGCGCTTACAGCTTACATATTACAACACCCACGCAGTGAGTGCATATGTTCTTAAAGTACATGTGTGTTAGATTATATTAAAGCTAGTGTAGAAGACTTCAATAGCCAGTTGATACCAAGAAGTCATTACCTACTAAATTTATTGTGTTTTATTTTGGTATTTTCTATGCCTGGCGATCACCGATACTATCATTACAACAGTAATTATTATCTAAGAATAAATTAAAGTTATCAATATGCCCTAACCGGTAAATTAATTTATAAAAACCACTTAATCAATGGAATTTTAATTAGTTTTTATTTATAATTTTAGATTATCGTCAATTTTACCTTTATTAGGTATTTTCATTCTTCAGCAGTATCTTATTCAAAAATACATAAATCCCGGAAAAATTTCAAAACGGTAAGTTGATAAATGACATAAAAGATATTTATTTACATTTTATCAAAAGTATTTAATATCTTAACCTTTAATTTGACATGATATTACATACAATAAGTAAATAGTATTTTTGTTTCAGGTGACCTTGAATATTCGAAGAAATTCTGGGCTTTATTTTCGATTATTTCTAGCATTAAAAGATTAAAAATGCCATCAACTTGTGGGGAGATACAAGAAATTTCAGGTAATAGTTATTTTCATTATATTTTGACAAGTGTTAGTTGTAAAATGCATATGTTAGATTGTGAAATTTTTATTCATTTTCGTAATGGAGTTAAAGGTTTGTTAATTAAATATTTAAATTCAATTTTCCTCAAAATTATCCGTATTTACTTGAGATTAAATTACTTTCGTGTCAATTAGTAATAATAATAAAAATAACAACAATAATAATAATAATTTGTCAACGGTATTCCTAAGATCGGTGATTTTACTTATTAAAGAGATTGTTATTCTAAGCCAACTTTCCCGATCCAATTGATGGTAGAGTAATTCAATTTTCATTTATTAACTATTTTTCACCACATTATTGTCGGTATGAGCACCACTCATACCATTTTTGGGTGAATATATATAATGATTAAAAATTTTTGATATCTTTTACGACGATTTTTGTTAATAATATTTAAACTGAAATTGTCGTAAAAAAATATCAAAATAATATCTTAACAATAATCGTCGTAAAAAATATCAAAAAAATTTACAATAACAATCTCTTTAATAAATAATACTAATAATAATAATGTAATGTAATTTATTAACTGGCTGTAGGACAACGTCCCCTAATAGCCAAAAGGTACATAAAGTATTACAGTGTGTGAAAAATTAAGTAATAATATATAACATAATTAAATAATGAGATATAACATTTATATAAAAATATTTTTAAATGAGAAATGTTTATTATTTGGTCTCTTACCATCAGAATGTATTTGAAGTTAAACTTAACAAGAAAAGGAGGAAATAATGAGAAAAAAGTTCAAAATGGTAACATGACATCAGGCACTATGTTTAAAAGTCTATTTAATAGCCAAAAATTTCACAGCATCACTATTATTAATAATAATAATAAAACAGCTATAAAAAAATGTTGCAGTAGCATCACCACACGCAGCAGTAATCGACGGACAATCAAGTACAGACAGCGTAGGAACACACAGTGATGTTTCAGGCAATACGACGATATCAACAAAACCAAAGATCCAGGTTGTCTGTGTGATTGACTTGACCCAACCGGAAAATCTCAGCGACCGCAAGCGTGCATTGGAGGAGATAAAACAAGCATGTTCTTTAGTAAACACCAGTTTCAATATGGTCCAGTTCGAGAAACTCGACTTTGGAGAGACAAATGTCTTGGATTTGTTCTACAACGCGGACGTAGTGGTGGTCGACCTGAGTGTCAGAGACCAGCAGTCGGCTCTTTTTTATCACCTTGGAGTGCGAGAGAGTTTTGGAATGAAAGAGAACATAATGCTCTTTAACGACATCGAGTCTGAGGCGACTGTACGTCTGAAAGTGTCCTGCTGTAACTACACATTCGTTCCTTACCGAGTACTCGAATGCGGAACCTGTGTCACAACCATGAGCATGAAACCTGCGCGGGCTGGGGAAGAAGTCCTAGATCCAAAGCAACATCTCACGCTGAGGCTGAAAAAACTCCTCCAGGATGTCGAGGTTCAGTCAAAAGCTCACATGAAGGAAAAATTTCTCGCCGATTTGCGGAAAGCTCGCGAGAGTTTCTCCGGAGCAGAATTATCACGCGCAATAAATAATATGCGCAAGCGGCTTGACGATCCGAATGTTCTCTCTGGAGAAGTTATTTTAAATATCATGATTTCATATCGCGAGATACAGGACTACGACGCTATGGTACAGCTCGTCGAGGATCTTTATACGATTCCGAATCATAAAAACTACATCAACACCCCAATGATAACTTATCTGTATAGCTTCGCTCTGAGTCGGAGGAACAAAGAAGGTGATCGCGAACGAGCTGTTAGGATTGTTGAAAAAGCGCTAGAGAAAAAAGAAAATCACGTTCCTGATATGCTCTGTCTCTGCGGAAGGATTTACAAAGACAGGTTTGTTCAAATTACTTAATTGTATTTTATAAATATTTTTTATTTATTTATTTATTTATTTATTTATTTATTTATATACTTACATGCCAATCGGCTTTATACACATTGATAATACAAAATTTTGAGAGAAATTAGTATAAAAACAAAAACGCCATCTGGCTACACCCGAAATGGAAGGTAGATTTCATAAAATGAATTATCATCTTGTCTCAATAACTTTTGTCTGACATTAAATTAAATTTATTTTAATATACACAAGTAGGCTGTAATACACATTGCCTGAAAATGGTTTAATCGAACTCTTAACTTCGATAAAATAACTAATTGTCAAAATTGTCAAATTTTTGTTGACTAATAATTGTCAAAAAATTAACGTCATATACGTCAAATTAGAGGTAATTTTGTGAGCTGTCACATGAATCTATAAAAAAATTAATTGTCTTTTTTCTATCAAAAGTTATACATCAATGAAATCACCGAAAACATGTTTTTCACTATTTTGATAATTTTGAAGAGCTACCATTTCTAAACTTATTGACGGATTTTGCTCATCTTCGAACTCATTCAAGGTTATTATCCAAAGAATATGTGTAAAAAATTTCATCTGAATCCGTCAAGAGCTGTAGACAGAATCGCGGCAACATCCTACAAGATTGCTTTTAATTTAGCTAAGAATTTTTTATAAGTATTTTTATCTGTATTTTTTCAAAATAGGTTCGTTGAAAGCCGCCACAGCGATCAGGAGAGTCTAAAAAATGCTATTCACTGGTACCGCAAAGGTTTTGAAGTTCAGCCTAACGAATACGCGGGTGTTAATTTGGCGACGTTGCTAGTCATCGCGGGCAATGACTTTAGCAACAGCGAAGAGCTACAACACATTGGGATGGTTTTGAATAATTTAATTGGAAAAAAAGGAAGCTTGTCAAGCCTTAAGGAGTACTGGGACATCGCGACATTCTTTGAAATAAGTGTCCTGGCTCAGGATTATGCAAAGGCGCTGCAAGCTGCTGAATGCATGTTCAAATTAAAAGCACCCAATTGGTATTTAAAGTCAACGATTGGAAATATTTCGTTGATTAATAGGTTCAGAAAGAAGAACGAAGAGAGTGAGTCTTCGGCAGAAGAACAGATATTTAGTTTTTGGATGGATTATTTTATCGTAGCTACCGAGAACGATGTTAGCAATTGCATCCGCTTTCCGTTGCTAATTCTAGAGCCGTCGAAAATTTTAATGCCCTCTTACGTTAATGTTAATCTGGGTGCTGAAGAAAAATCTATTCAGATTGTTAATATATGTTTAAATTGTTTGAAGAATAATTGTAAGCAAGTTCACGACTGGCTTTTCACCGCGAACATGATCCGCAGTGTCAGTTTGTACAAGCGTGATAAAAGGTGCTTGTTTTTGTACGTCCACGAAAATTCAGACGACTTCCAAATGTTTTTTCCCTCAGAAATCTGCAGGCAGAGGTTCTATGATCTTGTACTGGAGATGACGGTAGACCAAGAGGGAATGGTTACTAATTTGGATTCTTATATGACTGATGGACAAATCAAGTATGAGTATGAATTAGATGACCAAGGGAAACGTACAGTGCTTGGCAAAGGTACTTATGGAATTGTTTACGCAGCCAGGGATTTAAACACCCAAGTTAGGATCGCTGTTAAAGAAATAAGGGAGAAAAATTTAGGAGATGTACAACCGTTGCATGAAGAAATAAAATTACACAGTCAACTGAGGCACCGGAATATTGTTCAGTACTTGGGCTCGATTAGTGAGGACGGATTCTTTAAAATATTTATGGAACAAGTACCTGGAGGTATTTTTTTTTTTTTTTATTAATTGATTATTTAAATGATAAAGTAGGAAAAAAATATAATTATATTGAATAAACAATTAACGTTTGTTATGTCTAGGTAGTTTATCTGCTTTGTTAAGATCTAAATGGGGACCACTGAAAGAGAACGAATCGACAATATCGTATTACACTAAGCAAATTCTTGAAGGATTGAAATATCTGCACGATCAAAAGATTGTTCACCGTGATATTAAAGGTATTTTCTTATTATCATTTTTATTGTTTGATAAATACATATATCGCGTTACAAATGTCATTTAATTAAATATTATGTCTGGCCGGGAATTTTGTCTTAATGCGAAAAATATTTTTCTGTCCTCTGGCCGGAAAGTGGCAACTTTCTATTATATTAAAGATATTTATTGACATATTTAAATTTGTACATCAGTTCTTGCAATTGCATAATTGTAATTAAATATATAATAATACGTTTACAATTTCTTGCGAATTTTGCTTAATTATATCAAATATTGTTTGTTAGTATAAATTTATATGATTTTTACATGTTTTAGTGATTGTTTTATTTTTTTTAGGTAAAAAATTTTTTTTAAAAACCCTACATAAATATAAGTCATGCCTTTGGCAACTTTCTGGCCGCTGCGCTAAACGAAGTTGCCACATTCCGGCTACGTCGAGCAGAAAAATAGTATACACACCTTGGCCAGTAAAAAGTAAAACCTCAGACCACATGTTTGTCAACTTCGGCTTCGACTCGGCCAACAATTACGTGTGATCTGAGATTTTTCTTATTTTACTGGCCTAGGTATGTAATATACTATTAATAATGATTTTTCCAGGTGATAATGTGTTAGTGAATACGTACAGTGGCGTTGTTAAAATATCCGACTTTGGAATGTCTAAAAGACTAGCTGGACTTTGTCCAAGTACTGAAACATTTACTGGTACATTGCAGTATATGGCGCCGGAAGTTATTGATAAAGGACAACGAGGATATGGTGCACCGGTAATTTAAATATATACAAAATAATATGTAATTTATTAAAAGATTTTATCAGGTATAAATTTAAATGAAATATTATTTTAGGCGGATATATGGTCATTAGGTTGTACAGTAGTAGAAATGGCAACAGGAAAGCCTCCCTTCATTGAACTCGGATCGCCTCAGGCTGCAGTATTCAAGGTAAACTTGTGGGTGTGGAGTAATTTACTAGATTATATATTTATATTACATTTACTTAATAATATCAGTCTCTTTCATTGCTGCTGCTACTACCACTACTATCATTGTTATTTAGGTGGGATATTATAAGATACATCCGGAAATACCGTCGGAGTTATCAGAGCGAGCTAAGAATTTTATATTACGTTGTTTTGAACCCAATCCTGATGTTAGAGCTCCTGCCTCAGTTCTTCTAGAAGATCCATTTTTATATGAGTAAGTTTTTTTATCATTTTTTTTTCTTCTCTTCAATTTAAGATAAAAAAGTACCCATTAAAATTAGGATCAAATACGTTTTACTTTGAAACCTATTCAACTACTGAGTATTTTACCTCATTTGATAAATTTCAAACTTAATTAAATTCAATTTTTTTACAGAAAGAAAAAAAGTTCACGTTTACCAGCACCACCAGACTTCAGTCGCAGTATTTCGGTGCCAGGCGACCGAATTGAACGATTGAATAATAATAACAATAATAATCGTGACAAAATAAACAATAATGTTATTTCAACGCCGCCGATTCAAGCATCACAATCAGATGATAGGTAAATTGTTTGTTTTAATTTTATATTCATCATCATAAATGGGAAATTGTTTTGTCTCTATTAACTGGTTTGTGAATTTTATTTTTATTTTTTTTTTTTTTTGCAAAGCAGACATTAAATCATCAATGTGGCTTAGGTAATGCGATGGTTTGCATGCGATAAATTAATAGCTTAATAATACTACTAGGGTATAAATTATAAATATTTTATACTCTAGTAATAAAATATTTCCATAGATTAAAATTTTTAATAGCTACTAGCAATTAAGATTAATTCAATAATATTAATAAATAATTTACGGTTGTTATTTATAATATAATTAAAAGAAAATATATATAAGTAGATTAATTAATTAATTAATAAATATTTATAACAACGGTAAAAGTGCAATATACAGCGGAGTGATGACCAAATCAAGTCCATTGAAAGATCGCAGCCCAGCACATCTTCTGTCTCCCATCAGTATTCCTACTGCTTCTTTATCTTTCACCAGGTACAGTGATAAGTAATTTATTAACTTGCTAATTTAATTAGTTGTTTATTTAAATATTTTTTTAAGTGGTAGTAAGACCGTTTTTACTCCTACTTTTTTTACAAGATCTACTTTTAATTATTATAATAATTTTAATTATCACCAATCAACATCTAAATGTTAATTGATCGATAAAATTATTAGTAAATCTTAATAATAAAAAAGTAGGTGAAAGATGTCAAATAATATTTTAATATAAAAAATTGTATTTAATAATTTATTTATTAAAATAATAAAATTAAAACTGTTTGTCGCTTAAATAAGTAAAAATAATAATTAAAGCTTAAATTGAGTGTGAAGAATAGATAGATGGGTTACTGGCCTTTGATTGTGATAAACGCTTAAATTGTGTAGTTTGTCTTAGTATTTTTATTAATTATCAATCACTAGTTTTAATGATTAATATAATAACAAAATAAAGTAATGTTTATAAGTAAAAATTGTATATTCTAGCACAATTGGAAGCACACCATCAATAGATATAAGCGAAGACGCAAGCTGCACTATGACTCGACGGAGTTCATCAGGAGGATTAATGTCGCCGGAAGTAGAATTAACCGGACAGCCAGAGCAAAAAGGAGTCGGTGATGAGCAAGAGGGATTTTACTTCTATAAAAAAGACAGCCAGCGGCGAATGACTCTCACCAGGGTGTTGACCCAAGACGGAGCTACTCTCTGCAAAGTTTGGTTGGAATATATTAACCGAGACGGCGCGCAGACAGTAATAAATATACCGCATCTGGAGCTATTGCTGCGGGGCTTACGTGATTATATATCTGATCGAAATCAAGATTCAATTACCACAGCATTGCGGACACTTAAAGAAGAATTGGCATTTGACTCAACGACAGTTAATCAACTACAATTGGCTATTTATTTATTTCAAACTGCTGTTAATGATGTTCTCAGAATGCACAGTATTAAACCTCATTGGATGTTTGCGTTAGATAATCTTGTTAGAAATGCTGTTCAAACTGCTATTACTGTTTTGTCGCCTGGTAATTATGCTTATAATCTATATTATTTAGCGAATAAGCAAAATTTTTTGGCCAGGTATATATATATATATATATATATATATATATATATATATATATATATATATATATATATATATATGATAAAATGGGTTTTTATAGTTGAATTTGGTATCGTTGGAAAGGTCTTGATCTGGAGCTATGCCTTTTCAAGGTTTCATATCATTCTCACAAATAGTCAATTTATTATAATAAATATTTAGGCTGCATTCGAAAATTTTCTATCTCTAGATACATAATTAAAAAATGACCTTTTATCTTGTAAAATACTGACATTTTTAAAGATATAAGCTCATCCCCATGTTACACTCATTAAGACCTTTCATTTGAGCACTCACATCAATTTTTCATATATTTATATATATGTATATATAACAAATATATCAAAAATGCATGTGGGTACTCAAATGAAAACTCTTGATGAGTATAATATCGGAATAAGCTTACATCTTTAAAAATGTCAATATTTAAGAAATGACCTCGTATCTTGTCAACTACTAACGTTTTTAAAGATACAAGCTCATTCCAACATTACACTCATCAAGACCTTTTATTTGAGTACCCACATCAATTTTTCATATATTTATATATATGACATATATGTATAAATGAAAAATATATCAAAATGCATGTGGGTACTCAAATGAAAGTTCTTGATGAGTGTGACATCGGGATGAGCTTATATCTTTAAAATCGTCAATATTTAAGAAAGCATAGTGCAATTTAACATAATTACGAAATGACGTATCTTGTGAACTATTGACATTTTTAAAGATATAAGCCCATCCCGATGTTGCACTCATCAATACCTTTCATTTGAGTACCCACATCAATTTCTCATATATTTATATATATGTATAAATGAAAAATATATCAAAATGCATGTTGGTACTCAAATGAAAGCTCTTGATGAGTGTAACATCGGGATGAGCTTATATCTTTAAAATCGTCAATATTTAAGAAAGTAAAGTACAATTTAACAAAAGTCATTATTTAAGAAAGTATAATTTTATTTTTTTATAGTTCACAAGTCACGGCAGTCACATAGTGACTGCAAGGTTTCTAGTTATTATTATTAAATATTTAAGCAGCAAAATTATCCAGAAGTTATCCTGGATTGTATAAAAAATTCAAGTACAATTTTTGTTAAATTTATTCAATTTTTTTTTTTTTTATTAAAAATAATTATTCATTGACTTAATTAATTTGTACATTATATACATTTGATTTAGTTACATTATTTGATTTCAAAATATTTGGTACAATTTTAATAAAATATTTTTATAGTTTATAGAAAATGTTTACAAAAAGTCTGCACATAATTTAAATTTAAATTTAAATACACACCGAAACAGTTGGAAAGATCGATAATTGAATAGAGTAACTGTAAATTCTTTGAGAAACCACAAAGTTAACTGTATCAAGGAATTATTTTAAAAAGCATTCAGCCATTGTGTAACCTTCTATTATTCATTAAATTGTTTTTATTTTGTAGAACTTGGCGCCGGATTAATTGATCAAGAGCGAGCTCAAGCGGGCGCAGACGGTCCCGAAGAAGGATCAACGTCTGTTACGTCGACCGTAAACTCTCTGAAATCCCACAAGACTGTCGATTCTATAGAAAATAATAAATATTGGCGTGAATATCAAGAGCAAATGGGTAATTTGAAGACAGATAGCATTAAGCTGCTCCAAGAATTACTTGAGAATCAGAAAATTTATCATAATCTGCTGCAAAATGCCCTGGAGGAACAGAGAGCGCAAATTAGTTCCCTGACTCATATTTGTGAGGACATAAGTCGACGATTTTCACGACAAGAATCCGGGTAATTATTTTTAATATTATTTTTATTACTATTAAGTTTTGCTATTTGGATTATTGGGTGTAATAGATATTAATTGATAGTTGGGAGATAAATAAATTAATTTTTATTATTATTAATTGCTTGTAAATTAAAGATATAATTCGAGTATACACGGGACCGCATCTCCACAACCGTCATCAGTGTTGGTGCCTCAAATAAGTGTGACAGATCACAATACTCCGTCGAACACAGACAATAAACTCGTTGAATGGTTCCAAGGTCTTGGCATCGACGATATGTCTATCGAAAGGGTAATTATAAGCGTCTTGTGCTACTAAAGACTTTGCTCTGTCATTAATTGATTTATTCACAAATTATATTTTATTTATTTATTTATTTTTTATTTATTTGTAAAAAAAACGCCTTCGGCAATTTACAACAATATGTTACATTTTTATGTGTATAATGTTTAGTAATGTTTATACACAATAAATCACGTTACAGATGCCATAAGGACCTATACAAATTATACGGGCATGTAATAAAAATTTTATTTTTTTTTCTAAGTCACAGAAAAATTTTTAGTTTGAAGAAATTTTTTTTTTGAATTATTGCACGTTCCATTCAAAAATAAGTTGATTCCCGAAAAAAAAATTTTCTTGGACTTTGAAAAAAAATAGAATTTTTATTATACGCCCTAATGGCATCCAAAGTAGGTCCTGGGAGCCATAAAGGCATATAAATTATTTTTTTTTATTTCTGCAAATTTCGGACGAAACTACGTCGATTCTCAAAAAAAATTTTTTATACGCTTTTATGGCTTTTCACCGGGACCTTTTGTCGGTATACACGCTCTTATGACATCTGAAACGTGAAATAGCATCTGTAAAGAGAAGATAAATTTAAAAGAGATTTGAGAGAGGAGAAAAACAAAAAGAAAAAAATTTTTAGTAAATGATAATTGGTAATCACTAATTAATAATTTATACTTGATAGTTTTAATCACTATATCATCTTTAATTTATATTTTTAAATAATAAAAGTATTTATTTTTCTTGTTTCAGATAATATATGAAGAATACACGCTAGATGATATTTTAAATAGTATTTGTAGAGACGATTTACGAAGAATAAGACTCAAAGGCGGTATTGAATTAAAAATTTGGTCAGCCATAATGTCACATCGTAATAATAATTAATAACATTTTTAAAACTGAATACTTTTTTTTATCGCGATATTTTGTATAGTATAGAGTTGTTATTTAGAATTTTTGTCTAAGTGTTGACTATTATAGAGTTAATTTTTAAAAATAATATAGTGTTAATTTTTTTTTCATCTCATACATATATATTTTTTGTTATATTATTCACGTGTCATTAATTTCATTTTAAATGAAAGTACAAAATTTCCTCGTGAAATTGAGAGAAATTTTTTAGTGCCTTAGTACATAAACAGTTATTGTATTTTTCGACTTGAATTTATTAATTAAATATTTAAATATGTAACAACAATAGTCTTCCTAAAATGTACAAAATAAACTATAATTAACAGCCAAAATATATTTTAAAAATATTACTCAGTCTGCCGAGAAAAATTCCACGTGTAATAAATTTTTTTTTAGATGATTCATTGAGAATTTCAAGATAAAAGGTTCCGCTGTACCGGTACAAAGTAATACTGATTAAAATTTACTACTGAGTGTACTTTATTATTATAAAACAAGTCACGTGTACTCTTGATCTCGTCTCGAAGCTTTGTTTATTGTAATATATACAATACCTCTTGGTATTGAGCTCAATTGTATAAATTTAAGAGTTACAATAGTATTCGCATATTTTATTTCTAAATGCCAGAAGTTGAGATAGTACTAACTCAAACAAGACACTGAGTCACGAGTAGTCTCCTACTTCCGTGTTTTACCTGGGATTTTTAATCAATCAATGACGCTGCCTTGCATCTTCCAGCCTGGTTTATCTTGACTCACTATCTTGACTCATCAATGGGTTCAAGAGACATTTATTTTTTAATTAATAAATTTAAATTTACAGAACTGGTGGGAAGAAAAAAATTTTTAGTTTGAAGAATTTTATTTAAAAAAAAAAAAAAAAAAAAACACCGTGAAGATAAAGCACGTGAGTCTCATGTCTATCCAAGTAATTTATCTTTTGATTTATTCTTTTTTTAAATTTATCTTACACGTATGCACTACACACTACACGTACGACGTACGACAGCGCAATACTCTCTCAGTAGCATGTGCGAAATTCCATTTCAACTTTGCCTCGAGGTCTCGCGTTTTGTTCACTTACGTTTTAACGTTACGTTAGCTTCATGCTTCAGTATCTTGTTCGCCGGCTTACAGATAACACGCGCTTCTATTCCCGCACTTTTATATTTAATTATTTAGTTTTATTTATTAAAAAAAAAATATCTTTTGGGTGTTAACAATCTCGTGTGTTATCTTCTCTATAATTGTTTACAAGAAAAATTATTTAAAAATTTATATACTGTTTACTTTTAAGATATCAGTGATTTTTAAAAAATTATTTATTAAAGATAAAATTATTGAAGATTTCCAAAGAGTAATTATTGATTGAGGTGAGTAATAATTTAAAATTAAATAAAATCCAGCTCGTTGAAATTTTTTCCAGGAAAAAATAAGAAGAGACAGAGAACGCGGAAAAGAATAAAGAAAAAATGCGAGCAAAAAGTCAGCCTTGAACTGAAAAAAGGATTTTTTACACAGAGAAAGCTATTTAATAGACTTAGAAATAATCTAAAAAGTTACATGTGATACTTAAAAGTTCTTTACGTAATAGCATTATAATTAGTGAATGATCGTCACGGGATGTTTTGTGATTCGAAACCGGCACTTTAGTGTCTTCATATCAATAGCATTCAAATGGGTTACTTATATATTTATTATAAATATATATCTTACATAAATATTCATTCAGGTTCATTTTCTGCATGTATAATAATATGAAAGTTTACCAGTGAAATATTTTTTTTTTTTTACTCAGTTTTGTTTAGCGAATTTTTATTCACTGACGTATTGAAATTTAATACTGATAAGAATTTGAAATTTTAGACGGTGAATATTTACTAGAGTCTTAGCAGTAAGAATTGAAGAATATAATATATTGTTTTGAAAAAAATGAGCTGATTTTTGTTTCTAAAGATTATACAACCATAACTATTGTATTTATTTTTCTGTTGCAGTTATTACAAATATTTATTATTAAATGTAATTTATTAAACGCCTGAAAATTTTTAAAATGAATTTTATTATTGTTTTATTATCTTCATTACTTGTTGGTAAGTTATTTAAATTATTTTTTTATTTTTATCCATAAAAATAATTTTTTTTTTTTTTATTAAAAATTCTATAATTTCTTTTTTTTTATTGAAAATTCTAAAAAAATTTTTTTTTTTATTAAAAATTCTATAAAATTTTTTTTTTATTAAAAATTCTATTTTTTTTTTCCATTAAAAATTCTATAAAAAATTTTTTTTAATTATTAATTCTACAAAATTTTTTTTATTAAAAAAATTTTTTTTAATTAAAAAAAAAATACTATTCAGAACATATTTTTAAAAATTTTTTTTACAATAATTTATTTGCAAAAAAAATTATCTGCTGATTTCAATATCATTAAGTAATAAAATTTGATAATAAATAAACAGCTGTACAAACAAACATCTGTCGTTAAAGTAGTCAATAGTAATTATAATTAGTCAGCTGTTCTTGAAAATTTCAATTGAAAAATTACATACTAGAATAAATAATATTAACAATGTCACCAAGTTATTATTGTTAATTAAAAAAAAATTTTTTCAGTCCACGGGATTCCGCCGAACAAAAGAGATGATATTCCACATTACTCTAAAATATTCATCGAAGATGTAGAAGACAGATCTGGTGACTCAGAAAGACTGCGTAGAAATCCCACAGACCTTCCAGTAGTTTCTTCTCCAACAACTGTTACTATCACGAGGGAGCAGGAGAATACCGTGATGCCAAAAACCGTTAAAGCCTTCGAAGCTAATGACATGGAAGAGTCTGTTGTTCATCCTACAGACCAAGATGATGATGACAACCGCACTGACAACAGTAATCATTACCGCAAAGTGCCTATTGAAGATGAGACCTTTGGAGACGGCGATTTCGAGCAGCATTCCGACCTGAAAATTTCTAAAGAAAAATTAAACACCAGGCCAGAGAAAGATAATTCACCTCTTAAGATTATTAAAGGCACGACGGACTTACCGGTTGAAGAAAAAATTACTTCAAACATTGTCAGTTCGACTTACGCTGGTATGTTTTTATTTATTTATTTTTTAAACATTATAAATAATCAAGTTATTTTTTTAGAGACAAATCAAGTAAGTGTCAGTGTATTTAATTCAACAAAAGCTCCAATAAATTTCTTGGTTGGTTCTAATGAACCACTGACTCTTGAAAGTCGACAAGAAATAGTCGAAAGAAATTTATTAGCGCGTATTAAAAATGGTGAATTACCTGACAGAAGCATGCCTTCAGGTTTAATAGCATTTGTCAGTGCAGTTGGAGTAGCAACAATTACTGTGATGGCATATGTCGGGCTAATAGTATGGCGAAGATATCAAGAGTGAGTAAATTTACTTAAAACTTATATTATCATTTTAAAACCACCAGAATTATAAATATTGTTTTTTTTTTTTTTTTTTTTTTTTTTTTTTTTTTTTTTTCAGATATCGACACGGAAATCGAGAGCTTCTTGTCAATGATTTCGATGGAAATGACATCAGTAATTTTGAGCTATGATTATAAATAATTTATCATAAATAAGTACATGAGTCTGTGATAAAAGGACACAGGGTGTCGCAACATTTTTTGCGAAGTTTAGAATTAATTGAACTTTTTTTATTTTAATCAAGTACTTGTATACATGATGGCTCACTATTCAATATGATTATCACGCTATTAGTATATTTTTAATATTTAATTATTTAATAAGTAAATGTACATTGTACATAAATTAGACACTTAATAAATTAATTAGCTTGTGCTTTTCTTTTTTTAATCACTTACTTTTATTTATTTTTAATACCATCAATTATACTTTTTTAATATCCTTGGTTTACAATTATTTACAAGCTTTTTTTCTTGATAAATAAAAAAAAAATTAACTCGAAAAAAAATAATTTACTATAATAATTATAAAAATAATTAAATAATACTGCAGTAATGGCAATTTGATTATTTTTTACTACAGTATTTACACCGTGACCAACAAAAAAATTATTTTTGTAATTGAACTAAAAGGTAACTACATTTAATTGCAGTTTGTGAGCTTTAATTATTGTCGAAAATACAACAATTACTTGACACGTATTGTAGAATCGTTTTTTGTTTATTTCTTCTTGGTCACGATAAGCGGTCCTACGTTATCGCAAGTAGCTTCATTGTGTTTTGCATGTGCTCCATCGCAATAAGGCCACTGTGGAATAAAAATTTATTATGATTAATTATTGCAATCATTTAGTTATTAATTTAATTATTAATATTAACGCTTAAATAAATATTTTTATATTATTGCTCTAATCAAATCTAAATTCTTCTAAAATTAATTTAAATCAGGATGTTGTAGACCAAAACGATGTTATGTTTTTTATTTCATTTTTTTTTTTTTTTAACATGTGACGTTTCGTCAGTTTTAATTAGATAAATTTAATTAAATCCCTACTAATATTATAAATGTGATTGTAAGTTTATTTATTACGTTTTCGTAAAAACTACTTAACCGATCATCATAAAACTTTGTACACATATCCTCGAAAGTATTCGGCTGTCCAATTTTAAAACACAGTAACTGCAAAATTTTTATACTTGATTTTTTTTTTAGTATTGTTGCATTTCTTATAACTTTTAGACCTTAATTTATAATATTTTTCTTAAAAATATTTATATTCAAGTATTTTCTATTCAAAAATCAGATTTTTTATCAATTTGGCGCGCAAACTTTTTTTTAATAAGAAAAATTTTTAAATTGTCAGTTACTGTGTTTTGAAATTGGACAGCCTTATTAGAATAACATAGGAGGATACTTTTCATTAAAAAAAAAATTTAATTTTTACAAAAGATAAAAAAATTGTTTGTCACAAAATTTGAATCACATTGATTTAATTCTATTGGAATGTAATGATTTTTGATATTTATCTAAGGGCTTAAACGCAAGTGAAGCCGCGGGTAAAAGCTAGTAATTAATAATAATTAATAAATTAATAAATTTAATTAAATAATTAATAATTATGACATTAAAGTTAGCTGTCACTTGACAATTTTTTAATTTTCTTTAACAAAAAAATTTTTTCCAAAAAATGATTTTTAAAAAATTGCATTTTTAATTTATTAAAATTTCTTTAAGTCCATTTTTTCAATAATTTTTTTTTTGCTATAATTTATTTATTAAAAAAAATTAAAAAAATTGTGAAGTGACAGCTAAATTTAATGTCATTTAATCATTTAATTAAATTTATATATTTTTAGCAAAGTCATATGTAAAATGTAAATTGAATATTCATAATTATTAATTATAAATACTTTCTATCGATTACGTTGTTGATGATAATGTCAATTAAAAGATTAAATGATAATGTCATTTAATAGTAAAGAAACAAGCGTAATAACAGTGTATTTATGAATGACCTGAATATACGAGTCATGAAAGTGGAATTTGCCTGCTTACATAACGATACTACCAGCTGATAAGAAAATATTCAACCGTCAGAGCTATAGAGATACTTAAAATTAAACAAAAATATGACCTTTGACACCCATAAACTGATCTACGGATAAAACACAATAATATGTCAATAAAAATAAGTTACATACATTTTGGCTCTTCCAGCAACGACAGAAGACCGCTTTTTCAGTGATGTCTTCAACGTCAACAGTGTCTACGACTTTTCCTACATCCTTCTTTATTTTATGATTGACGCGTGCCTTGATTGCCTGCAAAAAATCCTTCAGCTTTAGAATATTCATTTAATTAAAAAGTTACAAGTTATTGCAAAATTTATAATTAATTAAATAAACGCAATAAACTTTTTAAGGAAAAATTGTAATAAAACAGCTGTTAAAAATTATTAAAATAAACAGTTGCAACCTTTTTAGCCTCTGGACACCAAGATTGATAGGACATGTATCCTAGTCCTGCAACTATGGCAGTTGGAGGAATCAAAGCCAGCCAATCTTTAACTGTAAATAAAAATCAAGCTTTAGTTTTCATTTAATAATTATAAAACATTACTGTTATCATTATTGAATTAATATTTATATAAATTAATGATTTCAAAATAAGGAAAAGGTTGTAACTGGGTTAAATTATTGATTTACTTATTGTTGTGAAAATATAACTTGATTTTTTTTAAAATTAATTAGTAGATATAATATTTACTTACATCCTAATTTAAACCATCCTCCAAATGAATTTGGAATAGGTAATCCAGATAAATAATTCGGTAAAGAAACTTTTACGACGTGCGATACCGTCTCCATTTTTAATAAAACTACTACAGTCAATTTATTGTTTTATTTAATTATAGTGTTAATTTTTTTTCTACTGTTTATTAAATTATCATTTATTTTAATTGACAAGTCACGTCTCATTTTTCTAAATAAATGAACTATTATTATAAAATAAATTGTAGTTTTAAAATTACCCTAGATTAAAAAAATTTATTTTTGACACTTCATTGTTTACTTAAAAAATGTTTAATTAATTGAAGTTTTTGATAATCATGAATTTTAAATATTAGAAAAATTGTTTATTGAGCAAAAAATGTTATTCACTGTAAATATTCGGCCATTTTTACGCAATAATAATAATAACAAACGCGGGAAAATTCAAATGCAAACTTGACTCGCGCAGTAACAACTACAGCGCTTGCGCAGAAACTCAAATTAACGCTCGTAAGGTGGCGCCATCAGTTAACAAGCAGTCACCTGGTAAACGCCGGCTCGAAAGAGTGTGTGATGTTTTCTCATGGCCAGCAATAACTTTATTACATCCATCAGTTGTACATAACATCAACAACGCACATCATCATTCGCACAAGCGGTCTCGGTGCAAGTACGAGTTTCGCGCATACACTTGCGCGGTACATTGTGCGTCTAAACTCGATTTGCTTTCCATCCAACAAAACAAATTTTAAAAAGTAACAACAATACTAAAATATAAAATCTATAACCAATAAATAATGCTTCCGTTTATTTTTAAAAATAAAAAAAATCAAATGGTGAGTGGTCATTAATCACAGGGCAAAAAGTAACCGGGTTCGCGACTGAGACACAAGTCAAAAAAGTAAAGTAAATAAATAAAAAGGTGGCTGTAAAAAGGTAAAGGAAGAGCGTTAAGTAAAAAGAAAAGAGGCAAAGAGCAAAGAGGTGTGTAGTGAGTAGTGAAGGTAGTAGAGGAAGAGGAGGGAAAAGACGAAGACGACGTGCGAGGGCGCGCAGGAGTTTTAGTATCCCCTGGACATTCCTGTCTTTTGGCAATTCAACATCCAAATATTTTTTAAGTTAAAACGTCTAGGTACTTGCATTTATTTTATTTTTTTTTATTATTATTCTTTAATTATATTTATTTATAATATTTTATTTTTGTCGTTTGTAGGAGCTGGAGATCCTACGTAGCAAACTACTCGTCGCCCTTTATTATAACTACCAAAGGAATACATATATTTACAGCGATATTCTGTTCATTAACTTTCAGTCGTGTTCACTGAACGATAAAATTGTGTATACGCAATAATAAGTACACCGGTATCAAATGTTAAGCTAAGAAGACCGTTTTATTCTACGAGTGATTAAATATTATTAATTACAACAACAACAATAATAATAATAATAACAATTATTAATTATTGTTAAAAGAGAGAGCCTTGTAATAAATGTCAAAGTGCGCATAAACGCGGGAAAATTAATTCATCGGTTAATAAAAGCGAAACGTCAATTGTCATAGCGCATATGCATTAATTCAAGGTACGAATTTTGTCTGTGGTTACTGTGGTGGTTTGTTTTTTTTTTTTTTTTAATTTTATTTTCTAAGATAATGCGGTGTTGTTTTAATAATAATCTTCGTTATTGTTGTGTCGTAATTTTGTTTTAATAGATTGATCGATTAAATGACTGAATTGAGAGTGATAAAATAGAGCGGAAAATAAACTAAATATTACGTGGGGATCGATGTGCTGTGTAAAACATGGCTGAGGAGCTGCTGGTCACGCTTTGCAGAAGCGACACCGCGGGATTTGGATTTTCGCTACTTGGTACTGCCGGGCTGCCTCATGTTATTTATGATATTGTTGAAAATTCACCAGCAGCTGACAGTGGAAAGGTCAGTGTTTTAAAATACCTGTTATCAACTATTTATTATTACTGTTATTTAAGCTAATTGTTGTTATTTTATTAGCGGTATGGTAAAACGGTTTATTGGAGCTGTAGGCCGAATTACGGGCGTATCGACCCGCTGGCTCGGTCTTCTCTCTCGCTCTTTTATATCATTTTATTTTACAGTTTTTACGAGGGTAATAGTTCCGTCAGTTCGGTAACTAGTAACAGAAGTAATACCATTCCAACTTATTTTACATGCAATGGTGTGAGGTATGTTTTACAGCGGTAAAATACCTCCAGATTTTTTGTTATTTTAAAAGGACTAAGGATACAATCTTGTATCTCGACTATTCGCGTCTCGCGTGCCGGATGATGCCTATTGGATACTCAGAGAATTGCTTCGCATTCCAAACCTTTTATTTTCATTTGTTTTTATTACAAGCTGTTTTTGAGTTTTAACTGGTGCGCATTTGTCACGAAAATTGTGTGTTTAATTATAAATTAGGTTTTAATTAGAAACTGGAGTAGATATTAATTAAATGACTTTTTCCATTTTATTTTATTATTTATATACAGTAAGGATTATTATAAATACATAAAGTTCAATAGGTCACTGATTAAAGTTTAATTAGTGACAGAATAAAATAACTCGTTTGTTTTTTAATTGAATCTGACATTTTTTGGAACTTTTATAACAAATTTATTTATAAAAAAAAAATTGTTTTAAAAAATTGCACTTTTTAAAATTTTTACATGTGGAATGTTTTTGCTGAATTTTTTTTTTATAATAATTAAGCTGTTATTAATTAAATAATTACAATATTATGTTAAAGTGACAAGTATTCATTTTTAGGAATTTTATGTTAACTAATTGAATGGAATAGAGTAATAGCCAAACCCCACACTATATATATCTCATCTCAGTCTGTATCTATAATGTAGAACTATCGACTGAAATATATTTAGGTCAGTATCCCCATAGATTTCAATTTAATTTAGGATTAGTTAGATTAGAATATACTTGAGTGAGTAGCAACAATTATTCAGATTGATATCCGGTGTTGATAAACCACAAAAGAGACCAAAGAGGTATTTTACATGTACTAAGAGAAAAAGAATGCAATTTAGTAAATTATCGGTTGTTAACATGAACGATGGGCTTGTCGTCATACGCTTTATTATATAATAAATATAAATAGACGGTGAAATAAACATTTTATATTCATTTTGTTTCCATATAAAACGGCATCTTCATTTAAATTATTACGTATCATTACATGTAAACCAAACAATGACAGTCCAGTGGCCAGAAAATAGTGATAAATATACAGGCAGTGCTCTATTTTTTTCGGATTATTTTCATTTCTAAATGGCTTTGTTTATTTTTTTTTTCCTCTTTTCATAATGTTTTTTTCCGCTCATTTTCCATCCGTGGTATAAATTTTCAAAGATTACCCCGGCGAATTTTAATTGCACGAAGGTATAACGCTGGCTTTAGGTTTATTACCTCCGGAATGGGGAAAAGGGATCTCGTGTACTTGGTTTTCACGATGGATAGACAGATATATACACACCCTTTGCTTTACATATGTATACACTCGCCATTTAAAATAAAAGAAAGGAAGTTTTAACTACTACCAGAAACTATTTTCTATAATTGTTCTTCAACAGAAAAAAAATATAATGATATAATTTTATAAAATTTTGATAATCATTTCAGTTGATTTTTAGATTTTTTCGTGAAAATAAGAATACGGAAGCTGATAACTATGAAATAATATATTAATAGCTCAAGGTTATCGCACTCTGACCCCTATTGTGTATTTATAGTTTGATGTTATGTCTTAGAGGTAATTAATATTTTTAAAACGCTGATTCATTGATAAATTGCTAATTATTATGTCATGACAGCCAATAGATTAAATGATATATTATATTCATTTTAATCGTCATTAATAATTTTATTAAAAAAAAAAAAAAAAAAAAAATAACAATTGTAAAAATTTTACTATTATTATTTATTTTTTATTTTTTTGATTATTTCAGTGTTAAAAAATTTCATTGTAAAGAAATTTGTTCTAAGAATTGTTATCTATAATTATCTCGCGTGTTTTGGTAAAGTCTAGTGAGAAATATTTAAGTAGTTAATGACTGATTTTAATCAGGCATTTAACTTTAAAATTTAAAATTCAGTATAGGTAAAATAAATATAAAAAATTCCCATCACAATGTAGTAATAATGGGCTAAAAATATGATTTTATGCCGAGTACAGAGTTTAATAGAAGAGAGTATTAAAAGTTCGTACTACACGCAAAGATTATCTACCATTGATTCATTTGATCGTTTATAATAGTATTATCGCGGCGATTTACTTTATGATACTGAATGTTATATATTATTACGGTATATTTACAAATCGATCGGCTAATTCTAATGAGATTGAATAGAAGTGTGTAGTGAGATAATGATTTTACGGTATGCTTGTTATTTTTATCTATTTTTAAAATAATAATACTTAAAAATTTAATCTAATTGAGTCATATTAATTCTCAAGAAGTTTAATAAAATTATTTTAGTACTTGCATATTAATAATTGTCTAATATAATTAAAAAATTTTCCACATCAAAGTTATTATTATAATATAATTAAATTACAACCTACACAAGAGTAAAACTATTTTTCGTTCTGGTTATTTTCATGAGCTTTGTTCCAGTAAAGTCAGCTTACGGATTAAATGTTGTTTCTCGCATGGATTAAAAATTGAGAGTACCGCCGCATATTTTATTATTGTTACTACTCCTTTTTTTGCAGGCATACATGAAAACTTAAATGAGTTAACATTTCAAGAATTGTACTATTAAACAATAAAAAAAAATCTGGCTTTCATGTTTGGTAATTAAAACTAGATTGTTAATATTAAAAATGAAAAAAAAATATTTTATTTTCTGGCTTTTGTAGTTTTCAACAAAAGAGTTCAACTGAACCCCGGTTTCAATCAAATGAAATTGCTTCTTTTATTTTTATTATTCGTACAAATCTTGGTTATAAAAAATAAAGACTTGGAGACTCTTCAGAGCTAAGAAATAATTTACAAGACAGTAAAAAAAGTAGAAAAGATAGTTTTTGTCATTTTGTTGGCGCCGGTACCTTGTCATGCCACCAAATCGGGGAAATTATATTAAATTCTGTCTTATCAATGAAAAAGAATAATAAATATCTGAAATAATGCTTTGCATAAATAAAACTTTTCCGGAAAATTTTATCGAATATTAAACTTGGCGAGGAGTTAATTTAATTGTTGAGTTTGTAACTGGTACATATAATTATTTATATACATGTATTTAATTAAAGTTTTAAATAAAAGGGTCCTTAAAGTTGAAGGTGCAAAGTTTACTTCGCTTCAGTTATAAAGTTTTGTATTTTATTGTATGGAATGATTACTAAAAAATTGCACTTTATGATCTAGAAAATTAACTCAGTATCTTTTATTTAATATTTTTTTTTAGTTATTCATTGTTTTTATCTTGCCGTTCTGGAAAATAATTCACACTTGTTAAATTTCAAAGTAATTTGCAATCATAATTATGAATATAAAAATAGGTAAATTTAAAAAATGAAGTATACATCTGATACTTTATCATCCATTTCACTTTACACCCACATAAACTGTTTCACGATGTTTCCATTCACTAGACGGTAGAGTACCTTTCCGTTTCCGGGTGCCGGTAGAAAAGAGAAGGTATTTAGATATATACGTCTGTATCTGAATTATATATAAAATACAATATATAAAGTCTAGTCTGGAACGCAAAGTAAGGCGTCGTCGGTTTAGTTGGCAAATCTCTTTAAATGTAATATCGTCTGAAGAAGACTTTTAATGAAATTTCAAAGAATGTTTGTTTATAAATATTAAGATAACTTTTATCATTTTTAAAAATATATACGAAAATTTTTAAGTAAAATTTATTAACAAAATAATTTATATTATTAAGAGAATAACAAAAATTTTGTTTTCAGGATAGTCATATGATAAAATCGGTTTTTTTTTTTGTGGAATTTAGTGTCATTGCAAAGATCTTAATTTAAATTTGTGCCTTTTCAAGGTTTCATTTAAATCTCACCATTAGTCAATTTATCATGATAGGTATTTAGGCTGCATTCGAAAATTCTCTATCTCTAGATTCATAATTAAGAAATTATCTTTATCTTGTAAAATATTCGTATTTTCAAAGATATAAGCTCATCCCGATGTTACACTCATCAAGACCTTTCATTTGAGTACTCACATCAATTTTTCATATATTTATATATATTATATATATGTATATATGAAAAATATATCAAAATGCATGTTGGTACTCAAATGAAAGCTCTCGATGAGTGTAACATTAGGATGAGCTTATATCTTCAAAAACATCATTATTTAAAAAAGCTGAGTGCAATTTAACAAAAGTCATTATTGAATAAAGTAAAATTTTGTTTTTTTTTTTTTTTTTTTTTTTTTTTATTTAGTTCGTAAGTCACGGCAGTCACACAGTGACTGCAAGGTTACTAGTTTTTTTTTTTTTAAATTTATTTCTTTTATTTTTTTTTTTTTTTTTTTTTTTTTTTTTTCAAAAAAGAATATCTATTTGTTTTAAAAATAATTACTTACAATAAATAAATTTTTCTGCGAATTATTTTAGGCGAAAAAGAATCACAGAGATTTTAAACTGATTAGATTTATTCTTCACTAAAATAATAAAGATAAAAAATATTACCGGCAATTTTAAAAATATAATTTTTACGATTAATTAGCAATACTTAAGATAAAAATTAAAGTACATCGACCTTAACTTGGCGTGAATAAACATGCGTAAAGCACTAATGGCATTATGGATTTTAATTATTAAAATACAAAATATCCGAGAATAATTTTGATCACTAAGTCTAGCCCTTGGAAACTCGTATTAAATATTAGATATTAAATGGGCAAATAGTAGAGCGCTTATAGAGTTTGTTTATCCACACAGACAGATGATTTAAATGCGAGCTCGATACCAGTGTGTTTGCACTCTAATGCACAAGTGTGTAGCGTGTGCTGTATGTAGCAAATACTCGCGTGAATCACTTTTGCTTCTATTCGCAATATGTTACCTCGCATCTATATGTATGTAATACCGGTTAAGACCTCTGTAGCGCTGCAACGTGCAAGTGCAAGTATTACGATGTACCTGAGTAAAGATATGCTTCCTTTTTGCTGTACATAATGTTGCATTGCGCTTTATACAATATACTAGATATATTTATGTGTAGAGTTAAGTGTAGTGTTGGAGTTTTGTAAGGAAAACCGATAAATTTTAATACCACTAAATGTACAAGATATTTTGATAGTGTCACTGATAATTTGTTATCTTTATCTACATTTTGTTTTTATCAATTATCAATTACATACTTATATATTTACAAACTCTTTTAAAATTGATAAATCAATCAATATATTATCGAGTTTACATTTAGGTAAATATCTGGACAAAAAAAAAAAAAAAAAAAAACAGTGTTCAGTATTTTCGACGACAGAGTATTGGTTTATTGATAAGGAAAAAATAATGAAAGAATGAAAATTAATTACTTTGTCGGAGTTTCATTTTGAATAGCTAATTAATTAAAATTGGTCATTAAGATAAAGTTATAATTAAGACATTTTCCTGGTACTTGCTACTGAAATATTCAAGTTATAACTCGGGGTAATTAGTTTTGAGTTTGGTTAAATAATTATTTTGCCGTACCGTCTTGAGATATTAAACGAAACCAATATTATTCCTTAATTATCTTGAAACATTTCGTCAAATTTATATTTGGAATTTATAAATAGTCACTTTGAGAAATCTTAGGTATTAATCTATTTTAGAGTGATTATATTTTATAAATATTTGGATCCTAAAAGACAAGATCAGAGGGGTTTGACCTGCTAAACGTAACAAGGTGTCCGATGCAGGCGTCTCGTAAAGACGAGCTCAAACGAGTCATCATCTCTTGTTCTGAATCTCAGAAGGATCGAATTACATATTTTTTATTTTCGAATTTAAAACCTAGAATTCAGTTACTGCTTACGATAAAATATTTAATGTTTCGCCATCTAGCGGGCGCTTTGAGAACTAATGATTTATTTACTTGCCTGTAAAATAGTAGCTTACAAATTTATTATTATTTTTAATATTTATATATTTTTTAATAATAATTATTATTTTTTATTAATATTCTTATTTTTAAAGAAAAAAATTTTAATTAAATACTTAATCATTATCTAATTAGTATAAAAATAGCTATAACTCTTGAAATATTAATTTTATTAGGAAATTATAAGAGACCAAAGTTGTAGCTTGGGAAATTTCTTAAAAAAAATGTTCTTATACTATAGAGCTATCTTCAATATTCTAGGAGATATAGTTACTTAAAACTTAAGTAATTTAAAAAAGAGACAAAAGTTTTAGCTCAGAAAATTTCTTATAAAAAATGTTCTTATTTTATAGCGCTATTTTTAATTTTTTAAGAAACATGATAACTTAAGTGAAGATCATAACTTATAAAATATTGAGTTTAAATAAAAATAATGATAAAATAAAAAAATTAGCGCGTGACACAATAAATTAAAGTTGAAGCGAAAAAAAAGGTAAATAAAGAGGTTGCATTACTTATGTTACCTTGAGCAATGATTCTTGTACTTCACCCTCACTTATTTGATACATTTGCAGCAACTTCGAATCAATCTCGTAATTTGTTCACGTAACACTTTTTCATTTCACCTCACCGGTGATATAACAACGACAACATCATAAGTAACAGCATAATAATATAATAATAACAACAATTTAAACTAGAAATTACAATGTCTGATAGCAATAAATAAAAACAGATAACTCGTAATATTTTTATCAAGATTCCTTGTTAGGATTAAGCCGAGTCTTTTCCTTTTCAATAACTCCTTTTATTTTCTCGGATTATTTTCTCACAATCATTCCCAATTGTACTTTCATATTATTACTTAATAATATCACTTTATTTGTCATTTTATTCCGTACAAGCACACGAGACTATTTTTCTTTATTCCGAGTGTTATTTATAGTGCATGATTTTTTTTATACGGAACAATTTTCTGTTCAATTGGTCTAGATTTCCAACTACGATTTTTCTTCCAAGAATTTTGCTAGACTTGAGTGTAAGTACATATATATTTCTATATGCTCTGGGCTGAAATAACCTATTTGAGAAAGAAATAAGGTGAGAATTGAGGTCGGTAAACTTGTGAGAATGCTATTAAAGTAGACACGCTAGAAAAAAGTAAATAGGAAAAAAATATACGAGTAGACTTGCGATAAATGTTGGGCTTTTTTAAGAGTTGATATTTTTTCTTGAATATTTAATGACTTATCATTTCAATAAATTAATTTTTATTATTTTTAAAAAATTTTTTCAAAAAAAAATTTTAATATTATCTAACTATAGCGACCCGGTCCGCTTCGCTGAGCCTCAGTCAAAATGACTAAAGTTTTTGTTATAATTTTTTATTTTATTATAATGATCAATTAATTTTTAAGTTCGAACAATAAGTTCAATACAATAATAATTAAGTTAGAGCAATAACTAAAATTAATAAAATCATAAGTAATAAATTTTGCATTATTCATCGTCAAATAAAAGATTCCTACCAAATTTCAAGTCTGTACTAGAAGTTACAATGTGGAAATGGAAATTTAACATTCACACACCTACCCCCGCAATCGTTATTTAAGGTGGGCTGTTGTAAAATCCGCTTTTAGATCATTTCTGCATCGCATATAGAAGACTCCACCTAAATTTGTCGTCTGTAGGATCTACAATTTGGAAGTTAAAAATTTTGATTGTTAATATCCACCCCCGCAACCCCCTGTGGAGCGAGCTATCGTAAAATTCGTTCATAGATTATTTATATATCTCTTACGGAAGATTTCTACCAAATTTGGGAGCTATAGGAGCTATAGTTTACAAACGGGAATTATTCATTGTTAACGCCCCCTCAACCCCCTTTGAGGGAGGATTTTTTAAAAATTTTTTTACATACAAACCTTCTCCTAAAAATTCTGAAAACAACAAAAAAAAAATTTAGCTCAATCGGTCCAGCCATTCTCAAGTGATGCGTGGACATACATGCGGCATTTTATTTTTATTAAAAAAAAATTTTTTTTAATTATTTTTCTTTGTCATTCTATAAGACTTTTTTAACAATTGAAAATTTTTACACTTCTAAGTGAGTGAAAAAAAAAAATTGATACAAGCCATTTAAGACTTCTTACATAAAAAAATAATTAAAAAATTAATTTTTTTAATTTTAACTCCAACTATCCTGGAAATAATTTTAATAATAAATTTTTTTTTTTATCTCTATTATACAGAAATAATTTTTCTTTCCTATTTAATAAAGCATAATTTTCCAAGTAAAAATATAATATTCAAATGAAAAGAGAAAATCTAATCCACATGACTATTCTATTAAATAGTAGTAAAATTTTTTATATTAATTCATATTTTATCCATCTCAATAAAAAAGGTAAACAATACTATAAACTAAAAGCTCTCTATTTGTTTTACCGTTCAATAACAAATTTTTTATTTACATTTTAATACAAAAAGTAGCAATAACTCTTGTGACGTAGGAATGAACTACTGTCAAGAATATAAATAATTTAATAGTTTATAAATAAATGAATCTAATAAAAAAAAATTACAGTGTACTTTCTCGACAATTTGATCCCCAACAAAAACAAAGACCGGAATAAATAACTTGGAACTGAATATTCTGAATCATCCCCAACAAAGTTATACCATCTTTTATTCTATAAACCCTAAGAATAATGTAACAACACTAAACTTGCCTATTGTCGGTGAGTAAACTTTTTCCATGTGTGATAGCAAGGAAATAAATTTTGACAAGAGTCTTAATTTTTTTTTTATTTTATCCACTGAAATGAAGCACCGCAAATATTTTTCCAACAAATCGATTTTTTTAATCCGATTGGGAGCAATAGAAACTTTAGATTTATTCTAGTGATGGTATCAAGTAATGAAAGGCAATGAGTGTTTGAATTCGAACTGAAGGAAGGGAGTTTTTACAACAGTAATGTTAAGTATCTTCAAGAGAATAACACACTTGGGGAATAAAATTCGCGATAAATTTCTATTTAAACTTAAAATTTGAAATTTTACAACAAAATTATTTTTATAAATAAATTCAATTATGCAAAAGTTTATTTTTTATTCCTTGGATTACTAGCAACCTTGCAGTCACGACACAGAAAGAAAGAAAGTTAAAATTTCTTGAACGAAGTTAAATTTCTTTAAGCCAAGAAAATTTTTTCTTGCTCCAAAATAACTTCGGACTTCCTTATAATTTTCTTGGTTCAAGAAATTTTTTTTTCTGGGTATGTCACCGCCATGACTTGTGAATTATAATAAAATAAAATTTTGCTTTACTAAAAAACGACTTTTGTTAAATTGCACGGTACTTTCTTAACTATTGACGTTTTTAAAGATAGAAGCTCATTCCGATGTTACACTCATTAAGAGCTTTCATTTGAGTACCCACATGAATTTTTGATATATTTTTCATATATACGTATATACAATATATATTTTTAAAATATAAGTTCATTCCGATGTTACACTTATCAGGAGCTTTCATTTAAGTACCCACATGAATTTTTGATATATTTCATATATTTGTAATATATTATATATATATGTATATATGAAAAATATATAAAACATGCATGTGGGTACTCAAATGAAAGCTCTTGATGAGTGTAACTTAGGGATGAGCTTATATCTTTAAAAATGTCAATAGTTCACAAGATACAAGGTCATTTCTTAATTATGTATCAAGAGACAGAGAATTTTCGAATGCAGCCTAAATATTTATCATAATAAATTGACTATCGGTGAGAATGATATGAAGTCTTGAAAAGGCATAAATTCAAGTCAAGACCTTTGCAATGACACTAAATTTCACTAAAAAACCCGATTTTATCAAATGAATATCCTGGACACATAATTTTCCTTATTCTCTTAATAATGTAGATTTCTGTAAAAGACAAAAGGAACAACGTTGAGATTTCGCGTCGGTTAAATTCTAGATACGTCTCAGTTGAATGGTGACATTTTCTTTAAAAAAATAAATTAACTTCCTGCAAAAACGTGCTTTAAAACTAAAAGTGTGATTAAAAATTATTTTTACAAGCAAAATGTCGAGCTTCAATTTGAATATTTTTAGAAAATGCGGCTAATGTATGAAAAAAAAAAGTTATTCTAAAGCGTACCTGAGAAGAGCATCTGGGTCTAATGTCTGTCAAAGTGCCGGTGATGGTCTCTTGTAACCCAGAGGCAGGAGACAGGTCTTAGGATGTAACTGCAAGTTATACCCGGCGTTTTATCGAGCCGGTGCACTTTTTCGGGTCAAAAGTTCAGTGACGCGATGGAGACACTAGTTAATAATATTGTCGGCATGTATTTTTTGAAAGAAAAAAATTTCTAAAGCTAAAAGACTTGATTTAAATGATCATTTTTGAAATAAAATTTAAATGGCCAGTAATTCAGTTTTTTTTGTGGCTTATTCTTCTATTTAACCAATTTAATAGTGTTCCATGTGCATAATAGGTGGTTGGTGCTGCAACCTCATGAATATGCATGACGAATAGAAATGAGGAAGCACCTTGTGTCCAGCTAATTCGTGGCACTTAGTCACAGCCAGCTCCACATAACCAGCCCTAAATCAAATTTCTTATTTTATATGTATAAGAGAAGGAAAATATTTATTATTCTCCAAAAATTTAATTAAACTGGATAAAGCACAAAGAACGAAAGTTTAAAGCAAGATTAACCGTCCTTCAATGGACTATAGACATGTTGTGATCCGAAATATCAAGGATCGATTTATCGATTAAATATTTCATAGAGGACTAATAATCTAATAAAGTCAAAGGTACAAAGAGATGAAGGATGAGGAGAAAAAAATAAGGACGTTTTTTTAAAAGGCATTGAAAAGGCTTCCGCAACTTTAAAAACATTATTTAGCTGACCTAAATATCCTTTTACTGGGATTCATTCTATTATACTTTATTTTATTCTTTTTATTGGCACAGAGTCACTCGAAACTGGAGCAATCTTTCCAGGATAAGGAACATTAACATTAAACATTTACACTCAGAATAAATGAGATGTATTTATGAATTTTAATGCTAAAGTTTTTTAAAATATTATTTTTTCGATAACTTTGTTCAGATTAGACAAGATTTTATTATTCTTTTGACTAGTCATTTGGCAAATAACAAAAAATTGTTAAAAAAATATTTAAAGAATAACTCTGGGGATTTAAATCAATAGTAAGAGGGTAGAAAGATAATATTTTATTTAAAAGAACAAGGGTTTCACCCTTACTGATTGTTTGTGTTCTATTTATAACTCTAACTATAAAAAATATTATTAGGTTGATAAATAATTACTCGATTCATTACTTAAAGAGAGCGCTCATTAATTTATATATAAATTGATTAAATATATTTGGGACGGAGCCTTAAATAATTAATTTTTATTAATCGATCTCTGACCATGAATCTTTCTATATTCTCGATTAATTATCCCTGAAAATTAGTAATAAATGAAAAAAAGAAATAATTTTTTCAATTGACACACGCTGGGATTCGATTCCGGGTTCTTCTGCGTAGTAGATTTGCAATCATTGCGCTCGGCCGCTTCCCCGCTTGCGACATGCGAGAATCGGAAATTTTGAGAACGCAAATCGAAAAATCTCGTGCTTTGGGCAATTATTAAAGGGTTGTCGAGCCTCGGAATCAAATTTACCGAGTTCGGTTGATGATTGATAATAAATAGAATTCTTGGGGCTCTAAATAAACTTCGATAGGCGGTATCTAATAGGCAAATGTGCGTGACATAAAGTGTATTATAATAAGGGAGTGACGCCCTAAGCATTCGTGTGGTGTGTCTTTGACAAAGTGTTAAATGTAAAGGGAATTGCGTGATGTGTGTTCTTTCAACCCGTATAGTATATAGTATATGATACTTAACTACGCACACCATTATTAGATGGCACGTGGTCATGTCGCTGCCAATGTCAATGAGCCAATGACTCATGTACGATGTCTCGCGCTGTAGTACTTATTTTTTCATTATCCACGTCTTTATTATCACACACTTTTTTCACTCAACTCGTTAAATTTATTGGCATTTCAGCATTGACCCTTGAGTTCTGACTCATGAGTTTCTTTTACGTAAAATTAAATTCTAGACATTGAAAATTCTATTCCTAGCTTTTAGAAGTTTTATTAAGAAATCGATGAGTTTGTATGAATTTTTTAACTCTTTATAAATAAATTTATTTTTAGATGCAAGCTATTTTGACACTGAAATTGATAAAAACTTGAAAAATAAACTAGGTTTAAAAAATTATTTTTTAAAAATTGAATTTGTAATTTTTTAAATAAATTATTTTTGCTACTAGCAACCTTGCAATCATTATATGACTGCCGTGACTTGTTAACAATAAATAAATAAAATTTTGCTTTGTCAAATAATTACTTTTGTTAAATTGCACTGTACTTTCTCAACTATTGATGTTTTTAAAGATATAAACTCATCCTGATGTTACACTTATCAAGAGCTTTCATTTAAGTACGCACATGCATTTTCATATATACATATATATATAATATATATAAATATATGAAAAATTGATGTGGGTACTCAAATGAAAGCTCTTGATGAGTGTAACATCAGGATGAGCTTATATCTTTAAAAATGTCAATAGTTCACAAGATACAAGGTCATTTCTCCATTATGTATCTAGAGATAGAGCATTTTTGAATGCAGCCTGAAAACTTATCATAATAAATTTATTATCGGTGAGAATGATATGAAACCTTGAAAAGGCACAAATTAAAATCAAGATCTTTGCAATGATACTAAATTTCACTAAAAAAAAAAACCGATTTTATCATATGACTATCCTGCACTGAAAAAAAAATTAACTTGATTCGAGAGAAAAATTCTTGAATCAAGAAAATAATTTTGAAGAGGGTAATTGTCTTGAATCAAAACAAAAAATTCTTGAATCAAGTAAAATTTCCTTAAATCAAGAATTTTTTTTACTCAAATCAAGAAGATTAAATTCTTCAAAATTATATATTTGATTCAAGAACATTTTTTTTTTCTGTGTGGACACAAAATTTTTCTCATTCTTTCAATAACATAGATAATTATTTCTTAAAAAAATTTTTTCAATTAAAGTTTCATAAGTGATTGCACAGTAAAAAATTTTGCGTCAAAGAAATTTTTGTTAAAAATTAAAAGCAAATTTTTCCAACCCGAAATTTTTCACTATGCATTTTAAAACTTTTGGGAAATATTTTTGACGTTTAAATCTTAATTATAGATTCTACAAGAACTTTCATCCTCGCTATAAAGTATAATTATTATTATCGTTACATAATTACCAGCGAAAATACGATATAGTATAATATAATAGGAAGTAGTTTATATTATGATAGAGTATAGCAAATACAGTAGACAGCACTTGACATAGAATATCGAGTAAGGAAGTCGATAGTTAACGATAGCAATTTGCGTTACGCAAAAGAGAATTGGTGTCTGGTTACATGGCCCTGGTTTCCCCTCAGTATTACACCATACTTGACATTCTTTTCTTTTCTCCGACATAATACAACATTATCTTAACAGCACATCACCCGCCAATAGTTTGATATTTCGAAAAAGCCCTTAATTTTGTTGATTTGATCCGCTCGGCTTTTAGAGCCCCGACAGCTTTTTTGATTTTACTCACTCGAAAGTATAATTTTTAATACAAGAAAGCTTTCAATTTTGAATATAAATGTGGCTTAGTGTTTTTATTTATTTTGCCTTTTGACTAAAAGCACATTTAGTAGAGCTTTTAGGATTTCTTAAAGCACTGACCTATTAAACGTCAAGCCTTTTAAGTATTTATAATTTAATTCATTTTATTTTATATGAATAATTCTATTTAGAAAAATTGTTAAGCACGAAAAAATATTTCTATGCAATTTGTAAGTAACAATTTTTCTAATTATAATTTTATATGAATAAAAAAATTAAAACCCAGACGTGGTTTCGATCGTGGGACTTTTTATTATCTGCCAGCCATTTAATTTCGCGAGAATAATGAGCGTAATTTTTAATTACAATCTTGCGGAATGGAAGAAAAATTTCTATTTAATTTAATAGTAGAAAAATATTTAATTAAATAACTTATTTACTCGAACAATGTCAATGTTAGGTGGCTATAAATAATATTGGCAAGTGAGTATAGAAAGAGAAAGAAAAATAACTAAGAGAAAAAGCTGATGAAAAACATTGAGGACACGTCAGTACTAGTAACTTGGTAATTCAATAAACATTATTATACGACGCAATTTATTTATATGCAGATCTATTGCATTATATCATAAATATTTTTTTACTATTTAATTTTTTTAATTGTTCACCCGTGTGTATATTATGTCTTTTTTTCCTTCATTATGTAAAAGTTGTTGCTGCGATAATTCGTCTAAAAATGATAAATTTAATTATGTTGAGTATGTACCACTTTCTGAGGTAAATTTTTTATTGTAAATAATAAATAATTAAATTATTCTTACATTCTTAATAAAATTAATTATTGGCATGACTAATAAAAAAAAAATTTAGCATACGAAACAAAATAAATTTTACTGGCAAAAATAAAATATCCACGTAAGCATTTGATTTGTAATAAGCTTTTATTAAAAAAAAATTTACAATCAAAGCAATTTGATGGATCAATTGATTTAAGGATTGAACATAACATCAAAACGGTGGATTGTCCTATTAAAGGCATACACAACATCTTGCTTATACATTATATGCAATAGCTTATTACGGGTCACGGGTCGTAATCACGCGTGGCATATTGTCACTGGGCGTGACGACTCAATTTTGCGGCTCGGTGACCACATACACATCCAACTATATACTCTTCCGTGTAACCAAATGTTTTATCCAGTTTTTATTTGACAACACAAACTTCCTGGCGCTTATGATACATTTAACCTAATTTATTGATACTCTAATTCGCTGTATTGTCTACACAGCATGCTTCCGTTTACTTAATCAACTTCTCAGTTGTGACCAATTGATTCTCTTTTTTCAAAAATTCACTTTTTCAACTTCCTTGAAATGAAATGATCTCAGTTTGTTTACTTTGGGTCATAGCGACTTAAAATGGTCTCAATATTTCGTTTCTGATAAAAGGGTCTAAGATTTGATAGAACTGGTCTCGATTCGCGATTCTGATCTCAGCGTCACAGGTGGTAGAATTTTTTCTCTTACTTGATTGAATGAAAACAAATCGATTTGACCTCTCATATAATAGACCAATTAATTTTTGTTAGCAATTAACTTCCTCTACCTTTTACTGTCCTTTAACTAGAATTTTTTTCTACTTGTCCAAGGTTAAAGCTCTGTTCTATTCTTTCTTCAATTAAATCATGTGTGTTTTATATCCTGTCTTAAATTAAAACAAAAATTCACGGAAAAATTTAATTTGTTACTAGGATTTATTAGAGTTGTAAATATCAGTCATCCTAATAGTGTACAAAAAAAAAGGTTCACTTGAGACAAGAAAATATTTTTCTTCCTAATTATTTTCTTGAACGAAAAATTTTTTTTTGACACAAGAAATTTCATTTAATAAATACGTTTTTTGATCCAAGAAAATTTATTTAAGTCAAGAAAGACTTCTTGTTTTGAGAAAATTTAGCCTCTTGCTCCAAAAAATTTTTTTCTTGATAGAATTAAATTTTCTTGCCTTGAGAAAATTTCTCTTTTGCTCCAAAAAATTAAATATCTCTTTAGTGAATTTTCATTAATATTTTATTGACTAAAATGTCAAATTGGAAAATCAAATAATATTGAATCATTTTTTTTCATTCAATATGTAAAATTTCACGCTAAAATAGTATAAAATGGGTATTAAATATTCAAGAGAAAAATTTTCTCAAGGTGAGAAAATTTTTTTCTCAGTTGAAGTAAGTGGCGCTACTTCCCTAAGGTATCTAAAAATCTTGATCGAATATAAAAATTTATTGTATCAAGTATTTATGATAATTTGAATTAAGAAAAAATTACTTCCTCCTAGAATAGAATTTCAAGAAAAATTCTTACTTCGGCCAACACAACTTCGGTCTTCCTTCAGGCACCCGAAAATTTTCTTGAGCCAAAAATTTTGTTCTCCAGTCAAGAAATTTTTCTTTCTGTGTGTGAAACTGTAAAAATTATATTTCTGAGACATATACCAACTATTAAAGTTTCACTTAAAACCTTTTTTAGTTTTTAATAGTAAAAGGTTTGAACCTTTAAATTTCTTTTTCACATTTAATATCTCAAACTGTAATTTTTCGTATAAACTATTTAGATTTCGATAGCTGCACGCAAAAAAGAAAAATGTAACAATTATATTGTAAATAGTAATAAGCGTTGTTTCATATAAAAAACTAGAAAAATTGCAGTTAGAAATAATATTTTTGCAAATTCAAACTTTGAATGTTAATTTTCAATGTAATATTTACATTTTACAATATTTAAATCTTAGAAAATCTGTAATAATTACAATCTAAAACTGTAATTTTTCCAGTTTTCTCTATGAAGCGCTACGTTACCTTATATTATGTTATTTTTTCTTTCTTATTTTTCTGGGTGAACTTGGAGTTTGAGAATTACAGTTTCGTCTGTTATAATTGACAGTGTATTTATTATCAACGATAATGAGTAGCTTACACTATGTCTTATTCTTTCAATTAAGAATTTATTTTGATAACACGAAAAAATACCAATAAATTAAAATTTTAAAAGTTTCAAGTCTTAACTATTAATTTTTCAATAAATAACTTGAAAAAAAATAAGTAACTTCCAGTTTAAATTTTCATGCAACTAAAAATACATTTGAATTTGTAAAATTAGGTATTTTCAATTGTAATTACATTATTATAAAATATATAGTGTCTATTATTACAGTGTCAAGTGAATTAGTCGCATTTATTTTACGAGGGACCTGTTTTTACTCTAAAAACTAATTTTTCCACTTCTCTTTTCTCCGCATTGCAAGTCTAGAGTTTGTAGTTAATTTTTCTCGCAAATACTTGGCTAAACTCTCTCACTCTTGGTCTTATTCAGCAAATTTATCATTCAACTCTCTGTACACTAATCCTATAGTTCCTCTTGCATCTTGCTAATGGACACGGATGTATAACTAGAACATAACACTTTAACGGAGAGAGATAAAGAGAGCAGACTAATGTAATATAATGTCTGTACCTGTCACATTGTGCGCTTATTACCGGTACGGGGATCAGACAATAACAAGTTGAGTCGAGATCCTTTTTTATACGTGAGTTATACTCCGTGTAGGATGACAACAAAATAATAAAATAAAATAGGATAAAAAATAAAAGAAATTAAGATGTGGGTTAAGTGATAAGCCAAATGAAAATATATTTTAAGGCGAGAGATAAATCTTGTTAAATTATTTATTTTATTTTTTGTTCCAGGTCGAGGCAGGAGATGTCATTCTCAGGGTAAACGACGTTGATGTTAACCGATTTAGTACCAAAGAAGGTGAGTTTCATTATTTTCAAGCTCTCATCACATTTTTATAAGAATTTTTTTGGAGTTTTTTAGTTTTTTTACGTTGAAAAAAAAATTAAATTTGATTCAAAAGAAAAATTCTTGAACTGAAAAATATTTTAAGACTTTTTGTTTTAATTCAAAACAATAAAACTCTTCAAAATTATTTTCTAAGATCAAATTTATTTTTTTTTAAATTGCTTGCATGCAAAATCAATTGTTCATTGACCGCAGGGACGTTTTTAATTTTTGGGAATTAAAAGTTCTTTGACGCTTTAATAGAGCGCTTCTTAAAAGTAATTAAAGTGATTAAACTTGTAAGTGACTGATACTTGCAATGAATCCGAGTTTAAAAGTTTTTTTTAAAGAAGAAAGAGTAATAACAATTAATTGTTATTTGAGTGTTTGAATAAAAATTATTTGAAATTCGCCTACAGTTCAGCGGTGCTGTTGTTAATTACTTTCCAGTAAAATTAAATATGACCGGTCTCTTTCAGAATTATGGTAATTTAACATATTGCTGCACAAAGAGTTCGTGTGTGCTATCAGAAAAGTTAAATCACTTTTCGGTTGAAAGATAATAGCGATTTAACTTTTTAAAACTGTCATTTTCGTTATATTCGCGCTTATGTAAAAATTTTTATATCTTTTTTAATTTATCTGTCATGTGATACTTCAATAAATTTTTTAAAGATCAACAAAAAGTCAGATGAGATTTGTAAAGCATTTTGACAATTATATTTTTAGGTAATTATTTACAAGTGGGGTCATAACATTTTAATTTTTATTTTTTTAAACAAAATTTATTTTTGAAAATTTTGATTTATTTTTTTTGAAAAACACAAAAAATGAAAAATTAAAAAAAAAGTTGATTATCACAATTTTAACAAATTTTCAAAAAAATTTATAAATTTTTTAGAAAATTGTGATATTCAACTTTTTTTTAAATTATTCGTTTTTTTATGTACTTTTTCATAAAACAATATACTAAAAACATCAAAAAAAAAAAAAAAAAAAAATATAAAATAGAAATTTTATCCAAAAACTTGAGAGCTAAAATTTTTTCCAACTTTTGAAGGCGAAAAAGGCATCGAAATTTTTTTTTCTTTCATGATATTTTTTATCGTAAATCCGTAAAAACAAGCAGAATAAAAAAATTGTTAATTTTTTATCTAGATATGACCAAAAATAGGGTAGATCCCACTTGTAAATAATTACACCTATTTTTAAATATTTTTTATAAAATTTGTTTAATTAAATTGTTCAATTAAAATAATAATAATCAAGCGATGATATTTATATTTAAACTCAAGTAACGATTATCTGAAAATCCATACGCGATATGCAGTATTAAATTTTAATTCCAACTGTCGTGTTCATATGAGCGTGTTAAAATTAATGAAAAACGTGCTTTTAATCTTGAAGCTGAGTTACCGCGTAATCGGAACCTTTTTTTCATTAATTAAAATAAATTTTCAATTTTATATTTTAATTGGTAGCCAACTTGTCAGGATTTTGTCATTCTTTTTTATAAGGTCACCCGGAGATCAAATTTTTTCATTCGAGTCAGGGAAGATCTTTATAAATCTTGGGAATTCTGGAAATTTTTATTACCCAGACACTTGCTATGAATTTAAAACTATTACTGTAAATAATTCCAGCAAGTTCATGTTCCATCACACCTCGAAAATCATTTAAATAAATAAATTATTTATCTTCCGACTTAAATTCTTTGAAGCTCATAATATTAACAATATCAGTTTATATTTTTCCTAAGGTGTTCAATGTTACCTGATAGTTCAAATCTCATCCTTTTATTTTTTTATGTCCTTCTTTATGTCTCAATAAAAATTACCGTAAATAAAATAATCATAATAATAGTTTTATCTAAACACAATATTTTAGTTGTGATCTTTATTTAAGAGGGAAAAAAAAGGTGTTTTTCGGGAATTTTTTTGACAGGGAAAAAGAATTTTGGGGATCGGATTTTTTTTATTTTATTAAGGGTACATTAAATATTATTACCATAAATTTTTATTGAAAAATATTTAATTATTACAAAGTTATTAACAATCTCGCAGAGCACTGGAGAAAATTTCCCCCTCCATGATCGGATCGATAACTCAAAAACTGATCATCTGAAAATAAAAACCCAAATTACTTTTTAATCAATGAGAATGTAGTTATCGTTGCACGTACGGAATTTTGAAAATTTTAATTTTTTTAAAAATGGCGACTAATTGAAAATTTTCTCATTATTTTTACTGATTTTTTTTTGTTTTAACGCGGCTAAAAAAAATCTTTAAAATCAAAATTTTCAAAATTCCGTAGGTGCAATAATATCTACATCTTTACTGATTAAAAAACAATTTGGGTTTTTATTTTCAAATGACCCGTTTTTGAGTTATCGATCCGATCATGAAGGGGGAAATTTTTTTTAGCGCTCCACGAGATTGTTAATAACTTTGTAATAATTCAATGTTTTTGAATAAAAATGTAGGGTAATTATCTTTAATGTACCCTTAATAAAATAAAAAAAATTCGATCCTCAAATTCCTTTATTTTCCCTGTCAAAAAAATTCCCGAAAAACACCTTTTTTTTCGACCGTCACAGTGGTGTTCCCCCTTAAGTGATTATAACTCCTAAAATATTAAAGATAGCTCTATGGCACAAAAACATTTTTGATAGTAAATTTCCTAAGCTACAATTTTTATCTCTTATAATTTTTCCCAAAAATTAATATTTCAAGAGTTATAGTAATTTTTAGAGTCACCATATAATAATTTTTCATTTTTCACTCAGTGAGCACTACTGAAGCTACTATATCTCCTAAAATATTAAAGATAGCTCTATAGTATAAAAACATTTATTGTAGGAAATTTCTTAAGCTACAATTTTGATCTCTTATAATTTTTTCCTAAAATCAATATTTCAGGAGTTATAGCCATTTATAGAGTGACTAGATAACAAATTTACTAGATAAGCATTTAATTAAAAAATGTTCTTTTAAAATAACAACAATAATAATAATAATAATAATAATAATAATAATAATAATAATAATAATAATAATAATAATAATAATAATAATAATAATAATAATAATAATAATAATAATAATAATAATAATAATAATAATGTGTAAAAGTAAATCTTGTAAGCTTGCGCAACACATCGACCTTTCCTGACCTAACGCACTCGAGTCAGAACCTCGCGACCCGTAGCCCACGATCCGCGAAGTTTCATTGACTTGGTGGGCTCGCAAGAACTCGAACGTATCTAGTCTCTTGAGCCAGTGTAGCCGCGACTACATCTATCAGCGAGCATCATCCCATCGTATCCTCTGCTCTTGATTCCTCTGCTTTCCATCTGAACTTGGTAAATAAAAGTTAAGTTATTCCTTTGCTGGTCTAGGCTGTACCAGTGAGTTGTGAGTAGTGATACGAGGAAAAACCGCGAGACCGCGAATACCGCCGAGACTAGATACGTTATGTTACCGCACCGGCTATAGGCTACATTCTACCAACAAACTATTTATTATTGTTATTATTATTATTATCAGTAGAGCAGACAGAGCACGAGTATCAAGTGTAGAGTGTACAGTGCTGTACTTAAAGTATTAAAACCAAGAGAGTGTAAAGCGAGACAGAAAAAAGATAACGAGAATCAACTCAGAGAAATCTACGTCGTGTCGTGCGTTTGCATCCACACCCAGTCGTTCGCTTCTCCTGACAGCACCGTCATACATGTCTCATCCTCTTTATTTTTAATCATATTTATTTATTTAGTCATTAATTATGTGTTGTTATTGATTACAGTGCTCAAATGTCTTCGATTATCCTCCGATCCAGTTACCCTCAAACTAAAAAGGGGTGAGTTATTTATTTAGTTTTTATTAAGAAATTATTTTTAATTATTACTCACATTTTTATCAATTTATTTTAATTGATAATTAAATCTAATAATTTTATTTTATTATTTTATTATTTAATTAAATATTGAAAAAATTATTGAAATTTCTTCACTAACATTTTTTAATGAAGAATATAAATAATAGTTTATTTTTTTATGCAATAGCAATAAAGATTTACCTAAAAATTTCTTAAATTTATTTTTTAAAAGATGAAAAATTAAACTTCAGTTTATAGTTTGTCTAATTTATATATAAATCTATAGATTTTAATGAATAAATTATTTTGAAAATTTTTATTAAATTTATTTAACTAATTGAGATTTTAGTTTTATAGTTTAAATTTTTTATAAGATATTCTAAATAAAATTCTTTATATTTCTTCGTCGAAAATTTTTTAAATATTTTTTCATTAAAGAATATAAACAATATTTAATTTTAAAATTTAATGGCAATAAATATTTACTTAAAATTTAATTAAATTTTGTTTTTAAAAAGAAATAAGAAGAAAAATCAGTGGATAGTAGTTTGTCTAATTTATAGAATTTAATTAATAAATTTTAATAATTAAATTAATTTGAAAATTTTTATTAAATTTATCTAACCATTTGAGATTTTAGTTTTATAAAACATTATAATTTAATTTTTTTATAAGATATTCGAAAATTCTTTATATTTCTTCACTAAAATTTTTTAAATATTTTTTTTATTAAAGAATATAAACAAAATTTAATTTTAAAATTTAATGTCAATAAATATTTACGTAAAATTTAATTAATTTTTTTTTAAACAAATAAGAAAAATCAGTTGATAGTTTGTCTAATTTATAAATTTTAATAATTAAATAAATTAAAAATTTTATAAATTTACTCAAAAAATCATTAAATTTTTTTTTATAAAAAAGTAAAAGAATAAAAATAAAATTCTAATTCAAAGTTAAACAAAATGAAGTACAAGTCTGTCGAATTTATCCAGTGTAATTGATTCTAAATCAAGTTTTTTGTAATCCTCCCCAGTGTATGTATATAAAACGATAGCGTAACAATGTATCTTCTTCACAAAACTAGATACCATCAGACCATTTGCCTTCTACTCGACTGGTTTTTATTTGACACTTTTATTTGACCTGTAATTCAACAGTATGAGTAGTACATAGTACATAATGTATGTAAGCGAGTATTTACACTCGACAATCGGAATAGTAGATAATGCTGTATTGTCATTGTCATATTATCATAGAATATTGTGTCTATAGTAATGTATTGGTACTGGTACTGGTGTAACGCAACTGACACATTTGCCCTGGTTACCCAAACTTAGCAAGTTAACATTACATTTGTATTTGTACACACGATCTATGTATAAAGTTGCTTTCAAACATTTCTTCTATTGGGTGGGGCGCCAAAACTCCTTATATGGACGGCAATTTCATATATTGATCTTTATAATACAATAGTAGAACGATAAAAATTTACAGACCGTAAAATAAATATTTCTTTATAAAACTTTGTTTTATTATTTCTTTAAAAGTAGAAAAAATTTTTTTTATTCTAATTTAGAACAAATAAATTTATTTCTTCAGTAATTTTAAATTTAGAGTTCAAGGGTTAAAAAAATAAAAAAATTAAAAGCACTAGAGGACTCTGTAAATAAAAACTGAAAGTAAAAACTGTTTTAAAAGCTCTGGGTCTGGTTGACACTGAGAATTTATTTGAATTTTATCAGCAGATAGGGGAATCTGTTGTAGGCTTTCATTCAGAATAATGATAAGGCTGGCTGTTCTATTGAAATATACACGTTTGAAGAGACACGTGGGTTGAGATAACTTTACGTAGACGGCTTGATATCGCTGTATTGAGTTTTAGCTTTTACCAACAGTAAAAACTGACTTAAGTACTGAAAATTCCTCTCATTCTTCTCAATTTAGCTCGGCAAGTGATTCATGCATTGCACAGATTTTTTGTTATTATTAATGCAGTTAATCGATATACTAATGAGTAATGAGAGATATATTTAGAGTTTTTCTTCTTAAAATGACTAATGTTCATTTCTTCTTGAATAACAATAAATTTATCAGAATTTTTTAATAAAAATAATAAATAATTTTTTTTTTTTTTTTTTTTTTTTTTATTTCAATTAATGTAAAAGTGATTTTTTTATTACTCTTGAAAATATTGAAATTACTCTTAAATATTTTATAGGTCACTGATTTTATATTATGAGAAGCATCAGATTTATGGTCGGTACTTTTTACTGGAGGAGTTTTTAAAAAATGTCAAGCGCCGTCATGTTTTATAAGTGATTGATTCTATTATTTTGAAATAATAAAATTCAAACCGTTAACTGACACCTGTGGTAGCAGACACTGATAAAAAAAAATCTTTATTCATTTTTGATAAATCTGTTAGATATAAATCCTCAGTAATTTTATTCTCTTCGATTTATCTATTCAAATAATAATTATTTTTTATTAAAAAAAATTCGCCGATATAATTTTATATTTTATTATTAATTTATTTATTTATTTATCAAGTGTAATTGATACAAATATATATTTAGAATGAAATAATAAATATTTTGATTTGATGTAAGCTTTAATATAAGCACAAGTAGGTCACATACTTAAAGAGTCATTCTAACCAGATAATTAACTTGCAGATCCAGCAATAAAGTCGCACGTGAAGCGTCTGCTGTCGTCAGGCCAGGGTATTTGCGAGGCGGAGCTGTCGACGAACAGTTGTGGAAAAAACTCTCATAACAGTACCGGCTCTAACTCTAACGCTGTAAACTGCGAGGACAAGTCCACCAAAAAAACTAACCTGATCTTCGACAATTTATCAGACAACTCATTGCCATCGGTGGAGAGTGTTAATCAGTATGCTAAGCGAACCAATGGCTCCTATAGCGACGCCTCGGGCTCGTCTGAGTTTGAGGCGCTTCTTCCGCCAGCCGACAGCTTCAAAGAAGAGGAGCGTGCCCAGTGGGAGCCTTTGTCTGGTGAGAAATTCGCTAAGCAGAAAAACACACCAAGGTAATTAATTATTTTATTATTGTACTGATAATAAAAATTATTTGATTAAAGATAGAAAAATCTTGAACCAAAATTTAGATATATTTTTTATCAGTCAATTTTATAAACTAATTTATATTATTAAGTCACATGATAAAATCGATTTTTTTAGTGAAATTTAGTGTCATTGCAAAGGTCTTGACTTGAATTTGTGCCTTTTTTTTTCATATCATTCTCACCGATAGTCAATTTATTATGATAAATATTTAGGCTGCATTCGAAAATTTTCTATCTCTTGATACATAATTAAGAAATGACCTTGTATCTTGTGAACTATTGACATTTTTTAATATATAAGCTCATCCTAATGTCACACTCATCAAGACTTTTCATTTGAGTACCCACATCAGTTTTTCATATATATATATGTATATATGAAAAATATATCAAAAATGCATATGGGTACTCAAATGAAAGCTCTTGATGAGTGTAGCATAGGGATAAGCTTATATCTTTGAAAACGTCAATAGTTAAGAAAATACAGTGCAATTTAACAAAAATCGTTATTTAATAAAGCAAAATTTGATTTATTTATAGTTCACAATGCACGGCAGTCATATAGTCACTGCAAGGTTGCTAGTTTAATTAAATTAATCTGTAATATTTAAATTTCAGGTTCGAAGCATACATGATGACCGGGGATTTGATGCTTAATTTATCGCGCACACAACAGAGCTCAGGACTACTGCCAAAGTACCAAAAGAAAGTTGACTCGTTGAGGTACAATAACCACTACATCCACCGGTATCACCACCACAACCACCATCACAACAACCACCATCATCATCACCACCATCACAACTCGGTGCCTACCAGTCCGAACGAGATGATGGGCCACAACCGAAACTACAACAAAAACCCCCCTTCAAACCCGACAGGCGTCGGGATGAACACCGGTGGCTCGAATTCCGCCAACACCTCCCCAGTTGGTCTGATAAAACGCGATGTGGCCGGAACTCAGCACACCCACTGCATGGTCGACAAATCGGCGATTTCCAGCTTCGGATACTCCAGCGGGTTCGTCAGAACGTCGCGCTCCGAGGACCACCTGCAGTTCCAAAAGGACCCGTCGATGAGCGCGGTGGACATTGACATCGACGATGATGTGACTTCCAGTTTGAACACTCTGCTGGACACCAGGCCAGACAGCGGACAAGGAGTGTCCAGCGAGCGCATCGTCTGGACCTACAACGCTCCAGTGAGCTCGCCCTCGGCGTCAGAGCGCACGTCATGCTGCCAAAACGGGAGCTCTCAGTCCTCCTCGTCGTCGACGGGCAGCAATTCCTCCTCTACTGAAGACACCAGTCCCCAGCGGTCTCTGTCTCCAGCTTCTCCGACCTCGGTGTCATCCTCCGTGATGTCCTCTAACTCCGGGTCTCGCAGATTTCCGCTGCCGAGTGGCACCACCTGCACCAACAGTGTCAATCCGAATTGTTTGGGTGGAACCGGTAACGCTGGAACGATATCCTCGGGACAATTGATTAATAGCGTGCCGATGATGATGATGACCGACTCGAGCAACGTCAATAATTGCTCAAATATCTCCGGCGGTGGAAACGGCAGCGGGGGTGGAGCTGGCGGAGGAGGATATCACCCAACAAACGGGGATCTAAGTCAATCGGAAGCTATCAGTAATATGTCCAGCCCTGATTACAATGACGAAGAGACAATGGATATACTTAGTGCGCGGGATATTATGATGGTGAGTGATCCGAGTGACAGTGACTCGACGATCCTCGCCAGTGAACCGCCCCAAAGGCGGCTTAAAACCGGCTACAGCCAAGAGACTAGTGATCATCGTATAGTGATACAAGTTAAGGGCCCTGAAAAGGACTCTAATCCTAGGAATAATAATAATCATAGTAATAGTAATAATAGTAACAGCAATCCTGGAGGAAGCCCGAGACAAAACCGCCGGAGAGGCTCCGGGGGAAACAATGACCGCCCACTTTCCAGCGTGAGTTCTACAAACGCTGAATTTCCTGGTTACCAGGTATTTTCCTCCTCTCCTTTGTCCTCACGAACCTTTTGTTCTAATCCTAATAATTTTCTGTTCATTGTTATAATCCTCTACTGGTTCTAGGTCAAAATATGCCTTGCTTAATCTCTAAATAAATAGATTTTGGTAAAAGCTTTTAAACTTTACAATTGTTTTGATAAACAAAGCTTTAAGTTGGTAAATAACTTGTTAATAATTTACATTGATTACTACTCGATACCTGGAATTATTTATGACTCTAAACCAGACATTCTGCTGGTCTCCGGTCACTGATACAAAGAATTTCACTACCTCGTTGGTACTTTACTTGTAATAGTAAGGAACAGAGTATTTATTGATGCACTTGGGAAATTATCTCATGTATTTTAAGGTAAATTCATTCAATACCAATGCAGAAAATAATTTATAAGCTAAACAAGTAACTATGTTGCTTTGTGGGTATATAAAATATGTTAAATTACAAATTTGAGATTATTGTTTAGGATTTATTGACCTAGATCTTTTTTTTTTTTTTGCTTACTATCGAGGCTTTATGAAGAGATTTTTCAATGAAACTATTTTAATTTTATACAATAAGATTAATGAAATGTAATTGAAAGATTTAAAATTAGTTGTCCTTGGAATAAATGATTAGCCTGTAATTTTATGATCAAATAGATTGAAGTTTGCTCTGTATTTATAAGACTTTGAGTTGAAACTTTAATTAGTAAATCTCTTGAAGTTTGCTCTTTTATAAATTTGCGATTAAAAAGACTATTTATATTTATCAGGAATTGAAAGATAATGAAGACGGGGACGCCGTTAATTATTTGTACGAAGAACAAAAACAAAGTGGTCAATCTCCACCGCAGTCAGCTGACGAGGAAAGTGATATTGAGAGCCTTCATAGTTTCCATTATAGTCCTAAAGCTGTTGATCTACCGTCAGCTGTTAGACTGGCTAAGAGATTATACTCGCTTGATGGATTCAAAAAGTCTGATGTTTCGAGACATCTCAGCAAAAAGTATTTATTTGATAATTATATTATTATTATTATTTAAAGAGAGATAGTTGTTGTTTTCAGCCTAGATACACCCGATCCAGTTCTTGAAGAAAGCTTAATTTTTATTAGGGCTAGTTTTTTAATCCAAGATAAAATTTTATTCATTATTAAAGTATATCTATATACTTCATGTTTATAGATATACTGACAATAATAATTTTATCCTGGATAAAATTTTATCTCAGATTGAAAAACTGGCCCTTATTATTCTATCACCACAATATTTTTTCGGTATAAGATCTCATACCATCAGAAAAAAATCTCAGGTTAAAATACAACAATTAAAATTTTGTTAAAAAATGATGTCATTTAATTTAGCAGATATTTATTAATTTTTAGAATTTTTTAACAAATAAATTATGGCAAAAATAAATTAGAAAAAAAATTGACATTTAGAAATTTAAAAAAATTATAAATGCAATTTTTTACTCAGCGTAACTTTTTTCGGTAAACGAAAAAATAATTGTTGTATTTTAACCTGAGATTTTTTTATGATGGGATGAAATCTCATACCGAAAAAATTAAATATTTTTCAAGAATTGGATCGGGTATCTAGGCTGAAAACAACAACTATTTCTCTTTATTAACTAAAAAGACCGATCTTCGAGTCATATATTGAACATATTATTATTATTATTATTATTTTAATTATGAAATGGAATAATTATTTATTTTTTAATGTTAAAATATAATTGAAATTGAAAATACGTTTCATTTGCAGCAACGACTTCTCCAGAGCTGTTGCTGAAGAGTACCTGAGGTACTTTAATTTTGAAAGAGACACGCTGGACGTGGCGCTCAGAAAGTTTCTCGCGCAATTCTCATTAACAGGGGAAACTCAGGAAAGAGAACGAGTACTTGTACATTTTTCAAAGAGATATATCGACTGTAATCCTGGCTCTTTTAATTCCCAAGGTGACTTTTATAATATTGTAATAATTAATGCGTACACTATTCATTATTTTTTAATGGTCATTTTAATTATTATCAAGATATAAAACTAAATATTTAAACATTTATTTTTTAGACGCCGTTCACACTCTTACGTGTGCGATAATGCTGCTCAATACAGATTTACATGGTCAAAACTTGGGTAGAAAAATGTCATGCTCTCAGTTCATAGAGAATCTCTCAGAGCTCAATGACGGTGATAACTTTCCCCGAGAGGTGCTTAAACAGCTTTATACTGCGATTAAATCGTATCCACTTGAATGGGCTTTGTAAGTACTCTTGATTGCACAATATTTAATTTATAAATAACCATTCATTACTTTGTTATTATTATAATTAAAATTAAAATTATAATTATAATTAAAAAATATATTCTATTTTCTTTAATAATTTTTTTTTATTAATTAGGGATGATGATGGTGACGAATTAGCATCTCAAATAGTTCAATTAGGCGATGGACCTGCGACATCAGCTTCTGGAAATCCATTCCTAGATGTGCCAAATGTTTCTGGTGCCACGGAATTTAAAAAAGGATATGTTATGCGTAAATGTTGCTACGACGCTAATGGAAAGAAAAGTAATTATTTATTGAATTTTATACAGAAAGCTATTAGCGTTTTACTTGAAATAAACTTTGAAATTATTCATTTCTTTAGCAATAAAAAATAATAGCCCCTGAAAAAAAAATTGCGTTCGATCCAAAGTACTCAGTTATTTAATATATTTTTTTTTACTATTCTTGGAAATCGTTTATTAATAATGTTGAAATGCTTGAAATGTATAAATTAAGGATAAAGTAATGATTTATATATTACTTTTATTGCAGCCCCATTTGGTAAGCGAGGATGGAAAATGTACTACTGTACCTTACGAGAACTAGTACTTTATTTACACAAAGACGAGCACGGCCTTCGTAACGACAGTTTGCATAACGCGATTCGAATTCATCATGCACTGGCAACTAAAGCGTCGGATTATACGAAGAAGCAACATGTTTTCAGGCTCCAGACTGCCGACCAGGCGGAATATCTCTTCCAAACAAGGTAAATTTTATTTCTTCTCCTACGCTGTCTAATTTTGAATAAGTTGAGATATTCAAAAAAATTTAATCCATATATAAGAATTTCATTAAAGTAACAGTCGTTTTATTACTGTTTTCATTATTTATCAAACTTTGACCCACTTTTTATTTTCATTTTTTTTAACATTTCAATGTTTTTTGGTACTCGGAAAAAAGTAAACTGTAATAAATAATAGTCGATTTATAATAAGTAATGATCAACTGCTAAAAATTACCATTTCAAACAGTAAAGTCGTGATTCACTATGTGAATGTCGAAAATGTTAAAGTATAATAATTAAGAATTTTGACTTTGATATTTATCATTTCGTACCTAAAAAACAGTGTTCCCAGAAATTTTTCCTTGTCTAATCGACACAGTGCCTTAAAACCATCGGGGTTTCTGAAAAATTATCGTATACACAAAAAAATATTTTAAACTAAAATTTTTGACTGAATTTACATATTTCTTTTTTATGCAAAAATGTTTTTTATTTAAAATTCAGACAAATTTACTCTTGAAAAATATTTACAAAAAAAAATGTGCACAGTAAAAAATTTTTATGTTAAATATTTAACACTTTTTTGTGTTAATTTAACATTTTCTTTTTCTTTTTTACCTTCGATATTATAACTAAAATTAAATATTTTTTATCAACTTAATTTTTTTTACTTATTAATTACCATAATATTAATATCACCATGAATCTAGCAGACATAACGATTGATCATTTATTATTAAAAAATTATTAATAGATTTTGTTCATCTTCAAACTAGTCCAAGATAATTATCCAAATAGTTAATACACCAAGAAAACTTTTGCAGAACTTCTTTATTGTAATTAATTTAAAAATTTGTTATTCAACAAATTGTAATAGCGAAAACAAAGAGAATTTTACATCAAATGAAATATACTTTTCATTTCGGGTGAGACCGAATTGCATTTTTAAAATAATATTATTTATTCATTTTTCAGTGATTCAAAGGAACTACAATCGTGGATAGACACAATAAATTTTGTTTGTGCAAGTTTTTCATGTCAACCTCTTGCCGGAGCGGTAGGTTCTCAACGAAAGTTTCAGCGGCCTTTGCTTCCCTGCAGTCACACCAAATTGACGCCTGTAAGCATCGCCAACCAATCCACTCCCGATTTATTAATATAATTTAATCATAATATATTCTAAAATATTTTTAATTTAATTAAAAAAAATCGATATATATATAAAAAAAAAATTTTTTTTTTTAATTAACGATGTCGTTAATAATCTATTTTGATTCTGTCTTTTATTTTCAAGCATTCCTCCACACACTGAGGCAAACTCTCGTATAAGTTCGTATCGGAGATGCATGACTCGTTCGACAAAGTGCGAAATATTAATATAAAAATAATAATAGATAAATTATGATTATTAATAACAAGCAAATACACTTAATAATACATTTCACACAGATATACGACACACTGAACACCGGTTTATTACCCTAATTGCAGTGCCTACGCTCATAATTATAATTAACATAATTAATTATATTTTAGTGAGAAATAGTTTGTCATTAAATAGTCTCCGTATAAATGTTTTAATTTAATATTTATTTTTAGCGTGAACAATTAAGGGACCACGAAGAACGAGTTAGCAGACTGGAGGCTGAGCTCGAGGAACATCGAAGACATCCGCCGGAACGGGGAGCTAAAGCTCTCACTGTACAAAATTACAAAGAAAAAGACGCTTATCTTCATTATGAGGTTCAATAATTTTTTTTTAATTTAATTTAATTATTTCAAAGTTTTATTAAATTAATTGACCTTTTCTGGAAAAAATTCAAGGGGCACAGCCAGTATGACAGCCTAAAAAAAGGCGAATTTTGGGAATTAAAATAAAAAAAACTCCTAAATGAATTGTTTTAAAATTTTAAGGGTAAATTAATACATATTTTGAGAATATGCAGTAAAATTTTTGAAGAATAAAATTAAATATTTTTTGAGTTACATACGATCTTCGACGGCTCTAAAAAAAAAGGTCCTCCACTAGTGATTTCGGCCTTCTCCATGGATGAAACCGAAAAAAGAAAAATTCTCGTTAAACTAGAAGATATTGTCCGCACGATGATCCACGGTCGAGAAAAAAAATATCAAAAATTGACAAATTGGCGGCGTTTTAAAAAAAAAAGTTGAATTTTACCTAAAATTTTGGTCGTTTTTGGCCTGCCAAAATTCGATTTTTGATCAGATCAAAAAACTGGACAGTCATTGTGTGAAGAATTATATACAGAACATGCAGAAAAAAATTTGGTATTGATCGGATCATTTGTCTTCGAGTAATCACTCTAGCAAATTCAAAAAATGCTGTTTCGAGAAAAACATGTTTAAAGATAAAATGATCCTATTCTACCTTCCAAGCGGCTACTCTTTAAATGGCTGTAACTCAAAAACTATTTGAGATGTCGATTTGAAATTTTTAAATGTTATTTTTAAAAGTACAACCTATCGATATATGAAAAAAAAATCGATTTTTTGAAAATTTCACACTGGTTGCGCCCCTTGACTCAAAAATTTTTAGATATATTAAAAATTAATTTGATTAAAATTAAATAATGTCAGATAATTAAAATTCTAATACAATAAATTTTTTTTATAGTTAAAAAGGTACAAGACGTATTCGTATTTATTACGATCCCGACTGGCGTTCACAGAAGTGGAGTCTTCATTAGTAGAAAGCAGCATCGGTGAAGTAGACGAAGGCATAGGCGGTGGAATGTTAAACCCAGAAGCTGGTGTGATACCGCCACCGGTGCCGGATCGTCCAGCAACAAATAGGTATAGTTACAGAGCTGCCATTTACAATCGTAATCTGCTGAATGGTCAGGACTACGGCGGTGATATTGGTTGACGCGTCATGGGTGTCTTTTCAGCGTGTGTAATATAATTAAATATTTTATTTATTTCATTAAATCGCACAAATTTTCAATGAGAATACGTCTGACTTAATTAAACTCAATAATACTATTGGTATTGTATTAATTATTTATTATTTTCTATTTTCGATAAATTATTACACACGCTGTAAAGATATGGTGATTGGTTTCTTGTTTTGTCGCACTTTAACAAATAAAATAAACAAATAAATAAATAAATAAATACAAATACTCAGTAGAAAATTGAAAACTGTCATCACCACAATGTTATAATAATTAAAAAGCTAAAGCTGTTTTTAAAAAATTCTAACGAAAGTTTAAAAATTCAAACAATTGATTAATTAATTGTTAAACGTACTAGATAAATTAATAGTTAAAAAAAATTATTAATTTATTGCTCTAAAAAGGTATACGACATGGTGCTGGTCTAAGAACTATTTATTTATATAAAAGTATAACAATTATAATTAATATAATAGCTTTGGCTTGTGTATTTAATTGTTAACGATTTATTAACACCCTGTACGATGAATCATTAATTTTTTCTAATTATTTATGGTGCGAGGTGACTCATGCTTCTCATTACTTTTTTGACTCTAACTGTATTTATACATTATTGTTATTATTATTAGATCTGATGTATGATCAATGTTTCTTATTGAATATATATATATATATATATATATATATATATATATATATATATATATATATATATATATATATATATATATATATATATATATATATATATATATATATTCATTATTTTTTATATTAAATTAAATTAAATTAAATTATTACAACTATAACTATCGTTTACTATTAGTGTCTTTTTTTATATTTCTCTCTTTGTTTAAATATATCTAAATCGTTTAAATAATATTTACTCTAATGTAATGCCACGTGTCAATTAGAAGTGATAAGTGTACTTGTCATTGTTTTTTCATCAACTTTATCCTATAACTCTCGAGTTGTTTAATTATTTTTTATTTTATAATTTTATTGTTTAACATTTTTTTGTTTTGTTAATTATTAATTATTAATTGTGGTAAGGCCAAAGAATAAATTAAAACAGCTCGAAAGTTAGTATGTAGTTTATATTGTATTTAACAAAATATTATTTTTTTATTAAGCATTACTACTCATAAATATATTAATTAAATTTAAGTTGAGAAATTTATTAAATTATTTGTTAAATTTACTTTACATAAAAATCTACTTTTTTTTTTATTATTCTTGGTTGGTTTATGATAAAATTATTTCTATAATTATGTGTTAAACTTTTAAATTAAATCTAAATAATTTTGTTATTTAAATTGTTAAATTTAATTTATAAAAAAATTTTTATAAATTATTAAATGGTTAATAATATAAATATTTTATAAATTAAATAATATACTTAGTGAAAAAATTTTTTTAGGTAGATTTCACAGTAGAGTAAAGCTCAAAAATAACGTTAGTTAAAAAATTTATGTGTATGTTAGAGTGCGCCAAAATGTAACTTCCGTAAAAAACCTTTTAAAATTGGAATTTTGAGTTCCGCTTTCAACAGGGGCTGTGTTGGGGCATTTTCTGAGATATTTTTAGGGGAGAGAATTTATTTGATTTTCATGGAATTTTTAACAGTAGATTTAATTGGGCTCTTCCGGCTAAATTTTTAAATTTTAGCGGAAATGACCAAACTAAATTCCTGTTAAAAAATTCTGTGAATATCCAATAAATCGTGACACATCAAAATATCTCAGAAAATGCCCAAAAACAGCCTCTGTTAAAAGCGGAACTCAAAATTCCAATTTTAAAAGGTTCTTTACGGAAGTTACATTTTTGCACACCCTAATGTATGTATATATTTATGTACATACGTATGTATGTATTTATATACAATCGTGGTCATTAATTTAAGTATGTTTTTAAATTTACTGGAAAATAGCCATTTGTCAACTCGAACATTTATAAACTATAAATTTGAAAATTAGTCGAAAATAAAAAATGATATTAATGAAATTAGCGAAATGTAAATTTCATCAAATATAAATTCAGTCATTTATAAAAATAGCGAAAAACAAAAATCTATGGCTATGTGAATTTAGCCAATTTTTACTACAGAAACTTATAAAATTAGCCGATTGTAAACTTTACGAATTGTAAATTCAATAAGTTTAGAAATGGTTGCTCTTCAAAATTATCAAAATAGTGAAAATCACATTTTTTAATTTAACTTTTTAATTAATTTTTTTCAAGCAATGAGTAATACAATCTACTAATTTATATTAAAATAAATTTAATTCATGTCAAACAAAAATTATTGAGACAAGATGATAATTAATTCTATGAAATCTACCTTCCACCTCGGGTGTAGCCAAATGGTGGTTTTTTTTTTTTTTTTTTTTTTTTTTTTTTTTTTTTTTTTTTTAAAGTAATTAGTTAAAATTGATGAGTAGTAATGTAATTATAAAATAATAATTAGTTACTAATAATTAATAAGCGACTGTCAGGTAAGAATAATAAAAAAAAGTCGTACGAGTAAAAAATTACCCACTGTTATAAAATTAAGAAGAAAAGTTTAAATACATATTACTATACCAATTGTTATAGAAGAAACGTAAAAACTATTTAAGATTTATTTTCAAAATTTTTTACTGAATTACGTCCATCACTTGATTTTGTTAAACTTTTAATTATTATTATTTAACAGTGATAGTACTGATATAAATATATATAAAATAAAATCCTAGTGCTCTTGCATTAAACGGATATTTGAACTGAGAAATGAAAGAATTATAAATTAAATTTAGCAATGTAGTATTTTATAATAATTGTTTACAACTTTGTTGCAGTATTATAAATTAGTAATTTATCTAAAATTATTATAAAGTGAATTGCTGAGTAAATTTATAATCTTTAATTATTAATTGCTAAAAATATATATAACGACCTAATAAAAAAAAAAAAGTAATAGTTGATATTAAATAAATAATTAACTAACTGCTTAATTACTGAATTTATATTAATTTTTATTTTATTAAAAAAATGATAATCAAAAATAATTGACAGTTTCATTTATTGATTTATTTAAATAAAATAATAATAATAGTTTTTGTTAGTCGTAGTCCAAACATTTTGTTATTTATAATTATGTTTTTTATTGATGAATTAATAAATGATAAATAATAGTCAATAAAATTGATTATTAATTTAGTAACAAAGTAAAAACTTGGTTAATTTTGTATTGATTAAAAATAAAGTCTTCGAGCAGTCTCCCAATTTTTTAAATTATATATTTAAGGTATTTAATTATTAATTAGAAAAAAAATAAACGGAATTAATTAAAGAGAGAAATAGAATTGGATTAAAAAAATTTACAAGTATTAAAATAAATAAAACATTTAGTGTATAGAAAATCCTTGTATATAAAGTTGTAAAATATGTGGATAATATATATAATAATTCATTATTATTATTATATATAGTATATATACATCGATATATATATATATATATATATATGATTATTATAAATCTTATGAAGCTGAAGGCAAATAAATGTCTGAAAAATTTTAACTTAACATTTCTTCCCTTCTTTCAATTTATTATTAAATTAATTATTTTAGTATATATTATTTATTAATTATTTGTGTAATCTGTAGTGTAATTATCACAAGTGTAAATTATTTTTTTTTTTTTTATTAAATTGCATGAAAATTTAGAATCTGTTTTTTTTTTTTTTTTTTTAATTATTTCTTCTTTTCTTTTATTTTATTTCGTTATCACATCTGCACAGATTATTATTTTTTTGCATGGTTGTGTATGAGCATGACTGATAATCACCTGTTAAATTACAAATCTAAGTACAAACACAAAAATATTATATAAGATACAAAATTATAATTTTATTAAATATAAGAAATTAAAGTTATTTGTAAAAATTAATAATACTGTGTAAATTTACGACGATAAGTATGAAAGTAAATAAATTTAAAAATAATAAATTTAAACAAAATAATAGATAATAATTAATTTGTTGCATGCAAACAGGGACGATGAGACGACGTGAATCATTCATCGAATCAACTGGAGATTATATACGACTTAAAGATATCAAATAAAAAAAAATTATAGGCTTGAGCCTAAAAAAGTATAAAAAATGATAAGTATAATTAAAAATAAATATAAAATTATTAAATATTACCCCTTAAGTATTTTAATGCATTAATTATAACTAAATTAAGCACAATGACTATTAAACTCATTGCAAAAGCCAAAGAAAAATTGCATTTAAATATTTATTATATAATTATTTTATTTTGTACTCATTAAATATTAAGTTTTCAGTTATTAATTTTATTTTTACATTAGTTATGTATTTTTCTATTGAAAAAAATTAATGAACTGATGTATGTACTTAATTGTCTTTATAATTTTCTGTTTCATTAAGTTTATTAGTATAATAATGACAATTTAATTTTTTATTATATTATATTAATCGATGTAAATACGAGCTTTTATTTAAATAAAAACATGTTTCAAGTCAGTATTGTTTTTATTTTTGACGTGATAACGAATTATAAATTTATGAACACCGACAGCACACATTAAAAAGTGTCGCGTTCCGTCTGAGCGATAGAGAGGCACGATCGGCTGAATCAGTGAGGCTAGAGCCGAAGCCCTTATGACACCCAAGAACCACAAGGGCGTATAATAAAAATTCTGTTTTTCTTTCTCTTCCAAAGTCTTTTTCTTCCGAAGTCCAAAAAAATTTTTAATTTGAAGAAAAATTTTTTTTTGCATTTCTGCACGTTTCATATAAAAATACATTAATTCTTGAAAAAAAAAATTTTTTTTATACGCCCTTATAGCTTCCGGGATCCACCTCGGATTTTTAATTGTTCCTGAATATTTAAACAAGTTACTTCAATTAAATTTGCAAAAACTGTGAATGATATTTAAAAATTAAAAATTAAAGTTTTTAACTAGTTTTAAAAATATATTTATCAAATTATTATTATTGATAATATTAATAATTAATAAAATGATTAATATTGTTTATAAATAATAATAATTATATCAATTATCAAATTGTTATACCAATTTTTAATTATCCATGGATTAAGTACTTTTTCTTTATTAAAATAATTTTTTAATTTTCAAATACAAAACAATGATTATTCAGTGATAATAATTCAATTCAGTTTATAAAGATATTCAATTTTTCATCAATGTTTCTTTATGACGTTATCACGTAAAACTATAGACCGTAAACCAACTTTACAGACAACCAATTTTTTAATAATACTGAAGTTAGCTGACAACTGTCAATTTTTTCAATTTTTATAACAAATCAATAAAAATGAAAAAAAGCTTCTAAAAATTTTCACCATGAATTTTTTTTTTTAATTTTCACATATGGAATTTTTTTATAATAATTTTTATGCTGAAAAATTCTGAAAAAATTGCTAATGTCTGTCAACTTCAGTGCTATCTGAGGTTAGCGGTCAGCTGTCAATTTAAAAAATTTTTTTAACAAATAAATTATGACTTTAAAGTTAGCAGTCATTAGAGAATTTTTTAATTTTATTTAACAAAAAAATTAGTTCCAAAAAATGATTTTTAAATTTCTAAATGTCAATTTTTTTGCCATAATTTATTTGTTAAAAAAAATTATAAAAATTATTAAATATCTGCTAAATTTATTTTCATAATTAATTACAATAAAAAAATGCTTTTAAAAATTTTCACTTGTAATTTTTATTAATTTTCACGTGTAAAACTTTTTAATTAAATTTTCTTTTAATAATTTAATTGCTATAAAATTCCAAAAAAATTTTTAATATCTGTCAATTTCAGTGTTATATTTTTTATTAATAAGATAAACACTATTTTATTCTTATTTTCAGTGATAAAAGTAAATCACATGACAGTCTACACTCCATAACAAATTTGAAACTGTCGCCATTTTGAAAATTAGCGCGCTCTAGTGATTTAAAATTGAACTAATGCTAAAGTTGTTGTTGTTATTATTATTGGTGCTTAGCAACCAAAATGACAACTTTGAAGTAATCTGTCAAAATGTATAACAACTGTCAAAATAGTGGCTCCTAAATTATTATCATTATAAAACTTGTGGATTTGTTATCAACATATATTTATGTCACCAATATATTTTAAATCCATATGAACACATCAACTTTATTTATTTCACTCTTTTCGAGGATAGTAATACAGACAAGATGTTTGTTTGGCGTTCACCATAATCCGAATCGTCAAATTTTTTATATTAAACTAAATGACAATGGTATCACCATCTGAATTTTTAAAATTAAAAAAAATTTATTTTTTATATTAAATATACAAAATAAAATGTTGATAATTATACATAAATAATCTTATATTATTAGAAAGAGCAACTTTATTGTACAAAAAAAATGACAATATTCTGGATATAAAATCTGTGTATGTACCAGAAGAATTTAAAAATCGAGGAATTGCAAGATTATTAGCGGAGGTATTTTATTTTTATAATTATTTAGTAATGATACTAAAATTTAAATAATATTAAAGTTAGCCGACGTTTTCAATTTTTTGATTTTTTTTTTTTTTTTTTAATAATTTAATTAGAACAAAAAAATGAAACTGAAGTTGACTGTTAGTTGTCAATTTTAAAAATTTTTATGAGAAATTAATTGTGATAATAAAATGCTTCTAAAAATTTTCACTTGCAATTTTTATTAATTTTCACATGTGAAGCTTTTCAATTTAATTTTTTTTATAATAATTTAATTGCCATAAAATTCTAAAAAAATTTTTAAATTTTGACAACTTCAGTGTCATACAAAAAAATATTTTTTTAAAATTGCACTTACAGTTTTTCAAATTTTTTACAAATGAAATTTTTTTTAATAATTTTATTAACAAAAAAAATTCTAAAAATTCTCAGCTGTCTGCTAATTTTATTTTTATAAAATTGAAAGACATTTAATAATTTTCAGAATGTTTTCAAAAATAAATTATAGCAAGAAAAATTTAATGAAAGAAATTTTATCTTTAGAAGCTTTAAAACGTTATCAATGTAATTTTTTAAAAATGATTTTCTAAAACTAGTTTATTTTTAAAAACAAATCAAAAAATTGTCTGCTGAAATATCAGTAAAATTTTTAATTATAAAATTTAAATTTAATTTCTTTTTGTTTACAGGCAGCTTTTACTTACGCGATAAAAGAAAATTTCAACTTAATTTTGACTTGCAAGTACACCCAGCGAGTATATGAAAAAATAAAGTCTCCTGAATTGCAAGATCGTGTAATTGGACCATTAAATTTGTTGAAATCTTTTTAATAATAATAAAATAAAATAATGATAATAAATAAATAAAAAAAAAATAAACTAAAATAATAATAATAAATAAATCACAAAAAAAATAATAAAATGGACAATTTCGATGAGTTTGACCATCAAGCCATCATAATATGGTATTGTCAAGAATTTTATTACAATGGAATGTATCAGCAAGCAAAAAAAGCGTCTCAAGATTACCCGAGCAATGAAAAGATAAAAATATTACTGTCAGTTTCTTATTTGCTGACGAACCACCCCGAAGAAGCTTTGCAGACAGTTGCTAATTTAGTTGGCCATGAAGATACAACACTACCAGCATTGTTAATTCAAAGTTATATTCATCGGTCGAACAACAACAAAGATCGGAGCTTGGTTTCCCAGATCGACGCTCAGATTCGCGATGACCGGCGTAAGGCCACTGTAGCTGGTCTTACCAGAGCTGCGTTGGTGTTATTGCTGCTGAAAAAGTTCGACAAGGCTAAAGATTACGCGGACCGAGCTTACAAATTAAGATCAAATGAGCTCGAGGTGCTGATAATTAGCGGGTGGATTGATTTGCATTTTGACAAGGGCAAGAGTATCAATTACTTCAACGCTGTTTCAAAAGAGCACAGTAGAAAACTTATTGTGCTTCTGGGTACAGCGAAGCAGTACGAATTGAATCAAGCTCACGAACAGGCTATTTTAATTCTCAATGCATTAATTGTCCGTTATCCGAAAATCTGTCTGCCGTTAGTTGAAAAAATGTACAATCAATTAGCGCTAAAAGATTGGGATCAAGTTATCGAGACTGCAAATAGAATTTTGTCCATCGATTCTAATAATTTGGACGGAATCAAAGCTAAGACTGTTGTTGTCTTCATTCGTGACGGTGATTACACCTCTGGCTCCAAAGATATCCAATTATATTTTCGCAGTCTGTTGTTAGCTGAGCCAAAAAATACAGAAATAATTATAAATAATACAAAACTGTTTACTTGCATAATCAATCGTGATGAACAGATTCTTCAAGAATTAGTAAAAGTCATGGAGAAATTAATCCAGCTAAACTCTGGAGTCAGCGAGCCGATGATTCAGCTCGGTAATATTTTTTTACTGTTAAATAAAATAAAAGAAGCTGAGCATTGGTATCGCAGCGCGATAAGAATCGACGAGTCTTCATTTTCTGCATTAATGGGCCTGGCTCACTGTCAAGTATTGGACCCAACACCAGGCTCGAATGATCTCGCGCGTCAACAGCTTGATTTCCTGATGGAAATCCAAGCAAACTCTCTAGACCCACGTCTTCATTTTATGTCCTCACTACTGTGTCACAATGATTCAACTAAAGCGTTAAATTACCTCAACATGTCCGTGAAGCTAATTCTAAAAAACATTGAAAATCTTTCTTTTGGTTACAGATATTTGCAAGAACTAAATCCAGATTTTTGTCTAGAATTAGTCAATCACCATTTGACTCACACACCAACATCCAGCAACACTGGACCAAGAGATGACAATGAAAGCTTAACAGTTGTCTTATTAAACAAAGTCGTGGAAGCCTGTCCGGGTTTTGGAAGCGCTTTGCTGCTACTTGCAAAGGCATCGATGCAGAGCGGTGACTTTGAAGAGGCACTGGCTGCTTTAAAACGGCTTCTCGATTCAGTAGACCCATCAAACGCGTCAGCTCACCTGTTGATGGCTCAGATATTCACCCGGCAAGGTGACTACCAATCAGCGTCTGCTAGCCTTGAAGTAGGACTGAGCTACAACTTCAAAGTCCGCGATGACCCGCTGTATCATTTAATCACCGGAATGGTCGAGCGTAAAAACGGTAACTTGGAGGTATCAATCACGAGTCTACGCATGGCGCTGACTCTCATCGATTCCAGAGATTCTACAATGACTTTATCGCCTTCTGATAAAGCGACTTTGTACTTGGAGCTAGTCTCGGCTTTCTGTGAATTAAAAAAATTCGATGAAGCCGCGGCGCTGATGACTGAAGCGAAAATGATGTTCATTGGTACTGTCGAGGAGGGTCGCGTAATAATTGGCAATGCAGAGCTATGTTTAATGACTGGAGACATTGATAAAGCGATAAGCTACTTGAATGACATTCAGCCAGATCATCCGTACTATCTCCAAGCTCATACGAGGCTTGCTAATATTTATTTGCACCAACGGAAGGATCGTCATTCATTTGCTAAGTGTTTTCGCGAGCTGGTGGACAATTGTCCAGGTCCTCGGACATTTAGCATGCTTGGAGATGCTTACATGGCGATCCAGGAGCCGGATCGCGCTATTGAAGCCTACGAAGAGTCATTGAAGAGCAACCCTGATGATAAATTACTGGCGAGTAAAATGGGAAAAGCTCTGGTTAAAACTCACCAGTATGGCAAAGCAATAAATTACTACAAAGAAATAGTTAAGCACAAAACATGTGGGGATTTAAAATTAGACATGGCGGAATTGTTCATGAGAATGAAACATTTTGACAAAGCAGAAGCTGTTCTTATTCAGGAGTTGCAGGACGGGAGGACGGCTACTGACTTAATGAGCCTGGAAATTCGCGGGAAACAACTGCTGATGCTGGCTAAGGTCCGGGAGAGAGCTGGGAATATTCAACTGGCTATTTCGACTTTGAAAGAAGCCAGAGAAAATCAGGTGAGGTGCATGCAGCGCGCTTCTATTGGTCAAGGTGTTACGGATCAGAAGCAACTGCTTGTTGAAATTTGTCTGACACTCGCGGAACATTCTACTGCGATAAGAGACTTTGATGAGGCTATAGGGTATTACAAAGACGCGTTGCAACATCGACCGAAGGACATTAAAGCTTTGTTGTCGCTAGCTAAGCTTTACATGCAAGTTAATGATCTTGATAAGTGTGCACAGAGTTGTACTGCCTTGTTGAATGCTGATCCGAATAATGAAGCCGCTTCTGTTATGATGGCTGACCTCGCTTTTAGAAAAGTTGACTTTGAAACAGCTGCGTTTCATTTTAGGCAGTTGTTGCTGAGGAAACCGACTTACTGGACGGCTTTGGCGAGGTTGATTGAAGTCTCTAGACGTACTGGTGAGTTTTTTGGTAATTATTTACAAGTGTAAATAATCGTTTATTTTCATTTTCATTTTTTTCAACGGAATTTTTTAGTTGATTTTATTGATATATTTTTTTTTTTTTGAAAAATACATTAAAAAATGAACAATTAAAAAAAAAAAAAAGTTGATTATCACAATTTTAATAAATTTTAAAAATTTACAAACTTTATAAAAATTTTTGATATTTAAGTTTTCTTCTTAAATTGTTCGTTTTTTTATGTACTTTATAAAAAAAAAAATATATTAAAAACATCAGAAAAAGATAAAATATAAATTTTATCTAAAAACTTAAAAGCCAAAATTTTTTTCAACTTTTGAAGGCAAAAAAGCCATTGAAATCTTTATTTTTTTCTTTCACGACATTTATCATCATAAATGCGCCGTAAAAACCAACAGAATAAAAAAAAATTGAAAAATGTTAATTTTCTATCTAGATATGGCCGAAAATAGGGCAAACCCTCCTTGTAAATAATTACCAGTTTTTTTTATTTAATCATCAATTAAAAGAGCTAATTGGATGATTAATGGTTACAGGTAGTATCGAGGACTTGAACGAATGGATAACGAGAGCAGATGCCGCTACGGAAGGAGCTCACGAAGCTGGGTTTTATTACTGCGCTGGTTTGTTGAATTGGAGAACGGGAAAGTTAAATTCTGCGTTGAGAAATTTTAATTTTGCCCGTCGGGATCCAGAATGGGGTCAGCAAGCGATTTATAATATGATTGAAATTTGCTTGGATCCTGATGACGATTCTGCTTTGTCCAGTGAAGCTTTCAATGAAGAAGATGCTGAGTATCAAGACTCGAGAACTATGGCTTTAAAAACAGCGGAAAAACTATTACAGTTTTTTTTTTTTTTTTTTTTTTTTTTTTATTTAATCTAAAATTAATTATATTAATTATAAATTATGTTATTAATGTTTTTTTCTTTTTTTTTCAGGAATTAAATCCAAAAGGAAGTCCGCATGAAATTTTAACTCACAGGCTTTTGAGTAATTTTTTTTTACTGTCAACCAAAATAAAAACTAAAATAGAGCAAGCGCTACAAGACTGTACGGCTTTAGCGAGTCAAGAGACTCTTCGTGATCATGTAGGCCCGGCATTGGGTCTGGCTTCAGCTCATATTTTATTGAAACAAACTCCTCGAGCACGTAATCATCTTAAACGGGTATCTAAAAATGTCTGGACTTTCGAAGATGCTGAGTATCTGGAGAGATGCTGGCTTTTATTGGCTGAAATTTATGTACAGTCGAATAAATACGACTTGGCGAATGAATTATTGAGGAAAGTGATTCAACACAATGCGACGTGTGTTCGTGCTCATGAATTGTCTGGAAGTATTGCGGAAAAAGAACAAAATTACAAAGAAGCTGCGGCTAGGTATGCTCAAGCCTGGAAATTTGGTGGCAACACAAAACTTTCAACTGGGTATAAGTTAGCGTATTGTTGTTTGAAAAGTAAAAAATATGCAGACGCTATTCAAGCGTGCAATCAAGTTTTGAAACAAAATAGCAATTATCCGAGAATTCGAAAAGATATTTTAGAGAAATCAATCAGCAATATCCGGACTTGAAACAAAAATTTTTATAAAAATTGTAATTATTCAATGACGATTGAAAATGTTTGGGCTTATTGTAATTACATAATTATTTTATTGAAAATAAAAATTTTTAAAAATACATCTATATTATTAAGAGAATAAGCAAAATTTTGTGGCCAGTGTATTTATATGATAAAATGGGTTTTTATGGTTAAATTTGGTATCATCAGAAAAATCTTGACCTGAATTTGTAAATTTTTATGGTTTCATATCATTCTCACCAGTAGTCAATTTCGAAATTGCTCTATCTCTAGATACATAATTAAGAAATGACCTTGTATCTCGTGAACTATTGACATTTTTAAAGATATAAGCTCATTCCGATGTTACACTCATCAAGACCTTTCATTTGAGTACCCATATCAATTTCTCATATATTTATATATATGTATATATAATATATATATATATATATATATATATATATATATATATATATATATATATATATATATATATATATATATATATATATATATATATATATATCAAAAATGCATGTGGGTATTCAAATAAAAGCTCTTGATGAGTGTAACATCGGGATGAACTTATGTCTTTAAAATCGTCAATAGTTAAGAAAGTACAGTGCAATTTAACAGAATTAAGAAAAGTCCTTAAATCTTGTGAACTATTGACATTTTTAAAGATATAAGCTCATCCCGACATTACACTCATCAAGACCTTTTATTTGAGTACCTACATCAATTTTTCATATATTTTATATATTTATAAATATTATATATATATATGTATATATGAAAAATATATCAAAAATACATGTGGGTACTCAAATGAAAGCTCTTGATGAGTATAATATCGGAATGAGCTTATATTTTTAAAAATGTCAATATTTAAGAAAGTACAAAGCAATTCAACATGATATAAGATACATAATTAAGAAATTAACTTGTATCTTGTGAACAGTTGACATTTTTAAAGATATAGGCTCATATTGATATTACACTCATCAAGACCTTTCATTTGAGTACACACATTAATTTTTTATATATTTATATATATTATATATATTTATATACGATAAATATATGAAAAATTGATGTGAGTACTTAAATGAAAGCTCTCGATGAGTGTAACATCGGGATGAGCTTACATCTTTAAAATCGTTAATAGTTAACAAAGTACAGTGCAATTTAAGAAAAGTCATTATTTAATTTATTTATAGTTCACAAGTCACAGCAGTCACATAGTGACTGCAAGGTTGCTAGTAAAGATTTAAATAAATAAAAATATTAGTTTAAATGTTTATTTTTATTTAACGTTGGATATGTACACGTCATACAATGAATCAATTATAATTATAATTTATAGTATTTACAATTAACATAAGTCTAATCATATATTTAACGATCAATTTAATTAATTTTTGTGCATTAATGTAAATAACTAACACGCAATAACTATTAACGCGTAATTCAACTAATACTGATTCTCCTCAAACGCTAGATAACAATTACAGCAATAACAAACAATCAAAAAATAATTACTTTTATTTTTTTAATAGATAAGATGTTAAAAAAATATATATACGTAATTTTTATTTAATTTATATAAAATGATAAAATCCAACGCAGCTTTTTAAATTTTAGTATTCATTTCGTTAATAATTAGCAGAAACAAGCGAATAAGTAAGTAATACAATAATTGTTTCAAAGATCTAAATACATTATTTGGGTCGCTGATAATGCTCCACAGGCAGCAAGTGTACTGGCAACACCGACAACTGCGGTAGTAGTACCCGAGATACTAACAATCGTACCAAGGCAACAAGAGAGTAAAAATTGTGCGAGGAATACCATCGATGATACTATTGCAACATCGGTACCTAGTCCTCGTACTTTATCATTGTGTACGGCTTCGCCGTCTGCAGTTACTGAAAACTAAATTCAAGTTTTTTTATTTATCATACTAAACTTAACAACTCTTTTTTTTTTATTTAAAAAAAAAAAAAATATTTTTTTTAATAAATTCATTTTTTATAGAAATCCCAAAAATTTTATCAAACTAAAATTAGCCGACATCTGTCATTTTTGTGATTTTTACAATAAATAAATTACTAAGAAAATATTAAAAAAAAAATAACAGTAAAAAACTTTTTGACACGTCTACACGGAAAGAACAAGATGACACTGGATATAATCCCAGATTATACTGAGTGAAAAAAAGTTTCAGATAGTAGCTAGTATAATCCAGATTATGATGAGTATAATCCAGATTACAATGAGTATAATCTAGATTATAACGAGTATAATTCAGATTACAATGAGTATAATCTAGATTATAATGAGTATAATCAAGATTACAAAGAGTATAATCTAGATATCACTCAGTATAATCTGGATTATACTAGTTACTATCTAATTTTTTTTTTTCGCCACAGATATCACTGAGTATAATCTGGGATGATATTCAGTGTCATCTTGTTCTTTCCGTGTACAAGTGAAATTTTTCATAAGACGTTGATTATAATTATTTAATTGTTTTAAAAAAAAATTCAAGAGAATATCATACGTGAGCTAACTTCAACAAATAAAACTAAAGTTAGCTGACAGTTGTCAATTTTTAGAAATTTTTTTTCTACTAAATAAATTATGATAAAAATTTTCAACAAAAATTACACTACTTAATAGTTTCTATAAATTTCTTAATGTGAAATAAAAAAAAAAAGTTTTAATTACAAAAATTCAATTATTAAAAAAATTCTAAAATTTAACAGCACTCGGCTAATTCTACTATAATCTTTCAAAATGATACTAAAGTTCGCTGATAACTGTCAATTTATTTTAATTTTTAGTTTAAATCAATTATAATTATTAGTCCGGAGCCCCAAGATGATTTTCGCCTGATCTACATCAACAATACGACTAAAAAAATCTTATTGATTTTCGCGCTACTTCACTCTGATTTAAAAAAAAAATTTTTCTTTTTAATATTAGGCATTTGAATAAAAGGAGGTTGAACAAAAGGTCTTATATTAAAATTTCTAGTCAGGTTTTTTCTTAATTAATTATTGCGTAATAAATTAATTATGACATTTTTTGGGAAATTGTAGGTATGATTTAGAATTGGTAAATTTTTAGCGGTCGAACGAAATTTATTATTTTTTCGTATAAAATAACAATTTCATTTTTACTCGGGAAATTAAAAAAAAATTTCTAATTTTTATTATAACATTTTCAGAAATCAGCTGATTTTAATATCATTTAAAATTATTATATTAATTTCTATCACATTATAATAAAAAGTTGTTTTTCTACAACAAATTACAGTAGTCTTAATTATTCACATAAAAATAATTTATTACCGTGGATGAAGCGTGATAATGTGCGATTAATAAATACGGCATTGTAAATAACGTCGAATACATAACTCCTGCAGTCCAGGAAAATATTATCACACCAACTGGGTGTTTCAACACAGCCATCATCATCATTCCTAAACTATAAAACAATAATCCACAAATATAAACTCTCCGAGCCCTAAAAAATTAATTAGTTATAAAAAACTATAAATACTAAAAATTAAAACTTTATTAATTAATTATAAATTTATAATACACACTTGTATCGCTGGATCAACTTTTCAATAACCAAAGAATAGCAGGCACATGACAGTGAGTACATAGACATCCCCCAGCATCCAAATCTAACTCCAGATTCGTACAACTCACGTTCTTTCGAGCCCTCCGGAGCTTTTGGATCCCCACCGTAGACAGCTTCGCCGACAAAGTCAGTGAAGTAGAGCGAGTAGCAGACGTGAGCCATCCAGCAGAACAAATTTGTTAGACAAACCATTTTTACACTGTGCGGCATGTAAACAATCGACATTAAGTATTCTCTGAGCGTCGCTTTGGGATCTACATCAATGTCATCTTCATTTTTTGCAACTATTTCAGGGGTTACTTCTGGCACCATCGGCACTGATCCTAACTCCTTTGGAGAATCAACTTTCAAGGGTTTCAGGTTGAATTCCTTAAACAGTCAGTATGTTTTGGATTTTATGGAATTAAAATTAATTTAATCATTTTTTTAAATTATTTTAACAAATAAATTAATTAAAAAAAAAAAAAAAAATTCTATCTAGAAATAAAAATATTTATTTAATGCCGTAAGATGGATGACGGAGTTCCTAAGATGGTCCACCTTTACAAGCATGGAATGTGAATGTTACCCATACATGTTTGTAAATTAAAATAAAATTAATTTTAAAATAATATGGCAAAAAAAATGAGAAAAAATTGATACTTAAGGGGCACAACTAGTGTGAAATTTTCAAAAAATAGATTTTTTTCATATATCGATAGGTTGTACTTTTAAAAATAACATACTAAAATTTCAAATCAATATCTCAAAGAGTTTTTGAATTACAGCCATTTAAAGAGTAGCCGCTCGGAAGGTAGAATAGGATCATTTTATCTTTAAACACGTTTTTCTCGAAACAGCATTTTTTGAATTTGCTGGAGTGATTACTCGAAGACAAATGATCCGATCAATACCAAATTTTTTTCTGCATGTTCTGTAAATAATTCTTCACACAATGACCCTCCAGTTTTTTGGTCTGATCAAAAATCGAATTTTGGCAGGCCAAAAACGACCAAAATTTTGGGTAAAATTCCACTTTTTTTTTTTAAAACGCCGCCAATTTGTCAATTTTTTATATTTTTTTTCTCGACCGTGAATCATCATGCGGACAATATTTTCTAGTTTAAAGAGAATTTTTTTTTTCGGTTTTATCCATGGAGAAGGCCGGAATCACCAATGGAGGACCTTTTTTTTTAGCGCCGTCGGAGATCGCGTGTAACTCGAAAAATATTTAATTTTTTTCTTCAAAAATTTTACTGTATAGTCTCAAAATATGTATTAATATACCCTTCAAATTTTAAAACAATTCATACAGGAGTTTTTTTGATTTTAATTCCCAAAAATCGCCTTTTTTTTAGGCTTTCACACTAGTTGTAACACTTGCAATTTTAGTCTAATTAAAAAAATAAAATGTTCTCAAAAAATTAATAATCTTAAAATTGGTCTTTAGTTGAGAAATTACTCGTGACTTCAGAATATTTTTGATTATTTATTTATGTCAATAACTTTTAAATTATTGATAGTATTATAAATCATAAATATTTGGAGCTGTATTATCTACTATTATTTATTTATGAGCTGGTTGACGTTGAGAATTTTGTACACATGTATTATTGTACTTCTGAATTTTTTTGTAATGATTATTGGTATGACTATGTTTTGACAGAATATTCGAGGTAATTTTTTATTGCTTGTAATTTTATTTAATTTTTTTGTTATTATTTGCTGATATTTACTTTTCAGTAATAGCATTGATTTTATATTAATTTATTTATAATTAATTTTTTTAAATCATTGTATTATTTGTCTGTGAAACTAGATACCTGAGGATGTCGGAATAAAACCGACGAAATATCGTATAATAAATAATTGTGTTAGAATTTATTGATGGTCTTTTCACCTGATCCTTATTACATATCTTAAAATTTATAACTTAAAAATTATATCTATTAATTTATCAGAGTTGATTTTTTTTTTTTTTTTATTAAAATAAAATTGCAAGTGTCAATATCTGAGTCTTTTACCTTAGACATTTTAAAAAATTAAATATGCAATTTTTTTTTAATAATTTTTCGGAACAAATTTTTTTTTTTTAAATAAAATTAAAAAATAATCAAATGATTGGTAAATCACCTGAAAATTTTTAGGATATTTCTTATTAAAAATATTATTTAAAAAAAATAAAATTAAAAATTCAATTTATAAAAAATTTGAAAAACTAAAAGTGAAATATTTTTTTTTTTTAGTTCTAATTAAATTCCTAAATAAAATTTTTTGAACGTCTGCTTATTTCACTATTTCACTATCATGATAATCTATACCATTGACAGTAAATTTATTAAAAGTAACAATAAAAATAAATTACTTCAGTAGCTTCACCAGGAGTATTAAGAGTTCCATAGGAAGCGCATTCATCATCAGCTATTTTGTTATGCTCACTTTTCCTCCGGCTGTCCATCTAAAGATATTAATAAGTGATTAATGAAGCAATTATAAATTATAAATTAAAAATATTCAATGACGAAATTATTCAAATTACAAACCAGCTGAGCTTGCATAGCCTTAAATTCGTCTCGCTCGAGCATATAGAGAGGGATTTCTTTGAAACTGGTCACTGTATAGCTTACACAAATTATAAATATTATTGTTATCAATGTAAATGTCGCATGAAGATGACCACCAAGAGCTACTCCAATGGCTGTCGCGTCCCAATTTATCCCACCTAAGCCGTATCCCATGAATCCACCAAGTCCTGCCATTATCGTGAAGGTACTCAACCCTCTTGCATGATCATCTGCAGATATATTTTATTATGAATAAATGGTTTGAAGTGGGGCGATACATGTAAAAAAAAAAAAATCGATTTTTTTTTTTTTTCATAAATCGTTAGAATATCATCTCAAAAATATGCTTGTAAATTTTCAAAAGAAAATTATCATTATTTACCTATTAAAAATTCATTTAAGTGCTTCGACTTAACCCGGCGCTTGAGCGTGTGTCAAAACTTTAAACGCGTTTTTCTCGAAACGACTTTTTTGAAATTTGCGGGCGGAATAACTCAAAAAGTTCTCAACCGATTCCAATGAAACTTTTTACACGTCTACTTTGTAGTAATAGCTTCTAGTTAAACCTCTATCATTCCAAAAAAATTTACAAATTTTAACCCTTTTTGCCAAAAAACCATCTAAAAAAGGGTAAAAATCGAACTTTTTTTCTGAGGTGTGCCAATTTACGATTTTTTGACTTTTTTGATTTTTTTATTGGTTTAACTAGAAGATAAATGTTTTATGAACACGTACAAACTAATTTTTTTAATTTCCGATCACCGTACTGATCACATACGAGAAGTGAGAACGCTCCCAAATTGATGTTTTTTTCCAAGAGGATCTCGGCAGATTCATTTTTCCGGCGGCTATTTTGAAAAAAAAAATTTTTTCTGTACTTCAATATATAATCAATAACCCCACAAAATTTCAAAATGATTCATTAATTCCTTCCCAGTTAAAAAAATCCTAAGAAAACGGTAAAAATTAAGGCCTTTACATGTATCGCCTCCCTTAAAGTATAATTAATAATATCAAATTAATATTGACAATTTACAGACCTGGAATGGTGACATCTAGAAGATAGGCTCTCGCAGGACTCTGACAAGCGTCAGCGTCAAAATCCAGCAATACAGTTCCCAAAATGGTGAAAAAAATTCCCCACGAGTGTGAAGAAGTTGGAACTGCTGGTTGACTTTCATTTAGCGGTTTACTTGTTTTAGCAGTCAATCGATGACCTAGTGGACTAGTATGATTAGGCAAAGGTAAAGGGTCTCCGAATGCGTACCCCATTTTCTCGCCATTGGGTACCAGAAGAAGCCCTAAAAATAAAAATATTTTAAACTGTCATCTAGTATTAATAATGTTACTGAAATGTACAGATATCTTTAAGTTTTATGAATTTTTACAACAATTTAATTATTATGAAAAAATTTTAATAAAAAAATTCCACATCTATAAATTAAAAAAATTACAAATATATATTTTTCAACTATTTTTTCTTTAAAGTCAATTTGTAATAAAAAAAAAAAAAAAAAAAATTGGCTAATTATTTACAAGTGGGGTCAATCCTATTTTTGGCCATATCTAGATGAAAAATTAAAATTTTGTAATTTTTTTTATTCTGCTTGTTTTTACGGCGCATTAATGATAAAAAATGTCGTGAAAGAAAAAAATAAAGATTTCGATAGCTGTTTTGCCTTCAAAAATTTTGGCTCTTATATTATTGGATAAAATTTCTAATTTATTTTTCTTCGATGTTTTTGATATATTTTTTTTTGGAAAAGTACACGGAAAGAACAAGATGACACTGGATATCATCTCTGATTATACTGAGGGCAAAAATTTTTAAATAGTAGCTAGTATAATCCAGATTACAATGAGTATAATCTAGATTATAATGAGTATAATCCAGATTATAATGAGTATAATCCAGATATCACTCAGTATAATCTGGATTTTTCTAGCTATTATCTGAAATTTTTTTTCACCACAGATATCACTTAGTATAATCTGGGATGATATCCAGTGTCATCTTGTTCTTTCCGTGTACATAAAAAAAAAATAATAAAAAAAAAAAAAAAAAAAAAAAAAAAATTAAATATCAAAATTTTCTAAAAAATTTATAAATTTTTTAAAAATTTGTTAAAATTCTGACAATCAACATTTTTTTTTTTTAATTGCTCATTTTTTTATGTATTAAAAAAAAAAATACATCAATAAAATCAAATAGAAATTTTGTTCCAAAAAATGAAAATTAAAATGGTTGACCCCACTTGTAAATATTTACATTTTTTTAAATCTTTTTTCTTTACAATCATTTTGTAATAAAAATTAAAAAAATTTTCTAATTTCAGTAAAATTATTAACAAAAAAAAAAATAAATAAAATATTTGTACCTAGAAAAACTCCGATCGCCAGGATAATAATAAAGGGTCGTCTTCGCCCGTAGTGAGATTTACAGCGATCACTGACACTTCCTAAAACGGGTGTCACAAAAAATCCTACGAGGGGACTCAGAGCCCAGACTAGTGTCATATGTTGATGGTCAACGCCAATTTTTAGCAAGGTTGGCGACACAAAGGCCGTTTCTGCAGCATAGGAAAATTCAATCCCCATCACTGCTGCTGACACTCGAACCAGTTCACCACGTGTCTTTTGCCTTGTAAGTACCAGGAAATGTTTATTAATTAAAAAAAAAAAAAAATAAATAAATAATTAACTAATGGAACAAAAACTTACCTGTAAACATGAGAATAGTCTTCCAAAGTTCGCTCTAATTTAGGTGGATTACGAAAGTGGTTAATAACTCCCGCAATGCCTTGGTTTGTCGGGATTTCATCTTTCCATTGCTTGAAGCCCGACCACTTTTCACTCAATTTGTCACGAGCTCCATGGAGACGTCCGGTGAAGCCTTGGTAGTCGTGCAATTTATCCACCATAATAAAAAAAAATAAGGTATCTTCCTCAATTATTTTTTAATTTCCCTTTTCTACTTTACACCTCCTTTATTTTAAAATTTCAATTGATATTCTTCAACTATAAAATTTTTTTAAATTATCCATCACATCAATAATAATTTTAAACATTTCAGAGTTTTTATTAGCAAGTTAAGTTACACTGAATTTATCCAACTCGGATTACCAGAAACAAAACAAAGTTTGTCAGATAATTAGATGTTAACTTCAGCGAGGATTCACATTAGCTGGGATTGCTTTTGTTCACTCCCACAAAGAAGAAATATTAAATATAAAGTTTGTTGTTGTTATAAATAAATAGTGTATTTTATTATTATTATTTTAATTTAAGAGAAAGTATTGTGTTACTCGGAGAACGTCCAGCGTTCAACTGATAGCAGCAGCAACCACCTTGCGAGGGGATGAAAACGTATAAACGTTAAATGAGCGCAACATGATGACGCGAATAGGGGAAAAAGGGATGGATGTAATGCCGACAATGTATCTTCTTTAATGCTAAATAGAATAGGAATCATGTTCCGCTCGTACTTATATTGTCACTCTATTGTTTCAAATAATTCAAGACTTTATTGACAGATGAATTTTTTTTTCTCGGTGATTAATTTCCGGGAAAGAAAATTAATTTTATAAATATATTGACGTGGAACGTCAAGATTTATGTCTGTTGATAAATTTTTATAAGTAGATCAGTGGCTAGAAATTTTAATTACACACGCAGAAAAAAATTTTTTTGTGATAATCTGAGATGTGTTTTGGTAATAAATTAATTTGTTAACATAAGGGTGATAAATTATATGTTTAAATAATAAAATTTAAGTTGTAACAAGTTATTGATTTGTTATAACGACAAAACAGTTTTTTTACTATAACAAAATCTTTAAGTTGATTCGACAAAATACTTTAGTTGGTATAACAAATTTTTTTTTTTTGAAACAGCAAAACTATTCTATTAAAATGACAAAGAGAATTTGTTGGAGTAACAAAGACAATTTTGTTGAAGTAATAAAGAGAATTTGTAAGAATAACAATGAAAATTTATTGGCATAACCCATTGAGTTTTATTATACACAATCATTTTTGTGATAAGCTTTAGAGGATTTGGAAAATATTTTGGCTACAAATTACTTTTATTATTACAACAAAATCACCTTGTTATAGCGACAAAGTCATTTTGTTAGAGAAACAAATTGATTTTGTGATTTAATAAACTGATTTGTTAAGGAAGGCGATACATGTAAAAAAAAAAAGTCGATTTTTTTTTTTTTTTATAAATCGTTAGAATATCATCTCAAAAATATGCCTGTAAATTTTCAAAACAAAATTATCATTATTTACATATTAAAAACTCATTTAAGTGCTTCGCCTTAACTCGGTGCTTGAGCGAGTGTCAAAACTTTAAACACGTTTTTCTCGAAACAACTTTTTTGAAATTTGCGGGCGGAATAACTCAAAAAGTTCTTAATCGATTCCAATGAAATTTTTTACCCGTCTACTTTTTAGTAATAGCTTCTAGTTAAACCTCTAACATTCCAAAAAAATTTTCAAAAATTAACCTTTTTACCAAAAAACCATCGAAAAAAAAGGGTAAAAATCTAACTTTTCTTTCTGAGGTGTGCCAATTTACGATTTTTTGACTTTTTGATTTTTTTATTGGTTTAACTAGATGATATATGTTTTTTGAATACGTACAAACTAATTTTTTTAATTTCCAATCACCGTACGAGAAGTGAGAATGCCCGCAAATTGATGTTTTTTTCCGAGAGGGTCGATTCATTTTTACGGCGGCGATTTTGAAAAAAAAAATTTTTTTTAATTTTTTTTCTGTACTTCAATATATAACAAATGACTCTACAAAATTTCAAAATGATTCATTAATTCTTTCCCAGTTAAAAAAATCTGCAGAAAACGGTAAAAATTAAGGCGTTTACATGTATTGCCTTCCTTCATACAACTTGAAACATTTTGTTTAATCAACTAATAGATTTGTTGCTATACTCTACTCATTTTTCACCACAACATATTTTTCATTTATCCCGTCTTTTTTTATTTCAACAAAATCATTTTTATGCGTGCACTAATAATATTTTTTAATAAACGATAAATATTTAAAACTTTGCATAAAATCAAGATATCTTTTAATTAATAAAACACTACAGCGTTTATTTAATTAATTAATTGCAGATAGACAAGTAGTTATAAATTACAATATATATGTAAATAATATTGAAAATATATGTTAATTTTTCTTAATTACTTATTTTTACAATTTATTGTTATTTTTTCAGAGATAAATTATTAATCAAGTTATTTGTCAATAAAACTCGGGGAATTTAAAAACAGTGAAGAAATTTAAAAGCATTTAAACAAGAAAAATAAATAAAATAAAAAGATTTAAATGGATTTTTTTGAAGGTGCTTTTATAGCTTTTTTACGATGCAATTTGCAGACAAGTTTTCTATCTAGTTTTCTATCTGCAAAGTGAAAGTACAAAATGGTTTTCGCAATCACACTTTATTTAACAATCTAAATCGATGGTTTTTATACATTTAGATATATTTTAATAAAACACGTGGTTCTAAGTAAGTATTTTTTTTTTTAATTTTTTTCAGAATCAGTGAATAATTCACCTACTGCGAATAAGCATAAGGAAATCGTACAACGACGATACGACCTTCATAAAAATGCAATACAGTACAAGCAACACGTGCTGGTGAAATAAAATATACTAAAAATAATAATGGTTAAAAAACGCATTGTCTCTTATTTACAGATACGATAACTAATTTTATTGTAGTATATTAAATTGAACTCATAAAATATCATCTCCAATGAAGCAATATCAAGCTGACCTTAAGAACTGATTACGTTCGCATCTTCCGCAAATTGCGTCAGTGCAGAATCTACTTCTTCTCAATCTATACGTAATTATCTTTATAATGATAATACTTTTCTCTTTACATCATTTAAACTGACTAATAATTATTCAATTTAAATGTTGATGCAATAAAAACATCTTGGAAAATCAAATAAATCATCAAAATGTTTACAAAGAATAATATTTATTAATAGACTCAAAATACAAGATAATATTAATTCGGTAATTATTTTTATTAAAGTTAACATTTTTATTTTTTTTTTCTAGACCCAAGCGAAATTTAATCGACTCTAAAATAGCTGCTAACCTAATAAAACTGTCTATACGGAAAAAAGAAAACTCGAAAAATTACAGTATATAATGCAACGTGGCGCTTCGTGATGAAAACTGGAAAAATTACAGTTTCAAATGTAATTATTACAGATTTTATAAGAGTTACATTTTAGAATGTAATATTTACTTTGAAAGCTCTGATTATTAAGGGGTTATATCCACTTGCGAGGCAGAAAAAACGCGTTTTTTTGTGAATTTTTTTCCAAAGAGGCATTTTATTTTATACATTAATGGAAAGAATGTACTTAAACATAATTTAATATACTTTAACAATCAGCGGTTTATTTAAAAAAAAATATTGGATCCCCTAGCTCCTGTAGATGATCTGCGGAGAGACCTCCAAAAAAAAGTGCTTGGCGGTGAACAAGATATCTCTGGTCCAAATTATCTGAAAACGAAAAACCAAAAATATTTAGTTTTGTAATAAATAAGTACAGGTAATGATCGAAGGTCTAGTCAAAATTTAGATTTTTGACAAAATGGCGGCCGTTCAAAAAAAAAATTCAGTTTTTCATGAAAATTTTTCACTTCAAAGTGGCTTAAAAAATCGAAATTATTGTCCAAAACCTTATTCCTTCGATCATTACCTGAAAAATATATCTGAGTAAGTTGTGTGAAAATTTCAAACCGATCGGTTTAGCGGTTTCGGAGAAATTTTGTTCACCGACTCTGAAAACACGGTTTTGAGATAAACGCGTTTAAAGTTTCGGGAACGATTTACACTAAATTAAAAATTTTTTTTTCAACTTACATCGTGTCATCTATTCCAGCACCATAAGAGGAACCCTCTGCTTCGTCGTTTGCCTCCAAAATGTTTAGTTGTTGTTGTCTACGAGCCATTCTCCCCTTGCGCGTCGACCCTTGCGCTCTTGCGTCCGAAATTGAGATGCGCTCTGCGTCCTCTTTACTCACGTAGAAATGAGTATTGGGTCCAAGTGATAATCCCATAGCACTCATATAATAAAGAAGAGATGTTTTACCTTCATTAAAGACCCCGGCTGCAATGTTTGCAGCTATTTCCACAATTTTAGAGCCAGCTGGAATAATTTTTGAAGTTATTTTCCATATCAGCTGATTATAACTTTCATTATTGTTCTGGGTAAAACCACCAACGCATCGTTCCAATAATTTTTTGTTACTTAGATCTTCGTAAATTGGAAAAATAGCTGTTGCAACATCAGGTGGTAAGGCCTCATAATCATGTTTATAGCTGGGCAAAGTTCCCAAGGCTCGCGCTTTTTGCCACGAACACCACGAGTTTTTTCGTATAGGACAATTATTATGCTGGTTTCTCTGCTAATTTTACGAGGCATTTTTTACTTTAATTAATTAAACTATACACACTGAGAAATACATAAACTGAGCACAAACACAACTTGTCCACGTGAAAGATCACTTCTAACTGATGAGTTCACATATTTTTAACCTAAAATTCCTCAACATAGGTTTCAGGTATAAACTAGATTTTTTATATTATTATATTAGGGTCCCAAACACAATATAAGTCGAGAACCAAAGGATAGAAGCTACCAGAAACAGCTGCTACTCCGGCTCGTGCTCCGCCTACTTTCGAACGCTCGGAGACGTTCTTACTAATACGCTCATATCTCCGAAACTAATTGTCGGATCGATTTGAAATTTTCAGAGAATATTCTTGAATATATGTACATTCAAAAAATGTAAAAAAAATATCGATTTTTTGAAAATCACAAGTGGATATAACCCCTTAAATTTAAAAAAAGTAGATTTCCGTGAAAATTAATGTTAAAATCTAAAAATTACTTGAGAGCGCATCGTTTAACACAGTAATTCACGGGTGATGCGGAAATCTGTGAATACAATCCGATAGACAGATAATCTGACTATTTTTGAAATGAATGCAACAGCAAATTTCATAAATTGATGGTTTAATAGTAAGTACTTTCCAATCTAAATATATGTTAATATATGAAAATTGTAGCTTTTTTATAGAGCTTACAGATACAATTGTCGAAAATGTGATAAAATGGAGCATTCGGAAATTATTCGAGGAAGAAAGTGGAAAAATATGCATTTTTACGATTTTGAAAATTTCAAATTCTTATAATTTCTAAACTATTCAACCGATTTAGCTCAAATTCGAACTTAACCTTGGTATTTATCAATAGATTAAGTATGTTGAGTTTGGGAAGGATGCGTCTAAAATTGTAAACGCTATCGTCGTGACAAGCCCCGCGTTATTTCGTATATCTATACATATATAAATTTTTGAACCATATGTATTTTCTGAATCAGCTCAACGAACTGAGTCGAAATATAGCAAAATTTTTCAAAAGTTCCGTCATGAGGATCAATGCAATAGTTAGATTTCTATGAAATCTGCTAAAAGGTAGTAAAAAAAAAATATTTTTTTTTTTTTTCAGGTAGTCGTCATTTTGTGAAAAATTTTTTTTCAACTTTTCCCTAGTTCATGCCATAGCGAAATTACTCTAGATTAATAATCTTTTTTATTTTTTTGTTTCAGATTGCTAGGAGAGTTGGAATCGTGCGCATGGTCACGTGTCAATTTTTTGAAACCCCCTCCCACTTGATCAGTTGCTAATTTTTTGAATTTTCAACTTTTTTAATTTTTTTCTGTATTCTTGTAATGTTAATAAATAACTTAAAAAAAAAAAAAGGATGGTAAAAATTTTAATTACCTTTTTTTTACGGCATTTTAAAAAATTACCTGAAATTCATGCTTCTAGACTAAAATATCCCCTTAAATGCAATACTTTTGATTTTTCTTAAAATTTTCCTCAGCTAGATCTATAGAGCTAGAGCTTATTACCCGCCAGTACCTTAGATGAAACCTTAACTCAAAGCTATAAATCGTAGCGCAATATAGGCTCAAGGTTAATTCTTATTGGAAGATATCGAGTGAACTTACTCTCAATTTACACCCTCTGGAAAATAATTCCGACAGTCATTATCGAGGATAATTTACCGTGTTGACACTCGTATCTATTCATGAACTTTAAATCAATTGTTCGATTAATCCACCAGCTAAATGTATTTATTTAGCTTAAAGAAAATGAATTGAAAATAATAAATGACTATCCGGCGATGAGAGAAGTAAAGAAAGCAAGGAAATGGTCTCCTATTTACTTTATTTTCAGTAGGAAGGAACAAAACCAATAGAGTTTACAGTTCTATTGTCGTTTTACTACTCTATCTCGGAAACAAGATTCAATATCCAATAAAATAAAAATAAATTCCGTCTTTAACATTAATAAAATTTAAATAATTTTAAAAATATAAAATTACCAAGAATTTTATTGAAAATTTATGCCAAGAAAAAATTTTGTAATTGATTCTTGTAAAACGCTAGAAATTTAAGACACTTGATCAGTGACTGGTGATTTGCACTTGACATATTCTGAAAGCTGAAAATAGTTTTTCCGGTGCAATGCCAACGGATTGGCTTGCATCTGCCAACTGACTTTCGCATTTCAAGTCTAGATGCTAAACAAAATTAACGCTTTCTATCTTATTTAATTATTTGCATAATATATACAGTAAAATATATATATCACTACTTTAGATGAAAACTATTGGCTATCTGAGAATATCAGATGTATGAATAATATAAATGATAAACAAAGTATTGATAAAATTGATTAATTCTATAAATTGCGACATGATGCAAAACGTTGATAATAGAATAATGAATTGGTTACAATACATGTTTATTGTACATACAAGACATAAGTAACAAGATAATTAATGGACCAGTCGACGATTATCGCGACTCATGATCAAGATGCCTCTCACTCGGGATACGATGCAAGATCAGTTGTCTTAGAGTCAACAAAACTAACGAGACGTATTTGAATATGGGAACTGAAAATGTTAAAGTTAATTCTCGTCCGTCTGAAATCAGTATTGCCAAAATTGCTCAGGATTTAATCAATGCAGAAGGTAAATTGTTATCACACGCTTTTTTTTTTTTAAACAAATGTTAATATTAATATTCATTTTAATATTGATAAAATAATTAGAAGACTCGGATCAATCGCAGGCGGAAATAAACACACAACTGGCGGTCAATGCTACGGGTAAATATCATGCATGATACTAAAATTTTTAAAATTCTGATAATTTAAAAATATTTTTTAACAAGAAAAATTTATATCTCAGAAAATTGTGCAATCAATTTTTTTATTTTTAAATCTCTAATAGAGGCTAAATTAAATTCTTTTAATTTTTATCAACAAGTGCTTTAAAAGTCAATTTCCTAAATTTTTAATTTAATGTCATTTAATTTGATTTAAAATATTTTAAAAATCTAAAATTTTTAATTTTGTATATTGTAAAGAGTGATATTAATAATACAGTAAGTAATTAAGTGACAAGTGGTGCTAGAACCAGAGCTTTAATTATTTAATACGATTCAAATTAATATAATATATAACACTGTGTTGAAAAATTGTAAAAAGCAGTTTTTACTGTTGTACAGTGATAAATAAATCTATCTATCTATGTCTCACAAAATTTATTAAAATTAAAATTTTAAATTTTAAAATTAAAATTAAAAATTAAAAATGAATTAAATTTATTATCTATTTTAGAAAATCTAAAAAATAATTTCCTAAAAGTAGATTTTTTAAGAAAAATTAAAAAATTGTGAGAAAAAAAAATTAAAAAATTGTCAGAAAAAAAAAATTAAAAAATATCAGACTAAAAAATTTAATCAAAAAAATATTATTATTGTTATTTTTGGCAGGCTTCGGAAAATTCAACTACAAAGTTACTGTTGTGAGTGGTTTGACGTGTATGAACGCTGGAATTGGAATAAATATATTAGGACTAATTCTGCCATCAGCGGCATGCGATTTCGATATGTCAACTGTCGATAAAGGTCGACTGAACACGGGTTTTATATTTGGTAATTATTTATAAAATTTATTTTAATTACAATTACTTTTTATTTATTTTTTTTTTTTTTTTTTCCTATTCAATGACGTTTGATGAGTAAAATAAATCTTACGCAACTATTTATATAAATGTTTACCCGGATGTGGCAATAATTAAATTTTAAGAATACTCATTATATTATATATAAGTAATTGTAATTATAATAATGAATATAATGATTAAATTAATAAAAAAACAAATAATTTTTAAGGTATGCTATGCGGTGCTTACATTTGGGGTTGTCTTGCTGATACAATGGGTCGGCGACATACTTTATTAAGATGCTTATTTCTTCAAGCAGGCTTTGATTGTCTTGCTTCGCTGATACCCAATTACTGGGGTGTATTTGTCTGTAAAACAATCGTTGGATTTGCGTGAGTTTTTACAATAAAATCTTAAAAATTAAGGTTTATTATTTAATATTATTAATATTACAGATTAGGCGGACAAATGGCGACTCTTTATACTTACGTCGGTGAATTCCAACCAGCGATTTACAGAAAAAAAATATTGTCTACAATGGAGATACCTGTTGTTCTAGGAATAATTATCGCTTCGCGTAATTTTATATTAATTAATGAATTATTATTATTATTTTTAAATATTTCCTTGCACACAGAAAAAAAGGTTCACTTGAGCCGAGAAAATATTTTTCTTCTAAATTATTTTCTTATAATTATATTCCAACAAATTAATTTTCTTGCTTTAAGAAATACGTATTTTGATCCAAGAAAATTTTTTTGTTTTGAGAAAATTTAGTCCTTGCTCCAAAAAATTTAGTCCTTGACAGAAGTAAATTTTCTTGCCTTGAGAAAATTTCTCTCTTACTCCAAAAAATTAAATATCTTGAGAGTAAATTTTCATTAATATTTTTATTGATTAACATATCAAATGGAAAGATCAAATAATATGGAATCATTTTTTTTTTTTTTTCATTCAATATGTATAATTGGGCGCTAAAATAATCTAAAATGGGTATCAAATATTCAAGAGAAAAATTTTCTCAAGGTGAGAAAATTTTTTTCTCAGTTGAAGTAAATGATCTTGATCGAATATAAAATTTTGGTATCAGGATTTGATATCCCTGGACAAAATATCCCCAAAAAAAAATATCCCCGACAAGTTATCCTTCGGATTCGTCATAATTTTCGAAAGTTAAAAAAAAAAAAATTCAAGGGCACAGCATGGTTAAAAGCATATGTGTTTGTCTAATATCGAATAAACACACACAAAAACCATGTTAAAAGGGCGCAACACGATTACAATATGGTTTTATTAATAAATTCTGTCTGTTTGATATCAATTGTCGGGGATATTTTGTCCAGGGATTAATTATCATAGAACCAAAAATTTATTGTATGAAGTATTTATGATAATTTGAATTAAGTAAAAATTACTTCCACCAAGAATAGAATTTCAAGAAAAATTTTTACTTTATCCAACACAACTTCGATCTTCCTTCAAGCACCCAAAAATTTTCTTGAGCCAAGAATTTTATTTTCCACTCAAAAAAATTTTTCTTTTTGTGCAATATTTAAAACATTGTTTCCTTTTAGAACAGTTTTTGGTTGGATAATAATCCCAATTACTATCGACGTTGACTTCGGTGGATTTTTTTTTCATTCGTGGAACCTATTTGTGATTGTTTGTTCAATTCCAACTTGGATCATCGGAGTGTGTTTGTACTTTTTACCCGAAACACCAAAGTACTTGTCGGAATTCGGAATGGGAGAGGAATTATTCCGAGTGTTATCAAAAATTTACTTTGAGAACACCGGGAAATCTCCAGACGAGTATCTTGTACAATTTCAATAATTAAATTAACATTTAAAATTCATTGGATATAATTGATAATTGTTCTATTGTAGATTGAGCTCAACAAGTGCGGAATATCATCAGTCTCTCAATTATTGAATATGGAAGCAGAAGAGAAGTTGAATAAAAGCAAGCTTACTCAGTTGACCAACATGCTTTTTCAACAAACTGGAATTCTTTTGAAGCCACCATTTTTGGGACGTACATTGGTCGTCTGTACGATTATGTTCAGCATTTTTTCATCGATGTACACATTAATGATGTGGTTCCCGGAGTTATTTGACAGATTCGCAGCATTTGAAACAGCTTTTCCGAATGAACATGCTTCTGTTTGTCGTGTTTCTGAATTTAAAATAACAAATTCGACCGCAGTGAGTTTTCTATTGTCTACTAAATTACTAGACACTTGAAAATTTTTTCATTTTTATTAAATTAGTTTTGCTAATTAATTTTTCTTGGTATAATATATTTATTAAAAAAAAAAATCCAAAAATAATCAGATGTTTTGATCAATTTTACTATCATTAATAATAATCTGAAATAAATATTCAAATGTCATAATTTTTTTGATTTAAGATCAAAAGCTTGAATCCCCAAGACTGTCATAAAGAAATAAATACCCAAGTTTATGTCCATACGTTAATCTTGGGCGTAGCTTCAGTTCCAATCGCAGTGTTGTTTCCAATGTTTGTCAATCGGATTGGATTTAAAATTTCACTGGGTAAGTTATTACAACAATATCTATTTTTATAAACTACTAGAAACCTTGCAGTCACTATGTTACGGCCGTGACTTGTGAACTATAAATAAATAAAATTTTACTTTATTAAAAAATTACTTTTGTTAAATTGCACTGTACTTTTTTAAATATTGACGTTTTTAAAGATATAAGCTCATCGCGATATTATACTCATCAAGAGCTTTCATTTGAGTACCCACATCAATTTTTCATATATTTATATATATTATGTATATGTATACATGAAAAATATATCAAAATGCATGTAGGTACTCAAATGAAAGGTCTTGGTGAGTATAATATCGAAGTGAGCTTATATCTTTAAAAATGCAAATATTTCTCGAGATACAAGGTCATTTCTTAATTATACTAAATTGCAATGTACTTTCTTAACTATTGACATTTTTAAAGATATAAGCTCATCCTGATGATTACACTAATCGAGAGCTTTTATTTGAGTACCCACATGCATTTTTGATATATTTTTCATATATACATATATATAATATATATAAATATATGAAAAATTAATGTGGGTACTCAAATGAAAGGTCTTGATGAGTGTAACATCGGGATGAGCTTATATATTTAAAAATATCAATAATTCACAAGATACAGAGTAATTTCTTAACTATGTATCTAGAGATAGAGCATTTTCGAATGCAGCCTAAATACTTATCATAACAAATTTTATATCGGTAAAAATAATATGAAACTTTGAAAAGGCAAAAATTCCAATCAACACCTTTGCAATAAAACTAAATTTCACAAAAAAAAAAAAAAATCGATTTTATCATATGACTATCCTGAACACAAAATTTTTCTTATTCTCTTAATAATATTGATTATTGTAAAATAATTTTTTTATTTCAGCCATTGGTATGGTAATTTGTGCTGCTTCGACGGTTGGATTATTTTTTGTACGTTCTTCTTTAGAAAATCTGGTATTGTCTTCCTTGTTCGAAGCTCTTATTTCAGTGTGTTCCACAGTTATTTGCTGTGTTGTCGTTGAAATATTTCCAACTAAATTAAGGTAAAAATTTTTTGCCTTATTTTGCAACAAAAGCAATTGCTAAAAAGATTATTTTACTAAGAAGAGATAATAATTACTGCTTACAGAGCAACGGCAGCGGCACTTGGTTCTCTGTCTGCGAGAAGCGGTGCTCTGATTGGTAACACAGCATTCAGCTATCTTATCGACCACTACTGTGTAATACTAATTTCTTGTTTGACTGGTCAACTGATAGGTTAGTTTATTTTAACGAATAGACAATACATTTTAATTAATAATAATTATTATTATAATTTTATAAAAAAAAAAATCAAATGTTATGTTTAATTAATTTTCCAGTTGGCGGTATAATGTCATTGTTTCTACCGAATCAAAAAAAACAACACACGACGAAAAAAAAAATTTCCGAGGTTAACTCTCAAGCGTAATACGGGCGTGTTGCTTTGTTGCTTGAAGAGTGTTGACAAGTTTGTGATTTTATTTTCTTGACATTTATAACTATGAAGATACTTGACTATTAAAAATTATATTATTTGTTTTTTTTTTATTAATTTTGAGTTATATGCTTTTATTTAAAGGAATACTAGAAAATCGAACGCGCTTTGCGCGCTTCTGTCAGAATGTTTATTATCAACAATTTAACTAATCAATATTTTTTACAATTTTACTCATTAATATTTCACCGTTACTATGGTGCCCGTTGCTATGGTAACTTTTTCCATAGTAACCGTTGCTATCGTAATCGTTGCTGACGCCGTAACAAAAAAACCTTAGACAAAATAACCGTGGATAAAATAACCATGGACAAAATATCCTTACGACAAAATATCCAGAACATAAGATTTTATAATAAAGGAGCTGATTTTCAAGAGGGTATCTTTTGATATTTTAAAAGAGCTGTTTTTTTTAACTTTTATATATTAATTACTTTGAAAATTATAAAGATTTCTAAATGAGAATCAAATTGTAGCTTCATAACCTATAGTACTTTATAGTTAAATTAAAAAAGTTCAATAAAAATATTTACAATTAGAGATAACCAGTTTTTTGTCTCGATTAATCAAAAATAAAAAGATACCCCTTTGAAACTTAATTCCTCAATTAATCTCTAAACATAATTTTTAAATTTATAAGTAAAAAAATAATAATACAATTGCAGATTTTATAATAAATGATACGAAGTACATTAAATTGATAATTTATGTTTTTGTATGTGTTTATTCGATATAAGACCAACACAAACGCGGATAATCGTGTTGGGCCCTGTTAACATGGTTTTTATGTGTTTTTATTTGAAAATAGGCCAGAAAACGAAGCTTATTATTTATATGTGTCCTTTTTTCATGGATTGTGTGTGTGTTGATGCGAAAATATTTTGATTATAATATTTTGTCGTTCGGTTATTTTTTTATATGGTTATAATGTCGTTCGGTTATTTTGTTCGCGGTTATCTAGTTGCGGCACCATCGTTGTTATGGTAACCGTTTCCATAGTAACCGTTGCTATGGTAACTTTTCCATAGTAACCATTGCTACGGTAATTGTTGCTGTGGTAACCGTTTCCATAGTAACCGTTGCTATGGTAATTTTTCCACAGTAACCGTTGCTACGGTAACCGTTGTCATAGTAACCATTGCTATGGTAATTGTTGCTACGGCAGTTGTTGCTACGGTAACCGTTTCCATAGTAACCGTTGCTATGGTAATCTTTTCCATAGTAACCGTTGCTACGGTAAACGTTGTTATGGTAATTGTTGCCATAGTGGTCACCATAGCAACGAAAAGCTACAAAAATGAAAATGTCACATCAACTTTTTAAGAAAGGATTGTAAAGATTTATTATCACTAGCAGGTTTTCCTGAAAATTAAAAGAAGAAAGGAAATTTTGTTAAAAATTACAAGTATTTATTTTCACCAATAATTTCAAATAAATTATAAATTTATAATTTATAGCTTTATTGATACGTCAATTGACAAGCTTACAGTATACTTTATAAAGTATTGATTAATAATCTTATCTATACGGAAGTTTGACAATTATTTTTAGCATTTATGATTTTATTTAAGATAAAAAGTTATTTTTGCTTCTTATATTATCTTTATTTTTTGCGAACAAAAAAATTATATTTACAATAATTATTTAAATATATAATATTAAATTTTTATAAAGTAAATTTTTAATACAAAGACAATTAAAACTTGAGTGTAAAAAAACACGCGGATTCTGTTTAAAAAAAATTCTTGTTTAAAAATATTAATTGAAAAGAATTAAAAATTATGAAATTCGAATTCATCTTAATAATTTAAATTATTTAGACATACAGTTTGCATAAAGTGACCGCTTCTCAATTTTTTTCAATCAGTATTTTTAACCAGAGATGTCATATGCTGTCTGATGTGAAATCAAACGCAGGTTTAGTAAAAAACTATAAATAAAGCGACTATTGAATTAGTATTTCATAATTAAAAATTCTGTATTTTAAAAAAAAACAAAATTTTATTTGAGTCATAAAAGTAGAAGACAAATACAAAAAATTTTTTTTTTTAAGGATGATGCAATAAAGCTAGAAACTTTCAGTTCAATCCGGAATTATTTCAAATAATATTTTTTAACGTCCAAGTAAAACAATGACAGTTAAAAATAACTGAAATACTTATATAGGTCATCAATCAATCAAACATATATAATGACAGTTATTTATAATTATAACCTAATACTTTTTTTAATGTATTAATTAAGAGTGATATTTATTTACATTAAAGTGTTAATAAATACGTTCACACAGTTTTTTTCTGTCGCGAGTAAACTCAGGCTCAGAGAATCTGTTTGGTACAAGATAAAGCCTGATAAAAATATTGTCTCTTCAACCTTGGAAGCCAAATAACGCAATAAGACTATTTTTCTAGAATATTTAAATAAAAATTTTTTTGCATGAAAATGTACTTAAAAAAAAAATTAAAATTTGTTTTTCATGCAATTTTTATAAAATTGCTTAAAAAAAAATATTTATATATATATTTAAATAATAAATAAAAAAAAAAAAAAAAACACAAAAGTATGCACAGTTGATCCTGAAAAAACACAATGCAAGGTTCGTTATAATTATAGTATAAATTTCTTCTCAGTGTAAAAGATTTATTATCCATGACATGAAAAAACCTCTTAATAGGTCAAAAATTGTTTACGAATTTTTAATTGCACTGATAATTAATATTTCATCTCTCTTTAAATTATTTCAATGTCAGCATAATAATTCTTTTATAATTTTATTTATACTTTAATATTATTTTGATTTTAGTTATTGCTAATTGCAGATTTATTTGTAATACGCATCAATAAATAGTCACATGTTTCTTTCGAAAGACAGATTGGATGTAAAATGCGTAGCGGCTTTATGTCTTCTAGACTAGACCACGAGTAAGTAAATATTATTATATTAAGAAGACTCTAACTGATTTAGTTTGTTGTTGCAGATATTGTATAAAGTAACCAGTAATAAAAACAATAATAATGCCTGGGTGCAGACACTTGTGCTGCTGATTGGTGAGATGTGATATAAATTCGGACAAAGTGGCCAAAATTAGAATAACTCGTCCCGACACTTGCTGACGTACTTAAAACATCAGGTTTACTCTTTCTCTCTTGGCAATTGACAATTATAGTTGTTCTTACCCTTGGTTTAGTTCTAATTAAAGTCTCCGTGGGTTCTAAAGCCACCATTTACTTCCCCTTTATTTAAAAAATTATTTATTTACAATAATTATAAAAAAATCATTATAAAAATTGATTTTAAAGGTAATTTTTTATATAATTTATAGTAAAATTTTTTTATTTTAATAATTATAGTTTTTATAAAATAATTATGTAACAACCACCAAGAGTTTAGTTTAAAATAAATATTATGCAATAAAATGTCAATTAATTATTTACCATTATTGCTAGAATTAATAAATTTGCTCTAATAATTAGTAGTGTCAATTGTGTTAACAATTATAACTTCTCAGAATCGGGGATTAAATTTTCAATAAATTTACTAATAAACAAATAAATGATTAATTATTTACTGAGTAAATATTGCATATTGAGGATAATAACAAGATATAGAGATTGACATATGTTGAAATTGTGTTTGTTTTGTTAAATTTTAATAAACATCATTTACAAAGATGATCCGAGTGACTAATTAAGTGATTCACATAATTACTTAAAGGAATTTATTTATTTGCTCTTGTATTTAAATTAAGACATTTTGAAAGTGGATTTACAGTGGGAGCTTAACTACTTTAAAAATATTCCAAGTTCAAGTACGTCACGTGTAATAAGAAAATTGTGAATTGGATTTATCTATTAAGATTTTCGATATTAACATTTACTGTTCTAGCGTGTTAAATATTTTTTGCTGTAAAAAAATTATTATCTTTCAGATATACTTGTTTTTCAATAATAATTTTTTTTTTTTATTTGATTATTATCAATTTAGAGAAACCGTATTTATCTTCAGTTTTTAATCAGTACATAAAATATATGTCAAATTTCTTATGCAAAAATTAATCACAAAATTTGACGGAAATTTGATATATTTTAGGATTTTTTTTTAATTAATTAATTAATTTATTTATTTATTTATTGCAACATAAATAATGAAAATAAAGTTAAAAATAAAAAAAATTTTACAATTAATTAATTTATTTATTGCAAAATAAAAAATGAAAATGAAGTTAAAAATAAAAAAAAAAATTATTAAAAAAATTTTACAACAAATTATAAATGCAATTTTTTTTAAATAATTTTTTAGAGCTAATTTATTTGTTAAAAATAAAAAAATTAATAATTGTATAAAATTAATCGTAATTAAATCATTCAAGTTCAAAGATCGCTTTTCTTCTATTCAGTGGATCAAGAAGAAATCAATTTAATGATTTCAGAAATGGATTAAAAAAATTAATACTCGACAATAAATCATCGATCATTAACCTCTATCTGTATAGAACTTTTTAAATTATCAATTGATTATTTTCAGCCGGCGATTATCATCGAGATAGATCATTTATGAAATTTATAGAACTAAGTACCGATAATGATCATCGGCAGCCTGATAATGTTGATTAAAAAAATATCCGAGTTTTTTTGTCAGTCATAGGATTTCTCGGTATAGTAATTAAATAATAAATTTTTGAATAAATGAAAATATAAATAATAATTAGTATTTGTATTTAAACAATCAGTATCATTGTTCTCGTGGTATCACCAAGATTTGCAGTAACACACTGTTTGCACATTGTTTCGTCATACATCTCATGATTAACACTCTGATGTTTGCGATTTCAAGTCTATTTTATACACATAATTATAGTTATTAACAAGTAAGCCCAGTGAAATTAATTATTAAGGTCATTTTATCAATTTAGTTTTTTTTATTCTCAGGCGAAAATTTCTAGCTTCAAGAAATTTTAGTCAATTAGTGAGATATTATTACTATTTCCTTTCTTCACTTAAAATACTCTAGATTAAAATCCATTTTATTGCTCTAAATTAGTGACGGCTATCAATAGTAAATACTATTTGTATTTTTTTATTCAACTCAGGCGTTTGAGTTTTATTAATACGTAAGTACTGCGTACATTTTTATTTATAATTGATTTATTAAAATTATAATTAAAAAATATTTTTAAAAAATTGTCATATTAAATTTATTATTTTAATTTTTTTTATAAAAATTTTTAAATATCAGCTAATTTAATTTTGATTTTTATTTTAAACTAAAATTATCAGAAATTGAAAGAATTTTTAATTTTTTTAATCAATAAAAAATATTTTTAAAAAATCATTAGATTAAATTTATTATTTTAATTTTTTTTTTAATAAAAATATTCTAAAAATTTTCAAATATCAGCTAATTTAATTTTTATTTTTATTTTAGACTAAAATTATCAGAAATTAAAAAAAATTTTAGATTTTTTCAATCAAAAAAAAATATTTAAAAAAATTGTCAGAATAAATTTATTATTTTAATTTTTTGCAATAAAAATTCTCAGATATCGGCTAATTTAATTTTGATTTTTATATAAATCAAAAATGATCAAAAATAAAAAAAAAATTTTAGATTTTTTTAATCAAAAAAAATATTGAAAAAAATTGTCAGAATAAATTTATTATTTTAATTTTTTTCAATAAAAATTTTCAGATATCAGCTAATTTAATTTTTATTCTTTTTTTTTATGTAATAAATTATTTTTTTTTTCTTAAAAAATAAATTATTAACAATAAAATTTTGTAACAAAAATTAATCAGCGTCTTTTGTTGAGTTATCACTATTTTTTTATTATTAAACAAAGTTCAAATCCAGCGCGTATTTTGTTGAAATTTCTTATAGAGTAATTTTCCGTAATTATTGAAGAACCCAAATAAAATAGTGTTATCATAGATATAACTATTACAAAGATTAGTGAGTGCAAACATACCGGCCCTTAATACCTGGAAGTAGAAAGAAAAGTTATAAATTTGAAAATATTATTATTTCAGTTGAAAATTGAAAGTTCCCAGTGATACGGTGTGAAGATATAGCAAGACGTTGACTGTCCTTAGCTGTTAGCTAATAAAATCCTCTTGTTACATTTTACACATACCTATGCGGAGAGTTATTGTTCCGTTGGTTAATATAATTTAATTGTGGAGAGAGTAATTTCGTCGGAGATAAAATCCACAATCAGATATCAGTTGCTCACCAATGAGTGAGGGGAGTTGTGGTTGGCAAAGACAAAACTGTGGAACTCGATCCAGAATCAGATATTGTTTTACATCCATCAGAAGGTGCCTATTACTCTCACCTCGCACCCCAATTTCAAACGAATTATTTATCACGGAGCACTACGGAATCGCAGGATTCAGCCATGGGTTAGTCTAATTATTTTGTTATTTTATACTATAATATTTTTTCCATTTAATTATTTTTAATTATTACAATTATTTAATTATTTATCAAGTGAATTTTTTTTTGTGCTAGTGAAATAATTGATTTTAATTAAATATAAAGTGAAAAATATTTAAAGAATTATTTTACGATAATATGTGATGTTTAGTGTTATTAATAGTGATTTATTTTTTAGACTTTTAATTAGAAATATTTTTACTGAAATTTAATTCTATAATTTTTTTAAATTGATAATTATTTAAAATAATAATAATAAATTTTTTAATTTAGGGCTCGACTTCCTGGCCGACGGAGGTGCAGACTTCGAACATGCCATCACCGTCACAGGTAAATTTTTTATTATTTTAATCAAACACTGATTGTTATCCGAAAATTGATAATAGAATTCTTAAAAATTATTTTATCAATTTTTGTATAAAAAAAAATAGCGATATTGCAATTTAAAAAAAATACAGTGCAAATAAAAATTTTTTTTAGCTAAAATGCCTTGAATGTGCAATTAGTAAGTGATTATATTTTATTGTCATCACGTGTGTCAGGCGTTGCCGCTAATCAAACAAAAGTTCTAAAAAATAGTCTCTTATCGGCGTCGTAATTAAAAAATCTCTGACACTTTATTTACTTACATGATTTTAAATTGCATATCATTTTAATTGTCAACGTAATTCAGTGGCGAAGAGAATCCCGGAAAAAATAGACCGGACACACTTTTAAATTTAAATAATTTTAATTTTATTTCAAGTTCTAAAAAATTCATATTATTTCATTAAAATTATTAAAAAATAAAAATAAAAAAAATAAATAAATAATAATAATAATAATAATAATAATAATAATAATAATTTTAATGAAATAATATGAATTTTTTATAACTTAAAATAAAATTTTTTCTGGGTCTATTTTTTCCAATTGCTGCAAAAAGATATTTATTTACAAATAAATAAATTACTCATCAGAAACTTAAAAAACCTTGATAAATATTTTTGACTAGTCAAATGAATTAAAAATATTTGTTTTGTTTGATAAGCAAAACTAAGCCTTGGTTTTTCATTATTATTTATTAAAAACACGGGAATATATATCATTTGAGAAAAATATTACTTAATTTATCAAGGAATTAATGACTGATAGAATAGCTGTTTTAAAATATTTTATCAGTCGCAAACAATGAGCTGTTTTTTCTACAGTGAATAGGAATTTAAATAATTATTTTTAGTATTATTGCTTTAATTATTGACTCTCTATCAACAAACTAAATAATGTAAATACGTTTTGTCTGACAGCTAAATTTATCTTGAGCAATAATGTTTTATTTATTAGATTTAATAAAATTTAAATATTTAAATAACCAACAGGTTTTGGCAAATTCCACTACATGCTGTTGACAATTTGCGGTTTGATTTATATGGACACAGCAATAGGAGTAACAATAATATCATTCGTTCTACCAGCAGCGCAATGCGACCTTCAAATGGACTCAACATCCAAGGGATGGCTCACGGCCTCCCCCATGTTCGGTAATATTTTAGCCTATAATTAATAAAAATTAATATCATTAAATATAAACACTTGCCACTAAATATTTAAATATCTCTTATATTTAAATAATAGGCTTATTGTTTATTCAATGTCTTTCAATAATTCGTGTTATATACTTTGTCTGTAAACTCGACCCAGAAAATGAATTATTGATTGTAGAAGCCACACTAAACTAATAATTTCAAAGGCTTCTTCGATTTATAATGTAGTGTTATGAGTATAATTACTCAATGATTAATGATTTATAATTCTTATTCAGGAATGGTGATAGGATCATACTTCTGGGGATGCCTGGCTGATACAAAAGGTCGCAAAATAGTGCTGATTGCAACGTTAATGATGGATGGAATTGTCGGAATAGTTTCTTCTTTTGTTCAACACTTTTGGGCTTTTTTGATCTTTAGATTTTTCAACGGATTTGCGTAAGTTTTACCGCTTTAAATTAAAATAAATAAAACTAGCAATTTGCTGTCACTATGTGACTGTCGAGATTTACGAATTATAAATAAGAAAACTTTAGCTAAATGATTTTTTTATATTTGTAATCACAATAATAGTTTGGGTATTTTTTAAATAAATTTTAACAATAATAGTGCTATCACAGGATCAATTGCAAATAATTTAATGAACATATGTGACCGAACACATTTACAGAACCAAAAAACTACTAAAAACTTAACATAACAATTTAACTATCAATGAAAAATATATAAAACTGTAAAAAGACACTAATTTTTGTCTCGACTTTTCTAAAAATACCAAATTAAACTAGAAAAATTTCTTTAAAAATAATAATATGTCCGTCACAAAATTTTCCTTTCTATCTCAATTATTTAAATTATAAATAACTATCGCTAAAAAATATCAAACCCAATTTAAGATAAATACATACTCGATACTAAATTTTTTTTAATCTCTTAATTGAATAAACTAATTTTTGACTTATAATCAGATTCACGTGTACAAAACAAATTAAATAAATAAATTTTGGCTATCGCTAAATTCGAATCTATTTATAACTACTTCAAAAACTTATAATAAATAAACTATCTAATACAATAATATGAAACATTGAAAAGGCACAACTTCAGGTAGATACCTTTCTAACGATACCAAATTTAACCATAAAAATCATTTTTATCATATAAATACACTGGCTAGAAAATTTCGTTCATTCTCTTAATAATATAAAAAAAAAAAATTTTAATTTTACTTTATTAAAAAATGACTTTTGTTAAATTGCACTGTACTTTCTTTAATACTGATGTTTTTAAAGATCTAAGCTCACCCTGATGATACACTCATCGAGACTTTTCATTTGAGTACCCACATGCATTTTGATATATTTTTCATATATTTATATATATAAATATATAAAATATATGAAAAATTGATGTGGGTACTCAAATGAAAGGTCTCGATGAGTGTACCATCGAGATAAGCTTATATCTTTAAAAATGTCAATAGTTCACAAGATACAAGATCATTTCTTAATTATGTATCTAGAGATAGAGCATTTTCGACTGCATCCTAAATACTTATCATCATAAATTGACTATCGGTGAAAATGATATGAAACTTTAAAAAGGCACAAATTCAAGTCACGACCTTTTCAATGGCACTAAGTTTCACTAATAAAAAAACTGATTTAATCATATGACTATTTCGGACACAAAATTTTCCTTATTCTCTTAATAATATAAATTACAATTAATTACACCATTTTAATTTAATTATTTTAGTATAACTGGAGCAATGGGAATATGCTTTCCTTATCTGGGAGAATTCCAGCCTACAAAGTACCGAGAGAAAATTTTATGCTGGATGGAAATGTTTTGGACAATCGGTGTCATCGTACTACCATTGATTGCTTGGTTGATAGTCCCATTAGACTTTAATTACACCTCTGATTCGTTTTACTTTAAATCGTGGAATCTCTTTGTTGCTTTGTGTGCATTTCCCTCGTTGACACTCTCGCTCTGGTTGTTTGCCTTTCCTGAAAGCCCCAAATTTCTTCTGGAATGCGGCGAGACTGACAAAGCATTAGAAGTATTTAAATGGATCTATTCCCAAAATACTGGACAAGATATGGAGTCGTATCCTGTAAGTTTTTCACTTAAAAGTTCACTAATTATTTTCAAAAATTTTTTTTACTAATTCAAACTCTTTTTAGGTAAAATCATTGCAAGAAAAAGCAACTTCTAAAGATGTAAGCACAAGAACTTTAAGATTACACAAACATAAGGAACTAAAAGTTCTTTGTTCAGAGGTTTGGGGGTTGACAAAAGCTCTGTGCAAGCCTCCTTATTTGCGTAATACTCTTCTGGCTTGTGCGATACAATTCGGACTTACGAGCAGTTATTATACACTTATGGTGTGGTTTCCAGAGTTATTTACGAGGTAATGAATCAAATTGTTTTTACATTTTATTTAAAGAATATTTTTTTAATAATAAACGAAAAGAAAAAATTTCTTTTAAAGAAAATGAATATTTTTGTGCCAAAAGAAATTAGTTGTCTGGAAAATTTCAACAATTTCATTTCTTAGCTAAAAAAATCAAAATTGTTCTCCTGGTAATTTTCTTAGTGAAAAAAAGGGTAATTATTTACCATATTTTTGGCCATATCTAGATGAAAAATTATTATTTTTTAATTTTTTTTATTCTGCTAGTTTTTATGGTGCATTTATAATAAAAAATGTCGTGAAAGAAAAAAATAAAGACTTCAATAGCTTTTTTGCCTTCAAAAGTTGGAAAAAAATTTGCCTCTCATGTTTTTGGATCAAATTTCTATTTTATTTTATTTTATTTTTTTTTTTGATCTTGTTGATATATTTATTTTTTTTGAAAAGTATTTAAAAAAACGAATGATTAAAAAAAAAAAAAAAAAAGTTGAATATCACAATTTTCTAAAAAATTAATTAATTTTTTTTGAAAATTTGTTAAAATTGTGATAATCAACTTTTTTTTTTAATTGTTCATTTTTTATGCATTAAAAAAAAAAAATCAATAAAATCAAATATAAATTTGGTTCAAGAAAATGAAAATTAAAATCGTTGACTCCACTTGTAAATATTTACCAAAAAAAAGTTTTTTAGATTCGGGAAAAACATTTTGGACGAAAATTCTCAAGTTGTCTATCTACACGGAAAGAACAAAATGACACTGGATATCACCCCAGATTATAATCAGTGGTATCGATAGTGAAAACAATTTTAAGATAGTAGCTAGTATAATCCAGATTATACTGGGTGATATCTGGATTATACTCATTGTAATCTGGATTATACTCATTATAATCTGGATTATACTAGCTACTATCTGAAAATTTTTTTCACTCAGCATAATCTGGGATGATATCCAGTGTCATCTTGTTCTTATCGAATACAATTTATTTATTATTATTATTATTATTTTTTTTTTTTTTCAAATTTAGCAAACATTTTCCGACAAGAAAGTTATTGTGAGAAAAATTTTAATTTCTTCAGCTAAGAAATAAAATTGTTGAGAATTTTCAAAAAATTGATTTTTGTCACAATATTTTATCCATATTTTTTAAAAGAAACTTTTTCTCTCAGTGTATTAATATATTAATTTATTTTTAAAAGGTTTGAAGAATTTGAAGCTGAACATCCTGGAGAAACAACATCAGTTTGTATTGTTTCATCGATTCCACAAAATACTACCGTTTCATTTGATGCTTATGGCTGTGGAACGGTAATTACGTCTGATGTATATCTTCACACCGTCTATATCGGGCTTGCTTGCATACCAGGATCTATTATTCTTCCAATTTTTATTCATAAAGTTGGTGCCAAGCTTTTCATCAGTAAGTAATTAATTTAATAAACTTAAACAAGTTAACTTTTAGCAGTATTAATATGATTAATGTTAATTATTTCAGTCGTTTCATTGATAATTTCTGGCGCTGTAACAATCGGATTTTACTACGTAGTTAATTCCGACCAAAATCTTGTTTTATCATGTTTATTTGAAGCCCTTACCTCTCTGGGAATTTCTCTTGTCTACTGTGTTATTGTAGACATGTTTCCAACAAATTTAAGGTACATAGTTAACAGATATCAAAGAAAAAATAAATTAATAACAAGTTATTTAATTTTTCACTTTTTCTTATCAGGGTAATGGCAGCGGCATTGTCTCTTACCATGGGAAGATTGGGAGCGCTCGTTGGTAATTTAGTATTCGGATATCTTATTGATCTTGCGTGCATTGTACCAGTCGCACTCTTCGCGGCATTTTTATTCAGTAAGTTAACAATTATAAATTTATTTTTAAATAAATATTAATTGATATAATATTATAATTGTTTATTTTTTTTTTTCAGTTTGTGGTTTTCTTTCAATTTTATTACCGCGTACTGGAAAAGAAACGTTGGATTGATTTAATTACGCGACATTAGTGATTAATTATGATTATGGCAAAGAGCTGCTGAAGAAAAATGTTCAATAATTTAGAAGAAGCTCAATTAACCAAAGGGAACTTGTATATTTTTCTTTTCTAGATCTTTTTCGTTCGTCGAACGACATATATAATTATTGTTTTATATACTTTATAAACATAGATGTTAATATTAGTATAAGTAGCCGAAAGTAATTAGCTAATAATATGTGCAATATCACGGAATTTGCGAGAGTGATGATTATTAAAAATATAATCAATTATTTATTTGTTATACTTTATAGTTACAAAATTAATTATTATTTAGTAAAAATTGTCTTTTAATAATTTTATGTTTAAATTTAATTTATGGTATACTAATTAACTTATAGAGGAGATCGGATTTTGTCCATATATTAAATATTTATTTTGATAATTTATAAAATTTATTTTTTTATTGATGTATTGTATAAATAATACATTCCAATGTGTTTTTACTTCGATTGATCGTCAAATTAGATTAAATAGAAATTGTATTAATATTATTAAAAAAAAAACTTTGATCTCTTCTATGTACATAATATAAATAATGTATATTGTTTTTCATTGTATTTTACGTCAACTATAATATATTTAGTTAAATTATTATGTTACACTTGATAATATTATTGAGCATTATTTATATATCACGAGTGCTTTTAAAAGTAACTTTAAATAATTGTAATTAAAATTTTTTTTAATTTTATTGTATTTAGTAGTATAATATATATGTATAAATTTTACTGTAAAATATATTATTAATGGAAGTTTTATTAGATCTTATTATCTTTTAATGAATGTTTCAATTATTTGTATGACATCAGATGTTAAAAAAAAACCTTCTACATTTGATGAATGAATAGAAAATAAATCACTATTAAATTTGTTTCAAAATAAAACCTAAATATTATTTATAGCATGTAATTTTCGGCGTAATTAACAAGTATATACTTGAAAACGCATGTATTAGCCTTTAACGCTATCAGTTAGTTGCAGTTAATTATCTTGACTCTTTCATTTGAATGCGTTCAAAAATTCTTCATGACGACTATGGACGAAAGTTCCCGAACCTGATCGATCAGTAGTATTAATTATTTTATGTGCTATTCACTACTCATATATATATATATATATATATATATATATATATATATATATATATATATATATATATATATATATATATATATATAAGCTTGCGGCGATAAAATGAATATTACGAAATATTTTTACTACTACCATAAAATATTAATTTAGTTTAATTCTCTTTGTTGAGTTTTATAAAAAGACGATTAGTCAAATTATTGAGCAATCAAAACAATTAGAGCAGTTTGTCTTTTATCAAACTTCTTATTAAGTCAGATCCCAGCAGACGAAGACATTGGTACATTAATTTGGGAGTATACTAATCTTTACGGTATGTTTTTTATTTACTATTTATTAAAAATATTTATCTGACATTGTGATTTATCTATGTAAGTATTTTTTTAAATATGAGAAACCAAATATTGTTTCTTCCCATCATCAAATTAATTTAAAACAGATAAAGTAGCTATTTGTTTATAAAACGTAAAAACAAATACAATAAATCTAAGAATTTTTTATATAAAAAAAAAAAAAAAAAAAAATATTACGTGTTATAAAATTGTCTAATTTTATATATTTTATTGACTTTATTTAGTAGTCTTTTATATTGAAGATGATAAAAGACTTGTTACTTTATGAGTGTATAGTATTACACTAGCTCGTTTATTTCTTCAAAATTTGTCCTATCGTTCGATTAGTAATTAAGTGACAATAACTCAGAATACAATTATCAAAAAATACTATCGAGTAATAAAAATAATTGAAGAAGAAATTAGACAAATAATTTTTATCAAAGATCTGTAATAAATTATAAATATATTGATTTTTTTTTTTTTTTTTAATAAATTAAATCATATTTTAAAAACTTTTAAAAGTTACGGTAAAGATAATTTAAAAAAAAATTTTAATCACAAAAAATAATTTTGTATTAAATATTTTTTTGTTACTTTTTTAGTGATGGAAATTTTACGAATCAATGAAGTAATCGTGGAAAATCTTTTGACAGAAACAGGTATTAAATTATTAAATGCGGTAAAATAAATAAAATCCTGAATGTAATTAAAAATTTTAGGATTCGGTTGGTTTAACTGGAAGATATATATAATAACCGCTTCAGTATTAATGAACACTGCGATTGGATTAGGAACCAATGGATTAATCCTTCCATCAGCAGTTTGTGATTTTGAATTATCAGCAGTTACCCAGAGTTACATGGCAGCTGTGCAGTTGTTAGGTAAGTGAAGAGTAGAAAAAAAATAAATTTATTTTTCTTGTGTAGTTTATCAATTATCTGTTTGTTCTTAGGATTGTTGATTGGTCAGTGCTTCTGGTTCATATTCGCCGAAATAAAGGGTAGAAAAATACCTCTGGCAACTAGTATTTTTCTCCAAGGTTTCGCAGACTTAACCGCTTCACTTATATCTAATTACTATGGATTTTTATGTTGCAAATTTTTCACGGGAATTGCGTCAAGTGGACAATTAACTTTAGTGTATACATATTTCAGTGAATTTCAGCCATTGAAACACAGAAATAAACTTCTTACTTCTTTGGAACTCCCCTGGGCTGTCGGTTTAATTGTCGCTGCAGGTAATAATGCTAACAATTTAAAGATACTGAAGTTAGCTGCCAGCTGTCAATTTTAAAACTGTTTTTAATCAATCAATTACAAAAAAAAAAAAATGCCACTGAAGTTGACAGATATCAAAAAAATTTAATTAAAAAGTTTCACATGTGAAAATTAATGACATTAAAGTTAGCAGTTAATTAATAATTTTTTTATTTTATTTAACAAATAAATCCCTTCTGAAAAAATATTTTTAAAAAATTGCATTTATAATTTTTTAAAATTTCTACATGTCAAATTTTTTTTCTCATTTATTTTTGCCATAATTTATTTGTCAAAAAATTCTAAAAATTAACAAATATTTGCTAAATTAATTCTCATGAAAATTAATAAAAATTACAAGTGAAAATTTTTAGAAGCATTTTTTTAATTGTAATTGATTTGTTAAAAAAATTTTTAAAGTTAACAGCTGACTGCTAACTTCAGTACTATAAAAATGCTTCTAAAAATTTTCACTTGTAATTTTTATTAATTTTCACATCTGGAATTTTTTAATTAAAAATTTTTTTTTATAATAATTTAATTATTATAAAATTATAAAAAAATTGATAATGACCGTCAACTTCAGTGTCATAACTGACATTAAAAATTTTTTTAGAATTTTAACGCAATTAAATAATGAATGACATTAAATTTAGCTGTCACTTCACTTTTAAATTTTTTAAATTTTCTTTAATAACTAAATTATGGCAAAAAAAAAATTATTAAAAAAATGGACTTGTAGAAATTATAATAAATTAAAAATGCAATTTTTTAGAACAAAACTTTTTTTTAAAGAAATTAAAAAAATTGTCAAGTGACAGCTAAGTTTAATGTCATAAATAATGAAAAAAAATGTAATAAAAGAAATTTCACATCTGAAAATAAAAAAAAAAATTATCAGTTAAAATTTTTCAAAGCATTTGTTGTAATTGATTTATTACAATTATAAATGACATTAAAGTTAGCAGTCACTAGAGAATTTTTAAATTTTATTTAACAAAAAAATAGTTCCAAAAAATGATTTTTAAAAAATTGAATTTTTAATTTTTTTTAATTTTTAAATGTCAATTTTTTTTTCCTAATTTTTTTTGTCATAATTTATTTGTTAAAAAAAATTATAAAAATTATTACATATCTGTTAAATTTATTTTCATCAATTATAAAAATTATAAAAATTGACAGTTGTAAGCTAACTTCAGTTTCATTAAAAACTAAAGGTTAAGAAAAGATTTTAATAATTACTTACATTTAAGGTATCGGATGGGCAGTAATTCCATTAGAGATTGACTTGAGTGGTGACTCAAAATACTTTATTTTCAACTCCTGGAATCTTTACCTTTTAATATGTTCACTTTTTTCACCGATAATTGCCGTGTGGCTTATATTTTTTCCGGAAACGCCAAAGTATCTAGCCGAAACTGGTCAAAATAAACGGCTGATGGCGCTACTGACTCAAATGTACCACAAAAACACGGGAAATTTAGATCAAAATTTCACAGTATGTATTTATTAGGGTGTACCAAAATTTAACTTCCGAAATGGGCCTCTTAAAATTGGAATTTTGTGTTCCGCTTTTAACATGACATTAAAGTTAGCAGTCACTTAACAATTTTTTAATTTTATTTGTCAAAAAAATTTGTTTAAAAAAATTATTTAAAAAAAATTGCAATTTTAATTTTTTTTAAATTTCTATAATTATTTTGATATTTATTAGTTCAAGTTGTACAGTTTTTAACCATTCTACATAAATTACTTTACTTATTTACTTCATGGCTAGGGCATAGTTTTACATTCAGTACTTATCTATAACATAATTATATATATTTTATCTTATATAGTATTTAAATTTCCATAATAATAAAGTTAGCCGACGTTTTTAATTTTTTTTTAATAATTAAATTATAAAAAAAAATATTTTTAAAAAATTGCATGTGTAATTTTTTCTTTTATTTGTTTTAAAATAATTTTTCAATAAAAAAAAATTCTAAAAATTTTTAGATGTCGGCTAACTTGATTGTCATAAATTTCCACATGTCAATTTTTTTTTCTAATTTTTTTTGCCACAATTTATTTGTTATTAAATTTTTTAAATAATTAAATATATGCTAAATTAATTTGCATGCTTTTAACAAAAGTTATTTTTGGGAATTCTCTGACATATTTTGAACGTAAGGGATTTATTTGATTTTTATAGAATTTTTTACCGGAGCTATGATATTAAAGTTAGCAGCCACTTGATAATTTTTTAATTTTATTTAACAAATAAATTTTTTCTGAAAAAATATTTATAAAAATTGCATTTATAATTTTTTGAAATTTCTAGATGTCAATTTTTCTTTATTATTTATTTTTGCCTTAATATATTTGTTAAAAAATTCTAAAAAGTAATAAATATCTGCTAGATTAATTATGAAAATTTTGTTTGTAACAAATAAATTATGGCAAAAAAAAATTTATCAAAAAAATTGACATTTAGAAATTAAAAAAAAAAAAAAACTACAAATGCAATTGTTTAAAAATAATTTTTGGAAAAAATTAATTTGTTAAAAAAATTAAAAACAGTCAAGTGACAGCTAACTTTAATGTCATTAAATTAATCCACATACAGAAGCCTTGTTTGAATACTCCCGGCCAAATTTTGAACGACATTAAAGTAAGCTGTCATTTGACAATTTTTTTATTTTCTTTAACAAAAAAATTTGTTCTAAAAATTATTTTTAAAAATTGCATTTTTAATTTATTAAAATTCCTACAAGTCCATTTTTTCAATAATTTTTTTACTATAATTTATTTGTTAAAGAAAATTAAAAAAATTGTGAAATGACAGCTAAATTTAATGTCATAAATTTTGAAATTTCAGCGGAAATGCCCAAACAAAGCTCCTGTTAAAAAATTCTTTGAAAATCAAATAAATCCCTTAAAATATGTCAGGAAATACCCAAATACAATTCCTGTTATAAGAAAAATTCAAAACTTCAATTTTAAGAAGTCCGTTACGGAAGTTAAATTTTGGCGCACCCCACACAGAAAGAAAGTCTTGAGTCAAGCGTAAATTTTCTTAAATCAAGAAAATCTTAAAGAAGATTGAAAATTTCTTGAACGAAGTTAAATTTTTTTAAGCCAAGAAAATTTCTTCTTGCTCCAAAATAACTTCAGTCTTCCTTAAAATTTTCTTGGTTCAAGAAATTTTTTTTTCTGTGTAGTATTCATAATTTTCACTTGACGGAAAAAATATTTATATAATTAAAAACTAATTTTTTACAGGCAAAACTCAAGCAGCTGGAAAACAAAACAATTAATGAACTACTTACCAGGTCAGAAGATAAAACAGCAAAACATATTATCTTCAGTAAAATGATTAAACAGTATTGGAGTCAAGTAGCAAGTTTATTGAAGCCCCAATTTTTAAAAATGACATTGATTGGAGTTATTATAGCTTATAGTGTTATGTTTTCGTACTACGCGATGTTAATCTGGCACGGAGAAGTTTTTGAGCGGTTTGCTACCTTCGAGGAACAATTTCCGAATACAACCGCATCTATTTGTACTATTTCCAGACAAGTACTATCGCTGTTAAACAATGAGTCGAAAGCTGATTGTGAGTCTGATTTACACTCAGCTTCGTACATACATAATATAATTCTAGCATCAGGACTGATTCCTCTGACACTGCTAGCCACTTTTTCTGTTCATAAATTCGGATTAAGATGGTGTCTCGGTATGTTTTTTATTAATAAAAATTAAATTAGCCGACATCTAAAAATTTTTAGAATTTTTTTCCACTGAAAAAATTATTACAAAAAAATAAAAATAAAATTTTAATTTTAAAAAACTTGAAAAACAATGCATGAATTTTTTTTAAAATATTTTTTAGTTTTAATTTAATAATTAAAAGAAAATCAAAAAGTTAAAAATGTCGGCTAACTTCAGTATAATATTTTATTTTTATTAAATTTTAAACATTTATTGCACGTCTCATAAGCGAAATGGATGAGGTTTTGCTTTACACTCGCCTTACAAAAATCAAGCGATTTCTTGAACTAAAATTCTCACCTTGAGAAAATTTTTCTCTTAAAAATTTGATACGCATTTTATACTATTTTAGCGTGCAATTTTACATATCGAATGAAAAAAAATGATTCAATATTATTTGATCTTCCAATTTGACATGTTAGTCAATAAAAATATTAATGAAAATTTACTATCGAGATATTTAATTTTTTGGAGCAAGAGAGAAATTTTCTCAAGGAAAGAAAATTTACTTCTGCCAAGAACAAAATTTTTTGGAGCAAGAGGCTAAATTTTCTGAAAACAAGAAGATTTTATTGACTAAAATAAATTTTCTTGGATTAAGATAGGTAGGTATTTCTTAAAGCAAGATAATTAATTTTGTTGGAGTAAGTGAAATTTTTTGTGTCAAAAAAATAATTAGGAAGAAAAATATTTTCTTGACTCAAGTGAACCTTTTTTTCTGTGTACCTCTTCTTTTCTACACAGAAAAAAAAAATGTTCTTGAATTAAGTATATAATTTTAAAGAGCTTCATATTCTTGATTTGAGTAGAAAAATTCTTGATTTAATGAAATTTTTCTTGATTTGAAGAAATTTTCAAAATTATATTTTTGATTAAAAAATTTTTCTCTTAAATCGAGTTAATTTTTTTTTCTGTGCAGGTGAACAATATCGCGAAAGATTTAGAGATATTTGTATTTTATTTTAATCAATATTATTACAAAACAAGAGATTATGAGGCGTGCGCTTTTGGATTTTCCGAATTTTTTTTGCACACTTTAATAACATCCTGTTGACTTTGCAGTTACTTATTGTATAGCCGCAGGAATTTTCGGAGCTAGTTTTTTGCTGGTAAACAATTCAACCGAGAATTTCATCGTCTTTTCCTTTTCGGAACTCCTAGCTTCAATAAGCATCATACTTATAATTTCTGTTACTATAGAAAAGTATCCAACTAATTTGAGGTATAAAAAAATAATCCGTTAAATTTATTTAATATTCTTTTAATTAAAAAAAAATATTTAATGCCAAAGGATCAGCGCAACGTTCCTGATAAATTTATGTGGGAGATTAGGAGCGCTGGTTGGAAGCTTCTTAGTAGGCCAATTAATCAATCATTATTGTTACTCGCTGATATTAATTATCGCTGGACATCTACTAGGTAAATTAAAAAATTAAAAAATATTATTTTAATTTTATAGAATTATTTATTTTATTTAAATATTTCAGCTGCCGGCTTTCTCAGTATTTTTATTCCAAATATAATAAATAGCGATCCAGCTAATGGAAAAAAACTATCAGGAGTTATTTAATTCAGTAATTAATTTTTTTTGTAAATATTTATAATACATTGAAAGGTATGTCATCTTGTTTTAGAACATTTTATAAATAAATATTTTCTTATAATATAATTGTTATATTTTTTTAAGAAATAATGATAAATATGTGATTACTTCATTCTAGCGGTACCATTTATTGCATAAAAATAAATTAATATTAATTAGAGCCTTTCCTCGGAGATTGACTGATTGACTACAATTGAGGAAGACATCATCTCGTCAGATGAAGAAGAATTGAATATCAAAGGTGACGCGTAGTAAGGTAGCAGAGGATATTGCGTAGGTGTAAGATATGCAGGTGGAAAAATACCTTGTCTTTGCGCTATTTTTAATCGAGAAGTCAGCTGCTTTTTCCACTTTGTTCGCCTATTTTGAAACCATGTTTTTATTTGTACTTCTGTTAGGCTCAATGTTTTTGATAATTCCATTCGCTTGCTCACGCTCAAATACTTATCAACCTACAACAAATTTTTAACAATTAATTAAAATTTTTCTCAACCTTAAGAGACACAACCAGTGTGAAAATTTTCAAAAAATCGATTTTTTTTATACATCGATAGGTTGTACTTTTAAAAATAACATATTAAAATTTCAAATCAATATCTCAATTAAAATTAATTTAAAAGATATTTGATAATTTTTTAGAATTATTTTAACAAATCAATTAATTAAAAAAAAAAAATTCTATCTAGAAATAAAAATATTTATTTAATGCCGTAAGATGGATGACGAAGTTCCTAATATGGTCTACCTTTACAAGGATGGAATGTGAATGTTATCCATACTTGCTTGTAAATTAGAATAAAATCAATTTTAAAATAATATGGCAAAAAAAATGAGAAAAAAATTGATACTTAAGCGGTATAACTAGTGTGAAATTTTCAAAAAATCGATTTCTTTCATATATCGATTGGTTGTACTTTTAAAAATAACATATTAAAATTTCAAATCGATATCTCAAATAGTTTTTGAGTTACAGCCATTTAAAGAGTAGCCGCTCGGAAGGTAGAATAGGATCATTTTATCTTTAAACGCGTTTTTCTCGAAACAGCGTTTTTCGAATTTGCTAGAGTGATTACTCGAAGACAAATGATCCGATCAATACTAAATTTTTTTCTGCGTGTTCTGTAAATAGTTCTTCACACAATGACCCTCCAGTTTTTTGATCTGATCAAAAATCGAATTTTGGCAGGCTAAAGACGACCAAAATTTTAGGTAAAATTCAACTTTTTTTTTTTAAAACGCCGCCAATTTGTCAATTTTTGATATTTTTTTTCTCGACCGTAAATCATCGTGCGGACAATATCTTCTAGTTTAAAGAGAATTTTTTTTTCGGTTTCATCCATAGATAAGGCCGGAATCACCAGTGGAGGACCTTTTTTTTAGCGCCGTCGGAGATCGCGTGTAACTAGAAAAATATTTAATTTTTTTCTTCAAAAATTTTACTGTATAGTCTCAAAATATGTATTAATATACCCTTCAAATTTTAAAACAATTCATTTAGGAGTTTTTTTATTTTAATTCCCAAAATTCGACTTTTTTAGGCTGTCACACTGGTTATGCCCCTTAAGCATGATACTAAAGTTTGCTGACAGCTGTGAATTTTTTTATAAAAAATTAATAAAAATAAAAATTTTTTTTTTTTCAATTTTAACACATGAAATTTTTCAATTAAATTGTTTTCCAATAATTTCATTGCTATAAAATGATAAAAAAATTTCTAATGTCTGTAAATTTGAGTGTCATACCTTAAACTCTGCTTCAAGCCGTTCCAATTGTTTGGCACTATAAGCTTGTCTTGGTTTTCGGTCTATTCCAGGTTTTCTCGATCTTCTTCCACTTGGTTTTGGAACTTAAATTATAAAATAAATTAAAAAAAAATTTTTACGACATCTTATATTGTATTCAAGGTAAATATTGAACCGTAGAGTTGATGAGCGACCAATTATCATGTTAATAAGATTTCATATAACGCAAAGTTTTAAATAAAAATCTAATGTTTGAAGAAGAGAACTTTTAATGGATGTTGTGTGACATTTTATGAGAAAGAAGAATACATCTGTAAATCTATATGCTTGATGATTATCATTAAAGTGTGAAAATATATTATTTCCGTATTAGTTACTTATAGTAATAAATATCAGAATAAAAGATGTCACACAAAGAAATTATTAATATACTTTAAAATAGCGTGATATATGTACATAAATTTATATTTGAAGATATTTTCAATGTAATAAAAAAATAAACAATCGTTATTAAATATTTATTTAGGATTTTCAGCGTCTCTTTTAACGTTATTATATTATTAACATAAAAAGGCCACTCAAGATACGTAAATTGCTGTGTCGTGTGTGTAGTTTTCTCCGATAATTAACTTAAAGGTGTTCAAACAATCAGTAAACAATCGGATGTCGCGTGTTTAGCCAACATCTCAACAATTTTTTTTATCTTCTATTTTAAGAAAACATTCAAAAAAAAAAGACAATTAAGTATTTTATTATCGTTAGAATCAAATCAAAGATGATCATTTTTTTTTTTTTTTTTTTTCAAATAATAATTGAATTTATTGACGCTGAAAATCAATCTGTATGACTTGGTCACACAATTTTTCTAAAACTGATGGATTCTATCAATGTTTCTATGAAAGACGAGAGGTAAGAAAAGATTTACGAGTGTGCTAAAACATTTAGCACTTCTATGGAAGATGGTTAGAGAAACGACGCTGATAAATGAGATTCTAACATGATGGATCCCGCAGGGAGAGTGAAAACGTAAAAATACCCAATACAATATCCAAAAAAATCACGATAACATTTCACGTTCCAGATATCATAAGGACGTATACCGGCAAAAGGTCCCACCCAGTGAAAAGCCGTAAGGGCGTATAATAAAAATTGTATTTTTTTTTCTAAGTTCAAAAAATTTGTAGTTTGAAGAAAAATTTTTTTTTGGATTTCTGCACATTTCATGAAAAAATACGTCGGTTTTCAAAAAAAAATTTTTTATACGTCCTTATGACTTCCGGGAACCACCTCGGCTAAAAAAATTTTTTTTTCGGGAATCAACGTATTTTTGTATGAAACATAAAGAAATGAAAAAAAAAAAAATTTCTTCAAACTAAAAAATTTTTTTGGACTTAGAAAAAAAAATAGGATTTTTATTATACGCCCTTATGGCATTAGTAACGCGATTTTATGGTTTAAAAATAAATAAAAATTTAATATTTCTGTTGATAATTTCGATTGTAAGTTTTAAGCATTTGCCAGTAACAAAACTATTAAATTAATTTTTGTGAGAAATAAACTCTGAAGATCCGGCAGTTCAGTTGGGTGTTGCAATAAACACGCGACTGAAAGGTAGAAAAATAATTCTTTACAGATATTAATGATCCCTTTACGTGCGAGGTGAGTATAAAAGCGTAAATAGGTTCTTGTAGGATCTAATTCCCTTTCAATTTCACCCTTAACTCATTTTTCTATTGTTCATGAAAGGTGAACCTCGTCAACAATAAGTTATATCTCTTATACAAATATAATAAATTATTTATTTATTTCTATAGTCAAGTATATGAAAAAAAAAAAATAAATAAAATAAAATAAACAAGATCGAAAAATTACCTTGAAGCCCAAATAATGGGTTTGTTTTATTTTGACTAAACCAATTTGTATAGATAAAAGAAGTTGAGGCTAATGAAGCTGAATATCCAGGATCTCCTAATCCTTCAAAGGCGGGGTAACTTTCATTTGCACCTAGTAAGGAAAAATTTATAATTAAAACTTAAATGATGTCAAGAAAAAAAATTAAATTCGCTAATTATTTACAAGGGCGGTCAATTCATGCTGGGCCATGTTAAATTTTTTTTTTTTTATTATTAACAGCGAGAAATGGTATTATCCCTGTTGCACTCGTGATAATAAAGCTAATTGCAGTTTTATGTTTTTCTTTTAAACAAATGAGAATTTAGAAAAAAAAAAACGCTCTGATATAAAATAAATAATTAAAAAATCTTTTTCGTAACAAAGCGGTTTTTTTAAAAATCTTCTTTGTTTAGAAGAAAAATAAAAAGCTGCAATCATAGGGACTGGCTCGTAAATTGATCAATTTTTTTTTTAATTGTTCGTTTTCAAAAAAAAAAATTATATAGAAATTTTATCCAAAAACATAAAAGCCAATTTTTTTTCCAACTTTTAAAGGCAAAAAAAATATCAAAATCTTTAGTTTTTCCTTTCATGGTATTTTTTATGATAAATGCACTGATAGAAGAATTTTTTAGTATTTAAGAAGATTTCTTTATATTTAAGACATCATTTTATAAACGTCATTTCTGATTATTTAAAAAATATTTCTCATTATAAGAAATATTTTTTAAATAGGGTAGAAGTACCATTTATGGCCATTTATTGTTCAAATTGTTGAAAGTTTAGTCATTATAACAAACATGCATACTTATATATATTTCTATAATTATCCGATTTTATATGTTACTCATAAATACTAATAGGGATTATTGTATTACTGCCTACTTGTTAGTAGTCAGTCTTTCTTGAACCATTAAGTTGTTACTACGTATAATATTTTCTTCTTATTAATAAATTGTATTTGAGACTATTTGCCAATTATTTACACGTTTATTTATAACATTATTCCTATAAATAATCAACACAAATTAACAATAGAAATGAATTTATATTAATAAACCATTATAAACTCGATTTATTTTAATGTAAATTTTTTAAAACTCAATAAAAATATGGTTATAATATTATAATTTTTTATAAATTAATTCAAATTTTAACTGTCCAAAAACGGTGCTAAGGTGGCCAAAAACGGTACATCTACCCTAATACACAGAAAAAAAAAATTTGCTTAAATCAAGTAAATATTTTTGAAGAACTTTATCTTCTTGATTTAAATAGAAAAATTCTTAAACTAAGAAATTTTTCTTGGCTTAAGTAAATTTAACTTGATTCAAGAATTTTTCGTCTTGATTCAAGACAGTGAAACTCTTCAAAATTATTTTCGTGGTTCAAGAATTTTCATCTTGATTCAAGTTAAATTTTTTTTTCAGTGTAAGAAATGATTTCTTAAATACAAAAAAATCTTCTTAAATGTTAAAAAATCCTTCTATCATAAATGCGCCGTAAAAACAAGCAGAATCAAAAAAAAAAATTGAAAAATTTTAATTTTTTTCCTAGAAATAGGCCCAAATGGAATCGACCCGACTTTTAAATAAAAACATTAATATTTTACCATGTTCATAAAAATAATTCGCAGGATTGGAAGATATTGCGAGCGGTCGTATAACATGAGCTTGTTCCTTAAATTCCTGGTAACTTTTATGACTTTTATCATTAAATTTAACTTCAGATTCACTTATCCGGTGATCTTTCTTCCCAAGTATGCTGTCTATAGAAAAAGCACTGGACATCGGCGAAGAAACAGCGCGTGGATCACTTCTCTGGTCAGTAATTACACTTTCATCACTGGAATCACAGTACCCCGGACATTCCGAGGACTGGCTGGACATGTCAATATCTTCTTTCATTTTTTCTCTATGCAAGAAGCTATTTAATGTCAACTGTAAATACTTAAATTCTAGTATTTATCACAACTCATATTTATAAAACTCAATTTGTTGATCTGGTTAGTGGTATCGCGTCACCAGCTAATCTATTACTAATTCTCTGTCGGGTACCAGAGAGAAGATCTTACCGAAGGTATGACAGGCGGCACGTGTTCGTAGTCCAGCTAACAAACTACCCTATGTTGTTCTTTCCCCACTTAGTCCGCTTTATGATGAAGGAGGCTGGTCGAATCTTCACCCTCGAAATCCCAGCGACCGACTACTCTACTCCCACTTACATGTCTCACCATTTTTCTTCCACTCATATCCTGTATCATCGCTTTTTTTATTCTCTTCTCTAAATTTTTATGCTCTACTCTGTGTACTCTGTGTACTCTGTGTATTCTGTCATTTGATAATATACCAGGATTTTATATTTACTTTATATATTCAAAGTATACTTTTTTATTTAAACTGTAATCTACATCAACTAATTGATTCTAAAAAAAAAGAAAATTGTAAATTTTCTTTAAAATATTCTTGTAATAAATATAGATTATTAAGAGAATAAAAAAAATTTTGTGTTCAGGATAGTCATATGACAAAATCGATTTTTTTTAGTGAAATTCAGTGTCATCGCAAAGGTCTTGACTTGAATTAGTGCCTTTTCAAGGTTTCATATCATTCTCACCAATAGTCAATTTATTATGATAAGTATTTAGGCTGCTCTCAAAAATACTCTATTTCTAGATACATCATTAAAAAAGTGACCTTGTATCTTGTGAACTATTGACATTTTTAAAGATATAAGCTCGTCCCGATGTTAAACTCATCAAGACTTTTTATTTGAGTACCCACATCAATTTTTCATATATATATTTTTATATATATATATATATTTATATATATATATATTATATATATGTATATATGAAAAATATATCAAAATGCATATGGGTACTCAAATGAAAGCTCTTGATGAGTGTAACTTCAAAATGAACTTATATCTCTAAAAACGCGAAGATTCAAGAAAGTACAGTGCAATTTAACAAAAGTCATTATTTATTAAAACAAAATTTTATTTTCTATAGTTCACAAGTCACGGCCGCCATAAAGGTTACTAGTTATAATTTATTTCTTCTTTTTAACTTCATCTTTGTTTGTATTTCTTGATTAATTTTTCTGATTTGCTGGGTATTCTTCCTTTTCTTCGTTTAATTCCTATATTTTTAAAATATAATTATCAACTCAAAGTATAAAAATTTTTTTTAATTTTTTCAATAACTTAATAATAATAATAATAATGTTATAAATAAAAAAAAATAAAAATAAAAAAAAGACTTGCCTAATTTTATAAAATTTTAGGATTGGTGAATTTCTGCGCATGCTTTCTTGGATGTAAACGCCCATAAACGTAACTGGTAGTTTGCAGATATGAAAAATCCCAAAACAAATTTATTATACAGGTGAGCTAATGGCTTTAAACAGAATTCGAACTTTTAGCACTCTCGTAAATAAATTTTTTCTTCCAGCCTGCAGGGTGCTAAGATGTAATACTAACTACTAACAAAAACTTGTCAATAAAAATAAACTATATATATACTCATCAAAATGATGACATTCCAATTATATAGAAGTGATTAATCAAACATGAAAATATTTCTAAACACGAAGTTGAGGAAAATTATAAATCTATCACATTTTTTTGATAATATTGTCGAATACAAAAATGAATCAATAAAAAAAAATTGTATTTAGAGTTTGAATGCCCCCTAAATAGGTCCATTAAACACGGACTATTATTTATTTTTAGTGAATTTATGAAAAAAGATGGGATAAAACACCTCTGTGGAAACAGGGCGATTAATGTTGTAAGCTTTCAAGTGCGAGGCTATCAAACAGCACGAATATACGAAAAGAAGAGATGTTAGACAGGTGAGCACGTTTCCAAGGGAACAAAAGGTCCTATCATCCCCCACAGCGCTTGCTTTTATATATACTATTACGATTTACCACCGTCTAAAATATTTATAAGAGCTATCTGAGTGGTTTTTAATAAACTCTTATTTAATCATTGATATCGGGTTCCCAAATGTAAATTGATTGGTCTCGGATCTGAAAAGAGTGTAAGGGGATTATGAATTAATTTTTTGTCCCTGTGCTTATTCAGATTATTCATCATTATTGATTCTAAAAAAAAAAAAAAAAAAAAAACTAACGTCGAAAAATAATTTTTAATGTACTTAAAATGGCATTTTAAAAGTATCTTACTGTTTGTATTTATACAAAGTGCAGTTACGGTGACAGTGATTATCCAGAGGACAAAACAATTATTACAATCACCAGCGTGTCAGCGATGTCTCTTTAACGGGAGTAACAGTAGTCACTGTTACCAGTACTCTTCTGAAGAAAGGTCCTTCAATTCGCACTGAAATAATAAATTATTTTTTCCATTAAAAAATGCTTATTTTGTTTATTTTTATGTTTATTTTTACTACCAACAGTCTGGAGGACGAGTGTTATTACGACGGTGACGATTTTTGTGTTAGTCAGGAAGACATCCTGTCAGCAGATCTTCTCCCGGGAACTTTTTTACTGTCAAGTTTAAACGGAAATAAAAATGTTAAAAGTGGAGTTCAAGAAACAATCAATGGGACATATGAAGCGGCGTTCAACCAGATGAATTATCACAGGTATTATCAACTGTCATGATCTTAATCTATATTATTAAGAGCATAAGCAAAATTTTCGTGGCCAATGTATTTCTATGATAAAATGGGTTTTTATGGTTAAATTTGGTATCGTCTTGACCTAGAGTTGTGCCTTTTCAAGGCTTCATATCATTCTCACCAATAGTAAATTTACGATAATAAGTATTTAGGCTGCATTCAAAAATGGTCTATCTTTAGATACATAATTAAGAAATGACCTTGTATCTTGTGAACTATTGACATTTTTAAAGATATAAGCTCATCCCGATGTTACACTCATTGAGACCTTTCATTTGAGTACCCACATAAATTTTTCATATATTTATATATATTATATGTATGTATATATGAAAAATATATGAAAATGCATGTGGGTACTCAAATGAAAGCTCTTGATGAATGTTACATTGAAATGAGCTTATATCTTTAAAAATGTCAATAGTTAAAAAAGTACAGTGTAAATTAAAAAAAATTATTACTTAATAAAGCAAAATTTTATTTATTTATAGTTAACCAGTCACGGCAGTCACATAGTGACTGCAAGGTTGCTAGTTGATAATAATTGCGAATTTTTAGGGCTGTTAATTATTCATAAATTTAACAGGAAAAGGATGAATGAATATTTGTGTCACGGTTTTATGGCTGAAGGGATATTCCAAGACATGAGATCGATACGCATTAAACGACGTCAAGATTCAACCTCTTCAAATTCAATGCCTGATTTTTTAGGCGATGACAATGTGACGGTACATGACAAGATGTTATCTGACGAGGGTAGCAGTAAATACAAAGAATGGCTTCAAAGGTAAGTTACTTTATATTTATATTATCAGTAATATGATATTTGATTTTTAAAACCTTTTATGTTAAATCCAAAGAACTACTACTCTGAATGACGTCTACCGCCATTATGCTCCGAAAAATAAAATATCCAAGAAATTCGGAAAAAATTACGTCCACGGAATCGAAGAATTTGACGGTGAAGTAACGGGCTACGCAATGCCTGCGTCAGTTTTTCCTGATAAGATTGGTCCACACTACGATTCTTCTGATTATGGTATCTAAAAGAAGAATATATATTTATTTATTTATTTATTTAATATACTCTATTAATAGTGAATTATTCACTATTCACTAATTATTCACCAGATGACGTTATCTCTTCTCCAACTGGGCATTATTACAGTCACAATGGCCCTCCGCAGCATCATTCTTCCTCTAATCACCCTCCTCCACCACCGCATCATTCTCACCATGAGGATGTTGTCCCGGTGATTCACGAAGAACATCATTATCACGCTGCCAGCCACTTTGATGAAGAAGAATACTGGCCTAAAGCTCCACACCACAAATCCAAGGGAGATTTATCAATAAAAGATTTTTTCGAAATAGCGCTGACTGCCTTGGCATTTTTGGCCTTTGGATTATTCATCATCCAACTTCTGATGGCAATTACAGTAACTATTGATACCTAACAGGTATTGTCTTAATTATTTGACCTAAAATGTAAAATTTTTTGTTAAGAATTCCGGAACCACAACAGTTGTAACTGAAGATCCAATAAGGTTTCGACGAAACGCTTCACCGTATCACAGCAATGCAGAATTGAACGAGCTTTCTCATAGAGTTCTTCAGTCTATTGAAGCAATTATGGTTGCTAACAGTGACTCGGGTCGTTGTCTTCAGTGGACTCTATGCAGAGATAACAGACACTCTGTACAAACAGCAAGTAGTCAACGATTATGGCTACCAATTTGGAGGTATAAAATATAATATATTTCTGAAATTGACAGGCATAAGAAATTTTTTTTTAATTTTATAGCAATTAAATTATTATAAAAAAAAAAAACTAGTAGAAATTTTTGAAGGCATTTTGAATCAAATCATTTTGAATTCTTTCTAATTTTTTTTTTTTTAATGAGGGCGTATAAAAATCATACGCCCTTATGGCACCCGAGAACCATAAGGGTGTATAATAAAAATCCTATTTTTTTTTCTAAGTCCATAAAAATTTTTTAGTTTGAAGAAATTTTTTTTTTGCATTTCTTTACGTTTCATACAAAAATACGTTGATTCCCGAAAAAATAATTTTTTATACGCCCTTATGGCATCAGAGGTGGGTCCCGGGAGCCATAAGGGCGGATAAAAAAATTTTTTTTGGAAATCGACGTATTTTTTCATGAAATGTGCAGAAATGCAAAAAAAAAATTTTCTTCAAACTAAAAATTTTTTTGGACTTAAAAAAAAAAATAAAATTTTTATTATACGCCCTTATGGCATCTAAGGTGGTTCCCAGAAGCCATAAAGGCGTAGAAAATTTTCTTTTGCATTTCTGCACATTTCGGTTAAAAATACGCCGATTCCCGAAAAAAAATTTTTTATACGCCCTTCTGGCATCTGGAATGCGATATAATTAATTTTACAATACTAAAGTTAGCTGACGTTTTTAATTTTTTGATAATTTTTCATCTATTAAATTAGAACAAGAAAATATTTTTTAAAAACTGCACATATGGTTTTTCAACTTTTTTACAAATGAAACTTTTTTTTATTTTTTTTTAATGATTTTTTCACTAAAAAAAAATCGAAAAATTTTTAGATGTCGGCTAACTTAAATTTGATATCAATTTTTCAAAATTTTTTTTACACTAATAATTATATAATTATTTTATTACAGTTTGGGAACAAGTTGGATATCAGGTCAAATTTTGAAACAAAAAACATGGATTGCAATGTTTGACTCGATTAAAGCGTCAATTCTTGGACTGGGTGGATCTGACTGTTCTGCACTTTATCCGGAGTGTGATTTGCTCGGTGAAAGAACCAAGCGTCGTCGGCGAAGAAGGAAATAAGTTTTTTTTTTATCATAACTGCAAACAATTAAAAAAATTTTCTTGTTATATAAATTTAATTTTCATGCAACTAAAGTTAGCCGACATCTGTCATTTTGTGACACTGAAATCAGCTGACAACTGTCAAAATCTTTTGACTTCTGATGACAAATCAATTACAATAAAAAAAAATGCTTTTAAAAATTTCCACTGATAATTTTTTTTTAATTATCGCTTGTGGTTTTTTTTTTATAATAATTTACTTTTTGGAAAAAAATCTTAGAAATCATCATACGTCACATATCTTCAGTACATTAATTTTTAATGTAAATTAAGTTAGCCGACATTTAAAAATTTTTCGAATTTTTTTTTACTGAAAAAATTATTACAAAAAAATAAAAAAAAAATTTTCAATTGCAAAAAAACTTGAAAAACAATGCATGAAATTTTTTAAAAATATTTTTTAGTTTTAATTTAATAATTAAAAGAAAATCAAAAAATTAAAAACGTCGGCTTACTTTAGTATTATAATTTTTACATGAAGTTGTTTTCGTAAGCTCAGAAGAATACATTTTAATGACACTGAAGTTGACAATAATAATAAAATTAGCCGACATTTATGATTTTTATATTTCATTCAGTTTATCATATTATAACTATATTTTTAAAAAATTGCACTTACAGTTTTCGAAGTTTTTAACAAATAAAAGAATTTTTTTTAAATTTTTATGACATCTGTCACTTGACAATTTTTAAATTTTATTTAACAAAAAGATTATGAAAATAAAGTTAGCCGACATTTCAAAATTTTTAGAAATTTTTTGTTGAAAAAATTTCAATTAAATAATTAAAAAAAATTTTTACCTGTAAAAAACTTGAAAAACTACAATTGTAATTTTTTAGAAATATCTTTTTAGTTGTAATTTAATTAATTAAAAATATTCAGACGTCTGCTAACTTCAGTGTCATAAAAGATTTGTCCCAAAAAATTATTTTAAAAGTTATAAAATTATTATAAAAAAAATTTCACATGTAAAAATTAATGAAAATTACAAGTGAAAATTTTTAGAAGCATTTTTTTATTATAATTGATTTGTTACAAAAATTTCTAAAATTGACAGCTGACGGCTAACTTCAGTATTGTAAATTTTAACTAAAGACTGGATATGATAAACTATATTGCAGCGCCATCTAGCGACGTAAAATTAAACTTGTCAGCTATATTTTTTTTATTGTCGTTACCATTGTGGAGTATTGGGAAATCCTCCACTTGAATACGCCACCTGGCGAATCAAATATGAACTACTCTATGCAGGTCGAGTATAAACAGCTAATGTCATATAATATGCCGAAGCTGTAATTAAAAATTGTTGAAATTCTTTTTAAAATGTTAAGTAATTAATTATTGTCTATAAGCTTAGTTACTATTGAAAATAAGATCAACTTTAACACTTGACCAAAAATTTGTAATCATTGAGTTTCCTCTACGAGAAAATAAAAATAAAACTTTCTGCTGCGTATATGGGTGTAATAGCAAGTCATGACAATAAAGTTAGCCGATATCTAAAAGTTTTTAGAATTTCTTTCATTAAAAAATTAATTGAAAAAATTTCACATGTAGAAAGTTTTATAAACTATACGTGCAATTTTGTAAAAATATTTTTTTATTCTAATTTAATTGATAAAAAAATCTAAAATTGTTGAATGTCGACTAATTTTAATGTCATTAGCAAGTCTAGTAAGAACAATACAGTTTGATTTTATACTTTTCCTCCGGCAAATTCTAGTTCTGTGGTGATAAAAATAAATTTGGTGAAGATGAAGTTATAAACCGTCGATTAGCTTGGAAAATGCATTAAAAATCTGAAATGAAGTTACACAGCCCAAGAGAGTGTCCATTACATTTCATCAAAAATGACTTTATACCAATTAACATAAATATTGTTGTAATCACAAAAACAGTAATTATAAGCTGTGAATTTTAAAATACAATGTAATACGATAGGCTTACATTGCTTAAATAACTTAATAAATATTTTTGTAAAATTAAGAATCGTAATTATAGTTGCAATGTTATAACTACAGTAATAAAAATAAGTTACATGAATAATTTTTAAATAATTAAGAATTTTTATGACTGGGCTTAGTACTTGCAAATTCATGATGCTGAAAGGGACAGACATCTGTCAATTTTTAGGTTTTTTTAATAAACAGATTCTTACAAGAAAAACAAAAAATAAAAAAAAATTAACATATAGAAGTTTTAAAGAACTGAAAGTGAAACATTTCTAAAATATATTTTTTGTCTTAATTTAATTCTTTAATAAAATAAAAATTTGACACGTTATCTGCTGATTTCAGTATCATGCAAATTCACAAATTTCTTTAATTGAGATTTTTATTAATTATTTAATTTCTATTAAAAACTCGATTCTAATAAAACTTGTAAATACATGATTCAATATAAAAACACGGCAGCTGATTTAAAAAAGCGTCTTAAAGTAGTAACTGCTTCTGCCGCAAGGAGAAGCCACGCCCCCGGCTGATTTCCCAATGGTGACACTCCGAATTTAATTGTTTACATTAATTTACATGAAACACAAAATAAATATTGACAAGTATTTGATAATGTTTTCAGTATTTAATAATGATACTGAAGTTAGCTGTCAGCTGTCAATTTAAAAAATTTTTACAACAAATCAATTATAATAAAAAAATGCTTCTAAAAATTTTCACTTGTAATTTTTATTAATTTTCACATGTGTAATTTTTTAATTAAGTTTTTTTCATAATAAATTAATTGCCATAAAATTCTAAAAAAATTTTTAATGTCTGTGAACTTCAATGTCACATTCCATTCAGCAATTTTAATAAAAAAATTTTCACTCCGTAAAATATCTTAACCAAAAATTGTATGTAAAATTTCAACAATGTTTATTGTTACAAAACAAATAGATAGTGAAAATATCAGTAAACTATGTCGAACTTGTTTAAGAGAAGATGGAAAAAAAATGATTTGTCTGTTTGTTGGTCCAGCTGAGACGTCACTCGCTGCGAAATTACGATCTTTGTCTTGTTTAGAGGTAATATAATTTTTTAATAACAAAAGCAATTAATAAAATTGCTAATAAATTATTAACATTGATTCAGGTGTGGCAGGGAGATGGATTGCCGGAAAAATTATGCGACCGCTGTGTGACAAGAGCAGAGTCAGCTCTTTTATTTCGAGAGCAGTGTCGAGCGGCTGACAGAGCATTGCGACAAGCAGCAGCACGGGTAATTTTATTAATCTATTCTAAAAAAATAATTATACAATGACACTGAAGTTAGTATACGTCTAAAAATTTTTTAATTTTTTTATTAATTAAATTACAACTAAAAAGATATTTCTAAAAAATTACACTTATAGTTTTTCAAGTTTTTTACCGATGAAATTTTTTCTTTAATTATTTAATTTAAATTTTTTATGAAAATTAATTTAGCAGACATTTAATCATTTTAAGAATTTTTTTAACAAATAAATTATTGCAAAAGAAAATTAGAAAAAATAAATTGACATGTAAAAATTTTAAGAAATTAAAAATGCAATTTTTTTAAAAGTAATTTTTCAAAACAAATTTTTTTGTTAAAAAAAAAATTAAAAATTGGCCAAGACTGCAAACTTAAATTTCATAATTTTTTCAATAAAAAATTTCTAAAAATTTTGAAATGTCGGCTAACTTAATTTTAATATTATACATATGTTTATTAACTTTGATTATTATCAACAGGTTTCAGGACTCGCAAATTATACTACTGTATCAGGTTGCAAGTTGTATCAGCAGAATCACGGATTAACTCCAATTGAAAGCTCTCAGAAAACACTAAAATGCAGCGACTGTGGTGCTGTGTTTATGAACTATCAGGAATTACAAACTCACAGTCGCTTACACAATCCTTTTGGTCAAGAGGCGGGTTCTCTTTCGCACATGCATATCGTTGAAGCACAAAATCCGTACTTTAATTCAGATACTTCAATTTCTTCGTCGGTAATTGACAATAATCATGAATCAATTATAAATTTAAGTAGACCCAGCCCATTGCCAGCAGCAGAATTATCAAGAAAAAATGACAGACCAGCATGCGCTCTTCATTGCTCTCTCTGTAACCACACATTTCCTGACAGAAATCAGTTGATCAGTCACAATTTATCTCACTGTGCTAATAACGAAGACACTTCTTGCGACAGCATAGAAATTGGAGATGATTCTAATCCGATTGCGGAAAATTTGAGTTTCCAAGCGATTGATCTTGCTTATCCGCGACATAATCCATCAATTGACTTCAACTATTCCGAAAATTTAAACCTTGCGTCAGCTGATCCAACAACTAACAATTTAGTCAGTACAAATTTGGAGATACAAAATTCTTCCTCTAATTTATCAGATCACATAATTTCCTTCCCGAGATTTTCTGATCAACTTAACGATCAAGCTCTGAACAATGAGGAAAATTTAGCAAGTAATGGGAATTTGCCTGTACAAATAAATTCTGAACACGAGGTTGATAAAAAACACAAATGCTTGACATGCAATAAAACTTTTGCGCAAAAGTCGAAATTAAAAACTCACGAATTGTCCCATACTGGCGAGAAACCATTTCGATGTGTCAATTGTGACAAAGCTTACACTTCAAAGAGTAAATTAAACGCTCATGTGAGATTACACACGGGATCTAACGTTCATCGGTGTGATGTTTGTCAAAAAACTTTTTCTTATCCTTCTTATTTGGTAGAACATTTAAAAACTCATAGTATTAATAATTCAAATGTTAATAATAAAAATGAGATTAAAAATAATGGAAATGCTGATTTGAATTCAGAAAAATTTGAGTGTTCAATTTGTGGTAAAAAATTTCGTATAAAAAAAAATTTACGGCTGCATTTGAAACTACACAGTGGAAAAGATTTATTTAACTGTGAAATTTGTGATAAAGTATTTAGTCAAAAATATAATCTTAAAGTTCATATGAGAATTCACAAGCGAATAAAAATCCACAAGTGCGAGTATTGCAGCAAGTCTTTCAGTGAAAAGGGTAATTACAAAGAACACTTGAGAATACACACAAAAGTTAAGCCATTTGTGTGTAAATTATGCAATAAAGCTTTTTCACAATCTAGTCACTTAAAAAATCATGAAGCTTCTCATGACAATCAACGACCTTATCAGTGTCGATTGTGCGGTAAATGGTTTAAACTGTCATCACATTTGAAAAGACACGTTAATTTACATACTTCAGTTAAAAACTTCAAATGTATGCAGTGTGATCAAATGTTTACTCAGGCCTTCAGTCTTAAAAGACATTTAAAAAAGCATAATGATGTTACTTAATTTTTTTTTTATTGCATACAATTGTTAAAAATTTTTTAACTACATTTTTAAGCAGAATATAAATTTTTATAAGAAGAAAAAAATATTTTTCTAATCAAAGAAAAATTTTTTTTTCAGTATTTAATAATTAAGCAAAGTATTTTTAATAATTTCAAGTCCTTCTCTAAGTTGATCCTCTTTGATAACCAAAGGCGGAGAAATTCTTAAAAATTGTCCATGAGCGGGTCGCGACAGTACACCATTGTCTCTCAGTCTTAAGCAAACATCCCACCCATTTGCAAACTCTTTATTAATTTGGATTCCACAAAGTAATCCCCGTCCTCTGAATTCACTAGCAATGTCTTTTGGAATCTTCTCCAACTCTTCTTTAACTATTTTTCCGAGTCTTGCAGCATTTTCCGCGAGTTTTTCTTCTTCAAGGATTTTAACCGCCTCTAGAGCTACGGCACAAGCCAAAGGACCTCCTCCAAATGTACTTCCATGGGAACCAGCGTCCAGGTGAGAAGTTATCTATTATTTAAAGTAAGTAAAATCTTAATATTAAATTACATGTTCTATATTATTGAGAATTTCAAGGTTTCATTTCATTCTCACTGATAGTCAATTTATTATGATAAGTATTTCTCGTGAAATATTGACATTTTTAAAGACATAAGCTCATCCCGATGTTACACTCATTGAGACCTTTCATTTGAATACCCACATCATTTTTTCATATATACATATATATATAAATATATAAAATATATGAAAAATTGATGTGGGTACTCAAATGAAAGCTCTTACCGAGTGTTACATTGGGATGAGGTTATATCTTTAAAAATGTCAATATTTAAGAAAGTAAAGCGCAATTTAACAAGATATAAGATACATAATTAAGAAATGACCTTGTATCTTGTGAACTATTGATATTTTTAAAGATATAAGCTCATCCCGATGTTACACTCATGAAGACCTTTCATTTGAATACCCACATCATTTTTTTATATATTTATATATATTATATATATATGTAAATATGAAAAATGTATGTGGGTACTCAAATGAAAGCTCTTGATGAGTGTTACATCGATATGAGTTTGTATCTTTAAAAACGTCGATAGTTAAAAAAGTACAGTGCAATTTAACAAAAGTCATTATTTAATAAAGCAAAATTTTTGTTTATTTATAGTCCCCAAGTCACAGCTTTCATATAGTGACTGCAAGTTTGCTAGTTTAATTTAACAATTAATAATACTAAACTTATTTACCTCATTAGATGCAAGAGCTCCAGATACTGGGTATATTCCGCCGGAAAGAGCTTTACCCAGAACTAAAATATCAGGTTTTTGGTTCTCATAATCGACAGCTAGTCGGTGCCCAGTTCTACCGAGTCCTGTTTGGACTTCATCAGCAATCCAGAGAACATTGTACTTGGTACATAAATCTCTTACACCTTTCAAGTAACCATCCTACTCAAAAGACAAAAAAATAAGTAAATAAATAAATATATCAAATATTGATATATATTATTTATAAAAAATTACTTTAGGAATTTTAACTCCAGCCTCGCCTTGAATAGGCTCCATCATAAAAGCGCAAACATTGGGATTATTTTTCAAGGCTTCTTCCAGCGCCGTCAAATCATCGTAGGGAATTTTTTCAAAGTTAGGTACAAAAGGTCCAAAGTCCGTGAAACATAAAGGCTCAGTGGAGGCTGAAGCTGCTGCTATTGATCTACCCCAAAAATTATTTTTAGCAAACAATACTGTTGCTTTATCTTTCGGTATTTTCTTAATGCGATAACCCCAGCGCCTCGCTAATTTTATTGATAAATCTCCGGCTTCAACTCCTGCAAATAAAATTTATTTATAGAAATAATATTTTATTTTTAAATTTTAATAAAAAAAAAAAAATTGGATTTTTTACCAGTATTCATCGGGATAAATTTATCAAATCCGAATAGTCGTGTCAAATATTCTCCCAGCTCACCATGCAGCTCCGTAAAAAATGCTCTTGAAACGTGATGTAATTTACCACATTGATCTCTCATTACTTTAACTAATCGTGGATGGCAGTGACCTTGATTGCAGGTCGAAAACCCCGCGAGAAAGTCATAGTATCTTTTATTGTCAATGTCCCACAAAAATGCACCCTCACCTTTAGCTAAAACCACCGGTAAAGGTTTAAAGTGCGGACCGGCAAACTGTTCATCCCGTTTAATTATCTCTTGTTGCGCTGTGCTGATAAATCGGTTTACTTGTTTTGCATCTCGAGATCCCGAAATTATGCAACGCTTCAAAGACTGCATTGTTTTATTTAAACTAGTAATTATATATTTTATTATATTTAAATTCGAATAAATTGTGTGGCCCGAGTTCAATGAGTATCTGAGCTTCTTATTGATAAAGGCTTTTATTTATAGCATTTCCCAAGTATATCTCAATTGTTTATATGAAATTATATTTTCGTAGATAATAAAAGTACAGATTAAGATTACACATTAAACGCATCGAAATTATTGATATTTAAGATATTTAAGATACCCCGATTGATTAAAAAATTTCTTCACCAGGCGCCTGATTGTCAACAGTAATTATCTTTGATCAATATATTTTATCGAAAATTTAAGATTTTATCTTTTGCTTGATTTTTTACAATCTATCAACAATTAGGTTGCTGGATAAATAATAAATAAGTCTTACATCATTTAAAAATATTTATTTATTTATGTATATATTTGAGCGTCGTATTTCATAGATTTGATTGTGGCATTAAAGGGAATAGCCATTGTGAGGATCGAAAAAATAAATGATTTTCGGGAATTTTTTTGACTGAGATAATAAAGGAATTTGGGGATCGGTTTTTTTTTTGTTTTATAAAGTATACATTGAAGATCATTCTTTTAAATTTTGATTAAAAAATATCATATTGTTACAAAGTTATAAGCATTTTTTACGGAGCATTTACCATAAAAAATTTCGTGAAAGAAAAAAATAAAGATCTTGATAGCTTTTTTGCCTTCAAAAGTTGGAATAAATTTTGGCTATCATGTTTTAGCATAAAATTTTTATTTTATCTTTTTTTGATGTTTTTGATATATTTTTTTTTTCAATTGTTCTTAGTAGAATCTTGAATTATATAATTTATTATAATTTTTTCGAAAATTATGATACTCAACTTTTTTTTTTTTTTTAATTTATAAATTTTTTTGAAAATTTGTTAAAATTGTGATAATTAATTTTTTTAAAATTGTTCATTTTTTAATGTATTTTTCGAAAATACAATACAATGCATTGATAGAAAATAATTAAGGATCATTTTAAGCACAATTTTTGCGATAATTTGGAGTTGAAAAATTTTTGGTAAATATTTTCAACTAGTCACAATTTTAATTTTAATTTTTTGAATGAAATTCCTATTTAATTTTTTTCGATATATTAAAAAAAAAAAAAAATGAACAATTAAAAAACAAAATTGATTATCACAATTTTCGAAAAAATTATATAATCCAAGATTCTACTGAGTATAATTCAAATTACACGGGATTTTTTTTTCGGACTATATCGTGTAATCTTACGCAGTATAACTAGAAAAATTACTTGGTCAAATCGGAGATTACACTGAGTATAATCCAAAAATAATTTAGTATAATCTGGATTATATTTGATATTATCTGAAATTTTTTCTCACCACAGATAATACTGATTATAATATAGATACATATTTTTGAATGTATAAAACCTTGATTTAATAAATTTTTTTTTTTTTTTAAATTTCACAGTGGCTATCCCCCTTCATTTTATCATCCTGGTAAAAAAAAAAATAATAGTAATAAATGACCACTCTTAACAGTTCTTGAATTATAAACAACAATACTTTAAAGATGATAGTAGTACCCTAGTCAACTAACAACTTGTTATGAAAATACTTAATAAGATATTCTCTTTAAAAAAATATAAATTTATAAAGAGCAATATACTGAACTGGTAAATGCATGAATGATTAAAGACTAAGAATAACTTTCGACATAATTTCACAGCATTCATGAATTTGTCTCTCAGTAATAACAAGAGGCGGTGCAAGTCGAATTATATGACCATGAGTCGGCTTGGCAAGTAACCCGTGTTCTTTAAATTTCAGGCAAATATCCATAGCGTCAAATTTTTTATCAATTACAATTGCGTTGAGGAGACCTTTGCCCCTCACCAAAGTCACAATATCTTTAGGTAATTTATTCAACTCCTCTCGCAGAATCACGCCAAGTTTTTGGGCATTCTCGGCTAATTTTTCTTCTTCCAGTACTTTTACCGCTTCCAGGGCGATCCGACACCCCAGAGGATTTCCACCGTAAGTGGAGCCGTGTTCTCCAGGTTGAATACTCAGCATCACTGGGTCGTTGGCCAGCACTCCGGAGACCGGGTAAACGCCACCGCTCAAAGCTTTTCCTAGAATTAAAATATCTGGCTTGACATTTTCATGATCAACAGCTAGACGTTTTCCAGTTCTTCCTAGCCCTGTTTGTACTTCATCAGCAATCCACAATACATTGTACTTTGTACACAACTCTCTTACACTTTTTAGATAACCGTCCTGCAATTAATAAAAAAATTAAATTCCAAGCAAATGATAAATTACTAGATAAATATTTAATAAGATATGAAATTTTTGATAAGAATATTAAAATTCCGTGCAATTATTATCAATTTTGAGATAAAATAATTTTTAAATTGCATAAAATATAATTATTTAATTTCTTACTTTAGGAACAACGACACCAGCTTCACCTTGAATTGGTTCAACCATAAAAGCACACACGTGAGGATCCTTGAGTTTTTTCTCAAGTGAAATTAAATCATTGTAAGAAACTATCTCAAATCCAGACATAAATGGACCAAACCCGGAGTAACAAGTCGGATCAGTGCTAGAAGATACTGCACTCAAAGTTCTTCCCCAGAAATTATTCTCAGCGAATATTATCTTAGCACTATTGTCTGGAATTTTTTTGACTTTGTAAGCCCACTTACGAGCTAATTTACAAGCTGTTTCACCTCCTTCGACTCCAGTATTCATCGGTAGCCATTTATCATACCTGTTACAAAATAAATCAATTAGTAATTAGGTAAAAAAAACCCAGTCATTGACACTTCCAATTTTATTCTAATTAAAAAAATAAAAAGCCGACTGAACCTTCTTTATCAAAGTTTTCTCAGGGCTAATTGATGTCGCTAGCAGCTTTGAGTTTTTTTAATTGTTAATAACAAATTGAAATTTTCTATTTAAATCGACTTTTCTCGATAAATTTTTAAATAAATAAATAAAAATGTTCTCAAAAAACCAATTATCTAAAAATTTATAACTCAAAAATTATATTTACTAATTTATCAGAGTTGATTTGTTTTTTTTTTTTTTTTTTTTTTTTTTTTTTTTTAATTCAAACAAAATTGCAAGTGTCAATAACTGGGTCTTTTATCTTATTACTAATTGATTTATTTTGGAACAGGTATGATAATTAAAAAAAAAAAAAAAAACAAATCAACTCTGATAAATTAGTAAATATAATTTTTGAATTATAAATTTTAAGATAATTGGTTTTTTGAGAACATTTTGTTTTTTTAGTTAGAATAAAATTGCAAGTGTCAAAAAACTAGGCCAGTATCAAAAACTGGGACTTTTACTTTAAATTAAATGAAAATAAAGTTAGCCGACATTTCAAAATTTTTAGAAATTTTTTTTTTTTTAATTTCACTTAAAAAATTAAAAAAAAAAAATTGTCACATGTAAAAAACTTGAAAAAATATAAGTGCAATTTTTTATAAATTTCTTTTTAGTTGTAATTTAATTAAAGAAATTTTTAGACGTCTGCTAACTTCAGTTTCATTAAATTGATTGTAGAAAAATTTGGAAAAAAAAAAAAAAACTTACCCAAACAATTTTGTTATAAATTCCTCAAACTCGCCAAGAACATCCGAGTAAAAAGCCCGTGAAGTCAAAGTTAACTTTTTACCTTGCTCTAGCATGGCTTTGTAAATTCTTGGGTGACAATGTCCTTGATTAACTGCCGAATAAGCGCTCAAAAAATCATAATAGCGCTTACCCTCCATATCCCACATAAAAACACCTTCTCCTCGGCACAGCGCAACAGGTAGCGGATGATAATTGTGAGCACCATATTTGTCTTCGCGGTCAAACACTTGTTGCGATGTAATACTTCGTTTTAAATTTAATTGAACTATTTTTAAATTATTTCCGTACCGTAAGCCAGATTTAAAAGCAGCTACGATAGGTTTCATTTTAAAAATTTATACGTTAAATTTGCAAATCCCGTTTAATTAACAGCTCAACATATTATAATTTTATAAATTTATGACTCACTTACAGTTATAAATTTAACTTATTTATTTAACAAGTTTGGATAACGATAAGTAGTGAATTGAAGAGTAAATTTAGTACAGATTTATTACAACGGTTACGAGAGAACTGATGCATCCCCGGTGGTATTGTTTGGTTATTGATTATTTCTCTTTTGTGTATTCCCAGCTGAAAAAGGCCGGTATTTTCACCGTTAAGATATCGTATCGCAACTATTTATCTATTTACTGGAAAAAGGAAATGTAAAAATGAAAAAGGTTGCGTCATACTTGTGTATTATGTATTTAAACTTAAAGAAAAACTTCTATAGTTGTAGCGAATGTGCAAAAAATTATTTTTAAACTAGTAATAGTCACAGGACCGGTTCTATTTTCGTCCTTTCACTTTGCAAAAAAATTAAAAGTCTCGTCGCGCATTTATAAAAATAATTTCTATTAAATTAAATTGGCGCGCTAAATTTAAAGACTAAAATTTTGTTCAATGATTGGTAATTATATATATATATATATATATATATATATATATATATATATATATATATATATATATATATATATATATATATATTTTTTTTTTAATTACTTTAAAGCAATAATTGCATAGCAACGTGGTGATAATACCGGATCAAAAAGACGTACAACAGATGCTTTAGAGCATTTACCACTCTTTTGTAAATAAATTACCCGGTCTAAAACTAAAGCCGACTCAATTAAAGAAGCTAAATAAACTCTCAAGTATTGAAAAGCATTCATTTTCCATTCTCGATCGGCATAAGCTCGATGTAATTTATCTAAATCTTTAGTAGAAGGAATTTGATTTTGTTCAAGTCCAATTTTCTTCAAAGCCCAAGTTGCGTAAGTGGGAAAGTCTTCTGTAGGAGCACCTCTGCCTACTCTAGAGTTGGGAATCCCTGGAGAAAGAATAATAAATATAAATATTATTTATTATAGTAATATTAATATGATTATAATAAATACTAATACCCTGGCAGTCACTATGTGACTGCCGTGACTTGTCAACTATAAGTAAGTAAAATTTTGCTTTATTAAATAATGACTTTTGTTAAATTGCACTGTACTTTCTTAAATATTGACGCTTTTAAAGATATAAGCTCATTCCGATATTACACTCATCAAGAGCTTTCATTTGAGTACCCACATGCATTTTGATATATTTTTCATATATACATATATATAATATATATATAAATATATGAAAAAATGATGTGGGTATTCAAATGAAAGGTCTTGATGAGTGTAACATCGAGATGAGCTTATATCTTTAAAAATGTCAATACTTCACAAGATACAAGGTCATTTCTTAATCATGTATTTAGAGGTAGAGCATTTTCGAATACAGACTAAAAACTTATCACAATAAATTGACTATCGGTGAGAATAAAATGAAACCTTGAAAAGGCACAACTCCAAGTCAAGACTTTTCCAACGATATCAAATTTAACCATAAAAACCGATTTTATCATATAAATACATTGGCCACAAAATTTTGCTTATTCTCTTAATAATATAAATGATTGTAGTAAATATTACATTTTTACCTAAAGATTGAAAAAGTACTTGAAGTAATGACCGGTAAAATAAAGAAGGAGAATACGGTTCAGATTTTTTAGACACTCTTTCGACTGATTGTTGAGCAAGCATGCGTGCATTTTTCGTGAATTTACAATTTTTAGTTAAACATTCCTCGGTTAAATGATAACAGCATGAAACAACGCAAAGAGTATTAAGACTCGGAGAATTTAAAAATCCTTTTATCATTGCTCCAGCCAATGATCCACAAGTATGTAGTCCAGCAAGAAGATAATTATCCTGACCATTATAGTCTGGAAGTGACGACTTTATTAATTCTGAGTAGTCTGTTGATTCATCTATGTAATTGATTGAATGCTGGACCTGAAATAGAAAAATTAGTTTAAAAAATTGGGCATTTATTTATAACTGATACTTATGACTTTATAAAAATAATACTACCAGAGGATAAGACTTGTGTGTTTTTTTTAATAGTAATTTTTGTCTACTGATTGCACTTTTGTGTCTTGATTCACATGAATCAATAGCAACAACTGGGATTTTGTAATTTTCATACAAACTTGTACCTAGGTAACCCTTACCAGCTCCAACGTCAATTACTAAACTCGAATTTATTTTTGACAAATATCCAATAACTTTTGTCAGAACTTCAATTTCATAATTTTTTTTATCCTTCATAAAGTTTTGTTTTATTTTACTATTATTGTCATTATTTTTGTTACAAAATTCATTCCAGCTGAATTTATTATCAGATAAAATATATAAATCTTCAAGTTTTAAAACATGAGGATTATTTTTTAAGTTTAAATAATTAATTTTCTCAATAAAATTTTTTAATTCACAATTTTCATTTATAAGACTGTAGTCAGTCAAATTATAATTTATTTTTTCCAGTTCTTCTAGCTCGTTTTTCAAAGCGACGGGTAAACATTTTTCCCAAAGATTGTCAGTAATGAAATCAACCAAATGACAATTGATTAAATCTTCGTACTTATCAATAAAAGATAATATTTCGACAAACAATTCATCGTAGCAATCCATTTTAAAATGTTTTGATAGAAGATTATAAAAATATATATAATACAATTTTTTGAAATTAAAAATCGAGTTTTTCAGCTTCTGGGTAAGCTGAATTAATTTTCGCTAGCGAACAAAGTTTCGTAAATTTAACTTTAATATTTTCTAAGCCTTGTTCAATATCAAAAGTTTCATCATTGTCTTTAGGAAACTTCCTGATCTCATCTTTCAATTTCTTGGCTTGTCCCAAAACTTTGGCAGAAAAATTTTTTTCATGCAGACAATATTCAATTACTCCACTGTAGTATCCTAATTGAGCTGCTAAAACACTAGCTCTGTGATATCCCAGATGATAGCCTTTTAATAATTGATTTTTACCCGCTTCAACTCCTTCATAAAAACCAGATTTTTCGGCAATGTCCTCAGCTAGTAGTAAATTTTCAAAAACCTCATTTACATCGACATTGTCATTGTCAGACATGATTGTCTCATCTAGAATAAATAAATAATTTTTAATATTTTGTATAAATAAATTATACTGACGTTAGCTGACAACTGTCATTTTTTTGAACTTATAACAAATCAATAATAATAAAGAAATGCTTCTAAAAATTTTCACCAATTTTTTTCAGTTATGAAAATTAATTTAGCATATGTTTGATAATTATAAGAATTTTTTTAACAAATAAATCGTGGCAAAAAAAAATTGACTTATAGAAATTTAAAAAAATTAAAAATACAATATTTCAAAAATAATTTATTTGTTAAAAAAAATAAAAAATAATCAAGTGACTGCTAACTTTAATGTCATTTTTCAATTATTATTTTTTAAAAATTGCATTTTTTAATTTTTTTTTTTAATTTCTACATGTCAATTTTTTCTTTGCTTTTTTTTTGACCATAATTTATCTATTAAAAAATTCTAAAAATTATTAAATATCTGCTAAATTAATTTTCATTTAATTTTCACACGTGGAATTTTTAATTAAATTTTTTTCATAATTATTATGATACTAAAGTTAGCTGTCAGATGTCAATTTTAAACATTTTTACAACAAATCAATCATAATAACAAAATGCTTCTAAAAATTTTCAGTTGTAATTTTTATTAATTTTCACATATAGAATTTTTTAATTAAATATTTTTCGTAATAATTTAATCGTCATAAAATTCTAAAAAAATTTTTAATGTATCTCAATTTATGAAAATAAAGTTAGCCGACATCTAAAAATTTTTGTAATTTTTTCTATTAAAAAATTATTACAAAAAAATTAAATGAAAATTAAGCTAACTTTATTATTATTGTCAACTTCAGTGTCATTAATAATTTCATTGCTAAAAGATTCCATGACATTAAAGTTAGCAGTCACTTGACAATTTTTTAATTTTTTTTTTAACAAATAAATTTGCTCCAAAAAATTATTTTAAAAAAATTCCATATGTAGTTTTTTGAAATTTCTAAATGTCATTTTTTTGCCATAATTTATTTGTAACAAAAATTCTTAAAATTATCAACTATCAGCTGAGTTAATTTTCATAAAAGTTCTAAAAAAATTTCTAATGTTTGTCAACTTCAGTGTCATATACATAAGAATTTGTTTTTAGTTATTTTTAAATTTTCTTACCTTGTTTAAGATAACGCATTGATGTAATTTTCAATTGGATCTCAATAATTATTAATTATTATTTTTTCAATTAACAATTATTTATTTAGATTCACAAAAATCAACATGTATTTTTTTTTTTAAAGGTTATGTCAACGGACCCGTATCTCCCAGTTGCGGTACCTTTAACCACGTCCTTTATTTTTTATTTATTTTGTATTTTAAATAAAAAAAATTAATTATTCTTTGAATTTTTATAAAACTTTTTGTTTGTTTACAAAAAAATTAATGAAATATCATTTAAATTCAAGTAGTAAAATATTTTTTAAAATTCATTTTGTTAATTTTGACATTGTCATAACAATAAATAAAAATTTCAAAACTAAAATTTATTCAAATTATCATTAAGTGACATCTGTCGGATATTTTGACAGTATTTGCAACAGCAGCGCATCTACTTAAAAAAACTCAACTAAACACTGTCATATGATCGGATTTTCACGAGATTATTGGGTTAGGACCAAAATTAATAAAAAATTTATCCAACTTAACAATTTCGTATTATTAAATTAATTATAAAATAAGTAAAATGTTAAAAATAGTATTAACTCTCTGCACACTTGCATCTGGTATGTACATATTAATTAAGTAATTTATTTGTTATTTACTTGATAATTATATCGAGTAACAATCACAAGTTGACGTTGATTATTGATTGGGTGTGGCATTTATTTATTTATTTTCACTACTACTTGTCATAAATTATCCAAAAAATATTATTTATTTGTAGTTTACTGTGATGGAGATTTTGTAATATTACACAGTCCAGAAACTGTGAAGTTCAAGGGTACCGATCCAGTTAATCAGACCCTGTTGAAGGAAGTCTTTACAGGTATCTTAGGATACACTGTCAGAAAGGTATTAATAATTAATTAATTAAGTAAATAATCATTTTATTAATTACTAGCAAATAAAATTTTGCTTCATTAAATAATGACTTTTGTTAAATTGCACTGTACTTTCTTAACTATTGATATTTTTGAAAATATAAGCTCATCCCGATGTTACACTCATCAAGAGCTTTCATTTGATTACCCACATGCATGTTTTATATATTTTTCATATATACATATATATAATATATTACAAATATATGAAATATATCAAAAATTCATGTGGGTACTTAAATGAAAGCTCCTGATGAGTGTAACGTTAGGATGAGCTTAGATCTTTAAAAATGTCAATAATTGACAAGATACAAGGTCATTTCTTAATTATGTTAAATTGCATTGTACTTTCTTGAATATTGACGATTTTAAAGATATAAGCTCATCCCGATATTACACTCCTCAAGAGCTTTCATTTGAGTACCCACATGCATTTTGATATATTTTTCATATATACATATATATAATATATATAAATATATAAAAAAATGATGTGGGTACTCAAATGAAAGGTTTTGATGAGTATAACATCGGGATGAGCTTATATCTTAAAAAATGTCAATAATTGACAAGATACAAGGTTATTTCTTAATTATGTGTCTAGAGATAGAGAATTTTCGAATGCAGCCTAAATATCTACCATACTAAATTGAATATCGGTGAAAATGATATGAAACCTTGAAAAGGCACAAATTTAAGTCATGACCTTTGCAATGACACTAAAAAAACCGATTTTATCATCTGACTATCCTGAAAATAAAATTTTCCTTATTTTCTTCATAATATAAATTATTATTTTAATTTTCATTGCAGCGTCATCAGTGGCAAGGAGTAGATATAACAGACCCATTTAATCCACCCGAAGCAGTGGTCAGTATAGCGGTTGAAGGTGTTGACTCATTGGATTCTCCACGTGGTCAGCGCTTCCCTCTGATCGTCGACGAAGTAGAAGAAACAACCTGGCAAGCAGTAAGTCGTCGGCTGGGTGGACGGGATAATAATAATACTTTAGTAAGAATTTGTGTAGGAGACGGTATCAATGCTGTAAGTTGGTCTATTTTTTATTAAAATATTAATTGAGCAAAATTATTAATTCTTTTAATATAATGATAGTTGGGTCAGTCAGCGTTGGGAGAGTTAAAGCCGATCGCCATTGACGAGTCATCAGTTAAATTTTTAGATCCAAAGATCGAAGAAGACCGAAAATTCATCGAAGAAATTCAACTGCTCCGAGCAATAGCTCAACATGTTCCTTCAACAGTTACTGCTAATTCCAAGCCTGACATTTACTGGTTGGTGGTGTCTGGGTTGCAGCCTCTGATTGAATTGCATGGAAAAAATTCTCAAACTGTTCAAGAAGCTTTCAATTTACTTAACCGCGTGCTCGATGATATTTCGAACGCTTTTATTGAGGTGTACAACGGTGACGTTGTCATTGCTGCTTTCACAAATGACGCCAACAAAGTGAGAAATACCAGATCTATTGAGTCTTTACGACTTCGTCGGGCAGAGCCTGTGGTAATTATTTTAAAAAAATTTTTTCCGTCTATTTTTTTTCGATTATCACTTAATTTATCGATTGAAAAAAATTTTCCAGTCCTCCGAAAGCTCAGCGAGCTCAGAAAAACCTAAAGATTCAACTTCTGCTCCACTTACGACCACATCGGTATTTATTTTTGAATAGTTATTAAATAAGTCAATTAGCATAAAGTAAAATTAAAAATTAAGTAAAAAAAATGATGATAAAACAAATAGCCATTTTAAATGTTATAAATAACGGCATGAGTGAGCACAAATCTAGTAACGCTTCATCAAACATAGATATATAGACGTATTTATAAACCCCTAAAGCTTAAGTACTAACACTTGTAACTCCTTTCACGTAACACATTTTATAGAATGAGGAAACGATGGAAGATAAATTGAATGCCGAAGAAACTGAAAGTAATAAAGGTGTAAGTGAAAATACTAACCAACCCATAAGTACAACCGAATTAAATACTAACACTAACGAACACAGTAATGATTCGTCGGATGAATTGAACTATCAACACGAGGTTCAATCAATGACTGGTCAAGTTGATAAACCAGTTGAGGTACTGACGTCATAAATGTCCTTACATTACGTTTTTTTTTATTACCAAAAAAATATTTGTTTACATATCTTGGCGTTACTAGTCAACTTTCTGCACTTTTACTTTATTTTTCATGCATGAGGAATGTATTTACGTAATTTATCCCTGAGTTTATTTTTAAAAATTATTTTTAATTTGTACACGGAAAAAACAAAATTACACTGCATATCCTTCCACGTTATACTCAGTGTTATCTGTGGTGAAAAAAAAAATCAAATATAATCCAGATTATACTAAATTATTTTTGTATTATACTCAGTGTAATCTCCGTTGTGACAAAGTAATTTTTCTGGTTATACCGCGTAAGATTACACAGGATATAATCCGAAAAAATAACTCGGATAATTTGAATTATATTTGATATCACCTGAAATTTTTTTTTCATCACAGATAACACTGAGTTAAACATGGGAGAATATTCAGTGTAATTTTGTTATTTCCGTGGATAATTTATTAGTTAAAAAAATTTTTTAAATTGTCAATTTCAATATCATAATTTAAACAAAATGAAAAAAATTTTTTTTTGACAAATAATATTTATATTTATTAATTATAAATTAGTACATGGCAGTTTTTAATACTCGATAAAAAAAATTGATTTGTTTAAAAATAAAAAAAAAAACTGTGTATATTGTATTTTTTTTTTTTTTTTTTTTTTTTTTTTTTTTTTTAGTTGAAAGACGTTAATCTGGCTAAAAATACTCAGCCAACTATCCGGTTATCTTCAATATCTTCTTGTGGTTCAGTATCATCTTTGTCTTCTCTCTCATCGCAATTTGCAGTAAGTATTAGTTTCCTACACAATGACTGATTTATTAGCTGTAAAAGTACACAAACAAAATTTATTCATCTAATAATTTTTTTTTTTTTTTTTTTTTTTCTACATAAAAGTTGCGATCGCGGATATGGATCCGGGACGCGATTCAATAATTTACAGAATGACTTCAAACAGAATGAAGAAGGATAACTAAATGTAGGTTTAATATTTAAAGCTATTAAGTAAAGATAATGAAATATAAACTGTTATCATTTGAAATACGTTTTAAAGTGTTAAAGAATTAGTTGAACTTATTTTTAATTATTATTCCAATGTATGTTGAGTGACTTGTGCGTGCTAGAATAGAGCATCTTGTATAATATGATTATGATCTAGCATTCTATCTAATCCAGTATTTATCAAGAAATACATACAGTTGTAAAAAAAAAAAAAAAGTTTAATGTTGTAAGTTGTAAAAATAAAATATTAATTATGTGATTATGTATTCATAATCTTAATAATATATTATCAATTGAAAATAGATTTAACTGTAATAGAAATCCAAGAATTAAAATTAAATATATATAATTTTAAAATTTATGTCAGGGTCCATTATTTTTTACATAAATTACCGAAAATATATATACGTGTGTATTAACTCATTTTTAAATTCTCAAGTAATCAATCAATTAAAACAAGTTTGTCCCTACCATTAACTAAACTTTCACTTGAAGTTGAATAACAAAAACGAGGAAAAAAAAATATGCAACACGTGCTGATAATATAGATTAACGCGAAGATGATATTTAAGTCAGTTGTTCGTCAAACTTGTTAATGACAACAAGTCTTTGTTACTACCTACCACCTAGAACAAACAATGACGCAACTTATATTAAAAATTATATTATTTTTATATCTTTACGGAATATCTTCGAGTTCATTCAGATCCACAAGGTTTGAGACAGTTAAAAATATTAGTAATCATTCTATTCCGACCAAAAAAGAAATTATTGGCGGGCAGTGGCATCCGTGTTACAGAAATTGTGATGATAAAATTAAGCGCACCTGTAAATATACTTTTGTACTCAAGCAGTACACTTCAATGAGTTACGCGTGTCATGATTGTCCTTTTAATAAGGAGGATTGCTTTTTAAATGGGTGCATTACTGCTGGTGGACATGTTCGGCCTGTTACTGTTGCTAATCACATGTTACCCGGACCAAGTATTCAAGTATGTATTTCTTCTTTTGATTTATTATTAATTTATTAAATTTTTTTTTTTGCTTTTTAAATATTTTGAATGTGTAATTTTAATTTTTTTAATCCTAAAATTGATTACACTTAAATTAGCAGACACGAGATAATTTTTTTTGAAAAATAAATTAGGTTTAGAAAATTATTTAAAAAAAATTTTTAGAGCTTCTAAAAATGGAATTTTTCTTGCTATAATTTATTGATTAAAAAATTCTTTTTAATTATCAAATGTCTCTAAATTTTAGGAACATAAAAATTGTCATTTATTTATAATCCTGAAATTCACAGACATTTAAAATTTTTTTGATGTTTTTTTATTAATTTAATAAAACCCAAAAAAATATCTTTTATTTTTTTTTAAATAATTGTTTCAATAAAAAAAAAAATTATCAGATGTCTGATAATTTAATTTACTATTTAATTTATAATCCTGAAATTAGCAGACTTTTAAAATTATTTTTATTAATTAAATAAAACCAAAAAAAAATATTTTTTCAAAAATAGCTTTATTTTTTTTTTAAATAATTTTTTTAATAAAAAAAAATCCCAAAAATTTAAATATTTAATTTATAATCGTGGAATTAGCAAACATTAGAAATTTTTTTTAATTTTTTTTTTTATAAATTAAATAAAACCCAAAAAAATAATTTTTTATTTTTTTTTAAATAATTTCTTAATAAAAAAAAATTTTTTAAATTGTCAGATGTCTGGTAATTTAATTTGAATATTTTTTTAACAATCTTTCAATTATTAGACAATTTTTTTTAAATTAATGAAATTAATTATAAAAAAAAAAAAAAAAAAAAAAACAATTTTTTAAAAATAGCTTTTTATTTTATTTAAAATAATTTTTTTAATAAAAAAAAATTCTAAAAGTTGTCTGGTAATTTAATAAAAATAATTATTTTTTAATAAACCAAACTAATAATTTTTTTTTCAATAGATATGTGAAGGAGACACAGTAATAGTAAATGTAATAAATAATTTTGCAAGTGATTCGGCGACAATACATTGGCATGGTATCCATCAAGTAGACACACCATTCATGGATGGTGTACCATTTATTACACAATGTCCAATATTACCTCATAATAACTTTGTTTATAAATTTAATGCATCACCTGCTGGTACCCACATTTGGCACTCACACATCGGTAAATAATAATTAAAATAAAATATTAACATCTAATTTAAAATTAAAATAAAATAATTAAAAATTTATCCTCAAGGATTCGAAGAAGCTGACGGACTTTACGGTAGTTTAATTGTGAGAAAACCCAACGATCCATTAAAAAAATACTACGACAATGACTTAGCTGAACACGTTATGACAATTTGGCATTGGTATGAAATGTCCACAGTGTATAAATTAGCGACTGTGCTTCATAGATACTCAAAAGTCTACGGCTATAGTTTTTTAATCAATGGTTTGTCCTCCAAAGCAAAGTATATTTCGCAAAACACGTCTTACGAAACGCCTAAAGAAATATTTCACGTAAACGAGGTAAATTATTTAATTATTTTCAAGAAAATTACTGTCACGTGTCAGCTACGCAAACTAAGATTTTTTTTTCCTCCAGGGAAAAAAATACAGATTCCGCGTAATGTTTAATAGTCCCATATATTGTCCAGTTCAAGTATCCGTGGACAATCACCAGTTATTAGTGATTGCTTCTGAGAGTGGTGCATTTGATCCTGTATTAGTTGACTCTTTCTTTATAAATGCCGGCGAGCGTTATGACTTTGTACTTTATGCTAATCAAAGGCCAGATAATTACTGGATCAGGTACCGTGGAAGAGGAGATTGTGATAAAAATGGTGTCCGGATATCAGAAGTTGCTATTCTAAGGTACAACCAATCTCAAGAAGAAGAACCCAAAGGTTCTAACAATTACGAGGATGGTAATCGTCCGGGTGTGGTATGTATAGTTCATTTAATTTTATTTATTTATTTATTTATTTCTCAATGTGACTCACTATGTGACTGCCGTGACTTGTCAACTAGAAATAAATAAAATTTTGCTTTATTAAATGATGAATTTTGTTAAATTCCACTCTATTTTCTTAATTATTGACATTTTTAAAGATATAAGCTCATCTCGATGTTACACTCACCACGAGCTTTCATTTGAGTACCCACATGCATTTTTGATATATTTTTCATATATACATATATATAAATATATAAAATATATGAAAAATTGATGTGGGTACTCAAATGAAAGGTCTTGATGAATGTAACATTAGGATGAGCTTATATCTTTAAAAATGTCAATGTTTCACAAGTTACAAGGTCGTTTCTTAATTATGTTAAATTGCACTGTACTTTCTTAATTATTGGCATTTTTAAAGATATAAGCTCATCCTAATATTACACTTATCACAAGCTTTCATTTGAGTACCCACATGCATTTTTGATATATTTTTCATATATACATATATATAAATATATAAAATATATGAAAAATTGATGTGGGTACTCAAATGAAAGGTCTCGATGAGTGTCACATCGGAGTGAATTTATTCTCTTAAAAATATAGATTAATAACCGAGTCACTCTCTCATGAGCTTTTCAAGGAAAAATTACAATGAAATTTTGATTTATTTCATATTTGGTTTTTAGTATTTTAAGTCTTATTTTATTTTGTATTTAGTAACTAAAATTGTTTTATTTTAGAAAATTAGTTAAAACATTTTAACCTTGTTCGTCTTAAAAGAATTTCCGCCAATTCTTTATATTCAGTTAGCAAAAGATTAAAATTTTTTATAGCAACGTAATATGAACTTTTACAATATTTAGTTTTATTGATTTTACATAGTTTTATCTTTTAGTGTCTAGACTTTCCATCATAATCATTGTACAATTTGCATGCATCACAATATGACTAATTAAATAACTATTTACATAACTAACCAGTTAATCAATTAGTTAATTAATTAATTCATTAATTATTTATTTTAAATTGCAGTTATTAAATCCCATGGCCATCCTAGCTGAAGATTACTCAAACAATTCATTAATTAGAGTTATTGATTTAAACAATACTAAAGATAAGTCCAAAGACATTTCAAGGACTCCAGATTATGTATTTTATTATAAATTTTCATTTAATACTTACAGTAAGTACTTTTATTAATTACTAATTAAAAAACTTACTTTGTTTAATCTTTAAGTAGTTTATCACTGTAATATTTTAACATTTTATTTTACAGTGACACATTATGCCCCTGGGCCATATCCGCAGATAAATGACATGAGCTTTGAATTCCCATCAGTTCCATTGTTAACGCAGTATGAAGATTTATCATCTTCGTCAATTTGCAATGAAGAAAATTATAAAAATAAAGAATGTTTCGAGGGATTTTGTAAATGTCCGCTTATTTACAGCGTAAACAAAGACAGTCTAGTTGAGATGGTCTTTGCGGACATTACTGATGACCGGGATCAAGATCATCCGGTTCATTTGCATGGACATGATTTCCACGTGGTCGCAATGGTGTCTATGGGAAAAAATGTTTCCTTTGAAGAAATAAAGAGGCTCAATGAGCTGGGACTTGTTGAAAAAAAATTCAGTCGCGCTCCGGTTAAGGACAACATCAGTGTCCCTGCTAAGGGATTTACTGTGATACGGTTTGTAGCTTCTAATCCTGGATACTGGTTCTTGCACTGTCACCTGGCGAACCACATGGAAATGGGAATGGGCTTCATTCTCAAAGTCGGAGAACATTCACAGATGACTAAGACTCCGATAAATTTTCCTAGATGCGGCAATTATCATCATTAAAAAAAAAAAAAAATTTTTAATTATTAATATTTATAAGTTTTTACCAATGCAATAATTATTTTTAATACTAGAGTTAGCCGACATTTTTAGTTTTTTGATTTTTTTTTTCAATAATTGAATTATAACACAAAAATATTTAAAAAAAATTTTTTTTGTAATAATTTTTTCAATGAAAAAAAATTCTTTAAATTTTCAAATGTCGGCTACACGGAAAGAACAAGATGACACTGGATATTAACCCAGATTATACTCAGTGATATTTTTGGTGAAAAAAAATTTAAGATAGTAGCTAGTACTCTGAAAAAAGTAAATTGTAAAATTCTTATAATTTTAAACAGTACAGCGGACTTTGGGGTGGCAAAAATGTAAATATTATAAAACTTAACGTAGAAAGTGTAAATTCCATAATTTATAATTTAATATCGAAAATAAGGGATTGATAGCTGTCATTATAGTAAATAACGACTCTCTCATTTTAAAAAATTACAGTTTTAAACAGTAAAAATTGCCGCTTCAATATATAGATTTTACTGTTTCAAATGGTAATTTTTTTCAGTTGATCATTACTTATTATTTATTAGTTTACTTTTTATGAAAATTAACTTAGCAGATAGTTGATAATTTTAAAAATTTTTGATGACATTAAATTTAGCTGTCACTTCACAATTGTTTTAATTTTTTTCAACAAATAAATTATAGCAAAAAAAAAATCATTAAAAAAATGGACTTGTAGAAATTTTAATGAATTAAAAAAGCAATTTTTAAAAAAATTCTTTTTTAGAAAAAATTTTTTTGTTAAGGAAAATTAAAAAATTGTCAAGTGACAGCTAACTTTAATGTCATAAATTTTTGTAACAAATAAATTATGAGAAAAAAAAAATTTATAAAAAAAAATTGACATTTAGAAATTTTAAAAAACTCCAAATGCAATTTTTTAAAAATAATTTTTTGGAACAAATTTATTTGTTAAAAAAAATCAAAAAATTGTCAAGTGACAGCTAACTTTAATGTTGTTTACTTTTTTCCATGTATAATTCAGATTATACTCCGTACAATCTTGAATTATACCCAGTGATATCTCTATGTATTTCAGAAATTAGAATAGTCAAATATTGTTTTGAATAATATCTAATTTTTTTTTTTCACCTCAGATATTACTGACTATAATCTGGGATGATATCCAGTGTCATCTTGAAACTTAATTTTCATTGATTATTTATTAACTATTTAGACTTAAAATATTTTAAGAAAATCAGTATTTTAGATTGTTAAATAAAATTAACTTTATAATTTATTAAAATAATTATTTTTATTTTGATGTCTTTATAAGGACTGAATAAAATAGACGAAACTGATTGGTCAATTCTAAATGTGTGTTAGTAAAGGTCTTGGTTTTGTGTCTGTGGGTGTGGTTGTCGTTGCGTTGCTGTAAATCCCTGGATTCTTGGATTCTGATGATGTCAATGGATTAATTATTAATTATTTTGTCATTTAGTTAACAATTGAGGTAAAAGTGACGTTACAGTGTTTATAATTAAATATTTATCTTTAAAATTAATTTAAAAAAAATTTTTTTAGTTGATAAATTTTTAAGAGATAAAAAAATTCATAATATAACCATAAATAAAATCGTTTTCGTGGGCAGTAAAAAGGGTGTAGTGGGACTGACATATAATTTTAAAATAGATGTTCCATTTTCTTGTTAATCTTACAAGCAACACGTCACTTTAGTGTTTTTTATTTATTTAAAGAATAATAAATAAAAGTAAACTCATTTTTACATATTTAATTATTTTATGACACTTAAGCTGTCACTTGATAATTTTTTATTTTATCTAACAAATAAATTATTTTTTAAAAATTGTATTTAAAATTTTTACACGTGAATTTGTTTTTTGTAATTTATTTGTTAAAAATAATTAAATATTTGCTAAATAAATTTTTATATTATTTTTCACAATTATCTACAGAGGTGCTTTTTAATAAATACACATTTAACCTCTAAATAATGCCAGGGTAAGCAAGAAATATTTTTTATTCTATTTATAGAAGTGATATCATCTAATCAATTGATTTATTATTCAATTGTAAATAATTGAATATTATTTTTTAAACATGTGATGATAAAGTGGAATTTAGAATTTAAAAAATTTTCATTCTTAAAATTAATTTTAATTATATTTGATTAATTTTGTGATAATAAAAATTGTAATTTATCAAGAGATTTAGTTATTAAATATTATTTCGCGCGTCTGGTTGTTTTTTTTATCTTATCGTGATTTAGAGAAAAAATAATAAAGATAACGTATCAATTTTTTTTCTGAAAACTTGTGAGCTATTTTAAATTAATTGTGTAATTGTTTGACTAATTATTTATTAATTGTTTTGATATGGCTGATCTGTCACCAAAATCTTTGCCTTTAGGCCCATTGGACGGTAGTGATTTGTATCACCGTCGAATGAACTCAAAAGATAGTTTATTGATGCCTAAAAATAATTATAGTAATACTTATTCCGGTGAAAAAAATTTTTATCTTGCTCCAAAACATTCTGGGTATTTTTTTTAAATTACTATTTTATTTTTCTTATTTTTGGTGCAAATAGATGAATAAAACTAAAGTTAGCTGACGTTTTTAATTTTTTGATTTTATTTTAATTATTAAATTAGAAGAAGAAATATTTTTAAAAAATTGCATGTGAAATTTTTCAATAAAATAAATTATTAAAATTTTTAAATGTCGGCTAACTTAATTTTCATGCAAATAGATGATTCATTTTTTTTTAATTATTTTTATTTATTTAATTTACAGAGTAACAGGGATGTCTTTGGATAATATGTTTTGTTCCCGGTGTCGGGAAGGATTTGAACCTCATGAAAAAATAGTCAATTCGCACGGTGAATTATGGCACACACAGTGTTTTGTGTAAGTATTTTTTTTTCTTTTATTTTTGATACCGAATAATTAATATGAAAATTAAATAAGATATCAAAATTAGCCGACGTTCAACAATTTTTGATTTATTTTAATTAATTAAATCACAAGTATAAAAATACTTAAAAAAGGATAATTTTAGGATTTTTCTTATTGAAAAAATAAAAATTCCACATGTAGAAGATTTAAAAAACTATGAGAGTAATTTTTAAAAAATTAGTTTTTTTTTTTTTTTTTTTTTTTTTTTATATATATATAATGAATTTACAATAAAAATAAAAAAAAATTGTCAGTTTTCTGCTGATTTAAATAAAATTTTTATTTTGACTATTTAATATAATTCACTATAATTATTGATATTATTTTAAAATTTTTTCAGATGCGCTCAATGCTTCAGACCATTTCCAGAAGGAATTTTCTATGAATTCGAAGGTAGAAAATATTGCGAGCATGATTTTCATGTGTTGTTCGCTCCATGTTGCGGAAAATGCGGTATTTAAATTTTCAACAAAAATCAATAATAAATTGTTCCATAAATTACCGATTACTAATAGATAATTGTTTAGGTGAATTTGTAATTGGTCGGGTAATAAAAGCGATGAATGCCAACTGGCATCCAGGATGCTTCCGTTGCGAAGAGTGTAACGGGGAACTAGCTGATGCTGGGTTCATAAAGTGTCAAGGAAGAGCTTTGTGCCACGCTTGCAATGCGCGAGTTAAAGCTGGCGCGCTTGGAAAGCATATTTGCCACCAATGCCAGTAAGTTATTTTCTCAAAAAAAAAAAAAAAAAAAAAAAAAAAAAAAATCAAACTTCCTTTAAATTAATTAAATAATTTACTATTAATTAAATTATAGTGGAGTAATTGACGACAAGCCCTTGAAATTCCGTGGAGAAGTTTATCATCCGTATCACTTCAGTTGTACAGCTTGTGGAGTAGAATTGAATTCTGATGCTCGAGAAGTAAGATCAAGACCTGGTTATGCTGCCAATGAAATGGTAATTATAATTTTTTATAATAATATATTTTTTTAATTTATTAATTTAATTTAATAATTTTAGAATGAATTATACTGCTTAAGATGCCATGACAAAATGGGAATCCCCATTTGTGGAGCTTGTCGACGACCAATCGAAGAGCGCGTAGTTACTGCTTTGGGTAAACATTGGCACGTGGAGCATTTTGTTTGTGCTAAATGCGAAAAACCGTTCTTAGGTCATCGTCATTATGAAAAGAAAGGTCTAGCGTATTGCGAGACTCACTACCATCAATTATTCGGCAATCTCTGTTTTGTCTGCAATCAAGTAATCGCCGGTGATGGTAAGAAGTTATTTTCAACTTCTTGTTGCAGTAAACAACAAACAAACCTAATTAATTAATGAAATTAAAAAAAAAAATTTTTTTTTACAGTGTTTACTGCTTTGAACAAAGCCTGGTGCGTTCATCACTTTGCTTGCGCATTCTGCGACCAGAAGATGAATCAGAAGACGAAATTCTTTGAATTTGACCTACGTCCAGCCTGCAAAAAATGCTACGACAAATTTCCTCAAGAATTAAAGAAACGAATGCGGCGCATGTATGATCTTAATCCTAAAAGAATACCTGCCTCATAAAATAATCGATCAATCAGTTGAACAGTTTTTAAAATTTCACTGAATAGATCTTGCCTTCCCTTATTAAACAAAATTATTAAAAATTATTTCACAATGTTAAATGCCCATGAAAGATATGATTTACATGATTGAAAATAATTAGAAAATTAATTATTTTTAATCACATCAAATCATTTTGTTTAATAAGGATTTTTAAATAGCCACTTTAATTAATTAACCAAAGTATATTTTATTATTAATTATTAATATTGAATCTCTTTGATAAAAATATTTTATTATGTCACATTAACCGTATAAAGTGCCTTTTTGCCTTTAATTTTTATTAATCCATATTTTATAATAAATAAATATTGTATTACTATAATTTTTGTAATTATTTGTAGATAGATAAAAAATGTTATTTTATCCTGGAGTTCTAAACTCGTTCAGGACCATTAACAATACGTAGAGTTAATAATTAATAATTTAAAAGTACATATTAGATACAGTGTTCACAATATAATTAAAAAGATTTATGTTGATTATTAATGGTAATTACATTAATTGTAAGAGAAAGTTATAACAAGCTTGTTTAAAATGTTCGAAGTTGTCAATTACTGTAATATCAGCCGGTAATTAATTCCAAATTTTTATGTCATGAATCAAGAAAGATTTTTCATAATTAGCAGAATTACTTCTTGGTAAACGCAAATAGTCATGCCTGAAATCGCATCTCTTTAATGTAATCGGCAGAAAATCTAATTTTGATTTAAATAATTGCTTATTAGCAACCTTGCAGTCATCATGTGAATAAAATTTTGCTTTATTAAATAATAAATTTTGTTGAAGTGCGCTGTACTTTCTTAACTATTGACGTTTTTAAAGATATAAGCTCACTCCGATGTTACACTCATCAACAGCTTTTATTTAAGTACCCACATACATTTTTGATATATTTTTCATATATGCATATATATAAATATATAAAATATATGAAAAATTGATGTGGGTACTCAAATGAAAGGTCTTGGCGAGTGTAACATCGGGATGAGCTTATATCTTTAAAAATGTCAATATTTCACAAGATAGAAGGTAGTTTCTTGTGTAACTACAAAAATATATTTGTATTTAATTTTAAATTAATAAGCTTTACTCTAATAAATTTTAATTTATTAGCATTGTCGATAAAGATATGTAAGAAATGCGGATCATTTTACGCGATAACAGTCTTTTAAATCGTCATATCTTCATTTTAATCTATCAAAAGACACGTAGAGAGTAAGAGTAGTCATTAGTTATTACTCAGTTTGCCTTGAAAGCTCTGATTTACATTTCTTCTAATTTATTATTATTAAAATTGAAAATATAGTTAGTGACTAAGGATGTGATAGTTTAGAGTGACAGTATGTACATTTCGACATTAAATTTTTTTATCTGATAAACATAGGTAGATAGTCAGGAGTGGCTTGATATGATAAGCAATCGAGTGTCCCTATACCAAACTTTTAGTTGCTTAAATAATATAAATCATATTCCAATGTTTAAAATAATAAATCTGAATTGATTAATTGAGGGATGTCTTCTTCTTCTTTGGGTATTATCAACGATGCCTGCACCAGGTGAAATATCTTTTATTTTTTATTAGATTTATTTATTGAGACATTAATTATTTTTAAATTAAATCACTGATAATTTAATTATTCCTCAGCTTTGATAACAACGGACAAGGCAAACTTTTGCCGAGAAAAAAAAATGATAAGTACAGTTCAACATACGTACAACACAATCGCTTATCAAGATATACCACCGCACTTGCTAACTGTGTACCTGTGAGGTTTAAAAAGTAAGTTTATTGTCATTTAAATTTAAATTAATTTAAATATTTAAATATTTATTTATTTATTTTTTAAGAATTCCAGGATCAGAAATACCTTTGGATAAAATTGGATTGCTGTCAAGTGTTTCTTTCAGTTGGATTAATGAATATATTAAGGTTGGCTATAAAAATGGGTTACGTAATAAACCATTGCCTAGTATATCAACACAAGAATCATGCCAAGTTAATGGATCCAGGTATTGTTTAATTCAATTTATTCACAACCGGTTTATATGACTAATAAATTTTATTTAAATTAATTTAGCAGATATTTAATAATTTCAATAATTTTTATAATAAATAAATTACTGCAAAAAAAAAATTTTTTTAAAATGAAATTTTAATAAATTAAAAATGCAATTTTTTTAAATAATTTTTCGGAACAAATTTTTTTGTTAAATAAAATTAAAAAAAGGTCAAGTGACAGCTAACTTTAATGTCATATAATTTTTTTTTTTTTTTTTTTTTTTTTTTTTTAGTTAGATTGATATTTAATCAATAACTAACAAGCTAAGTATTTTTATATAACTGAAATTAGCAGAAATATGATAATTCTTGAAATTATTATAAATAATAACAAAAATTTTTTTTTTTCTTCATTTTTTTGCTGAATTTTATTAATTATAAATTAATTGTTTGATATAAAAATATAAAAAGTCAATTATTACAAAAAAAAAAAATATAAAAAAAAAATCACATTTATAAATTTTATAAAATTTCTTTACATGGAATTTTATTCTTGTAAAAATCTAGAATTATAAAAAAAGTTGCACTAATAATTGTTTAAAATTTTATGAAACTAAAATTAAAATTTAATTGTAATAAAAAAAAAATATTATTATTATTATAAAAAAAAACTATTTTTTAAAATTTGCAATAATAATTTTTTAAAATGACTTCAGGATGGATACATTATGGCATAACCATGTAGTAGAGCGAGGACAAGCAGGCGCATCAGTACCAAGAATTGCATGGCATTTTGTAAAAACTCGAGTACTTGTCAGTTCATTCATATACTTCTTGGGAATGTTAATAGCGCTCACCAGTCCGGTAAGTATTTTTAATGAATATTAAAGTTCAAATTAAATTTTTTTTTTAACTTCTCTTTTTTTAGATAATTGTATTGCAAAAAATAATAACTGCAACCGAAGATCGAGTGAACATGACTAGTACACTAGACAAAAATACAACCATAAACTCCACAAGCGCCAACAATACTTTCAGAAACATTTCTGAAAATTTAAAACATGAAATAATTATAGACCAAGTTATAATTTTCAGTCATATTGGTATTTTAATATCAGCTGAAATTATTTCTTACTTTTTAATTGCATGGAGTGCTTCATTGAATCTTAGAACAGCAACACGGCTAAGATCTGCTTGTTTGACTTTAGCATACAAAAAACTTATAAAATCGTCGATTCGATTCAATGCTCCAGTTCATCAGGTAATTATTATTGATATGAGAAATTAACTTGTATCTTGTGAATTATTGACATTTTTAAAGATATAAGCTCATCCCGTCATTACACGCATCAAGACCTTTCATTTGAGTACCCACATCAATTTTTCATATATTTCATATATTTATATATATTATATATATTTATATATGAAAAATATATGAAAATGCCATGTGGGTACTCAAATGAAAGCTCTTGATGAGTGTAACATCAAAATGAGCTTACATCTTTAAAAATATCAATAATTAAGAAATGACCTCGTATCTTGTGAACTATTGACATTTTCAAAGATATAAGCTCATCCCGACATTACACTCATCAAAACCTTTCATTTGAGTACCCATATCAATTTTTCATATATTTATATATATTATATATATTTATATATGAAAAATATATGAAAATGCCATGTGGGTACTCAAATGAAAGCTCTTGATGAGTGTAACATCAAAATGAGTTTATATCTTTAAAAACGTCATTATTCAAGAAAGTACAGTGCAATTTAACATAATTAAGAAACATTAATTAAAATAAATAATTTAATTACAGACATTAACATATTTTGTACCAGACAGTAAAACTCTGTACGAATTGATAACAAGTGGACCGCTGATATTTTCCGGTCCTGTGATATTATTGATATCATCTCTGTACATCTGGTACTCAATGGGCCACTGGGCGTTGATAGGAATTGCGGTTCTGATTATTTTGTACCTCAGCTTGATATTCAACGCTTATTTGACAAACATTTTTGCAACACGCGCAATGAATTATTCACTGCGCAGGTTGTTATTACTTGAAGAATTTATAAACAAAATTTATTTATCGAAAATCACCCAGTGGGACCGGTGCTTTGTCTCGCGGATCTATGGAGTGCGTAAAAAGAACTGGGAGAATTAAAAATGGGAGCTCTAAGCGAGGGCTGTAGTCTCTGCATGGTCCATATAATTCCAATTGTCACTGTTAGCGCTATGACAATGGCCTACTTGCTTACTCATCAGCAAATTGTCTCCACCAATGTATTTAAAAAAAATTTTTTTAATTATTTAAAATTTTTTAAAAATTATAGCTTACTAAAATAATACAATAATTTTTTTTTTTTTTTTTTTTTTCCAGTACATTCCATGTCTGATTTTGATCCTGATTAATTTGAAACACTGCGTAAGAAGCAGTTGGTTAGCAATGAGCAGTATTTCACATGGATTGGCTTCATTGAATAAATTAAAAACTGTTTTGATATTAAAAGACACTGATCGTTATACCGACAAGCCTATTGATAAAAATTACGCAATTACTATTAATTCTGGACACTTTTCCTGGGATTATAATAATGATAAACGTCAGACGTTTTAGTAAGTAATTATTTATTGTTAATTAATAAGAAAAAAAAGTTTTTTTAGGTGGTTCATGAATTTTTAAAATAAATAATTTTAATTTATTTTTATTTATTTATTTATTTATTTGACGCCAATTGGCATTATACAATAATTAGTACATACTTTAAATTATGAGATATAAAATTATAAATTATTGAATCTGAGAGTTGTAGCTAGAAAATTATACATATAACGGTTCATTTAGCGATGCCTGCAGAAATTAAAAAAAAAAAATATAAAAACAAAAAATAATAATAAAAAAAAAAAAAACATGTTTTTGCCAACATGTTTATTATCGACAATTTAATTAATCAATATTATGAAAAATTTTAGTTAAAATATCATCAGTGGACAAAATACAACGTCATTTCTTAATTATTGACATTTTTGAAGATATGTAAAAATGGTTAACAAATACACAGAATCAACTAATTTTCTGAAATAAAACAATTTTAGTTACTAATTACAAAATAAAATAAGACTTAAAATACTAAAAACCGAATATGAAATAAATCAAAATTTCATTGTAATTTTTCCTTGGAAAGCTCATAAGAGAGTGACTCGGTTATTAATCTATATTTTTGAGAGAATAAATTCACCCCGATGTTACACTCATCGAGACCTTTCATTTGAGTACCCACATCAATTTTTCATATATTTATATATATTATATATTTGTATATATGAAAAATATATGAAAATGCGTGTGGGTACTCAAATAAAAGCTCTTGATAAGTGTAACATCGAGATGAGCTTATATCTTTAAAAATGTCAATAATTAAGAAATGACCTCGTATCTTGTGAACTATTGACATTTTCAAAGATATAAGCTCATCCCGACATTACACTCATCAAAACCTTTCATTTGAATACCCACATGAATTTTTGATATATTTTGTATATTTGACAAATATGAGGAATATCACATATATAAAAAATATCTGTAAAAATTCGTATGGGTATTCAAATGAAAGGTCTCGATGAGCGTAACACCAGGATGAGTTTTATTTAAATTTATTACATCTCTATTTAAATTTACAGTTCCGTAGAAAATGACAATATCGAAGTAGGCCCAGCACTGAAAGCGTCATTGTCACCAGAGCTGATAGACATAAATTTCTATGTTCCAAAAGGAAAATTAATAGGAGTATGTGGCAACTCTGGAAGCGGAAAGTCATCTTTGCTTCTCGCAATAATGGGCCAGTTGAATCGCAACAATAGTCAAGTGACTATTGACGGAAGTATGTCATATGTCCCAGAAGATTTCCACTTATTTGAGGGAACTTTGAAGGAAAACATAGTAATGAATGAACCGTTTGATTCTTCATGGTACTACAAAACTGTGCAAGCTTGCAATTTGACTACAGATATCAGTTTGCTCCCAGGATCGGACGATACAGACGTTTACACAGTAGACCTCTCGATGGTTCAGAAGCAGAAAATAGCGTTGGCTCGCGCTGTTTATATCAATTGCGACATTAATCTGCTGGACAATCCACTGAAAGATTTGGATGTAATAGAGAGTCTGGAAATTTTTCACAAAGCTGTCGTTCAAGTTCTTACGCTTAAGAGCGTTGTGATAATTACTGATAAAGTCCAAGTAAGTTTATATTTTATTAATTAACTAGCTGTTTATTCGGTTTACGCCTCATGGCATGTTAACATGTGTCTGCTAGTTTATCTTGTTTATTTGTAGAAAAGTACTAAACTCACAGGTGAATAGAATAATTCGAAAGTCTGTTTTGATATTTAAGGTGATAGTAATAGAATTTAATTCCTTACAATAATAAAAAAAAAAATTTTTCTTATTTCGCAGGATATACGGCCGACATTTGATATTAAAATATTTATATTTCCGGTCTCGTGCTATTCGCACTGTAATAAAACTTGCTTCAACATATAGTATTTATACCTTTACTCACACTAATAAGTTATAAGCTTTGATACATCACATTTCTAATACCAAAAGAGCCTATCATTCTTTGATTTGTTCATCGATTGCTGGATTTATTCAAGTAATTTATATATTTACTAGCTATTACCCGCCCGCTTCGCTGGGCATTTTATAGAATTGTATTTTTAGATCCAAACTTGAAATTTAATTAGAGTATTGTTTTGACTTTCACAAATTCCAAATTTCATCGAATTAGCATATACCTTTTATCCATGTAATTATTCCAGCTAACATTCATTGTAACTTTCAATGTGCAATCATTATAATGTTTGCGTGGCTTTTTTTCAAAAATGAATAATAATTGACACGGAGAAAAAAATTTGAAATGAGAATTTGGAGTCTATAGGAGCTATAACTTGGAAATTAAAAATTTTTAATGTTAACACCCACCTTCGCAAACCCCTGTGAGATGAGCTATCGTAAAATTTGCCCATAGACTTTTTCTACATTTTTTACAGAAGATCCCTACCAAATTTGGAGTCGATAGGAGCTATAGTTTAAAAACGGGAATTTTTCATTATTAACGCCCCCGCAATCCTCTTTGGAGTAGAATATCGTAAAATTCGTTCATAAATTATTTTTTCATCACTTACAAAAAATTCCTACAAAATTTGGAGTCTGTAGGAGTTATAGCTTGAAAATTAAAAATTTTGATTGTTAATACCCACCCCCGCAACCCTCTGTGAGGTGAGATATCGTAAAATTCGTTTATAGATTATTTCTACATCTCTTACAGAAGATTCCTACCAAATTTGAAGTCGATAGGAGCTATAGTTTAAAAACGGGAATTTTTCATTGTTAACGCTCCCGCGAACCCCCCTTGTGGGTGGAATTTCGTAAAATCTTTTCTTAGCTGACTTCTACTCGGCGAAAAGAATATTCCTGCCAAATTTAAAGTTTCTAGGTCTTATAATTCCAGAGATATCGTGATGAAAATATTGACTATATCTATAGAAAGTTTCCTATATATATATATATATATATATTTTACAATTTTTTAAAGTTTTTAGAGAGGTGCGATGTGATCTACATGATGAAAAATGGAAAAATAGTCGAACATGGCAAGCACGAGGATCTTTGTCAGTGGAACAAAGAATACGATGAACTGATGAAATCATTTGACAAAAAGTTTCGCGGTAATTCGCAATTACTAGTTGATTCTACAATCAAAAGTAAGCGGCTCACTTCGACGGCCGTTTCTTCAGGCAACATTAATTTAATATCCAATAGAGAAGAAACCGACTTTGACATTACAAAAGGAGTTTATGGAGTGCGGGCTATCGATTATCGAGTCGGTGGAAAATATCTCAGTGAATTTGTTTGTGCAATGGCTTTGCTTTATTCTATTCCAATCGCTGCTAGTCCTTTAATTTTTTTTTATATATCTCAGGTATGAAATACTTTAATTAGAATTTTAAATCAGGTATTTATGGAGTTTTTTTTTTTTTTTTTTTTTTTTTTTTTTTTCCAGGAAACTCTGGTTGATACCACACTTATTTCTATTATATTGGCATCAATTGTGGGATTTATTATTTTATTAGGAATTATTTTAACAATTATTTACAACAGAGTAGGTATTTTTTAAAATTTTAATAAAAATAAGTAAATTGAGCATAATAATCTATATTATTAAGAGAATAAGAAAAATCTTGTGTCCTGGATAGTCATGTGATAAAATTGGTTTGTTTAGAGAAATTTAGTAGAATTGCAAAGGTTTTGATTTGAATTTTTTCCTTTTCAAGTTTTTTTTTTATTCTCGCTGATAGTCAATTTATTAAAAATTTATTAAAAATTATTAAAAATTTTTATTAAAAATTTATTAAAAATTGTTATTAAAAATTTATTAAAATTTTCAGGATATATTCAATGCAGCTAAAAAAATGCATGATAGATGGTTAAAAAAAATAAACCGTGCCCACATATCAATATTTTCATCAGTGTTCCCTTCAGCATTGATAAACATATGCAGTCATGATTTACAAGAAGGTAAAAAATGATTCGCTCAATAATAATTATTTATTTATTTAAATAAAAATTTTTTCAGTGGACGATACATTACCAAAGTTAAAAATAACAATGCTGATGCACTTCGGAATTATTTTATTCACCATAACAATTCTTGGGATAATTTGTCCTTGGTTATTATTACCGATGGCAGTATTTGTTTCTGTAATTATAATGTATCAACTATATTTACGTCGATTGATCCTCGCGCTAAATGAATCAAAAATCGACTCAATCACACCGATTTACAATCACGTTGTCAACACCGTTAATGAAAGAGCGACGATTCAGGCGTACAGGAAAGAAAGAGAATTTGTTAAGAAATTTAATAAATTCTGCGACGCAAATGCTACTTATGATTTCATGCTCAAGGCAACTAAGTTATGGATAGAGTTTAGGATTAAATTTATTTCAGCAATTACTCTGGCTGTGGTAATTATTATTTGCGCGGTTGTTAACGGCGTTAAAGATCGCTATCAAGTATTAGGATTGGCTTTTATTTGTACCATTCAATTGACGCAGAGTATTGTCCATCTTACTGCGACGATTATTGATGCCTATGGCAGTCTTATGACTGTTGGTTACATTGATAATTTTATCCAGGTATTAAATTATTAATTAGTAATTATTCATTTAATTATTTCTTCCGAATTTTTAACTAAATGTTTTTTATTTTTTTAATTAGAATATTCCACAGGAGATAAAAGATAATATTGATAGGCGTGAGTGGCCGCTGATACCAAGTATACATTTTCAAAATGTACTATTAATTCATTCAACAGATCATGAGCCATTGAATTTTTCAATTTATGCTGGAGAGAAAGTTGGTAAGTATTTTAAAAAATTTTTTTTTTTGCCCTTATTATTATTATCTAAAGGATCAAAATTTTTGATAAATAAATAAATATAATTTTGCTTTATTAAATAATGACTTTTAATAAATTGCACTGTACTTTCTTGAATATTGACATTTTTAAAGATATAAGCTCATCTCGATGTTATACTCATCGAGACCTTTCATTTGAGTACCCACATCAATTTTTCATATATTTATATATATTATATATATGTATATATGAAAATACATGTGGGTACTCAAATGAACGCTCTTGATGAGTGTAATGTCGGGATGAGTTTATATCTTTAAAAATGTCCACAATTAAGAAAGTACAGCACAATTTAACAAAATTCATTAATCAATAAAAAAAATTTTTAAAGGTCTTTTATTACTATAATTTTTTTTTTTTGTAAAAAAAAAAAATAGATAATTGTCAGTTAACTTCAGTATCATAATTTAGAAAAATTAATCTAAATAAATAATTCAATTACAGACATTAACATATTTTGTACCAGACAGACAAAATTTTTCTTATTCTCTTAATAATGTAGATAATAATAATCAATTAATTTAATTAAATTGAATAATCAATTATTTTTCCAGCAATTCATGAAAGCAGTACAGAAATAAAAAGCCACTTAGTAAAAGTGTTGCTGCAATTTGACGAAGTTTTTTCAGGAAATATTTTAATAGGAAATTTAAATATCGTTGATATAAACATCGACGTACTGAGACAATACGTAGATTACATACCCAGAGTACCTATTCTTTTTAATGGTACCATAAAGTACAATTTAGAGTCCCATAATCGTCGCACTGACAAAGAAATAATAGATGCGCTCCAAAAAGTATTTCTTTGGGAAAAAATATCTAAATTGGACAACAAGTTGGACAGCAATGCAAGTAATTTATTCAGTGTGACTGAAAAAAAATTACTATCACTTGCGCGTATTTATTTAAACTCCACAGTCTTCAATCGAAGTGTAAATTTTTAATTATTTAGATTTGTTTAACAAAAAAAAAATAATTAAATTATATATAATATTTATATTTATCATTATCACTACAGATAATAATTATTGAAGATTTGGAGCCAGACGCTGAATTGATAAATAAAATTTTACAAGACGTGTTTAAAGATTTTACAGTGATTGTGTTATCGAGTTCACCCAATTGGAATGCTCAGCGTATTATTAAGTTAAAACATTCCAAGGTAAATATTTACATTTTTAATTTATTTACTAAAACTAAAAGAAAATATTTTTTTAAAGGAAACAGGAGCGTTAAAGTCTAACAATTTATTGGCTTGTACAAAAAAATAAATTGAAATTTACATATTCTATCAACAACTACCTGAACTAATTAGAATTAATATTAATATTAAATAAAATATAATATTTTTTCATTTAAATTCGTATACATTTTTTATACAAATCCCTTCGATTCCTATTTACTGTATACATTTACAAAAATAATAATATAATAGCTGGCAGTTAAGAATCCCGAAAAAATAGACCCGAAAAAAATTTTAAAGTTATGAAAAATTCATATTATTTCATTAAAATTATTATAAAATAAAAATTATAATAATACTATTTTTTTTTGTAACAAAAAATGGAGCAATTTTTCTGGAGATGCTCGTTTTTCAGGAAAATTGTGGGTGTGATACAATGGAGTGATTATTATAATTTTTATTTTATAATAATTTTATACATATATATAATAGATATAAATATATAAAATATATGAAAAATTGATGTGGGTACTCAAATGAAAGGTCTCGATGAGTGTAATATCGGGATGAGCTTATATCTTTAAAAATGACAATAGTTCACAAGATGCAAGGTTATTTCTTAATTATTGACGTTTTTAAAGATATAAGCTCATCCCGGTATTACACTCATCAAGAGCTTTCATTTGAGTACCCACATGCATTTTTAATATATTTTTCATATATACATATATATAATATATATAAATATATGAAAAATTGATGTGGGTACTCAAATGAAAGGTCTTGATGAGTGTAACATCGGGATGAGCTTATATTTTTAAAAATGACAATAGTTCACAAGATACAAGGTCGTTTCTTAATTATTGATATTTTTAAAGATATAAGCTCATCCTTAAATAGTTATCATCATAAATTGACTATTGGTGAGAATGATATGAAACCTTGAAAAGGCTTAACTCCAGGTCAAGACTTTTCCAACGATACAAAATTTAACCCATTTTATCATATAAATACACCGGCTACAAAATTCTCTTAATGTAGATTTTTCATAAATTAAAAATTTTTTCCGTGCCTATTTTTTTCGAATACCGGCAGTTAAATACCTCTAATTAAATGCAATTGACATCTAGCGTTTAATTAAACCTGTTGAATTTCCCCACTACAATGAGGACAACAAGCCATATTGTTGTCACTCATGATAGAAGGAAGACAAATTTTCCCCGAAAGCGCAAAGGCAGCTCCCATAACAGCGCTGCAAGCAGCGTCTTGCCTGCCAGACATCATTAAATTAGAATTCATCAGCAGCTGCTCAACATGTTTCTCCGCGACAGTCTTCATCTCAAGACCCGTGGTATCAACTTGCTTGAGCTTCCTCACTGGATCCATGCTACTGAGGAGTTTAACATTTAAAATCTCAGCAACCTGGCAGCACCCGTCAGCTAGATCAACAATATTGCTACTAGGGAGCTCGTGTTTTCTGTAAGTCAGCGTACCAGCTGGATCAAAGTTCTCCCTGATGACACTGAGCGTCCTGTAAGTTTTGGTCAAAGTGTCACGTACCTTGGTGTGCTCTTCCAGCATCCTCTTGATACCTTCCTGAAGGTCAGTAGTTCTTTGACATAGCGCAGCTTTCCAGCGAGCTAATTCCTCGACCATGAGACTGCTGGCCAAGAACTTGCTCCTCCAAACTTCGCATTGTCCTGCAAGCCACTCGGTTTGTTCCTGATGGGTGTTCAGGTGTCTCGCAGAGTTCAGCAACGCCTGAGACAGCTGGAGCTTGTCTTCAGTCAAGATATGAACCTTGGTTTCAAGATCTTCCCCGACAGCCGCAACAAGCAAATTTTTTAACTCGCCATTTACTTGCGCCTGGAACTTCAGTTGGTTCTCCAGCTGGCTGTTTTCTTCTCTTAGCTTTTGTAGCTCCAGTTCGTAAGCTTTTTTATCAACCTCCCACTGTTTAAGTTCTCTGTCCTCCTTACTGACCGTCTGTGCGAGTCTCTGGTCGTTCTTCTGGATTTCTATCGACTTGTGCAGTGACATCTGAGCAACCATCTCGTTTATATCAAGATTATTCCGTGACCCGCGGATAAATTTACGGTCAGTAGGAACAATTGGATTTACAGCAGCCTTGTAGGGCTCGTAAGGGACAAATTTAGGCTCCTTTGATTTTTTTAACGAGCTCAATAATGTTTCCTTTTTTATCTGAGTCACATTTTTGGGTATCAATTTCACGATGGTACCAGTTGGAGTCACGGGTGGACATGATGACTGCTGCTTGAGATTTGACGGGTGATAGATCAATTTATCCCGTAAATTTATTTTTTTTTTAACTTTTTCGTCGTTGTCTGACGGAACATTTGACACATTTTCCATTCCATCACCCTGCGTTCGTCCAGGACAGGGTATCGTTTGCGGAGCTGCAATAGTAGTTATATATGACACTAAAAATTATGGCAGACATTAAAAATTATATTTTAATTTTACAATAATGCAATTAATTGTACTGAAATTGAGAGACATCTGATAATTTTAAGAATTTTTTTAACAAAAAAATTTTAATTAAAAATTTCATCTTTAGAAGCTCTAAAAAATAAGTGTGAATTTAGCAGACATCTCATAATTTTTTAATAATTTATAAAAAATTAATTTGTTACAGAAAAAATAATATAAAAAAATGCATATGGAAATTTTCACAAATTTTTTCTATTCAATTATTTAGATTTTTTTTACAACCATCAAGTTAAAATTAATCTAAAAATTCTCAAAAATCTGCTGTCTGCTGAATTCACCCTCATCTGAAAAATTATAAGTGAGATTTTTATAAATAATTTCATATGCCTAGTTTATTTTTTAAGAAAAATCAAAAAATTGTCAAGTGTCTGCTAACTTCAATCTCATTGCAATTATTATAAAAAAAATTTTATTAAAAAATTCCACATGTGAAAATTAATTAAAATTACAAGTGAAAAATTTTTTTTTGTAACTGATTTGTTATTAAAATTGACAGCTGACGGCTAACTTCAGCATTACAGTTATATTTATTTTTAAAATACTTAATGAAAATTAATATAGCACACATTTGATAATTTTAAAAATTTTATAACAAATAAACTATGGCAATAAAAAAAATTGACGTGTAGACATTTAAAAAATAAAAATGCAATTTTTTAAAAATAATTTTTTTGTTAAATAAAATTAAAAAATTGTATAGCGATAGCTAACTTTAATGAGAATCAATTTAGCAAATAATAATTAATTAAAAAAATTTTTTTAACAAATAAATTATAGCAAAACAAAAAATTGACATTTGAAAAATTTTAAAAATAAATGCAATTTTTCGGAGCCAATTTATTTATTAAAAAAAATAAAAAAATTATATTAGTGACAGCTAACTTTAATATCATAAATACTTATTTATATTTTTTATAAACATATGACGTGGAATTTACCTGTTGATTGGCTGTTCTTACGTGAACTAGGGCTAGAAAATATTCCAATATTATCAGCGTTATACTTGAATTCTTTATTTGTCGCCATTATTATTTCACTAATTACGTATTAAAACTGATAACTAAATTATTTACATATATTATTTAATATTTATCACTATCAACATTGCTTATTTATTTATTTTTGTAAGAGTTTTGTTGTTTACCTCCTAACTCTACGCCATTTTTAAATTAACTGCGCGGACGCGCGAGAGTTCCAAGTAAGGCGCGCGCTTCAAATTTTATTTAGTATTAGATTCAAATTTAACGAGACTACTTGTTTCGGTAATAATAATTAATTCAATGAGTATAATCAATTAAAAATAATTAAATACAGTGATAATTAAAAATATTTAATTATTTTTTTAAATAAAAATAAAAAATTGTGAAAATTTTGACAGATGAAATCAGCTATGATAATTCTTTGAATATTTTGATTGTGTTTGTTGTCAGTGTAAATTTTTAGTGTTTTAAGTTTTAATATTCAAACAAGAAGACAAAGAAACACATAAGATATATTTAAACCAGTTATGGTCTGAGAAGAGTGCAAAATTAGCTTGATTAAAGATTGAAAGTGGGGCGCAATGATGCGCGGTGCGGCCACTCCGGAGCGCTCCCCTTTCACGAGGCTCTCAGAACAGCCAAGGAGTGATATGCCGCGGTACACGCGATTCACCTACACCCATGCAATCGAATCACGTAATTCGACGAGATAGACACTTTTATCTCAAGCTGCTCTCCTGTTTCAGGGGGTCCCCAAGAACTGGCCTGCCCCACGATCTTGTCTACGTCGTTGCACCCACCTCATCTTATTCTACTGTCGCAGAGGTAAATATCTGGGTAAAAAATTTTATATATAATTATATAATTATTCAAGACACTCTAACTTGGTCCTTACAAATTTAATTACTGAGGTTTGCAAAAGTACCATGAGAGTACTTGTTAACACAGTTAAAAAATAATGGAGATGTTTTTTCATTGCCTATTAGAAAAAAATTGGTCACTACTCTAATTTATCCTATTTTTGATTATTATATTTTTAGTAGATTTCATAAAAATCTAACTATTGCAGCCGTCCTCATGGCGCAACTTTTAAAAAATTTAGCCATTTTCTGACTCATTTCGTTCAAAAGTTTATCTGTCTATATATATATATATATATATATATATATATATATATATATATATATATATATATATATATATATATATATATATATAAGCGAAATACCATTCACTCACTCATCACGAGATCTCCGAAACTATTCGCCCGATTGACTTGAAATTTAGCATACTTACTCCATTCGTGATGTAGACGCTCACTAAGAACGGATTTTACGCAATTCCTAGCTATAATGAATTTTTCGTCTACCATCACGTATGCTACTCCCTCCCCTCCCTCTCATTCTTCCCCTCCCCACCCGTGCCTTCTTCCCGCTTCCTTATCTCTCTCTCTTTTTTTTTGGGGTGGGGGGATATCATTTTGATTCTCCAATCTAAGAAACCATCAGTGGCACCTATCACTTATAGAACTCAACCCCATCTTACCCTCCCCCACAACTACCCACGCTAATCAACCGTTGCCATGGTTACCGTTGCCATGGATACCGTTGCCATGGTTACCATTGCCATGGTTACCATTGCCATGGATACCGTTGCCATGGTTACCATTGCTATGGTTACCGTTGCCATGGTTACCATTGCCATGGTTACCATTGCCATGGATACCGTTGCCATGGATACCGTTGCCATGGTTACCATTGCCATGGTTACCATTGCCATGGATACCGTTGCCATGGTTACCATTGCTATGGTTACCGTTGCCATGGTCACAGTTGCAATGGTTACCGTTGCTAAAACAACTGTTAAAATGAATAAATTGTAATAATAAATTCGGTTGTAAACTAAATTCAGAGGAATGATTAGAATAAAAGTAGAAAGTTACTAAATATTAATATTCTATACAATTATTATTCAACAGTATTATTCTACACAATGTTAGGCAAATACATGGATTTTCATCGATTGATTGTTGGGACAGTAGGAATTCATAATCATATTTTTTTTTAAGAAAGAATAGCTAAATCATCCCAGTTAGCACAGGTTGACCATCAACTAAGTTGATGTTCAATGGTTTACGTCAACTTTACGTTAACTTCGCGTCAATCTCTGCATTTGCAACAGTTTCTCATAAATTGACTTTAACTTACGCATCAAGTTAGTGTAAATCTATTGCCGGAATTTTCATTAAGGCTTGCTCAAAGTTAACGCAAAGTTGCAGAAAGTTAACGTTAACTTCACGTCAACAGTTATAAGTATAAGTGTTGCTCTACTGTTAGCGTAAACTTTACGTCAAATTCCGGCCGTAGGTTAACGTGAACTTCGTTTCGCTTGTGCTAACTGGGATTAATAACTGAAATAGCTAATATGTATTGAAATGATCATGAAGGATGAACTCCATTATATCATAAAACAGATAAATATAACATAAATGTTAATGTTGATATTGTTAAATGATTATACTGATTTTAATGATTAAAAATAAAATGGTAAATTAACTGGAGCTTAGTTAGGGCACTTCCGCTGAAAATTCAAATTTTCGCCGGAAGTGCCCAATTAAACCTCCTACGAAAAAATTCTATGAAAATAAAATCTATCGTCTTACCCCAAAATATCTTAGGAAAGGCCTAAACACAGCTGATTTCAAAAGCGGAACTGAAAATTCCAATTTTAAAAGGTCCATCAAGAAAGTTACATTTTGGCACACCCTAATCTATATATATATATATATATATATATATATATATATATATATATATATATATATATATATATATATATATATTGTAACAGTATTACCTGCTCAGGTTGGCCCCTAATCAATTTTATAATTAACTAAACAAAACTAACAACAATAAAAATTATCAGGGCGCCACCAGGATTATTAATCACGGTTCCTGGAACCGGTCCAGAGCTGAGAAAACTTATCTTAGGGTAGAGAGAGTGGAGGAAGGTGCTGTTGAATAATAAAATCTTAACTAACAATATATCGATATTTATTAACAATAAAAATTTAACAAACTTAACAAATTTAAGCACTCACTCACACACTTATAATCTAACGAAGCGGAGAACAACTGCGAAATAAACGATATTTACAACGAACCTTCCAACGACGATACGATGACTAGACGGGCTTTTTTGAACGAACGGTCTCCCACACCTGCTTAAAACTAGATGGGCTTTTCTTAACGAACGGTCTCCCACACCTGCGTAAAACTAATGGGCTTTTTTGAACGAACGGTCTCCCACACCTGCTTAAAACTACTGGGCTTTTTCTAACGAACGGTCTCCCACACCTGACCTAAAACTAAACTTAAAATTTAACGTCCACCGGACGACCAAAACTAACTCCACACTTTACAACTTAAAACTAAGTCCACAGGACTACCGCACTTAACACTATTAACACTCTCTATCACGAATAACCCGTTCAATTCTTCACACACATAACCCACACTTCGCTTAATTAATTTTTTAATTTTATAAATTTATTTTTATTTTACTCAATCATTGGCTATCGGTGAAACGAAAATTCCTATATAATGACCAATTTCTTACTAAACTTTTTTTTCGTGTTGACCTTGACTCAATATCATTGATTACTTGGACTTAATATCCACGCTGACAATTATCAAGTGTCATTTATTTTAATTTAATTACTTTACGGACTTAATCCCCAAAATTTACTTAAATTATAGTTGTTAAAATAATTTATAATACAATAATTTCAATAAAAACTCCTAACAAAATTTTCTTAATAATTTTCTACTCTATAACATTCTCAATTAATAATTTTCTTAATATATTTTTCGATCGGTATTGTTTTTCAATAATAAATTCTTACTATAATATTCTTATCAATTAATACTTAATAATTTTCCGATCTATCTTATTTTCAATAATAAATTCTAAATATAACAATCTTAGTAATTAATTCTTAATATAAAATATTGTCAACAATTTTCTGATCGTTTTATCAATTATAAAAATTCGACACGAGTCGAAATAGTCAATTTCAATTGCTAGAACATTCGCTAGTCAAGTCTTTGCTTGACCTTGGGTATTGGAATTTATGCGACACACAACTGACGCTTGACGAAAATTCCACGAATAAAAATTTGTCTATTTTTCTCAATGACAAAGATCAATCAATTTTACTCAGTTAATTATTGAAAAATTAATTTAATGAATTTTCTTAGATGTTAGTTAATTGATTGAAAACTTTTAGATATTAAAACTTTCCCCCGCAAGGTCGATCGAGTGATCTCCGGGTATAAACCCCCATGAAAATCACTCAATCCAAAAACTAGCAAATGTTCTACGATTTATTTATTGAATTAAATTTTCGTCGATTAACGATCCAATTGATAAATAATTAGGAGAAGTAACTGGGTATTGGATAAACCGCGGTCCACTTCCTTCCCACAGAGCAATAATTGACACCTTGACGAACAAAACGATGATCTAACTCACTCGTTGAGGATGAAGTCCTAGTTGTAGTTGGCTTCCTTCGTCTCGTCACTACTCTCGGGAACGGTCCTTTTTGATTTCCGTGGCACTCAGTCTGGCGGTCACACTACTTCTCCCTGTTCTACTGCACGGCTCACCTATTTTAACCCAAACTCACCCCCTCCTATTCTCCCTTTAGGCCCGAAGATCGAGACGCGCCAGTGCTATGTCGAATAATTATCGATATTCGGTGACTTATCGATTAAGGGTAATTTTACCCTGTTACAATATATATATATATATATATATATATATATATATATATATATATATATATATATATATATATATAAATAAAAGTAAAATGCCGCATGTATGTCCACGCATCACTTGAGAACGGCTGGACTGATTGAGCTAAATTTTTTTTTGTTGTTTTCAGAATTTTTAGGAGAAGGTTTGTGTGTAAAAAAATTTTTAAAAAATCCTCCCTCAAAGGGGATTGGCGGGGGCGTTAACAATGAATAATTCCCGTTTGTAAACTATAGCTCCTATAGCTCCCAAATTTGGTAGAAATCTTCCGTAAGAGATATATAAATAATCTATGAACGAATTTTACGATAGCTCGCTCCACAGGGGGGTTGCGGGGTTGGATATTAACAATGAAAATTTTTAACTTTCAAATTGTAGATCCTACAGACGGCAAATTTGAGAGGAGTCTTCTATATGTGATGCGGAAATGATCTAAGAGCGGATTTTACAACTATCCACCCCCAATAAGGATTGTGGGGATGGGTGTTAGAATATTAAATTTCCATTTCCACACTGTAACTTCTACTACAGATTTGAAATTTGGTAGGAATCTTTTATTTGACGATGAATAATCCAAAATTTATTACTTATGATTTTATTAATTTTAGTTATTGCTCTAGATTAATTATGATTGTATTGAACTTATTGTTCGAACTTAAGAATAAATTGATCATTATAATAAAATAAAAAATTATAGCAAAAATTTTAGTCATTTTGACTGAGGCTCAGCGAAGCGGACGGATATATATACGATATAACGCGGCTTGTCAGCACGATAGCGTTTTCAATTTATAACCGATTCTTCTCAAACTCAACACGCTTTATCTATCGATTAAGACCAAGGTTAAGTTCGAAGATGAGCTTAATCAAGCGAGAAGTTTGGAAATTACAGGATTTTGAAATTTTAAAAATTCTAAAAATTGATGTTTTTACCACTTCAACTTGGTGTAATTACTGAACTAAACAAGATATTCAAATTTGGTAAATTGCATCGTAAAACTCTTTTATTAAGCTTCAATTTTCACTACTCAGCAGTGGTAATAGCCTCAATATTACTCCTTTTAGAGTTTGTTTAATGAATCAGTTTTACTGTTGCAGCCGTTTTCGAATTATTGGCTATCATAGCATAAACATGATTTAGATTTAATAATCCCGATATTGATCAGTCTTTTGTCTAATGTGTTCGGGTAAGTCATCAGTAAATATGTCACAAATCATTTCTAAATATTGATTTCTTCAACTAAAATTTTATCCGGTTTCAAAATTCTGGGTAACTTGGAAATTGTTGTTTTTAAGCAGTTATTTAAAATTTGGACATTGATTATTCAAATCTCATAATCTTCAAAATCGTTTGACAAATATTTGAAAAACTATTTCTTTACAAGATAATTTTTTGAATAAAATAAGTTCTGAATAGTTTTAAATTTATTATTGAAATCTGTTTTTCATCAATGAATTAATTTATACATTATTAGTATTGATATTGTTTTATTAAAAATAAATTTTCTTTATTTGAAAAATCTACTTCCATTTCGGCTGCCGAGTGATCTTTTTTATATTATTTTTGATAAAAATCTAAAAAGTTTACAAAAAAAAAAATGTTTAAAAAAAACATTTATATTTTTTATAAAATATCTTGAATAATTTTTTTTACATATTTTTATTAATTGTATTCACTTTTTAAGTTAATTGTTAGTAAAAAACACACGAGATATGTCAAATAACCTGGGCTATTTATTTTCCCAGAAGGATTTTTCGGCTGGCACCGAAATTCTGGCCTGATTGAGTGGCTCCTTTGTTGGAACCAGCTTGGAGGCCAATTACAGCTTCTCCAGCTCGGAGTTGATCTTCTGTAAAGTATCTTTTATTTTCTTCTGATGGTTTTGGTCCTAACCAAGGTCCGCGCCATTCTGGATGTTTGTAGGTCTTAAAAAAAAATTATGATACACTAAAATTACCAGACATTTAACAATTTTTGATTAAATAAAAATAAAATATTTTTTCTAAATTACATTTAAAATTTTCAAAATTTTTTACACGTCAATCTTCTTTAAATAATTTTTTTCAATAATCATTTCTTAATTATTTTTTCTATCAAACTTATTTTTACTGATTGAAAAGCTAGCTAATCCTCCACTTTGGATATTTTTATTAAAAACTATTTTTATAATTATTTATAAATTTACTATTAAATATTTTTAATGAACACTAAAAATGAAATTTTAGAATTTTTTCAAAAAAAAAAAAAAAAAAGCTGTTTTTTTTAAGTTTTATAAAAAAAAACATTTAAAAATATTTTTAATGTCCAATTTTTATCAAGTACTTAATTACCACAGTATCATTGACTTTATAAAATTTTTTTCATAAATAAATCAACAATAATCAATCAATTGACAACTTACAGTGCGCCCGATAGCGAAGATAGTATTAGTAACAAGTGCGATATTTTTTCGCTCCATCAAATCAACAGCTTGGAACAAATCAACATCCGGAACTCCATATTTGATGCAAGCTTTTTGAAACCTGTTGATAATAAAAAAAATTTACTTAATATTACGTATTTATAATTAATTTCACCAGTAAATATAAATTTCGTTGGTATAAAATATAAAATGAAAAATTTTAAAATTTAAATAAAATATTATTAATAGATAATTTGTCAAGATTTAATAAAATAAATTTATCTCAACAGTTGATAAATAATTAAAAAAAGAATTATTGATAATTAAAAAATTCTTCTGTATCGTTGTATTAAATATTTAAAAAAAAAAAAATGTTAAGAAAAGCGATAAGAGCAGGCGGAAAAAAGTGTGAAAAGAAAAGCCAAAGAGAGTAAGCTCTTAGTTGAACCTGCTTGCCTGAGCCAATTCTTAGGTTAGTGACGCGCTTCTATTGTCTCACATTAATTGGAAGACACTAATTAATGCATTGGGACACTAGGTACTAGTACTAGATATAGAATATTAGCCGTCAACATACACGAGAAAGGGAATATTAGTAGTTAGGTCAGTGAGAAGAGATTTCTGTCACAAAAATGACGTGTCGCGTATCCCAATGTAACAGGAAGTTATAAAGAAGAAAGAGATGGGGATGTGAGAAAGTGGTTGCTTTCGAAGTAAACCCGGGGCTTTTAGTTTGAATTTCTGGGATTCCTCGAATTGTTAGAAGTTCCTCGGGTAGCTGGCATCCTGGTTGTCAGCGCGTCTACCGCATATGAGCACTCGCTTAAGGAGTATCGTAGTGTGACTTGACGAGCATTGCTGCAATTAAATTGTACACACGTGAGTCTTGAGTATTTCTTCCCCCTTTACTTTTCCAGAGTCGAGCAGAAATATAAGACTCTGATGAAGGAAGAAATATAAAATATAAAATATAATAAAGAAGAATATATTAAATTATCTACGCCGGTGTTTATTTATTATTATCTTTATTCTAGCATTGCATGGATGATGATGATAGAATTGGGCGATCAGTAAATGAGGAAAGACGGTACTTAGAAAGCCCCGTGGGAACAGAGGAACATAAACGTCAAGCGGACGTTATTTTCTCAGACGGTTTGGTTTTTTTTTATTTCTTCTTTCACGCTCTACAGTACTGCGGAGTTTTTTACTTTTTTTACTTTTTAGTTCGCGTTTGTTGTCCGATGGGTGTCCAGCTAAGACACGGGACCTACTTGTTCTTCTGTTATGATACTCGTGTCAAAAGGGAGCCATGCGGAGTGGCCGCGTTGCGCATCCTCGGCCCCTCTCTTTATCTTCTTTATCTTCTAAGAGATTAATGATACTCCTTTTTTTGGTATTTTTATTCGATAATATTTTATGGAAAATATTTATTGAGTTAAAAATTGTTTGGGTGGAATTTATCAAATCGAAGTTATGGTTATTAAAAAAACTGGAGAAAGAAGAAATTTTTTTAAGCTGAAAAATTTTTAGAAGAAAGAAAATTATTTTTTTTTGTGAATTTTTTAGAAAATTTTTTTAAGCTAACAAAATTTTTTACAGTCAGAAATTTATTTTTTATGTGATTTATTTGAATAAATAAATTATTGGGAAGAAAACAGATTTTTTTTTTTTTACTAAAAGTTGGTAGATTTAAAAGATTTTAAAGCAAGAACATTTTTTTAAGAAGAAATATATATTTTTTGTTTGTACATAATCAATTAGAAATTTATTAAATCACTAATTTAAAATTAAAGAATGATTTTTTCAATTAAAAAATTAAATTGTTATAAAAAAAAAAATTTCAAATAATTTTTTTTTTTTAAAAAAACTAACGGTACAATAAAAAATAAGGCGGTCACTAATGACCAAATGGTTGAAATGACCTTAATTAATTAATTAATTAATTTAAAAAAAAAAAAAAAAATGAATTTACCCATTTAATAGATAAAATTATTAATAGCTCTGTTATTCATTTATTATTATTTTTTTCTTACTTTGAACTCTATAGTTGACCAATAAAGAAGATAATTTTGTCATCAAGGCTACTAAATTGGAGCCTTAAATAGCCATATTTCATCAATTCTTGTGACACTTGAAAAAAATAGTTCTAAAAAATTTAAACTTTTGAAAAAAAATAAAACTAAGAATGAATTTTTTAATTAAAACATCGATTATACTGTTAATTATTTCTTCAAGTGAAGGATGTTCATCAAATCTTATAAATGATTTAGAAAGAACAGATAACGACAAATTATCTTCATGGGTTGTGAAAATACTGCCTTATGTAGGTGGAAGAGATAATGATCGGTGTAAGTAAAAAATATTTGTTACAAAAGAAGAATATATAATTATTTATATAAAAAATATATAATTATTTTTTTTTTTTTTTCTACACTTAATTGTTTGATTTAGACGATATTTATGGCTCACTAATCCATCCGAGGGTTGTTTTAACAACAAGTGAATTTCAATCACTTGAGTACAGAATTTTATCCCAATTTATCATGAAAGCAATATTTATAAATTAAAAAAAAAAGTACCCTTCTGATTTCAGATTGAATGTAAACTATTGCTTAGGGGGTTGTCTACCACTATTAGGTTCACAAATAATACCCAAAGATTTATGTCAAAGAAGAGATATTTTAACAATTTACAACAAAGAAGAATATTCTATTTTTATTCTTACAAATCCGTTTGTCTTAAATAATTTTACGAGTGTAATAAAGTTAACGGACTATAATAATGGAATTTATACACCATGTTATTTCTACGCTATGACACTCAATTTAATGGACGATGATCCTATTGGACGTCCATCAAAATGTGAATTTTCATTTAATAATACTTAAGTTAGAATGAAACTAAAATTAGCCGACAGCGAAAAATTTTTATTTTCTTTTTATTAATTGAATTAATAATAAAAAAATATTTTTTAAAAATTGCACGTATAGTTTTTCAAATTTTTTACTCGTGGAATTTTTTCTTTTAATTTTTTTGTAATAATTTTATTAATAAAAAAAATTTTACAAAAGTTTGGATGTCGGTTAACTTAATTTTCAAAATTTAGACGATGAAAAATAAATTAGCTGACATTTGAAAATTTTTACAATTTTTTTAATGAAAAAATTATTACAAAAAAATTAAAAAATAAAATTTCACATGTAGAAGTTTTGAAAAAAAATTTTTTTTTTTTATTAAATTAGAAAAAAAAAATTTTTTTTTAATTGCACTCATAAGTCTTCAAGATTTTTACAAGAAAAAAAAAATTTTGACTTTTTTGTAATAATTTTTCAATTAAAAAAAAAAATCTAAAATTTTCTAAATGTCAGCTAACTTAATTTTCACTTTAATTTAACCAACATTTAAAATAAATAAATCAATAAAATACAAATTATTGTTTCAGTCTCTTTAGTAGCTCCGTTCAAAGCTTAAATAATTAATGGAGTTTTTCGAATCTATCAAAATAACAACACTTTGACGCATGTGATTGCGAAGAATGTCAATATTAAGAATAGTACAATTCTTACTGGGGTAATTTTTTAAAACTAAATTAAACTCTTATTTTATTTAAAAATAATTATTTTTATGTGTTGAATAGAATTATCGAGCAAGTCCAGTTATTTGTCAGAATAAAAATAATCATGTTTACGAACAGCTTGGATTTATCGATTTAAATTTTTGGAGAGAATCTAAAAGTCCCTCGATTTATTATCGCAATATTACAAATGCCTGGAGATCGATTTATCGAATATTGATTGATCATTTTCAACTTTCTGAAATTGTTGAATCACTTAATAATTATCAAGATCAATAAATCCTGTTTCAGACTATTTTTTAACCGTAAATTTATTGAATATATTTTAAAATCAATAAATTAATATAAATCAATAAAATAAATTTTATTTAAAAAAAAAATTGTTCACAAGAAAGTATTTTTAATAAAAAAATTGACTTTTTTTTTTTTTTTAAAATTAGTCCTCAATTTTTATAGTAAATAAAAATTTTTAGTTAATAAAAAGCATTTTTTTTTTCTTATTTTTAAACGAAATAAAAATTTCGCAATTTTCGATGAAAATTTCTTTGAAAAAAATTCAAAAATTTATAATTTATAATTATACTTAAGATATTTTTTCAGTCTAATTAAAATTTTAAATAAAAATAAAAATTTTATTTATTTTTTAAAATTATTCATTGTAATTTTGGTGATAAGCAATTAATTTTTATTTAATTCTTTTTTTTATAAAAATTTTGCATTCATCGAAAAAGTTAATTAAACAAATTATGTAAATAAAGTTATCAAAAAGTATACATTAATTTATGACCATTGAGCGTATTTCTTAATATAAAATTTCAATAAAATACACATAAAAAAAAGTTTATAAAAACACGCAGTTTATTCTTTTTAAAATGAAGCTAAAATTAAAACAGTGTTAGTCACGCCAAAGAAGAAAAAGAAGTATTACCAAAAAATTTTTACTGATTAATTATCACACATAAAATAATTTAATTTAGTGAACATGTGCTAAATTATCAATCGTGTGATATTGTGAAATTATTAGATTATCGTAGACAAATAATAATTAAATATTCCCGTCAGTTAATAAACTATATAAGCTATTTTATTAGTTTGAAAGGCTTAAAAGTATTCGATAATTAAGCATCACAGCTATACACATTAAAAATGAATATTTTAATAAAAATATTTATTGCTTCGTTGATTGTCTCTGTGTGTCAAGCTTGTGCAGTTTTATATTCAAATAGAATAGAAAAACGACATACTAAAGTTCGTCTATCTTCTTGGACTGTGGTGATAAATAGAAATTCTTTTGCGTTCAAAACTTTGGATGAAAAATGTAAGCTTACTCTTTATAATAATAATAATAATAATAATCAATCAAATTATACCCTAAATGTATAATTGTTGTTTTTTAGTCGTCGATTACGGGACGCTTATTCATCCTCAGGCTGTTCTTACATTGAATTCAACAGCACTTTACAAGTAATTTATTTACTTTTAATCTATATTATTGAGAGAGTAAGCGAAATTTTGTGGCTAGAATATTTATATGAGAAAATGGGTTTTTATGATTAAATTTGGTATCGTTGGAAAGATCAATGTTTTACATGCTTTTCTAAAATAGTTTATTTATTATGATAAGTTTTTGAAGTAATTATGAATAGATTCGAATTTAGCGATAAACAAAATTTGTTTATTTATTTATTTTTTTTGTACACGTGAATGTGATTTTACGTCAAAAATTTAATTGTACAATTAAGAGACTAAGAAAAATTTATTAACAGGTATATTTTTAACATAAATTGGGTTTGATGTTTTTAAGCGATAGTTATTTATGATTTAAATAATTGAGAGAGAGAGAGAGAGGAAAATTTTGTGACGAGCATATTATTATTTTTAAAGAAATTTTTATATTTTAATTTGGTATCATCAGAAAAGTCTTGATAAGAATTTTTTAGTCGTCAATTTTTTATGTCAAGATTTTGGAGTAGTTTTTAATAGTTTTTTCATTCTATAAATCGCGTGACTAAAACCATAAGGGCGTTTAAAAAAATTTTTATTGCTCCAATCAATGTAAAAATGTAGGAAACATTACTATCTATATGGAAAAAACGAAAACAAAATTTTTTTTTGTTATACGCCCTTATGGTTTTAAGAAAAAATTTTTCTAAAACCACAAGGGCGTATCCTGTTTTTTCGATTTATTATCAATTATAGGCAAGATTAAGAAAAAAAATTGCCCAGGGTAATAAAAATTATCACTCCACAGTTTAATTTATATAAACAAATATTTATTTAAGTCAAAGACGAACAAAAAAATGAAGAAAAAATAAATCCATCAGGGTATTAGTCCTATGCCATCTCCATCATCAGGATCATCTGTACCTAAGATTCTAAAAAATTTTAAGTTTTTTTTTTAACACAACATGACAATAATAAAAAAAATGTATAAACTGTTACCATCGCTGAATATTAAACTCTGAAAATTTTTTATAATTTTAGGTACAGATGATCCTGACGATGGAGATGGTATAGGACTAATACCCTGATGGATTTATTTTTTCTTCATTTTTTTGTTCGTCTTTGACTTAAATAAATATTTGTTCATATTAATTAAACTGTGGAGTGATAATTTTTATTACCCTGGGCAATTTTTTTTCTTAATCTTGCCTATAATTGATAATAAATCGAAAAAACAGGATACACCCTTATGGTTTTAGAAAAAATTTTTCTTAAAATAAGGGCGTATAACAAAAAAAAATTTTTTTTTGTGTTTTTTCCATAGATAATAATGTTTCCAAAATTTTTACATTGATTGAAGTAAAAAAAAATTTTTTATACGCCCTTATGGTTTTAGTAACGCGAAATATGTACGATCACATTTGTCCGTTAAATTATTTGTAATTGATTCTGTGACAGCATTATTATTTTTTAAATTTATTTAAAAACTACCCAAACTATTAGTGTGATTATAAATGTAAAAAAATCATTAAGCCATAGTTTTCTTATTTATAAATCGTAAATCTCGGCAGTCGCATAGTGACTGTAGGTTACTAGTAAATAATTAATAAGATTTATTTTCAATTTTCCTGATTTTTTTAATTTTATAAAATTTTCTCAATATTCGAAAATTAATTATACAGTAAAATTTTTATTTAAATAAAATATTTAAAAAAATTTCTAATAAAATTTTTAGACCATTCAGAAACTACAAGTGCCTCGGCGGTTGCTGGGATCTTCAACGTTCCCCGCTAATGAGCTTACAAAACTGTCAAATTCGTGATTTTGGGCGAATATTCAGTGGACACCTAAATGCAAATAAACATGCAAAGCCCTGCAATACTTTTGCAATTATTATTCTAAAAACTCCGTTTGATTTAGGCAGCAAAATAAGTGTCATTACTCTACCGAGCAAGCCAATTAATTATGACCGCTGTTATTTCTACGGTATAACCACACTATCGTTAATTAACAAAAATAATCGCCGGGAAAAAAATGGTAACGAAAAAAACTAATCAAATTTATTTTTAAAAATTAATTTGTATGATTTTGAGAATGATATGATGAAAATTTACAGTTGCACCCGTATCTCCGTATAGAGCGATAATGGTGAATGGTTCTGCCTATCCGTTCAAGTGTGATGGTGTTAATTATACGCAAGTTGTTGAAGATACTTATTTGAGGGTGGAAAAAAGCGAAATTGTGTTCAAGGTAATTTTTTATGTTAAAAAATATTAATAAAAATTTATTATTTATTTTTTTTACAATTTTTAGTATAACTACCGAGCAAGTCCAGTGGTGTGCCACAATAATAAAACGAATAAATATGAACAAGTTGGATTTTTGAATTTGTTTGTAGACACTAAAAAACCGTTTAAGCAACAACGACGGGAAGTTTTTATGGGGACTACTTTTGCTCATAAAAGGATTTATCAAATATTGAATAAGTATTTGGATCCTTTTCCTGTTCAAAATTCTACTCAGATGATAGGTAACCCTTCTCCTATTCAAAATTCTACTCATATTTCTAAACAAAATTGTATTCAAAATTCTACTCACATTCCTAATGACAATAATATTCAAAATTCTACCCATATTTCTAAACAAATAGATATTCAAAATTCTACTCATTATTCTAACCAAAATCATCGTAAAAATTCTACTCAAATTTCTAAACAAAATCATAATAAAAATTCTACTCGTATTTCTAAACAGAAGTCTCCTGATAACTCAACTCATGTTGATAAGACCATCGTTTCTAACGTTGAAATTTCTAAACAAAATAATGTTAAAAATTCTACTCATATTCCTAAACAAAATAATAATAAAAATTCTACTCATATTTCTAAACAAAATAATATTAAAAAATCTACTCATGTTTCTAAACACAAGTCTCCTGATAACTCAACTCATATTGATAAGACCACTGTTTCTAAAGTTGAAACTACTACTACCGAAACTGGTTAAATTTCTATTATAATTAATAATATTTTTTGTTTTCTGTAAATTCATTTTTACAACTTTTCTAAAACTCCAAGAAATTTTCAAATCAATAAAGTCATTATTATTATTATTATTATTATTATTTTTTTTTTTTTTTTTCAGCAATGAATTTAAATTAATTGGAACTTTGCCGTAATTTTTTTAAGTGTTATAATTTTCAAAATTTGATTTTATGTGATTATACATTTTTTTTTTTATCTACTCAGCACAAAATAAGCGTTATTTGTAATTTAATTCAATTATGTATGACAGAAATTTCAATTATTTATAAAAAAAACAAAAAAAAATTTTGATAAAAATATTTGTATTTATTTTTTACCCAAAAATAAATTTTATACATTAAAAAATAAAAGTTTGACATTACTTTATAATAAAATCAAATTTTATAAGTGACTTAATTAAGAATAAAATTATATTTTGAAAAATATAATGATAAAAATAATTAATTTTTATTTTCCAAGAAAAATATAAAAAAATTCGTTGAAATTAAGTCGACAAATAAAATAAAATAAAATAAATAAACATTTGATTTTTAATTAAATAATATTTTGCTGAAATTACTTTGAAAAATTTTTTTTTATAACTTGACTTCAATGAATTATTCTTAAAACACTTGTCAAAATAATTAACATTAATAACGATAATGATTTTAATCATAAAAATTTTTTCTGTAAAACGTCTCGACGTACATCTGTTAAAAAATCTCCTTACTAATTAAATAAAACTTATATTAATAGCATTAAAAATGACATATATTTTAATAATAAACATAATTAAAAATTTCATAAACCGATATTGAATATAAAATGTCGAAATGCTGAAAGTGAACCTTGTATAAAGCGTTAAAAAACACTTGGATAAACAAGAAAACATCAAATATTAGAAAGCTACCGAATGATGAAGCGTTATGATGCACAACAAAATACCAGCGACAAATTTTAACAGATATTAAGACTTTTAAGCCACCTCCTCAATCGCTGATAGTTAATCAGGATGGTAGCATAGCGCTAAAAGCGATTTCCCATTAGAAAATCTCATTAATATTCCGTAACCAATTAACCCTTCTATCGAGCTTTAATTTCAGCTCCCTCTTACACGACCGCCTCACAAATAGACGCAACTACAATTGTAGTTGTAATATAAGCCTTTTTATTTTTTTTTCCCTTTCTTTTTGTGTAGGAGTAGCACACATGAAGATATACTCAACACACTCGCCTAAAAAACGTCAATAACCTGAACGAAAGTGAAAACGCGCTATAAATAAGCGATGGTCCCGACCTCGGACTTTGTCGGTGCTTCCCTACCAGGATTTCATCAACCATCAAGAACTCGAAGCTCTTCCTCGTCGATAATTCTTCTATTCAGTGAGCTGTTCTACTTACAATTTATATTACAACTCGGTAAAAATTACAACTTTATGTTACAATTATTAAATTAAAAATAGTTTCATTTTAGGCCAGCGATTAAATCGATTGATTTGAAATTAAATTTTTATACAAGAATTTTAAAGGCCGAATGTTTTATTTATTATAAGCAAAGCGACTTGACTGCTCGATTGATCGCTACTATCAAATTGAGAAATACGTGGTTTGTTAGCCCGGCAAAACACTGTCGATTGCGTAAAGTCGAATATGGATCAGGGGAGCATATACTCCGGCTGGTACTCTGGATTCAAATGATAATGATAATAGTTACAGTAATGATTATACAATTTTGCGGGGCGGTTCGCGCTTATTAATGTACTTTTATTGGGAAGAAAAAAAAAATAAAACTTTTTTACAGGGAGATAATAAATGTTAAGCAGTATTTTATATTTTTATTAATTATTATTTTAATTTTTATACAACTTACTGATTAAGATTGTCCATCATTTTGTAATCGCCACCGGATGTGTTGATTTTGGTTATTATTCCGGGTCTTAAGCGGTTCATTAGCTTGCAGAATATTATTCCATCCCTTAAAGCTTCTTCGTAAGGAACACCTGTATAATTATCGTCATACATATTATTATTAATATTATTTTTAATAAATAAATAATGATAAAAAAGAATAGGAATAAAAAGCATGATAAAAAAAATTGACTTGCGGTTCGACGACTGAAAAGAATGTCCCGATACACGAACGAACCAGGAACTCATAAATCGCGGTTAATAATTTTTATTAGTTTTTTTTTTTTTTTTTTTTTTTTTTTAAATCATAAAATACTTAACGCAGAAGAGAGCAAGAGACTGATAGGTATAGATTTATCGAGTCTGACAAAGATAGGATAAATAAAATACAAGAGCGCCGGCGTCGATTATCGAACTCCGCCTCTATTATTATATATGTCCTAGTGTATAAACGGTAATTTTTTTTCACTATTTTATTTTTTCCATAAATATATAGCAGGAGAGTCAATATAGTCCATCAGCTCCTCGGCTGGTATTTAAACTCCGTTAAATGATTCGACTTGGTATTTCTAACCCGGGTATCCTGGGGGAGAATCCACGCAGAAGGTAAAAGTCCCTTGGGGTGGTTGGGAATGTCATTAAAAAAGGACGAAATAATATCGAAGGAACTCGAGTACCAACACGCGTTTATGCAGTCCCATTATCCCAAGAGGGAGTCCAAGGGAGCATGGAATTTTTTTCATCACCGTAATTTAAAGAAATCATACCAGTCGCATCTTTTACTGCTTCTCAGAAAGCGAGACCTTTTTTTTGGGTAAATTACGGGCAGAAGCTAAGCGGCAATTCGTCTGCAGTGATGAAGATATAAAATCCCGGTGAGGTTTTTTAAAGTCACTGAGATGGATTTAGTTGTCACTCGACGCCATTCGAAAGACGCACCGCATCTCCAACACCCAGGAGTACAGTTATCCACTGGAGGTTCTTCTACATTTTTTTTCACCCTCTTTTTCATTACCGTCTTTGTCTATCTGAAGTTCCGATTCGATTCAATCTTTGCTTTTTTAAAATAAATAACGCTGCCCGGTGAATGTTCTATTCTGATGAACCAGGCGATTATACGCTCATATAATCGTTCAGCTATGATTGATGCGGATGAGATATATCTATATCTATATGTTTTATGATGTAAAATTGACCTGAAAAATATGCGGATGCTATAAATATAAAAGTTCATCGTATATTAAGGGAGCATGCATGACACTGGGTGGATATTTCATTTTATATGTAAAATAAAATCAATTATGTCCCGCAAAGAAGAAAATTAATTCAATTTTTATGGAAAAATTTTACGGTCACTTTATATTATACTTACAATGTACAGGTAAATATTAAATTGTTAAATTTTATACTTACAAAAAAAAAAAAAAAAGTAAATTTTTAAGACTTTATTTGCAAAAATCAAATAGTCAGAAAATATACCATTATATGGTTAGATAAAATTATGTATGAGTTTTGACTATTTATAATTTTTTTTAATGTAAAATTAAAAAATTTTCTTTTTTTAAATTTAATATTTTTTCCTTCTAAATTAAACTTTTTTTACTTGGAAATTTTTTCCAAGCAAATTCAAATATTTTTTCAGTATGAAAAATTTACATTTTTATATTTTCTCAATATAAAAAATTAAAAATATTTTTTAAGTACTAAATTTACATTTTTCTTATCGTAAAATTTACATTTATAATAATATAAGATAATCAAACCTATTTTTGGCCATAAAAAATAGATAAATTGATGGATCATCATAATTTTTTTAACTTTTTTGTTTTTACGGGGGATTTATGGTGGTGATATTGAAAATATCAAAAAATTAATATTTTAATAAAAAAAATCATTTTTGAAAGTTGAAAAAATTTTGTCATGTTTTTGGATAAAATTTCTATTTTATTTTTTTTTTGATATATTTTTTCTTGGAAATTTGTTAAAATTGTGACAATCAACTTTTTTTTTAAATTGTTCATTTTTTTATGTATTTTTCAAAAAAAAAAAAAAAATATCAATAAAATTAAAATTAAAATCGTTGACCCCACTCGTAAATATTTATCAAATTTAAATTTGACTAAAACTATAAAACTATAAATTTACAAAATTTTTACAGAATTTTTTCCATTAAAAATTAAAGTAATTTATTAAAAAATTTTTAGTCAATAAAAAAATTAGATAAATTTATTTTACATTATTAAATATATGTATAAGAATATTTATTTAAATTTGTATGACTAGGAAGGATAGTAATCTGCCATCTGTTCGCAAAACTACTAGCCTGATCCTGCAAGGACGCTTCAGCACGTGGTTCCGAATTACAGGAGATGTTGAATATTTAATAAATAAATTTGGGAGTAGGCACACAACGCAGGAGTGTAGAGAGAAGCGCAAGAGAGAAAGCTCAACTCAAATAACGTTATCCTTCGGACGAATCTGCTTGCCTAATACAAAGCTGGTCGTAGTTCGGCGTTCCCAATTGACGAGTTATTGACAGCCGATCTAATGTAATCGAATACTACAAAAAAATATTTCTTAGAAGAGAAAATTTCGGTGATGTGAGGTTTGTTTGTACGGATTTTGCTACTCATGTTTGTTTACCAAGATGTTGGGGGTTGCAACCAAATGACGCTCATACGACATCAGGAACTCATTTGCTTGCAGGAAGTCTATTTCCGGGTTGCACGCTCAGGTATCAGGACTTTATTTATGTATGAGTGTGCTGACGATTGTTTATATATTAGGGTAGTTATGAATATTTAACCTCAGAAGGCTCATCATTTATTTTTTTTCTATTAGGATCTTATAGCAATCTTGAAGCTTTTTGTAATCTTCAAATTTACTCAGCAAATGCTCTAACAATTTCTGAATTTATTTATATTTTAATTATTAAATAAATAAAATAATTAAATAGTAATTTTTAATAATTTTTTTATAAAGTTATAAAATTAAAAAAATTAATTTATAAAATTTAAACGAACAAAAATAAATTTTTTATCTTTTATTTTGCGTAAAAAAATTTATTTAAAATTATTGAATAAATAAAATAATTAAATAGTAATTTTAATAATTTTTTTATTAAGTTATAAATTAAAAAAAAAATCAAAAAAATTAATTTATAAAATTTAAACTAACAAAAATAAATATTTTATGTTTTATTTTGCGTAAAAAAATTATTGAATATTATTTTTCAAAAATTTTATAATTATAAAATTTTTTTTTTTAAATAAAAATTAGTGAATAATTTTTACGGCAAAAATTTAAATAAATTCATTAAAAATAAAGCAGTATCTTGGTAATTTTACAAGCTAAAAGCAACTAGAGATGAATTATAAACAATTGATGTGATCCTGGTAATGACAAAGAGCTATGAAATGCCGTAAAAGGAAAGAGGTGACAGAAAATCTATATCCTGCACAGAAAAAAAATATTTAAACTTAAAAAAAATTTTTTATTGTAGTGTCTATAACACTTAATTTATTTAAAAGCTACAAGAAATTTTTATTTTAATTTAACCAAGATAATTTTAGTTTTTTTTTAATTATTCATTGTCAAAAAAAATTTTTTTGTATAAAAATAATAATTAAAAAATTGCTCGATAATTTTTTTCCTCAAAAAAAGAGGCAAGCCTGGAATATCAAATAAAAAATAACAAAGTAAAAAAAAAATAATCAAAAATAATTTAACCGAAATATTGCGCCTGCGTGGTCTCAGTATTGATTAAACGTCAAGCTCGCGTCATAAAGCCGTCAAAGGCACGATTTCCATCAGGACAGCATCCTGGAGTTGAATTTACGACTTTTCCGAAGCAACAGGTTCTATCCTCTAAACATCCATCTATATATATTATACGATATCTTGAGCGTGGGTGCGTTATACAAAAGCAAGCCTAATATTCCGTCAGTAAGGAAGTAAACGCAGCCGGTTGGTGGACTGACATGTTTTACGATGCGCAAGCTCGTAAATTGGTCCCCGAGGCTGTAATCCTGATAGGCTTGTCTCAAAGTGACGTCATTGACGAATTTGTGACGAGAATTTCGTGTCTTCAAGTATTGTTACATCTTCAATACCGTTAACTATTGATCGGAATAATATCTTGACCGGTGCCAGGTGACCAACAACGATCGAAGGCTTTCTGAGTATTCACCACCACCATTGTAAATCACTAAATGATGAAATACCAGCTGCGAGCGTGGTAAAAGTTATCCCATCCGATCAGGGGCGCGTTTTCGACGTCAGTGAGCAGAGGGTGGATTTGCGGATGGAATAGCAAACCCTATAAATCTCTCAAACGTCGGATAGTACCCTGGTGCGGCAGGACGCCTTGCGCCGTCGTGACGGACGGATGACTGACATCTCGATGGATAAATGACAGCTTGCTTGGCTTTCTTCGAGCTTAATTGTCTTGACAGTGTCTTATTGTCGAAGCCTACTTGCTTTTTCTAGAGCTTAAAGGTCTTGGTCATAAAAATAATAATAATACTAATTATTATTATTATTATTATTATTATCATCCGCAGGATGAATGGAAATGGAAAAGGAAAGACAAGTACTGTAGTAAAAAAAAAAAAAATAGCAGATAAATTTACTGTGCTTTAACTATATATCCCTGATACGCTAGCGTCCCTACAACGTTCATTTTGATGAACGACTGACGGCAAATCGATATCTCCTCTCCAACAGTACAACAGACACCTTAATAGCTGCCAAGTGTCTTTATTTGTTCGGCTGGATTCGGAGACTGATATTATGTATAATGGCAGACGTTACTGATGGTCAGTGATCTTGAATTGGAGTGGAGTAAAAGGCCCGGTATTTTTAAGCTCGGCAGGTGGAACTGCCGGTGCTAGGAACCAGGCGAATACTCGGCGGTGAAAGCTTGCAAGTCCCCACCAGGAGATGCTTGGCTCTCGTCGATGTTGATAGTGATAGTATAGTGATGGTACTGCGGTCCAGATCTTTAAGTGTGAGAGGGGATCGCGTGGGTAAGTGGGGGTGGTTTGCCCGTTTGGCCACCTCCACGGCGTCCTCTCTTACACCAGGATGACAGTCGCAGGTGGAGGCTTGATTTTATTAAAACTGCGATGATAGATGGGTGGGTGCCAAAATTATAAATGTACGCTTTTTAATAAATTGTTAGTTTTATTGGTTGAGTTAAGATGAATTGTCGAGTAAATTGGGAGATTCAAGGCTGGGAGGTTTGAATTATTGTTAGTTTTATACGTCGAGAGGGTAATTTTGAATTTTTTTTTTTTTATCAAAGAGTAGTTGAGGATAAGTTTCAATTTAATTAATTTAAATTTAAATTTTTTGATAGAAAAGGATATTTATTAACAGATTATCAATTTTTTTAGAGTAGATATTTTTTGTTTTATAAAAATAGGATATAATTTTCACCGCAAAAAAAAAATTTTTAATTTATTGCAAACATTATTTTATTAATTATGCAATTTTCCTATAGAAAATTATAAATTTATGTATTTGATCGAATAGAATTCTTTATTTAAATTATGGAATTATAAAAAGTGGAAATATATACAATTTTTGTACCCATTTCTTGGTCAAGGGTCTAAAAAATATCTATTAAAAATTAATAAATTTATTTTGTGTTGAAAAAAAATTTATTATTTTATTAAGTAAGAAGTTTATGATTTTTTGAAATTTAATAAATAATTTTCTTAAAGAAAAATCCATTTATTTACATTTAATAAATTTTTTTTTAGTTAATATATTTATAAAAAATCATGTCGCAAAATTTTATAACAAAAATACGATCAAAAAAAATTTATTAAATCATCTAATATTAATAAAACTGATTAAAAATTTTATCAAGATAAATTTAAATAAAACACTTATTTGCGTCGACGCGCCGCGTATTTACAAAATTAGGATTGTATGTAGGTATTATATCGACTATTCTCTAGAATGCTACCCTCTAAAATCTCCACTGTTTCTATAAGTCTAGCCTAGAGACGTTACGCCCTCGTCGTGACGTAACAGAGCGCGCGTTTTCCCAGGGTAGCACGAGAATCAGAAAGCAAAAGCCACCCTGGAATTCCGCCCCCAGCAAGTGAGAATTAAGGAAAGTGCTTACGTTATTTCCCCTATACATAGACAGAGAGAGTCCATTGACTCGTCGCGAATCGATCGCTGTCAAAATACTGACCCACCTAACTAATTTAACCTTTGCGACGTCACGCACCCCAAAATTCCGATCCGGGATACATATGTAGGGAAGAAAGGATTCGAGTGGCGTAAAAAAAAAAAATATTGTACTTGGGGTTAATTGCAAGTAGATGTCAAAGACTTGCAGACCCTTGCCACCTCTGTTGAACAGGAAATCATATGTCACGAGGGTTGAAGCGCGGCAAGTTTGCTGGGGGTTTAAATAATTGTTATCCTGGTGGTATTCCACGGGATATCAACGCGTCGATGACTCCTAAATGATTCTGAAGGGCTTGCAGCGATTTTTTCACCCCTAAATATCAGGGTAACATGTACTAGGTGGATCTACTGTCAGCTAGGGGTTGAAATGGGATATTGATCGGGTCACGTTTATATTGTTTGATCGCAGCTGCTATGCTTCGCTCCCTATATCTTTATATATAGATATAGATATATAAAGAATGTGCAGACTTATTTTACTCGCAGCTCACTTATGAGTTCCTGGTTTCTCAATCAATTGATGTTTAGACAATTTTCAAATAATTACGTCTATGCGTTATCACTTACCGGGTGGAAACCTCTCACCGATTACTTGCTCAATCCACCTCTGCGCCTCGGCTTCCTGTTCCGGTTCGCGCTTTCCAGCTACCTTTAAAATAAAAAATATTAATTTAAAAAATATAAAAATATAACAAGTCGAGGTCGGATAATGTTTTGCGAACCTTCGGAAGAGTTGTTTTTATTTTTAATCATTGAGTGTCATCAGTCAACTATTGAAATTTTTAAATAAGCTTGACACGTGCAATTTTATTTTAATGAAAAAAAAAATTAATTCTAATAAATTAATACCACTAGAAGTATTAGATGCGAGTTCCTTAGAGATGTTTAAAAAGAATATGTTTGAGTACTTATTATCTAATGATTTCTAACATAATTGTTAATTTGATGTCTCTACCTTACCTGTGCATTATATGCAGTTAAATTGAATCTATGAAATTTTAAATCTTAATTTATAAATTTACGATACAGTTTACTTTAAATCATTCTAACTAAAGGGCTTTAAAGCGTATTCTTATTATAATTGGCGTTGTTTAAATCTCAATGTTTACAATTTGTTAACTAATTCTATTATCTAAATTATATTAATAAATCTAAGATTTATTATACAAAATATTTCAAAAATATCTATGTTTAAAAATTCATAATTATTAACCAAAATTTATACCCAAATATCACAATTAATTATTCGACTGAATATATTAATGTAGTCTCTGATCTATATTTTGTATTTTATATAATTTTAAGTAAATTTTGTGATAATCAAATGTATTCTTATATTCATACATATTTAAAATAAATTAATAAATAAAATTTTTTAAGTATAAACTTTAGGATAATTGGTCTTTTGTGTACATTTTATTTTCTTTAATTATAATCAAATTACACGTGTCAATTAATGAGTGCTTTTTACCACAGTGGAAATTTTTCAAGTTCTTATTTTGTAGGATTACAAGTTTATTCAATTTAGTTGAAAAATTATATCCTAAAATTTTAATTTTAGTTTAATGATCAGTTTCCGCAGAAACTTTCAAAAATTGCCGTAGCCGATGGTATTTCACATCGTCTTGGCGGGGTATTGGTAAAAGTTTTCAACTAGCAATAATCGCACCTCGGTAGAACCTCATTGGTTACGATATCGCCACTGCGCAAAGCTAACGAAATAATCTTCAATAATAGGCTTTAACAACTTATACACAAGTCTTGGCAAAGGAACGTTTTTAAATACTTCTAGACATCTAGCGGCAAGTCGGTAAACTAATCTTTTATTTTCTATTTAATTTCAAAAGCTATTTATGGTTTTTTTTTTCACTTGAGATTAAGTTTTATTCAAAATTCTAGTCAGAGTTTTTTAAATATATAAATTTTTTATATTTACGGTAAATATTTTATGTTTTTTAATAAAAATTATGAATTAAATCCGAATTTTATTTATTAACTTTTCAAAGATAAAATATTTTAATGAAAATTTATTTTATGGAAATAATTTAAAAGAAAAAAATAAATTATTGTTATTAAAAAATTTAATTTTTTTTTTTAAATTCAACGTCGGGAAAATAAAAAACAAAACTAAAAAATAATAAATTTATAAATTTAAAAAATTGTTTGATCATTAAATGATTTTTATTTTTTTATTACTGAATTTAATACTTTTTAAAACTGCAAAAAAAAAAAAATTATAACAAAAAATTTTGTGTTAAAAATTTTTATGTTAAATTTTTAACACTTTTTTGTGTTAATTTAACACAATTAATGTAAGAAAAAAATAAAAATTGTGTTTAATAAATTTTATATGAAAAAAAAAAAAAATACGTCACAGTTTTAATATTTTTTTATTTATTTATTTTTGAGTCATTAGTGCTTTTAATTCATTTTTAGAGTATGAAATAATTTTTTCTCTAAATATAAATATGCTGTCAGTATGACATCAAATGGCATTAACCCAAAATTGAATTACAAAATAATTGTTGTATCATTTACTAATTGATTTTGAATTTTAAACAAATAAATCAGTAATTTTTGATGGGTTTTAATAATTCCCTTGCAGTGTCATTGACTTGTGAGCTATATAAAATTTAGTAAACAAAAAAAGTAGCTGTGGGTATTTTTAAAAGCGATAAGTTGAGTTGGATTAGTCGACGATGTATCTATAAGATATAAAAAATAAAAATGATGTAATCTATCCAGAATAAAAGAGTAAACAAGGATGATTGGCTTGTATATCTTGTCTTGTGGCTGGTGTGTTGAGAGAGTGAGGGTGTGGGAATAGGAATAGGAGGAATACCTAGTGGGAATGATGCCAAAGTGTGCTCACTACATCACACCACTCGGTTCGCTAAAGATTCGTTAGTTTGAAAGCTCTGGAGTAGAGGGGATGCTGGCATATAGCGTCGCGACGTCCGGCGTCTGAGTTAGTTCCTACTCAAGACAACTACCACAGTTCAAAAGTCAACCAATCGTATTTATTTTTTTTTCTTTATTCTGATTTATCTGATACATTTAATTAAAAATGCCGGTAAGTTTGTATTTATTTTTTCATTAAATTTAGTAATTAAAATTTTTATAAAGAGTCCTTTAAATTTATATATTTTTAATCGATAAATCACCGCTAGAGTTTGTTGCAATTTTTTTTTTATTAAGAAAAATTTTTTTTCATTGAAAATAATTTTATTAAAAATTTAGAAAAATAATGACAATCTTTGTAAATTAAAAAATTTTGATAAAATTATGATTTAAAAATAAATTTATGATTTTAATTAATTTTTGCATAAATGAATTGTAATTTTTTTTTTTTTTTAATAGGAACAATTTTTTTTTTTCATTTAAAATAATTTTATTAAAAATTTAGATTAATAATGACATTTTTTTAATTAAAAAATTTTTATAAAATTTTGATTTAAAAATTAATTTATGATTTCAATTAATTTTTGCATAAATGAGTTGTAATTTTTTTTTTTTTTTCATTGAAAAGAATTTTATTAAAAATTTAGAAAAATAATTTCATTTTTTTTTAATTAAAAAATTATGATTTAAAAATAAATTTATGATTTTAATTAGTTTTTGCATTAATGAGTTGTAATTTTTTTTTTTTTTTTTATTAAGAACAATTTTTTTTTTTCATTGAAAATAATTTTATTAAAAATTTAGAAAAATAATAATAATTTTTTTAAAGAACAAATTTCGATAAAATTATGATTTAAAAATAAATTTATGATTTTAATTAATTTTTGCATAAATGAGTTCACTCTTCTGCTGAAATTAGACTTCCGGAAGAATAACGATAAATATATAAAGAGATAAAGATAGATAAAATATATTAAATAAGCTCAGCCATCTGTACTTCATCTAACACGTTTTTTAGTACTTTCGCTCAAAATAACATGTCTTTTAAAATTCCAGTCTGGAGGTAATTTTTTTCCTTTTTTTATCCTTTATTATCATTGCTTTAATTTGAAATAAAATTATTCTAATAATTAAAAATCTTTTTTTTTTTTTTTTTTATTACAAAAATAAATAAATTGAATATAATAAAGCGTAAAATTATTGGCCATGGTCAATATAAATATTTATTGGCAAACGTTGATAATTCATACGTTTTATCTCGAAAATAATTCTGATGCCAAAATAATGTTTGCTAAATGACAAAAAAATATTAAATTACAAAACAAAACGTTAATACATAATATTACGTACATTATAAAAATATATATTTATAACGTGTATGATTACATATATCCAGTTTATAAATAATTATTTATCGCGCAAGCTTAACGGGTTTGCGTCATTTCTATAAGCTTACGTGAGGATATTTTATCGGTAATTTATAACCGAACAAAAAATAGTATCAAATCCAATAATTCAATAAAAAGATTAATTGGCGAATAAATTTTATTGTTTTAGTATAAATAAATAATTTATATTTTTTTTTTTTTTTTAATATTAATGAAAAAATTTCTAACGCTTGATAGCAGCTGCGGGCTTTATTTTTAAGCGCAGATATTTATGTATTTTTTAAGTACTTTGAAGATGAAGAAAAAAATAAATATGTGTACTATTATTACCGGCTTTTATTTATAGGCACGTAATAAAGAACAAGAAGCTGAAGTTTTGGAGTGGATCGAAGCTGTTCTTGGCGAAAAATTACCCAAGGGAGACTACGAGGACATTTTGAAGGACGGCGTTATTCTTTGCCAATTGATAAACAAACTTGCACCTGGTTCTGTTAAGAAAATCCAAACTAAGGGTACTAATTTCCAATTGATGGAAAATGTCCAAAGGTACTTATTAAAAATGATTATTCTGCGTTTAAATTTAGCAATATTTAATTAATTTGGTAATTTTTTAAAGGTTTCAAGCAGCGATTAAAAATTATGGAGTACCACAAGAAGAAATTTTCCAGACTGCAGATTTATTTGAGAGACGTAACATCCCTCAAGTAACTTTGTGTCTTTACTCTCTTGGAAGAATGGTAATTATTTTATTTTTAATTATTAGTTAATTTATGAATAAAATAAATTTTTTTTAAATAAGTTTTTTTTTTTAAATAATTTTTTTATTAAAATATTTTTTTTTTTTATTAAAATATATTTTTTTTTATTAAAATTTTTTTTTTAATATTTTTTTTTTACTAAATAATTTTTTTTTATTAAAAATTTTTTTTTTTTTAGACACAAAAACACCCTGAGTACAATGGACCAAGATTGGGACCAAAAATGGCGGAGAAAAATGAGAGAACATTCACAGAAGATCAACTGAGAGCCAGCGAAGGTCAACTGAACCTTCAGATGGGATTCAACAAAGGTGCAAGTCAATCCGGTCACGGAGGATTCGGAAATACAAGACACATGTAATTAACATCCGCGCCAAATGTCCTTAAACATTTTTATTTTGTTCAGTACAACACATGTCAACACTGCATTCTATTACACAATAAACTAAACCCTTCAAATCCTAATAAATATGTATACTATTTTTTTAATACTTGGATAATTAATAAAAAGTTGGACGACAGAGTAAAAACAACTATTTTTAATGAGTTTTGTTATTTTTAAATTTATAAAAATAGAATATCATTAGATACGCTTGTCTTTCGGCGAGAGTTTACAATTACTGCAATAAATCCTCGTTTGTCACTCGGCAAGTTACAGAAAAATATTTTTTTTTTTTAAGAGACTAAATATTTATTTTAAATTAATTATTTTATTATTTTTTTTTTTTTTAATTGACTTTAAAAATAGAAATGAAAATAAAAATTTATCGTAATTTTATTCTCTAGGGCCTTGATGATGTTGATGCTTTGGCATTGGTTAATAACGAAGAAAACTATTTCTGGATTTATTCGTGACAGTTTTTCGTCGACGGTGCGATTGCTCTGGATCAGGTCATGGCTTCGTTATAATTTCAACAAAAATATCAAGGCCATACTAAATTTATATAACCTCAATTTTATTATTTATTAATTATCATTTTTTACAATAATTATTTCTATTAATTACACGGAAAAAAGTAAACTGTAATAAATAACAGTCGATTTATAATAAGTAATGATCAACTGCTAAAAATTACCACTTCAAACAGTAAAATCATGATTCTACTATTCACATTGTAATATTTACAATTTAAACCTTACAATTTACTCTTTACATGGAAGAAAATACTATTTCAAACATTAATATTCGCCATGTAAATGTCTAAAATGTTAAAGTATAATAATTAAGAATTCAGACTTTAATATTTATCATTTCGTACCTAAAAAATGATGTTATGATATGTAAAAAGTATAGAATAAAGTTAGTAAATTTCTAATACAAGCAACGTCAATATTTACAAAGTAAAATGGTAAATTTTAAACGCAACGCTAAAAAACAAACTGTAATTATTGACTTGCTTAGACTGGTAAAATGTATATATTAAAAGTATAATTTTTACTGTTTGAAATATTAAATTCTCCCAGAGTGAGACCCCCTTCTCTTTCATCTGAGTTCCCCTTCTCTTCATAATATGGACTATATATTGAAATGGCAATTTTTACTGTTTGAAACTGTAATTTTTAAAGATAAAAGAGTTGTTATTAACTATAGTGACAACTACTAATTACTTATTTTGGATATTAAATTATAAATTGTGGCTTTTATACTTTCTACATTAAGTTCTGTAATATTTACATTTTTGCCACCCCGATGTCCGCTTTACTATTTGAAACTATAAAAACTAACCGGAATCCGAGTGAATATTACAGTTTACTTTTTTCCGTGTAATTAACAAGCAAAATTTATAAGAGCGCATTTTTTTATTTTAAATTAAAAAATGAAATTTATTTTTAACATTACAATTAATTAGTAAAATTAATTTTAAAAATTAAAAATTATTACAATTAATTTTTTGCAATTATTTTTCATTTATAAATATTTATAAAATAGTAAGATGCGCACGCACTGTAATGTTTATTGTCAAACGCGGCTGATCGGAGATTGAACTGCGAGTTTAAAATTACGTCAAAATAAAAACGCGTGATTAATTTTTGTTATTTAAATTTAAAAAATACTTACTTGCCACAAGGGACGTCCAGGCATTTTTAAAATAAAAAATTAAACTTTTTACACGAAAAATAAAGGTGCAAAAATTCGATTATTCTGATAAATTTATTTTTTAAAGGTTGAGATTATACTGAGAGCGCAAGCAAAGAAAAAGTGTGATGCTGCTGTGGTTCGTTGCGAGATATATATCCATTTCATGGATTACTCGGGTATTTGTGTTAATTTGCGTAGGCGCGTTTCTATACATGGATCACTTACTCATCCGTTTTATAATAAACAAACATTGTATATATCTACAAATTTTGAACATTCCATATGGAATATTTTCTTACAGATTTATAACCAAGGAAAATTTATTGTTTATGTTAGAAATTAGATATTGTGATTGTGAAATAATGAAACTTTGGAAAATTTATTTAAAAATTTTTCTATACACAAAAAAAAAATTACTTAAATCAAATAAATAATTTTCTTGATTTGAGTAGAAAAATTCTTAAACTAATAAATTTTTCTTGGTTTGAGTAAATTTTACTTGATTAAAGAATTTTTCGTCTTGATTCAAGACAAGGAAACTTAAAAAAATTACACGGAAGAAAGTAAACTGTAATAAATAATTGTCGAATTATAATAAGTAATGATCAATTGCTAAAAATTACTATTTTAAACAGTAAAATCGTGATTTTAATAATCACTATGTAATATTTATCATTTGAATGGTACAATTTATTCTTTATATGGAAGAAAATACTATTTCAAACAGTAAAATTCGCTACTAATCACTTATTTTCGATATTAAATTATAAATTGTAGTTTTTACACTTTCTACATTAAGTTCTGTAATATTTATATTTTTGCCACCCTGATGTCCGCTTTTTTGTTTGAAACTATGAAAATTAACCGTAATCCGAGTGAATTTTACAGTTTAAATTTTTTCTGTGTATTTTCTTGATTCAATTTAATTTTTTTCCTTTGTAGTATCAAAATTTAAATAGGAGAATTTCTATAGATATAGTCACTCATCACGATATCTCTGGAATTATAAGACCTAGAGACTTTAAATGTGGTAGGAATATTCTTTTCGCCGAGTAGAGGTCAGTTAAGAACGGATTTTACGAAATTCCACCCACAAAAGGGGTTGCGGGGGCGTTAACAATGAAAAATTCCCGTTTTTATACTATAGCTCCTATCGACTCCAAATTTGGTAAGAATCTTCTGTAAAAAATGTAGAAAAAGTCTATGGGCAAATTTTACGATAGCTCATCTCCCAGGGGTTTGCGAAGGTGGGTGTTAACATTAAAAATTTTTAATTTCCAAGCTATAGCTCCTATAGACTCCAAATTCTCATTTCAAATTTTTTTCTCCGTGTCAATTATTATTCATTTTTGAAAAAAAGCCACGCAAACATTATAATGATTGCACATTGAAAGTTACAATGAATATTAGCTGGAATAGTTACATGGATAAAAGGTATATGCTAATTCGATGAAATTTGGAATTTGTGAAAGTCAAAATAATACTCTAATTAAATTTCAAGTTTGGATCTAAAAATACAATTCTATAAAATGCCCAGTGAAGCGGGAGGGTAACAGCTAGTTTAATATGAACTGCATGTATTTTTTACACAAGAAAATAGATAAAAAATACAAATTTCTTGACAAGTTTTATTTTATTTTTTCTAAATTTTGATATTAAAATATTCTTAATTTTCAAAGCAGTTTATAAAAATCTAATTTTCAATTATTAAAAATACAAAAAATTAATTTAAATTTAAGAATTAAAATTAAAACTTACTTATTTTTAATTATTTAACACCGGCTTAATTATTAATAACATTAAATTAAAAAAAAAATAGTATAGAAGGCTTAAGACTCGACTGGAGCATGATAAAATTTTCTAAATAAAAACATACAACTCCGTATATAAAGTTTTGAATTTAAAAGTGATGAAAATCCTGAGGCGCGTATCAAACGCACGCTCAATGAATAATATTTACAAGGAGCGAGTAGTCTGCGACTGAGGATGATCCAATGGGTTGCGTCGGCACGCGGCGCCGTGGTTCACACCTAACAGGAGTTTATGATACTTCAGAAACACTACTTACTTACATTAGTTTTATTATAAGTGAATGGATAATATAAACTCAGTGTATATAGTACATAGTACGCATGCCGCGGTACCACCAATCCCTACCAGACTGATACCCGCTTTCGATCTTTTAAACGAGTTCCAACTCTGCATAGGTACCAAACAGTAGCTCGAGTTCTCGCCGAGGCATGGGAAAAAAGTACATAACTTTATTGTAAGACTTGAAATTTTTTATTTTAATTTTATTACAGAAAAAGTTTTGGCATAATTTAGGAATAATTCGGGCAAGAAATATATTTTACACTAATAGAGAAATTAAATTGATCAAAATTAAATTTAATTACAAGAAAAAATCTTTAACTGAGAATATTATTGTGAAAAAATTCATGAAAAAATTCATCTTAATATTGTAATTTTAAAAAATTTTTTTTGTTATTACAAAAATTATTTTTTTTAAAAACTTAAAAATTAATCTTGAAAAAATTTGACTCTATAATTAATTTTTGTTTTTATTATAAAAAATTATCCTAAAGTCTGATAATTTTTTAATTGTAAATAACAGAAATTATTGACATTTTTTTTTTTTTTTATATAATTTTTATTTTAATTTAAAAAAAATGACATTTTTCTATAAAATTAATTTAAAATAAAATGGGTAATTATTTAATTAATATTAAATAAGATAAAATTTTCAATTTTATATTATAAAAAGTTTTCCTGCAAAAAAATCACAATTTACTGCTTCGAGTATTTTAAAATTTTTTTCTGAAGGTATTGAGCAGCAAGAAAGGAAAAGGGACAAAGGAATAAAGAATGATAATAAAACTCCTTAGTGATCATGAAATCCTGGTGAGATTGTTGTTCTCGGGGGCTCGAGTCGGTTTATCGCGATCCTTATGTGGCCAATAAACCAACAGTCGGCCTTACTAAAAAAAGAGCAGATGCTCTCGAGGTCGTCCACCGCGAGGGCTTACATTTTACACTTTATACTCTTTATCTCGTTGACGGGCAAACAAGTCCGCGTGCAAAAAAAGTAACCCCGAGCCCTGAGGGAATATTCAGAAGACACGAACAAAGAAATAATGAAAGAATGTACCAGTTACTCCAGACTTGCGTGTTGCCCTGATAGTGGTTTCATTCTGAAGATGCCACCCCGGACCACGCCCCTGAATAAAATATACTCACAAATCTTTTTTGATCGAATTATCGAGGATATATACCTGCATTCACAATCAGTTTCAATAGCTGAATTTTATTTTGTATCCTTTAGTTCATAAATTCTTCTCTTTCTGCCTTGTTTTTTTTTTTTTTTTTTTTTTTTTTTTTTTTACTTAAAATGCAATTAATTTTTCAATCAATTTATTTAAATATAATATTTTTATCAAAAATTCAACAATTACAAATTTAGAAACCAGAAAAAAAAGATTATTTAAATTTAGATTAAATTAAAATTTATAAAAACGTACTTTTGGTTAATCTAATTTGAATCTTACACTAAAAAAATTAATTTAATTAAAAATAAAATTTTTCAATCAAGAAAATAATTTTATTCTTTTAAATTAAGACAAAAAATTCTTAAACTAAGTAAAACTAGCAACCTTGTAGTCACTGTGTGATTTCCGTGACTTGTAAATTATGAATAAATAAAATTTTACATTATTTAAATAATGACTTTTGTTAAATTGCACTGTATTTTTTTAACTATTGACGTTTTTAAAAATATAAGCTCATCCTGATGTTACACTCATCAAGAGCTTTCATTTAAGTTCCCACATGCATTTTTGATATATTTTTCATATATAATATATATTATTATAAATATATAAAATATATGAAAAATTGATGTGAGTACTCAAATGAAAGGTCTTGATGAGTGTAACATTAGGATGAGCTTATATTTTTAAAAATGACAATAGTTCACAAGATACAAGGTCGTTTCTTAATTATTAACATTTTTAAAGATGTAAGCTCATCCCTAAATATTTATCATCATAAATTGACTATTGGTGAGAATGATATGATATGAACCTTGAAAAGGCTCAACTCCAGGTCAAGACTTTTCCAACGATACCTAATTTAACCATAAAACCCATTTTATTATATAAATAAATACACTGGCCACAATATTTTGCTTATTCTCTTAATAATATAGATTTATTTAAAATTTCTTAATTTTATTAAATTATTAAAGACGATAAAACTCTTAAAAATTATTCTCTTGAGAAAAACTCTCAAACAAAATTAAATTTTTTTTTTTTTAATAAATCTGAGCAATAAATTATTATCTTAAAATTAAATTAAGTACAGCTTATTATAAAATGTATCAAATTTATTAATAAAAAAAAAATAAAAATCCAAAAATTAGATTTTAGATTGTAATGTAACGCTTCATTAGAAAAAATAGGAAAAATTAATTTGAGAACAATCTCTATAAATAGACTTAAAAAAAAAAAAAAAAAAAAATTACTCAATAAATTTGCAAGTGATGCAAGTGTTAATTCCGACGGCCGCTGTTAAAACTAAACAATCCAAACGTGAGTTTCATCAACTAAAGTCGTACTCGACGTTCCGGCGTTGTACGATTCAATTCCCGTGTAGTTGGAACGTCGAGTAGTGCGTGCTCACATCCCGCATACGTTCTGTAATCTACCAGGAGCATAAAACTTTACAGGAGCTACATCTATCTGTGCAGTGGAAGAATATTCGCGCGGGTTGTCTCATTTAGCCCCTCCTGGCACCAGGAGACCATGAACGCGGACAATTACCTCGAAATAATTATTGCGCGGAGAAACTTACTTTTGTGCCTTAAATTAGCCACTTTTACACTTTCTTCTCCAATAGTCAATAATAATGGATAAAATAATCCTTAATAAAAAAAAAAAGCTCTAATTTCAATAAAATCCCTTTTTTTTTTTTAAATTTTAATTCTCAAAAATTTCGGCAATTTTTACTTTTCCAAAAACAGTCATTTAAGTTTATCAAAAGCAAAAAATGCGATACTGAGGGACAAAAGCTGAAAGGCAAAACAGGAGATTGTTGCGGTAAGAAAGCGGAATGGACATAATCAACAAATCAACCGAGTTATTACTAGGAGAACACGCTCGAGAAGAGCCTTTCCTAGTTGGGTCACGGTTGGCTGGGCTCCTAAGCGATTACGAGCGATCTCTTGCAGTGACATGTTACCCGTGAATTGGAAAGACACAATTTTGAGGAAGAGCCGCATGGCCCCTAAGCACCTCTGTGACGTTCCGTCGTCTTATTGGTTTGCCATCGTCCTTTTCATCGGTCATTGCTCCGGAGAATTTTGTTTAGCCCTCTTATTTCATCAGGACCAGCTTCTCTAGTCTCTCAATCGGCCACTAGTCATGCCTATCAGCTAGCAATCGACAATTCGCGTTTTTAAACCTCTTTTGCGAGATTTTACGCGTTAATTTTACGCACTAAAAGTACAATGACCGTGTTTTCCCCCAAATTTAATTGGTCATCTGAGGTTACTGGTCACCAAAGCATTGATGGATCAAATCAATGATTAACTAGCCGCTGGATCAAAAAACAGCCGCAGATAAATGCGATGAGGTTTTTTGACAAAGATTGCCAAGAAATCGGCCAAGATTTCCCCAAAATTTAGGAACCAGTCTTATATTATATCAGTCTTATCCTCTCACAGTGCGTTGCAAGTCAATGACATTGAAGAAGCTTGCTGGTGTAGTGTTGGAGCGTGTGTGCCTGCGTCAGAGCGTGTACTGTTGGCTACATGCGTTCCTGTTTAAAAAATTCCTCACGGGCGAAAGTCAAGGTATGACGGAATATCGTAATACTTGTCTGTGGTACCGGCGTGCCATGTGGCTCCTCTCGACTCGACAAGCAACTTGTCACTTGTATATATATATATATTTATAAATTTGTAGTTGAGAGTAAGTCCGCAATCGCTACTAGTTCAGATAAAACGTCAGTTTCTCCGTTTTTTTTTAGTTCTTCCCGGATAGCCGCGGATTATCGACGATCCGGGTCACGTATTTTCTTCACCGAAATTTACATGATTTCCTGTTAGTAGGAGGGGCTCTACGGACACTTCTCGATAATTTTTTGTCAGCACCTCCACAATATTTCCCCGCTTTTTTGTTTCTAGGAAAATTTAATTTGATATTTCATTATTTTTTGTTTTTACTTTTTATTTAGGCTTGATGCATTTTTTTTGGTAATGATTTTGATAATTAATTATGTAAATAGTACTAATTTTTTGTTGATGATTTAATTATCTAGAATTAGTAAGCCAATTTCTTAATATGCTATTTTAAAGGATTTTAGGGTGTAAGACTCCGTGGCGCAACGGTAGCGCGTCTGACTCCAGATCAGAAGGTTGCGTGTTCAAATCACGTCGGGGTCAAATGTGTGTTTTTATTTTTTTAAAAATTAATTATTATTTTCTGAAGGATATTGTTGTTGATTTTTATTATATTTTTTAAAGATTTTTTTTATTTTAACCAAAAAAATATATCAAGTAATTGTTAAGTTTAAAAATGATAAAAAAAAATTTAATTTAAAGTCAAATTTATTTTATTATTTTTTTTTGGTATAAATTATTATTTTTTATTATAATTATTTTATTATTTTCTTTGAAAGATAGTTTTTACTTTGACCAAAAAAACATATCAAATTATTGTTAAGTTTAAAAATGATTAAAAAAAAAGTTAATTTAAAGTCAAATTTATTTTATTTTTTTTTTTGGTATAAATTATAATTTTTTATTAATAATTTATTAAATTTTCTCTATATTTATAAAACATTAAATGTTGTAAGACTTATTGTACAAATTAGAAAATAAACATTGGTTAAAGTCACTCTGAGATAAAAATGAAAAATAAAAAATGAATTTGATAATTGAAAAGAAAATAAAATCAAAATCAAATATCATTAGATATTTTTTTTCCAGACCTCGTTCGTGGTAATTTTCTTGGCCTTGTAAAAGATACATAACGTTTACGTCTTTCATCATAAGTTGTATTTTGATATATAATCATAAGCTTATCAAAATTCAAGTCATCATCCGTAACAATACCCTCGCGTAAATATTTATCCTGCAAATTCTTGAACTCATCAACGGGCAAAATTCCATGGTGAGTTTCTTCTTTATCATCTTGAAGACGCGTAAATAATTTTTTCAGCGGGTTGTTTAATAAAAACAACTTTCTTAAAAATAATTTAAGACGTGTTACATAAGACCAAGACAAATCTCTTCCATCCTCTGAGCATGCGTTAAAAAACCAGCTGCTTTTTATCTCATGAAGTTTCGAAGGCTCAGCTTTTAATAATTCCCAAGGAAATGCAGACAAAGAATCACTTGATCCAGATGACGTTACCTCGGACTCTAATGTATCCTTGAACTTTAAATACCCGAAATCAACTAATTCCGTGGAACCAACAGACTCACGAACTATCGGATAATTATTTACAGTATCAGAAATCTCGGGTTCTATTTTAATTTTTTGTACTAGATCAAAAAAAGATTTTTTTTTCGTAACTCTCGGCCTCCAGATTTCTTCTTTGTCGTCACTGTCGTCAATTTTAATCGTCACGTGCTTTTTTGACATATTTAATATTAAATTAATTTATTTTTATTATATTTTTAATCCAACGATTAAGGTATTTTAAATATTTTTTCACTAGACATTAATTTTATAAATAAACAACCAAATTAAACTGACGTTCTTTTTTTTTGATAAATATAGATGTTTATCATTTATTTATTTATTTTATTATGTAAGAAACTGTAATAAAAAAAAAAACGATCGACGAGGATGGGATTCGAACCCACGCGTGCAGAGCACATTGGATTAGCAGTCCAACGCCTTAACCACTCGGCCACCTCGTCTCATTTGACACTAAGTCTATATATCCTGGTTAACTTTTATGTTACTAATTCTAATACTGACATACCTAAATATTAACAACTCATCGGAGTTTAATCTTTGTAAGTGGCGAGATCTACTAAACGTAGCCAGCCATCATTTAGCTTTATCTAATGTTTAAATTTTTTAATGTAATTTTTAGACTTAAGTATTTCTTATGTAATCTTTGAGCATAAATAAAAATCTACATTTTCAAAAAGAAAAAAAAAAAGAAAAAAAAAAGAAAAAAAAAACCTCCTCGTCTCGATCCGGCAACGGTACGAGATAGATTGTGTGAAAGTAGCTCCTCGCTTTTAATTTAATATAAGTGTTATGCCGCATTCAAAATTGATTATCAGTCATCATTTGAATAAAATTTCACTATATAATTAATAAGTGTAGTCAATATTATTCAAATTACGAATAATTAGTGTTAAATAAACAATTTGTGCTCTCTAGCACATGGCTAACCTCACAGCGGGTACGTCCGCTCAGCGCGGTGATACTAGTGATCCCAATGGACCAAATATCACTTTTAATAAGGATTTGCTATCCGATCAAATTTTTAATAAAAATACCAATGCAGGTATTATTGCAAGAAATATTTTGTTGGCAAATAAAAGTCCAAGTTTGCAACGGCGTCACAAGCCTAAGTTAGGCTGCCTAACCTCAAACATTCCAGAAGCCGGTCCGCGTCACAGTCCAGCCAAGCGTCGGAAGATGGCGCGACCGACCTTGAGGACAGCAATTTTAAAAGCCATTAATTATTCAAAACTATATTGTCAAAGTTTTTTCTATGTAATTTTTAGACTTAAATATGTATTTTGTTATGAGGATAAATAAAAACTATATTTTCAAAAAAAAAAAAAAAAATAAAAAAAAAGCCACCTCGTCTCATCGGATGGTGTTAAATCTAACTCATACGCAGATGACAGAGTTATTTATGTTGCAGATAACCGAGTCGATACAATTACACATAAACTGCAAGATAGAATCAACAAAATCAATGACCACTACTTGGACTGGAACCTTAAAATCAACCCGCTCAAGAGCAAAGTCATCTTCTTCAGATGTCCGTGTAATAAGGTCAAGAGATCTCAATTCAATAAAATAAAGACCGTGAAAATCACCATTACAGATCGTAATGGACAATCCACCGAGATCCCGATCAAAAAAGAAGTAAAATATCTAGGCGTGGTAATTGATTACTTATTTTACACATGACAAATCATCACAAAAACCAACTTGTGAAATCAAGAAACGCCATCAAAAGCAACGCTAGAACATTTTAAAATAAAAATCTATCCACCAAGGCCAAACTAATCTGCTATCAGCTCTTGATTAGGCCATTGACAACGTATGCTGCTCCAATGCTATGGAACATGGGACCATGGGTCATGGAAAAGTATCGCAGACTGAAACGATCTCCTCAACGGTCATGTATCAGGATGCACAGGAAAACTGAAACTGGTTATCTTGAGAGAATCCGTAACGCCAAAATTTATAATACAGCAAACATTACCAGAGTAGACTATTTCTATCTCAAGCTGTGCCGTAATTACTTCGCCAGCTTCCTAAACATCAGTAACCCAATAATGGAACTACTGGCATGTCCAGATGATATTACTTGTGAAAGCCACTGCAGATCTGTATACGTGACTCCTGAAATGTTTATATACTGTGACCGGCAAGGTCTCCGTCAAAATGAAATGAACGTGCCAATTATCTACCACGAAAATCGGCACTGTTTTAATAAACACATAAAACTAAACCATCATGACTTTGAAAGGCCTATTCACTCCATGGCATTGCCTAGAATTGACATAAATGATAAGCAACGTTTATCTAAAGATTACTGGTGGTTGCAAAACAATGCAATTCACATCGACGAGATCAGACAACGTACCTACTGAGATCAGTAGGACCTGACGTTAAGTAAAGCAACCCAAAGCAGCCTGTAATAATTTGGATTATTATTATTATTATTATTATTATTATTATTATTATTATTATTAAATCCAATTTTTCGAATGCAATCTAATCATAATAATAATAAACTGCTAGATAACGAGCTAAAGAAAAAAAAAAGCTGAAAATTGCGTAATAAATTTATCAAACTAGTAAATAAAAAAAAATCTCTGATGCATAACTAACAAGACTCTATCTTAACCAATTACTCAGTGACTTAACTAAAGCTTTTAACGTCTTATTAAACTGTTAGTACCCAATTATTATCATTACTATTGAACTAGTAAGAGTAGATAATGTCACTGTTGTTTAATAACAGTGGTCAGTGAACGTTGCACAACCTGTTTAAAAACATCATACCATTGATTACGCTATCATAAATACTATACGAAGATATGAGATACTTTTGTATATAATAAGAAAGTAAAAGGTAGTTTAAGTCGAGCTGTCGTTAGCGATGGATCAGTTTATACATTACTCCGAGGTGTACGACAGTAAAACAATTCAACAGTTTAAAAACGACTTTAATATTGACGAGTGTTATTTGGATCATGCAGGTGCTACTTTATATTCAAAGTCTCAAGTAAAATTTATTTATCAAGATTTATCGGCGAGTTTGTACACTAATCCTCACTCTGCAGTCGGCAGCGGTAATCAATCTCAGGAAATTGTTGAAAGAACTCGTTCTCGGTAATTTGAAAAAAAAAATTTATTCATGACATTAAAGTTAGCAGTCATTTGATAATTTTTTAATTAATTTAAAAAAAATGCATTTTTATTTTTTTTTTAATTTCTACAAATCAATTTTTTTTTGCCATAATTTATTTGTTAAAAAATTATCAAATATATTTTTTTAATTAATTTCATGACATTAAAGTTAACAGTGACTTGAAAATTTTTTTAATTTTATTTAACAAAAAAATTATTTTTAAAAAATTGTATTTTTAATTTTTAGTAGATTTCATAGAAATCTAACTATTGCATTGGTCCTCATGACGGAACTTTTGAAAAATTTTGCTATATTTCGACTATACTTGTCGAGCTGAGTCGAAAAATGCATATGCTTCAAAAGTTTATATATATATATATCAAATATAACGCGGCTTGTCACGACGATAGCGTCGCCAATTTACGTCGGATCTTTACCAAACTCAACATAATTATTCTACAGATAGATACCGAAGTCAAGTTCGTAGATGAGCTTAATCGGTCAAGTAATTTAGAAATGCCAGGATTTTGAAATTTTCAAAATCATAAAAATTTATATTTCTTCACTTTCTTGCTCGAATAACTTTTGAATGGAATAACTTGTCGAAATTCTGTTAATTGCATCTGAAAGCTCTTCAAATAAGCTTTAATTTGAGTACCATTTCATATGTGTAGACTTGAAATTATTCAGAAATGCTAGGATTATAAAATTTTCAAAATTATAAAAATTTACATTTTTTTACTTTCTTACTCGAATAACTTTTGAATGGGATAACTTATTGAAATTCTGTAGAATGCATCTGAAAGCTCGTTGAATAAGCTTTAATTTAAGTACCATAACATATGAGTAGGTCTAAAATTATTCAGAGATGCCGGGATTCCAAAATTCTAAAATTCTAAAAATTCATATATTTTCACTTTCTAACTTGAATAACTTTTGAATGGGATAACTTATTGAAATTCTGTAGAATGTATCTGAAAGCTCTTTAAATAAGCTTCAATTTGAGTACCATACTATATGTTTTGTCTCAAAAGTAGGTCCTATTCCGCTATACCAAATATGAAATTTGCTGTTGCACTCGTTTTACCAAACGTCATCCAAAACTTATCGTTGTGGTTTGAAAATTTAAAAAATCGTTCTCTGTGAAACCTCCATCAGACTTATGAGCTCGAAGAGCTCAAAAAGATAGAAAAGTTATCTCTTTCAGCTCCAAGAAATTTTCATTTTCATGAAATCTACTTTCATTTCGGCTGCCGAATGGCCTTTTTTAAAATACAATTTTTTTTGTAATAATTTATTTGTTAAAAAAATTATAAAAATTATTAAATATCTGCTAAATTAATTTTCATAATTTTATTTTTTACTTTTAAGAATTTTAGATTGGTTCAAAGCATCAGAAGATTACAGTCTAGTATTTACATCTGGTGCAACAGCATCATTGAAGTGCGTAGCTGAAACATTTGAATTTAATGATGGAAAATTTATCCATTTACAAGATAATCATACATCTGTGTTGGGAATGCGGGATGTCATTGCCCAGAAAAATGTTTCTGTTGAATCTATGACTCGCGATGAAGCTTTCCAACATTTTTCTGCTGAAAAATCAGCGGTAAGAACAAACAGTGACAAGAAAAGTAATAGCTTGTTTGTGTATTCAGCACAGTGCAATTTTTCTGGCTACAAATACCCTTTTCAGTGGATTGAAAAAGTGCATAGAGGAGCGCTGGATCAAGATGGAAATTCAAACTGGTTTGTGCTGGTTGATGCGGCTGCTTTCGTAGGTACTAATGTCCTGGATTTGTCTGTACACAAACCAGACTTTGTTGTACTGTCTTTTTATAAAATGTTCGGGTACCCCACTGGTCTCGGTGCTTTGATTGTTAGGAATTCTAGCGCTGGAATGTTGAAAAAAATTTATTATGGAGGTGGGACTGTTAATATGGCATTAAGCACTGAGAATTTTCATGTTAAAAAAGAATTATTTCATGACAGGTAATTATTCATTTTATTATTTTGATTAGAAAAAAATTGTAGAATAATTTACAGACGTTTGATTATTTAAAAAAAAAATTTTCTTTTTTTAATTGATTTTTATTTAGAGTCGGTTTTAACTGCTGTGGTCATATCACCGACTAGAATTTTTTTTATAAGTGAATTATGCTAAAAAAAATTTTTTTTTTAATTCCAATTGTAAAAATCGTAAAAATAATTTGAACTAGCAATTTTGTAGAAAGACAACATTTTTCTTATTTTCTTAATAATGTAGATTAAAAATTTTTATTTTAATATAATTAATTTATTTAATTTTTATTTTAACATAATTAATTTAATAAAATTAAAAAATTGTCAAATATCTGCTAATTTAATTATGAAAAAATTACATTAAGAAAAAAATTTTTTTTTAAACAAATATTTAATTTTTCATAATGAAAAATTTTAATAAATATTTCTTAATGAAAAAAATTTTTTTTTTCCTACTAAAAATTAATTTCATTAAAAAAAAAATAATTTTAAAGATTTGAAGATGGAACAGTATCATTTCTGTCAATAATTGCCCTGCAGCACGGCCTAGATACACTTTCAAAAATTCCAATGCACCAAATATCAAGCCACGTCTTCTCCCTGGCTCGATGTGTCCACCACTATCTCCAGAGCTTGCACCACGCGAACGGTAACCCCGTGGTCCAATTGTACAGCGACTCTGACTATGAAAATCCGCAGCAGCAAGGCGGTATCATAGCTCTAAATTTTCTCAAACCGAACGGCGAGTACGTGGGATACATGGAAGTACTCCACATGGCCTCGCTTTTCAAAATTCACCTGCGTACAGGCTGCTTCTGCAATCCAGGAGTATGTCAGCGACACCTGAAGCTGTCGAACCAAGACATTATCACGAACTACGACGCCGGATACACTTGCGGTGGAAGAAAAGATTTAATTGACGGGCGACCAACCGGCGCTGTCAGGATTTCTTTTGGATACATGTCAACCTTCGCTGATGTTGAAGTATTTATTAAAATGATACACAAGTGCTTTATTGACTTGCCAGTGATGATTAAAGTTCCTCAGCGGATTAATTTTATTAATCATATTAATAATTCAATTAACTCAAGCGGCAATGGACGTGATAAAATCCAAAATTTAGAAAATTCTACAGCTGAAGAATTAAAAGAAAATTTAGAATATAAAATAAATAAAATAAAATTAGAAAAAATATTTATTTATCCAATAAAATCATGCGGAGCTTATCAGGTCCAGGATAAATGGATGATAAATAATAAAGGATTGAAATATGACCGCGAGTGGATGATTATAACTGGAGCTGGTGTCTGTCTTACACAGAAGCAAGAAGTTAAATTATGTTTGCTAAAACCGGTATTAAATCTCGAGGAGAATTATATGCGGCTGGAGTATCCAGGTAGTATTGTTAAATTTAATTAATTATTAAATAAGAGACAGAAAAACTACAGGAATATTTTTCCAGGTATGCCGGAGATTGAAGTCCCCCTGGAGAGTATTGGAGATAAAAAAGTCGACGCTGAAATTTGTAGGAGCAGAGTTTGTGGTCACAGAGTCGAAGGAATCGACTGCGGGGGTGAAATATCAGAGTGGCTTTGCCGAGCTTTGGGAAGGTCTAATTTAAAATTGATAAGGCAGAATTTGGATGATGGAGAACTATCTTTTTCTAGCCAAGCGCAGTATTTATTGATTAATGCTGCGAGTGTCCAGTGGCTTGTTGATCGGCTTCCTGGAGACTCTAATTGTGATAAGAATACTGTTTTAGATAGATTCAGAGGTAATTTTATTGTGAATGAAGCTGAAGCGTTTGAAGAAATTGATTGGAAGCAAGTTTTTATTGGAAAACATTCTTTTGAGGTAAGATGGAATCTTTAATGCTTTCAAATTTTTATAATTTATTAGTTTTCTTTTTAATTTTAGGTGACAGGACAGTGTACGAGATGCCAAATGGTATGTATCGATCAAGAGACGGCAATAAAAACAATAGAACCCTTGAAATTAATAGCTGACAAGTTTAATGGTAAAATGAAATTCGGGATTTACTTAAAAAAAATATTGGTTAGTAAAATTGAGTGTATAAATATTGGTGACTCTATTGTAATTATAAGTTGATACTTATTTACATTTATATATTAAAAATACTAATTATTAAATTAAAGTGAATCTCATGTAGAGTATATTTATTGTAGAAAAATACTTTCTTACATAAATAAAATAAAATAAAAAAAAAGTATACCTTTTTATAAATACTTAACGTTTCACATTATAATACAGTCAATTGGCTGCTGTTTGGTTATTTTTCTAGGAGGCTGGCCTTCGGTAACTTCTTTTACAACGTCAATAACTTCGTTGTATTCAGGGAACGCCATTGTTTGTGATTTTGAATAAATTAATTCGTCGTTTATTTTTATTTCAAATGAACCTAGTAATTAAAAAATCTTATATAATTTTTGTTTTAAATATTATTCTGTTAATAATTGCCTTGTTTGCCAGGTTCGCCGGATATTTTGACATCTGGAAAATTTTTTTTTATTAAATCAGCCATTTCAAGGAATTGCTTTTTGTGACCACAGGAACCGCTGAAATTAGTTTAATTAATTATCATTATTATTATTAATAATCTGAAGTTAGCTGACAACTGTTAATTTTTTTTTTTTTTATAACAAATCAATTTCAATTAAAAAAAATGACATTAAAGTTAGCTGTCACTTGACAATTTTTTAATTTTCTTCAAGAAAAAAATTTGTTGTAAAAAAATTGAATTTTTAATTTACTAAAATTCCTACAAGTCCATTTTTTTAATAATTTTTTTTTACTATAATTTATTTATTAAAGAAAATTAAAAAAATTGTAAAATGACAGCTAAATTTAATGTCATTAATTTTTTTAATGATAATTTCACTGTTATAAAATTCGAAAATAATTTTTAATCTCATTTAACTTCAATTACATATATGTTGATAAATTAAAACTTTTTGTTAGAGGTTATGGAAGTAGATTAATTTATTTTAATGAAGTACTAAATTTACCAGTATTCAACATCAATTTTAACTTCAACCATGTTTTTAATTTTTAGGAAAACTTGCGGTTTATTTTTATTATTTATTAAAAAAAAAAAAGAATGTTTAACACCGGCTGAACTCAAAAATTAATAAAGAAAAAAATTTTTTTAAATGTTTATTTTTACACTGTCAGATCAAAACCGATGATAGCCGAAAATTAGACTTCGGCCGACAAATAAATATATGTATCATATACGCATGTCAATTGCAATTTCACACAAAAAATAAAAAAATCCGAGTAACTACTTATGGTAAGGCAGAACTCAGTAAAATTTTAATTTTAAATTTCGCGCGCGAAGTTTCACGGAAACAAACAGAGGTGGCGCTGTTGCGCAGATCGCTTGAAGACTATTCTGGATGCCATTTTAGTTTTGTAAACTCGAGAAACTTGCCGGGTAGTTGGTCGGGTGGCTTGCTCGGACAATTTTTAGATTTTTTGCGGTTTTTTTCAATGATTTAATGCAAATTTATGATAAATAGTTAGCGGACGTAAGTAACAATGATAATTTAGATGAATTTTTGTATTAAACATGTTTGAATTAATAATAATCCGGGATTTTGTCAGTATGACAGTTGACTTGGCGACACGGAAGTACTACGTTCGAAATATTAAACGGCAATCGAATGTCGCGGAGATGTTGGCGCTCTTAATTGGTCAAAACAAGCGAAGAGTGGTTAGTTACAGGTAAATTAATAATAATATTAATAATAATAATAATAATATGAATGATAGATTTAAAAAAAATTTTTTTTTTCAACAAAAATATAAAAAAAAAAATTTCCATGAATGAAATTGAAAAAAAACTATGATGAGAATTTTAAAGAATAATTTTGTAGTACTAATTTATTATTTAAAAAATTGTAAAAATGGTTATTTTTAGTACTTTTTAAATTAAAAAAAAAAAAGAATTATTTATGAAAATTAAGTTAGCCGACATCTACAAATTTTCAGAATTTTTTTTAATTAAGAAAATTATTACAAAATAAAAAAAAATTTTTTTATTTGGAAAAAAACTTGAAAAACTGTAAGTGCAATTTTTAAAAAACATTTTTTAGTTTTAATTAATAATTTAAAAAAATCAAAAAATTTAAAATGTCAGCCAACTTTAGTGTTATGAATTATTTTATGACACTTTAATATTTCAGAATTTCATTAAAAAAAATGAATTAGTTCTGACATTGAAGTTGAGACATTAAAAATTTTTTTAGAATTTTAGAGCAACTAAATTATCATAAAAAAAAAAATTATTGTAACTTTTGATCATTTATTAAAAAATTTATTACAATCAAATATATTTTGATATCATTATCATTTATCATGTTAACAACAAAATAATCATTTTTACCTGTAAGGTTTGAAATTTTTGATATTATGATTTTTATATGTAACTTTTCTTCTGTATAGTGAAAAAAAGTAATTCAGTGAAGTTTTACATGAGTGGAATGCGGCAAAAGTGGAACCAGAATTATTGTCGGAGGCTTGACAGAGGTGCAAAGCTGTAAGATGTAAGCTGAAGGAAGATCACCTCGGTGAGTCAAATTATTTTTTTGGCATGCAAATCCTCTTCTAATAAGTTGATGGCCGGATGTCGTATCGTTTTACGTCACTTCTGTGACCATTTTATTCGGTTGTTGATTGGTCGACTGAGACAGTGGCGGGATTTTTAAATGATTGAAGGCGAGCGAAGCGAGCGTGTTATATCTAGTTAATGTAATTAATCAAAACAATGATAGAATATAAATTTAATTTATTGAAACATATACTCTGATATTAAATTAAAAATTACAGAAAATAAATAAAAAAATCATTTATCTTACTTATTCTATTATGTTTATTCCATAAATTTGCATAATAATTCTAGGTAAGAAATACTTTCACGTATTTGTTACGTGACACTTTAAAGAGCTCAGATTTTTATATTTTTGTTTAAAAGAATAATAAAAATTTATAGGCTAAAAGTATTCCTTACAAGTTTATTTAGTATAAACTTGAATTTGAATATAAAATAATTTTTTTATAGTTCGAATTTTTTTTTTTAGAGAAATTTTTTACCCAGATTTAGAGAAGTACTTTGTAACAACTGTCTTTTGCGACTTTCTTAGTAAAGAAACTGTTTCTTAATACAATCATTATTTTCTGAACTGTATAAACTGGAGCGTACCTCTATCGATTCATAAACCGAGCTTTAAAATTAATCTCTGAAAATTAATGACGAAATACATACATAAATCATTAGTTAGTTAATCTATTTATTAATTAGATACTTTAATACTCTCTAAAGTCTTTTGAGCTTGCGATAACGATACGTAGATGAATTAATACTCTCTGATGAATATATAAGACTCTTGAAGTGGTTTCTCAGAATTGTATTCGAAAATTCCGACAAATCAGCTTCTGATTTATTGTTATTTATTCATTGTTAATGTCAAAATAATTATCCTGAGATAAACTAGCTCCATTATATTTATTACAATTTTAAAAGAACTAATTTTTGGTTTAAAGTATTTTAGTTTTCTTGAGAGGCAATTGATTCGTTAGTATGATTAAAAATTAAAGTCTTCATAATCAAACGCTGTACATGTTCAAGAATAAATTACTTCATTTATATTCATTTGATTGTTTCAAATAATTCAGCTTCTTTTAATAATTCTTCGACTTGCAATCAACTGATTTATTTATCGATATTATTTATGTGAAACGTGCTTAGGAAATATAAATATTGCCGTATATTTTTTTTTATATTTATGAATTGAAATGACTTATTGGATTTTTAATTTTTGCAATGACTAATTAGACAGAAAAAATAAATTCTTGAGTTTCAAGAAAAATCTTACTTAGGTTAAGACTATTTTGACCTTTCTCATTAATTTTTTTACTTCAAATTTTTTTTCTTTGTATGATTAAACAGTGTAAAAAAATATCCTATTCATTTAATCTATTTTTTCTAGATTATTCCTCTGAAAATAACACAATTACTATTCGCCCTCAAAAAATATCCAAACGATATGAAAATACTGATATTTTTATTTATTCCTACAATTTATTCCTACCTCCCCAAATAATTCAATACGCAGTACAAATTGATTAAGCTTGTCCGTCAGAAAGTAACAACAAAAAAATTTGACTTTTTGATTGCTGAAATAACTATTTTATTCTCCTTGTTCTTATCGTTTTTACACTCTTTCTTTTATTTTGAAATACTCGGCGTCTCTCGGCTCGTAAGATCGATCACTTATTTTTTTTTTCCCTATTTTCTTTTTTGTAACTTTCGCTTTAGCAGTCAATTGCCGAGTTTGTTCATTAATTCTAAAAGAAAGTGTTCAAGGCGATGAAACGAACAATAACGAGATGTTTGAATTATGTTCAAAGTTTTTTGTAATAATATTAACAAATTGATAGCAATCTAAATTTTTAATTATGAAAATTTCATATTTTATTGAATATCAAATAGCAATCTACGTATAAAGTAGAGTATAAAAATTTATATCATTTTATAAGAGCAGACTAATAAATAAATTTTTAATTATTTCCCACCGTGATTTTTTCTAGTTTACCTTTAAATTAAACTTTAAAGGAATTTAATTTAATGCATTAATGATTTATAAAGTAAATAAAAAAATATTTACAAATTGGAAATATTCTTTATTTAAAATATATAGAGAAATCGATTTTTTATCTAAAAGGAAGAAATTTCTCCAGAGATTTGAATATAAAATAATTACAAAAAAAAAAAAAAATCATAAAATACTCGTTTCCGTCACTTCAGCTGAAAGATAAAATTAATTTTTTCCAATTTCGATGTCAAAGTATTTTTTTGCTTGTCAAGAAATTTGAATAAAAAAATATTTTCTTTTTAGCAGTGTAACTCAACTGTTAGCTATTATTATTTATGTAATATGACGAACTATTTATACAAATGACTTACAAATGAATAGCATTCTATATAGTTAATGGTGAATTAAATACTTCTCTGTTATGCTTTAAACATATCGAGAACCCAAGTTTGCTAAGAACTTCAGGAGGTTGTCTGGTTTCGTATAAATTATGCAAAGGCCCATACCTATATACCTATATACTCAACCACACCGAGTACTTTGATTCAAACCATGAACTATTTTACAACAAGGCTCTTAAAAATTGTTTCAACATGAATGAATTAATTTATTGATTTTTATGAAGGAAAAAAAATATCATAAAAAATTAGTACACGTAGTTTTTTGTTTTTAACATGTGCATATGATTAATTTTTATAGAAAGGGTGTTTTACGATAATGGGATTCTGTCACGTGATATTTATTAGTAGAAAGCTGTAATTACTAATAATTAATTCATGTGGCTCAGTTAGTGAGCCAATTTTTGTATCTCCCTGGTCAGCCTTGACCGTAAAAATGGACCAAAGACAGGAAATCGCTCATCGATTTTGTCGTTCTAGTCCGGACACCCTGTTTGGATAAATAGACAGAATATTTCAGACTATATGTAGGGACACTTTTCGAAGCTAATCCAGATGAACATAAAATAGGGTCAGTTGATAGCTTGGATTTCATAGGCTGGTTTTTGTCGGCTTACCACTCACCCATAAGCAGTAAATTGTAGTTATGTTGATTTTCGAGGACCTGGGGTGAATTGACAAGGAAGATAACTTATGTTTTATCTCGGGTCATTTACAGTTTTGCTACTATTCTCATATTTATAAATTTATTGTTTTCTTTGGCTCTAGACAAACAAAGATTTTCTTCTGAGTTTAATTTCATTGAATTGTTAGTTTGATTTAATTTATTAAATAAAAATAATTATAGAAATATCAATAGTGCAAAACAACTCCTTTAATATTCCTAAATGATTTAGACAATAAAAAAGTCATTAATTGCAACTCAAAGGGGACTCTTATTTATTTATAGCATCAATGGAATTTAGGAAGATATTTTTTTTTTAAGATCAATACTAAGGTTGGTTATAATCTGTTAAGATATTCATGGGGTAAAATAGGTTTTTTTCAGTCAAATTTAGTGTCATTGAAAAGGTCTGATTTAAAATTGTGACTTTTCGAGGGTAGTTTGGTTTTCTAAGACAGTTCAGTTATTATGATAAATTTCTGAAGTAGTTCGAAATAGATTTAAAAAGTTTGGAAAATCGAAAAGTGCACGCCTCATAATCTCATTTTTCACAAAAAAAATTAATTAAAATAAAATGTTAAAAGCAAAATATTAAAAAACAGAAACTCTAAGGTGAGGAAAAAAAATACTATAATAAAATGTATAGATAGATATACAAAAAAATCCACAGTCATATATTAGTTTTTTAAAAATAATAATTTAACGACAGTGAATTGAACGCTCATATTAGCTAAAAAATTCAGTCGTGTGTCACTTTAGAGAATAAAACAAAAATTATTTCGGTACGATCATTTTTTCGACCAATTTTCCGGCCACATATACCCATCCATACACGGACATCCAGAAAAGATTATATTTAATGTTATAATTAACTATGTTAAACAAAAAAATTGTTATTGAAATATATTTTATTTGCCTGACAAATTATTTGACTTGATATAAGTGTACTCATATTAACTTGTAAGTGCGATATAAATAACAAAAAATTAATTTCAGTTTCGAGAAAACTGCTTTTTTTTTAAATGTCGAGAGTAACGCTTCGCTTATGAGGCGTGCAGTAGTGACTGCAGGTTACTAGTTCAAGCATATTCCCTGATTAAGTAGCGGATGATTAGAAATAAAATTTTAAAAAAATATTCCAGTAATAAAAAAAATTTTTATTAAACGTCAAAGGAAGTAATAAAATCAATAAAAATTTTCTTCAGCTAATCCGTGATAACCTTTCTCAAAAAAACAAACGATATTAACGCTTGACAGATCATAGATATTTTTCAGTTCTCGGTATCTGAAAATGGAATGAAAAAAATTAAAACAGAAGCGAGTGATAATTTGAAAATTATACGTTCTCTACATTTTCATTCGTTATCGTTCCATTCTTCCATATTATGTCCTAGTCTATACACCTCCATTCATACATTATATCTGTAATGCAGAAGTACATAATCGTCTTTTCGAATCTCATCAACTCGATTCCACTCGTATCATTTTCTTTTATAATTTTCCATATATTTATCGGTCGATGAAAACGTATGAAATGATAACTAAATTAGGTTTCAATAGAACTCGACTGCGGACGGTTTTTCAATCAGAGAAATTTTCGTAATTTTTTTTTACTTCCTAGCGAGCTTAAAAATGTATCAATAGGGTTATCATGTACGTTAAATAAATAGAAAAATTTTTTGGTTTTTAAAAAGATTTGTTGTTATTCAACAAATGATTTCTTAACTAGGTACAATTGTAATTAATTATAATTTATGGTAATTCACTCTTTGTTAATAAAAATGCAATAAAATTCACTCACAATCAGAGATAGAATAAAAATAATAGTTTTATTTTAATCCATTGTATTTATTTTTATAAACCTGAATTTAGAAAGTTATTTGATATTATGATAAAAGCTTGAGGCCATTGATACGGTTGTCACTAAAATAAAAATAAATAAATAAAAATAAGCACACAGGAAGATTATTTAGTGAGAAAAAACAATCCCAAAAGTGATAATATAATAATGATGACGGGGATGATGATATTTTATCGTTAAGTTTTTCATTCCCTGTCAAATGTCAAATTATTTTATTAATTATTGGGGACGTGTCTCGAGAAAGAACGATAATTGATTTTTAACACGGCTCAGAAATTTGTCGTGACTGTGAAAAATAATGCTAAAAAAAATGTTCTGTAGAATATTGATAATTAAAAAGTAATTAGAATCAGTTTTTCTTGTTAATTTTTATTATAGACAGCCATTTCATTTATTACTCTCTTAAATTAATTTTTCCACAATGTTCTTTTAGTTCAAAGGAAATTTCTTCAGACGGCTAAAAATTTTTTTTTTTTTGCCTGTTTTCATAAGAAATTTCAACATCATTATATTATACGATTTACATATTTTTTAGAACACGAAAATTATGGAATTACAAAAACTTTTTTTTTGTGACAAAATGACTGCTTATTCTGATTAAAAAGAATTTTTTTTAATATTTATTTACTAATAAAATGATCTATTGTCAAATAAAAATTCATAAGATAAACCATTTACTACATACACTCCTCAATAACATTATTAAATTGACCCATCTCAAGTACCCGATCTTGTACATTAAATAATGACCCAATTGCTTTAATGATCCCGATCCAAGATTTCAAGTGGGAACTCAACCGGGTCACTGACAAACATTAGCAAGAAAAACTCATACGGAAGTTTAATTAAATCAATTATACTTCATTTTATATTTCTCCCATTATTATTTATTTACATAACTTTCTTTCATTGCCTATTACGCTTATCACGTATCATTAGAACCCAATTTTCTTCTATTTTAATACCAACTTACTCCAAGGTTCAACCAATAAAAATTTCGTTTATTTTTCCGATTACGATCGCGGTCGGAACTAATGAGCAATTACTTATATTTTCAATCGTTATCTCCAGATGACAATCACAAGTTTTTAATCGATCTTACGTCCGAAAGCCAAAGGAAAGGAAAAAAGTCACCAATTAAACGTCTTTATTGTAAAAAATTTCTTTTCTTTTCTTATAAATTTATTTCCCACTAATAAGATTTGTGCCCGATTAGTTACTGCAGTTATAAGAGTGGTATAATTTATTTGAACAAAATACGAGTCATATTTCAAACATTTAGTGACTAACAGATATTTATTTGTAGATTTAATTATAGATATATCAATTTGACTCAACAAAATATTTATTTTAATATAGTTATAATCGGCATAATCTTATGATTTATGGTAGTAAAAATAGTAATCTTTGTGCTGATAATTTTATTGTGATTTGTGAAATATTCATCCAAATGACTACAAAAAAAAAAAATATTCTATAAATATAAAATCTCATCTGTCAGGTATAACTTCACAATACCAGAATAATAATATTAATTAATTCTCCGGCAGAACTATATAAAAAAAAAACCTAATTTTAATTTTAATGTTTATTTGAAACTAAATGGAATAAAAAAAAAAAAAGAATATGAAGATTGAAATAGAAGTGACTGTTGCTGTGATGAAGAAAAAATAAATTGAAAAATGTCAGTAGCAATTGAACGAGTTGTCATATTCGAGTTTCCAGTGAAACAATTAAAAATTTTATTTGTTTCCAGTAAAAAAAAATCATTAGTGGTAATATAAGAATCGATGACGATTTTAAATTGGAAAATTTTACAGCTCATAAAAAATATTTCGTTGTTATTATTTATTTATTTTTTTGTTTTCAAAAATGAGACGCTATCAATCAACTATACTAGGAATTTCTCAGATGGACATTGTTATTACTTAAATTTTACGAATAATAACAATGATACTTAACAGTAAAATAATTTGCAGATTGGATGGTTTAAAATTAACATTTTAATCTTCTGAAGTGAAATTCTGAGGTAAATTATGTATTTTTTTTATTGAGTAATAATGAAAAATAGTACATGGATATTTTTTTTTCTCAATTTTTATAACTAACATTTTTAACACATTCTCTTTATAATTATTTATGTGTTAAAAAAATTAAAAAACAGCTAATTTCAGTGACATTAAAGTAATTAATTTCATTTAATTAAACGTACTTAGTAATATTAATAATTTATTATCATTTAATTTCTACATTAAGATTTATCAACAAGACTTAAAAACAAAATTATCTTAATGAAAATTTGGTTTTATTTCTAAGAAAGTCAAGTTATTTTGAAAAATATGATCAATAGTTACAAATAAACTGAAGATAAGTTATTTGCAGCATTTGTTAGTATTTTAGCAGATGAAACTTGTTTCAGCTAAATACACATTGATTTTAGTTTAGAAACTCTGTACTCAAATGTTTTTTTGAATTGAACTCTGGAATCACTCGGCTAAAAAAAAAACTCCAGATTTACTCCGTACGCAGAATGGTTTCATTTTTTCATTCTGATACTCTGAGTAACATGAGTGAAAATTCACTCTTAATTTTTTACAGTGCAATAATAATAATAATACCGATCTGTTTTTAAGAAAATAATTTTCATAAAATATTAAAACCTTTGGTAGAATAAGACATTTACTCGAACCGGAAGACTGAATAATGAATTTCACGGAAGATAAAAAATGATAGCGGAAATCGTATCGAGGACGAAGAAGAAAAAAATTAAGAGATGAAAAGTCTTCGAGGGAGTAGATTGTTATGATATCGGCTGACTGTTACAGTTACAATATAATATCACCATTTTTTTTTTTTTTTTATATAAGTTACATATATACCTGCAATTGTCAGCCGACAACGAATACGCGTATCATGATTGTGGGGGCCTGATAGATCGGCGTCTCGCGTACGCGCCGTGTGAGCGCCGCGACGCGCGATCCTCCAACCTCTAGTATCGCACTGACGCGCGTGCTGTTTCCTTCGTCACCGAGAAGCTTGTATTTATATTTACATTCGTAGTTGTATCCGGATTTTTTTCTTATCAATTATTATTCAATATTAACAATAGCGTTATTTGATAATATTATTCCATTGTCTTGTTCTGTGAATTTTTTTGTTAGTTCATAAAAAAAAAAAAAAAAGTAACATTTATTCCATTGTGATATTATATTTCGGTGAGTACTTTTTCAGTACTAAGTTTAATAAAATATATTTCTTCATTAATTAAAAAAAAAAAAATTGTTATTAAATTCCAAAAAAAAATTTCATTATTTTCATGCGTAGTTAACCGAAAGTAAAATTAATTTTTATTTTCATTAAAATTTGAGTCTGAATTATTCTAGTAAAATATTAAATCCCAGTGGTACAATTACATGCTTGTTTTTGTGGCAATAATATGTTTTAATTGATCTGCCGGAATAGCGGAAATAGCGGAACAAATGTTGGCTGACCGCGTATACTCGTAACCACTTATCTCGTAAAAAGTAATAGATACTTTTATTTTTTTATATAAAAAAATTAACTTCGATTCAAGAAGAGTAAATTTTAAATTGAGAAATTTTTCTAAAGAATTTCTTGAATTGATCAAAATTTTTTTTTGTAATTTATTAAATTGATATTTTATCAGTTTATGCACTCGATATATTTACTGGAAAAATTTTTAGAATCAAGATAATATATTTAAAAAAAAATCAAGTTTCATAAAAAGTGATCTCTTATCGTTTTGTACAGCAAAAAAATCTTTTCAATTATCAATTATATTAAAATTAAGTACTATGAACTGTCAATGTAGTTTACTTTGTTCTATTAAAATTCATTAAAAAAATTATAATCTCAATTTACATATTAATGCATTAATTAAATAATTGAACTTTCAAGATTCAATTTTTCTGAAATCCTCAGATTATGGCATATTCACACGAATCGAGTAGTGGTACTATAAAAAGTAAAAAAAAAAAAAAAAAAAATAACTAAATTAAAAAAAAGACCGAGGAACAGAGGTTCTCTTCTCGTTTCGCCACTTTTGTATTATTTTTTCTCCCTGTTAGTACCAAGTGCAAAGTACGAGTGAAAGTAGATCGTGCTAGGGACAGAGACGGGAATAAAATAATTTTTCTTTTTATTTGGTTAATCTATAAATTGAAATCTACCCCACGATACTCGACAGTTGAATAAAATTGATTAACCCTGATTTTTCATATTTCATTTTCTCTTTTTCGGATTATTATTTTTAATGCGTTGGTGAAATATTTATTCCATTGAGAGAGATAAGATTACATTTTATGTATATTAACTAGAATTCGTTAGTTAAATTTACACATGAGATTTTTTTATTTTTAATGAATATTTCATTCCTTCTCTATACATTTTTTACATTAAATTTTTTAAATCTCAACTTTTCATTTAATAATTGAATATAATAAATTTATTTTGAAATCCAACGAATGCATTTGGTCTTATAGCGGAAATTATCAAAAATTTTATCATGTTATGTTTTTGGAGATCAAGTGAATTCAGGAAATAGCATTCATACTAAATTTATATATGTGTATTTATATATATAGATGGGATATAACGCGACTCTATTCATCACGATTTTTATGAAATTCAGCACATCTTTTCTTCCCTTTAGGTAAATATTTTGAACGAGTTTGAAGATGAGCAAAATCGATCGATTGGTTTAGAAATGGTGACCCTTTGAAGTTTTTAAAATAGCGAAAATTGGGATTTCAGTGAATTTATTCGTGAATGTATAAATAAAAAACAACTTGTAAAATAGAACGAATCAATTTTAAAAAATCATTTTTTCCGGGCACCGGAAAGTTTTTTTTTTTTTTTTTTCATTTATTATTAAATCTATAAAGTTACTAAAAATCCCTTTTAAATTTAGTATCGTGATAAAGTATGTAGGTTTATATTTTCATGAGTCATCTAGTCCCAAGCTTGTCACGGATTGATTAATCGCGATAATGGTTACATTAAAATTATTTTAACAACAGTGATCTGTCAATTTATTATTAATTTTCGCTTGTTATTTAAAATTTTTATTCAAAGGTTTAAAATAAATATTTCATTAGTTATTAATCTCACTTTAGTAAAAATTTTTTGAAATTTTGGTATAATTTTTTTTTTAATGAAAAAAAATTGGAGAGTTTTTTTTGGAGGCTTTTGGAGAATTTTTGGAAATTTAATGACATTAATAATAATATCAATAATAAAGTTTTTTATGATTTAACCCAAATAACTGAATAGAGTGTGTAAAGTGTCGGAGCAACGATGACCGATAATACTAAAACCGTAAATACAATCTATGACGGGTGATTAAAATAATAGTATGACGAATGTGCGACTCCGCTTGCGGATTAATTAATTATAACAATATACATCTGAGAATTGCTTAGTTTAGTCGATTGGTAGTTTCTCATTTATGAAAATAATAATAATAATAATAATAATAATAATAATAATAATAATAATAATATATATATGAATAAAAAAAATTATGCAGATTAATTATGAAATTAAAATTTAAATAAACAGTTGGCAATAAATCGGTCGCAGATGAATTTTTTTGATGCACAGTATTTATAGTAACTTTTTATTTCCAGTTTCAAATCAGATAAACTCAAATAAACGATTTATTACTGCATGCTATCTCAAATATTTAACTTGTCACCGTTTATTTTTTATCTATTCTTTTAATATTTTTTATTTAATATAATACGAACTGGAAAATATTTTTAAAATGCAAATACATTTTATCACCCATTGAATATAATAGTTGCCTTTTATTACTTAACTTTTATATACACTGTGTACTATGCGTATTTTTATTTTTTATTTACATATGTATAGCGACAATAAAAGAATAATCATAAAAAAAATATATATTTTTTTTTCTCTTTTTCGCTATAAATAGACTCAGCGAATGTTACATGTTCATGGTAATTCGCTTTTTGAGATAATAATTTAATATCCTGATAAATATTTATTCTTTTAACCACTGAGAATATTTCTTTAATATCCGACTGTTAAAAGGTTTTTATGTTTTTTAAACTTTATTTCTTTGATGTTTTTTAGTAATTACAATATTACGAATATTGACAACTGCATGTGTATTTATAATTTTGTAAAAAATAAATTGTAGCAATGAAATTTTTTTCTACCACAAATCGATAGTAATTGTTTTAACTGGAATTCAATAAAACAATTTTTTTTTAATTGCACGTACTGGCAATATTGTTTTGATTGAGAAAAAATAGATTAATCTTAAATCAATAATTTTGTAATTCAATTTTAGTACAAATAAAAGTATTGTACAAGCTTATTAAATTAATTTTACAGCACAGAAATAATGGTTTTGAGTTATGTGTACTTAAAATTTTTCATTTGATTTTAAATAATTTTCTTAAGGATAAATTTCTTGAATTTTCAGTAATTAGATGAAAGAATTGTTATATTTTAAATATAAAATAGTAACTATTACTATATTAGGAAGGTATTGAAGATTTTATCAGTTATTTTGAAAATCACATTGTGAAAAAAAATTTTTTCTTAGCGATTTTAAAAACATGTAATTAAAATATCGATTTAAATGTAATTATTCACTTTTATGCTGGTGTCGCGATCAATAACCAATATTCTGTAGTTACCAATATTTCATGGTTATATCGTAATTCATTTACATATAATTATAATAATGAAATCTATATAACATGGGACTGAGTAGTACTGTACATAGCTTTAATTGCTATGTATTACAGTGACATTTACTCTTTAGTTAGTTACAAAGTAACACAGTAATTTTTATTACAGAAATAGAAATAAATCACATTTTATGGGGTAGTATCACTTACGACCTTTAAAAAAGCGACTTTATAAAAAAAAAAAAAAAAAAAAATTTGGTGCACAGAAAAAAAATTAATTTGACTTGAAATAATTTTTTTTTTAATTCAAAAAATTGTTTAAGCACTTGGAAGAATTTTAAAAATTTCTTGCGCGACGTAAAATATTTTCTTAAATTATAAAATCTTGGAGTGAGGAAAAAAAATTTTTTTTGGCTAGTAAATTTTCTATTTTCACTAAATAGTAAAATTAATTACATGAAGATTGGCACAAAAATGAAATTTTATTAGAAAATTAATAGAAAGTACCCGTAAAAAATCCTGCAGCTAAAATGTATAAAATAGAACTTAAATAAAAACGTGTCAATAATTATAGCTTAAAAAAAATGAAACAAAAAGAAAAAAAATGACAACATGTGATCTTTATTGTATTTTTGCTTCCAATCAAATGGATGTGTTGTTAGATAATTTTCAAAGTATGACATTTGATGTGTAGGCGTCGTAGTCGCATTGATAATGTGTGACATGGCATGCTACACATGCTATGTATATATATATATATATATATATAGTTGTTAGAAATAGAATATCGTGCTATGTGTGTATTCCACGGCCTAACACACAACATATTTCCTGATATATCTATTGTGTATTACTATTACCATTATGTGGTATTGACGTTATTTCCTCAAAGCAAAGTTATTATTGTTTCCTCAAGAGATTTAATGTCAATTTGACGCAGCTCTTTATGCTACTCAGTCGCTTGCCTGTTTTAGTTGGTACGCTGGTCGCTCCGAGCCGTCGAATTGAGTCAGCATCATTTTAGCTGTAATAATCGCGCGTCGATACTACAAGGCATATTTCATTTATATTCGATGGATTCATTATTCTTGTTAGACCGGAAATCGCCACTAGTAATATCCGTTGCTTTACATGTTAAACGTCGTCAAACGAGACCTTTATCTAATAATTTTTTCTCCAACATAAATAAGCCTTAACGTTACACATAAATTACTATTATTGTTACTGATAATAAAAATTTGATTAATTTTTCATCAATAAAATTTTTTTATATTGGTCAAAGTGAAAATTTTCTTCAGTTTCAAGTCATTGTTTAATTTTTTTTTCAAGTTTTGAACTAGTTCGATATGAATTAAAAATTTTTTACAATTTTGAATTTGTTTGAAATAAAAAAAAAAATTCTTTTTCAGGGTGATGTATAATTAAATTATTTAAATGAGTAATTCCTTTGAAATTTATAAGCTAATTTATGATTTATATTTCTCTCCTGGCAATCAGTGATAAAGCTTTTACTCAAATATTAGCTTTAATTGAGAATAATTTCATGGACTGGCAGGTACTCAAATAAATTACTGACCAGCTTTGAATATAATACGTATTTACAAATAACTTTTCCCTTAGTTATCATATTTACTTTAATACTTTGTTTGAATTTAAACACTTCTCAAAGATTAATAATAACCCTTTTAGTCGTAATGGAATTGAAATTCTTTTTATCTTCAACTTCCTGTAAATTAAAATGTAATCAATTATTGTCTTTTTTTTTTCTTAATGACACTGTGTGAGGGATTTTGTTTTAACTTTTTTTATAAAAATATATATGGTTCAAAAATTCCCAAAAATTTTTATTTTCTGTTTGTATTTTAAAGAAAATGTACTTGAATAATAATTTGAAAACTTTTTGATTAAATTGAATTAATTTTTTTTTCCAATCTAATGACTGTTAACGGTTAAGTCCATGAAATTTTGATTTTGATTAAAATAGTCGCGTAAAATAAAATCAAAAGCTCAGAAATCTCGAGCCGATTTGTAGTTGTCCAAACGCCGTATTTTATTTTTTCAGCCAATATAAAAAAGAATAGAAGTAATAGTCTGAAAAAGAAGGTGAAGAAAGTGAGAAAAAGGGACTGGACCGGTGATGGGAATGGTGATAGAACGTATAACAATCGGGAGGTAAATTTTTCTACCTTTTTTTTTTGACATTCACCATCACCGAGAGCGGCAGAGCTGAGAGAAAAGAGAAAATGACTTACTTTTTTTTGGGCTTTATTATTGAGAAATAGTTAAGGTCTCCTTGTCTAGTCTGACCTGACATAAAAATCAAAGAGAATTTTTTGAGCGTATTCTAAAATAATATTTTTTTTTTCGTGAGAAGACTGAGACAAAGTACAAACTGCATCAACAAATTGTTATTATAGTTGATGTTCATGTTTTATGTAGTAAGCTCAAAGCTTCTATACATCAATGCACTCCGCTCTGTAGCTTACATACGATACGATACCTCCGTTATATTCTTCATTCTACATTGCTACGCCCAGCAAATGTTATTTCTCAACGTAATAAGATTTTAACATGCCAAAGAAATATATTAAAATCTAAAAGTAACATCCGTCTTACCTTCAGCTTCAATCTTAAATATTTATTGTCATTTGATAGGAATTTTATCCAATTACTTGTGCTTTTACAATTTAACTTCTATTTTATTTAATTATCGAATATTTTTCCCGCGACGGTAATAATTGATTGTTCTAGGAGAATTAATTGGTGATTGCTTAATTTAACCGTGAATAATGAATTGTGATCGTCAGGACATAAATTAACGCGTGGCTTGTTTAGTTGTATTAAATTATACATAATTTTAGCAAATCAAGGGTCAGAGATTGAATGTCCTAATTGATTGTTCGATCTGTTGAGTGCAGAGTATAAGTGGATAACATATGTAAATAAATTTATTTGTATTGTGTGTTATACGTTTATAGCTGCGCTGCACATTTTATAGCATTATTATGTCAATAATTCGTTTGTTCGCTTGTCAATTTAGTCAATAATCAGCGGGATACGCGATTGAAAATGGAAATAATTTTATTAAGTGAGAATTAAATAATTAGTAGGTCGTTAATAAGCTACTGAAATTCACACATTACATTTATACAAAAGATTTGTAAATAATTCAATGAGGGGTTATATGCGATTGGGAATAAAAAAAATTTTTTTTTTTCGTAAATTTTAAACGCATTTTTCTCCAAACGGTTTTGATTGGAAAATATTTCCATCTGACATTAGATTCATTTTTCATTCATAGAGAGAGATCAGATTTATTTTTCCGACCGGAGGATCTTGGGTTCAAGTCCCAGTTAGGTTAAATATTTTCCAATTTTTTTGATATTTTTTTTATAACTTTCAAAGAATTTACATTAAATTTTTCATGAAAATTTAAAAATTCTTAAGAATACAAAAAATTCCAACGTCCATAATTTAAAAGTTTAGAGCTCTTATTGAAATATTTAGTGAGCTTGGAAGCCAAATTAATAACAAATACCAAACAATTCTCTGCGGACGTTGGTGTTAATATTGATGTGCCAGGATTTAAATTTCCAAAGTGCCTCAAGTAACTATTAAATCAATTATTTATTAACTAGTACATCGGCCCCACGGTCAAGTGCTAGCTAAAGTTTACTCACTAAATATTTTAGATACTAGTTTTAAATTGAATTTCACTCTCAATAAAATCATTGATAATTAATAAAGCAATGCAATTGAAGTGTTTAATAGTATTTCATCGCCACTTAAATTATTTTCATTAGTATTGACTATTTAATGATCATGCTTTAGTATCGCTTATTCAGTTTCTTAATTTTTAATTATAAAACTTTAATTTAATTCCTTTTATTTACTTACATAAGAACAAAAAATTCATGAGCTTTTTATAATTAAAAAAATAATGAAAAAAAATTCAACAGGTTTTCTATGCTTCTATTAAATTCATTCACGTTTCATTCACTTTTTTTTTTTCACTTTCGAAAATATTTGTTCCGTGAAAATAAAAATAAAATGTCACTTTTTATTTTTTATGTTTAAATCACTTTTTATGATGAAAGTAATTATGAAATTGATTAATACTCAGTTGTATGAATAAATTTATTTTAAAATTAAAATCGTGGAAAAAATTTTTAAACAAAACTTTTACTATAAAATTAATTGACTTTTTATTTTAAAAATAAAACAAATTTTTCTTCTCTCATAAAAAATTAAAGGCTGAGATTTAAAGCATTATTTTTTCAAGTTCCTTCAATATTTATACAAAAAATATTTCCACGCTTCAATAACCGATTTTTTTTTTTATCTGAAAAGAAAAAAATCTTAAATAAACTTCTCTGATTACACGAATAGATAAATTAGCTTATGAAATGCAAAAAATATACCGTCAGTAACTCGATTTAATAAATTTTTAATTCCACCAATTTAATCATAAAAATATAGTCGTTAATTAAGAAGAAGCTGTTGATAATCTAATTAATTAAGAATAATAATTGAATAAATAAAGGTCTTTTTTTTTTCTTTAGGGTAAAAAGTTTAAAAAAACTGATTCAAAGTTTATAAAAATAATTGTTCAAGTTTACTCATAATAGGTTATAATATTAAAGTCCATTCTACAGGGAAATAGAGACGAAGATAGAGATAACTAAACTCACGTAAATAAAATTTGTTCGTCATGATATGCGCGTACGTGTATAAAATAGAGAAGATAAAGAGGATACTTTAACCTCTTTATTATTGTTGTTGTTATTTTTTTATTCATATCACTTTCTCTCTCACGCGAGTTGAATCCGCTGGCTCTTAACTCGCCGCTTAAATTACTATTTTTTTACCTTTCACCCGGCAGACTAAAAAGTTTTTTTCTTTAAAAACGAAATAAAGTTAAAAAAGTTTAATTAGCTAGATTAACTTTACTGTTTTACACACGACAAAACAGGCGATAACTCATGCGGTATAAATTCGCGATTTAACTAAAACATTTACGATGATAAATATTATTTTATCGTACATGGGGTTTTAAATTTGATGCAACATTTTTAATTAAAAAATAACAATATAAATTAACGATCTTGAAGTCATTTTTTAATTCAATTTATCAGATTAAGGGGGATAGCCACTGTGACGCTGGAAAAAATAGGCAATTTTCGGGAATTTTTTTTACTAGGATAATAAAGGAATTTGGGGATCGGGTTTTTTTTGTTTTATAAAGTATATGTTGAGGATAATTCTCCTAAATTTTTATTCAAAAATATTTTGTTATCACAAAGTTATAAACATTTTTGTAGAGCACCAAAAAAATTTCCCCCTCCATTGCCGGTACTGTAACTCAAAAACGGATTATCTGAAACAAAAAAACCAAACGGCATTTTAATCTATAGGAATGTCGCTATCGTCGCACGTAGGGGATTTTGAAAATTTTGATTTGAGAAAAAATGGCGCCATATTGAAAATTTTTTCGTCTTTTTCCTCATTTTTTGGACTCAAACAGCCTTAAAAAATCTTAAAAATTAAAATTTTCAAAATCCTCTACGTGCGACGATAGCCACTAAGTAGACGAATACGGGGAAACAAAAAAATTGAGAATCGGTTCATATTTACGAAAGTTACAGTACCGGAAAGTTTGAAAAAAGTCGTTTTGAGAAAAACGCGAGTAAAGTTTTAAGAAGATTCTCGCAACTTTAAAATCTAGTCTTTCACAAAATATTCATACTCACATCAAACTATCAAGTCCTGGGCCATATGAGGGTTCTTCCTCCTTATCTTTAGTATTGACCTTGACTTTTTTATTTTTTTACTGGCCGTTTCCATGTGGCTTTCAGCAGCTTTAACCCGAGTAGCGTCGCGCTCAGCGCAGTATGAGTAGAGTGTTGGTCCTACTTTAACATCGAGATTCTCTAATATCTTCAGAGTTGCTAGAGCCCCATCATTGAATGTAATTGTTGAAATATATAAAGCTATTTCAACAATAAGGGAATAAGAAGAATTTGTTTTTGGGGCGAGCTGCCACACTAATGCATTGAAGCTTTCATTATTATTTTGTGTAAACCCACCGACACATCGTTCCAATAACTCTGGATTCGATAGATCTTCATAAATCGGTATTAAAGCTTCCGCAATATCTGCAGGAAGTGGTGGTTTTTCAACTAATGAGTCCAAAGTATTTGTTGCCACAGCTTTTTGAAATTGACACCACGAATTTGCACCTTCAGGACAAAGAAAATGCTGCGGATCTTCGGGTGATGAAAACTTGTGATAAAATGTTTGCCAAATAGCATTATACATCTCATCAACATCATTAGAATGACGTCTGATTGCTAAACCATAATACTTTGTAAATTCATTAATTGCTTTGTCCGTTAATCGACCTTTCCCACCTAAACTTTTCTGTGTATTTTCTTCTTTTCCTGTTTTTGTCTTCTTGTTAGTTCGTTGCTTCTTCAAAGCCCTTAGTCGACTGCCCATTCGTTTTTGCACGTGATTAATACATTCCTTTTTTTTATCTTCACCATGTCCCCATACGGTTTAGCATCACAAATATTTTTATACGTTTTAGTGTCACCATCACCTATATAGTTTACATACTTAACGTTATGTAATAACTCTGATCGCATAAACATCTCTTTTATTCCATCTACCTCCATTTGTCCAGAAGAATTTTCATGGTTTATTGGACAGTCTAGAGCATGGTCTTGCATAAATTGATCGTATTCAGCTGTTCCTTTTTTGAGCTCATTAGCGCACACATCTTACAATAACTGGATTTCATACTTACATCTACGATTTTGCCAGTGAAGTAACCAATTAGAGAAGATATACCAAATGAAGATTTAAACCCTCTTTTCTTCCAACTACCGTCACCGGAGACAGAAATTCCAGGAATGTCATTGGATTTTAAATGCTTGCAGGTTTCTTGGATTTCTTCTTTAGCAGCTTTTTCAACACTAAATCACAACAGTTTCTAGCTGCATTTCTGATTTGTGTGACCAGACGATCGTAAAAGCTATGGAACATTGGTCGTGGTAAATCCATGAAAGCACAAAATCTTTCAGCTCCAGATAACCCAATACCAATTATCCGCATTGCAAAGATGAAACGGCGATTAATTTCATACGCATTCTTGATGAGTGGACATGAATTTATCAAAACTGGATCACATTTTTGCAATTCACAACTAGTTTAAAACCTAATCCTCGAATACTTGTCTCAGTAAAGTTTACATCACCACCACACTTTTTACACGATACACAGCCACTTAGTAAATTAAATATCGAAAAAAATTTATAATTTTGTAGCTAATACTCGAATCAATTGTACAATCAGATTTTTGTGATAATTTCCTCTTGGAAGCACTATCACGTCGTTGAGAGCCAGTATTTTTTCAGTTTCATATCTGTTGAGCGGTCGATTAAATTTTTTCCTGTCGTTTGGCAGTTTTCTTTCGTTTTTTAATAACTTTACTTTGTTTACGATCCATTATTTAACAAATTTTTTTGTTAAATAAACAAAAAAAAAGATCAGAAGATTTAAAAAAATAAGTAAGTAAACAATAACGAGTACACTAAGAAACTCAATAAATTAAAGAACGAGTGTGTATTCATACAAAACAACTAAACTATGAGGTACAGTATCTCAACAATAAGAAAAAATATACGTTAAAAGTCAAATAATTGTAACGGTTGACAATCGTGAGGGAAAACAATCGCCAACCCGTACGAATCAAAGACGGAGCGAGCAGGCGACGTTTTCGTCGAAGCGCCGCGCGTAAAACGGTCAATCGACGCGCTCTTATAAAAATGACTATAACTCGAAAACTATTCGGAATTTTTCTATAAAATTTGAAATACATAATTTTGAATATATAAACTTCAGTTTAATGAAAAAAAAAAAAAAATTTTTTTTCCGAAATTTTACAGTGGCTATCCCCCTTAATTTTTTTACAAAATGAAATTTAAGGTTCGGAGATTCGCAAGGTAAAGGAAATCTGAGCGACGCGGAATTTCATTATTCAATTTACGTTTGAAGCCTAGTGTAGTTAAAAAGCCCTTTATTGTTGTAGTGTAATTCACGAGAAAGTTAAACAGAATGTATTGTTTTAATTAAAATTGAATGATATTTCTTATTCTAGAAGAAGCACTTCAAATGTTGACTGTTGAAAACTTTAATTAGTTGATTTATTTATAGAAAATAAGTTGTGATCTTGACTTGATACTCTGAAGGTCCTTAATTGTTTTTTTTTGTGTAATTGTAGAAGTTTATTTTTTTAATAATAAATATCACTGAATTTTTTTAATTTATTCTAAAACTTTGATTAAAAATAGAAATTGCAAGCCGGATATTGTATCATTATAGAAAATATTGTGTTTGAATGAATATTAGTGTTTTAAATGTGAAACCATGTCTTAAAAAAATTAGATTTAACTTTAGTAAGATTAAATTTTCAATTAATATGTTTTTGAAGGTCATTTAACTTAAAAATTTATCTATACTAAAAATTAAAAAATAATTCTTCTTATTGATTTTTCACCGGTAAATTGTAGTCAAAACTAACAACACTTTTCCGTGCACTGATAGAAAAACAATCTTGATTCAAGAAACTTTTTTTCTTCAAAATTTGGACTCTTGAAACTAGATATAGATATATTTCTTTTAAGAATTTTTGTCTCTAGGTTCATGATAGGCGATAATATTGATTCAAGATGTTACCGATTTGTGATAAGAATGGATTTTTTTTTGAGTCATTAATTTACTTATTTCCAAGAAATAATTTTTTTTCGGTATAACAATTAAAGACTATTTAGTTTTTGAAATATACTTTGATGAATTATTTTAAGTTTTTTAAACGATAATGTTATTTTGGTTGAAAAAGTAAATGTATCGATTGAAAATAATATAGCTCTTAAGCCAAGAAAATCTAAATCAAGACAAGAAATTCTTAAAGCAAAATAATTATTTGTCTTCCAAAATAAATTCTTGGATCACGAAAATATCTCTTGAGTCAACATAAATTTTCTATCAGTGTGTGTTTTTACAATGTAGCCATGAATAATTGTTCAAAGATTTTTAATAAGATTAGGAATTGCCCAACATCTTACAATTACTGAGATTTTCACGGTAATTTTCATCACAGAGATTTAGCATATTTAAAAAAAAAAAATCTTCCAAGATATCAATTGTCTGATTGTTAAAAATATTTTAGTTTAAATTGCCCCGAAAATAAATCAATTTGACACAATGTAAGTAAACAGTCGCGATACATCGTATCTCAGCGGATAAATAAGAAAATTCAAAAGTTGACTAGCAATAAATAAAAGTCTGTAGACATAAACATTATGGGTGTATCAGAATATCCTGAGGGCGTGAGGCGAGAAACGTCTGCGTGAAGTGTAATTGAAAGCGAGAGGGTGTGGATGCTAAACATCAAGAAAAGGATACATAAAAAGCTAAATATCTATCTATACATACATATACATCGTACATATACTTACAGATGATAGATAAATGGGTCGAGAATATAGTCGAGTGCTGTACAAGTTTTTGCTGGAAAGAAGTAAGAGATAAAACTTACGGAAGTTTGATGCACGACTGTCTGAGTGGTACCACATGTGGGATTAAGTCCACAAACATGGGAAACTCCACGAATAAGACATGCATGTGTAGGTATTATGTATAAACTGGGTAGTTCAGTGGATAACGATAAATCTTAGTATCACGAAACACAAAAGTTTGTCTCAGCTGTTTGTGTCTTGGATTGTAATGTATTGTACGTATTGTCGCAGCTGCAGAATTTGTAAAAATTAAAATATTTAAATTAAATACTGTGAAACATTTTATTCAGATTTAATGTTACACTACAAATCTGCCGAACGCATTAATGAGATTATCCACCTGTTTTTAAGACAGCTCTCTAATCATTCTCAACTTCTCAGATGTATAAAAAATTAAACATGCCAGTGGTCAGTTGAATTACAGTTAATTCTAACGAAGTTTTATGCAATTATAATTTTAACAAAATTTTATACAATTGGTTGAATATTATTTGTAGAAAATTAATTACACATTTAATGTTATTAAACTAAAATCTAGTTATTTTAAAATATAAAACCTATGAAATATTTAATTGTAATATTCTTAATAGAGTTTTATTTTTAATGAATTTTTCCTTAAAAAGTATTACTTTGATTATAATACGGTCCAGTAATTTTTCTCGTGAATTTAACCCTCCGTAGGGCACCCCTCAAAAACTCCCGAGATCGAGCTCAGGCGTGTTCCTAATAAGCTCAGCTCCGAAAATTGATAGTTACAATTTGTCTAATGAATATTACAATATATTATATATTTTATCTAAAACAAAAAAAAATCAAAAGACAAAAATTTCCATTTGTCGAAATTTTTTTTTGGTGAGCATATAAGATAAGCCACCCTACGGAGGGTCAACAGTATATTTTACAGCAAATTTTTTTCCGTGTGAACTGATATTTTATGCAAGTGTATGATTTCGATCTTTATGTATTCCGGAATCGGAAGTCGTAAATAGATTTTTGAAGGCTTTATTCGGAAATTGGATCGATGACAAGGATACAAAGTAGTTTTGAGTTGCTTTGAAGTATTCGATATTGGTGGTTAGTTTGATATTGGGTGTAAGGGAGATTGCGCACTGATTTGTGATTTGCGGACATTATTTGAGTATTTCTGTATTTTGCTTGTCATTATCCGAGGCTTAATTATGGGTATCTATGAGCTACACTTTATTCTGTTATAGTATATAGTAGATATTAGTTTAAACTATTCAACTTGTTCACCAAACAATTTTAGTCATGCAAAGAATTGATAGTTTTACGAAAAGCCAATACAATAAAAGGAAAAATTGAACGCTTGATTTTTTTTTTTTTTTTTAAGAATAAAATGCTTTTCAGACAAGATTTTTTCACTGAAAATTCAGAATTTATTAAATTTTTGCTGTCCATCTCAAGAAATTTCCTCGGAATTTATTAAATTTTTCGCTAACAACTGCGCGAAATATTCAACCCGAACAATAATAACAATAATGATTATTTTCATTGTCAAATTGCTGAAATTCAATATAGTTCTCTGAAGGCGCGAATTTACCGTTAGAAACACTGAATTGTTTCGATATCACGTGCCTGCATTTTCTCACCGTACTTTGTTGTTCCTTCAAATTTCTGAGAAATACTGAATAGCGAACAATAAATTCCTTGACGTTTCATGAAAAATTATCCGAAATAGATTTATCATATAAATTTTCCGAAGACAAAATTTTCTTTATCCTCTTAATTAAAATGATTTATTTCTGGTATTTGAAATGAAAAAAGTTAAATTTCCAAATAAAATAATTCATCATGCCGGAACAAATGAAGAAATTAAATTAAAATACAAACTTTTATTTTTTATTGCTAAAAAATATATCTTCAAACTTTGTGGTGATAAAAATGAAAGACTTGATGCATTAAAAATGATGTAAAATAGAATTCATAAAATAAAATGATGTAAAATAGAAAAAGGTAGTTTATAGTATATATCGTAATGATTATGAACTAGAGCAGCAGCACCTAACCAGTAAAGTGTAGAATATAATTTTAAAAATAAAGTAAAAAATAATCTTTGATGTTTTCCGTAAAGTCCCATTTTTAAAGACGTCCCTTTTAGTTGTCCCGTCTTGAACAACATACCGCATGAGCCTCCTCGAGGAATTTTATCATGTTCCAACTTAGCTCGGATGTCCCTCAACTCATCTACTTTTACTCACTATATACTTTCTCTCTCTTAACTTAAGAAAGTCTTGTTTTTTTTCATAGCGTCTTCTTAGCCTGGATCGATGCTAAAACGTACTCAACTAAAAGTTTGCTGCAAGCTACAGCCATACTTTATCTTTCCTATCTTTCCGTCTCTTCTCCTTCCCTATTTAGCTTTTTTCTTCATTTTTATTCAGCATATTTTTTTATTTACCTCTACTACTGTCCTCCAGCTATCACTTTTTTAGTTTCGTCAACAAGCCCGGCAATCTTTTATTTTCCAGTGGAATTTTTTCACCATATTTTTCTGTTTATTTTTCCAGCATACGGCTCTAAAATTCATTACTCTTTTTACTATAATTTATCTCTCGGCAGTCATCCGTGGTTTGCCTTTACGATTATCACCTGCTTCTTTAAACGCGTACAAGTCCCACTTTGATTTGAAAATATTCATGTCAACCAAATATTTATATTTATTTTGACGATTTAAAAAGTGAAACGTAATAAAATTTTTTATCACTCGTTTCAGGGAAATTTTTTTTCTTTAATTCACTGTTAAACTCACGAGAAAAATTACTGGACTGTTTTACAATCATGAAATGCATAACGACGCTGCTTTACCATTTATTATTATAACAGTAATACTTTTTAAAGTTTATCTCACTAAAATTTACCAGACTCGACGATAAAATAAAAGAAAATTTTAATGAGAATATTATAATTATATATTTTATAGGTTTCATATTTAAAAAAATTTAGATTGTTTAATTAATTTTTTTTATTCAATTTAGTTTAATTAAACATAACTTCAGAAAATGTCAAAGTTTGATCCGCTTTGGTGGTTCAAATGTGCAATCTTATCTTGTTTGTTGTTTGTGTGTATCACATATTCATGTACACACAAGTGAAGTTGAAGTTTAAGTTATATGAGTTCGAATTAGACCAAGACGTTTGTAAGCAAATGCGGGGATGTAACTAGTAAGTAGTATAACAGTTAAGTTGCTTAACAAATAAAAGTATCAAAGTATTGAGGCAGACATTCACATTAAAGATCAGACACTCAAGGTTGTCAAGTCGATTCCGACGACCGTGAGTTACCTCGAAGGAGTTCTGTCCTTTCCAATCCGGCATTTGCCCTCAGATGAGCAATCCAGAGATCCCTCAGGAAATTTCAGTTACATTCTACAAATAGTCGAGTTTTTATTTGGTTTTAAATTATACGACAGTATAACTTTTTTTTTTTCCACTTAGGATTTTATTTCTTGGCTATTTGAGGTAATTCGACTCCGAAAAAGAAATAAATATTTTTAGTGCTGCAGAAATAAGATCACGTAGGTGTGAAATTTTTTTTTAAGAACAAATTTATTTTCTTAAATCTGTAATGTCATTGATTTTTTTTTCAATACACCATAAAAAATCATAATTACTTCTGAAAACTTGGTCGATTCAACGTTTAATAATTGATACGATGAAACTTTTTCCCACTACTAAAAATTAACAATTGTGTACTGAAAAAATCATGACAAAAAAACATTGCAGCAGATAAAAAATAATTAAAACAGAAATAAAATAGAATCTGACAGCCGATATCGATTTTGTGGTATAAAATAGATGCGTTAACGTCCACAGTTAAGCTTCGAGAGCAATCAAACATCCACAATAATTCCAATAGATGAATCAGCGGTATTTGTCCCACTAAATTAACTCTTGCAGTTCCGTAAATCACTTTTATGCCAAAACAATAAACAACTAAGCAAACAAATGGAGGAATCAATGAATAAATTAATGAATGCTAAGACGACGTAAATAATTTATCTGAAGACTGAAAGGATAATAAGCCCCATAGTATCTCTCCAGAATTTTAAGACTAGCACTAATAGTAAATAGTCGACCTCATAGTATGCGTTTCTCAGTGAAGTGCTGCGGAAAGTTGCTCAGCGATGCAGGGAACGATCGTGTTTTCAGCAAAGACTGGCCTAATGGCTAGGGTAGTGTTGAGAGTTCAGACCCAAGTAAAATAGTGTGGGGAGAAGTTTGAGTACTTCTGTACCAAAGTAAAGACTTTTTAATCCTACTATATAGAAATAGCTGCACAAGTATTTAGTAGTAGGGTAATATTATATGGTGTGTTTAGGTTTTCTGTTTAAAGAGTAAGTGAATAAGCGAGAGGAAAGATTGTGTGAAGGTTGATAGAACCATCAGCTCAGGGTGAATAAATTAGACTATTTCATCTCGTTGTATACATGTACGTCTATTTGTACGAATAGTATGAGATCTGAGGAGTATAAGTAGAGTTAAGAGGGAATTAAATTGTTCTGGCTCTCACCGATTGTCGCTGAGTGCTGAATTATATAATGCTCTGATGGTATCTTATGTTTTGTTTGCATTGAGAAGTTGATAATTCGCTTGTTAACCTGTTTTGATAAACTTTAAAAATTACTTGATTTAACAGAATTATTGTTGATCTAAGAACATAATTATTTTGAAGAGAACTTTATGTCTTGATTCAAGATGATGTATTCAAAAAAAAAAATTAACTTAATTCAAGGAAAATATTCCTGAACTAAAAAAGCTAGATAAAAAATCTTGTTGTTAAAAAAAAATTTTTTTTCTTGGTTTCTAAATTCTTACTTTAAAAGTATAAATTTTTAACTCAATTATTATCTTATTCGCAAACTAACAAGCAAATTTTTTTTAAATGGATAAAAATTCAAACACTAGATGACACTTGTCATTTTTTTTCGGTTCGATGTAAGTTTTCAAATGTAATTTACAATAAATTTATGAATTGAGAGATGTAAATATTTTGCAATAAAACGAAAATTTTGAAAAAAAATATTTACTGGATCCAAGTTATTTTTTTTTCTATGCAATTTAAAAATTATGTTCTTAGATTAAACTTTTTTTGAAGAAAGTAGTTTTTTTATCAAAGTATTTTACTGAAAGTAAACCCTTTAATTTAATATCAACTAATAAAAAATTTTTTTACTCTCTACCGTAAGCGATTCCTCTATTCAGCGAAATGAAAAGAATAAAAAAAAAAAAAAAAAAAAAAATAGAGGATCTATTGAGCAGTAAATCGTTCTTCCAAAGATTGCAGATGATTTAAGATCCAAAATAAATATTAGTGAAAATAAATTTGTGTGCTCAGCACTCGGTTATTTTATTTTATTTAACTTATTGTTAATGATGTGATAAACAACATACATTGTTGTGTTACTATTTTGTCCTGGGGACATTCAGGTTAATTAATGCTGTTAGAGGGATTTTTTTCTGCTCGGGTGTGGGCTTTTTTGCTAATTAAAATTCCATATTAGTTATAAGTAGGAAAAAATTATTTATATTCAATTGGATTCACATAAGTGAAAATAATTAATCACGTCGCCAGAAGCTAAATTAAATAAAAGAAAGTGTCACTTTTGTTAAATAAAAATAAAAATATGCACAACAAAGGAATTAAAAAAAATCTTGAACACGCGAATTTTTTATTCTCTTGAAATCCACGATTGTTCTCGCTAAAAATAGTAAATAAACCCGAATAATTTGGTGGATACCAATATCGACAGCGAAATAAAACGAGTTTTTAATTTAAAGTTAGAAGTTCTATTAATTAGCGAATAAAAATTGGATGATAAATTAGCGCGTGAAAATGATGAATTATAAATAATTGAAAATTTTAATTTTAATGAAATTATTATTATTTTTATTATACATTATTATTATTTAGAATATGTAATGCACTGTTATAAAGTGGACTACAGTCTTCAAGTCTTTCCGAGTCTTTACTTAGGGTTGAATATGAAATTCATACGAGGCCACGTACTAGAATTCCTTACGCCCCATTTCCTCATTCTTCGAACCAATATGCCAGGTATCTCAGGTATTTTATGCAACCGCTCATAAAAAGGAGTGGCAAAGAAAGAAAAAAAAATTTTTTTTTATTGACGTTCTAATAAAATCACTCGAGGCAGCTTAAATAAATACATTTATATTACAACAATCGCAAAACTTATAAATTACATTCGAATTTATTAAAAAACTGTCGCCGGTATAGTGACAAGATAAATTAATTTCATTGATAAAAATAAGTCGAGCCTAACCTTTGATGAAAAAGTCACAAATTAAAAGTCTAGGGATTGAAAGAATTATTTCCGAGTCAATGCTTTCTGCTGAGTTTTTTTTTTACTATTATTTTTGGTAATTTAATTGATAGACGACTTTTTGTGCAGATGCTGACTAATTACTTAGATTTGGTAAATGGATAATTATTGAGTAAGTAATTTTTTATTTGCGGTTTTATTATTTGAATTTTTCAAAAATTTCTTTAAGAATCAAAAAATTTATCTTGAAATTTATCTTGATTTCTTAAATTTTCGATTCTAAAATTTTGACATTAATTTTTTTAGTAAAAAAAAGTTGAAATAATAAAACAAATTGCAAAGAAAAATTTAAAGGTGTTAATAATCTAGTAAACAATAAGGTATTGTTCGCATGACAAAGTGTAACATTCATGAAACACGAGTTTAATATCCGAATGGATGATAATCGAAATGAAAACAAACCATTAGTACATTCAAATTAATCTTTCGCTGAAAATAAACGTGGTTATTCTATTCTATTAATAATTATAACTTGTAACAATTGTAGCTTGCATAATCCATTGCATATTGGTTATATTTATACACAGAAAAAAAAATTAACTTAATTCAAGAGAAAAATTCTTGAACCAAGGATATAATTTTGAAGAGAGTAATTATCTTGAATTAAGACGCAAAATTCTTGAATTAAGTAAAATTTCCTTAAATCAATAAAAATTTTCTTTAATCAAGAATTTTTCTACTCAAATCAAAAATATTGAGCTCTTTAAAAATATATACTTGATTCAAGAACATATTTTTTCTGTGTAAGTAACTTTTCGGTTCTTGACTTTTTAATTTTAAGCTCAATATATACAAGTTGCCAGTCAATAAATTACCAAATAGTAATTAATTTACAGGTAAATCAAATGCATAATCATTGTATCCTTTTTAGAAAGTTATTAAAAGAAAAGAGCATAGAGAAAATATAAATAACGTTAGCACTTTTATTAAATTAATGAGTCGCGTGTACACGAGTCCCGATTGTACACGGTACAATGTGTCACAGACAGCAGAGATAAATAATTTCCATGTGTTTGCTTCCACAGTCGGTAGATATGCAGTAGTGAGAAAGAAAATTCATGATGATCTGACGGGAATAAAGTTTGAGTTTGCTGTTATTTATTGTTTTTCATTTATTTCGTGGTCAATTTGGTTTTTCAAAGGCTCAAATTTGTTAAAATTTTTGAAAAATTATTTTTGATCAAACTTTTTATCATACAATATATTTATTTCAATTTTTAAGGTTTACTAGAAATTTAAATTGCATTCTAATTATAAACGAATGTGGAATCAGGATCAAAATATATTTAAAAAAATTATGTCCCTAATTTTTTGCAATTTCTTTCTCTAATTTTTTTATGTAATAATTTATTTACTCGTTTAAAAATTTCTTTAATAATCCAAATATTTTCAATTTCGGTAGTTTTATAATTTTTCAATCAGAAAAAAATTAAAAAAAAAAAAAAAAAAATTTTAAACAAACGAAAAAATTGAGACTTTGTGCATAAATTAATTGTCAAAACTAGACAAATTAGAAAATAAATTCCCAGTTAAATTTAAAATGCAGCAAAAGAATTTTTTAATAAAGGAATTTTCACTTATTGAACCGTTAAATATGACCGGTGACATAATAATTTAGAGGCTTCTGCGGTATGTAAAAAAGGATAATATATTTTTCCATTCCGGAGTAAACCACATGAAATATTGAGACGTGGTAACGAAAAATTTTCTGTTAGTCACGAGCAGGACGTTGTAAATTGAACAAAAAGTTTAAACTTTGAATAGACGACAGACGAATCCAATTTCATAAAATCCTCTAGTTTTAATATCAAACTCTGGTTATTATTTTTTTATCCATTATTTGTTTGATACATTTGATCAACGGTATAGCATAGTATTGTATATTTTGTAGTAATTCAATTGTAATTGGAAACTCGTATCATTTCGGTCCGTTTCATCCCGATCGATTTGTTTTGAATCATTTTCCAGTTGGTGACGAAGTTGAAGTACTAGAGGAAGGGAAAGGGAGCGAAGTCAATTGTAATGCTCGGGACAGAACTTTTCGAGTGAAGGGACCATAAAATAACTATTAAGGATCCCACAAATTGTTTGCCTCCGCTGCTGTATTACTCTCTGCGGTTTTATGAACTGAGTGTTATTAAAATTGTTTATTAAACTCGAGATGTTGTAATTATCGGTCAATTATGCAAGTTTCTTGGCAAATTCTCCCTCGATATTTAGTTAACAAACACTTTACATTAATTTCGCGGTAAGCTATGATTCAATTCGTCGAAAACTTTCTTACTTTACATTCAATTTAATTATTCTAATATGTAATGTAAACACCCCATAAGTGGTTATAATTTTCCGATGTCAGGGATTGTTTTTGAACTTTGGACTTGGAAAAATTTCCGCAGTTTCGGTTTTCATGAAAGTTTGGGTGAAGTTCACAAAAGTTTTAATTATAATCGTGTAAAATAAAGATATGTCGGGTTTATTTTGCAATTCTTACCCTGCGGCTTGCTGAAAAATATTAAACTTTATTTTCAGTATAAAGTTACTGCAACAAAATTTGACATGTGTCTACTTTATTGACATGGATAAATCTTTATTTTCTTTTATTTGTTCTATATGCAATTAATAAAGGAAGTTTTTTGGCTCACTAGGAATTTTAAAAAATGAAATTCGTACTTCAACATATTCTGAATTAAAAACATTCAGTAGTTTTTTTTAGTGTAAATTTAACCATAATAACTGAAGTTAAAATTCATTTACAGCAAAGACCTGACGTGACCGATAAAAGCGCTGCGTATAAAAGCAATTCGATGTGTCTAGTACAATACTAATTACAAAAAAATTTAAATATCCATTTTACTAGAATGTCGTCATTTAAAAAGAAAAAAAAATTAATAAAAAGTTTCTTGTTTTAATTAAGAAAAATATTAATTGATAACTCTTTTAGAGAAGCAATTAATTTGTGAAAGCAATTGTACAAATACTTCTCTCTTGAAGTTTTTCTAACGATATTATCACTTATTGCTTGTTACTATGAAGCCCCGGTACCTACGAAGGCAGATAAATGAAACTCTTAACTATCAAAGCTTTTTATAAAAGCTTTCTGAACCAAAGAAATTGCATTTTCTATAGAACTATTCCTCCCTTTTATATTAATTTCAGCCTAATCGTAGCACATTAGAAGCACCGGGCTGGAAATATATAAGGAGCAGAAATATAAAGATATTTTATGAACCTGGAGTTCAAAACATTGTATATAACGAAAAATTAAAAAAAAAAAATTATAATTGAAAATTCTGAAATAAACTGTAGAAATGCTTTTTTTTTTAATTTTTCTCTTACTACCTTGGTCGAAAGTACGTTCCTGATCCGATTGCACGGCAGAAAGTGTCACATTCATGCATTGGTAAATCTAAACTAGCGCCCTCTAGACAAGCTGGAGTAAAAACTTAGTCGCGTGCACTCCTACTCAATTCGTAAGACTCGGCCTATACAACCTGCGCAACACACGCTTACTTTAGTAAACCTTCTTTTAACTCGGCCTCATATAACCTCAAAAATTTTTTACAATTTACTTAATGCTAATGTTGATCAGTGAATATTATTTAGTGACTGAAGAGTGACATAAATAAAATAAAAAAATTTTTATAATTCTGATAGTAAAACTACTGAGAAAAATTTATAATTACATAAGTTTGATTTTAATTATAATACATGTAGTGTATTTAAAATTAATTAATATTATTAAAAAAAGACTTATAAAATCAATTATGATAAAATTAATAACTTAGAGTGTTATAAAATGAGTTTTGTAATTATGGCAAAAATATATTGTCCTTTATTTATAGATGGATTTGAAGCCTACCTCCCCGACCAGCAGCACTCGTTTCGCTCGTGCCACAAATGTCGGGGGCAGGCATCATTTTTTTCCAATGCAATTTTTTTCGTTTTTTCAATCGGGTAGCAAGAAAAATAGTTTACATTACATGGGCAGCAATTTGAGAGCCCTGGGTCGGCGTCGCCTCGGGCACCATGTCGCGCAGTGCAAAAATCCAACTTTCTGCCCTTGTAGTGTAATGTACGATTTTTAATTTATCGTTGTATACAAAGTTTTGAACTTCAGGTACGTAATTTTATGTACAAAATAAATTTACGTATAATATCAGTCCTTAAGGTATGCATATTCTGATTTACCAAACTTTTTTTTGAGGAAAGAAATGATGCCGTATGTAACCAAAAAAAATTTTTTTTTTGAATTTTTTGATATTTTTCCAAAAGTTGCACTAGCCGGGAATCGAACCTTTTTTTTTTTTTTTTGTTTAAATGTTTGTTTATTAAAACTCATGACAATCGTACATTGAAAAAAAAATACAAGCTTATAATTGGCCAAACAACATAAAAAAAAAAAAAGGCCATACATTATTGATATATATAAATAAAGAAAAAGACCGCAGGTTACGGTACACGCACTTTTTGAATCACTTTTGTTTTGCTTTTATTAAATCTGGATCTCTTGTTGTTTTTGGAGGAGCCGAAGCTGAAGTTCCACACTCTCGAAAAAAAAAAATTTTATTTGCTGATTTATAGAGAAATTTGAAAAAAAAAACCATATCTTCAATCTGGTGTTAAGAAAAAAAAAAAAAAAGAAGAAACTTACAAACTAACTAAATACTAAATATAATTAAGGAATTATTTACAGGCTGTACATTATTTACAGATGCGAGACACCCTGGTTAGGAGCTCCATTGACTCACTGGTTGTTGAGGTCACGTTGTCTATTTCTGAGCCTCTTCATTTGGGGGGAGTTCGGGTCTAGCCACCAAAACTTTTTGTCCAGCCGATAAAAGTTATTTTTATCGGCGTCTGGAATTGTTTTGGAGTATTTCAGTCCGTAGCTGTTTTGATTCTCTGCCCAAAGAATCCTTTTGTCACTCATATGCCTGCTTTTGTGATACAACACAGGCATATTGAAGTGGTCTTGGATCACACCTATTCCATCCAAGACTGTGAAGGCTTGTGGTTGTAGGTACCCAGTCAGGGTGTTTTCTTTGACCTCGGCCGGGTTCAGTACACTGAGCTGCTTGATTATGTCATTGTCGATGGACTTCATCTTGGCGAAGTAGTCCCTAGTGATTTTTAACCAGAAGTTATCAATCGTAGGTATCTTCGCTTCGTTGTTTAAGTCCAAGTTGTTGACATTTCGAGTGTACTGGGACTCGGTGGACTTATATCTTTTTAGAGCGACCCTTAAGCAGTCTCTTTCCAGTTTTCTCAACTTTTCCATTTGGGCTGCACCCAAGTTCCAGAGAACTGGGGCACCGTATGTTAAGATAGGTCTTATCAACAGGAGGTAGCAGATAACTTTAGCTCGCACGCTTAAGTATCTGCTGTGGAAGAGCCTGTACAGGGCTCTGCTCGAGTTTTTGGCTTTTGTGACCTGCTGGGTGATGTGTTTGGCACATCGGGCCAGGTAGTCGATTTCAATGCCCAGGTACTTGACACTATCCTTTGTTGGGATAGTGACTGGCGCTTTTGTGTCCGGGTTGAACGTAGTAATCGAGAAGTTCTCGGTTTTGACCCTCTTGGCCTTGGTCACTGTTCTGGCGGGAACACGGAAGACGATGGTTTCGCACTTGGATGGATTCATCCTCAGATTCCATGTGACGAAAATTCTATTTATCTTGTTGATAAGGTCTTCTAGTTTGTCTTTAACTTCGTCTGCGTGTTCTCCAACCACGTATATTATCGCGTCATCAGCATAAGCGATGGAGTAGGTGCCGTTGTTTTGGTTCAGGTAGAAAGAGTTAATTATATCGCTGGTAAAGATATTAAAGAGGACTGGGGAGTTGACCAGTCCTTGCTGTAGTCCTTCTAAGATCTTGAACGTGATACTTGACAAGTTCTTGCCGTCCCAGGTGGTGAATTTTCTGTCCTTGAGCAGGCTCCATATTGTTTTTATAAGAGAGATAGGGAAATTCTTTTTAATAAGGATATAGATGAGGCCTTCGAGCCAGACCGAGTCGAACGCCTTTTCCAGATCTATAAGTGTAGCCCCGACTATTAGTTTGTTGTGTAAGTGTAGATTGACGTCTGAAAGTAATTTATTTATTGCGTGAGTTGTTGAGTGTTGGTGTTTGAAGCCAAACTGATTTTGAGGAATTATTGAGTTTTCGTTGCAAAAATTAACTATTGAGTTATTAATGATTGATTCAAAGACTTTGCTAATGTTTGGTGCTAAACTTATAGGCCTGTTGCTTGATGGATGGTTGGAGGGCTTTCCTTTTTTCAGAATCGGGAAGATTTTTGAGATTTTCCACGCATTTGGGAAATAATTAAGGTTTAAACAATTATTAAAAATGATTGTGTAGTCCCTAATAATTTGTTCTGTCAGATGTTTGAGAACGATTGCCGGTACTCCGTCGACCCCGCTAGATGTTTTGTTGGGCAATTTTTTCATGATTTTAGTGACTTCATTAATGCAGGTAAAGTATTTTACTCCCTCAACTTCTGACGGTGGTCCATAGGCTCTGTTGTCTGGATCAAAGTTGATAATTGTTGTTTCCGCTGCGTAGGATGCATCGTATTCTGTTTTGAACTGGGTTGTTTTTGCGTCAATTATTTCCGGGAATCGAACCCGGATCGCCCGCGTGGCAGGCGAGCATTCTACCATTGAACCACCAGTGCTTGTATTCCCCAATTTAGAGCGCCAGTAATGAGTGTACGGAGAGTCTCTCTAATATCGGCGCCCCTCTAAATTCAACACCCAGCAGAAATACGTAGGAACTCTGGAGGGGGCTCAGTTACTTTCTCTGCTACTTCCATGGTCTAAGAGGAGTGGAAACGAGTTCCTAAAATCGATTAGAGAGGTACCAAGCACATAGTGAACGATTTTAGAGAGTTTCTACTTTTTAAACATTTATTAAGTTCTTTTCGATGATTTGTAATTAAATTATGCAAGGTTTGATGATTTTTTTAACGATTTATTTATGTAGAAAGCTAAATTGTGAAATTTAAATTAGTCTTGCAGAATGACGGGTATAAGTTTGTCAGAATTATTTACTCATATTTTTAAATAAAACTCACGATAAGTTTACGGAAAAAAAATTTTTTTAAGGCTTAAAATGCCCGTAAAGTGAATGGTAAAATACTATAGTCTAGGGTAAAATTATATTGTTTACCTGACTAATGTATCCTATATACCACAACCACAGTAGTGGTGCTGAGTAAACATTTCATCGAGTTACACCGAGAAATGACTAGATAGCAAAGTGCTGTCACATCACAAGTTATATATTGCTCTAAAAAAGGTTTGCTTTTTTTGGACTTAAGTTTCAATAGTTACAGTTACTAGAAATTAAAACTCATAATAATGATATAAATATACTGTAAAAAATTTTGTGAAGTGGATGACTTTCAACTGATTTAATCCCTTCAGAGTGAAATTCACTCCAAAAAGAATTTTATTTATATTATGAAGCATTCTTTAAGTAATCTAAAAAATAATGAATTTTTTGAAAGGAGAGTGTAGAGAACAACCTCATCCACTTCGCTTATGAGGCGTGCAAAATTATAAAAATGATAATAATTTCATATAAGAAAAAAAAAATTATTGTTAACGAATAACCATAAGTTTAAATTATAATGAGCACTCAAAAATCTTACTATCAATAATACTGTATATATCTGTGTGTACTATCTATCTATCTATCTATCTATATATATATACATATATATATATATATATATATATATATATACACATAAATTTAGTCTGTCAAAGTAAGCTTCGACACGGTACCATCGAACCCAAGAGCTGCAACTCGCCAATTAACCAAAGTGCACTTGTATTCGAAGGAACAGTATCGGTTCTCTATGTAACTCGCCGTCAATTTAATGGGCGTGAAGCAGTTTAATTTTATACGAACCACACACTGCTCGTAATTAAGGAAAAATTATAAAATAATTAACGTCGAAAAAACTCCATCGGCTGTTCAATTTGCATTTGTAATTGTTAATTGAACATACTCGCGAAACATTTTCCAGTTATCGCTGCTCCAGTTATTATAGATGTTCAATATTAATTCATTTTCTTGTGGATTGAAATCGAAATAGTGCAATCGACGCTCGATGGCGTTTGCGTTGTAATGTACGGCAAATACAATATTGAGAGAGACGCAAAAAAGTTCGATAAATTGAATATCATCAGCATCAAGCCACTGAGCGTTCTTTATTCGAACCCACATCACTGGGGCGACAGATCGTTCATGTAAAGATTGAGAGTATGCAAAAAATACTTTACAAAAAGGTCACGTCTAGACAACTCATTATTTTTTATTTCAATTTATTGTTCTCGTTCAAAATCAATTTGATATTTTTATTGACTAACATTTTTGAAATAATCTAAAAATTTCTCTACAGAAAAATTAACTAAATTCATTGGTTAATAATTAAAAAATGTATAAGTATATTTTTGAAGCAAGTAAAGTAATAACTCATTTCTTAATGCGCAAGTTCTTTCAGTAAAGTTGTAGCAAAAGGGTTTACAAAATTGACGTTAACTTGCATTCCAATTCCAGCCGTAGATTTTTATCAAATTATATACAACTCTGATGCAGATGGACTTTCCGTAAACTTTACTAAATACAATAACATTACTAAAATATACTAAACCGCATGTTTTTGCACTAAAAGAGAAAATTTTTAAGAAAAGTCGGTACTGTCTTTGATCAATTTTATTGGCCTCAAACCAAGAGAAAAAATACTTGGGTGAAATAATTTTTTTTAATGAGAGATGTAAATATTTTGAAGGAAAATTGAAATTTTGAAAAAAAAAAATATTTACTCGAACCAAATTATTTTTAGTAGATTCATAGAAATCTAACTATTGCATTGGTCCTCATGACGGAACTTTAAAAAAATTTTGCTGTTTTCTGACTTAACTCGACGAGCTGAATCAGAAAATACATATGGTTCAAAAATTTATATATGTATATATATCAGATATAACGCGGCTTGTCACGACGATAGCGTCGCCAATTTACAAAGGATCTTTACCAAACTCAACATTCTTATTCATACAGATAGATACCGAAGTCAAGTTCGAAGATGAACTTAATCGGTCAAGTAATTTAGAAATGTCAGGATTTTAAAATTTTCAAAATCATAAAAATTCATATTTCTTCACTTTCTTACTCGTATAACTTTTGAATGGGATAACTTATTGAAATTCTGTAGAATGTATCTGAAAGCTATTTAAATAAGCTTCAATTTGAGTATCATATTATATGTATAGTCTTAAAATTATGGCCTATTCCGCTATGCTAAATATGAAATTTGCTGTTGCATTCGTTATACTAAACGTCATCCAAAACTTATCATTGTAGTTTGAAAATTGTAATTTTTTTTGATTAATAAGAAATTATTATTATCATTATCCATAAAATGAAATCTACTTCCGTTTCGGCTGCCGAATGGTCTTTCTATTTTTTGTGTCCATAATTTAAATAAATTAATTTAAAACAACAACGAAAATGAAAATACTATCTTTATAAACGGATTATAAATATTATAAAATAGAGGAACTATTATCATATATAATCTCATTATCCTTTGAATACGTGACTAGCCAAGATTATCAAGTAAAGTGTACGCAGAGCAATCCGTGTCTTGACTTGGGATAAACCGGATTGTTGAATACAATTAGTCCACGAGATCAAACGACTCTGGGAACTGCTAGCTGGTAGAAATGCAATTAATCCGTTGATCCTATTGATTCCACATATATTCCTTTTTATTTCATTTTAAAATTTATCAAACAACCTTTTCCAATTCAAATTTTTTTCTAACGAATGAGATAGGTATCACATGTTAAATTTTTTTTCTAAATGACCTTTCACAAGAACTCTATTTCAATCACGAATGTTGCCCGCTCATTTTCATTATTGCCCAAAAAAAGAAATTTAATATCATTACTTTTGAATACTTTTAACAGAAAAAAATATCCGTTACCATGCATTCCAATTTAGTGTATCACAAAGTCTGCGTAACACTAATTTATGCATTGAAATTAGGTGCCGTGTTTCACCGAATGAAATCAACTTCAGTTTGCGCCGAAGGGTAAATTTTGAATTAATGGATAAAATACGCAAAAACTATAATAAATTTTAATGTCGGATTAAAATTGTCAACGCTAGAAAAAGTTAAGAATTATAATAGTTGACGCTAGAAAAACCCGAAAAATTTTTGTTCAATATGTTTTTATAGTCATATATATGAATTAAATTTTGACGGTCAAGCTGTAAGCTCCGTAATATGGAAAGTAGTTTGTCCTGAATCCCATGGATATAGGTTATCTTTGTTTTTTCCCCGCTCTTCATTTAATGCACTTGGCTCTCAGATTTCAGCTCTTGGACCCTTTCCAATTGTTAGATTAATATTAATCACGTAATGGTATCGAATCAATGCTACTAAAATCATTTTATTTTTTCGGATTCAATGCTTTTTATTTGACAGTAACTAGCAACGTAGTGACTAGAATATCTAATGCGGAATTTTTTTTATTTTAAAATACGGAACTAATTTTTCTATTGGCAAATAATAAAAATGGTTGATTCTACATTTTTTTAACTTTTCGCTATTTTGAGATTTAAACGCTCGAAAATCGATCAATTGTTTCGAATTTGGAGCTTTTTTTTGAAAATTTTTAAAGTGCGATTAAGTAATTAAATTTGAAAGGATAAAAATGATAGTTAGTAGATTATCCAAATTTCAATGTACTTAATCAGAGCAGGATTACGGATGAATTAAATGTAATCACTTTATCAATATGCCACTTGACAAACATTAATAATCAATTGTAATTGTAGACCGATTAATAATCTTCAAAACGAGAGCTTCGTATAATTTGATTAGCGTATGTATCAAGGAACCGATAATTAATCTTTAATCTCTTCCGTGATCCTGTTCAAGTATATATAATGCTTTGGACTTAGCGTGGTCCGTAGATAACACTTGACACTAATCTACATCCACATTTATATCGCCAACTAAATATGTTATCTTCTACCAGGGATAATGATAAATTATATTTCCTCTTTGGGACATTTATCTGCATATCTTGCTAAAAAAAATTCACCTTATATTTTTGGCTCTAAATTTAAGTTTTCTTATAACTACAACCGATATATGGCGCATATACTTTTCCGCGACGTGGAAATGCTAAATTTGTAAAGATTATATTAAATTTAAATTTTCTATACTCTATTCAAGAATTCCATTTATCAGTCGAGTAATGCTACCTAATTTTAAAGTCTGGTGTCGTCTCTCCGTATAAATTGTCACTATTTTTATAATTTTTTCCTTGTAATATAGCGTATACTTTCATCCTATTATTCAAAAATGAATAAGTGAATCAACATTTGCAGGTGAATTACGGATCATATTATTTTTTCTATCTCATTATCTGTTTTTTAAATTCACTTAGAAATTCGTATCTTTTAAACTTTTAATAAAATTACAAGTATTCCAAGTAGAAGTTTGAATTTAACTAATTGATAAAAAATGTTTATAGGTTTTGGTATGAAAAAATTTTTTTGAGTAAGAAAAAAAAGTGAATCGCATTAATAAATGAGCATTTTTAGGTCATTGCGGAGTCATAAATTCCAGACGCGTTGGGTGTGTTTTCTTAAATGATTATTTTAAAGCTTTAAAGTGCTGTAATACAGAAAACCGCGAGTTTAAGTACGAATATTGCTGGAGTAGAGTATTTCTGTGGTATTCTTAATGCTTCATATAAATTATTTCATTTTAACAAAGATCTTTTTTTAATTTGCTTCCAGTAAATTAGCAAGATTTTTATTTATTTTAATGTAACATTTTTATTTTTATTTTCATCATTTGATTATTACAATTTTTCAATTTTTAATATTTAAATAGAAAAAAATATTTATTTTTATTAATCTCATTTTTTTTTTTTTTTTTTTAATTTAAAGTCGCATAAACTACTAAGGTCATGAGCGACTTACTAGGGGGGAACTTTTGAGATTGGAACTCGTTTTAAACTTTTTTGGGCTCAGCAGAATAATACACTTAAATATTGAGAATATTCATTGGTGTACGCCAGACTCGAACCCAGTCCAATGCATTTTGGAAAGCAAGGGCCAGAACCGATAGGCTACTGCGCGCCTTTATTTTTTTTTTTTTTTTTTTTTTTTTTTTATCGATACATTACAGTAGAAATTAATGGTAGTTTTCTATATTTTTCTATATTGTATTTGTAAACAATTATTAAAGAATTGTAATTAGACCAGAAATTATGGAACGTCCCACGATTACTTTAATTTAAACAAAAAATTTCATTCTGTACAATAGTACGTATGGATTGCACTACAAAAATGAATAAATCAATACCGTAATGACGATAAAATCTGTTCAGGTAACATCACTATGTACATCATTATGTACAGATCATAAAAGACAATATATAAAAACAAGATTGATGACAGAACGTTGATATTAGTAACAATAACAACAATGATGAATGATAACTTAATATTATTATGCAAGCCTTGATAATCCATCAGGCTGATTAAAGCCCAGTGTACATCACTTAAACCAACTGAGGTCTCGGCAATATGCATTATTCGATTCATCCTATCACTACGACACCCATGCACACACTATCCACCTCAACATCAACCTCCACAGCTACACGCAACCAAACACTATTCTAATACCCGATGTAAACAAACAGCCCTCAGTAAATAATTTCTCACTCAATACTGCTGATATTACTGCTTATGTTTGCCGTCGCCAGATCAAATACCCTCAATTGCCTCAAATTTTTATTTTCCCACTCTCAATTCCAAACAACCCTTCAAATTAATCTAAATTCATTATTTAACTTCAACAAATCGTCTATTTATGTATTTTCATGTGCAAATATCTAATTAAGTTAAAGTCTAAAATTATTCATTAAAATATAATTATTCGAGTCAGTAAATGAGCTTTGAAAACTCCAACGAGAATTCTCGCTTTGAACTTTCAAATCGATATTCTTTTGTCCTTTTAATTTTATCATTTTAATTATTTTTTTACATTTATACTTTTATTCATTTCATGGAACTGTGCGGAATTTTTTCAGAGTTTTCTAAAACTACCGACAGATTTTTATGAATAGAAGAAAAAGTATCGATTATTCATGCAGCATAATTAATTTTCGGTAGCTAAATTTAAATGTAATACATCGACCTTTTTTTGTAAACTTTTAAAGAATTTTATTAAAAATGTTTTTTTTTTTATTTAGAAAAGATTTTCACCAGACTCGTAACATCTTTCTCGTATTTGTATCCTTGGGATATTTCTTTACTGCGCAAAAAAGCAGTAATAAATAAGCAAACTTTTACTTTCATGTCACATTCACACTTTTGTATGCACGCGGACTAAAAATTACCTCGGTAATAGTATAAATAAGTAGTAATGCATAAAGTTTTATTAAGAGCTTTACTTTTAATAGAATTTGTTTGGAGAAAATTACAGTTGCTCAGAAAAAAAAAAAAAAAGATTTTTATCTAAAAAATTATTCATTGAATCGCATTGGGTAATTTTTACCTGCGAAAAATCGAGTGAATTACCTCTACTCAGCCAGAGGCGGAATTGCTGCTGAATTTTCTCTACTTTTTTTTATTATTCATGTTAAATTTGATGGAATGACACTAATTGGTAATTTAACGCGCATTATCAAAGTATTGACTTGCTAAAGAACCGTCGAGTATTTTTTTACAATGTTGTAGTACGTATTGGCAGAATAAATTAATTTAGAAATGCTATTAGTGAATCATTTTTGGTTCTATTATATTTAAGTGTCACAGGTACTTTTTTCAGTATCATGAATGGAATTAAAAAATATAAAATATTTTTTCTCTGATATTTTTATATGATTAAACGATTTCATATTCTTTTCAATAGTTAATATATTATGCTAAGTTTTTAGAATAGTTGTAAATAGATTAAAATTTCAAGCTAGATAAAATTGTTTAATTAATTTATTTTTTTTGCTCATGTAAATATGAATATATGTAAAAAATTAATCAATATAATTATAAGAATAAGCAAAATTTTGAGACGGCCTTATTTTTATTTTAAAAAGGATTTTTATAGCTAAACTAGCGACCCGGTCCGCTTCGCTGAGCCTCAGTCAAAATGACTAAAGTTTTTGCTATAATTTTTTATTTTATTATAATGAGCAATTAATTTTTAAGTTCAAACAATAAGTTCAATACAATAATAATTAATCTAGAGCAATAACTAAAATTAATACAATCATAAGTAATAAACTTTGCATTATTCATCGTCAAATAAAAGATTCCTACCAAATTTCAAGTCTGTAGTAGAAGTTACAGTGTGGAAATGGAAATTTAATATTCTAACACCCACCCCCGCAATCCTTATTGGGGGTGGATTGTTGTAAAATCCGCTCTTAGACCATTTCCGCATTACATATAGAAGACTCTACCCAAATTTGCCGTCTGTAGGATCTGCAATTTGTAAGTTAAAAATTTTCATTGTTAATATCCACCCCCGCAACCCCCCTGTGGAGCGAGCTATCGTAAAATTCGTTCATAGATTATTTATATATCTCTTACGGAAGATTTCTACCAAATTTGGGAACTATAGGAGCTATAGTTTACAAACGGGAATTATTAATTGTTAAAGCCCCCGCAATCCCCTTTGAGGGAGGATTTTTTAAAAATTTTTTTACTTACAAACCTTCTTCTAAAAATTCTGAAAACAACAAAAAAAAATTTAGCTCAATCGGTCCAGCCGTTCTCAAGTGATGCGTGGACATACATGGGGCATTTTATTTTTATTTATATAGATTTTTTTTTTTGCTCATGTAAATATGAATATTTGTAAAAAATTAATCAATATAGTTATAAGAATAAGCAAAATTTTGAGACGGCCTTATTTTTATTTTGAAAACGATTTTTATAGCTAAATTTGGTATCATCAATAAGCTTTTTGGTACCATAAAGAATTTTTCCTTTGAATCCGCTGGCCGCGACACAGAAATTTTTCGATATAAATTCTTCATCTCCGTCATAAAAAACAAGTTGTGTAATATTTTACAGTGATTTAAATGAAACGTTTGATAGGCTATTAAATATTTTTATGCTGCAATTAATAACAATCAAATGTACGAGCCCAAGCATTATACAATGACATAATGAGTTTAATTTCCAATCAATTGATACCGTTTATTCATCAACTAATGATTTTATAATTTCCGTTGCATATGCAAAATACTATTCGGTAAAATTCAACGGGCAATTATAAGTGTGATGGAATAATTGTGAGTATGAATTTTCTACATGTCCGTCATTTTCACCTATCGCTCTATTTATTCGTCAGTACTCAGTAGTCAGTATCAATTATATTCAATACTCTCAACGTCATAATCCGATGACAATTCGTCCACTCTGTACTATATTTAAATGGACAATATATACAGACTATTTTGAATATTATTAAAGTATTGTTTTTTAAATTCAAACTTAAAGATTTTGAATAAAAAAATTTTATTATATTTTATAAGAATCAAAAAAAATATGTAAGGATAATTTTTTTGATTACTTTTTTTCATAAGAAATAACAAAATGTTGAATTGAATAAATGAAGCCACAAGTGTAATAAAATAGAATTCTTGTCACGTAAAACTAAACCGTAAAATCCATTGGCTTGAGAATTTTCAGTCTAGTGCAAAATAGCGAGCGGAGATGAAAAGCGTTGCAAGCTTTTAGAATATGTTCACGGGCAAGAGAATAGAACTGAGTATACATTTGAGCGTGAAATAAAGACGAAAACACAAGATAAGAGCTGTATCGTAGGTTAATGTTACATTATAGTCACTATGTTTTCCTCTGGGTATATTTATATATGTGTGAGTGCGTTATGTGGCAATAATGTGTGTCTGGCTCTATATTACACTGCTTGATTTACATATTCATATTTATGTCTGATTCAAAGAGAAGTTTGTATTAAAGTTCCACTGTGACATTAAAATTTTCCAAGTTTTGTTAAAAATAACAGTAATAATAATAATAATAATGCAATGTAAAAAATTTACGGAGTGAATGATTTTGAAATGATTTAATTCCCTCTATTAATTAAAAAATACGTATTGAGAGATTTTTAAAATTAGTATTTTTATTTTTCTCAATTTTATTTAAAAAATAAATTTTAGTATTTTTTGAAAATTACATTAATATTTTTTTTTTAATTTTAACAATTAGTATTTTTGATAAGTTTTTTTCTTAATAATTTATTTGTTAAGAAATCCTATAATACAAATATTATTATTTTATTCCTTCACTTAGGTAGTTCGAGTGATAGTAGTGAAAAATCACCCCTTATTTTTTATAGTGTAACAATAAAAATAATTATTAAAAAAATAGCAATAATAATAATAAAAATAGTGAAATTTTTCATTGTTTGAAGATTGATAATAACACTTTTGTTTTGAAAGATGACCCCATTAATCAAAAACCGCATAAAACGTCGCGAAACATTAATCATGTGACAAGTTTTCTCCGCTGGTTTCCACGTGTCGAGATAACAATAAAGCAAAACAAAAAGTACTGTAAAAAATCTAAGTACTTAACACGAATGAAATTTATATTTTATGATGAGCGTGAAAGTAAACGGAAGAACGAGAAACACAAAAAGTATAAAGTGAAAGCACCCGGGGGTTAAATGTTTTTTTTTTTTCTATTGTCGAAAGGACAACTTAAATGAGTGTGGATTTCTTTTGACACTCTTTGACTTTTTTTGCATTATTACTGCGGTGATGAGTCTTGAGAAATTATTTTCCTGATTTCAATGAATTAAAATTCTATTAGGTTCAATAATGTTTTTTTATTTTATTTATTTTCTAACTCCCTGAAATTGTTTCTATAAAAGAGATTTTTGAAACATTTGATTCATTTCCGGAGACAATTAATCAGACAAAAATGTAGAAATAAGGAAATAATTGATATCGAAGATAATTGGTACACCAGCAAATGACGCTGAAACTCGGATGGTACTTTCCTGTCTGCTATCAGTTTTTCTAGGTCTCTGTCGGACAACACAATAGACTTTAAGTATAATGGCGATAGAAGTTTACTCCCCTATATTCCAACAAAACTCTCTCTCTCTCTCTCTCTCTCTCTCCCAAACTGTCCTCTTTTCTCGGCCATACTTATCATCAGTACTCCACTTATTTTCTCATCCGCTCTAACTTTATTCATTCCCCGTGATACTCATTGGGACTAGGCGGCAGCCGGTTCTCTCTTCTTACGGATATAACTAAACAAGAGACCAAATCGTCGACGAAAAGTCTTCCTAGGAGGAAGAAACTAAAAAAAAAATAACTCTGCTAAGTGCTACTCAATTTCCACTTGAATCAACCTCCCAACCCTTAATCTCCAAGTTATTCCTTAATAAGAGTTATTATTTGTCGGGAATCATCAGGCTTTAATTTCGAATTTTTACCATAATAATAATAACAATAATTATTATCAGACAGAAAAAAACTAAACGGTAATAAACAGTAGTGGATTTATAACAAAGAATAATTAATTAATAATAAATATAATTTCAAACAGTAATAATCAAAAAAAAAAAAAAAAAAGTATAATAATTCAGATCACGAACTTTTCGATGGTACCACAAATTTCACTTTAAAAAATCATTTTATAATAAAAATACGTCCGTCGCAAAATTTCCTTTTTTTTTTTAATTATATAAATTAACATTTAACATTATTGTTAAATTTACAAAACTAAATAAATCAATTTTATCAAGTTTAAAATTTTAGTCTATTCCTAACTACTCCATAATAAATGAACATTTTATCATACAAATATGTCGGAGACAAAATTTTGCTTATTTTCTCAATCATATAGTCTATTATTAAATGGGTATCATCGGAGTTAATTGATCTTCTGAAATTAATTAACTACAGTTGATGATTATTTAGCTTTGTGCTGGATACGAAATGTCTAAAGTGATTAATAGCGTCACAAATAGAGCTGCAGAGGTGTGTGAAGCTAATTTGTTAAGGATCTGCATATCAATGGCCTGAACACGAGGCAATCTGGTTGCTCGGTCATGCCGTGGAACATGAACTAATGGTCGTGACCTGCGATCTGGATTTGAATCTAAGCTAAGCAACTCTACTACCAGCTGACGTAGCTCCGTTGCAAGAAATCCCCATCATAATTACGAATCATAATTAACACATTTATATTATTTTTTATACCATAAAAAATAAGTTTCTAATAATATTCTGCTAATCAGTTTCCAAAAAATTTTTGTAAAATTACCATGGAAATTTTTGATAGTGATATGTTGAATTTAATTGCATCTTACAACGATAATATACACTTGATCTTGAGATTTTGGATTATTCTTTACTACAATAACGAGTTTTAAGACGAGCAATTTTTTAAATAACTGCTAGCGTAAAGCTTATCGTGGTTAAATCTCTTAAAACATATTCAAAACCTATAACATTATACAAAACTTTTTCTCACGTATAAATTACTTATTATATCTCGCAGTATGTACTTACTTTTCAAATTTATTATGATACTTCTTTATAGCCTGTATGTAAAACTTTCATAGATTAATGTATCATTCTAATGTATGCCATTTGGCCTACTTGCCTTGGCATATTTAAATGAATACAATACAATACAATACAATCAAAACAATAGGTTTTCTTAAAATAAATTTTTGAGGTAAAGAACATATCTTAAGAATCAAGTAATTTTTTTCTTCAGTCTATACCAAAAATTTTTCGTTTGATTTATAATTTCCAATTTTTGTTTTTTATTAGAATTGATATTCTTCAAAGGATAAAAAGAAAAAATTCTCCTTTGTACACTGAAAGAAAAACAATTTTGATTCAAGAAATTTTTTTTCTTCAAAATTTGAACTCTTGAAACTAGATATAGATATATTTCTTTCAAGAATTTTTGTCTCTACGTTCAAGATAGGCGATAACATTGGTTCAAGATGTTACCGACTTGTGTTAAGAATGGCTTTTTTTTTGAGTCATTAATTTACTTATTTTCAAGAAATAATTTTGTTTCGGTAGAACAATTAAAGACTATTTAGTTTTTGAAATATACTTTGATGAATTATTTTAAGTTTTTTAAACGATAATGTTATTTTGGTTGAAAAATTAAATGTATCGATTGAAGATAATATAGCTCTTAAGCCAAGAAAATCTAAATCAAGACAAGAAATTCTTAAAGCAAAATAATCATTTGTCTTCCAAAATAAATTCTTAGATCAAGAAAATATCTCTTGAGTCAACATAAATTTTTTATCAGTGTAGAATCATTTTTTCTGATTAAAAAAATTAATTAAGACAATCGAAATTACTTTGATCGAAGTGTTAATTTACAAGTTAGAATTTTCCTTTTAATTTAATAATCTAATGTTCTTAAAAAAAATTTTTTTTACTTAAATTTTTAAATTTCTTAAAATTAGAAACGTACGCGTGATACTTTTAAATCTCGTTTGTAAAATACCAACTTTAGAATCCATTTAATTACATATGGTCACAATCGTGCATACAAATTAAACGTAATACGTAGTACTGTTCTTGAAGTACTTCCTTCTATTCTCTGCGTTCCATTGTAGTTCGTAGCCGTCTGTATCTGATATCAAAGCCAATTCAGTAATTTCGCTGTGCAACATTTAATTTTAATACTAATTCCAATTCACTGAAACTCTTACCTACTATTTTGATCACGGTTGAAAAGTACGGGAGCTTTGCAGTGATTTATATTTAATTGAATAACATGTGGATTTGTTAATCTATTTTTGGTAGTTAAGGGTAAAATTCTACACTAAGTTGCGAAGCTTTTGATAATTATAATAATTACTTAGCCAAGATAGTTAACATTGTAGAGGTTATTTCACAAGATTATTATTTTATGGTTATATTATGATTATAATTATGAGAAATGAGAAGTGAGAGGAAAAAAGAAGGATAATGATGAGAAAATAAAAGCTGCTGGAGGTATAATGTTAAAAGTTTCATTGTTTTTTTAACTGCTAATTCAACAAAAGCTTTTAACGCGTATTAAATAATATCATTTTTTGATTTTTCAATTTAAATTTTAATTATTTTCTTGGAGAAACCAAGACTGGGCAATTACTTTTAGCTTTTAAGTTATTTTTATATCTATAAAGCTTTAAAAGACTGAGTATTTATTCTGCAAAGTTTTTTTCGGCGAGTTGGCATTATAATTTATTTCTTATAAAGAAATTGACTTGAAAAAAATATTTTATACTGTAAAATCATTTTTATTTAATTTTGGTCTTGATTTAAAATATTTATTTCTTAACCATTGAAAAACAAATTATTTTTTCTACCATGTCTTGATACTGAGAATGAATAAATTTATATTAAAACTAGCTGTTACCCGTCCGCTTCGCTGGGCATTTCATAGATTTGTATTTTTAGATCTAAATTTGAAATTTAATTAGAGTATTGTTTTGACTTTCACAAATTCCAAATTTCATCGAATTAGCGTATACCTTTTATCCATGTAATTATTCCAGCTAATATTCATTGTAACTTTCAATGTGTAATCATTATAATGTTTGCGTGGCTTTTTTCAAAAATGAATAATGATTGACACGAAGAAAAAAATTTGAAATGAAAATTTGGAATCTATAGGAGCTATAGCTTGGAAATTAAAAATTTTTAATGTTAACACCCATCTTCGCAAACCCCTGTGAGATGAATTATCGTAAAATTTGCCCATAAACTTTTTCTACATCTCTTACAGAAGATTCCTACCAAATTTGGAGTCGATAGGCGCTATAGTTTAAAAACGGAAATTTTTCATTATTAACACCCCCGCAATCCTTTTTGGGGTAGAATATTGTAAAATTCGTTCATAAATTATTTTTCCATCACTTACAGAAAATTCCTACCAAAATTTGGAGTCTGTAAAAGTTGTAGCTTATAAATTAAAAATTTTGATTGTTAATACTTACCCCCGCAACCCTCTGTGAGGGGAAATATCGTGAAATTCGTTTATAGATTATTTGTACATCTCTTACAGAAGATTCCTACCAAATTTGAAGACGATAGGAGCTATAGTATAAAAACGGGAATTTTTCATTGTTAACGCCCCCGCAACCCCCCTTGTGGGTGAAATTTCGTAAAATCCGTTCTAACTTATCTCTACTCGGTGAAAGGAATATTCCTGCCAAATTTCAAGTCTCTGGGTCTTATAGTTTCAGAGATATCGTAATGAGTGACTATATCTATAGAAAGTCTCCTATATATATGTAGATTAATAGTAGGCAAGTGAACATTTTAAAAATTTATTTTTAATAATTTGTTAGTGAAAAAAAATCCAAATAATTGTCAGATGTCCATTAATTTCATTATCGTTTCACTCAAGACTATTTCTTATAAATCATAACCATAAACGAATTTAGTTTTTCCATAAATGACAAGTCTACTTAATTATTACTCCCCAAAATAAACCGAAGTATTTCCAAAGTACACAGAATAGACTAGGGAATAAAGTCGTAGACAATTAGGCACGAGCAAATACAAGTATTGGCATCGTCTTGATAACATGATCAAGGCCTTGATGACAAGACACCGCCTCTCTCGCGTACTCCATTATTATTAGTATACCCTAACAGCGTTAGTATGCGTGCCGGTCCATAGACACATCTTCCAATATTGTGCATTTACTTGCATTAACAACTGACGATAGCTATTGCATCATAAATAATTCACAGTGTGTGCCTACACATAATATATATACACAATATATTACACCTACATAAGCCGCAATCGCAATTGCTACGCAATTAAAAACAATTCAACCCTAAAATTAATAATAACATCAATTATCGTTGTTGTTATCATTGGCTTATTTATATTTCAGTAATATGTTATGTGTTATACAATATAATTATATGAATGAGTACAGGTACCGAAGGGAGACGCTAATAAACGGGTTTTATTATATTAAATTCTGTCGAGCCGGGAAATACAATTAATTTAATGGTAAATCCCATGTTAACTTCTGCATCTCTGCATATCTGCATCTGCTTTTATGAATGTATAATAATATTAGACTATATTTGAATTATTATATATACAATGGTAATGACAGAGAGAGAGAGAGAGAGAGAGAGAGAAGGGTCTACTAATTCTTGTCTTGTACACTTTAAAGCGTATTAGACTAAAGCATCAGATTAATTTAACGATCTACATGCTTAATTTATTTTACGATTGTACAGTTGACATGCAAAGGAATGTTTATATTAATTCGGAATTTAAGACATGCTTTATAAATATGATGTTTAAAAAAAAAGTATGTTTTTCTCTTAGAAGCTTTTATAAGTGTTCAAACATATATTTTAAGTGCGTCTATTTATTTTTATTTATTTATTAAATTTTGATCCTAGAGCAAGTGCTTCCTAAGCATTATCATAATTAAGTAAATAACAGAACGAGTACATATTAAAATTAATAATTGAATGATAAAACTCTAGTAATATAGATAATAGATTGATTAATTTTTCAGTAATTTTTGAAAAGAAAAGAAAAATTTTTTTTGGGATCAAAACTAAATATCTTGCAAAAAATATCCTTAAATAAATTTTATTTGTAATTATTATTCTTGTTTTTTCTTTTTTTTTTTTGTGTAATTATTTTTGTAGCATGTGAAAATGTTTCTAATATGAACGAAAATAATTTTTCACGTCATTATACTCCACAAAAAATTAATATCGTAATTTTATCAATAATAATAATAATAGGAGTTGTAATAAAAATCTGTATTGAATTGCATATTTTGTGTAGGATTCATAGATAACATAAATAAAATATCAATAACTAATAGCAGACATACAACATATAACGAGAAGTAGAGTATAAGTTTGTCAGTGACAGAGTTTGTCAATCGAAGGGCTTGTACCAATAGAGCATACATACTCGATTTCATCTATTCTCACTCGACTCGTATCCAGTGTCGTCTTTCATTTGAGACTCTCTTATCTCTCAACAAGTGATGTGACGTACGTGAATAATCGATCGAGTCAAAGTGTCAGACACTCGATTTCATTTTAAACCTCCAACACTTTTTTCCTCTTTCCCTCATTTCATCTTCCCTGTCCCTGGCCCTTTTCCTTTCCTTTTCGTTATTCTTGTCCCGCGGTCTCTATTTATTATTTTTCTTCCAACCTCTGTCCCTGACAATTCGATAAATTTACTTAACTTTCTATTCAAGACATACATTATTGGCAATATTACTTTTGTATAAATATAGTATTAGATTTTTCAAAACATTTATTGCTTTTACAATTTAGACTAAAAATTTACCGTTAAAATTTTCATGACATACATAATAATTTATTAATAATTAATGTTATTCATTATTAATAATATTAATTGTTAATGAAAATTCTTGAACCATATCCATAATAACGTGAACTATTTTTGGTAGTTATTAATATTGTCATTCATCATTAATTAAAATTAATATTATTAGTGATTAATGATAATTTCTAGTATTAATAATTGATAAAAATCTACTGTTGATATGATTATTAATATCAAATATGAATGGTAGTAAATAATATTAATTATTCATGAAAATACAAAACATTAAGCATTAATGATACTAACTATCAATGGTATTAAATGATATCAATGTTCTTAATCATTGATGATTATTACTGACGTTAATTATTAATAAAGATTGATGATATCAGTGATAAATTAAAATTTATAATTAATCTATATACATATAGGAGACTTTCTATAGATATAGTCACTCATCACAATATCCCTGGAACTATAAGACCTACACAGAAAGAAAGAAAATCTTAAGTCAACCGTAAATTTTCTTAAATCAAGAAAATTTTAAGGAAGATTGAAAATTTCTTGAATGAAGTTAAAATTTCTTGAACGAAGTTAAATTTTTTTAGGTCAAGAAAATTTCTTCTTGCTCCAAAATAACTTCGGTCTTCCTTACAATTTTCTTGGTTCAAGAAATTTTTTTTTTCTGTCTAGAGACTTGAAATTTGGCAGGAATATTTCTTTCGCCGAGTAACGATGAAAAATTTCCGTTTTTAAACTATAGCTCCTATCGACTTCAAATTTGGTAAGAATTTTCTGTAAGAGATGTACAAATAATCTATCAATGAATTTTACGATATCTCACCCCACAGAGGGTTGCGGGGGTAGGTATTAACAATGAAAATTTTTAATTTTCAAGCTATAGCTCCTATAGACTCCAAATTTAATAGAAGTCGTCTACATGTGATACAAAAATGATCTAAGAACGGATTTTACACCGAATAACCTCCAATAAAGATCGCGGGGGTGGGTGTTAACAATAAAAAATCTTAATTTTCAAAATATAGCTTCAAAAAACTTTAAATTTGGTAAGGATCTTTTATTTGTCATGTAGAGATCATCTCAATACGGATTTCAATGAATTCTACTTCCGATTCGATGGAATGTGAAACTTGTGCAAGTCAAAATAATACTCTAATTGAATTTCAAGTCTAGATCTAAAACTACAATTCTATAAAGTGCCCAGCGGAGCGAGCAGGTAACATGACATAATGTAGTATGACATAATTAACGATGAGTTATATTTAATAAATAGTTAAAATTTGTCAAACAAAAATCAAAACATGTTGCATATCCTGCAAACAACAAAATAAGATGAGATTGAGTTAAACAAAAAGACCTAAACATGGACATGGATGTAAAAGTGGGTCTTAAGTGTAACTAGGGATGAAAAAGAAGAGAATAGGTCGAGAGAGCAAAAGATAGAAGAGTAAATATATAATATCCTTGATATCTAACAAGAAAGGTGGCTGATTCTCCGTGTTTGCTGTTTACATAAAGAAGATCCTTTTGTTGCAATAAAACGTAAAATCTTCATCAAAGATTATTTTACGAGAGATTGTCACAATCATGCTGTCTAGTGTCTCCCTTCGTTATTATTTCCTCTGTCTACATTTTCGTTATTATCATTATCATCATTTTTATTGTTACTAAAATTTCTTTTGTTTAAAAATATTAGCGGTTTTACTAAAATTATTGTTTAATATTTTTTTAGCTATCGTCGTCTATTCTTCATCTTGTCTCAGATTAATTAATTGCAGATAGGAGAATTATTTTTTAAAACTTTGAGAACTTTCATAGAAATAACAATATTGAACTTGTAAAAAAAAAAAAACCGAAAGTGTAGAAGACTTTTAAAGAAATCAGAATTCAATTTTTCTTGAAACAAATTTTCAGCTCCTTAAAAAGTTTCAAGTTCTAATAAACTCTCAACATTGTATATTCTGTATGTTCATTTTCGTATTGGGTAAAAGTTAGCTCTCGTTAAAGTATTGATAGTATTGGAGCCGAGACGTGTAGCAGAATGTAACTTTCAGTGATTTAGTGCATCGATTAATCAACAAAATGACTCACGAGTATCAGACTGGTGGCGTATGTACCAGTTATATACCTACCTACTGAGTATACTTTGTAGTGAGAATGCTCGGTGTACTGATGAATTAGCTTTTCTCAAGCTCCATTTGCCTACAAACTCTACCGTACAATCACAAATTCTCATTCCAAACCAGAGATGCCTGGTTGTATTTCAGCTTCGATATATTTCCGATGTCCCATTCTTTATTTTTTCAACTTTTTTTTTTCTATCACTTAAGCCCATTACACGAGTCCACCTTTATCAAACTAATCCCTTGAATTAAGCCTACTAATTATATTTATTTTCTTGTAATAATCATTTACTTTTAATGGGTTCTTGTGCCTAGATATTTATCTTACTTTTATTTTCTGAATAATTATAGTACATTTCCATCGGTAATTGTTTAAATGAGCACATAAAAAATTACAGAGTAAAATTTATTCAGGTTCTGGCTACTTTTTAATGTTTTAAATAGTATATCGAATTCCGGGATTGTATAACATTAAATATCACGAAACATAATGTGAAAAAGTAGAAAAGGCAATATTTATTCCTTATAAATCTAGTAACCTTCATTGATATATTTTAATTCTATAATATAGTCGGAAAATTAATTTAAAGAATGTCCTTTCTATCTTTATTAGCAAATTTAGTGGCTAATAAATTTACGCTTACCCTATTCATAATTTTTTACGTAAAAAATTGCTCCATACTTGCTACCATTGACCAAATGTCAATTTTTTTATTGAGCTTACAATTAATCTTTCGGATTTATGTTTTCTAATAATAAAGTTCCGATGAAGTTTCGCTCGAGATTTATGTTTTCTTGTGTTTGTAGTTGAACACATATCTTATAAGATATGTTAGTTGTCAATTTTTTTTTACTTTTTCATTTCTGTTATTGACTGATTTCGCGAAATTGTCCGCAAGACATTAAAATTCAGAAAATTTAATATTTTTGAACATTGGTGTGAATAAATTAGTTTCAATTATATTAAATAAAAATCGATCATCTTTTATTAGAATCAAGGATATATATTTTCGGCGTCTACCTCTCACCAGCGAGTAATTTTTTCTATTATGCGCCACCTAGTGGATTTTTGTGGAAACTACATGTTAAAATTTCTAGGCTTAATTTATTGTACATTTAAAAAATTAAATTATTAAATTTTTCACAAAAAATCTCTGATAAATGTAAAATTTCTATAAAATTATACAGAATTTCAATAAAAATTGAAATTTTATTCAAAAAATTCTCATAAACTAAAAAAAAAAAAAAAAAAACAATAACTTCCCGATTTTCGAAAATTTTTAATTTTCTTAGCGGCAAGTTGAAACTAAGACCGAAAATAAGACCGACTTTTAAATTTTATAAATAAACTTCGTTAATTACCATAAAAAAGACGAGCAGTCGAGACCAACAAAACAGTAACGGTAAAAGCGAATACTGTATTTCTAAACAAGTAAAAGCCATCGGACTTGAAATTGGTTCCTTCTCTGAGCTCAGACATCCAGGAAGTTGCTGTATTTCCGGTTGCCCGATTGCTTTGTGCCAGAATAGGATCCTCGAGCTAGACGATACGTTCTATGTAGATATATATTGCGCATACAGCGACTATTGTATCGTGACCGTCCCATTTTAAGCCACAAGAACAAGACTTGCAGACACCACTGCCCTAACCAGAATCCAGTACAGGACATTAGTATCCAAAGTGAGCTGTTCACTTTACACAAATCATGACATTTTGGTCAGCGTTGAAACGTTTAGAAATCGCCTGAAGTCTTGATGTCGTATCAAATCCGGTACTTACCCACCACATGGATACGAGTTGAATTATTTCTACCCTCCTGCTCAACAGATAAAAATCGCCCCTGTTTTTCCGTCCTCGTTCCTTGTCTCTCTTTCAGTGATGGGGAGTAATCATCGACTCCGAAAGAGAGAGGAGGAAGCTCAGTTAGGGGAGTTCGAGTTGCATCGCGTGCAATCTCGACGGTAAGAGAATTTAGTTCAAATTCCCAAGTTCCGGTTTTTACTTTGTGAAAACTCCCTCCGAGGAGAATTATCGATATGCTTGTGCACTTAATGCTCAATCTTCTTAATTTCAACTTTTATTTATTATTTTTTAGACACTTAACGTTTAATGTTAAGTGCATCAACGGTAATCTTGACTTTTATTTATCTTTATGTACTTCCGGGAGCCAAAAACTCTCCGATAAATTCTTATGTCGATCTAAATTGGATTTTTGGCTTAAGGATTGAAGATACTCCGCTATTGATAAGGACCTTCTTCCTTTTTTTTTATAGTAAATTAAATTTATTGTTGATAATGTCGAGATTTTTTTATATTGCGGCTGAAATTTGGATCAAATACTTCTGGTCGTTGGTTTTGGATTAATCAATATTTTACCCGATTTTTAATATTAATCTCCATTTTTTAATGTTTCAAGCATTCAGATCACTTAAGAAACCCTTAATTGCGGAATTTACACTAAAATTTTTTTTTATTATAACTATCTCTTAATTTACTTTATATAAGTGTAATTTTTAGCTAATCATCTTCACCGACATGATGATATATAAGTAATAAGTAATAAGTCATAAGTCATGTCATGAGTGTCTTTCACACAACAAATTAATTACTTTTATAAAATTCCATTTCCCAGTAAGCCCTTCAAGGCCTAGTTTCAACGAGTAAAAATAAAAAGATCACGTTTTGTATTACCTACCAAAAAAATTTTTTTTTTCGACTTCGTACCTTGATAAAAGTCATAAATCTCTTAGACGTGGAGTCTTATCAAGAAAAAAAAAAAAACATTAAGTGTAACATATTTTTTCGACTAAAAATGATTTATATAAACTTAATACCATATATACTATATTACATTATATCATGTTACTTATACATATGCTGTTAATATCGATATTAAGAATCTAGTAAGTGATTTTTCACTTTAACAGATTATTATTTGAGATTAGGGAAAAAAATCAGTATCAAGGGTTCAAAATAACGATAATGATGTTTATTGTTATTGTTATCGTTACTGTTATTATTTTACTGAGAAGAGATTAAGGCACTTGTATGAGAAAAAAAAAAGTTGAGAAGGCATTTGTGTATATATTTATGCATGAGCAGAAAATATATATCCAGTGTCAAAAATAGCTAGTATTTCACACTCTTAACTGGCGCTTTTTTACTTTGTAATTCAAATGGGTGGAATAAATTCAAGTAGAAACAGAATACGATTTTTCACTTGGATCATCTACCCTTTAACCTTCGCCCCCTGCTTTCGTCTGGATCGCGAAACTGCGGTAGGGTTCTGATTCGTCGGATAAACTATGGTAATTTCAAAAAATGAGGGAATCATCTGTCAAATTAGTCTCAAATTTTTCTCGTGTACAACCTTATAAATCACTTCTTTTCAAATCCATATTTATTTAAAATCAATTACTTTTTTTATACTCGTGTTACCATTTATCTTTAATGTAATAATAAATAGTGAAACAATTTATAGGAACATTTTTATATAATTAGTGTTAAAAATAAAAAAAAATCAGTGATTTAAACTGTTGAAATGATAGAAATAATTTTCTACATTCAATATCTATTTTCTTAACTACCCAATTATAAGTTTCCTTAAGTACAGTTTAACAAATATTTAATTACACTAATTATCCAGGTGTAATAATTGCCAGAGTTTGTTCTCAAGTTTAAATTCTTGAATCTTATAATATTAATCGTATCTAAGATATAAAAGTAAATAGATTTAAAGGAGTTTAATAATGATAATAAAAATAATAATGATAATTTTTGTAAATCAAACTACTTTACTTATGCTCTAGCTCAGAGCAAAATTATAAAAAAAAATATAGTTCGCAAAAAATTGCACTTTTAACAATTCCCATGAGTACTTTCTCACATTCTCGTTTTCGTATAATTTTCCTCTTGAATTTCTCCATAAATTTAAGTACATACTGAATTTAAAGTTTTCATGCGTGCATGAGTATACATATATGCGTGTGAATTCTGAATAAGACCGAAAATTAAAGTCATAAACTAAGAAACAATGGCAATAATAGCGGCCTGGTAGAAACTATTTATAACACGGTGATAAATAAAAAATTATAATGAAATCATCCAGAAATTTTATTCAAATTATTATTATATTATAAATTAATTCTTAACTTTTCAGCTTAACGTGTTTATATTTTTCATATCTGACTATAAATTATCTCGGGTGAGATAGTCATAAAAATAATGCTCTCGAATACCAAGTGGAGCTCGTAAACTAGAAATTTTTAAGTAAAAAAATAACGACGGGGGTTGAACACTTGAATAAAAGTAATGGAGATTTCATACCTGAAACTTTAAATCACATAGATAAAACAAAAAAATTTACTGTTATTATAAACAGTTATACTATTATTATTATTTTTATTATAAATTTTTTTTTTAATTAAATTAAAAATTTTTTTATTGACCGCCAGATTTTTTACTATCGATTGACTTTTGACTGCAACAATCTTTCCAGTCAACCAGCTGTGGCGAATTTTTTATAGATTCAATACAAAAATAGTAGTTAGATTTCCCCAATAAAATTCAATAAATTAAACCAGTATCCCTGCTGAAGACAAAGCAAGCCTTGACCTGAAGACAACAGAAATTCGTAGAATTTCGACTAACGATAGTCGATTTTGACTCCGACAATTGAATTCCCATATCCATTTCCCTTCTTATCCAGCCAACAAACGTTCTCCTCCCTTTCAACACCCCAACGCTCATCGAAGTATCCTCTATCCGAAACTCATTAATCATTTTTCCCGATAGCACTTGGGTTTAATTAAACTTCCTCCTAAAGATGTACTTAGTACTAATTTTTAATTTCACTCACTTTTCTCATTTTCTGATAAAAAATTTATTTCTGTTCCAGAAGTCGTTGGCTGCTTTGATCTACGTTTTTTCCGAGAACAAAGATTTGAGTGAATAGCTACCATGTAATCCCAGAAAATGACCCGAGGCACATTATTAGTCCCAGCACAACTTCCGTTTACCTACAACTGAAAAAATTGCAAGAGAATTGTCGAATATTCGCTCTTTCATCAAACAAAAAAAAAAAGACCTCAATACATTTGTAAAAAACTAAAGCCGATAAATCAATAAAATAATAATCATCAAGAGGGTAGCAGTACAATTTGATGTACTCAAAAAATTGCAATGGAAAAAAAATTAGCACATGAGGTGTTTTGTTGCGACGAAAAATTAGAAACGATGCCTCTCTACTGATCAGCTGGACAAATATTTCAAAATTACTAAGTGAAGATGGAAAAAATTTATTTTTCAACGGCCTATCCGCCGGTAAATTTAACTCCTTGGAAAGAGGTCTGGTTTAGCGATTTTGATAATATCACTTACGACAACGTTACGGATATAGATAGCAACAAATTTACACTGCCGTTATGGCGTCAAATTTTATGGTATTGTTTGTTTGTGAGCATGATTATCGTCGCAACTGGTGGAAATTTGATAGTTATATGGATCGTGTTGGTGCATAAACGTATGAAATCGGTGACAAACATATTTCTGGTTAATTTGAGTATCGCTGATACTTTAGTGTCAATGCTCAATGTTACCTTCAATTTTTATTACATGTTACACAGCCACTGGACATTTGGGAGTTTTTACTGCAAAGTCAGCCAATTTATTTCTGTTGTCACTATCTGCGCCAGTGTTTTCACGCTCATGGCCATCTCTATTGACCGGTGAGTTTTGTTTGATTATTATTATTTTTTTTTCTGTTATATTCGTGGTTTCGATTATCGAAATCATTTTTAATTGCTTCCCTTTGGGACGAAAGTAACAGCCATTTTGAATCAATCGTTAAAGGTTTTTAACGAAGCACAATAAAATAACATACTTAATCTTTGGACGATTCTCAAGGTCAAGTATGAGCCAAATCGATCAAATATTCCGTAAAATGCAACCCAACCTGGAAAAGTTTGGGCATAATATAAAATTTTTAACGACAATTGGAAACCTCTTGAGCAATCTGCGGATAAAGTAATTTTACACAAGTTAAAAGAATTGCCCAAAATCAATGAGATTTTCTAAAAAAAAAAAAAAAAAAAAAATTTATTCTGAACTTTGCACTGACTTTATTGTGCAAATGCAACTTTTTGGAACAAAAAGTAAATAATACAATTTTAGTAATAAGATTATTCTGCGATAAATCAGTATCTAGAAAAAAATACATCGATCGATTCTCCCGTAGTAAGTTACACTTAAAATTCTTCTCCATTGGTTTATTTTTTCTTTAGCGCCTCTAAACACTTTTATTTCGTAACTCCTTTTATTTCCATTCCCCACGGTCTACCGAGTACAGCTACACTAGATACCCACTGCAATTTATGGGTTTCCTAACATGTGCTTTTTAGTTTTGCTTTTTAAAAATAAAAGACCAATTTACTATGGCTATTATCCCTGAAATATCCTTTGGCTAACTTTAAAGCATTTCCCACAAGAGATTAATTGTGGAAGTAAGTAGTCAAGTTGTGCACTGTACTATTTATTTACATATTTGTCATAGAGTTATTAAAAATAGAAATGAGGACTCTAGATTTTAATAAAACTGTGTCAAGATTCAGAAAACTCAATCCCGGTATTTATTAATCACTGGATTCAGTAAGTTGAGACTTTTCAAATAAAACTTTCATTTCATATTATATCTATGGCAGTTAATAAAAAGTATGACATGGAAATATTAAAGTTATAAAAATATAAAATTTTACCTGAGCTTTGCTATCGAGTTTACTCAAGTACAAAATTAAAATGTCAACTTTTTATATTACTTAATCTTTTATTTTCTTCCAAAATTAAGAGAAATGGTGTTAGATTTGATTTTTGAACGCGTTTTAAGTCTTATTACTTGAAATTTTTTATTTCAATAATTTTTCAGTTGTGTTAATTTTTTAAACAGTCAAGAAATTTTTTTCTTCAATAAATCGATCAATTTTTGGTTAAAAATAAAATTTTAAATTAAGTAAAAGCATGTGAAAAATTTTTTGGAAAAATCAAAAATTCTCTTCATGAATTAAATTATTTAAAAAAATTTTTAATTGTTCAAATGCATTGAAAAGTTGGTAAGAAAGATGTAAAAATTATTTTTTAATTATCCAATTTTCTTACCTAACTACTGAAGACAGCATAAGCCCACTTTTTGAGTATTCTTGACCTGTTATAAATTTTCATTCCAAACCATTTTAATTTCAAGATTTCCGCCCCTCCACATCGACATTACACGACACCTAGAAAACTAATTTCATCTGAGTAGAGCTGCAAAAATGCGGCTCGTCGATATCCGGCATGTAGAACATCTAAGATCAATAACAATAAAATAAAAATAAATATAATACTAATACTTATCTTTTATTCACTCGGTGCTATTTGATGGGCTCGAGTCAGCAGTTTCACTCTAGCACAGTTCCACGGTCATCAAAATACTTCGGAATGACGACACACTCGTATTCTCATATAGAAAATGGATATCGCCCATCGAGACTTTCCAGACACCGCGTACTTTATTAAGTACGCACATAATTTAACTTTTTTATGGATTTGTGTTTTTTTTCCATTTTTAATTTCTAGTTTCAATCGATAAAACATGACAGAACTGATAAAATATGAATTGTTTGATAAACAAGTAATTGCATCACAATCAACAAAATTCTAAGCCAATTTACCCAAAAAATGAAAATTGGATAAAATAAAAATTTATATAAGAAGATATATTTCCCGCAATTGTTCGCTGACCTGCAATCATGACAATTAGGCTACCTTGAGAGATAAAGCTCAGGTCGGTCAAAGCAGAATTATTGATGATTAAGCTTAGAACTCCCCTTTGGTCCCTAAACTCAAGATTATGTATCCTTTAAAATCAATTCCCTTTAAATGAAACCTGAGCACTGGACCGTCAAATCCGAAATCTCGTTCTCTGACATTAACAAAACAATACAACTGAACAATGAGTGCTGAATTCCAGTCCGTTTTGAATTCTTACTACACCCAATTCCTCCAATATCAATATCTGTTTCTCGGTTCAATAAGCACCTCCATATTCCATTTAATTTATACCTTTCAAATTTAGTAATTCAAATCAACTGGTTGGTCTTATGTAAAACCATTCGTTTGTATCAAAAAATGTAAATAACGTGTTTTTTATTGTTTTTTTTTTTTTTTTTTTTTTTTTTTTTAATTTATTAAAAACACATGCATTCGACATTGCAATTCTAATGTCACATAATTCCCCTAGTCCCTATGGCAATTGTATCATTCATACTTTCATACATATTATATAAAGGTTGGTGAATTCAAATATAGTATAAAAGAAAAAATACATCCACGTATATTAAGGTGGCGCCATAAAATCGACTATTTTTGTTTTTTGAGTCTCCTATAAAAATATGTTAGTTCATAATCTTTTAAGGGTGATGCCCACTGTGACGACCGAAAAAAAGAGAGAATTTTTTTGGCCTAGAAAATGAAACAGTATCAGGATTGTTTTTTATTTTATTAAGTGTACATCTGAAAAACAAATCCGAGTTATCATTACAATCTATATAAATAAAGTTATCGTTGCATGTCGTCGATTTTTTGAATTTTGATTTTTTACAAAATTACGATCGATTGAAAATTTTTTCTGGACGTTTTAACAACTTCTTTTATCCTACTTTTTAAAATCAATAATTACATACCAGAATAAAAATATAGATAAATATTAATGATTAATTCAGTAATATCGGATCTAAATAACAAATTCCATTTCAATACCAATAGTTCATGTACATACAGATGATAGCAATAGCTCTCAATGCCCATACTATCACGTGCCGTAAAATGAGAAGCGCTTAGAATTTACGATCCATAAAAAATTATTTAATAATAATAATAATAATAACTCGAAGTAACTTGTTTTATTTTTATTAATTAAACTAATTAAATTAACAACATTTCCCTCTAATTTAGTAAATCAGTATTTATTGGGTCAGTATAATATACAGTAAGCACCGAGACAGAAGTTAGGTATTCTAATTTTTTTTCCCATAAGATTTCCTCGAACAGTAAATTTTCAGTGAGCCATGTCTTGTGTCTTGAGCTTTCCTCAGCTTAGCCGGCGGTTTTTCGCTTTTTACTCCTCGTCACCGTCTTAATTTTTAAAAAGTTATGGCTTAATGCAAAGCGTAGTTTGTTAGTCGTCGTAACGCTCATGACCAGAATGTCTAACACGTGGACTTTCCGTCCCTTTTAATGTCTTAATCTTGCAAATGGGTTCGTGAAAATACCTCAAGACACCATTTAAGAGCGTTTAATGACTCTAAAACACGTGCTTTTATAAACAATAAATTATACTAATGCTTTTTTTACCGTCATTAATTTTTTCTCACGCTCATTATAACCATTTACATTTTTAATAATTCATATTTACAAATTATGACTTTCAAAATAAATAAAAAAGAGGGATTTGGCAACCGAAATAGACGTAGATTTGTTTGAGCTATCATAAATTTGCAAAATTTTTAAAACGAATCATAAAATCTACTAAAAATTTTTATAAGCTAAATAAATAATTAAATTGCCAATTACCAGCATTAATCCACTGGACATTTAATCGGCCATTGTACTGAGAAAAAAAATACTTTTATTATTACTAGTTATTAATTTCTGAAGAGAAGAGCATTAATATTTATCTTTGGATAATAGATAAACAAGATAACAGCTTTATATAAATTAAGTAAAAAATATTTCAATCAATTTAACAAGTTCTTCAGCTAAGAATATACACTGATAGAAAAACAATCTTGATTCAAGAAATTTTTGTTCTTCAAAATTTGAACTTTTGAAACTAGATATAGATATATTTCTTTCAAGAATTTTTGTCTCTTGGTTCAAAATAGGCGATAACATTGATTCAAGATGTTACCGACTTGTGTTAAAAATGGCTTTTTTTTGAGTCATTAATTGACTTATTTTCAAGAAATAATTTTTTTTCGGTATTACAATTAAAAACTATTTAGTTTTTGAAATATACTTTGATGAATTATTTTAAGTTTTTTAAACGATAATGTTATTTTGGTTGAAAAATTAAATGTATCGATTGAAGATAATATAGCTCTTAAGCCAAGAAAATCTAAATCAAGACAAGAAATTCTTAAAGCAAAATAATCATTTGTCTTCCAAAATAAATTCTTAGATCAAGAAAATATCCCTTAAGTCTCCATAAATTTTTTATCAGTGTAAATTCTTGAAAATTTTAAAGAACATAAATTCTTCGATCAAGAAAATTTTCTTAATAAAAGTATTTTTTTTTCTGTGTGAATGTTTATTGGTCTCTATTAGCGGCAATAAAAAAATAATCTGAGTACGCAATAGAGGATAAACTGACACGCAAAAGTGGATTTTATTTTCCCTGTACTTGTAATTATTTCACTTTATATGTCATGTGGTTTTACTAAGTGATCCAAAAAATCTAAATCTAATTAAACTATCAAACAAACCAAATCAAAAATTTTTAAATAAAATCCCAAAGGTCAAAGCTTGGGACTTGATTGAGCTGGCTACTATTAAACAAATTCGATTAAAATAAAATCAACATTCCGTCGATTACTTTTATTGTTAATAAAAAAAAACCTCTCAAACACTTGTTGTAAAATCGAGATAAAAAACGATATCAACAAATAGTGTAAATTACCGTTGGATAAATATATATTCAATCTTCTATAACATTGGTATTCTTTGGCTGTAACTCACTCGAGAAAATCGTATTTTTAACGCTCGACGTTTTCAATCTGTATAAAAGTACATAACTAAAATCTCTAAGTCCCAGCACAAGATAAGAATAAAAAAACTAGAACAGGAATAACACACAAGACATCTCAAATCGTGCATCAGCTGCACTTCCGCGATAGTATTTGGCATCGTTTTACTAAAGAAACCACATACGTTTAATATTTTTTACTTTTATTTTATTTCGCATGTCATGCAGCCCCTCAAGTTTAAGTCCTTGGACGAAACATAATCGGTTCATCTGGGAAAAAATCCGCGACTGATCCCCGATTATCGCAATCAGTCGAGTGAAAAAACTCCTTAAATGAGATTGACAAGAACGCTGTACCATTCAGACGATCAAGTCTTTCAAAATGAATGGTAGTAATCTCCGTGAAATACCATCTCATTTATCCCTATTCCAATTCCATCTACATTGAGCGAGTCTGTACTACACGGGAGTGGGCGGCTTCATCCACGTGCGATAACTTCCCTCGACAGAGTTTCAGTTCGAACAATTCGACAATTTTCAAATTCGGATAACGTTTATCCTATAACTCACTATTGTCCTCAATTTGAATTTAGACCGGGAAAAATCAGTGGCGCCACCTAGTGGTTATTTCCAGAACTAAATGTTTTGGGCATCGGTAAAATCTGGCACTTTTTATCGTTTTATTTGTTCTGAAGCTATCTAAAGTTGTTTTTGATGATTGTTAGACCATATAGGTTTATTTAAATAAATTTATTTAAATCATTAATCAAAGTTGATCTAGTTTTTTTGACGACGCGAAATTTAATTCAGTTTTCAACTGAGAAATTGTAGAACAGAGGTGAGCTCAATAGTAATTCCTTGGAGAAACGTGAAATAAATTTAGTAATAGACGGAGATGAGTTCCATTTAAACGGTTGAAAGCCTTGTTACAAATTTGTAAACCTAAAGTTCGAGTTTCAGGATGTTAGAACAAAGTTAGATGTAAAAAACTCATCAGCGAGAAGAGTACACAGAACGTTGTGAGCTGACTATTTAAATATGAATAGTTTGTCTGAGATAAGACAAGTAGACCAACGTAAACTTGACAACTGTAAAGATAGTTCTAGGGAAGTTTGTTCATCGACAAGTTCGTCGCTCGAATCTTCAACTGAAGCATCCACAAAGAACGTAATGAGTAATGATATTGATAGTTATAACGACAACCAATGTTAGCGAAAGAATTCAATTTTGAAATTACGAGGTCGAAAAATTAGGAACTCACTTGTTGAATTTTAATTGAATATAGAGAGTGAATTATGTGGAAATAATCATGAAAATGATGGAAATAATAAAAGTGAAAATTGGATTGAGAATGGAGTTATTGATAAGCTTAATGATACTGTTGGCTGTAATGTGCCAATAAAAGTGAGATTATTAACGGATATTATTAATATGGTAATTTTATCGAACGAGAAGTTTTTTAAGAGACGTAAAGCAACAAACTACATCGGCACGTACGATTAAAAAGGATAAAAATTCTTTTGGAAGTTTGCTGATAAAAAAAGGCATTGATTTGGGTTTAAGAGGTAGTTAGCTTTATAGTTTCGGTGATATGCCTGATAGCTGAGTTATATAACGGATTGTTTCAATTGTTAGAGAATTACTGTACTGTTGATACCGTTGTGTTTTATTTAAAGTTAAGTCTGAGTTAAATGAATTTAATTATCATTTTTTTTAAGTTTTTGATTTGTCAAAAATTGGTTTTTTCAACAGTCAAATTTTACAATTTAAACATATCTTTATATGTGTGATGATTAAATTTATTTAAATGATAACATTGAATTTATTTCTATAGAAGTTTATAAAACTTAAAATTCTTTTTAGTAGATTTCATAGAAATCTAACTATTGCAATGGTCCTCATGACGGAACTTTTAAAAAATTTTGCTGTATTTCAACCATACTCGTCGAGCTGAGTCGGAAAATGCATAGGACGATAGCGTCGCCAATTTACAACGGATCTTTATCAAACTCAACATACTTATTCTGCAGATAGATACCGAAGTCAAGTTCGAAGGTGAGCTTAATCGGTCAAGTAATTTAGAAATGCCAGGATTTTTAAATTTTCAAAAAAATTCATAAAAATTTATATTTCTTCACTTTCTTACTGGTGTAACTTTTGAATGGGAAAACTTATCGAATTTCTGTAAATTTCATCTAAAAGCTCTTCAAATAAGCTTTAATTTGAGTACCATATTATTTGTATAGTCTCAAAATTATGGCCTATTTCGCTATGCTTAATATGAAATTTGCCGTTGCATTCGTTTTACCAAACGTCATCCAAAACTTATCGTTGTGGTTTGAAAATTGTAATTTTTTTTGATTAATAAGAAATTATTATTATCATTATCAATAAAATGAAATGTACTTCCATTTCGGCTGCCGAATGGTCTTTTTTTAAAATCAAATTAAAAACACTGAAATTAAATAAAGTTATCAGCTTTTTAACGACTTAGTAATGACTTGTATCACTTAAATAACTTTCAAAGTTTTAACAGCATTTTGTATTGTAAATTGTCTTGTATAATCGATTTCGAGGACTTTTAGCCGCTACACTTGTTTCTATCTCAAGTACTGGAGAGTTGTAACGGTACAATTTATCGGTGACGAAAAAAAAATCTCAAAAAGCTGGGACTTCAGTTATCTGACAATAATAGTAATAATAATAATAATAATAATAATAATAATAATAATAATAATAATAATAATAATAATAATAATAATAATAATAATAATAATAATAATAATAATAATAACGCGGTAAACGAAGATCTCCGTGCAAACATCCTGGAGGATTCCACCCTGCTCACTGTGAGCCAGGTTGTGTATGGTGCAGCAGTTTCGGCTTTTCCGAGAGAGAGACAATGTCTCTCGATCGAGGCAAGGTTGAAACAGCGCATCTCACAACTTGGCTTGAAAATTGATATGTCCCGGAAACAGGTCTCCCGCATTCAGTGTGTGATTGAGTACGACACAACTCAAACACCATACACGCCCCGAATTCGGCGCATTGCTGCTGAACTTCGGTGGCGTCATCACACACTGAACAAGAGTACTCTTCATGTCATCAAGGAAGAGTCTCTTAATAAATTGCGGGCTCTAGTGGCTGCTAAAAAGTCATTAGAGAAAAGGCTGAAGCGGTTGGTCGACAACTCGTTGTTTCGATCCAGCCCTTCACGGTTTCTGACACCAAAGACCGATGTTACCGGGAATTATCCAACACCTGAGCGGGTAGAAGCTTTTGGACTAAGTTGTATGGAGATCAACCAAACGTGAACGCCAACACTCCAGCTCTGCACGACTTCAAAGTATTCTGTCGGGAACACCGTCGACAGAATGCTGATGAAGAGAGCCCTGCAGTCAGTGTGGATGAAGTTCGTTCAGCTCTAAATGGCAGCAAAAATTGGGCTGCCCCGGGACCAGACGGCATTAATGTCTTCTGGTGGAAGAAGTTTACTTCTACCCACCTCCATCTGGCCCGCATATTTACATCATACATTAGAGCTGACGATCCGATTCCGGACTGGCTTGTAGAAGGGCGAACCGTACTGATACCTAAAAAAGGTGACTTGTCTGACCCTAAGAATTTCAGGCCTATCACCTGCTTGAATGCGGTTTATAAAATTTTTACAAAAATTTTAAATAACCGTATCTTGCAGCAGATAGAGCCTGTATGGCAACAGATATATGAACAACGTGGCAGTAAAAGAGGCCTGTCAGGTTGCAAGGAGAACCTGATAGTGGATCGATGCGTCTTACAAGATGCGATCTACTATCAACGCAACCTGTCAATGGCTTGGATTGACTATCGCAAGGCATTTGACTCAACTCCACATGAGTTGATTTTATATCTACTCAAATGCCTGGGAGTCAATCCGGAAATAGTGGAATGCATTCGGCGTACAATGCAGCTCTGGCGAACGCGATTTCACATTGGAAGTGGAAACGCATTGCACGTAACCGGAATTGTAGAGTACAAACGAGGGGTCTTCCAAGGCGATTCCTTGAGCCCTCTGCTGTTTTGCATTTCACTGCTGCCTATATCTGTTGCTCTCCGTAAAACTCATGGGTACTCTGTGGGGCCTCCGGGTGATCGAAACTATTCGATTACCCATCTGCTTTACATGGATGATCTGAAACTGTATAGCGCTGATAAAGATCATCTACAAGCGGCCCTCAACATCGTAGCAGAGTACACACGAGATGTCGGAATGTCTTTTGGGTTGGACAAGTGTGCGGTCGTACATCTGGCGAGGGGTAAGTGCTCTGATACTGGTGATGATGTCGAGTTAGTAGATGGGAGTGTCTTAAGACAATTAGACGCCGGGGAGTTGTATAGATATCTGGGAATGGAAGAGCACCGCATGCATGCGGTCTCTGAAGTCCGAACAACTCTCCAGAGCGAGTATGTTAGGAGACTCCGGAAAATTTGGTCCTCCGAACTTTCCGGCAAAAACAAAGTCTCAGCTACTAACATGCTCGCTGTCCCAGTCTTACTATACTCTTTCGGTGTCCTGAAATGGACCCGAAAGGATTTACGAGATCTCGACATCAAAACCCGTAAGATCATTAATATGAATCGGAGCATGCACCCCAATTCATCAGTCGCCAGATTAACCTCTCCCGGTCCATCGGTGGGAGAGGTTTGCAGAGTTTGGAGCGGCTTCACGACCGTTTGGTCCTGGGTTTAACACACGAAGTTGTCAATTTCACTGCAGACGAGGATGACTTTCTTATGCAAATTGTACATAAACATGAAAATGCGCATAAGGGGTCATTCTTGTATAAGGCAGCAATATATGCGGCAAGAACCCTTGGTCTTGGAGAAATAAACGCTCTTATGGAACTCCGAAAGGAGGAATTTAAGAGCGTCATCAGGAACGCCGAGGAAAAACTACTCCTTGGCGAACTGATGGACAAGTCCATGCACAGCGTGTTCTTTAAACACGTGCGTGATCATGGCTTGTCCATCCAGCTGACGTTTTCCTTCTTAAAGTCAGCGGGCCTGATGTCCGAGACTGAAGGGTTCATATTTGCCTGCCAAGATGGTGTCATTAACACTCTTGAGTACCGTAGCAAGGTGCTCCAGGTGCAGCTTCCGGACACGTCCTGTAGGAGGTGTAGACAACCTCCGGAGACGCTTATGCACCTTTTGTCGGCATGTCCAGTGCTGGCGAGAGGTGCATATATCCAGCGTCACAATGCTGCCCTGAGAGTACTGTACTACTATCTTCGTCATTGCTACGGTATTGACGTGACCCCAGTACTGCCTTATTTGCCAGGAGATATTCCCCAGGTTGTTGAGAATGACAGTTGCAAAATTTATTGGAACATGCCATTTGCAACAACCCGGCGGATAGATCACAACAAACCTGATATTGTGCTCTTCGACAAGGCCACTCGTGACATTTATGTCATTGAGTTCTCGGCCCCGGCTGAATACAACATCTCAGCCAAAGAAGAGCACAAAAGACAAATATATCAGGATCTCCTGTTTGAAATTGGCAAACTTTACCCAGGTTACCGTGTCAAGCTTGTCGTCTTGATTGTTGGCGTCCTAGGAGGGATGAAACAGTCTTTTGTATCCTCACTTGCCAAAGTTCCAGCTTGCTCATCAAAAGCTGAGTTCTTGGCAGTTAGGATGCAGAAGGCTGTTTTACTTGGTTCTCTCCGTCTCTTAAGGGAAATGACTTTGGCCTGCTGTGATCACTAATCGCCTTGTTGTGCGGAGTGATCCAGCAGTAACGGATGGAGCTCAGGCTGGGCCCTCGGAGAATCGGACTCCGGGGATAACCCCCCTGAGCATTTAATAACATAATAATAATAATAATAATATAACTCATTATAATTAGAAAATAACTGATATAGTACGTGGTTAAAGTGAAGCCAGTTGAAAATTAATAGGATTATTTGAAATCACGTATGATGGGTATTTAAATATTAATACTGCACTTTACTGCGAGTAATAAAATTCGAGTTATGATGCACAGTATGGCCTTTTGAATGCTAACGCGATCGTAAATGACGTTTATGAAGCAACATCTCATGTCTCTTTATCTTTAGAACCCTTTCAAAATTACTTTACATATAAATTTGAATTACGTATTTATTATTATATTTTTTAAAATTTATAGACTGTAAATAATCTATTTTTTGTTCCATATAATTTTAGTTATTCTGTTGCTTTATTTTACGAGTATTGATTATTTTTTCTATCGGATTAAAGTATTAGAATATTAAAAATATTCATAAGATTTTAATTACAAAACAAAATAAAACGCCTTCGAAAACACTAGCTTTATAAATTTTAATCCACTCCAGTAACTCTAATTATATTAATTTTTGTCGAATAAAAAGACGAGGTTCATTATGACATTATAAAGTCAGTCTTAATTAATCGCATAAAAGAATTAATAAACTAGCTTATAAATTATTTTAAAAATGAATAAACCGTTTTATTATTATATTTTATTATTATTATTAATTTTAACAATAAATTATTAACATCATTTTGCAATTCATAAGTGCACTGTACAAGTTTGTCAGGTGGATTATTTTTGATTAATTTAACTTCTTCGGAGTGAAATTTACTTCGAGAAAGATTTTATGGGTATTATTAAAAAAAAAAATCTGCAAAGCAAATTCTTTGTTTCTTTATTTTATTTATTAAAAAAAAAAAAATAATTGTAATTTGTTTAAAAATTACAAAATGCGTGTAAAATTCTAAAAATCAATATATGAATTATTTGAAGTATTTTTTAATAATTTTGCATATAAAACTTGTTCCATTTAAATAAAAGTTTATTTGGATGTTTTTTAGATTATACAATCCATATTTTTTTTAGAATCACTACTCTGAATAAAATACTCCAGATTGATTCCCTTGCGGGGAATATTTTAATTCTTCACTCCGGTGCTCTGAGTGATGGAAGTGAAAATTCACTCCCGATTTTTCAGTGTAAAGATCTCGTATTGGTCCTTTACTTTAAAAAAAAAAAAAAAAAAAAAAAATATGTAAAATATTTTGTGACAAGTATATTTTAAAAATTCACTATTTTAGTAAATATATCGTAGATCATCTCGCAAGAGAATGAAGAAATGCTTTCAGTTGTCGCACAAATCACTCTCTTTTTCACCTTCTTCATCTCATGCTTTTTCCGTCTCATAAATCGAGAGCACGATTTTCTTATATACATATATTATACTCCCACACTTTTAACATAAAAAACGAAATTTAGAATACTCAAACTCATACTCATACTACCAACGTATATCCATATCTTCACCGGTACCGGCATCTATTATGAATAATATTCTCAATCCTCAAAGCAAAAAAATTTACAATAATAAAATACAAATATAGTTCTCAATCACTAGGAAAATATGTTGACGTCATAATCCGATTGACAACTTTTCCTGAAAGAGATTTATATTATAAATCGGATCATATTTTTTCATTTTTGCATTATACGGTATCCACAAAACTCGATCTCAATTTTTATAACTTATAATCTAATTTTTAAATAACATTTTTTTTTTTCGTACATTTTACCATAAGTTTTAGTTATCTAAATTATCGGTAAAAAATTTTTTTTTTCACATTAAATCAACAGTTTATTATTATTATCTATATTATGAAGAGAATAAGCAAAATTTTATGGCTAGTGCATTTATATGATAAAATGGGGTTTTTTAGATAAATTTTGTAGCATTTGAAAAGTCTTGACTTGAATTTGAATAAGTATTTAGGCTGCATTCGAAAATGCTCTATCTCTAGATACATAATTAAGAAATGACCTTGTATCTCGTGAACTATTGACATTTTTAAAGATATAAGTTCACCCCGACATTATACCCATTGAGACCTTTCATTTGAGTACCCACATCAATTTTTCATATATTTATATATATTATATATATGTTGAGACACTACAAAATGTCCCGACTTTATTAGCCTGGCGAACTACCACCCGAAATTTTCGTTACCGACACTAGCTAAAATAATAGGTAGTCCCGTGACGTCACAAGACGGCACGAGTAGGGGAAAAACGGTCACAAACCCCGATACTTGAGCGGTGATCGACACTTCGATCTATCCCCCGGTGTCAACCACCACGTTAGATTTATCTTAGTCAATCTTACCACTATTACCACTATTAGGTGATTACTCACCAAAACTAAATAATTATTAACAACTACCAAATCTACTAATTAATTAATAAGTTTATATCATCATTATTACTACTATTTTGTGTTAAACTATCATTACGTTATTATAAATAATCAACTATCGACAACCTAGAACATTAGTAAAATATTCCTACTACAAATCTATTGTATTTCGTCACCGAATATAATAAATAAATTCCTAGTGTTTAGTTAATGAAATAAAATTAAGTTTGTTGCAATTTTGTCGCCAATCAAGTTAATTTATCCACTACGATATTCACTTTGCGTAATTCCATCTAATCAATTACAACACCAAACACGGAAGAAGGACCATCTGCACAGTAACTTTTGTAAGTAAGTAAAATAAATTTAACTGGCATACGTGGTAACTTCTGTCCCACAATCTACCTAATCAAGCTCTCTTAAAACAAAAAACAATCATAAATACGAGAGCGGAATATCCCAGGGCAGTGGACCAAAATTATAAACGAAATCCAGGCGACTAATTCTTATCCGCAAGGTTTAGTGGCCTGGAAACTAAGATTTTTCATAAAACTAAAAATTCTAGTGTTTCAATGTATATATGAAAAATATATCAAAAATGCATGTGGGTACTCAAATGAAAGCTCTTGATGAGTGTAACATCGGGATGAGCTTATATCTTTAAAAACGTCAATAGTTAAAAAAGTACAGCGCAATTTAACAAAAGTCATTATTTAATAAAGCAAAATTTTATTTATTTATAGTTCACAAGTCACGACAGTCACATAGTGACTGCAAGGTTGCTAGTTTATAAATTGTCGGTTATAATCTGTATATACATCACTGATGTATGCTCCGTTAAATAAGATTTGATTTTAATGGAATGGACAATAATTAACTTGTACTCAACGTCATTACCCGCCGTAATAAAATTAATTTATAATTTAAATTATAAAAAGATTAAATTACATAATAATATATAATTATCAAATATCATAGAAGTTATTTACGTATTTTTAAATCATTATATTCCACTTACGAATATAAATCACACAGATGTCAATAATTCTCTTAATCAAGCTTATTAATCACAAAATAATTATTTATCAATAATTCAAATTAAATTATTATTGTTGTTGTATTGACGGAATAATTTTGTTTTTATTAAACTTAAATAATAAAAGAAATCATTTATGAGCGCCTTTTATCGAAGTGAATTTTTTCATGCTCAAGTTATATATAAGTAGGATAGAATTTTTTTCAGCGACTAAGCTCCTGATTTAGCTACAATCTCATTCACGATTATTCCACAGTATTCCACAGGCTTTAAGGTTCTCAACGAAAGTCTTACTTATATTATACATTATACCAAATGCCGCTGTAGATATCTGAATTTCTATCGAAGCTTTCGTGACCCGGAGTAGAATAACGAAAACGAAACAACTGTAGAACGAGAAGATAGATAAAATTAATATACACTATTCTATATATTCCTTGTTTTTTTTTTTCTTATTCTCTTGCGACATTCGTTTAATTTTTAATAAAAAAATTACACAATTTTTTTAATTTAAATAGTTGCTTCAAACTTCGCGAAGATAGAAATATTTAACTTAGTTATTTACTTGCTCATCAATTGTAATGTTTTAAAAAAAAAAAAAAACTTATTACTCAACGAATAAAGTTGAGCAAACTAAGAAAAGTTTATTTTCACGGTAGGATTGTCGTAAGTTTATAAATTCACTGAAGAATTGTAATAAAAAAAAAAGAATTGTAAAGAAATGCATTTTTCATTCATTTCATTTTACTTTTTTTTTTTTTACTTCTTTCCTTACTCTTTTCTCAACATTTGCAATTTTATTGTCACCACTCAGACCATTTATTTGAGTTCTCGTGAAAGACTAAATAAATATTGATTCGGATTATATCTTTTTTTAATTCTATTCATTTCAATTATTTATTTTAGTCATTGTGTCAATATTAACAATCAATTATTCTTCTTTATTTTTATCTCTGATCATCTTTTACAATTACATTCAGATGAAATTAATAAAAAATTTAAACTTCAAAAATCTTGTCATTGAAATTTTTTTTTATTGTTCTATTAAAATTTTTTACTCGATCAATTCGCTGATAGCAAAAAAAATTAAGAATGTCATTAAAATAAATTTTTATAAATAATTTTAAGCTAATTGAATAAAATTTTCTAGTTAGATTAATTTTTATTGAAAATTTCTGTTAATTTTTTAGTAGTTTCAGTAAAAAACTTTATTTTTTTTTGTAACTCTTAATATTGAAATAGTAAAAAATAATTATTAATCATAACTTAAATACTACAATAAAAACGAATAGTACTTTTCTATATTTTTTACATTCAATGTGTGAATGATTATCAAAAAAATAGTAATTAGATCAGAAATTGCAAAATGTCCTAGGATTGATTTAATTTTCACAGTAATCTTTAAAGAAAATTTTCTTCCGTTTATGTATAATATTTAATCATGTGTGAAGCACATTTATCGTGAAGCAATAAATAAAGCTAATCCACAACTAAGTAAGTCTGAGGTCAAGGGCGTTTAAATTTTCTTGGAAGATGGAATAAGAGTTTTTAATTTTAAATTTATTACTGCTGAGAAAATTAATCCTTCGGAAGAGAATAAATTTTATTTTTTTTTAAAAACTAAATAAATGAATAACTATCTGAAAATGGGAGTCGCTGTTGCCTTGAAAAAAGATCTTGGAAAAAAAAAAAAAAATAAAAATATTTTTCGCCATAGTGATGCTGTCTGGTACTATCGGCCAAATATTTATATCTGTACATATACTATTATGTATCGCGTGTGAGTACTCGGGTCCGCGAGAGGATAAATAGTGTACACGTGTTTACGCACCCGAGGGAAACCAATATTTATGAATCCACCGAATTTTACTAAAGTGCTTCGGTTTTTGTTCGGAAAAGTTTATTCGTTTCGAACGCTGAGGAATTTTTGATAAATCTCGTTTGGGTTACACGTAAATATAATATACGTCGGTATATATATATATATATATATATATATATATATATATATATATATATATATATATATATATATATATATATATATATATATATATATATATGAAAACTTATAAAACTGTTTAAATTGTATTTGACAAAAAGTAACTTTGGATTTTGATGGACTTTGTTCTTTAAACATTTTATCTCACGTATATATTTATACTTTTTTTCGTTTTGCTTCGCCTAGAGAGATTATGAATACTAACTACCGCAAAAGCTCACGTGGAATAAAAATCCCGGTTATTTTTTATTGAGCAGTATTTTATTTTTCATACATTTAAATTCGTTAAAAATTTGAATAATAATAATAATAATTAGCAACCTTGCAGTCACTATATGACTGCCGTGACTTGTGAACTATAAATGAATAAAATTCTGCTTTATTAAATAATGACTTTTGTTAAATTGCACTGTATTTTCTTAACTATTGATGTTTTTAAAGATATAAGCTCATCCCGATGTTACACTCATCAAGAGCTTTCATTTGAGTACCCACATACATTTTCATATATTTTTCATATATACATATATATAATTTATATCTTTAAAAAAGTCAATAGTACATGAGATATAAGGTTATTTCTTAATTATGTATCTAGAGATAGAGCATTTTTGAATGCAGCCTGAACATTTATTATCATAAATTGACTAATATTGGTGAGAATGATATGAAACTTTGAAAAGGCACAAATTCAAGCCAAAACGTTTCCAATGATACCAAATTTAACTGGAAAATTTTTTTACCGAATATTTTTTTTTCTTGAATTTTAAGATTAAAAATTTATGTAGTTCACTTAAATTATTTGCTTAGACAAAAATGTTTCAAAGAAATTGAAATACTTGGGTGTGTATCGAGTACTCTTAGAAGTGTCGAGCATTCAACATAACTATGAAATAAACTAAAAAAAAAAAGTAATATTCGAATATTTGAATGCGCTTGAAGGAATAAAGCGGAGTAATTAGTAAAATTTGGGAAAATCACGTTCACAAAATTCACTTCCTCAACTTTGCTGTCATAATCAATAAAGAGATAGAGCGATAGAAAACGAGTAAAAATGATAATGACAATAATAAGAGTGGAAAAAAAAAATAATCTCGAAAGTCAGTGCTTACGAAAAGACCTTGCGGAGGTCAGATGGATCTTTAAGCTTCGCTTTAGAGAAGTAAGCAATGAAATCTCTCTCCTAGTCTGCTTCAATCCATCGAGATTTTCGTTCTGTAGAATAAACTACAATAAAATAGAAATAGAAACAGTAACAAATAGAAAAAAGTTATATGTAGAAGTCTGCATCTACTTACGCAAAATATATCCGTAGTTTATTGTTGCTTGTTGTCGGTGTCTGAAAGTAAACGTAATCCGAGTTTTTTTACTAACTGTATACATACAAAACTCTTACCTACACAAAAAAAAAAAGTTTAACTTTGCTCAAGAAAATTTTTAGAAAAACGACGAATATTTTGATTCATGTAAATTATTTTCTTGATATGAAATATTTTATTAAAAAGTTTCGAATAGTTGAATAAATTGAAATTTGTTTGCTATTGAGGGCCGCTAAGTTTTTCTTTACACAGAAGAAAAAAATTACTTGAATTAAGTAAATAATTTTGAAGAAATTCATTTTCTTTATTTGAGTAGAAAAATTCTTAAATTAAAAAATTTTTCTTGATTTGAGTAAATTTTAGTTGATTCAAGAATTTTTCGTCTCAATTCAAAACGATAAAATCCTTAAAAATTATTTCGGCAACTATTTTTATTAAAATTAATTTTTTTTTAATTATTTTCTTCATTCGAGTTTTTTTAATCTGCTAATTTAATTAAAACTTTTTGTGCATTAATTGGATAACCACAATTGTTTTACTTTACCATTGACAAGTCTATAAATATATATTGTAAATGTTAATTGAAAAATGGACACATATCTCAGAAGTCAGAAGTTGTAATTAGAAAAAATGAGTGATCGATTAACCGAGAATCTCAGAGTTTCCAGTAATAATGTCTCGGGCTCTTTATCAATCATTAATTCTCGACTTTTGCAAAGAGTAAGTAAGAGTTTTGATGTGGGATGACGTAAAAAGCTTACTTTAGTTCCGTTTATAATAAAGTAGAAAAATAATTTCACTGATGTTCTGTAAATAATTTTTAATTTCTACCGACAAATATTGTAAATATTTGCTCTCATTTTAATAAAATGTCCGTGCTGTATGTTTGTATAAATATTTAACTTTTACGTCCGAGAAATAATTATATTTATGTTTATACTTATATTATGTGCGCGTCATAAATGTACTCGGATTTCAAGTGATGGAGTAAAATTTTATTGAAAAAACACAAAACTGAAAACTCCAGAAATAACTGATAGAATATTTACGTAAATAAAAATAACGTCAACATTTGATACACGAAATGTGATATACAAGTGCAAGAATAAAAAGGAGGAGTGGGAGGAATTTGATTTATAGATAGAATGCAGAGGACAAATTTTATTACGATTTAAATATTGAAGGGTTTTATTGAGTTAAAATTAATTGAAATAATTACTTTTTGAAATTCAATGAATTGGATTAGAATGGGAAAAAAAAAAAAAAAAAAAAAAAAAAAAAAAAACAAATATTGGAAATTTTTAAAATCAAATATTTTCGAGTTTCCAAAAATCACGATTTTTAACAAAATTAGAAAAACGGTTGACCCTAAAGACCATTCCTGCAACTTACCGCTAATTCCATAACTACACCCGAGTCAAAATTTAAATCGTAGATTCAAATCGTCATTTGAACGTAATGGACGTTAAAAACGTATATGTTGAACGGCTCCAACGTATTGTAAATTCGAAGAGAACCAATAATGGGTGAAAATAAGTAATATTAAAACTACTTAAATAACTACACATCCTCGAAACCTAAATAGACAAAAAAAATTTTTTTTTCCAGTTCTGTTGTGGAGATTTTACATTTTTAGCTTAAATTTACCCTTCTATCTAAAATTACATTATTAACATAAATATTTCTATAAAAATTACATTGTTAACAAAAAAAAGAAAAATGAAAAGAAAATTTTTAAATACAACTCGATGAAAAACGAGACCGATAGATTGACGTAATAACTAATTTCAATCACTGGAACTAAAGTGAGAACGTAGGATTTTATTCATGCATTGAACCAAAAACTTCTCGACTGGAAGCGTAGGTAGAAAGATAAAGAGAAAAAAATAGTAAAAATGAAAATCGCGGTGTAGCAAAGCAAACAGTAAGCATGTGTGGTTGCGTATGCGGGAAAATAAAAGAGAATTGATTTCTACTTTTTATTTTTAAGTGCTTTCAATGCTGGAATATTATCAATGGCTTTTTAGTACTTTCTGTAATTAAAGTTAAAAAATTTATTTTCTCTGATTGCAGGTACAGAGCGATAATACAGCCGCTGCGCCAGAAGATGAGTCGCCGTACGACTTTGCTGGTTGCATTAATAATATGGGTAGTTTCATCGATACTATCGCTACCAAATTTGATTTTTTTCAACATATATACCGTCACTTTTCCCAATGGTGACGTCAGATTGGTTTGCTACGGCGATTGGCCCAATAAGGATGATAATCAATTCAGCCTCACAGAATACATGTAAGTATACGTTTTATTTATTCTAAATATTTTATTTTTCCATAAAATTAAATTTTGAATTATTTAACCAAATTTTCACAAATATTATTTTGTCTTTAAGTCTTGTTAATAAATTCTAACGTAAAAAGTAAAAAAAAAAAAATTAAATTGTTTACATTACTTCGTTTAATTAAAGAATTTTAATAACTTTGCTGTTACTGAAATTAAGTTTTAAATGAAAATTTATAGGATTTCTTTATAAAAATATTATCATAGAGAGAATTTACCAAAAAATGCTACTTGTAGAAATAGAAAAAAATATATTGATGCAAATTTTTTTAAATATTAAAATTTATTCGTTTATCTACTCCGTACTCACTCAAAAAATTTTTCACAGTGTATGATAAGAATCTTAGAAAAAATTACTTCCCTTGTTTTGCTCTTTTTTTTTTTTTTTTTTTTTTTTGTAAAGTTCAAATTGATATTAATGTGAATAAAATAAATCGGAGAATAATAGAGGCTTAATGATAGTACTTTTTCCTTTTTTATCAACTATAATCAACCTCGTTGCTTGAATAGAGCAAAAAAACTCGAGCAAATCTTTTCACCGATACAAAACTTTAAGAATTTTTTCCTGAAATTAAAGTTAAAAATAATAAAATGGAATACCAGTTGTTACATTTCAATATTGTTTCGTTTCATACAAAGAACTTTGATGAAAGAAAAAAAAAATTTTTTTAACTTCCCGCTAAGAAAATCGAAAATCAGGAAGTTATTGTTAAAAATTAGCTTCAAATTCTTACGTAACGCATTAAATCCTTCATTATACCTCTCGACAAAGCAATTTCTTTCGGCAGCGTAGAAATTTACTGATAAATGTTTTTTACTCGATTACTTTAGATCTTCAAGAATCGTAAGAACCTTCAAAAATATCCGAATTGTGGTATAAAATCGTGCCATCCAAAAAAGAATCGCTATAGATACAGCTATATGTACAAAACTACTCTTTAAGTTAAATATTGTACGGAGAATAAATAGCAAGAGTTAAATGTTACATGTAAGGGGATGTCTTTGGCCTTTGCCTTATTAGCTTCTGTTCTGGGAACCCCGATAAGTGAAGAAGATCCCAAAGACCGTAGTGATAAAGACAGATTGAGCGGATGTTCCTCACCAAAGGAGGAGAGTCTTGGTTTGAACTAAAGAGGACAGAAAGTTACATAAAGTTGCTGACAAGAGCCGTTATAATTATAATTATCATTATTATTATTATTATTATTATTATTGTTATAGTTACATACGGGTCATTAGTGACGTAAAAGCTGAACCGTGACTGTTGCTATTCATTGAGTCGGCTTGTACTTCGTCAGATGACAAGGAAACTGTTAAGGGCTTCAACTATCATGATCATATCGTTGAAATATGTCATATGAATGGATTAATTGCTAATATAAACCGAGTTTAAAGTATTATATAATGAAGAAAAAATTACTTGATTATTGAATGAAAATAAAATCGAATAGTTTTTAACTTCCCGCTAAGAAAATTAAAAATTTTCAAAAATCGGGAAGTTATTGGTTTTACCTCGTTTTCGGCTCGATCGATCGAAACGCGGTTAGTTGTATTCAATTAGGTTCCACCAAACTTAGATTTCCTGAAAATTTGAATCGATTCGGACAGGTAGATTCCAAAAAATCTAAAAAAAAATTGCAAAAAAAAATTTTTTTAAAAGTGGTTTTTTTGGAATAACTTTTAAACAGCTTTATCAATCGATTCCAAAAACTAATCAGCTCTTAACCTTTAAAACGACGTCGACCACCGCCAACCGCATCAAAATCGGTTCATTCGTTCGGGAGATATCGTGAACGAAAGAAATAGAAAAAATCGAAAAAATTGAATTTTTGAACAAAAAATTCTAAAAGTTTACATCTGATCAATTCATATTAACATACTGTTTATAGTACATAAAAAAAACTGCATCGATTGCTGCAAACCGCGTGAAAATCGGCTTACTAAATTATAAGTTATATAGCAGTTTGAAAATGAAAAAAATCGTTTTTCATCAAACTTTTATTAGACTTTTGAACTCGAAGAGCTCAAAAGTATCAAACAGCTTATTTTTGAGCTTGGAGAGCTCAAAATATGACAATAAATTTTTGAACTCGAAGAGCTCAAAAACATCGCAAAAGCGGCAAAATTGCAAGCGCATAATAACTGAACTTAGCGGGAAGTTGCAGGGATGGTCTTTAGGGTCAACCGTTTTCCAAATTTTTTTTTTTTCAGGATACGTTCTTTTTTTTATACACCTACACACTTAGCGGTAATAAAGTATCATTGACCGATCGTGTTTTGTTTAAGCTCCGGTTTATTATGGATGGGCTTTTACAAAATTTCTTTAAATTATAACAATCGTAGAAAAAATGTCTGGCTCTGATAACCGCAGGATCTGATGTATAGTTGACTGGAAACTCGTTCGGAATTGAGGATGTTGATGACTCAGGTTGGTACGTCGGCTGGTACGTCTGATGAAGGGAGGTTCAGCTCTTCCTCGGAGGTATCTGACTCGATCTCTGGTCTGGACTGTGTTAATATGCTCGTTAAATAATTTCCTAGGAATCGAATCTCACATTGTAATTGATTTGCATGAATTGTCTTGAATAGGAGAGATAAGAATCAAGTGGACTGTATGATACGGAAAGAAGTAAGTTAGCAGTTCTCGAGGTTCCTCTAGTTGTAAGGCAGAGGGACCCAAAAGTCCAGGTAGTCTTTAGGTGGACTTTCCAGAGGCGGTTCAGTCAGAGCGAGGGCTGCTGAACGAAAACCTTCCAGTTCCGTCCTGAAGAGTAGGTACGAAGCATTGCTCCAGAGGCGGTTCAGTCAGAGCAGAGGCTGCTGAACGAAAACCTTCCAGATCATCAATGCGGACTCAGGAAGTGAGGAATAGCGTTCCAGAGGCGGTTCAGTCAGAGCGAGGGCTGCTGAACAAAACCTTCCAGATAACTCGTGCATAGATAATTGAATACATTGTTCCGTAAGCGGTTCAGGACGTTCGAGAGCCTGAACGATAAACTTATAGATAAACAATGATTTTGAAAGAGATAGCGTGCATTTCAGAATAATGAATAAATGAATTAAGTGCGTACCTTTTAGTATTTTTATGCAATAAAAATACTATACCAAATTACGTTTAGCGAAACTGCTCTTTGATGAAAGATTGATGAAAGCCGGATGATATTTCTGGAAGCTGTTGGGCTCGTTGGCTGCTAGTCGGGTTGTATGGATGGACAATTGTATCTCTTTTGGTCAGCTTGCAGATCGAGAATGTTATTGGCACGTTTGAACTTACACAAAACCACTTGACGATTTGAACGATAAAGGAAACTGGTGTGTGAACCTTTTATTAATTGATTAAGAGTTACTATGGTTGACTTTCGGATTGCGAACTTGATGGGAATTGACGTAACTGTCGCTAGGAAAGATCCTTTCGGACTGACCCTTTTGGACGTATATAGTGTACACAAGAGTACGGAGACTCTTTTCATTTTATTATTGGTGGGATAGTTCCGAGAAATATTATTAAGAAAAGTACGTTGACAAAAATATTACATATATAAAAAAAAGGGAAAGTCGCAACGGAAAATATTCGAATGTGAACCAGATGAGCGTTCGGGTTGCGAAGAGAACAAGAGGTTGCATTTATACGACTTCAACGGCCAGAGAGTCATAAAAGTAGGTACTTGAGTCTAGCGACCCGCATGCAGGCATCCAAAACTCATAGGAGAAAATAAAGATATTTTTAACTTTACATTTATTTTGAAGGCAAAAGAGTATTTTAGAAAATATTCAATTTGAGTAAATTGGTTAAAAAATTATAACTTATGAATTTAGCTGATAATTAAACAGATCGGAAAAGCCGAATTGAAATCCAACCGCCCACTAGGTATCGTTACTTTTAAATACGAAGTTTATAATGAATCTCAGAATTTCAAAATCGAACGGAACACAAAACCCAATTAGCTTTGAGCCACTTTATATTTATTTCTGAGGTTGAAAAAAAACTTAGATTCAGTTTTGCTTGGTTTAATTTCACAGAACATGCCGTTTGAATATTGCCGCAATACAATTGGAATTAGTATTGATTTTGTGTTGGTATGAAAATATCCGCGGTATTTAATTAAATTTTTTTATAAAAGTGTGGAAATTTATTTCTCTTTGTGTTGTAATTTTTAATTGAAATTGAGGTTGGATAAATTTTAAAAAGAATGTAAGAACTGTTGAAGATTTGTTTTGTTTCGTATAAATAAAAATGTTGTTTTGTATTTTAATAATTAAAAATTTTTGAGGTCTTAAAATTAAAATTTTTATATTCAAAGATAATTCCTTAAAGCTTAAACATTACGTAAAATAAAACTCCTAATTATTTTTAATGAATATAAATTAATAAACCCTTAAAGTATCTACCCTAAAATCTAAAAAAAAAATATCAGCATAAAAAAGCTAATTTACAAAGCGGAATAAACTAAAAAAAGAAAAGAAAAAAGATCATTAAAACTAATTAATCATATTCGTATTATTATTCATCGAAAATTAATTACCCAGGAACTCGGTGCTGTAATGAGCCGTTTTACAATTTAAATACAATCAATACTGTAATAATCTGTTCATTAATATTAAAAAATTCGTAAAACATTTTTGTCTGATCCCCTCTAAGATGGGAGACTGAAAAAATTTAATCTTTGAATTTAAATATTTTCCGAGAGCGACTATTACAAGCAGTCGGAGTAGAGGGAGCCAATAAGCAATCGATGCCCAGCGAACCGTTTATTTAAAAGTTCCTGCTACTGGTGGTATGGTTAGAAATTGAGAATGCGCAATTAAACGAAAATGTTATAGGACGTACTTCTGTCCTTTATCATCGACATTCTTTTTCAATTTAGTTTTCTTTTTATTAACGATAACCCGTTCTGTCTACAAAGAACTAAAATGAAAAAAACAAAGACGAAAAAAAACAGAAAATGAGTTTTGATTTTCTTCCAATAATCGATATTGTGATGAAGAATTTTACACTGAGAAAACAGTTTGTTTGACTCTAATGCGCAGATTTATTTGAAATCAATCAAAAATATATATTTAATGTCAACAAATTTCTTTCATTTAAATATATATTATTTTAAATCAAATAATACTTCGTTTTGGTTTAGTTAATTGAATCGACTTATTTATTTCATTTAAATAAAGATTTGTTAACTATTAACAAATCTAGCATTAAGTAAATTACGCCTGGTATCTAATTAAATTAAATTTTTTTTAATTGCACTTACAGTTTTTCGAATTTTTTACAAATGAATTAAAAAAAAAAATTTTTTGTAATAATTTTTTCAATAGAAAAATTTATAAAAATTTTTAGATGTCGACTAACTTTATGGTCATTGTTAATTTCAGTATAATTAATAATTCCAAAAGAAGTGCCCATTTTACCCCAAACGTTCGATATGTCTACTTTTACTACTTTCTTAACCTTAAACTAAAAATCATTGCTTCGAATATATTCAAACATACCATTTATTTATAGTTAACAAATCTGATTTGGTTGAAGTACATGATTGTTAGCACTAAAGAAATATTTGTTAACTATGAACAAATCTGAATTTCATTTAAATATACTATAACTTTATCTCAAATGAATCAATTTATTTGTATCAAATAAATATTTCTGGTGATATTTAAATAAGAGATTTATTTACAGTTAACAAGCCTCAATTCATTTAAACGAACTGTTTTCTCAGTGTAGGAATGTCGTAAACGTTCATAATATAAGCAATTAGGAGCTTGACACTAAATCTTTCCCTTTTTTTATCCGTAGATTCTTGAGTCTATTAGTTGCTTCTTTGTGCAATTAACTAGTTTTTAATTTTTAATTTATCTCATTAATCCCTTCAATAAAAATACATGAAAGTGTGAAGTTAGTCAATAGTCGAAACTCGCAAAAAAATGGGACCTGATTCCTTATTGGTTTAAATTAAGGCGCGCGCGCAGCGCGCTATTCAAATTTCTAGTTATTTTTAAATTTCGGTAATGTAATTTATTTTTTTTTTTTTGTTTCAGATACAATGTTTTGTTTATGGTGCTGACATATTTTTTGCCAATCGGATCGATGACTTATACGTACGCAAGAATTGGACTTGAGTTATGGGGCTCACAGAGTATTGGTGAAATTACTCATAATCAACTAGAAAGTATCAAGGGTAAACGACGAGTAAGTTTTATTATCAATATTATTGTTTTTAAAATGAAAAATAGACTCCTCCTCTTAAGTTCAAGAATATTTTTTTGAAAGTTAATTTTTTTTCTGTGTTTAATTATTGTTATTATTATTATTATTATTATTATTATTATTATTATTATTATTATTATTATTATTATTATTATTATTATTATTATTATTATTATTATTATTATTATTATTTTGTTATTAAATGCTCAGGGGGGTTATCCCCGGAGTCCGATTCTCCGAGGGCCCAGCCTGAGCTCCATCCGTTACTGCTGGACCACTCCGCACAACAAGGCGGTTAGTGATCACAGCAGGCCAAAGTCATTTCCCTTAAGAGACGGAGAGAACCAAGTAAAACAGCCTTCTGCATCCTAACTGCCAAGAACTCAGCTTTTGATGAGCAAGCTGGAACTTTGGCAAGTGAGGATACAAAAGACTGTTTCATCCCTCCTAGGACGCCAACAATCAGGACGACAAGCTTGACACGGTAACCTGGGTAAAGTTTGCCAATTTCAAACAGGAGATCCTGATATATTTGTCTTTTGTGCTCTTCTTTGGCTGAGATGTTGTATTCAGCCGGGGCCGAGAACTCAATGACATAAATGTCACGAGTGGCCTTGTCGAAGAGCACAATATCAGGTTTGTTGTGATCTATCCGCCGGGTTGTTGCAAATGGCATGTTCCAATAAATTTTGCAACTGTCATTCTCAACAACCTGGGGAATATCTCCTGGCAAATAAGGCAGCACTGGTGTCACGTCAATACCGTAGCAATGACGAAGATAGTAGTACAGTACTCTCAGGGCAGCATTGTGACGCTGGATATATGCACCTCTCGCCAGCACTGGACATGCCGACAAAAGGTGCATAAGCGTCTCCGGATGTTGTCTACACCTCCTACAGGACGTGTCCGGAAGCTGCACCTGGAGCACCTTGCTACGGTACTCAAGAGTGTTAATGACACCATCTTGGCAGGCAAATATGAACCCTTCAGTCTCGGACATCAGGCCCGCTGACTTTAAGAAGGAAAACGTCAGCTGGATGGACAAGCCATGATCACGCACGTGTTTAAAGAACACGCTGTGCATGGACTTGTCCATCAGTTCGCCAAGGAGTAGTTTTTCCTCGGCGTTCCTGATGACGCTCTTAAATTCCTCCTTTCGGAGTTCCATAAGAGCGTTTATTTCTCCAAGACCAAGGGTTCTTGCCGCATATATTGCTGCCTTATACAAGAATGACCCCTTATGCGCATTTTCATGTTTATGTACAATTTGCATAAGAAAGTCATCCTCGTCTGCAGTGAAATTGACAACTTCGTGTGTTAAACCCAGGACCAAACGGTCGTGAAGCCGCTCCAAACTCTGCAAACCTCTCCCACCGATGGACCGGGAGAGGTATAATCTGGCGACTGATGAATTGGGGTGCATGCTCCGATTCATATTAATGATCTTACGGGTTTTGATGTCGAGATCTCGTAAATCCTTTCGGGTCCATTTCAGGACACCGAAAGAGTATAGTAAGACTGGGACAGCGAGCATGTTAGTAGCTGAGACTTTGTTTTTGCCGGAAAGTTCGGAGGACCAAATTTTCCGGAGTCTCCTAACATACTCGCTCTGGAGAGTTGTTCGGACTTCAGAGACCGCATGCATGCGGTGCTCTTCCATTCCTAGATATCTATACAACTCCCCGGCGTCTAATTGGCTTAAGACGCTCCCATCCACTAATTCGACATCATCACCAGTATCAGAGCACTTACCCCTCGCCAGATGTACGACCGCACACTTGTCCAACCCAAAAGACATTCCGACATCTCGTGTGTACTCTGCTACGATGTTGAGGGCCGCTTGTAGATGATCTTTATCAGCGCTATACAGTTTCAGATCATCCATGTAAAGCAGATGGGTAATCGAATAGTTTCGATCACCCGGAGGCCCCACAGAGTACCCATGAGTTTTACGGAGAACAACAGATATAGGCAGCAGTGAAATGCAAAACAGCAGAGGGCTCAAGGAATCGCCTTGGAAGACCCCTCGTTTGTACTCTACAACTCCGGTTACGTGCAATGCGTTTCCACTTCCAATGTGAAATCGCGTTCGCCAGAGCTGCATTGTACGCCGAATACATTCCACTATTTCGGGATTGACTCCCAGGCATTTGAGTAGATATAAAATCAACTCATGTGGAGTTGAGTCAAATGCCTTGCGATAGTCAATCCAAGCCATTGACAGGTTGCGTTGATAGTAGATCGCATCTTGTAAGACGCATCGATCCACTATCAGGTTCTCCTTGCAACCTGACAGGCCTCTTTACTGCCACGTTGTTCATATATCTGTTGCCATACAGGCTCTATCTGCTGCAAGATACGGTTATTTAAAATTTTTGTAAAAATTTTATAAACCGCATTCAAGCAGGTGATAGGCCTGAAATTCTTAGGGTCAGACAAGTCACCTTTTTTAGGTATCAGTACGGTTCGCCCTTCTACAAGCCAGTCCGGAATCGGATCGTCAGCTCTAATGTATGATGTAAATATGCGGGCCAGATGGAGGTGGGTAGAAGTAAACTTCTTCCACCAAAAGACATTAATGCCGTCTGGTCCCGGGGCAGCCCAATTTTTGCTGCCATTTAGAGCTGAACGAACTTCATCCACACTGACTGCAGGGCTCTCTTCATCAGCATTCTGTCGACGGTGTTCCCGACAGAATACTTTGAAGTCGTGCAGAGCTGGAGTGTTGGCGTTCACGTTTGGTTGATCTCCATACAACTCAGTCCAAAAGCTTCCACCCGCTCAGGTGTTGGATAATTCCCGGTAACATCGGTCTTTGGTGTCAGAAACCGTGAAGGGCTGGATCGAAACAACGAGTTGTCGACCAACCGCTTCAGCCTTTTCTCTAATGACTTTTTAGCAGCCACTAGAGCCCGCAATTTATTAAGAGACTCTTCCTTGATGACATGAAGAGTACTCTTGTTCAGTGTGTGATGACGCCACCGAAGTTCAGCAGCAATGCGCCGAATTCGGGGCGTGTATGTTGTTTGAGTTGTGTCGTACTCAATCACACACTGAATGCGGGAGACCTGTTTCGGGACATGTCAATTTTCAAGCCAAGTTGTGAGATGCGCTGTTTCAACCTTGCCTCGATCGAGAGACATTGTCTCTCTCTCGGAAAAGCCGAAACTGCTGCACCATACACAACCTGGCTCACAGTGAGCAGGGTGGAATCCTCGAGGATGTTTGCACGGAGATCTTCGTTTACCGCGTCAAGCTGTTGTTGGGAGTAAGTTATCTTTTTAGATATACTTACTTGCCGTCCTACAAAGGGATTGTTGTTGTCCAAGGAGGAACGGCGTCGCTCTTGGTGTAGTTGCGCCGGAAAGGAAAGTCTATTAGACTGCCTTCTGTCCGGCACAAGCGATCTTCTATTTCGCCGAAGATGAGCGGCATAATTACGCAGGTGTTTGGGCGTAAAATGCGCTAGCTCCGGATGCATATCACTCCAAAGAGTGTGCATCCGGGCCATATAGCCGCTCACCCCCGGCTCGCTACGTTGGTAGCACACCAAGAGATCGACTCTCAGTTCCTCCGTCCACTTAAAGTAAGTCCTTAAGGCGCCAGGGTCGTCATCATTCATCGGGTCCGGCGTGCTCCTCCCACCTGATGAATGGTCCTCATCCGAAAAGGACCGGTTGTGGGGAGCACTTCTGAGTTGGTATCTTGTGGTAACTCAGTTATTTCCATGCAGTGGGTAGTTGGCCCACTGCACGGGCTACGTCGTTCGCCTACAGACCTGATGTTATGGTCTGCGTTTCCCGCGATGCGCCGCTTGGAGGCCACGTAGCAAGCATCGCTTATTATTATTATTATTATTATTATTATTATTATTATTATTATTATTATTATTATTATTATTATTATTATTATTATTATTATTATTCTTATTATTATTCTTATTATTATTATTATTATTATTATTATTACTAGAAGTATTCCTCTAAAACTTGAAAATTTATGCAATAAAATAATATATTTAAATAGTATGAAGCAGTAGCAACGCTAATACATAAAAAACTTGATACTAATTATTGCAATTAAGTTTTCCCAACTTTATTTTAATTATGATTTATTAACTTTTATTATTTAAAATAAAATAAATAAAAAAATTTATCGTTAATACAAGTGGAAAAGTTAAAAAATAAATTTCAATTACTTAACTTATTTTATTTACCTTTAGCCGTAAATTGTAACACACGCATACTTTTTAACACTACGGTTCTTGTCTGAGCGTATCGCCGATAAACTACTGAAGCTAATAAATATACTGCACAGTAATAACTATTTTTATTAAAAAAAAAAAAAAAAAAATGCACTAATATTACTAAATTATTAATAATATTTTTATTTAAAAAAAAAAAAATGTTATTCTCTCAATAATATAGATAAATAAGTGCTCAAAATTTCTTACTACTCAAATAGAATTTAATTTTAGCTAAATACATTTTCGAATTCATTTGGTTTACACTTCATGGCATGTTAATACGTGTCTACTAGTTTATCTTGTTTATTTATAGAAAAGTACTAAACTCACAGGTGAATAGAATAATTCGAAAGTCTGTTTTGATATTTAAGGTGATAGCAATAGAATTTAATTCCTTACAATAATAAAAAAAAAAAAAATTTCTTATTTCGTAAGATATACGGCCGATATTTGATATTAAAATATTTATGTTTCCGGTCACGTGCTATTCGCACTGTAATAAAACTTACTTCAACATATAGTATTTATACCTTTACTTACACTAATAAGTCATAAGCTTTGATACATCACATTTCTAATACCAAAAGAGCCTATCATTCATTGATTTGTTCATCGATTGCTGGATTTATTCAAGTAATTTATATATTTACTAGCTGTTACCCGCCCGCTTCGCTGGGCATTTTATAGAATTGTATTTTTAGATTTAAACTTGAAATTTATTTAGAGTATTGTTTTGACTTTCACAAATTCCAAATTTCATCGAATTAGCATATACTTTTTATCCATACTTTTAATACCTTTTATCCATGTAATTATTCCAGCTAATATTCATTGTAACTTTCAATGTGCAATCATTATAATGTTTGCGTGACTTTTTTTCAAAAATGAATAATAATTGACACGGAGAAAAGAATTTGAAATGAGAATTTGGAGTCTATAGGAGCTATAACTTGGAAATTAAAAATTTTTAATGTTAACACCCACCTTCGCAAACCCCTGTGACATGAGCTATCGTAAAATTTTCCCATAGACTTCTTCTACATCTCTTATAGAAGATGCCTACCAAATTTGGAGTCGATAGAAGTTATAGTTTAAAAAGGGGAATTTTTCATTGTTAACGCCCCCGCAACCCCCCTTGTGGGTGGAATTTCGTAAAATCTTTTCTTAGCTGACCTCTACTCGGCAAAAGGAATATTCCTGCCAAATTTCAAGTCTCTAAGTCTTATAGTTCCTGAGATATCATGATGAGTGACTATATCTATAGAAAGTCTCCTATATATATATATATATATATATATATATATATATATATATATATATATATAGTATAAAAAAAAATTCTTATTAAATTTTCTATTTAAAAAAATTTCTGCATTTAGAGGATACTTATGAGTATAAATACTAAAAATTTCAAAAAAATTTTAAGAAAACGGTTTTTTCACTTAACGTCCTCAAATCAAGACAATGAAGCTCTTCAAAATGATTTTCTTGAATTATTCTGAATACTATTTAAAATTTTTTGATTAATAATTTAAGCAATAAAATTCAAGCACTCACAAAATTTGAATTTCATGATCTACAATATCATAATTTTTCATGATACCAAACTTTAGCAATAAATAATCCATCTCACAAAATTAGCAACTGCAGAGGTGCATACAGGGCACATAAGAGCAAGATTTAGTGTTTTAGAGCTCCAGGAGGTACCGTATGTCTAGCTAGCTCACAAGAAGCATCTGTGTAATATTGCAGATACATATTATTATTTAATAAATTTTTGGTCATAAAAAAATGAAATTGATAAAGTTTGGGGTCTCATGTAACCTGAAAGATACCACGTTAAAGTATCGGTTAGATACTTTTTGATCTAGTATATATGGTGTTTGTAATTACGAAGAAGTTAACAGTTGACTGAACAAACTTGAGAAACAGTTATAATGCCCAAAAACCCCTTTGGCAATATCGAAAGAGCAAGAGCTAGACCAGAAGCTGGAGTTAGAGCTAGCTGGGGTTACACCAAGACCAATTTTAAGCTGAGCTTTATATCATTGCCATGACAAGACCCTTTTTTAATCGTAATAATTGTTATTGTTATTGTTATTGTTGTTCTGGTGTCATAAATACGCCTATTTGAATATTTCAGCGGTGAATTTTCAGACGTTGTCGGTAAATTACACCCACGTAACCTCGTTTGTGATTTAGTGAAATAGTCCCTTACTATCGCTGTTATTCTATTGTAGGTACTACGGATTATTTTTAGCGAGTTAGAGTTTAGAGTGAGGATTCTATCTACACATATACGTGTGGCTGTGTATATTACGTATTAATGGATCTAGAGTAATATACCTCTGGGTGTATGAGTATATAAGAGAGTACGATCAATTTTATTCCAGCGAATTTAAATCGTAATCTCTATGCCACTGAGTAAGAACTGCTCGAGAGACAGTGAGACATTGTCCTGGGAATTTACGTGTTGACCCAGTCATTTCATTTTCCTCAGACACATTCCGTGTTGTTAGCGTTATTGTTATTATTATTATTAGTTATTAGTTATTATCATCGAGAGGAGTAATACTTTACACGGAAAAAAATTTTCTTTAAGAATTATCGCGAAAATCACAATAATTTTGGGATATTCCGCAATTCTTAATGTAATAATAATTATTATTATGATAATTATTTACAAATTTGATCCAAAAAATACAGAAATGTACTATTATAAACGTGAAAAATTAGTGAGATTAATAATTATTTTTTACTATTTTAATATTAAGAACTAGCAACCTTGACTACACAGGAAAAAATTTTCCGTCATTGTGTAGAATTCTAAAATTTTTTACTGTATAGTTCAACTATAAATAAATAAAATTTTGCTTTATTAAACAATGAATTTTGTTAAATTGCACTGTACTTTCTTAAATATTGACGATTTTAAAGATATAAGCTCATTCTGGGATAACACTCATCAAGAGCTTTCATTTGAGTACCCACATGCATTTTGATATATTTTTCATATATTCATATATATATAAATATATAAAATATATGAAAAATTGATGTGGGTACTCAAATGAAAGGTCTCAATGAGTATAATGTCGGGGTGAACTTATATCTTTAAAAATGTCAATAGTTCACAAGATACAAGGTAATTTCTTAATTTTGTATCTAGAGACAGCATTTTCGAATACAGCCTAAATACCTATCATGATAAATTGAGTATCGGTGAGAATGATATGAAATCTTCAAAAGGCACAAATTTAAAGGCACGAATTAATTAAAAATTCAATCTTTTCAAACTAAAATCTAGATTTTCTTAAATAAAATTAATAATAATAACATTCTATTGATAACAATATGTCCAATAATAATTTTATTCCATACACTGCAAAATTTTTATTTAAAATAATAATTTTTTTTAATTATTAATAGACATTGTGAAACATATCAATATAAATTTTGTTGATTATTGAATACTCTGACCCCTGGTCTTTTATTGTCGAATTAATTACTCATTTATGATAAAATCAATTAATATGTTATAACGTAAATAATGAATAATGTTTTGCACTGGTGATTTTAAATTAATAAAATCAATTTCGGGAGATTTAATTATCGGTTATTAATTTTGGCTTCACAACTATTTCATTCAACGAAAATTTATTCAGAACTTTTGCTGTTAACTTTTCGGAAGATAAAGTTTAATAAGACTTAGGGGCTTGAAATAATTTATAATTAATTTCTTGACGTTATAATCCGATGTTATTTTTTTCATTCAAAAAATAGAGTAATTTTTAATTTTTAATTGAGTTTTTGCAGTAGTTTAATTTTTTTTTTCTAGTGTCGGTAACGATAATTTCCGGTAACTAGTTTTAGGCTGTAAAGTACGGGACAATTTACATTGTCTCAATTTATACAATTAAATATAAATATACAATTTACATGTATATGCGTGTGTATGTAAAAATATCTAGCCTGTCCTTGTCGTGAAATCCGGTTGTAATACAGATTACACAGGGAATAATTTATTAGACCAGAGAAACCAGTTTCTCGTGATCAATGGAATAAGAAAGTTGGACTATATCCAGATCATGATAAACCGTTTTCTCATATTCCCTTTCTTCACATTATCCTTTCACCCGGTACGCCTCCTTACTCCAATCCACCCGACATCACACCCTTATATTATTAAACTCCTTACCCGCACAAAAATAATTTTCATTCCTCCGCTAGTTAACTTCCGCGTACTTACGCCCGAAACTTTCAGTTCAAGGACACAGGACCAAATTGTTTCCGATAGCAAAGGATAAAAATAAAACCTTCTCATTTTTATTGTTTTTTTAAACCTTTCATAACTTTTTATTCCTTTTGAATCGTTTTTATTTTTTTATTACGCATTCCTTCTATTCCAGACAGATTCATACTTTTTTTTTTTTTTTTTTTTTTAATGATATTCATCCTTACGCTTGATTTATTTTATCAACGACAATCGTATTGTTTTTGTCAATAAACTGGATCACCAAATACAAATAATAATTCAAACAATTTCATTTTCTGTTTCCAGGTCGTGAAAATGATGATCGTAATTGTATCAATATTTGCAGTCTGTTGGCTACCATTTCACGTTTACTTCATTGTTGTATCTTCAGTACCAGAGTTAACCAACGAACCATACATCCAAGAAGTTTACTTAGCCATTTACTGGTTAGCAATGTCCAACAGCATGTACAATCCTATGATTTATTGCTGGATGAATTCGAAGTAATTTCTTTATACCAATTTAAAATTTATTCAATCTTATCCCTTAGTTTCTTATTTATAAAACTATAATTAAATATTACCAGGTTCCGGCGAGGATTTTCCGTAGTATTCCGGTGGTGTCCAGGCGTTCACGTGGAACCCGAACATGCGTTGAGCAGATCGGAGGTAATAACACGTTACAGTTGTACAGGAAGTCCAATCGGTAATATGAGGATTTCAAGAAATGGTATGTCCTGTAGTACATCTTCTGAACAGAGTCTGAGTCTCAGTTGTGCCTCAAACGCATCTCATTTAAATAAAAATCCATTATTAATACCCTTTAATAATCACAATCTCTCCAATATAAAAAATAATGATGATTATGATGATGATAATAATATTGAGGATAATTGTTGTTATGACATTGATCTCAAGGAACTTAATCCTATCAGTAAACAGTCCTAATATTTATTTCATAATTTTTTTATTTAATTTTATTTTATATTATTTCATGAATTGTGACTTTGTAAATCAATTATTTAATAAATTTTTATTTTATTTTATTCATTTTATCTTATTATTTCTCTTTACCTCATAATTTCATGTCAAATTAAAATGGTGGAATGTTTACTCAAAATAACTCCCTTGCTTAACCCTGATTAAACAAAATGATTTGATACACGGTAAGAACAAGATTATAATGGATATCATCCTAGATTATACAGAGTGAAAAAAAATCTAGACAATTGCTCGTATAATCCAGATTATAATGAGTATAATCTGGATTACAATGAGTATAATCCAGATATCACGCAGTATTTTCTTAATTTTTTTAAGTACTATTTGAAATTTTTTTAACACCAAAGATATCACTGAGTATAATCTGGGATTATATCCAGTGTCATCTTGTTCTTTTCGTGTATAGGATTAAAAATTTTAAATAATTTTTTTTTTATTATTCATAAGTAGTTGGAAGACTGAAAAAAATTTTTAATTATTTAGTTTTTTCATTTTATTAATAATTATTAGGCTACGTAGATTGAATTTACAAATTTTCAGGAAGTTTTAAAAATTTGACGACTTCGTGTGGATCTTCTAAACAAGAGATATCTTTTTGGAGTAACATTAACTAGTTAGTTGGTCTAGAAAATTTTTCTTGAATAAAATTAATTTTTCTATTAGTGTATAAAATGATTTTTTTGAATCAGTATCACGTAAATATTGAATAAAACCTCTTATTAAATCAAAACTAGGTACTATGAGGGTTCAAATGCACGTGCAATCAGGATCAATTAGATGTCGGAATAATAACAACAACAATGGAAACAACAGCAATGGCAGCCAGCACTTCAACCAGTTAACACGGCAGCTAAATCCTTACTCTCAGGTCCATGCTTCCTGATATCAAGAGAGCACATTCACATGTGCTAACTCTTCAATAAATGTATAATATAAAAAGAGACTAAAATAATTATTATAGTTATACTTAATAATAATAATAATAATGTGACTTAAATAAATAACTAACCGACTGATCACACAATTACACATCACACAAACAAGCTTTACTTTCATTTATATATCACCAGGCCATAAAACTTCTTCATACTTTACCTAAAACTACATTGTACTATATATCTGGAGGATTTAGGACTGTAACTGAGGTTTATTATCCAGGAAAATACCTGGTAGTTGTTGAGATTAAGGCTAAGGTTATAAACAATGACTTTGAAATGTAATACGAGTAATCTTTCTTCTTTTATGAGTGAATTGATGGTACTGAAATTAACGGACTAGTAAAGTTTTTTTTAATTAATAATTTTGCATAAAAAATTTGACTATAAAAATGGAAAAATAGCTTAAAGCTACACTGTAAAAAATACTAGAGTGAAAAAATAAAAAAATTATTTTAACTTGATAGAAAAAATTTTGAGTTTATGGATATTACTATTTAAAAATCGCTCAAAAGTATTCCAAGTATTTTTTTAAAATCTTGAATGACCTTTTAAAAAAATTCTCTATCGAGGTAATTTTTACAAGGCTTTCAAATCATAGCAAACTATCATATTTTCACAATAGACTCAAAAAAAAAAAATATTTTTTTTTGCTTCGCTCTTTTTTCAATCCAAACAAAAAAAAATTTTTTTTTGCAGCATTATTTTACTTTTTTTTTGTTAGAACATAAAAAAAATGAACGTGTCTAATGATTCCAGTATCATGGCAATTGATAATAATAAAAAAACTAAAACTAAAAAATTATTTTTAGTAGATTTTTAAATAATACTATTTTACTGAGGACCAATCAGTCGATCATATTTTATAAGATTGATTTTTTATTTTAAATATTATGCATCTAACAAATGATATATTGTATTTAGTAAAATTAATAAAATGAATGAGATGTAAATATATGTATATGCATAATAATTGTGAAAAACAATCGATGTTTTTACGTAAATACTTAGAGTTTATATTATCTAATATTAATGATGATGAAAATAACAAATATATTAAACTATTAAATTATATTTGAATAATAAATGAGTGTAATTAATATGCGCGGGCTCGCGAATAAATATGAGGTGCTTATTTGTATACTAAAATATAAATAAACATAAATATTATAATTATAAATTATAAAAGGTGACATATATTTGTGGTCTTAATATATTAAGGTATAAACACGTACTCGATTAAATAATCTAAATTTTTAATTATTCCGTATAAATTAAATTATTTTAAATTATTTTAAAGAGTGCCGATAATTTTAAAAAACAATTTTTTTATGTATGAAATTAATGTAAAATTTTTCGGCTGGTTCTGAAGATAAAAAATTTTCAACGCCTCCGATTTAATCAAAAAATATCAAAAGTTACTATAGTTTATTAATATTGTTATAATAATAATTATTATTATTATTGACAAAATATTTTATAGAATAAACCCTACTTTATATAACAAAAAATTACTCTGGGAAAACCAAACGCTTTTTAATATTTAATAATATTCGATAATCATTGGTAACTAATAAAATAAATTAAGATTTGTAATCACGAAAAGATTAATATATATTCGTGAAATAAGAGATTTTTCATTTACCTGTAAATGAAAAAGAATATTAATTGCTCTGCAGTGTAACATTTTTAATTGTAAATGACTAATTTAACTGGATCTATAATTTTATATAATATTAAAAATACAATTAAATTATTTATTGAAATTATATAAATGTAAAAAAAATAAAAATGGCTATCACTGGTAATACTAATACGGAATTTTGAGCAATGTGTGTAATGTATTTGTAAAATAATTATAAATATGGTATATTCAGTTTGTTGATTTTAAAGATTGATAACGTGTGTAAATGAATTTTTGGTGGATTTAAATGTTATGGATATTTATTAATGAATGTTTAATGATGATGATTAATGTTGTATAATTGATTGTTTAATTATAATTATTGATTAATGATAATAAAAAAACTGAAAAAAATAATCGTTATTGTAGATATAAATTTTGTATTATTTATTTTATGTGGTAAGAATTTGAATTAAGTACTGAAGTCTAAATTTTTATTTTGTAAATTTTAAAATTAGATATAATAATAATAAAATAATAACTTATTACAGGCGTTCTAACTTCTCGTACGGTGATCGGAAATTAAAAAAATTTGTTTGTATTTGTTGATAAAACATATCTTCTAGTTAAACCAATAAAAAAATTTAAAAAGTCAAAAAATTGTAAATTGACACACTGCAGAAAAAACAGTTCGATTTTTTCGATGATTTTTTGGGAAAAAAAGGTTAATTTTTGAAAAATTTTTTTGAATGTTAGAAGCTTAACTAGAAGCTATTACTATAAAGCAGACGTGTATGTAAAATGTAAAAAATTTCATTGGAATCGGTTGAGAACTTTTTGAGTTATTCCGCCCGCAAATTTAAAAAATGTCGTTTCGCGAAAAACGCGTTTAAAGTTTTGACACACGCTCAAGCGCTGAAGCACTTAAATGAATTTTTAATATATAAATAATAATAATTTTGTTTTGAAAATTCACAAGCATATTTTTGAGATGATATTCTAACGATTAATGAAAAAAAAAAAAGATTCGATTTTTTTTTTTTATTGTACACTCTTTTTATTAGCTTCACCTGTATGTTTGTATGTTTGTTTGTAACCGACTCCTTTGGGCGCGATTTTGACCCCCTTTAAACGGCCAGATTTCGTTCAAACTTTGTAGATTTATCGAGGACAGATGACAATACACTAATTTGATAAAAATATTTCATTTTTCAATTTGCAAAATAAAATTTTTGTTAATTTATATAATTTTCATCTATAGTCGATAAAGCAGAAATTTTAATTTCTAACCAATATCTTTAGCCGATTTATCTAATATTAATAAATTTTCGAACACCAAAGAGAATTTTTTTAATTCAACAAAGCATACAATAGTTTAAAAACACTCAAAAAAAAAGTTTTTATAAATAAACAAAACTAAAAAGTAAAAAATAAATAATATTTTAAAAAACTAAAAAACACGCTTTTTATAGAAAACCGAACTAAAAAAATAGAAAATAAGTTTTAATAAATAAATAAATTTAAATTAAGAATAGTGTTAAAAATTTCAATAAATGTAATTAATAATAGTGTAAATAAAAAAAAAATATTTTATTCTAAAAAAAGCTTAAGGTGCTTTTGTAGATATTATAAAAATGATAATAATTCTACTCATGCCTGTCAATAGAATAATTTTATGTCTATTGACCCATGCACCTCACGCTTTTTTTAAAATAAAATACATTTTTTTTTATTTACATTATTATTAATTTATACTTATTAAAATTCTTAACACTACTCTTAACTTAAATTTATTGAAACTTATTTTCTATTTTTTTAGTTCGATTTTCTATAAAAAGCGTATTTTTTAGTTTTTTTAAACTATTATTTATTTTTATGTCACCCCTCTTAACAATGCGTTCGGTAATTTGTTGCCCCACAGTAGTAATCCTTGACAAACAATCATTTAGAATAAAAATCTTAGAAATTTTATTATTATCATTATTATTATTTTATAATATTTTTTTTTGGTTAAAATCAATATTTATTTGAAAAATATTCTTAAAAATTTAATAATAAATTTATTAACATTTATTCATAAATTAATAATACAAACTACGTAAAAAACAACTTTCTTAATTTACTTCTCGCAACAGGTGTATAATCAACAGAAATTTTTCCTCCTCTTCGATTAACTGTTTGCCAGACCATGCAACTAAGTGTTTTTCGATCCATCGTATCCGTATACAATTTCCCCTAAAAAAAAAAAAAAATTCAAATATTAATACAAATAATCTATCTAAAATTTTAATTGCTGAATAAAAAAAAAAAAAAAAAAGAACCTGTAAATGATCAAATTCATGCTGCGCAACTTTAGCAGGCCAGCAGACAGCGTCCCAAGTGAAGGGTTCCCCGTTAATATCCAGCGCGTTAATTTGGACCCCCTTGGACCTCGGTACATTTGCCATCATTCCGCAAACGCTAGCGCAGCACTCCGGATAATTAGTAACCTTGAAGTCCGTAATTTTTATCTTAGGATTGATGAAAATCGTCAACGGAATTTCTTCGATAGGTTGACCCGCGCTTTTCGTCATCATCATCTCGTCGTACTGTTTCTTGGTCGTCTCTATCACGAACACCTGCGAAGACACTCCTATTTGGGGTGCAGCCATTCCAAATGCGTCGTAAATTCGCATTACTTTTATCAAATGCTCGATAAACTGAAATTTTAATAATTTATGAATAATAAATTTCTAACAATATTATAATTAAATTATCATGAAAATAAAGTTAGCCGACATCTAAACTTTTTAAAAATTTTTTTTATTAATAAAATTATTAAAAAAACATTAAAAGAAAAAATTTCACGTGTAAGAAATTTGAAAAACTATTTGTGCAATTTTTTAAAAATATTTTTTTATTGTTAATTCAATTAATAAAAAAAAATAAAAATTTTTCACTGTCGGCTAATTTTAGTTTCATAAATTATCAGACATCTAACTAGATGAAAAATTTTTTTATTAAAATTCTTTTACAATAATTCAATTGTTAAAAAAAATTAAAAAAAGTAAAGAGTGATACTCAAGTACTTACTTTTTTAAATTCCGCGGTTTTAATAATCTCCAATTCTACAGGTTCAGCCTGTAAACGCAAAACAGGGTCGCCAATTTGACAAGCATGAGAATATGGCGGCTTGGATAAATCTACGGGTTGCAAATATTGATAAACTTTCTCTTCGAACCCGGTAAATTTACTCATTTGTCTGATAAATGCTTTGTAATGAAAATTTCTAGTTATTACTTTCGAATTACTCAATAATTTAATCATTTTGTTTTTTAATTCTTACACACTGAACACTGCTAGTGGTTAATACCTCAGACTTTGTTGTTGTAATTCTGAGGTTAGTGATTGCAAAGTCAATTGGTAAAGTTGGTAACTGCTCAGAGGAAAAAGTTGATACTTTTGAGTACAGATGGCGAGGGGAACCCCTCTGCTTTTGCGAGGGAATTTTACGACAAGCGATAATGTGACGACTGATGATTAATTTTATAGAACTCGTCATAATTTTTTATATCAATTGCAAAAATTAATTTATAATTGAATACTTGATTCAAAATAATATTTATACACTCAATTACTGTTTTTGTTATTTTAATTTTTTAATAAAGTTAATAATGTGGTTTTTTGCATATTGTATTATTATTATATTGAAATAAATTTTTTTTTAGAATTAATAAATTTTCTGTGAATTTCTATAGTTTAAATTCTTAACTAATGACGTTTTTAAAAATATAAGCTCATCCCGGCATTACACTTATCAAGAGCTGTCATTTGAGTACCCACATGCATTTTCATATATACAAATATATAATATATAAATATATGAAATTTATGAAAAATTGATGTGGGTACTTAAATGAAAGCTCTTGATAAGTGTAATGCCGGGGTGAGCTTATACCTTTAAAAATATCATGAGTAGACAAAATAGCAATATCAGTTCTTAATTATTGACATTTTTAAGGTATAAGCTCATCCCGATGTTACACTCATCAAAAGCTTTCATTTGAGTATCCACATCAATTTTTCATATATTTCATATATTTACATATATTGTATATTTGTATATATGAAAAATATATGAAAAATTGATGTGGATACTCAAATGAAAGGTCTTGATGAGTGTAACATCGGGATGAGCTTATATCTTTAAAAATGTCAATTGTCCACGAGATACACGATCATTTCTTAATTATATATCTAAAGATAGAATATTTTTGAATGAAGCCTAAATACTTACCATCATAAATCGACTATCGGTGAGAATGATAAGATATGAAACTTGAAAAAGCACAAATTCAAATCAAGACCTTTGCAAAGACACTAAATTTCATCCTGGAGACAAAATTTTCCTTATTCTTTTAATAATATCAATTACAAAAAAAGTTAAAAAAAAAAAAACTAATTTAAAAAATATTTATTTATTGAAAGAATTAAAATCTAAGCTGCGGTTATACATAAAATTTATTTTTAAAAATATAATAATTAAAATGATAAATCGAAAAACATAACTCAATTTATTTAAAATTTGTATTTAATTATCATCATTAATTACATTTCACTCTGACAATATTAACAAATGACTAGGTATTATCTACGCAGCCTCATTCTATTCAGTAATAATAATTGATGATTGTAATAGTAGTAGCAATTGTTTATTAATTAATTAAATAAAATAATAATTGTAACGCTAGATATGTTGCATAGGCACATTATTACTTTCTTTATTTTATAATCTTATTAATAAAATTATATGCTTAAATAAAATCAAAGAATATTCACTCATACAGTCATTCATGTATCAATTGTCTAGAGCAATTTATAACTAATTTTTTAGAGACATTAAAAAAATAAATTTATCATTTTTTCAAAAATAATTTTATTTAATCACACGAGACCACTATCCAGTTTTTACTTTTTTTTTTTTTTTTTTTTTTTTTTCCATTATTAATTATTTAATTCGAATGTACAAATTGATATTTTATACTGTGATATGAAGATCGGCGTTAGATTACTTATTACTATTATTACTTACACTAAAATAATAATAATAACAATAATAATAATAATGATAATAATACATAAACAAGAAGCTCAATATGAGCCATGATATTCTTGAAAATTAACCTGAGAATTTCATAATAATGCGTCTAAATTTTTTATCTATTTATTGCTGAGTATAATCATATTTATTTTAAATTCAATTTTGAGTTTAATGACCTTTTTTTTAAATATTTAAAATTTTATAGATTTTTTTTAAGCTATCCACAATTTTTATACAAATTTTTTAAAATTCAATTTTCATTTTTAATTAAATTATTTAAAAAAAAATGAACCTCTTAATCAAATAAAAATTTTCGTGTAACAATTTAAAAAATTCAAAATAAAAAAATAAATAAAAAATGCATGCTTAGATTTCTTCTAAGCTTTTTGCATCTATTTTCTAAATTTATTTACAAAAATTTTTTTTTAACCAACAAAAAAAAAATGCATTTATTATTTTTCGTTAAAAAAAAAATTCTACAGCTTAAAAGTTAACTTAAAAGTGTTAAAAAAAAAAATTAAGTCTCTCAAAGTTCCAAAAAAAGACCAATATAATATAAAAAAATTTATTTAAATACTTAAAATTAAAATAGACGCATTAATAGATAATTTATCTCGAAAATGGATAAGGTCTCCATACATCCGACAGAACCACATGTACATTTTTTAAAAGATATTTACGTCATAAGAATACAAGTGGTAGGTATTGGTACTTATAATTATTGCTTTATACATCTATTTACAGTAAAAACTTTTTTAGGACTGTCTCCATGTCAATTAACGCTCATCTGAATAATTATCAATTGGTTAAGATTTAAATTAGTCATGCTCATACTTGACTTACAATTATCGGTCTTATAATCATAATCACAAATGATAACCATCAAGGCTAGACAGTCCCTCAAGCATACAAATAATACTAATCATTTCAGCGGTTTATAATTATATTTTATATCAATATATCTACACGAAAAGAACAAGATGATACTGGATATCATCTCAGATTATACTGAGTGACAAAAAATTTCAGATAGTAGCTAGTATAATCTAGATTATAATGAGTATAATCCAGATTATAATGAGTATAATCCGGATTACAATGAGTATAATCTAGATGTCACTCAGTATAATATGTATTATTCTAGTTACTATCTAAATTTTTTTTTACACCACAGATATCACTGAGTATAATCTGGGATGATATTCAGTGTCATCTTTTTCTTTCCGTGTATGTACTCAATTTTTATTTCATTAATAATAGTTTTCAATGTAAAAATGTACACAAAAGCTACAAGATCGCTCATATTGTCGTACTCTTTACATCTTTCAGTCTCATCGAGTTCTTTTCCACTTTTTTAATATTTTTATTATTTAATTCAAGACTTTATAGTTCTCAATTGAACAGTGTGCGACTGATAGCGGCTGAAAAGGCACTCAATTTTTTATAAATTATTATCAATTTTAATTATTGAGAAAAAAAAATTTTACTAGATTTTATTTTTAAGTAAAATCCTAACATTTTTTTTTTAAATATATCATAATTTTATTTCAATAATTTTTATTTAAGAAAAAAAAAAAAATTTATTAAATCTAAAAAATTCCAGTGAACAATAATTATCTAAAATTCTCCTAAAAATCCCTGAATTTATTTTTGATAAATTTAAAAACCATGATATGTCAAAATCGGAGAAAACTCGTCAGTATAAAAATTAAAAATAATGCATTTAGACAATTAGAAAGGGCGTGCCCTGACGATTCTCGCGGTCACGAGAGTACCATCAGAAGAACCGAGTTCAGCATTCACGTCTTCATCCTCAACCATCTATTTATTTTTATTTTTATTTTTATTATTATTATTTTCTCTTCCTTTAAACGTCTCACGAGACCATTGAACTCTTCATTCTCTCTTTGTCATATATATTTTCACACTCGATCACATAACTAGCTTGCGGCTGGCCAAGTCCAGTCAAATAATATACAATATTAAACTAGACGATATTAATTATTACAACAGTAATAATAATCAAAATTATAATTGTTATTTTTTTATATATGTACACACATGTACTCGTCATTATCTCGAACCTGTAACCTCAAATGTTGTTCCGCCTGTGGGTGTAGTTTGTAGTTCGGAACACGTCACCAGATGGCGCCAGTTACTAGTTACAAGTTCGGTACATACAGGCAAGCATTATTACTGAGTGGAAGGCTTTCACATCCTACGCTACACTTATTTAACTAATAATTTTATTGAATTGTAGGCTAAGTTTGATTATTCACTAATTAAATTATTTGTTTCTGTTGATTTATTTTTTTTTTAAATTTAGTAAACGTAGATGGTCTTCAACTGGTCCTTAAGCTCTGGTGGAATGGCACACGTATCCATGTCTGACTTCCGCTTAACCAAACGTCGCCAGCGCCCCAAATTTTTACGAATTCCTTTGGCAAAACCTGAACGGTCGCCTTCCAAACCATGTACTAGAGTATTCTGTAATTATAAAACAAAATTTTTTTTATTAATTATTTAAAAAGAAATTTTAATTCATAAAAATCCCAATTTATCAATTATCAAATTATTCTGGGAATAATAAAAAATAATGAAGAATTAAGTAGGTGGTCTGAAATCTAAACTACTTAATACAAGAATCAAATATAAATATAAATAAAACCGAGTAGTATTTATTAAATAAAATTACAATACTCATTTTCGCTTTAATTGTGATTATAAATTATATTGTATGTAGAAATCTGAATCATATGTTCTTTTTTGATTTTTTTTATCATTTGTAAATAAATAAACTCCCCGCTATACCGTACCAGACAGTCCGTCGTTGATTTCTTAAACAAAACTTTACTGTTATGACTATTATGATTATTATTGTTATTATTACGATTGCTCATTTTAGACGGTCGACAAAATTTAACTTGGCAACTGAACGCTAACTTCTCGAATTATTAGACGCTTTTTACATTTTCGTTTTACTGAATTTCTATAAATAATTTCCTTATTTACTCTCTTCAATTATTCATTATTCAATCAAAATTTAATAATAATAATAAAAATAATATAGTATATTACACCCCTTGGAAAGGAAATTAAGAAAAGCCTCAGATCACATGTACTAAAAATAATTACGCTAAAAAAATAAATTAACTTCAAGAAAATTCAAGAGAAAAATTCTTGAACCAAGAAAATAATTTTAAGAAGCTTCATTACTTTCATTTAAGTAATAATTTTTTTAAATTGATAAAATTTTTTTGATTTAAATCAATTTTGCTTGGCTTAAAAATTTTTTACTTTAATTTAAGACAATTAAATTTTTAAAAATAATTTTTTTGATTAAAAAATTTTTCTCCTCAATCAAGTCAGTAATAATTTTTTTTCTCAAATAAAATTATTATTATTATTATTATTATTAAAATATATTGCATAAATTATTTATAAGATATAACATGCATAGTATCGATTAATCAAGGACTAGACCTCGTGTAATACAAATGCGTGTTACGCGTATCCCTATATATACATCTAAGCGTATTTTCGACTTCTTTGTATTTAGTCAGTACCTTCACAAACGTATATTCAACCCATTTATAATCTTAATATATATATAAATCTCGTTACATATAAATATATGCATAGAAGTGAGTAACATAGTCTATGAAACTGTGAGACTAAAAAAATTCTAAACAATCGTAATCGGCAGTGTTGCCGATACTACCAGAGGTATAATATAAAATACAGTGCTAATCTGACGAAAGCGTGCTATCAGTTTAAATCGTAGTAATAGCAATAGTAACTAAATTAGTAGTTGTAAAATACACATTTACACTATCGAGAATTGAGAATAGAAGGCGCCACTTACTAGATTAAATTAGTTACCTATCTATCTATATGTATTGTAATTTATAAAAAAGCTATTTAGGACGATTGGGTGTAATTGGAATATTTTATTTCGGAGTACACAAGTGTCTTTTTCATACTTAGTAATTATAACATATTATATATTATTATTATTATGTTTCGGGTGACTGCTCCAATTACTCATATTTATTATTTGTTGTGCCAATATTTTTTTTTGTCGGAAATCATTAACGTTTTTTTTTTTTTTTTTTTTTTTCAGGAAAAATTTTTTTGTCGCTGCTATTACGATGATTTATTTTTATTTTTATAAAAAATTTATATTAATTAATTTTGGAAGAAAAAAATTTTTTTTTTCTAAAAAATGCATGTAATTTTTTTTAACAAAATTAAAAAATTGAAAGTTAAAAAAAAATTTTTTTCAAATGGTTAAAATAAAATAAAATTCTAAACACCTCTACTAATAAAATAAAATGTGGGAAGAAAAAGTCGGTACACCTACAAGTTCTTTACTAAGACCGACTGTTCACTTACTCATAGTACTCAAGTACAATATTATATACAACAAAATATGAAATAAAATTTAGCTCAGTATATAATATTTTCCAAAGTACATTTATATTAGTAGAGTCTAGAACTTAGAACTAAACCTACTACCTACAACCTAGAGGCAGCTACCTGGGCCAGGCTCAATTGCTCAGGTTGCCAACTAACGAAATATACATATATAAATATAATGGTACACAATACAAAGAAAGAACCTTCGCAATACAAAGTACAGCCGACAATATAATAATACAACCAAAGTAAGGTAAAGTAAATGTGACTACGGATAATATAATGTAAGTAAAGAAGAAGAAGAAGAAGAAGAAGTAAAGACTAGACTTGGACTAAGACCCCGGACATAACAGCTGTTCGTTTTATTCCTTTTACCGTGCTCATTCTCATTTTTTTCTCTTTCTTTTTGCTTTATTACCCCACCCATCTACCATCGACCATCCACTTCACAACACACTCCTTTTTTTTCTTCCTTTTATTTTTATTTTCATTTTTTCCCTCTTCCTCGCTCGCCAGACAGAGAGCAATACAGAGAATCGGGAACCAGATGAGATGAGATTAACGCCTGACCTCGTACAATTTTTGCCTCCAACTCAACTTTCAAAACACTTATTTTACTCAGTTATATTTCTGGTTGTACCGCGGTATTAAATTATAAATTGTTTAACTATTATAATACTGTAATTAATTTTTAGTTTTATTTTTTAACTATCATCAATGGAAATATATTAAAGATGGCGAGAGAGTTTTATTGATTCTTTAAACGTAAGGGAGACTCAAGTTGCGCTCTTATCTATAGTTCGGTAATATTATCGTTTACAACAATATCAACCATCTTATAGTTTTTTTTTTTTCATTAAAAATTATCATGATTGATTGATTTATTTTTTGGAAGATTTTAGAATATTTAAAACGAGTGTTTAATAAAGAAATTTATTATCAAGCGACACTATTTTATTTTCATTTATTTCGAATTACCTAATTTTGATTGGATTAAAATTTACAGTTTATTTGTGAGAACATTTAAGATTACTATTATTTTTATCATTTGATTGAATAATAATAATAATTTATAAAACATTCAAAATTAATCATTATTTTCTTTTTATTAATAACTTTTTCAGTTACCGAAAATTCCTACTGCGTAAAAGTCCTCCCCTTCCCCCTTATTCTTTATTTCCCTAATTCCCAAATTTGTATTTAATGACAAATTTAGCTATTATATATGGCTAATAATATTTAGTTATAATAATTTTGCTATTGTAATTTTTTTATATATATATATATATGTATGGAATAAAATATAATAAAGTTGCATGTATGAGAAGTAATTCAATGTTTTTATCAAATTTAAAATCTATAAAGATCGCCGATATTAGAGGACATAAAAGTAGTAAACTGGATTGGATATGTATTTATTTTTACCAAGTAAGTACGAGGAGAGAATAAATAGAAGCATGAGAACTAAGAACTCAAGAGTTTCCTTGACTACTGTACACTCAACTGTACACTAGTTACCGTGCGAGTTTTTATGCTCTAAGGGGAAATTATGTTTGTTTAAAAGTATTGATCGGAAAAAGTTTGCCCTTAGTATTGTGATAAAAAAAGAAAAGATATGTTTTTTTTTATATTCAAATTCAGGCTAGACCAAATAAAACAGATTGACAAGATAAAAATAACTTTTGGGGTTGAGTTTTATTTTTAGACGAGGTTGTGATTTCTTAATGGAGTAACTAAGTAATTAAAGATCTTCCTTAGTCTGTCAGGGTTGAATTATCTTGAGAAGTGGTAAAATATTAATGTTAATTTTTTTTTATAAAATTTTTAGACAATGTAAAATTTATGAATGGTAAAAAAAAATTTTTTTAATTTTTGTCTTATTTATATTCGATCGAAATAATATGTAAAATTATTATCACTATTAATAAAATTTTATTTCTTCTAAACAAAAGTAAAAATCAATAATATCAGGATTATTGTTAAAATGAAATTATAAATAATAAAAAAATTTCAAATCAAAATTATTATTAAAATTTAAACTCCAAAATAAAACCCGAAATTAATTTCTTTGATTTTGAAATAAACAAAAATTTCATAATTTATTTAACTTAACAAATAATGACTTTATCTAAGACTGATAAAAAAAAAAACAATCAAATGATCAAAATCTTAATTAATAAATTTCCGAATTCTCACTAAAAAATAATCTTGATCAAACTAATCTAATCCCCAATAGTAATCTTCAATAAGACAACAAAAAAATTCCGATAAATAACCTCCGAAAAACCGAACAATTAACTAAATTCAAGTAGGCATTAAAGAGCACTTAACTTAATGACACCCAACAATAACAAAAACCTATCCTTCTTATCTAATTACTAGATACAAATTTCCTCTAGCGAGTACAATAGCCTCTAACTCCAGAGCTTAAAATTTAATGGCATATATAATGTAAAAGAAATGAACTCAAGAGAATTGAGAGGTAGTAATTAAAAAAAAAATTACCTGGTCATTGTACAGGGTGTACTGAGGCGGCGAAGTGAGTGGCGGTGGATAAGGCGGGGGAAACTGCCAGACAAATTGATCGTTGCCCTCAGTAACGATCGTCCCATCAACGATCCCATTTATTTCGGAAACAGTTATAGACGCCGCTGGATTTACGATTCCATTGTTCCTGATGTCAGGGCTTAGCATTTGTCCCGTCGTCACTCCATTTAGATTGATGTTGTTGTAATTCCCGTTGTTGTTAACATTATTAACATTGTTGTTGTTATTGTTGTTGTTGTTGTTGTTGTTGTTGTTGTTGTTGTTGTTGTTGTTGTTGTTGTTGTTGTTGTTGCAGGCAGAAGTCGCGGTCTGGACGACTGCCGACTCCTGGTGATCATTCGCGTTATCCTCACGTTTTCTGAGTTTGCTGCGAACAAGCCGAATCGCGATCAGCTTACCGTTGCTTCCGACCATTTTAAAATAAATGCGGTCCAAACTTTTGAAAATAAAACTTCGAAGGAATTTTTTAGTTTAAAATTCTCAGTGAGAATTTTGTCCAGTCTTTTACTTAATTTATGTTATAAAGTTAAATAAAAATTCACTCACTCACGTCAATAAATAATAATTAATAATAATTTATTAATAATAAATAAATACACTTGGTCAATCACCTTTAATATCACGAACACTAGCACCTGGGTGACGATGCTGACTAGAGTTTATAATCCTTGGTGTAATTAATTGATCGATTAATTAATCAATTCGTCTTATATTTTATAATTTTGATGATTTATCATTTAATTAATAAATTTATAAAATCAAATATTGTTAGTGGTGAGAGAAACTAAATAAACGCGGCGAATATCGACGTCGACTTCTTCTTCAGTCGCCTCGACACTCATCGCACAGGTTAACAGAGAACGTGAGTGAGTCTCTGAGCTGGCTGTCGCAACGTGCTGCTTTTATACTACTGATAGGTGACGTCACGGCTCTACTTAACGCCCATTGGTCAGGGTTGGCAATGATTGCGCGCGCAATTTTTATTGTTGTAATGCTGTGTTGTATATATATGATGTATATTGTATGTTGTATGTTGTAGGTATATTGAATTTTATGCGGACACAAAACGTTAATGCAATCCCGGGTACAAAAAAAAATATCATATGTAATAAAATGTAATCATATATGAATTTTATATGATCACATATTATCACATAAAATTACATATAAACCATATATGATTGAATTTAAATCATATAATACTAGCAACCTTGCAGTCACTGTGACTATAAAAAATTAAAATTTTGCTTTATTCAATAATGACTTTTGTTGAATTGCACTGTAATTTTTTTAATTATTGACGTTTTTAAAGATATAAGCTCATCCCGGCATTACACTCATCAAGAGCTTTCATTTGAGTACCCACATGCATTTTTGATATATTTGTCATACATTCATATATATAAATATATAAAATATATGAAAAATTGATGTGGGTACTCAAATGAAAGGTCTTGATGAGTGTAACACCGGGATGAGCTAATATCTTTGAAAACATTAATATTTCACAAGATTTAAGGTCATTTCTTAATTAACTATCTAGAGATAGAGCATTTTTTAATGCAGCCTGAATAATTATCATAATAAATTGACTATCGGTGAGAATTATATGAAACCGTTAAAAGACACAAATTCAAGTTAAGATCTTTACAATGACGCTAAATTTCACTAAAAAAACCGATTTTATCATATAACTACAGTATATATAAACAATATACAGTATATATTAATCTTTGAAGCATAATAACAAATAATCATATCAGATATTAAGGCTAATTTTCTCATATTATTAAGTAGTATCTTTTTTATATGAATATTAGGGTGGGTCAAAAAAATCGAATAATTTATTTTTGATTTTATACTCTGAAAAATAGGTTCGTAGACACCTAAAAAGAATTCTCTCCAAGTATAAGCTCTTAATTATAACGGGAAGGTCCTCCGCTTTGCGGGTTTCTATTTTTTTCGAATAATCAGATAAAAAAATTTATATCTCGCTTCCAACTGCTTGGAAAAATATTCCGTGGCATAGATTTTGTGAGAAATTGAATGCTTTACAAAAAGGTCTCTTATGACTTTTTCAAAAACTCAACCGATTAAAAGATATTCATAGTTGAAGTTTGGCTATTTTAAGGAAAATATTCGTTTTTATTATGAATTTTATAAGTCGATGAAAAAAATTATTTCGGATTGCGGAACTCATGATTTTGTAGGAAATTTACTGCTCTACAAAAATGGTCTCTTATGATTTTTTGATTAAGTGAAGCCGTTACGAGATATTCATCGTCAAACATTAACGAATATCAATATTTCCAGTTTTTGATCAATAATTCGATAAATTTTAATTTAAACTATGAGTTTCAGGAAAATTTACATAAATTTGAGTTTCGATCGATAAAGAAATGTTATAAACAATTTTTTTAATATTGTTTTCAGTCTTGAGCTTGTTTGATTGCATTAAAACAAGAAATTAGAGCATTTTTTCGACATATAGCCAATGATTAGTTTAATTTGAAGTGAATGACATATTTCTTTGTCAAATTTAATATGAAAAGTATTGAATCAAGTGAGAAACAACCAGTATTTAACTTTTTTATAGATAAATTTTTTATTGAATTATCAATTGCAATATAATTGTCTATATTTTTAACATAACAGTACGCTATTACTATAAATAATTTCTTTTATTACAATTTGGGAATGTTTTTGATGTTCTTTGACAACTTGCAATAAGTACTGGAATTGTTCTTCATTTTTGTCAAGCATTGATTATATTCACTGACTAATGCAACAGCTCGCTCTGCTGAATCATTGATAACTTTTAGTTGTTGAAAGTATTCTTTATTTTCGAGATAACTCTCATTAGTAGGCCATAATTCAACATCGACATCAAGAAAGTCATACGGTAGATCGAAGATTTTGAAAAGATTTAATGACTTTTTAGACACAAAGTCACTCAGAGTTCTCTGCGCCAATGAATTCAAATCTTTTTTAGCAATTACAAATCTTTTAGCTTTAGAATCTGTACCTTCACGAGTATTAACAGCTTCAACAATACTTTTTTTTACTTCTAATGGAACGCCATCGTCAAACAGTGATAAAATGGCAAGTTCATCGCTCAAATACCATAAGTGCGAAATCATTTTTTCACACGTAGCTGAAGAAATCAAAGGATTGATATGTTTGTACTCCAATAAATTTTTCATAAACTGCAAGTCATGATAAGCAGCAGTTGTTGCAGAAGTTGATGAAAACCAAGCTTTTAAATACAATGTGACTATAAAAATACAGAAATGACGAAGACCATGCAATTCTTTCTGAGAGAGTTTGAATTCATCTCTGAATAGATACATTTTTAAACTATAAATGGCCTTAGCCATCCATCTAGCATGATGAACAGCACCAGGACGTTTGAAAGAAATCTTTTCTTGAGGCATTTCTCCAAGGAAAATCAATGATAATTCCAATAATTCTTTATCTAACTTATTATAACATTTCTTTATCGATCGAAACTCAAATTTATGTAAATTTTCCTGAAACTCATAGTTTAAATTAAAATTTATCGAATTATTGATCAAAAACTGGAAATATTGATATTCGTTAATGTTTGACGATGAATATCTCGTAACGGCTTCACTTAATCAAAAAATCATAAGAGACCATTTTTGTAGAGCAGTAAATTTCCTACAAAATCATGAGTTCCGCAATCCGAAATAATTTTTTTCATCGACTTATAAAATTCATAATAAAAACGAATATTTTCCTTAAAATAGCCAAACTTCAACTATGAATATCTTTTAATCGGTTGAGTTTTTGAAAAAGTCATAAGAGACCTTTTTTGTAAAGCATTCAATTTCTCACAAAATCTATGCCACGGAATATTTTTCCAAGCAGTTGGAAGCGAGATATAAATTTTTTTATCTGATTATTCGAAAAAAATAGAAACCCGCAAAGCGGAGGACCTTCCCGTTATAATTAAGAGCTTATACTTGGAGAGAATTCTTTTTAGGTGTCTACGAACCTATTTTTCAGAGTATAAAGTCAAAAATAAATTATTCGATTTTTTTGACCCACCCTAATGAATATGTATATTTTTTTTTTTTTATAGAAAATCGCTTTTTTAATTTTAGATATTAAATTCATTCTTTTAAATTTAAGCGGGAATTTTTCAAACTTGGGTTTTTTTGTTGGGAGTAATTGAGATGGGGAATTTTTGGTATAATTGATACTCTGATTAAGAAATGATAAGATAAATTTTAGTTCTTATAAAAAAAGATTTATTTTTGGATTATCTTTTTTCTGTAATAATATCTTTGAATTCCAAATTTTTATTCTTAATTTTACTTCTATTTAATCTATTGATTATTGAAAATTGATAAGTATCTTAATTATCAAAGATAAGTTAATTAAAGTAAATTATTTATGTGTAATTAATTGAAGGCTAAAGTACAAAATCGAAAAAAAATTTTTTATCTACAAAAAAAAAAAATTAATTTGATCCAAAAAAATTACTTTATTGGGTAAAAACTATTTTTTTAATAAAAAATTTTGAAATTGAAACCAACAATAAGCTAATAAACGAATTAGAAACATAAGTTACTAAAAATAATCTTACAATTATTAAATAAGAAGTGTCCTAACTTGTATTAATCTTTTATATAACTAATAATTATTGATTATCGTCCCACAAATAACTTTACTAGAATTACATAACTGTAGATCAGCATGAACAACTAACGTTGGTTTTAATAATAAGAATTATAATAATAATATTAAATGAACGATAAAATAATAAGTAATAGTTGGGATAGTTGTCTGAGCAGTTTGTCAAGTGGGTTTTACAAATAAATTTACGGTAAATTCTACTGAACTGAGGAGTAATAACCGGATGCTTAGACCTAATGTAATCTGCATAAACATAACATACTGAAAACTTTGCATTATAATTCTGCAAAAATTAAAATTTAAATTTAAAACAAAAATAAATCAATCTGCAATTGTAATTTGTAAGAATTAAAATATAAATTATCCGCTTGCATTATTGTAACAATAAAATCAAGAATATCCAATCGTTAATCTTTAATCCTTAATCCTTAGTCCATAAATAAAATATAAGTTTTGTTATTAAAATAACTTTTAATTACATTTATTAAATTATATTTTTATCATACGATAAATAATAACATAATATATAAACAAAGCTATTACACGCACACCGGGTGTAGGGCATTTGCCTGATTTGATTAATATCGACAACCCTCCTACGACGTATAAACAAAAAGTGCGTAGAATAAATGATATACGCTAATTTTTGTCATTATTTTTTTTTTAAATTTAGCGAAATGAAAACAAGAAACGCTTATCCTCCAAAGAATCAAATCAATTAAATTCAATAACTAAGTATTCATTTTACGGAATTTTTTATTTGAAATCACCTCAATTTATATTGCATAATTAGAAAAATTAATTATGATTATCGGGTGTGTATACATTTACATGTATATGTTTTCTCAGCATCAGGACTTACTTGTTCAAGTGATCACACTCTTATCGATACGAGCATACACTTATCTATATATATATACATATTCATATATAAAACGCGAGTTGTGTTTTTCAAGCATTTATTTTTATATTGTTTAGATGAACGTTAAAAGGTAAACAATTTCGTGTATGTACGTCATGTTACGTCAATGGGAATATTATTTCAACAAGCTTTTATTTTACTTTTCTAATTTTATTCAAATTTTTTTCGTCGATTAATCAAATATCAGATACTTCATTGCCGAATTGCTTTAAATAACAAATTAAAATACATCGATCATTGGAGATTTATCAATTAAGGAAGTATCTTCCGGTGATTTAAATTTATTGTTATTGCTTTTACTATCATACATAATTTGGATAATATGATTTTACCCGAAAAAATTTTAATTATTTCAATTTGAATCAGAAATATATATTTTTTTTTATGGATAGTTTATTTATTTGCTTTCATAGAGTTTATTGCAAGTTTAAATGCTATTTCAGAGACATTAAATTTTAGATTTAGAGAGTTAATAAATTAAACTTGTTTGTGTTTATAATTGAAGTGTTGATTTTTTTTTTTAATAATTTATTCGATTTGAATAATCAGTTGATTGAATTTTACAGTTTTTTTTTTTTTTCAATTTTGGTAAAAAAAATTCGCTAAAATTAAAAAAAATGTAAGCAAAAAATCACGAATAAATTTAACTCTGCAAATTAAATTTACAAATGTAATAAATACTCAATTTTTTTCCTGTCTGTCGAACATCGAATGCTTTCTAAATCATAAATATATTATTTACTTTTTCTTGAAAACAAAAACAAGAAAAAAATTTTTGTACTAGCTTTCAGAGATTTTTGAGATTAATTTCAATTAACCAGCCGTAAACTCTAAAAATAAAAGTATTTATTTTAATTACAAGCAAATTTTGGCATTTTCAAAAAATATTGACCCAAAAAAATCGCAAGTAATAAAAATTTGTATTTATAATTTAGCTGCATCGACGAAAAGATATAAATCTCTGACGCAAAAGCAAGCAACCAGAGATGTTGATAAATTACAATTATGGCACACGTGGGTCTAAAAAAATAACACCCAAGATAGTGACACGTGTCTATTTTTATCATGTTTTGTCGTTAAAATTTTCTTTTCTTCCATAAATAAATAAATTGTTTTCTTTATTTTCACTACTAAACAATTAAAAATATCAGATGATATGAGTCTTATATTATCAGTCAGAAATAAAAATATTGTTTTGTCCAAGTGCGATGATAATTTTTCAGGTTTCGTGTTATTTTTAGTTACGAAACTTGTTCTGTCGATTATTTACATTTCCTTATATTAGTAACATTATTTAAAATGTTTGTAAATAGTTTGTTGTATCAAGTGTATTAGCCAACAGCTCGTATATCGTGTCCGTATAAATATTTTGTAGGTTTTTTTGTTCGTAAGGAATATTATTAAAAATCTCAATCTAATGATTATTGATAATGATTTATATTTAATTCATTGACGCTTAAGATTACTCATTCTTTACAAATTTACTTAGCGAACAAACACTTTGTGGACTAAGCAATCACTTCATTATTTTTTAGATTAAGTATTTTTCTGGATTAATTACTCATTATTTTGCGATATTAAATTTCTATGTGAGAAAGTGTGTGAAAGCTTAGAGATTACTTCCTCGTAGAATCAAGAGTTTTTATTTTTTTTTCTTGTTTACGTTTTTTTTTCTTCAATTTTTGTTCGGCGTGATTAACCAAGTGCTTTATTTTGACTGGGAATTTCCTTCGAAATTTAATCAAAACAGTTTTATAGTTCAAGTTTTTTTGATATTCAAGAATTCATTTTTTTTTTATAAATATTTTCTCTGTATAATTATTATTTTCGATAAATTTTTTAGCTTCATGGTTAGCGAGTTGTTTTTCGAGAAAAAATAACAAAATTATAATTGTAAAAGATAAAAACAAAAATATATTTTATTTTATGGCAAATTTACAATGATAATAATTAAACTTTGTAAAAATAATTCATTCAATTAATTTTAAAGCTTAGATTTAAGCTTTAAAATAGGTAGATTTAAAAAAAATTTTTTTTGATTGTTCTTTTAGAATAAAATGTGTAATTGTTAAGAAAAAATTAAAAATATCATTTTTATGAATTTAATTATTCCAAACTGTGAAGCTAAAAAATTATTAAAATTTTTAAGCCATTGAAATTATTAAAAATATACTTTCAATCAAAAATTATATTAAATTTAGATAAAAAAAAATTTTTATAAAATTTTGAAAAAAAATTAATCAGTTGTAACATCTTCTGTTCATAAAATTTTAAATTAAATTTTTTATTACAAGATATGATTCGTAAGATAAAAAAATAAATGTCAAAAAAACTTGATCGATTAATTGATAATTAAATAAATGGAAAACATTAAAATTACCTTATAGTAACTGCAATGAGAATAATAATAACACCAACCAGCGCAGTCGCAATCATGAGACCTCCTATTGTATACAAAAGGTCCAAAGGAGGTTCTGCAAAAATAAAATTATGATTTATTATATTATTTATAATAAAAATAAAAATAAATCAATATATAAACAAGACTGAATATTTACTTTGTAAGAAATTTATTATGCGTAAATCAAGTTAATTATGTAAAAATACCGGAGCCGTGTCTCGAACTCTCGATTTATAATTCGCGGACTCAGAAAGTTCACCGAAAGGAAGCGAAGCTATTTAGCCATTTTAATTACTGTAATTATGAGTAACTATTTTTCCAAATTTCTTCATTATGTTCTTGAGAATTTTTATACAATCTAATATGTATATATGCTTACGTTTATACTCCGCAGGTTTTTTACCGATCTTGAGTTACGGATGCAAGGTCGCGGCCTCAAAACCAGACGGAGAATTTTTTTTACTATAAATTTATTTTAATAAAAAATTTTGTTTTAATTAAAAATTTTGAAGGTAGAAAGTATCAATGCGCTTTTTTATTATTTATATCGAAAGTTAATGGAAAGTACAACCAGACTAGCACAACTTGAATCGGGTTGTGCTCGTTTTGTTCTTAATTAAATTAATTATTGAATTTATCGAGTTGTTTACTATTATGAGTATGCAATGATTAATTATAATTGTTATACACTAATTATTTTTTTCAGAATCATCATTTCTTGAAGAACATAAATCACAGGCTATTTTTAACAATATCTTTTATTTTATCTTAACTTTCTTGAAATTTACTATCAGTATTGTTGTGTGTGTGTGTGTGTGTGTGTGTGTGTGTGTGTGTGTGTGTGTGTGTGTGTGTGTGTGTGTGTGTGTGTGTGTGTGTGTGTGTGCTTTGGATTATTGTAAGATAAATAATTAATCGATGAAATCAATAAAAGAAATTATGAATCGACATCAGCTTTATATTATCATCCTTTTGTAACATATAGTATCGTGGGAATTTTCATTGATATCGAGGATTATATGAAACGTTTCCTCGAAGCGGTCGGAAATATATTATAGATGTACATGTGTGGATGCGTAATAATACGAGAAGTCAATAATCAGCATCGTCACCGATTAAAGTTGAAAAATAAATCTTACTCAGATTTATCTCTTATCTCTTTTCAAAAATTCTATTTCCGTTTTAGCTATTTTTTTTTACAGAAAAATTACTATCGTAATGTATCACATGTAATTGTTATCAGTGATCTAATCAACATCCTGTGTGATACAATGATAATAATTCATAGATTAATATATGTAAACTTTTTTTTCGCTGAAAAAAATTTTAGTTTATTATTTGTGACTATACTGAAAAAAAAAAAAAAAAAAAAAAAAAAAAATTGGATGCTATAAAAATTTTTACGTTTTATGAATTCTAACAAATTTTCTCTTCAGCAAAAGTCCAGGTAAAACCAACTGCTGCCAACAGAAGAAATTAAAATGCATTAAGAAAAAACTTCCGTCCAAAACTTAACAGAATTTTTTCAGTTTTCAAAACTTGTTTTGTATTTTAAATATATGAAATTTGACTTTTAAATATTTTTGAGACGGATATAAATCTTTCGTGTCACTAAATCCCTTGTAAATTAAAAAAAAAAAAAAAAAAAAAAAAGTAAGATAGTAAAATGCAAATACTTCTTAATGGAACAGAAAGATTACTAAAAGTGTTTTAAAATTAAAGTCTAGGTGTACAAATGGAAAACTAATGAGTAAACATTTAAAATGTAATTACATATTTAGTGCTTATTATTCGACTAAAATTTAGACTGTCCAAAGTACAAGTATTTTTAAAATCTATAGTCACATCACGAAGTGTAGTTGAGAATTCTGAAGAAAATCTACAGGTATTAGCGTCTAAACCCTCAGTACATATTTTCAAGCTAATTTTGGGACCCAAGCATCCTCTCCCTTATTTTTACAATGGACGAAAGTGAGGAGAGAAAATATATGATTTAGGAAAAAAAGATTTTTCAGAGGTTGACTGCTAGTCCTGGTATTATGGGAAGGAAATATAAAAATAGTTCCCAGACCTGGAACTAAATCTTTGCAGACGTGTACCTTTATCTAAATTTTATTTTTCAAAAATGTATTTTTTTCGTTATTATTATTATTATTATTATTATTATTATTATAGTTCTGTAGTATTTATTTGACGAGTCATTTTTCGTTAGTTTGAAAATGTTATAAATGCAATAGAAAAAAAAATGAATAGATTTTATGTTTTTTATTGACAATAAATTTTTTATGTTAACTTTCTTGAAGAAATTTTTCATGACTGTATGTTGTTAATTACTGTTATTTTCCTTAAAAACAATTAACCTAAATAATAATTTCAAAAATATGTAATCTAACGATCCCCAGAAAAACTTCCTCCCTCTAGTATGCAAATAAACAATTTTTTCCATCTCCGAAAATGTACCATCCGCATAAAAAGCTTCCATCCGCGAACAGTAAATCACCAGTACAGTAATCTGCATAAACTTTATAGAGGTATATTCTCAAGTACGCTATAAAATAGCTGCCTGAAAATAAAACATTTCCGCGTACATCAACCCTGATACTAAACCAAGCGATCAGGCATATGGCAACAAAACTGAGCATACATACACAAAATGTAACAACAAGCCACATTATTTTATACTATATTATATACATAGAACATTAGATATTTATGCATACATGCATAAACACATAACATATACGTTACTTTTGCCCGATAAATTTATATATAATCCACCCTTCTCATAATAATAACAACCGGCTAAATCCCAAAAAAACATACATCTTTTTCTCCTCTTCTAATATTCCTTCAACATCAATACTTACTACACTGTACTTTAATTTACTATATTTTACTACAGACTGTACTACACTTACACAAACAGTGTTTATTTATATTCTCTTAAACTGAATAGACCTAACACTCGTTAATTATCTGTACATTAAATAAAATAAAACTAAATTAAATCATCTCGTTTAAATGTATGAGTAAAATACGTCCTTATGTATATTTACATGCATGTATGAAATATGTCAAAGAAGGAAGGTTTCGTTTAATTTCAAGGATTTTCCGTCAAATTTTCCGTGTATAGTTATTAGCATTTACAATAAAATAGATAATTTTATATTTGTTTTTAAATCATGTCCTCGATATGTTAATTTTACATTCATTTATTTTCTGTACCAATGTTTATATACATTTCAATTTTAAATTTATATATATGAAACAGAAATCCTGTTGTGAAATTTCTCCTTGTGTTTGTCTATATCATCAATTGTCGAAGCCTCGTTTTACTTCCGCAAGTATTTTAATGAATGTATAGATATATAAATACTTGTGATGTAAAAAGTAGAAAAAAAAAAAAACATACATCATTACAGACGGACGAGAAAGAACGGAAAAAAATACGGTATAAGATCGATACTATTGAAATTTACTCCATTGCCAATTGAACTATGTGTGAGAATAGACGAGATTCTCAAATGAACCTTGGTAAATTCCATTTCTGCTGCATGATTTTTACACGTGTGCAACTATTCCATCAGCTGTAGAGCATGTACTGGTGCAATCGTTAATCATTGTTCTTTGCGGTATAATATGTATGACAAAAAATTTTGTTTATTTTATTCAGTCGTCCATGAAATATTATTTGTTATTTCTCAATATTTTTGGATGTCTTAGAAGGCCATGTTTGTAAACACCCGGCTTATGAAAGGTTAATTATTATTGATAATGATAATATGCATAAAGATGCCGTGCACGTGTTTCACGATGACACTTTAATGCCGATTTTGTGCCAAAGTATCTTCATGCGGACTAGTTGAATTTTTGGCGCCAATGCTTAGGTAAAATTCTATTTTATGTCAACCCGGAATTCGATACATATTCATATTTGGTTTGTCTTCTCATAGAAGTTTTGGTTTTGATCCTCGATAAGATGAAAACTTATATGAAATATTTTTAAGTGTATCATAAATGAAGATCATATTTATTTTTTTATATATTGGATATATCTGTTCTGACAAACTAATAGTTTGAATAAATCATTTATCCTTTATCAATTTTTACACTGATAAAAAATTTATGTTGACTCAAGAGATATTTTCTTGATCTAAGAATTTATTTTGGAAGTCAAATGATTATTTTGCTTTAAGAATTTTTTGTCTTGATTTAGATTTTCTTGGCTTAAGAGCTATATTATCTTCAATCGATCATTTACTTTTTCAACCAAAATAATATTTTCGTTTAAAAAACTTAAAATAATTCATCAAAGTATATTTCAAAAACTAAATAGTCTTTAATTGTTATACCGAAAAAAAAATTATTTCTTGGAAATAAGTAAATTAATGACTCAAAAAAAAGCCATTCTTAACACAAGTCGGTAACATCTTGAATAAATGTTATCGCCTATCTTGAACCAAAAGACAAAAATTCATGAAAGAAATATATCTATATCTAGTTTCAAAAGTTCAAATTTTGAAGAAAAAATGTTTCTTAAATCAAAATTGTTTTTCTATCAGTGTAAACAATTTCCAAGTTATTTTCCAATAGAAAAAAAAATTGTCTCATGAATTTGAAATTTTGAAACAAATATGTAATAAATTGAAAGTTGACCCAAGTTAACCGGTAGAAAAGTACAATAGACCAAAATAAAGCAGGCGGCCATTGCACCTGTGAATCAATATCTAAAAAAAAGTTCCCACTATATTAATAAAAATGAATATATACCGCTACACCGTGTAATCATATCACCCAACATGTACTTATTGATGCACCCATCTGAATTTAAATTCATATTTGTATTTGTATACAAATGTATAAATATATGAACCAGTCGGTGATTATCCAAAGATATTCCAGGCATTGGATTTTATTTATAATTCTAAAACGCAGGACATCGTCTCTTTAATATCATCCGCACTTAAATTATTATTACTTATTACTTTAACAAGTTCATTGCTACCGGACGAATTAAGTATTATATATTTTTAGTTTATACACTGATAGAAAAACAATCTTGAAACTAGATATAGATATATTTCCCTGATAGCCAGCGCTTTCTCAGTAAGTGTTGACTTCCAGCAGTTACGGTTAATTTATACATCAAGTTGGCGATAATTCTTCTCTCAACAACAGTTGTAAGCAAATTGACGGAAATCTACGGCCGCAACTTGAATACAAGTTAACAATCAAACTTGTAGTTAAATTTCCTTTCAACTTGACTACAATTTGAAGGAAATACTTGTACAGCAAGTTTTGACGTCTATTTGCAGAGTAAGTTATAGGTAACTAATAGGTAATCGCTCGCTTTGCCAACTCTTTCCGTCAAGTTTGCTTCAAATTGCGGACGTAGATTGACAGTAAGTTATAGGTAAGGTGGCTATCAGGGTTCTTTCAAGAATTTTTGTATCTTGGTTCAAGATAGGCGATAACATTGATTCAAGATGTTACCGACTTGTGTTAAGAATGGCTTTTTTTTGAGTCATTAATTTACTCATTTCCAAGAAATAATTTTTTTTTCAGTATAACAATTAAAGACTATTTAGTTTTTGAAATATACTTTGATGAATTATTTTAAGTTTTTTAAACGAAAATATTATTTTGGTTGAAAAAGTAAATGATCGATTGAAGATAATATAGCTCTTAAGCCAAGAAAATCTAAATCAAGACAAGAAATTCTTAAAGCAAAATAATTATTTGTCTTCCAAAATAAATTCTTAGATCAAGAAAATATCTTTTGAGTCAACATAAATTTTCTATCAGTGTAAACATATTTTAGTTTGAACTAAAAAAAAATTAATTGATTTAAAAAAAATATGGTGTTCACAATTTGAATTTTGCTTCGAGCTATTCAATTCAAATTAATTCACAAATCGAATCATTATAAAATAAAACAAAGAGGATTAAGAGGAAACTTTTCTCAGTCCCCAATTTGACAAAGCTTTTTACAATTTTTAAAGAAGATGTAAATTAATCCAAAAATTTCATTGAAGATATTACCGGCTTGTTTCAAAAATCCCATATGTAAATAATTACCAAAAATGTTTATTAAAATAATTAATAACTCTTTAAATTAAAGAAAAGAAAAAAAAACATGATTTTAAAGACTTCGATCATTTTGAGTCAAGAATTTATTTTTTCTTTAGTTGTATTTTCTTCAAAAATTCATCTTTGAATCAAGATAATTTTCGGTCAATCTATTAAATCAAACCTGAGCATTGACGTCAAAAAGCGCTTTCGCATCATAAGTTCAAAATAGACCGTCGTAGTTTCTCAATAATTTTATTTTTCCGTAATCTAGATCTAGATTTCAATTTCGATCTCTTAAGCAACCATCACGACTTAAACTGAAACAGAAACTCCAGTAATGCAACATTATTCGAGTTCAATCCTTACCATACTCGTTTTAGCCAGAAATAAATTCGCTAGCAGAAAATAAGACAAAACGAGGACTAACTAAAACTAAACCAATAAAGTCGGATGTATTTGAATAATAAGATCGTTACTTTGTTCTTTAGTCATTCCTCGAAACTGAGTTGAAGCCTTGAGTCACCGTCCCCGGCATTAGCAACTGTACTACGAATCTTTAAGTATTGTTATATTAACTTTTAAGAGTAAAATTAGACGGATTATTTTTATGTACTTCGTTTGTTATTTATTTTCCCGCGTGCAATGACCGTCAAAATAACTAATCCGTTGTCTGATGCTATGCTGTCGTTTTTCATTTTTTTTAGACCGGTGTATTCTAAAGTAACCCTTTTATTTCGTCTCTTCTATCAGTATATGAATATGCTTGGGCTTTAACGCACAAAAGAGTATAAAAAATTATATAACTCGATTTATAGAGGGTCGTTGCCTCGAGAAAAAACTGGTTTTTAAACAATTAATTATATAAAATATTTTTAGAAATAAATAATACCGAAACTATTTTTTTTTTCTTGTATTGTCGTGTAGTTCAAACACCCGAACTTTTAATTCTATGAAGGATATTTCTTCCAACTTTGTTAACAAAGAACTGTCAAACATCCCCGGCTTAAACAAAATGATAAATTTTTCTACAGAAAAAATATATTTAACATAAAAAGAAAAATTCATATTTATTTTCATATATGTTAGATATATTCGTTCATAAATGGAAAAAGTATAAATTATTAAAACCTAATGAAGCTTTTCAAGCGTAAAAATAAAAGTAATTACACGCTTTTTTATTAGCTTCACCTGTATGTTTGTATGTTTGTTTGTAACCGACTCCTTTAGGCGCGATTTTGACCCACTTTAAACGGCCAGATTTCGTTCAAACTTTGTAGATTTATCGAGGACCGATGACAATACACTAATTTGATAAAATTATTCCATTTTTCAATTTGCAAAATAAGATTTTTGTTAATTTATATAATTTTCATCTATAGTCAATAAGGCAGAAATTTTAATTTCTAACCAATATCTTTAGCCGATTTATCTAATATTAATAAATTTTCGAACACCAAAGAGAATTTTTTTAATTCAACAAAGCATACAATAGTTTAAAAAAACTCAAAAAAAAAAGTTTTTATAAATAAACAAAACTAAAAAGTAAAAAATAAATAATATTTTTAAAAACTAAAAACACGCTTTTTATAGAAAACCGAACTAAAAAAATAGAAAATAAGTTTTAATAAATTTAAATTAAGAATAGTGTTAAAAATTTCAATAAATGTAATTAATAATAGTGTAAATAAAAAAAAAATATTTTATTCTAAAAAAAGCTTAAGGTGCTTTTTAAGATATTATAAAAATGATAATCATTCTACTCACGTATGTCAATAGAATATTTTTATGTCTATTGACACATGCACCTCACGCTTTTTTTAAAATAAAATACATTTTTTTTTATTTACATTATTATTAATTTATACTTATTGAAATTTTTAACACTATTCTTAATTTAAATTTATTAAAACTTTTTTTTTTAATTTTTTAGTTCGGTTTTCTATAAATAAGCGTGTTTTTTAGTTTTTTTAAACTATTATTTTTTTTTACCTGTAAAATTAACCACTAACATTCAGATGTAAAAAAAACAATAATTTAAAAACCAATTTTGTATTTATAGCCGATAACTTTTAAAATGAAACAAAGTGTAAAATTATCATAAAAGGTTACGTTTTCCTTATAATATATTTTTCCTCAATAAATATCATAATGTTAAAGCAATATTAACGACGCAGGGAGGCTGCATCATTAAGTTCAGGTTCACTTAACCCCTTTATGTGCCCGAGATCAACGGCGACCTCGGAATTTAATGACTGCGTCTGTATTATAAGTTATATCGCATGACTTGACGTTAACATTTAACACTAAACAGTACTCTGTTACTGTAATATATTTAATATCACCGCATTTAAATATCATTTGGTCTCTCAATAAGATCAATTAATTTAATTAATACAGAAAAATGTAACAACTTTGAAACGTAAAAAAAATTTTTGAACCAGTTCAAGAATCGAACCCTGTTCTAATTTCTCGACTAGTGCTCTTATTTTTAACTATTTTTTCAAATTTATATTCTATTTTTTTTTTTAAATTAACTTTTCAACTTTTTTCTTGTTTTAACATTTATTATTATTTATAACAGTAAACTTGTGATTCCAAATTAAGAAGAAGCATCCGCAGAATGGAAAGAAGAAGCAGTAAGTTTAAGAACCAGCTTTGAGAGCCAGGAGAGTAAAAAGCAAGAGCAAGTACTCTAAGGATGAGAAAACTTGTATTTTTCCCTTTCATTTTATTGCATCTTTTATCTTTATCTGGATCCTCATTTTCGTCCTCTTTTTGCTTTCTCTTCCTCTCGCTCTCATCTTGCTACTCTTCATCTTCAATATAGTTTATATATACTATTATCATTATTATCATCATTACTTTTTGTTATCTTTTCCTTATTCCCAAGGCGCTATTTATAAACCGCGTCGATGTACTGACCGCAATGCTACTGGATTATCTCGACTAAAATAGATAGACCATTGAAGATAAAATAATATCTCGATTTAAATATCTCATCATCCGAGTTTATTGGAGTAATGCAAGACGATTATTGAATCGTCATACGAATAAAGTCCACCTGCTAATTTTTATTCCTAGAATTGGTATTATTGTAAATAAAACATTTCATAAATAATTTTTTTATTCATAGGTACACTTTTAGATTACTTTTTAGTAATTATTATTTTGCACTTGACTTGTTTTAATATGATAACTAGTTTTACAATTGCTTAATATGTTTATCTGTTGTTATTTAAATATTTAAAAATAATTTATTGCTTTAAATACAATTTACAATACATTAATTTTATTTTAAAAAATATATTATGAAACGAAAATGAAAACAAATGATGGGAAAAAATTTTAGTTAATAAATTTTTAGGAAAAAAAATTAATAATATTTAAAGGACTTTTGAATTGTCATAATTATTTACTTTGAGTTCAATCACACTGCAGAAAAACTTGTTCCTACTATGACCCTCACTGTGCTAGGGTATTCCACTACGTCATAAATAAGACAACGCCATCTCTGGATTTACTTTTGAATTTATTTATACTACTTGTTCATTAACGGTCCAGAAAAATATATGACAAAAATTACACTCAAATAAATTGAAATTTTATTCTTTTAATTGACAAAACACACAATTAAATAATTGAATAAAACATATTCAATAAATGAAATAAAAATATTTTAACCAAACACTTATTATTATTTTCCACGCAATCTAAATAATTAACCTCAATTGAATACAATAAAATATTTAAAAAAACAAAAAGTAAGACAATTAATTCTATTTTAACAAAAAAAAAAAAAAAAAAAGTAACTAAATAAATTCAATAGAATTAATTAACCATTTCGGTCACTTCCTTTTCTCGAATAAAATTCAAATTAATAAATTAACTAAAAAATAAAATTTTTGCAAATTGATACGACCTTGCGCCGTATATGTCTTATGTTTCAGTGTGACGCACCAAATAATACGCATACATGTTTATTTATTTCCGCGTACTCTGCGTCACAATAAAACGGTTATCGTTAAAAAAATGAACCGTATCATTAATCACAACAAGGAGTCAGGTGAGATAAAAATCGGTTTAGTTTTAATTAAATATTTGGAGATTTGATAAGCAAACAACCTCTGCTCATATATAAACAGCATCTAATTTTATACCAGAGAAAATAGGTATTCTATTTGACTGGCAAACAAATCGTTCAATGATCTTTTTGATCAATAAAATTAAAATCGCTGATATATGATTTAAATTCCGATCTCTTGACAACGCTGGCTAAAGGCTAACCGGTTCAATGGTTCTACTTATTTTGTGGCGCAATATCGTACTAACTTATACGATACCCTATATTGTATGATACCATACCACATTTTCTTTTACACATCAAGGCGATAATTTATTTATGAATTAAAAATTAAATATTATTATTATTATTATTTAATACAAAAATGAAAATTTTTAAATCGTTGAAAAAATTTTTCGCGTAAAATATGTCAAAAGGTGAAGCGGATGACTCAGAAATTAAAATTCTGGTTCAATAAAAGAAAATGTTAATCACAATCTTTGTTATCATTATCACTACCAATAGCAGCAATTATTCCTTAAGGTTAACGTCTCTTTTTTTTATTGAAATTTTTTCTATCTTAAAGGACGGTTTTTTCATTATTATTGTTACTATATTATAAGCTTTTATTAATACGTCGCGTCATTCTGCTTTAATGAAAGGTAAAGGACACTTTGAGTGAACTTGAGGTAAATGTTGCATGCGACAGGAAATCAATCTGGTTATTTTTATTTTTAAATTGTTTATATACGAAGAGAGTTTTCTTAAAACGCGTTTTTAATAAGGCATGACGTTTTTTTTTAATTACCATTAAATATTAAAAAATCCATGAAAATTATTCGTCAAAATTCGAGTTTCTATTTTTCAGAAAATTGTTGAGTTATAATTAAAAATTTTTTTTTCAGTCAAAAAACTTCTTTTGAAGACAAAAAATTAATGATGAAACTTTCTTTCGCTTAGAATTTTTTTTTTATTATTTTTAATTTTAAATAGTCCGCCGGAAAAAATTGAGATTTTTCAGCTTCTTCATCAGGTTTTTTTTTTTTTTTTTTAAATTAACTTTTAGCTAAAAATAAATTTTTATCAATCAAATATAAAAAAATTCATCCGTGTTGGAGCGGTAGCGATAAATAAAAAAATAAAGACCGTCAATATTGTAAATCTTAATGGTACTTATTTTTGAGTCCCACATAACGAGTGTCATTGAACAAGGACACAGTTGCGCTACCGGATGCAGGCGTATTATTATAAAAAAATTAATAATTGACACTGAACTTGAGAAACTAATTAAAACAATTAATATGAACTTGATAAAGAAATGACGTTCATTTTTCACAGATGTAAAGATATTTTCCGTTGCAATACGGCATAGAGATGAAAAATAAAAAATAAAAAATACAATATATATATAAGACTATATTGTTATTTGTTATCACTATCAACCAATTATTTTTCCAAAGAATAAATGTCATTGAAGCTTAAATATCGCGTGACGCAAAAGTTACGACATTTTATTATTTATTATTTACCAATACGTATAATAAATTTATTGAAAATCGATCAAGGAAATCGAGTGGTTAATTCATTTTGACAACCATTATGTCATTAGTTAATTGACCTTTCATTGACGACATATTCCGCGGAGGATGAAGGTGTTCAATAGATGTTTTGCTATTAAATCATTAATGTTATAGCTATAAGTATCGAAAAGTCCATTGGAGCGCGGCTAACTCGCGAATGTCTCATCGGGTGATAAAAATTTCCGCCACGTAAATAATTACGTCACTACAGAGATCAGTTGTGACGTATGGCTGCTCTACTTTTTTGATTAAAAAAATTACATCAACTGTATTTTTAACAAAATTATTTTTTTTTTGTAATAACTTTTTGCGCGACTTTCAAATCGTGACAATTTATTTATATATATTTCTCTCTTCATCTTTAATATTTTTTCAAGATTTAAAAATTTCTCTTGGTTATAAATTGTTAATAAAAATTAATAAAAAAATTTTGAGATTTAAATTATCATTGAAAATAAAAAAATTAATACTTAAAATTTTTGTGGAATAAATTTTGAATTTTTTTGCTAATTATCGATTAATTAAATAAAAAAATAAATCAAATATATGATTACAAATTTCTGCTTTTAATTTGAAAGTTTTTTTAGACGCCAATCAGTCTAGTTCGGGTGTGAGGGTGTGATTTGTAGACGCCTCACAGCTTAAAACTAAAAATAAACAAAAAAATCTAAAATAAACGACCGTCAGCTATTGTAGAAATTACGAGATACTTTTACAGCTTTTGAAAAAAAAAAAAAAAAAAAAAAATTGTTATAGACAAAGACTTTGTTTAATTCACGTCTAAATGAGGAAACGTACACGTATCTTGATGGACAAAAATAAATGAGGAGTCTAAAGTCTCCAATGACCTCTTAAATCTCGACTAATGTTAAACTCTCATATTCACTGATTCAATATAATACAGCATATCCAACATCTATATACAATATTATATATACATATATCTACATTCATATTCATTATATGTAAAAGACATGACAGCAAACTTGTTCATCAACGGCCAAGAAAAGATCACATTTTACAGCGTCATGTCTGGCGATATCAACATAATACTGTGCTACTATTATATTTTATTTAACTTTTCTCAAAATTATAAAAATTTTCTAATATAACAATTGGTAAATTTTTAAAAGCTCTCATGAAATAATTTTTCTCGACAATTTAATTTTCTGTAAAAAGAATTCTTGCCAATTTTATCCTATTACATTTATTATACCAAAAATTAACTGATAAAATTTGAGAAAAATTTCTTATAATAATTTTTATACCGAAAAAATTTTTGATAATATGCATAATATTGAATATATAGATAAATATGACTTTAGTTTATGTAATAATATTTATAATTGGGCCGACCTCGATAAAAAAGTGTGTCGCACTTAGATTTTATCTCAAGTACAATCATAGAAGGAAAGGATTGTGTATATAAATATATATATGCTAATAAAGAGTTGTAAGTCAATAGACAAAGAGAAATTTTTAAATTTAGGTTAACTAAACTCTTATTAATTCTTATTCCACTTTATTACACTCGTTTAGCGATCATATATTACATTTGGTTGCATCATGAAAATCATTGAGTTGAAAAAGTTAAGTAATCGATATTTAAATTAATTGAATAAAAACTAAACGGCTTTTATTATAAGTTCAAATAGAAAAATAATAATAATACAAATAAAATTAAAACAGTCGTTGAGATGTTTAACTCAAGGCTGGCTAATTTATTTGAGGTTTTGCCTTCCCTTGTGTGTAATATTGCATTATTTATAGTTATTATAGTGAATCTGATATGATATGACGCTCAGCTGAGATGCGAAGCTTAGCATGGAATTTACGCAACAGATCAAGAGATTATTCAATAAATTTATTTCGTTTAGTTAGCGGGACTCTTATTAGATGTGGGTTATAGGTTATCAATTAACGCACGTGTCAATGTCAGTTGTATGCGGTAATGTGCAATTTTTATGTACATCAATCACGAGGCTTAATTATACAATTATTCATTTTTTTATAATTGATGGATTTAGAGAAAAAAATTTTTAATAATTTTATTTCTGTATTATTCATTGAAATACTAATTTTAAAAAAATTTATAAGCAGTTCTTGTGAAAGTTTTAGGAATTTTATTAATTAAAAAAAAAAGTTCATAGCCGAGGATCGAACTCCGGACATGTTTTTTTATTTCTTTTACTTAAAATTCATGTTTTTTACTGAAAAAACTTCTTAAAAAAATTTTTTTGCAGAAATTTTTCACGTAAAATCAATAAATTTGAAATATATGAAATTTGATGATAAAAAAAAATAATTTATTTCTTAAAAAAAAAAAAAAAAAAAACTCACCAAGATGCGATGATGATTGAGGGGAATCTGTAACAGTGTTAAAAAAATCCTAACTTTAATAAAACATAAAAGAAAACAAAATAATAGGTATTAACAGTGAAATAAAACCCAAAGCAAAATAAAATCCATTGCGCATATAAATATAATAGCCTTAAGTTATAAAGCACAAGTTCAAGGAAAAACTATATTATGTGATCGATCGTGTTATTGTATCTATATTCAGACACCGCACACTTTTTGTAAACTTTATTTATAGCGAGACGAATAAATTATTTATTCGTAAAGAGTCAACTGTCCGGGAAAAACGGATTAGGTCTGGCCGTATATAAAAATATCTAATCAGATCTTTAAATTGTCTCTATCTGACGAGATCTGGCAAGATGTAACTCAAAAAATAATCTGATTAGACCTGACCAGATTTGGTCAGATCTTTAAATTATCTCTATCTGGCAAGACATGGCCAAAACTTAAACAAAATTTATTAAGGAATAAAAAGTAATGAATATATTTCTCAATAAATAAATGGTAAGAATTAAAGACCCATTGTTATTCAGCCTTTAGCATTTACTACAATAAATGTATAACTACATAATCAGATCTGATCGAATCTGATGCTGTTGACAGCTCCGATATAGTTATATCTGGCCAGATCTGATGATCTTTTCATGTCTAATGTATTTTTCAACTCAGATATAGTTATATCTGGTTAGGTCTAAACTTTTTTTCCCGGGTGTTACTATTTATGTCGATCAATAATCACACTTACAAGTAATAATAATCAGTAGATTAATATTAGCATTATTACAAGTAAAAGCCAGACATCAGAGTTCTAGAAACCATTAAGCTAAATGTGTATTTTCATACTTATTTATAAATAAACAATAAAAGCAATTTATTAATTAAATGAAATTTAATTTAGAAAAATTAGTTCGTGCGTCACAAGGGCTTGCACGTTGACTTGTAAATGCTAATGACTATTTTTGAATTCGACCTACATTGAGTTTATATTTGAATAAGACGTACGACGTACATCAACCATTAACTTCTATTAAATGTAATAATATTTGTTTACTTGTTTATTAATAGAAGATAAATTAGTATTGATAAGGAAGTAAGTAAATTTGGTCAGCGAAAATTTTAAAAATTGATTAAGATCTTGCTAATATTAATATCATTTTTTTTTTAATTTGCAAGGTCTAATTTATTAATAAGTTATAAAAGCTCGAAACGTTTATGTTGTTCTATTTTAGTAAGTAGAAAAGAGTAGATAAAAATAATTTAGTTAAAGTTATAAATAATTATTGGAGGTCTTAAGATTTATGTGATTTGAATGTGGCCTCTCAAAGTCATCAAGAATAATGACGCAAGTTACTGATCAGTAATATCCAATTGACTTGTTTATTTCTTTAATATTTATATTCTGTCTAATACTGGATCTACTGGAATTATTTGTTATCTAATGTTTGTTTTATGTATTTAATATCATAATCATCGACTTGTTAAAAAAAAAAAATAATAATAATAAACTGCGGCCTTTTTCGTTAGAATTAAAGAGCAAGCGCACGACGCGAAATTTGAATTTCTAGTATGAAATTTATGATAACGGATAATAAATTATATTTCATACATATATAAGTATCAAACGGAGGAAAACAATATTGCTATAGTTTTTTTAAATTTAATTATCAAAATTAAATTTTAGATTTTATCAATTATTGGCACGCGATGCAATTTAAAATTTTGTGTTGATGAATAATTAATTTGAATAATATTATTAGCGTTTTTTTAATTAAGATAATTGCGTTACGATTTATGTAGAGCATTGAAAATTACCACATACGAAGACGTTGGGAAATGTTTACCAGTTTTCGCGAGATGATAATGGACACACCGTCGACTTGAGTTTATAACTTGTTAACACTGAAAAAATACTTTATCGTGACCTGCGCTATCATACTTGGAATTATTTTATGTTTCATTAACTTATGTGAACATGGAATTTTTATTTTATTATCTATATTAATAATAGTTTTTTAAGCTGATAATGCAGTTGTTGAAAATTATTTTAAAATTATTTTTTGACTTTTTAAAAGTTTTATTTTAAGAATCGTCCCGGAAAAATTTATATCAAGTTTGAATGAAAAAACAATTTTTATTGAATTAAGAATCAAAATTTTTTATTAAAAAAAATGCCTACAAAGATAATCATTTCTATTTGAAGTAAAAATAAAAGCCGAGAGCTTTTATCTTTAATTAAAACAAAATTTCTTGGTAAAAAAAAATTTTTACTCTTAAAAATGATTTTATTTTTATTTTGGAATATATTTTCTTAATTAAAACTTATATTTCCTTGTAGCCTTGCAATAAATATTCTCTTTCTCAAGAATCGATTATTCAAATTGACCATCTAAAAATAATAATCCGCAGTCATTAAATAAAAAATATTATTATACATAGTCAGTAAAAGAGAAAAAAAAATCAACCAACGACGCCATTATTCCGCATAAAATAAATAATAGCAACAATGACGTATACGGAAAATTAGTCAACTTGGATTTGTCATCGCTCATCGCTCTGGAATAAAGTGGTCAATTAACGAGTTGAATCGGATTATCCCGCTTTACATACCTATTTAAAATGCACAGTTGAAATTATACTTTCAATTCATTACTCATCTTCATATTTGTTCGGCTAATCGAATTCGTTGAATAAAATAATTTAATTAACGAATTATTTAGAACAGAGCGATTTTGTCCGTTCTAGAAATCAATTAGTCGTTAATTTTTAGAAAAAATATTATTTTGTAAATAGTAATAATTTTGAATTTGTAAACTTAAAAATATTATTATTATTAGTATAAGATACATTTTATCGGTTAAGAAGCAATTATTGAGCTACACGTTAGTGCACGTGTCTTGTATTTATCTAGTCGTGACTTAAACTTGTATTAATGTCGATAATGCAATCAACTGCTGACGTATTCCCTTTATGTACATATTCGAGCGTGTACATTATATAGATACATACATGTTGTCAATAAATATAAAACTTTAACCATCTCTGATTAAAAAAAAGAATTCAAACCGATTGACAATGTTAATTTTCCATAAGATAAAGAATTCAAAAGTATTTAAAGTATTCAGAAGTATTGGAAAGAATTCAAATTTCGTTATTTCCAATACTTTTTAATTCATTTTTTTAATCAGGGATATTATGTTTTACCGAACAATTACATAGTTAATAATAACGATCCGCGTGAACAAAATTTAATAGATTTTACTATCAAAATTTTTTGTAGCTGATTAAATAAATACACATATGACATATGACTTATTGTAATTGAAATATGTATAAATGTATGTTTTTTTTTTTTTTTTTTTCTTTAAATTTGTTTGTTACTGAAAAATTTTTCTCTATTTAATTTAATCGGTGATTATTTTTCACAATATCGTATTATTCACGTATCATATGTAATAATACTCGGTAAGTTGATAGAAACTATAATCACGTATTTATGTTGACGTAAGAGCATGATATGCTCGTGGTAAAACATGTTACAAGGTGTAATTAAACAGTGGAAGGTTAATGTTTTATTTCTATTATTAATATTATTATTATTTTTATTTTGTTAAAATCAATTAGAGTATAGTAATAAAAAAAATATAATTTTTATGACGTTGATATAGTTATAAAAAAAGTTTTTAAACTTTTTGGTGATAATTCATTTGTTCTGTTGTAATTTGTAATGACATTTTTGCTTTTAAATTTGAAGAGAAAAATTTCAGATTTCACATCAGAATTTTTAGACAATTTTTGGCTAAAAGTTTTGAATTAATTTGCGTCTCATAATTATTAAAATATGATTTTTGGAAGGAAATACATTAAAAATTTATCATTTTTAAAAGCCAGGATTTTTTTTCGGAAAAAAATTTTTCAATAAATTTTATATAAAATATGCGAGCAGATTTTAAATAAATACTTTTGGTTAAAAAAAAAAAAAAAAAAAAAAATTAAAAAGAAAATTTTATCTATTGTTAAAAATGTTAATTAAAAAGATAATAAAGATATTGAATTTACGAATGTCATTAAAGCCCTTAATTTAATTTTAAAATTTTAAGACATCTAGTTTTGTAGACTTGTTCAATTTTAACTTCTCCAAAATTATAAAAAATTCATGGAAGCTTTGCTGTTATTATTTTTTCTACCACATTTATTTCATTTGACAGCTAGTGACTTTTTAAGCCAGTGAAACGCATAAGCCATATGGATTCAATCGAGTGAGTTGTCAAAATTGCTCTACAAACAAGAAAATTTCATCATCTGTTCAAAATCGTATTTTTAGACTTGAAAATTGAGGAGCAGTCAACAATCTTATTTTCTTAATTTTGTTTTTAATTTTTCTCCAGTTTTTAAAATTGAGAATTTTTTCAAAAGTTCTATTCTTCAAGTCAACGAGTCATTGCAACTTTCTGGATAAAAAATTGTAGCGACGCAATAAACAAAAAAAAAAAGCAATAAATTGATGAAACAAATGAAACATTCGAGAAATAAATTTTTCAGATTGACCACTCGATTTGTTGCTCGGTCAAGGTTTATGGTCGATCGAGTTCAGCCTTCTCCATTGAACTTGGCCAAAAAGTTGAAAAGTACAATTGAAAGAAGAATAATAATAATGACAGTGAAAAATCCTAAGTTTTATCATGAACATGAAAATCAATGATAAAAAAAATCAGATTTGCTTTTTTTTAACGTTTTTTCCTGACCGCTAATGTTGAGTTTCAATGCCGCTGTAGAAAAACGTGATAAAAAAATGCATCGTGGCGCTGACACGTTACATACTATTTTGATTGTGTGTATAAATATTGTTAAAAGCTTAACTATGAGAACTAACACTGGCAAGTCGGGTGATAAAAAAACACACGCAGTGATCACGTTAATTCAATTATTCACGAAATGCCCGCTTAAATAGTATATAATGGTTATAATAATGAAAATAAAAAATTAATGTTAAACTTAGATCAATATTAATGATAGTAATTTTACGTGATCAAATTATCATCTTTTCAAGAGTTCCGGGTATCTACTTCTTCTTAATATTTCGATTTAGAGTGATGTCATTAAAACGAAGAGAATATTCAACGACGACAAATATCTACGACATTGACATTGTCGGCGTCATTGCAAACAGAATAATGAAATTTGTTTTGGATAAATACCAAAAGTATTTAAATCTTTGATTTATAACTGATTTCTATGGTTTATATTTGTGTGCTTTTTTTTTTGTTTGATGTTTAAAATTTTTTCAACAACAATAAAGAGAAAATTGAGAAAATTCCGGTCGGAAAATTAAAAAAAAACTCATTTTCGTGCCTAAATACTACTATCGGGCCAGTAATTTTTTTTTTGTCAAAAATGTAAAGAGAATATTATTCAGGGTCATGAAAAAAATTTTTTAAAGTTTGAGTTCTTAATTAATATTGATTGAAATTTTTATCTTTTTATTCTGAATTCTATTCAAATTTCGTATATTTTTTTTATCCGGATGACTTTTTAGAAAAAAATTTATTTAAATTGTTACAAAAAAATCTAAGAATTTATACGTTCGCATTTTTTTATAAAATTAAGCTGATGTTATAATATTTTTGAATTTTTAAATTCGAACAACCCTCTGTAATAATTCAAAATAACCATGAACTATATTAATTAGTTGTATTTAAAAAAAAAAATAAGTCCTTGAATAAAGTAATCAATCATTGAAAAACAAAACTTTTCAATGAACAAGAATTATTAAGTAATTACAGTTAATTATCATGAAGAAAAATATTTATTTATACCCCGCGTTATTTTAAGTGTTGAGACACGTGAAAATAAATCATTCGGATTTATTGTTTTTTCAAAAAAAAGGAATCACGTGAAAAGAGAATGAGGATTGGATAATAGTTTTTTAAAATTGGCATTACGCCTGGTTAACTATCTATAATATATTGTCTGCGTGGTTGGCATTCGAAACTAACTAAATTGTTGTAATAAAAATATATATGCTGAGGGTTTTCTATTTTTCATTCTGACGCAATTAAATCAAGTACGAGGTGAATTTGTTATCCTGTTGATTTCATGCGTTTTTGTTATTTTTCTGTACAGTATAATTATATAGAGTTTTTGGAAACAGACTAAATATTTTTCCTCAGTAACGAGAAATAAACGTATTTCTAAGTCTAGAACGTAATCTTCTGAACGTGAGATTTCGAAACTCACAGGAAAGTTAGTTTTACAAATAATTAAAAAAATTTTTTTAATTTTCAATTAAAATTTAACATCAAAAAGGTTTTTTTTTTTATAATTAATTTTCAGGAAAAAAATTAAAACAAGGAAAAAAAATAAGAGTGTTATGTGTTCAAAAAGATAATAAGGAAGTCGGCAATAAAAAAAAAACCGCTAAAAATATTGAGGACTTAAATAAATTGAAAGGAGTTGAGAAGAGTTAGAATTATTTTTTTCTCTTTTCATTTTTCTCCCTTTTGGTTAATTTAAATAAAAAGGTAGTATGATTTGGGAGATGAGATTATAATGACGGTTATTCAGTTTTCAGAAAGGACGTTGGCCAGACTCAGACTACACCCATTTGCTGGTATGGGTCAACTTGTTGCTAAGCGGTTCCAGCTTGGAGGCCAACCGTTATAGCTCAGGCAATTTCTCACAGCTGAAATCTCACCACACACATGGTTACGATATTTCAAATGGTAATTTTTTACAAATTCACTCACACAAACTCACTAAGAAAATATTCAACGCCTATTCAAATATCAAATGTTAACTATCAATATATTATATAAACTCACATTAACATTTAAAAATCCGTCATCTTTATTACTACCATCTGAATGATTAAATTCCCAAACCGCCATACTTGAATTTATATTTTAACATCAATCATTAAACAAGATTATTATTATCATCAATAAAAAATTTCTTAAGCAGCTGTGCACTTGATCGTTCAATATAACAAAGGTCAAAAGACAATCGAAAGTGATAGTCTTTAATTATGAATATTTCGACATCAATAGTTTTGATTATATATTTCCAATTATTATGCAATTTAAAGATATAATTGTATGCAATTAAGAAAAAAATTGTCTCAAAAAATTAAAAAAAATATTCGTCGATAAGATAATTCAATTTCTAATTAAAATTATACGGTAGGTATTGTAATTTTACAAGATATGATAACGGCCGATATTGTCACGATTGATAAAGAGAAATTATCACGGCCGGTCAAAACAGCGCCTGCTACGATCTTGGTCGATGTATGATAAAATACGCGCTGAAAGTACATCAGAAATTTGTTTTATCGACTGAGGGGTAGGGACAGAAAATTTCAACTGGGAAAGAGCGACACGTGGTGATTAATAGTCTTGAAAACGAAAATAATTACGAAAAAACTTACCGGTTTTGTTGTCCTGCGCCTTGACTCCATTTTCCACGTCTTCGGCGGCTGTGGAAAATGCTGCTGTAACAAAAATGATAAATTAATATTGTTAATTAATTTTTTGTATTACAATCGGTGAATAAATGAATATGAATATTGATGTGAGTTATACTTAAAATTGCAAGCGAATTTAATGATTTATCATGAATGTCTGAGAAGATTCTGAATGAATTACGTAAGGATGAGATGATAAATAAAGTAGTCGAAAGTATTACGCAGTAACAGGTGAATTTCCATTAATTATCCCTGATAGCCAGCGCTTTCTCAGTAAGTGTTGACTTCCAGCAGTTACGGTTAATTTATACATCAAGTTGGCGGTAATTCTTCTCTCAACAACAGTTGTAAGCAAATTGACGGAAATCTACGGCCGCAACTTGAATACAAGTTAATAATCAAATTTGTAGTTAAATTTCCTTTCAACTTTACTACAATTTGAAGGAAATACTTGTAGAGCAAGTTTTGACGTCTATTTGCAGAGTAGGTTATAGGTAACTAATAGGTAATCGCTCGCTTTGCCAACTCTTTCCGTCAAGTTTGCTTCAAATTGCGGACGTAGATTGACAGTAAGTTATAGGTAAGGTGGCTATCAGGGATAAGTTTGTATCGACAATTATCTGAATAAGCAACTTGAGGAATGAAACTTAATGACACACGGCAAGTTTAAGGTGCGAAGCGCGAAATAGTAGTGAACTGATGAGAAGCTACTTGTACTCTGACGAACTGACGTCTTTTATTATCTCCTATAACCGTAAATCTTAATTGTTTTTTATTTATGCTAATGTGATTTATTACGATGCAAGATTGATAACACGTGTTTTACGTACTTATTAATTTATTTTTTGAATGAATTCATATTTTTTGCGGACCTACCAATTTTAAAAGCGAGTCTGTCTAGATTTGGAAAAACCCATGACCGATTCGTTCTCCTATGAATCTTTTGTGCTAGTTCTGGAGAATGGAATGCGATTTTTGGTCATTAGTCTATTTTTAGCTTTGAAAAAAGCGACCTTCTTTGGTTTTCAAGCAGTCACATTTGAAGTTTTTGTAATCCGTCAGGTCAGAAGCCTCGGAAAAAAATTGTGAACTAGTTTTAATTATTTCATCTTATCTGTAAATCAAAGTTTTTTGAACTCGTGCAATCGCTATTTTTGGCAAGTGATTTCTTTTGTTTTTTTCTTTTTTTGGTTGGAGAAAACGTGTTCAGGAGAATTGTTATCATTAAATCGGATATTTTTAGATCGTAAAAGAGTTAAAAAACAATGTGTGAACTAGTTTACATATTCAGTCTGTCAATCAGAGTTTGATGAACCTGCATAATTTGTCAAATCATGATTTTTTACTATTTTTTTTTTTTTTTTTTTTTTTTTTTTTTTATAAAAAGTTTATAATCTGTCAATTGAGGTATTCCAAAATTTCTTATAAAAGATATAGTAAGTTATTTCAGTGAAAAATTGTAATTGTGATTCAAATTAATATATTATTTGAATAAAAATTTTGAAAAAAACTTTTTTGGCTGTCCTCATTTTTAACGCATTAATAGAAACTTTTTAGCGGCAATTTTTGCAAACAAATTTTGTTCTATATTTTTAACTATTGTGTCAAAACAATAATAAACATTAAATAACTAAATAAAAATATTCCGTGAGTCATTAAAATTGAATATTTACCAGAAATGTTATCTCAACATTAAAATTCATCAATTATTAAATGAGGCGTCATATTTTAAAACGTAAAAATAAATTGCATGAACACATTTAACAACGTAGATAATAGTTGTATTTTTTAAAAGTGAAAAATTACATAATTCTGCGACATTTTATTAAAAACTAATAGCCGTGATTATTCTATTTTTATAATCAGATAATTAACTACAACGACGACGCGGACAACTTGAGCCGAGAATGGATTATTATAATAAAACGGCTGATAAAGACGACCGCAAATAATATACGAAGTAAATAAAAAATAGTTATGAATAACAGAAAGATCCGAGGATGGTTTTATTGACTAATAATGTTAATTACCAGACACAAAGTAAGTGAAACATGGCCAGTAATCGGATTTTGGAGCGCATGTCCGCTGACTCAGATAACAACAATATATCGAGTTAATTTGTAACAATAAATAATTCACGTAAACGCATGATGATTATGATAATCCTTAAAATGAGTGATGTATAAATAAAAATAACCGAGTCATCCATAATTCCTTTTTTAATCCAGCTCAAGGATGAGTGTATCGAAGCGATCTATAAGTTTTTACTTCCAAGACTCAAGATTCCTGAATATCAAATTCAGAGACAATAACAATAACAACAGTCGCAATGGTTAATTATTCTCACAGTGTGAACTATTAGATCACCAGAAAAATGAATTTTTTGTTTGATTTGTATCATTTATTGTAATTAGCTGTTCTATTAATGGGAAATAATTAATTGCGGTTTATTGTTCTTTGTATATATGAACGTTGGTATTTGATTAGCAAGCAAGTTTACATTATTGAATGTTTACATTTTTAATTGTATTATTATATGAAATTGTTGAATGCTATGAGAATTTATGTCGTTTATCGTTATGATTGTAATTGTTAGTAGAATATTTGAATAACAATTTTGAAAAATTTATTCAAACGACTTATTGTATAAAATGTCAAGATGTATTGTTTAAAATTGTTCAGAAGTATCTAATTAATTTTCATTAAAAATTATTAAATTAAATTCGTCATCACCGAAAAAATTAATTTTTGAACTCATTAAAAATTAAATTAAAGTATAAAAAATTAAAATATACTGGCTAGAATAGTTCGAAAATATCTAATTAATTTTTTTTGACCATCTAAAGTATAAAATTAAATTCTATAGTAATTAAAAATCATCAAATAGTTCAAAATTAATTTTGATAAGAAACCTCTCAGTAGTAAATTTTTCCCATACACCCAATCATTTTTAACATGATCAAAATATTCTGAAATATCTTAAATGGGCGTCAAAAATGGTCAAAGGTGTTTATATGCATCTGTTTGTTTCGATCATAACAATATTGAAACATTTATCACCAAAAACCTACGCAAAAAAAAAAAAAAAAAAAAAAAAAGCTACAATCAAATTAATAACTATTATTTACTTATTATGAAATAATTTCGCAATTAATGTTATTCCAATCAGTTTATTGATTAATAACAGTGAATAATAATTCTTAAATTAATGTCAGGCACTTTTGTACGGAGTTTTAAGTGAATAAATAAATTTAAAATGATTATGCTAACATTAATTCATATATCGATATCGAAAATCGATGTTTTCACCTTAGAAATAAATAAATAAATAAATGTCATCTATTCGTCATGTTTGAACATCTATGAACATCTTATGTTCCAGATTATTTATCAGATAAAATGATAAAAAAATAAAAATAATGTATTTTGATTGAACAAAATTCAGCAGACGCAACAGGTCACGTTCATTCTTCGTGATCAAATTACAATAAGTGGATACATACCAATATCTCTATACTCAATCGAGGATTTCAACATATTAGCGTATACACTGGTCACGTTATTGTCTTATAAACCCACGCACACAAGTTTATACCGACAACAACAATAACAGTAACAGAAAAATTTAATTTAAAAATGAAAAGAAAATTTATCTGGTAAAGCGAGATCGTAAGACGCGAATTATTAATCACAAAACAATACACAACATTTTTTTAATTTCCTCTAGATTTTATTCTTCTGACAGCACTGATGGCTATCAATCACTGTGTCATCTCCCGACTTTGATATTTGGAAAAAAATAAAAAAATCTTATTTTTTTATTTAGCGCTGCTGTTTTATTTTTACTATCCCTCATTCCACACGATGAATTTTTATGCTGTTTGTTCTCGAACTTGTTTTATTTTTTCATCTATTTTATTTTATTTTAATGTTATTTGTAATACTGTACGTCTAGCCAAGCAAGTGGATTATCAATCACTGGTAGAAAATGTCCCGTGGCCTTTTATATCAATCGAAGTTTCTGTTTTCCCACCACACTTGTTTTTAAATTTTTTAAGTGTCGCCCACCATGCCCCCGGCAATTTTATGTCAATTAAAGTTTTAAAAAATAATTGAAGATATGTTCGTTCATTAACACACTTCACTTTCTTTTCAGATAACTATTATGTATAATAACAATGAAAAGCTATTTTATAAGTAAGAATTTTTACTCTGAATTTTTATTAATAAATTTTAATTAAAGAAAAAAATTAAGTAAATTTTTTTTCAGAAAAATTTTCTATGAAAATTATTTAAAAAAATAAAAATCAAGAGTAATTTTGTAGAAGACAAAAATCTTGTTTTGACGTACAATACGAGACTGATGATAAAAAAATTATTCAGTAGATTTTATACGCGGTAAATAGAGAGATAGAAGTGAGACAGATTGTAAGATTTGAGATTAGATAATAATAATTTACTAAAGAGGAACGTGATGTCCTTCGGCCAGTCGTTCATCGAGCACTCGCTATCAGGAAAATTTTCAAATTACACGTATAATGTACAAGTTGACTTATATTCGAGTACACAATAAAATACTAATGTTTTATGATACACATCCATATCCATTATATTATCCATATATATTTTTGTGCGCAGATAGACATATTTTATTTACTTTGACATATTATGGTTATCGAGTCGATAGTGAAAATCCGGAAATGAGGAATTATTCTTGGAATAATTTATTTTATAAGAAAAAATGGAATTTATGAATAAATTGTTTGTGTTTTTAATTTTTTAATCAAGTGTCATTGAACTATCGTTACACTCGAATGCATTAATCACTGACATTAATTTTACAATTTTTTGCAATTGAAATTAAATGACGAATATGTAAAAAATTTTTAAATCCATTGAGGAAAATATTTTCAAAGTCTTAAAAAAATTTTTCTTGGACTAAAAACGTTTTTATTCGTGATTAAAACACATTTTTCATAAATTAATAGTATATTTAACTTAACTATTTGAAATTTTTGAATTAAAATATTCCATAACATACTGTAAAAAAATTTGCGGAGTGATTTTTAAAATTAATACAACTTTTAAAAAATTGCATCAATATTTTTTTTCAATTTCTAAAAGTAGTATTTTTTGATAAATTCTCTCTACAACATAAAAATTTATCGATGGTTTTTTTTTTATCTCAAATTTTTCTCGACTAGGTTCTATTACTCACAAGCGCTTTATAAATTTAAGTATTAAAAAGTTAGACTTGAAATTATGTTTAAATACTCACCGCCACAAAACAATGTTTAATTTCTAACAATAAGTAAATCTTAAATTCAAATACTCTAATAATATTTAAATAAGACCCATAAAATATAAAGTTTAAGACAAATTGACTCACCAAGTTCTGGTTTCATAAATACAAACACTTGAAAACATACGAAGATAAAAAAAAAAAAAAAAAAAAAAAATAATTAAAAATAATTTCGATACGTAAATATCATATTGTTCGTCGAAAAACCCGTGAATCACTCAACTACGAAATAAATGGATAGTAAACAAAAACAAATGGAAGAAGCACGATAGAATCCGTTTAGTCACAAATGCTGGTCTTTTTAAAAGTGAACACCCGGGAGCACAAAAGACGAGCGCAACAATTTAAGTACTCATTGAATAAATGCTAATAATTAAATTTAAACGCCTACGTTTTACTACTACACGGATTATTATTGTATATACGATGTAGTAAATTGATGTGGTCCTCAAGTAAAGAAATATTAAGTAAAGGCACAAGGATGATATTTTACGCATCTCATCTTTACATTGTATTATCATGAGTCAGGCTTATATGACTTATTATTTAATACGAGTATATTGAATCGTAAAAAATATTTATGTGGGTTTTTTCTAATTCTTTTATTGATGTCACGGTATTATAAGCGAGATAATTTTATTGTTGTTGTTTTTGTTTGTCGAAAATATTTTTGTAATTTGTTAGATTTTTGATGGATCTCATAAAAAGATACATGGGAGTTAAAATTCTTAGTAAGGCTTTTTATATTGGAAAAACCGAGAAAACTAAATTTTTCTCATTGAAATTTGATGAAGAGTCTTTGAATAATTAATTATCAAAAATTTAATTTCTAACTTGTATTCTATGGTAAATATTAGATGAACAGATTCATTTCGAATAATCTCACTGAACCTACTAAAGATAAGAAAACAAAAAAATTTTATTTAAATAAATCGCTTCGTGTAAATTATGTTGAAATAAAAAAAAATATTCTGACAAAAAGTTTCATTAATATTTTGAAAAAATTTTTATTTACAAAATAGACACGAGCAAAAGTAAGTCAGCAATTTTTTTATAAATAATTTGTTAAAGATAAAAATATTCTATATGTTAATTTCAGTAGCATAAAATTTGACATAATACACAGTTTTAATAAAATTTAATTTAATTCATCGAAAAATAATAATAATAATAAAAAAATTATGCTAAAAAGTTACATGATTATAATTTTCCAATAAAAGCTTATCACAATTGAAAGAATCCATCTCAATTATATACGTAACACACAATCTGTTACACTTGTATTATTTCAAAGAATAATAAATAAATAAATAAAAAAAAAAAAAAAAGTAGTAACGAGTATTATCTGGTAGCATTGGCAAGTGGTCAATCACGAATCGCAATCGATATTGCATTGACTCATGCATGAGCATAATCTCGAGCATTTTTAAAAAATAAAAATATTGTAAGAATAATGACAAGTATCGACAGTAAATAGATCAATACCAAATCCAGGTCACTTAAATATTTAATACATGTCAATAAATATTCGTTTGAAATGTATGATATAAATATGAATATATATATATATATATATATATATATATATATATATATATATATATATATATATATATATAAATAAATTCCACAAGTATCTCACTTATGAGATACTTGTGGAACTTCAGAAATGGAAACTTAATTTTTGGAGTGAATAGCAATTTTCAACCGAGACGCAGCTCCAACTTTTTTTTGGGCTAACGATACGGTAAAATGATGTTATCACTTTTTTGTAGAGAATAATTTTTCCCATAAATCCCACCGATTTAGTAGATGAAATTAAGATACTTGTTGAACGTCAGAACACTTAGTAAGATTTTCTACATAACACTCCGTAGGACAATCATCAAGACAACTTGCATGACAATAGGCAGGAGAACCAGCAATACTAATTTTAAGACCATAATTGTATTACTCGAGTAAGCCCGAGGAAATGCGCGAAATAATTTTATTTTCTCTAATAAAAATATTAAAGTTTTTATTTATTCGAAACAAAAGAAATAACATCTTATATTATTTTTAAAATAAATAAGTCAATAATATCATTCGTTATGAAGTTCGCTTGGTAAATTTTATTGTACTTTTTTCTTTCTTTAAATCTGTAACGAGCTCTCTGATTGGTCTATTTCAATCCTCAATAACTCCCAAAATATTGAGAATTTCGAAAAATTTTATTCTTGCAATTGTGCTTAAAATCGCCTCTTCTATCCAAATTTTTTTGGTCGGACACTAATTCTGACTCACTCTATATATATAAGCAATTAGTAACGTATCATCATTTTCATTATTGTTCTTATATATATATACTTAATATTGTAATTGCAAATTAATTATTAATCGTATAAATAGTACAAGGGCGGTCATGCCATTGTTGTGATGTTATTTTAAATATTTGATTTATTGTATTAAACACCTGGTAGTACTAATAAAATGACAATGTCCAGTCATATTTCTTACATTGTCCCCTAAGTGTAATTGTCGTGATTGGTAATTAATTTTATATTTATTGCTCTAGACAGAGGAAATTTTTTTCAGTCAATTTGATGGAAGGTAAGCATTTTACTTTATTTTTTTTTTGTTTTCATTTTTTTATGAACTATTCTATTATATTGGACTTAAAGGTCACGAACTCGCGGTCGAGGACTCGCGGGAGACGGAAATTATTTTTATAAAATGTTGGCATGACTCCCAGTGTATAGAAGTAGTCGAATGTTTATATTTATATTTGCATTTGTTAGTAATTGTTATTGACGGAGCGGACAGGAGGTTCGTTGTATAGCATGTATTTTTATTGTGCGGTTAGACTTGACTACTTGCGTCGGGAAATAAAGATATACCAGACAACATGACGGCAGTGATTAGTGTCTTGTACTGCACGGAGCTTTGTACTTAAACAAGGTCAAGTCAAGGATTTCTTGTTAGTACACGCGGTAAAATATAATATAATTATTACAAAAAAAAAAAAAATAGATAAATAAAATTAATAAATTATCTGTTGTATTGTTAACAATTGTTGAGTTTAATTAAAAAAAATTTTATAGCTTCATTTTACTTCCTATTGATTTTATTTATTTTTTAGATCGACTGATAAGTTTATGTTGACGTAAATCGGAAATAATTACATTTTTAAAGGAGAATTATAATTTTATTTATTTTTTATTTCTTCTTGTTAATGATAAATTTTAAATAGAACTTCAAATAAACTGTGATAAAAATAATTAGACATTCAATTACTGCGTGATCACGCTAGAATAGTGATAATAAATTTAAGTGCCAGATTGCTTTGGATAATTAAATAATAATATCCAAATATTTGAAAATTTTATGCTTGTAGGTAAAAAATTAAACAGAAATAATTTTATAGTTATTGTTATTATAAGGCAATAATTTATATGTTTATCTTTGTGATATTTATTTCAACTTATGAATTATGAATTAAAATTTTTCTATTACACAATGATGAAATTACGCAAATAACGTTAATTTGAAAATTATTAAAAAATATTTAAATGTTTATTTCATAAGTCTTTATTTCTACATATGTTACATGCATTTTAGATTATAAAAATTTATAACTGTTTTTATTGCAATTTATTATTATTGTTATTAATATTATTAATATTGTTATAACTCGTAGAAAATCCTTCTGAAATGGCTGAATACGACCTTATCTGATCATATCAGGCTATGTATCTGGATAAAACAAAATTTATTACAATTTGTCAAGATTTCATTTTTTTCTAGAAATATCTATGTTAATTACCATGTGTTATTATTCAAATATAGGTGTAGGAGTTAATTAAACTAACACTCAATTTCAAATAGACTCTTTGGATGAGTAAATTAAAAATTTATATTTTAAAACTTAATCTCTCAAAATTAAGCTTCTTGTAAGGAAACGATTCAGCAACCATGCGCCGTCTATCGAAAACTTTCAACACTAAATTTGGTAAAAAAATTATATATGATCATATCAGTCTGTATAAAGTAATGCCAGGAAATTTTTTCGCGGATAATATTATTATTATTATTATTATTATTATTATTATTATTATTATTATTATTGTTATTAATAATAATATTTTAAAAAAATGACATTTACTTTTCATAATTCTATCTATGTCACTTTAGTTAAATAATTTTCAACCATTTAGATAAAGCTTAAATAATTATCGTCAGAATTGACACACACAATTAATACTTTATAGCAGCATTATTTTTTCCTTATCAAGCAAGAGGATAATAAAATTGAAGAAACTATAAATACTACTTAAAGTATTCTAATTTCATTAAATATTAAATTAACAAAGCAAAATAGCACCTATATAAACTTCTAATACAAGAATAACTCTAATATATTTACAACTCCATCAATAAAACAATTATTTACCCAGTTTAGCGAAAGGTGTGTCGCGATAATTGTTGATAACAATGAGTGCATTGTGTTATCATGTTATAAAAACAAAGATTTTTACTAGCAGACATCTTCAGGGGAGCCGATATAAATTATTGTTTACATTTTGCGTCAATAAATTTTTACAAGTACGATAAAGTCACCGCTAGAAATCATCCAGTAGGTGTATGATTTTATACATTATTATTCTCATATGTAAATATAAGTTCATATGTATGTACGTAATCTTAATTTTTTTATGTTGAGTAACAAAAGATGAATATCATAGTGATAAAAATATCAAATATATATAAGAAGTCTATAGACTTCTTTCGCATCCTTTATTCTTATCGTCAGATAAATATATGACTTTTAATATTTTATGGACTTCCCCTTTATAAATTAAAAAATATTTTATCACAAACTTCTTCATTCATTTAAATAAAACCTGATTTGAATATTAAAAAAAAATATATAAAGAATTTTAAAAAATATTAATGATTTAAAAAAAAAATTAAAGAAAAAAAAACAAAATTTGTAAATATTTACTCAAATATTTAAAAATAAAAAAATTCTTGACATTCTAGAAACAAAACTTTTTACAATGAAATATTAATTATCTGAAATATTCGATAACAAAATATTTATTTACTATATATTTATTCAAGTGGAATTATGAGATAAAATTGAGTGCCAAAAAGAGTTATTATCATTATTACTATTGATTTAAAATAAAAATCGATATAATAAAACATTAAAAAAATGGAATTATTGTTGTATCACTTGTAAGCAATAATTTAAAAATTTTTTTCTGCGTGAAAGTGAGGAGTTGCCGATGAAAAACTCAACACATATATATGGATGTTATATTAAATACACAGTAGTATTATATATGCTTATACGCGTATAATCATCCTGTCATTCACGTAACGGGCGAGTACTCGCCAAAGACCTTTCGATAAAATAGGAAGCAAGGTAACACGTGCTAATCTTTATACTACTCAATTAAAATTTCTATGCAACACGGATACGTATAGCATCCAACATTAATTAATTATTAAACCAACATTCTTTTAAGTTATTATTGTTGTTATTATGATTATTTATTTTAATAATTTATTACTACTTTATCCGCTCGTTTAATATGATAATGTGTATCATTATTTATCATTATTTATCATTTGTTAATTTCATGTGCAATCTTCTTTCAATTATTTATTCATAAACAAAGAAGATGATTTTTCACTTTTCTTAAAATTTAATTATCGATTTGTTCAGTGGTCATTTATGCTGACTAAAGTTTCGGATTTGATTATACTATCTGTACCAATATACTACAAATTTTTCATTAAGTTTCATTTTTAAATATTTTTATAGATTTCTTGTCAGTAATATTTTACATAATTCAATATTAAGTTCTTCATACTTTATAATTGAAATTTAATCACGCAAACGCAAAGATTAAATCCTAACATCAAGATGGCGGCAATGAGCGCGTGAAATGAATTTTTCCATAATAAATTTTTTCATTGATTTCTAACATTTTTTTACTTGTTTATTTCCCCGAAATAGGTCGAAAAAGTTATTTTTTCAAAATGATGACGTTCATAATTTTTTATCGGAGAGTGAATATTTTAATTAACACATTAAACTTGTTTGTAGTATGTTTCCACACAAAGAATTTTAATTTAAATTGATATATAAGTAGATAGACTTACAGATTCACCCACTAAAGAGTACTTTACTAGATTTATTTGAAAGTAAATTGATAAATTAATACAAATGATGGAAGAAAATTAATTATCGAAGAATTATTATTTAAAATACTTATTAACTCTTGAATATTTTTATCGGGAGAAAGTACTTATCATCATAGATTTATCGCACGGAAATATAAAATTTCCTATATTAATATAGACACCTACTTGAGATAAATTATGAAATTGATGCAGTTATAACATTCAATTTAATGTATAATATTAATATGTAATGTGTTATATATATTTGAATAGAAGGAAATTTTTTAACTTTTTACCGGAGTGTTATATTGTTTTTTATTTATTATTATTTTTTTTTAAATTAATATTATGTTGTTGTGCATAATTTTTTTCAATAAGTGTTTTATTATTTTCGAATTGAGTGTAAGAAAGCAAGTCACGTGTTTTACTTTCACTGACAACTGATACGTGTAAAGAGAAGAATTGTAAGTTAAACATATTTGTTAATTGTTCTTCAAACAGAGAAGAAAATTTTTAATTGATTTGAAAAAAAACTCAGAAGAATAATTATAAATTTCAAATTATTACTGTAGGTTTAAAAGTTTTCTATTATATTTTTTTGATAAATTTAGAATGAAGAAAAATTAATTAAAACAAAAAAAAAGGATTAAATTCCTGGAGCATATTATTTCGACTAAATTTCGTTTAATAAGAAAGTATCTTTCTTCCTCTAGCAATTTTTTCGCACACAGATAAAAATTAAAACATATATGTTATGGTAGTGGAAATTCCCATTAACGAATAAATAAACCAGTTCTGATCGATAGATGCCGCGGAGGATCGATCGAACGATCCATTGGCTTTTAATGGTCTACAGAATGCAATCGATGTTCTGCTCATGGGATCGTTTAGTGAGAAAACTATCATCAAGATAACAACAACAACAATAACAATAATGATAATAAAAATAAAACTAAAAAAAAAATTAACGATTATGATCAATAGACTAAGCGAGATCGCGATTATGTCGAATACGGTCTCAACCTCAATAGCTCGGTATTTGTAGAACATACTTCCTTTATAATTTAAGCTTCTTGTGGGTAATATTACGTAATCATAAGTCGCGAGAATTTATAAATCTATTGTTTTGAATTGAGATGTTTTAGAAGATTTTTTTCTGAATTACTTTTCAGCTAGGATTGTTTGAATATAAGTGAAAAATACAATTTTAAAGACTATCGCGGCCATAAATCTCAATTGTTACTGTTACGCTACGTAAAAATTATAAATATCGTTGAAAGACACGTTGTTTCCGTTATAGGATTCGTTAAAATTACTCAGTTCCTGGTGCCATCAACTCTGCAATCAAAAGTATGTAAGAGTACTGCTGTAATTTATTTCTATTTTTACATAAAAAAAAAGGTTTTTTTTTTTAAGTTAGTCGGTGGTTTCTTTTAGGGAAAAAATTGAAAATTTATTTGAATAGAAATATTATCGTTCCCCACAAGGAATCGAACTTTGATCCTTTCTCTGTTACAAGTAATTAGTTATCACTTTATAGTTTTGCATTGTAATTTATTGAGCGAGAAAACAAATAAAGTTATCAGCATTGCCGTACAATCAATTTAGCGACTTACTGATAAGAGATTTTGTCTGAGCTTTTTACCAGGTGAGATTAACTCTGTTAAAAAATAAATCCCGCGATTTATTGCTCTAAATATTGTAGCAAGTGATGAGTGATAAGACTGTTTTAAGTTTTAGAGTAAATAAATCATCAGATCGTCATTATCACGTAATAGATCACTTGTACTGAGTGTGGAGCAGGAAACATACCAGTTTAGTGTAATGTATGTATCTCGTATTACATTAACTAGTGTAATAAAAAAGATAAAGAAAAATAATACCATCATGCATATCTTTTTATAGATATATATTATACTAGCTGACCCGGTGAACTTCGTATCACCTACAAAAATTTTTTTTTTTTACAAATTTTGATTTGTGATTTTTAACCTGTAAACTCTAATTTATTTTCGTCAACAATTAACACTGGTCGTATTGTAGACGGTTAAGTTGGTATTAAGTTATTAAATGAAACTTGTTGGTCATTTTAATATGTTTTATGTGTTTTATTTATATAATAAATGTATAACAAATTATAGAGCCTTTGGCGCGTAACCAAACGATCCGGGTTCGATTCCCGGTCTGGGCTGTCCGAATTACTTTTTCAGTTACCGAAAATTCCTACTGAGTAAAGGTCCTCCCCTTCCCCTTTATCCTTTATTTCCTCCAGTTCCCAAAAATTTGTCTTTAATGACAAATTTAGCTATTATATATGGCTTTTATATATATATATATATATATATATATATATATATATATATATATATATAAAGATACCCAAAGTATACTTGTACGTATCTTCCTGCATATTGGACAATTTTGTATACTCTTGTAACCTTGAGGCTCAAGCGTAACAATAGCGATTTCGATACAAAATTAACAATTTTTTATTTTTTAAGCTGAAATTTTTTTCAATTCCAAAATTCCAAAATTTTTTTTTTCTAAACCATCCCTGAACTATAACGAACAAAACAAAAAAAAATTTTGAAAATCGGTCCAGCCGTTTTTGAGTTTTAACGAGACTAACGCACAGCAATTGATTTTTATATATATAGATTTATATTCGAATAAATTCATAAACGAATGCGACAGTTGAATTATTATCATGCTTTATTTATATTTTTGTCCGGTACGAGACACATTAATCAATCCAATTGTAAATATGTTCTTTAAATTATTTTTTTTATTCGCGGACACTGCTGCAAAATAATTACGTGTCATTTTGTAATTATGCTTATTATGTATTAAGTGTGCGGAGTTTTTTATTAAAAAATATCTGATTGATTTAATCGGTAATAAATTTTTATTTTTGAAATATAAAATTGTGAGATCAATAACGATTTTTGAATAATCAGTTAATTTTAACAATTTTTAAAATAATAAATTTTATATTTGATGGAAAATTTAGGTCAATGTTGACTCAATAATTTTTTCAGTTTTACAATATTGAATAATTGTATAATATTGTATAATTAATTAAAAGAATATTAGAAATTCAATTTAAGGCTTTTTTTGTGTTGCAATTGACATTTTAAAGGTACTAAATATTTTCTAGTCATTTTCGAAAATTTTATTATAATGTTAACAAGAATCTATGTTGAAATTTAAGATTTATGGTCTTGCATTGTTAAAAAACAACGCAACTTTTGAATAAACAGTTTTTAATACTTTTAGGGCTTCAAGAAGAAAAATTTTACCCCCTTAAACTTGTCGAAATTTTTCTTTCAAAACTGATTTAATTATAATTATTTTCAAACAACAAGTAGTCTTTAAAAAAATTTTTAAATCAAAATTGACAATAATTTTTTTAATTTTAAAGGAAAATAATAGATACAAATTTTTATATTGAGGTTTGATGACTTAGAGTGAAAACTAAAAGCGGAAATGGCCGTGAGAAATTAACAGACGCATCACCGAGCATAACGGCCTTGAACTTGTATGCGGTTATTACGACAAGTAAAGAAATCGCTCCAGTCTCTACAGTATATTAACTCCAACACCTAGCCGGGCGAAATCGACAGTTACTGTTTGTTTATTTAATTACGATCGTGATTACTGATTCTGACTTTTATTGTATAGTTAAATTATTTGGTCAAGACTCATTACCCGCTAGTACCCAATGATTTGGGTTAAGGATACACTTTTTCTCACTGGAAAAATAATTAATATTTTAATTTTTATTTTCAAAAAGTTATTTATGAAAAATAAATAATTTCATTGACCCTCGATGTTTGATGTGAAATAATCATTTTGCTGATAGAGTTATTAAATTTGGTTATTAAATATTTTTGTGTTAGGTAAGAACATTTGTGCATACAGTTAAATAATACATTATACATGTACATATATTGTGTATAATAATCACAATAACAACCGATTATAATTGTAAATTATCTTTTTTATGAATAAGTATTAAGTGTTACACGAAATTATTAAAGTTTAATACAATGTTTGAGAATTCTTGTCAGTCTTTGTTAAATAGAAAAAAAAAAAAAAAATAAGTATCAATACTTTAATAAATTCCAGACAAAGCATCTAATTTAATGACAGCTCTAATTATTTTATTTAAATTTTCACATAAATATATTTAATAAAAGATACGTTCTTATCTTCAAGTAATGATTTATATATATTTTTTAAAACTGAAAAATAAAAACATTCTTTTGTAATTATCTTTTATGATTATCGCTATTTTTTATTAATTATTGAAAGAAAAATTAAAATTTTAATCATCATCCTTAAGATTTTATTGAATTTTAATCTATCTTTATTTTATCAATAAAACGCAGCTACTTTGACAAAATTTAGACAAGAGTTTCAAAATTAATTAAAAATTTGAAGAACGGAATTTTCCACAATAATAAAACGAATTAATGTAAATGTTTATAGCTCGAGATAAGCCTATTAGTTATTGTGAGTGAGAATATTAATATTATATTTATTAATTATTATGTATGTATATGCGACTCATTGGAATATTCCGAGATAAACGAACGTACAGGTGAGTAGAGTAGAGGTGAATCACCGTATTTTGTTGCAGTGACATAACGCGAAAACATCGCACAGCTTGCGTATCATTTACTCAATTTCAATAATAAGAGCAATCAGCGAACCAGTTAATCGGCTTTTTTTAATTACTTATGATGCATTCAAACGATGAGCCGATTTTTATTACTAATCTGCCCACGGTATTTCATTACTGACTCCATAAAAATTAATTTCAATTGATATAAAATTTTTTTTTGTATTAAAAAATTGTAACTACTAGAAAATCTTTATGACTAGAAAAAAATTTTTATTATTTTCGAAAATAAAGCAATGACGACGATGATGATAAAAAATGTGAACCTGAGGTTTTTAAACTAAAGTCATTTAAAAGAATGCTCAATGGTAGACGTATAATTTGTCGATCATTTTTATGCTCTTGTATTACCACTACACTCTTTTTTTCGTACTGCGCCTGAATTGCAGGTTTAGAAACTGAACCAAACCGCAAAACACTTAAATATCTGTTAGCAATCATTTTTTTCGACCTCAGTAATTTTTAAAAAATTTTCTCAAAATTAATTTTCATTTTTTATTTTTTCATATTATTTTGCAATTTGTAAGAACCTCCGGGTGAAACAATTATACATTTTTTCACCATCATAATTTCTTACGAATTTTAATTATTTTTTCTAAAAAATCAAATATATAAATTACAATTTTTCGAGTCAAAAAAATTTTTAAAAATTATTATTTAAATTTACGGATTTATCCAAATTTCTGAAAATTTGATTTCACAATTTTCAAGAACTGATTTAACAAATTTCAATTTATTTCACAATTTTATTTTATTTCTTTAAAATATTTTCTATAATAAATCTTCAACATTTTTGTTAAAAAATCACCCTAAATTTTAATAATATATAAAAAAAAAATCAGCCCAACAATAAACCGCAAACTTCTGTTTTTAATAAAATTTTTTATCTTAATTTTACGATCCTCGATAAATTTATGATAATAACCTCGTATAAATCTATTTATTAAACAGATCACCCTGAATTTAAAAAAATTTTCTTTAGATTGAGATCAAGGCTGATCCTTATAAATTTTACCCGACCCCCTCAATTAAAGCGAACATAACATAGCATAAAATATCAAACATAAAATCTTTAAAAAAAACTCACAATTAGAATCGACGACGTAGCGATCTTTGGGATCCATGCCTATATCTCTAACAGTAACATCGCCAAGACTCATATTATATCTTCTCTATGTAATTAAGCATCAGAATATTCTTTCTGTTCGACATGTAATGTGTGTAATAACTAATAACATTCATAAACATAAATTAATTAATAACACAAAACACAAGATATTTATTTGCACTCCACTTATGCGATTAAATTTTTTTAATATATGTTATATAACATTTTTTGTTTCGGAAATTAGCGATCACATAAATTTATTAAAAGAAAAAAAAATCTATATAAATGTATCAACATCAAATATCAATAAATCACGTATCAGTGACTAGTAAATATTAATTGCCATTTTTCGCTGATAAAATCAATGAAGAATTAGTTTATATTTTATTATGTTGTTTTATTGTATTGTAAGATCACTTGCTTTAATAAAAGTAACCACCACAGTTCATACACGAGTATTAATATAAAGAGTTAGAGTCTGATTGACGGCACTAGTTTATAGATATAAATAGTGGGAGGTAAATAAATATGTTGCCTTTATACGAATGAAGAGATTATAATTTAAGAATCAACAAAATCGAAACCAATTTATTGTTTCATTTTATTATCGATCATCATAAATCGTAATGTACACTAGAGGAATTTATTTGTTATCATCTTTCAAGGTTAATACTCATCTTAAGATTATTATTTTCTTACAAGAAAAAAAAATTCACTTTTAATATTTTATTATTATTTAAAAAAACATTTTTTTATCACCGAGAAAAGAACTTTTAGAAGTTATTTATTATTAAAAATACTCGAGAATTTTTCTCGAAACATTTAATGAATTTCGGGGGAGGAAAGCTGGATATTGAAAGACTAGTCATTGTATTAAAACACTTCAGATTCACTTTAGACTGGAGTTCAGAGTCTAGAATTGCAGGGATATTACGATATATACAATGAGATGTAGAAGTAATATGGGTGCTGATGGTGATTGGATGTTGATGTGGAAGAAGAACACGCGATGCACGTATGTCGAGGCTGAAGCCGCGAGTATGATTGAGTGAGTTGAGGTAAGCGGGGCATCGCGATACATGTTGTTCTCGCTGACGGGGGCCAAGACTGTTGTGACGAAGACAGGTGTTTCTGGAGGTGGAAGCGCACGCGGTCTCACAGGAGGGGGCTTGATAATGAAAATTATTAGTAAGAAGAGCTTGGAGTATTTGTGTTTGTGTGGTGTAGTGCGAGCTGGTAAGAGTTCAAGATTGTTTTTTTGGTGGTAAAAATTTTAGATGAGTTTGGGGTCAAATTTTGATGAAATTTTAAGATAAAAGGATGGACAGTATAAAATTCATATGAAGAATGGAAGACATAGCAAAATTTATAAGAATAAAATTTTACTATGATCGTTGAAAAAAAAATTAAAATTTCAATTACTGTCCATAAATTTTTATCGAATTTTAATCTATTTTTAATGAAATTATAAACAAAAAATTTTTTTTGACAAGAAAAATTCTTTTATACCAACCAGGATTCGATCCTAAGTCCTTCGCGTTCAAGTTTTAGCTCATTTTCTCCCCACTACGCTTCAAATATTGATTGTAAATGATTAATAGAATTAATAAATGAAATACCAAAAAAATTTTTTTTCAAGTCAACGCTATTCTAAAAAACATACTATAAATTTGTATTCAATGTAATTAAATTGATATAACGATCTGTAAAGTATAAATAAAACTTCTATTTTTATAAAGTTAGCTATCAGAGTAATAAAAATAAGTTATATAGAATGAGGAGTTGACGAGACATTTTTTATTTTCTTGATAATTAAATGCCAACAAAGATTTATGTCAATCTGACAAGGTCAACATATCTTACCTTTAACCTTTTAGTGCTAGGGATAAAACGAAGATAAAGATACAGAGAAAGAACAAAAGATAATAAAGAATAATAAAAATAAAACAACCCTAAGTGGATAAGGTATTAGACTGATAATATAGAAGTACGTCGATAAATGGGAGCGTCTTTGTACACGGTAAATATCATCCCTTTGTCAATAATTTATTTTATTTCGTTTGTCAAGGTACTAAAAGTATGAGATAATAATTTATTCAAATATTGTAATGAATTATAGTTGATTAAAAATAAATATTATGCTAAATAAAATTTTTGACCGATAGATCTGTACTCAATGAACGCCGTTTGGTATCGGAGATACGGAACTACGAATTTATCATTGTTTGGTTGCTCAGTCGGCAGAACGTACAATACATGAGAAAAATATTAGATAAATAATTAAATCCCTGAGATTTTTAATAACGCTGCGCACACACAAATTCGAGGACAGCCGACAATGCGAGGCATTGCACGGTTTATTGCTTGTGTTAATAAATAAAAAGCTCACGAGCATCAGGAAGGCTAATGTATTATCATATTTACACACTTATTTTGGTGTGATTTAAATATATAAATATATAATACATGTATAATACGTAGAACGGAGTAATGACTAATTAGTTCCAAAAGTTGTTGACAAAAAAATTGTTTTTTCTTTGGTCATCTGATGGATTCGGATAAAAATATAACTAGATGACGTATTTTTCCGTGCAAGCGCTAATAACGAATCAAACAGATTTCAATATTTATGTTTGTTTTTAAATGTGAGGATATTTATCACAATGATGTTAAACAATTTCACGGCTAATTTTTGAGATAAAAAATAGTAATGACCGATTATTTACGTCGCGTTTTTTTTTTAAATATTTACCGACCTTGCGTCAAATATTGATGAGTCTCAGAGCATAATGAATACTTTTTTTGTATAGAAACTTCAATTACTTTACTAATGACAGAGCAAACGATTAATTTTTTATTGAAAGAAAAAATTCTTGAGAAATTTCAAAAAGTAGAATTTTTTTATATTTAGTAAATTTAATTTAGGATTAGAGAAATTTCTCCTTAATAATTAACAAATATAATTATAAAAAATAAATTTTTGTTGATTATTACACCCGGTTAATTTTATAATAATTTTAATCATTGTTCAAAAATTGTTAGCGAAAGTATGGCACGCCGTTTTACTTTTTAAACTCATAATAAAATAGTTGTCATAATAATTCATCAAAAAGACCAATTCCATAATAATTATAACAATTCCATGACAAATCGTACCGAGATATTATAACATCGTATTATTTTACTTTATTAAATATTGTGCGTAAGTAAAATATTTATAAACTATGTATACATATTGAAAATTGTGTGCATTTTTATTCTTTAACATATAATTAGTTATTTCATAAGAAAAGAAATAATTATTTTGATTTATGTGTAATATATACGTTGAGTATTTATTTAGAATGTACAATTTCCAATAGGCGAATATTATTGATGCTGCATCGAATTTTATTTTTGTTTGTAGGAAGTGAAATAATATGACGATTTTATAATTTCAAGTATCGTCCAATAATAACTAAATAAGTCCGCCTCGCACTTTTCGATTTCCCATAAGAATAACACAGGAAAAAAATTTTTTTTTGTTCTGATTTTTGTAACTAATGAACCATCAACTGCTCTGCACTTTCCATCCGATATTTTTGTAGAGAATTGAACGCTCTACAAAAAAGATCTGAAATCATTTTTTCATTAATCAACTCATTCAAAAGTTATTCAAGGTCAAAGTTAAATTCATTACCAATTGTGTGTGTGTGTGTGTGTGTGTGACGATGTGACTCGTTTATAACTTTTGAACGACTGAACCGATTGGAACGTACGAAGCGGCGTTCTAAAGAGTTCCCTCAAACTTAGATTTCCTGAGAATTTGAACCGATTCAGACCGATGGATTTTGAGAAATTTTGAAAAATCCCAAAAAAATAAGAAAAAAATCATTTTTGAAAGTGGTTTTTGGGAATATCTTTCAAATGGCTCGATCGATCAACTTCAAAAACTAATCCGCCCTTAAGCTTGAAAACCACGTCGATTGCCGCTAATCCAGTCAAAATCAGTAGATTCGTTCGAAAGATATCGTGCAGGAAAGAAAACCCAAAAAAGTGTTTTTTCGGAATTACTCCGAAATTTCTGGTTTGATCAATACAAACTTAAAGATTCTTTATGAGGCTTAAAGAAATGCGTTGAATGCCGCCAACCGCAAGAAAATCAGTTCATTCATTCAAAAGTTATTTCGGTTTGAAAACTCAATAAATAGTGTTTTATCAAACTTCTATTAGACTTTTGAGCTCGAAGAGCTCAAAAACATAGAAAAGTTATCTATTTGAGCTCGGAGAGCTCAAAACAACACATAAACTGTATTTTTAAGCTTGAAGAGTTCAAAAACGGCCTCCCTGTTTAAAAACTCTTATAGGATCCCATCAAAAGCGACAAAAGCCACTTAGAAACCAATAGAATGTATTGGTTTCTAAGTGGCTTTTGTCGCTTTTGATGGGATCCTATGGGAGTTTTTCAACAGGGCTAAGTGTAATTTTAAGCGTCCAGGTATGGAATTAGCGGAAAGTTGCAGGGATGGCCTTCAAGGTCAACTGTTTTCCTAATTCTTTTTTGAATTTTTTTGTTTTTTGAGATTTCTCAAAATCTACTGGTTCGAATCGGTCCAAGTTTTATTCAAAATCTAAGTTTGGTCAAGCCCTTTCGAACGGCACCAACCGCGATAAAATCGGCCGAGCCGTTCAAAATTTATGAGAGCTTTACATACGGCCATCACCGCGGAAACATTCGGAGGGCTTCCTAGAATAGAACCTCAAAACGTCAACATCCATTGATTTTCGAAAAACGGGGTGAAATCAATAACTTTACAACTTTTGAAAATTTTCAATATTCTTAGCTGAAAGTTAAAAAAATTTGCGGGCGGGGAGGGTCCAGCATGAATGCGAGCTAGTGTATATGCAATTTTTCTTGATTAATTTTTAACGAACAATAAATTTAAGTTGAGATAAAATGTTATCAATATTAACCAGCGAATCATTTATTAAAATACATTTATTGATATATTTTAAATTTAAACTAATAAACAAATCTTGTGTGACAATAAACAGCCCACCAATCCACGAGGTGTCGTCGTTATAACGCATCTAGTAACTTTGCTGAGTATTGGTAAATTGCACCGTGTAAAAAGGCCTATTACCATAACCTGGTTTGAGTAGTTAAATTTTTTAACGTCAGGTGGCAAGTACATCACCGCCATGAGAATAAATGACCTTTGGCTACAATGGTTTACACCAACGCCTTGTACCTTATTTTTCTTTAATAAAAAAAAAAAATAAATAAATGACCTGATTTGAGTAGTACTGTTTTCGACCACGAGGTGGTGTCTTGAAATTTACATTTGCCAATAACACTACTTTTGAATGAGACGATAAAATCGCGCGATTTTGTATTGGCTGCACTGATGTTTTAAGCATCTAGTGATAATTTTAATTCATCCTGTGAATTAAAATTATCAATATTGATAATTTTAATTGCTAACTTACAGATCGACTTAATTATTGTGTAATATTTTTTGATAGTTTAAATAAAATTCAATTGATTTCCATGATTTACTATTCTGTTGTTTTGCTTACATAAATTTCCAATGATAAAGTATTTTTTCCGTCATCGCACTAATTATTGTGAAATTTTTAATTTATAAATTTCTGGAGCCCTTATCAATAAGAATAATTAATATAACTGAAAGCATATGAACTAAAAACATTACTGCAAAAATAACTGTACAAGTTATTTATTACATCAATCATAATTCTGGTATGTAATTATTTGGATAGAGAATTATTGAATAATAATATTAAAATGCTCCATATACATGTAAACATAATCTCAAAATTGATAATTATCATTATCAACAAAATATCAATTAATCAATTAAAATTTAAATGATAAAAAATTACATGAAAATAGGATAACTTGTCATCTAATAGTGATTCTTTTGAGACTTTAATGATCAAAGTTACTTTTTTTGATACAATACAAAATTGAAACATAAGTTTAATAAATTTATATCATATTCAATGATGATTAATATTTGTATATTATATTTTTAGGGACTGAATTAATTTTATCAGCTTAGTGAAAATTTAGCTTCAATAAAATTTAGAAAATTTTTCATAGAACATATTTAATATTAAATAATAAAAATGTGTTTGTTTTTTTGTACCATAATTTCTAAGATGACGAAAAATTTTTATCTATACTCAACAACGTAAACAAAATTTACTATTATATGTATGACATCGGCAAATATGCCTCCAGCTAAAAATTCCAAATAAAAATTGATTTCTGCCTTACAAACATGTCAGAAAAATTGTAAAAAATAATATCTTGAAAAATGAAAAATGCTCCAAAATCCTATGTTTCTATATGCTGATGGAATTAACATTATCAAAAGTGAAATAAAAATAGATTTCAAAAAAATAATCTCAAATAAAAATTATGTCAAACATAATTCAAAAACAGTAAAAATATTAATTATAATTTAAACCTTAGGTAAAAAATCTTAAGCTTTAAAAAGTAAAACGGCGTGCCATATGAAAGTGAAAATAATTTTTTTGATGCAAAAACATCAAGCTAATAAATCCGACATTATATGTTTTGAAAACATAAAAATAAATAAAAGTCCTCAGAGCACTTTTCGTCGCATAATAAACTGACAGTTTTACGACTACGGATTCAATTGTAAGGTCAAGTGTAGTTATTATATTTTCATTCATGATCTTACCGTGGCAAACTATTTATTAACTTAATAAAAAAATTCCGAGGTTTATTTATTAGTGTGTAAAATAGAAAATCAGCAATTAGAATTTACATACCCTAGATCCTGTTATTGACAAAATATCCTGGATGATTAATGTCAGTTATTTTAATGACATATTTTAATTGGAAGTTAATAAATTGTCAGTACTTGTGAATAAATTCAATTTAAAAACACGGAAATGGGTTTGATATTTCGGTCGACGTAAATGTACATCATCATTTGTGTTGTTTTTTATAAAAGGTTAAATATTTGCTGATAACGATAATTTTTTAATAAAATATGGTAGTACTGACGATCCAAATACTGAGTTGTACAAGGTCACAAGACAGGCAGCAGATCGACTTTTATTTAAAATGCGCATAAAGTTAAATGTTATAAATATAAAAAAAGATTACGGCTCTTGCAACGGTTAAGACACACCTCTCATTGAACTGAGGCGTGACTACATAACGTCATTTAATTTAATTATTAATTTATTGATATAATTGTAACTAAGTAGCCGGTAATAGTTATAATGATTTATCTTTTATTCTAATTGTATCTTAGAAGTTTGAAGTAGGCGTTTATCGCGAAAAATTGGAGCAAAAGGGAGAAATTTAATTTCAAATGGAAGGATTGGTCAAAATTAAGCAATAATCCTCACGAAAAAATATAAATATTTAACATATAGGCAAACATATAAAAAATTTATTTTCACATTTATATTTACACCGATAAAAACATTCATTTAATTCAAGAGAAAATATTTCCAATTAAAAACATTATTTTTATCATCTTTAATTGAACAGAAAAATTTTTAAACAAAAAATTCTAAATTAATTTTTTTATCAACATATTTTATATGGATTTTTGCCAAATCTTTATATGAACAATTTTTTAAATGCATCACAGGAAAATAATACTCATTTTTGCATTCATAAGTCAGACAAAACAACTATTACTACTATGTATTAATTAACAAATATTTATTCAGCATCAGAAGAAAATTTTCAAAAGCTTAAGCGGCTCCGATAAAAAAAATGTTTGATTTTAATTTAAAAATTAAAAATAAAAAAAAATTCAATTTTCGAAAACTTTAGAAGTTTTTTTAAATGTTAAGCGTGTCTCAAAAAATTTCTATTGAACTGATCTTTAAAGAGATTTCTCAAAACATGATAAACTAACTCGTCAGCTTTAATTGACTTTCAGTAGTCATTTTTGTTCTTTCAAAAGTATAACTTCCACACATATGATGCATTCAATAAATTGTTCACCAATTTTTTCGAAGAAAATACATATAAAACAGATGTATAAATGTGTCGAATAACTTTTTCATATGTTTTCATAAGCGCGTTAAATATACATACATTTTCGATCTCAAGAAAATTATCGAAGGTGTCCTATTATCGCGGTAATAATTGTTGCTGAAGTTTCAGTTTCATCAAGTGTGCCAAGTTTTATGTTATGCTCGTTATCTTTGACCAATACTGATGCATTCGCGATAATTCATCAGGCTGTGGCCTTTACCGTGACTTAGTAATGAAAAGAGTCATTTAAATCCTTGAGTGCTCATTTTATTTTAGCGGATGAAGTTGATCGAATGAATGATTTTTAAAAAAGGAGAAAGTCATAAATTTGCTGCTAAATAATAAATTGTCGATATCCGGCAGCCTGTACAATAAAAAAAAACAAATAAACAAAAAGTAAGCAAATAAAATACAATGCAATGTTGATAATAATGATGTAGCATAAAATTTGTTCATTAAAATGAAATGAATAACATTAAAAAATGTTAGATAATGAGTTTATATTTAAACAATAACTAGATGGATTATGCATGAAAATCTCTGACCATAAATTCCAGAAAAGACAACGGTAATAGATATATATAAACGGAGAGACATATTTATATACATATAGATATATACAAGTGAACGCAGGAACCGAGCAAGGACATATTCAATTCACTGTATTTTTTTTTTTTTATATAAGTTATGCTTAATAATACTCATGTTCATACAATACGGATTTAAAATCGTAAATCATTTAACAATTTCAAAAATTACTCTACGCTTAAATATTTTCCGTCATTAAAAATCTAGATCATTATTGTTTAGTACCGTCATTATTTTTAATGTTCAGAGTAAAATTAGAAAATATTTAAGCATTTTTTTTTTATAATCATCATTATTACTAAATTGCAGTAACCAAGAGACTACTAAGAATTACGAATTATGAATAATGAAACTTTGTCAATGATTTTTCGATATTTTTAATCATAATATATATAGTTTAGGTCATTTATTTTTAAAATAGTTTTAATAATATTGCTAGTACAGAATCAATTACCAATAATTTGATAAAAAATGTGACAGAAAAAACTTATAAAACTAATAAACTATTCAAAACTCCTCCAAAAAATTGACTGTCACCAAAAAATATATAAAATCGTAAAAAAGCATAAATTCATCTTAAGACTTCTGATAATACCAAATTTAACTTAAAAAATTTCTTCTAAAACAATACACATAAACGAAAACGTTTTATCTAGCTTGAAATTCTAATTTATTTATGTCTACTCCGAAAACTTATTATAATAAATGAACTATCACTGAAAACCATATGAAATCTTGAAAAGGCACAAATTCAGGTCAAGACCTTTTCAATGATACTAAATTTAAAAAAAAAAAAAAAAAAAAAAAAAAAAAAAGTCATCTTCATATCAATCCACAAAATTTTCCTAATTTTCTTAATTATTATTATCATTTCAGCAAATAAAATTTAATTGAATAGAAATTACATCACATTGAATACAAAAAAAAATTGCATGCAAAACATGAAAATGTATTTCATTAAAATTATGCGGAAAAATTGCAAAGATATTTTACTCGGTAAGCTCCGACTCTTATAAACTTATCCACTCTAATCATGTATATATATATATATATATATATATATATATATATATATATATATATATATATATATATATACACATCTTAATAACATAATGTGTATCTGAAAATAAAATATAAATCACAAGTTATTTGTTATTTTACACGCGCACCTCTCACGTCTGAACACGGTCATGTCAGGGCCGGTTGTTCATTTTTGCATAAATATTTCTCGATAAAATTATCATAATAATTGAAAAAAATTAGGATCTCGAATATAATTACAATATACTAAGCCTTTCTCTAAATAATATTTTTAAAATAAAATTCTAACTAAAAAAATGTCTAGACTCATCTGGAAAACTGAAAAAATTACTTATAAATTTAAATGAAAGATCCTGGTACGCAATAATTAATTGTTAATAAATAACTAGTAATTAATAAATTATAAATGAAAAAAAGGAAAAAACGAGCAAGCGTGAGCAGCAGCCGTTATTTATAAATAAATGCATGTTTGAAGTTTGAATGTTAATTAAAAATAGTATAGGTCGCAAGGACGCGTGACAAATTTAAATCACGAGGGATAAATAATAACTCATCATTAGTTATTATTATTATTATTATTTAATGTAATGAATGAATTATTGTGATCAAGATTCAATGTGACGTTTGCTCCCGTGATTCGATCTGTGAACATGTGACTGCGTGAGCTTTATTAGACGTTGTGCCTGCAATTGCCGGCGAATACACGGTGGCTATTTAAGCTCTCTATTAATAAATTTTATTTAACGTGGCTGCTTTAATTACTTTATTTAAAATTATTACAATGATGAACTCTAGAGTGATTTTTTGAATGAATTGTGAAATTTACTGGGTAAAAGATTTTGGTTTTGAACTTTGGAAGTTTGAAATAAATCACCCGGTATAGTTCTCTCTGGTTAAGAAGCAAATTGGAGTTATTGTTGCTGGAGGGTGCGAAATCACGTGAAGGTTATCGAGTTTTATTAGTCATTTAAGGTTCTTTTTTCTACATAAATTTACAGTTGGATTATTATTGTTTTAGTATTGATTTAGGGGTTATATTTATTGATATTTTTGAGTTACAAGATTGTAAACAATGATAAAAAAATTAACTTAAACCAAAATTTAGTAAATTTTATGAGCAACCGGCTTAAAAATATAATACTGTGTTATTTGAATGAATATTTAACAAAAAAAATTCCTTGTTAAAGAACTAATTTTTTTGATTCAAGAAAATCATCTTTTAGAAAATGCAAATTTTTTTGGTCAAATTAAATTTTAAGCAAGCAAATAAAATATCTTCTTGCTTCAAAACAACGTCGGTTTTCAAAAAAATTTTTTTTATTCATATATAAACCATTTTTCAGTATATAGGTTACTTATAGCTAATTTTTCAGACTTGAGAACACTATTGAGTTCACTAGCGAATCAAACGATCAATAGAAAAAAAACATAGATATATGAAATGGTAAACAATGCAATTAGCATTACTATTCATTACACACCATGATGATGCATAATGAATTCGAAAGACAAATAGCATTAATAAATTCAACGATATTTTTAAAAATTTAACCGGCACGTGATTAAACCGACGAGGTCGTGGTTAATAACACTTACTAACAAATATAAACAGGTAATAGCAGGTAGGTGTAGGTACAGGTACTATGCAAACAGTACTATTGTACAAACATAGATAATCTTACGGAAGAAAATGACTCGAAAAAAAATATAATGATGTCGTAATTAACTGTGGCTTATACTGCTAATGTGATGCGAGGCTACGGAAATAAGACTCGGAATAATTATGCGACTATTTGTCTCACGTTTCCGTATCCGAGTCGGCATATCATTATTGTTATAATTATTATTACCATTACATTACTACATCACTATAATTATTGAATTATTGCATTAATAAAATCAACATCTCGAATCATTCAATTAGACCACACCCCACTACAGTAATATTAACATCTCTATTACAATAATTCATTTTCATTATAGCAAAATTATATTATAAATCATAATTTATTTAATTTTTAATTTACTTTTTTTGTTGTAGTAATATAATAATAAATGTAATTTACAATATGCTAAGTGCAGAACAGAATTTAAAATCAACAGCGCACAATAATTTATCAAGGCGTTGGCTCACCCGATCACGCTAAAATAATCATCAGTGTCTCTGTTGTTAAAACTTCCATACAAGACTTTTACAATCAAGAGAAAGTAAATTTTGCGATTAAATAACCTCCGAATGGAAGATTTCGTTTTTATTTATATTATTACGTGTCATCGAACTCATTTATATATATAATATATATATTTTTTACACAAATTTATACATCAAATTTTTTATTATTTTATATTATAATATTTATGTGAGTTTTTTTGATTGAAGATTAAATTATTTAATGAGTATTTTAAAGATAACTTGAAACTTCAATATTAAAAAAATTACCAATGACTTATTTTTTATGTGTTTTTAAATATGACAAAATAATCAAATCATTTTGAAGTTTGAAAGTCATTTTATCTGAACTTTGAAGAATATGAAAGGAATTGTGTTTTTTTTACAGAATGACAGCTAAGTAAAATTTTTGTCGAACTACTCTAACGCAGGGTCCAAAAGTGCTACACTAGTCATTCTTTTTCTATTGATTTTATTTATTTTATTTAATACTATTTTTAGTATAATAATAACAAAAAAGAAAAAAGATAGAAAAATAAGAAAAATTCTTTTGAAAAATAGCGACAAAGTAAACTAGCATAAAAAATAAAAAATGATTGACAAGTCAGGTAATAAATTCACCTTGATAATACTGTCGACAGAAGACTGCGAATTTTAATTACTTCGAATACTATGTTAATACTTCCGCTTTCGACTAACAAGTTGCAAATATGAGAGTATTGAAGAGTATCAAAAATAAAACTACATAAATAAAATTGAAATACCAATCCTGTCTGCTGCGGTAATAAATCAAATGAAACTGTTTCGATGATTTATAAATACAAATATTATTTATTGTTCATTATTATTTGTCATTATATATTATATCACATTTAATCAATCATAGTTCCAAGATACAGGGTCGCGTAAATTATTTAACCAGGGTCAATCCAGTTTAAATTGTTTGACTTGAATTTATACTGATAAACTACTTAATACTCAGCCTTCGTCGGCAAACAGTTACTTAATCTAATTTCAATTTATCAACAATTGTATCCACTTTGAAATATACTCTTTTATTTATTATTATCTCATTCATTGTACAGATTTTAATTTAGAAAATTAGAATTCTCTATTGACCATTGTGGATAAAAAATAAAATTTATTATTAATGATGATGACTAAAAATATATTTAATTTCAAAGATTAAATTGTTGTAAAAATATTTTTTTTGATTCTTTTTTTTTTTTTTTTTTTTTTTTTTTTTACTCGTGTTGAAGTCAATAAGGAAAAATCACGCAATCCTGCAACCTTTTAATATTTCATATTTTTATTAAGTGAATTTTTTTTTTAATGTAACATTTTTCTTCAAGAATTTTTATCTTATAGTGAATTTTTTTATTACAGTGTAAAGTCTTCTATTTTGTTTTTTTTTTTTTTTTTTTTTTTGACTAAAAAATAATTTTCAAATAAACATCTTAAAAAATATTTATTATTATTATAAAATAAATTATTCTTTGCTCAAGATAGTACTCTGACTCAGGTTCATTAATAAAACTTATTATGATCATCACTACATATTTAATAGTCTGAATTCCAAATACTTTTTTGTAAATCGTGATTATCCGAGTCATTTTCAGTGTATAATCATTGGGAATCCCGAGCTTCAAGCTAATTGAATTAATAAATAATTATAAAATAAATAAAAATAATAAATGTTGTTTTTAAGTTAAACAAAATTAAAAAAAGCTGTAAGTGTGAAAATATTAACTACATTTTATGCTTTAAATTAAATATTACTCGTTAACCCAGTTGACAGGGTAATAAGACCGGTGTCTCTTATTTTATATACATGTAAGTATCAGGATATTTTTTATAGCCTCGTTTACCATGACACATGGAAATATACTGACCGGAAGAAATTGCCACTGTCACACTGACATTATTAACATTTTATTGTGTTGCTCATTATGCTGATTATTTTTTACTTACAAACCTTTTTTTAAATTTATTTTTATTTTGTATCATGATAAATTTGTTAAGACAGCTATGACCTTTCAGAGTGACACGTGCTGATTTTAAAAAAGATTTAAAATAAAAAATATTCAAAATAAAAAATAAAAAAGATTTATTTTATCGTGGAATTATTTGCGGTGGTATCTAAAGATATTTATATTTTTAATTCTGTTGGATCCAAAAAAAGAATCGTATCTATGCCAAGGATTCAAGTCTTAATGATTCTTGGGTTTAGATTATTGTTATTATCACAATTAAATTTTAAATATATACATACATTTTTTTAAATTAATTAATCAATTAAAAATAATGATAAAAATTAATCTTAAACGGTGGATTTTAGTTTTTAAATTTTAGTAAAGAATTTAAAAAATGCAAATTCGTCTATTTGAGGAAGCACATAGGCTGTTAATATTTACGAAGATTTATATTTGCAGATAAATGATTAAGAATTTGCTTAATGACTGTAAATATTAATTTTTTGTTCGAGAATGCTAATTTTATTGCTTTAAACAATTTTTTCTCTTTGGGTCCAGTTCAAAATTCTGAACATAAGGATCGGTTTCATGTTTGGTTGAATTTATTTATCCTCAATTTTACAACACTTAAAGAAATTAATAACAATAATAATTTCTATAAAAAAAAAAAAAGAAAACCATACTTCTGATATAACTCATTAGACATCCGACCCGACATAAATAAATTTTTGAAAGGCAGTGTTGAAATGAATAACGAGTTTTTTTTTTATTCCTCAGAAGAGAGTATATTAACTTTGTAAATCGATTAAATTATTTTTCTACTGCCTATAACTTAAAAATTTGATTTTTAGAAAGGAGGAGAAACTTGAAAACGGATAAAATGGTATAATAATGACAAATAATAAATAATAATTTAAATTTAAATACTAAATGTCATTAAAAGTTCAACGAAAAGACGCCCGTTATGAAAAACACGCCCGGGGCACTGGAAGGGAAAAGCCGATTGAATAATCAGTAATCACACGATATCTCGGTGATCGTGTTCCCTGGATATGAACACCGAAAAAGCATTCCGGTCTCCATAAATAAATATTTTATTAATTTAAACAATCAGCGATTCAGGTCGCTATATGAGCTTACCAGCCACTATATAATATGGACTTTTTAGGCTAGCTGAGTTTATGCAATTGATTTGTTAACTTTTCGGTCAATGACTTGACGTGGAAAAAAACAATAATTTATTACTAATTTTAATTAATGTTAATAACAAATATGGTGTAATAATAACATTTAGAAAACTGGTGATCAGTGAGGAAACAAATGTCGTGTAATTGCCGATTCCTAATTCATACGAAAGTCAAGATACTCATTAATACGGGATTTATATCTAAAATAATAAATTAAAAAAAACCGGCTTATAAATCTTCATATTTAATCCCTCTGTCATATATATACGAGCGTGGTAATATTATGATTATAATCGTAATTATATTATACATGTACATCATGAATAAAATTTAAATACACTTACTACAATAAAGACTGGATGAAATAAGTTGAGAAAATTAAATAAGGAATGAATCGATACATAATCTTCAATCATTAAATCGATTCAAATATTATAATGGCCTTGTAAATCTCTTGTCCTCGGGCATCTCGTATACTTATATGTAAGTAATATCACTACAAATATATTACTTTTATACATGTGTAACGATGCATGTTAATATTAATATCGGTTTCTTTCAGACTGAAAAGAGGTAAATGTACGCGCCGGGTTCAGCAATGAGATTTATTTGATGAAAAAATAATTTTTTTGAAAAAAAAAAAAAAATTCTGAAAAATTTTCAACCAGAATTTGCGTCAATCAACTAATTTTTATAAAATCAAAATTTATTTTTTAAATTAATTGTAATTAATAAAGTTAACAAGTCATAGGTCTTTAATGATAAACTATGCCGAAGGCGAAAGTCACAAGACTTTTGCGAGATTCTAATCGAGTAATGTTAATAAAAGTATAAGTAATTATTTTTCATTAACTGGAAGATTGAATGATAATTTGGTACAGTCATTTTTATAAAATTGATAACTGTGCCAAGTGTTAAATTAAAAGGTAATTGTACTCTACTGCAATGTCAGCAATAAGTTTTCCTTATTCTGTCCTGATTATCATTGCTACTTCGTTGTACAAGAAGCAAATAAAAAAATTCCATCGACAAAGTGTATTTAATATTTCACATTTAATTTATAATTTATTTTAAATTATAAGCCAGTTTTTAATTTAATATTTTAATCACACCATTGATCGTATTAGCCTAAATGAATTTCAATGCCATTAATAAATATATTTTTCGAAACGAGTTAATTGCATTTAGAATAAAATTTAATCTAGGAAAAATTAAAAAATATTGTTTTCACAATATCTAGATAATAACGTATGTCATTTAATCTGAATTCGCGATCAGCAAGATCTCGATACACCTAACCGATTAAATAAAAAAGTGTATATGGAAATAAGCAGTCAGATATGAAAGATACACACCGTCGATGTAAAGACCCAAATGATTTATTGGCTATTGATTGTTAAGTAAGTTTTGTTAACACATACCAGCAATTATAAATTTAAAATATCAAAGAATAAATAAAAATGTATGGATACACAGAAAAATGTCTTTGTTTTTTGCTCATTTCATTAGTAAATAATGATTAATTGCAGCATTAAACTGTCAATTAAATAGAATAATTGTATTGTTTTTTTTTTTTTTTTTTTTTAAAGTAAGTAATATCTAGATTAATGGGGGTATTTTCGCGATTTACTTTTTACGATATTGTTTACATTTGTTTTTTTAGTGTATAAAAATTTATATGTGTTTGTATACTTGTTTTGTATGTATATGAAAATTGTTTTAAATATGACATGGATATATGCAGCCACGTGAACTGGAACGTAACGAGTTTACTCAGCTTCAACCGATTGGCATTTAACATGCGTGATATTACGCAATATTGTTTTATACTATACTGGCTTAAGGGATTAATTAATTCTTATTATTATATTTATTTTAATTATTTAAAAGGGTCATTATGTTTATCTAATATAAACTCATTTTTTTTTCATTATTAATAATAATAAAAATAATAAAAATTTTAGACATATTATTATTATTAAAAAAGAAAAAATTTACCCTTATGATTATATTTAAATAAATATACATTACATTAATTATCAGGAATTAGATAAATTATTAATTAACTAATAAATTAATGAACCAGTACTCTATCATAATATATTATTGTTCGTATGTATTTGACGTATAATTTTATCGATTATTTAAATATCCGCTTAATTTCAATAAAAAAAATTGAATAATTATTATAAACAATTTTTTTTTAAATATAATTACACTATTATATTCTATATTTACATGTAATGAAGTAATTAATCGATTTTTATGGACTTTTATAACTATAAGAATAAGTATTTTCACAGTGATAATTAATGAGCGTATTTATATTCATAAAAAATGTAAAATTACTCACCATTATCAATCGACGGTTGTTGTAACTGATGTAGATGTGCATAGTAATAATGATGGTGCAAAATGCACTCAAGATCAGTGCAATTTAGCATTTTCCACGACTACGCGTCCTCACCACCTTCGTCTCAAGGACAATAAATGTTATTTCTCTTTCTCTTTAAATTCACTAAACTAAATAATAATAAAAAGCACTTACACAAACACTTGACTAGATTGTCTTAAATTTTATTTTATATTTAATATGAGTAGAAACACGTTTACACGCACCGCACTGCACTGCACTGAGATAAATGTCATTGACTAATTTAAAAATGTCATTTATTTAATTACTCAATATTAATGTCAATTAACCCATTTTTAATAATATTAATTAATTAATATTAACAAGATTCTGATGCGGTTAAAATTTGTTTATTTTAGTACTGAAATATTTAATATGTATTTTAAATTTCCTCATTCAAATTACATATTTTATTGAACTTCCTGTCTTTCTTAGATTTGACCTCTAGTGACTATTTTATTTCCCTTTGAAAATTGACAGTGTTTTATTTAGTTCAAAAGTCATTTACTGACATTTGTCATTCTCATTTTCTTCAATTATCTCATCAACAATTGACGTTGTCTTGTTTAAATAATACACATTATATTTATACTACAAAAGACAAACGAGTAAAAAAAAATTAAATTAATAAATAGAAAAAATAGAACACTAATAAATTAATCAAAAGGGTCGTTGCACGTATTAGGGAAATCTTATTAATAGTGAAATCCATATATTTTATTCGCGTATACACACTCACCCAACTAATGTACATACACAATCTTCTAACTGCTAATCACGCATACTAACACTTTCTAAAGTGTCAATGGTCATTAAACAACAAATAATTTATAACTTATAACTTATCAACAAAACGTTTTCACCTTTACTTTACTTATTTCCGGGTACCGTGAGCTACTAAAATTTTTCCGCGATACTCCACCATACACTGACCATTATTATCATTGTTATTATTATTACCATCAGATTCAAGGTCAAGTTGTTCAATGACGAGATCAAAGCCAAAGTTCGTCGACTTAAATCGAGGACAACTAAGATTTGCAAGGCCGAAAATTGCTCTTTTAATTCATACTCTTTAATTTATCTCTTACATTATCCGGCGCTTCCTCAAAAACTTTCCGGGCACTTTCAAATCTTCCGTCAAATTTCCCGCCAATTTTTTTTTTCACATTTCCGCAAATAAATAAATAAACCGATTAATTGAAACACTTCAATGATAATAATTTAAATAAACAACAAAAATAATAACAAACCTCTTAAAACTTGAAATAAAACTGCTGATTAAAATAATGAATAATTAACACAACACTACACACGTTAATTAATTAAAACCAGTAATTTAAAACTTAAAAAATAATTTTTGACACTAAAAATCAAGAGCATGACAGCTGACACGACACTTGAAAAAAAAAACCGTGATTTCAAAGTTAATACAATTAATTAACTTTAAAATAATTATTAGCTTGTTATAGTTGTTGATTAAAATAAAAAGTGATTTTTCTTTAACGATATGTGACCGCGAGCGGGTTTGTTGAGCGAATGTGTTCTCAACAAGCTGGTCCCCGTTTGATTCAATGCTCTGTGTGTGGGACCGTGTGAGTGTGGGTCACTCAGTCACTTTACTTAAATGTTGGCATGTATTGATGCCGAGTAAAACAGAAGGTAGAGTGGTTGCAATAAAGCCACTTACTTTCCATTCGCTACTATCTGTTAAAAAATTTTTTAATTATTCCATTTAACGATTACTTACAATAACAATTATTATTTCTACCATTTATTGTTATTAATTACTTTTAAATATTTGCAAAAACAAAATTATGGATTTTTAACCCTAATTTAAACCAAATTATCGCAACCTTATCGTTTTTATCAGAAGAAAATTCCTTTTTTGCGTTTTGCAAACTTTTGAATTTGACGCATGCGCACTTTTTTCCCGCGCATGACAATATGGCGACGCAAAAAAAAACCGGTCTCTTTATCAAATGTTTTACGTTTTGTTTACAATATTTACTCATTATTTATGTTAATTTAAAGTTTAAATATTTATTTTGGACGTTTAAAAATATTTAGACTCATTATTTGACCGTTGTTAACGTATTTTTTCCTACTTTCAATACGTTGCGTATTTTACGAATAATATAAGTACTTAATAGATTTAAAATATTTTTTATCATTGTTTTTTAAATGTTTATTACTTATAATTAGATATTTTTTACTACCAGACCTTCATTACGGAGATTTTATAGGAAAAATCATAATTTTGCACGGAGCAATTACAAGACGTCTCGACTGCTGGACCAATGACTGGAAACTGTCATGGCGACCAAGATTATGAAAGAGGGGGAATATTTTGGCGCCAAAAATTTGAAATTTTTTTTAATGCTTTATTTTCAAAAACTATTTAGATTTTCTTATTAAAACTTTATTGTTTAATATTACTGAAATCAAAAAAATTTTTTATTTTATTTAAAAAAACAAATTTGTGGTTTTTTGAAATTTTTTTTAATGAAAAATTTTTTTAAACATTTACAACAAAAAATTACTTGAATACAAATAAATTATTTTTAAATTGTCATAAAAATTGCTTATTTCAATACACCTGAGTTGTTTTATTGAAGTGATTTTTAAAAAATATAAATTTTTTGTATAGTTTATATATTTTTAAAAAAGTAAATTTCCCAAAAATTTATATTAAAAATTGCGCGTATAAAAAATGTATATTATGCTTATATATAAACCTGTATTTTATTACGGACATAAAAAAAAAACTAATTAATCAACAATAAAAAAACTCAACAAAAATAAATCATGAAAATTTATCAATTATCTTTTGAGTATAAAGAGTATGCACGATGAATTAATGATAAATGTGTTTATAAATAAATAATGAATGTATCATTTAATAGTTTTTAAAACTTTCGCTTTCATGACGCGAGACAATTCGAAACTCAATGTGATGTACAAGTATTTTTTATATAGTAATAGAGAAAGACTGAGAGCCCGTGACTTTTAACGATTTAAGCTATCAATGTATATATGTACGGATACATATATACATATTTATAGTCTATTGTATATTTCACTTGAATAATATAATACAAAGTGTCAAGTATTTTCTCGAGTTTCTCAACGGTTAACACACAAGCGATTTAAACTTCAATTTTTTTCCGTTATTCCATTTAAAAAAGATTAATAAGATCGTTTTTACTGATAGTCTATATGGAGGTGTATTTCACTTTGAAATAACCAGGTAGCTTCCTTTCCGATCGGTATTTATTATAAATCGACTTGTTTAGACTCGATGTCGCCGATTCATTTAGTTTATAGTTCTAGTTTTCTCGAATATCGTATCTGGTTCCATTCGTCTGTCCTACATTTTGTATAAGATTTATTTAAGTGACACGATGATACAATTTTATTTACACTTTCTCTGTTAAATTATTTATATTTTTAATTGTACTTTTTTTTTAACCAATCCTTATTCTTTTTAACTAATATAAAGTCATTTTTTTTATTAACAATAAACTAAATTTTTAAGAGATTTTACGCACTTGGATTCAATGTTCAGATTTTTAAAAATTTAATTTTTTAACTTTTAAAAGTCTCTAAGTTTTACACAATTATTTTTTTAACTATATTTTTCAGTAATTGATCCAAAAGTTAATTATTCTGATAAATATTTTATATTTTTGTAAAAAGTTTAAGGCTAAGATTTTCATCAAAAATCGATAACTTTTTTTTTTGTCAAGTCGCCACTTTGTTAAAAAAATAAATATGATAATTAAAAATTAATTTTTATATTTATCAATTTAAGAAATAATTTTTAAAAAAACTCTTTTTTCGGGATTCTAAGTACATATAACTCTTTAACAAATATAAATTAATTTTTTGATTAACAACAGAAAAAATTATATATTTACTAGAGTGATAATTTTTTTTTTTTTTTTTGATCACCCTAATATTCACAATAAATTTTTTTCTTATAAATATATGGAGTAGATAAAAAAAAAAAGTTCACTAAAAAATATAATTATGTCATTAATAGAGGTACACTATCGATTAATTTTATCTTTTCAATAAAACTTAAGAAAGATCGTGTACACAATAATATTACTTAATGACGAAGCTAAGCAATTCAAATAAATAGTACCTTTTATTTTATGTATTGTACTCTACTTATAACTATCACTATATTTATATGAAAGCCTCAATTGAGACCTGAGCGCAAACCAGATTATACCGCCTTTGAAGAACTCAAACCATCTCAATTATTATTATTAAATATTAAATAAAATTTATAAAAGCATTTCTTATTGTATCTAGGTCTACTAGCACTATCCATCGTACCCTCAAGCATAGAAATTATGTAAATTTACGGAATCAACAGAATAACGTTTAGATTTTAACAATGTCACGGAAAAAATTCTATAAATAATGCATACTAAATTTCGTAATGAAAAAAAAAAAAAAAAAATAAATAAATAAAATAAAATGATTACGATGTTGAAACAAAATTACAATATTTTTTTTTTTAATTTCATTGGGGGTCAATAATGCGTAGAGAATGACAATTTATTTTATCCCTGATACTATACTAAGATATATCTATTTGGTATATAGAATTTGAGCTTTGTATTTGCGATGGTAATGTAATGTAACTAATAATGAGGTAAGATACACGTGCCATTAGCTTCCATGCTAGGGTACTTGATAATTTAAAGGTCGACCGTATATTACAGTATACATAGTAATATTACATTAACACATTTATTTTTATTTATAAATGTAGACGCACAGGATAGAAGCACTAAACACAGTAATTCAATAATTGCGATGAGAAGTTAATGCTTGATTACTTTTTTCAAACAAAAAATCACTTTTTTTATTTATAAATTATAAAAAGATTATTAATAATTAATATCAACTTTGTTATAAATATGGAAGCGTTAAAAATTTTTGATTGTTATTTTAAAAATTTTTTTTTGTCATAATTTATTGATTTAAAGAAAAAATCTAAAATTTTTTATGTATGTTAATATCATTAATAATTATTTAATTAATATAATTTTAGATTGTCTTCCGTCGATCAATAATTAATAAAATAAATAAATTTAAATATTAATTGAATCTGAGACATTAGTAGACCGTCGTCTCAACTGATTGCCAGAAGAAACGAATCGATTAACAGATCTAGCTCTTACTTTGGCCCTTTCGGCTTCTCGCGTGATAATAATCTGTTCCGTGAGGTAAGCCTCGCGTTTCGTACGATCACGTAATTCTCTCGGTACCCCAGAGAGACACCATTGCACTATCATAGTGAATATGCCAACGACGCTTTGAAAAATGACTATAAAAATAAACCTCCAGGCCAAAATTTTCCAATAAAGCGTCGGTCGTTTGTAAGGGAGCTCGTGGTGATCTGGAGGATTTCGGTACTCTGCGTAGCGGCAGACGGTGACGTTTCCAAAGGTCGTGTTTTGTGGAGCGTACTCTGGAGGAAAGTCTTTAGTGTCAAAATAGGCCAGACTGTGGTTCAGGAAGCCAACGTCCGTGTGATCAGGACTCACTGAGTGCATATAGACGAGCCGTGGAATAAAATTTGAAGAAAATGCGATAATAAATGCCTGTTGATAAGAAAAAATTAATTTAGTCTTAGTTATTTGCACGAAACAAAATTTTTCTTATTCTCTTAATAATATAGATTAATTGCTTACGTTGGTCGTCACAGAAATGCGAGCCAGAGCGTCCAGAATTTGCTTCCAAATGCCGATATCTCTCGCACGACGTGGAACAGGTCGCCGATAATGTCGCAGAAATTTAGTCGCATCTAATCGCATTTCTAGGACATTATTAGCGAGCGCGAACAAAGGAGCTAGAGGAAACGCGACAACGAAGAGAGTGATGAACCCGAACTGTATCACCATCTCAAGGTACTCATCGTAGAGTCCCCGAGGTCCCCAGTCGACCAGACGAAAGTCTTGGCTCCAACGTGTTCGCGGAACATTTGGATCTTTACGTTTCAGCCCAGTGTGAACGCGGAACAGCGCCCACCATTTTAATATCACTGGCAATACCATTTCTATTATTGTGTAAACTGCTTGTTTACCGACCATTATTATTGCCAACTGAATGCAAAGTTCCATTAGACAGCCTCCTGGTGCGCATTCTTCTTGCCTACAAAAAAGATAATTTTAGATGTTTATTAAAAAGGAACAAAAAATATATTTTGGTTTAAATTATTTTACCTGAAATTAAATATTCTGTTGTATTTTTTTGGATATCCGACTAATTTTCCTTTTAAAAATGCAACATAAAATATCGATGCGTAATAATTTACAAATTGAAATATGTAAATTTTTAATGTTAAACTATCGTCGAATTCCGCTTGAGTTCTTGGCATTTCCATTTCTGTCAAGTAGACTGCGACCCAGTCGTAGAAATAATTCAATATCAAAACACAAACCTAGAAACAATGCAATTAATATATTAATAAATAAATAAAAAGTAGCTATATTTTATAAAAGAGTTAAATGCAGTCAGACTTAAAAAAAAATGATTAAAAATATCAATTTTTTTATTACTCTCACTGCGAGTAACCCCTTACAATAAATAAATAAATAAAAAATACTCACAAGATTCATAGCTGCTGCGCTGACTGGTATTGCAAAATTCTGATACTGGTTGTTATCAAAATCGAGCTCATTAAAAATTTTACTGGAAGCATTAAGGAACATGCGATACAAAACGACCGCAAACACCGCAGCAAGAGCAGTCAGCACCAAAATAATAACAACAGTAAAACTGAGCATCGTTGCCGGGACACGAACTTTCCAAAAGCTTACATGCGGTTCCTTTTCCATGGTGACCGCATTCAACTTCTCTTTGGCTTTGAATATTTTTATCTTGCTCAACATCTTTAGATACTGAGGTCGTGGATGATCTGCTCCTTGGTCCCAACCTACTAGCCCCCAACGGTGGATCAGTTCCTCGGATCTTCGTCGCCACAATTCCAAGTACAGGACAGCCCAAAATGACATGAATGCTCCAAAAATAATCGTCGTTTCATTGTCGAAAAGCAATGTTACTTTCGTAAGAATGCAGGTTGTATTGAGACGCCAGTAGTCGCAATATAAATCGCACTGCGGACACATTATCACATCGTTTGCCCAGGGTGAACATGCGTCTATCGCAGTCTGATTCGACTTTAGAGTTATCAATCCTTGAAAATATATTAACACTCAATTAATTAATTGGAAATGCACATAATACTTTAATAAATAAAAAATTGATAAAAACTTACCATAAAAGAAACATAACAGACCAACGATGCTAGCTGGTATTAACATATATGTGTAAAATCCTAGCCATGCGAAGTATATAGCATATGTTACGCCAAAATATTCCTGTATTGTATCCAGAGGTTGGATTTTTATCCATTTATTTGCTGCTCCCCATTCTTCGTACAGTAAAGCTCGGACAGTCCCTTTTTGTTTGTAAGTTCCCTGGGAATAATTAATATTTTTTAATTAAGTCAATAAAAGTAAGCAGAGTAATTTTTTAATACAATTATTTATAAGAAATGTATTATTGTTTTTCAGCCCACTTTTCGATACTCTAATAAATTGAAACTCGGAAAATAATTAGAAAAAAAAAAAGACTTATTTGATGAATTGTTATTCTGTAATTAAATCTAAATGTAAAAGCAAATCAACAGAACAAGGCAGTAAATAAACAATAAAAATTAAAGCAAGCATAAAAAAATTTACTAACATCATGAAGTGGGTAAGCGGCAGAATAACAACCACTGTCGTTTACAAGTCGATGAATTCCCTCACACTGACGTTCCAAAATAAACTCCACTATCATAATCCGAACATTCGTGGGGAAAAAATTTTCATTTCCTACATCGAATCTAGGGAAATTTAACTAGTTAACTCAAGCACTACGTTGTGTAAGCTACTTTAAATAAAACAATGGTCAGACTGCATTCAGAAGTGAAACACAAACTTACAAATAATCTTTGTCTCTAGAGAATTCTGTCAAGAGAGTCCGTTCTTTCTTGGGAAATTTATCTGGGTCCAGCTGAACGAATCGAAATAAATTTATGAACCAAGATCGCGCATCGTCGAATAAATCTGTCTGTTTATCTTCTAAGGCATCTGTTGTGAGTAACTTTATTGGCATTTTAAGCTTCATTATCTCACAATATCTACAAAGAACTTCCTGAGGACAATTAAAAATAAATAAATAAATACCAATTTGTAGGAAAAATTGAAGTAATAAGAAAAGAATTACCTGAGGTGCATATATTTTAATGAAACATAAAAATCCAGTTTGTTCATGGTACAATTCTAGACCTTGATCACGCAACGCGCTTTGATATTCTTCGCGTTTTTGCGCATGAGATAAATTACCGTCGTCCATGTAAACCAGCACAAAATCGACTTTTTTGTTTTTATTCAATTCATCTTCACTGGAATTTCCGAATTCTATTGATGAAGACGTCGGCGGAAGATCACCATCTCTTTCCAGGTTTATCATTTTTTCAGATACATCCCAAGTGCCGTTCGGAGTTGATGGGCTTATTGTAAATTCTTCACTATTTGTTAATTCCATTTTTTATTGGAAATATCTGGAGTATTCAAAAATTTGATTAGTTTTTAGTTCTTGCAAAAAATAAATTTTTTAATTAATTTGAAAACTTGTCATTTTAGAAAAAAATTTTTCAAAAATGTCAATTTCAAAATTTTTTATTTAGAAAAAAAAATTTGCAGATATTTTTACAGATTGAAGAATTATGGAGCATATGGAGAATTTATAAAAAATTCTTACATAATAATAAAAATTTCATAAGATTAAAATCAACAGACATTTCAAATTTTGTAAATTTGAAAAATAATTTAAAATGAAAAAATAAATTCAATTTAGAAAATTATTTCTAAAAAAGTTGCATCTAGTTTTTTAGAATTTTTTTTTGTATAAATTATAATTTTTAGAATTTTTTAAAGAATAAATTATTGGAAATAATAAAAATAAAGTTTCTACATGTAAAGATTAAAAAACACTAAGTTTAATTTTGCAATAATATTTCTTATATATAAACTTATTTTTTAGACAAAATAAAAAAATTATCAACAATTAAAACTTCTAAACAACTGACAATATCTCTTCAAAAAATTAAAAAAAAAAATCATCAATCAGAAAGCAAATAAATTAAAATTATTTACATTGAAAGTTGGTCTAAAAATAACGATGATTCTTTTCAGACAAGACAAGACACTAAAATTTATATCGTGCTTTATAAAGAAAAAAATATATGCCGAAGTAGTATACCTTCGTAATTGTTCCTGAACTGACGCAAACTCAATTCAACAATTTACTAATTGATAGATTGATAAAAAATAATAACTTTATCATAGCACCATTAAATATATTAACTTGAAACAGATAGAATTTATTAAGTTCATATAACCTAAATTACTAGTTGTAATATAACTAAAAAATAAAACTGAAATTAATTGACATCTGATGATTTTTTTAAATAAATTATAAAATGAATTACCAAAAAAATTCCACTTTTAAATGTTTAATAAAATGATTCATATAATTAAAAAAAAAAAAAAAAATTTTTTTTGCAAGTAATTTATTTGTTCCATAAAACCTAAAAATTGTCTGCTAATTTAGTTGTCACAACACAAATTTAGGTCGATAAAAACGTACTTACATAAATCAAAAAATTCAATTAAATTAAAAAAACTAGATGAGTAACACATAAATATAAATAGAAACAGATAGAATAATGACAGGAACGAAATTTAATAATTTAATTCGAAATTATTTTTGTTTGGCGGTTGCGCATTTCAATTCCTAAAATTAGTAAAAACTATTTAACCACTCTTAAGATTCGTTTATTGACTTAAGAATTAATAAAATTAATATTCACTTCATTATTAATTTTTTATCACGGATTCTACTTAAATTTGTCAACTATAAATACTCATAAGACTAATCAAAAAATTAAAAAAAAAAAATAAATAAATAAATAAATGGTTTTTTCTTATCGACAGCAAGTAAGAAAAAAAATTTAGTGCATACTTATGTTAAAACAACGTAAGAGGGCTTTATGTGTAGATACATGTGGTTAATACTTATCGGAACTGTCTAAGGCGAATTGTTGTGACTTCAATGATGTGACTTAAATTATGTTGTGATTAATTATACTACACTGAAGTTAGCACTCAGCAGTTAATTTAAAAATTTTTTTTTTATATATCAATTACAATAAAAAAATGCTTCTAAAAATTTTCACTGGTAGTTTTTATCAATTTTTACACGTGAAACTTTTTAATTTAATTTTTTTATAATAACTTAATTGCTATAAATATCTAAAAGAATTTGTATATCTGTTAACTTCAGTGTCATTCAATTTTAATTATTAATAATAAATATAACACTGAAGTTGACAGATATCAAATTTTTTTTTTGAATTTTATAGGATTTTAATGATTAAAAAAAAAATTTAATTAAAAAGTTTCAGATGTGAAAATTAATAAAAATTACTAGTGAAAATTTTTGGAAGCATTTTTTTATTGTAATTAAATTGTTAAACAAATTTTTAAAATTAACAGCTGACTGCTAACTTCAGTATTATAGATTATCAATAAAGTTGTATTTTGCTATTTTTTACAGCAATTCTGGTTGATAAATAAGTTTTAATTTTTCCCGCTTTGATAAGTAGTTACCAAAACCTCCACTAGTGGCAGTGTCAGTGACAATTTAAAGGAAAATAAAACCACAAACTAAGAAGTTAGGTTAGTGGTTAAGTTAAGCGGCTTGGGTTATAAAAATTGTAAACAAACTGATACTCAAGGACAAGCTGACTAAATCACATCAGACAAAAGTGAAAAGGTATATAAGTAAACAAAAAAAAAACAAAATATTTCTATTACTTATTTGAAATAATTACTTTTACAGTCAACGTTATCATAAATGGACAGAGATAGCGAAGACAATAGTTCGTCTCAATCTCATAAAACAGACTCTAATGATTCTAACCTGAGCGATGTATCATCGGTGTACTCTGACGATGACCCGACCCTGGACATGCTAGAGCACGAGTCCTACAAAAGTTATAGCGACAATTCCATGTCCGAGTATGACAATTCTGACGACAGTATGCTAGAAGAAAATAACAACGATCCTAACAATAATATGAGCGACGAAAATCTGGAGGGGCGAGATCCCTCGCACTTAGCGTCTAGCCCTCAGCCCGGCTGCAGTCGGCATTTTGATTCCATAGAGAATGGACATAACAGTTCTCGAGCCAGTAAATTAACCAACGAACAGATTAACGGCCTAGCCGAAAACATTTTACGAGCTATAACTAAACTTCTTGGATCTGTAACTCACAGCAACATTGTTGAGGCCATTCATAAGAAACTGACAAGTGGCAAAAATAAATTGTGCTTGCAAGATTTACTCCCCAGTGAGTTTAACCTCGAGCCTACCCGAAAACGACGTAACAGTGAGGACATTAACGGCATCGACGGAATAATGGTTCCAATTCGAAAAAGTAAAGTAGCTCAAGCAACTACCAAATTTACTGTTGTTGATTCTGGTGAACGGATACAACAACCTGCGTCGGATCCCAAACCGTCTACTGTTACCAGTAGAATTTCTGATTGTATTTTTTTACAACAACAACAATATAAACTTCAACAACAACAACAACAACAACAACAATATCATCATCAATTACAACTACAACAACAACAACAACAACAACAACAACAACAACAACAACAACAACAACAACAACTACAACAACAACAACAACTACAACAACAACAACATCAACCTGAATACCCATTTTACTTCCGCGGCATGATTAATTCCCAACCTGCTGCTATTGCTACTGCGAGTTTAAATGCGACCAGAGGTACAATTGCTGCTATTAATTGTGCGAATGACCGACAAAAAAATGTCGATGATTATTTCGCAGAACTGCGTAGAACAAAACTTAAGTTAGCGATGGAAAAAGCAAATCTTTTAAAATTGAATGATGAAAGGTATTCTCAAAATGTAAGAAGTAATCACCCAGTGATTCCAGTGCCTCTAAAAAAGATTGCAAATCAACTGGATGCTGCTGGATCAGCAATGATTAATAATCAACAGCCAGTCAACGATCAAGTTCAGTCAAACCCGAGTACTTCAAGCGCGGAAAACAAAGTTTGTGAAGAAATTTATCAAAAATTGCGAGCAATGTTTCCAGATATTGACAGAGAGTATATAAAGACCTTCTGTCCGGCGGACTGGATGCCAGGAACCAGCCACGACGTCCAGTTTGGAAGCATCGTGGAGAGAATCCTGCAAAATGAGCCTTCCTGGGTGATTGATGTTCATCCAACCAACTTCACGATTCATGAGGCTGCCGAAGATGACGGGATGACTCCGAATGTTGATGATACTTACGAGTATCTTACTGGAATTTTTCCCAACGCGGATCCGCATTTTCTTAGGAGCGCTGCGGAGGAGTTCAAAAACGAGAATGATGTTAAGACTTTCGTGGATGAGAAGTTGAAGAGCAACGACTATCCGACTCGCGAGCAATACTTGGCTAAGATCAAGGTCACTGAAGAGCAGCAGCGCTACACTAAGAATTTTAATGTTGAGCAGTTCCTCAGTTTGTTTCCGGATCCGTTTAAACACTTTGAGGATAATAATAGGAAGTGCGAATATAGCTTGATTGTCCTCGAGTTTCTGAAAAATGTCTTCAGTAGAGTAAGGGTTAATACTATCTCTAGAATATATCGGCGTCACAGGTATTTTAGTTTTGATTTTTGTTTATTTTAAGTAAATAGTGTTTAGTATATGATTTATTTATTATTATTATTTTTTTTTTTTTTATAGTTTAAGCAGTAATTATTTTTCTTGCTATGATTGAATAGGATTATTTTAAATTTTAGAAATCAGTACTTATTTTTAAAATTCGCAGTAATTAATAGAATTTGATTTCGATAGCTTTTTTGCTTTCAAATAAGGAATAAAATTTCTATTTTGTCTTTTTTGATGTTTTTTTTTTTTTTTTTAAAGTACATAAAAAAACGAACAATTAAATTTTTGTATGTATTTAAAAAAAAAAAAAAAAATTCAAAAAAAAAATTCGTTCAAAAATATGAAAATTAAAATGGCTGTAAATAATTACTAAAATTTTATTAGTAGAATATCTTACAATAGAAAAAAGAAAAAAGAAAAAAAAACCAAATAAATTAATTCTAAAAAACTAAATTAAATTAATTTTCAGCCACATTTTGAGTCTAGCTGCAAAAGAACTGAGAAATTCATCAGACTTCATCATTAATCCTCGTCGCGCTTGCGAGATTCCTACTGAGGACATTTCGTTGCTGCAGGAGATGGCTTTCATACGTCACTACCAGGAGATCCATGATCATATGGAGATGATAAAAAAAAGAGAAGTGGAGGAATTCAATTCTCTAAAGGCTGCTGGAAGCCTGTGGACATGTCAGTGTTGCTTCGACGATGAATGCATGCCTTCCAAGTGCTCAACTTGCGAAAATACTCACGTTTTTTGCAATTCCTGCGTTATTAAGGGAACCGATACAAGACTGGGTGATGGAGAGACACGTGTGCCATGCTTCCTCAACTGTGGAAGTGAATTCAGTATATCCACCCTACAGCATGTTCTTCCGCCGACCAAGTTCAGTATTTTGCTGAAGAAACGGCAAGCTGCGGAGGTCATGGCAGCTGGGTTGGAAGGATTAGTCTCCTGTCCATTCTGCCACTTTGCGTCTATTCCGCCAGAAGGAGATAAAGTGTTCAAGTGCTTCAATCCTGAGTGTATGAAGGAGTCATGTATTCAGTGCAAGGAACCGAATCATGTGCCGTACAAGTGTGGAGAGCTGGAAAAGAAGGACAAGGCCAGGAAGTACATCGAGGAGAAGATGACCCAAGCGCTGACACGTACTTGTTATCAGTGCAAGAGGGCCTTCTTCAAGGAAGAGGGATGTAACAAAATGTTGTGTCCCTGTGGAGCTATGATGTGTTACATTTGCAATCAGCCTGTCAAGGGTTATGATCATTTCCGCGGACAAGGGTCTACTGAAATGAACAAGTATGTTGATTGAAAATTTTTTATTTCATTTTAAATTAAATTAAATTCTTTTAATCTATTTTATTAAGATGATAAAATTAAATTTTAAACCTTAAACATTTTTAAATCCGTCATGCATAATTAATTAATGGTAATTTTTTAATTCTCGCTGAGATATTTATTTATCGGCTGATTTATTTGATTGATTGATTTCTAGATGTCCATTGTGGTGTGACAATATACGTCTGAATGCTGAGACAGTGAGGAAAGTTGAAGAAACTGCACGAGCGGAAGTTTTAAGACAAGATCCAACTCTGGATATTGGAACTACTGGGCTAGCACCTGCAATTCCACCACCGACAGCTGGACCGCATCGTGATATACCAGAGACTCATAATCTTGCCGTGAGTATATTTTTTTTTTTTTTTTTTTTTAATAATTTAATTATACAAAATCTTTAAATTTATTTAAAAATATAAGTGACAAATAATATTTTTATTTTCACAGAACGTTTTGGCGGCACGGGTATTGAACAATGATCGTTTAAACTTAGAAAATCTGAATCGAAACCGAAATCGAAATTAATTAGTATTACGTAAGTTTTATTACTGCCATTAAGTTTCATTTTATTTCATATTAACTAATTTTTGTTATTTATGAAATATTTTATATCCTCTTCATTCATCTAAGTTAATGTTAATCTTTGAGTTGGCGCTAAAAACCCTCTTTATACAACCATAACATAAAATACCTTGATTATTATTAATGTCATACTATTAATAATAATTTTAATTTTACTTCGTATTTATTAGTGTTTATTATTTATAAAATATTTGATACTTATTAAATCTTTCTGATTAGTCTATGTTCGTATTAATTTATACGTGACTGTCCGTCTGACGTAATTAATATAAGCTTGCGTGTAATGTTTTTTTTTTGTACCATTAATAAGTATATATTATTGATTTATTTATGATACCATTATATCAAAAATAAGATTTATATATTTACTGTATTATTAATGATAATGTACCTGCATCATTATTATGATTATAATTATTATTGTTGTAAGATATCCTCAGGAAGGGGCTCTCACAATGTTAAGAAATTTAAGAATCAAAGATTTGATGAATGTTGATATTTTTATACGAAGTTAAAATACAGTAATTATTTTATAAAACATTTAATATTTTCTTCTTTTTCATTCTACCTTTCAACTTTTAATTTAATAATTTACAATACTTTTAGTTTTAACAAATATTTATTGCAGTTCATATAAGTAAATTTTATATATTTTATATACTTATAAAATTTTAAATATTTTATATATTTATATATTTTACAAATACCATATATATAAAATATATAAAAAATGCCATTTTGGTACTCAAACGAAAGGTCACGATGAGTGTGACATCGAAATGAGTTAATATTTAAAAAAATGTCAATAATTAAGAAATGACCTTGCATCTTGTCAACTAATGATATTTTTAAAGATATAAGCTCATCCTAATGTTATACTCATCGAGACCTTTCATTTGAGTACCCACATCAATTTTTCATATATTTATATATATTATATATATGTATATATGAAAAATATATGAAAATGCATGTGGGTACTCAAATGAAAGCTCTTGAAGAGTGTATAGACGGAATGAGCTCATATCTTGAAAAATGTCAATATTTAAGAAAGTACAGTGCAATTTAACACTGTCACTATTTAATCAAGCAAAATTTTATTTATTTATAGTTTACAAGTGACGGTAGTCACATAGTGACTGCAAGGTTGCTAGTTTAAAATACAAAAATTTATCACTCTTGTTGATTAAGAGAATAATTTTATTTTTCTTCTAAATTAATTTACTTTTCAAAACCTCCACGAGGCATAATAATTCCGTCACCATCAATCGCTTGAGTTAAACTCGGTCTCTTAGTCGTCGTTCTCTTAGTAGTGGTAATCGTTGGATTTGTAGTCGGCTGGATGTATTGCAACCAATTAATGTCTGGATTTAATGTCGGGAATGGTTTCTTCGTCGTCAAAATAATAGCAGGTTCTTCTGTAGTAGGTCTTGGAGTTACAGTAACACTTGGACGAGTAACAGAATTATCATTTTGATTGCTTCCCCAATTCGGAAAATTGTTTTGATCGTTTTGTCCCCAGTTTGGCTGGTTTTGAGGAACATTTTGCTCGGGTTGTTTGGTTGGAATGTTTTGGCCATTCTGCTCCCAGTTTGGTTGGTTTTGGTTCGAATTCGGTGGATTTTGATTGTTATTATTATTAATAATATTATTTTGTCCCCAATTCGGTTGATTCTGGTCAATATTTTGTCCAGGCTGTTGTGTTGGTGTATTTTGACCGTTTAACCATGGATTGTTTGGATAAGGACTTGAATATTGGTTTGTATTTTGTTGATTTGTTCCTGGAAATTTGTCGGACATTGCTTCACTAGCGATTATTAACTGCAATTACAGTAATAAAATGATTAATTTTTTTTTTTTAATAATATAATTACAAGAAAATTATTGGGTATTTTTATAGTGACTTTATTTATTTAAAAAAAAAATTTAATTTATATTTTACAAACCATATCTCCAGTTTTGGTATTCGTACAAACCCATTCCGGGTTTAAAGTACTACGTTTTCCTCTGTTAACAGTAAACTCATATTGTCTGTATTGGCTCGGGTCATAGTGACGTCGACGGTGATAATTAGGATAATTGTTTCTAGGGAAGTTAGCCCGTTGCGCTTGTTGAATTATTTCCGGGAATTCGCTTACCATTACTTCACTCGAAATAGGAACCTGGAAATAATTCCATTTACATAATATTTATATATTTCACTCAAACTTATTAATTATTAATTAATAATGATTGTTATTATTATTATTGGAAATACATGGATATATAATTTATCAACAATAAGTATGCACAAAAAAATTTTTAGAAAAAAATATAAAAATTAATTTAGCAGATATTTAATAATTTTAAGAAACTTTTTAAGAATGTATTATAGCAAAAAAAATTGACATGTAGAAATTTTAAAAAATTAAAAATGCAATTTTTTAAAAATAATTTTCAAATCAAATTTGTTTGTTAAAAAAAAATTAAAAAATGGTTTAAAAAATTACGACATCTGATAATTTTTAGAATTTTTCTGAGCAAAAATAAATTTTTTTGACCATAAAAAATTGAAAAACTAATTTGTTCAAGTTTTTTAAACTTGTTTCTTTTTTTTTTGCGGCGATCTTATAAATTTTATTTGAAAAACAAGTTTTTTGATTTGAAAACCAAAAAAAATGCTTATTTGTCTTCTTTTTTATTGAAATTTTTTCGACATCAATTTTTTGAGTACTGTACTATTATTTTCTTAAATATTATAAAAAAACTTGACAAATTTTAAAAAAGTATCATGATATCACAATTTAAACCTTTTTTAGATGATACTGAAATCAACAGACATCTGTCATTTTTTTTTTTTTTTTTTAATTATTTCTATACCGACTAAATTATTATGATAAAATCTAATAAAAAAATTCCACGTCTGGAGATTGAGCAAAAATTGCAAGGGCAAATTTTTAAAAAATATTTTGTTTTTATAATCAAAATTATCAGATATCCGCTGATTTCTTCAGACGTCAGATAACTTTTAAACTATTTTCTTATGAGATTAAAGTTCTTAAAGCAGTCACTTAATAATTTTAAAAATTATTTTAACAAACAAATTTGTTCCAGAAAATAACTTTTTTTTCATTTATTTCTTAAAAAAATTATTAAAATTTAATAAATATCTGCTGAATTAATTTTCATTATTTTATAAAATAATCTACATTAAAAATAAAATAATAAGAAAAATACTTCAGATATTTTTAACAATTTGATAAAATAGAAAAAAATTTCAACTTACAACAACTCCAGTCTGACTGTTTCTACAATTCCACAGTGAATTGACATTCTCAGCTACAGTAGGTCGCTGATTTCCTCCATAATTAACCGGATACTGCGGTCTATTGAAGTTTTGTCCGTAATTATTATTTTGTTGATTTTGACCTTTCGATACGCCGAGGATTTTCCCAGTGTCAACGTCTATCCACACTGTTTGCGATCTTACCAATGCAATTAGACAAACAATCAAACAAGTTTTCGCAAAAAGTTTTTCACCAGTCATTTTTTAATTTTAATAAAAATTATTCACAATACATAAAATAATTTAAATACTTGTATTAAGTCTATAAATTTTAGATTGTATGACGGCAATAGTATCCAGAAGGTTACTGTGAGTCTGTAAGATGCTTCGTCACTTTAAAGACTTTGTGTACGATGTAATCGAATGACACAACGGTCGTGGTCGATGTTTGCCACCACCAGTTAAATATTATTTGTCTTTGTCTGAGTATCATTAATATATTTTAATGTTTATATTAATATTTAAATTTATATTTATACGTATTAACTAAAGTCTAAAATTCATTGGATTTACTTTGGATATTCTTTTTGTTATTTGACGTACCTACACTAAATTATAATAAAAATCATTATTTTTTTTAAAGAATTTTTTTATAACAATTATATCGCGTTACTGATGTCATAAGAGCGTATCCCGAAAAAAATACCCTTGAAAAGGCATAAGGGCGTATAAAAAAATTTTTCCGAGAATTGACGTAGTTATTATGCCTGAAATGGGCAGAAATGCAAAAAAAAAATTGCAAGGTATTTTTATTTGAAACGCGTAAATGACGAAAAAAAATTGTTTTCAAATTAAAAATTTTTTGGTACGTCTTTATGACACCAGAGGAACCCACTGGTGCCATAAGTACTTACAAAAAAAATTTTTTTTTCATAAAACAACGCATTTTTATTTTAAATGCATAAAAATGACGAAAAAAAAAATTCTTCAAATTTGAAATTAACTTTTAAAAAATTTTTTTGAATTTGTAATTTGTAATAATTTCCTTATTAAATTAAAAAAAATTTTCATGATTGTATATATAAATAAAATTGTAACTGTAAACATATCAATTAGATGTGTGAGATTGATTTAAGTAAGGAAATTTATCGAATGACCTATTGCTCAATCTTGTCTTCTTCTTATTTTTAGTTTTTATTTTTTTATTGATAACTTACCCGATGTTATATGTTTTTTAGATTACTCATAATATATATGTATAATATAACCATGCCTACGTAATTTTTTACGACGCAGAAATGAAGAATCAACTATTTGTTTAACCAAGTGGTAATTATATTGATCGCAAGTTTTATCACCTTTTTTAAGTGTTGAAGCTATTATTTTTAGATCAATTATTACTACATAAAAGTTCGTTATTTATTTTATATATAAACTGCTTAAATATTATTATTATCGTTATTAATATAAAAATATTAATTTTTCGTTGATAGTAATGAATAGTATAATCTTTAATATAATTTATTAATTATGTATAAAAAGTTAGAGTCTGATTTTATAATTTTTTCTACTGTTCAGTAAGAAAAGTATTTATTGAAGTAAAAGTATTATTTTATTAAACTTTGGATGTTAATCATAATTCTAATAATATTATTTATTTAAATTTTATTAGTACCGAGAAGAATATAACAAATTTCTTAGAATTATAATATTAAGAGAATAAATTCATTTAATTCTGTTTTTTCATTCGAACATCAATAAGGTTCTCGCCGAAATTCTTATTAATTGACCTAGTATTATTTTCGGCGTAATCAATCCAGGATACTGCATCGTCCTTATTTACCGTGAGAAAGTTGAACGATACCTCCAAAAACGGGGCTTTCGTGGTAAAATCAAAGTACAATGAATCTTTAGAAATAATTTTTAGGGATCTGTCAGAAATTTCTTCTGTGCTCAGTATTATCTACAAATAAATAACGAAAAACAAAATTTATGGAAAAAATCATAAATATAATTTTTTTTGTCGAACCTAATTTTATTTTTGAACAAAAAAAAAGTTAGATGCCTGCTAATTGTAAGAACATAAAAAATTTTAGCGATAAAATTTTTTTTTTTAATTTTAAAAATTAAATATGATTAAAAAATTTTTTTCTGAAACTACACTTACCGTGTGATTTGTTTTGTCGTTGGTACAAATCCATTCCGGGATAGTTTCTTCAGCTACTCTGGGTTTGAGCGAGTTATCAGTTTGTGGCTGTTGAACAAGATCCGGAAATGAACTCAGTACTATTTTTTGTGAAAGAGAAAACTGTAAACAATTAAATCCATTTAATATTTACTTTTTTTTTACAATTCATAATTAATAATAATCAATAATAATTATTAATAAATAGGCATATAATTATTATATTAGCCAACACGGAAAGAACAAGATGACACTGAATATCATCCCAGATTATAATGAGTATAATTCAGATTATAATAACTATAATCCAGATTACAATGAGTATAATCCAGATTACAAAAAATATAATCTAGATATCACTCAGTATAATCTGGATTATATTAGTTACTATCTAATTTTTTTTCACCACAAATATCACTGAGTATAATCTGAGATAATATTCAGTGTCATCTTGTACATTTCGTGTATATATATACATACAAATTATTGTATACCACAACTCTGTGATATACCTTGTCATTATTTCGACGACTTCATATACTTAACGATCAAAAGCTGCGTCGATCGTCATTAATTACTACCACCAGTCAGGTATTATTGTTATTATTTTATATCTTTTATACCTGTTTACTTAATAACTAAAATTCACTGAAGAAATTACAGTGAAATCAGAAAATATCTGGAAATTTTTAGTCGTAATTGACAAATGAAGAATATGATTTTCAAGAACAGAATCCAAGAATTTAAATATCATGATTTATTATTGATAAAAAATTTTTTTATTTTTTATTAGTAGGCAAGATTATTAATTAATAGTACTTTTTTTTGGTTCAATCACAAGATTATTCTTAGGTGAATCGATAAACGAATCATCAATTAAGAGGATTATTGTCGTCAATATTGACACGCCAGCAAAAATTGACAAGAGAATTAATTCCATTATCACCTAAAACACAAATTTTTTATTAATAGTAATAAATATATTTAAATCATTATATTTAAAATTAGATTTTGATTTTATAATTTTTTGATTGCGAGAAGAAATATATTTCTTTAAAAAAAAAAATTTTTAGTTATTCAACTTTTGATATTTAAAATAATTCATTTTAATTTTAGTATCACTGAGGAGAATATGACAAACTTATATTAAGAAAATCTATTTTTAAATTATTACTATTTATTGTTATAAAAATGCAGTTTAATAAAGCCATATTAATTCAAGCACCTCAAAAGTTATTTTGATAATTTTTTTAAGACATTCGCTGGAAGATATCCGTTGCCAGATGAAGAATGGGATTAATATCGTTGCTATTAGATTGTCTAATATATGTATCAAGAAATCTGTTACAGTGAATTTGCAAGTCGTCTTTTTGTCATTTGACGTACCTACACTAAAATATAATAAAAAATCATTATCATTATTTTTTTAAAGAATTTTTTTGTAAAAATTATATTATTCAAAAATTCCCAACGGAAATTCTATCAATTATTAAATTTATTAACTAAAATTTTCCAAAACGTCACGGTAAAATTTGTTTTTAATAATTAAAATTAATAAGAAATATTCCTAGTTTTTAATAGATAAAAAAGGAATTTCCAAGTTGCGGAATAATTTTATTTAATGACACACTGATGTATATTTTGTTGGTGAGTTTTTTTTTAACAAATTAAATTATAAAAAAAATTATTTAAGATTTTATTAAATATTTTTCTAGACCCTGATTAAAAAAAAATAATTTAAAAATATTGACAACAAAATTTTAGTTCTTTTTAATTTTTAATTTTTCAACAAGAAGAATACAAATAAAAATATTAATAAATTTAAATGAAAATCTTAAAATAAAGTATTGGTCTAAAAAAGAAGAAATTAAAATAAAAAATTATTTAACTTCGGAAGAATAATTATTTTTTATTATAATGATTATTTATTAATTAAATTACAATATTTTAAAAGTAATAATCTGATAATCAATTAATGATTTTAACATTTAAATGCTACTTATTTTTAATTAAATAAATAAAAGTACCTGTCATTTATAGATTCTTCCGATTCCGCCGTAATATTAAATTTCGGTCGAACTTGATCGTCAAAAAAATCTTTTTCGAGTATTTTACATATTTCTTCTCTATAAAATGCTTTGCAATTATTATTAAAAGTTACTTCTACTGACATTTTAAAAGCTAATAAATCTCAATACAATTTAATTTAATTATCTCGATCAAAAAAAAAAAAAATAAACAAATATAATATAGGTTGTAAACCAAAAAAGAGAGAGCGATAGTCTTCTGTTATTTACCAGTCGTGTTATTGTCATGATTCAGGCAATAGTGAACCTAATCACTTGATTAACTCTTAAAAATAAACTTTCAGAGTATTAAAACTTAATGACCAGGAGATTTAGTCGGTCCATATTGATAAGATCCATAAATTGGGTTTTTGCTTCGCTGAGCGCGATTTCTTTCAGCGACCTGTTGTCGGTAGACAAAAAGTGGTCGGAAAACTATGGACTCTGCTGTCTCCAGGTCTTCTGAGTCAATTTGACGTTGTCTTCTTATGCGAGTCATTGGTGAATCTGCAGGTGGATTTTCTGGGTCTTCATCTTCATCTTCCTTGGCCTTATTCGAGGGCCGAATTGCAAGACGTATCAATGGACTGTCGGTGATTAGTTCATCCCGAGTGCTGTTGAGATCTTTGATTTTTAGAAAAGTTCCGAGTCGAATTCTCTCGATGCCATGATTAGACGCCATAAATTTCTTCGGAAGACCAAATGCTTCGATGCTGGCTTCAATTGCGATTGTCAAGGTAAGTAAAAGTAAAATCTATTGAAAAAAAAAAAAAAAACATTTTTAACAGTACTAATGAAATTACTTAATCTCTAGATACATAACTAAGTAATGACCTTGTATCTTGTGAAAAATTGACATTTTTAATGATATAAGCTCATCCCGATGTTGCACTCATCAAGACCTTTCATTTGAGTACCTACATCAATTTTTCATATATTTATATATATTGTATATATGTATATGTAAAAAATATATGAAAATGCTTGTGGGTATTCAAATAAAAGCTCTTGATGACAGTAACATCAAGATGAGCTTATATCTTCAAAAATATCAATAATTAAGAAATGACCTTGTATCTTGTGAACTATTGAAATTTTTAAAGATATAAGCTCACTCTGACATTACTCTCATCAAGACCTTTCATTTGAGTACCCACATCAATTTTTCATATATTTATATATCTTATATATATGTATATATGAAAAATATATAAAAATGCATGTTGGTACTTAAATTAAAGCTCTTGGTGAGTGTGACATCGGGATGAGCTTATATCTTTAAAATCGACAATATTTAAGAAGGTACAGTGCAGTTTAACATAATTAAGAAATGACCTTGTTTCTTGTGAACTGTTGACATTTTTAAAGATATAAGCTCACCCTGATATTACACTCATCAAGAACTTTCAATTGAGTACCCACATTAATTTTTCATATATTTATATATATTATATATATGTATATATGAAAAATATATAAAAATGCATGTGAGTACTCAAATGAAAGCTCTTAATGAGTGTAATATCGGGATGAGCTTGTATCTTTAATAATATCAATAGTTAAGAAATTACAGTGCATTTTAACAAAATTTATAATTTAATAAAGCAAAATTTTATTTATTTATAGTTGACAAGTCACGTAGTGACAGAAAGATTGGTAGTTTTAGTTAATATTAATAATGAAATTAAACTTACAGTTTGAGTAAAAGCGGCCATCTCGTTAGAGTGCTTTCTCTGGCAAGACCAGAATGAAAGAAGAATAGTTGAGTATATGAAAAGGATTCAGCCTCTGCAAATTTATATATTCTGTAGCAGCAGAGGAGGAAAATATTGTCAGGTCATAATTCATTAGAATCTTCATTATATTTTCCATTTCCAAGCGATGGTAATCGTAAAATTAATGTAAATAAACAATACTTTTATATTAATCCCCACCAGTATTCTTCTCTCGTGAATTAATCATTCGAAAATTATATTACTAACTAAACGATTTTTATTTCCAGGTAAGAACGAGCAGAGAATCACTGACTCAACCCGGTTGATCTTGAACAGGTGACGAATGGAGAGTTAATAAAAAACTTGATGTGTTCAGAGCAATGTCCTTTAAACTTGTTAACTGGTGGACGATGGATCACTGCGCTTCGATGACTTGTTTTGTTGCTTTCATTTTCACACTTAGTAAGTTAAGTAAACATGTAATAATTATAATTACGAAATTTAATAATCTACATATAATATGACGTGATCATAATCTTCCTGGAAGTCAATTTTATGTGAGAGATTACTGGTTTTATTGACACATTATTCATCTTAATCTTTTTTTTGATTGATGTAATGCGATTTCTGATGACTAATGATCATTTGAATTTGATGTAAACAAACAAATCAAATTATCTTCTCAAGTTTTTTAATGATCAATGAAGATAGCTATGATGGAAATAAAATAAAAATTTTTTTTTTCTAAATTAATGTTTAAGGATTGAAATTAATTACTTCAATGAAATAAAATAAAACTATAGAACTATGGTGAATAAATAATTGGGTTACTCATAGTATGCAATAATTATTTCTATAAATTATATTTATAGTTCACAACATAGTGTGACTGCAAGGTTGCTAGTACAAATTAATCGGAGTCGTAATTATAATAATTCGGCTTACGATAAGCGTATAAATATGGCTGATAATATTTTCTACTTTGTTGACGATCAGCAACTTCTTGACGATACCTAAATAGTGGTCTAAAGATAATGTCTTCAGCAACATCCATGTCATCTTTTATCTGTTAATGTCAATAAAGACATTTAACATTTTATTCAAATTTTACATGAGTCATACATCAATATCATTTTATAATAATATTAATAATTGTAATAATAATATTAATCATAATTTATTTTAGATATCTTCAAGGGTTCTTATCTAATTTACCTCAGCCGAGCTGGAGTTGGATTCATCGGATTCAGAGTCTGCTGGTGTTGGTGTAGGAGGAACTGATTCGACGGCTACTGGTAAAAGACTTGCAACCAGAGGACTGGCTGCAGTTGTGTTGCTTGTAGGGTCTACTACTGGTACCAGCGGTACTAGAAGACCTTGACCAACATCTAGGGCGCCGGTAATATTTGGTTGGAGTACAATGGGTGGTGTAGTTGTCGATGGATCCTTTTCTTCTTGTTCTTCTGAAGAAGAAATAGAAGAAGAGTCCTAAAAAAAAAAAACTTTTTTCAGTTCCTTGTGAAAATAATTCTCTGATTTTGCTTGTTTTTACAGCGAATTTATGATAAAAAATGTGAAAGAAAAAAATAAAGATTTCGATAGCTTTTTTGCTTTTAAAAGTTGGAAAAAATTTTGGATAAAATTTCTATTTTATCTTTTTTTAATGTTTTTAATATATCGACGGTACTTTGGTAAAACCTAGTATCTTTTATTTAAAATACATAGAAGGTAACTTTTCAACATTCACAATTGTTTTGAACTTAAAAAAGTTAATTAATATCCTTCAAAAAAATTCATCAGATTAAGTATATACAAAATAAATAAAAATAATAAAATACCTTTTCAGCAGAATCTAAGAAAGCGCATGAGTGAGAAGTCGTGGGAGTTTCAGTAGTATTCAATGACGATGACAAATCAGCATATGCTTTAGAGTTTACAACAAAAACAAAAACAAGCCAGCTCGCCATCACAGCACAGGTATAATTATTTATCTGCAATTATTCATTATTAAAAAGTTAATACTGAAGAAATAATCCCACGGTAGCATCTAGTTCCGCCGGATATTTTCAATTAAAATAAAAATTTGAATATTGTTCACACTTGTATTACCTTAGTCATCTTGACAGTTGCGTGAGAGACCCTTATCTGCTGCAATCCTCGTCAATTCAATCATTTTATACACCATCATAGTGACAACCTACTAGAAATAATTAATTAACACTGAAATTAACAGCGGTTCGTTAAAAAATACTCAATGGAAGCTGACAAGGTCACGGCTCTTGTCTCTCATAATTTAAAAGAATTTATTGCGTATAACGGTGCAACCAGGAGGAACGATCTCATGTAGGATCTTTTTTTTAAGGCACTTAGCACATAATTAACAACGTATTTGCGGAAACACTACCATATTTTTCTTATTTTTTAGCCCCAAGTATATAAATGACTAGCCTCAGAATTAAACTTCTCCAGCATTTGCAAAAGTTGTTTCAAAGTTGACGCATCTTAAATATTTTTATTTTAATTATTAAATACTTAAAATGTCTGTTTTTTGTGGCAATTTTATTAAATATTTTTCATTTCTTCTGTGTGTTATCGGAAGTTGCTGTAAAAGTGAAGAAATTGTCACTGAAAAAACTATTTCTTCATCTACAATTGGTGATTTTAATTCAACAGATGATAGTTTTTCTAATTACGATACTTCGCTGGAAATTGATATTAATAATTCCAGCGAAGAAATAACTCCAACCACTGTGAAGCCTCCAGAAGAGCCGAAACTTCCGGAAGATCTAATTTCCCAAGATGTGCTTTTGGATCCAAATATTGTGCTGGCTAGGCTGTCTCGAGACCTTCGGGGCATGAATTTTCAGCCTTATTATGGACACAGTTCTAATTATTGGCCACCCAGACGTGTCAGTTCTAAGAATTTTAATAAAAAATACAGAGGTGATAATATCAAACGCCGGTATGAAGCTCCGAGGATTAAGATCTATCCTGTGTTCCCTGGAAAATAAATTATTTATTTATTATATTAATTATAATTATTAATCATTTTTTTTAATTATATTTTTATTATCTATTGTATTTATTTATTAATTAATTTATCTTCATTTTTATTAAAATGTACTTGAGAAGTTATTAATAGCAAATTGTGTAATAAAAGTATACATGTAATGTACTTTAATCGTTGATATTATTTTCTAGGTGATATATGAATTTGTATACGTACATGTGTGAATTTTGTAAGCATGTATGAAGATATAGAATAAACAGATGCGATGTGATGTGCTAATTGATAACTGTACGTTATGAAGTATATAAATTTATTATTGAATATGTAGGCTTGTATTTTATTATTTTAAAGAATTTTTTTAAGCAATGAATTTTGTTAAATTGCACTGTACTTTCTTAAATATTGACGTTTTTAAATATACAAGCTCATCCTGATGTTATACTCATCAAGAGCTTTCATTTGAGTACCCACATGCATTTTTGATATATTTTTCATATATACATATATGTAATATATATAAATATATGAAAAATTGATGTGGGTACTTAAATGAAAGGTCTTGATGAGTGTAACATCGGGATGAACTTATATCTTAAAAAATGTCAATAGTTCACAAGATACAAGGTAATTTCTTTATTATTGATATTTTTGAAGATATAAGCTCATCTTGATGTTACTGTCATCAAGAGCTTTCATTTGAGTACCCACATGCATTTTTGATATTTTTATTCAATTAATAAATTGAATATTAAAAATTATGGACTGTTCGAGGATAAATATTTTAACATAAATTTTTGAATCTGTGTCTAATATACAACAAATTTCATTTGAATTATCATTTAAAAAACTATTAATTAATTAATGGAACGATTTAGTTTATCAATTGAAGACTAATTTTTATTAGTTTTACACTTAAAAAAGTTGAAATAATTTTAATTCAGTGTATTATTTAATGATATTAAAATCAGTAGACGTCTGACAATTTAAAATTTTTTTTTTACAAATCGATTATAAAAAAAAAAATATTTTCAAAAAATTTGCACTTGTAATTTTTTAAATTTCTCGATATGGAATTTGACATTTGACTGTGTTTTGATTTTATCTAATAAATAACTCATATTTTCTTTCATCAAGAGTTTCAAAAAAATTATTAAAAAAATGGACTTGTAGAAATTTTAATAAATTAAAAATACAATTTTTTAGGACAAACTTTTTTGTTAAAGAAAATTAAAAAATTGTCAAGTGACAGCTAACTTTATTGTCGTAAATTAATTTTATTATATTTTCATCAATCTTAATATTAAAACAGAGTCTTAATATTAAAACAGAAATGAAATCCCAATATAAACTAGAGATGGATATATGAGGCATCAACTTACTCGTGATGTGATTGGTCGAATATATCATAAGCATGAAAATATATGCAAACTCTATAGTCAAGGCGCGCGCTTGCGCGCGCAAATTCAAATTCTAGTCTTATCTTAATATTATTTTATTTTTAATATTAAAATAGAGATGAAATGTATGTGAAACCAATTTATTCGTGATATGATTGGTTGAAAATAACTATTTTCATTATGTAACTATTCTCATTATGATTGGTTGAAAGTGAATATAATATACATAAACGACACATAAATATATCATGACAACAAATATGAGGCGCGCAAATTTAAATTCTAGTCCACTTTTATAATTTAGATGAAAAATATGAAAATATATCGTGTAAGCAAACTATTCGTAACGTGATTGGTTAAATACATCAAAGTATAAAAATATATGCAAACCCTAAATTCATGCACGCGCAAATTTGAATTCTAGTAGCATCATAAATTATAAATAATCTACATTTTGGTTATTTTAAAACACAAAGCGACATCTATAGTCTAAAAACAAATTATCTAAAAACCAGAATGATGAAGTTAGCCGCCAGCTGTCAATTTAAAAAATTTCAATAAAAAATCAATGACAATAAAAAAATGCTTCTAAAAATTTTTACTTGTAATTTTTATTAATTTTTCCATGTGGAATTTTTTAGTTAAATTTTTATTATAATAATTGCATTATTATAAGATTTCAAAATAATTTTTGTCTGCCAACTTCAATGTGATTATAAAACCAATTTAAATTCATTCGTTAATTCTCCCTCAGCTTTTCAACAAATTTTACTATGTACACTATAGTAACTTCTGAATTAGACTATACCCAAAATTTTTCCATATAAGTAATTTCAATAGTCCAGTCCTCAAAAACTCTTCGTCTTTCATCAGTCAGCGGTCAGTAATCGATCATACCTTCCCTTGAATATTTCAGCGGGTCTTCGATTCATATCCTTAAAAATATATGTATATATATTTACTCATACATATATATAAATAAATAAATAAATATATTATATCACTCATATATTTTAAAAGCAACTTCAAGTGTTTTTTTTTTTTTTTTTTTTTTCATATTAGCATCAACAAAAAACAATGGAACCAATTGAAGAATTTTGTTTGAGCGGATGTGGATTTTTTGGGTCACCAGCCACTGAAGGACATTGCTCGGTATGCTACAAAAACCTGATCGTGAAAAAAGAACTAGCTTCTGCACTTTCAGCAGCATTACCAAAGTCAGCTGCAGCCACGTGTGCAAATGCAGACTCGACTCAAGAATCATCAGCTTGTCAGAAAATGATTGGTGACGTCACGCCGACGGAAGTCGCAGACCGTAAAGCTGGAACTTCGGATGCTGAAAAACCAAAGAAGAGAAATCGGTGCTACACCTGTCGCAAGAAGCTTGGTCTTACTGGATTTGATTGTCGCTGTGGAGGTGTGTTTTGTAGTCTTCATCGATACAGTGATATGCACAAATGTAATTTCGATTACAAGAAGATGGCTGCTGAGGAAATTACCAAAAAAAATCCAGTTATTGTTGGTTCAAAAGTGCAAAAAATTTGAATTATTTAGAGTTTTATTTTTAAATTATTATAAAGTGCGATTTTGGATAAATAATTATCAATTTACGGTAAATTTAACGAGCTAATTGATATTTAATTAGTTAATTAATAGTTGTTGAATCTGGTATTACAACAATTTGAAAATTAACTGTACAAGTTTTAGGTTATAAAAAATTGTCATAAACATTGGTGTATAATGCTAATGGCAAAGTGATATTAAAATAAAATTTGATTTGATATTTTGTTGTCAATATTGTCGTAATTAGAGTTAGTATTATTATTTTTAAATCTTATCTTGGTTTTAAACTATTACGGCTTTAATATCACTTATAAAAAAATAAAAATTTGCTATTGATAATTTTTTGTATTTTTATTTCATTGTTAATTGTTAGATTTATTGTTTTGGAAAATTATTTTTGTTAATTATTATAATTAAGGAAGTGTCTATCAATGCGATTATCGAAAAGTTATTTTATATTGACCCGAGAATGATAAGAATAATTTTTTTAACACAATTATTTGTTAAACAACGTTTTGTCGGTTTGATTGTAAAGATTAATGATTAATTTATAGTTCAAAAAAGGTAAATTTTTTTTTATGAGACGAAGTATTTAAAATATTAACTTCATTTAATTAAAAACAAAAATATTTTATACTTACTGTTTTTTAATTTTTCGAAGAATTTTTTTTTTCTTCTTTATTTTGTTAAATTTTATTTTTAATTAATATTATAAAGAATAATCGAAAGTAAAGTCGTTAAAAATTTTATTTGTTAATTTTATCAGTCAATAAAATAGCATAAATTATAATTATCAATACAAAAATTTCATTATAATTGTATCTAATATCTATACAAAATATTTTAAATTAAGATCCATTAATTGCAAAAATTAATTAAATTTTTATTAAAAACTTGTCTGAAAACTTTCGATGGGTCTTGATCAGCAGTGTTACATAATTATCAAAACACTGCTGCTAGGAGAAAATTTTTCAAATCGTCATTATCGATATACTCAAATACTCTAAGCATGACGACGTAAGGTAAAGTAGTAAGTGCGACGATTTGATGCATCGAAGCCACGCTCGCATCCAACAATTTTCTCCTTCGGAAAGCTTGGGCCCATTTGCATTTGAAAGCTGTGAAGTAATATCTCAAATCATTTCTATAGTTATCAAGGGCGAGTTCTTTAAGTATTTCAGGCTTTAGTGCATAGCCCGCAAGGCTCGGAATATCTTTCTTAAAAATATCAAAGTAAGATAGAGGAGTTTCGGCAATGAATTTCACCTTTAATCTATTCACCAAACGGCTAACATATGCCTTCGTTTCTTGATAAAATACCTTTAGCGCACGTTGATTAGGTTTTTTTATTAATAGTTTCATCCTAGAAATGTCGCTTTTAGCAACCTCGTATCCTATACCTTGTCTTTTGATAATGTACTTGATACACTGCTGGATAATCACGTAAATTTGGGGCTTGACGATTTCTTTTCTTAAATTACCATAAGATAGATTAAAATCCTTTTTATAATCAACGTTCTTGGTGGCATATGTTAGGGGTGAAGAAAAGTCTTTCTGGATGGTCAGCTGCTTTATCAAAACTACGTTCAGAACTGGAGGACATGCTCTATAAGCAGCGCGGTTAGCGATCAGCGTCAGTGGATCATTGTTTATCATTGCAAAGACGTTTGCTCCAGCGTCCAACAGCATCCTGGTAATTTCTCCTTTTTCGATGTAATGAAACGAGAGTTCTTGTTCCGGCAAGCCATGTGTAGAGGTGTGTATCCTGAGTAGCAACCTCGTGAGTATCTTACATTGACGAAGCTTTTGAAGTTTTCGGTCATTTGTCCGAATATTTTACTCAGATTTTCAAGTATTAACGTCATTATTTCTAAATTATTACTCGCTGTGGCATAGAACATGATGCTTTTGATAAAGCGATGGCTCGTTTTGAGGATTACGTCGTATTCAAGCAACAATTTCACTACGTTAATATTCCCGTAGAGTATCGAGTGCGTCATAAGGGTAATGTCTTTGTTGTGAACCCACTCGGAAAGTTTTGAAAAATTTCCGTAGTAGTGAGTCTTGAAGAGAGCGTCTATCTGAGCGCCATTGTCAAGAAGAATTTCTATAATTTCTACATTTGGGTCCAAAACGGCCAAATGTATCGGCTGGATTCCATCTTCCGCGACAGCGTTAACGTTGCCGCCATTTTGGATCAGATGCGAGACACTATATGGATTCTCATTTTTGCAAGCCAAGTGCAGACACGTGTAACCTGAAAATTTTCCCGACGGGTAAGTAGCGTTAATAAATTCGGATAATTTGATACCTTTGTTTTTTTTGCAAAGTGAAGATACGTTATTAATTATCAATTGAACAATTTCTTGGCTGTTGCTCTCAATTGCGTGCAGCAGAACTGTTTTTTGGCAATTTCGCAAATCTGCGCCATATTCAATTAAAAGTTTCACTAAACCATAATTCTTTCTAATTATACCGTGAATTAACAAATTTACTCCCTCGTAGCAGTCATTGGAAAATTTTTCACCCACCAGGTATTTTATGTACAGTTCTTCTGTGTATTTAGCATTTACGTCAGCGCCATTTTCAAGTAATATCTTGACGATATTTATATTTTGAAAATAAACCGCCGCGTGAATGGGCTATCCTCCGTCGGGCGCCAAGAAATTGACATCAGCGCCTCGGGCAATTAAGTAACGCACTAGTTTTTCGTCGTTATCCCCACTGGTGAGATGTAATGCCGTGTAACCTTCTAAAATACCGACTGTCTGAAGGGCACCGTTTATTTCCGCACCATTGTTCAATAATAACTCGATAAGACTGAAATTTTTCTGCTTTATTGCGAGGTACAACAATGAAGACCCTGATAGCCACCTTACCTATAACTTACTGTCAATCTACGTCCGCAATTTGAAGCAAACTTGACGGAAAGAGTTGGCAAAGCGAGCGATTACCTATTAGTTACCTATAACCTACTCTGCAAATAGACGTCAAAACTTGCTCTACAAGTATTTCCTTCAAATTGTAGTAAAGTTGAAAGGAAATTTAACTACAAATTTGATTATTAACTTGTATTCAAGTTGCGGCCGTAGATTTCCGTCAATTTGCTTACAACTGTTGTTGAGAGAAGAATTACCGCCAACTTGATGTATAAATTAACCGTAACTGCTGGAAGTCAACACTCACTGAGAAAGCGCTGGCTATCAGGGGAGGTTCATCCTGTTCGAATTTTTATGTCCCAGTTATTTTTCAGATAATTTAAAATTTTTTTTTCGTCACCATGAAGAACAGCTGATAAAAAATCGGCCTTTGTTTTTGTTGATGGCTTTTTGAAAATTTTCCTTCTCTTCATTTTGTAAGAAATTTTTTAATGATTATTTAAATTATAAAAAATGATTAATTTTCACATAACGTAATGTATTTTTTTACAGAACATGTTTTGACGAACAATCAACACTCAATGCAACAAAATTACACACTAAAATATCATTTATAATTATCGAAAGTTAAAATTTTAATAGGTTAACTAACCGTATGCTTTTATTTAAAAAAAAAAACTTAAACACGCAGTCACTGGTTAGATGCAGAAAATACTAATGGTCGAAAAACATAATGTTTCCATTAAAATGATGGAAAAACATAATGCGGGTACGCGCTGTTTTTCATTTCATTTTAAGAACTAAGTCTCAATCCAAATGACTTATCCCCTCTCGTTTAGGCAAAATTTATACCGGCAGAACATCTGTTCATTTGAAAATGGCTTATTAGTTTAGACGCTGGATTACCCTTTCGTAAACTTTTGAGGTCGGTGTACAAAATGAAATTATTTTTTATTTATTTATTTATTTAATGTACAATTTTTAGGATTATTTCCTTGATTGACTAGGAAAATAGAATAATCGTAAGTTTAAAAACTTCAATACACATATTAAGACATATTAAAAGATTTGCGCATTTTAATAATTAGTACATATAATTTGGAGAAACAGAAATGAAATTATTTTTATTTTTTTTGATCCGCTAAATTTTTTTCGAAATCCTGGGCCATAAATTGTTTATAATTATTTTTTAAACAATTGTTTAAATATAATGTTAATTACGTTTAAAAAAATAATGTTAGAAAAAATTAAAATAATTTCAATTTTCTATCAGAGAAGAAATTCAAGTATTGAAAAGAATTATAGTTTTGTTATTTTCAAATCTTCTGACCTTTTTAATTTCGTATTATTTATGAGGGTTATTTCAGAGGACAATTTTCTTCATAACAATAAATTAAAAATTTTACATGTATCGAAGATGATAAAAAGAATTAGATATGTTTACGATAATTAGTGTATCTTCGAAAATACCCGAAACAATTTGTCATTAAGGTGAACAATAAAAAGAAGTTTTCAATAGAAATTCTAGTTGTTCAACGTTTGAATACACTGAGAGAAAAAATTTCTTTTACTCAGTATAAGTTAAAATATTAATTAGCAGTTAAATGTTGTATAAAAATTTTTTTTAATTTAATTCTTATAAAAGTTATTATAAATCAATTTTACATTTTATGGAAATAACAGAAAATTAGTATTTAAACCTACGTCATGAACTTAATGATATATGCGTATGCCACACTGATAAGATTGTATTTGGGGCTTTCCACGCCAAATCCGTCAATTTGAATAGTTTTATTTTTGTTTTCAAAATATTTTTGATATTTTTCAGTACCTATCGAAAAACCCTTCCTGGAAAATTTTGAGATTCTTTTATATTATCTCTATGGGTATTTTTTCTTGTATAGTATAATTTCAAAAGTATAGAAGTCTAAGATGGTCATAGTAACATTAAATATACTCAAATTTTTTTATAACGACTCTCTCCATACGAGTAAATGAGATTGCAACTAATGGGCTGCCTTAAAGTACTTAAGAAACGTATTTTCAAATGAAAAATTTGTACATTACTCGTTAAGGCTCAGCTTTTTCAAAAGTAGGTATGTTGTAAGGATTCAGTGCATTATGGGACCTCTACGATATGCATGTTATTATTTCTTGTAAGCACAGTACAGCTAGTAATTATCTTAGAAACATTTTGACTACAGTGCACAAGGTTTAAAGATAGGAAAATAAAGTTGACGTGTGCTGTTTTGAATTTTTAAAGTGTTTGTTTTATATTTTGAATTTTTACTTAACAGTAAATAAATTTTTACAAAATTCAGATAATTTAAAAGTAAGTAAGCAATTTATATTATATAATATTAGTTAATGAATTTACATTAAAATTTTGCAAGGTATAAAAATAATTCAGTAAAATTATAAGCTCTTAATATTAATATTTTGGAATCGATATAAACAGTAGTTTGAAATATTTCAGATTTGTTAATTTTAAAAGTTAATTATATTTAAAAAAGATTGAACACAAAGTTTTGAAATTCGTCTGTGAATTTTCAAATTATTCAGATTCTTAAAATTGATAAAAATTGCTTCAAAAGATTCCGTCATGCATTTTTATATATTTATATATATATATATATATATATATATATATATATATATATATATATATATATATATATATATATATATATATATATATATATATATATATATATATATATATTTATAAAATATATGAAAAATTGATGTGGGTACTCAAATGAAAGGTCTCGATGAGAGTAATGTCAGAGTGAGCTTATATCTTTAAATATTTCAATAGTTCACAAGATACAAGGTCATTTCTTAATTATTGATATTTTTGAAGATATAAGCTCATCTTGATGTTACTGTCATCAAGAGCTTTCATTTGAGTACCCACATGCATTTTTCACACATTTTTTATATATACATATATATACAATATATATAAATATATGAAAAATTGATGTAGGTACTCAAATGAAAGGTCTCGATGAGTGTAACATCAGGATGAGCTTATATCATTAAAAATGTCAATATTTCACAAGATACAAGGTCATTTTTTAGTTATGTATCTAGAAATAGAGCATTTTCGAATGCAGCCTAAATATTTATCATAATGAATTGACTATCGGTGAGAATGGTATGATATCTTGAAAAGGCACAAATTCAAGTCAAGACCTTTGCAATGACACTAAATTTAACTAAAAAAATCGATTTTATCAAATGATTATCCTGGAGACAAAATTTTTCTTATTCTCTTAATAATATTGATAAAATTGAATTATTGAGACAAGAATTTTGCCAAAAGTTTAATTAAAAAAAAAATTTCTTATTGTAGTACGCTAGATTAGAATTTTTATGTTAGCTCTGATTTACCGATTTATAATAAATTGCTAAAAATTATTTAATAAAATTTTAATACGTATTACTAAAAGTGATTTCTTCTTTCAGAATTCACCTTTTTACGATTCAGCATCCGTAAAAGAAACCATGCCGAGAAACAAGTTCGATAAGCTAGTTCCAATAATCCCTATCCGTAATATAAAGGATATAAATTATACTAACGTTGAATTTTTACTAAGAACAACCAATTTCGACGTGAACAAAGTATCTTCATATTTAAATGGGAAGAAAAAACAACAAACAACATTTTTGTCCACAGCAATTTACAATAGAGACGAAAGATTAGTGGATTACTTATTGGAAAAAAACGCCGACGTAAATTTAAAGCCCTATCAGCATTCACTTTCTTTTGCGCGCTTCGCTGTTGATATGAACGACGAAATTTTACTCCGAAAGTTGATTGCTCACGGCGTTGACGTCGAGGATGCTTCATCAATGCCGGGAAAACAAACGATCTTATTTGATGCCGCGTACAATGGAAAATCTAGAATGGTGGAACTGTTAATCGAGCATAATGCCAACTTGCATCACGAAGACATTCACCGGACAACCCCGTTGATAATTTCGAAATCATATAAAGTGACAAAGATTTTGCTTGAAAAGGGAGCCAAAGTCAACGCGATGTCAGAATTCTGCGGATCAGCGTTAATGCAAGCAGTCCGATCAAGCGATTTATCTAGGATTAAAATTCTGCTGGACTATGGAGCAGAAATAAACTGCATAAAGAAGAATTATTTAGGTACTGAACCAATGGTTCATTTTATGACGCACACAATACAGACGGATTCTTTAAAGTTTTTTCTGCATTTAAACGACGAGCTTGACATCAATATTTTAGATGACAAAAGAAGAACTGCTCTTCATGTGCTTGTTACTCGTCCAATATCTTCAAGTGACAATGAAAAATGGCTCCCATTGATTCAAGAGTTTCTCAATGCTGGAATTGATATAAATCAAAAAGACATTGATCAAAAATTACCGGTCGAATGTTCAACAGGCCGTAATTATATTTGTCTTTCAGAGATTAAAAAACACATTATTAAACTGATCTGTCTCGGGTGCGTTTTTGTTTGTCCGAAAAATCGCTTGGCTGCTGATAACCGGCAGTACGACAAACTCCGAATTTGCTGTGAAGAAGAGTTTAAAATTATCAATAAGACTTGCTTAATCGACAGCAAAATTACTTACTTGGACGTATTAAAAAAATCCGTGGATGAATTAATGGTTGAACTCAGAGAAGTTGATCTTCCTGGTATCATCGAAACTGAACTTCATCAGATATTCCCAAATTATGGACCAATGATTTATTATAAATTATTAAAAGTTATTCACAGGATAAAATCAACCAAATATGTTTTATAATTTATAAATTTATTGTACAGTTAATTTTTAACAAAAAATTTTTATATTAAACTTGACTAAATCGTTGTGAAAATATTTTTATAATGAATACTCACCTGGTTTTTTTTTTTTTTTTTTTTCTGTGACTAATAATTTTTCATGAAAATATTACCCAAGTAATTCATACACTGTCTAATTGTTTTATTTATCTTTTCAATATTACTGTTTTTCTTGAATCTTGAGTCATGATAAAACATTGAAACTAGATCTAAGGTCATTAATTATGTCGTTCTATTATACCACAATCTTTAAATAATATAATGTCAATAATAATATTAACAACAAATGATGACTGATGACTATCACGTGGATTGCAGCACATTATAAAATATTAGAGACTGATAATTAAAAAAGCAATCAAATTTGCTGTTATTTTTTACGTGTATTAATAAAATTTATGTTTGTTAACTTTGTTATCACTGTTGAAGAACGTCAATCGAGAGTTAACATGTTTTTATTGACGTAAATAAATGATATAAATTGCTAGGAAGTTGGATTTTAATTTCAGTTTTTTTTACAAGTGTGTCAAAGACAAACTTTGAAGAATTTTGTGGAATTTATTGAGAATATTCATAATTTTGAAATAAAAATAAAATGGTAAAAAATTTTTTTCATAATAATATTTTTACTGAAATTTTGATCGATTTTGATAATTAATAATTGATATTAATTACAGACAACAAAAAGTGTCGTTTGTATAATTTTAATGATGGTTTTCATTGGAATGAACTTTTGCTTATTAACTGAAGGAGCTCCGCCGATTAGCGCAGCTTTTATTGATTCCAATAATGATATTTTATTGCAAATGTCAAATGGAAAATCAGAACCAGAGAAACTTATTCGCAAGCCTCGGTCATCAGACCCAAAAGAACTCGAAGATCTGGAAACAGCTGCTGGTACTAATTTAATGCGACCGCTTTTCGTTTATCGACAACAAATGGAATCTCGCGCTCGCCAGAATAGAAAAGCTATTGACAGACGTCACGCATTATTCTACTGAGTATTTAGTGATAGATAATTAGTTTTTATATTGTAAGACTGATGGAGAATTAAATGAAGAAGAACTATTTTTTTTTTAGAGTGAATTAATTGCTGCTACATGTGAAGGTCGTTAGTTTTTTATATTTTTGAATAAATATTGTGTGTATATTAGTTGGTAATTAAATAAAATAATTAAATCTATACATATATAGGAGACTTTCTATAGATATAGTCACTTATCACGGTATTTCTGGAACTATAAGACCTAGAGACATAATATTTGGCAGGAATATTCTTTTCGCCGAGTAGAGGTCAGCTAAGAACGAATTTTACAAAATTCCACCCACAAGGGGAGTTGCGGGGGCGTTAACAATGAAAAATTCCCCTTTTTAAACTATAGCTCTTATCGAATCCAAATTTGGTAGGAATCTTCTGTAAGAGATGTAGAAATAATCTATAAATGAATTTTACGATATCTCACCTCACAGAGGGTTGCGGGGGTGGGTATTAACAATCAAAATTTTTTATTTTTAAGCTATAACTCTTACAGACTCCAAATTTTGTAGGAATTTTCTGTAAGTGATGAAAAAATAATTTATGAACGAATTTTACGATATTCTACCCCAAAGAGGATTGCGGGGGTGTTAATAATGAAAAATTTCCGTTTTTAAACTGTAGCTTCTATCGACTCCAAATTTGGTAGGAATCTTCTGTAAGAGATGTAGAAAAAGTCTATGAGCAAATTTTACGATAGCTCATCTCACAGGGGTTTGCGGAGGTGGGTGTTAACATTAAAAATTTTTAATTTCCAAGCTATAGCTCCTATAGACTCCAAATTCTCATTTCAAATTTTTTTCTTCGTGTCAATTATTATTCACTTTTGAAAAAAAGCCACGCAACCATTATAATGATTGCATTGATTACATTGAAAGTTACAATGAATGTTAGCTGGAATAATTACATGGATAAAAGGTATATGCTAATTTGATGAAATTCGGAATTTGTGAAAGTCAAAACAATACTCTAATTAAATTTCTAATTTATATCTAAAAATACAATTTTATAAAATGCCCAGCGAAGCGGGCGGCTAACAGTTAGTTATATATATTATTAAGAGAATAAGAACACAATATTTTATAAAACTATATTTTATCTAGAAAATATTTGACTTTTAATTTTAACAAAAATAACATACTTTTGTAATTAAAATCTAATACATTCATTTCCATCAATTAAATAGTAAATTATTAACAATAATGTCAAATATTATTTAAGGGGGATAGCCACTGTGACGCTGGAAAAAATAGGCAATTTTCGGGAATTTTTTTTACTAGGATAATAAAGGAATTTGGGGATCGGGTTTTTTTTGTTTTATAAAGTATATGTTGAGGATAATTCTCCTAAATTTTTATTCAAAAATATTTTGTTATCACAAAGTTATAAACATTTTTGTAGAGCACCAAAAAAATTTCCCCCTCCATTGCCGGTACTGTAACTCAAAAACGGATTATCTGAAACAAAAAAACCAAACGGCATTTTAATCTATAGGAATGTCGCTATCGTCGCACGTAAGGGATTTTGAAAATTTTGATTTGAGAAAAAATGGCGCCATATTGAAAATTTTTTCGTCTTTTTCCTCATTTTTTGGACTCAAACAGCCTTAAAAATCTTAAAAATTAAAATTTTCAAAATCCCCTACGTGCGACGATAGCCACTAAGTAGACGAATACGGGGAAACAAAAAAATTGAGAATCGGTTCATATTTACGAAAGTTACAGTACCGGAAAGTTTGAAAAAAGTCGTTTTGAGAAAAACGCGAGTAAAGTTTTAAGAAGATTCTCGCAACTTTAAAATCTAGTCTTTCACAAAATATTCATACTCACATCAAACTATCAAGTCCTGGGCCATATGAGGGTTCTTCCTCCTTATCTTTAGTATTGACCTTGACTTTTTTATTTTTTTACTGGCCGTTTCCATGCGGCTTTCAGCAGCTTTAACCCGAGTAGCGTCGCGCTCAGCGCAGTATGAGTAGAGTGTTGGTCCTACTTTAACATCGAGATTCTCTAATATCTTCAGAGTTGCTAGAGCCCCATCATTGAATGTAATTGTTGAAATATATAAAGCTATTTCAACAATAAGGGAATAAGAAGAATTTGTTTTTGGGGCGAGCTGCCACACTAATGCATTGAAGCTTTCATTATTATTTTGTGTAAACCCACCGACACATCGTTCCAATAACTCTGGATTCGATAGATCTTCATAAATCGGTATTAAAGCTTCCGCAATATCTGCAGGAAGTGGTGGTTTTTCAACTAATGAGTCCAAAGTATTTGTTGCCACAGCTTTTTGAAATTGACACCACGAATTTGCACCTTCAGGACAAAGAAAATGCTGCGGATCTTCGGGTGATGAAAACTTGTGATAAAATGTTTGCCAAATAGCATTATACATCTCATCAACATCATTAGAATGACGTCTGATTGCTAAACCATAATACTTTGTAAATTCATTAATTGCTTTGTCCGTTAATCGACCTTTCCCACCTAAACTTTTCTGTGTATTTTCTTCTTTTCCTGTTTTTGTCTTCTTGTTAGTTCGTTGCTTCTTCAAAGCCCTTAGTCGACTGCCCATTCGTTTTTGCACGTGATTAATACATTCCTTTTTTTTTATCTTCACCATGTCCCCATACGGTTTAGCATCACAAATATTTTTATACGTTTTAGTGTCACCATCACCTATATAGTTTACATACTTAACGTTATGTAATAACTCTGATCGCATAAACATCTCTTTTATTCCATCTACCTCCATTTGTCCAGAAGAATTTTCATGGTTTATTGGACAGTCTAGAGCATGGTCTTGCATAAATTGATCGTATTCAGCTGTTCCTTTTTTGAGCTCATTAGCGCACACATCTTACAATAACTGGATTTCATACTTACATCTACGATTTTGCCAGTGAAGTAACCAATTAGAGAAGATATACCAAATGAAGATTTAAACCCTCTTTTCTTCCAACTACCGTCACCGGAGACAGAAATTCCAGGAATGTCATTGGATTTTAAATGCTTGCAGGTTTCTTGGATTTCTTCTTTAGCAGCTTTTTCAACACTAAATCACAACAGTTTCTAGCTGCATTTCTGATTTGTGTGACCAGACGATCGTAAAAGCTATGGAACATTGGTCGTGGTAAATCCATGAAAGCACAAAATCTTTCAGCTCCAGATAACCCAATACCAATTATCCGCATTGCAAAGATGAAACGGCGATTAATTTCATACGCATTCTTGATGAGTGGACATGAATTTATCAAAACTGGATCACATTTTTGCAATTCACAACTAGTTTAAAACCTAATCCTCGAATACTTGTCTCAGTAAAGTTTACATCACCACCACACTTTTTACACGATACACAGCCACTTAGTAAATTAAATATCGAAAAAAATTTATAATTTTGTAGCTAATACTCGAATCAATTGTACAATCAGATTTTTGTGATAATTTCCTCTTGGAAGCACTATCACGTCGTTGAGAGCCAGTATTTTTTCAGTTTCATATCTGTTGAGCGGTCGATTAAATTTTTTCCTGTCGTTTGGCAGTTTTCTTTCGTTTTTAATAACTTTACTTTGTTTACGATCCATTATTTAACAAATTTTTTTGTTAAATAAACAAAAAAAAAAGATCAGAAGATTTAAAAAAATAAGTAAGTAAACAATAACGAGTACACTAAGAAACTCAATAAATTAAAGAACGAGTGTGTATTCATACAAAACAACTAAACTATGAGGTACAGTATCTCAACAATAAGAAAAAATATACGTTAAAAGTCAAATAATTGTAACGGTTGACAATCGTGAGGGAAAACAATCGCCAACCCGTACGAATCAAAGACGGAGCGAGCAGGCGACGTTTTCGTCGAAGCGCCGCGCGTAAAACGGTCAATCGACGCGCTCTTATAAAAATGACTATAACTCGAAAACTATTCGGAATTTTTCTATAAAATTTGAAATACATAATTTTGAATATATAAACTTCAGTTTAATGAAAAAAAAAAAAAAATTTTTTTTCCGAAATTTTACAGTGGCTATCCCCCTTAATTGTGTTTTTATTTTTCGGCGATAATGTAACCTTTGACGAACTTAACAATTTTCTTCCCACGGTTACGCGCCAATTTGAGCTGCATTAGCTTCTCACCACACATTATAAAAACACTCAAAAAATTACTGACAATTAAAACTACTATCAGAGGTAATACGTCGTTTATCTCTATAGTCGCCCATTCACTTTTGATCTAAAAAAATATACATTAAGCTTCGCTATACAGAAAGATTATTCCATGATTATGAATCAATAATAAAATTCTTACGTTGTCACCCGGTAACGCCCAATCAGAATGTAGTAATTTATTCAAAAGTCCGCTGTCTCTCAATAAAAGTATGCTGAAAAAATAAAAATTTTTATACTTAAACAAATGTCATTTATTTATTATTTTTTAAAAGATTTTTTGGTTTGAAAAAAAATAATTTTAGATAGAGAACTTGCGAATTTTCATCCAAAATTGTTTTTTCCTAAATTTATAAAAATTTTTTCCAAGAAGAAAATTAATGTGAGAAAAATATTTATTTTTTTAGCGAAGAAATAAAAATATTTAAAATTAATTTTTTATTGCAACATTGCGTTATTTTTTTTTTTTTTAAAGATTTTTCAACGGATTTTTTCTCAAAAGGCTTTTAATTGATTAATATTAAAGTGGACTTACATATAGTAGTGCACGGAAAAAAGTAAACTGTAAAATTCAGTCGAATTTCGGTTAATTTTTATTATAAAAATTAACATATTACAAAAATACAAATATTACAGAATTTAATGTAGAAAGTATAAAAGCCATAATTTATAATTTATAGTTTAATATCGAAAATATTTTAAAGTAATTAATAAAAAATAAAATCACTATTTTACTGTTTAAAATATTATTTTTTAGCAGTTGATCTTTACTTATTATAAATCGACTATTATTTATTACAGTTTAATTTTTCCGTGTGATTTTAAACTTTCCCTAAGAAAAATAATTAAAAATGATTTGAACGTATTTAAAATAATTTGATTTGAATACTATATACATTTTGCATTGAAGTAATATTTTCAAAGCAATTTTTTATATTTAAAGAAATATATCTTATTTACTTATTATTGATAATGCCACGGAAAGGACAATCGGGTCCCAGAGCTATGCCGATAGAAGCTTGTGAAATTGTATCTAATGGCACCAAAGTACAGTCGACTGACGATTTTATTTGCGATACTGCAGCATCCAGTGACATGAATGCATATTTATCTTCGCTGCATACTTTTGATAGTCCTTCGAAATAATTAGATGGTAATTCTGTTTCTTTTACTAATACTTCGTTGTATAAAACTCCCATTATTGGATCTGTTGTATTCTAAAAATTAAATATTTTTATAATACTAAAGTTAGCCGACGTTTTTAATTTTTTGATTCTTTTTAATTGATTTAATTATTTATTTATTTTAATTTATTTAATTAGAACAAAAAAATATTTAAAAAAAAATTGCATTTATGGTTTTTCAAGTTTTTTATGAATGAAAATTAAAAAAAAATTTTTTTATAATAATTTTTTCAATAAAAAAAATTCTAAAAATTTTTAGATGTTGGCTAATTTAATTTTTATAACATTTGTATGTATTAAAGTGTTAGAAACTTTACATTAATTAATTATTTAAATTTAAATTAATTAATTAGTTATTAATTAATTAAAAATAAACCTGAAAAAAGGTAAAATCAGCAGAAGCATCCAAAACAGCAAAACGATATGTGCGATCTTGTAACAATCCTTCCATGGTCGTGAAAGGTAACACAAATATTTTAACAGCTAAAGAGCTTATTAGTGCTGCTGAGTAGGCTGCTAAAACTACTACGGCTGTGACATGGATTGAAAATTGTACGATCCGTATTGGATTTAATATTGATAATTCCATTCCTTAAAAATAAACATCATAAAAATATTTAATTAATTTCAAAATATATTCAATTTTTACCTTGACTGCATAAAGCGCCAAAAATAGAAAAAACGACATCCCAAAATTTAGAGTCTGCTTTATCATTTTCAATATTCTTTAAATGAATAACAACAGCTATTGATTTTATTATTGTTATGAATGCGCTGCTTACTAAAATAATTATTCCCAGAGCACTCCAAATATCGTTGGCAAATGGTGTTATGTATTTGTCCCAACTGAGCATTGAAGATTCTGGTTTTTTGATGAATGCTCGAGACCTATTAAGTTTATGTATAAAAAAAATTTACTTGACAAAAGCTATTCATAGTATCTTATAGAGAATATTGTGTAGTTTTCAAAACCATCCTTTGATTTTTTATACGATCATTATTTCCAGAGTTATTGATTGCCAAAGTTAAAAAGTACTTTTTTGCTTTGACTGACGTTAACTCCGCGGTAAATCATCGTACAGACTTTTTGATTATGTCAAATTGAAGGGCATTAAATTTTCTAAAAAAGCTTTTCAGCGAAACAATGAAAAAAAATTTTTTGAAACCCGTAGACCTTTTTTAAGACGAGAAAAATTTGGAAAAATTTTTTTTTTCGTAGTTTTCTTACGATATCTCCAGATCCGAACATGATAAAAAATTTTTATGGTCATATCGGAAAACTAGACACTTGGAGCTACAATTTGCTTTTTTTTTTGTTGTACAATTTTTTTGGTCATAATTTATTCGTTACAAAAATTATTAAATATCTACCGAGTTAATTTTCATAATGCCAAAAATATCTTCTTTTTAATTAATATAAACTGATTCAGTTATTCTTACTTGGTTGAATAAAGGGGAGTAGTAAATTTTAATGAATTCAGCCTATCAGTTGTTATCAATAATTCAGCAGCAAATATATCCGTTTTATTGTCAATCAATGTACTCATTGCGCCGGTCCAAGTACCGTTCTCTAACAAATAGCCCCATTCATTTGACGTTTGATAAGTCAACCTAAAAATATTAGTTGTATTAATTGAAATTGTCAGCTTATTAAAAAAAGTTTTAAAATTTGTTGTTTGTCAGAAAAATGTTTGCTAAAATTTTTAAAAATTTAAGAAGAGTTAATAAAACTTTAATCAATCCAAAATGTAGTTATTCTGTAAGCCGACGTCGGGGTGACGGAAGTAAAAAAGATATTTATGAAGAAAAATCATCTGCTAGTCAAGAAGAATATTTCCGTCAAGAAACTCAACGTCAATTGCAAGAAATTTTAGACAAACTTGAAGATAAAGACAAAGCGGACAGTAAAAACAAGAAAATTGATGGTAAAATTAATAATAATAATAATAATAAGGAAAATAAAGAAGATAAAAAAAGTTAGGTTTTGTTTTATTGAAAAGCTTACGTGCAATTTAAACTTTCTTTCAATAAATCCATTATACCACCGAAGAATCCTTTTAGTCCTATTACATTGTTATTCTTATCACGAATTATTTCTGAGAATGGTGGATCCTGTAAAAATTAATAAAAATTTTATTTAATTATATTTTTCGTATTTTTACTCAAACGAAAAAATTTAGTAAGAATTTAATAAATACAAAATAATGACGTTAAAGTAAGCAGTTACTTAACCATTTTTTTAATTTTTTTTAATAGATAGATTTTTTCCAAAAATTTATTTTTCAAGAATTGCATTTTTCGCACAATTTTAAATTTCATATATTTTGTACAATTTAAGCTATCATTTATCTAGTTTTGATGATTTTTTCAAATAATTCCGTGATTTCGAAAATTTTCAAAAATTTTTCAATAAACGTATTTCGGCCCTTTTTTTTTGTCAAATAATTTTTGAGCCGTAAAAGATAGCTTAAATCTGTGAATTTCTTTAAAAATTCCCATAATTAACTCAATTTAAGTTATTATTCGTCGCCTTTTAATTCTTTTTTAAATTTATTTCGTAGTTGGGAAAATTAAAAAAAACAAAATAATTTTAGTCTTCTCGTCAAATAATTCTCATATATTACAATTTATATTTTTTAAATAGTGCTTTTTTGTCAATATTCAAACACGGAATCTACCTATCCATGAACTGAAAAAAAAAATGAACTTAAATCAAGAGAAAAATTCTTGATCCAAGAAAATAATTTTGAAGAGTTTCATTGTCTTGAATCTTGAGACGAAAAATTCTTAAATTGAATAAAATTTACTTAAAACAAGAAAAATTTTTTAGTTTAAGAATTTTTCTACTTAAATCAAGAAGATGAAATTCTTCAAAATTATTTACTCGATTTAAGTAAATTTTTTTTTCTGTGTGTCGGGTGTGGCCGAATGGCGCTTTTTTTTACGACACTGAAGTTAGCAGGCGTCTAAAAATTTTTAATTTTGTTTTATTAATTAAATTAAAACTAAAAAGATATTTTAAAAAAATTGCACTTATAGTTTTTCAAGTTTTTTACGTGTGAATTTTTTTTTAAATTGTTTAATTGAAATTTTTTCAATAAAAAATTTCTAAAAATTTTGAAATGTCGGCTAACTTAATTTTCATTTTTTTCTGCTATAATTTATCTGTTAAAAAAATTCTTAAAATTATCAAAGATCTGCAAAATTAATTTTTATTACGAAATAACCTCCAGAGATACAACCCGCAATGTATGGCCATGTAAATCACTTCTTCGTTGATACAAACTGTACTTAGTGTATGTAACACCTGATACAATATTCCAGGTCGCGAAAACACCGTGTCTCAATTCAAGTCCTCTGTAAATTTGATAGACTTCTGTGATGGTTTCCCCTTCATAATCAACTTCCAAATTTCTTTTCGACACCATAAAGACACAGTCGAAGGGTATGTAAATGTCGCGAAAGTAATCGTAGATCGATGTTTCGTCGTTGAAAAATATTAGCCACGTTGGGTACGCCATGTCTATCCACGGCGCTAGTAACTTATAGAGAAGAAAATTACTTAAGAATTTTTACTTAACTTTTGAGTAGCATAAAAATTAATAATAACTAAATAATAATTACAGTTGCAAACTGATCCCTCAATTCATCCGAGTCGTTTAAGAGAACAAACAGAGGTCTCTTGATGTGGTAATAACTGCCACCGATCTGAAACGTTGAAGAAGAGTTTTATCAAACATTTGATTAATTGTTAGTGTCAAATTGTTAGATAAAAAAGAATTTATGTTTACCTCTGTAATAAATGTTTTAATATTCATTATAGCCATACGGATACCAGATCTACTGAAGTACACTTGGAGATTTTTTAACCTCGTATGATCTTCTATCCCAACTATTTTTCCAAACAAATTAGAGCAATGATAATTATTATCTAACTAGTATTAAAAAAATTATACTGAGAGAAAAATTAATTTTTTTAAAAATTAGCAATGTTGTAATTAGAAATATATTTATCGAAAAGCTTAAACAATTTTATTTCTTAGCTGAAGAAATGAAAATTTTTCTTTCAATAATTTTCAAAATTTCAAAGTTCAAAATTCACGATTTTAGGTATTTTTCAATGAAATGGTGACGATGCTATTTTTTATGATTATTGAAATATTTTTTTTCTTAAAGAGCGATAAAAATAAAATAAATTAGAATAAAAAAATTCAGAGTATAATTTGAAAATTTTTTAAATAAAAAAAAATTGAAATATTTCATTTTCATAATTTTTATCATAAATCTGCCTTGAAAAAAAACAATTTGGAAAAAAAAAAATTATTCAAAATGATCAATTTTTTGATTTTTTATTTTATTCCAATAATTTAATCTAAAATAAGGGGAGCCCCACCTCTGCATAATTACCAAATTTTCTATGTATATACTTAAATTTATTTGCATTACAATAACGACAAAAGAAATTGATCTTTTACAAATTTTCAGAGCGTAAAACTTTTAAATAAAAAAAATCAGAAATGAACTTACATACCTTTAGGTTCTACTGGTTCTAAAGTTGCGTGTATCAATATAATACACGTACTATTATAATATCTATGAATACTCCGAATTATTTTTTCATAGATATGATTTGGACGGTTCAAAAAGTCATTTTTGACTACTGGTAATATTAATAACAATAAAAAAACTGAAAAAATCACCAAATTTTTCATACTTTCCTACTCAGTTATCGATTTTCCCTGTAAAAACAAACAAATCAAGTAAATTAATAAGCTACTATGTAAAATTTCACATGTTTACATGCCATAAGCATCAGCGAGTATTAAAAAAATAAAATATTTAATATTAATGTAACATTTAATGCATCAATTTGATTTAACACTGACAGTTGCTAATGGATTTCTGTTTCACTGATTATAAATATAAATGTGGCTTTATTGTACTTGTGTATATAATAATAATTACATCGGCGATCGATCTTAACAAATATCGTGAGCGTAATTGCTTGATCGATCAGCTTAGATTATTTTATCTCTTCTAGTAATTTCTACTCACGTTATGCGGTTTTTTTTTATTGACATTCGTTTAGGGGTGCTTTTTTTATTTGCACAGCTGCAGTTGTCTATTTCTACTACGTATATCGTTTATGGTTATGAATATTTAGTGTTTCATCAACATTCTAAGTATAATAATTTGAAAAAAGTCAAAATTATCCTTAATTATTTAAATTCTATGTAACAGAATCTTTTAATCAGTGTTAGACAAAAAAAAATTTTGATATTCAATTTTTTTATAAAAATTAGTCATTAGGAAGAAAATAATACTAATTGAAATATCAGTAATTAGAAAAAAAAGATATTTTTAATTATCTTGAAAAATTCGCAATTAAAAAAAAATTCGGAAAACCATATTTGAAAAATTTTTTCTAGTAGTTTTTTTGAGATTTCTCAAAATCTACTGGTCCGAATCGGTCCAAAGTATATTCAAAACCTAAGTTCAGTTAAGCTTTTTTGAATGGCACCAACCCCCTTTTTTTGAAAATCTCCGATTTTCTTTGCAGGAAGTTAAAAAATCTAATCAACTTTTTGGCCTAAAAATCTTGTAGGAAATAAAAAATCAAATCGATTCTTATAAAATAATCATTAGAAATGAATTTATTGATAATGTATTTGAAGCCTAGCATGCCTCAGCACGATGCAGCACGATACAACATACTGCAGATCAAAAACGCAAGATTTAAGACAATGAAACTCTTCAAAATTATTTTCTTGGATCAAGAAATTTTCTCTTTAATTAAGTTAATTTTTTTTCAGTGTACAAAAAAAAACATTTACAATACTAAAATAAATAAACTGTGAAAAAATATTTATTAAAAAAAAATATTTATCGTTGAAATTATTTCTTCAAGAACGCATGAACGATAACGAGTCCGAGGAGTAGAAAAATGAATGAATATTAATAACAATAACATGAAACTAACCAATACCAATAACTACTACCAACAACAGTAATTTCAAGTAAAACGCAATCAAGCGCCTCTATAAGTACAAATAACCACTGACGTGTCTTCAGAAGACCGGTAACGTACAGTAAGTTCACTTGAGCTAATTAACAAGTGTCTTCGCCATGTTTAATCGAAAAAAATACCTGCTGATAATTTTGGTAGTAATCAGCCTCGTTGCTACTGTCGTACAATCTAAAAGTAATTATAATAATAATAATTATTAATTTAAGTTTCTTCTCAATTTGTAATTCTTCTCTAACTGCAAAAAAATTTTTACAGTGGTTGCTGACGCTCCGCCTGACCTGGTGATGGAAAAAACAACAACCAAGGGTATTGTCGGTTCTATAACTAGTTACTTTTGGCCGTTTACTTCCGTAGCCCTGCAATTCATCAACAGCATACTAATTCATACAAAAAATATGCAATTGCCTTGTACTATTTACAATTTATCGAAGCTGGAGTACTCTTGCACTCCATACTATGCTAACGTTATTGACGACAGTGGCGCTCCTATGGCTCGTTAACAAATTATTTTTTTTTATATTATAATATTAATATTAATTACAATTAATAATATCATAAAAATAATTTTATTGTTATTTAGAAAGCTTTATTTTTATAATTACAAAACACATCAATGACTTTTATACTTTATTTCATATTATATATAAATAAAATAAGAATGGATTATTAAATAAAAATTACTGATATTAATTTATGTCTTCCTTGTTTTATTATTAAGAAGAAATCAGTTTTTAGTTTTTAATTTTTTTTTCGATTTAAAAAATAGTTTTTTTTTTTGGTTTGAAATTTAAAGAAGAAATAAATGTTTGTTTTACTTAAAATAATTATTAAATATTATTTTTTATGTGAAAAGAAGAAAATTATGATAATAAAATTCAGCATTGACATTGCGGCTATTAAAACTGATAAACAAAATAATTATAAATTATCGGATATACAAATTATAACAATTAAAAACTCAAGAAGTAGATAGTACACGTGCGTCACTGATATTTGGCATTGAATTATAATAATTAGTGTTTTTACAAACTTTTGTTTTTTTTTTTCTGTGAATTTTACATGTAGATAATTGATAATTAACAAAACATATTTCTTATTAAAAAAGAAAATATTAATAATGTAGATAATAAAAGGAATATTTTTAAGAGCGAATTATTAATCTGATGAATTAAATGTTTTAGGTTGAATTGAGTTGAGGTGGTTATTGATCTGGTTAAAATTCATAATACAAGTACAAGGAAAGTGATAAGAAAAGGAAGTAGAAGGGGAAGCGCTACATAAATTCAAACAAAAGTTTAGAGTGTTTGAAACAGTCAACCATGTTGAAGTTAACAGTATTTGTCGTATTTATTCTTGCGGTTATCATCGAAGCTGGACCAGTTGTTTACAACAAACCGGTGTTGTTGTCTTCTCTAAATCCGCAATGGCACCTTATTCCGGTAGAACCTAAAGCATCCAGTGTCCATATTTTCGATGGCATGTGATCATTTTTAAACTTTTTATATTTTTCTCTGTGTTTATTTTTAAAAATTAAAATTTTTGGGTGGAATTTGAATAATCACCGAAAATTATTATGATTAATGGTATGTTTTTTACAGATGAACCAAACCTCTTTGGCGCAGAGCACGATGCCGCAGAAAAAGAGTCGCTTTACGATCAAATATACGGCTGGACTCTGAAGCCTATTCTGGACTTGACGGATTGGATGCTAAGTCCAGTAATGACTATGTATGAAAAGACAATGAATTTTATTGGATTTGGAAAAAAATTGAAGAAAACGGATGACGACGGTGATGCACCGAGATCTCGCCGGAAACGTGGAGTTGTTGGGTCAGTTGCTAATACGGCTGTAAATACTGTTCATTTACCATTATTATTTATTTATGACATTGCATTAGCGCCATTTCGATTAATAAGACGTATATTTAGTTTTATAACGGTACCATTTCGTGCCGTTTATAACAAAATAGGAAGTTTAATACTACCATCATCATTTCGAAATAATTCACAAAGTCCGAATGTTGTATTGGCATTATTATCAAATACAGGGTCAACAACAACTGACAATGAAGAAATGTGGAATCAGATGATGAATAATATGGGCAAAGTCGCTAAACGTAGTGCTGTTAAAATATTTAATAAGGGATGGGATTATACTAAAGCGGACATTCTGCCGTCTTTCGATTCACTTATTGAACAATACGGTGAATCTGATTTCTTGCCAGAAGACTTTAGAAAAATGCTTAGAAATTTCCGTAGAATTTATCAAGTTACACATATGTTTAATATTATTTAAAATTGGTTTTCAAATTTTTTGTTGTTGTAATGCCTATTCAAATTATATATTTATTTGTTTCCATATGTTAATAAAAAAAAATTCAAATATTGCTATCTAATCTGATTTTATTTCTTCACACACGGAAAAAAGAAAACTTGAAAAATTACATTATAAATAGTAATAAATGTCCCGTCGTATTTAAAACTAGAAGGGGAATTTGGACAATTAAATAAACGCACATACACGGAAAGAACAAAATAACACTGACTATCATCCCAGATTATACTCAGTGATATCTGTGGTGACAAAAAAAAATTTAATAGTAACTATTATAATCCAGATTATACTGAGTGATATCTGGATTATACTCATTGCAATCTGGATTATACTCATTATAATCTGGATTATAATCATTATAATCTGGATTATACTCATTATATTCTGGATTATACTCATTATAATTTGGATTGTACTAGTTACTATCTGTAAATTTTTTTCACTCAGTATAATCTGGGATGATATCCAGTGTCATCTTGTTCTTTCCGTGTAAGTTAAATTTACAAAGTTTTGTTAATTATTTTAAACTTTTTTCAGTAATATTTGAGGTAAACATCATTGTTAAAAATCAATTAATCATTTTTTAATTTTTTAAAATTAATTTTTATATTAAATATTTTTCCACATTATTTTTAATAATTCTTAGTAATTTTGTTTATTGGCTATCTGTTGCTCTATTTTGAGTAATTTTTTTAGTACATAACAAATAATTAATTTTAAACTAAAAACTAACTTATATTATTTACATATCTCAAAAAAAATTATCTAACAATTTAATGATTTATAATTTTCGATAAAATATAAAATAAAACAATTTTACATTATTATTTATTATATTACAAAACATATCAATGACTTAGAATTAAAAATTATACATTCACATTAAAGATAATAATACAATTATAATTAAAAATAAATAAATTCATAAGAATGGACGAATTAACCCTGTATTGCTTCGGGTTTAGCTATTCCTCCGAAGAGAACATCAATCGTTGGTTCAATGAATATCTGAATCATCATAATAATAATCGTCTTCGCAAATCCCGGGAAGAACAACGACGGAAGCGAATCCATCAGAGTTTTGATAACATATGCTAAATCTTTGTCGGCTGTGTGACCAGTGCAGGCGAAGGAATCCAGAGCAACAGTACAGGGAAATGCTCCCCCAAGAAGACGTCCAACAGCGCCGTCAGTCCATAATTGAAGTACTTCATATCCGTCAATAAGTTTTCCAATTGTGTCTCCTACCAGTTCACCAAAAAGAGGAACTTTCATCCACATTGCCTTGATTCTGAGCATCAGGCCCTTCAATCCTCCCTCTTCATCTCCGTCGTCGTCTTTGTCATCCTTATCTTCTCCGCTTTCATCCCGCTTAGTCACTGATAATTATTGTGATTAAATTCATGTTAATTAACCAATTAATAATTTAAATAAAAAATAAAAATATTTACCATGAGCATGAACGGCAAATGCCAATGTCATTACCAAAAATACCAACAGTAAACGCTTCATGATTGCTCGTGCATGAAACGATAGATAAAATGGGCGAAACACTAGTGAAATTTTTCCGTACAGTCTCTCCCCTTTATAAGTTTTCTAGTTATCGATGTATTTGTGTCTAATTTTATTTGCTAGTTATCGTTTTCCAAGTCCAAGTCGAGGTCTTCTTGCTAGTCTTGCGTTTTTCTACTTTTCTATTTTACCTCGTTGTGAAATTATGCTATTTCATTATTATTTTTTCGTTATCTAAAACTTGTATTGAAGTTTATGATTGTGAATATTCAAAGCTTTGTTATAAATATTATTTTAATATTTTACTTAGTACAACAATATTTCTTACGCCTGAGGCATTTCATGATCTGTTTTAGGGTTGATAATTTATGACGCAATAACCGATGTTAATTTTAGTATAAATCAAGAAATATTGCACACCTGATAAGCGAAGCGTTGTTTTATTAAAGTTACGAGTGCAGTTGGACTATTTTTAGTACAACCGACTTATCAATGTTATTCTATCGAGAATTCTCAACAGATCCTAATGAAATTTAATATATAGATTTCTTGGACAATTAGCTTGTATAAACCCTAAAATTAGCGAAATTCGTCAATAAGTTTAGAAATGGTAGCTCTTCGAAATTATCAAAATAAAATCACGTTTTCGGTGACTTAATTGATGTGTAACTTTCGATTTAAAAGAGATGACTAATTTTTGATAAATTCATGTGAAAGCTCATAAAATAACCGTTTATTTGACGTATATAACATTAACATTTTGACTGATTTTAGTTATTTTATCGAAGTTAAGAGTGCAATTGAAATATTTTCAGGCAATATGTTGTACAAACAAATTATAAATGTTATTCTATCGAGAATTCTCAACAGATTCTAATTAAATTAAAATAAATTTCATTTAAAGTATTTTATTTTAATCAATTGTATTGTGGAAAATGAAATTATAAAACGTGCACGTTTTAATTTTTTAAACTTTTTTTATTATTTTTAATAAAATAAATATTTTTCATTTACATTTTAAAAATCTTGAAAAAAAATTCAATTCTAAATTTTTAAGGCTGTAAAATATTGAGACTTTTCATTTAATTATCAATTTTCTAGACATATACAATAAATAATAATGTCTAAGCATTTTTTATACAATTACTTGTAGCTATCCTTGCAGAACTAACATTATTGTAAAGAGTAGTCATCGGCATTTGAAAGCAACGCATTGTGCCAGTAATTCCAGAACTCGATATCGAATCCCCAGTATTCTTCAATTGGCTGACAGTAGACTCGTAATTGTTCACTGAACTATTAGCTTCCGGCATTTGTTGGGCAATACAAACTTGGACTTGCATTGGCGTTCCTGATGCGCAGTTTATCATTATCAAATCTAATTTTGATAGCAATAATTTGCCATTCTGTAAAGAAGAAATATAACTTGATAATTTTTGTTGTAAATAACATCGTTTATTATAAATTGCATTGTAACATACAAGAAGATGAGTCTCAATATTTTGCTTCACAGGTTTCAATGTTAGTACTTGATCATTGACGCATTTATCGAGGGAGTTAAATGCAGCTTGACTCGCATCTCTCAGGCGTAATCTCGTCGGCTCGAAACAATGATCTGCATTTTTTCCTTGTGCATTTGCTGCAGTTATTGCTTTCTGTTTTTGTAAATTAATTTAGCAGATATTTAATAATTTTAAGAATTTTTGTAACAAATAAATTATAGCAAAAAAAAAATTGACGTACACGGGAAGAAAAAGATGACACTGGATATCATCCCAGATTATACTGAGTGAAAAAAATTTTTAGATAGTAGCTAGTATAATCCAGATTATAATGATTATAATCCATATTATAATGACTATAATCCAGATTATAATGACTATAATCCAGATTACAATGAGTATAATCTAGATATCACTCAGTATAATCTGGATTATACTAGTTACTATCTAATTTTTGTTCACCACAGATATCACTGAGTATAATCTGGGATGATATTCAGTGTCAATTCAGATTATACTGAGTGAAAAAAAATTTCAGATAGTAACTAGTACAATCCAGATTATAATGAGTATAATACAGATTACAATGAGTATAATCCAGATTACAAAGAGTATAATCTAGATATCACTCATTATAATCTGGATTATACTAGTTACTATCTAAATATTTTTTCACCACAGATATCACTGAGTATAATCTGAGATGATATTAGATGTCACGTTGTTCTTTCCGTGTTGAGAGAAATTTTTAAAAATGGTCAAATGACTTCTAACTTTAGTGTCATTTTCCGTTTACGCAATTTATAACGTTAACGACAACTAATTCCATTGACATGGTATAAAAAAAAGATAAATAACTTACCCGCGTTTCATCAATTGCAGAATTAACAGCATTGTTAACATTAGTCATTTCATTTATTTTTAAATTACTCAATTTGTACTTTAAATTTGACTCTAGAGAATTACTGTAACGCGTTAGGTCATTAACGGCTGAATTAATCTTGTTTTTGAGACGGGTAATTCCATCCGAAGGGTTCGCACCTTCAACAACTAATAAAATATTTATAAAAATACTCATTAATATTATTAAATTCATCTTCAGCTTCAATTAATTCGTTTCGTTTTAGCAATAAGACTGAGCAATTACTTCACCAGGAGATTAATTTATATATTTATATATCGCTTATTGTTCCTACTTGCTTGATAGTATGTATAAAGATTACTCGGTTGGAGATAAGATGTGGGAATCCCCTGAATTTTATCTTTTATCATTATCAATTTCAGCTGCGGGCTAAGAGATGATTTATTGCTATTAAGGAGAAATATTTTTTAAGATATTTACTTAGTTGGTACTACATCTGTTTTATAGAATTATTTCTTTTTATAGAATTATAGATTAATTTTTTATAATTATTATAAATAATAAAGAAATTGTCTTCTTTACAACAACTAAAAATTTGATTTCTTGTAAAAAAAATTTGAAGACAAGGCGCCTAAATTATTTAAAATATTTCTAATGATTGTTATAAACCAATTGATTCGTTTTTGCATTCCCCTCTAAATGAAGACTTTATTTAGTCAAATAACATAAAACGAAGTAAATTTTACACAAAAATTAGTTAGTTTATTAACAGAAAACGACTGTTTGAATTATTCGGATTATTTGAATATATTAATATTATTAATAATAATAATAAAAAAAAACTAGATATTTTATAATTGCATTAAATATATTTAAAAAAATGCTCTACAATGACATTTACATTAAAAAATTGAAATCATTAGTTGTTATAGTACGTATTGCATTTCATTATTAATACACAATATAACATAACTAATATCGAACAATATCATAACTTTTACACTTATAAACATATGTAATAATAATAAAAATAAAAATAATAATAAATCATAATTTACCAAATACATTACACAATATAAATGTACGCTTAAATATTATTTAAAAATAAAAAGTTTGTTAATAAATCACTAGTCAGACTTGAATTAAAAATTTCGAATTAATGGACGTAATATTACTTTAGTTTTATACAACAATAATTATTTAAATATTGTTTATTTAGGTATTGTGTATTTAGTATGAAAAATATTTAGCTAGTCGTATTTTAGTAAATAATAAAATTGACATTAAAGATAAAGCATATTTTTTTTGCTTTAACTTTAACTTTGTTTACGTTTAACATACATGAATCAATAGTAAACAATTATTATTATTATTATAATTGTTCATACCGTATGTATATTCGTTGTAATTATTATTATCTCTGTAATTATTATCATTATTTATTTTTGTCCGCATAACTGCACGTGTATATATTTTAAAAATAATAATAATAATAATAATAATAATTAATATTATTAAAACTTAATATATATTAATTAATAAATTTACTTATAAATTGTTCTACATTCATTTAGGTACATTTTTGCAAATTATTTATCTATTAATACCATTACTAATGTGTAAATAAAATTTACTAATTTTTATTTGTTAATGCGTGTAAAATTAAGGCACGCTTTTATATATGGCAGTGAGTTCATTATTATCATTTATTATAAATAAAAATAATTATTTATTATTATGTAAAATTTAAAAAATTAGAGAGCTCGGTACTGATGATTTATTTTATACTAAGTATTATCGTGAACTCGACTTATGGTGAAATTATAAATAAAATTAATACGTTTTACGACCGATCAATAATCAATTAATTAACCGATTAATTAATTAATTATTAATTATTTCATTAAATTAATAATTTATTAATACTAAATGAAGATCCGGTTACGGGTAATTATTAATATTAATAACATGGAACTGTTATTAAGATCTTCGGCAAATACACTTGCGTTACGCTGGCAAGCCGATCAGTCGGTTATTAATTATAATTACTTAGTTTAATTTAATTATTGTCCTTAATGTGTTCGTTTAGTTTCTTTAATATTTTATTTGAGGAACTAGGATGGATGGACTTCGAGTTTCATGTCCCCTGCGGGGGAACAGAATCCACAGTAGCCGCCACATTTGCCTAGTATTCTCTGATCCGTCTGAAAATTATAATTATTATAAAAAAAAAATTTAATTTAATTACTTATCTTAATTTATTGTAAATTATAATATATTAATATATAAGAGTAATAATTACAATTCTATTAATGGCAAGATTCGCGCGTGACTTTTCCGGTTTCCATGTTACCTCTCTGGCTAGTTTAAGGGCAGTGCCGGTTAAATTAATACTAAACCTCCCTTGAGGACAATCTTGCCTACTATAGCAATCTCCAGCTTTTCCATACTCCACCCTCTTGGCTCCCTTTGTCCATGAAAACGTGTAGTCGTTAGCTGAAAAAAATTTATTTATTTATTTCCCAAAAATACATACATATTGTACAGTTGTATATATATTAACTACATATAATCATACTAACCCACAATAATTAGCCTAGCAACATCAATTCTCACTCGTTTAAACATCGTTCTTCCCGAAACAGTACCGCGGTTGTCAAAACAATCGCAACTGTCATTGCGCTGACCTCCAAAAGGGCAAGTGTTTGGATCGTTTAACCTAAGAACAATCGGTGAAATTAATATAATCCATTATAGCGATTTAGGGACTAAATTACCAGTATAAATAATTAATATTGATACTAAAAAATTACTAGGTACCTTTTATCATAAATTTCAGCGTAATTTTCTCTATCGCCAGCTGGTAATGTAAGATATTCCTTCGGTTCGCTAGTTCCCATATCATGGCAATAAATGGACATATTTTTACCACCGATAAGTAAAGTGTATTCCCCGTCTTTCGTGGATTTCAATCGTCGTTGTGCTTCGAGACAAGTTAGAGGGCCGCATCGACGCTGATTGCATTTGCGCTTCCTCTGAGGTTTGAATTCTGCAGGACAGTTTGATCTTGCAACGCGTGTTCCTGTTCTGTCATGGCAAAAAAGTCGCCGGATTTGGCGACCTTTTCTTCCACACGGATGACTACACTGTAATTTATTATGGTAAGTATTTAGGCTGTATTCATAAATGCTCTATCTCTAGATACATGATTAAGAAATTACCTTGTATCTTGTGAACTATTGACATTTTTAAAGATATAAGCTCACCTCGACATTAAGCTCATCGAGACCTTTCATTTGAGTACCCACATCAATTTTTCATATATTTTATATTTATATATATATATATATATATATATATATATATATATATATATATATATATATATATATATATGTATGTATGAAAAATATATCAAAAATGCATGTGGGTACTCAAATGAAAGCTCTTGATGAGTATAACATCGGAATGAGCTTATATCTTTAAAAACGTCCATAATTCAGAAATTACAGTGCAATTTAACACAAGTCATTATTTAATACAGCAAAATTTTAAATTTTTATAGTTCACAAGTCACGGCAGTCTCAGAGTGACTGTAAGGTTGCTAGTAAGTATTAAAATTTTTATAACTTACTTTTCTCCATGGTCCAGCAGTCCAGTAGTATTTATCATCACACTTTTGTAATTTGCAGTGCTGTTCGCTTTTAGGTTTTTTATCCAGTGGACAACCTTCCGCTGGTGATGGATCTATCCACCCGTAACGATTAATACGGTGACATGTTACTGCACGTCTTTGTATTCCGTCACCGCAATCTGCTGAACACTTTAAATAAAATTTACATTTATTATTCTGTTATAGTTTTAAGTATTTTAATATTCTTCCTTTAATGAATACTTTTTTTTTAATTTATTATCATTTTTCCCAAGTAAGATAATAGAGAAAATTTTTTGAAATTGATTTACATATTTTATTGATTATTAATTTTTTTTAATTTTAATATTCTTCTTATTTTTTACAATAAATTATTTTTTGTAAAATAAAAATTACATATTGAAATATTTTAAATAAAAATTATTTTTCGCAGTTTAGTATGACCTCGACCGGTCAATTAATGATAATCACTTTAACCTTTAAATAATCGGAATAAAAATAATTTCTCTATTATCTTTTACATAAATATCATAATTGAATCATGCACATGCTAGTTTCTTTTTTAAATCACAATGAACTTAATGATTCCATCTCTTTCAATTAATAACAACGAAAATTATTATTATAATAGCCGTATCGAAACAATAATTTATCTCCATTAGTGATTATTACATTTAATTAATGCACTACTGTTGGATAATAATTTAATCACCTAATCGATGATAATTTAGTTAGCATAAATTACCAAATGAACTGAAGTAAGCAACAAAATAATAATTAAAGAAGAAAAAAATGGAATCATTATCAACAACATATTAATAATAAATGATTTTTATGTGACAGACTACTCCATATTCACACGGTGTTTATCATTATTTAAACTTTTAATTAACATTGTCAGGTATTTTAATAAATCAATCGACGCATTCGGATATTTATTCTACTGTAACATGTTAATATAATAGTTAAGACAGACATATTATTAACATATGTATTACGCGCACTTAGTTGATCATTTAATGTAATTTACAATGTTTTTCTCAAGAATATTAAATACAAAGATCTCTGAGTCGTATCACTTGATTAATACATCTGAATATTTTCATATTATTAAAAAAAAAAAAAAAATAAAAGCATTGAGAGAAGTAAAAAAGATAAAGTCGTGTAAATACTTAGGTCTTATTCGAAGAAAATAATTAAATTACAATAACTAATTTTAATTATTATTTTTTATAAATTCAAATAACTAACAATAAATACAGAAATACTTATGGTTTATTTTGTATTATTTATATATATACAAATGCAAGTGTTTTAATTAATGTTAAATTTGTGATTATTATACTATGGAATGTGGAATGAAATTTTATTCCTAATAACAATATTATTGTTATTCAACCATTTTATTGCCCATATTAAAATTTTGCGTAAGCATATTTTTATTATTCATTTTTGTGAGGATATATGTGAAAAAGTATATTCTTCTTTTTTTTTTTTTTTTTTTTCTACAAATATTATATTTTAAAAAATTATCTAACTAATAACTAGAAACATTTTTAAAATCACACCTAGAAAAATCTAACAATTTATTTCAATCACATACACGGAAAGAACAAGATGACACTGAATATCATCCGAGATTATACTGAGTGCAAAAAAGTTTCAGATAGTAACTAGTACAATCCAGATTATAATGGGCATAATCCAGATTACAATGAGTATAATCAAGATTACGAAGATTATTATCTAGATATCACTCAGTATAATCTGGATTATATTAGTTACTATCTAATTTTTTTTTTTTTTTCACCACAGATATCACTGAGTATACTCTGGGATGATATTCAGTGTCATTCCAGATTGTACTGAGTGAAAAAAGTTTCAGATAGTAGCTAGTACAATCCAGATTATAATGAGTATAATCCAGATTACAAAGAGTATAATCCAGATATCACTCAGTACAATCTGGATTATAATAGTTACTATCTAATTTTTTTTTTTTTTTTTCATCACAAATATCACTGAGTATAATCTGGGATGATATTCAGGGTCATCTTGTTCTTTCCGTGTAGTCATTAATAAAAAAAAAATAATAATGAAATAATAATAAATAATAATATGATTATATGCGCGATAAGATCTCAATCGGCAGAAACGTCACAGATAAAAATCAACCAATCAATTAAGTTAATATAAATGATCCAACTATACCACAGATAATAAAGAAGACAAAGACAGAGAGATTGAGAAAATAAGATTGAAGTTTACAGAGAGAAATACTAACTACAGGATATAAACAAGACAATGTAACATCTACTGAATAATTATTACAAATAGTAAATTACAATAAGTCATGCACAATTCCTCTACTCCCACAACCCACATAAATCACCAGCTGAAGATTATTAAGTAGTAAATTGTAAATTTTAAATGATTCCAAAATAGTAGTAGTAATAATAATAAATAATTATAATCCCAATTAAGCCAAGTGCAACTGTAACGACCAGTGATGGTTGTATTAAATTTTCTTATGGGGCAGTCAGTACCTCGGACCAGCTGCCCTCCTTCCAAGTAAAGTCACATGGTATCCTCTGACACGGTCTGTGTGTTCTCGGTTTATTAAAACCGAATCTCGTACACTCCTCATCACCAACCCTTTCTTCCTTATCGCCATTAAACCACCTTATTACACAGTCGACTCTCCTTTCTTTAATTCCACCTCCACATGATTTTGTACACTGTAAAATATTTACCCTATAATCCCTAACGTCGTCTTCTTTCTCCATTTCAAATTTCACATTTTTATTTAAGTAATAATTCCTTATTTTTTATTTTTATTTTCATTCCTATCAAGTATATTATATTATATTTTATAGAGAAAGTTTAGTTCTTAATTTCAACAAAATATCGGTCACGCATCGAGAAAAAAGTTATTTAAGTACACATCATATTAACATTATTTATAATTTATAAGTTTTCAAAGTACTTACTGGAGTCCAATTAGAGACTCGCCATCTGCGTGATTGCCCTTTTGAATTGCTATTATTATCGTAGTTATTATTATTATTGTTATTATTGTGGTTATGGTTATTATTGGTATTGGTATTGGTATTATGATTATGCTGGTTATTGGTCACGCAATCTAAATCATTCCAACATTTTTTAACGTGTTTAGGCTTGTCGACGTCGATACATTCACGATCCGGCAATATTTCACCACGTGGACTTTGGCAACGAACTTGCCGATGTTGGTAACCTTCACCGCAATCAGCATCGCACTGTATTAACATAAAATTTCATATAATTAATAAATAATGCTTAATACTTAGATTAATACTCGGTTCCATACATAGTAAAATATTACACCACAACCATTTAAGGGGGGCGATACACGTGAAAAAAAAAAAATTGATTTTTTTTTTTTTATAAATCGTTAGAATATCATCTTAAAAATATACCTATAAATTTTCAAAACAAAATTATCATTATTTGTTTATTAAAAACTCATTTAAGATGACACTGAATATCATTCCAGATTATACTCAGTGGTATCTGTAGTGAAAAAAAAAAAAAATTTAGATAGTAACTAGTATAATCCAGATTATACTGAGTGATATCTATTTTATACTCTTTGCAATCTAGATTATACTCATTATAATCTGGATTATACTCATTGTAATCTGGATTGTACTAGCTACTATCTGAAACTTTTTTTCACTCAGTATAATTTGGGATGATATCCAGTGTCATCTTGTTCTTTCCGTGTACTTCAATATGTAATAAATAACCCTACAAAATTTCAAAATGATTCATTAATTTTTTCCCAGTTAAAAAAATCCTCAAAAAACGATAAAAATTAAAGCGTCTACATGTATCGCCCCTCTTAAATTAAGTCATTTAAATATTAAATTAATGAAAGTGTTTTTACCCGTTACGGAAAGAAATATTTCTTCTGTTGTTTAAAAAAAATTTTTTTTTTTTATTAAAATTATACTTGCGAAATTCACAAATCGATAATGTTCAGTAATTTTTAATAAAATAATATGAATTGATAGGTTTATAGAGCGTATAGCTGTCTTTCGATTTAAAATAAATCTCGGAAGCGTTTAAGTAATAATTTTTCAAAGTGGCTAGGCGGGTTTAAATATATGAATACAAAATAGGATTCAGAATTAGAATTTATGAAATAAAAAAAAGAAGGCAAGATTATTCTAACCTGACTCCAGTGTCCGGTATTCCAAAGTGGACATGCATGCCGATTACACGGCATCCTCCTTGCTGGACGTAGATTAATATCGCAGTAATCATCCGGAGCAGATGTATGAGTGTCTGGTGAACTACACTGTACTATTCTATTTTTGAATCCTCCGTTGCATGATCTCGAGCACTAGAAAATTGATTTAAATTATTGGCAAACATACATTTTATTTTAATTCACCACAATTAGCTTACTGGTGGGTTTCAATAATTTTAACTTTCACAGTAAAAAAAAAAAAAAAATTATCTAATAATAATTCATACCGCGCCAAATGTTCCAGTTCTCCAAACATAAATCGGGTAAACGGGAATCCGATTGCTGTCTATTTCATTTTCTTGATCAAATGAATCGGGTGTAGTCGGCTCGGAAGAGTAAGTCGGCGATGATGTTATCTATAGAAAATTAATACATTTTTATTCATAATTGTAAAAAGTTAATAAAATAATTCTCAACAGATTATTTACTCACAGTGGGACAAGGCTCACGTGAACAAGTTTGAAAGCTTTCCGGTTCTTCTGATGGCGCACAAGAGTCACTTGAAGTGCCATCGGCATTCATACATGCTACTTTTCTTCTGCGAGTTCCCTCTCCGCACGTGACCGAGCACTAGATAGCAAAAACGAATAATAACAATAAATAATTCAATGGATTTTCAATTGAGGTCGACCAATCGACCGTGAGTAGAATCAATTATACCTCTTCATTCATTCATTTATATATTTTATGTATTTATAGTTTTTGTTTAAAAAAACTCACCGAGCTCCATTCACCCGTGGACCAGTGGTGACATGGTCCTGCGTTACATATTTCTGAGACGGCTGACAGTAGCTTGTTGCAGTAGACCTTATTGACAATACGATTTTCAACTTGGCACCAATACGACCGCAGTCGTTTGCCTATTCCACATGTTGTCGAGCACTGAGAATAATTAATATCAATATTATTAAGAGAATACAAAAAAATTCGTATCCCGAATAGCCATATAATAAAATTATTCTATTTTTTAGTGAAATTTAGTGTCATTGTAAAGGTCTTGACTTGAATTTGTGCCTTTTCAAGGTTTCATATCATTCATATCTTGTGAACTATTGACATTTTTAAAAATATAAGTTCATCCCGATGTTACACTCATCGAGACCTTTCATTTGAGTACCCACATCAATTTTTCATATATTTCATATATTTATAAATATTATATATATGTATATATGAAAAATATATCAAAAATGCATGTGGGTACTCAAATGAAAGCTCTTAATGAATATAACATCGAGATGAGCTTATATTTTAAAAAACGTCAATATTAATTATTAATAAAAAAAAACTAACATTATTAAAAAAATAATTCATCAACTTACAGGTGACCATTCGCCAAATGTCCATTGAGGACAAGCTTCAGAGCCACAAAAACGCTTGAGAATTTTTTCAGAAGCGTTGCATGTGTTTTCCGCAACTTCAACACCATTAGAATCAATGCACTTGGCCGTACGAATTTGAACGCCTCCACCACAGGTGACACTGCAAGTGCCCCAATCACTGTAGCTCCAACGTACATCATCGCAGGGGCCTACACAAGGCCGAATATCACTTGGACGTTCCAAATGGGCACACGCGTAATCTCGTAGCAATCTAGGCGACTGATTTGGCGAATTCAAAATTACTTGGAAGCAACGACTTGATACCATTTGTGTTCCGGGTCCACAGTGTTTTGAACACTCTGATTTTGGTGTAAGTTGCCATCTATAATTATATTTATTGGATAAATTATTGAGATTATTTATGCCGGATGTGGAATGCTGACGGGCAGTTAGAAGACACTTACTGAAGTATGCAATGGGTGTTACATAATTGAGACTCTTCCTGAGGTCTTTCTTCTCGACGGCAATAATCATCAGAAACGACGTCTTTATGTTCAGTATTACGGCATTCTGCGCGACGCTGCTTATTACCCTGGCACATGTGGCTACATGATGACCAATCGCTTAAAATCCAAGTATAGCTGCCTAGTATTCTCTTTGGTACTGTATATTCGTATGTTATTTGAGGAGGAACGATGTCGCCGACTGATAAAATCTGTTAAGTTTTAATCATCAATTAATAATTATTTTAAGTATTTAAATATTAATAATTGCATTGATAATTATTGATATTTTATTTTTCTTTATCATGAATCTTGGTTGGTTGTTTAAATTAAATTACTATATGGCCGAAATTAAAAGGAGCTATAACCATAATTATAAATAAGCGAAGCATGAATAAACAACAACGATCAAGCCTTGAACGGGTTTAAAAACTAAGAAACAAGAATATTCCATTAACGCAACGACTGGAAAACAATTTCCACTCACCTCAAGAATCAAATCAACCCCGACGGGCCTTGAACTATTCAATCGCTCGACCACAGTCCCAGGCCCGCTGTATTCAATAGCGCTACCAGGAAGAACAATAACTTTCTTGTGCATCACCATGTAGTTCCCATTAAGAATATACTCTCCGTCTTCGCCGAGCCTCAGAGCTGTCATAAAATATTTATTTTTTTAATTATCTTTGTGCTGGGATAGAACTCGTTTGACGTCTCACTGAGCAATCAATCACTCTTCAAAAGATAAATCAATAGTAAATATAAATATAAATAATGATAATGGATTTACCAAGATAGTTGCTGTCATTGTGAGAGCCTCCCCATCCGAGCTGCCGTATATCAATGTAGCTACTTCCCTTAGGAATCTTAGTAACTTTCCTGTAGCCATAGACCCCGCTGGAGTTGTAGGCCCCCGTGATGCGTTGACATGTAGAATTATCACCGCGACAAACTCCACATGTGTCCAACTTGGCGTTCGACCCGAGAACATGGTCGCAGCCCGCCTGTTTGCAATGCCCGTTAACGCAAATATCAAAGGTGTCAGGCCCGCAGGGTGTACCATCGATCACCGTGTCGTTTAGCATGTAGTACTGATTGCTTTCAACTTGGCAGAACAGTTTGCACCGATCTTCCTGCGGAACTGCATTAGCACAACCATTATTCAATATATCTTAAACGCTTTTACTCTAAAGGGTTATACGCTCTTGGAATTTTTTTTTAAATCTACTTTTATTTTCATTTCATTTTTGCAATTTCATTACATTTTTCTTGACTATATTTTCAAGTAATTCAGCTTAAAATTATCTTAATTGAAGAGAAAAATTAATTAACCAAAAAAACTATATTTCAATTGATTCAGATTAATTTTTTTTATTTTTATAATCAATTTAAGGCTTGAATTTTCATCGAAATTTTTTTTGTCAAGCATAAATTAAACTAAATCATCTTTATATTATTGAATTTCTCCTTCCGAATATCATGATTTTATAATAGCGGAATTTTTTTATTTAATTTCTGAACCTGTCGGAGATTGTCTATAAAAACTAGATAAATAATTATTTGTAAAAAATAAAAAGAACTTATATATAAAGTTAAAAATCTCTACTTTGTATAATCAATTTTCATATCAATCAATTAAAATGTCTCTTCAGAAAAGAAGATTAAAAATTTTATTTTTCTTGATCGTCTAAGTGCGTATAACTCTTTAAACAATTTAACTATCTCAACTCTTCGCTTTTCCCAAGAATCAAATCTACCAAACTTACTTTTTATAGATTTTGCGTGCCATTTGACGTCACGTGATAGATTCTGAACGTTATGATGGTTATTCCACATGGCGCATTGTTCTTCCCTGAAAAATTTAATGAATTTATTGAATCAAGTAAATGATTTTAAAGAAGTTAATTTTTTTTTTTTTCAGAGTACTTGTTTCAAAATAAACTGAATGATAAACTCACCGAAAATCAGGAGATCCAGGAGGACATTCTTTGGTCCCGCAGCTGTGGTACTTGACATGCTCACCAATGCAGTAGTTTCCACCGTTTTGAGGGGGCGGATTATTACATTCGCGACGCTTGGCCTTTATCCCGCCACCGCAGCTTCTTGAACAGGGTCCGTAGCGGCCCCATTCGCCCCATTGGCCGTCGATTGGAATCAAGTTCCGCTTGGAGACGCATTTACCACGTTGACACCACATTCCGATGGCACAGGGGGTGCCATCTGCCCAAGGCATGTGCTGGGTGTGACACTGGGGCTGATGGCTCGAGGATGGTGCGGTGCACCACAGTCTCTTGCACACTGCCTGGCCGGTAACCAACCATGGGCTAAGTTTATCTTGTTCCTTAAACTACATCCTAATTCTAATCTATTCTACTCCCGGTTTTTACTTCAAAATTATACTGCTTATTTTTTTATTAAGATCAAAAAATTTTCTACTGTCTTTTTCTATTTCTAAAAATTTCTAAAAATTTTATACTTCTATTTAAGAAAATACAGTGCAATTTAACAAAAGTCATTATTTAATAAAGGGGGCATCCATTAATTACGTCAGCTATTTTTCGATCAGTTTAAACTCCTCCCCCCCTTGGGTGAGATTTAGTGAGATTTGTCTGGACCCCCCCCCCTCCCCTTACGTGAGATTGACGCTAAAAATATTTTAAATTAAAATTATTTTTATTATTCGGGAGAATAATAAACCATTCAAGTATACTAGAGTTAATTTATTTAAATTAAATAAAATTCAAAGCAAAAAAAAAACATAAAAACAACATGAACTGAATGATTTTAATAGACATAAAATTTATTTTAACGGGCAAAATAAACACTCAAAATAATTTTTTTTAAATGTCTGTAATATTTTATATTTTTTGAAATTAAGGTGAGATTTTCGATTATCCCCCTTCGGTTTAGATGAGATTTGGTGAGATTTTATTGGACCCCCCCCCCCCATTCTGAGCTCACGTAATTAATGGATGTCCCCAAAGCAAAATTTTATTTATTTAAAGTCACGGCAGCCACATGGTGACTGTAAAGCTGCTAGTAATGATTATTTGAAATGAAAAATGTAAAATTTTGAAATATGAAACAATTTGCAACTCTGGTTCAACTACCTGGCCGATAAAGACCCGGATCGAGGTATAATCATTAATTCTCTTACTCCTGAATATCATACAATATAAATTATAAATTATAACTCAAAGTTATCCGCTAATGCCGAATGCATGTTACCACTCCCACATTTTATAATAAAATCCCTTGACCGGTAGAATAAAATCTGTCATCCCGGGGCAACAAAGTTGTTAATAAGACTAAAACGAAATAAGTAGATCCTAATGACAATAACTTACCATCAATCTCGATGTGAGGACATATTTTAGAGCCGAAGCCAAAAACAAGCTCGCATTGTTCGTTTTCCGAGTAATCTTCCCCAGGTAGTCGTCCCGAGTCGGATCTTATCATATCTCTGGGTTCGTCAAGAAGACAGTTTGCTTTGCCCGATCTGAAAAAAACAATACTCTTTTTAGTTTAGTTTCGTTAACCCCTTTTTTTTTTTTTGTTTCTTTTTCCATGGACCTAACCGCCCGTGGAATGTCCGTTTTCTTTGTTTAGTTGCTTTTCGCTAAATTTCTTTGTCAAACAAGTCTTGGCACTGGGGCACTGGCACGCTCGAAATCAACAAAACTACAGCTGCTGCATCATGTTTCCGCGAGCGGATTTAAAGATGGAAAAAAAAAGGCTAGTTTGATGAGGATAGGTGTTCTATTTTAATTCCTATCCGTTGTTTCGTGGGTAAATGTACTTTGGAAACTTGTTTTGTTAGTGTTTCCATTTAATATCATTGTTATTGTTATAACTATTATTGTCCTAAAATAAAAATATTGAGATATAAACATGCTAAAAAGAAAAACGTAAAAATTACATTATAAATAGTAATAAACATCGCTTCGGATGGAAAACTAGTAAAATTGCAGTTTGAAATAACATTTTTATAAATTCAAATTTTGAATGTCAATTTTCATGTAATATTCACATTTTACAATGTAATTTTTACAAAATCTGTAATAATTACGGTAAATATTTACAAGTAGGGTCAAGCATTTTAATTTTCATTTTTTTGAACAAAATTTCTATTTGATTTTATTGATATATTTTTTTTTGAAAAATGCTTAAAAAAATGAATAATTAAAAAAAAAAAAATAGTTGATCATCACAATTTTAACAAATTTATAAATTTTTTAAAAAATTGTGATATTCAACTTTTTTTAAAAAAAAAAAAAAAAAAAAAAAAAAAATTGAAAATGTCAATTTTTCATCTAGTTATGGCCCAAAATGGGGTTGACCCCACTTGTAAATAATTACAACCTGAAACTGTAATTTTTCCAGTTTTCTGTAAAAAGCGCCAGATTGCATTATGTAATGCAATTTTTCCCTTTTTTTTTTTCGGTGAAGTTACTTGCAATGGAATTTTGTTGCAACATAAAAATGACACAATTGCTACTTAAAAACAGCGAACCGTTTCGCGGGTAGTAAAATTGTTTGGTTGGAATCTAGACACTAGACTGGATTGTTCAGTAAATAGATAGCGTTATTGTTTTGTGGTGGCATAAATTAAAGATCAAAGCGTATAAAACAATTTCACCCGGAAGTTCGGCCCCATAAATATGTGTTCATGAGTGTCTCTATAAATAAACGACACTGAAACTCTATCTTTGTAAAGAATTTGAATCAAGTAAAAATTAATGTAAAAAGATAAATAAATTTAATTAAATAAAATAAAATGAAGAGAATATAAGCAACACTTACTCTAGAAATTCGGTGAGGTAGTGCCGGGAGCACTTGGACCATTCCCAAGGATGCGTTTTGTCGTCCAGCATCCGAGACATTACTTTGTGGACTGGCGAGCGATTGCGGAATTTCACACATCGGTTGTCGTCGTCGTGAGGCATGTTGAAACTAAAATTTTATTGTTATTTATATTAGTTTCTACATTTATCCTGAGCATGATGATTATAATGATGGTGATGGGCGATTTCACTTTATCAGACGGTGTAATATAATTTGAATAGACATAATATTTATCTTACACGTGACCAATCTCGTGGGCGATTGTGAAGGCTGCAGCAAGACCGTTATCCTGGGCAATTGCACATGAAGATCCTGGTGAACACATCCTACCCAGCTCGGCTAGACCCAACGTATCACACCGTCTTTGTCCCATATTGTGGCATAAATCCTCTCTGTAAACATATTTATGGATTTATCTTAAACATGTAGGATTTATTTTTATGTTTATGTTTGCGTTAGAAAAATAAAATTTATAGTGAAGAGTTGTTTTATTAATCACTGTTTTTTGAGAATGACACTTTTTTTTTATTTTAATAATTTCTAAGTAATTTAAGTTATTTAGCTTATTGAATTATCAATTACAAAAATTAAAAACTTTTGTTAGAAAGTTGTCTCAAAGCTGGGAGTATAAAAAAATATTTTAAATAAAAATTATGCAAAATAATTGACAATATAATAAATTTATTTCTTTCCTACTTTATTTTATCAATTAGCTGTATCATACATTTTTTATTAAAAATTTAATGAGCATTATGAGTCGTGCACTTTTCGATTTTTCAAACTTTTTGGTTTTTTACTACAAAAATTTTTTGTAAGTTCTAGATTTGGCCTGCACAGATTTTCTTTATAAATTTTTTAATTACCAAAAAATTATAATGATATTAATCGATAATAAATATTGTGAACACGCGTCCATTAAAAAAATGATTTTTAAAATGAATGTAAATAGCTTCTCCACTTTATTACCAGTCGTATTTATTCAAGACTTTGTTTCTTTTTCTTCCTTTTCATCGTTATTGTCATTAGCAGTATAAATTCCCGGGAGAATTGATTATTAATGTATATAATAAATTCCCCGGTAATGATTTGACGTTTATTGAATATCTATAGTAATTGCAATTGCGCATCCATTAAAACAACATCGATATAAATATATGATAGACAGTTTATTACAGTGAACAGTGAACAGTGAACAGTAAGTGTATTTTCCCCAGAGTAACAGATAATGTAAACTGGTCTCGATCATAACTAGATATAAAGTTATAACAACAAAATCAATGCGAAATTGTCGCTCTCGTTATATATTTATTTATACTCTCCTCGAGATATTATTTATATTCAAGTGTTCAATTTAATTCAGGCAACCGACCTTGTTAGAAGAAGCGCCACGTCATGGTGCTCCGGCGATGGCTCATCCGGGTTATTATGTTTCTGCCAGTAGCAAAATTTTTTAAGCATTTCCGCAGCAGCTATACCGTCAGTTCCATTCTGCCTCGTTCCGAATACCTCCTCGATCTTCACTATTTTTGTTATTGATAAACTTATCGGGTTTCCTATTGATGGATCCTTGAAGATTCTTGATACCTGTAACAAAATCAAATTTCATTCATTTTTTATAAATCAATAATTAATATTTGGACATATAAATAAACAAAAGTACAATTTAATTTTTTTCTACACTTAAAAAAAAAATTAAAGAGAAATACTCTTGATTTAAGAATCAAATTTTTTTTTGGCAAAGATAATTTAAAATCTTTATTTTTGGTTTACAAAGTTACCGCTAGATGGCTAGGTGGTGTAAGTTGTCTCGCATTTAAAGTTGTAAAACTTGGAAAAACTCAATTTTCGATCAATTATTGAAAACATGAAGATTTATAACTTTTTAAGAGAAGATTTATCAATTCTTTATACTTTATTAATATCATATCTGGAATAAATGTTAAATTAATTTGTATCTTGTTAAAAACAATTGTTTATTTAAACTGATAAAATTCTTGAATGAAGAACTTTATTTTTTTTAATTTTTTATGGAATTTCTTAAATTAATTCAAAGTGAATATACCAAAACACAAATAAAATTTTCAGAAGAAAATTTTCCTTGGAACGATTATTTTTTTTTATTGCAGACAAAAAATTCTTTCAAACTAGTTTTTATCAATCTTATTCTGTTCCAATTTTTTCTTCAATTTCACATACAGAAAATTTTATTCTACTAGTAAAAAAAATCTTGTTCTTTTCATAAACTGTATTAAAATTATCTTCAATTTTCAACCACAAATTCCCTCTAATAACATACAATCATTTCAATTTCAACAAACATTAACCCAAATAATATCAAATCTCTGACCTGCTAATTTTGATCGAGCAGAAGTTTTCTTCAGAATAATGACGATGATGATGATAATAATAATAGTAGTAATAAACTTAAAAAAATAGTTGATTAATGTTCATGTACTCTTGTATAGTTAAATTAATTTCTTCCTGATCCAACCGGTTTCATACCCGATAATAATAACTATGTTAATTCTGACCGAATTGTTCAGTAATGAAAATGTCCGGTGTTGCAGTAAAAAATGACTGAAATATTTTGAATAACGTTAATATTATTTTTTCACGCGTCGGGATGTAATGGATATGTCACATGAGTTATGGATCAGTGTACATCGGGATGTACACTGATAAATAATTAATTTGAATAAAAAAAAAAAAATCTTGAATCAACGAATTTATTTGGAAGAATTTTTTAGTTTTGAATTAAACAGAAAAATTTTTAACTCAAGTGAAATTTATTCAAATCAAAACGATAAAAATGAATTTTTTGTTAATGGTATTATTATTTTTTCAAACTATAATTTTTATCAGTGTATCAACATTGCGTATGAACATGTATAAGTATATGATGTACATGTAAGTTTGCAATACAGGTTGAAGTGATTGCAACATAATAATACAGTGGTTAATATTGAGGGTTAACGTCATGATGATGATCATGATCGTCTGCACGTGCCTGAAAACTCAAAGTGCAATCATATCAGGAGACACGCTCATCAACTGTATGACTATCTACTTATCACATCACATCACATATATTTATTAATAATTTAAGTAAATATCTTGAAAAAAATTTTTAATTAAATTTTTTAATTGAATTTAGCACATTTACAGTGAATAAATTGTTATCTTTATTATGAAAATTATACGGAGTAAAAAATTTTCAATTAAATCCATTACTTGTGAATATTATTAATAGAAATTCAGAGTGTTAAAAATATTAAATTAATTAAATTAATATTTTGGTTAACAAGAGCATAAAAAATAAATTGTGAAAATAAGCAATTGAAATGCCGGCTCAGTAGGACATTAATTCGCTTTAACGATTTTTTGATTTAGCTCTTCCCCTTATTTGTGGTCCCGAAAGAAAAAAAAATCGTAATTAAAATGTTATTTTTATGGTTGTAATAAATAACGCGCTTAAATAAAGTGAAGATGTGAAAAGAATGTGACGAATGCTAAATTGTAGAACTGATAAAAATGAAACAAAGCAAATAGAGTAAGAGCCTGAACAAGGGAGCCCAAGTATGGTTGTAGTAGTACATGTACACTGCAAAGTGTAGTTAATTCGTTCCAAAGATTTAAAAACTTTTAAATATAAGCGCCGAGATGAGAAAGGACACGCAAAACACGAAACTAATTAAGATCGTGATGTACATTGTTTATGCATGTATAAAACGATTCCCGAGCTTTTTTACCTCCTCATTTTATAGTACTTAAACCTTAGTTGCTTTTTTTTAACACACACTGGTTTTTATCTCCTGATTTACGGGCGCTGTTGATATTAAATTAATAATTAAACTAATATATCGATATCGAATTATGTTTAATGATGCATTTTGCCTTTTAAATGTTTTATTGTAAACTCTCAATTAAGTTACGGGTACTTTTGGCTAACGATATCTTGAAAGAAAAGTGATTAATTGATCTCATTTTTTTTTAAGTTACTTTGTATTGAGATAAACTTGATCTATACGTTGAAAAAAAGTTACTTTATTGAAAGAAAATTTTATTTTCAATACTTGTCTCTTTGTATGAGATATTCGCCTCGAATTCATTCAAGAAATTCATTCACGAATTAATAAGAAAATAAAAATCCAAGATAATAAGAGAAAGTTCTTCATTCAACAATTTTAATATTCATTCAAGATATTACTGACTTATTCCAATAATACCTACGATCTTTCGAATTTTTCAGTATACATTTAATACTTCAATTGGATATTTTTAATTTTATTTCTCAAAAGTCTGGAATAATTAAAAAAATTACAACGAAATTGATAAAATTTCTTTTTTAAAGTTGTAATTCTTTATATTTTCAACAGTTGGTTCAGAATCTCGAATTTTGGCCAGTATTACAACTCCGAGAGCGAACACTCTCACGCCACCTAGCCATCTAGCGGTAGCCTCACGAACTAAAAACTTTAAATTAATAGAATTTCTCTTGATCAAGAAAGAAGTTTCAAAATGAGAAATTCTTAAATCAAAACAATCGGATATTTTTAAAATAATTTTTTTTTAGATCAACAATATTCCTCTTCAATTACGTAGCTTTTTTCAGTGCAATATTCACAAAAAACCAAAAATTCTCTTTAATTTTTGAAAGTATATTCCGCAACCTCCACTTTATTACAAACTATAAAATACTAAATTCCACTGAAAGAAAAAAAAAATGACAAGTATAACTAAAAATGGCGAACTAGGTTATCCATAAAAAAATCATAATAAATCAGCTTGTGATCGTGATAATAAAAATGACACGGCCTTTTAGATATTTGCTGATTAATTTTTTCTGCAGAGGACGTGTTGCCAAACGAATGAACAATCTGCAAATAAAGAATGAAGTATAAATGTGATCTACACTTAACTTAACAGAACGCGATCTAGTTCTTTCTCACACCTCGTACTAGATATAACACCTGACATCAACTTATATATATCGGCGTATCGATCTGTCGTATCGGATATCGTGTTAGCGTTAGTGTGCAAGTATCTGTTAAATATAATGCCCTAACAAGTATCGACAATTTTTTTCACACCAACCTCTTACATTATTGCCTGTCTTAGATACAAATTACAAGTTTACAAACGTGACGATAAAAAACCTTTTCAAGTCAAATATAGACAAGACTAAACGCTGTTCATGAAGATGTATTGCAATCAAATGTTAATCCAATCTTGGTTTAGATTTAGAATTATACTTGGACTTTTTTGCTTTATTTATTTACTTTCAAAGGAAGTTGATTGAATCATCTGGCTATAAATGCACTTGAAAACATAACATTAGCACTCTCAATCCTCATATGTATGGATATAGTTATATTATACTGTATAATGTATTACTGGTAATTTTGTATATTGGTGATGTATGATGAGAGCAAGCGTCTGGTTGTCTGGTGGTTAACTGTGAAAAGATATTTAAACTCGTTCGCGTGGGTCTTTGATATCATGTACATGGTAATGACCTCGATTTGTAAACTAATATTTTCATTTTTATTATATAATTTTTATCTTTAATAATAAATAATTTAATTATATTTTTATTAAATATCTATGAAATTGAAATCAGCTAAAATGGACCATTTTTTTGTTCTAATTAATAAATATACAGAGTCTTTATTTTGTCATAATCTGACAAAATTTCACGATCATTTGAAAAAAAAAATTTTTTTTTTTTTTTTTTTTTTTTTATAGATCTCAATGAATGTTCCTTTTTTTTTTTTTTTTAATTAATCAAGAAACCTCAAAAAAATCTCCTTTTCTCGGTCTTTTAAGTGCGCATAATTTCTCAAAATGTCTACACAGAAAGAAAAAATTTACTTGAATCAAGTAAATAATTTTGAAGAACTTAATTTTCTTGATTTAAGAAAATTTTACTTGATTCAAGAATTTTTCGTCTTGATTCAAGACAATGAAACTTTTCAAATATTCTAATGACTAATTTATTTGAAAAATTCTAAAAAAATTTTAGATGCCGGTTAGTTTCAGTATCAAAGATAAATTTGCAAGATTATGAGAAAAAAAGAAAATTAATTTTTAAATAATCTACAAAGAAATGTTGAAATTAATATTTTTTTTAATACATATAAATATGTTGACTGTTGAAACAATTTAGATTGTCCGTAGATTGATCTTTAAAGAAAAGTCGTAAGAAAGATTTATATTCCATGAATTGTCATTACGTCAAGCCGAGAAGAGATAATTGATTTGAGAAAATAAAAAGAGGCATACTTCAAATCGATTTGCTAATCAGCGAGACACGCTAATGCAATGCATGCAACTGACTAGGCGTATCGTGACGTTAATTCAACATCGTAATTATTATTCTACCGTTCGGATAAACTTATAAGTAGTTGATACGATACAGAATAATGTAAGTTGGATTTACCGTGTTCATAAGACCCAAAATGTAGCTGACAAGACCGACGCCATGCAATTCAATCATTTTAGCGTCCGCGACAACCATTATTTCAATAAAATATTCCTTCGGAAGAGCGCGTCTCAATCTCCATGATGCGTTTAAATCCGATGATTCTTTGTTACTGTCGGTCATCATTTCTTCTTCGTCGTCGTCTTCATCTAGGTCTTCTTCGTCGATATTTTTTTTTGATCTTTAAGAAAAAAATAAAATCATGATCATGAATAAAAATAAATATTTTAAAATTGATCGGAAGATCTTCAGATCATTGGATCGTTAATTAAATAAACATTAAATTAAAGCGATAGATTACAGATTTTTACTATTAGTTATCTTGATAAACTTTTCCTGTTAATATTTTGTTTAGATTATTAAATTCAAGTTTAAATAAATGTTAAACGTTAAAATAAACTTTGGTATTTTAATGCTAATTTTAAACTATTATACAAATTTTATTGACGTATTAATTTCGTTACATATACTTTTATGATTCCTGTATTTGCACAATCTAAATACAAATTTATGTACATTTACTAATTTCGAAGACTAATTTCGAATGTATATGTCTTCCAACAAATATACATATAATAAATTTAGGTTTTTTTTTCCTGGATTAAAAATAATATTTACCAACAGAATATCAGAAATGTTTAATAAATAAATAAATAAGTTAAATAATAATCCACAGTACATTCTAAGTGTAAATTATTTATTTATATTTATTGCCGTAGATAAATATTTCGCGGGTGGTCGTTTTAAAAAATTAAAAAATGACTTGTCCATATGTCGTATAGGTTTGATAGCGAGCATTGAAGCGTGTACTGTATATTATGTATTTGTACGTATATACAAACATATTATATTATATACAAGAGGACAATTTATCAAAGCAACCACTCACAAGTAAACTGAGTCAACTTATTGGTACGTTAGATATTGGCGCCAAGGGATTTCTGTTGCTTTGAGAATAATATTAGCTTACTTTTTCGCGCTATATATTCTACCGCACCCATTTTAACACTTTCGACTTTATATGCTTATACTTATATGTACATACTGTTTAGTTAAATACACTCGTGCACGATGACAGTTTGAGATTATCCTCTTAGATTTAATTTGCTACGCTATACATTAACTCATTTCATTTCGTGTTATATAAATATGTATGTGTTTTTTTTTTTTTTATTGGCTTTAAAATCAATACAATAAAATTTATACGCGAGCACGTGATTTTATCGAATTCTAATTTATTTATGACAATTAAAAAATTTTAATTTATTATTATTATTACTATTATTAAGATTAAACAAATTTTTATTTAACTGGAACGAGTTTCATTTGCGAAATCACTTACAAATACTCCTGACAAGTTATTTGAAGTAAATTTGTAAATATTGATTGTATTTTTACAAAAATTTTGAATTTTTTGGAGCAATCAATGAAATTTTTGTAAAGATTATTTTTTTGACGTCTTGTTGATAAGTCCGAACGTAAAAAATAAAAAAATTATAAATTAATTAAATAAAACATTTTTTTTTATTCTGCTTGTTTTTACGGCGCATTTATGGTAAAAAATGTCGTTAAAACAAAAAAAAAGATTTCGCTAGCTTTTTTGCCTTTGAAAGTTGAAAAAAATTTTGGCTCTCATGTTTTTGGATAAAATTTCTATTTTATCTTTTTTTGATGTTTTTGACATATTTCTTTTTTTTTTTAAAGTTTATAAAAAAATGGAAAATTAAAAAAAAAGTTGAATTCTACAATTTTTTAGAAAATTTATAAATTTTTTTGAAAATTTATTAAAATTGTAATAATCAACTTTTTTTTTTAATTTTTAATTTTTTTTATGTATTTTTCAAAAAAAAAATATATCAATAATATCAAATAGTCTTTTTACGATATCCTCAAGAAATTTCCGTCTTTGCGACAAAAATTTTTTTAGTATAATCCTTAACCCTTTTGTGAGTCAATTTTAAACAATTATATTAAATCAACACACAAAAGTTTTCTATATTTAATATAAATTATTTTTTTAAATTATAAAATATAATTTTTTATTGTGTACAGTTAAAATAATAAAAGTTAATTAACAAAATAAATATTTACCTATCATCATACAATTGGTTTCGACTTGAATACTCCCTCTGATGCCGGGTAAACTCATCGAGTCTGCGATATCGCTCCTCCTTATTATCGCTAATTGGATAGTAGTCAATATAGTTTTTTTCAGACAGAGACCTCCTTTCACGTCTATGATCCCCGACTTGAATTTTTCCATTAGTGTCGTCTGCAAGAGTCGTCGAGGCGTCTTCAGCAGTGCCATAGTCTGAAACATAAACATTAAATAATAACTATAAAATAAAATACCCATAATTGAATCAAATATCAATTATAATTATATTTAATTAATGCCCACAATTATTCTTTATTTTCCACTAGAATGAATTTCAAATCAGACAGCTTAATAATTATAATATCGCTAAACGGTTTATTTTGTGAAATGCCAATAAATTATGCCAATCAATAACCCACGGCCACTTGACACGTCCACAGCTTAATTCATTTATATTAATAATATATATGTGTATTTGTAATATTTATATTATTTTATCATTTTGTTACATTCGTATGTGAAGTATTAAGGAATGTAAGAACGTCCTTCCCGAAGCAGCTAGTATTATGAATGGACGTTTACCTTTCCGCCCACGCGAAAAGGAGAGACAGAGAAATGTTCCGTGTACGTGGATGTTAACTTTGGAGTAAGAGTTGTAATTTATATTATAGTTGTAGTTAACTAAAAACCAAGTTGTCGTTGTATCGATTCAGATGAAGCAACAAATGTTGAACACGGCTATCAGCTTGTAACACTTGATCACTTAGTAGGACTGATTTTATGTGTACAAATCACCTTCTAAGTCGGATAATTGCCTTTTTTTTGCTTACAGTCAAGAAATTATCGCCCCCATGCTTCTTAAGTATCGAATTATCGCATTATGTGATTATAAGATAGAGTTTTAATCTGAGTGGTTAGACGTTTGTGGTATTACACAGTAAAAAGAGTTGTTGTTGTGATTTTTTATAGATACTAGTTTTATAAATTGATGGAAAACGTAAATAGAAAAAATGATATTTATCTTTCTCTTAAAAAAAAAAAAAAAAAAAAAAAAATAGATTCAAAAACAAAATTATTTAAGAGTTGCCGTGATTCAAGAATTTTTTTTCTTGAAACTTGTTTTCTTAACGAGGAGAATTAGTAATTTTTAAAGTTTTAGTTCGTAAGGCTACCACCAGATGGCTAGGTGGCGTAACGTGTGCTCGCTTTTAAAGTTGTAATATCACGAACTAAAAGTGAAATTTTAAAAAGCATATTTCTTTTAAATTAAGTAATATTTTTTACGTGTATCTTTATTATTGATAAAAGATCATGATTAATTAAGATTAAAAACGTAAACAATTTTCATCGTGGTGGGTCTTTGGAAAAAAATAAACGATTGAATCACGATCGGCTTATTATCCTTACAAAAGCAACAATTATACTTCTAAAGATTCTTGTGGCATTGTTTCATAGCTCATAGCTCTTTCCTTGAAAAAAAAAAAAAAAAAAGCTAAAACTTAAACAAACAAGTATAGTTAAACTTGATACTTCATGGATGGGAATATAAATAAAAACACGAATAGCAGGAGCATCTCCACTCGATTATCCCCTCAATAGTTTTTCTCTTCATTGTATCCACACTTTTATCCGGTACATCCGCTTAGCCAGGTGCTTGTTGCACAAAACAAAAACAAAAATAAAAATAAACAAGCAGTGCGATAACTCAAGTGGAATGGACTCGGGTGCTTGTGCGGGAAAAATGTATTTTTAATCCGGAGGCATAACTTCAATAAGATGTAGGCGGATACTTTATCATTTTATTATTTTATTAATTAAAAAAAAAAAAAAAAAAAAAAAAAAAAAAAAAAACATTTCAGTATTATATTTTAAATTCCACGCGAACTATGTCATGTTTACAAAAATTTTGATCAAGTTCATAGAGTTGTAGGTTAATAATAATAAAAAGTATACTACTGATGTCATTCAGAGATAACAGAGCCATTAGCCTGACAAAAGACTGCACTCAACTTTTTCGTTTTTTAAACGCCTTCTATATCTTCTATTATCATAAAATGAGTTGGCTTATCTTAAATCACTTCTACTTTATATTGCACTAATTTGTCATAAAAAGTGTCGATATATTTTTTTATATTTATAATATGACAAATTTTAGATGTCTTAAAAATCATTCCAAAAATTATGATATGAAAAACCTTAAGGACTTATTTGTTTGAAAAATTCTAAAAAAATTTTAGATGCCGCTAAAAAATTAAAAAAAAAAGTAAATATATTAAATTGATTTTCTCATTAAATAAATTTAAAAATCTATATGAATTATTTTAAGAATAGTGTTCAGAGTATGAATTAAAATTAAAATTACAGTTACTTAATATATAAGTATTTAAAATATCATGAATTAAAAAGCGATAAAATAAAATAAAATAAAAAGAACAATGATTGTTACTAAAACCTTAAATTGATGGTTTAAACATACTCATTAAGTGAAATAAAATTAGCATTAATTACGGCAATGTAAAATAGCGTATTCAATGAAATTATAAATTCAAACAAAACGCATAACGGTAAATAAATCATAGGTGAAAAATAACCGTAAGTACGTAGGCGTTTGCCTGAAAAATAAATTAATCTTCTCTACTAATCCTTCCGAGCCGGTGGGAAAATAAAAAAGTTGTTAATGACTTTAAACTCATAATATAAAGTGAATAAGGGTGCGTAGTGCGTGTGAAAGTGTGTTAATGTTGATACATTAATGTACTTACTACACTTACACTCTTTGCACGTGTATATAAGCGTATGTGTGTTATGTTAAGTCGCGGCTGATGCAATGAAGTAATGCCAGTGGGCAGATAAATATACTTATAGTTAAGTTACTTTACAACTAAACACCACTTAGACTACGTATATAAGTATTTATAGTGTAAATCGTGTCGCTGGTCATGTAGAGTCACTAAGAGACTAGTGTAATGCACGTAACCTAGCTCGTTGTAACACCAGGAAATCGTGTCTTCCATCCTAGATTTAATACCACCCACATACGCTCGAATGTCTACCTAAGATATCAAACATTAAACATATCTATTATAGGAGCATAGTGAAAAGTTTTATTTGATTTAAGAATTTTTCAAAAATTTCATTCTTTTTCTTTTTTAAAAATATTATGTTTTATTAATTTTAAAGCTAGAAAATCATTTTGAAAATTTGGAATAAAAAAATTCTTCAGAAGATTTTTAATCTTAAATTAAGTTAATTTTTTTCAGTTCCAAACTTATGAAGAAAAAACTTTTAAAAAAAATTTAAATGAACATTTTTTTAACCGATAAATTCATTTTTTAAGTACATTTCTTTCACTGTTGAAATTAATTTTTTATCAGCGTAAAAACAAAAATGTGAAACTTTTAAAAGAGATTATTTTTATTTTTTAAAAATTGTTTTGGTTAAAGAATTTAATTTTATCGATTGAAGGTAATATTTCTTGAATTAAATGACGATTGTTATCGATTGGAGTTAACATTTTCGTGATACAAGAATAACGTAACCAAGACATAAATTTTTTTTCCGGATTATTTCCAAACCAAGTAGTTATTACTATTTATTGATACACAGAAAGAAAAAAAATCTTGAGTCAAGTGTTAATTTTCTTAAATCAAGGAAATCTTAAGGAAGACTGAAAATTTCTTGAATGAAGTTAAAATTTTTTTAACCAAGTTAAATTTTTTTAAGCCATAAAATTTCTTCTTGCTTCAAAATAACTTCAGTATTCTTTATAATTTTCTTGATTCAAGAAATTTTTTTTTTCTTTGTATTAAATTTAAATTAAATCAAACAAAAGTAACGCTAGCGGCAAATCGATAAATTGCCTAACAAATAGACATCGAATGTGGTAATCGTTATTAGTCATTAGTTATTATAAATATACGGAATATAAATACCTACTTTAAGTAATTAAGTAATAAAATAATTAATAACGCTAAGAATAGGAGTAAGAATGCGAATGAGGAACGAAGAATGGAGGATCGATAGAAGCGTAATTAAATATCTTAACTCGGTGGTCAGTAGGAAACTCCGAGTCCGGGTCCGAATCGAACACATAACACCACACTCTACTCGACCGGACAGGTTTCTACTTAGGACTTAACTCTTCTCCGAGTCAGTTGTCTCGCGAAACTGGTTTCGAGGTGGATCTCGACCTTTATAACGCCGTGACGTTACATGTCCGGATAGATTGGAAGCTTGACACACACCTGGAAAATTCTTTTTATCCTCGGATCTGACTTCAACTACAACTCCAACTTCAACCTTTTTTCTTCAATTAAATAATTTTTTTTTTATCATCATTATCACTGACTTATTAAATCTAACTCGGTTAATTTGCCGACTCAAACAAAACTCTAAATTATTCATCGAATCGAAAATTTAAATAACCTCTCTATAAATAGGAATAGTCAGAGACCATCTATATGCATACGTGAGTGCCTTGCCGAGAATTACAAGTAACTATCCGAAAAAAAAAAAAAAAAAAAAAAAAATTAATGAATTCCTACATATATTAACATCCAATAACAACGAACCGTTATCAATTGAGTTTCTTCAGGATAGATTGCCGAATTAATTTCGTAGAATACTTTTTTTTTTATTTTTTTCATGAAGAAGTTGTTAAGGATTAATTACAATTAGCGATATAATAATATATTCATAAACATTAATTGATTCGTTACAGCAACAATAATAAATATTCATTTTTAAGCCACATAATTCGACTTTTTGATAGTATTATTATTATTTTTTTTAAGCTAAAAAATCATCTTAGTTTCAAATTTTTATTTTTGAATCAAGTTAATTTTTTTGTCAGTGTCGTAACTCAAAAAATTGCAATTAATGATAATAAGCCTAAAAATTACAGATCGGAGAAATAGAAAACCAAAATCGGAAATAAAAAAAAATTAATAGAGTCAAACGGATGTGAAGTAAGTAAGTGGTAAACATTAATAAGACATGTGAGAATTAATCAGTACTTATTTCGCCTATGATTTTATGAGAACTCGATAAATCCCGAGAGGAGTATTCAGTATCCTAAGAGCTTCGAGTTGATTCATTACTCTTTAGCTCTTACTATCGTACTCTTTAACTTACACTTGCACTTACTCTCTACTCGTGCTCGGTTTGCCCTTACATTGCATTATATACATTTATACAACACACATCGGGACTGGATAATTTATAACGAACGACCTCCGAGAAGCCACCAAGGCACTCGCGGTTACAAGGAAGATTAAATCGGTAGGAGAACTCTCAAGACCGACTCTTATTTCTCCTCAATAAGCTTTTTAAGAAAAATTTAACTCAATTTAAATTCTATATATATATATATATATATATATATATATATATATATATATATATATATATATATATATATGTTGTATATCATAGCATATTGTTTTGTGGTTTCTTTGTACATGTAACTCTAAATAAATTGTACTCGTTTAATAATTTTTTCCGTTTAAAATCAAGAGAAATTTATGATTGAATTAAATTATTATAAAGTATACAGACTATTAGATTGCGGTTAAATTTTTTTTACACTGGAAACTATTTATTAAAATTGTTTTTGTCAATAAAGTTGGTCGTGGAAATTTTAATTCGATGAAAAACTTACTCTGTTTAATATCAAATTTTATTTATAATTTCAAATTTAATTCATAAAATTTGATTAAATAAAATTATGTAATTTTTATTTATAAAAAAAATTGACTTTAATCAAGAGAAATTATTTTTTAAAAAAATTTTATTTCGTCCCCGGAAATAAGTTTTATAATTAAATTATAGTATAATCAATTAACTTGAGCATAAATATAAAAGTCAATTAAAATTTTAATTAACTAAACAACTAACTTAATAAATAATCATAAGAATTTTTTTTTATTTCCTCGGTCTATCCTTTAATATCTCCTCCGGCAGCAAGCTCCGAAATCCTGAATCCTGAAGAAGCCTCCGCATCTCGAATATGCATCATGAAAACCAGGCTTATATCTCGGCATTTATCATTTTTTGCATACGGAATGATCGACGAAAAGTAAAATGGCCCTGTGATTACTGAAATTTCTTCATGATCACCAGGTTCATCGTGCTTAACAGATTCAACGAGCGTCTGTATATCGATACAGTGTTTTTATCTGTATATATGTATCTGTGTATGTGTATGTGTATGTGTATGGATATGGATACGGATATGCAAAATGATGTTATGTGTCGAACCCGTCTCTTCACTTGCGAACCTCAAGCTCGCGGCCATTGATATAATATAACACACGCTCATATCGATACACATAAGACACAAGACAAGACGCAAGATATAAAAGACTACTACTCATGTATGCATCGGTTCTTAGCTTCTTTGCCAGATCGTGTACAATCTCCTGTTATGCAGTACAAGTACCATTACTTTAAACTTTTACATACTCTATACTTCATACTTGATACCCTGGGTATTAAGATACACGCCCACGAGGACAATGCCCTGCAATACCGAAAACCGAATTCGTGCGGACCCTAAATGTTTTATAATTTATTCCGGTTTTGTACCTTCACCTTTACTTTTTTTAAAATATTTACATAAAATAAATTTTTCATCATTTTTATTTATTTTACAATTATAATTGTAATTATAATGAGTTGTGTGGAATAATAATAAATAATAAATAATAAAAAAATTAAATAAAATTTTAATGCTCAATGGATAGAAAGTTACGAATAAATTTTCTGCTATATAATTTTTGATCGGCGAAAGTTCATCGTATTGCGTACATCACGACAAATCATTGCGCTTTTATGATTATGTTGTTGAGGTTTGATAGGCGGAGAAGTAATAGATCCATCAAGATCCAAGACTCAATTTCGCTTTCATTGACATTATCGTGTTAATTAATACTTTTATTTATTTTTTTAAGTATCAAAAAAATTTAATTTTTATGGTGAATCACAATTTTTGCGTTTAAAGATTTATGTGATTTAAGAATGATAAAGATTATAAGGTACTGGCGAGTAATTATGCCGAGTTGAAGGATATTTATGATAAAATGAAAAATATCAAATTTCACAAATGAGTTTTTGTAGTAATTAATATTATAATAAATTTTTTTATAAATATGAATAAAAAATGCTTTTTCCATAAATAAAAATACAATTAAGCATTTGAAAAAATCGTAACAAATAATCTCTTTTTTACTGTAAATAGATAATAAGGTCTACTTAAATATAATTAAATATTTTTTAGTATTAAAGATAATCAAATTATTATTTGTTACATTAACATAATTTTTTATCTTAAATACTACGAATATATTAATTACATTTTACTAAAACTTATCATACTCAATCTAAAGTATTTAATCTTTTTTTTTGTTTGTAATAGAAATTACCATTTTTTGTTAATATTTTATAAAAAACATGTTTAAATTATGGTTAACATCTAAATTTACCGATAATATTCTTTTAATTACAAATAACTACACTGAAGAAAAAAAAAAGTTAACTTGATTAAAGAAGAATACTCGAACTAAAAAAATAGTTTTGATATTTTTAATCAAGCAAAAAATTTCTTGAACTAAGTAATTTTTTTTTATTTAAGTTAATTTTACTAGCTAAAAGCATTGTAAGAATTTTTTTGTCAAATAAAAGGATTGAAAACCTAATAAATATAAAAATAGTGTTTTAAAATGTCACAGTATTTACAAAATTATGTATGAGAAACTGTTGCATAAATACCACATGTTCGCGCCAGAACGTGTGGTAAGTCCGCAATCAACCTCACTAGAGGTGCAGCGACTCACGCGCACTCTGCATTTCATTTCCCGAAGTCAACATCTGCCGGCGCGCCAACCGACATAACACACCAACCTACACGCTGCAGTTAACATCACGTTAACAACAAACATCAATTTACAACAAACACTTAATAACTCTGCGTTATTTTAAAAATGTAATTGAGTGTTTACATCCAGTTAATTTATTAAAATTAATAAATTTAAGAGATTTATTTCTGAAGAATACTTTAAAAAAATTCCCATGAACTCAGCTCATAAATAAAAAACAAATTAACCGGCAAAAGCAGTAATTCATTTCCGTGAAGTATCATCAGATTACTTAGAATCTAAAGAGAGGAAAGAGAATGACATAACGCGTAAAAACGACTTGTGACCCGGGATGAGCATAAGTTCGAGGGAACGAGCACGAAAAAGTGTCCCCAGCTCTACCGATATGATATATAACATACTTAAATTGATAATACAACATAAATTGTAAACAAGTGAGCGTGAATTTGGTGGGTCCACCTGTTGTGGTATTACACTGGCAGTATAGACGCCACGCAGTCTACAGAGTACACGTTCCTTCGTTAATCTTTTCCTTCTTGGCTCCTTCTCGCTTCAGCGAGGGCTTTATTCGAGCTTATCTTCCTCTCACTTTTAAATCACTTGCCCCAGGCGCTGAATACTCTTTAAATCTTTTATTTTTTTCGCATTCCTTTTACTCTCATCTCATCTCATCTCATCTCGCTGTTCAGATATCCTTCTCTTCTCTTCTTTGTCATACATCTATTCTTCATTCTTTATTATATTCTTCATCTCCGTTCCGCTTCCCACTTATGGAATCCAGAGATCATATACACTCATATAAATATATTTTATGTGACACGCTATATGGTAGTTACATTAATACGGAGATTAATATGTGATCAGGTGGCTATGAGAGTACTAAAATATAAAACTATTAACGGTCTGCATCGAATCGCGACAATCTAAATAATATTAATAATTTTTTATTTATTTCAGATATTTTATGTTCGGATATGTTTATGCATTTTTAATTTATTTCCATTTTTTTTTGGCTAAGTTAATTAATTTTATTTTTATTTTTAATCTTAGTGAAGAAAAATAATTTTTTAATATAACTGCCTGGTAAGCCTGACTTTAGGTTTTTTCTACTACTTCGCAGGGAATTTTTTATCGTTTCAATGTTACGTAATTTCAAAAAAATATTATATTAATCATTATTCACGTAGATTTTATTTTTTTTTTAAATATAAGCAATAAAATGCAAGCTTATACTAAGAATAAAAATATAATTAAGGTTAAAAAAAATTTCTGAAGTCACTTAAAATTTTTTAAAATTATCCAAATTGTCAAAAATAGGATTTTTTTTTCTCTTCATTGTAATATTTTCTCGGTTAAAAATTACATACAGTCAGAAAATTTTAAGTCAATACTTCTATTCTTAAAGCTCGCTTTGCTCCCCATTTTTTTTTTCCGTGTACTATTAAACTAGAAACACTTTTTGTCTTTGAGACCGTAATATGTTTCCTATGAATACCCAATTAGATAAAACACTCCACAACTTACTTTAATTTTTATTTGATAATGAATTAAAAAATAAATAAAACAAGTCAATCCCAATCACACACAAAAATTTTGATTACCCAAAAAATCGAACGACGACATTTCTTAATCATAATTACAATGAACGCATATCATGTAATGTAGGAAACTCGATTATTGAAAATTCTAGGTCGGCTCTAATTATAATCATAAGTACAATTAATGACTTATAGTTATAAAAATACTCACGGTAAGAACTACTAGTGTTCGATAAGTCGGTGATTAAGTCTCTGATATTCAATTAAATTTTTTTTTTTTTTCATGAGTATAGCATAGAATTAAAAAAAAAATGATTTTAAAAAGCTGCACTTGTTTTTTTACATTTCTTGCAGTATTTATCTCGCAAACCACATCGATCGCCGTGAAAGATATTTATAATATAAATGAAGTTAGCAAATATGTAGATGCAATCCACGACAAAATTCTAGCGGTAGAACTTGTGAAAAATGTGACCGACGAAGAAAAATATCGAGTTTTGAAAGAAGTTTTCAACCATATGGTTACAGTTCTAGAAGAATTGAATGCTGTCACAACCGATTCTAAGGGTGATTTTTGGCCCTTGGATTTACCGGAATTTCTCAAGATGTTCGATAGAGAAAAAATGAAGCACAATTATTTCCCACCATGCTTCTTGAGCTCTTTCACGGGAACAATCAGCGAAAGACTTAGAATGATCGATGTTCCCGTAGACTCGATTTTTGGCATAAAAAAAATTTTTTTTGATAATAAACATGATCTTTGCTCATTTGTACCAAAATTTTTGATATTTGTTAACACTGATGAACGGTTTCCGCATGAAGGAATTGATGAAGAGTACTTGAAATTGCTTGATAATATTGCAGCGCAGATGACAGTAAGTTTTGAAAAATACATAGAGTTTTTTGAGAATATTGGAATTTTAATTTTGTATGAATGTTTTAATATTAATTGATAAAAATTAATTATTACAGGGCGGAATCCAACACAGGTTTTGTCACAAATCAACTCCACTTCACCAAGGAATGCTGGATTATTTCCGGGAGGTTATGACAGCGTACTTGAAAAAATCAGTTATGATCTATCACCTCAATGTCATTCATGCTGGATGTACAAACGGTAATGACTAAAATAAATCAACTTAGTTCAATTTTTAATTATATATAAAAAAAAAAAAAAGTTACTACTTGATTCAAGAAAAACATTATCTTCAAAATATCATTGCTTCTAAATATTCAGAAAATGAAACTCGTGAAAAAATTTCCTGATGTGAACATATTGAGCCTGATATAGTCGTAAATATGGCCACATCAGACCCAGTATGGATATGTCAAATCATATCAAGACATACTCTGCCAAATTTGTCCGTATTATATGGCCTAATACACCCATATATAATTTTTTTTTTGATAATCTGAATGAAAAAATTCTTACAAAATTTGTAATAATTACAATCTGAAACTGTAATTTTTTCTGTTTTTTATATGAAGCGCCACTTTACATTATATATTGTAATTTTTCCCTTATTCTTTTTTCCGTGTGATATACTTTTAAAAATGATTTTGTAATTAAATTAAAAACATTTCTCTTAGAAAACCAAAAATCATGGATGAAAAAATATGTAAAAGAAATAAAAAACACCTACAGAATGAGTATCAACCAAACCATGGCCGTTCTCAAAAATATCAAGCATTCAATGTTCAGATGCGACCCCCAGTTTAACACCACAGGTAATTACTCATACATTTTAGATGTTGCATCATTCCTGATGTAGTTATTGATGGTATTTGAATTTCTTAGACCGACAGAAAACTCATCTCGAGCTGGAAAGAATGATGCAAACGGTGATTATCAGAGAAGAAGACTTAACTACCGACGAATCCTGCAGCCACAATTGCGATTTAGAGTCCATAAAACCCACGATCAATCTCGACGAATGCGCGGACTATCGGGATTGTCAGTATATTGAGGGTAGTTACGAAATTTGTGAAGTAAGTAGCTTCGAAGTCATCAATTATTTATTTCATTTTTATTATTATTATTATTGTGATTGACAAAAGTAATTGAATATCATGATTAAACTCTGTCAGGCTAATCCAAAAAGTTCAAGACTCTACCAATGGGTTGTATATGAAAAAGGTGTTTTCTACGGCGACAATTCCACAGATCTTTGCGTGAATAATATTGTTGAGAGGTACAGTAAGTTGTCATTCACCAAGTTCCGTTGGTGCGATTACTGCGTTTGTACTTGTGTCAAAAAGCCGTCTAAAAACCGGGATGTCATTGCTGCAATCAGTTTCCGAGACCAAGTCAGTGACATGCGCAAAAACTTGTAAGTACTTTTGATTAATGGCAAATGATTTTTGTGAGATTTTCATTAAAAATTCTTTCGTTTTTCAGAGTGGTTGTAGGAATAAGGTTCATAAAGAAGGATCAAATGATCCATATCCAGATAAAAGAAGGAAAGATCAGGCCCAGAAGATTTATAGATCACGGTGCATGGAAAGAAACTGAAAAATTCTTCTATGATTATTCGAAAAAAACTCTCTTTGTTATAAATGATGACGAGACTCAAAGTCCACTTCAATTGGGAATTGACTACGGCCTTCCCGAGGAAATCCACTTTGACGATTTGGTGGCTCCCGAAGGATTCGTTGTCACGGGAGTAAGGTTCAGATTCGCTGGTGATTCGTTAGGATTTCCCAAGAAAATCAATGGGTCTATCCAGTTGCAGATCCGAGTGACACCTTTCGATTACTTCACTGGCAAGTTGAAGGACATCACTCAGACCAAGTGGATTGTTCCGGAATTAAAAGCAACAAGGTATTTAAAATATTGAAATTTTTAATTCATTTGCAATTTTTTATTTTATTTGTTGCCTTTTTTAGGAAAGAATTGGTGCTGGCGGAACCAGATTTACCGACGAAGTCCTCCACGAATAAATTGGACTCTAAAACGGATCAGTTCGTCAAATTTAAGGCTTCGGATTTGAAGAAAGACGTCGGGCAATCAACAGTACCGTTTTTTGATGCTCAAGAAACTGAAGAAGAACATGAGGCCCCTCTAGGAGGAGTTGGACTTATTCATCGTGGCCAAGAAGGCTTTGGAGGATTTTTGGCATTCAGAGTTTTCGATCTAGATCTCACGAATAATTTCAATGGTACATATGATCATTGAAGACTTTCATTGTTTTATTAGATATTCTTGAAGAATATTGATAAAATTTATTATTTAGAGTTTATATGTAGAAAAATTATTGTCTAAAATTTTATTGTAAATCATGATTAAAAAAAAAAAAATAAGTTATTTTTACAGTATCAGATTATAGGAAATGTTATTTAATTATGATCAAGTAATTTATCTCACGAATTGAATTTTGTTGATTGACATACAAAGTTTAATAATTTTTTTTTTGAACTAATTATTGATGATTTTAATTAGACACGTAATGGAAACATGATAGACATGATATTTAATTAATGTGACGCCATTATAACATCGTTACAGTCTTTGATAAAGGCATTTAGAACTCACAAGGTGAAATCAATTAATTAAAAAAGCAAAAGAAGTCAATTAAAAATCTATAAAATATGACCGATAAGAACTAAAACGTTAGGTCGGATGATGTTAAAATTCATCAATTATAACGATACAACTATTTTGAGTCTAGAACCTTACCTAATTATTACAGTAGAAGTGTTTTTTCAGAAAAGCCACAAGTAGATTTATTTATCATTATTAACAGAGGCTATTATAACTTAAAGGTGGCGCTGCATGTGTTGTTTGTATGTTTCAGATAAATAGGAAGTACCCTGATAGCCACCTTACCTATAACTTACTGTCAATCTACGTCCGCAATTTAAAGCAAACTTGACGGAAAGAGTTGGCAAAGCGAGCGATTACCTATTAGTTACCTATAACCTACTCTGCAAATAGACGTCAAAACTTGCTCTACAAGTATTTCCTTCAAATTGTAGTAAAGTTGAAAGGAAATTTAACTACAAATTTGATTATTAACTTGTATTCAAGTTGCGGCCGTAGATTTCCGTCAATTTGCTTACAACTGTTGTTGAGAGAAGAATTACCGCCAACTTGATGTATAAATTAACCGTAACTGCTGGAAGTCAACACTTACTGAGAAAGCGCTGGCTATCAGGGTATATATTACTAAAGCGCTCTAGAAGTAAAGCAGTGAATATCGATAAGTATTGAAAGAGTTGAATGAATTTAAAATTGAAAATTTTAAAACAACATAAATGAATCAATCATGATTTATAAAAGTTATTTAGTGTTGTTCATATGTTTTTTTGTCCAAAATCTCGCGACTGGAATGAATTTGCATGATTTAAGTAGCATAGAAATATTTATTAATAAGGTTCATAAAAGAGCGTGGTCATATTATCAAGTGGAAAATGCGGCAATCAACGGCGATGAGAAGGAGGATATTTTTAAAGTGATATTCTATGATTTGAGAAAAATATTGATAGAGTTAAACAATATGTCTGCTGATTCGCGAAATGTGTCATCATCGGGCGGTTTAGTTTCTTTTATTTCCGCTTTGGAGAAATTTGACCGTAAGAATGGTTCTTCTTTGAATTCCAAGCTGTCTGATAAATTGACGAAGATACTCAATATAAGTGAAACAATAAATTCATACGTCGAGCCGCTGCTAAGATTGGGGGCCGATAATATTTCTGATGATCAAGATGTGCTTCAATTCTGTCCAACTGATGCAAACGCTGGACAAAACGATCAATTCGAATATGAAAAGCAGATCATTCTCAAGGAATACAGTGAATTTATTGAGAAACTGACGACAGAGGTCAAGGTAAGTGTCAGCAAAGAAACATTGAATGAAAAGAACACAAGCCAAGTAAACTTTTCATAAAAAAAAATCTATTAATTGCAGTATAAAAACAGATTCAATACTTGTGGACTAACAACTTCATTGAATCAAGCCGTTTTTGATTACTTTCATCACATTATTGTCACGTATTTAAAAGAGTATGTAATGCTCTACTTCATCGACATTATTGATGCCAGATGTCTTGACTGTGAGTACAAAGATAGTTAATCAGTCGATAATTTCAACGAATTTACTGAAAAATAGAATTTTTTATTGATACGTCACCAGGGAATGTGATGCCACTGCTAATCACTCGTCAAAACGATTCTCTGAATGAATTGTCAGAAAATATAAAGTTAACAAGAACATTTTTAGCAACGACTAACTATTCTATCCACGCTTGCGACGCTGATTATCGTAACAACAGTAATTAAAACAATATTAATATGATCAGTTAGAATCTTTATCTAGCAACTGATGACTAATTCTTATTACACTTTTTACAGCAAACGGTAAATCTTACTACGAATTAGAACGCCTTTTTCAAACTATGATTATCGCAGAGAACGAACTGAACAATAAGAATTCGTGTAAGCATAATTGTAATTTGAAGATTATGTACTCCTACGCTAATCATCCCGAATGTAAGCAATTTCTCGATTGCCAGTACATCTACAGTGGCTACCAAATGTGTTTCGCGGTATATCCACTTCTTATTTCTCATTTTCGATGGAGTTTTTCTTCAATTTAACTTCAAATGATGCTAAATTAATTTTCAGGATAATAATTCAAGCTCAAAGCGTTACGAATGATTCAAGAGTAATGACGGTTATATTTACGGTAACTATCGAGGTTCATGTAATCACAGTGAAGTATTCGTAGGGAGTTACTACAGAGCTTCATCTGCCAACAATTGTGATTACTGTCTCTGCACTTGTGTCTCCAAGCCACAACCCAAACAAAATGTTGTTGCCGCGATAAGTTTCAGAGAACAAGTTACGGACATCTATAACAACATGTAATATATTCTTTAATTATCGTTTAAAAGTTTTTTCTATCTCCTCTTATGATGATTCAAATCTTTTTCAGGGTTGTTGTGGGTGTGAGGTTTATAAAGAAAGATTACATGATTCATGTGCAGGTAAAGGAACGTTCGTTTTTCGCAAACATTTCAGATGGTGCTAATTGGAAGAAGTTAGAAAACTTCGATTATTATAACCACTTACAAGCTTACATACGCAAGCATAATTCCGGGAATTATATGCTCAATTAAGGAGTTGATTATGGTCACCCAGAATCTATCAATTTTGATGATGTAATTGCTCCTACAGATCACGTCGTCACCGGAATTAGGTTCAGATTCGCTGAAGATTCCTTCGAAAATCCAAAATTCAAAAGTGGAAGTATTCAGTTGCAAATTCGTGTGACTCCTTTTGATTATGCCAAAGGGCTTGTCAACGTCGAAAAAACGCATTGGATGGCTCCGAAAGAAGTTCCAATTAGGTATAAATTTTTTTATGCGATGTATGATTTAATCAATTGTTACTGATTCAATGCTATCATTTTCAGGTTCCCAAAAACTCTGGAAAATGCGATGTTACCAACCGAATCACCTGGAAATATTGTCGACTCAATGCCGAATCAATATGTAAGATTCCGGTCTTCAGACTTGGTAGAAGATGCGGGGCAATCAACAGTACCGTTTTTTGATGCTCAAGATGTTGAGGGTAAGCCAGAATTTCCGTTAGGAGGGGTCGGGCTTGTACATCGTGGCTGGAAAAATTATGGGGGATTTTTGGCCTTCAGAATTTTTGATGTAAATCTATCTGAGCTTTTCAAGGACAAGTCGAAATAAATTAATAAATTTTAAAATTATAAAAAATAAAAATAATGACAATAAATTGGTAATATTCCATTTTTTATGTAGTTTTTCATTGATGTTAAATATAAACAATTTATAACTAGTGAATTTTGTTCTTGATCATAAATTACGATAATAATGAAGTAGCAAAGTTTTGTTTAAGTCTAAAAGTATTGAATAAAGAAGCTACGTCAAAGCGTATGAGGATTAAAATATGGTGGTGGTAATTATAGTCGGAGCTAGAACTGATGATACTTTAATGGTAGTGACAGATAAGACAATCAATGGATAATAAAGTAGGATATTAATACCACCTTAAAAGTCTAGTGACGTTGTTAAGTGAATCATTGTCAAAAGACTATAATTTTTTTAAGTGTAAAAAACTAACTATGATTCTTAAAAGCTATTTGGTGTTAATTTCATATTTTTTTCTGCAAAATCTCGCGACAGTGGTCGATGGGATGAATTTGCATGATGTAAGTAGCATAGAAATATTTATTAATAATGTTAAAGAAAGAGCGTGGTCATATTATCAAGTGGAAAATGCGACAATCAACGGCGATAAGAAGAAGGATATTTTGAAAGCGATATTCTATGATTTGAGAAAAATATTGACGGAGTTAAACAATATGTCTGACGATGCACGGAAAGTATTGTCATCAGGTGATTTAGTTTCTTTTATTTCCACTTTGGAAAGACTTAATCGCCAAAAAGGTTCTTCTCTGAATCCCAGACTATCTGATAAATTGACAAAGATATTCAATATAAGTGAAGCAATAAATTCATACGTCGAGCCACTGTTAAAATTGGGGGCCGATAATATTTCTGATGATCAAGATGTGCTTCAATTCTGTCCAACTGATGCAAGTGCTGGGCATGACGTTCAATTCAAATATGAGAAGCAAATCGTTCTCAAGGAATACATAGAATTCATTAAGTATCTAACAATAGAAATCAACGTAAGTTTCAATGAAACGAAAAAACTTTCTAAGAAAATTTCAAATTATGATAAATTATCAGGATTGATTCTAGGATGAGAAGCGGTTCAATATTTGTGGGCAAAAAACATCATTGAACCAAGCAGTTTTCGATTACTATTATCAAGTTGTTGCCACATATCTTAAGGAGTATGTAATGCTCTACTATATCGACATTATCGATGCAAGGTGCTTCAATTGTAAGTACAAAAATCTCCAATTGTCACATCACTGTTGATTAATTCGAAAAACTTATTTATCAACAGTGAAATCTGGTCCATTGTTAATGATACGTCAGAACGAATCTCTCAGCGAGTTAAGAGATAGTATCAAACTGACCAAAATCCTGCTTAATAGAACCAACCACTACATGCATAGATGTGATGCAGATCATCATAAAATCAGTTGTAATTAATCAGAATTGCCATTATTAGTCTAGTAATAGATTACTGATTAACTCTAATTTTTTTAGATAACCGTAATTTGTATCTCGAATTGAATCATATGATTCAATCGATCATAATAGAGGAAAAAGAAATGTCTACTGATGGGTATTGTTCACACAATTGCAATTTGAATAGTATAAAAACAACAATAAATCATCGAGATTGTCATGAATTTCGTGATTGTCATTATATTGGTAGCACAATCGATTACTGCGAATCCACTAAAGGAACAGGCCATCGGCGGCTTAACTGGTTCAAAAGTGGAGATATCACTTATGGTGATGATCATGTTCAATGCAATGGCAGCCTAAAGAGCGTGTCTAGCTACTTCAATTTATTGAGGAGTGGTAGTTGCGATTATTGCGTTTGCTCTTGTGTCAAACAATCAGACGACGAATTTGCAGTTGCAGCAATCAGTTTCAGGGAACAGGTTTCTGATATTCGAGCCAATGAGTAAATTAATTTCTGATATTTGTAGCAATCGATCTCCTGATATGCGGTTCATCATTTTTTGACATTGCAGAGTTGTTATGGGTGTGAGATTCGTTAAAAAGGGCAGCTTGATCCATGTTCAGATCAAAGAAGGCCAATTAAAATCCTATGGAATTCGTAAAGCTTATTGGAAACCTCTGGAAACATTCACACTATCTGGAATACCTAAAAAGTTCTTTGTTATTAACAGAAATTCAGTCATGCGCCAGATGATTAAAGGAGTGGATTACGGCGAAGCCAAGTTTGTAAACTTTGACGACATGATTGCACCCGAAGGATTTGTTGTTACGGGTGTCAGGTTTGGAGTTTCTCGAAATCACTACAATAAAGATCGAGGTATGGCAGGTGCGATTCAATTGGAAATTCGTGTCTCACCTTATGATTACGTCAAAGGACTAGTCTATGAAAACTTAACCCATTGGGTTATTCCAAATCAATCTTTCTGGAGGTATGCTTATTTTAGTAACTTTTTAAAAATTTTGAAAACGATAAAGTGCAAAGATAATGCATCGAATTCTGATTTATTCAAGTGGTTAATAACCGTTTTTGTTTACAGACAGGAATTAACTCTGATAAATCCTGATAATCCAACAAAATCAACTGTAAATGATCTAGACTCAACTCCGGTCAAATTTGTTAGACTTCAAGCTTCTGATTTGTTGAAAGACGCTGGGCAATCTACGGTGCCATTTTTTGATGCTCAAGATGTTGAGGGCAAACCTGAGTTCCCTTTAGGAGGAATCGGGCTTGTCCATCGTGGTCGCGCAGGTTATGGAGGATTTTTGGCATTCAAAATTTACGATCTTAATCTTTCGAAATACTTTCATTAAAAATCATTAATGTTATTCACTATTTTTGTTCAATTGCACAAAATAAATCAAAATTTTCATCAGAATGAATGTTTTAAAATTATTTCTTAATGTTATTAAAGGTAAATAGGTATGACTATTGGTAACAGACCTCAAAATTTTCAATCAAAATGTATTATAGATCAAATATTTTTTGTGGTTGATAAAATTCATTGACGTCATGAAAAACGATAAATAATAATTAATTATTATCATCATCAGGTGTTATCTATATCATTAAATTAAAGACTATGAAAACATTAAGAACTTCAAACAATTACTGTAACTTCGAAACAAGTAATAAAATTGGATAGAAAAATTAAAAATTGTTCATTTAGTGGAACATTGATACTCCGGAATTAAAAAAAAAAAAAAAAAACAGTATTGAATATCGAATGAAAATATAGTTGATCTGAATTGATATAAATTAGTTATTGAGAATGATTTTTAAAAGTTATTTGTTTTTTATCCCATATTTTTTTTTGCAAAATTTCGCGATTGGAATGAATTTGCATAATTTCAGTAGCGTAGAAATATTTATTAATAATGTTCAAGAAAGGGCGTGGTCATATTATCAAGTGGAAAATGCGACAATCAACGGCGATGAGAAGGAGGATATTTTGAAAGTGATATTCTATGATTTGAGAAAAATATTGATAGAGTTAAACAATATGTCTGCTGATTCGCGAAATGTGTCATCATCGGGCGGTTTAGTTTCTTTTATTTCCGCTTTGGAGAAATTTGACTGTAAGAATGGTTCTTCTTTGAATCCCAAGCTGTCTGATAAATTGACGAAGATACTCAATATAAGTGAATCAATAAATTCATACGTCAAGCCGCTGCTAAGATTGGGGGCCGATAATATTTCTGATGATCAAGATGTGCTTCAATTCTGTCCAACTGATGCAAATGCTGGACAAAACGTTCAATTCAAATATGAGAAGCAAATTATTCTCAAGGAATACAGAGAATTTGTTGAGAAACTGACGACAGAGATCAAAGCAAGTATCAATTAACCACGAAAATTTCTTAAGTAAATTTTAAGTCATGATAAAAATTGGAAATTATTACAGGATGACAAATGGGTCAGTGTTTGTGGGCAAACAACATCATTGAACCAAGCAGTTTTTGATTACTATCATCAAGTTGTTGCCACGTATCTCAAAGAGTATGTAATGCTCTACTACATCGACATTATCGACGCACGGTGTCTCAATTGTGAGTATAAAGATCACTAATTGTCACATCTTTGTTGATTAATTCAAACAACTTATTTGTGAACAGTGAATGCTGCACCATTGTTAATGATGCGTCAGAATGAGTCTCTCAGTGAATTAATAGACAACATCAGACTGACTAAAGTCCTCCTCAATAGAATTAACACTCATGTCTATAGATGTGATGCAAATTTCAAAGAAACCAGTATATATTGATCGCTTTATTTCTATTAGCCAACCAACCAAATTGATTCAGTTATCTATGATAATCATAATGTCTTTATTTTAGTGTTCAGAAAGCCGTATCTCCAATTAAGAGGTATGATGCAAGTTATCGTTATCGCAGAATCATATTTAAGTTTTTATGGGTCATGCGATCATAATTGTGATTTAAGCCAAGTTGATTCAATACTCTACTCATCATGTGACGAATTTAAATCCTGCACGTACAATCACTCCGCATATAATCTTTGTGAAAAGGTGCTTGTGTTTTCACAGTTCCAAAATTTAATGTATGAAGAAAAATAATCACATATGATTTCTAGGACAAAAATAGTTCACGACGCTACGAGTGGATTAAAGGCAATCAGCATACCGCTTATGGTAACAACTATCCATTCTGCGATGGTACAAAGAAGATTGTCAGCAGTAGATACTCCGTGGACCAAGCGCGTTATTGTGATTTCTGTATGTGTACTTGCATCAAACGCAATCCTACTTCGTTAAATCCTGTAACCGCCATCAGTTTTCGGGAGCAAGTTACCAATATCATCAAAAACAAGTCAGAATTTTTTTTTCATCTATTTTGATAATAAACTGAACAATCTTTCAGCGATTTTAATGATAATGATGGATGCAATTGCAGGGTAGTCGCAGGAGTCAGATTCGTCGAATGGGGGAACATGATTCACGTCCAGATAAAGGAGAAAGATTTTACCTCGAATGAAGCCGGCGTTTGGATACCGGTTGAAGATGTTCACTACCGCAAGACAGACCGTAAATTTTATGTTACAACGCATGAATTAAACTATTATAGCATAAAACTGGGCAAAGACTATGCCCATCCAGAGACCATCGCTTTTGATGATCTGATGGCACCCAAAGGATTCGTGGTCACTGGAGTTAGGTTCAGATTCGCTGGGGATTCGAACGAACATCCAAAAAAGACTGGATTAATTCAGTTACAAATTCGTGTGACTCCTTTTGACTTTGTTAACAGGAAATTGATGAATCTTAATGAAACTCGTTGGATTTTCACAACGTATTTTAGATTCAGGTTCGTACTTGTACGGTAAAATAGTTTTAAGTTATACTAACTACTATTTTTTTTCAGGCATAAGTTGGATCTAACACAGCCAGACCTGCCAACTAAATCATCGTTGAATGTTATTGATTCAAAGACGAACCAATATGTCGAATTCCAGACTTCGGATTTAGTAAAAGATGCTGGCCAATCTACGGTGCCGTTTTTTGATGCTCAAGATGTCGAAGGGAAACCTGAGTTTCCTCTGGGAGGAGTTGGGATTATTCACCGTGGTCGCAAAGGCTATGGAGGATTTTTGGCTTTCAAAGTGTTTGATCTTAATCTTTCGCAGTATTTTAATGAAAAAAGTTCTGCCTGAGTCCAAAATGAATAAAATATTAAATTCTATAAATCAAATAAATAAAAAAAAAGTAATCTGGTATTTGTGACAAAAATTAATTACTCTACCTAATAACTTTTATAGCAATTTTACACCTCTAACGACTTTTAGTTACACAATTTGTGTCGTAACGATGAAGCTAATGTAAAAACGATAAAGAACACTTCAATGGATATCAATAACAATCTTTTTCATATTGATTCAGTACCTCTTTATCCAACAGTAATTACTACGCATTCTTTACTGAAGAATAATTTTTGCTAGTTACCCAAAACCAATCATGATTACGCGTGATTATTTGTGTGTATTAACCTTTTTCGCAGTAACAAATGTGTCTTTGGGTATCGATTTTGCGGGTATTTATGACATAGACCGAATCAACTCTTTTGTATTTAACCTAAACATAAGATCTGCTATCGACTATAATCCAGGAAACAAGATACTCAATGTTACTGAAGGTAACAAAGAATTCAAAAAGATTCTAATCGACCTTACAGGTATATTAGGAGACCTGAATTCGATAGCCAATTCCTCGGAAGACAACTATTGGCCAAAGAATTTCTACAAATTTATAAAAACGCTGGAAGACTATCAGCTGAAAGTAGGTTACACGGAATCATTTCTCGATTTGATGACTTATATAAAAAAAATTGAAAATAAGCGCAGTGCTATTGACGCAGTCGTTAGATCATTAATGTTCTTTCGTCACAATAATTATTTCACTGATTTCGTTCACTTCTGCCCCTATTTTATGGGATTCCTTGATTTCATTCAGAATGACCACTATGACCAATCGATTTCGTCAGTCTACGAAGACTTTTTACGCACATTGAGAACAAAAATGGCCGTAAGTGTTTCAACTTGGTTTACAATATGTTAATTGTAATTAATTCTATTGATTCTTTTGATTTTTAAGAGTGAGGATCAGCACAATTTTTGTGGCAAGACCAGTTCATTCCGTGCGGGGTTGTTCAATTTCTTCCGCTTGGTTATGACACCATTTTTAAAAAGGTACACTATGATCCGTTTTGCCCGAATAGCTGGGACTCGATGTCACAACCGTAAGTCTTAAGATTTATTATGAAGGAACAATAAAAGTGATCATAATTTTTATTGCCCTTTTGCAGGCTCAGTTCTTTCAGTACCTCCAGGAGAGTTTAAAGAAGATTTCTCAAATGCCATTCGGTTGACCAAAAAATTGCTGGAAGACGTCCAGCATTACACCTATCGCTGTGACGTAAAACATATCAATCGACGTAATTATCCCTTAGATCTGTCAAATTTTGGTACTTTTTTTAATTGATAGCTTTTTGTGCAGATAACGAAGGTTTCTATTACTACGAATTAGAGAAAATGATTCAGACTATAATAATTGAAGAAAGGTTAATTAGTGTTACGAATTCTTGCAGCCATAATTGCGATCTAAGTCAGTTGACTGGTCTTATTAATCGAACGGAGTGCAGCAATTTCCAGGACTGTCAATATGTTACCTTGGGTTATACTATTTGTAAAGTAAATATTATTTTTTGTGCAGAATATTACGTTACTGATTGATAATCACAATAATTATTGATTAAACCCTTAACTTAGTCTGACGAAAAGAGTTCAAGGCGCTACGAGTGGTTTGTAGGCCGAAATGGCGAAGAATTTGGCGATACAGATCATCGACAATGTCGAGGCAAGTTAACAACTTGGGACAGTTATTACAGTCCATCTCGAATTCGAGACTGCGATTTTTGTGTATGCACTTGTTTTGCAAACTCACTGTGGAAGCATCAGCAGATAAACGTCATCAGCTTCAGAGAGCAAGTTTCAGATATAATGGAAAACAAGTTCGTAGGATTAATTTATATTCATTACAATCATCAACAGAACAGTATTGAACAATTCAATTGTTAATTGGTCATTAGGATAGTCGTAGGAGTGAGATTTGCGAAGAAGGACAACGTGATCCATGTCCAGATCAAAGAAGGCAAAGGGAATCCCAACGGATTGATCACCAACTCTGCATGGAAGCCATTAGAAAGTTTCAAGAAAGTATTTCAACCTTTTAGATATATGGTTAAGATCAATGGCACCTCACGAACGCTGAAATTGGGAGTAGATTATACCAGACCTGAAAGCGTGAACTTCGATAATTTGGTCGCTCCTGATGGTTTCGTTGTCACGGGAGTCAAATTTAAAAGGGTTACGGATTCTAGTTTTAATTTGCAACTTAAAGATGTAAGGGTTCAACTTCAAATTCGTGTGACCCCTTATGATTACATCACTGGCAAATTGATTAATCTTGAAAGAACGTTTTGGATTTCTGGAGATTCTAAAAAGTTAAGGTGTGCTTATTGATTTTTTTTGTCACTTCTTTATGTATGATCAAACTGTAATTGATAGTTCTTTTCAGAGAAGAAATGATCTATAACAGTCCAGATATTCCGTCGAACTCACCAAAGAATTTTATCGACTCAAAAACAAATCAGTTTATCAAGTTTGTGATGTCAGATTTGAAAAAAGATGCTGGGCAATCAACAATACCGTTTTTTGATGCTCAAGATGTGGAAGGCGAAATTGACTTTCCTTTAGGGGGAATCGGATTAATGCACCGAGGTCATGAAGGTTACGGAGGGTTCTTGGCGTTCAGAATTTATGACATGAATCTCTCAAAATTCTTTCAAGAGCGATCAAACTTCTTGTAATGTTGAGCTGACAAAATTGAAAATATCGAACTGAATTATTGTACATTCACTCAGTGAGCTAACAACTTAATAGAATTAAGAAATCATTTGCAGTATGTGAACATTGTTTTCCTGGAATTGTGCAAGCATAAAATAAAAAAAATCAGAAAAAAAAGTTTTTATTTTTTTCAATGCCATTTCTAAGTATTTTTAGAAATAAAATTTCGACACTGACATATTTTTTTTATCTAAGTAGTATTGATAACGCTAACCGAATATCACTACTTTTAACTTTAAAATATAAAATAAATTTCAAGTCATCATAAAACAGAACTATAAATCGGTTAATAATCATAAAAATTGACCAATTGTAAGTGAGAATGATAGCAATTAATAGCTAAGTTTAGAACAATTTTGATGTACAATATACGACCCATAGTTTTAACATCATATCGAAATATAATTTTTTATGAGTCGAATTTCTCAGAATAAAAACAATGGTTTCGAATTTTTACTTAAAATTGTTATTACTACTTGCAATTGAAAATTCGTTAGGTATTCAACTATCAGATATTTATAATATACATCAGATAAATCAATATAAGTTAAATTTAACTGTAGAATTACTTTTAACTCGCTCTTTTAACTCACTCTTTTACAGCTTTTATAGCAACCTATCTTAGCAACAGGCTTTATCTTTGCCTAGTTTACTCCTTTTTGAGCAACTTTCCCCAGCAATAAGCCTTAACCACGCCTCTCTGAGATAATCCTTCACCGTTAGGTTTTTGCACTAACTTGTTAATTGACTCATACTCATTACACTCAGAAATAATATAAAATAAATAATAATCAATGTTTTCCTTCGTAATTAAGTCTAGCAATACAAGTTCAAGATGTTACGAATGGTTCAAGGACAAAAATGGTGTCGTGTATGGACACTTTAATCACGGAAATTGTTTGAACAAAATTGAATCTATTGAAAGTTATTATCACCCTGGAAAATTACGTGAATGTGATTATTGTGTTTGTAATTGTGTAATAAATCCATTCTCCGAGGGGCCTCAAGTTGCTGTAATCAGCTTCAGAGAGCAAGTCTCGGATATTAATGACGGAATGTACGTATTTGTAATTCCTAAAGAAATCTCTGATAATTAATGTATGATTCAAATTTTGAACAGGATTGTTGTGGGAGTGAAATTCATGCAGAAGGATAACATAATGCAGATTCAAATCAAGCAGGGTAAGCTGTATCCCAATGAACTTATCCGCGATTCTAATTGGATAGAACTCGAAACTATTCGTAAAGATAGTAAATTTCAAAAATTTTTCGTTGATGTCAATGTTAACTATTCAAAGCAACTCACGTCGGGAGTCGATTATGGACTTACAAATGGGATTAATTTTGACGACGTGTTTGCTCCTGAAAGATTCGTTGTCACGGGAGTTAGACTTCATCATGCTGGGAATTTTGTTAGTGCATTCGGAGAAGATTCGATTGGATTGGAAATTCGAATCACACGATTCGATTTCTCATCAGGAAATCTTAGTCTTCTTGAAACATACTGGTCTTCAGGAAATGAGGACACTAGGTTGGTTTTAATTGATCTTTATTTGAAAACTGCGTTCAGATCATTTGAAAATAATTTCAATTATTTTATCTTTTAGAGAAGAAATGGTCATAACAAATCCAGACAATCTTATTCGATCACCTAAAAATTTAATCATTTCGAAAAAAAATAAGTTCATAAGATTCAAAGCTTCGGATTTGAAGAAAGATGCCGGGCAGTCAACAGTTCCGTTTTTTGACGCTCAAGAAGTTGGAGGCGATCCGGAATTCCTTTTAGGGGGCGTGGGGGTCATTCTCCGTGGGCATAAATGATACGGAGGTTTTTTAGCCCTCAGAATATTTGATCTACAGCTTCACCAGTATTTTAAGTCTAAAGATACTCTTAATTAGACTTTAGCTAGTGATTTTTTTCCTTTTGTTTAAAAATAAAGAACTATAACAATTAAAAAATTAACGATGGTAACAATGATTGAATTATTCCTATTCAGAGTGACCACGCTCTAAATTATTTATACTTGATGATGTACCACAATAATTATTTATACAAATTAAAAAAAAAACGTGAAAACGACTTACCTATAACTCCACAATTGTGACCGGATTCATCTGGCAAATCGACATTGTTAGAATTTGTTCTCGTCGCAGAAACGCGATAAATGACATGTTCGAATGAAAACTTGTTGGCAGTGTCCTTATCCTCAATTCGATTTGTCGTCGGCTTTATGATGTAGCTTCCGCTGGATGTCTTCATATGACCGGTCTGAAACAACATGATTTTACAATTAGTCTAATATATTTTGCACGTGTTTTCAAATAGTTGGCGCCCAAAATATTGGGATTATTTATATCGATGTTTGAAAACTATCATACGTAATACATAATTTAAGTTAACGTTCAAAAATAAAACAAAAATTCACTTAAAGGCTAAAGATAGAAAATGTAATATTCCGTGAGAAAATGTAATATAAAAAAGATGAGTGACGTCATAATGAAGACACGTTGCGTCTCCTGTAAATATTACTATGTATGACTTTAAGCATAATGTTTGATATAGTACGTCGATTTAGTCGGAAAAGAGTGAACTTTGTTGAACGTAACCTGAGATCTGGCAGATGTAAAACATCATTCAGTAGTATTTCTTCTAATGCAATCAAATGTAATGCATTCCACGTTTATTTAAATGTTTTTCTCAGTAATTCTGGATTAACTACAACAATACGAGGTACTTAAGTCGTTATCTTCTGTTTTGTATTTTAGTGTGGTGGGAGAAGTATAAATATTTGAGGATTTAATTGAAGTTTTATTTTGAAATGTAAAATGTTTAATAATTTTGTAATTTCCATTACAAAAAGTAGTTTTAACTTTTTAAATTTTGCAACAAATACAATCGAATGAAATATTGCACAATGTGTTAAGAACAATAATCTAGAAATTCAAGTGAGATGGATTAATAAATAAAATTATTAATTATCTGTTGGAATAACGTGCGATGTTGAGAAATGGAAAGAATATAAATTATAGATTGCTCAATGTATGATACCGCGGTGGATGTCAAACAAAATAACTGTTAATTATTTTCTCGTTCAACGACGTCTTACAAAATCTTATTAATTGTAGTGAGTTGAATTATGTTTCATACATTGATGTAAGTAGTTTTGTTGAGTACAATGATTGTTGGGATAGTTAAGATAAAAAGTTGAGAACATATTCAAGGATGTAATTAGAGTTTGTTTCAAGACGTTCAGATGCTTCATGAAATCAAATGTTTTACTAATTTAGAGTGTGAAATTTTTTTTTCAAAAAGCTAATTAGAAAAAATCTAAGAAATCGCAGTTGGTGTGATTGAAACGAGAAAGCCGCAGTTATTTTCATGAATTAGGATAGTCATTGTAAAAAATTGTACAAATTTTCTTGAAACTATTTGTATAGAATTATCCCTCTAAAACATTTGAAAATTGTACTTTTTACAGAACTTAATTATTTTTTCATTGAATAATATGAATAAATATTTCTAAAATCCAAATAAAGTGTAACCATAACATGTTTATTTCATTTCCACATGTCTATAAATAAACCAAATATTAGTATTGTCATATAAATACCACAGAGCATACAACATAAATATCCATATTTATCTTTAAATGCATTGCCCTGGTGAGCCGACTGCATTTTAATACGCTTAACGAAGTACATCATTGAGCAACCAGACATTTCATTCTGTTCCACAATCGCAGTCGCTCCTTCTTTATTCCTTATTATTATTATTATTATTATTATTATTATTATTAATATCGCATCATATTTTAATCGAGACAGTTTAAATTGCGCGATGTATTACTTTAAAGAATTAACCAAAAATAACAAGGATTAAATGAATAAATGATTAAATGGTGGATGAACTGATAAATTATAATAAAAACAGTATAAGTATAAGTAAGTATAAGTAACAGTATAAGTGTAAGTAATACTTCTGACATCACGACTTACAATGAGGGAGTCGTGTAGGCGCCGAGGAGGGGAAACACGAGCAAGTTCAAGTTCAATGCTTCTTGAATCATTCCTCTATATCTACTCACTACTCGCTACACTTAACCTTTTTATTTTGTGGTGATTGTTGTTGTTTTTATTATTGTTGCTTTAATTTTAAAAGTATTTAAAGGCACGCTCACCGCGGAATGCACGTAGGCGGTATATATTTAGCGGGGGCGTCTTGTCCACCTTGTGGTTACCGAGAACACCCTTGGCACGACGTTGTGACACCCCGTTAGCCCCCGTTCCTTGTTACACTACTTGCAGGTACCAGGTACCGGGTAGCCAGCGCTGGGGCCTGATAAACTGGATTAGAATAAGAATACGAGGATAATAAGCCCCGGGTTATCACTGATAGTCTACAAGTATTATTAATGTATACCTTTATGTACTGTGATATTATTTTTGTCTTTTGGATTATTACTTTAAAGAATGAATGGAGCTTTTTAAGAGGTTGCTTTTTGTTTTTAAAGGAGAAAGAATGAATAAAAACTTTTTAAGAAAACAGATAAATTGAATTTTTTTTAATTTTCCAAAACTTGATTTTTTATAAAAATTCCCAAAATTTATTGTAGATTTTCTAGAAATTTTTCCAAAACCTTTTTTATTAAATTTTTTAGGTTTGTTCAATTTTTTTTTTATTTAAAGGGTTTTTTTTTTAATTTTTCAAAAATTTTTCCCAAATTTTCTAAGAATCGTAATTTTAAAAGCCATAAAAATCAATGAAAAAAATTATCCAAAAGAAAATAATTTAAAATAAAAGATTAGTAATATGTTATCGATAATATACTATTCATAAAAAATTTTTCTCAACAACCTTAGCATGAATACCTCTCAAATCTTGAACAAATAATAAAAACGTATTATAATTTAATATAAGTATCAACTACTTGTCAAGCATAAATGTAAGTTAAAGTTCGTTAACTACAGCTTGTTAAACATCCTCGGATTATCCATATCAATATCATTCACATCACCTTCCACGGAAGATAAGTTAATAAATAGCGATAAAAATTGATCATGACTGCAAGTAAATTATTTACATCCAAAGTCACCAGTTACATAGTTACTTCATTACTGTCAATAAATAAGTATGTATATTTGAATAAATTATTCAGCTCGGTACACCCGTAAACCCATTAATATATACAAGCATAAATAATATAGAGATTGCAGTCTTAATACAAAGATCGGTAGATATTTTCTTGACATAAGAGGGTAGTGCGATAAAACGAATACATACTTTTATAGTATATTTTATACATCTTATTGCATTGCAGATTCCAGTACTTAACATTCTACGTGCTGCCAATATATATATATTTAAATGGAAGTATATAAGTATCAGTACGGGACAGTAAGAAGACGGGAATTAAAATTACGAAACGATAGATCGAGGTGCTAGGTCTTCCACCTTTCAACGATTGTCGTCCTTAATTTTTCTTCTTTTTTATTATTTATACTATCTTCATCTTGTTGATGTTTATTCGATACCAACAAATAATAGTTAATAAATATTGAATGATAATTTATATGGGATAGTTATTTCCAGTTGACACATGTACATGACCATTGATTGCTATCTTTAAATATCACTTGTGTACTGAAATATAAATATCCTCATTGAGAACAAAGACTTGAATTCCATACGAGATTTAAGATTCACTGGTATATATAGTGGGTATTTGTGTGGTTAAATATAGTTATTTTGATAATATGTAGAAAGGCATACTGGAAATAAACTAGTAGATTGATGAGAAACATTCTTAATCCAAAAATAAAATTTTATATTGTTTTTTAGAAAACCTTATATTATGACTTGATTTAAGAATTTTACGTCTTGAATTTCGATCTGGGTTCGAGAAAAGAAATTCTACTTTTTCGAAGTTTTTAATGCGTGAGGTTACCGCTAGATGGCTAGGCGGAGTAAATGTGCTCGCTTTTAAAGTTATAAGGCTTGAAAAAATTCGAGATTTTGGATCGACTATTAGGAATGTGGGGAATTATAACTTTATAGAAGAAATTTGATCAATTTTGATGATAACAAAGTATAAAAATATCCAATTGAAGTTTAATAAGTGGAAAAAAATTATTTGATTCTAGAGAAATCTTTTAAAAACTTTTACTTTTTCAATTCACGATTGAATTTTTTGAATTAATTATAACTGAATATTCCAAAACTAGAATGAAATTTTTGATAATATTTCCCTTGAGCCAAGAGTTTTTTTCAGTGCATTTTTTTTTTTATTACACTAACAAATGAAAGCAATCTTACAAGCATACAAGCAACATATTTGATTTAGCTTTGTATGTGTTAGTAGTAGCAGACAAGAACAACTGAACACGAAAAGTTTAAATGTCTGGAAAAAGATATCTGGCAAGAGTTCTCGGTAACCCTGAAGTAATTCTTTGTACTGCGTTGCTATATATGTATAGATGTGTTTATTATACTGATGGTAGCTTCAGAAAGGGAGAATGTAAAAGAGATAATGCAAATCGAGCATTCATATGTGGAAAATTCTTACCCTCCTCAATCCTGAGTCTTTCTTTATTGTATACAATATATATATATTTAACAATCTTGATTTATGTTCGTAGTTTTTATTAAAAAAATATTGTTGGATCTTAAAACAATTGAAGTTAATAAAAATAATTTTAAACTGACAGTCGCCGGGAATCGAACCCGGGTCCGCGTAATTGAAATACGCGGTTGAATTTACGTGCCTGTGATAAAGTCGTGTAATAATGAATTAAAGAATTCAAAATTTACAGCATATGAATCATTAAATTAAACTTGCGAAATAAAAAAGAAATAATAAAGTTTTTATTGAACGCAACAAAATAAAAAGATGGATCGATGTCAAAATCGTAAAAGCAATCCTTGAAATAAAAATTTATAAAAATATGTAATAGTGAGTGTGTTGTTGGCGCGAATGGAATGTGAAAAATAAAATGGTTAATAGTACAGCTGTATTGCACTGATATTTAATTTGGGATAGGAGGTTTGTTTTTTAATGCCACTCGCTTAATTAGAAACGAATGGTCTCGGCAATAAAGAAAAATATAGGCAGTATTAATGTATGATAGATAGATAGATAGCAAGGAGAACCAGCTAAGCAGATATAAAGGGGGGTGCGAATATAATATGTAAGATTGTGTTGTTATGTTTAATTTAATGAACAAGACCGTGAAGGTAGCCAGACGTAGGCAGATATAAGACATAAGACAAGACAAGAAGATGGTGTATCAACTTGTCGACAATATAGACCCACAACTCACTACTTTATTTTCCTTTAGAATTTACTGTTGTTATCTTATGTTTTTTTTTTTTGTTTTAATTAAAAAACATTCAAGCCGTAGTTCTATTCTAAATTCTCAATATAAATATTAAAGTGTTGTTAATGTAAACTCAAAGCTTGATACTATGGCTATTTACGTTCTCAATCAAACTTACTATCCGCTGAAAGAATAAGAGACTTATCAAAAACATTCGAAAAAATTGACCCAATTTCAATATTTTATAAATACTGTTTATATATTTTATCGAAATAACTGTATTTAAAGACGCCAGTAACAATTATGGATATAGTGAAGAAACTTTTAGTTGAATAAAAAATATAAGATTCCTAAAGAAAAACGAAATTGTTTTCCGAAGTTTTGAATTTCTCCAAATTTTACAATTCCAAAAGCGAGCACACTTCCGTCGCCTGGCCATCTAGTGGTATTATAACGAACTAAAAGCTTAAAAGAAGTAAAATTTATTTTTGCCAAAAAAAAACGAGTTTTAAGAGAAAAAATTTTTGAATCAAGTCAATTTCTTCTCGTCAAAATCATTTTTTAAAATCAACGATACTTCTTTTGAATCAACTAGTTTTTTTTTCACTGTTCTAAAAAGTATGAGACTAAATCAAATATGTTATGTGCATATATGTGATTTCCTTTGTTAAGTATAATGCATAAAGTATTTAATATTTAATACTATAGAGTTTATATTACATTGGACATGCAGTAAATCGCAAGACACATTCGATCAGGTCTTATTCGATCAAGTTTTAACTGGCTGGTTTTTAGTTGATTTTATTTTATGTGGGAGGACAAGCAAAGTATCAGTTAAAGTCTTTTAAGCAAGTGAATTATGAGGTCAAATACTTTTGGTCCTTAAGAGATTCATGACCGAGAATTTTTATATCGTCCATTCACATGTTACCCATTTTTTATTTATTCTTTTTTATATTAGAGCCACATGGCCGAATTTATCGGCTTAATTCAATCGATATTTTTTTCTTTATTTATACCAAGCAAGAATGTTAAATTTAAAATTAGCCATTTTTTAACATAGTGGGCGCAATTATGCGGTTTTAAAAACGTTAGAAAGCAAGTGGGCGCTAGTAAATTTGTACATCAATTCCAGATTTTAGTGTCTGTAATAATAATAATAAATCTACTGGAGAGAGATCGATGAGCTCTAAGGACTTATGAGCTGTCAAAGTTAAAGCGACATTTTTCACGGAGATAACCGATTACTTGTCAACTAATGGTGAAAAAATTTTTAACGAGACTTCAAAAGCATTAAACTCGTTATTTAAAAAAAAATTTCTTCCTTAAAGATCAAAAGCTTCGAAAAATTATTTTAAAAATTTAGAATTTACTGAAAAATGTTTAATGTTTGATAAAAAAAAAAAAAAAAACGACAATTTTTACGACCCACTAAATTTGATAAAATTTTTTACGATGACTAGGGTATTTCACAATGAAGTTGGTAGTATATAAAAAAAAGTAATGGATTAAAATTTACAGGGGTCACGTTAGTTACCGCTGTGATTTTATATACACAACCTTTTTAACATTTACAGCGTTCGGGGATGTAAAACATGAACACAATATGACTCACGGGTGGCCGATGAGACACAATGAAATATTTTATTTCTGAATTTTCAATTTCGATTCATGATATACAATTGTTATTATAGCTTCCTGAAAATCGATTATTCATCTAGTTATGCACGCCGGTTGGTTCCATGCATACATACATACATGATAAATGGAAATCATTATTGACATAAAAATTATAAATTGTAATATATGTACAAACGTAGTACTCGCTCGTATTAGAAATTTTCAAAAAGTATCATTGTTTAGATGTCAACATAAATATAAATATATACGGAAGCTAAATTACAGTAGTTCAATTCCGTCTAACCTATCAATTGAAAAGCATGCCAAATAAGTTGCGGAGTGACTATCCCGGCAATTTGCCCGTCGGGGACTTGATTAAGATCTCAAGATACATGTGAGTCACGATATGTCATAATCAAATGCACTATCATATTTTATTAGCTTTGTCTATTTACTATTCACTTTTTTCTTTTTCAAAGACTCGAAACAACAAAACATTAAAGGGCTTTGAAAAATTACTGAAATGATCTATATTATTAAGAGAATAAGAAAAATTTTGTGGCCAGTGTATTTATATGATAATATGGGTTTTTATGGTTAAATTTGATATCGTTGGAAAAGTCTTGATCTGGAGTTGTGCCTTTTTAATGTTTCATATCATTCTCATCAATAGTCAATTTATGATGATAAGTATTTAGGCTTTATTCGAAAATGCTCTATCTCTATTAGATACATAATTAAGAAATGACATTGTATCTTGTGAACAATTAACAATTTTAAAGATATAAGCTCATCCCGATGTTACACTCATCAAGAGCTTTTATTTCAGTACCCACATCAATTTTTCATATATTTATATATATTATATATATGTATATATGAAAAATATATAAAAAATATATAAAAAATGCATGTGGGTATTCAAATGAAAGCTCTTGATGAGTGTAACATCGGGATGAGCTTATATCTTTAAAAACGTCAATAGTTAAAAAAGTACAGTGCAATTTAACAAAAGTCATTGTTTAATAAAGCAAAATTTTATTTACTGATGAAACTATTTTTTTTTTAATTCCATTATTTACCGAAATAAAAATTATTCAAGATTCACAATAATCAAATTAAAAAAAAAATAAAGTTGGTGTAATAAATATTTTCCAAGGTATTTTTGTGTTAATAATTTAAATTTATTTGAAACAGTAAAATAATCAGAACATAAATAAAACAGTCTACATTGGAAAGTATCCAATAAAATAAATTGAAAATGAAAGATTTATCTTGAATAAAAGAAGCAATCAGTTTATTGTCAGACTAGCGTAAAATAATAATCTATTTACTTGATAATCTATTTACCACTGAAACTAGCGTAACCCAAACAATTTTCTACTATTTAAATTAACTATTTTGTACTCAATATGTTTACTATCAACAGCAATGATGATGATGATGATCATGAAGATTATTATTATGACTTTTGATACGCATTTAGTTCAAACTAATTTTATTATTACACTTAAATGCATTACTGTTTCATTCGCCCATAACTCGGCAATCAAAATCAAGGCTGAAACACACTAAACAGTTTATTTCTATTTTTAAATAATTCGATTTATTTACTCCTTTGACATTTATTGCTAAATCATGGAAATAATCCAGTTTTTATTTATTAATACCTTCTTTATTGTCGATTTTAGGCACAAAAATGATTTACTGTCGAACACCGAATTATTTTTTTTTTACAGAAATAAGAAGTAGTGAAATCATAAAATATTGCGTCTAAATAAGACATTGAAATTAAATGATTACAGTATCATGGCAAGAACAATATATTTTATGTATTTTAAATATCCTGGAGATTTATGATTAAAATTTTTTAGATTTATTAACAACTTTGGGATAAAATTACAGTAATATCTTTAGGATATTAAGCGATCAATTTTTTTTCAAAAGACCAGACCTTTAGCTTCAACTTTTATCTAAAATGTTTTTTTCTAGTCTCAGTAATTTCGGAAATTAAAATTAGTTAAAGTTTAATATGATCAGTTAATTATTAACATTGAAGCTCAATTTCAAATTTTTGAACCTACTTAAAAATCTCATAATTTTTTTTATAATCAAAATCAAGTAGCCGGTCAAATTTTTTTTAAAAAAAGAAATTTTTGGCTACAACTTTTGTATGAAACTTTTTTTTCTCGCTCCAATGATTACCAAGATATTAATTATAAAAATAAAAAGCATGTTAATATCCATTTATACATGAAATAAATAAAACTATTAGGATTGAAAACAAAAACATTCAAGTTAAAATAAAAAATTAAATTATGACCAATAAAAAAGCACTAAATAACAAATATCTGGGCTTAATTATAAATTTATAGATAATAGAGCCCTGTCTTGAGAATAAAATTGCCTCGGAGAAAGAAAGTAAATGAATAAAAGCGACAAGTGCGGCTAACTTTTAGTGAAGAACCCTTTTATAATTGATTTCACGAGCCTCAAGTCAGCAGGAGCCTGTCCTGTTGATATTCTCTTCATCTAACATTCGCTATAATGAAATTATTCATTTATACTTATAGTATTATTTTTAAATAGCCATCATCAAAATCTGCCGAGAGAACACCGATGATGAAACCTATTATATTCACATAAATTATAATATTTTTATATTTTTTAAATTAAACATCAGGAAAAAGCATTTGATGCTAAATTATCTCAAGAATTGACATAAAATATATTTATTTTATCACTTAAAATTCAATTCCGATTATTAATTACACGCGTTTTTACATATGTATAATACAGAAAACAGAAAACACAAGACATGAGACTATTAATTGTTGAAATTAATTTTAATTATGCAAATAATTTATTTCGCATAAATAATGTAACTATGTTCTCAATGCAGACAAATATCATTTTAAGTAACACCCCAGGGAGAATTGTCATAATTAATTGAGCTTATAAATTACTGTCATCGCAAAACTTGTTCTCATCCATATATTAATTTCCTCATATTAAATTAATTTATTAATTATCGAGAATTATTATCAAAAATTAACTTGTTATTTGCAATTTATAGTGAGATATTTTTAAAATTATTGAACACTTTGCAAGACTCACTAATTTAGTTACGCGGTCTACGGTTCGATTCCCAACGAAGTTACATGTAATTTTTTTTTATCTATTTTTATTTTTATTTTTAATTATAAGCAGAGTTCATTTTATTATAAATAAAATATTAGAATATTGATTTTATGACTCTAAATAGTAGTTTTTACCATTTTATGACTCTAAATGGTAGTTTTTAAACTACCAAAGCGAATAAATTGAATAATAATAATAATAATTAAGTCTTCGCTATTTGTCAGTAATTGTAAATAAAGAAATTTTATAATAATGAAAATTATCAGAAACTTGGATCATAAAAAATAACTCAGTGTTAAATTTTTTAAATGTTGCAACGTTTCGTTGTATTTCACAACTTCATCAGGCAAAATTTAAGGTTAACACTGTTGTATCTCAAAATAAACTCCGAAAAATTTTTCCAGTCTGTTACTGTCTGTCTTGAATGTTATTATTGTAATTATATTACTTATTATTGTCGACTAATTTGTTTAAATGGAATGGAGATTGACTAAGTTTCTTAATATTATGGTTACCACTTGTTTGACTTTATCTATATATTGTAAAACGATGAAATTAAGACATAGCTATGTCTTAATGATCGGTAATTAAAAACAACAAAAACAAGTCAATTAAACTTTTGGGTTTATTTCGTAATAATGAGTGGAAAAAACATAAAAAATTACATCATTTTCAGTAGAACAAAGATTTTTATTTCTACTTAATAGAATTTTAGAATTTACGTTTTTTTAATATAAAATATAAATGATTATATTATTATATTTACTATGCATTGAATCACACTGTAAAAATATGTGATGGCCCTGAGAGGGCCAAGACTATTTATTTATCTATTAATTTTGCTAATCGAAACTTGGAATATGCCTAATTAAACGCATGATGCACAAGTAGGTGAAATTTGAAATCAATTAACCGTTTATAAGGTAATTCAAATCACAGATGATATTTTTAAATATCAAAAATATATTGAAAATAGATAAAACTATAAAAAATACAATTGAAATAGATGAATTTACGCCGATTTTATATATATTTTAATTATGATTGAAATACCTAGAAAACATTACATAGTTTAAGATAAATTTTTATATTTATTCATACATGTAATTATTTTTAATGTATTTCAATTATAGTTAAAACATATACGAAAATTTTTCAAAAAATAACTATTAAAAGTATACTTTTTATACACATTTTACGTATCATTCATTAATTTTTCAATAAGATTTATTCGTAATATAAATTATTCTTTTTGGGAGTCTTGCGAAATGACCTTGAAACAAGAATAACAAAATGATAAAGATTAGAACATATTTTTATTTTATAAATTTTCAACATACATTCTTGGTTAATAATGATTAAAAATTTTTAAATTAAATTTAAAACTTGAGAATAAGTAAGAAGTAACTATACAAATTAAAGGTATGGGTAACCAAACAATGAGTAACAAATATCAATGAACATTAAAATAAATTAATCGCAAAACACAGTAACACGACCGCTAGCATGATATGGTTCTTTTTTGTAAATCAAACATAGCTTTGAATCCTCATCTTCAAGAATATTACATGAGTTGGCATCAACATCTGAATCGCGTGGACAATTGGTTTCTTTAAATTTCGCTACAATTATATATTCGACCATCGAACTTGATTCCCAATGGTACAAAGCGTTAATGACGTTCAAAATGGTAAATTTATGGGTAACATTGTTTGAAATTTCGTATTCCCGTATACCATCTTTGGCTGCATTTATAACATCAAGAGACTTTTTGTTTAATAAATTCCATTTTTCTTCATTATCATCACTGCCAAAAACTTCCGATACTTGTAGAATACAGTATAATGCCACTAGCATTAAAGTTATCAACTTGTACTTAAACATTTTTAAATTACGTACGTTTTTTAAAGAAGACGGTTGAAACGAGAATGATATAGTTATTCCCTCACAATTCTACTAAAATAACGCGTACACGTCAGCCACTTCTTAACGACCATCATAAAGAAGCAATAATTAAAAAAATAATCATAATAACAAAAAAAAGATAATACTCAATGATCATCCACACAAGTGTTGACTATAAAAGAACGGAATTAACTGTAACATATGCGTCAAATATTTAGTTATTGTAATATATTTGTCGTTACAAGTGTTGTAATGATATTTAATTAAAATAGTTCGTATAATGTTGAGCTGATGAATAGATTACAGCTTATTTCAATAATTTAACGTTTTAAATTTACTTTAACAATACTAATTTTTAGACTTTCGTTTAGACGCATGATTGCGGGGACAAAAATTCTAAATCCGGTATTTTAATTATTGAATAGAGATTTCGGTAAATCTCCACGTTTTTTTATTAGCGAAACGTTGTTTAATAAAATTTACTGAAACTTAGATTTGATTAGATTTAAAAATCAATCAGTCGAGGCGTTTCAGAGATATTTATGAAATAAAAGTAAAGAAAAAAATTCTGTACGTTTTTTTGAGGTAACTTTTAAATTTTAAAATTATAAAAATGTTCTGAAACAATTCTTAGAACTTTTGAATGTTTGAACTCGAAAATAGCAGGAAGTTTTAATAATGGCCTGCAGGATCAAACATGTTTCAAATTTTTTTATCTATATTATTGAGAAAATAGGCGAAATTTTGTGGCCAGTGTATTTATATGATAAAATTGCTTTTTATGGTTAAATTTGATATCGTTGGAAAAGTCTTGACCTGGAGTTGTGCCTTTTCATATCATTCCCTTTATCCCATGGTTTCATATCATTCTCGCCAATAGTCAATTTATAATGATATTTTAAAGTTTCAAATGTATTATTTGAAGACCAATACCTAATTAAACGTTAAACAAATATTAAATAATAAAAATAATAAATAATAAATTTAAGTCTAATACATTAAAGAATGAGAGTTAGATTATGATGATTAAAATTAAGGATAAAATAAGTGCAATCCACAGAATTATTGAGAATTATTAAGAATTATTATAAATTATGAAGACTTGTTATATTGTTTGTATCTTGTTTATATGCAAATTTGTTAATCCATTTGTAACAGGGTAAAATTACCCTTAATCGATGTCACCGGATATCGATAATTATTCGACATAGCACTGGCGCGTCTCGATCTTCGGGCCTAAAGGGAGAATAGGAGGGGGTGAGTTTGGGTTAAAATAGGTGAGCCGTGCAGTGGAAAAGGGAGAAGTAGTGTGACCGCCAGACTGAGTGCCACGGGAATCAAAAAGGACCGTTCCCGAGAGTAGTGACGAGACGAAGGAAGCCAACTACAACTAGGACTTCATCCTCAACGAGTGAGTTAGATCATCGTTTTGTTCGTCAAGGTATCAATTATTACTCTATGGGAAAGAAGTGGACCGCGGTTTACCGAATGCCCAGTTACTTCTCCTATTTAATTATTATGGATCGTTTAATCGACGATTATTAATAGATTAATTGTGGAACATTTGCTAGTTTTGGATTTAATGATTTTCATGGGGGTTTATACCCGAGGATCACTCAATCGACCTTGCGGGAAAATTTTAATAACTAAAAATTTTCAATCAATTAATTAACATCTGGAAATTCGTTAAATTTATTTTTATAATAATTAACTTAGTAAAATTGATTAACTTTGTAAAATCGACAAATTTTTATTCGTGGAATTTCGGTCAAGCGTCAATTTTTGTGTCGCAGTAAATTCCAATACCAAAGGTCAAGCAAAACAGCTAGCGAATATTCTAGCAATTAAAATTTGAATATTTCGACTTGTGCCGAAATTTTTATAATTGATAAAACGATCAGAAAATTATTGATAATATTTTATATTAAGAATTAATTATTAAGAATTCTATATTGAGAATTAATTATTGAGGAAAAATATAGATTGGAAAATTATTGAATATTTTATATTAGGAAAATTATTAATTGAGAATATTATAGAGTGGAAAATTATTAAGAATATTATATTAGGAGTTATTTATTGAGAATATTATATTATAAAATTATTCCGTCAAGTGTGAATTTAATAATTTTGGGATTAAGTCCGTGAATTAATTAAATTAATATTACTCTAATTTGATAATTATCGGCGTGGACATTAAGTCCAAGAGTTCAGTTAATTGAGTCAAAAATTGTCACAGTAAAAACTTAGTCAGAATTAATTAATTAAACTTGTGTTAATAATTTTGAACGTGATTGAGAATTTTATATTGTGATTTATTTAATTATCAAAAGTTAATTCAAGGTATTAAGACCTTTTGTTTTAAATAGTTATTGTATATTGTTAAGACCATGATTATAAGTTACTGAGGAATTTTAATCCATCTAATATTTTAATGGAATTAAAAACAACAATTGGAATTTGAGAATTGGTTGTAAATTGAATATTGTTTGTCGTTTTATTAATTTACTAATGATTGAATAATTGATTTAAAATATTTAATTAGAATTAGTTACAGTCAATTTTATTTGTTAAAATTTATAAAGTAAAAATCAATTATAGTCAGTTAGTAGTGTGAGTGTGAGACAAGTGTGGGTTATGTGTGAGTTGCAGAGTGATTAGGTCTATGTTTCGTCGCTGGGCTGTTGTTCTGTAGTAAAGTGTGTATAAGCTGCAGGAATATCTAGGTCTATGTTTCGTCGCTGGGCTGTTACTCCTGTGAGCCGAGTTAACGAGCCCGGTATATGATTCGTCTCTGTGCGGGTGATTGTAGGTTTAGAAATCGGGTAGACGCCGGGAGGGGCACGTGTTAGAAATCGACGGGTAGACGCCGGAAGGAGCTCGTCGAGATTAAGATATTGTTAAGTGTGGTTAGTGTGTGCGTGAGTGAATTTTGTTAACTAGTTTTAAGTCAAACCTTGTTAAGTTTTTTTTTTTATTGTTAATAAATGTTGATCAACCTTGTTAATTAATTATTTATTATTCAACAGCGCCTTCCTCCACTCTCTCTACCCTAAGATTAAGTTTTCTCAGCTCTGGACCGGTTCCAGGAACCGTGATTAAAAATCCTGGTGGCGCCCTAATAATTATATTGGTTATTAGTTTTGTTCATTCATTTATAAAATTGATTAGGGGCCAACCTGAGCAGGTAAAACTGTTACACATTACTTTGTATTATTATGTACTCTATACTATGTACTCATAGAAAAGATTTTGATATTAATTTCTTCATGTAGAAATTGTTTAACTATGTTTTATAAATTGCCATTTGGCTTGTTGCCTTGGCATCAAATTTAAATAAAAACTAAATCTAAATCTAATTTCTATCCATATAGATTCGTCCTTTTGGTCACCATGAGGAAAAGGAAATAGAAGTAAATAATTTTTTGATACCTTGAATCGTGGATTACTATTTTGAACAAAGATTTATATATTTTGACGAAATTTTAGATACAATAAAAACCGACATTAAAACCTTATCTATTTATGAAAAGAGAAACAATTTACCAAGTGTATGAATACTGTAATAAAAATTTTGAATATTTAAATTGATTCAGCAATTTTTGACTCCTCGGAATTCGAAGTGGATAATTCAATAAAAAATCAACTATTGCGGACCGAAATTATTCCAAAAAGCCTCATCTACGTTGTAAAAGTTGAATGGATTTGAATTTCCATTATTTTGTGGGAAAAAATTCGACACTGGTATTGGCTTTGCGAACATGTCTTGCATCTGCATTGGATTTAGAAACAGGTTTGACGTTGCCATTAGTAAAGATGCTGAATTACCTTGGCAATTCAAACTACCAAAATTGTATTGCTCAGGATTGTTGTCCACGCCCTGAAAATGACAAGTGGAATGGAGCCCATTTTTGAGAATCTTGCAGGTAGCAGAGTAATTTCCCCTAGAGCAATCGCTTTCTTCAAATTTCGCATCAACAAAGAACTCCTTGGTATCAAGGTTGATTTCTACTGAAGAAATTTTCGTTACTATCATTTGCTGGGATCCGGGGTAAAACTGAGAGATGTATTGATTTAATGCCTTCTGAGCAAGATGAATCGCTTCTTTAGAGTCAGTATCTAATCGTTGCCATTTTGTGGTTGGTCCAGCGAAAATGCTGTTAATCTGGAGAATAGCGACCAAAAAAACTAGCTTTGACGTCAAATTTTTTAAAAACATTTTTTCACTTATTAGAAATATGTGTTGTAATTTAGTTAAGAAATTACTTGTAACTTGACAATCTTCACGTATGTAGCTGGTTATAAATACTTTGTAATTTTTGAAAAGCAGGGATAGAAGTAAAAAAAGAAACGGATGTGGTAGTGGTAATAATAGTATCAATAACATTAATTATTATTTTTAATATTGGTAAAGCGTATAGGCTACAAAACAAAGTCGTTAATAATTTATCTATCTTTAACACAATTGTAATTAATTGAGTTATAAAAATTTTTCTGGAACATTCTAGCGTAATTTTAGAATGATTCAAGTTTTTTCCATTGTTTAAAAAAAATTCAACTTAAATTTCATTTATAAAGTAGGGAGCGTAACGATTGGAACCAATAAATCATGAAGAGGTCTACATGACAAAGTCCAAAATTATTTAAAAATGCAAAACGGCTTTGTTTTGTCGAACTACATATCGTAAAAATGTATCAACAACGCCAATTACAATTTTCTTTCAAGCATTCACACAAAAGAAATAAAGAATCTGGTAATAACTTTAATTCGATAATTTACTAATGGAATTTATATCGAAGTTATTATGACGTCGACTAGAGTAATTACAAATTATCCGTAAAAATAATTTTTGGAATAACCTGAGAAAAAAATTTTTTTTTTAAATTAAATAAACATTTCACAAAACTAAAATCAAAATTTGAGCTAGTGACAATTGATGGTGTGGCATTTGAAATTGCGCGAAGGTACTTCAAGAAGTTCAAAATTACAGTGAATTTAAAATCGGGGGCAATAAAATCATAAATAAACTAAATTGCTATCAGAAATAAAAGATACATTAAAAAATTTTTCGATAATAGATAAAGAATAAATATTACTGCAATGCATGAAAATTAGAGCTGTGTAAAATGCTACTCATTAGGAATAAAACTATTCTCTTCTCTCTGCTAATATTTACATTTAGAAAATGAATTATTTGACTTAGCAACAAAAAGTAAATGTTTTGTTGATTAAAAGCAAACGAGCCCTTATTATATATGTCCATTATACTTAGATAATGTATTTCAGAAAGATTTAATATCCCAGGAGGGTCCAATGACCTACACAGAACTTGTACCAGAGACGGAGACCGGACCTCCATGGAGTTGGGCATTTAACGACGTTTTTGCGTCCATACGAGCAGGCTGCCTCCATCTAAATATCAACGACCCCAAGTACAAGATCCACCAGCAGCTCAGTCGCCCTTTCTTCTCCGTCTCTTCCTTTTCTTCCAGCTTTTTTTGCTTCCTTTTCTTTTTTGTTTTACTTCACTTTCTTCGAGTAGTTTTCGTCTTTGACCTTTTTTTCCTCAACCACTTGAATCATTCTCACGCACACGTTCAATACGCACGTGCCTAACCCGAGATACTTACAACTTACAACCAGTTATTTTAAGTGATTTAATATATGTATTTTGTATTTTACTTTATTTAAATAATAATAATAATAATAATCATAATCATAATAAATTCTCGGATTTATTGTTGGTGTTAGTTTAGGGTATGAGCTACCGTTCAGTGATCCGACTTGAATATTCAATTTTTATAACACTTCTGTAAAAATATTGTTGTAATTTTTTTCTAAATTTTGCAAAGACTCCAAGCTTAAAAATTTCTGATTATTAATAGTAAGAAAATTTTCCCATTGAAAAACAATTTAATTTTTTCTATTAATAGTATTAATTGATGTTAACCGTTTATAAGAATATTGATCGTTTTTACTAATAATAAAGTGATAAAATTTATTTTTAATTTTTTTAATATAAATAATAAAATTTTTTTTTTGTTTTTAATTTTATGTCCATCTTATTTTTTAATGTTAGTTTACTGTCAAAAAAATGAGTCATATCCTTAACAAGCTTTGATTAGACCTCAGCACTACATTTCAAGAATTTTTTATCTATTTCAAATGACCGATACTAAATCGTGACAATGCCACGGAAATATTACTGACCAGTGGTTAGATTTTAATGATATAAATCGTATAAATTAGTGTCAAGTAGAGTTCCGCCGTTTAAAGACTTTACGATAATTATTATTTTTACGACCCTGTGATTTAACGGTTTCTCACCGGAGAAAAAATTAGTATGGTCAGGAATTTAACATACACTATAAAAAATTGGGAGAAAATCTGGGGCGACTATGGATTTTATTTCGAAATATACGAGTACGGAGTTTTTTCGACTCAAATAAATTTTTTTTTAGAATAAACAAATTTAATATTAAATAAAATTAATTAATTTGTTAAAAAATATTGATGCAATTTTTTTTAAAAACTAAAATTCATTTTTTATACCAAACTAAAGAAAAAGGTTCTATTAATTTTTTCAATTTCTAAATACGCATTTTAAAATTATGAAATGAATAAAAACCATTTTTTTATTTAATAAAAAAAAATGAAGAATTAGCTCTGGGGAAATTTTTTATTAATAATATGAATGAAATTTTTCTCGGAGTTAATTTTACTCCGGAGAGATTAAATTAACTAAAAAATCATTCACTCGTTAAGTTTCTCAACAATTTAATTAAATTTTTCAGTAAAAAAAAAAAATGGATTACAATTTAAAAATTCGTTAAAATACTAAGTGTAAAAGATTTTGGTCTTTGATCTACCTTACATTACATTGATGCAATATCATTACGAACATACCCTCAACAAAGTTAATATGAAACCATGTGCGCTCGATATATATGTTACATTACAAAATGAATAATAACAAGTGTTGAAAAAAAAAGTACAGCTACACTGAGCAAATACACGCGGCCCGGTTGTAATATTTTGCCAATACATGATACGAATGCGTATGCGTAACATATATTATAAATTTAAATATAAAATACTGGTAGTGTGTATTAGCAATAGCAATAACACACCTATATATAGATATAATATATCTATCTGGCGCCAGAATAATTATTCCGTCATGCTAAGCGCGGTAATTGTAAGCACACATTTTTACAAATTTCTGATTGTCAGCACATAAAAAAATTTTGTTCCTGGATTTTTATCATCACAAATTGAGTATAGAGGATTTTATTACAAATCAGTAAGCAAGACTCGTCTCATTTCAGCGCATAACAGCTGACGTGTAGAGGAATCTCACTTAGCTCCCAAAAATGATGACATCATACCTTTTTTCTTGGGGCAGTGTTTTTTATTACAAACACGCGATGTAGATGACTAGACGGGAGGATCTTGTTCAGGCTGTCTCCAAGAGTAATGCAATGATTTACGAGTGTACTTGCGTGGGAGATGCAAAGAGTGCTGCTAATTGTTGATCAGCTTCACGGTTTTTTTCCAAACCGTTTTATTCTCACAGACGTCATTAGCGCCGTTATTTATCGTAAGAATTTGCCGTAACATTAATTTTATAAAATTATTGACATTAAATGTCCAAATTTGTTATAAAAATGGGATATGAGTTTTTTCTTAACGCCATATTGAAAATAAGTTGCTATTGTCGGAAGCGATATTACCGATTAAAGTAATAGTGTGTAAGTAATATTAAAGTAATAGAGTAAAGCGCAGTGTTTTATTGGCCTAAGTATTTGAGGTTTAATTTTATTTTATATTTCAATTCTTGACTTTTATTGTCCGCTATTAAATATAGTAATAAATAATAAAGTGGTCAGATAGACCATGGGCCCAATCCTCCGAAAATTAAATTACTCTGGAGTCGTAGCAAATTTATTTGACAAAGAAAATAAAATAAAGAAATAGAAAATATAGTTAAGAAATTTATCGTCAGAGCTTCAATCAGTTAAAGTGGTCTTAAGATTGCCGACAACTTTTCATCTTTCTGTGTAATTGAACATAAGAGATTTACTCCACACACTTATTTATATAAATATAACCGCGATTTTTATCTAACTCTGTTTCCACGCTGAGGAACGCGGCGCCTCCTTGACTGCCGTGGTCTCCTCACTTTTCTTATAACATAACAATAAAAAAAAAATAATAACAATAATAATAATAATAATAATAATAATATTGAAAGTCTGACGAGTCGTGTAATATTATTCACGAAGCCAGCAAGTCTCCAGCGGGCCTATTATCTCCCTTTCACGATCATCGGAATTGACCAGGCGAGAAACGGCTGCTTTTCAACGACAACTTTAACTACCTATTTTATATTAACTAAATCAGACTTACGTTACATCACAATGAACTTTATTCGTCATATCAATACCGCGCATAAATAATTAATTATTCATTTTATTTTTATTATGATTCCCGAATTTTGTAACATTGTAAAAAAATCTTTTCATTTATTACTAAACATATTCTTACATATTAAAATGTAATTCCAAATATTTAAATTTTCGAGTTTATTAATCAAAGGAGTACTTTTAATTATAGCCGTCTAATCCTATTTTGATAAACGATAAAATCCAATCACTTTATTTTGATACGTTTCAAAAAGAAAATTTTTATGAAATATATATAAAATTTTTAGAAAATTAAATGAATTTATATTTACTATTAAATCTTGTAAAAAAAAAAAAAATCGTAACAAATTTAATACGAATAAAAAAATTTTAATAATTATAAAAGAAATGAACTGAAATTTACATTGTTCAATTTTTTAATAAATTGAATAAATTAACCGTAAAAATGTTTTCATGAAAAATAAATAAAATTTTTAATCTGGTAATTAAAGATATGATTCAATAAGAAGTTAGTATTCAATACCTATAATAAAAAAATGAAATAAATAATTTATTGATGATGAAACGAGCGTACGTTTATCGAATTTATTAAATAATAAATAAATAATTGGCGCGTCAATGAAAAGTTTAAATAAAACAAATGTCTGTCTGCATAGAAATTGCAGGATAACTTTTATTTTTAATCTATTTTCATTGATGACTCCTGCTACAGCCGATTATATGATAATGTAAGCGCTTTATTTCATTTCGATTTGTCGTTGTTAAGTTTGTAGCAAGAAGTATTATTTGATAACTTTATATTTATATTAATAAATACTTGTGATTTGTTCATGTCAGATTTAAAAATAGTAAGTCAGTAAGGTATGAATTATTTATCGAGGATTTGTAGTAAATAAGATTTTAATGTGATCAGATATTTATGAGAATTTACAGAAATAAATTTATTAGCTTTTGGCACTACTCCAGAGATTTAATTTATAACAAGGGGAGGTGATAGATGAAGTTTCGAAGAAAATATTAACAGTAATATCTAGACTGAAATCCTGGGAAAAATCAAGTTCCATATATCTGATTTTCTTTTTGCAATTATCGTAAGAGTAATAATAATAAAGAATGCCATTCGGGCACGTCTGACATGGATAGGTATATTATGTAAACGAAAGTGGAAAAAAAAGGATTCGTGATGGATATATGGAAGCTATTTGGATATCGAAGTTGACAATTCATTTCATGAAAAATTTTTTTGAATTTTCTAGTGAGGAAATAAATTTAAAAAATCTTCAAAAAGGGTCAAATAATTTCTTGAATAAAAAATAATTGGGTGGACTTTTTTTACTTCAAAAAAATTATTTTCATAAAATAATTTACATGATTCAAATTTTTTTGAAAATCAAAGAATTCATGTAAACATACATAAATATACGTAACACCGTACAAATATGTTAGAGTTTTTTCGTTTACATTCAAAAGTGATTTCTATAAGAAGCTCTTCTGAAAGTTGAAATTCAATCAAAAAATATAAATATTAAAATAAAAATTGTTCAAATTAAAAAATATAAAAAATACATAAGCAAGTAAACTAATTTCCCATATATTACTTGCATTTAAAAGTTGCGCAGAACCTTGAACTGTAACTATTTTGAGACTGGCAGTAGAGTGAACGGCAACGAGTCTGGTTTAAATTTTTTTATTCGTCGCATTTTTCTCACTCAGTACAGATAAAGCTCTGAATTTTTCACGATTGTATATATAACCCACCTAGGTGTCTAAAGTCTTTGATGTGAACCAAAAGTGACAATGTTTATAAATACCAACACATTAATACATTAATACACGTATGATGAACACACATCGTAGGTATTTTACATGAGTGTAGTACAGAGAGAGAGAGAGAGAGAGTAGTTGACTCTTGACCGTGAAAAAATGACAATGTTGGCAGCAAGGTCACGGGGTGTTTATACTGAGCAGTGTTTAAAAAAAGGTTAAAAATGATTTAATGTGTCAAGTCTTAAAGGTGGGTATGTATAAATGTATATATTTAAATTTATTCACGTTTAAATGAATTAAACGCTCGGGCTCGGAGCTTAAGCTCTACTACGAAACAGTGATATAAAATGACCTCCGGCTCGGTACCGGCTCGAAAATAGACTTTATGTATTACTTTATGGCGCTTATTTGTGGGTGTTATTATTGTAAGCTGCACGGTTTCTGCTACTGTTTAGTTAAAATTGGTTAAAAAATTTTCTCATCAAAAGAAGCCCGAAAAATTGAAGATACATTTTGAAACTAACGATTTTGAACAAATTATAATATCAAATTAAGTTAGATTAACAAAACTTTTGTTGATGGTCGTTTCATTCGTTTGAATTGCTTCTTCAAGGTAGTGCCAATGATTTTAGTAAAAAAAAAATAGATAGTTAGATATTTATAAGACTCAAGAATTGAAGCGTACGTCTAAGAATGGAACGTGGATGTAATGAAAATCGTGACTAGTGAAGGACATCAGTACGAACATAAAATTACAGGAACAGACAACGAAACAGCAAAACAGAGCATTACAATCCACGACACAGCACCAGTAATGTTAAGGTGTTATGTTAGACCCCAGCCAGTGGATGTTTGTACCCGCAAATTAGCATAATTACGATTTCGCCGATAGGACACACCATGTGAAAACAAACTCGTGTAACTACAGTTTGTCCTGAGACCTCACCGCTATAGTTGTGTATTATCGAAATTCAATTCACCTTTTTGCCTGATTATACACCAAACGCTATCGGGTGGTATAAACTATGCTGTCAATATAAAATCAAATAAAAAAAAAAACCAACAGTTGATACAAAAGATTAAAGCCCACCTTGGAGCTGCCTTATTTCTAATCTAAAAAATTTATTTTCACTCAAGTGATTTCTGCTCGCCTTATTTCAGAAAAATTTGATGGGGCTAATTCGTTGAAAATTCCCCAATTAGGTCTCTTGGACTCTAGAATTTAATTCTTAATTCCCGTTATTAAAAGCCCATCAAGAATTTTCGGCGAGTGAGTAAAAATTCAAAGCAAAGAGTCAGAGTAGGAATTAAAAAAGTTCAAAAATAAGAATAGAATAAAAACGAAACTTACCATTCCGTGGCATAAACTGACAGAAACGATGGATTTAGGATCACCATCAACGACACCCGTATAGTAGCAGCCCAGCTGGTGACCTGGATGTTCCCACTTAGTTCTGTTTTGACTTGTGTGAGTCACCTTAAATAAACAAACATTTTTTCTTTTCCATTCACCAGCGAGATAAACTTTGATAAATAGATATCAATCATTTTGGTATTTATTTACAAGCTATTAATATCAACTTTAAATAAAAATGCATTATATTTGAAGTAAACAAGTGTCAAAGATCATATAAACAAAGTGGTTTCTTTGATTTCTACAAAAAAACGATAATATGAATAAAGACTATGATAGAAAATCTGCAAATATTTCATTGAAAAAGAAAAAAAAAAGAAACTCGCTCAGAATCGAACCAAGAACCTCTGCGTATTTGAGACGGTACATCAACACTTTACTACAATCTTGACCACGTGACTCAAATTTTATGATTTCCATGTACAAAATAAATAAATAAATAATTACCTTGATATTTTGCGAGATAAAACTATTGTCGTGCTTGAGTTTTAGCAAAAACTTTTCTCCAAAAGCAGTGAATTCATACTGCGGATGGGGATCCCAAATTTGAGCATTGAAATGTCGAAAATGGCCACTATGATGACGTCTTGCGTTAGTGGCTTCTGTGGCTGAAAAAAAAAGATTACTCCATCAGTTTTTTTAGTCTATCAGTCATCGCATTATGATTGTTAAGACCCTTCTAAAAGCATGCTAGCGTGTAATGGCGTACAAAGAACTTGTATTCATAATCTTATGTAGGTTTCTGGGGAAAAAAGATGATTAATTACGGATTTTGCTTAGGTTAGATTCTTTCGTTGAAATTTGGAACGCTGAATGTTGTTTTCGGTTTTGTGTTTTATATTATTTAAATTATGCGTAGGTGTATGTTTGAATTGACAGGGATTTTGTTTTTTTTTTATTCTCTAGTGGGCAGCATTATATTTGAGACAATTTAAGTGGTCAGTGAACAGTAACAAATGGGAATTGATTAGATCGATAAGGCAGTTTACGGAGATTACTAAAGTGCTTCCTGGATGCGATAAGTTATGACAGACAGGACAATTGATACATATAATTATCCATCCATTACCGTTTCGATGGTTGAGTTTATTAATTTGTACTTTAATATTTAATCAAAATGTTTTTGTCTTATTGTTTCTTTTTGTTGTTCTATTGTCTTGATCAATCGCAAAAAAAAATTTGATCAATGTTTGAGGATGTGGTAACTTTTAAAAGGTGGGTTAAATTTTTTTTTACATGCAATTTAAACTCTTAAAAATATTTTTAAAAATTCTAATCAGAAACGATAATCTAATTTTTTAATAAAACTGTAATTTATGACAATGTGACGTATAATTGGCGCGAGATACGACCGTGATTCAGGATTTATCAAGTATGATTATGTGTTCTAATTCTTGACCTAATAGTATCATTAATCATTTTGGTCAATCAAAAACAAAAAATAAATATGTTTACCGAAAAATCATGCTTAGAGAAGACAATAACAAAAATAAAACAACTTAAAAGTAAACTGGCATGTGACCTCGAATCACCCAAAGCAATTTAAAAATCAAATTAATTGTAAATCACAATAATAAATATTAATTAAATTCTATTAAATCAACAGATTAGACTCTTATAATAATATATTTATAATACTTGGCTTATAATCTGTAATGAATACAACTGAAATGAAGAAATAAATTATTCAACTTACGAGGATCTTCATACTGGTTATAACTAAGCTTCATAGGTATAACGTATTCTATGTCCCCATTGGTGTTAGTCTTGGGCAAAATATCTTCTTTCCAAGATAGGTTTTCTCTGTCCCCCTTGACATCCAGATCCGGCACTGAAACATTCGATAATATTCAATGATTTATCTATTATTTCGCCAATACAAGCTGATAATGATTACAACTTGCAAAAACAACATACGTTATGTTAGTCTCCGACGGACATTAAATTATAAATTGCCAATAACGGAAATGATAACAATTTAGTACATTAACTCGGATAATATTTTTATTAATTATGTTTTTAATCAACTCTCGATTACTATTAATAAACATGTTTTAATATGACTTTCATCAGTTTTATCAGTCTTACGCAAAAATAAATACACGCCACTAACTAGTTACGTTTTTTTGCTCTAATTTTTCTTGTCGTAATATATACTTATGATAATTTCATTAATTGACATTAACTAATTAATAATTTGTCATTAGCTTGAATAAGAAAAATGAGGGCAATGTCACTTATAATTTATCAACTGGATATTGAAAAAGAATGTCATGAAATGGCGACGCAGTAATCACGCGAGTACATAACCTGAAAACTTAAAACTAAAATATCAATATTAAAATAGTGACAACTGATAAAAAAATAAAGAAAGCTTTCTGTATTTTTATCAGAAACTTTAAGGATTTCTCTTGATATTAATGTATAAGACACCTACTATAAATTAATTATTATTCCTCTAATGAATAGATCTTCAAAATTTTCAAAACTTTTACTTCAAGAAGGCCCAAAAAAAGTTTTTTAAACAATTGTTTAAGAAAGTGGCTTCAAAAAGATAAAAGATGACTCATTTACTGAACCAACTTTTGTCAACAAATTCTAAAAAAATAAAATAAAATTTTTTAGTTTTCTAGACGGAGTATTTTTGCAATTATCTACGTCAGAATCTTGTTTTTTTAATGATATTCAAGAGATATTTGTCGTCTTCAGGGTTTAGATGCTTGAAATTTTAATAAATTGCAAGTTGTTGTCCTCATCCAAGATATAAGACTCACAAAGATGGTTCAACCAGATCAAAAGACATAAATCGGTAGCAAAAAAGGTTTGATCGCGAACATAATCACCAAAATCCTCTTAGAGCAAAAGAATTTCCAGTTAGTAGCTGAATTTTTATCGTGATCATCATCATCATCATCATCATTAATTTGTTATTTAAATATCGGTGGATTTAATAAAACGAGACGGATATTTTATTATATCAGCTGTTATGTTACTGATATAGAGTATACTACACGTTATCCAAGTATTTAGCGACAGTGTTTAGCTGACTGTAATAAAGATTAATGGTGCAGAAAATATTGTGGTGATGTTGTATCGTGTGAATAGTTACCTCGGGGGATTTACGAGAGCTTCTTCATCGTTACCAGGAAGAGAAATCTGCACAGGTATCGAGTGGTCCAAAAAACAAAATAATATATATATTTTTTTAAAAAGACAAGGAAAAGAATTTTTAATCCACCCCGAGGCGATTTGAATAACTTTATCCTTTATTTTCAGTTGGTATTTGCACCGACAAAAGACTTTCGGTAAAGTCTCTCAGACTTCTCAGATATCGTCAGTTAAAGTCATTCTTATTGTTATCATTATTATTTTTGACTTTTGATTAAAGGAAAATATTTATTTTCATTTGATAAAAACTGCATAATAACCCATGAAAAAATTTTTTGATCGGGTCAATTTTTAGAGTAGCCTATAAATTGAAAATTTCTTGTGAAACTTTCTTAATGAGATCTTCTGTAACAAATGCACTTGAATGAAAAAAAAAAAAAAAAAAGTTATACAAGATTAGAGTGATACAGATCGCAGATGATCGATCAGAAATAAATCAGTACAACGATACAACTAAACAGCTTTCACATAAAACCATCAATACAAGTAAACCCCGTGGTCAGGAGAATCTATTTCTTCATATTGAGTTTCTGCAAAAAGTACTATGTACTATACACAGTGTATGGTAGATGTTCATCGACTTCTTGCAGATAGCCGGAGACGTATTTCTAGGAATGAAAGTATCCTGTGGAAACAAACTCAATTGCTATCATCGGCGATACGTGTGTTTCTTTTAACACATTACAGTCCAGTGAAGCGACCAAAATGAGCACTAACTCTATACCACGGTTAGCGTACACTACATTTATCAGTAAATGCTACACCGTACGTGAGTGAGTGCAGCTAAACAGCTTCTTCCATCTTACATCCAATCTTTACTTCCATTCCTTTCGGTGCATATATTCAATGGGCACTTACCGAGCTTACGACGTGCGGCCTATGGTTATTATGCTGACAGCCACTGTCTGAGCAGCTAAACCGTCATTCAAGGATTCTTCTATGTATTTGCATTGAATTATATACAATATACACATACATGGCCTTTACTGAGACAATTTACCTATTACATTATTGTTAGTAAACTATTTTCACACTCGAGTTCATTTTATTCAAAGTAGCTGGATTTTAAAAATCATTATGATTATTAATTTTTTTTTAATACTAAGTCCTTCCTAATCCTTTAATTTGAAATTATTTTAATTGAAATTTTTAATGACAACATTTTAGCAACAATTTTTTCCATTTTTATGAGTTTGATAAATGATCTGAACAAGCCACACTGAAAAAAAAATTCTTGGCTGGAGGGTAAATTTTCTTGGCTAAAGAAAATATTAAGGAAAATTGAAAATTTCTTGAATGAAGTCAAAGTTTCTTGAGATAAAAAAATTTTCTTGAGCCAAGAAAATTTCTTCTTGCTCCAACTTTTTTTTTTTGTTTAAAGTTTATTTATTAATTTTTAATGGTACATGTTTTATAATTCATAGGTCAAATAAACAAAAAAGAAAACCTTATGGTCGTTAGTTTTAAATAAGTTACAGGCTGTAATTAGCAGCACTCGGACTTAAACAATCTGTGCGTGTTAAAATAAAAAGAAAATTCTTGTATTATTGTGATAGGATATTAATTTCTATATCCTAGACAATCTCTGGTATATTGTGCTGTTTGGGAAAAAATTATCAATTAAAAAAAAACTCTAGCCTTCTTGCTCCAATAAAATCACGAAAATGGCAAAAAATGTTGCTAAAACGTTGTAATTAAAATTTTAATTAAAAATAATGTCAAACTAAATAATTGAGAAGGCTTTAATGTTGAAAAAAAAAAAAAATTATTTTTCTTTCTAGTTGTTATGTTTTTTTTTTGTAAATAAAAATAACAATTTTAAACAGTAATATGCAATAATGTATTATTTAGAACAGACAACAAAGAATTTTCTTTAAAGTAAAAATTTTCGATGAATAATTAATCGAAAATCCACTTAGCTAATTAATTCCTTTGTTCTTAGCGGCTTAAGTTGACAACAAACGTGACATGAGTCACGTATTTATAAAACACATTACGGTAACAAGAGTAGTCTAGATAATTCAAACTAAAACAATACAAACATGTTATGTTTTTTATGTTGTTATTAATTCTTATTCTTATTCTCAAAGTCTTATTAGTCTCATTCTCATTACCACTGTTAATAAATACTTAATTTATTCGCTTTTAAGCGGCCCTAATTCTGTCGCTCGTCACTGTACAGAGAAAAACACTCCAAGCCATAAAACAAATACCAAGAGATTTAATTAATACCTAACGTCGGTATTGCTAAGAAAAAATTAATAAATAGCTTGATTGTAAGTTCATTGGACTAATCAACGTATTAATATAAGCCGTAATTCATTTTATTAGTAACGATCTCTTTATATTTTATATTACTTATTTACGATCATTCATTATTATTATTAATTAATCATTATTTGTTATTGATTATAAATAAGCTGAAGAAAATGTAATTGTCATTTATTCAATTTTTATAACTTCTTTAAGATTGTGAAATTTTTTTATTGAATTTTATGATATAATTTATTTAAAAAAAAAATAAAATTTTTGAATAACAAAAAAGTCTAACATGTTTTTGATGAAAAAAAATGACAATATAATAAATTGTTTAAATATTTATCATAAAAATCTAACATCTTGTTTAAAAAAAAAAAAAAATAATAATAATGTAATAAATTGTTAAAATATTTACTGAAATAATTAATATAAAGCGAGCTTATCATGATATACTGGTTGAATCACGCTGGTAATCATGTTTGACCAGTCAACTTAAGAATTCATCATACATCTCGAGTACATAACCCTGACCTAAGACTCGAAACTCACATGATATCAGTATGTTAACTCAATGCCCATTTCTTTCTCTTTTATATTTTATTAATTTTATTGTAAAAGATTAAAAAACATCGCACTAAAATTACAATTACAATTAAAATTCCGAGTATTTCCCGTGTATGGTACTAAATAATTATAATTGTTAATTACAATGACAATTAACCTAAAAAAATGTTTGTACAGCAATTAAAACAATACGTTATGTTTTTGAGGTGATGGCCGTGTTTTTGCGATTAAAATTTTAAATTATTAATCCATATTAAGATTTTTTGTTAATTGAATCATCTGTTGGTATAATCTTCACCCATCTCGCTTGTCAATAATAGACAGACAGATAGATATGCTTAAAATGATTGAGATCGTATCATTAAAAGCAATATTTGATGCTTAATATTTATATTACCAGAATGTTGGAATTGGAAATTCCGGTTTCATTATTTTCTATATGGCTTTCTATTGATGGCCGTGATGTGTCTAAAATTGTTTAAATTAATGAGCCAAGATAGCCGAGTGATTTATGCGTTGGAATGAGGGAAATGCTGAATACTTATATGAAAGATAGCGCGTTTAAAAATTAAAAATTGATGGAGTTATGTCAGTTTAGTAAGAGAAGATAACCTAATGATTTAAGTCCTTCTCTGTACGAGTTAAGTGTTTGATTATTATTTTTCTCTTCGATTGACCGATTATTTTCAATTAGCTAGGAGATAATTGGGATCTTGATTTGCAGGGACTTCATTTTTAAGGCATAGGTCACTGATGCCGCCTTCGGTGGGTGCGTCAGTAAGAATTTTAAATTATTGATTAAATTCTTTAATTTTTTGAATTAACAGAATTGAATTTGTTGAAGCGAGAATGAAATTTCCAAATCGAATTTGAAAATAGAAAAGTTTCAGAAATGGCCGGCAGGGTCAATTGTTTTTTTTTTTTTAAATATAAATATTTTTAATATTTAAGTTGCAGTTCTTATGAAATTTGCTTTTATCCAAAGAATATATTATGAAAATGACTATATTTAAATAAACAAATACTCAGTATGAATACGAGTGAATCTTAAATCTCGTAGGGAGTTTTAATTTATTGTGAATGTTTTGAAAACAGAAAGTTAAATATTTAAAAGCAAAAATAAAATTCTAAAGAAAATATTTTTCTTGAATCAAGTAATTTTTTTAAAACAATAAAAAATGAAATTACCGAATGTTAGTGAGATACATTTTTAAAAATCAATGTTATTCCGTAAATATATTTTTAATAAAAAAATTTCAAGCAATAATTCATGAGACTGACATAAAACTACTCTCGCTTTCTTATTTTCAATATAAAAAAAAAGTATAAAATAATTTATTAAATTATTATCTTATTAATAATTTATAAATTTTTTTCCATTTCTGGAAATAATGAATAGAAATCTCAGTAGTATTTTAAAATCCGCCATTTGTTTAAATAAAATTCATATGTGTATAATTAAAAGATCGACATTAATTACCAACACGTGATAATTCTATAAAGTGAATCTTATTAAATAATAATATTTACGATAAATCGTCTTGAATAGTGAATCGTGAGTATTTATGCAACAGATCAATTATTATATTAAATGTAAAATCTAAGTGTAAGAAAAAAATATCATTCAAACACATAACATGTTATCGTCCTTGACGTCAAAACGGCACCTTTTTTTACGCATGACTGAGCCCTTCTAACAAACTATCCACTTTAAAAAAATTAAAAAATTTTTTCATTTTGTGGTTGTTATTATTATCGCAATTATTATTTTACTAAACGAATTTAAGTGGTGCCTCTAAGAAATTATAATGCTTGGAACTATTCACTCGCAAATGATTCATCAATTCTTTTATCTTTATAATACTCAACTAGACATAACGTGTAATTTAAGGTTAAATTACGAGTAATTTTGTTCCATAATATTTTTAGAGCTCATTTCAAATATAAAAATTATAATTGACACTTTAACTCCTTCGCTTACTCATAACTATTTGACATCTTAGTCATTTTTTTTTGTTTTTTTTTTTTTTTTCAATTTTGCTTCGTTTAATGACAGATGATTTTTTCGTGACAATGACAATTGACTTCCTAAAATATTTGCCAAGTCATTTTAAGAAGTTCTATTATGACTCAATCTTTAATATTTTTTGAAATTAATTTGTCTCAATGGTGAGATCATAAAATTATAAAAAAAGCAATAACACTCTTTTTTTTTTTTTTTGTAATAAACGAAAAAATTGATTTTTTAGATTTCCTTTGAGATCATGAAAAAATTGATAAAATTGAGAAAAAAAATTTTCACGATATGAATTTTAAAAAAATTTGAAAATTTTGACGTTCATTGAACGATTTAAAAGTGATTCCAAATTTATTTTGTATCCTCTATAAAAAGTGAATCGTTTATTTGAGACACCCCATTAGTCAAAAATACTAAATTTTTCAGGAGAAGCAAAAAACAAATTGCAAAAATTATTAAAATAGTTGACCAAAAAAAAATGGTTGAAAATTCAAATTTCCATATTTTTACAAAAACAAAATTTTCAATTTAAAAAAATTGAGAATTGATCAATTTTGGCATTATTATTATTGTTTAAATACTACGAAATGTGTATATTTTTTAAACTGCACGAGGGAATCGCGATTTAATTGAACTCGTCCCTCGAGGCGTGTTCGACGCGCCATCGAGACTCCTGATCTGTCGAGATAACGCGCGACGAAGATGAGTGGAAGAGGAAATTCTTCCTGCTACATAATTCACTCGTGAATATATTTGTGTTTGGATTTATATGATATGTTTACAAATTTTCAAATGCGGAAGACACGAAATCTTTTTTTTTCTGTTCATAAAAAATAAAAAAAAAAATTACGAATAAAAATACTAGGCCGTAGAAGTGAACAAGCAAATGGAACCCGGAATTTCCCGGATGTGGGCATTGTATGCACTGAGCTACTATCTGTTCTCTATCCAGATGTGTAAATACTGCTAAGTGTTAATTCCCATGACAATCTAAATATTATTTTTCAGTGTCCTCTCGACATCCCGATACTATTTTAGTATTTTAGTCGTTTTTGTTTGTTGTTCTTGACTTTCATTATTTAAATAAGCTTCGGTTTCAGTTCTAACGTCAACATTTGAAAGGATCTAATTATCTCTGGAAAAAGTATTTTTCTTCCAAATGTTGACTCCATTTAAAATGGATTTCTTTTATCTATTTTTATGTTTATTAATAGCCAACACAAAATAGCGTATAATATATTTGTTGGTGAAGTAATAAGACAACTTCTCATTCTTATGAATATTAATAATCAATATTTATATTCTATAACTCATTAGTAATTTATAAAAATGAAAATATTCAATTATTCATGTACTTTTGGCTTGAAAGCAAGATATTGCCTTGGATAATACCTTGAATAATCATAATTATCACTGTATAGTAACCAAAAATTGAGAATTAATTTTAACGAATAAAAAATAATGTAATTAAGTGTTTCTGAAAATGCAATTTTCACTTTGAAAATCAATAACTTTAAAAGTTATCACTATTTATTTCAGCAAGGTAATGTTTATTCAAATTTTTATATTTTAATATTTTTCCACAGAACAAATAACAAAGAAAAAATTACTTATTTTTTTTAGTCTAGCAAAAATTAAAATCATTCTATCTCTATTCAAGTCTTTTACTCCCGGGTGGGCTCGAACCCGGTTCTGCGGAGCTTAGGGTCTTTCTTATTGCCTCGTCGGCACCTCAGATCTGATATATATTTATTAATTATTTAAATGACGATTGTTATCGAATAATGAGTCAATCCTAAAAAATGAAAAAAAAAAAAAAAAAGGGAATAATGTGAGAAAAAAGTAATTTATCTATTCATAAAAAATAATTAGTATTCAAGTCCAGTAAAAGATATTTTTTCGTCGTTGAAACCTTATCTTCCTAATCCTCGAAGCATTCAAATTATTCAAACGTGAATTATTTTCTGTCTACTGGTTGAAAGTGAGGAAAAAAACGCGACATTTCATTTGAAAACGAGAGAGGAAAATAAAAAAGGACAATTCGGTGGTAAATATGGAATGGAATAGGTAAAGTTTCATTTAAAAGTAACAGTTAGAAGAAAAGTGTTAAGGCGTGGCAATAATACAGGACTTAAGTACCTATGAATGTATAAATAATATAAAATTTAAGAGTCATTCATCGAATGTCACAGTTGATTTCATTTGTCGATATGTACTTAACTACTATCGTGACTTATGTGTACACAATACAACACAATACAATGCAATACAATAACTAATATAGCAGTTCTTTTGTAATAATTACAAATACCAATACCAATATCAATACATATATGTTTGTATTTCCTTTATTATTGTATTTATGTATTTATATTTATATTTATATTTATAATGTAACATCGAATCAACTTTTAATACTGTCACTTTCATATATAATAATGGTCACACACCATTATGATATCCCACTTATTACAGGCATGAATAAATTAACGATTAACTTGTTCGATAGCGCAACTCCCTGGATAGGATTTTATCTTCTTATAATTATTTTTATTTTTGACTTTGAGATTTTTTATTGATGATTGGTAATAACCACTCAATTTAGTTAAATTATGTATATGTTTCTTTTTTTTTTTATCGTATACTTATGGCTTGTTTTATACCGAATAATTTGATTATTCGTATCTGAAATGAGCACATGAGCAAAGATGACAAAAGAAAGTCTTGGTGAATAAGTTTTTATTAATCATTGCTACTATAATTTAAATTGAAAAAAAAATTTTTTTTCAAAGTATTAAAAAATTATAAATTATTAATTTTTTTAATTTATTGTCAATTTAAATTTAATAAGTTAGTAATAATGATGGATATACTTTGGAAAAAATCATTTGAGGCAAAATAGTAAAGTCTTGCCTATAAAAAAATTTTTGCACCGGTTTTTAATTCGCGAGTGAATTTCTTGAATTAATTTGAACCGATTATTTAAAAGTAAGATTCTAATCATAAAAACAATATTTTTCTCTAGTCAAGTTTTTTTTTCCAATGTATAATAAATTAAATTTTGAAGGATCTAGAATTGTGCAGAAGATTGCAAAACACAAACCGAAGGAACGAAAATTCATTTGTATCTCAAACAAAAAAAGTTAATAACATATCACTAATTTTTTAAGTCAATCACTCAGATATTTTTTGCACCGATACCCGATCTGATGATTTGTTAATTATATTATGACAGAAACATTTGTAAGATCAAGAAAATAATCAACACGCAATATATTTTTTTCAAAGTCAGTTTATCCTTCTGCTGTCTATCAGAAGATTCGATTGAATGTCTTGATAATTCTTGATTCTGCATGTGCAATCACTCGTGTGTGTATACACATACGTGTACATGTACTATGCGAAGATTTTATTGAAACGGCTTTAAAATTCTTTTCCGTACCCTTAACTTAAATAAAGATATTTATTTATTTAAAATTTATGTGTGCATAAATATCCTCCGGTTAAATGTTCAACGAACTACAACGATTGACCCTGCCGCATAAGTATTTAAAGAGTTCAGAGATTATCGACCGAATTTTTATTAGTTAGATCACCGATTTGCTGAATAAAAATTTATTATCACAATAAATGGATATATTGCGAATATTGGCTCTAATTTAAACGAAAAAAATTTGACTCACTGATGGGTACAGCTGAGTCATCCTGCTCTTCAGAACGGAGTCGGTCATGAGTGAAGCTCGGAAATAAAAATCAGTTTGGCATATTTGTTTATAATTCGAAATGGAAGTCGTTATTTTGTTTTATTTGTTTGCCACGAATCACTTTGAAACGGCATGAGTGCAATTTTAAAACAGAGAAGGAGGTTTATGCTTCGTTGGCACGTACGCCCGATGCACTTGTGGGGAAGTTAACATTAAATATACACAAATTGGTCCATGGTCGGACTTATAAATGTTATTTTTCTGTTCCTTTGATTTTCGGTTCCTAAAATTATTTTTGTTTACTTTTTGTTTTAATTTTCAACTACAATCATGAAAAATTAAGAATTTAGCGTATGTATTTTTAGAAATTTTTTATCTACAATTTAAATCGAAGTAAAAAATTATTTTGATTTAAAAATTTATTATTTTAAACTTAATTCTCTTAAAAAGAGAGGATTTAGCGATCATACGCCATCTGTCAGAGATTTTCAATACTACAATTGATCGAAGAATTATAAACAGACATAAATGATCATATATGTAAAGCAATATAAGAAAATTCTGACACGGACAGTGAGAAAAAAAAATGATGCATTGCTTTTAAATTATTGCTCAACAATCTGACTCAAATTTCGAAACTTTAAAAATTTTTTTTAAATACGAAAAATGAATTTATCATACACTCAATAAATATTAATATTAATACCCAATTCCATTTCTCAACTCAATCTCCATAAATCCAAAAATGACTAATGCGCAAGCTTAACAACTCGCCAGACAATAGTTCGCAGGTTCGAATCCCCTCGGGGTCCGTTGGATTCAACTATTTTTATTAACTGAAATATTGCTTAAATATGTACATTAATCAATCAATACCTAATGTAACACCTCTGTAATGACATTGCCAATAATAATAACAACGGTAGACCGAAAATAAAATTTAAATAAATTAAAAAGATTAATATTATTTAATCCCCGTAGAAAAATAAATCCAAACGCACTTCTTACCAAGCGTAAGAAGAAAGCATAATACGTGGGTGTCATTGTTCCGTGAAAAGGATATAATACTGCCCACGTAAGAATCTTTTAACATCTCAATGTCCAGCATGTATTATATTATATTATATTGTATATACAACTTAAACCATCCCCCGGATTTACAAAATAAATTTCAAAAATTATAAGAAATTTGATTGAATATTCAGCATGTCATTGATTAATTTTATCGTCAAATATTTTATTCACATAAATTACACGTAATTTATCAAGCCTCAACTGCTAAGTATATTCAGGTGTTACGACCAATTAAATTGACTAAAATACCATCAGAATAATACACGTTCAGCTTCTCTACTCCGGGTTTTTAAATAAATAATAATAATAGTAATAATTCCAATAAAACACTGGAGAATATTAAGTAGTATATAATATTAATTTTATCACGCGGGTTTTATATTCTAAGCTGACATCAGCCTTTATGACAAATTGTAAGTAAGCATTTTCCGAAATCATATGTCCTATGTGGTTAGGTATGATTACGTCGTAAACACATATACAAATATGTAAGTAAAATTGTTGATGTCAAATAAAGAACGATGCCCACGAGCAATAAGGTTTAGCTAGTAGATATTTGTGATGAAAATAAAGCTATCGATGAATTTTGATGTTAATCAACATTTTATGATTCACGATAATGATTTTCGTGATTAAAGATTTTCGGTCAATTAATTCAATTCTTTTACCAGTAACATGCTTGAAGTATATCATAACTTATAAGATCGTTAGCTTTCAACTTATTAAGACTTTTTCCCCCAATACAAAAGTTAACGCAAGCAATCCGCGAAATAAGATCGGTATTCATGATCAATTTTGTTCGTGACTATCCTTCAGGGTGTCGTTTTCTCTTATTTCTCAGCTAACCAGAGTTCGTTCTTATATGTATATTGTATATAATGGTCGATGACCCCACTGATACTCTCAGGCTACTCTATTGTAAATTTGTCTTCCATTTGATATCATTTTATTTATACGTACACTTTTATTTTTATTTATTATCAATGTAATTACATATATTTTATAAGGTTTATCGGCTTTTATTTATATTACTTTTATCAATGTAAGTTTAAGAGATTTCAATTATATTCATTCTGGTTTTTTAATACGTTTATTTCAAAAATTTTATTTTTTATAACATTTACCAATAATCTTGTTGGAATTAAATTCTGCTTGAAAATAAAAAAATAAACTTCTAATTTTTATAGCCGGCTTGAATCGAATATTTTCATATTTATTTATTCTACGAAAAAAAATCTTAATCGTAAGAAAAAAATGTTTCGCCACCTTTTTAACAAAATATTATAATTTAACCAACGATTAAACTTAGCACAGTAACAGAAACGCCTCTACCCGTTTCTTACGCAACCGACCGCAGAAGTTCAGCAGTAGCTGTGGTTTATTTTATTTACATTTTCGCGCTATAAAAACTCGGCAATCCTTGACAGGGTTAAGATAGCAGTTCAATGTGTATTTTACGCTAAAAAATCACTGCATTACAGCTTCTCAAAAGAAAAAAAAAAACTGTTCAAAAATCGCTTACCGCGTCGATAATACGATACCTTAGAACAGGATACGGGATGCGCGGTCATGGTGATAGCCAGAGTGTAGTGATAGTATTAGTATAGAAAGACATAATACTGTACAGCATACAGTATATTTATACAAGTAAAGACAGCGTGGTCACACGGCGAGCAAGGACGGCAAGACGTGTGTTATTGACGCGACGGGTTACCGACTGATTCCAAGGTATGTCGTAGATACTTTGACTTAATTTTTCAGATTTTTTACCATTTTTGTCAGCATTGCTCATACAATTCACTAATGGAAAATTTAAACGAAAAAATCGTTTGAAAAGTCAAATTTTACAAGTTTTTTCAGAATTTCCCGCGCTTTTAACTTCAAAAATGCCATTTTCAAGCACAATGCGGTTTTAGCGTCGGTCTTTTATTGCCATCTATCAGAACTTTTGAAAAATACGGGCGATAAAATAAATCTCTTATCCTCAACTACGTTCCGTCAAAGGAAGTATGTGGGAAGTAAATTTAAAATGACAGATGAATTGTAAAAGTTAAAATTACAGCTAACTAATAAAATCGATAAATCTTTTATTGAGTTTCCGTCTGCCATAATATAGTTATAACCTGTTACTATTACTTAGTATTTCATTTGAACTCGACTAAATATTTACATTCAGTTTATTATAATTGAGATGTAATGAGCAGCGACCTATAATAGACTAAATTGATTCGCGAAATTGCTTTATTATTGAATGAATTTCGTAGAAATTTATTTCGATTTATTAACTCCTGAAATTGGCAAGTCAAGTAGGATTGATTGCGTCAAATTTGACTAGACATTTTACAAATTCGTAGTATAATATAATTTTGTTGTTACTCGATTAAATTTTAAGGAAGTTGTAATTGTAATGGAATAGTAAAGTCTTTTATCAAGTACGCGAAAGATTTGGGTTCGATTCTTGACGTCGGGCGTGTGAGTAGTAACATTTTTTTTTTTTTTTTTAATTATGAGTTTAAGATAATAACTAATTGACAGTGTAAATATTGAAGGAGACTAATTGGAGAAATAAATTAGCTAAAAGAAGTTACTGGCTACTGAAACCGAGTTTTAATATTTATAAGTGTATTTTATGCTGGAAATAGGGTCTCGGTCAAGGTGAAAATGGAGCTGTTTTATCGGTCGTAAAAAAATATTTTTTTTAGAGTGGTAATAAAAATTTGAAACAAATCTGACTTTAAGTAGGCGTTTTAAAAAGTCGTAAATCGAAATAATTGTTTTATTGTTCAAAAGTAAGATGAGTCAGGATAAAATTTATCGTTTTTTAAGCAAAAAGTTTAGCAAAAAAATTTTATTTATTTTCTAGTGTTTCTTATCTTTTTGATAATAGATTTTTATATTATTGAAATAATTAACAAACTTTTACTCAAGATTATTAGTATTTTTTTTTTAATTAAAGGAAACTAAAATAATAAATAAATAATTAAAAATTAAAAATAAACCTAAAGATAATAACTTACTAAATTTAAAACTTGAGTATTTATGACATCTGGTTTTGAAACTTTAAATATAAAATTAATAAATTCAAGTGTTTGAATTAGATTACGTAGATTTAATACATATAAAGCTCTATGTTTGCATAATTTTTTTATTATTTTCAATTCTCTTTTTTCTTTCGTTCCTTTTTGATATTTCACTTTAAAGTCAAAAAAAAAAATTATCAAATTAACTAGACACTCGATATCAAGTACTGAGCGCTAAGAAATAGCGCGAAACAAAAAGCAAACACGATTTTTATGACTCCTTAGACTACGCAAGAATCAAGAGTTGCTGCGCCAAGTGTCATTGAACCGCCAACCCGACATTGTCTCTGTGACGTATTAAATAAATAGTAATAATAATAACAATAACAGAAACTAATGTAGTGTAATGTTATATATTTATAATATAAAAAAAAAAATAAAATTCTCATCCTTTACAAGTTACAACAAAGCATAAATATTTATTCTTGGCACCGCGAATCATTAAGTTAACGAATTCTCCCTATACTACTCTATCACTGTCTTCTTATTAAACTACTCAGTCATTCTGTTCTTCATTGCACATTCTACGTTTCATTTCCTTCTCTTGGTTGTTATTATGTGCTCCATTTATTTTGATTATTTCTATGTATATGTGAATGGCAAATGTTACTAATCACAGGATACAATATTCAACGAAATTCGCGATGTGCTATGGGCCAGGGATACAAAAATTGACGGTGCTGAAAAAGCAACACGTGAATGATGATGATGATGACGATATACTTTACGATCTGTTGAGATCGAGTCCAAACAGTTAAAGTTAATGTAACAGTCTGCTTTAACTAAACATTTTTTAATTTTACTTTTTATCTTTCGCTTTCAAGGTCTTGTAGCCTTGAAATTTTTTAAGTCTTTCACTTTAAAGAGAAAAAGTCAAAACGTATGATACTTTTTTTTTTTATTCGATTAGAAATATTTGTAAAAATTCCAGTCTTCGGTTTTCCAAAAATGAAAAAATTAAAAATTAAAACAGTTACAGACAACTGAAGTAGAAAAACGAAAAAAAAAAAATAACGCGCCCTGGCTTCCATGATTCCAGCCCTTCTAGCTATTCGAAACGAAAAAGAAGAGAAGATTCTTAATCAGTATCACAAAAAATTAATTTTTTTTCTTAATTTCAAGTAAATTTTTGTCTAAGATTTTTTACTACAAAAAATTAAGATATATACAAAAAAAATCATTTGAGATAATAAAGATCTGGTACTCCAACTTAAATTTTTTTTCTTCACGTATGTAATCTGGTCTTATCATTTATAAGAATTTTGTTAGAAAAGTCTTAGAAATTTTATTGAAATAAAAATTTTAGGGGGAATGTGAATTTAGCAGACATCTGATAATTTTTTAATAATTTATTGGTTACAGAAAAAATAGTATAAAAAAATGCATGTGGAAATTTTCAAAAGTTTTTTCTATGCGATTTTTTTTACAACCATTAAGTTAAAATTAATCTAAAAATTTTCAAAAATTAGCTGTCTGCTAAATTCACCCTCATAAAATTTTTATTAACTACTACTATTTTACATTAACGTAGTTCCAGCGTGGTATAGTATAATCAGACAATTTACTATAGATAAAAATTTAGAAGCCTCGGCACACAGACATTCACACATACAATTATATATGGTTAGTTTCAGTGATCTGGCAACGTTGCTCTGAGTGTTTATGTATTTTTGTTTATGGTCTCAGTATGTACAAATAGTATCGCGCTTTAAAATAATAGTACCTATTACTTAATTAAAAAGATGCCCAAGCAATTACGGCACCAAGGTCAATTTGTAAAAAACAAAAATTTATCTAAAAATTGTCTTTTAATTCTGATATGAAAAAGGCCAAAGAAAAAAAAAAAAGAGTCAACTAAAAATAATAACCTAGAAGGTAGGCGCATTGTGGAATACTCAGAGCTTGGTAAAAATTTAAAGTGTTTTAAATGTCGACAAGTGTTGAGTTTAGAAAATATTGAAAAAGAACAACTTCGTGGTCTACATTCACAATTATGGATAAAATGTGAAAATTGTTTTTGTGTCACTCAAGTTATGACAGGAAAAGTGCATGACGGAAATAAAAATTCCAAGGTTTTTGATGTGAATTCAAAAATTGTACTTGGTAAGTTAGTGTCAATAAATAAGTACAATATATGTTACTAATAAAAAAAGATTTCCAAATATTTATAAAAACTAATCAAAAATTTTAATTTTAGGTGCGGTACATGCAGGTGTTGGTCACACAGCTTTGAATAAAATTTTAGCATGTCTTAATGTACCGCAAATCTCTGACACTTTATTCAAGCGATATGAGAGAGAAGTGGGTCCAGCCATCGAAAAAGCTGCTGAGGAAAGCTGCAAAAAAGCAGCTCAAGAAGAACGACACTTAATAATAGAAAATATTGATAAATTGTGCGAAGAATTGTAAGAATAACTTTACTTATCAATTCTAATTAATAATCATGTAGAATTCATTGCAATTCATTAATTTCCTGAGCTGAAATTATCTTTAATATTTTTTATTGAATTATTGTTCATCAGTCTTAGATATAACTAATTGTACATAAAATCAAAATGACATTTTTTTGTCAACGACATTGTTTATAGATTTTTTAAATATTATTACTTGATGTCAATACTGTATTTGATAAATTTCCGAAAGTGTAGATCAGAAATATTAATTATCAATTTTTAATTTAAAATTTTTTGAATTTTAAATGTTTTAATGAATGTTTTATAATTTTTTACTTAAAATTTTTTGAATTATAATTGTTTTAATAATTATTATAATTTTTTATTGTAAATTTTTTGAATTGTAAATTTTTTAATGAATTTTATAATTTTTTACTTAAAATTTATTGAATTGTAAATGTTTTAATGAATTTTGTAATTTTTTATTTAAAATTTTTTGAATTGTAAATATTGTAATGAATTTTATAATTTTTTATCTGAATGGATTTGTCTGCGTTGAGAAGGAAAGAACATAATGTATTGTAATGTAATTCTGATGATTGAATCTAATTTTTTTTTCATCAATTTAATAAATATAAATAATACTACAACAATGAATAAATTCTTGTTATTTTGAATCCATCCTAATTAACATAATTTAATATTTCCAGACCTCAAGAAATTGTTGAAGAGATTTATCCTCATTTTAATAATCTTAGATTAAATAACCCTCCAGAACAAAATTTGGTATCCGAAAATTTAGATGAAGCAGCGCATTCAAAAATTTTTGATTCCAGTATTGGTGAAATAATTAACATCGTAGTTTCTTACGACATGGGCTGGAGTAAGCGTGGCAATGGGCGAAGCTATGATAGCTTGAATGGCTATGGATGTATCATAGGGTTTCTTAGCGGCAAAATTTTGGATTATGGAACTCGTAATCGTAAATGTAAGCTATGCAGCAATGGCCATCCTAAGACCGATCACGACTGCCGTGAAAATTTCCATGGTAGTGCAAAAGCTATGGAACCTAATGTTGGAGCCGCTTTAGTAAATGGCAGTAAGATTTTAAAAGCACAGGATTGAGCGTGCGAGTTGTCGTTGGTGACGAAGATAGTTCAACCATCGCATCTGTGCGTCGTGGGACAATTAATAAAATATTTAAATTAAGTGACAAAACCACTTGCAAAAATCATTTCAAAGCGACCTTTATAAACTTAAGCCAAAGTACAAAGAACTAGCAAGAAAAAACACTATTCCTCATTTGAAAAAGTGTTTTAATTATGCTATTTCTCAAAATAAAACTCGGAGCTCTAAATTAGCAAGTATTTTGAAAAGTATTCCTGATCACTTTTTTAACCATCACGAAAACTGTGGAGATTGGTGTAAACGTGGAGCGTTTAACGATACATCTAGCCAAAAGGTTGTCCTGAAAGATCCTGAGCTATACACTCATTTGTATAATCTCTTTGGCAAATATGCTAATAATGCTCACAAAATCGCTTTCGCTGCTTCAAGTCAAGCTAATGAGAGCGTTAACAATATAATGGCTCACAAAGCTCCAAAAAGTCAGTGTTATTCGATGAGCGAGTCAAGTGATTACCGCTATGCAAGTGCTGTGTGTAGCAAAAATGATGGTGAGAGTCATTTACTGGAGGTTTATAAAATTTTAACTTTGTCACCAGGAAAAATACAGAATTATATGCCTCCAGGTACGACAAGAAACGACGGGATAGAGCTAAAAAAGCTAAATTGCTCTCAGCTAAAGTACGCCGGAATCTTCTGGCAGAAAACAGAGAAAAACTACGTAAGAAAAACGAGAAGACAGAAGGTTTGCAATATGAATCAAACTGCGGTTTCACTAATGACAATAATATTAATGAAGTTGTTGACGCTAACATAGCATCAATTTGTCAAGATAATTTCCTAATAACTTTAGACAACTGTGATATAGTTTACTTTGACTTGGAAACATCAGGTTTTGGCAAATCTAACGAGATTCTGCAGATTGCAGCAATGTATGAAGAACACGAGTTCAGTATTTATATTAATCCAACCAAAGAAATCTCTTCAGAAGCATCACTTCATACTGGATTACGAAATATTTCTGGACAATTATACTTGCGTGATAAGAAAGTTGAAACAGTTCCCCTGAAAGATGCATTGTCATCATTTTTAAAATTTTTAGATTTATCACCAAAACCTTGTGTGTTAGTTGCACATAATTCATCGTTTGATTCGTCATTTTTATACGAGCTGTTATACAGTGTAATATGATTTTAGAATTTAAAAAAATTGCAGGGTTTAGTGACTCATTGTCGTTATTTAAAAAAAGACTCGCTACTAGGAAAGGTCCAGGTCAATTTAAACTTGGCACTTTAGCTAAGGACTTTTTGAAAATTGAATCAACCGAAAACTTTCATGAAGCTCTTTATGATGTAAAAATTTTGAAACAACTAGTATTGTCTGTCTTAAATATTGAAAAAATTTACGAAAATACTAAGTCATGGACATCATTATTGACTCATACACGGGAAGAGGAAAAGTCGAAAATCATGCTGCTGCAATTAAAGCCCTTAAAAACTGTTTTAACACCTGGTATTCTTAAGAAAATGGCAATTGCAAAAATGACGTATGAGTTACTTACAACTACGTTCAATCATCTTGGAGAAAATGGCATTATTGATTTAATGTCAAGTAAATTAGAAAATGGAAAACCTACAGTAACCAAAAATAAGAGAATAATTAATACACTTATTAATTTTTTAAAACCAAAAATTGAGTGAAATAAGTTATTTATTTATATACGACCCAAAGTTTATTTTAAAGTTATGTAACTTATGTTACATTTTTATTTAAATATATTTAAATATTTATATCGTCATTAAAGTTTTATGTTCTAACTTTGTGTTAATTTTTTTATAAAATATATAAGTTTTAAAGATATAAAAAGTATCATATTTATTTATTTACTTATTTATTTAATCGTTTTTTTATTTACAACTAATTTAAATGGTGATTTTAATATGTTAGTTACGCAGCTGAATTTTACTAAAATCGTGAAAGATTTGAATTTCCCGCTTTTTATTCTACACTATTTCAGAGAGCGTTGCGCACAGCGTTGCCAGATCACTATAATCTGTTGAGTGAGCAGGTTGGAAATGGATCGAAAATTAATTTTTTAATTATTATATCTCGATAATAAAACGGTGAGGTGCTATTTTTATTTTTTTAACTTATTCTAAAATCATTTCTCAACACTCTCCTAGTTTTTTTTCCAATTCTGTCGAGAGAATTTTTTAATATAATAAAAAATAGTTGGAGAGACCGGACATTTTACATGCTTTAAATGGGACATGACCCTCAAAATCACGAACTTTGTCTTTAAATATCTCGCGATCTAAACGGTCAAAAATTATTAAATTTTAGGAATTCATAAATAAAGCTATTATAAACCCGAGAAAAAAATTTCCGCCAAATCTGTCGAAAAGTGATTTCATGCTGGAACTACCTTAAATATCGAATAATATTTTTCTAAATTTGAACGAATTACTGATGTAATATATGATTGAAAAAAATTCTACGAAAATTAATTTATGTATATCCCATTAAACAGACGCTACTATTTGACTAATGAGTAATATAACGAATAACTATGTAACTATAAACCCAATGTATTGGGATAGATATGTATGGTATGAAAATACACACTCAACAAACTACTCTATTGTATATATTTATAACAGTTATATTATAATATATAACGAATTAAAATATTTGAGTTGATAAGGAGCGACTTGGCATTTAATTTCGGCTTTAAAAGTGAAGAAACTTGTGGTATAATATAATATAAATAGTCAATTGACCGAAGAATTGGTTATTCAGCTTACATATGAACAGTAAAAAGCCAAAGTTTCATTATTGCATCGTCGGTCAATTTTCTTGTTGGTAAGTCAATTGAACGGTCTGGTCTATTAATAGCGTCATTGGATGCATATACGAAACCCGAAGGATGTAATAGCTCAAGTATTATATATTTATTAATATATTGTGCATAGATAAATATACGTGTGTCTATGTAATGATACTTTAGAAGGTGAAAGTTGCTGATTACCGATCTAAACGATATAATAATATAATCCATTGATCATATTACCCACCGTGACATTAATTTTGCTGCCTAAGTCTATTAAGTTTCTGATTATAACATTTTTTTTATTATTTTTTTTTTTTTTCACGTGTTTGCGGTGAGAAAATTTAATTTATGTAATTATTTGATAATGTTTATTTTTTAATACTAATGTCTTCATTTATTTTTATTGTTTTTTTTTTTTTTTTTACTTTGAGAAGATTATTTGAAATTGTAAAAATTAGAATTTTTTTTTAATCAAGATTAATTTTTGGAAAATTTTTATTAGTGAATATTTTATAAATAATATCCTTAATTAATAATCAATATCAAAATTAATAGATAGCTGTCGTTTCATCATAAATATTATCTCTTAACTGATCGGCCGTATTTGATAAACACGATCAATTTTGTATTAGAAACTTTATGTTAAAATTACGAAAAAAAATTGTGTAAATAATTAATGACAATAATAAATGATTTTTAATTATTATAAATTGACAAAAAAGGAAAAAAATTGTGGTAATTCATAAAAACAGGAGTTTTATGTCTTACAACACGTGATTCTAATCTACTTACTTAAGCGAAATATGGAACTTGCCAAGTATACATTTTTAACCTGTTTCTGTTTGACATCAGACATTTTTCAACAATAAGCAGGTTTTAAAACTTTCCATAAAAGTTTGAGCTCCTTTAAACAGAAGCTAACCAGAATTGCTAAATCAAAGCTTTAGTTCATTGAGAAGAAAATATATATGTGTATAAATTTGAGTCAATACGGTTCAAGTGTGTTTGTGTGTCAATCTCATAAATTATCTGGATTTATACAAGGAAATATATTGCCGTCAAAATCACATTTTTTTATAATAAACGAGCTTTTTGGCTCGCGGTACTGAATGAATTGATTTAATTCCTTCAATGTTATATTATTAGTATAAATAGCATTAAAAGCAATAGCTATAATCCAAAAACTATATATAATAAGAGTAAAATAAAACTCACGATTGTTATCTGGATAATTATCAATAGAATCTTGATCAGTTATTTCCTGATCTATCCGCAGCGATCCATTGTCGTTGAATTTACGATGCAACCCCGTAAAATTAGTCACTTGAGATTTACCGGGATAAGATGTGTCTGCGGTATTTATACTCGTCCAAAGAATCACGAGAAACACAACGAGAAAAATAATCGCGAGAGCTGCCACGATAGACGATACACGATTCGATAATCGTGACATTTTTATTTATATATTAATATTAATTTTCAATCACTGTCTTTATTTTTTTTTTTTTTTATTAAATCAGCCGTGCCAATTATTATTTTTACTATGAATATTATTATTATTCTCCAGTCAAGCTAGTAAACCCGAAAATTAATTCAAACATTATCTGCTTAAATGAATAAATTCATCGGTACTAATTATTTTAGGCAGAATAATTAAACCTATGCCTATCTCAAGACGTCAGCCATGTTTGTGAGATTTTATCGATATAGTATTGTACTGGAGAAAAAAAAAACATGGACAAATTATAAATTGTAAATTACCGAAACATTTTTTTAAATTAATTTTTCAAGTTGATACTTGTATGACTGATGAAGGTTTTTAAATTTATCATCGGCTAATTAAAAGTACGAATTGTTTGAATATCAAAAATATATTTTTGCAAAAGATTAATTGCAAATTTTAGTTGAAAAATAATTGTTCAGCATAAGGGCTCACTAGAGTGTCGACTCGGTAGAAAAAAGCTCTCGATTCGCGCACTTATTGAATTCACTGCACTACACTTCGCGCTTAGATTATCTCCCTCGTATTAAACTCCATCATTGAATTTTTTTTTATTATCTGAAATAGAAAAAAAATATTTTTAAAATCATATAATCATAACTCAGTTTTATTATTTTGAAAAATTATTTTGCAATTATTTGTTCTTAATTCTTAACAAATATTGTCTGATTGCTATTTTAAGTTTCTTTTTGTTTTTTTTTTATTTTTTCAAGTGAAAATATACATTTTTTATTTAAAATTTAAGTTTAAAAACAGATAAGAAAACAGAAATGATTTTTGTGTTATTGAGAATTACAAAAAAATGACATGGCAAATTATGAAAATTATTTGCGTAAATTTCTTTAATTGTTTATTTCAAGTGTTGAATTTTTTTGGAAAAAGAAAAAAAAAAAAAAGAAATTAAGGATGTCAACTTTTTCTGTCATAAAAGAAGAACTAATGTTCTTAAAATGAAATTCCTCCGGGTGGATCTAAATAATACTAGTCAGCTGAAATTTTACCATTTTTTATGAAAATTAATTTAGCAAATAGCTGATAATTTTAAGAATTTTTGTAACAAATAAATTATAGAAAAAAAAAATGTATAAAAAAAATTGACATCTAGAAATTTTAAAAAACTACAAATGGAATTTTTTAAAAATAATTTTTTGGAGCAAATTTATTTGTTAAAAAAAGTTAAAAAATTGTCAAGTGACAGCTAACTTTAATGTCATCGATTTTTTGGGTTTATTCAAAAAATAAATTCCTACTATAAAAATGATTGTAAAAAATTGTTCTCATAAAATTTTTATAAATTTCAGTACCATAATTTTGAATTGAAAATTCTGAAAATTAAAAATTTTTGAAAAGCAATAATGAGCTCTGATCATCATGAAAAATTGAACTCAAATTCTCTAAATAAAAAAAAAAAAAAAAAACTACGAACCTCAAAAAACCATTCGATTAAATAAAATTTATTAAAATCACTCACTAAAAAATTAAAAATCTAAATTAAGAAAATGGCAGTAGGCAAAAAAGTGAAAATAAAAACTAATATAAAAACAATGACAGCTGACAGAATAGATAATGTGAATCTGAGTATGAATGATAAGAGAGAGTACGAGAGGGAGACACGACCGGCTAGCTCCGCTCGCATGCACCAACTGAACAAACTTTTTAACAGCGAATCCTCGCATCCTCCGCGAGCTGTTGAGAGTTCTTGTGCGAACACGGTATATCCACAGTTTATCCCTTCTCCTTTCATTTACATTTATCCGTCTCGCTCTCGCTGTACCAATAAAAACCATATTATACTATTTTCTTCATCATTGATCATTGTTGCTCTGTCATTTATTTAACAGCCAATTCTGGAGTACACACTTTTTCCTTCTTTACATTTCACTCCTAATTTTTTTCACTCAACTCCAATTATTATTCTATATGCTTTTGATACTATTAGCACCTGCTTGACAATGTTTCTCATGAAGACTACACTAGGGTCGCACAGGATATTTTCTTAGTGATTGCAGAAGTCACTTCTTGTAAACATTGATAGCGATAACTTTTGATTTATTGTACTTGTATTACATACTTAAAATTATAATCTTGTAAAAAGAACTTGCAAAAAATAAAAATTGTTTTTTTTTCTTTTTTATTTTAATTACTCTCCAATTATAAACATTTATTACTTATTGTAATAAGTTGACGTTGCTGTTCTCGAGCAGGAAAGGCTCAACCTTACAATCATCAGATCTACTTTTTCAGATTGTTCTCTTTGAATATTGATAAAAATGTACGCTTGGTATCTTAAAACAACAAACAGCATGTAAAGGTGAAAATTCGATAAAACTGTGGAACTGTGGAACCCTACTCGCGAGGTATCTCACATTCCGAAGAACAGAACTAAAAAAATATTAACGAATATTGTAATATCTCACGCTGTTGTTGCTTTGTGAGATTTTTTATCTGGACTTGTCATTTTTGTAATCTATCTAATTCATGAAACGTCAAAACTAAATTTTTGAATTTTACGCTTAAAAAAACGTGACATTAAAGTTTGCTGTCACTTGACAATTTTTTTTTAACAAATAAATTTGTTCCAAAAAATTACTTTTAAAAAATTGCATTTGTAGTTTTTTTAAATTTCTAAATGTCAAGTTTTTTTATAAGTTTTTTTTTTGCCATAATTTATTTGTTACAAAAATTATCAACTATCTGCTGAGTTAATTTTCATCAAAAAAACTTTCTAGATTACATTTTTGCAAGAAACTGATTGAATTCGTGAATTTTTACGCAAGTTGTCGTGTTTTTAACGGAAAATTGAGTTGATTAACACGAATTTTCTTTGAACTATTTTGATATTTTTTTCTGGTTCTATTATCTTAAATTGATTTTTATCAGTGACAGAATTGATCTCCATTAAATTATCTATCGAATTATACGCAAATATGACATTAAATTTAGCTGTCACTTCACAATTGTTTTAATTTTTTTTAACAAATAAATTATTAAAAAAATGGACTTGTAGAAATTTTAATAAATTAAAAATGCAATTTTTTAAAAATAATTTTTTAGAACGACTTTTTTTGTTAAAGAAAATTAAAAAATTATCAAGTGACAGCTAACTTTAGTGTCATATGTATCTTTGTTTGTTACTAATAAAAATTATCTTTTTAAAAAAAAAATAATTACAGAACAATAAAATTCCCGCGGATAGAATGGAAATCTTTATGCCACTGAAGTTGGCAGACATTAAAAATTACTTAAAAATTTTATAATAATGCAATTATTATAAAAAGAATTTAATTAAAAAATTCCACATGTGAAAATTAATAAAAATTACAAGTGAAAATTTTTAGAAGCATTTTTTTATTGTAATTGATTTGTTATTAAAATTTCTAAAATTGACAGCTGACGGCTAATGTAAACAATTTCAATTATTGTTAATAATACTGAAGTTAGCGGTTAGCTGTCAATTAAAAAAAATTTTTTTAACAAATAATTACAATAAAAAAATGCTTCTAAAATTTTTCACTTGTAATTTTTATTAATTTTCACATGTGAAATTTTTTAATAATTTAATTGTTACAAAATTCTAAAAAAATTTTTAATGTCTGTCAACTTCAGTGTTATTTGCCAATACTATCTAGCACGCTTCTATAGAAGAAATAAGGTAGAAATCAATAAATTGAAATGGTTCATTTAAAAAATATTCTAACCGAAGAAATCCTTACCTGTACAACAACTTTTTGTCTCTCAGTGAACATTAGATTTTATTTAATTATCGCTTTAAATTAATTAATTTAAAGCATTAATAAAACTCCATCCCGCTTAAACAGTCGGACCGTAGGAGTTTGGAGTTATAAATGGTCGAACAAGTTGTTTCCGTTGCAGCCATCTGTAGCTTAAAATTTTAAATACAAGCAATTTCTTCCCTACCATTACAGTGTAACATTCCAGTTCTACAAGACACAGTAAATTTTTCCGGCAGATGGCGCAGCGTGTTAGTTCGATGAAAAACCACCCGAACGGAAATGCGTAAAGCAAATTGCGAGGATTTAAAAAAAATCTTTAATTTCCCACCAAAAATTATCATTTTGATGAAAAATTCTGATTCGGGTTGAAATTTGCTGTCAAAAAAAAAAAAAATAGGTAAATAAATAATGAGTAATAAGTAATAAAATAATAAAAATATTCTTTAAAAAAAATTTCAGTTACCGTTACCGCCATCAATGTCCGCAGTGACGTTACTGTAGCAGCCTCCACGGACTGTAGCATTGATAGTGCCTTTTTACGCTTATGGCCGACGTGTGCGTGTACCAAAAAAATAAAAATATTGTATCAATTGTCGTCATTCCGCCCGCATCGGAGTCCACGCCGTCCTAGGACGGTTAAAAACGCGCACGATTAGTCGCGAGGTCAGAGTAAGTTTATAGCTGATTTTTGTTTTAAATAATTGGTTTTTATTAACTGGTCATCAATTGATCGTTGGTTAGTTACTCCATTAGTTCGACATAAAGCATATAGAAATTTAAAAATTGTAATTTTTATTATAATTATTATTATTATTATTTATAGTACTTATATATTGTTATTATTTATTATTTTTATTTAGATTTTAATTTATAAAATAATGTGTTGAATGTTTCAAGTGACTCAGTCCGCGGTGAAGGCAGCAGTAGTTGGTAGCTGTTTCCACGATGTGAGAATAAGAAAGATAGAGCTCTGGCGGGCTTGCTGGTGTGAATGAGACAGAGCAAGAGTGAATGATACTAGTATAGTCTGTAGTGTATATAGATTGTAAATGTAGCATTGCTGTAGTTGCCTCCACATACATTCTTCCACTGACATAATCCGGTATAAACTGGATCTAGTCAGTTCATATTGATGATCTTGCTAGCTTCTATTCAGTATAAACTTTATTTAATAATTATTATTAAAAATTATTGTAATACTGAAGTTAGCGGTCAGCTGTCAATTTTTAAAATTTTTTTAACAAATTAATTACGATAAAAAAATGCTTCTAAAAATTTTCACTTGTAATTTTTATTCATTTTCACATGTGATACTTTTTAATTAATTTTTTTTTTTTTCAATTATTTAATTGCTATAAAATTCTAAAAAAATTTTTAATATCTGTCAACTTCAGTGTTATAAATTATTACTAATTAATTAAATATAATATTGTCAAAAATGATATTGAAATTAGCAGACATCTTAAAATTTTTTTTTATTCGTTTAACTGGTGAGAAAATTTTTATAAAATTTCCATTTATTTTTTTTTTTTTAAATTTACACATTTTTTTTTTATCTAAATTTTATTAATTATTATTTATTATTTATTAAATAAATAGTAAGTTAAACAATTCGGGGAGAGACGATAGTATTTTTAATAAAATAGATTAATAAATTATTCGTCGAGGTAAAAAGTTCTAAGTTTCATTGAGCGGATTTTTATTTAAATTTAAAAATTCTAATTTCAATATTCAAAAATTTGTCACATTGTTAATATCAACAATAACAATAATAATAATAATCATTGTTATTACTTATACTTGATCATTTGTTATTACAGATAGTAACAGTTAAACTTGCCCTTGGTCTGCCAAGGATCAGGCTGGACCTGAAACCCGAGTTTCTCCGAATTGTATTATTTAAGTAAATTGTCACGGTGTGAGTTTATTACCACGCGCAATAATGTCCAGCGAAGAAACTTCAGCTGATAGAAATGTTGAGATCTGGAAGATCAAGAAACTTATCAAGAGTCTTGAAATGGCCAGGGGGTAATTATTAATATTTTTTTGAACGATTTGCTTGACTTTAATTTTTGACAAACTGATTGATTAATTGACTAATTAATTTTTATACTAGGAATGGAACGAGTATGATTTCCCTGATCATACCACCAAAAGATCAGATCTCCCGGGTCAGCAAGATGTTGGCCGATGAATTCGGTACCGCGTCTAACATCAAGTCACGTGTAAATAGGCTATCGGTACTTGGTGCAATCACATCTGTGCAGCATCGTCTTAAATTATATACTAAAGGTAGTTTTTAATTAATTAATAATAATAATAATATTGAAAGGGATATGAACAAGCTGGATTTCAGTCGATTCGAGTAATTTAATAAATGAGGTTATTTTTATTTACAGTACCTCCAAATGGCCTGGTTATATATTGCGGGACTATCGTCACTGAAGAAGGAAAAGAAAAGAAGGTTAACATTGACTTTGAACCTTTTAAACCTATTAATACTTCCTTATATTTATGCGACAACAAGGTACGCATTTTTATTTATTTTTTTTCTTATTTTTATTTTGTTGAAAAAATATTTAATATTTTACACTAATTTTATTTCATTGAAAAAAAAAAAAAAAAAATAGAATTTTTATTAGTTTAATAGCTTAAAAATTTTTTAAATAAATGTTAAATAATCTTCAATTATATAAACTTAAATAATTGTTATTTTATTACAGTTTCATACAGAAGCATTAACAGCATTGCTAGCAGATGATAATAAATTTGGTTTCATTGTAATGGATGGTAATGGTGCATTATTCGGTACACTGCAAGGAAATACGCGCGAAGTACTACACAAATTCACCGTCGATTTACCAAAAAAACACGGTAATTATTATTTGTCATGTAGTGACATCTGAAAGGCAATTAAAGATATAATGAAATATTTTTAAATTGATTACAGGTAGAGGAGGTCAATCCGCGTTACGTTTCGCCCGATTGCGTATGGAAAAGCGACACAATTACGTACGAAAAGTTGCTGAAGTAGCAACTCAGCTGTACATATCCAATGACAAACCCAACATTGCTGGACTTATTTTAGCTGGTAGTGCTGATTTCAAGACAGAACTTAGTCAATCCGATATGTTTGATCCTGTACGCTTTTATTTAATTTATTTACTAATTAATTTATTTTAATTGACAACAATAATATTAACAGATTATTATTTTTTTTTTTTTTTTTTAGAGATTACAAGCTAAAGTAATAAAGCTAGTGGACGTTTCATATGGTGGTGAGAACGGATTCAATCAAGCGATTGAACTGGCGGCCGAGTCGCTGCAGAATGTTAAATTTATTCAGGAGAAAAAATTAATCGGGCGTTACTTTGACGAAATATCCCAAGATACCGGTAAATATTGTTTCGGAGTAGAAGATACGCTTCGTGCTTTGGAGCTCGGTAGTGTCGAGACTCTAATCTGTTGGGAGAATCTTGACATTCAGCGATATGTGCTTAAAAACCACACGAATGGCGAGGAAAAGGTGCTGCATCTCACTCCGGAAGAAGAAAAAGACAAAAGTCATTTCACCGATAAAGAAGTATGTTCTTTTTTTATTTAAATTGTTTTTTTTTTTTTTTTTTTTTTTTATAGATTGAACCGAGCAATTAATAACAAATATTTTATTGCAAAACAGAGTGGGGTAGAATTGGAGTTAGTCGAGTGTCAACCTCTCTTGGAATGGCTAGCGAATAATTACAAAAGTTTTGGTGCCACCCTAGAAATAATCACAGACAAATCTCAAGAAGGTTCGCAATTTGTCAGAGGTTTTGGTGGAATCGGAGGTAAAGTTTTTTTTAAGTATTTTTTTATTTTTTAAATATTTATTACAAGTTTTGATTCAGTTCCATCTAATAATCCGAGTTAAAAAACTTGATACAGATTTTTTTAAATTATAAGTCGAAGTATTAAATAAAAATTTTCTGCAGTATTTTGATACTAAGAAAAAATTTTTTAAAAATTTATACTTTTTTTTTTATCCTTGTAATTATTTATTTTTAGAAAAAATCCCGAAAATTGCCAGACATCTTACATTTTTTTTATTAACATAATTAAATATAATGAGGACAATTAATTGGAACTGTAAATACTTGCATAGTTAGTAAAGCAAATGGACAATTGAAATGAAAAATACTCTTGACGCTTAAATAAATGCTCTAACAAAATAAACCGAATAGTTATGAGGTAGCTTGGCGATTTAAAAATTAAAAAGCCTGAGAACATAGTAACAGCTAATTATTTAATAATTACAACTATAAATATAATAAATTGGTATTAATCGATTGATAATAACATTAATATTAATATAAATATAAAATAATATATAACTGTGGAGTGTATGTTGTAAATATAGGAATCCTCCGCTACAAAGTTGATTTCCAGTCACTGCAGGCTGATGAGCCTCTCGATGATGTTGACCTCGATGATTACTAAGTTATTCGTCTGTCAAAATAATACTCAGTGTCGATTCAGGTAGACTTGTTATAAATCTCTGGCTTTAAACAGTGCAACACATCGTTGTTCAGTAGAAAAAAAAATCAATAATTATTAAATTATTTCATTTAATTACTCAATACTTTATTGAATCTTAATCGTGTCACGCAGATGCTTCTTCCATTAAATATAAATTCATTATGAATTTATGAATTTATATGCCTGGCAATTAATATATTTTATTATTCTTCATTACATTTTTTTTACTCGTTATTATTTCACAACGTCGTTGGCATTCTACATCAGTGGCATGTTCTTCATTCTTCTTATTTATTTGTATAATTAAATATAATTTCGTTTCTTCATTTATTAATTTACAATTAGTACAATCGTTATCCATTTTTAATCTTTTTAGTTCGCTGAATGATTTCAATATTACTTATCCTCCATTTAATTTAATTAAATCACCCATTTGTTTAATTAAATATATATAAATTTATATAAATATCGTACAGATGTAGTTTTGATTTTTTTACAGCTTACATACTTCATTGCATGATTTTTTTTTAGTCGAGTAGAGGCGTGAGACACTCGCCTGTGATTTTTTTTTTTAATTCCTTTGTTGTCTGTAGAGCTACTTTGTCTCGAGTATCTCAATTATTTCAAATAAAAGCATGCTATACCTGTGTGAGCTAAAATTTCCCGCCAGAGATTATATTTAAATTAACTATTTAATTATATAAACATAAAATATATTTTTTTTTATCCATCTCTGGCGGTTCAATATGGCGCATTTTTAACTGCAATGCGTATTTTATTAAATCAATTTTTTATTATAAACATCACTAACGATCTTTCAATTTTTCATTAGCTTGCTCTTTGGAAAAGGTATAGTAAATGCTTTATTAAAAGTGTTGTAGATAGATGACTTATTTTTATTATTATAGTTACTTGATTATTTATTTTAATATTTGTACAGTTATTCAAGAGTATTAGTACTTCATTTTTTAAGATAATTTTGTATAAAAAAAATTTTATTTTTATACTTTTTAGATTTTATAAAAAGATCTGATTGCTTTCAATTGGAATAATTAATAAATTTTTAAATTTTTTTAATTTTATTATTTTGAAATTTTTTTACAATTTATTTTTGTTATGAGCAATTGGATCTTATTAAAAATTTTAATTAACAAATATCATTTTAATTTTCTAGGTATTTTGCGATACAAAGTCGATTTTCAAAGTATGCAGCTCGAAGAAATTGAGTTCGATAATTTCGATTTGGATGACTACTAAGCAAATGAATAAAATAATATCGAGATCATAAACACTTATCAGCTCTTCAATGACTTCAGAATAATTATAACCAGAAACATCGGAAGTTGATTAATTGAAAATGTAAAAATTTTTAGTACTACAATCTAACATAAAATAAAAAATAATAATAATAATTAAATAATACAATAAATAAATAAATAAAATAATAACAACGATAGCGTGAAGAGTTAAGTATTTTTTGGTAATCAAAAAACTTTTTACGCAAGTAATCGTTGTTGAAATAAAAATTATCATTTAGGCAGTTCAGAGTATCCTATCATTTAACAATTGATATTTTAAAATGAATTCTAACATAAAAAAAAAAAAAAAAAAAAAATTAATAATTATTAAAAAAATAAAAAACACGGAAGTTGAACTAATTTTTTTTGCCCAGTGTTAACAAAAATTAAATCAACTGCAAGGAAAAAAAAATTGAAAATTAATAACAGCTGTAATAATTAACATATAATTATGGATCAGCGATTGTTTCTGCAGAGTTATTAAAGAAATTGAGTATGGTATGCGTGCGGATGTAAGAATGCGTGAAATATGATTTTAAAAATAGTTAAAGTGTCGAAGGATATCAATTTAAAATAATAATTGATTATTTATAGTAATAAATAAATCATTAATTTAAAAATAAAAATATGAAACGAATGACAACTCGAAGACTGCGACATTAAGCCAGCTTGAAAACCTGCCTACTAATAATTAAAAAAGAAAAAAAAACAAACATTTAAAAAAAATAAAATCTTGCGAGTTGAACTTAAGATGGAAAAATATTTTAAGCGTGATATGAGTATGTATGTGTGATATGACTAAAATGTTAAGTATGCAAAGAGTGTGTGAACTGAAAATTTTAACCCGTATCTTCTCAGGACGTTCAAGGATTCTATTCTATGTCCGAGTAGTTGGTGTACAGACAATTTTTTGTACAGTACAATGCACACTATTTAATTGTTCTTTATTATTACTATTAATAATTAATTATTATTATTATTATCTTCTGTTTATATCTACTGTCTATTAATTGAATCATTTTTTATGTTCTGGTTACTCAATTTCAAGTTTTCTCTGTTTGATGAACGGTGGTGTTATTATTAATGTTTATTAATATTAATAATAAAATTTAATTAATCTATATTTAACTTGAGTTTATTATTAATACTCGATGTGCAATTTTCTGGATTTTTGGCGTTTTTTACTTTGTTTGTATGTATGCTGTACTGTAATACTAGCAAAATTCTTTTTTTTTATAAAAAAAAAATGGTTAAATAATTTTCTGTGATTTAATTGTTTAAACAGAAGTATTAAAATGATTTTATAAATTACAATTTAAAAAAAAACAATTTTTAAATAATTTCAAGTATTTTAACAGAACGTAATGTACAAAAATTGTAATTAAAAAACATGACTGCGTTTTTACCAGATGCAAATGATGCATTTACAGCATTACATTAAAATCGTCCATCGAGAAGATCTGCGGGTGTGTGAATAACTGTTGACTCCGTGGAGTTTTAAACAAACCGCTGTTTGACATAATAAGAGTAATAAAAAAAAATAAAATAAAATAACGTATCCAGATCGCGACATGCTCGATATTTTTCAACAAAAGTACCATTAAAATATATGTCTTGTTAAATAAAAATAAATAATAATAAACGGGTCATGATGATCGATCAAATGACATTCCAATTACCGATAAATTCATTTTAAATATTAAAAATCAAGGTAAAGGATTATAAGTATTAATTGTTCATTGTTTCTTTATCCTAGATCCTTTAAATATTTTTATTACAATTAACAGTTTATAAATTCACAAACATGATTACTTATTCTTATTAATTACAATTTTAAAAAAATAGTTTTATCCAAAATGATTTAATAAAATTTTCATAGGCCCAAAAATTTTTCCTAAAACAACAAAATTATTAAAAATTAATAATTAGTAAATAATAATTATTAATAAATAATAATGATTAAAAAAAATAATAATTATTAAAAATTAATAATTAAAAACTAATAAAAGCAGGGTTGATTAATAAAAAAAACACTCACCTCAACAATCAATCATCACTATCAGGAACAACAAGACTAAGATTTACATCAGTAACATCGCCTCCAATGAACTTCTGCTCTCCTCCCCTTATCGACAGTTTTTCCCTCTGCAACTGAACCTTTTTCTCACTCATCATCCCAGTTCTCAGCCAATTGGACCCGCTGCACTTCTTGCAACTAATAGAAGGAATCCTGTTCAAACTGACAGTCCTATTTCCGCAATCTCCACACTTGAAAAAACTCTTAACCGCATCAATAACTCTAAGCGGATGTCTCTGAGTCTTGCAGTTATCCGACGCAGAAAAGGCCGTATACTTGCAAGTCAAGCACCTGACCGCTTTGCAATCAACCTTGGTCGTATTGATCATCTTCTCCTCCATCCTCTCCTTGGCCTCCAGTTTATTAAAATACTTCTCCTGCTCCTGACCCTTGGAGCTCTCCACCAAATCCTTATGAGCCGAGCCCTTCTCCATCATCTCCTTGAACTTCTCCCTCGCAGCTTTTTTAGCTTCTGGTTCCAGCTCTTTATCCTTATCCGTATCCTCATCTCTGTTCCTTTTGCTTCCCACCTTTTGAATCTTCTCCCTGCTCTCCTTAATTTTATTCGGATTGGACTGCTTGAACCCGCCGTTGTTCTTTACCCAGTCCAGCGCGTTCTTCTTCGCACTGTTGATGTGTCTCTTAGTAATCGGTTCCGAAAAATCAATGGTGGTTCCCTTCAACCCCGAGCCTAGCCTCGGAATTGGCTTCAGCGTGCACTTCTGCGGCTCCACTTTCTCAGCAATGGAAGTCGGTCTCAAGGGAGATAACACTCCGGCAATTAAATTCGAAGTTTTTGGGTTCCAGTCTCGTATTTTCTGCAAACGGTCTGTGTTTTTAACTTTACTTAAATTTTCACTCACCTTTTCATCAACAAAACTCGCTCCAATTCCTTCCTTAGAATTTTCCCCAGAAAAACTCTTCCCAGAATTCTTCCCAGTCAACAGAGCAAGTCTCTCAGAATCCTTCTGCTCCATCTTCAAGTTCCTCTTAGCAGGAATTACGAGCATATTAGTGTGATGACTAGCCTGGGAGTAGATCCCGGGTCCCTTGCTCTTATTACCACCAGGATTTTTGGCCCCAAAGTTTCCAAACTTTCTGTTCATGTGATCAGTCTGGAGGTCTTGCCTCCTGGAAGCCTTATTATACTCAGTTTTAACATGGTACACGCAGTACTCGCACTTACTGACATTAACAATGGCATTACAAGGCTCTCCGCTTTTTTTGACAGACTTGCAGCGACCCAGGTCCTTGGAGTTCCCCAGGATCATGATCTTCTGGGAGTTGTCCACCGACAAGGTCGCCTCGTCCTTGTCATTCCTGGTCTCCAGGACCGAGGGGTTCAGAATCCCAACGACCACCCTGTCGGAGGTTTTCCAGAAAGTCTTGTACGCGTCTTTAAACAGAAAAACAGTGACTCTGCTCACAGCTTCTGAGAGATCGCTGATGGTCCAGATGCAGTACGCGTTCCCGTTCTGGGACTTTCTGGTTGCGGACTTCTGGATTAGGACCCCGGCGATCACCCAGTCGTTGCTGAGGTCTTGGGTTGCTATGAAGTTTTTTACCTTGGATACCGTCACCGCTGCGCGGTTCTTCATGCGCTCGGACAATTCTTGGGAGGAAATTAAAGGCTTTACGATTCTCAGACCGAACACTGGGTCTGTGTAGATGTCCGAGGGCTTTTTCAGCCACTCTTGTATAGGTCCGTCCTTTTTTTCCACGGACTTGGAAGGTACGCCGACTCTTGGACTCCTAGCAAATGTATTGTTGTCAACTTTCTGCTTAATGTCACTGAAGTGAGAAATTCTTGAATGCTCCTTGTCATCTTGCTGCTTGGTTAAAAGCTCTTTTATGCTTCTTCCTGACTCGGAGTAACGCTGCTCGTGAAAGTACTTGGAGTCTTCGTCGTCTGAGGAGTCGTTGGTGGCTTTAATTAGTGATTGCGAATCAGAAGTATCTATGGAAATTGATTTAGCAGATATTTATTAATCTATATTATTAATTAAGAGAATAAAAAAAATTTTGTGGTCAGTTTATTGTAAAAATTAACTTAGCAGATTTTAATAATTTTTAGAAATTTTTTTTTTTAAATAAATTATGACAAAAAAAATTAAAAAAATTGACATGTAGAAATTAAAAAAAATTAAAAATGCAATATTTTTAAAAATAATTTTTTAGAGTTAATATAATTATTAAATAAAATCAAAAATTTGTTAAATGACAGCTAAATTTAATGTCATATTTATTTATATATATTTTTCATATATACATATGTATAAATATATGAAAAATTGATGTGGATACTCAAATGAAAGCTCTTGATGAATTTAACATCGGGATGAGCTTATACCTTTACAAACTTCAATAGTTAAAAAAATACAGTGCAATTTAACAAAATTTATTATTTAATAAAGAAAAATTTTATTTATTAATACTTCATAAGTCACTGAAGATTTTTCTTGAAAAATGAATTAGGCATAGAAAATTATTTATAAAAATGTCATTTATAATTTTTCAGAGCTTCTAAAGATGAAATTTTTAAATAAAATTTTCTTGCTATAATTTGTTTGTTAAAAAAATTCTAAAAGTTATCAGATGTCTCTCAACTTCAGTGTTATAGTTTTAATAATTTTTCTAATAAATAAATTACAGCATAAAAAAAAGAAAAAAAAAATTGAAATTTTCATAAATTAAAAATTCAATTTTTTAGAAAAATAATTTTTTGTTCAATAAAATTAAAAAATGGTCAAGTGACAGCTACCTTTGTCTTTGGTGTTTAACTGCGACGCGACTTCAGGGCCCGGGGTCTCCAGAAAATTGAATTCTTTGATTTTCTTCGGTGTTTCTTTTTCGTCGTTTGCCAACAAATCGTCCAGAAGGTCACCGACGTCAGAATCGTCACTCATTTTTTGTTAATAAGTATTAATTTTTATCACAGTTTTGTTTTGGAGCGAATTAACCTAATTTTAGGCGGAAATTTCTGAAAAATATTGTTTTCTTGGTTATAGTGAGTATAATAATAATTATTATTAATTATAATTGAAGTTTTAGTACTTACTTTGTGAGATTTTAAATTATTAATTTAGCAATAGTTTACAAATTATTTATACAAGTGTTTTTGTTTACTTTTGCTGAAGCGCGCCGGCCTAAAAATTTTTGGCGCGAAAATAACTTTATTGTTAATAAAACAGATTTCTATATTATCATAAACAACAAAAATAACAATAATAATAATGCGCATTATCTTATAAATATGTATAGTTATATGTGTCAGCAGTTTTTGGTTAATATCTTGCGGGATTTATCGCCAACGACCTGATTTCTACAAAATTTCATTAAATTAAAATATTATTTTAATTTAAAAAAACAATTTGATTTATTATTTATTTAATGTAAGTATCCACAATTATTTTATATATTTATACTTATTGTCTTCTATAATTAGTCGATAAATAATTTATTATTTTTATATTTCAGTAACTATTCAGCAACCAGTTGATTCCCAGGCAGTAATTAATTTAGTAATAATAAAATAAAAATGGAAGGAGCTGATCCAGAATACGGTAGCCAGGCTGATTTCATAAAAGATGAATTTAATTTCGGGGTTGACGAGAAAGACCCGTACACCAAGGCTCTATTGAATGAAGAGCCCAAGGAGGACGAGTGGATGGATATCCTGGGTAATGGCCAGCTGAGGAAGAGGACCACCGTCAAAGGACAGAAAGGCACCAGACCTAACCAGGGTGATCTGTGCACTGTTGACATTACCGGCAGCTTAACTGAAGACGGGAAAAATATTATTGAAACTTTGAAGGCTGTCATAGTCCAGCTTGGTGATCACGAAGTTATTCAGGTATTTATTTGTGACATTAAAGTCACCTTTCATTTCACAATTTTTATTTTATTTAATTTAATAAAAAAATTTAATGATACTGAATGACATTAAAGTTAGATGTCAATATTATAATTTTTTTTATTAAATAAATTTGCTCACAAAAATTAATTCTGAAAAATTGCATTTTTTACTTTTTTAATTTTCTAGTTTTTTTGTTCTTATTTTTTTTGCCATAATTTATTTATTAAAAAAAAATTTTTAAATGAATTATTATCTGCTAAATTGATTCTGAAATTCGCATTGATACTGAAATTGAGAGACATTTTTTTTTATTTTTTCTTATTAATTAAATTAAAACTAAAAGAATATTTTTTTAATTTTCTATAAAAGAAATTTTTTTTTTTTTACTAATTTTACAATAAAAAAAATTCTAAAAATTTTTAAGATGTCGGTTAACTTAATTTTCATCATTTAATAACGTAATTAATTGGTTTTTATTTGAACAAATATTTTTTGTTTATTCTTCAGGGATTAGAATTGGCTTTGGCGTTGATGGACGTCGGCGAAGTCGCTGAGATAGAAATAGCTGCAAGGTTTGGTTATGGAGACGTTGGTAGGCAGCCAGAGATACCACCTGGAGCTAAATTATTTTACAATGTTGAGTTAAAGCATGTTAACATGGAACCAGATATTGACAGTTTGTCAATAACACAAAGGAAGGCTATTGGGTAAATTTTTTATTCATTTGGTATTTTGGTGATTGCTTAATTTATTAAAAAAAAAAAATTCACCCTCATCAATTTTCTCCAACGCGCCAAAAGAAGTATAACTTCAAAAAAAAAAAAAAAAAAAAAAATTTGTTTTTACAGAAATAAAAAACGAGAAAGAGGAAACTGGTGGTTTTCACGTGACGAACCAACAATGGCGATCCAGTGTTACCGCAGAGCCCTAGAATTTTTACTACCCGGTGAAAACTACGATCCAAAAAAATTCAAAGACGAAAAAATAACAGACGATGACTTGGAAATACTTTTGGAAGATAGAACAAAGGTCTACAATAACCTAGCGGCTGCTCAAATAAAAACTGAGGCTTATGAAGCCGCTCTTGAGAGTGTTGACAACGTTCTAAGGACTGAGCCACACAATGTCAAGGCTTTGTTTAGAAAAGGTATTTCAATTTCTTCAAATTATAAATAAGTAATGTTTAATTTATCTAATAAATTACTTTTAAATAATTCAGGACGAATTCTTCACAAGAAAAGTGAGTACGCAAGTGCCGTAAAAGTATTCCAAGAAGCCGCGAAACTAGATCCCGAGTCCAAAGCCATTCAGCAGGAGTTATTAATCCTCAAAGAAAAAAGTGCTCGTGAAAATATCTACGAGAAAAAACTTTATCGCAAAATGTTGGGAGGTTCCAAGGCTGAAAATTCTTCTCCTGCAGATAGTAAAAAACAATCCAACTTCTCCAAACCACGAAGTAAGAGTAAATTAGCTATCTGGAGTCTTATCGGTGGTACACTAGCGACATTCGCCGGTATCATAGTGTATAAATTAACGCTTTAAAAATATTTAGTTATTTATTACCAAAACAAAAACTTTGAACTTTATTTTAAATAATGACATTCCAAAATTGGACTTTAAATAAATATATAATTATTATTTTCATCAGTTTTTAATTATATTGGAATAAAATAAAGATAAAAAATAATTTTTAATTTTATCTAATAAAATTATTTTTAATAATTATTAATTATATTTATAAGTAATATTTACATTATTAACATTCAAAAATGCAAAAAAAAATATTTCAAAAATTACTTGAAATTTCATGCTTCTAGACCAGAATACCCCCTTGAGATTTACAGTATAGAGAAAAAAATTTTTCTTTTCTCAATAGTATATTAAAGTGAAAAATTCTATAAAGAAAATACCACAGGATAATTGAATCCATTACAATAGCTCAGTAAGAGGGGATTGCTCAGAATATAACAAGTGATTAATCAAATGACGACGACGAGTACGATGTTACTTGACGTTGAACATTGATATTTAACACTTGTAAAGCTTCGTATTACTCTATTACATATTTGTGCGTACTAAGGCTGCCATGGCATTTGTAGATTCTCAGTTTGTTTTTTTTATTTAAAGTGTTTATTATTTTACATTCAATAATTATTGTCATAGTAATTATTATAATCTTAGTTTTTAATAAATTACGTGATAATGTCTAGTTTTAAATGGTTCTGCATTTGCATAATAATTTTCACAAAAATTATTGCGAGTAGCAGTAAAATAGATCCAGTCGACAGGTATGAAAATTTTATTTTACTTAAAAAAAAAAAAAAAATTATTTTGGACTAATAAATAAATTAACCCGTTGAGGACACATGGGGTCCAGTGGACCCTAGACGAATTTTGAGGCAATTAAAATTTTTCATTGATATTCTTGAAGATATTTCTATTTTTTTATCGTAATAATTATAATAAAAAACTAAATATTTTTATATTAATTTTCATTTTTAAATGTCTTATTGTCATTTTAAGTGACTGACCGAAATTCGTAACTTCAAATTTCAGAATAAATATATTTTTCTCAAATTTCATCAAATATTAATTTTTTTCCTTAAAATATATTGTTTTCCAAATAAAATAGCGTCGATTTTTTTTCGATATCGTAAAAATCAAAATTTCTGCGACTTTTTTTATAAAAAAAGTTCAATTTCGTAAGTTTTTTTTTTCTAAACGATTTTTCAGTATTTTTAAATAATTATAAATTAAAAATAACTATTAAGATATTTAGAGGGAATATTATATTAATATTTGGTGGTAATTATGAGTCAATAAATCACATAGGCAACGAATTAGAATTGTTTTGCTAAGTGGGGTCCGCTGGATCCCGTGTGTCCTCAACGTTATTTTTTCGATGTGGGTAAATATTTTCAGAGGGTATATATTTACTGCGCCAAAAAAAATACTAGCAGGTGAAACAGAGAGCGGGTGCTTGTCACTTCACAATCTAGAGCCGCCAGCTCACGTTCTTTTGGAGCTAATTTCTCCAGCGGCAGCTTCGACGTCCACGACGACTGTCGCCGATGAAGAAATATTAGCGAGTACCAGCACGCTGCTTGAAACTGGTAATTTATTAGCTAATTTTTATTTTATTAATTTTATAAAATTTTAAGAGCCATTACTGAGTAATGTTTATTGGCAAGAAGAAGCAAAACTTGTTAGTTAGTTGATAGTATAAGCAGTAGGATTTTAAAAGTTGAAAATAAGATACTGCGGATCTTTGACCTCTGATAAGCTAAGTGTAAGCTAGACATTAAACTGGAGAAATTGATGATATTTATTTGGTTATGTAGATTAATGTCCTTGCATTGCGCAGCAATCTTTAGTAATCGTTCGTGATCGTATTCCCCTTCCTATAAATTATAAGTTGTTACTTCCTGTGTCAATGATACATACGGGGAGCGATAATGTAATGCGTCGCCATATAAATTTATAAGCATTGTTGATCATTATTTTTAACAAATTTCATTTTTTTTTTTTTTTTTTTTAAACAAATTACTGATGTCAACATTTTTATTAAAAATTAATGCACAAATTAAAAATTGTTCGAAAAAAATTGTATGAAATTTAAAAAAATAATTTTGTAAATTCTGTAAAAATCAATTTTTAAAAAATTTGAATTATTTTTTAGGTAGTGAAACATGCTTGGAACTATCGGTACCAGATCGAGCGCAGATGACCTACTCGATGGCTAGACTGAGACTGAAAATACGTTTTGATAAATATCCAGAGTATCATGTCAACACGGAAAAAGATGTTTTTATTGAGTATGATTCATCGATTGTGTTTGTCGAGACTGATAAGCCTATATACAAGCCTGGACAAGATGTTAATATTAGGCTACTTGCGTTAACTCATGATTTAAAACCATGGAAAAGACCGGTAATTATTTTATGTTTTTATTATTGCTTTTAGAATTTTTTATGCTTGTGGTTTAATATTGATTTTTTAAATTATAATTGAATTTTAAAATGTCATTTTTATAATAAACTTGATTTTATTGCTAAGAGTTATAGATTAAATAATTGATTGATTATAATAAAGAAAATTGAGATTAAGTAAACATTTTTAGTATTTTAAAATTAATAATACTCACTTAGCAGTTTAATGATAATAAAATTACCCGAGAAAAATAGAATAACTCAATTGAAATTAAATTTTAATTTAATATAATTGAATTTTTATTTTTAATTTAATTTTAATTTCTATTGAATAACTGTCTTGTAAACAAATAAATGATCACAATATGCATTCGCTTATGTCATATAGATAATAAAAACATTTTAATCTGATGATTTATACGTCAAATAATTGGAATTTCTTTAAAACAAGGATTTTCTAAAATTTAAAACATTCCTTAATTTAAAATTAAGGATTTTTTCATTTTTTTAAACGAAATTTCTATTTGATTTTATTGGTATATTTTTTTTTTTTTTTTTTAAATACATAAAAAAACGAACGAGTAAAAAACAAATTGATTTTTACAATTTTAACAAATTTTCAAAAAAATTTATAATTTTTTTAGAAAATTGTGATATCAAACTTTTTTTTTTTTTTAATTATTCTTTTATTTATGTCCTTTTCAAAGAAATATAAATCAAAAATATCAAAAAAAAGATAAAATAGAAATTTTATTCAAAATCATGAGAGCCAAAATTTTTCCAACATTTGAAAGCAAAAAAGCTATCAAATTTTTTTTTTTTTTTTTTTTTCACATTTTTTATCACAAATGTGTATACATCGAAAATATTAATTTTTTACCTAGTTCTGGCCCAAAATGGGTTTGACCCCATTTTTAAATAATAACCAAAAAAAATTATAAACATCACAAAAATCATGAATAAAAAATTTCAGATTCCAAAAGTATGGATAGAAAACCCCGCAGAGGTTCGCGTGGCACAATGGACAAACCTAAACACAGACCGCGGAATAGTCCAACTACAATTCCCACTTTCTCCAGACCCGAACCTGGGTAGCTGGCGGATCAAAGTCGAGAAGAAAAAGTCTCACCCTCATTTGATCCACACGACGACCTTCGACGTGAAAAAGTACGTTCTCCCCAAGTTCCAAGTGACGATAACCGGCCCCGGTTACATATTAGCCGACGCAGACAACGCGACCTGGACTATCTGCGCAAGATACACCTACGGTGAGCCAGTTCGCGGAACCCTCAGAATAAAATGCACTCCACAAATTCCCAGCTGGCGTCGCGGTAAATACAACTTCCCCGCGATAAACTACGACACCCGAATAGACACCCGTGACGGCTGTACCGGACCTTTCACAGTCTCCAGTTCCGAAATGGGCTTACCCGACTGGGAAGTAGCCCCCAACAGCATAATCTTCACGGCGAATCTCACCCAAGACGGCACTGAGACGATTGAGACCGCGACAAGTCGCGTGGTGGTGATGCACCAAGCTTTAAAACTAGAGTTCCTTCCTCACACTCCCAAGTACTTCAAGCTCGGACTTCCCTACCACGGAAAGCTTCGCGTACTTCGTCCCGACGGTGAGACCCCCGCTGCTGGAGAAAAAATCCAGCTTTGTCTCCGCGTACGCGGCAAAGACGACTGGTGGACTCGCGTGGTAGTAGAGTGCAAGAACTTCACTTCCTCAGCAATGGGCTTTGTGAACTTCATTGTGCCTCCTCAGCACAAGCACATCGTCCTCTTGAACTTCGTAGCCACCGGAATTGAATACCCGACCAAGTATTACTCCCCCGACAAGCGCTGGCGCGTATTTATGGACCAGCCAGCAGCTTACATCGACGTTGGAGCCTGGTACTCTCCTTCCGAGAGCTACCTCGCAGTGGCTCGAGGTGATCAGCCGATAGTCTGTGGAGAAAAGTACCCCTTCAATGTGATGTACACCCTAGACCCCGACGCTACCAACGAGTCTCTAGCCTTCCACTATTCAATAAACTCCAAAGGCGACTTGCTAATTTTCGGGCACGTTAAACACAAGCCTCACAAGGATTCCGTCTTAAATTACGCTGAATTTAAAAACGTCCTTGGTCGAGGCTCTGCTGACGCAACAAATGGTCGCAGTGAAGTCCCCAAGAACAATATTGTCCATAGATTCCCTCTGAGTGTAAAAGTAACTCCGTCTATGGCGCCGATCTCTGAACTTCTCCTGTATTACGTAAGGCCTGATGGAGAGACAGTCGCGACAACGTATACTATAGAAGTTAACGGTGGAGAAACTTGCTTCGAGAACCGCGTCAAAACCACTTGGCTCGATTCAGCAAGCTCTGAGGATATAAAACGCGGACCTGGTGAATTAGTGCGTTACAACATCGAAGCAGCACCCTGGTCGCTTTGCGGAGTATCCGTGGTTGATTCTTCAACGAACTTCCTCGCGAGACGCGACTCTAAAAAAAGCAACTTGATTGACGCGGATGGAGCTTTTGACCAGACAAAAAAGTTCCATTTTAATCGAGGAGACACTCCGGCGTTGTACCAAAGTGTTTGGAGTCACTGCAAAAAAACAACCCAACCCCCGGAGACTTCTATTGATGAAATCGATCACTTACCTTCTCCAGCGGTGGAGGCTCCTCCGGTCTGGGACCATGGAACCGCGCGAACCTGGCAAACCGGGTTTGATCGCAAACGCAGCAGCAAGTCTTCAAGAACTGGCCGTAGCAGCGGAATTAGCTTGAACGGAGTTGTTAATTATGTCGACGCGATGCAAGCTTTTGACGACTTTGGAGTGATAGTGATGAGTGATTTGATCCTGGAGTCCAGGCCGTGTCCACAGAACAGCCAGTGGTGGTCGATGAACCCACTGGAGAGCATTGAGATGGGCCATCGCAGCATGGATGATCCTGATCGCATTTGGGGGAATATGAAAATGCCCCAGGCGTTCCCGCTTTTGAATTTCGGAGTCATAGAACCGACTTTAACTGGAAGCAGCGCTGATGTGGGATATATTGATCAGCTGCCTGGAGCTTCTCCGAGGTCGTACTTTCCCGAAACCTGGCTCTGGGAGCTGGTCACTACCGGCAAAGACGGCAAAGCTGTGATAAAGCGCACCTTGCCGGACACAATTACCAACTGGATGGCGCATACTATTTGCATTTCTTCGAGCTACGGGCTAGGAATAGCTCCAGTAACCAAGCTGACGGCTTTCCAGCCCTTTTTCCTGGACTACAGTCTTCCTTACAGCGTTAAACGCGGAGAATTACTGCGTATGAAGGTATCTTTGTTCAATTACATGCAGTACAATTTACTGGTTAAAATTCACCTCGTAGAAGCTCCAGGATTTGAACTGCAAGCACCCAGTGTCCCAGTTGCTGAGTATTGTGTCCCTGCGAGGAAGAGTATCGTCCATGAGTTCGCTCTCAAGCCTCAGGTTATCGGTAATGTTAACATCACCGTTTCAGCGGCTGTTGACTTATCATCAAACCAGTCTTGCATCTCCATCTCTGGGAATGATAAGAATGATAAGAAACTCAGTACTGATATTTTCACCCAAGACACGATTATCAAGCCAATACTTGTACTTCCAGAAGGATTTCCTATCGAGACAACCAGGTCGGCGTTTGTTTGCCCAAAAGATTTTAATGATGACTCTAGCATCACCTGGAACTTGAGCTTGCCTGTTAAAACTGATAACTTCATCGCTGATAGTGCTCGCGCATATGTATCGCTGATTGGAGATCTGCTTGGACCAGCTCTAGAAAATTTAGACAATCTCGTTCGATTGCCTTTTGGTTGCGGAGAGCAAAATTTGATCTTATTTGTTCCTAATATTCACGTGATTAATTATCTAGACGCTACTTCTAGTCGAAGAGTTGACGGTCAAATTACTCAGTCGGAAAATCCGCAGCTAAGGCAAAAAGCCATTCGCAATATGGAGAAAGGTTACCAACGAGAACTGACTTACCGACACTCAGATGGCTCTTATTCAGCGTTTGGACCCCAGAGTTCTGAGAACGAAGTAGGGGGTTCCATGTGGCTCACAGCGTTTGTTGTAAAATCTTACGCGCAAGCGCGAAGATACATCCACATAGACGACAGAGACCTGAAGCTTTCCGTAAAATGGATTTACAGGAAACAACTTGAAAATGGATGCTTCCCGGTGATTGGAAGAATTTTCCACAAAGATATGAAAGGAGGACTGCAAGATGACAGTGACAGCAGTGATTACACAGCAGCTTTGACTGCTTATGTCCTGGTAGCTTTAATAGAAAGTGTTGGATCTTCTGGAAGTAAAAATTCACTGCCATCTTCAGTTATCGACAATGCGGTTAATTGTTTGGAGAAGGTTATGTCCAAAAGCTTCAAAGAAGATGGCGACTTGTACATGCTTTCAGTTGGAACCTACGCGCTGGCTCTGTTGGAACATCCAACTGCAAATAAAAGTATGAGTTTACTTCTAGACCGCGCGACGAGGCTCCACGATTTGATGTGGTGGGAAGACAAAACAAAGACTTCTTCCCGAGGACTTAACATTGAAATAACAGCTTACGCGGTGCTTAGTCTCGTTAAACTTGGCGGTGAAGACAAAATGGCGCTGGCTCATCGTGCAATTCGTTGGATGGCGAAGCAAAGAAACGCCGAGGGTGGATTTACCTCCACACAAGATACAGTAATTGGTCTAGAGGCTCTTGCAAAGTACGCGGCCGCCATGGCGGTTACTAACGCAACTACCGACCTCTCTATTTTAGTAACTGCCGGAGATGTTGATAGAATAATCAGAATGCACGACGAGAATCGTCGAGTTCTCGTTCAAATTACTCTCCCGGTGTTTCCTACTCTTGTAGAAGCTTTTGTAGAGGGCGAAGGCTGCGTTTTAGTCCAGACTAACCTAAAATACAATGTGGCTCACGTTACAGGATCACAAGCGTTTGATTTGTCGGTAACCAGCAAGCCCGTTGGTTCCAGCAACGACGAGTGTTCTATGCAGAAGATAAACTTGTGCGCGCGTTACAAAATGGCCGATGAAGAAAGCAACATGGCGGTTTTGGAGATTAAAATGATAAGCGGATACATCGCTGATAAAACTACTCTTCACGCTTTGCTTGAAGACTCACCAGTTACTCGCGTGGAGAGATTTGATGAAGAACCCGATGGATCTATAAGTATTTACTTTGACAAACTTACCGCTGAGACAACTTGCATTTCTTTTCTAGTATGGCGGGAAAACATTGTCGATAAAACAGAGCCGGCGAATATTAAACTCTATGATTATTACCGACAAGAGCTTGTTATCACCCAGAATTACAATTTCATTTGCTGCACCTGTGACGCTGAAGATAACAGCCAATTGGAGCCAATCAGTCCGGTTAAGGCGGAATTAAAGGAACTCCCGGTTAATATGTTGGTTAAAAAATCTGAAAAAAGAACTGGGGTTATTCCAACGGCTGATTCTTTGCAGGATATTGAGAGACACAGTAAGGTTATTGCTGATGGTCAACTGCTGGTTGAAAACAGACAGTACCTTGATCAAGATCCTAATTTGATGGTTGTTAAGGTTAATAATGACATTACCGACAATCCTGTCCTTTCAGGAACGCCCGCTGCAACAATGGGAACCGTGGCGCCTCGGTCGACCAATCAAAATAATAAAAATGATATTGAAGGCAGTGGAACTGGTAACCTAAAAGAAATTGAAGAACAAGAAGAATTAGAGCTTGAATCATCATACAATAAACCTTTGTCATCATTTATTGTCATTGATCATGAATTAGATACACCAGACGGCATCGAAGGACCGCCGCCAGTTTATATTAAACCGTCGTTTGACATTAATTACAGCGATAATGAAACAGATTTAACTTCTAATCTACGTATTGGCAGTGTTTTTAATAATAATGATAGTAATAATAATAATAATATTAATAGTATCATTAATAATAATATTAACCAAAATAACAGCTTGTCGCAGTCGACAGACATCAATTTTAATAACAGCGACAGCAAGTGTCCTGTGTGTGGCGACAAATTGCCGACGAACATTGATGATATTTACTGCAACGCTGGTAGCGTTATAAAAGTCGCCGTTCGACGTCTTCGCAGGGCGAGACTTTTGTTGGATATGATTGACAATCAACAGCCAAAGCGGCTTCGTGTGACAATTAATTTGGTTCTAGATGACTCGAGATGCAAGTGCTCGCCGATTGATAAACCGGGAAGTCTTGCGCTTATGATCTTCAATGCGGCCAGGGACACCTCGATGCTGATTAACAGTTCTGGTGATGAACATAAAAACTATAGGCTGGATGGACTGGTCTCGGTTTACACATTACCGATGTCTAGTGTAGGCGGTGCTTCTTTTGAGATTATTAAAGCTCGGTCTTCTTGTCCTAGAGCTGTGACTGCGTAATTTTATATGGCGCCGTGTTTTATTACCAAGGACAAAATAACCGATATTTATATATTGTATAAGTATTTATATACTGATGGAAGATATAACTTTTGTAAAGGCAACTTTTTTTTAATAAAAATAATTTTAAAGGATTTTTTTTTTTACTCAGAAATTTATACGACTCATTAATTTTAATAATTTAATTTTTTTTTTTTTTTATAGATATAAGGTAAAAAACCCAGTTATTGACACTTGCAATTTTTATTCTAATTAAAAAAATAAAATTTTCTCAAAAAAACAATTTTTTTTTAATTCTAATTCAAAAATTGTATTTATTAATTTATTAGAGTTAATTTATTTTTTTTTTTTTTTAATTAAATAAAATTAATATTAAATATTAATTTAAAATAAATTAATTGAAATTGTCAATAACTGGGTCTTTAATCTTAAAGAATTTGGAAAAACCTAGTTACTGATTAGTTAAATTTCCATCAATTTTTTAAACTCACAATTTATTTTTAATTTACATATTATTTCTTTACATTTTTGTTAAAAAAATAGATCAAAGTACCTGAAATAGAAATAATTGTTTTTGATACTAACGAATTAGTGTTAATTTAATTTTTTATTTCATTTAAAAAACTTAATTTTAAATTCGTTAATCTGTTACCATTCACGTAATCTTTTTAAAATAAATTTTCTAATGCTTCTAACGTGAATTTTGGCCAGTTAAATGTATAAAATATTATTTCAGGTTGCAGTGAACTAGTTAGATTAACAATACTCCGTTAATCTAAAAAATACTGTAATAATATAATTTCAAATTTTGATGACTACGAATTTTTAAATATAGAAAATAAAAATCTTTAGATTGGAAAATATCGTGGTTACTTCAACAATGATTAGAAAAACATACTAACGAAAATTTTTAACCCGAAATTAAAAGAAAATTTAAAATTACATGACTTGAATAAATTTTATAATGATAAAAAATTTTAAAGATGATTTTCTAGTATTTTGCTAGTTTAGAATTTTATCGGTCTAACAAGTTAACTGCTACCGAATTAATTAAATTTAATAATTTTATCAGTAAATATTTAGAAAAAGAATACAATTTATTATATCGAAAAGTCTTATTTTAATTTAGTCAATTTCTTATATTATAATTAACTTATATAATTGAATTGCAAGCACATAAATTACCCAAAAGGCTCAAAATAATTCAAGCTTATCACAAATATAGAAAAAATTAATAAGTAATCTGTAAATAAAAAAATAACTGCATCAACTGACAACAGTTTTATACGAGTAGTATATAATTAATAATTAATAAATTACATTTAATAATATTCGGTTATTTTCATAATCACAGAAAAACTTACTTATTTTTCTTTGATACTTAAATCATACATTACTTTTGATAAATTTATGTTTTTCACTGGATTATTCTCTTATAATTTTACTTTTACTTATAGATGCAGATATTACTTTTCGACTAAAGACAATCAAGGTTATTTTGTCCGTGGATGTCCATTCACGGAACCATTTAAATACTTATTATTTAACTATTAGATTAATCAATTAGATACATTATCATTTAATTGCTTAAACTTTATTAATAATTTATATTATATTAATAATTACTGATATCACGTAGGCTGTTGTTATTAATAGTAATATCTCATTTTTAATTTTTCAATACTACTTTTAGCGTACCTATAATTAAATCTAAACTATCGCGTACAACAGCTTTCGTTAATATTTGTATAATTATCAATTATTAATTTGATAAAATTTCCTCTAGATTATTATCAATATGACGAATAAATAAAAAAAAAAAAAACTTTTCAGATAACTTACTCGAGATATAAATTATAAAAATAAATATAATTGAATGAATAAAAGTGCGGATTTAATTTAATACCGATAAATCCATTCTTTTTTCAGTTATAATATTAAATATGTGATTAATAATTACTCGTGTGAAAATTATATTTTGACACAAATATGAGATTCATATAAAAGCCATATTAATATACAATTGATAATACCCGTGATAAGTAAAATATTAATGGGAACAAATTTTTTTTTTTTAACTAGATTATAAAATATATTTATTTTTTTTGTTGGAGAAAGATAATTTCTAGTAATTTGATCATAAAATCATTGATATTAACATGAATTCATAATAAAATCATAATGATATTGTTAGTCTTTTTGAATCGTGATATAGAATTATTGAGTCATAACTAAGTACAGAAAATAATGTAAATTAAGGAGCACATTTAATATGATAGCCTAAAAAATGCGATTTTTGGGAATAAAATAAAAAAAAAAAAAAAAAAACTACTGTATCAATTTATACATATTTTAACAATACACAGTAAAATTTTTGAAGTGATTTTTTTCAAACTTCACACTAGGTGTGCCCCTTAATTAAATTGAAGAAATTTTCAGGAGGATTTAAATTGTTTTCGAAATAAAAAATAATTATTTTCAGACGAAAAAATTTTTTTAAAATCAAAACAGTGTTTTTCTGAATATTTTTCTAAGTTAAGAAAATCAAGGAAGAAAGTAAAGTAGTTTAGCAACAGTATAGTGCATGATAAAAATACTGTTTTTCTCAATTATTATACATTCCCTCTTTGTGTCAAAATATAAGATTGATTGTGACATTCATAACGAATATCATATGGTTTTTACACGGGTATGATTAATCAACTAATAAATTTATTAATAATAATAATTAATATATTTGTGGAGCCGAGCGGTCATTGATAGTACCGGTTGTTTTACGCAAAGAAGTACCGCGTCTTATCTGATCCATCAATGAATCTCTTACTTGTAGCGGATCTAGAATAGGAACTCTGTTGGCCATAATCCGTCTGACGCTAGCAGATCTATTAGGAGTAGATAATGTTGCGGTTGTACTTTTTAAGTGAGTTTGTACTTGAGGTACTTGTTGTTGACGCTGTTGTTGTTTCTGTGCCGCCAATTTAGCATTAAGGGTCTCGAGAAAACCGACGCTGGTACGTCTTGGAGCAGAACAAGTTTGGTTCTGTAATTCACTGGTAGAAATGATATGTTTGCGCATCAACTTGGGACTACAGTCACCAGCAGTTGAATTGATAGAAGTGCTGCTGAGTTTAGAACTCAGAACACTGATTAAATTTTGCTGACTGGAGTTGAAAGTCGAAGTGTTAGAGACAGTGGTGTTCGAAGAGCTGTGCCCAGATGAAGATGACTCAATGCTGGAGGTCGATACACACCTGGAGGAGCTCGAATGCTCGGGACCTGACCGAGTGACACGTGTTACTGGAGGTTGTGCCTGTTGAGCCATCAGCTTACGCATGAATGACGGGCTAGCGGGTGTATGACGCAGCTCGGTAAGTGTTCTCACTGTCTCTGAAACGGATATTGATCTTTTAGCTGGGGGATAAGGACTCGCGGTTGGCGAACTTCCTTCCAATAGGAATGCTGGTGGCGGAGGAAGGTTCTCCGTTTCGTCTGCTATGTTCGGGGGTGAGCTGGTGAAGTCACTGTCAGGCCCGGCTATTTGGAGAAGGTTGCTCGCGCTGATGCTGCAGTTTGTACGCTCCTCCAGAGTATTTGTAATACTTGTCGTTGAGGTTATTATTGTAGAAGTACGGCGTGTTGGCGGTGCTGGCTTGTTTTGTTGAAATGATCCGCGACGAGGCAATGTACATGTTGCGCTGACATCTAAATTGCTCGTTTCTGGTTGCTGAGGTGTATCTTCTTTTGGTAATGGCGTTATTATTGATTCAGTCTGAAAAATAATTTATTTATTACAGTTATCTATAATCATTTTTTTAATTATGTTACCCAACATTTTTTATTTGGACTGTCGCGGAGAATTTACAAAATTCTATAATTGAATTTTTTCTTGTACACGGAAAGAACAAGATGACACTGGATATTATCTCAGATTATACTCCATCATATCTGTGGTGAAAAAAATTTCAGATAGTACCTAGAAAAATCCAGATTATACTGTGTGATATCTGGATTATACTCATTGTAATCTGGATTACACTAGCTACTATCTGAATTTTTTTTTTTTTTTCACTCAGTACAATCTGGGATGATATTCAGTATTATCTTGTTCTTTCAGTGTGATTTAATTAAAAATATTTATCTAGCATCTTTAATAGCTTAACAAATTTTAAACAACTTCTAAAAGTAAAAATTTCGACTTCAAATTATCAAAATGTACGTAATTTTCAATCTAAAAAAAATTTTAATAATAAAAAAATTAAAAGCAAAAAAAAATATAATTTTCAAAATTTTTAACAATCATGACTCAGGAGTGACCTCTAAAAAATTTTTTTTTTAACTAAACTGATTTTTGGACATGATAAATTAACATATTTTTAATAAAACTGAAAACAAAAAATAAATTGTCTTTTTTAAGCTACTCTAATTGATGAACTCATAAAGTTAAAATACCTTTTCAGTAAGATTTGGATTTGATGAAGCAGCAGTATTGCGTACAGTTGGAACTTGCATTTCCTGCGCTCGATTAGCTGCTAAATTAGCCAACTCATGCATGTTTACGTACATCGGCTGGGTAACCAATTGATTTCCTAATAATTCTGTAGAGGAATCACCAATTAACAATCAATACTAAATTATCGGTATCATAAATATAATGTCATTAAATCAAAATAAAAAAAAAAAAAAAAATTACCTTTAGTTAAATGCGCTGGCAAAGGTAATTTCGGTTTACCAGGACGTTGATTACCATTACCGTCATTATTGACCCGTGAAGTGGACGTAGAGCGCTCTAGACTGGAGCATCTATTGGGAATCGGGGGTCTCGGGGCGTTAGCAGCTTTGCCAGCTTTTGGCGGTGTGCGAGTTTGGTTGACCGCTACGGTGTTGGCAGACACAGGTGAGGCAGGTTGGCTGTGACATCCTGTTGAGTCTGGCGCTTGGAATGTGTAGACACTCAACGCTGGTCGCTGATGACCACCCTTCTCGTAAGCCGACGAAATAGTATGAGGTCGTTCATTGGATGTCTGTCCTTTGGATGGTTGTCTCTCATAACCGGCGGCTGTTTCTTGTAAATTGGGCCATGTGGCGTTCGAGAGCGGACGCTGCTGCTGATTTATATTTGTCGATCCGGTATTGGTATTCTGACTCACGTTGCTTTGGGAAGACACACTTGATACCTATAAATCAGTTTTTTATTTTTAAATCATCTCAGTGACGTCATCGAGGTTTACTACTGGAGAAAAGGGACATCTGAATAAGCATAAGGGCGTTGAGAAATTTTTATAATTTGATTTTAGTATTTTATGATGCAATTTATTGCTTGAAAAAGTTCAATCTATCAAAGTATACACATGAAAATTAAGTTGAAGCGTTATACGTACTTTGAAAGCCGAAAAATTAATTTTTCTATTATTTTTTCTGAAGAGGATTTTTTTTTTATTGATTAATATAAAAATGCATAAACATATCATGGCAATTTTAAATTTTAATGATGAGCTCTTTTTTTTTTACAAATGATTTTTTTTTTGCTTTTCTGAATGAAAAATATAGCCAATAAAATTGTATAAAAATTAGGGACTGATCCTTATCAATCATTTGAGAAACCTTGAAAGTTATTTGTATATGTACTTAACTATATTTACATTACAAAAATAACAAAAAACTGTCCAATGACTTCCCGATTTTTTTTAATTTTCAATTTTTTTTAACGGGAAGTTTAAAAAAAAAAAACATTTATCTTCACCCTTATAAAATTTGTTTGTGTAAATAAAACACAGTGCAAACACACATAGAGCAAAAGCGAAAAACATTAATTAAAAATAATAGTATAAATAAATAAATAGACAATACCTGTTCAGTTGGTTGTTTATTAAGCGTATCTTGAGAAGTAAAACCTGAATCACGTGAGCTACCAGTTGATAAATGACGACGCAGCATCAATGTTTTAGAAACATTATTACCGTATCCTCCTCCCGAGTCAATAATTATCGATCGGCAAGTGTTGATTCCTCCTAGAGGCTACAATAAATAACATCGACTACGACATTCATCAAACAACTAACGTGTAATCTAATAAAAGTGCTCAGTAGTTGCAAGCAAATGCATTCTATTCTATTAGATGAGTTCTATATTTAAAGTACTAAAACACTTTTAATAAATCAAATAATTACTGATTGATGATGACTTAAGGGTCTCACCTGAGAAAAGGATCTGTGCCAGTGGTGAGGGTGCCCGCAGGCTGGACTAGGATGATTTTTGCAAGACCCGCTGCTGCCGCTGCTGGTTAACGAGCTGATGGAGCACATGGAGCTCTTGCGGGAGCCCAGAGACAACGAAGGGCTCGAGGGCGGAGTAGTTGAGGTCAAATGGTGATGCAATGGCCACTGGCCCGAGTCGCTTCGCTCCTTCAAGTCAGTTATTATTTGCTCGCACTGCGCTGGAAGATCATACGGGGCAAGCGTGTGTCGTTCCAGTTGCTCAGATACCTCTTGGAGATGTGTCAACTCCATCAGCATCGCTATTTCCTCGTCGAGAACCGGCTTGAGCAATCTCGCGAGTTGGCAAAAACGTCCGCGTTCCTCCAGCAAAGCCGCTCGAACAGCTTTTCGCTCAGTCTCTTCCAGACTGATTCGTTTGTCTGCGACAGATGGTTCTAATAATCTGCGATTTAGTTCCATGTCATCCTCCTTATTTCCCTGAAAGGATTCGCTGATGTTACCGGTACCCATTCCGGGCCCATGATTCGTTGATATTTTTCGAGTTTTTTTTTTTAGTCTCAAAGTGTCTACAGCCGATGTCCGGTGCTTCTTTAGTTCAGCCTTTGCTTTTTTGTACTCTTTTGTATGCTCTTTATCCAGAACTATCAGGGCTTTCTTCCAGTCTTCTAATTTTTCTTGTAGCGGCATCACTAATCGGTCCATTATTGCGCTGTTTTAATTGTTTCAATTATTAAAAATTTCATTAAATATTATGTATTTCAATTTTTTTAAGACTCATAAGAAATATTTTCATTTATCATAATACTAAAATTAACAGACGACTGACAATTTTTTAAATTTTTATAACAAATCAATCTTGATAAAAAAATTCTTTTTTAAATTCGCATTTTTAATTTTTGAGATAATTATTTAATTGTTTTAATTATCTAAAAAAATGTTCGTTAATTTCACTATCATAATTAATCATGATTTTAAATTTTCTCCAAAAATTAGATCAATAAAAAATTTTTTTTGAGTCGCTCAAGATTTTTTTTTAATTTTTATGAAGAAACTGGATAAATATTTTTCAATTAAAATACAGAAATGGTTAATTGATTTATTTATATTCTTCAGGGTGTCAACTTAACAGAAAAATATTGAAAACTCGTTGATGTTGACTTTCAAAAGTCGCTTGAAAATATTTTAAGTACTCTACTTTGAAAGTTAAAAAAAATCTTGACCTGCCAGAAAATTTTAATTGGGCTGATTTTTGGAGAGGACTCTCAAAACATAATAAACTAACTTATTTTCATACAAGACTCGAAAAAAAAAAAAAAATAGTCCATTTTTTTTACTACCCTGATGTATAAAAACGAAAAATTTTTCCAGAGTATTTTTTTACAGTGAACACATCATTTAATTACTACTAACACTATAAATCTTAATCTGTTCTACATAGTAAGCAGCGTAACATATTATGTAATAGTAATTGTAGAAAACGTTGAGATAATTTATAAAGTAGGTTCAATGTGACAGCGGCATGAAAACATTAAAATCTTAAAACTAAAACGTTTTTTATCGTAACCGATATCTTAATATTTTTTCAATTTGGAAATTTTTTTTCTTCAATACAACTAGATCTATAAAATTTTCAAATGTATCTATTTTTACACACTAACTAAAAGAGGGATAAGTATTTAAGTACTAAATTTTTTATGTATCAGCGTTTTGTAATGATACTAAAAATAACAGATGTTCGACAAATGTTTTTAATAAACAAACCACTTTTCAAGAAAAAATAACTTTACGGTAAAATCAATTAGAACTTTAATGGTTAAATACTTACGCCCATCGATGTTTTTTTTTTTCTTTACTATTACCAAATTTATTTGAGAATAAAAAAAGCACCAACATCTGCTACTTTCACTCTCATTATTTGTATTATTCGCCATCACATATTATTGCTTCATTGAATATTCTTACAATGAAAAAATGTTTCAATGGGCAAATGACATTTTCACCCTTCTCAAGTCGTAAAGTAACAATAACTAATAAATAATGACGATGAAAGCAGTAAACATTCAATAGTTTCTACAAACTTTGAAAAAAAAATTCTGGTAATGACATTAAGAGATATTTGATAAATTTTTAACAAATAAATTATGAAAAGAAAAAGTATTTACAAAAAAAAAATTCCAAACTATATATAATATATAAAATATATAAAAAAATTGATGTGGATATTCAAATGAAAGGTCTCGATGAGAGTAATGTCGGGATGAGCTTATATCTTTAAAAATGTCAACAGTTGACAAAATACAAAGTCATTTCTGGACAGAAATTTTTTTTTATTTTCTTAATAGGATAGATAAAAAAATAGTTAAAATCTATAAAAAAAAAAATCCTTAAGTTAAATAAAATTATTAAATTGTAAAGTATCTAGTGATTTCAAAGTCATAACAATTTCCATGTTGTAAAAAAAAAAAATAAAGAATAATATCCAAGTTAATCTGTTAACTTGATACTCAGAATAAATAAAAAAAATTACCAAGTAAATGATTTCATTCTCGTTTCAACGGCTTTGTGTCTCAAACATACCCTCGTCAAGGCAGTGCCAATTTCTTTAGTTGCTCCTAAACAAATAAATCCTCCATCAGTGTCAATCACCAATAAAGCGAAAAACAAAGTAATATACATAATAATAAAAACAATTGATCCAAACAAGCAAACAATTGACTGGTGACCTAACAAATAAACAAAAAAAAAAAAAAAAAAAAACAGACAATTACCCCTGGCACTGGTAGCAACATCTGCAATTTTCTGGAAGGCCTCAAGATAAGCGGACACTGCGAGTATTGCTGCTTTCAGACAAGTGTGAAGTTTGGTCGCTTTCGATATCAGGTCGTCCCACAGTGGAGCTCCATTCTGAAACAACCAAAATAAATAATAAATAAAACATGCGTGATATAATCATAAAATTTTTAAAAAAATAAATAAAAGTATGTCATTCGTCACACAATAACCACCCACCGACCTTCATATCCGTAATAATCTGGTGAAAAAGTCCACCCAGAGCGCTGCAATCTCGATCAACATTGACATCCATGACGCCGTTTAGTTCTTCTTGTTCTTCTTTTTTGCTATCAGCCAATTCTTCCCTTGTCAATCTCCGGTAATTCACCAACCACTAACACCAGACTAAAATCCACACATTTTTTAAATTTATTTCTATTTTCTTTTTTTTTATAAACTATACTAAAATTTATTTTACTGTTTATTAATTTAAAAAAAATTTAATTATTTAAATTGCCAATTATTGTAATCGGTATTGTTATTGTTATTGTTAATTATAATTTGTTAATAAAATATTATCGGATGTTGTTAAATAAATAGAATAAAAGTCATCACCCCTTGACAATCACCATTTAACGCCATCGACCCACTCTCTGATATTCGAACACGGCGCAATTAAACGGTCCTTGTCCTGACCCAATAGTTACAGTATATATTTCTTTAAATATATATGCGCACATACATCCTGTACTCAGGATAGAACAGAAATATTTAATATGTAATATAACTAGTAGGTGTTGATGATATAATAGTTTTGTTACTAAAAAATATAATATTTAATTTAGTAATAATATTAAATATTAGTAATAATAATAATAATAATATAGAGTAAACTTAAAAGTGCGGGCTTTTAAAGCAACATTTGAAGACCGAAAAATAAATCGCGAATGAATCGCGCGACTCACCACAGACTCACTGGAGCTAAAGCCTACAGTTCTAATCTTATTCTCTTTCTCCACCATCCACCATCACCATCCACAGCCGCAACTATACTCTACTTCCATCCGCTCTTTACTCTTTGTGATCCATATACACAGATATAGGATATAACTGGTGTTTATATGCACAAGAATAATAATAACAATAATAATAATAATGGCAAAGCCAATGAACGCTGCGAAGAGTAAGAGGAAGTAAGAGACTTGCCCGCGTGACGGAGCCACTTTCCCGGGGCATGGTTGGTCATCAGTCCAGAATCTCAACCCTAAGGTGACAGCATCCAACATCCAAGTTTCATTGACCTGTACCTCTACTTGTACTTGTACTCAGTGCTCATTTTGTTTATAATGTTAATATTGATATTACTCACTTGGACTCTGGATATTATTTATTTGTTATATTAGTAATTACTGTTTTTTTTTTAATTATTCTCCTGGTGATTGTTGGTCTTTATCAAACAAGTAAGTTTAATTGTGTGGATTATTGTTTGTTGATAATTGATAATAATTGTTGTTGTTGTTTTTAGATGACCTTGACATTTGATTAAACGTGGAAGAGGTTGAATTTACTGTTGTTAAAAAGAACGATTTAGCGGGTATGATTAAAAATTCAAAAGTTAGTAATTTGATAGTTTATCAATCTTGGACATTTTTTAGGTTATTTTATTCAGTGAGCGTTTGATTGTTGATGTTTCGTTTTTTTTTTTTTTTTTTTTTTTTTTTAATAAATTGTTATGAAATTCTAATTTTTTTTTTTTTTACTAAAGAAATTACACTGTAATATTTTTATAATCATTACCGGGTGTCTGCTATTGTTCTCAATATAATTTATTATCGATTATTAATATTTATTTATTTGTTTGGAAAAGACCTAACAGCCAAAGGCCATTAACAGGGTCACAAAATTTTACAATTGATATACAATATATAAATTTTTACATTATTATATTTATTTATTTATTATTTTGAGATAGACCTAACAGCCAAGGGCCAGTAACAAGGTCACTTAATTTTACATCTGATACATAGATTTATAAACTTTATAAATTTTTACATTATTGTACACAAATTTATAGTTACAAAATAGTTTGAACAATTAAATACAATGATTTATGATTTAATTAATATACATTTTGTAGCTACTATTACTTGGAAAACGGCGGCAAAAGGCCAATTATTAATAGTTAATTCAATTTGCTTAGCAATCAGTAACTTATATTAAATAATCATAGCAATTAAGTTAATGGTTTAAAGAAGAATTAGGAGAATGAAAAAGTCAAAATAATTATAAATAAATATTAAGTTAATAGTGTTACAAAACTTTGAGCGAATTTTTAAAATTTTAATGAAAATTATTATTGAAGTATATATTTTTTTAGATAATTGTTTCGTTTTTTTTTTTTTCAAAATTTATTAAGAAAAAAATTTTTTTTGTTAAAAAAAATTTTTGAAAAATAAAAAAATTGAAAAGTTTTAAATTATAGAATTCCAAAAAAAGTATTAGAAGTCACTTTTTACTTTTGACACATTTTAACAAAAAAAATGTTAATTTTTTTTATTTAAAAAAAAAAAAAAGTTAATTTTTAATAAAAAAATAATAATAATAATAATAAATAACTAAAAAAATGACTTTGATACTAAAAAATTACCATATTTTTCAGGATGAGTGAAATCGAGATGATGACAAATGGCTGTAGCAAAGACTCGAGCAACACAGCGATAATGATAACCGAGCAGGAGCGCGACTTGGCAAACAGTGCGTTAAATGAATTCAAAAAGTGCAACTACACAAGCTGCTTGACGTTCCTCAACAAGCTCGAAGCTCTTCGACCGAAAGATCTAAAAGTAATGCACAATAAAATCATCGTCGAGTATTACAAGAGCGACTTAACCAAGACGGAGCTGGCACGCAAGAGTTTGAAGGCGATTTGCGGATCTCCTTCATCACCAGTAACTTCCTCGGAGGATGCTGGTGATACAGCCAGCGACGGGACTGACGACGCTGAAAAGTGCGTGATGAGATACAACCAGGCTGTGCTGCTGTATCACAACCGGCAGTATGATCTCGCGCTACATATACTGGAAAAATTGTTCAGCTTTGTCGAGCCGATGGGTATGTGTGTCAAGTAACTAGTTCATGCGTGCATTAGCATATTTACTAATTAATTAATTAATCTATAAATTGATAATCATTAATTATGGATGAATGAATTATTATGCTTTGCTTCTTTATCAGGATTAAATAATTAGTTATATTCACGGTCTGTTTCAGAGGAAAATTTAGCTTGGAAAGTCTGTTTGTTTCTCATTGAACTCTACATCCAGACCAACAGACTTGCGTTGGCGCTGGCGCTTGTTAATTACGTCGAGAACCAATTTATTTGCAGCAACGTAGCGGATACTAAAATAAACGCAGCTTCCTCATCCTCGGGTTCGATTAATTTGGAAAAAGATAAAGACAAGGAGACTTGTAGAATAATATTAAAGGAAAAGAAAAACGATAATTGGTTGCCGAGTAACTCAGATTCGAACAATGAAATGTTTCGGATAAAATTACTTAAATATAAAGTAAGACTTTTGTTGCTACTGCAGCATCCGAAACTCTGTAAGAAAGAGTGGAAGCTGTTAATGTCTTTGACTGGAAACTCCAGTCCAGGAGCTGAAGCAGCTGGCTCTATTTCGACCGTATTTCTAAAGGCTCATCTCGAGTACGTCAAAGGAAATTATGCAAAGTCTATGACTCTGTTGAACTCGTGTACAGGAAGCAGCGCTGATCTAGACTATAAAATCCATGGCGAGTCAGCGGGTGTTATTTATTATAATAATATCGCGTGTGTTCATTTTGCGAGGGGGAAGCCGAACTTGGCAGCGTTTTACTTAAAACGCGCGCTTGTAGAAAACAAGAAAGCGATTGATGCTGCAAGAGTTAAGGATAACAATGCCAGCAACTCGGGAACTGATAGCTCGGCGCAATTTTTGTACACGCTGGGAGGCGGCGATAAGCACCACGAGCTGATGTTTAATTTAGGCGTTGCGCTTCTGGGTGCCAATCAAACAACCAAGGCCTTTGATTGCTTCACTGAAGCTGCAAGAGGATGCACCAGGCTGCACAACAGCCCGGAACTTTGGTTACGAATGGCTGAGTGCTGCATTCATTGTTATAAACCAGTAAGATTTGTTATGTATTGTATTGATGTTGATTGTTGTATATTTGAGAGGCTCAAAAAAATGAACTGTTACTTTTTTTTTTGAATCCTCAAAAATCAGCTCGATAAAAAAATTTTTGGGGTTCAACATTTTTTTTAATTTCTTCAAATGTCGGATTAAATTTCAATAAATCTTGAGAAATATTAACCCTTAAAAATTTTGGAACGTAATAATTTTTAAAGAGAGCTCTTAAAACATTATTTTATGAGATGCTCCAAAAATAAAAAAATAGTCAATTTTTTTGCCATCCTCTTATAATATACGAAAACATAAATAATAAAATGAACTATATTTATTTTTAGTCCAACAAAATAGATTTCGACATGACTACTAGAAGACAAAGACCAACAATGAGAGGTCAGCGAGGCAGGTGTCAAGATTTGGTACAGAAAGCGGTTGGAAATGTAGGCCAGCATCGCAAATTGATATTAGCTTCAGCATTGAACAAAGATTCTAGGTATCACACTCAAAGTCTTGCATACGCCATGCCGCAGCCGACATTAGAGTTCGCAATGTTGTGTCTTAAGAATGCTCTGTTCACGTTATCGAAGTCTCCTTACGAGGAAGCTATGGACAAAAGCGCCAAGTCGATGCTGATAACTCCGCCGTCTAGTTTCTTGTCAGAAGGAAATACCAACGCTGGTCTGCTCAGCAGTGGGTCAACCTTAGCGACAGGCATAGCCGAAGACTCGACGACTACACCAATGAACGCTGGAACCACGATCCAAATTCTCCAAGCGAAGTGGATGTCTGAAGCGATTAGTCTTAAGATCGCTATCTTAACAGCCAGCGCGTACGTGTCGCTGTGCCTGGGCGATTATATCTTGGCGTTAGAGCACGCGAGGATGCTTCTGAAAATTGACTCACTACCAGGTGCTTACAAAATGCTGGGAAACTTGTACGCTGCCGAAAGTTTGATCTTCATGGACAAAATTAATGAAGCGATCACGCATTTGAGGCTGCAGAATTTAGAAGACATCAGCATTATGATGCCGCCGGTTCTCATTCCATCTGAAGATGATGATGCTGATAATAAAAATGAAGCTAAAAAAGGTACGGTTATTTGACTTGATAATTTTAAACTCTAAGCTACATTATTAAGAGAATAAGAGAATTTAATTTTAGAGTCATCGTTATTAGTTTCTTGGTTTCCTAAAAGTTTGAATACCGCTAGAGGAATTTTGAGGTACAATCTCGCGGTTAGTTACGCGATACGCGGAGAGCTTGATAAGTCTGGCGAGACCCTCAAACAAGTATGGCTGTCGAAAGGTCCTGATTGCGATGTTCCTATTCATGTGATAATGCTTGCACTATACATTGAACTTCAACTAGGTAAGATTGCAAATTCAATAATTATTCTTTTAATACTCTAAGTCTAATTAACTTTATTGTAAACTTTAAATTCGTTTTAGGGCATGACGAAGTGGCTAGATCAATTGTAAAACAGCATTGCCCACAATACTGGGCCTAGTTGTTAAACTCCTGAAAATATTTTAAAATTTTGTATATTAATTTGTTTAAAAAAAATAAAATTCAAAATTAATTTTTTTATAAATGTAAATTTGTTTATTAAAAAATTATTTAAAAAATGTAAATAAATAAATTTCGTATAAATAATCTTAAAGGATAATTTAAATATATTATATCAAAGTCCTCTTTTTTTGAAAATATAACTACATCTAAAAGAACATAAAATACAATTAAAAAGAGTATCAGCTGTTGCAGTATGTACGTCGGAAGTTATCGCGTGAGCAATGGACCTCAGGTTCTTCAGAGTGTATTTACGAATAACTTCTTCGAAGCAGCTGTTTCCACACATGCTGCAATAATGAGCATTGTCCATATAATCTACCAGAGTCGCTGGAACGATTGACGCGTCATAGTAAATTTGTTTATTAACAACTACGCGAGCTGCTAGTTCCTTCAGACTCATTATATATGTCGTTTCTTCCGTAGCCTCAGGCTGTGAGGATGGTGAAAAACATTTGGTGACATTTAGAGTGTCTAGTTGTAGGTTTCTGAAGCTTCCTGGTAGACTTTTTAAATTATTCATTGATAAATCCAAATACTTTAGACGAGGTAGCACTCCAATACTTTCTGGCAATGTTTCTAGTTTGTTGGACGATACGTTGAGAGTAACGAGGCCTTTTAATTTACCCACTTGCTTTGGGAGGAATATCAGCTGTGATTAAAAACAAAATTAATTAATTATTTATCATCTATAGTATTAAGTGAATAAGCAAAGTTTTGTGGCCAGTGTATTTATATGATAAAATGGGTTCTTATGGTTAAATTTTATGTCTTTAGAAAAGTCTTGACCCAGTGACATAGTGACTGCAAGGTTGCTAGTTTAAAATAAAAACTTCTTGAAAATACTTACATTATTATCACTTAAATCAAGCAAACGTAGAGTTTTAGTAATACTGGTCCCATTTAACCACAGCCATTTGTTTTTAATACTTTGATAATTGTTGACAATGCCAGGAGTCTCTCCCAGTAGATTTGATGCTAAATTCAATTCCGTCAAACACGCGAAAACGTTTCCTAGTTCCTTAGGTACAGAGGAAATCGCGTTGTTGGATAAATTTAAAATTCTCAGACTCTGCAGACGTAGCATTTGACGGTCGAAAGATTTCCTCCCGAGTCCAGAGACATGGAGCTCTTCAGTCGTCCTTGGAAAACCCTCGAGCACCGGATACTCAGCCTTAGATCTAACAAATACCTTTTTCTTGGCAGTTGAAACAGGAAAACTGTTGGTCTTGGAGTTTAAATCCTTCAGTTTTACCACGGTATCGTCGCTCAACTTTTTATTGAAGCCCAGCTGCAGAGCTTTTAAAAAACTTTTTAATTGGAGTGCGTCGTTGCTCTTGATGTTCAGATCAACGGGAGGTTCTTTAAATCTAATCGTACTTTTACCGTCGTTTATAAATTTTGTAAAAATATTTTCGATGTTATTGTCAATCTGTAAATTTTAATTTTTGTAAATTAAGTATGAAAATTCATTTAGCAGATATTTGATCATTTTTAGAATTTTTTTTAAGAAATGAATTAATGCAAAAAAAATTTTTTTAAAAATTGGCATGTAGAAATTTAAAAAAATTAAAAATGCAATTTTTTAAAATAACTTTTTACAACAAATTTGTTTATTAAATAAAATTAAAAAGTGGTCAAGTGACTGCTAACTTAAATGTCATAAATTGAAACAATAGAAATAAAAATAAATAAAAAACATACCTTATATTTATTAATCATCTGGTTACCACTGTGAGGCTTTGATTGCAAAAATATAAACAATTCATCCTTTTTACATTGTTTACCAATTGACAGACAAGATTGTTGTGATTTTTTACGAGTTACATTAGATCCCGCCAATAATCCTCGATGGTTAACCTCAACATTACAAACTAGTTTCATTTTTATTTTGTTTAGTATTATAAAAAAAAATTAATCTTGATTTGATCTTATACGATAATACTGATAGATTTTCAATACATATATTGTAAAAAATTAAATTTTATGTAAGTATATAAACACAACGAATCTACAGTGCTTGAAGAATTTTTTAAACACAAGAGAAATGGTAGTTTTTCACGAAAGTGCTGCTGCTTGGTGACAATCACTCGAAACAGCTGTAAATAAAAACGTCATCTAGTACCAACAGTGAAAACACTTTAACTTGATAACAAATACATTTTTTAGTTATCATTAACCATTAAAAATTAATAATTATTGTTAATTTGTGGAAAAATAAATTTTTATTGTCACTTGTGACTTATCACTGAAAAAATTTAATTATTGACTGTTTTGGTGACTAAAAAAACAATTTTATAATTGACAAACGTCATGGCTGTTGCTTTTAGTGAATCTAAAAATCACAGTGATCGTGAAAGGTATTTTTATATTTTTATAAATAGTATTATTTATTAAAAATTTATTTAATATTTAAAATAATTGTTTTTTTTTTATAGTTAATAATTATATTCTGAATTATTTTTGTAAAGTACTTTTTTGCTTTCATATGTTTTTATAACCTCAATGACAGACATTGAGTTTAACAGACATCTGACAATTTTTGGAATTTTTATAAAAAAATCCATTATTGATAAAAAAAAAAAAAAAAAATATACTTATTTTTAATGTCTGCACATGTGAAATTTTTTTTTCAGTTGTAAAAATCAAAAAAATTGTCAAGCTTCAATTAATTTCAGTATCAATAGTTTATTTTAATGAAAATTAAATTAGCCGTCATCTAAAAGTTTTTAGAATTTTTTTTTATTGAAAAAATTATTAAAAAAAAAATTCATTGAAAAAATTATTAAAAAAAAATTCATTGAAAAAATTTCACATGTAGAAAGTTTTAAAAATTATACGTGCAATTTTGTAGAAATACTTTTCTTGTTCTAATTTAATTGATAAATAATTTTTCACAGGTGGGTCTGTATTTATCCACTGTACATAAACAGTAAAAAGTCTCGCGCAGAGGGACGTAAGCTGCCGAAGTCAAAATGTGTTGAGAATCCAACTCACCAGGAGATCAGGGACGTTCTTCTTGCAGCTGGATTGAAAATCGGTGTAGAAAACAAATTACATCCCAAAGAGCGGAGTAAAGAATTGCTCTATCGAGGACGTATACGTGTGCAATTGAAAAATGATGATGGCACGCCAGTTAACCCTGATTACCCTACCCGGGACTCGCTGATGAGTTACGTTGGGACAAGCATCCCCAATCTGAAAACACGCCAGGGTAAACAGAGCTCTAGTGAACCTCAGCAGTCTTCCTCGACGGCTAAAAAAGGCAAAGGCAAAGGCCGAAGATAAATTGTTAATTTTTTTTTTTTTTTAATATTTAATTATCAATAAGCGACTATATTTTTTATTGTAATTAATGTCAATACTAAATATTATGAATATAATTTACAAAATAAATATTACGGAATTTTAATTCTTGTAGAATATTACTTCCTGGTTACTTTTTCAACGATACCAACTTTAATCATAAAAACCTATTTCATCATATTGTTATGCCTCCATCTAGTTGCGAATTGTTTTATTGACTCGAGCGTTACCTATCGTCGTTTTTTCGCCCGGGAGTATTAAAATACTCGGTTCCAGTGCGGGAAAAGGAAATTTGAATTTAAATTAATTATACTGAACGACTTGTTATTTGGTTATTAAATCGTGTAAAATGTACTTATTTCATTTATTGACTAAACATTTAAATATAAGATTATGATTTGAATTACAGAGGGTAGATTATACAGTTCTGGGCTCTCAAGGAGAAGTGAGTTACAAAAATGTCGGCTCGAAACCTCCGACCTCACGTCTCCCCTCCATATGTCACACATATATACTCAAACTATTACAATTCGTACTTCGCTTGACGCTTACACTAATACATACAACTAAACTTATCTTGAAATACACTTATGCTTATTGCTTTTTACATGTATATCTACAATATAAGAAACTGAAAATATATATACATACATATATATATATATATATATATATATATATATATATATATATATATATATATATATATATATATATATATATATATATATTAGGTAGGGGTTGTCTTATTACACCAAGTTTCTTATACCTTAAGTTTCTATCTTATTAATTAACTTAGATTACTATCATCATATCTACTTTAAATATCGTTAATATCAACACTAATTATTATTATTGTTACTACAATTATTCGTATGTTTGTATTTTGTAATTACTATTATTGTTAACATTATAATACTATTATACTAACTTATTATTATTATTATTATTATTATTATTATTATTATTATTATTATTATTATTATTATTATTATTGTTAAGTTAATTTTGAATACTATCATTTACTTATCAACAGTGATATTATTATAATAACATAATTATTCATTAATTAATTTCTATTGTTGCGGCTGTGGTCCGACTTGTGCATGGTGTATCGCATTTGCCCTGCTCCTCACCCTTTTCTCTCAGGCTCTTGGAACAGTGACACGGGGAAACCACAGAGAAAATCCATGTCGATACATATATATATATGAAAATGAATCGATTATAAAAATATATTACTTATTATAGAAATACAATTTCCAATTTACGATGAATATTTAAAAGTTATTTTAATATTTCCTTAATTATTCATGTAACAACCGTGCCATTGTTATTTGAATTTTATAATTTTAAGTTTTCTTATTTTGTATTTATATTTTATTGCTTTTGGAAAATGTTGTTGTCGGATGTCTAAATGGTTAAGGGAACCCCTTGAAAGGTTCAAGATGTGTTTTATTTTTATGTGTTTCCACAAAGGTCTAATTGTTAGGCGACACGTGTGGGTCATATTCGAGTGTATATTTTTTCGTTTTGAAGAGGTTTACAAGGATTTATTTATTTATTGTTTACTCCAAAAGAGTGTTACCCAAAATTTATGAGCCATAAAGATTTCTTTTTGGACGTTGATTTAACCGGATGTTGTATTTGTTATTAACAATTATAGTTTTACATATTATCGGACAATTTAAATTCGCGCCTCCTGATTGCAGCGTCATCTTACGGATTCCGCTGATGACATTACAATATAAATACACTGGTCTCAAAATTTTTCTTATTCTCTTAATATTATAGATCAGTCAATTTTAAAATTTTTTAATTTTATAATTTATTAAAAAAAAAAATTCATGTGTTAATTTTAACAAACTATAAGTGTAATTTTTTTTTTTCATATTTTTCATAATCAATTTCTTTGTTTTTAAAAATTGTTTCTTCAATTTTGTTGTGAAAAAACTTAATTTCAACATTAAATCATGGAATAAAAAAAAAAAAAAATTAATCTCATTAAATATTTGTTAATGAAAAATTTAATTTTCTTAAATATAATTAAAAAATCATATATAATAATTTAATAATATTTATTTAAAAATTTTCAATAATACATTCAATATTTTATAAATAATATGAGGTGCATTCTAGAGCATGGTACAATATTTGATATGAAATAGGGTTTAATAAATGAATTAAATTAATTTTTCATTAATATTATATTAATTAATTTAATTCAATCAAAACTCTAACAATTAATACAAGCAAACAAAAATTTAAGCGCTGAAACTCATTTAAATTTTTACCGCCAAAATTTTTTAAATGTTAGTTCGCCTTTCGGCCGCCAGAGTCGTGAGTTTGAGTTCGTATAAATTTAACGGCTACTCATCGTATCGCCAGTTCGCGGTTTTTTTACTAAAAATGAGCTCTGATAATTAATAAATCAATAAATATGTTATAATTTATGAATATAAATAATAAATAATGACAAAGTAAAATGATATTACAATCTAGAGCCTCGTTTAATAATTCTACGGTTATACAACGGTCGTATAACCCTTCTTGACCTTTCGGTAGTGTCAGAGTTTTGCTCACCACCCACCTGACCCGGTACAGTTTCTTCAACTATCATTACAGGCATAGGATTATCATTTTCCTGAGTCGATGACACTACAGTTTCATCATTAGACGATCCAAGTGAAGTAAATGTCATTGGAGTGGTATTTTCTTGATTCCGGGTATTGTCAGTCGAAGAGGGATTTGCCGCCCCTACTATGTCATTGTACGGGGAATAATTACTGACAACCTGGGAGTTGCTTTGAAGTTGAAGTCGTTGTAACAGAGGCTGCATCATAAGATTCTGATTTGTCAGATATCTTTGCAGCTCCAATAAATCATTCATCGACATTGATTGCAAGTAAGTACTGTCGAGTTGATAATTATTGTTATTATTGTAATTATTATTGCTATTAGTACTCGCGTACAATGACTGCATATAGTTATTGTTATTAAATGGAATCATTGCATTTATATATCCGTTTGTCGAAAATGTATTGTAATTGTATCCATTGATTTTATTTCTGTAGGATTGATTTTCCATCATTGAGTTGTAGTAATTTTTGCCCATCATTTCTTCCATCTGTTGATAATTAAATCAATTTAATCAGTAATATATCATTCAATTAGGTTTCAATCAATCGCTTTGCTAAGTTTGATTTGAAAATTTTTATAATACTGAAGTGAGCGGTCAGCTGTCAATTTAAAAAATTTTTTTAACAAATTAATTACAAAAAAAAATGCTTCTAAAAATTTTCACTTGTAATCTTTATTAATTTTCACATGTTAAACTTTTTAATAATTTAATTTCTATAAAATTCAAAAAAAATTTTTAATATCTGTCAACTTCAGTGTTATAAATTTTTTATGTATTTTAGTAGAATAATTTTTTATATTAGTATTCCTTAAATTTAAGTGAACATTACACGGAATTAGAAGGTACACGAAAAAGTAAACTGTAATAAATAATAGTCAATTTGTAATAAGTAATGATCAACTGCTAAAAATTACCATTTCAAAAAGTAAAATCGAGATTTTAATAATCATTATGCAATATTTATCATTTAAATATTACAATTTATTCTTTACATAAAACAAATAAATAAATGTAGATTTTGAATACAATTTGGACTGATTCGAAACGATTTTGAGAAATTTAAAAAAAAACTACAAAAAAAAAAGTTTTTTCAAATGTGGTTTTTTTGGAATAACTTTTAAACAGCTTCATCGATTGATTTCAAAATCTAATCAACTCTTAACATCAAAAAACCACGTCGATCGTCGCCAGTCCGGTCAAAATCGGTTGATTCGTTCGTGAGTTATCGTTAACGGAAAAAAAAAATTTTTTTTTGGAATTACTTCGAAATTTCTAGTTTAATTAATTCAAACTTGAAGATTCTTTATGAGGCATCAAAAACTGCGTCGAATGCCACTAACCGCGTGAAAATCAGTTCATTCATTCAAAAGTTATTGCGCTCGGAGAGCTCAAATACGTAATGTGTAATTTAAAGCGCTTTACAAAATGATTATATTACATGATCCTAATTTTTTAATTAGATATTAAAAAAAAAATGTCTTTTCATTTATTACCATCGATAGATTGTCGAATTAAATAAAATATTTATATATTTTAAAATTAAAATTAGAGTGCTTACGTATTTAGCTCTCATCGCATCGTAAGGCGAAGTAGCTTGTTGCAGATTAGTTCCAAAAGAAGAATATTGAGGTGAATAAAGCTGATTATTGCCTTGGTACAGACGATTGTGGAACGAACTATAAGATGGTGGCGTTGAGCCGAGTAATGGCTGTCTGATATGGTAGTTCGGAATATAGTTGCGGTGCAAGGGCTTTGGATAATCGTAACGTGGTTCTAGGTACTCAGGAGGCCGAGGAGTTAGTTTGTACTTCTCACAAGGGTCTTCTATTGGCCGTTCCGTTACCAGATTACAGTCATCGTCTATCTCATCGCACTCCAGCTCATCTATTATTGTTGTTTCAACCGTCGGTTCTGTTGAAGTTGATGTTGTTGTTGTTGTTGGATCGCATTTAGGTTTTACAATCGGTATCCGTTTTGCAGGACCTCCACTCAGAAAGTATTGGGCTATGCGACACATGTCGTCTTGAAAAATTTATATGATTTGTTATTAGTAACTGATAATTTTATAAAATAGATGATAAATACTTTTTGTTAGTTAAAATAATTCTTACAAGAACCAATACGCCGAGAATTCTGATCTCTGCACCTAGATGGACGGTCGGGTAATCCTCGTTTACAGTTTATCACATCGAGATTCAATAGACGGGCTTTTCTTTTCATTCGATCGAAACATTCTCCTTCTTAAAATTTTTAATTGTTAATTTTTTTTTTTTTATTTAATTGAGATTAATTGAGATTTACCTTGGTCATAATCATTTTCGATGTAGCATTCACATGAATTGTCAACGTAAGATCCAGTTCCACCGCAATAATTACAGAGCTCCGTACATTTTCTTGAATTTATAGTATCTATTTGACTGTACTCACCGTAAACTGAAATAAATTTAATAGAAGATTCATTTTTATTTGAGAAAACATTTTATTTTTTCGTAGAAATTTTAGATATCTTCTTGTGATATATTTTTGAAACTCAAAAAGCAACCCGAACTTAAAAGAACATTCAAAATTAAATGACTTGAATAAATTCTATAAATGATAAAATATTTTCAACATGATCACTTAATAAGTATTTATTAAATTTAAAACAATAACCTGTGTAAAATAAAAGAAACAACGCCACAAATGAAAACTCCATGATTAATTAATTAAAATAAAATAAATCCCGTAAATGTATTCTAGACAAAAAGTACAAGTAAGACTGATTTATCAACGACTGACCTGTTGATTTATAGCTGCGGTTTGAGCTCGCTGATGTTGCAGTTTATAATAATTATATATATATATATATATATATATATATATATATATATATATATTTTTGCAATTAATAAAATAAAACAATTGTCTTCTACTTAACGTAATTTTCAATTCGCGATAGTGTAGGAAGTATTGGTAAGCATAAATAAATTGAGTAATTATCAGATCCGGTTAATTAATTGTTCAGCAAATTCTGTCTGTCTATTGTCGGTAATTCGGGAAAAAAAATTGTTGTGAATAAATTATTGTTTATAATTTATTGTTAATATAAAATAACGTTTTGTGTAACAATATTATTTGCTGAGCAAAATTTTAGTTTGGATTTGAATATTTAATTTAGTTAAAATTAAACGGAAATAAAATTGGTAAAGTTTCTATTTAATTGTGCACAACTAGGTCACGTCTTTTATTTTATTACCATTAAAAATTCAAAATAATTTTTTTTTTTTTTTTTTTTATTAAGCTTCTATTCACTTTATTATTTCATATTCAGTAAAAATATTCATCGACGGAACTTTCTGAATTTGATGCGTGCCTGATAAATGCGAGCGGGCAGCGAACGTTGTTGTTATCAATATACTATGTTTTTTTTGTTCCGTTTATTTATTTTGTCATTTAACTCACGTAGAATAACATCGCTCGCTATTACCCTGTAATTACGTGACCCCAATACCCAAATCACCTGGAATAATTTACAATATACACGTTTAATTTTATACCTTTGTAAACACAAACAATTAAATTACTAATTTAAAGTTATTTGACAATTCCAATTAAAAAGTTTTAATAACTAATTTTACGATTTAATTCTCTTTTTTTCACTCGTTGGATTATTATTCTGTTCACTGGAAAATATCATTTCAATTTGTATTATTACGGAGTATTGAATTTTAGTTTAAAATATTAATAATTTCACAAAGCTTCAATGTAATCGAATCAATAATTCGAAATATCTCTTCAGTTCTAATTGAAAATTGTCAATTACTAAATTGGATGCATACAATTTTATATAAATTAAATATTAAATTATATAATTAGTCAAGAATTAACAATTTTAATTATTAATTTGATAAAATGTTTAAATCTAAGTTTTATATAGATTTTTTTTTTCATAAACTTAGGTAAATTATCCACATAATAATTTTTTTTTCTTCATTTTATTCTTTATAATAAATTGATAAATTAAAATTAGAAATTTTTTTTTTAATTTTCATGTCGAATTTTTTTACTAAATTTTTTTTCATGATGATTTTATGTGTAAAAATCAAAAAAATTTTCATACCCTAGTTAAATTAATTATTTTAATAATTTTAATCAATTAAATTTTCTAAAAAAATTTATCAGGTTTGTCCAACGTTTAAAAAATTGAAAATTAAAAAAATGATTTTTGTCAAAGATTTTCTTCAAAATCAATAAAAAAAAGGGTAAATTTAAAAATTAATACGTATGCGTAGAAAATTAATAAATCTGAAATTAGAATCGGCGAATGAGTAACAATGAACAATTATTAAACAGTGATAAAAGAATAAAAACGTAAAAATATAATTATCTTGAAACTGTCGAGTTCTGCGCTCCTGATACTCGAGTCTCGTAAAAAGTCTCGAGCCTACCTCAACGGGATCAAGCGCATCCCGTGTGTATAACGTACGAGTTTAGTAACAAATAATCGATAATCGAGAAATGAGACTCGAGAGATTATCGACTATCGATATGTGCGATGCATCTGATATCTGTGACGGATGTTGTAGATAAGTTGAAGATATAAAGTTAGTTTCTTCCAGCAAATTGCAGCATCTCGCAACATCTCAACAAAAGTAAATTATGTACAAACCATTAACTGCGTCAGAGATTTGTAGATTCAATAATAATTAAATATTATATATTATGTAAATATATATAAGGGAGGTAGTATAAGAAACATAACATAAATATAAGCATACTAGCACAAGAAGCGATGTGATACTATTTACTAAATACTGAATCGCTAAGGGAATAGTTAATCAACTGTACTGGCTGTATATGTACTCGATCTAATCATTACAGTACAAATTATAACAACTTGACTAAACTCATATTAGTATGCTGTACCTATATAAATATATACGTAACGTCTTAGTTTGTACATCATATATATATATATATATATATATATATATATATATATATATATATATATATATATATATATATATATATATATTATGTCGGAACTTATGTTATAATGTACATGTAGAAGATCAATGGCTAATAGGTTGCCTGTAAGTTGAGTCGCTTTTTGGTACATTTATATATGGCTTACATTTTGTATGACTTCGGTATTATATATCGCATGCTGTAAGTTAAGTTAGTATCACATCAAGTGCACCAAAATCTTACGAATAAAAATTTATTTGTATTGTAATTGTAATTAATGATTAATCATCAATGAATGAAACTAAAATTAACAGAAATAAAAAATTTTATATAATTTTTCAAACGAATAAATTATTATTAATTTATCCACAATCTGGAAGTTTGAAAAATTATAATGATAAATTTAGAAATTAATTTTTTTTTTACTTATTTAAGGTTGAAAAAAAAGTCTGTTGATTCACAAATATTATAATCAATTATTAATTATTGAAATTTCATTTTGATAAATTACTCGATAAAAGTTGAATTAAAATTTTTGACGCTTTTGATGATACATTGTCGTTATACACTAGCAAACTCAAGAAGAAAAAGATTCGACTTTAGAAATTTTTGATTACTCTTTGATCTCATGGTTTGATAACTTTCCTTTTTTAATTCCTGAGATTGCAGAGTAATATATGTCATGGTAAAGCTTGCGCTTACGATATTTTTCCGAAGTTATCAGCTATCAAAAGAATACTTTCGGCTTTGATAATCAATATCTCGTGAACCAATCAACGCAGAGACATTTAAAGAACTTTTTTTTTTATTACACAGCCCCTTTGAGATACTAGTATTGTTCTTTTGATAAAAAAATCTTTCGGTAGTTCGAAAATTTGAAAGGAATTTTGTTTCTGTGTTGTTAATAATAAGTTGGGGTATTTTTTATGATTAATAAAAATTATTATTAAGAAAATTCTTCATGGATAAATTAAAAAAAATATGAATGCAATTTTGTTTAATGATTTCTTAGTTGTAATTTATTTTTTAAAAAAACCTAAAATATGATCAGGTGTCTGTTGATTTTATTATAAAAGAATTGGCCTTGTTAATATTGATCATTTCTTTTTAGAAAATGACGATCAAGAACAAGGAGAGGCTGCTGAAGGACCAAAATTAGGGACAAAATATCCAAACAATCAGAGATCAAGATTCAGCGATGGTAAGTCATAAATAATTCAATATTTTTTCCAGTCTAGATTACTTTTCATTGCAAAAAAAAAAAAAAAAAAATTAGAGGCATAAATATTATTGAGGATTTCAGATTTATCGAGTGTTTTATTTTAATAAATATAATATATTTATAGTCATATTGATATACATATATACATATATACATATGCATATGTGATGAGACAAGTAGAGCGGAAATCCGTCGTACTAACACATTTATGCACACACGAACACTTGAATCTCTGTCTCTGTTTGTCAGCGACTGGAACCACACATATTTATCTCTTTCGACTTCTCACACCAACACATGGGTGTCAATTGAATAGTACGTAATCGCTTGTCACGAGTAATCAGTTTATTGATTTCGATTTGACAGAATCTCAATGAAGTGGATATTCATGTTTAAAACAGAGTATTGAAGCATTTTAAATTCACAACACGTGTTTTAAATCAAATTTCAACCATTGATTCCAACATACAACACCGGCACACCTAGTGATCAAATATTTTTGTCTAGTTGTGATTTTTTACCAGCGGGACATTATAAATCCATCCTCTTTAGTTTTATTTATTTTTAGAAATCAATATTCATAATTTCGACTTAACAGGTGACTCGCGCTCGCATCGATCAATTATTAATCAACATGCCCATAAATAACTGGGAAATTCGATAAATGATGGATGATAAATGATAAATGATAATGGATCGTCTAAAAGGGAATCGAAATCAAACCAGCAGCGATAGGAATCTTGTTTGGTTATTGTTCATATGTGTAATGCTCCGTTGAATGCAGTTTGACCTTCATTATGGTTTAGTTGGGAGTATTCATCCCTCTATGTGCATACTCACACAGCACACACCCCCGCGGCATTGTGCTACGCATATTGAAGGATTTGAACACGTACGAAGGATGTCATGCAATGATGGGACACGCGGTTACACGGGTATCATTAACCGGAGATCGGATTTCCCTGTCGAATAGGCAATCAGCCACGTCAAATCCCGTTAATATCATTTTCATCCATACATATAGTTATTGTTATTTTATTATCTAACGTTACCTTATCTTAATTATAAATTAATCTTTCTGATCGCCTATTCATTATTTTAATTAACATCTACTTAATTTCACACTTCGCTTACAAAACATTATATTCCAAAGCTTGGTCGGTCTCCATTGTTGATAATTTATTTTTTATAATAATTTTTGCAAATTTTCAATCAAGTATTAGGAAATTTTCCTAAGTTTAACTAAAATTTACTCGATTCATTCATTTTTCTTCTTGATTCAAGACCATGAAACTCTTTAAAATGATTATCTTAGTTCAAGAATTTTTCTCTTGAATAAAATGAATTTCTTTTTCAATATAGAATTTCTTCAAAGACGCCATATCGTTCCTTAGAGAAAAAATTGATCTTTTTTTTAGTTTTCGTCAATTTATCTAAAATAATTATTTCTCTTAGCTCGATCTGCTTAATTATTCATTAAAATTAAATATTTTTTCCGCATCGCTTTTATCTGACGCATAAGCAGTTCTCTTACTTTAAAAGAAGACTAAATTCTTTTTTCCTGTAATTATTCTTCAAACACAATTGAGCTTAGCAATAAATTCTAGAAACAAATAACTTTTTTTACGATATATTTTACAAATTTATCGACTTCATATCGTGAAAATCTAGCTGGAACTAAAACATTGCACATACATTTTACAGAATACCAATAGATTAATTAAAAGATAGGTTATTAGTTTATTAGTAATTACGTTATTACGTTATTACGAATGATCAGTGAGAAATTGATTCTACTGTCGATAAAGTAGAGCCTTCATAAAAGATTGCTTAAATTAACCTCTTTAGGGAAGATTGTGCACGACAATAAAGTTAAAAAAATGATGAAGCTATTATGTGCCGTATAATGTCACGTTATATATATAATTAAATGAGTTTAACAATAATGAGAGTAATAAATAATGAAATAAAGGCGTAAAGCCCTCGGTAAATAAATTATAATAATTTGCACTAAGCTTTAATTTTATCTCTACTCTCTTGACAACCTAGAACTTTTCTTTCGCTGATGACGACGGGGATGTCAGTGTGGTGGTGGTAGGTAGCTTTATGGTTTTATTCGAGCGACAAATTAAACTAAAAATAATCCTTTGGCTCTGGTAGAGACGAGTATTCATGCGTGCAAAGGTGCTTCTCGCTTCATGGGGACCCTGTTAGATACATGTATGTCGTATAAGCTTCTGTACATATATACATATATGCATGAATCTGTGAGTGTCTGAATTGAAGGGTATGCAGGTATGCGGGGTGTTGGGTGTTTGTAAGTGGATGAGTATGTCGGATGATGTGTGTTCAGTAAAAGTAGATGTAGAGTGTGTACATGCTGATATGAGTTGAAGCAAGGCGCGAGAAACAAGCGGAGAAGAGTAGAGGGAATTTGTGCACTACTGGGTGCTTGTACATAGATTCAACCGCGCTTTGAAGTGTCAAAGTCGCTGTTACGTGCTAAATATCTGTGTATGTATAAGTTAACATGCCCTGACCTCCAATATCTATATTTATAAGCTAGCTGCACACCCACATTGTTTTAAAGTCTTTCAATCGAGAATTTCGGTTTAGTACTTGCTGCCTTTTTTTTTTTTAGTTTTGCTGCTCAAGTATTTTTTATTGTTATAATTGTTTTTGTATTCGAGGTTTCATTGAATATTGCATTCGGTTAGGCATGCCTTAAAAACATTCCTTCATTTATTCGTACAGATATAGAAGATTGAAGATAGACTTTAATAGATTTTTCAAGTAAACATTTAAAAAACAAAACGTCTCCTCAATTATTAGTGTAGATAGTTAGATTTGATTATTATTACTGTGAATTCCTGTGGTACGAATAGTTATGTCTATAGCTCTCTCAGTTATTCAATGTGGGAAATATTACTATAGCTTATGTACATCCAACTAATAATCAATACAGTATTTGCAGTTGTTCTCCACTAATTAATAAAGTTATTAATATTTAAGTCATTTTAATAACTCTTGAAAACTTTAACGCAATTTTATACCTCTGATAGCAAAAGAGCGACAAAAAAATTCACAAAATGAAATGAGATTTATCCAAAAAAATTTTTCAAAGCTTCTATAATTATTACAATTATTCTCTCATTGAAATTAACTCGACAGACTTAGATTCTAGTGACAATGTAGATACCATTTTTTCGTAAATTTTAATAAAAATTTTTTAAAGATCGTAATATTTATACAAAACTAGAAATTTGAATAGCGCGCGCCTTAATTTTGACCAATAAGGAATCAGGTCCCATTTTTTTGCAAGTTTCGACTATTGACTAACTTCACACTCTCATGTATTTTTATTGTAGGGATATAAAATTTCAGTGATAAAAGAAAAGGAAAATATTAATTTAGTTTGACAAAGCTCAGCAATTACCAGTTAAAATGCCTTAATAATATTTCAAACAAACCCAAAATTTCCAATCATCCTAAACTGGATTTGCAAATAAATTCCTCTGGCAGCAGTATCCGATTAGAGCTATTCAAACAAACCTCATGCAATTAACCTCAAATTAATTGAAACTCCATCATTATATTAGCTATAATAACTCCAAGTGCATTATCAAAGTTAAAAATAATGAAATTAGAATGATTATTAAATAGGATAACTCTTTAAAACATCTAATTTCATTCGGTTTCCCGATAGATATATGTATATTATATATATATTTATCGTTATCATTATCTCTTCGTCTCGTTCCTACCACCACTTAGTAGTTATAACCATAATATAAAGCCCCTGTTGGCTGTCGGGTGAGCATTCTTCTGGGTGACCGGTCAAAAGCTACTATACACTACACTAGTTCATTGGAGCAAACGTACATTTATTACAACAACACCATTTAGCAACACTGTACGATCATAGTAATAATAGTGGTGGTGTTAGCGCTAGTACTGCCGTTTAAGTTGTCTTTGTTGTTGATCTACTTTGTGGTTTATTTACAAAGACATGAGCACACCCAATCAAATAATAACCGATTATCCACAATTTGGCGCAGGTCGAATTCCCTGATTCTCTTGTCTAGTTGTGCTTTTCTACACAAGAGATCAACCGGAAACGGATTCTCTTCTGCTTCTGTCAGTTTCAAACGCTACAATTCGATTTATGTATCACAAGCGACAACCTCAATCCTATTTTTATTATCAAAGGTCACTCGATTTCCGATTATACCGTTCAAAACCAACTAAATAACCAATTAGCTTCCATCGTTGTCCGCTTTCTTTATGTCGGCTATTGTGTCTTTTCCAACATCCATCTTGAACCGATACATCAATTGAATTGTATCAAAAGAAAGATATCTAAAGGATTAACCACAATTTTTTAGTTATACTCTACTCGACATTTGTTAAAAATAAATTTTTTTGAATTTCGCGCCTTTTTTCTCGAGAACATTTTGATTACCTGTCGCCGCCATCTTGTTGATTAACAAAATCCGCAATTAAATGGTTGTAAATTGCTCATTTGACACTGTACATTCGTAATACACAAGATAAAATCGATTATAATAATCAAAAATTGAAATAAAAGCTTTATTACATCAAAGGCTTAACTTTTGATGCGTCAGAAGTCTTGAAAATGAGATAGCATCCATTAAATGGAGGGTATAGTGTTGTCAATGCTTTACAATATTGACTGGTCATGGTATTATTGAGTTAAATATACATGAGCATGGTTAATGAAAGTGCAAAGACGAAGAACGAGAAAAAAAAAAGAATTGAAGGGTATTGGTATATTGAAGATGAGTACATGCCGTTGCATACGTTTTATCGATAATCGATTTTCATTGAAGCGTGCGCAAGTGACGCCTGCACGACGTGACAATGTTTATGGACCTCGATTAATTGAAATTCTGCGGGGTAATAGCCTCTCCCTTTTCCACCCTCTTGCATCCTTTTTCTCCTCCATCTCCATCTCCGTCTTCTCTTTCTCCTAGTGGAAACCAATTCTCTCCATTCGGGTATTATTTTCAAACGATTTTCATTTTTATTTCCATTGATGTACTACCTGCATTTTTAATTTTTTTGGCGATTTATTTTTCATCGCTATTGATCATCGTGCGAGTGAATAAAAAATAATGTCCCGATTAAAGTGAACATGAATTTTCTGTTTATTTATTTCAATGTTTTATCGGAAATTCCAACGAGTTATTCCCTTTAGTAAATTTCACACAATTATAAAATTTTTTTCTCGCTAGATTTTTTCAATTAGCGATGCTTTAACACAAATTAGAGAAAAATTGCAGCAGATATATGCTATCGGTCTCGAGATAAAATCTGGGATTTAACTCTTGTCACGCGCGAACCTCAAATATTTTTAGAGACAGCGGTATATATAAAAAAAGAAGAGCTTGTTGAAGGAAAAGTAGAAAAAATAAAACTCATTATCATTTTTTTGTGAATGGAGAAATCAGAGCTGAGTTCAGTCAAAGAATTCGTTTGAATACAATCAGTTTGCTATTTTGTTTTTTTAATTCAAAATAAAAGCTAGAAAGTAAAGATAGGTGAGGTGCATCGACTTGACAACAATGACGGTTAAATGTTTATAGTTTTTTTATTTACTCTCATCATACCCATTGTTTTTTTGCGCTACTCCATTTTTAGGTTTATGTATTTATAGATCGGTGAATAGAAGGAAATACGAAATAATAGACCGAGTATTCCGTCAGTTATTTTTGATGCTGAACTCTGTGGTTTAATAGGAAGAGAGAAACAGTGATAGTGCTTTTCTTTTCTTCAATAAAATACTTATCGAATTTATAAATTAAATTCTGAAAACACACTAAAAAAAAAAAAATTGATTGTACGGTTGACAGAAATGTAATCTTTCTAAAGCTTGTAAAACCAAAAATGCAAAGTAGCACTAAATAATATGCTAAAAAATTGACTTTGTAAGCTGTCCGTGGAACTTATTACTGTCTTAAGGATTGTAACGATCGAAAAATAGTATTTTTCAATGTTGAATTAAATTGCATATTAAAAAAATAATATAGTTTAGATTCAAAATATAAAATTTTCAGTCAAATTTTTTAGATTTTTTTTGTCAAAATTTTTCATAAGTCAAAAGAGTACAACGAACAAAGAGTCTTACTATTCCAAAAGTCACGCCATATGGCCATTTAGCGGTATCTTGAAGAACTAAAAACTTTGAAGAAGTAGAATTTTCGATTCAAGGAAGAAAATTTTAAGACGTGAAATTCCTAACTTGAGACATAAGGTTCTCTTTAAAATACTTTTGTTTTTGGATCAGTAATTTTTCTTTTACTATATAAAACAAAAACTAAGTACTAAAGATATACTTAAACTATAGCGGACACATAAATACCTACATCGAATACATTGTGTCACATTTACGTTTTATTTAGTCAAGGGTATGAGAGTGCTTACCGTAGTTGATAGATTTAGTTATACCAATTTTTGTTTTTTTTAGTCTTTCTATGGTTCATGGTTGCGCCCCACCGCTCTTTAAACTATGGCGGGCTGCCAACCAGACACAATCTATCCTATAAATACAGTTTTGCACTATTCTTCCTTCGTATTTTACTGATGGTTAAAAATTTTAACTTGAAATCCCCGGCATGACACACACATAACGATATATGTCGACTTTTTCAAAACTTTTGTTTTACTCCAACGCTGAATTTCTTCTCTTGACTCCAACTCCAGTATTTGAATGTTAACTGTGCATAAAAATTTTCCAATTATGGTTCCGTCATTTTGTCCTGAGGGAGGAAAATTTTTTAGTCCATTGTTTCCTGTTTATTTATAAACTCTCAACCTTTAGTTACAATTTGCAGTGAAGAAACTCAGTGAGGAAGTGAAAGGAAAAAGCAAACCGATGGCAAAGAGAGTAGAGGAAGGAACGAGGAAAAAGGAAGAAGTCTTTCGTATCGAGAGGTTTTGACGGTTCAATAGAAGGGAAGTCTTTTACTTCCCTTTATGGGAGCGGAAAATAAAAATCAAGAGCTTCTGTCGATTAGTCTGCTTGAGATAGATTGACTTTCGAAATTAATAAGGAGATAAAGTGCGGGCTAGGAGTGAAGAGAATGAGGAAATTTAACGGGTGGATTCCCCGAGAACGCTCGTATGTCTTCGGATATTACTTGGGACAGTAATTTGAGCAAGAAACTAAACCGAGCAGAGGGAAAAGAATAAAGGAGTTAAATAAAAGAGAAAAATGGGAAATAGTTCGAACGTTAGATGTAAGACGCTGGATGTTCGATGTTCAATGTAAGGCTTTTTTATGAACGATAAACCGCACTGGTGAAATCGTTCGATATGACACGAGAATAGACGCTTAAGCATTTTAAAGGATTTTCTTTGATAATATATTGAGATCGAGGTATTATATCCATGGTGGAAAAGGATAGAGGTTGTAGAACATTCGAGTGACCGCTATTTGTTATATTGATCTGTCTCTGGTGAAAACTGGATAAAAAGTTAAGAGTTGAGGCGATTTTTCGAGTGAAAAAATTTGTCGATTTGGTTTGATATGGTCAGTTTTTACATTAGGTCCAATATAGCTTAATCTGGTCTGATATGGATTGCTCTGTTCATACATATGTGGTTACATTAGGTATCAAAGGAGGAAGGAGCTAATTCGGGTACTTTTAAAATTTCGTAAAAAATATTTTATCTCTTAAATGCTTCAAAAGTGGCCACATAAGATCATATATTGACATATCACACCAGATATGGGCATATCAAATTTTTGAATATGGACAAAAATTTTCTATCGAAATTAATAAAAATTTTTGAAACGATTTAAAATTTTGGTTTGTTAATAGTTAAATCACTGTTTATTCGATATACAATAGTAAGAACATGTATACATATAGTAATAGTTTCTGACTACAACCCAGTTTCGGACACACTAATTCTCTTCCCTGACTCAGTAATTGTTTGTAACCATCCAACCCTTAGCTGTTGTTAAACAGTAAATGCATAGATACATAGATAGACATAGTTTTATTGGTGTTGATGTTTCTATCAGATTTATCCCTGCAGCTGGTTAAAAGCCCCTACGTGTATCTCTAATGGGACAGTCTTTACGGATACTGAGATCCACTTACGTCTCCGGAGTTGAGAGTTTAGACTGGAAACTAGGAACTGGAACCTGGAATACTGCTCTGAAATCACTGTTTGGGCGGTCATGCTAGTGCTAGGACTTATTCTGTGTCTAGACGGTAAAAGACTTACGTACTTGCGTCCTAATCCTTGGTAATTAAATTTTCATATGTTTTTTATGTCGAAACTTTGTTTTGGAGTTATAAATTACATCAGTTAATTAAATTCTGGATTTTTTGTTTCTTTTTTCAGCAGAAACATGTATTTCTTTAAATATCAGCTTGATATAAGAAAAATATTTTGGAAATGCCCAAAGTCTTGTTAATTTTTATTGTTTCAAATATACTAAGAAAAAAAAAAATTACGTTAAAAAACAATTTATTTTTTGACAATTATATAGCTGTTATTATTGTTTGAAATAGTATTTATTTTCCATTAATTATTATTTATAATAGTTCATATTTTTCCGTGTGGACATATCAGGCCGTATCAGAAAATTTTTTCACCGACAAATCCATTAGGAATGCTTTCAGCGATGACATTAAATGAATACATGTCATAAAGGACCAAACATAGATATACATATAAATCCAGCACTCTTGTAATTAATATTTTGTTTGTGAAAACGAGTGATTTAACTAAAAAGGATAATACGGCATATATGGATCATCTGCTGGCACTAAAAGGTCCAGAAGGGACTTTAAGATTTATATCCTCATAAAACGGAACCGTACATAGATTTAAACGGCGATGCGATGAAAATCTTTATAGTTCTGCATGAGCTCTTTTCCGTCGTACCTCCTATCATTTAACTTCTATACCATCCCAGTTTAAAATACAGTACCATGAATACCCATTACCTATTTCTCCATCATCTGGGTATTTACATGTGTTACTTTTACTACCAAGCCCATGTTGCGTAAAAATTTAACGTCCTTTTCATTTCGCTTCATCCGGGATACCAAATGGAATATTGAATTTGAGCATTAACTAGCGCTTACATTAATCACTGTGAGATTATCCAATTCTAGTAACGTAATCTTGGAATAATGGTTTTTTTACTGGAGGAAAATTGAGATGATCCTCCTGAGTATAATTTTATATTGGAAAATTTTTATCAATAATTTGAGTTGTTTGTTTTTCAACGAGAACTCGATCGAGTTAACTAGTTATGGGATAGGTGGGAGAAACAAAAGTAAAATTGTTAAAATAAAAAGCGAGTAACCAGGAGAAAACTACTTTTTACTTTTCAACTTTTTAACTTGGGTTCTTATTAAGAAGGAAGAGGATTCCATCGAGGATGTATCCTCGATCCAACAAATTGATGCTTGTTAAATCGTTATACGACCATACGATTGGCCCCTTGGAGGGTTTTTTTTCTTCAACGGACGTGATAGAGTTAATGTTCTGATAACAAAATTTGTTGCTTCCAAAATAAAAAGAATAATAAAACCATTGTTCATCAAAATACACTGGAGCTGGTTTGAATAGTATAATCATTACCTTACTCTCATAAACTTTAATATATGTAATATACTGAGAGTATTTAAAGTGATATATGCCCTTGTAAGCTTTCGTAAGCAATCACTGTTATTGAGAGATATATAAGTCACTTTTGTTCGGCAACCTCTATGTCTATATCTGAAAGTATACACAATAATGATAATGTAAATCTTGTCTGATGTTATATAACATAGTTATGTACATCATGTGTACAATGTAGACGCGCTGGAACAGTTTCTTCGCATTTGCGCTAAAACCAGCTACGTAATAACTATCCGTGAAGTGAAGCAAGGAAACACCTGAGGCGTTTATCTAAGGCATTAACTACAGCATAGGGAACTTTAACTTATTAACTGTGTCATCAGTTAATTTTTTATTAGTATTATCTACTTCTTCTTCTTCTTCTTCTTCTTCTTCTTCATTTTTCTTCTTTTTTCTGCTTTTTTCTTCTTTTAACTTCTTGCTTAGAAATTCGATAATAATATCCGGTAAAAATTGATTGAATTTTTCGATTCAGACAAGATGAATAATCAGAATGAATATTTATATACACTGATGATAAATTAGTTGATTGTTAATTCAAATAGAATATCTCAAAGCCAGAATAAAATTTTGAAGAAACTATTTTTCTCTAATAAAACTGTTAATTTTTCACTATAGCCTTCTGGAAGTTCGGAGCTCAAAGTTCGAAGCCAGAAGAGAATAACGTGATTGATAGGGATGTAGACACTGAATGGCAGGTATCGGTTCGTTAGCTGTAGCCGTGAGGTTAGTAGATGAGGTGAGGAATTTTGGTATGTCTGTAGTTGTCGTTGTCATTGTAGACTTAGACGTTGCTAATTGACGTCACCTCTGGGTTGATAGGACGACGCCGTTTTGGAGGAAGGAGGAACTGAGGCTGGTTTGGCTAAGAGGGATGAACAGACAACAGTGATCTTGTCCTTGCCCCTAGGGGCCTCCTCGTTAAACCGTCTGATCCATTATCCTATTGACTGTTCTCAAGACTCTTTTGTCTCAATCTTCTATCCTCCGTCTATGACTATAGCCATTCATCCTCTAGCTCTACTTCTACCCCTGCTCTGACATAACTTCTCTTCCTACATTTACGTCTTTCTCGGTCCCACTTCCTTTGTGGGCTAACAATCTCTCATTACCGTCCTTTCAGGGGCAAAGGAGACCGGATTCCTTGAGCCAACGAGCCGTCTCGATTGAGCTTTGATATCCTCACCCCCGCTGCTCCTTTTCCAGCGCAAGACTTATTCTTATTCTATTCGATTTGACATCATGTTAATTATTATTTTATTCCTTCTTTTTACCAGCATTCTGGTTACGCTTTGGTTCAATCGGCTGCTTCGAGAATTTACGTGTTTTGTTACGGAAGACTTACAATCTAAATTGTTTCCCTTCGGATCCAGTTAATCTTGGTACTTTGTGTTCAGGATTATCGTTGGAATTTTATGGGAGATTGTAAAATAATGTAAACAGACACTGGATACTAAAATTGAGTTAAATTGGAACTTTGTCGCTTAGATTATAAAGAAAAGGAAGTTTTTACTTTTAAAATCGATGCGTACAAAATTGAAAAATTATAAAATGAAAACCAATTAAATAAAACTATAGGAAAAATTTCTTCGAACAAGTATCGTGATTTCGAACAGTTTCGTTACTTTAAAAAAATTTTTTGATTTGGCCTGATATAAAAATTGGTCATATCGAAAAAATTTTTCCTCTGAGTAGGATGATTATTGCTATTTTCTTTTCTTTTTTCCATAAACTAAAAAGCGACAGCGAAAACTCTACGTAAATATGTTTTCTAATTGCCAGCAAAATTTCCCGGTGAAAAGGAGAATTATAACAAACTACACGTCCATCGGAACACGTATCTTAAAGCTGAGTTGTCTTGATCGCAATTGCTGAGATTAAGCTCATTGGCTGCAATTATTTGGCACGGGTATCCGAATAATGTCACACTTTTGTTCTTAGTCTTCACCTTTGTCGTCCCCTCTGTACTCTGAGCTTGTACTCGCTTCAGCGATATAACTTTAGACTATTGTCAACCGAACTTTCACGTTTAAAAGAAGGAGAACGAGACGATGCCCGATGTCTGGATAGAGAAAAAAGACCTCCAAGAGTAAAAAGATTAAGTGTAGAAAGGTATTAAGTGGAGAATAGAAATTTTAGGGTAGGAGCCGCTCGCTAAGAGTTATCTGAGTTTTAGAGTCTCATGAAAATTGTTCGAGAGCGAACAAGAGTGTATTTATCATCCTTCCGTCTGTTCTGTTATTTTTTTCTCCTTTTAATTTTGCAGTTAAACAAATAAATAAATTATAAAAAAGAATTATTCTTTTGAATGACTTCGACCTTTGGCAGGGTTTCAGGTTTCTTAAATAAAAAATAAAATTTGTGAGTGCTGTGGAAATAATTTCTTATCGTAAATACTGTAAATTATAAACTTTTTTTTTTTTTTAAGTAAAAGTGAGGGACAAAAGTATAATTTTAAAAAAGTTTTTAGTAATAAAGAAAGAGAGTTGTTTGAAGAAAAGCAACGGAGGCTATACTGAGAGTTAAACTTTTTAGTTTTCAGCTCGTCGTCAAGTGTCATCAAGCTGGAGCTGGCAAAGAGAAATTTCGGCCTAAGGGGGTGAGTCTTTCATTATTTTTTACTGTTTTTATATATACTATACCTGCATGGATGCATGTAATATAATATAACGAGACGGTGAATTATTTACGGCGAAAACACAGTGTTTTGTTGAACAAAATAAATGGGGTGGATCTGGTTGGAAAAAGTTTCACGGAATTCGCAATGGATAATGTAAATAAATGTGTAAAATGTTTGGGTAAATTGGAGAATGATACGAAAAATAACACCCAGCTAAAGGATGCTTGTATCAATTTTCCGTACACGTTTCGATGATGTATAGATCTGGGATGAGAGGGACAAGGGGGAAGGAAGAAGGGCTGGTTGTTATTCGGGTTCAACTGTCATCAATATTTTTCGGTTTGTTTGTAATTATTAGTCGAGGAAAATTGATTTTGTTTTTAATGGAAAGAATTTAATTACTTTGTAATCGGCAGTTCGAGGAAATTTGATTTTTATTGCCTGGGAAATAGATGTGTGATTTCTGCGATTAAATTGATATTTATTTTGAGTTTACTGCTATCTACCATTTTAGGTAGAGATTTATTGCTTTTATTTTGCTATGAATTCAGTTAAATCGTCAAGTTGCCTGATTTCGAAATTAAAAATTTGATAATTAGTTTTCTTTCTAAATTCTTGAATTCAAAATTTTGGGAAAATTAATTTTCAAAATTAAAAGTGGTATTATGGTCATATTCAATTTTCAAACATAAAAAATAACTATTGAAAATTAAAAAAAAACTTTTGACTTTCATCAGCTAATCTTCTTAAAATAAATGAAATTTTAATTCCTACCATCTACCCTTTTTCAAAAATAATAATTTTCGTGAACAACATTCGGAGATAAATAATAAAAAAATCACCTGACTTGTTTGTAAAAGTAAACTAAAAGCTGCAAAACTAGTGCATCCGTTTTTATAAATATATTAAGACGGTAACAAGATAATAATAATAAACGTGAGCAAAGGTTAAATAACAAATTGGGGAGCTCGCGCAGTGAATCAAATGCAGTGTGTTAAAATAGAGTGAATATTGATTAACTGACAAGATATAAAGCTCGAAGTAGTCTGGCCGTGTCGACCTTTGTAAAATTTTCGAAACTTTAACAAAATTATTAACACACCGTCAATCTTTTCCGTCTCTGTTGGTTTTGTTCGGAGGTTCCGAGTGCAGTGGATAGGATATTCAGCTATTTTCGATCGAGGTCATCAACATTAATAACTGACTCGATCATTTAATTATTAACAGATGCACTCGGCCTAAACAGAAGCAAAACAAAGAGAAAAGACAACTCTACTCTTGTTCCTTTGTATATTTGTTGTATTATCATTGTTCCCCTTTAATCCCGATTAACGAAAATGTAACAATCAAGCGTTTCTCTCCCTCCCCTGCTAATGGATTTCTAATTTAATCTCGGCTCCGATCCTCGAAAAAAGTTTGCATTATTTGTTAATTAAATTTTTAATTTAAATATTGCCGAGGTCTTTTTGAGTCTCGAGCTCCAAGTCTCGAGTGCAGGTTCTATGCCAGGACTTTTCATCTAAAGATATCCACCAAGTGGAAGAAGAAGCGTAAAGCAATTCGTTCGGACCGCAAGTGCTCGACCCTCAGTTTCTATTCCATTTACTTTTTTTTTTTTTTTTTTTTTTTTATGATTATTCTTTTCTTACTCTCTCCCTCACTTTTTATAAATTTTATTTTCCGAGCTAAAAGGAAGCCCCTCTTTCTCTTTCTCGGTCGCCGTTTATGGAGTAGTCCAAAAGAATCCGCGAGTGAGGCTGTATTCGGTTGTCTCGAGATAGGAAATTCTTCTCATCCTCTCTGAAGCTCTACATACAACCCTATCTCTATTCGTATTCACTTGTTCCATTTTTTTTATTTATTTCTATCTCTTTTTCAACGCTCCAATGCTCGGTCACCACTCTAAATAAATAGGTCGTGTTTCAAACTAAAAATGCCATTTACTATTTTTAAGTTTCACAATTCACAATACCCATTTTTTTCCTGTTTTGTTATTTTGTTAGTTGAGTCAATGATTTTTATCAATTTTTAGCTTTTTGTCCAAAAAAAGATACTTTTAAGGAATTATACGTACCTAAAAGTCCGTAAAACAGGATTTTGTATTTATTTTTTTTAACGAGGCTTTTGAATTGATTAATATAAATATAGATGTACATATTTTAATGAGACTTTTAGCTATGTTCATGATTGGAATTATTAATTCTCAGATCTATTATTCAAAAATATAATTAAAAAATTGTGTACATAAAAATAAGAGACTGATTGTCTAGCCGCTTACTGTAAATTTTGCTCGAAGAATTCCAAAAGACAGTTTTGAGAAAAAGGCGCTTAAAGTTGTTTGGTCTTATCTCCATTTTCGTGCGAAATGCCCCGAGTTGGCTTTACAAATATAATATAAGTATATTTTTGAAATAAAAATACTTGTCCGATTTACTTAAAATTTTCTATGTATATACTTAAATACATATGGAATTTAGGAATGAAATCAGAAATTGATTTTTTAAAATTCTAAGAGCGTATGTACAACTCGTTAAATCGATGAAAAATATAACAGGGGTGGATTAGTCGATAAAATAGCTTCAAGACGTTACCGATCTAAGAATCCACTGCGTCCTTTGAATAAAATTGAATTTTTTACTGAAAATAATAGCAAGTATTAAATTGATTATCGTGAGTCAAAAATTGATATAAAACGGCATAATTTATCGATAAGATAAAATAATAATAATTGTTTATAAAGTAAATTGAGTGACACGTGACCCGTAATTGCCCTAGATAAAGTAGCGAACTCAAATACGAAGATTTCTCATTACATTAGTGGTAATTAATAAATCATGAGCGATGATGTATAATTAATGAATTAGGTACTGGAAGAACGGTGGCACTGGCAATCAGTACTCTATCATCAGAAAGTTTATAAGCACCTGTGTAACTCTGGTCCGGACTATTGATTTTAAAAAAAAAAAAAGTTTGTTGCCAGAGATGCTGGTTAAAGATTTGAATAGATAGTTCGAAAAATAAACTAAAATAAAAGCTGGTAACTGACACGGGAAATTTCTCTCTCTCTCTCTCTCTCTCTCTCTCTCATCCTTTTTACTTTTTTATTTACCATTGCCATTATCATTACCATCTCGATAGATAATTGGACTGTAGAACTACTTGAGAATTCAACTTGTACCCTCTACCGATTCAACTCTAAAAACTTCTCATTCCCATGTTTTTTTACATATATTTTTTCGGTTTTATTTTAATTCGTGATAATAATGATATTCATAGCCAAATTGATATTGATTACGATATTAATATTAATGTTGTTGTTGATACTCATAGTGGTATTGATATTCAAGATGACATTGATATTCATAGTGATATTAGTATTGATATTTATAATGATGTTCATAGTGATATTGATAATGATCTTGATATTTATAGTGATATTAATAATGATAATGATGTTGATGTTGATATTTATAATGGTATTGATGATATTGACGTCGATATTGATATTCATAGTGATATTGATACTCACAATGATAATGATCTTGATATTAATGCTTAAGTTAATATTGATAATGATTATTAAAGGAAATATCGACAATAATATTGATATTAAAGAACAATGTGCCCAATATTACCATTTTTTCTAAATCTAAAAAAATAAACTAGCAGTCTATAATGCTTGAAGTGATAATGATAATTAGTGTCGCGTATACCCACCAACAAACAATCTGATAATTTATCTCCGCAGAGTCAGTAGACGAGAAGAAAGACTATAGGGCCAATGGGTGGATTCTGTGAGGCTGTGAGGCTGTCGGTGAGTGGAATAAGAGCGTCGGAAGAGCGAGAGGATAAGGGAGAAGAGACATGACGCGTGACATCACGTGGAGTATTGATCGCCGGCACAGCATCCACGCAAGCTTCAGTAACTCCCTACCTACCCCAACCCCGTCCCCTTTTAAATCGGCAACCCGCGCAACTTTCTACCTATCACTAATCTATACACTACACCCTTACACCCTTACACATACACCCATCCATCTTTATATCTATATAGCTATGTACAATATATAACCATACTATATACATTTAAGACCCCTCGTCTCACTCTTTGGGTTGACACCGCTCTTTCACGCTCTGTTTCACTCTGTTTCACTTTCATCTCCCGTGCCGTACCCTCTGCTAGGTTTGCCTCTTCATTGCACTTCTTCTTCTTCTTCTTCTTCTCCTTCTTCATGATCACATTGAACATATCATCGACCAAATATGATGTTGAGTTTTTTCAGTTATCTCGATTTATTCCAACTGGTTAATTATCAAACGTACATAGATTCACAGAGACATTAATCGAAAGCTCAAAAGCGCTTGTGGCGGATAATTTCATATCCAAAGACAAACGGATATCTGATATTAAATTTCGTGGGTTTCATGTCCAGATCCTCTGATAGCTGACAGATAGAAATTCATAGATACATATTTATACGGAGAAGCTTTTTATTAAAGTATTGCGCCTGAGATTATCAATGAACCGAGTCATCAAGGGAAATTAAATGATTATTTGTCAACTTTTTGTTACTGATTTAAATTATTAAAAACTAATCACGGAGACGAAATAAAATTATTATTATAATTAATATTTTAAATATTGAAAAAAAATTTAATAAAATTCGATAGAATGTAGAACATATTTTATGGTAACGAAGAAAGATCGGTTGTATTGAGCGAAAACGTCTGTAAGGAGCCATGGTACAAATGAGATAAAGAGGGTGCAGTGATACTGAACTCTAAACTCTGAACTCGAGAACCGTCGCTAAGATAGTAAAGGAAACATGCATACATAAGCAGTTTATCTTTGTGTTAAATCTTTATCCAGTAGAGATCACGTTTGAAGGCTCTCCACTCTCTACTCTTTGCTCTGTATCGGGGTTTATATTAAAGAACCATGCTTCTCAGTGGGTTTCAGTTTTTTTTTTAATTATATTTATTCTGTTCCGCATGGATGGTATTTATTTAGCTGTGTTTTAATTTTATTTTGGGTTTGTAAAATACTTGACTGCATAAAAATTTTTTGTTCTTTTTTTTTCAGTATAAAAAAATTTATCTGTCAGTTGAATATTCTGTCAATTAAAAAATGACTTTTTGTAATTCATGATAGTATTTGGAGATAAATATTAGTAAAAAAAAAGTTTATTTTTTCACAATGAATAATGAAAGAAATGATTAATAATTAAAATTTTAAAAATTAAAGGAATCGACATAAATTTAAATAAGGATTTTAATTATTTATGTAAATTTTTTGGTGAAAGTATTTTTTATTAAATAAGTTAGAGTAAGGAATGATGGAAATTTCAACCTTTAAAAAAAAATTAAATTAATAATAAATGGAAAATTTTTTCATTAGAGAAATTAAGTTAAAGTTTTATAAAAATTTTTATTATTAAAGAATTAAATTAATGAATAATAAAACTTTCGACCATTGGAATAAATTGAATTAATGGTTAATGAAAAACTTTCTTATTAAAGGAAAATCCAGTGCATCAAGTTAAGAAATGAAATGAGTTATTAATAGCAATGACTAGATAATAAAATTTTCTGGATCGTCTAAAAAACTGATATAATATAAAACATTTAATGGGTATATTTTCTATTAGTATCGGGTATGCAGTTATTTTAGTAGCGCATGACCTTTTAATCAGTCTTTTGTGTAGTATTTCTGCAGCACAGAGCGAAGAAAAAGCAGAAAAAGAAGATGGGGTTAAAAAAAGTTAAACAAGAGACAGTTATTAATAGACATGGTTTACTATGTGTATCCTTCTATTCATGCATTGAAACTTTAGTCTCGAGAGTTGAGTTTTATGCAGCATGTTATATCTACTGTTGTGTATATATGCTCAGTATACAGTCTACACTATTGTACATTGCTTCATCCACATCATACTAATACATGTACAAATTAACATCAGCTACGTGATAGTGAGTCGAAAAACTCGGGCTAGGTATTTAGTATTACATAGCGCTCGCGCACTTCTACACCTACCTCCAGACTTCCAGACACCAGACACGAGACACGAGACACGAGTGTTGATTTTTTCATGATATGGACGGTTTTTCTATCCGTGTTGTTTCAAAGTTCAAAGCCAGTAATTTTACATCCCTGTAATGGTATTGCTGTCTTTTAAACTCGGTACACTGCCAAACAAAAATATAAGTTTTACTTTCATCCCAAAATAAACTGTAACTAACTGGATTTTCATATAAATTGAGTTTTAATATCTTTCACTTCATTAACTCTTATTTTGTTTTTACCTCTGAAGCGAGTTTTGTTAACAGTCTAATGAATTTTTCAATTGGCTTATGCGCAAAACTTAATTATTAAAAACCACCTGCAAAATTTTTTATTGTTATATTGTTCAATCCCCAGGGTTGTGTTAATTTTTTGTTATTGAAACAATGCTCGTCAATTTTATTAAAATTATTGGGTGTAAGATTTAAGGATACTCGATAAGAAATGATATTTTCTTTACTATGAAGCCATATTTGATGCAATTTTTTTCGAATGATTATCGCTCTAATTACAAGCGCAAGAATTACAATTTTTTTTGGTCATTATACTTGATTTTTTTTCAATAGCCATAACTCCGAAAAAATTGAAGTTACAGAAAATTTCAAAGATGCCGAAATTGAAGAAAATTGAATGTTCTTTCTTATCAGTCAGATTAAACTAATTGTAATAATAATTACCCTTACATGTGCAAAAATTAGAGGTATAAAGATCAAAATCTATAACGCATCATTATCATACTTTTGACTTTTTTTTTAAAGAAGCTAAAATATAAAATACAAGGCTAAAAAAAATTTTTGAGGGCATCGAAGTGGTGGAGAATGAATCTCCTTTCCAATGATACCAAATTTAATGGAATTATCTGAGTGAATACTTCTATTAATGAAAAATATTTCCTGTAATTATTTACAAAAATTGAAAAATACAAAATTTGTCTGTTGTCATTAAAAAATAAATTTTCATTTCACCGAAATGTATAAAAAATGCGCATACAATAGTAGTGCAAGATAATCGTAAGTCAATTTACAAAGAATTTGACAATCTATTGAAAAAAAGGCAACGGAAATTTCACGTACGGTCTAGTGAATGCATTCGAACTAACTGAATAGATAGAGAGTAGAGTTGTAGTTGGAGTTCGTAGTTCGACAAAAGAAGAATAGCATCAACAACATGAACCAAAAAGATAAATAAAAAATAGAGGCTAGCAATGTTGTTAGTTTATCCATTGAGACGATGACGACGTGTTTGCTAATGTTATAGCATTCGTACAGTCATAGTGTAAAGTATAACACATAGCACACAATACTCGTGAATACCATGTCACAAGTTGTAGATACCTTCCGTAACAAAACATTCCATAATATGTATGTAATATTGTATTTATGCCCCTTTTCGCGTGACACCCCTCCACCCCCCTCCACCAACTCAATAGTCAAGTACTCAACACTCTCACACTTTCTCAACTCCTTGTGCTTCCTTACATTGTATGTCGTCCCTCTCATCTCAATATAACTGCGATACCACATTTCAACTCCTTTTCTATGTATAAACTCTATATATAGATACTGCTTTTCAATTCGTACAACTTTGTAGCACTCTATTCAATTACACAAGGGAGTATCAAGCAGATGCAAGCGCCAACCATTGAAAATCTTACGAGTATTGGCTTTTTTATTAAATTCACCTTTTTTTTTTATTTTTTTATTGATTTTCAATATTTGTACTTCGTTAAATTTATGTTACGGGAATTTATTTTTATACGTAACACACTTTCAACTTTTATTATTTACAGTCTATGCAGTCTGTACGTCATATAATTTTTAATTGACAGTTTATTATTATTTATTTAAAGCGCATTTATAATTTATAAAATTCACGAGTTTTATTAGATGTTTTTATTTAAATTAATGTTTTATTGAGCACTTAGATTTTATAGAAAATTTTTTAGATGCTAAAAAAAATATAAAACTTTTTTTTTTATTTTTTTTTTTACTTACAGAAGGATTGATAATATGTTTAAAGATTAAAGTAAAAGAATAATAAGTATTTATAATACCAATGTCTAGTAAAATTTGTTCCCACTTAAGAGTAATGATAAATTTGGACGCATGACATTTATCCATTACAAACTTCTGACACCTGCTGGCAACAGTTGCGACTTTGATTCAAGCCATGGAAATAATGTAATGTTTCTTATGCGACGTTTACAAACGTTTTGGTGCTATTATTATAGATAAAAATAATAATAATAATAATTGCGTAAAATTTTAATCAAGCAATTGTGAATGAGAAAAAAATGAGTGAGGAAATTAATTTGAAATGATTAGGAAATAGATGTCGCACTTTCCAGGGGAATTAAAAAGTAACTTGACATTGAGTGTTTTTTGTATAAACTCTTTTTAGTTTTATTCTCAAGTTGTCAATTGTCAAGTCGAAAGACGAAAAAATAGTTGAATAGTAATGCGACTCAGACAGTGAGAAAGCTGAAAGAGCTTTGAATTTCATCGAGCACTCGAAGGAGAAAGCTGTTGAGTAAAAAACAATAAACAAGAACCGAGAGTAGAGGGAAAACAAGGAGACAAGAAGACAACCAGTCTCTAAAGAAGAGACAAAATAAAAAAAAATAAAAAAATGGCTTTTTCAGGGTGAGTGAATAGCACGAGTGTGTCTGCTAGCAGTGTTCTTCTTTTCCGACTCAAGAGGCTTCACCAGCAGAGGATAGCTCTGCCGAAATATAAAAAATAGATCAGAGATGAACAGAATTTAAAATGCCGGTGGCTAAAGACTGAAATGAAGGATCCGGACCGCATCAGGAAGTTTTAAGGTTTCGACGTCTTTCGTCACCTTACAATTTTATAAATCTGTCTGGGTGTTTTTGTGTTTTACTAGTTTCTAAGGACTTATACGCACTTTGAATATTAAAAAAATCATTTTTTTTTGTTTTTTATTTCATCATTGTAATGTGCATAGAAAGAGAAAATTTTGACTCTAGAAATGAAATAACATTTCTTTGATCCGAAAAAATATTCTTGTCTCGAAAAAATTTCTTCATTTTTAGAAAAATTTTTTAGAAAAATCTCTCAAGATTTTTCTAAAAAATTCAAAATTCAAGAATTAAATTATTAATTACAAAAAAATGACTACTAATCCTCTGGTACACTAGAATTTCTTAATCAAATCAGCTCGAATATTAATTGTTTAAAAATGAGTACAAAAAAAAAATAAAAAAATAATTTATACAGTAATTTTTTTTCCAAGCCAGCAGACTAAGCTATCGAATGAGCCCGACACTTTAAGCCAGACGAGGCTTTTCTATGGTTTCAACCGGCGTGTGTGTTCGGAGCGCTTGCACACGCATCAACCCCTACGTCGAACGTGCTACGTAAAAAAATAAAAGTAAAAACCTAGTATCTTTTTTACTCTCTTTTTTGTTTCAACTCCCCTTATATTTTAGCGCACGCTTTGGGCGAGTACAGACTCGACAAAAAATTTTTAATGCTCGAAAAGGAAAATTTTCTTTTATTCCTAACTCACATTTACATTTTTTAAAATATTAAAAATATTACCGCGGTAATGAGGTAGTGAGGTGGATTTTTTAATTTAGTAAATTAAATCATGCCGAATAAAATAATAATGTATAATAATATATTTCGGCTCGGGGGGTTAAATATTGGATAAAAAAAAGGAAATAATAATTAAAGAAAAGTCGATAGGAGGAGGGAGAAAGTATAAGGCTCGAGAGGGTTTAAATCGAGAAAAAAGGAACCAAAGCATAAACGCGAGCGATAGAGACCAAGTGGAATGAGAAAAAGTTTGAGAGAGAAGAATGGTCGTCGAGACCTCTCCAATTACTGTGCGGCTCTCTTCCACCTTTCACTCTCCACCGGCGACTGACGTCAGCGTTTCATTAATTTTAATTGAATATCCTTAATTTTCATGGGATTCCATTGCTGCACGGCCACCCGCTAAGTACAGTTACCACGGTGAAAACGAGGAGCTAAAAAACCCTTTTAAATTTATAATATTATTTTAAAGAACCTGGTATTAAAAGTTCATATCGCACCAGATTTACACGCTTCATGAATTTACACGTTTCTTTTTTAACTCCAGACATATGAACAACAATATTGAATATTAATTATCAATTGCAATCAATATATCACGGAGACAAGAAAATAATAATATTTTCTATACTCTACAATGTAATTAGCCTTATTTTTTAATAAATTGTAAATAATATTGGGTAGAATCGGATTCATTACTATTTTTTTTGCTAATAGAATAATTATTGTCTTACTTAACATGCTGTGTTAAACAAAAATTAGTTTAATAGTTGATAAAACTGAAAATCAAAGTAGAAAAATAAAATGATTTTTTAAAAAAATATAAGGCGAATTATTTAGAGTGTTTCCACGTTTATTCATATTATCCTGCAATATATAAACCATATGGATTAAATTTTATAAAATACGGATTAATTGGATTGTTATAATATTCTTCTGAATATAGAATGTTTATGATTATTATGTTGATGTAGTTACAGTCGGTATTTAGGATTAGAATATTTATTCTAAAAAGTGTAACTGGTGTTTTTGATATCAAATATTAATTATCAATAATAAAAACTACGACGTGATAAAAATTATATAAAAATAAAAGGAATAATTAGTAAAAAGCAATTCGTTAAAGGTGATAGGAGGCACATGTGTTGAAGCGACAAAATGAAAGCTCGATAAACCGAATACGGGATTGGGCGTGATTGGTATGCAGTAGGAGCAGAGAGCAAAGAGCAGAGAACCCAATACCCGCGATTATCCTGTTTATAAATCCTCCCTTACGTTTCGCGCTATCTGCGGATACGAGGAGTTTAATGTAATGGGACACGACCATTAACTCTCCGATATACATCTTTCCTGGTTTATATGCATCATCTATTCGAAATCAGCATCCTTCTCCTTCTACACTTCCGCTTCTCTTTCATCTTATTCTTCTCCTTATTTTAGTTACTAAGAATAACTTTACTTGATGCTATTACTCTTTCGGATTAAAGATGGTTCAAAATGATCCATTTGCATCCGATGGAAATTTCACTTCTTAATTTCATTTATCATTTTGCTACGTGATAATGCAGAATTACGAATTATCAATAAAAAAACTTTCGATATTTTTAACTACAATATATATTTTTTTTGGGTACTTTTAAAATAAGTTTAAAAAATAATATTCCTACGATAAGATAAATTACCAATGATTTGATGGAAAATTAATGAAATCAACAAACTGTTCGAGATTTCGCCAAGAACTTATACACTGATAGAAAATTTATGTAGACTCAAGAGATATTTTCTTGATTTAAGAATTTATTTTGGAAGACAAATTATTATTTTGCTTTAAGAATTTCTTGTCTTCAAAATAACATTATCGTTTAAAAAACTTAAAATCATTCATCAAAGTATATTTCAAAAACTAAATAGTCTTTAATTGTTGTACCGAAAAAAAATCATTTCTTGGAAATAAGTAAATTAATGACTCAAAAAAAAGCCATTCTTAACACAAGTCGGTAACATTTTGAATTAATGTTATCGCCTATCTTGAACCAAGAGACAAAAATTCTTGAAAGAACTATATCTATATCTAGTTTCAAGAGTTCAAATTTTGAAGAAAAAAAGTTTCTTGAATCAATATTGTTTTTCTATCAGAGTACAAATTTTCAAGTTGATTGAAAAAAAGAAAAATTTTTTTACGGGCTTTTTAGGAATCAGTAATCCGATACGAAACCTTGAAAAGGCTCAAATTCAGATCAATACCTTCGTAGTCATACTGAATTCAAAAAATTTTCCTTAGTTTTTTAATTAAGTAAGTGAGACTTAAAAAATTGTGAGTTGAAGTTCAGGCGGTAAAAAAGTGAAGAGGGTGACTGATACTGAAAACCGATGACAATTCGGTGGAGCAAAATGCCGAGATAACTTACACGAATAGGTACTGTCGATGTATTGCAAATGATACGAATACAAGCACAAATACGGATATAGTATAGATGAATATAAACAATCGACGAGAGTAGAGAGTGTGGAGTGGAGAATGTATAGTGGGAAGTATAAACCACTTGTGCAGCGTAGACAGCACCGAGAATATTGCCTAGTGTACATGATGTCGGGGTAAACAACTTCATCCACCGAATGGAATCGACGGGTGTAGTATGTTATGCTCCCGTATATCATCCTGCACAGTGAATAGTATGTAGTCGTAGTCGGGGTCTTCGTAAAGTTAAACACCAGCAAAACTACTAAATGAACACGGAGCAAATAATATACTTGCTACTTCTGACTACCTACCATACGAATTACGAATTACTAATATTACGAATGGAACCGCTTCTCGAGCTCCTAGTTTCATTATGCAATCCATTATTGCTCAGCTATAGATAAGTACGTGTAACATATGGGCTTTACATTTAATATCCATTAACAAACATATTTTATCTTTCATATTATTTTACTGTTATTACTTAATCATTTGTTAAGTCTATTTTAGAAAAAAAATAGCTTCAACTGTAAGTTATTTATTATTAATAAAATAATTGTTTGTTTTATCAAACACGACACCTGTTTAATTTTAAACAAACATAAAATTCATATGAATTTTTAAAAAACAATGAAACTTTTTAAAATTATTTTTATTTCAAGATTTTCCAATCTTTATCCGTCTTATTTGGGTTGCAATGTCGATTTTTTTAATTTATTTACTACAATAAATCACAAAGGATTCGAATCGCCATTTGAAATACAGCTCCTCTTCAGACATTTATGCATCTATAAAAAAACAATGTTTGTCGATAGTTATTGTGTTTTTTATAGGGCAAATTATTAATTAACATCACTGGTTTTTTTTTTAGATATAACTTTGTCTACAGAATTAATTTATTAAATGAAAACTATACAAGGGATAATCACAGATAAATTATCTACATGTTTGTTTAATTTTGCGGACTGACAACTCGTAATGACGTGAATTTTTGTGTGAAAAGTTTCAGGTAAAATTTTAAGTCGACAATATACTACTATTGCTAGTGGACACACTAGTGTATGAATAAATGGACATGTATGTACAGATGATGTAAAGCGAGTAGATGGTTATATTACCGATTGCGATAGTTAGTGAATAGAAGTTGCAGTAGAGCCAAAATAATGGAGACTGAGAAGTAGGAGAACCCACTCACTGTATAAAACAACTGGTGATACTGTAGCTTTGGTGTTCTCTATGTTAACCAGTTATGAGGACTAAGGAGTTGAAAAGAGGTCCACTGGATACAGAAAGACGGAAAGAGCAGGGGAAAGTGTAAGTTTGTTATACACAATTCTGAAAATGGAATGCGAAATGAAGACGAGGAGAGTTTAGCAAAGACAGTGTGGGTGTGAGTATGAGTCTATTGATATATGTATCTGTATAAGGTAAGAGTGATGGAGAAAACTTGGAAACGCAAGTTGAGTCTGGCCCGGAAGAAGTCCGTCTCAGTGTTCAGATGCTTCGGCTGTTCGCTGTTGGCTGTTCGCTGTGGGGCGTAATATTGATCATGAAGATGGAGTGTCTGTACTCGGTTTCTCTCGTCTCCTCTCTCTACTTCTGCTCTGTGCTGGGTGACTACACTCCTGGCCCCTAAATCCCCTGGCCTACCCGCGGAATCCCATATAACTTACAAGTCGAAGCTACATGAAACGAGACCGAGTCGTCAGTGAGTAACCAAAGAGTTTCACAATTTGTAGTTAAAAAAATTCCGCTTTTTGATTTTCGCATCATCTAAATTTGGAAATTTAAAGGGGTAGAAATTTTTTTTTCTTGCGACTTTCAAGGCGTATTAAATCTTTGAATTTTTGGTTTTCTGTTCAAATTCTGAACAAAGAGTATGATAGTTTTTGTTTAGAGTACAATATTTCGCGATTAATCAACAAACACCTATTTAATTAGTATTGATTTTAATGTAATAATTAGAGGAATAGCTGTCCGAGGAATAACCATTGGTTTACACGTTATTTAAAAATAAACATATGCGCTTTCATCACCCCGGGCGTTGTTTATTGTTGACGGATTATGTTACAATAAATATTTAATCTACAATTAATCAACATAATAATTAACGATTTTTCAGAGAAATTTTTTTTTTTCAATTATTTTATTTTTAACGAACAGAAAAAAAGTATGATTTAGAAAAATTTGGAAAATTAAAAAGTGCACGGTCTGTAACGCTCATTTAATTTTTAAGAAAAAAATAAGTTATATTACTGACTTATTTTTGTATTAAATGAACAATTTAAGCAATACGAAACCAGTTGCTGTAATTTTGAAGCTAGTAAATTTTTTCGGGAGTTATCGTGACTACGTACAAAAAAAAGTTACTTACAGATATTTGGACGTCCGCGTAAATTCCTTTTCAGTTTTTTTATTTTTTTTTTTTTTCCAAAGTAGCAATATAAAATTATTTAAAAAAAAAAATAAGGTGAATTATTGAGAATGTTTTTGTGATAAATGCCTACTCATAATATTCTATAAGTTTAATATAATTGTGATAGAGACATTTTAAGTAAAAACTTTGATTAAAATCCTACGCAAAAACAATTTATATTGATTTGAAATATGATAAAAAAATTAAAATATTCACGGTCATTCTTAAAGTGTTTATAATGGAGGCTTTTATTTAATGTTTTAAAAAAGCATGAAGATTTTAAACAAAACTTTAAATGTATAAAAATATGAAGAAATTATTATTATTACTTTTTCTTGTCCGAAATGCATCATCTTAGGTTCTAAATCTCAGAAATAGTGGGATAAATGATAATAAATAGAAGAAAAAGAAAAGGAGGAAAAGTAAAGTGTAGTTGTGTAAAAATATGAAGCGAAAGATGCCCGACGGGAAAATGATTACCGGAAGCATTTCATTCAGCTCCGGGCGTTAAAACATAATGTTGGGTAATGGACGTACCAATTGCTCCTCGTCGTGGCTGCTGACGAGGACGTTAAATTGCCCGACAACTTATTTTCCCGGTGTCGTACTTTAATTTACTGCCGATATAGACTAGACCTCCATTCCTGTCCCTGTTATTATTTTATTTATTTCCTGTTGCCATAAATCTGGTGCACTTATACCACAGATACTTTACACTGCTGTTATTTTCCTTAATTGTATTCAGAAATTTAATAGAACATTTTACTCGATTAATTTTTATCAATAAAAAATGGATTCCGAAACTCGACTGTTTGTTCATTTTATTTCACTGAATACAATTTTTTTGTTTTCATAACTGTTGGCGTTACTATTTATGTTTGGTTAACAACAACACAGAGATTTAATTTGTCGGATTAAACAAAGTACGAGCCTCTGGTATTTTATTAAGCTCCTATTATTTTGGATGTTTACTGCGAGCGCGAGCTCCTTTCGACATCGGAAACTTAAATATTATACACAGAACACGTCGAAAATAACGTTGTAGCAATGCAAACATTTCCGAGTTAAGATGAATTTTGAGCAAATGTTTGGTTCAAATTTTCACAAAACATGACTAATTTCTTTCTATTTAAAATCTTCATTAATTTAATTAATATACATTAATTTAAATTCATCTATATTGAAAACTTCGAACGAAGATTTAAGTATGTAATACATAATCAATCGCAGATTTTCAACCTACTTACTTGAAATAAAAATAAAAATCCAACGATTTTTTATAATTCATCTATTCAGTGATACTTAATTTAATTTGAAATAATTAATAATTTCAAAACTTTATTTTGCATATCAAGCTAAAACTTAGTAAGCACTTTTTTAAAAATAAGAACCATTTTTATTTTTGAAGATCAACTTATCAGGCGTTTTAATAATATTTACGCAATTTTACAAAAATCTTTAAGAACATTATTACGGATAAATTCTGACGTAAAGTTAAAAAATTATTTTTTATTAAAAAACCCAAATTCAAACTCAAACCCGCGAAGTGGGTGCTTGACAGTTAGTCCATAATGAATACCATGACTACCATCAGACCTTACGTAACTGTTTTCAGGAATACTCGATGCGAATGAGAGCCCCTGGAGGTCCCGCGCGAGGATATTTATATTTGTACAAGTAGTAATATCGGACTCCGGTCAGACAGAGCGAGTCTCTTAGTTGTGTTGAGTATTGTCGTGTAGGCTATATAAAGTATAGAGCAGACCACCGATAGTCTGCTCGCGATTTCAACCCCATTCTATATTCTGTACTCAGTATTCCATTCCATTCCATTCGTGCTCTGTATCCCAGTATCTCTCTGTTCATTTCGATTCCCTGCTCCCAATACTATTACAATCGCCTTTACTACTACCACACACATACACGACATACTGTTATAACAATGTACTCCCTCTTAATGGTGACTGTACTGAACTGTAGGAAGAGTGACTGTACGTCTGGCTCTTGAATCTGCAGGCTATTGTCACACTCCCCCGGTTGAAGTTCTCATCGTCCTCAACTCAACGTAGAGTTGCTTCTCAGTCTTGGTTTCCTCGCCCTTCTTTATTCATGCTCCCACTTTTTCATTCTCTATCTGCTTATCTGTCTTGAAAAAATAAAATTTTCATTTTTTCCGCAGTATCGACCGCGAATTGCCCTCTGGCAACCCAGAAAATTCCGCGAATATTTCAGATTTATTTTAATAAATTGGCTTATTGAATTCTGAATGTTTAATAGTTTTTAGTCCTAGTAGATGATAGAGCGATCGTTGATCGCTGATGGAAAGAGAATTAAACGATAAGATGAGATGAGATAAGATAAAAATAAAAGGAAGAGGCACTTGGGAAGAGAAGATGGTTTAGGATCGGAGAATCACGTCTCGGAAATTATTGGATCACTTTCCCGAGATAGATTCGGTTTACCATCACATCGTGCTCGTGGGAATCGCCAGATTCAACCGAGTGCCAGGTTCATGCAATAAAGATTTATTTAGCGAGTGAATAACGTACCCACTTTACGGTGTATCCCTTTCCCGAGAAACCAGAGTTTAGACTAAAAATACTTAAAATACTTCTGCTATTCTCTCAACCAACGATCACCGATCCCCGACACTAGACAATTTATTATTCTATCGTTCAAGGAGTGCACTCTACTAAGCGCGTCACTCAACTAAAACTAACAGTCGCTGATATTTAGCGTCTTTTCTGTCTGATAGAAATTGTTTTTAGAAAAACTTGACACTCTCAAAGATAATGTTTTGATATCGCTAGTAATGGTGATATCAAGCTATATAAGATCAAAAAAAAATTTTATTACAATTTTTCAATTTTTTTGGACACACATCAAAATCTTTTTTGAAATTTATTTGTGCTTTAGCACGCAGACTCTTGCACAGATATTTCCCGATAAATTCAATCATCACAAATAGAAATGGTAACACAATTAATTCCGGTTATAATCAAATAAAATTTGAGTTTGCAATGGAATTAAGCCATAAAATTGGTTCCTGGTATAATAACAATAACACAGATATGTTAATTATCCGACGAATCTTCAACCAATTGTCTACATCATTTTAACCCGATGGGAATTCTTTGCGTTGAGATTATTCCCTGAAAATTGGGTAGAAGTTGATTAAAGTTGAGCAGCTGTACTAGCTGCCGGTCTTCAATTCCTCTTTCTCCTTGCGTTCTACCGTTCTCTATCATTTTTCCTCTGTATCTCATCTATTTTCTTTCTCCCTTCGCCCATACGAGGAGTTACCCGGGAAAATGGAGACAAATGATCGCCCAAAGTATCTCGATGCTTCTTCTCCAAGTCGGCTACTGATAGCCCGCCGTTTTCTGCCTTTGTGTTGACAAATGAGGATAAATCACCTGGTTTTCATTTTTTGTACGAATTATAACTTTTAACTACAACTATTTTTTTTTTTTTAGCATTTGTTTAATCAAATTAAACAAAATGTTATCAATTTCGTTCAAATTTTTTGCTTTATCTAGAATTTTGAAAAAACAAAAATCAAAAATATCGAGTTTAAAGTATTTTACACTAAAAAAAAAAAATTCAATTGATTTAATAAAAACTTTTTAGATCCAAGAATAAAATTATTGTGACGATAACTTTATTTTGATTCAAGGATTTTTCATCTTGAATGAAAAAGAGTATTTTTCTTACCTTAAGCGAGCAGTAAAAAAATCGAGACACTGATAAATAAATCAAACTCTGTTTCCTTAGCGACTTTTTCCATTAAACTAGTATAGGCTTAAGAAGTAATTTAGACTTAACCTACAGCTGTATAAATATTTTCAAAAAAAAAAAAAATATATATATATACATATATCTATTGTTTAGCGCATTTAACGAAGATTTAACGATGACAGATTGCGATACGTGGGTCGGTTGCAAATGCGGGCAATCATGTAAGATTTTGTGGAATATAAATTGCGGTTCTCGGAAGGGAATCAAGGAGTCTCTTTCTCGGAGAACTTTCTCAGAGGAGCTTTTATTTACAAGATAAGAATAAGGATGCTAAAACTGGAGATGAAATATTTGAAAGCGCTGTCTCAGCGAGTGCAACTCTCTTCATCTTTTATTTTAAATGTTTAAGTCATTTACTGAAAGTACCCGCTAAAAAGTTCATTCCATTAACACTGCTTCTTATCTGTTCTCATTCTGTCCGCGGGCTGTCAGAGTGAAATTACATTTGTTCAAATAAAACATTTTATTCAAATTAATTTGTCCTATTTAATTGTCATTTTTTAGCTGAAGGGTCTGTGAAAATAACGAATTTGACCTAAAAATTATCCGGTTTATTAAACGCCAGAGGCGAATTTACAATATATTAAAAAAAACTACTTGATTCAGGAAAAATATTCTCGTAAAAATTTCACTCTAGCTTTGAAATATTTATTTCGAATTAATTTAAAGAATTTACTCAGCAATTAAAAAAATTAAATTCAAATATAAAGAGAAGAAGTGTCCATCAAAGAAGTGCTGCAAAATTGATAAATTTTCTTTTATTAGTTATAATTTTCCATAATCTCAATAATTGATCCAAAATTTCAAATTTTTGTAAGCTTTTCAACTCTAAAAGCGAACATAAATCTGACACCTGGCCATCTAGCGGCAGCCCTGCGAACTAAGAATTTAAAAAATTCCAAATTTTGAATTCATGCAAACAAGTTTTAATATAAAAAAATTCTTGAAGCAAGACAACTGATTCTCTTGAAAATAATTTTATTCGTGTATTAATAATATCCTCTTTAATTAACTAGTTCGTTTTTCAACGTAAAAACCAGACAACTTTGGTGTTGCCCTTGAAATTTGAAACCTTAGCTTTTTCTTTAATGCATAACTGATGAAAAGCTTTATGAAAATAAAAACAAGACGGTAGCTTTGATGTACCTAAAAAAGGAGCTTGGATGATAACATAAGAACCTAAAAAATGAAAGTTAAATTATTTCGAAAGACAGGAAAACTTTTTACGTTGAACTTCGGGTTATGAGCAGCAATATATATTAATAATACGAGACTATCTCTAGCGAGATCGGAGAGTGGTATGGCCTAGAAGTTGGTAGTACGTGCAATTGAATTTCTGAAGACGTCGATGAGAGGTTATATTGCTGGCAACATAGGTACACATGACAAGCGCATATATCTCTTGACTGTATATTGCCGAGAATCTAGTGGCAGAATGGTGGATGGTGATGACGACGTGGAGTTGAAACTACCAAGTTACAAGATACAGGACATGATAAAATACACGTCTTGGAGTTGCCACTGCCCGGGCAATATCACGAAAGGTGAGGTGATATAAACCCAAGCAAAGCCCCAGATGAATAAAGACAGCGAGTAAAATATAACGTCGAAAGTAGTGAGGAAGAGGAAAAGCAACACCTGAATACTGGAAGCAGGCAACCTAGACCGATACCGGTCTAGTAAGACATGGAGAGTGTAATGTAAACTAATTAACAGTGAGTCTACGGCAATTAAGGCTGCCCGAGTGCTTCGCTCTGACACTCCTCTAACAATCTATACCACGCTTGATAACAAGGTATTAGAATTATACCCGCCACCACCCAAAAGCCTCCGCCTCTCTCTACATACACTTTACCTCTGACAGTGTTTTAATATAATTTAACTTTGAGTTCCCCGGTAAAAGCCTTTATTTTACGGTTTCGCTTCATCCTCGTATATATTTTACTAATTTATTTCATTATTATTTCTTTTTTTCATTTATTACTCACGCTTTTCTTTTAAATCTTCATTTTTTTTTTTTTGTTAGTTGAATATTTAAATTATTAAAGAAATATTTAGAATTTTTTGAACAATCACAAATTTATTTGGTTCAGATTTATTAAAATTGGAGTATTTTGAAGAATGTCTATTTTTTTATTTAAAAAATAATTAAAGGAAAATGTCTATAAATAATTATTAAAATCAAAGCTTATAAAAAAATAATATTTTTATTCTAAATGTTTTTGTACAAAGCTTTATATAAAAAATGTCTTGGGCATTTTATTATCAAAAATAGGATTGACCGCACTCTCTAACAATTGCATTTATTTGGACGCAACTTTGTTCAATTTACAAAGATTTATTTACAAGATAAAAAATAGAACTTGATTAAATACTAATAATTATCATATAACAAAGAAACTTCAATAAATCCTTCAATAAAAAATTCTTGGAGCGTATTAAATATCAAAGTTCTAGCTTTGACAACTGATACCTTTAGAAATCTGACAATTTACAGACTTTAAATCAGAGAAGAGTAGTCAGAATTCCTGATCAAAAAATCAACAGGCCGAAATTACAGTACAGTACCAAAACATGACTAATTTATTAATCTTGGAGTTTAAAAAGCGCGTGAATGATCGAAAAAATATAAATCAAAATTTGACTATTTAATTGGCTTGAAAAAAGTTGGAGGTAAGCTCATTATTTGATTAGACTTAAGTTAAATGAAATAAAGTTGAAAGTATTAAAGGGTTGGTGTGGGTGGGGTGTATTGGAGAGAATAAACAAAAAAGTTAACCAAAATCGAATGACAATCACCCAGAGCTGGTGGATCTACTTAGAGATAAAGGGATAAAGCTAATAGGAACAAACGGATAACGGAAATAAGAGTTAAATGTTTTAAGAGACTGTAAAGTCCATTGGGAAATTATCTGAGGAATTCCTCTCACGGGTCACTCTCGGAGGAGTTTGTTGCGTGGTGTATCACGGCATGGCATGGCAATGGATAAACCGTGATAAAATTACAAACTTGTGAAGGAAAACATGTGGTGAGATTTTTGAAGTAGTCACGATTATAGTCTAGCGTGTATCGGCAAAGTGAGTTGGTTGGTTGAGGGGGTGCTACCGAGTTTTAGTTGTAGATTGAATCGGCATTCAGCCCGAATACGTCTGGCTCAAGTTGGGTGTTACGTGCTGACTGTTTTGCAGATCACCTGTTGCCAGGGTTCTTATTTTATTTGACATCATCCCTCCTTTACCTTTCCCTTTATCCTCAACTCTCTCTTTTCTATCTTCTGGATTATCTGATACTGTCTCGTAAGATTCACTGTTAGTTCTCCCTCTTATTCTCGGATTACTCCGCCCGTACCGCGCTTTTATTTCTATTTACTTCCGGACCCTCCCGAGATAAAAATTAAGATAAAGATAAAGTTTAAATAACTGACGAAATTATTAAAGAGTCATTATTAGTTTTAGATAATTCATAAAACTTTTTTATCAAACTATATCTTAGTTTATAAAAACTCTCAATATAACTTTTTATGAGCTTCGTTTTAAACTTTTACTTTGCAACTAAAAATTATCTCATCAAATTATTATTTTTATTAATCAACTTTGCTTTTATGGCTTCCTTTGTTTTACAGACAGTCTTCATTTAATTATGTCCTCCGATTTTATCATTTTTTTTTATCTTGAATATAATAATACTGTAATCAAATCTTTTAATTCTTGTCTCTTACAATTCTTCACGTCAAAAACGTCTAACAAAATTTCTTTTATAAAGTATTAATCTTTTATATTCTCATTACATAATCCAAAATCTCAAATTTTTCCATTCCTTACACAAAAAAAAACCTCTACTTGAATCAAGTTGATTTTTTTTTTTCAGTGTACTTCTCCAATTTCGAGCACACATACGTCGTCTCGCCATATAGCGTTAACTTGACGAATTAAAAATTTTCTCAAGCTACACTTTATCTTCTCGTCTATCAGAACCTTTTTTTCATATATTTCGTCACATCGACCTAATAATCAAGCTCATAATAAGGTAAAAGACTCGATTAGTGGCTCTATTGCTTTCATTGAAAAAATGTTCTACTTGGAATAAAAATTAAAAATTTTTTTGATCTAAAGATCTTCAAGATTAGAAATAATATATTCACATAACAAAATTGACAAAATTCCTCTTATAGGCTCATAATTTATAATATTTCTGACATTAAATCTCAAATCTCAAATTTCTTAATTCTCTACAACTTTAAAAGCGAGCACACTTACCCCACCTAGCCATCTATCGGCAGCTTTGTGAACTAAAATTTTAAAAAATTTTCTCGTCTATCCGAACATTTATTTTATACTTTATTTCCTCTCTCGAAAACCAAACCCATAATACGATTTCAAACCTACAAGCAACCGCCTCATAAATCATCTTCAGGACAAAAAGCTCGAACTATTACCATCCCATAAAATCGCATAACGTCTCAAGTAGTGTCAAAACATTGAGATGCGCATATATAATAATAAAAGATAAAGAATAAGAGTGTATGTTCTCTATCAAAGCTCATCTCTATCTTCTCTTTCTTCCTCCGACATTCTCTTCTCTCATCTCTCATCTCTTACATAAACTTTACTTCTCGTTCTTGTTTCGCTGCCTACTGCCTACATTGTTGGCATCACGAGGCATAAGGGGTGATGCGCGCGCCCGATACGCGAACCTCCTCATTAAAGGCAGAGCACGCTCAGTGTCGCGTCAGCCCCCGGCCCCGCTGCACCACGTTACCAATCCAGGTCCAGTCAACCTATAACCTGTTCTTTCTGTCACCAAAAAACAACACACAAACAAAAATTTATCTATCGTTGCATCCACAACAACACTCACACTCTCTATCATAATTTAAAAAACATTCCGGATTTCTTTTAATTCAAAATAAATATCGAAATTTATCGAAAAATAAGTTTTACCAGAGATTACTATCTCTTGAACCCGGTATCCCTGAACCAAGGCCATCCGTGATCCATCATCCGCATCTGTCAACGGTTGTCCTTATCAACCCCCAGCCAGTCAACGTCACCTTCCAGTGTCATCTCAGTCATCTCAGTGAAGTTCCTCTGCGCCTTTGGATACTTTACCGGCAAGTTAAATTTATTGTTTTTCACACTTGTCATTGATAATAATTATTGTAATAGTTGTTATAATTGATATTTATAGCAATAGATACCGTGGGGTATGATAGGAATTTATTGATAAAGCTTTGCTTATATGTACATTGTACATCCTCCTCTAATTTACAATAGAACTGTGGTGGTATGGGCACACGTGTACGGAAGTAGACGATCGATCGGGAGGAATGCGAACCGGTTGCTTTCTTTAGAACATAGCTCTATTGAATGCCATAGGGCTTCTGCTTTGCCCACCAATTTTCGTATCGAATTCAATATAGGGCTATAATCAAGACTCTAAATGTAAAACTGTCTTGTCCAAGTGTGTTTGTTTGTATCTTCAGGGTATATATTTGATAGTGTATTTGAAAGTGCAAAAATTTAATTTTTCATATAATCCAAATTTCCAAATTTTATCAAAAATTTCGCACCAAAAAAACTTAAATTTCATGCTTTATAAATTCCTTATTCCTATTTAATTCATAATTATTTTCCAATTGGAGTATAAAATTAACAAATTATTTTCTAAAATTTTTTTGATCGTCAACATTTTATCCATTGTTTTCAGTCATATAAAAAATAGAAGAAAAAGTCTCAAAGGGGGTATTATGAGCCCGAGAGTCCCTTTTTGAAAACAGGATGAATAGCTAGAAAAGACAAACAGTTAAAGCTCTGAGTTTAATAAAACACCAACTAAAACTTAGTATTAGTTGGGAATAGAAAAAGTTTATCGCCAAGTCTACGATGAATTGTGAGAATAAACGGTAAAATATGAAACTATTTTATAACAATGAGGGTTGAGTCCCGCATTTTTTCTGCTGAGATTGCGTTTTGGTCCACGATGCAGGGTCGCGAACGCCGTTCTGGTATCTATTATTATTTGGTAAGAAGACGGTGAAGCAATAAGAGAAAGAGGAACTCGAAGAGTGCAAGAGTTAGAGGGGAATAAATAAAAATAAAAAAGATTGGAATGAAGGCAAGTGCAGCGGACAGTACAGGTCTGGGAACCTAGATGTTAATAACTTGGTAGGATTTAAATAGAATACAAGAAGCGGCAACAAATTCGCCACAAAGTGCCCGAAAAGTTGTTAATTATAAAATTCGTCTTTGTATCTTGTTTGTTTTTCACTCAGTCGTATGCAAGGGAAAATTTTATTTCTATAAATTTATAGTAAAATAAATTTTTAGATAGATTTCGTTAGGAATCTAACTATTGCATTAGTCCTAGTGGTAGAATTTTCACCTGATTTTACTATCATATGTGTCAAAAAATTTATATATCTATATTATCATCAGAATATCTGCAAAAGTTTTCAAACGATCTTGATGAAACTTGGTACACATTTTCTTTAGGTAGTTGTCTTGAACAAGTTCGAAGATGAGCAAAATCGGTCAATTTTTATTAACTTTAACGACAATTTTATATTAAATAAAATTCTACCTTCCATTTCGGGTGAGGCCGAATGGTATTTTATTTTTTTTTTGTTTTTATTCAAAGAAAACGTTTTATGTGTAAATCAAAAAGTAAAATTCCGATGTGATTCAAATACTCGTCACGTTTAAACTATCAGCTTAAACTCGGCAAGTTATCATAAACTTTTTACAGTAAATTTAATTCACTGCTGAAGTTTCGGTAATCTACTAGCGGTTAAGCTTCACTCTATTCACTCTGTTCTGGCACTAAATAGAAAAATTAAATCCCACGTTTTGTTTCTATCATTTTTAGATACGATCAACGTTTTACGCGGCAAATTATTTTTATCCGATTTAACGATTTACATACGTACATTTTTTATTATATTTAAATGAACAGAAAAATTGATATAAAAAAATTTTTTTTCGTCCCACGTGAAGAAATCAAACATAACTATTATTATAAAGCTAACTATAAAGCTACTACTGTTAAAAATATAAAATATATTTCATTAATAAATATTTGCATTACTCATTTCTATGCAAAATATTATGTTAGTTAATTACATTTATTTATGAATAAACTATAAGAGGATAAGGCTTTCGGTACTCGTGCGTTGGCGCACACGCTTCGCTCGTTGCGCCAACCTACTAATAGACGAGAATCCCCTTTTACTCAGTAACATAAAATACTATTACGTTTAATTGTAAAAAACAATTTATATCACATATATAAAAATGTGTTGATTCTACTTTATTGATTTGCATGATATATTACACTTTTGCATAAATGTAAACAATCAATAGCTGTCATGTTAGTTAAACAAACTGTCAATAGATCAGACTTTTTATAGCTTTTCAAAGTAGTTAAATGTATTGTCAACAATTGGTGCCGCAATATTTTAATAAAAAGTTTTTCAATTTTTTACATTCTCAAAAATCATTTGATTGGTAAATTTTTGAGCGATTTGAGTTTGAAAATGTTAGAAAGTTTCAGAGGTTGTCAGCAGGGTCAAACCATTTAACAGTTTTGTTTTTCGTGTATTTCATCATGTCAAAAAATATTATCAGCCATTAATATCATAGAAATTTTTATCCGAGAGGTAAAAATTTTGTCAGGTATTTTTCATAAAAATTTATTGTTCAATCCATAAAAAACTCTAAAATAATTATACCAAACGACAGTATGTATGATTGACAAATGAAAAATACCCAACTAGTAACAAGTTATAATAATAATTATAACTATAACAAAAGGTGTAGAATCGAATTGGGTCAACTATTATAAAACGCAAAATAATTGACAGTCCATTGTTTGACGCAATGAGTTTTCGAATTGAAACTCCAGAATTAAATTCGTTGATTCGAGAATAAAAATACCGTGTATACGTACTCGACGCTGTCATTTATCACATATATATTTGTATATATTTATATTTAAATTCTATTATACGTTATGTGTTATATGTTATATGTTATATCAGTTACATGGCTTACAAGGCGAGTCATGTTATGTCGACGAGGGCCAAACTGAAAAGAGCTACGGTTTGAGGTAACATTCACTCATTCCTCTGTCTCTGCACATTATACATATTACATATATGTGTGTGAGTGTGTGTTTGTGTGTCCAATCGATGAGTCCACTGCGAAAATTATTCCCAGCATACCTTCGATATATGGCACTTCATACCTTGCATCCCTCGAATTCTCCGGGTCGACAAAGAGGTGTCAGGTTTCCATGCATCAATAATAATCGATCGTTATATACAGTACACATCACACCATTCTACACTACACTAGACTAGATTGCCGATACTGGAGACTAAAGAATTCAACCCGCTCCTACTCTGCTCTCATCTTCCGTGAATCAGCCATTTTTTAGTGGCATTTGAACTTAATCTTTATACAGAAATTCAATTTTATAAAGAAGATATTTGACCTAGAATTGACAATTCAGACAGCTGCTAAGTGCTGATGTCCCAATTTTCGGAATATCAAGATGTCAAATGCAGCACGATTCAATTTGACGAAACTTGATATCCCCTTGATCCTCGTCCTTATTGCGATGCAGCGCAAGTTCCGTTGATTATTCTCGCGTAAACTTCGTCAAACTTTCATCCCCAAAGTGTTTCAATCACAAACAGATTCTATTCAAATTTTACAAAGAAGTATTTAACAGTCCTCATCAAAAATAAGCGCTTGCTAATTAACTTTATCAAAAAGCTGATTATTTTACGGTACTTTATGTAGAACGCAAACTTTGGTTTCCGTCGGACGATAACTCCTGATGGACGTAGTAATAGGATGTGAAAGTTTATGTTTCCATCTGTTTTGTGCTTTTCAGCTAACATATGCCAGCTACTAGTTAGAGAAATAGGAGCATAAATTAAATACAAAAGATGTAGCATACATTATAGACATAGATTAGAAAAAAAAAGTGTTTGGTCGAAAGCAAGAATAAAATTTTAAAAAGAACATTTTTTTTTAGTGTATGATTCTACATATTAAATATATAGTATACGTTAACATTGCATTACTTTTTCTTAAGCTTGAAATTTCTCCCTCGGTATTCATACTCTTCAACGGTATTTGGATCCGACATTTCAACTTTTTTTTTCTTACTCTATATTTTAGCATCCATTTTCAGTTTGTTTCATACGTCAATTCGTTTTCTACCACCGCTGAAATCTAAAGCCGTAGAATAGTAAAAGCCTTTCCAATTCTCTGCACAACTTCTATTTCTGCAATGCTGTTTTGTTATTTTTCTTTTCGTGTTTGTTGTTCGCACCAATAGTTATACGTAATACTACATACATACATACATACACACGATATTTACATATTTCTTCTCTGTGAGGAGTACATCGTGTATGTACTTTTGTAAAGGCCATGTTTACATACATCACCAGTTACCGTCTGCACGACAGCTTTTGATTGCACCTACAACTCACGGCGTTTTTTCAAGAAATACATAACAGCCTTCGCTTCTGTCTGCTTACCCTCAAATGCGTATTCTACACTTTAATGTCTGCCATTTTATATCCCTAATCGAATTTTAACCTACGTAGTTTAGTTTTTATAACTTTTCACGGCTTTAAGATATTTTTTTTTTAGAATTTTTTTTTTTTCATACTCTTATGAGTTTATCATTTATTAATGACTTATATACAATGTATACACAAGTTTAATATGCTTTAATATATCCACATATAATTTTTTGACCAGGTGTAGTGTTGAAAATTTCCGATAGGTGGCGCATGATCGCTAAATCGTCTCATTACAAGAAAGTTAATTTTTAGATGTCAAATTTTAAAATAAAATTTTTTTTTTTTTTTTCATTTTGAGATTAAAAAAAATTTTTTTTTTTGGGTATTATATTTTTCGATGCCTGTTCTATTGTTATTTGACAATTAAAAAAAAATTTTACTTATATAACTACTTGATATCTATTTTTTCTGTTTAACTGTTCACAAATATTTCTTGTAAAAGTTAAAAAAACTCTTTTAGATATAAATGACCTCATAAAATTTTTTGATGTTAAAAATTTTGAATAATTGAATGAAAAAAAATCGATAACTCTCAACAGTTGGTTTTTAATTAATTTATTCATGATTTAATATGCCTAAAAATGAAATTATAAATAATTATTTTCTTTATCCTTGAAAATAAATTAAACTAAACACGACATGTATAAATTGTATAGTGATCGAATCGATAAAATAGCTTTCAACTTGAATCAATGATACAATTACTGTTCCACACGGTATTTTGATAATTAATATCATGCATCAAGGCATCAAAGGCATTATATTTTGAGGCTGCTTTGAGCTGACTAATGAAATCGATAATCGTCATTGCTTTCAATACGTCATAGTCATAGATTCCAGCACATTTCCTCTCACAAACACACTAACATTAAGCATACACAAATATGTCTTACAAATACCCGCACACAGAAATCCCTCCTTGTATATATTTCGCCCATGAGTAATTACAATTGCCAAAATACGTCAACCTATAAAATAATTACGTGCGATTTACAGAATAGTTATTTTTAGAAAGTGGTCGCCTTTCAAATGAATTATGCTACCAGAAATTAAATAAATTCGCGTTGTCACATTTCGCAATACATTTTGGCAAGGATATTATTATTTTTGCAATTGATCAATTTTTAATTACCAAAATTATTATTATTATTATTTTGTGCTTGAAAAAGAAAGAAAAAAATGTGTAGTTGTAAAAACGCGTTAATTTATTGTCAGTGAATCGTTTCTTTGGACGTCGGTGAATTGCCCTGCAAACGATCTTTGATGACGTGCTAAGAACTCATTCTCACAAATCAAATGTTTTTCTCTCTCAAGTGAGGTGAAATGAATCTATTCGGTAAAAATAATCCATTTATCACTTCTGTAATCACATTTAATTCTTTTAGTTTTATTTTCAAATAAGTTTCAGTTTCATTAAACTAAATTTCGATTACTGGCTCCTAACCTTTCAAATATCTCAAAACTGTTTTTTTTTTTTTTTTTTTTTCGTCAAACCAACTGCAAGTCACAAGGTATCCTTCATACCTTACGACGCAATAATTTATATCCATATATGTGTATATAAACAATTCAATATTTTATGTTTCGCAGTAAAAACATAATAAACTTGTTCTAAGAAGTCACCATAAAAATAAATAACTATAACCTCGTTTTTTATTTACGACTGTAAAATCTTGAGAAATCAATATATTCTCAATTATTTACGTATGGCATGGAAGATAATATTATTATTTTCCATTATTGTAACGTAAAAAAGTTAATCTTAATTAAATTATCTGTTTAACTAGAAACTTTACAGTAATTTCTTAACTATTGACATTTTTTAAAATCTAAGCTCATCCCGTTGTTACACTCATCGAGACCTTTCATTTGAGTACCCACATGCATTTTGATATATTTTTCATATATACATATATATAATATATATAAATATATGAAAAATTGATGTGGGTACTCAAATGAAAGGTCTCGATGAGTGTAACATCGGGATGAGCTTATATCTTTAAAATGATCAATATTTCACAATAACTGTGTTGATTCCAAGGTCTAACACGAGTGTAATCATGAAAAAAGTTTAAGAGCAAAGGTTAAAAAAATTTTTCTCATAAAATTCTTTTTTAACGCTTTTTACAGCGATTCGCGTAATAAAAATGAATAAAATAAAGAAATTGAAGAATTGTTATTGCTCGTGAAATGATAATAAAATAATAAAAGTCCGTAAGAGGGTATTAAAAATAATAGTATTATTATGAGAGATAATCAAGCTTTAAATATTTAATTTAAAAAAAAAGGCTCGAATTGAAGATGATGATTATGATGATGATAATAATAAAAAAGTAATGTATAAAGAACCATAGATAATGAGAGAAAAAAAGCATCGTTTGTTTCCTCGGTGCAGGCCTCAGTACAGTGTAGTACCCGTCTCTCGGTAGAATAATGAGAAAGCTCGCGAAGTAAAAGAGAGTGAAGCTGAGACAAGTAAAGCGAAAGGGAGGAAAACGAAGAAGAGGAACGGGGGTGGAAAAAATGATAAAAAAAAGAAATGAGGAAGTGAAGGCGTGAAGATGAGTGAAGCTTTGGGCTCTTGTACAAAGAAGACCCTGCGCCTTCTACCCTCTACCTTCTGTCGGGTGTGTTCCAGAGAGCTTGTATTTCCGCTCTTCCGAATCCGGACATAGATCTCCTACTGGAAAAACTCTTTCAACCAAAAGAACCCAAGTAGACCGACCATTACGCTGATGTTACACATATACTTTTATTTCCATCCCTCACAAGAATACCTGACACTTAAACAACTCGACCTATAACTATGATTCTTTTCAATCTCTTTGTCTCTGCTTTCGATCTTTCAACTCTTCGATCACTCACTACTTTACAAATATATCGTAAATAATATTAATAATGATTTTTACAGTGATTAATCGCAAGATTAATCATTTTTTGATCATAAATTAATCTTTAAGCTATCGCAATCGTTAATATTTGACATTACTTTTATTCATAATTTTATTCTCAACGTCTTAGAAATCATTTTTGCCCAGTTGCTAATTTTTTTTATTTTATTTTATTTATTTTCTCGTTACAAAAAATTTCTATAGAGGTGCATATTGCACCTGTGCATAGAACGAGTACATTTTGAATTATAAAATTTTCCTTATCCATAATAAATTAATATAGTAAAATAGTAAATATAGTAAATCATAATACAGTGCAAACTTTAAAAGTTTCAGCCTATCGAGTTTGACAGAGCAAGGTTTTACCTTATTTAAAATTTTTTTTATAAATTTTATAGTTTATATGATATTTATAAGGAATATTATTCTAAATATTATATTAATATCACGTTTATCAGCTAATGAAGATTAATATTAATTGATGCATAATTATGTAAATATTAAAAACGCCAATAGCTTACAAAAATTAGATAATCTTAGTAAGTTTTTTATTTAGTTTTAAACAAATTAAGCTCATTTTCTGTCTGCATGAACACAGCGTATTGAGTTGCCCATTAGTGCACAGTATAGAGATTGCATAGTCTCCATACTAAAGATACGAACGGTCCCGTAATTGACATTTTTTTTTTTTGGTCATCGGACGGTTACAGGACTATCACATGACCCTTTGTTAAACGACTGACCATACGATGATGTCCGTACGTCTGTCTGTATGTATGTGTGTGTGTGTGAGTGTGATATTTTCCATTAAATATCTTGGTTTTTTAAAAAACTACAATAAGCCCTTTTTTTGTTGCTTTTTCAGATTCATTCAATAATTGAAAAAAAAAATTTTTTTTAATTTTTAAGAATTCTCGCTAAGAAAAATTGAAAATTCGTTAAAAACGTAGCTCAAAACATTAATTTTTCAAAGCAGAAAGTTAGAAACTAAAATTAAAATTTTTTTAGTAAAATTTCACTCTCTGAGCATTCGAAGGGTGATAGAAACAAGAAAAAAATTTTTTTTATATTTTCTTCTGGTATAAGTATGAAAAGTAATTATATACTTAAATATTTAATTACCATGAAAGAAACTTACAAAAGAAATTTTGTCACCGTTAAATTTTTTCCGTGATTTTACGGATGTGTAAACATTAAAGCGAGAAAGATTATTCAAACATTGCGATAAAGAGACTGAGTAATTTACAAGTAGTGCAACTCTTGTGAAAGAAAACAAATATAAGTATAAATTCATAAATATATTATAAATATAAATACGAATAGCAATGAGTGCTAAGTATTTTGAATGCTAAATATTTTTATGTTCAAATATTTATAACAAACTTTAAACTTTTATTAACTTATATATTATCAATTAAAATAATCTTCTTTCACTTAAGTTGTTTCAACTATTTCCAATTCTTCACTTTGATTCATAAAATTTTTATGTAAAGTATTAAAAATTAAAAAATATATTAATTTTTGCTTTTATCCTAATTACTACGTCAATTATTATTATATACGGTAAAATATCTTGAATGTGATATAAATTAATTACTATAAATCAATTTGGTACATTATTGAATGCTCGTGGTCTCAGCTTTCATCGTGAATTTAATTACCGAATATTAATCATCAAAAATATTAAAAGTGTTGCATTATATTTGTATTAATTGACGGAAAATTTTTATTGCAGAAAATGAAAAAAAAAATTAATATAAATAACTGAATGAATCGACTGTGTACACAAATATTTCAAAACTATAGATTGTGTACACAAATATTTCAAAAATATAGACTTGTCGATAAAAAATAAATATTTTCCACTCTTCGATTTCATATTTCTTCACATATAACTTATATTACACCTCCGGTGATATATATACGACTAAACACACTAATAAAAATATTTTTCACATATCTATCGATGACGTTCTATCTTTAAATTCTTTAAATTTCTACTAGGTTAAAAATTTTTTTATATCTTTGTATCAATAAAAAAAAAAAATATTAAAAATTTTTAATACAAAAAAATAAAAATAAGATTATTGTAATTAAATCTAAAATGTTCAATTTCATTTTTAATGGCAAAATTTACCAGTTATTATTTACAAGGTTAAAAAATTTATTTAAATAATAACTAAGATATAAAGTTGTTGATTAAATTTGATACTTTTTATTTAATCATCAATGTCCCTTAGCTGGACGCCATTACACAGAGAAAATTAAATAATAGCAGTTACTATCTAGATGTGGTAAAAAATTTTACCATCAACCTGATCGTAGTGAATACTATTTAGATGGTTGTAGAAATCATCTAGGTGGTAGCATTTACCATATTTATAATAATTGTTACAATTCTGTATGTTAATAAGAGTTAATTACTATTATCATCCTAAATGGTTATATTTATAATTTCTGATGGTAACAGTTACCATCAGGAATTATAGCAGCTACTATCTAAGGTAGTAAGTAGAATTTAAACATCAGGGTTTAAAAACTACGGTCAAAGACGTAAATATATACTGAGAGAAAAATATAGGTATTATTCCTATAAATTTATGGGATTATTTCCTATACTGATTGTAGAAACGATTACTATGATTATGGGGATGACGGCCATAATATTAGAAAGTATTCCTAGAATTTATAAGATCATTTCCAATAATTATCGAGTGGTTCCTATATTTACAGGAATTGTTTCTATAATTTATAGGAGCCGTGACTTGTGAACTATAAAAAAATAAAATTTTGCTTCATTAGACAATAACTTTTGTTAAATTGCCCTGTACTTTTTTAATTATTGACATTTTTAAAGATATAAGCTCATACTGATGTTACACTCATCAAGAGCTTTCGTTTGAGTACCCACATGCATTTTTTATATATTTTTCATATATAAATGTATATAATATATGAAATATATTTTCTTTAATTTTCTTTCCGTGTACTTGAAAATTATTGAATTTTTGATCAATTTTTTCATAGAATTCAATAATATTAATTACTATCTTTGATAGTAAATATTATCATCCTGATAGTAAATATAACCATCCTGATAGTAATTGTTGTCATCCTGATTGTAACTGTTACTAAAAAAAATGGTAACTGCTATCACAAAAAAAATAATAGCACTAACCATCTTTGCGTTGAAAAATGTTTTAATCATCCTAGATGATTGGAGCTACAAATTTAGTATGATAACTCTTATCATTTAATTTTCTCCGTGTACTTAACTTTCTACTGCTAATAAATAAATATAAATGTTTATTAACAAGCAAAAAAAAAAATAAAGTAAACAACTATTGTAGCGCTTAAATAATATCTTAAGTAATTAATGTTTAGTATAATGTTATATCTCTTACATGTTGATACTGTTAAATAAATATTAATGGGTCTCACCAGGCGTAAAAGCAACTCCGAAGTATACCTGCGGGCTTGGCGGTACACCCCTGAAATAACTCCTGTTTCCTCCGTTAACTTACTCCTCTATCTCTCTCTCTCTCTCTCTCTCTCTCTCTCTCTCTCTCTCTCTCTCTCTCTCTCTCTCTCTCTCTCCTCTCTCTCTCTCTCTCTCTCTCGCCCTCTCTCGCCCTCTCTTCCTCCAACCACCCTCTGGTACGAACTCCAGCACTTAACCTTAGTCCGCCTTACCTACGATCAAACTAAACGGCAACTCCCAACGCGGCCTAATTCGCCTCTTAAATATATTCCAGTCTGCGCAATATTTTAAATTATCATACAACGTAGATTTTAATTCACCTATAAACAATATACTACATTCGGGTAACTTTTTACATAATTTTCTATTACGACCCTTTGTGTGTAAAAACAAAATTATTAATCACAAAAATAGTGAAAAAGTAATTTTTATGAAAAAAATTAATTTTTAATTTTTTAATTCAAAATTACAATATTTTGATTTTTCACTTTTGCACGACTCATAATACAAAGCTCTGTAAATATTTTAATTCCTATTGATATTCTCTTATTAATTCACGGAACAAAAATAATTTATATATCATTAAACCGAAAATTTAATAAAAAAATATTCTGCAATTTTTTAAAATTTATTTAGTGTGATAAATATATAAACTTAATTGTCAATTTATCGACTGTTATCAAAATTTTTACAATTTAACATTCAAAGGTTTTTATAAACAATGATCAAGAATGAGAAATTTTATAAAGTTGAAAAATTATGTTTTTTTTTTCTTTGCAATAAAATAAACAAAAATCTAAAAAATAACATAATTAAAAAAGAGTAGCAGTAATTAGTTGTATTAACAAAGTTAATTAGTTGGTTATGTATCTCGGGAGAGATATAAATTACATTCACGTAGTCAATTTAGCTGGCTGAAATAGAGAGCGTCTGTGCAACAGTGATGGATTCTCTGTAAGAAGAAACCGAGACTATTTGTATTGTTCACTACTGCTATCTTTTCGTACATATATATGTATATATCCAATCTTGTAGGATGTATACTGGTTGTATAGTGTCGAGTAGTTTTCTCAAAAATTACTTCTCTTCAATTTTTTCTTCCAACATTACACTAAAGGGAGGCTGTCAGTATCCAGTTAGCACGAATAATAGAACCAAACACGAACAACTTTGTTGAAGAAGACTAATGTCAAGTATTTGCACTCAGATAAAATTTGTAATATCTTAATATTTCTCAGATGTATAAAAAATTATACATGTCAGTGATCAGTTGTTGCTGGATTATAGTTTATTCTAATACAGTTTTATACAATCATCATTCTAAAAAAATTTTATGAAATTAGTTGAATATTATTTGTAAAAAATTTTCTTTATTGACTTTTCTAATTTTTTTTTACTATTAGCTTTTATTCTGCATATATATTCTAGTGAAATAACATAAAAAAATAAATTAATAATTTATTCTTTGTTGAATTTAAATGCAGTTTTTTCAAAATATAATATCTATAAAATGTATAATAATAATATTCTATTGATAACAATATCTGCAATAATAATTCTACTCCTTGTATGTGGTATAAGCTGCATTAAAATTTTTTTATTTTACGGAAAAGAGTCCAATAAATTTCACTGACATAAACTTTAAAAAAGCATTCCTGTTACTAACAAATAGTAAAGCAGCGACCCACAATTTAAAATTTTTTCATGAATTGAAAGAAAATTTCTTTGCTGTAAATATGTAATATTTTGATTTATCCTCTTGCCAATGCTTTCAGTACATTATATTTCTAAAGTGTAGAAAAAATTAAGTTTTTTTTTTAATTTCTAACCAAATTTTCTTCTCAAATATTATTAAATATTTTTATATTTTTGTATTTTCTAACTTTTCATTATTAAATTACAATTTATAATTTACTAGCGACCCGGCCCGCTTCGCTGAGCCTCAGTCAAAATGACTAAAGCTTTTGTTATAATTGTTTATTTTATTATAATGATAAATTAATTTTCAAGTTCGAACAATAAGTTCAATACAATAATAATTAATCGAGAGCAATAACTAAAATTAATAAAATCATAAGTAATAAATTTTGCATTATTCTTCGTCAAGTAAAAGATTCCTACCAAATTTCAAGTCTGTATTAGAAGTTACAGTGTGGAAATAGAAATTTAACATTCTAACACCCACCCCCGCAATCCTTATTGGGGTTGAGCTGTTGTAAAATCCGCTCTTAGATCATTTCCGCATCACATATAGAAGACTCCACCTAAATTTGCCGTCTGTAGGATTTACAATTTGAAAGTTAAAAATTTTCATTGTTAATATCCACCCCCGCAACCCCTGTGGAGCGAGCTACCGTAAAATTCGTTCATATATTATTTATATATTTATTACGGAAGATTTCTACCAAATTTGGGAGCTATAGGAGCTATAGTTTACAAACGGGAATTATTCATTGTTAACGGCCCCGTATTTCCCTTTGAGGGAGGATTTTTTAAAAATTTTTTTACATACAAACCTTCTTCTAAAAATTCTGAAAACAACAAAAAAAATTTAGCTCAATCGGTCCAGCCGTTCTCAAGTGATGCGTGGACATACATGCGGCATTTTATTTTTATTTATATAGATAGATAGAAGATAGATAGATAGATGTCACAATCCATTCTATTATATCACTGATAATGATTATATTTTATGGTTTTACATGTACTTAAATCATTTACTATTATACTTTTGTCATTTGGCTTTTTGCCTTGGCATTTAAATATGAATAAATAAATAAATAAATCATAATTCGTTTTTTTAATAGTTGTAAAATGAATTAATTAAAAACGGTAAAGGTGGAATAGTAACCGTGAGAGTAAAAGTAAATAAAATATTTGATAGTCAATTAGCCAAGAGATAACGAAATAATCAATATAAAATCAGAAACGAGCACTAGCGAGCGGTACGTGTCGAGTAAAATTGAATTGCCGTCTTTCAATTACTAATAATCCCGGTGTCTTCATACACGGATTCTCAACAGTTGTATGTGGATACAGTATATACACAATATAGAGTTCACAATTTGGTAAATACATGTGAAATGAAATGTCGGATAAACTAGTAAAAGGAGAAGGGGACGCTTTTCAGCCCTCGGGCATAACGTGATTGCCCGTTGGTCAACCCACATTGATTATGCACATCAAATCCAGAACCCCATCTCATTTATTTCGTGATATATCATTAATTAATCACTATTAATTAATTCAGGTGATGAATTTCAGCTCCTTCGTCTTTGGTTTGCTTTGTTAAATTTTTCGACGCAATTCAAGAGGTAATTTGATTAGACAAATATCCGGTGATTGTCTAATGACATAAATTTATTAGACTCATTTGTAACACGTGGAGCTGCAAGGCTTCTTGTCATTGGATGATACCATATCAGTGTCCCTAATTCAAGCGCCTTAATGTTGTACTGAGAGTTCAGATGCATGACAAGCGACATCTGACAGCTGACTTTACGTAACGGAAAAAAAATTTTTGGACATTGTACTTTACGATTTTTTTTTTTTTTTTGAGGAGCTGTAACTTTGAAAATATTCACGATATTTTTAAAGAAATGAAATTTTTAGTAAATTAAATTTTCTTTCCAATAATTTTTCATTTGAAGCAATTATTTTAATTATTAGCCCCGTAATTACGAAAATGAAAGTATAATGATAAAAAATTTTTGATTTTTTTCAAAATTGGTTCAACTTTAAAAATATTAAGTAGGCGAAAATTTTTAAAGATAGAAAATTTGTATAGAGATTCAAATTTTGGTTTAATGATTATATTTACAATTGAATTATTCTAAAAATTACCAAAGTTATCGCATTAATAAAAAGTATCCTGACCGAAAATATTCTTAAGAAATGATTGTAAAATAATAAATAGAAAAATTCCTTCAAACAAAATGAAAGTTATAAGCCAAGTTAGAGAGGACACTTCCGGAATAATTAATAATGAATATTATTAATATACTGTAGTAACGGAAAATATTAGAGTTTAAGATGCTTTCTTATTTTTACTAGTTTTAAATAGATTGTAAAATCAAAGGATGTATGGTTGTAAATTTAAGGATTAGACGGGTAACAGAGACTGTTCGACATGTTGTCAGCAGATGTCAAAATATTTGTAAGTTTCTGTTACTGTAGAAAATAAGAAATGTTGTAACGTGAGGTATGAGTGAGAGAGTGAAAAACTGAGAGAGAGAGAGAGTATGAAGTAATGTCCGAGATGGGGGTGAGAAGGAACCGAGAGGCCCAAGTAATTTTAAAAGAGGTAGTTGTAAGTTAGTCTAATACCACCCAGGCTAGTGAGCAGTTGTATGTTATTTTCCCTTATCAATAAATCTATTATTATACTTTTAAAAAACATTGCCTCGTGCTGTAATTTCTTTTAATTAATATAATCTAAAAATCTATATTCTACAATACTAACACTGATTACGAGGAAGTAAATTTTAAATCAGGTTCTTCGCTGTCAGACACTATCTAATGACACGATAATTTATAATTCATAGCTGAAACGTAAGCCTGTCGAGTTTCTCGGAGAATAATATCTCAAGTAGACAAGAGTCACGGTAACCGCACACAGACGTCACATTAAGCTGATCAATAATTTAATTTTCAATATCCGATTAACTAATTGATGGAAAACGCTCTCGTACTTATTCAATTAATTTATTAGTACATTCAGTCTCTCTAAAATTATTCTATAGATTTTGAATTTGAAATTTGGATCCATTTTTTATTTTCTTATTTATTAAATTGTCCACAAGAGGTTATATGTATTTAGAAGGCCCAAAAGAGGGATTTTTTATTGTAATTTTAAATATTAATGAATAATGAATATAGAAAAAAATAAATCATTTAAAAATTCCAAGTAAGAATAGAATTTTTAATTAATCGTTTGAGTTCGAGACGATAAATAAACGCGTAAATTGTTTTTATGGGCGAAAAGTCTTAAAATTCATCAGGTGGCTCGTTCCGGAAATTTATAACCTGTTTATAAGATGGCGAACCTTTGGCGACTGTGTCGAAAGGCTTCGCAGTTCTAAAACAGTATTACATTTAACATTCCCTTCTCCGTTTTCCTGGAGACTGTGGAAAGCCATACTGGTGACCCTTGACCCGTTATTCTCGCACCCTTGACAAAATGCTCATGTATCCTATTAAAACCGTCAGACGTGTTTGTTTTCCCACCGCAACAACGTGTAATTATCTGGTTTAATCTACGCCAAAAACAGACCATATTTATTTATCCCTCCACATTCTGCGTTATTTTGCGCAATCCATTTAAATTCATTGAAATAAATTAACCAGTTTTACGGCTGCAATCCCGGTTAAATACTCTCTTTATCATTTCAAAGTTATGTATTATGCATTCAACTTTGTTATTAATATCACTGCGCACCACAATCTAATTTACCAAGAGACTGGATAGATTCAAATTAATCTTTTTTTTTACAGAGGAACATTTATTACATTATTTTTAATTGTAATTAGGTTTGAAACAATGGATACTTTTAATATAATTCTATAAAAAATATAGTATCAACGAATGAGAAATTTAATTCTCTGCAACTTTGGTACCTCATACAATTTAAAAATTTTTAAATTAATATTTTAAAAGTTAAAACAATTAAAACAAATTTATATTTCAATAACCAAAAGAATTTTTAATCAAACTTTTATATTTTGCAAATGTGAGAGTTATTTTGGGGGTAATTACATTAAATATGGTATAATTTGAAAGAAAATTTAATTTGCTACAATTTTTAGGTCCACAAAAATTTTCTTAAATTTAATTTTTAAGTTACAGCCTTTAAAAAATAACACTTGAGTATAATAAACAATATTTTTGATCATTATCTTTTTGTATATTGTGATAGTAAGGTATGCCAAAATGTAACTTCTATCCGCTTTTAACAGGGGCGGCGTTTGGGCGTTTTCTGAGATATTTTAGGGTGAGACGATAAATTTGATTTTCATAGAATTTTTTAACATAAGCTTAGTTTGGGCACTTTCGCTGAAGATTCAAAATTTGGTCGGAAGTGCCCAATCGAATCTCCTGTTAAAAATTCTATGAAAATAAAATAAATTCTCTCACCCCGAAATATCTCAAAAAATGCCTAAATACAGCTGCTGTTAAAAGCGGAACTCAAAATTTTAATTTTGAAAGGTTTCTCACAGAAGTTACGTTTTGGCACACCCTACTGTGATAGATTTGAAAATTTCAAGTCTAATTTGCATTGAATAAATATTTATTAATTCTTAAAAAAGTATAAAAAAAAAAAAATTAAGTATTTGAATAACAAAAATAGCCATAAAACAGTGGCAAGTACCGCGGAATTCAGTATCACGTGCTTGTAGATCGACAGTATGAGAATTATTATTTATTTTCAATTTCCTTGGGGACAGACCCTCGAGACTGGTGTCTTCTGTGAGTCTTCAGTAAATATATATATATATATATATATATATATATATATATATATATATATATATATATATATATAGATATATATATAAATATAAATATGTGTCGGTAAACTGAAAGCGTCAGTGCATTCCCTTCCATTCGAATTTCTTGAGAAGAAAAAGCACACTGGGCGTTTATCTGAAAGCAGGCGAGACTAAATTGACTGTCGCTCTTGGAAATGGGTAAAGAAAACGGAAAAAGAAGCCTGACATTCTAGCAAAGTGTTCAATTTACCTTTTTTCTACGAGCCCACAAAAATTCCATTCCCCGACATTTTTTTTTTTATTTTTTTTTTTGAAATAAACTTATAAACTTATAAACTTCAAAAGTAAAATAAAAAATTTATTTGTCGTAGAAAAGATAAAATTAAAGGAAATTTAAGTGATGGTAACGTTACATTGGGTCAGTTTCAGTTATTATTGAGTGTATAGCGGTAATAAAGATGTTTATTTGATAGAGAAGTAGTAAACAGAGCGTTTGGTCAGCCAGTTTGAATAAATATTAAATGTAAACCTGGAAACAGGGAGTATGAGCGTAAGTGAGTTACTGCAAGTGATGCAGTTTCAAACCGAGTACTCATGTTGTTCGGCGGTAAATTTAACAGTGGTTATTGCGTATTATACGCTCTATGTTCTAACACACACGTAGTGCTGCACGGAACTAGTGCTTCAGCAATTTATGGTGTCGAGTTACCAACTACAGTTTTCAAACTTTATTCTGCATAATGCCCATTCTCATTTAATTATAACTTTACCTGACATTATTTTCAATTTCTGGTTGAGAAACAGTCATCGATAAACGAAAAATAAATTTGGAAATTCGAAAACTAAACTGTAAATAAAACTTGCTGATTATTCTGGAGGAATATCGCTTAAGAATTTAATCTTTTTGAATTTTTAGTTCGCGAGACTGTCGCTAGATGGCTAGGGGGCGTAAGGGTGCTCGCTTTTGAAGTTTTACTTGTAAAGAATGCGAGATTTAGATCAATTATTGGGAGTATGGAAAATTATAACTTAATACGGGAAATTTTATAAATTTAACTGTAAATTTGGTAAATTAATTTAAATTGAATATCTCAAAGCGAGAATGAAATTTTCAAAAAAAAAAAAAAATCAAATAAATTATTATAAATTTTACATGAAATTTACAAATTGAAATTTTGTCTACCACTAAATTTATGATAAATTTTGGAATTGAATGTCGGAAAATAAATGATAATATTATTCTGTGGTAAAAGAGTATTACTTGCGACAGGTTGCGGAAAAAATATGTGCATAATGATAGCGGTAACGTATCGCAAGAGATCCTTTCTCCAATTGGGATACTACAGTTTTATTTTTCTTGCCCAGTAGTTAATCGATTGGATTAGTTAAATTTTAGAAAAGTTTTTCAATTAAAAATAAAAAGCGAATCTGAAAGGTCGTTGGATAGAAGTAGAGTGCTTTTTAATTATTTTATTTGATCGTTGGTGTGTGTTAGTTTCTATCGGTTTTTATTTATATAAAAGTATAAAAATAAAATTGGAGTTTTAGTTGGGTATCATGGAACGTTTTACGGTTGAGAGAAATGTTTGAGTATAGAACGTGATGACAGGTCAACGGAAACAAAATCGAGTAATGAGAATTTACGACGAAGCAATATAAAACACATGCTTCTGTCCGGCTTAATGTCCAATCAAGTGTACACATTTGGAAAATATTTTTTTTTATGCATTTTAATCGACATTATTTTTTCAAATCATTGACTTTTTTATCCAATTCATTTTTTTTTAATTTGAAATTTTTTTGCTGTAGACTTAGCACGTGATTTTGCGATTGCAGGGGTAATTTTTTTTTAATTTTCGTAAATTCGATATTTTAAAAGTTATAGCCCTTTAGAAACAAGACTAAAGTATAATAACAAAAAAAATTTTTCATCATTACAATCTCATTTTTGGAATTGTAAAAGAACTGCTTTATTAATTTCATCAAATTAGATAATACTGGAAAGGGAATTTAATTCTCTATAACACCCTGGAAGCAATTAATAAAGTTCATAGTTGCACTCTTACCAACAAAACATTAACATAAACGTTATTATTAATGTTACCGGAGATAGCGGAAAAATACACTATCCATCTTGTTGAAGGACAAAGTGAGAGTCCGGATAGAGAGACAACACGCAGGAGAAAGATAGTAGAAAGTTTAGAGAGGAAGTTTCTGGGTACAGAGGGCAGGCAGGATCGTGGTTTTGTAACAACCGCGTTGTGAGTGAAGACACGTCTAGCTCCCTTAGCTTCGCGATGCAAATGGCATTAATTAGAGTGTTTAGGGAAGCTCGTTATGGGACGATTCGTTGTACAAACTTAGTAGAGTTGAGAAGAGAATCATTTGGAATACTTGTAACACCTTTGCTGTAAATGACACCAGTTATCCAGGTGTGAAACGTTAGTTTAACAATTATTACTAAATACTATAGTGTACTTATATTTTATTTTTATTTTTCATTTTTATTCTTTTGTGGAAAGTTTAAGCTAGAATCTGCAGTTTAGAGTTTACTTTTATAAGATATCACGAATATTGACAGTAAGACAAAGTAGTACAGAAAAATTTGAAAACGTATCTCGAAAGTTTTTAAAACTTTCGATATTCTGACAGAAATCTTAAAACTTTTGTCGATCAACTATTTTTTCTTTTAAATATAAATATGAAGGGTAAGCCTAGAGAAGACTTTTTTTCGAATTTTTTTTTTTTTTTTTTTTTTTTTTTATTGACTTTTGATTTATTACATCTTCAAAACTATCTCACAAAGTAATAATAATAACTTTTTTTTCAAATGCACTGTTATTATTATTATTATTAATTTTTTTTTACTTAATAAATGATTGAATTGTATACATTTATCTATGATGACATAAAATCGATTACGTATAAGTAAATAATACTTGTATTTATAATCTCAAATTTGATCTTAAACTTTTGACAAGGTTGTGAAGAGTTTGATAAAAAAGGACTGCTAGTCCGGAAATAATCTACTTCTGATTTTGACATACTAAAACATATGTATCTGTATTGACATGCCCTACAAACGAAAGTATATATTTTATATATTACCAATAACAGTTATCGAACTCGATACTTTTTTTATTCCATCAAATATCGAGCCACACAGAATTGAGAATACTCTATATAACTAAATTTGATATTCTAATAATAATAACTAAAAAAAAAAAAATTATTTATTCTCTTCAGAAAAAACAAAAATTTTTTTTCTGAATTTTAAAATGTTTGACACCTGTTATTTGTTTTTGGCTAAATAGAGTCGAAAGTTTGTTGATTGAGTTTAGATAAATGGAATGAAGTTGTAGCAAAAGTTTGAGGTTTAATAAAATTTTTTAGATCGCAGCGCGAAGTTGAAATGGCGTTTTGTGATAATTTAAACTTTTTATATGCACGAAATTGTTTCTTTGCAACAAATACAGAGGGTAAAATTTAGAAAAATTTTTTTATATGCATAAGCCCAATTTGCATTGCACTTCAAGTATAAAAGATAAAAAATTCGGACATTTAGTGATAGATTTTATTATCGACATTGTAAAACTCTTGTAACGAGAAAGTTTAAACGAAATAAAATGTGTTCTGAGGATTTAAAACCATGGAGCTTGTTCAAAAAATTAGAATTTTTCTTGTAATTTAATCCGAGGAAATTCATAATTATACAATATACAATGTACACAATTATTTTTCGAAGTTTTCAGTTCTCAGCAGTATTTTAAAGGCTTTAATTTTCTCCACTCTAAATACGCAAGAACAGATGTTAAAGCACTTACATTATGGCATGATCACTTAGAATCTCCGTATTATATTGTACTGATACGAATGAGAATAGGAATTGGGATGGGAGATCGATTTTTCCGCAGCAGTAACTCTGCCAATTTCACACGCCTCGAATAACTGTTACGTTTCTGCCGAATCTGATTTTATATCAATTTCATTCTATCGAAAAGTTTATATCTTCATCTACGTATTTTTAAATAAACACATGTTTATTTGTAAAGAAATTTTTCTAAATTTAATATTTTTTTAAATACAGCCGTTCAAATAAAATCGAAAGTATCTAATGACTAGAAAAATTTTTCGACATTATCTTGACACTTTTGATATTTGCAATAACTCGCACAACTTTTCAAGTAATTGAATTGATTTTTATTTAAATGATATTATATAAAATAAAATTCAATACAACCCACGAATAATTTCTGACTGGAATATTTCAATAAGCCAAAAGCCGAGATCGAATCGATGAATAATAACAATAAAACAATCCGAATAATTAACGAGGAAATGACAAAGTTTCAAAGACTGGCTGTAGCATCCTAGCGTCTAGCAATCAATTGGAATTCAAGGACTCCGTCATTAAAATGGCGCGTATTATTTGCTCAAGACTCCAACTCGAAGCCGAATCTTGTCATGGAGAGTGGAGTTTTGGGGTTCCCTAATGCCAGAGCCTTGTCCTAATAATGGGAGTTCGAGTCTCCAAAATTTAAATACAGCTCGAGAGGGTACTCGCTTCTCTGTTTGCTCAGACAAATAGCTAAAAATCACAATGAATGATTTATTTTATCATTTATAATGAAGGATAAATAATAATTTAGTAACCACATAGACGATGGACGATATTTAAATATCACGAAATACATTACTGTCAAAGTTGTCGCAGGCGGCGAAGTACATATAAATGTCCGTAATCGAATGCAGCGAGCACGATAATATAGCGTGAGCGTAAGTGTCACGGAACCCACTCCAGAGCATGTAAATTAATTGACACGGAGACAGATTTAAGCATTAAAAGCAACGAATTACCCATTTGACAATCCATTAAATTTTCATTATCCGTTTTATGTGGAATCACATCTTCGGTAGAATTGCAATCCGTGAGCCAGACTGTAAATGTCGATTATTAATAGCAACCGTTAAATGTTAGATGCTTTTTACTTACACGATTTATTAAATACGGTTATCACCACGGGTTTTGATCTATCAATTATGATGATTTCAAGACCAAAACTTATCGGTATGTTAATAGTTTGGAGCTTTTTTTTATCGGATTATCGAAAAATGTAAATGAACATTTAACGGGTATTGAAAAAAGTTATGATTTGATTTAAAATTTTGTGAATTATAATTATTGAGAAAGTTCAATCAAAATTTTCATTTAAAAAGTTTGAGAAAAATTTTTAAAGTTTAAATTTTAAGAGATTTATTTTATGAAAAATTTAATTTTCTATTGAAAAATTTCTTCACAATTTTTTTTTTTATTTTTAACTCTTTAGTCGGAATTTGAGGTCAAAGTTCAAAAACAACTTTTTTTAACAAGCGTTTGCTTGTTAAATATTAAAATCAAAATTCAATTTTCAAAAATTTTGAATCTTTCCGCCAGAATTTCGATTTGAACAGCAAAAAAAAAGAAAAATTTTTTTGCGTTTGATAAAAAGGTTTTTTGAAGTATTTTAAACAAAAAATAAAAAAAAAATTCAAATAATAATAATTGCAAAAGTTTACTTAGTATAAAATATGAATACGAGTGTACCGAAGTGTCGACACAGAATAGGCGGGATTACATAATAGTTAAAACAATAAATAAAGAGACTTCAGTAATGAATAGAGTGAATACTTGATAGAATACGTTTAAATGGATCGCCTGGGAATGGGAATAGAGTAGATACATAACATGTAGAAGGAGAAGGAGGAAGGAAAAAGGAAGCATAGTCCCAACAGTACGCTTTCCACCGTGATATTAATGAACAATTAAAGGAATTCAATATACATTGTAGCTGAGTACATGATTATCTTTATCTGTCAGACAGCAGACAACCTCATGAAGCATTCAATGAGACGTCCTTAAATTCATTCATCTGACATTAATATGTAATGCTTTATTCCATCTTGTTTTATTTTATTGTTCAACTATGCATACGTAAGCAGAAGCGGGCTTCTGCTTTCTGCGATGCATCCCGATCTATCCATACCTATATTACATTATATGTTATATATTGGATATTGTATATTTATTATGTATATGCCGCAGTCAAATGAAAGGTAGAATGTACCAGAACAATTCGATTTTAAATCCCGAGGGACGATAAACCTATTATTCATCATACGTCATGTATACATACTGATATCAGAGATCCAAAATTCTATCCGACGTATTTAAAATTACAAATAAATTTTATTTAGAAACTTTTTCTGGCATTTTCTTTTTCACTGCAAGTCGCTAAGTTTTTATTTATTTTTATGTTACAGGTAAGCAGAGTCTGATTAAAGCGTGTATTTATACTTCTAGTACGTGAGTAGTTTCATTTTTTTAATTAACAAGAATTTTTGTCTGTGATTTTTAGTAAAAATTGAAAAAAATCATGAAAACGGAAATTGAAAATTAAAGATTAAATTTTTATACAATTTATACTTTGAATTGTATAAATATCAAAATTATCGGTTTAACCGTGGTGCCATTAGGACGGAAATTCAATTTTCTTCAAATTTTAATTCTTTGAAAAATTTTATCAAACTCAATATTTTCGAAATTTAAACGATTTTAAAAAACAACTGCAAATATAATTACCAAAAAAAAAATTTTTGATTTTTGCAAGTACGAGGGTAATTTTTGGGATGATTATAAAAAAATTTAATGACATTAGTAAGATAATTTAATTCTCTACAAATTTTGTCTCATAAAAAATTTTTGGAAACTCAAAATTTCATAAGTTGTAGCTTTTTTAAAAGGCGTGAAAATTTTTGATCATCATATTTTTGCTCTTCATGCCAGAGTGAAAAAATTTTGGAATAATTTGAATAAAATTCAATATGACCGGACAGAAAATTAAGATGAAAAAAATAATTATTGTAGGTCATGCATATTGTTAAAAAAAAAATTTAGTTAATTATTTAAAAAAAAATTGTGGGTGTTTAGTGCAACTAAAAAAAAAAAAAAATAATAAAAGCTCGGGATGAAAAAACGTGTCGAGTATGAAAATGAGGATGTTAAGAAAGGAGTAGCTTAAATATTCTCGTTTTTGAAGAGTATATAACAATAGTGTAGCGTGTTTACAAAATGCAGGCATCATCATCCTCAATGGTTAGTTGCTGTTTGGCATTGTTCTTCGAGCGGCATTCACGTCGGAGGTTAATTAGTCCACGCTCCAGTTAGTGAAAATTCAATTGCAGCTATGTACCCCTGCCCAGCATTTACTGTTTATTCTACAGTAAAACAACTCGCTTCTCTTCCTATCTCCATCTTGCTCTTCCTTGCTAGTACACTGCCCACCTGCAACTTCCTAGTTTCGGTAACCGAGCACCTTCGCATCCCTGCAGACTTCCAACATTCCTCGATTCTTTAGCCGCGGCGAGCAGCCCCATTAATTCTCGCTGTTATGGATGGCTTAATAATTCCGTCATAAAACTAATTAAAAAATTTTTCCAATACTTGGTATTTTTTGCCATGAGTTGAGCTCATCAATCTCAAAAGTTTGTGGGTTAATTTTTTGCGCTCTTCAATAATAATCATAAATTTTATTAAAAATTTTAAATATTTTATTTTTGATTAATTAACTTGATAACTGGGATAATTATTGAAACAAATTTATCAATCATGGTATTACTAGAAAGAAAAATTTATTAATTTATTTATATTCTTAATATTTTCAAAATTACGATTTAAAGAAAAAACTAAAATATAACGATCAAAGAAATTTTTATCTTTATGCTTTCAATTTTTATAATATCTTTTATTACTTTAAAATTAATAAATAAATCAACTACACGATTATTAAAAAGGAAATTAAATTCCCTCATAAATCAACTAATAAGCTAAATTTTCAATCAAAATTGTATTTATTAAAAAACCAATAAAATAAATTTAGTGAAACTAAGAGTGAAAATTAATTTCCGTTTACTTAGAGGGTGAATATTTCGCCGTCAAACGGCAAGAAGCGAATTTTAAATAAAAATCGAACGGAAAAAAAAATCAGATATCGGATATATCACAAAAGTGATAGAAATTGAGTGACGCATGGATGATGTAGTTATATGTTCATATATCCACAAATATGATTGTATAGATTGGTTGGGAGATATGAGGACGGAAGGGTATCATATATATAAGTTGAGTAAATATAAGCTCGAAATGAGACGATAGACGATAGAGGATATTTCTGATTCGAGATTCCGATTCGCGCTATCAGCTATCACGCCATATCTTCTTCATATTCACACGCTCTGTTTCTATTCGTCTGTTTTCTGGTGTCTGGATTCTAGAATCTGAATCCTGGATTCTGGGTTCTGGATTTCGGTTACCATCACTCCGCAAAATCCAATCCGATCACCCTACACTCAATCAAATTTCTAGTTTAACTGATGCATATACATACATTATTCATGCCGTTTTCACTCCATATTACGAATATAATCTCCTTGTCTGCCGTTTAACAACCTATTCGTGATCACTGCTTATAATTAAACTATCTTTTTTAACTTTTTGATAATATTCAATTTTTCTATATTTTTTTTTTTTTATTTTAATAACATTAAACGTATCGTCAATCGATTAATTGATTTAATCGGAAATTATTTAATGTTGTGGTTTCAGCGGGATTATTTTTATTTTTCCGGCTTTAATTAAGTCATTGATTCGATATTAAATTCTATTAATTAATAAGTAATATTGATTTATTAATATTAAAAATTATTGGGGATTACCAATATGCTTAATTTAATATTTATTTTAATTATTATTGCAACTGATGTGTGTTAATTATGTTATTAATTATTTAATACATTTGGAAAGCTTAATCAGAGTTTTAGTTTAAAAATTTTTAAGTCCGAATTCAAGGTTAAAAATTAACGATACGAAAAAATTATAAGAGACCATTTTTGTGGAAAATTTAACGCTCTGAAATGAAGATTCTTATTAATTTTCCCGTATCATTAAACCTTTTAGCCAGAATTTAACTTGTAATCTTTGCGCCAGAATTTTGATTTCAAGATCAAGAAAATTTTTTTTGCATTTGGTAAAAAATTCATTTGAATTAAAAAATTAAAAAAATAAAAAAACAAAAAGATGAGCAACTACCCGAACAATAAATTGTGAGCAAAGTGGCTCTTCTATTCTAATACTCGCATATAATATAATAGTAATCCGGAATTTTAGTTATTTTAGAGATTGTATTTCAAACTGAAGTTTATTTCTCAACTTATCAAAAACTCTTGTTTTTCTGAGCGTAACTTGACAACGTCTCTTAAGAATTCTCTCTGTATTCCCATTTATTGCTAGATCTCTCAGCGCGAATATCTCACTAAAGATTACATTTTATTTATGCTTATATTTATACATTCACTCGTCGCTCTTTGTCGTAAAATCCAAATTTTATTTCTGTAAAGTACCTGGCAATTTAACGACTACTTTGTGTACTCGAGTTCTTGTATGCATAAAATATAAAATTCAAAATATAATATTGTACATACAAAGAGCAGTAAAATGTCAAGATCGAGCATTAGAGGTTCAATTAACTGTTAAAGGATATAATATTCAATATCAATGGAAATAAAATTATTAAACTGTTGAATTTGGCTTAATAATTCCCTTTTGATTAAAATAAAGATAATAATAAAATATTAGTCATAATCTATATATATTATATAGGAAACTTTCTATAGATATAGTCACTCATCACGACATCTCTGGAACTATAAGACCTAGAGACTTCAAATTTCGCAAGAATATTCTTTTCACCAAGTAGAGGTCAGCTAAGAACGGATTTTACAAAATTCCACCCACAAGGGGGGTTGCGGGGGCGTTAACAATGAAAAATTCCCGTTTTTAAACTATAGCTCCTATCGACTCCAATTTTGGTAGGAATCTTTTGTAAGAGATGTAGAAATAATCTATAAACGAATTTTACGATATCTCACCTCACAGAGGGTTGCGGGGGTGGGTTATAACAATCAAAATTTTTAAGTTTCAAGCTATAACTCCTACAGACTTCAAATTTTGTAGGAATCTTCTGTAAAAGATGTAGAAAAAGTCTATGGGCAAATTTTACGATAGCTCATCTCCCAGGGGTTTGCGAAGGTGGGTGTTAACATTAAAAATTTTTAATTTCCAAGCTATAGCTCCTATAGACTCCAAATTCTCATTTCAAATTTTTTTCTTCGTGTCAATTATTATTCATTTTTGAAAAAAAGCCACGCAAACATTATAATGATTGCACATTGAAAGTTATAATGAATATTAGCTGGAATAATTGCATGGATAAAAGGTATATGCTAATTTGATGAAATTTGGAATTTGTGAAAGTCAAAACAATACTCTAATTAAATTTCAAGTTTAGATTTAAAAATACAATTCTATAAAATGCCCAGCGAAGCGGGCAGGTAACAGCTAGTAAAAATATATATTACATAAAATTTTTTGTGATCTCATTGAATTATTGTTACAAATTAACTTATTTTTTTTTATTTTAATTTTTATGATTTTTTAAAAATAATAATTATAACAACGGTAATAATAGTTAAGTGTTCTAGTACTACGACAAGTCGTTTAGTTGTGAGACCTCAAACACGTTTTACAACATAATACTAAGTACGACACTTTGCTGGCATGCCAATTCAATAATGCCACGCCGTAAGTCGTGAACCTCCTCAACGGCCTTTTCCTTATCGTTGTAATCTTCGAGCATCAGTGGTGGGTTCTAGCTTCTAGCTTCTAGTTTTGTTGGATGTCATCAGGCCATTTACTAGGTTCTTCATGCACTTAATGGCTTTCTTCGAGACTTTAATATAAAGTTACTATATTTTAAGTGACTCCACATTTCATCTACTAAAGATTCCATTATTTTTAATATTTTTCTTATAACTTTATCTTATTTCTTTTTAAAAAAAAAAATTACTCAACTCATTTTGTAATTGCAAGATTTTTATTAATAATAGTTTAATTTCTTTGATTTGTACATGATAATCAATCTACATCAATGTAAAATTTACAAGGTAAAAATGAATATTTTTTTTTTTTATCATTTACTTGAATGAAAATTAACATGAAAGTTTGTTAATTAAATTGAATATTTTCCATTTAATCACAAATAGCCTTATTACACGTAAAAAAATATTATTTATTTCAATGAAAAATAAATCCGTCTATCAATATTATATACTCTTTTATATATTTTAAAAAATATATCAAATTTATCACTATCCAAATGGAAAAATAATAATGAAATTTTTTAAAAACAATAACATATTTTCATTCGTAGGTATATAAAATAATCTATATAGAAGTACAATTTTAATTAAAATGAAAGCAATTACTTCACAATAATCAAAAGTCAGTTAATTAAAAATCTGGTGCATGTTAACGAAAACCTTATTAAAGTATTGAGGTTGGTGTTTACTTTAAATTGAAATAAAAATCTAAAATAAACACATCCACGTTAGCTGACAGCAAATTGACGAATCATTATTCAAAACGAAACAGGAAATTGAATCATTCAGAATAATTTAAATGAGGATGATGTTTAGCTAAAATATGTATCAGGATGTAAAAGTGTAAAACACGCGCGGCGCGTGGCTCTCTGTATACATCCATATATCTCTATATGTCTATAGATATTCTGTATCCTGTATCCTGTGATATCTGTGGCGTTTAATCCGACTGATTGATGTGTGTCAGGTGGAGAATGCACGCACCATTACTTGACGAGGAATGAATTTCTAGCGGCATTGACCGGTCGTTACGGTTATATTCCACACACATGTATATATATATATATAGTATAGCACTATTACGACCGATTTCATCACTCGAATATCTCTTACTCCTATAGACTACTCATTTCACACAATATTTATCCCTCTCGATCTATTTTACTCAGTCACTCACTCTCTTTAAATCGGATTCCCGTGACACGGCAATCCAATGCCGCAAATTGAAACCGTCAGAATATTTCCCATCTAAAATTCATTTACCAAAAGGCTTCAAGGTCTTTTTCCTTTTTATTTTTTACCATAGTTAATATTTTTCACATGAACCATCATAAAGTCAATTGAAATCTCCGTAACTATACATTTTTTTTTTTTTTAATTATTTGTTTCACTGAAAAATCAATTAGCTTCGATGAAAGTTTTATTACCGAGTATTACGTAAAAAACAGACTTGTTAATAACTCAAAAATTTTTTAATTGATAGCAGACAATTTGTTATGGCTTGTTGTTTATATATAATTGCTATAGAAAATATTAAAATGTTTCTAGAACATTGTTTTGTTAAAATTGAAAAATTCATTTTAAAAAAATGGAGATTTGTTTGTAAATACATGAACTGAAGATAGCTTGATATGTTTATTATCTTCTGCAGTATATTTTCTGTTCAAACAACGTAAACTATGTGCACTACTCAGAATATAATAGAGTATATTTACTTAGCTCATAATTCATAGTATCATAAGATTATTATTATTATTATAAAAATAATATTTTTTTTATAAAAATAAATAAATGTTCTTCCTTGGAGACAATTTTTATAAAAATATTTTTCTTACATAGAAAAAAAAAATTCACAGTATTTTCAATAGATTAATTGCTCACGGATACCTTATTTGTTATTTTGAGTCACATAAAAAAAATTTTTAATTTTGAAATTTTTTTAGACTTCCTAAAGAAAATTATTTTATTAAAAAATTAAAAACAAACGTAAAAGAGTCTTAAAAAAAATGTAATGAAAATTATAGTCGGTAATACAAAAGAGATATACATTTTCTAAAAAAAAACTTTAATAACTCACAAGTATTTATTAAAGCACAACAAGCAACAGTAGCGAATAAACATAACAAAATATATGTCAAAAATAATCCCTGGTAAGTGCAGTACTTAAGAAATTAGGTTGAAAGCTTTGGAAGCTCGCTAGGCACGCGTCTTCAATTTAACAAAGACTATTTTTCATTTCTTCATTTTCTTGTTCATCCAACACACTATTTAAATTTCTAAAAAGGAATAATTAAATAAGCTTGCTGTTTCATATTTCACAAACAATGCATCAAATTACATATTAAATCCTAAAATTAACTACAATCGACTTTAACATACAGAACAATAGAAACATTTCAGCACGAACAAGAATAGATTTCATAAGAATGAATTTCGGTCTCCAGTCACTCGAGGGCTTATTCTTTTAATTTTTAATTACTATTTTCCGATGTCATTTAGTTTTCCGCAGCAATCCATATAATTTTTCCATTAATTAATCTTCAGACTTCAGATTGTCGTTCGTAATAAGCGTGAGTCACAATGACGTCCAAATCGGCGCCATGTTGACGAACAGGCTGACACCCTACATACCGACAGTTGAATTTTTCCCGATAAATGTTTAATAATGCTACACCTCACTTTTATAGAAAGTGATTTAGACCTTCTTTTTTTTTTTTTTTATTTTTTTGGGACGCGTGTGGTATATGTTATATATAATGAGTTAGAAAAGAGGAAATAAAGTATACAACAAAAGCTAAACTATGACATGGCAGTAAAGTTAAGCAGAAGTTTAAGGCTTGTAGGGTTCTGCAGAATCCACTAATGAAAACTGAAACGAGAAAGTTTCCAGGGCACTCGCGTGTTATACATCACGCAGCTTCGTGTGTGAGTTTGCTGTAGATAACCTCCAAAAGTACTACACATTTTAAACTACGATTACAACTCTTGAACGCTACTTACTGGTTCTTTTTCTGGTGTTTATTTTCCATGAGATAAAAGGACTTCTAGAATTGATAATTTAGCAATGCTTTTAATTCTTCTTGTAAACTACGAGGTTAATTATTAAATAATTGGGCTATGACATAACTAATTACTCAAGGAAATATTTTGTAATGTGGCCAATTTTCATACACGGAAAAATATTTTTCTACGAGAAATTACGATATTACATCGTAAGAATTCGTATGCAAGTAGTAAATTTTTAAAATAAAAATTTTTAAAATCTAGTCCTGGATTACAATGTGACAATTGTAACTACTTGCACCAATTTTTTTCCGCGAGAGAAAAAAATTATTATGTAATTTATTTTTTTCTATAAATGTGTACGTTAATTGGCATGTTTAATTAAATAAAATTTGATAAAATAATTGATGCAGATAGTCCCTGGTCGATATTTTAATTTTAATTTCACAAGCCAATCATTTCAGACTATATCCGCGTCAGTCAAACATACAATTGTCCGAATGGAGTATTAGTGTTCTCGTATTATTGTATTTCATGCACTGACACGTACGCTCTCAACTTTATGTGTATATATATGCTGTGTGTTATTAGTATGAGTATGAGAGTTGTCGGCTCGCGAGTTTAATCTCGAACGTCGCAGCCACACACGTCTCTCAATAATGCACCAAGTGTTGGCGCATTAGAACAATGGTAATACCTACACTATTATTCGTCTCCAGCCGGGATATATATATATTTATATATATATATATATATATATATATATATATATATATATATATATATATATATATATATATATATATATATATATATATATGAATTATTATTATGATTTATAGATATAGTTATATTTATTATGATTGGAGGATATAGTGGTGAAATAACGTTCTCTCATCGCGATGCACCGTATAGTATTATTAAAGTGCGCGATCCATTCACCTGACAATTGACTGTGACCTGTCGAGTTATAGCTTCAAATCAATTCAATACCATATTCATATCATTCTTTCTCTCTATTCTATTATTTTTAATTTTTATTTTTAATATACATCATAAGCATAGAGAATGACAAGTATATTAATACTGCTGAAGATATTATTATTATTATTAAAATCGAAAAATTAATAATAATTTTTTTGTTTACGGTTTGAGTATTTTTACATGAAAAAAAATATTGGTTAAAAAAACCATACCAAAAGTAATATTAAAATTACATCTTGAAAGTACACTGATAGAAAAACAATCTTGATTCAAGAAACTTTTTTTCTTCAAAATTTGAACTCTTGAAACTAGATATAGATATATTTCTTTCAAGAATTTTTGTCTCTTGGTTCAAGGTAGGCGATAACATTGATTCAAGATGTTACCGACTTGTGTTAAGAATGGCTTTTTTTTGAGTCATTAATTTACTTATTTCCAAGAATTAGTTTCTTTTTCGGTATAACAGTTAAAGATTATTTAGTTTTTGAAATATACTTTGATGAATTATTTTAAGTTTTTTAAACGATAATGTTATTTTGGTTGAAAAATTAAATGAAGATAATAAATAATAATAAATAATTGAAGATAATATAGCTCTTAAGCCAAGAAAATCTAAATAAAGACAAGAAATTCTTAAAGCAAAATAATTATTTGTCTTCCAAAATAAATTCTTGGATCAAGAAAATATCTCTTGAGTCAACATTAATTTTCTATCAGTGTAGTGTAATTTTTTAATCACAGTGATACAAAAGTTATATTAAAAAAAATTGAAAAAAAATATTATCAAAAGTTTTTATTGACAAAATGCAGCTTCTTTTGTTGATAATGAATTTAACGATGTTAAAAGGCTATATAAGGTGCCATCTATTAACAGTATATGTTCACCCAATGCGACAGCTTTCAAATTTTTATAATTTTATGCAAAATTGTAATCTATCAAATAAAATCTAGACATTTTTTATAAATGTGATACAAATTTTGAATTATGTAGTAGAGTGGGGGAAATTCTTGATTATGAAATAGGTTGGTGCAACGAGCAAAGTGTGTGCGCCAACACACAAGTCTTAAAAGCTTTATCCACTCAATTCATACATAAATAAATTTAATCAACATAATATTTCGCACAATGTCGTGTTAAAAAAATAGTGGATGTATTATAATGTAGAAATGAGTAAAACCAAATATTTATTATTGAGATTAGATTAGATTCACTTTATTTATGCCAAAGCCTAACGGCCAGATGGCAATTTATAAGTACAACAAACATAAGAAAATATTTTAGAGTACAAATTAATCGATACATTAAAAAATAGAGTAGAATGTACTACAATGAAATAAAACATAGTAACTTAACAAAATATATAAGAAGATAATAGAAATAAACAGTTATAGTATCTTACAAAATAATTAAAATAATTAAAAATTACAAAACAAGACCTGCTATTTTATAAAAATAATTTAGATTAAATTTAAATTAACGCGATTTAACTAAGAATTTATATAATAGCTCATTAAATGTCCAAACTAAACAAGTGATCGAAAAGTTTATTTTTGAAAACTTTAAGACTATGAGAATTTACAATGTCTGCCGGTAATTCCTCCCACATACGCATGACTATTACAACAAATGAATTTTCATAATGAGATGTAGTAAAATTAGGCATTTTAAAGTTTATATTATTTTTCTTTACCGCTAATCTATCAGAGCGTCTGACCAAATTATCTTCAACAAATAAATCACGAAGATAGCTAGGCTTTCCTAAATCAAGTAACTTGTAAAAATAACAAGATGCAAAATACAAACGACGACTTTTAATAGATAGCCAGCCTAGTTCACGCCTGTAAGGTGTAATGTGCAGTAATAATGAGTATCAGTATAATTTCCACATTATAATAAACGCATTCGTTATTTGATGACGGTATTATGGAAATTATTAAAAAAAATATGTTAGAGCAGTAAAATTATAAAGCTGATGGTTTATTATAAAAAATTTTCATTATTGTGAGTATAAAAAGTGGTAGTGGGGAGTGATGTCAAAAGCGTGGAAGAAAAAATGTCTCAAATAAAGTACAGTAAAAAATAAAAAGTGAAAAAAGATAAGGGTGTGTATAGTGAAGTAACATATCCGAGATCCGAGGAATGGGAAGGAAGAGAAAAGCCCATTCAAGTGAACGCGACTCTATTCATCGCGTAGGTGTATGAGGTATATGCACCAGGCACTGAGAAAACTCGCGAGACATTTTTCGGTTAGATATAGAAGATAACCTCCAAAAGAGAAGTAAATTCCCGCGAGGGAGAGAACCAGAGCCCCGACTTGATTGCCAGAGGTAAAGAGTCCACACAGAGGCTTTTATTTTTTAGCTTCCACTCGTGCACGTCGCGTCAACTCGAGAAGACCCCGACCACCCTTTCACCCTTTTACCCGGACTTACAACCCCTATCCCATCCAGATTTTGTCCTTGTTGCTGTTTCTCATTCCTTTCTAATGGGGTGAGACTTCTACCGTCAGTCGACTCTAAAATGCATAGCAGTGTTGCAAACTTTTTTTTTTCACCAACAATAATAATGATAATATAAAAAAAAAAAATAAATAAAAAAAAATTTGTCTAAGATAAAAAAGACAAAGTAAGCCAAAATTTTTCCCGCTGAAAGAAGGTTTTACAAATAAAAGTATCAGACGAAATTTGATATGAATGCAACACCATCTGGAATGTACGGATGACTAAACTCTGATCATTTCTACTCGGGTATACTGCATACTCCGATATCCGGCGGATAATCCTGCGCTTCCGCAAATAAAATAAAAATAAAAATATTGAAAGCAAAGAAGGAAAGGAATAAAATTCGGAAATGAAACAGCTCGTGGTAATAAGCCCTCAGCTTCTGCTTCAGACTGGTGCATCTATACGTATATGTGAGTGTATATCTGTAAGCCTGAAGCTCGGTACTTAGGCTACTGAGCGTTGAATCAACCTCGAGCAATTGCGTATAAAAATATACGAGCTAATATTACATTCGGATAAAAATAAAGTTTATGTTATATTTATATTTATACATACGATTTTATATCAACTACTTTTTACATATGCTCGATTTTAAATTAAAAATTTACCCTTTATAAGAGTTAAAAGGGCTACCTCATGCTCTGATAACTAAAATATTAATTAAAATTTTTATTCAAACTCTACTCAGCAGCTTTAGGTAACGCATTGACTTTGAAATTACGCTGAAATTAATTAATAGTTTTCTTGCTTTGAAAAAATTTTTAACTTTCAATTCAAAATTTTGGGTTAACTACTAAAGATACGAAAAAAAAAATCCATTTTTTAGGAAATTAAATTTTCTTTAAAAAAAAAAGTTTCAATCAAATTTTCCGTCTCTTTAACTGTATAGCCAGAATTTAAACTGAAAGTAATAAAATAAAAAAATTCTAAACATTGATTACTTAGAGCTAAGGAAATAGAAATAAAGAATGATAATTTGATTTATTAGCAGTTTTTATGTGAAGCTTAATAAAACACGATGCTGCAGTAAATATAATTATGTATCGTAAGTTTAATCCCAGCGTAAAGCTGTCTGCATGGAGAATTATTTATCTTTTTTATCTACCGGGAAATTTAAAACAGAGTATAAGTCAGTGGTGCTACCACAATCCACTGAGCTTCACCACCTTCCCCCCCCCCTCTTGATTTATTGCTCACGTTATAGTACTTTTTAAAATAATGGATAATATACTTAGCTTAAACAGTTTTGAAAAAAAGATAAAAATCATATCAATTGCTGACGATCAATTTTTAATAAAATAAAAAAATTGTATCATTTTCGAAAAAATAAAAGGCATATTAATTTTAAAATAAGTAAATTTAAAAATAGAAAAAAAAAAGGAGCAAATAAGAAGACATAAAAAAAGCATCTTATCTAAGTAATAAACAGCCCGAAGATAAAATGAAAAGCGTGGAAATAAAAAATGAGACTGAAAGGACAACAACACAGTCTGAAATGAATAGAAACGAGTCTTGACCTTCAGGCAATGACTTTTATCTCGTATTTTCATGCATGAATTAGTCTCTAAAGTCGAAAGGAGGATACAGAGTAACAAAACGAGACGAAAATAATAAAATAACTAGTTGGAGTTGTGAGTACAGTAAAGGAGAATGGAATCGGATTGAATTGAAAAAAAAAAATAAATAAATAAATAAAAATAAAAAACAGTACACGGAAAGAAAATTATGGGAACTTTTCCTATACCATTATGGGAATGGTTCCCATAATGCTATAGGAATGATTCCTATCCTATTATAGGAATCATTCCTATACTATTATAGGAATCATTCCTATACTATTATAGGAATCATTCCTATACTATTATAGGAATCATTCCTATACTATTATAGGAATGATTTCTATAATTTATGGGAGTAGTTCCTATATCATTATGGGAACTATTCCCATAATGGTATAGGAAAAATTCCTAGAATATTATAGGAAGAAACATTTCTTTTTAATTTCTCTCATTTTCTTATGCACACAAATTATTGAATGTCTATTATTATTATTAAAATTATTATTATTATTATTATTATTATTATTATTATTTTGTTATTAAATGCTCAGGGGGGTTATCCCCGGAGTCCGATTTTCCGAGGGCCTAGCCTGAGCTCCATCCGTTACTGCTGGACCACTCCACACAACAAGGCGGTTAGTGATCACAGCAGGCCAAAGTCATTTCCTTTAAGAGACGGAGAGAACCAAGTATAACGGCCTTCTGCATCCTAACTGCCAAGAACTCAGCTTTTGATGAGCAAGCTGGAACTTTGGCAAGTGAGGATACAAAAGACTGTTTCATCCCTCCTAGGACGCCAACAATCAGGACGACAAGCCTGACACGGTAACCTGGGTAAAGTTTTCCAATTTCAAACAGGAAATCCTGATATATTTGTCTTTTGTGCTCTTCTTTGGCTGAGATGTTGTATTCAGCCGGGGCCGAGAACTCAATGACATAAATGTCACGAGTGGCCTTGTCGAAGAGCACAATATCAGGTTTGTTGTGATCTATCCGCCGAGTTGTTGCAAATGGCATGTTCCAATAAATTTTGCAACTGTCATTCTCAACAACCTGGGGAATATCTCCTGGCAGATAAGGCAGCACTGGTGTCACGTCAATACCGTAGCAATGACGAAGATAGTAGTACAGTATTCGCAGGGCAGCATTGTGACGCTGGATATGTGCACCTCTCGCCAGCACTGGACATGCCGACAAAAGGTGCATAAGCGTCTCCGGATGTTGTCTACACCTCCTACAGGAAGTGTCCGGAAGCTGCACCTGGAGCACCTTGCTACGGTACTCAAGAGTGTTAATGACACCATCTTGGCAGGCAAATATGAACCCTTCAGTCTCGGACATCAGGCCAGCTGACTTTAAGAAGGAAAACGTCAGCTGGGTGGACAAGCCATGATCACGCACGTGTTTAAATAATACGCTGTGCATGGACTTGTCCATCAGTTCGCCAAGGAGTAGTTTTTCCTCGGCGTTCCTGATGACGTTCTTAAATTCCTCCTTTCGGAGTTCCATAAGAGCGTTTATTTCTCCAAGACCAAGGGTTCTTGCCGCATATATTGCTGCCTTATACAAGAATGACCCCTTATGTTCATTTTCATGTTTATGTACAATTTGCATAAGAAAGTCATCCTCGTCTGCAGTGAAATTGACAACTTCGTGTGTTAAACCCAGGACCAAACGGTCGTGAAGCCGCTCCAAACTCTGCAAACCTCTCCCACCGATGGACCGGGAGAGGTATAATCTGGCGACTGATGAATTGGGATGCATGCTCCGATTCATATTAATGATTTTACGGGTTTTGATGTCGAGATCTCGTAAATCCTTTCGGGCCCATTTCAGGACACCGAAAGAGTATAGTAAGACTGGGACAGCGAGCATATTAGTAGCTGAGACTTTATTTTTGCCGGAAAGTTCGGAGGACCAAATTTTCCGCAGTCTCCTAACATACTCGCTCCGGAGAGCTGTTTGGACTTCAGAGACCGCATGCATACGGTGCTCTTCCATTCCTAGATATCTATACAACTCCCCGGCGTCTAATTGTCTTAAGACGCTCCCATCCACTAACTCGACATCATCACCAGTATCAGAGCACTTACCCCTCGCCAGATGTACGACCGCACACTTGTCCAATCCAAAAGACATTCCGACATCTCGTGTGTACTCTGCTACGATGTTGAGGGCCGCTTGTAGATGATCTTTATCAGCACTATACAGCTTCAGATCATCCATGTAAAGCAGATGGGTGATCGAATAGTTTCGATCACCCGGAGGCCCCACAGAGTACCCACGAGTTTTACGGAGAGCAACAGATATAGGCAGCAGTGAAACGCAAAATAGCAGAGGACTCAAGGAATCACCTTGGAAGACCACCCGTTTATACTCTACAACTCCGGTTACGTGCAATGCATTTCCACTTCCAATGTGAAAACGCGTTCGCCAGAGCTGCATTGTACGCCGAATGCATTCCACTATTTCCGGATTGACTCCCAGGCATTTGAGTAGATATAAAATCAACTCATGTGGAATTGAGTCAAATGCCTTGCGATAGTCAATCTAAGCCATTGACAGGTTGCGTTGATAGTAGATCGCATCTTGTAGGACGCATCGATCCACTATCAGGTTCTCCTTGCAACCTGACAGGCCTCTTTTACTGCCACGTTGTTCATATATCTGTTGCCATACAGGCTCTATCTGCTTCAAGATACGGTTATTTAAAATTTTTGTAAAAATTTTATAAACCGCATTCAAGCAGGTGATAGGCCTGAAATTCTTAGGGTCAGACAAGTCACCTTTTTTAGGTATCAGTACGGTTCGCCCTTCTACAAGCCAGTTCGGGATCGGATCGTCAGCTCTAATGTACAATGTAAATATGCGGGCCAGATGGAGGTGGGTAGAAGTAAACTTCTTCTACCAGAAGACATTAATGCCATCTGGTCCCGGGGCAGCCCAATTTTTGCTGCCATTTAGAGCTGAACGAACGAGTCATCCACACTGACTGCAGGGCTCTCTTCATCAGCATTCTGCCGACGGTGTTCCCGACAGAATGCTTTGAAGTCGTGCAGAGCTGGAGTATTGGCGTTCACGTTTAGTTCATCTCCATACAACTCAGTCCAAAAAGCTTCCACCCGCTCAGGTGTTGGATAAGTCCCGGTAACATCGGTCTTTGGTGTCAGAAACCGTGAAGGGCTGGATCGAAACAACGAGTTGTCGATCAACCGCTTCAGCCTTTACTCTAGTGACTTTTTGGCAGTCACTAGAGCCCGCAATTTATTAAGAGACTCTTATTATTATTATTATTATTATTATTATTTTGTTATTAAATGCTCAGGGGGGTTATCCCCGGAGTCCGATTCTCCGAGGGCCCAGCCTGAGCTCCATCCGTTACTGCTGGACCACTCCGCACAACAAGGCGGTTAGTGATCACAGCAGGCCAAAGTCATTTCCCTTAAGAGACGGAGAGAACCAAGTAAAACAGCCTTCTGCATCCTAACTGCCAAGAACTCAGCTTTTGATGAGCAAGCTGGAACTTTGGCAAGTGAGGATACAAAAGACTGTTTCATCCCTCCTAGGACGCCAACAATCAGGACGACAAGCTTGACACGGTAACCTGGGTAAAGTTTGCCAATTTCAAACAGGAGATCCTGATATATTTGTCTTTTGTGCTCTTCTTTGGCTGAGATGTTGTATTCAGCCGGGGCCGAGAACTCAATGACATAAATGTCACGAGTGGCCTTGTCGAAGAGCACAATATCAGGTTTGTTGTGATCTATCCGCCGGGTTGTTGCAAATGGCATGTTCCAATAAATTTTGCAACTGTCATTCTCAACAACCTGGGGAATATCTCCTGGCAAATAAGGCAGCACTGGTGTCACGTCAATACCGTAGCAATGACGAAGATAGTAGTACAGTACTCTCAGGGCAGCATTGTGACGCTGGATATATGCACCTCTCGCCAGCACTGGACATGCCGACAAAAGGTGCATAAGCGTCTCCGGATGTTGTCTACACCTCCTACAGGACGTGTCCGGAAGCTGCATCTGGAGCACCTTGCTACGGTAATCAAGAGTGTTAATGACACCATCTTGGCAGGCAAATATGAACCCTTCAGTCTCGGACATCAGGCCCGCTGACTTTAAGAAGGAAAACGTCAGCTGCATGGACAAGCCATGATCACGCACGTGTTTAAAGAACACGCTGTGCATGGACTTGTCCATCAGTTCGCCAAGGAGTAGTTTTTCCTCGGCGTTCCTGATGACGCTCTTAAATTCCTCCTTTCGGAGTTCCATAAGAGCGTTTATTTCTCCAAGACCAAGGGTTCTTGCCGCATATATTGCTGCCTTATACAAGAATGACCCCTTATGCGCATTTTCATGTTTATGTACAATTTGCATAAGAAAGTCATCCTCGTCTGCAGTGAAATTGACAACTTCGTGAGTTAAACCCAGGACCAAACGGTCGTGAAGCCGCTCCAAACTCTGCAAACCTCTCCCACCGATGGACCGGGAGAGGTATAATCTGGCGACTGATGAATTGGGGTGCATGCTCCGATTCATATTAATGATCTTACGGGTTTTGATGTCGAGATCTCGTAAATCCTTTCGGGTCCATTTCAGGACACCGAAAGAGTATAGTAAGACTGGGACAGCGAGCATGTTAGTAGCTGAGACTTTGTTTTTGCCGGAAAGTTCGGAGGACCAAATTTTCCGGAGTCTCCTAACATACTCGCTCTGGAGAGTTGTTCGGACTTCAGAGACCGCATGCATGCGGTGCTCTTCCATTCCTAGATATCTATACAACTCCCCGGCGTCTTATTGGCTTAAGACGCTCCCATCCACTAATTCGACATCATCACCAGTATCAGAGCACTTACCCCTCGCCAGATGTACGACCGCACACTTGTCCAACCCAAAAGACATTCCGACATCTCGTGTGTACTCTGCTACGATGTTGAGGGCCGCTTGTAGATGATCTTTATCAGCGCTATACAACTTCAGATCATCCATGTAAAGCAGATGGGTAATCGAATAGTTTCGATCACCCGGAGGCCCCACAGAGTACCCATGAGTTTTACGGAGAACAACAGATATAGGCAGCAGTGAAATGCAAAACAGCAGAGGGCTCAAGGAATCGCCTTGGAAGACCCCTCGTTTGTACTCTACAACTCCGGTTACGTGCAATGCGTTTCCACTTCCAATGTGAAATCGCGTTCGCCAGAGCTGCATTGTACGCCGAATACATTCCACTATTTCGGGATTGACTCCCAGGCATTTGAGTAGATATAAAATCAACTCATGTGGAGTTGAGTCAAATGCCTTGCGATAGTCAATCCAAGCCATTGACAGGTTGCGTTGATAGTAGATCGCATCTTGTAAGACGCATCGATCCACTATCAGGTTCTCCTTGCAACCTGACAGGCCTCTTTAGTGCCACGTTGTTCATATATCTGTTGCCATACAGGCTCTATCTGCTGCAAGATACGGTTATTTAAAAATTTTTGTAAAAATTTTATAAACCGCATTCAAGCAGGTGATAGGCCTGAAATTCTTAGGGTCAGACAAGTCACCTTTTTAGGTATCAGTACGGTTCGCCCTTCTACAAGCCAGTCCGGAATCGGATCGTCAGCTCTAATGTATGATGTAAATATGCGGGCCAGATGGAGGTGGGTAGAAGTAAACTTCTTCCACCAAAAGACATTAATGCCGTCTGGTCCCGGGGCAGCCCAATTTTTGCTGCCATTTAGAGCTGAACGAACTTCATCCACACTGACTGCAGGGCTCTCTTCATCAGCATTCTGTCGACGGTGTTCCCGACAGAATACTTTGAAGTCGTGCAGAGCTGGAGTGTTGGCGTTCACGTTTGGTTGATCTCCATACAACTCAGTCCAAAAGCTTCCACCCGCTCAGGTGTTGGATAATTCCCGGTAACATCGGTCTTTGGTGTCAGAAACCGTGAAGGGCTGGATCGAAACAACGAGTTGTCGACCAACCGCTTCAGCCTTTTCTCTAATGACTTTTTAGCAGCCACTAGAGCCCGCAATTTATTAAGACACTCTTCCTTGATGACATGAAGAGTACTCTTGTTCAGTGTGTGATGACGCCACCGAAGTTCAGCAGCAATGCGCCGAATTCGGGGCGTGTATGGTGTTTGAGTTGTGTCGTACTCAATCACACACTGAATGCGGGAGACCTGTTTCCGGGACATGTCAATTTTCAAGCCAAGTTGTGAGATGCGCTGTTTCAACCTTGCCTCGATCGAGAGACATTGTCTCTCTCTCGGAAAAGCCGAAACTGCTGCACCATACACAACCTGGCTCACAGTGAGCAGGGTGGAATCCTCCAGGATGTTTGCACGGAGATCTTCGTTTACCGCGTCAAGCTGTTGTTGGGAGTAAGTTATCTTTTTAGATATACTTACTTGCCGTCCTACAAAGGGATTGTTGTTGTCCAAGGAGGAACGGCGTCGCTCTTGGTGTAGTTGCGCCGGAAAGGAAAGTCTATTAGACTGCCTTCTGTCCGGCACAAGCGATCTTCTATTTCGCCGAAGATGAGCGGCATAATTACGCAGGTGTTTGGGCGTAAAATGCGCTAGCTCCGGATGCATATCACTCCAAAGAGTGTGCATCCGGGCCATATAGCCGCTCACCCCCGGCTCGCTACGTTGGTAGCACACCAAGAGATCGACTCTCAGTTCCTCCGTCCACTTAAAGTAAGTCCTTAAGGCGCCAGGGTCGTCATCATTCATCGGGTCCGGCGTGCTCCTCCCACCTGATGAATGGTCCTCATCCGAAAAGGACCGGTTGTGGGGAGCACTTCTGAGTTGGTATCTTGTGGTAACTCAGTTATTTCCATGCAGTGGGTAGTTGGCCCACTGCACGGGCTACGTCGTTCGCCTACAGACCTGATGTTATGGTCTGCGTTTCCCGCGATGCGCCGCTTGGAGGCCACGTAGCAAGCATCGCTTATTATTATTATTATTATTATTATTATTATTATTATTATTATTATTATTATTATTATTAACATTTTCGTAAATATAAGCTCATTCTAATTTTATACTCAACGAGACCTTTCATTTGAGTACCCACATAAATTTTTTTATATATCTTATATATATAATATTTATGAAATATATAAAATATATAAAAAATGCAAGTGAGTACTTAAATGAAAGGTCTCGATGAGTGTAATGTCGAGATGAGCTTATATCTTTAAAAATATCATTAGTTGACCAGATACAATGTAATTTCTTAATTATTGACGTTTTTAAAGATATAAGCTCATCCCGATGTTACACTCATCGAGACCTTTCATTTGAATACCCACTTGCATTTTTCATATATTTAATGTTTCATAAATATTATATATATATATATATATATATATATATATATATATATATATATATATAAGATATATAAAAAAATTTATGTGGGTACTAAAACGAAAGGTCTCGATGAGTATAAAATTAGAATGAGCTTATATTTACGAAAATGTTAATTATTGAGGAATGCCCATTGCATATTGTTAACTGATGATGTTTTTAACTATACGAGCTCATTCCTAAAATTTCTAAATTTAAGACGTGAGTCCAGGACAACGTCTGTCGGGTCTGCTAGTAATAAAAATAAAAAAAAAAAAATAATAATAATAATAATAATAAACATATAATAATTTGTGTGCATCAGAAAATGAAAAAAATTTAAGAGAAATGTTTTTTCCTATGATATTCTAGGAATTTTTCCTATACCATTATGAGAATAGTTCCCATAATTATATAGGAACTATTTCCATAATATTATGGGAAATATTCCCATAATGATATAGGAACCATTACTATATCATTATAGGAATATCTCCTATAATATTATAGGAATAGTTCCTATAATAGTATAGGAATCATTCCTATAATTATAGATACCATTCCTATACCATTATGGGAACCATTCCTATCGTTATAGGAAATGTTTCCATAATTTCGGGAAAATTTCCTATAATTATGGGAACAGTTCCTATAATTACCTGGGAACTGTTCCCATAAAATTATAGGAATAGTTCCCATATTTTTCTTTCCGTGTAATTAATTCTTGATTACTCAGAAGGGAAGATTGACGGGTGGATAGAAAAAGGGGACCTTTTGTTATATAATCCTCTGTTGGAGGTTTGAGTTAGCTCTAGGAGGTACCTGTTCCAGTTCCAGTGGCTCTAGATTATCGAATTGTTCTTTGAAGTCGAGTCGTCAAACGGACGTTTGCGTCGGAGGTTAATTTCATGTCGGCATGTGTGCCTTGTCCCGGTCACCAGGCTTTGACGCTAAATCATTGAGATTCAAGTGCACGTCAAGTTTATTACCGCGACCGAATTATTGCTCTACAGGTAGTCAACGTCCAGTTCAGAAGCAATAGTTGCGCTCTATACACATCATATTAATTGTCCCCTCATATTATCATTATAGTTTTGATTTATCCTCGTCCTTCTTGCGGTCATGTTATTAACAAATCACTGTTGTCATCATTCCTACCGTTATACACAAAATTAACTAATTCGTTGTCATTCACAGACAAATTGATTTATTCGTCATACTCGCTCAGCAAGTTCAATTATTAAGCACTACTTTTTATACAATTTTCAGTAGCACTTTTTATACAATTCTCAGTCAATAGTAAATTTATGATGATAAGTATTTATCCTGCATTCGAAAATTCTCTATCTCTACATACATTATTAAGAAATGATCTTGTATCTTGTGAACTATCGGCATTTTTAAAGATCTAAGCTCATCCCGATGTTACACTCATCAAGACCTTTCATTTAAGTACCCACATCAATTTTTCATATATTTATATATATTACATATATGTATATATGAAAAATATATCAAAAATGCATGTGGGTACTCAAATGATAGCTCTTGATGAGTGTAACATCAGGATGAGCTTATATCTTTAAAAACGTCAATAGTTAAAAAAGTACAGTGTAATTTAACGAAAGTCATTATTTAATATATTTTTTGGTGATCGTCAATTTCTTATCTTAAATTTTTGGGAGTAGTTTTAAATTATTTGTTGGTTCTATAATTTAATAATAATTATAAAAATATAAATGCAAATGAACTAAAAGATTATTGTAATTATTTACAAGAAGTAAATTTTTTTATATTGAAAAAAAAAAATGCGAGTGGGGAATAAAATCAGATAATTGAAAGAAGACAATGAAAGAGAGACGACGTATCTACACTATTAAGTCCCGATGCAACTTATCGAATCGCAAATTGCGCCAGTAATGACGTCTCCTTTCCGGATTAACTCTTTTCCTCTCCGAAACCATTTCTAACCCCTTAGTGTCTCTTTTGCTTCATAGTTTCCGTTCCGAGGTTTTCTCTTCATCTTTCTCTTTCTCAGGGTGGATCGCTCGTTCACAGTAATCTCCAGCCTCAATTCCATCCCCAACCCCAAACTCCGGCCAACATAACAATCTTCCATACCGAGGCCCCTTTTTCCGCAGTTAGCTCCGCGCCTTCCGTTTTACCATCTCGATCATGAGTACCAGGTGTTCGGGGAATTTATTTTCTTCATTTTCGGGTTTTTTAATTTTTTTTTAAACTCCCTCTCGATTAATTTAAGCGCTTTTACTTCTTATTTTGATTCGTATCAATTTTTACCGCCATTATTACTCTGATTTCTTTTTTTTATCCAACCAATGAAATTATAAATAATGAACAATATTAATATTAAAAAAAAATGAAATTAATTTAAATTTAAAAAGTCGTTCAGAGGATTGAAATGTAAAGTATTGGGAGGAAATGTGAAGTATGTTGAGCGTGTACTGTTTTGGGGGAGGTTTTTGAATGAATACTTGGTAGAGATTTAAAAGCTGAATTCCAGTCGACTAGTTGTGGGTAGTCTAAGCATTTTACAGTTTATCGAAAATTTCAGCTACTCCCAGTGTAGCCGTGGAAACTGGAAACTGGAAGCTGATGAACGACCGCTTTTATCTGCAGATACCCATTTCTATCCTTGTCTCTGTCTATCTAGCTCCATCCCGTTCTGCTCGTTACTTTTTCCTTTATATTTTTCTGTTTCTATTTATTTAAATATCTGCGTCCTCCTTTCTCTTTGTAAAACTCCAAATTGTCGAGGTAAATTGTTAGAAAAATCAATTGCTCTGGCTCTATTATATGGATTTTTATAAAAAATTCAATCTCTCGATTTTTGACGGCCATTATATTTTTATTGAATCGTCAACAATCAAAGCACTGATTCCACTTTTAAATTAAAACTTTACTCCATTCTATAAAAAATATTGAAAATATCACAGGTTCCTATGTGATTATTTGATAAAAATAAAATTATAAAGTTTTCAATGAAAAAAAAAACAAATCCGCTTTTTTTTTTTCACTGCTATAAATACACAAGGAGAGAATAGAAAAATAAAATAGTTATGTTCCCAATGTAGAGTGGTGATTATTGTTATGTTAGGTGGAAACGAAAATTTTTGAATAATGAAAGTCAATTTACAGAGTGATCGTAAAATTACCGTAAAAAATTACAGAGACGTTTCATAATTGATCTAATTACAATTTTTATATTAATAATTATTCAAAAATATATACAAACGTTTTTTATATTTTACGGGACAGTCTGATAATTTTTCTCTAGAATTTAATAGTTAAGATATAACAAGCAAATATGTTTCTTTCTTTGTCTACTGTTTCCACTTGCTTTAAATAAAACTACTAGTACTACTCCCATAAATGAAAAAAAAAAAAAAAAACATTTTCCCTAGACACTTATCTGAAAAAAAAAAAAAAATTAGCAGAGATTAAAATTACCTCGAGTGAATTAACCGAAACATCGAAGCGTAAACGAAAAGTATAGTGGAAAAAATGAGATGGAAATAACCAAGATTGTGACGTTGAAGTGCATTTCAATAGACATTTCCAATGAAAATACTCTCTCCGGGTGTTTAAATTACAAATATGGATCCTCGTATCAATATCTGTCTGTATAAGTATTCACTTGGTACTAGATACTAGCAGCTGGAAAACGAGTAAGAGAAAGAGAAAGAGGAATACTGTTTCCAGCTCCGGAGACGGAACTATAGAGAGTATAAAATGTCGGAAAATATAAGAGCGGATATAATAAATTATGTGACATATATAATAAAATTGAACGGAAAGTTAGTTTGTTCCTTATCATTCCACTTACGGAGAAGTACTTTATTTTTTACTGCGACATGCTGATGCTAATTACTATCATCCAGGCATTCTTGACAACAACATTAACTTCACTTTAATTACTATGCAATATATACCACCATACACACACACACGCACACACACACGTGTACATAAATGTATATGATTTATATTGTGCTGTATGTTGGTGTTTGTATTTGAATTTATGTTTGTATTTAAGCTCACTCACACACGCAGACTCGGCTGTCGGGTTGCCGTCAAGAGGGTGTGAAGGTGCTTTCATCTGCAAGCTGACATGTTTCATGCTCGTGTTGATGTTCTATTTCTCGGCATATGTCGGATTATTATTAATTACAAACTTTATATCAGACGCTAATAATTATAATCTCTTAATAATCAACTTTGTACTTACTAACTGGTAACAATAATAGTTTATAATTGTTTGTAGGACTTTGTTACCATTAATTTGGTGCTTTTATTTTATTAACTGTCAATTTATTTATTTGAAAACTGTTTGTTCATTTCTTAAATATTTTTTGATTCTTAATTAATTAATTTATTTATCTATTTAAACAATAACTTAAAAGCCGAAGCCAATAACAGGATTTATAAAGAATACAATCATAAATTATATACAAAAATAAATATATAAGTAAATGATAAAAGGTGCGAGAAATTTTCTAAAAATAATATAAAAAAATTAATAAATATTTACTCGGAAAAAAGTACATCTGTTAAAGTCAGAAAAAAATTTACATAATTCAAGAAAAATATTCTTAAACTAAGAAAATTCGTAAGAAGAAAGTCGATTTTATTACTTGAAGATTTTTTTTCCTTTATTATAAAGTACAAAGTCTCTTTTGATTTACGAAGTAGTTTTATGTAACGTTGCATTGGAGAAAGAGGCAGAAATAATTTTTCATAGTTTTTTATTCGTTTAATTACGCAAATTATTCAACGTTATTTTTTTTATCACCTAAATTTTTATTGAAATTTGAACGGTACTTTTTGGAAAATAAAATAAAAGCTATAACAAAATTTGCTTTTTTATAAAAGTAAGAAAAAAAATTTTTTTAATATAAATATATAGAAAATAATGTCTTAGAAATAAATAATTGTTCCTAATCCGCGAACTCTGAATTAAACTAAACAGATAAATAATAATTATTATTTTTAATAATTGCAAGATACGAAAAAATTTAATATCGCAAGTTCCAACCGGAGATAACATAGCAGTACCACAAAAAATATAAATTACGAGGGCGTAAAACCCGAGACAGAGATTACTGTTACTCTCCAGAGGAAAAACAACATATGTATTTTCATTCTTGAGGGAAAACTTTTCACGATATAATGCACACCGTTGTTGTGCTCCTCTGCTAATTTTTCTAATTTTTAAGCTCTTTTTTTTCCACACTATGAAAATGAAGATTAAAGTTTTTTTCTACTATTCTTATTCGAGATGTTAGTTAATATTTATATAAAAAATGATCGAGAATTAATTAAAAAAAAAAAAAAAATCATGAAGGAAATTCCGATAATTCGCGACACTTGTTAATCATTAAATAGTTAAAACAATCAACCGTGGATTTCCCATTGGGATTTGATTACAAAGTTTATTAATCAAAGTTAAAAAGCCTGAAGCAAACGCTCGTTTAAATAATACTATCCTCCCAACTTTGCGAAAACAAATGGAAAAGCACTAAAGGAAGTAGTTTAAGAAATGGATAAGATTTTAAGTGAAAATTAAAAAAGTAGATAACAAAAAACTAATTTCTGTAGCGAATTAAATCTTATAATTTTTAATTTTTTTTAGATTTTAACTACAAATATTATAACAAAATCTTGGTATAGGTAATAATGCAAATTTGACATAATAGATCACAGATATTGTGATGCAGCTGAATAATTTGTGTAAATGTGAGTGTGTAATAGAGGATAAATGCGTTCCGACATTTCCGCAGTCCATTATTTCCTCTTCCTCTCACTATATCTGTCTATTTATATTCAACTAAAATTGTATCTCTCGCGATTCGCAATAATTTAACTCGATTTGTATAACAAGATTTAATAATGTTTGCTATCAGATTATTAACCCAACGAATTATTCCACTTTCCAATATTTGGGAAACGTTAATTGTTTATTCATTTATCCAATAAATTATTTCTACATATAAATATTATCATTATTCATCATCGTATCATATTATAATTTTTGTTACAATTTTTATTGCACGCCGCAATTATATAATACTAATTATATAATACACTTATTTAAGATAAATAGTACACTTTTACAAACAAGAATCTTTGTACTTTAAACAATATATTACTTTACATCTGTTATTAGACATATTTACTTTAAAAAAGCACAATTTTTTTAATTGTCTTTATAATACAAGTATTTTATTAGGGTGTGCCAAAATGTAACTTCCGTGAGAAATCTTTTAAAATTAAAATTTTGTATTCCGCTTTTAACAGGGGCTGCATTTGAGCGTTTCCTGAGATATTTTGGGGTGAGACGATAAATTTGATTTTCATATAATTTTTTAACAGAAGCTTAGTTTGGGCACTTCCGCTGAAAATTCAAAATTTGGTCGGAAGTGCCCAATTGAATCTCCTGTCGAAAAACCACATTGATCGCCACCAAGCCGGTCAAAATCGGTTGATTTGTTCGTGAGTTATCGTTGACGAAAAAAATCGACAAAAAATTTTTTTTTCGGATTACACCGAAATTTCTGGTCTAATCAATTTGTGTTTGAAAGTATATCATAGAATTCGAAAAACTGCGTCGAATGCCGCTAATCGCGTGAAAATCGGTTCATTCATTCAAAAGTTATTGCGGTTTGAAAATTAAAAAAATAGTGATTTATTAAACTCCTATCAAACTTTTGGGCTCGGAGAGCTCAAAAGTACACGAAAATTAGATTTTTGAGCTCGAAGAGCTCAAAAACATAATAAGTGCAAAATAATAAGTTGCAGGGATGGCCTTCAGGGTCAACCGTTTTCCCAATTTTTTTTTTTAGAAATGACAAAAAAAATCTAACTCTTCTTCTTTTTAAAATTCACGCATTTTTTATAATTCAAAAATCAAGTTTCTTGAACCAAGAAATTATTAATTGAGTAAAAGTATTTTTTTTCTCAGAGTAAAGTGATTCGGATGAAATAATGGATGCGAAAAGAAGAACCAAAAATAAAATATTATATTCTAGGCGAAGCGTATTCTTGATATGAGTTTTGTATAAGTTTTAGTAGTGATTGGTAGCGAAATGTACACGTACATCATATCTGTTTGATCCCCTTAGCGAAAAAGGAAATTATATAACAAATCCGTCAATCTTTTATGACATAATTCTTTAAAAGTTGATCCATCAATTTTCCATTATTTACTTAGATAACTTACTGCTTCTAAAAACTTTTAAATCAAAGTGTTTTACACTCGATTTCTTCCGAACAAAAACTCACTTATAATTCTCTTTAATCTTCATTTTTATTATTAGATTATTTTTGTGGTTTTTTTATTTCTATTTTATTCTATATGTTTAACAATTAAAGTTTTCCAACAGAAACAATGTATTTTAATTTCATTTGCAAGATAGTACAATTAATGGGCATGAGAGAACATGCGCCAAGAAAAAAATCCATTATTGTGAATATTAAACAAAAAAAAAGAAGCAGAAGATAAAAAAAGAAAATTAATATAAAGTATTTTACGAGGCAGAGGCAGAGAACGAAAAAAAGTTGGAAGAAGTATGCAGGAGTTTATTTTTTTGAATACTTTTTATGTGAGCGCAAGCGTTTTGTTAATATCTATATTATGCTTAACTTCGTCGTCATAAATGAAATTTTTATTTTTTCCGTATATAAAATGTCGGCGTTTTTTTTTTCCTTTCCGTAAAAAGCATTCTTACGAGCATGACTTTGACGTTTAATTAATTATAAATTATGATGGGAGTGCGTGTGATTGAAGAAAATGAAATGAGTTTAAAAATAATGAGAATTTGTTAGCAAACGATGGTGTAACTGGAAATTGATTTTAATCGTATATCTTGTTTAACGGAACGATATGAGACGTGGATAGGGGGGTAGTGGGTGTGTGTGGTATATTCTGACTGTCTCATTCTGTTGGTAGAGACGCGGCAGATTCAATTTCACGCTGTCTGCCGCACAGACGAAAACACACGACACGAGATTTCAGTGTAGGATGTTATGTGAATCCTTTTTTGTTTAATCTATCTACTGCGAGGATTCTGTTTAATAGATTGCCTTACTTTACTATATTATCACTTTTTATTCACATTGAATCATTTATTTTTAAATTCAACTATTTTAATGCACGGAAAGAAATTTTCTTCAAAAATTACCGTAAAAATAACAGTAATCAAGAGACATTTCGCAATTGAGATCTAATTATGATTTATTAATAATAAAATATTAACCGGACTTGACAGTAAAATTAATCTAAGCAGTAGTATTATCCGTCGACTTTCAGGTGGCGCTGCAATTGCTCTCAACTTTTCAGTTGTATAAAAAATTACACATGTCAGTGATCAGTTATTGCTGAATTATGGATAATTCCAACAAAGTTCTACACAACAATGATTCTAATTAAATTTTGTACAATTATCAAAATCTTATTTGTAAAAATGTACTTTAATGACATCGGTAATTTTTTTATTTTTTACTATAGTAGCTATTATTATTATTACATATATTTTCAAGTCAAATAACTTCAAAAGTATATTAAATTGAAAATTTAATCTTATTAAACTAAAATATAGTTTTTCCAAAATTTAAAGGAAAAAAATAACTTTTTCCACTGGAAAATTATTTCTACTTAAATTTAACTGAAAAACATTTTCATTGAAAAGTAAAGAGCTTGTTAATTTAATAAATTTATTGGAGACCAAGCACCACATAATATAAATTTGTTTACAAACTAACAAAAATGGATAATTGTACCCTAGACTAGATTCGAACCCGGAAAAAAGTGATATTGCTTAGCCAACACAGTATTCTTGTAACAAATTGAATCTTTTGATCGATTAGTAATCAAGGAATTTTTATTTAAAAATAATTTTACTTTTTCCAATTACTTTGTTCAAAATAGATAAATGATTTACTTATTGAACCAAGATATCCTTTGTTTCTAAATAAAAATGAAACATGAAATATTTAAATCAGTATCGAAACGCTAAAAATCCCAACAGAAACAATTGAGAAAGCAATTAACTAAAGTATTTGATGAAAGGTCTCCTCTTCTCGGATGACAGTAAAATAGAGTTCGTTTCATGAAATTCCTCTGACCGATATTGGACGTTGTTACGCCCTCTTACCCACGCCCTCACTGTCTCATGCAGATGTGACCCGAGACTTCCCTTTCGATTGACTCCGTCAGAATTTTATCCTCGGAAATTTCTAGTTTACTCTATTAGTACTGAGTACCGAGCACCGAGCACAGAGTAAAGAGTTTAGAGAGTTATAGAATGCAACCCCTAAATGAATAGAGGCTCGAGTAGTTGCCCGATATTTCTAAGCATAAACACTCACCGCAGTGTACTGTACACATATTATACTATACATCCCTCCCCCACTCCTGAAAGTTGATGGAAATCAAGACCTCATTTCTCAGCGTCACTTCAGTTACTCGGCAAGTGTAGTACCGCTCTCTTTTCTCCAACCAGGTCTACAGTGTAGATCGCTACTATAGTGTAGTATAGAATAGTATACACAGTACATACTGTACTACACTAGAAACTAGAAAGTGGTTCCGCTGACCAGGGCAAACTGAATTTCCGATAATTGCTTTCTGCGTCGCCTAAAATGATAATTAAATTTCGCGGAATAGCTCGAGAGACCGAGTAATAGTAATGGCGGGTGAAGCTCAAGCTAAGGGTATTGAGGAAGACGAATTGATGGGCGATGGGGAATGGAACCGACCGACGCTCGATGCTTCACTGGACGAAGAAAAAGACCCAATATAACCCCACATTCTTGTTACATTGTACATTCGACTACACTGTAGTAGTTTCATTGTTTACTTAATGGTCGCCGTTCATCCCAGCTTCGATACCGCAGATTGTTTTAACAGTTTATGGTCAACATTTAATTTTAAATCCTGAATTATAATAGCTCGGTTGTTTTCGTAGGATGTTTTTGTTATTCTACCACTATTTTTTGAGGAAAACATCAAGCGTAAATGCCGACAATTGATTGATAATTTCATTCCTATTCGTTTTCATCCTTCGAGTCACATCATGTTTATTTGATAATATTTATTAAAATTTTATTTTTTTTTTTCAATTTATAAACTTATTACTTTTAATTGAAGAAATTTATATTACTAGAGAATTTGAATAAAGCAAATAACTTTTTTATTGAAAGACAATTTATTTTCAAAATAAAATAAAAATTTTTATTAAAAACTACAAAGCTTTATTTAATTAAAAAATAGTACTCATAGCTTTAGAATTAAATATTCAAATCGAGAAAATTTTGAACGTTCTTGGAATTGCAATATACATTTTTTTATAAACTGAACATAACAGAAAAAAATCCACAGTAGAGTTGAACCCTGCTTGGACCGGAAAAATAAAATCACACAAGCTGCTCAAAAAAAAAATTTTTTTTATGCATTAAAATATTGAGTTCCATCTAAAAAAAAATTATACTTTCTATGGAAATATTAGAAGTGAAAAATATTAATAGAAAAATAATTTTAATTTGTTAAATTGTTGAAAATTTATAATTAATATCAAAATATTCTTCAATCAAAATTTTGGTCATCTCGTAATAAATCATTTATAAATGTAACATTATTTGACGAGAAAGTTTTGAATCAAGACAAGCGGTGCTGTTCAAGTAAAATTTATTTTGCGATTGAAAAAATTTCTGGATTGAATAAAAAAAAAAAAAATATTGAAAACCAAGAGAATAAATTCCGTGAAAAATTTCTACAATAAAGATTTAAACGTCCGTCATTTACACTATTTAAAAATATAACGTCAGTTCCCCATTATCCAACCACAACTTTTAATCTGAGTTTAAAAAAAACCTGTCAATTAAAAAACCTGTCGTGTAAAAATTCATAATAAAATCATAATGAAGATATAAATAAAGAGAAAAAGAGAAATAGAACAAAGACAAAACAAGCATATATAAATGAACAATAAACAAAAGCTATTGAACAGGTTGACGCAGTGACAATCGATGACGGCATCGGCTTAGTACAAAGGACCAGAAGCTCAGCTAAAGCTGTGATGCAAAAGAGACTGCCAGTGTAATGCAATGCGATGTTATGACTAAGGACAGACAGCTTTAAAACAAACACCTTCTATGCTCGGTTCATTAAAACATTTCAGTTCGGACGTTTCAGTTCTGCAGCCAGGATATGCAGTTGGAAACACGGACAAAAGTTTGGACGTTAGCGAGAAGGACGAGAGAGTTCGTTAATTTTTATGTTCATTTTGACAAAGTAGAGCCGTATTATACCCAATTAGAAGAACAAAGAGACTAAATAATATTTAGAGACTAAATAATAAATATGTGCATATTTAGTAAATATGCACATGTATGCAGAAGAGATGCAGACTCTAGTCCGAAGTCTTGCGATTAAATCCTTTCTTTACTACTTGGGAGGAAGGGAATATTCGTGTGAATATTGGAGTGCGATGAAGACTAACGGATGCTATATCAGAGTGTTGGTGTAGATGGACGAATAGAATATGGATATTATATGTATTCCTACCTGATATTGGCATATATATATACCTGTCTCATCGGCTTATCGATTTTAAACTGTGGCTCCTTGACGTCATATCTATTTCCGTAATATAGACGCGGGGGAAGTATCCGTGTGTATGAATTTCCCGTGAATGCGAGGGTGTGTTATATAAAGACGAATGTTTGCGATTTTCTGTTAACCCGCAGGCGGTCTGCTGTATTTCGCCCTTTAATCCTCACTATCTATATATGACATTCAGTAGCTTTTAATGTTGACATGAGGGTGGTTGTATGAATGTATATGTACTAAGTTGGATTTTGGATCTTTGTTTTCGGGTGATGGGATTTTAAATTCAAATGTTGGTAGTCAAGTGGGAAAATTACAGAAATATTTTAACTGCGGTCAACTATTCAGACTGACAATATTAAAGAAAAGTTAGAAAATCTGGAAGTCGATCGATCCTAAAGATTATCCTTTAAAGTTTCCGCTTTTTTTTCGAGTGCAAAGCTCGAAAACATATTTAATTTGAATTTTTTAGCTCGGAGAACTTAAAAATAATTATTTTCAAATAATTATAACTTTTGAACGTGTTGTTCGATTTTGAATTCTCGGGCAGCAGTACGCACAAAAAAAAATGTTCTTGAATCAAGTATATATTTTTGAAGAGCTCAATATTCTTGATTTAAGAAAATTTTTCTTGATTTGAGGAAATTTTACTTAATTTAAGAATTTTTCGTTTTAATCAAGTTAATTTTTTTTTCTGTGTAGTTAAACGTTAAGAAATTATTAATTATATTTAATGAATGAAAAAATTGTTTCTAAATAAATAGATCAATTAGCAATTGACAAAATTACTCTATCAAGAGACAAAAATAGATCCAAAATTTTTAAAAACCTCTCATTGCAAAACTACACTAATTATTATATGGAGTACTGTACTGATGAATTATTATAAACATTATTTTTATAAATTTCGATATTTTTTTATTTCCTGTACTTCAAAATTCGTAAAAAAGTTTTAAATTATTATATTGAATAATTTCCAACTTCATAATATTTTTTTAGTTCGGTATAAAAATTGAATTGATGAAGTAATAAATCAATGAAACGGATCGGTGCTTTAAATTTCGCATACTCAAAATATGTTAATACAATGATGAAAAAATAAAAATTTATAGCTCAGCAAAATTAGTTTTTGTAAAAAAAAGTGATCGAGTTGGCTAAACCTCAGCCGTGCAAATAAAAGACTTATAACGAGATGCATTCACACAACACCCACTCATACCCATACATGAATGCAAAATCTACACACTCACATATTAATACCGGCGCCGTAATTTCAACCTCCACGTCCGCGTAATTACGATAGTTATTTACATTACCTGTTAACCACGCTTAATAGTTTATTCCAAAACATCCACTTTCTGTTTGATCCATCAATCCACTTACTCATTTCAATTTACTTGACATTTTATTGATTTATATTTTTTATTTTTGTTGCTAATAAAATTCGTTTAATTACTTTGATCTCATTTGTAGTTTTTAAAAATTTGTAAATGTCAATTTTTTTTGCCATAATTTATTTGTTACAAAAATTCTTAAAATTATCAACTATCAGTTAAGTTAATTTTCATTAAAAACTCTCAGACGTGCCAATGTCTCTTTCACAAACAAAAAAAACAAATGGAATCTAGTTTAAAAATGTAAAAACTCCCGCGGTTGTCGAAATCACTCCTCCCGCCATCTGTGATCTCCTACCGCAACTAAAACTTCTCTGCGCGTGCTCTCACAGCGGAAGACCGCGCAGCTGATCCGCGCAGGAAGCAGGACAGACTTAGCTCGGTTATACAGTCGAGAGGAAGACGCCTTAGAACATTGAGTATAGAGCTCGAGCAGAGTGCTTAGTAACGAGAATCAGTAAGAGTAAGAAGTAACGAGTAACCAGTACTACGTTCTCAAAACTAAAGTCGTTGTTACAAGTAACCAGTTACCGCTTCGCGTTCTCGTTCGGCTTCATTCATTCATTTTAGCTTTACTTCTCGCGTCTAGTGCATCGGTCTGTATTTACCAACCAACAGACTGGATCTTGATCATCATCATCATCATCAACATCAACATCACAGTTATTTATCGTCACACCAAGTTACACGTTGTACGTTTAGTTACCGAACCTCTATCTAATTAAATAATATACAACCTGCAGACCACACATCATACTATACCATCAACCACTCAGTACTCAGTACTCTCCAGATCCAGACTCCAGTCCAAGCTCCTGCGTAAGTACCCACTGTCCTCTCCAAACTATTTTTTATTTTAAATTTAAAAAAAAAAAAAAAAAAAAAAACACAAAATTATAACCACATTTTAATTAGTGTAGTGCGTCAAAATTATTTCAACTCCAATAATAAAATTATTATTTGCACAATAATTAATAAAAAAATTTTTTTTTTTAGAAAAATATTAAATATTACCACAAGTGCGTATGAGTACATTCAAGTGTTTACAGTGTGTAAATGTGTACGGTGATATATACCTCCAATAAGTGCGCTTAGGTAGGGTACATTATTATTATTAATAATTACGCTACACAAATATTTTTATTTAAATATGTGTAATTAATAATTACAATTATAATTACTATGAAGGAGGAAATAATATTATTAAGACCGCCATTGCGGCGTTTATATCAACCGGCGTTTAGTTGTTCGCCCATGCTGTGAATTTTTTGTCAACTATTAATATTTAAACGATTAATTATTTTTATTTAAAATTTTAATCATTCATTTTTTACCGTTTGTCATTTAACTTGATTGTTTATTTTTTTTCATGATTTATTATGATTGTTTTATTTTTGTTTATAGCGATTTGGACATTTAGTGTTTGCGTAAAACCGCCATCTCTATTTAATAAGCCTCGAATGCATAGAGATGGAGATATATACTATATATATATATCAATATGGTTATGACACGCGTAAACGCCCATTTGGAATTTGAAATTTTTATTTTTTATTTATGATTTATTATTTAGGATTAATTTTTTTTGAGATGGGTGGAGGTGGATAAGGGAAGTGTAAATAACAATCCGGATGCTGGTGGTTGTGGTTTATGTTAATGCTGATACTGTTCACTGCGTGTGACATGTTGGATGTTGGTTGGTTATGTCTGGCTATGATTGATTTTAATTATGCATATATGTATATGTATACTGGTGGAATTTTTATCATGCGAGGAACAGACGTCTGATGAGTTTTAGAATTTTTATTGATGATATTGAAATCAACAGACATCTGAATAATTTTTTAAAAAAACGAGTCAAAAAAATATTATTTAATAATTTACAGTTTGTTAATTTTTTGGATTTTATTTTTTATTTCATTGTAATTTATTCTGTTACAAAATCGTAAATTCTCAGGTCTGTTAATTTCAGTGTCATTAGAAAAAAAAATAATTTTGTTTTTAAGAAATTTTTAAGAAACTATGACGGAATTTTTTGAATATATTTTTTAGTAATAATTTATTTGATGGATAAAATTAAAAATAGTACTTTAATTCTTAGTGGGAAATAAGGAGTCAATTTCTTGTGGAGTATTTTTTATTTCATCGCCGTTTCGTCAGTAATTACTGACTTCTTCAGGGCTTTATAATGAAGAATACACAACATTACATTAAGAATTTATAAAAAAAAACGTCAAATAATAAATACAATTCATATATCTCAGTCAATACATAATCAATAATTAATGACAATGAAATCTAATCTTTAAAATTACTCCACAGTTGTCATCAATACAAGTCTTAAAATGACCCAACTGGCAAAACAATTCAGGAATTACTGACGAAACATTCACGATAAAATAAAAAATATTCCACAAAAAATTGAGTCATTATTTCCTAATAAGAATTAAAGTATTAATGTTTGTTGTTTTAAATATCAAATTAATTTTAATTAAATTAAAATTTATTATCAGGAATATATAATTTATTCAATTGCATTGTTAATTTTTTTTTCTCTTAATTTTCAATTTTTAATCACCAATTTTTTCAAATTTTCTTTTAATTGATACATAGTTATTTAAAAATAAAAAATATCAACATGTTAAGCACAAAATCTAAATTATCTAAATATTCCTTTCGAAATGATTTAATTAATTAAAAAAAATTCAAACTGTAAAATATTGTAAAAATATTATAAAGTATGAATGTAATTTAACGTATGTAAAATATCAGCTGATATGAGAGGCATAAAGATAATCCGCGTAATTAGTTTTTGTGACTCGTAATTCTCGAGAAATTGCATGACACGGTCATTGATCTGCGGAAAATTTTTTTCTATAAACTAGTCTTTTAACGGTTTTCATTTGCAAGTACATACATAAGTCTATTTCGTAGAATTACTTCTATTGGTTTCGAAAGGCTGAACATTTATTTTTTTTTTTTTTTAACATAATAATTGCAAATTATTTTTGAATTAAATTTTTTGTGTGAGTGATTTTGTAATGATAATGAAATTGAAGGCAAATATTTTTATAAACTGCTAAAAGCTGGTAATTAATTCATGAAAATTCAGTTATTTAAATGAATTTTGTTAGTCGTATTGTTTAATTTATTTAAAATTACTTGCAGTGTTTATTTTTTTCTAAATCTATTGGAGAATAATACGTTGGATTTTATGTTGAATTTTAAATTCTAGAACTTATTTTGTTAATTATTTTTCATTTAGTAGATTTTTGAATATATTTAATTAAAGCATAAAAAAAAATTAAATTACTGCATTGTTTAGAAAATTAATCATTAAAAAATTGCAATTATTATATTTTTTGAGATTTGAAAATGTAATTATTACAATTACTAATTTTATTTTAAATAAAAAATTTTTTATTTAATAATTTGCAACCCCGCAAATAAGTAACAAATTAAATATTAATCAAAATCAAATGAGATAAAAGTAATAAATTTATTGTTGAAAAAAATGTAAAATCCAACTACTAGTTATTTATCAATTCATGATAGAATAATGTTAATAATGAAAAAAATAAATAAATAAATAAATAAATAAATAAAGCGTCTGTAAAAATGAAAACCAGAAATAAAAATGGTTATAAAGTATATAAAAATAAAAATCAATATAAATCGAATTTAGAATTGAAAGCCTTTGATTTCAATTTCATCAACGTCGTCAAGTTTTATTGGAGCAATCCAAGTTGAACCTGAGATTGCATTTTATTCGCATGCATCGAGACAAAACGACAAGTCGGATAAAATAAAGTTAAATAAAACTAAAACTGAGTACACAGTATATGCTATCTATATATATGTTATACGTACAATATATATATATATATATATATATATATATATATATATATATAGTATAACAAAAGCGAAAGAAAAGGCATATCTCAGTTTGTAACGGTCTAACCGGGTAAAACTTGTCCTCCCTTCTCTGCTTGCTTCTATCCGTCCCCGTTTATTTTTTTCGCTTACCAGACGTAGACGTTTAAAAAAGACAAAGAAAATTTCGAGTGGAAAAAACGCGACCAGGTGTCTAACTTCTGGAGCAACAGCACCACCAGTAGCTTTTACTCACGATACATTATTTGCAGTCAGGTCGTTCGATTATTCGCGATATTTTTAATTGCCAACCATTGTCACGACAATTACACAGCTAATTATTTTAATTTTTGCAGAGCGCTATTGCTGTTTATCTATGCGCTCCAATAAACTCTACTTTGAATTCAATTCAATTTAAATTCAAAATAATTTCTTATATTTTTATTGTTTTTCAATTTATTGTTATGAATGTTTTTATTTCATTTCATTTGATAAAAGAAAAACTAATAGTAAACTTGTAACTCGCAATTGTTTTATTGCTATTATTCTTTATTTACTTTAATCTATGTTTTTATTATCCTTTAAAATTACGAGTGTTTTCTATGTCTGTTTGTTTCTTAGTCGCTGTGCTTTGAGATTTGAATTTTATATTTATAATGCAAACAGCGCTTGTTCCACGATAGCCAAAGATAATATTTTCTGTTTATTTATATTTATTCAAACGAAGCAGATAATTGAATTGTTTGAAAACTTTAACTTTTTCATTTATAAACAATATTTAATAAAATATTGCAATTTTTTTTAATTTTACTTAGATTTATATATACAACTATAAAATCAATTTTAAATACCAAAATATTTTAAAATTTACCTAAAAATGTTTTTAATACTTTTCAGAATAATTAAATTGTAAAACTTTAAAAATTGTCAATAATATTCATAAATTTATTTGGTTTACATTGAAAATAGTCGACGTTTTATAATTTTAGTTTTATGATTTAAAAAAAATTTTTTTTACAAGTTCAAAATATTTTAAAGCATTTTTTTTTTTTTTTTTTTTTTTTTTTTTTTTTATTTAATAATATCAAGTTGATAAAAAAATGTATGAATTGCAATTCAAATTTTAAACTTAAAAAAATTTGTATATTTTTTGTTCATAATTAAATTGTAAAAAAATTAACTTGAATCAAGAAAATAATTCTTTAATTAAGTAAAATTTTTCGGTTTAAAATTTTTTTCTACGCCAATCAAGACGATAAAGTTCTTCAAAATTATTTTCTGGATTCAATTAAATTTTTTTTTTATCAAAAAATTTAATTATTTATATATACTTAAATTTTGTTATTTAATAATAATAAAAAATTTGTTTAATTTAAACTGTTGCAGTGGAAAGAACGAGTCTACCTGGGAGCGATTAAGAAGCACATCCCCCGAAACCCCCCCAACCAAAATCACACGCCTTACCTCACCCCTGTCCTTGTCCTCCTCCAGTCCCTACTCCCCAGGCGCGAAATCGCGCCATAAAATCCGCGAAGTGGCTAAACAAACGGGAATCACATCTGTCGACGGTATGGATAACAAACCAGTTTTGAATGATGACCCCTCGGTCACCCTCACCATCCGGCTCATCATGCAGGGCAAAGTGAGTACTTTTTCTTTCAATACTGATAATAACATAAATAAACATTTGAGAGGTGTCGCGAGTTTCTCAAATCACCCTTTTAGTATTCAACCTTTAAGACTGAGTTATATAATAATTGAATAGAGCAGATTATATCACTTGTACAGCGACGTAGCGTTACATTGTAAAATTAGTCCTCGGTTACATGGGCAAGAGCCTTTCAGCACAGGTCTTTGGTATAAAATTAATCTGTAGTGGTACCTGTACCTTTGAACTTTGCGATGAATCCATCTGCTAAATGGAGTGTCTCAATTTAATTGTCAACGATGAAAGGCATTTTATGGGATAATACTGGTACAAGGATATTTATTAATACTGAGAGAGAAGTTCTGCAGCCCAGAGCTCCCTCCGAGTAAAAGCTTTTGTTAGCACATCCTTTCTTATTAAAATCAATTTTCGTCTCCTAGGAAAATCAATACTCATCTCTTCCTCTTGCTATCACTTTTCCTCTTTCTTTATTTTTGTTACGTATGTTAATTTTTTATTAATATTTTTACTATTATTATTATTCTGGTAATTAATTTATATTGTAAATTATTCCGGTATTTTTTAATGCTTCAACTAATAAATTAGTTATTTTAAATGATTCAGTAATTAAAGTATTGATTCATAAAAGATTATATTCATTTGGCCGTTAACGAATTATTTACGTGCTAATTAACAATTATTTATCGTCCATTTTAATCTATTTTTTATTGATTTTTTTTTTGTGTAAAATTTTTCAGCTATTAATTTAATTGATGAAAATTATTTATTTAATAAACTAAAATCATTTTTGAATGATTTTTCTTAGTAGATTAATCATTTTTTAAAAATAACTTATTAATTCCGAGTTGAGGTCGTCTAGATATAGTAAAATATGTAAAACATTTCATTATACAAAAGAAATATCTTAAGCAGCTTTAAAAAAATTTAATTTATTATTCATATAAAAGTATTAAATTAAATTTTTAATTACAATAGTCTGCTCGTCTTTATCTACATAGAAATTCAACGATTTCAACTACTAGATGCAAAGTTTTTATTCGTTTATTCTATTCTCGAAGGATCAATTTTTAAATATTCAAAACATTTATTTAAATAGGATAATAATATTCGACTCCGTGATTAATAATAAACCTTTTAGCGGAAATTATTTCTGGCTAAAATCAATAATTATTTGCTTCTCTACTGATATTGATCCCTTGGAATTGAGTTATTAAACAGAGTAATTTTTATTTAAAATTAATTAAACTTAAAAGTAATGTTTTTTTTTTTTAATTAGTACTGAAAAAATAATCTATCAAAATTTAAAGGTGAAACTTGAAAAAAAAATTTTTTAGTCATAATTTAAAGAATCAGTGAGTAATAAGGTCTAGCTAAGAAATATTTGTAATAAAATGAAAAATATAAAATTTAATTAACAAGTTTTTATGTTAATTATCATTCAAATACACTTTCTGTAAAATATTAATGTTAAATGCTAACTTTTACCACAAGCAAAAATATAATTAAACATCATGAAAAACGGTAACAGTTAAAGTTAATTTTATTGTAGAAATTTATTATTTTTTTTTTTATCCATCACAAATATCTCTAAACAAAACTTTATTACCTTATAGGTCTTCCTCTTAAAAAAAAACCTTTAAAATTATTTTTCTTACAATATTTCAGTAACAAAAAAACCATGAGTCTCTGGATTGAATATTCATTAATATTAAAAAATGTATCATATTCCGGTATTGATTTCATCTTAAATTTTTTTTGTTCATCAAATTTCATCTCTCCCCACTCGTAATTTTTATCGAGCAGGCTCTCACGTATTATTATTATGCCTCATATATTATACATAATACATTAAAACTTATACATGTGTGTGTGTGTAAGTACAAGTGTACAAGTGCGAGAGGAGAGGAGCACAGACACGTCTTAGGAGCGGCGTAAAAACCGCTAGCATCTTGTCGCGGGCGTGCTAAAGTGCGACATGAAAATTATTGCACGTTTCTGCATATCTGAACGATCCTCCGCCTCATAAATCCACTGCATACATATACATATACATGCATTGTATGCGCTAGACTACTGGATGTACTAGACTACACACTTCTTTCACATATTCATGTACAGAGTAGAGTACGGCATGCATAAAATTAGTATACATGCACTTTTATCCTCCAGCGTGTGTATGTATGTACAATATACAATATCGTGACCCTTTGCGCGTAATATAGAAGAGATGAGACAGCCGGTCTCGGTAAGGGTTTCCTCATTTTTCCTCCTCTATATAATATCACGTTCTCATTCTACTGCAACTCTGGTTCCCACGATGTGATGCATCAACTGAACCTCCCTCTTAATTTCAGCTCGAGCTTCGAGACTCTACTCCAAAAGCCAGATACAGAGCTTTCACGTTAAATCTCATTACACCCTCGTTTTTTCGCATCGACGACCACCACTAAGACGGGGAGCAAAGTCAAGAGGCTTCTTTTTATTTTTTCCTCCCTACACCTCCTCTCCGTACTCAGTTCAAGTTGCTTTTCGCAGATTTTTTTTTCTTCCACTCAAACTCGAACTCAAACTCACTCTTTTTTCATTCCCGACTGGCATTATGACATTTCCAGCAGCCTGTTTTTCTACACTTGTCTACGTTTTTTATGTGTAATTGACCCTCTGTAATTTTCTTAGTAAGTTTTTTCCTAAATCTGACAGTCTTGGACTTTCTTATTTATTAAATTATTAATTAATAGATAAAGAATAATCTGGAATCTTAAATTATCTTTATAGAAATAAAAATATCGATTTAATTATGGTAGCGCTTAATCCAGCAGTTAAATAAATCCCCAGGAGTCATTAATCTCTTAATCATGATTTAAAAGTTATATCTATTAATCTTGTCTTGGTTGCTTTTTAACGAAACAAAAGTCGTCCCAGCTCGGACATTTATTAAATTGTTTTATGCTCTCAATTTAATTGACTAGACTGGTAAACTCTAAGATAAAGAGGAAAAGCTCTTCATTAAACAATTTTACTGACTGAAATAACCAATTTACTATTTCGAAACAAGATACAATGTATTTCAGCCAATTATGTTTCACGAATACCAAAAATTCTTCTATAGCTTTTATTTTCTATCCCATCAACAAACAAGGCTTAAATACTATTCAAAATTAATTCAAGTCAAATATTTATTCAAGAAGTCATTTTTTCTTGAGCCAAAAATATAATAACCAAATAATTGCTAGTTTTAGAGAACATCATTTGCTCGATGTCGAATTTGATTTTTTATCACAAAGATAACATACTCCTCTTTAAAGATTTTGAATTTTCAAATTCAAGGTAATGAGTTTCTTCATCTCGCTGTTTTTTTTAGTCTGTAATACTTTGATTAACTACTTTTAACTTTTGTCCCTTAAAATTCTTGAAAACTTGAAAAAGCCCTCCAAAATTAACAAAATTTGTCTTGTTAAAATTATCCATATTCCCAACAATTAATCCAAAATCTTGGATTTTCCTAAATTTTACTACTCCAAAAGCGAGCATAGTCACGCGATCTGGCTATTTAGGGACATCCACATGAACTAAAACTTCAAAGAAGTCACATTTGTCTTCGCCAAGACAAAAAATCTTTGAATTAATGCAGCTGCTTCTGTTTAGGACAATTTCATTCTTCTCTTCTACTCGTGTAATTCATTTGTACGTGAAAGTGTAGGTGTCTATGTATTCACACTGGGCCTGAATGAATGGATCAGGCAGTTTGGAAAAAAAAAAAAAAAAAAAAAAACGTATCTCGATGATAATTTGCAACAAAAAGTTGAACTCAATCTCAAACAGAAGAAGTGTGTCATTTTTACTTGAACAGGATGAATATAAATATAAAAATAGGTATTTAGCATAAGAATCGATGCCCCGATTAATAGTCTAGTAGGATTTTGTCCAGCTCCTGATATATGAGCTCCAGTTCAGTTGCCATCGGCTTACTCTTCTCAAAACTCTTACTCGTTTTTAGTATTGTTTAGCTTTGTTTTGCTTTGTTTGCTTCTGCCTTATACTCTACTTTACTACTTCACTACTGTGTACTGTATGCTGTGTGCTGTGTGCTACGTACTCCACTGAGCTTGGCAGTAGGCTGGACCGGAGCCAAAACTTTCAGCCAAATCTGTCGTACCCCAGACTACTAACTGCTTGGAGATCTTACAATTCTATTGTATTACATTGAGTATCATCTCGTCTCGAGATCTTTGGCAACGTCTCATCACGCCGAGAGATGAAATGAAATGAAATGAAATGGAAAAAAAAAAAAAAAAAAAAAAAAAAAAAAAATAGAAAGATCTTATAAAATAATAATAAATAACAAACTTGCGGCTAACTAAAATATTTCATTCACTTTTAATCATTTGTTGGCTGGCATTTACTGTTTAGTTTTGTTTGACATTTTTTAAAAATTTTTTTTTCCTATCTAATAAATATCTTTTAGTCTGAAATTATTTATATAATGTTTTCTAATTTTAAACACTTTGTTTTCTCGCGGATAATTTACTTTAATTTCATAATTTTTATTATTGTTTTCTTATAATAAAATTTATAAAATTTTTTATAACTTTCAGTGATGAAAATTTAATTTGTCAATAAATAATTATTTTTTTTTACACTTCAATAATTTTAGTCATTTATAAATCATAATTCATAATAAAAGTAGCTGTGTGGATAATACAGACTATCAAAGGATATTTGTAACCTTCAAAAGGCACAAAAAAAATTATATTGTTAATATTTTGTTTAAAAATCTGTTCGAATAATTATTAATATCAAAATTTATTAATTTTTTTTCTTTTTTTTTTACAAATATCTTTTAACTAAGCTGTATATTCGGTTCCAATTTAAATACCATTAAAAACTAACCTCCGCTAATATCCAAGCTTTTTCTTTTTTTTATCCCTTACGAATTAATTTTTAGCAAAAAAATATTTCTCGAAACTCAATAAAATAATCAAAAATTCTAATAAAACAAATATTTCTAAAATTTCTTAAAAATAATTACCCCCCAAGTTCTCAGTAGATGAACGGAACTAAAAAAGCAACACATATGGTTCGATCAGAACTCTTTACTGGGAATGTAGCGCAAAAAGTTACCGGAATGTCTCCCGGAGACTTATAGCTCACCAGCAAACGGTAGTTGATGATTTTTTACATAAATGCCAATAGTGTTTCGCCAAGTAGAGCGTTGCATTAAACTTGATGGGACTCGATTCCGTTAAATTTGGTCGCATCGACATCCAACATCAAATCTTAGATACATAGACCTAGACGTTGCATCTGTCCATTATCTTTAATATAAGCGAAAGATTGATATCAGCCGGTCATTAAATCAGAAGACGGTCTGGTGTGGATGATACCGTTGATGTGTTCACTGGGCTGCCAACTGGCAGAAGATTTTATCAGGCATTAACTCCATTAATTCATCCCAGCACTTTTCCACTTTTCATCCAGACGAGGAATAAGTTCGCCAATTCACCAGATAAGTTCCTTCCATTAGTTCCTCACACCGAAGGACTAATCGACTAAGGACTTAAACTTAAACTAAAACCTATAATTTGAACTTCTTATCCTTTAACGTTTGATACCTCGCAGAATTTAAAATCAATGCTGGTTTTTGAATGATAAAAATTCATTGGATATTTTTTATGCAGTCAATATTCACTCGAGTGCAATTCAACTTGATAATCGCAAACTTTTATTCAAACAGATATCGATTTAAAATAGCTACCTTAGTATTCAAAGTATTCATTTGAGGATTTTATCGATATCATTATTTTATTTAGCTTTAGTTTTTTTATTGTCAATGTCTCTCCTGCTCCTCCTCTTTCTATTATTCAAGTTACTTTGGGTTTTCTCTATTCTAAGGCTTCTCGTTCTATTTGTCCTCATTCTTGGTTTTTTGGACCAAAACCCAAAGAGTACTAGTCAGGGGAATAAGAGCGATACCTCTGCAAGGAGGTTGATTCCAGTAGACTGGACGGCTGCCAGGGCTACTGGCTAATATACATTTTTTATCCCACCCTTTATTAGTCGGAGAAACGTTAATCACAGGTGCTATTGCTGAAAAACTCGATTTATTGCATCATTAATTAGAGTTATTTATACGCTTTTATTAATTGCTTCAAAGATCGCTTTTTTATTGTAATTAAAGTTATAATTCTAACATTAATTGGTCATTGCCCGAATCCAAGTTTTTTTTTTTAACTTCTGTAAACTTTCACTGAAATTTCGATTTTTGTGACTGCTGAAATTTACACTCTAAAATTTTATTGAAAATTCACTTCAAATTTATTTTAGAAGTTGCAGAATTTTTTTTAGCTAGTTACAATAATTTGGATACCCTTGTTAGGAATTTGGCGTGAATCAGTTGTTTTTTTAGTGTTTAATCCTTCGAAATTGAAATTTGAAAATAACCGAAATTGATTAAATTTTTTTTGTAGCATCTTTTTACTTAAATCCTCTTTCACTAAACTCAAATCATTAATCTAATATTCAAGTAAAATTGGATTATTTAAAGCGAAACGCTGGTCATAGAAAAAAGCGTGGTATTGATAATTAGGATTGGAAGACTAGGGTTCGAGCTCAGGCGTTGTTAAAAAATGCATCTCTATAATAAAGAATGGATAAATTATTTTTAAGAGTGTAATAATTATTATTACTATTGTTGAAACATTAATAGACTAAAAGACTAAAATACTAAAATAATAGGCACTTTAGTTTTTGATTAGCCATATAAATTTTCTGAGAATAAAACGGACATATATAGTTAGCCTAATAATTGGCATGACTCCAAGTTGTTTCCTTTCTTCTCATAAAATTTTCTTCATGTTCTCTACCGGCTATATTCGTTTTGTAAATCGCGTCATTACCTTCAACTACTTGGTTGAAAGGATCCTGAGAATACGATAAAAAAGCCAAAGATATATATAATCCGACTCAATTGCTGTCGTTAGACTATCTCGGGATTTTATTCGATGATTCTAGTGTGGATACTCCGTACAGACACATACATACTTATACACTTATTCACGTACTTATTTTTATAAGCTATTTCTGTCTGTAAGCCCTGTAGTTTTCTGTGGATAATCGGAAATTACTAGTCAAACGTGTTACATTTCATAGTCTATCAATTGTGCAATAAAATTTAATTCGTGCAGACGTATGTTATTAATATGTGTATACTAAACATGTTGAACTAAACTTACTTATTTTGTAATTTAGTTATTCAAAGTGTTTTTTTTTTCTCTTTCTTCCTTTAGTCTTCTATTGTGGTAATACTTAACTTTAAAGTACATTTACTTTGAACAGAGTAGGTAATGATTTACGATTTGGCTGTTTCGTTTCAATATCTTTAGTTGTGTTGCAAAAGATGCAAGCACTTTATGTCGAGGTTAACAAAGTGTTGTGAATTTATTTGTTTTTCATCAAAAATTACTATAATGAATTTTTAACTATAATAATAATAATAATAATAATAATAATAATAATAATAATAATAATAATAATAATAATAATAATAATAATAATAATAATAATAATAATAATAATAATAATAATGCCATTTTATATTATTATATTATTATTATTATTATTATTATTATTATTATTATTATTATTATTATTATTATCATTATTAATTAATTAAAATTATCAATACAAGTATACAAATGATAAACAAATAGTAACTTGTATTTATTTGCTTTTTATAGTGATAACAATTCTAGCGATAAAACTGCGTACTTAACAATTTATTAAATTGCAATGCAAGCTATGTAATAAAGTTCTCACGATTAAATATTAATTAAAATATCTTAAAGTAGGAATTTATTAAAATTTCTCAGTCTTTTAACTTTTAAAAAACAGCAATGAAGTAAATATGAAAATGATAATACTAATGTAATTTATTAAATTCTGCGTAAAGTAGCATAATATGAAGTGCAAATTTAGTAAAGAGAAGTTTTTCAACAAATAACTAATTAAATGCTTATTAAATTACAACTAAAAGAACCTGCCTAATGAAAATTTATTGTTTTTTATGAAAATTCTTTATTACAGACCCCCAGAAACGATCGGCCTATCGTACTAAACTAGATACTTCTTTATCTAAAGTAAAAATAATGCAAGTTATAATCAATCTATACATTAAGTTTGTCAATATTTAAATATATATAAATTTCAATTGATAAAAAAATGATTTAAAGATCATTACCGAGCAAAAAAATTCCCGTTTGAGTGTTATCATTCAAAGCATTTGTAATTCCCGCGGTTATACTCTAATTGGGGCTTAAATATACACATTGGAAAGCTCGAACGCTGGTGATTGAACGAGCAATTTGCATGATATCCCACTGGATTTTCCTTAATATCCCGAGCATAGACCACCAAATTAACATCTATCTCTCAATTCACTACGGCATAGGTCTGAGTACAATGCACTAAGTATAATGTAAACTCCTATTCGTGCTCTAAATACTAGACATTGATTTTTGAACAACGTAAACCACGATTATATTCTTCATCTTGCTCTTGATGCTTGCTTATTATGAGGCAAAACATCATCATCAAAATGATCATCAGGGACCTTGATCTGGATTTGCACATTGAGGGAAGAACAACGTAAGCGTTTGCTGAAAGATATTCACGACACATATCTGTCTAATACTCAAGATAAAATATCGCTGAGTGGGGATTTATTTTCGAGAATCCAACACACAATAATTATGATAATTGTGTACTTACACTCTATTATACTTAAACACTCAGATAGTTGTCGACGGCGTCATTAACACGCTGCCGGCTGGGACTATTTTCAATATAATGTCTGCTTCTGGTAAGCTAAATTTATAGTTTATGGACAGCATTACATACTTTACTTCATTTTATTTGTCAGTAGCGGTTTTGCTTTTATTTTATTGTATTACTACTACTCTGTTATGCTAGACTTATTTTACCTCTCTCTCTCTCTCTCTCTCTCTCTCTCTCTCTCTCTCTCTCTCTCTCTCTCTCTCTCTCTCTCTCTCTCTCTCTCTCTCTCTCTCTCTCTCTCTCTCTCTCTCTCTCTCTCTCTCTCTCTCTCTCTCTCTCTCTCTCTCTCTCTCTCTCTATCTCTTTCTCTCTTTATCTCTTTCTCTCTTTGGCAAGTTTATTAGTCAGCTGGGAAGGTATTTTCTGCCGCCAAAATATATTCGCTGACATTATCACGGGGTCAAACCGTGTCGGGACCACTAACTAAATCGACCTGGCTCTTAGCCTGGACATGTCTAATTATCTAATTATAGAGGAAGAGTTTACACCCAAAGAAACGGCGACACTCTTCCTTATATCGGCATTTTTTTTTTTTTTTTTTTAAGTTAATATCAGTGCAGATAATTAATTAAAAATTTTTTATGATTACAGGAAGTCGGAAGTATCATTGGTAAAAAGGGTGAAATTGTCACGAGGTTCCGGGAAGAAGTAAGTTTTTTTTTAATTAATTCATTTTATAAGTTCAAAGTTAAAGAGCGCGAATAAATTAGTCTCATAAATTTCATTTTTTTGATAAAATTTTTAAATAAATTCATCAAAATTCAATTTTTTACAATAATGTTTTTTACATAAAAAAAATTTTTTTTATTTTGTAGTCTGGTGCAAAGATAAACATATCAGATGGTTCGTGTCCTGAGCGGATAGTGACTGTAACCGGACCGACCAATTCAATTTTCAAAGCTTTTACCCTGATCTGTAAGAAATTCGAAGAATGGTGCTCGCAGTTTCACGACGTCTCGGGTGGTGGAGCTGGAGGTGGCGGCAATGCACCACGTACTCCAATCACCCTACGACTGATCGTTCCCGCGTCCCAGTGTGGATCGTTAATCGGCAAAGGCGGCTCCAAGATCAAAGAAATAAGGGAAGTTACTGGGGCGCTCATTCAGGTCGCGTCTGAAATGCTTCCTAGCTCCACTGAACGTACAGTTACTATCTCCGGTACCAGTGAGTCTATTACTCAGTGCATATACCACATTTGCTGCGTCATGTTAGAGGTGAGATAATTGTTCTTTTTTTGTTTATTTCTTTTACAAGCAAAATAGATTTTTGATGCAAATGTTACAATTTTTTATAAATTTTAGATAAATATTATTGTACTTTATGCAATTTACCATTTAAAATTTAGATAATTATATTCAATGCAACGGTGAAGCTTAATAGCAAAAATTAATAAATTTCATATTGTAAAAGAAGTAATTAATGAAATGTTTTTTATATATATATATATATATATATATATATATATATATATATATATATATATATATATATATATATATATATAACTTTGTTCATAAAGTAGAAGCATAATTATACTTATCCGTAATGTAAAATTTTGCTCCAAAATTTGAGTTTTAAAATTAGAATTGTATAAAATAATTCAATAATATTTAAATTTAGGCATAAATGTAATTAACTTAAAACAGTATTTTAAAGGATTTAATTCTCTCAAATTAAGTAGAAAATTTTTCTTGGTTTAAGTAAAATTCACTTAAACCAAGAATTTTTGTTTGATATAAAACAATGAAGATTTTCTCGGTTCAAAATTTTGTACGACTTATAATACGAAGCATTTAGAGAAGTGCTCAACGATAAAAATATTTTTTTCTGCAATTATTTTTATTATTATTCTCGAGTAAATTAGCGGAACAAACATAACTGAGAATTTTAATTAAAGTTTAATCAAGTTGATTATAAAATTTATTAAAAATTGTAACATATTTATCAAGAGATTTTATTTATAAAAAATTATGTTAATATTTTCGCATTGATAATTAATGGAAAAAAAAAAAAAAAAAAAAAAAATGATCTTAATGCTTATAATAAATCAGCAAATTGGATAAAATACTCATACGCAGTAAATGAAATCTCCTGATACTCAGAGTAATTAAAAAATAAAACGTCTTAAACCAATTAGACGTTGTATTAAATAAATACTTAAAATAATTATAAATATAAAAAAAAAATAAAATACTAATAATGCGCACAAAAACGCGCAACTGTTTGTTGTTTTTTTTTATCTGTTGCAGTCCCCTCCCAAAGGTGCCACGATTCCTTATCGCCCCAAACCCCAAGTCGGTGGGCCAGTGATCCTGGCTGGTGGGCAAGCTTACACCATCCAGGGTAATTACGCGGTGCCCGCCCACTCGGACGTAAGTACAGTATTGCCATTGCAGGCATCCGCTGCCGGGCCTGCCCCCCCGCCCTCGCTCAACCAAACTCTTACCCCATCGCATTTCGCGGCTGCCCACCCTTCCTCACCTTTTGCTTCACACGGTCATCATCCGCTACTTCCGGGGCATCTCACTGCCGGACCACCACCCCATCACCACCACCACCACCATCATCCGCTACACCCGAGTTCCCTACACGCCAGCGTGGCAGGCCTCGCCGATCCCCTGCTGAAGAGTGGACACTTGCAGGCAGCCCTCCCGCCCGCACTCTTGGCAGATGCCGTAAGTCTTTTGTTTTTCGTGATCCAACCCCCAACCCCTCACCTGCCCCCCAACCCCCTTACACCCTCAGTTACAAGTTACCGCTTTGTCACCGTTTTATCTTACAGACCGTTTTTTACTTGCATACTTAACGACGTTTGCCCCCCACCCCCTACTAATTTTTATTTATCTAAATTTTTGATAGACCGACGGTACCGGATTTGGTCATTTTTTTTTTTTTTTTTTTTATTTTGATGTGATGATGGGATTTTTATTAAAATTGAATTTATAATTTTTTGGAGTAGTCAGATGTTAGTTTAGATGTCTTTTACAATTTATAAAAAGGAAACATTATAAAAATATATGAAAATTTTAGGATTAATATTTACTCGTAGCCTTGCAGTCACTATGTGACTGCTGTGACTTGTGAACGATAAATAAATAAAATTTTACTTTTTAAAATAATGACTTTTGTTAATTTACTCTATACTTTCTCAAATATTGACGTTTTTAAAGATATAAGCTCATCCTGATGTTACACTCATCGAGACCTTTCATTTGAGTATCCATATGCATTTTTATATATTTTTCATATATTCATATATATATATAAATATATAAAATCTATGAAACATTCATGTGGGTACTTAAATGAAAGGTCTCGATAAGTGTAACATCAGGATGAGCTTATATCTTTAAAAATGTCAATATTTCACAAGATAAAAGGTCATTCTTTAATTATGTATCTAGAAATAAAGCATTTTCCAATGCAGTCTCAAAATTTTTCTTATTCTCTTTATAATAAAGATTAAATTCATGATTTTTTTGAAAGAAGTCATCTATTAATTAAATGTCTCATAATTATTGAAAAAAGTTATATTTATTGTTATCAATTTTGGAATTATATATGTGTGTTTAAATATTTTATAAAATTTTTTAATTCAAATTTTTATCAAAATTAAATTTATTAAACTTTAAAGTTGTCAAAATAGTATAAATTAATTTATTAATATTTTTTTCTTATATGATATTTAATGTTTTTTAAATTTCATCAGAACAAGACATATTTACTGTGACAAATTTTGAATATATATAAATATATGAAAATTTTAGAGTTAGTACTAATTATAAAATATAACCATAAAGTGGAAGATAAATATATATATATATATATATATATATATATATATATATATATATATATATATATATATATATATAATTCAAAAGTAATAAAACACATCATTCTTATAACTGACTGCTCTAAAAATAAAATCTACTTAAAAAATCAATATCATCTTCTAATCACCAAATTAGAATTACAAACACGAGTCACTAAGCGAAACATAATTGAGCAACCAATCAAGAACAGTAAATTAACGCGTGGAATCCCTTCATCGTGTCAATAGAATCAAAATGATCAATCACAATCAGATATCAGATAATGGATAACAAGAACTAAACCTGGCGTGTACTCAATGTTATCAGGACGTAGGACCTAAACTATAAACTATAAACTAAGCAACCACACTTACTCTCTACTATCTACTAATACTAACAATAATCATTTGACAATAATAATAATTATTATCAACAAAACTAAATACTAAAACATCTTTCACTTTTCCGTGCCTTGCAAGTACAGACTGACACTAATCCTCGCTTGCTGCTTGTATATTTACGCTCGATGAGTTCTCTCTTATATTGTTATTTTAATTATAGTTATTACTATCATTATTCTCTCTCTCTCTTTTTTAAAAAATTTTTTTAACTGCGAGAGAACTTTGACAAGCTATAATTCATAATTTTTCACTACTAATTTTATTATAATCTTTCAATTAAAAAATTATGAATTATTAATTAAATATTTTGCATGTTCTTAAATTAAATTAAATCCATGAAAATGAATATTTACTTTGCTTGTCTGTGTTATGTCTTTGTCTTGCTTTAAATAATTTTTTTTTTATCAAAATTTTTAACTTTGATCGTAAAATTTAAAAATCACTGTGTATTTTTTTTTTCACTTTAATATAATAAATTAATAAAATTTTTTTTAGAATCAATATAATTAAAATTTGACTTGCGAATCGCGATGGAATTATTTACTTAACTTTAAAAATTTTATTTTTCATTATTATATTAAATCATTAAATTGTAACTTGGTTAATTTTCATACGCCTCGCTCGCGGATCAAATACTGCAATTATTTATATTTATTTTTATCTATTATTATTGTTACTTTTTATTAAAAACATGAGAAATGGTGCTCATACAAATTGTGTTCACTCACATATTATAAATATTGCAGGTAGTATATTATATACGGTAGCCATTTAAAGATGAATGCATGTAAGAAGTACAAGATTTGTAAAATGCAGTATTATCATGCTCTAGTATAGATCTATTATATAATATTATATTATATTTATACTATATTATATTGAACGGATATTCTATACATATTTATGTACGTATAGATATATATTATGTATTAAGGACTGGTAGATAAATTTATAACGATATTTGAATTTAGATACTGTCCAAGGATGCATGAGAATGAAGATCTAGGATCCCATCTTTCTTACTTTTATTTGCTTATTTTTTATCGCTTTAGCTTTTTTATTTCATTCTTTTTTCCTCATAAAAATACAGGTGGTATACACGGTTAATATTTATTTTTTTTTTAAAATAAATTATTTAAATAAAATAAATTATTTTATTCAACAGAAAATTTTTCAATGTTCTGACTCTGTAAAATTTTAAACTCATTTTTTCTAGTTAAATAATTTTAATTTCAAAAAATTTTCCAACTTTTTAAACTTCAAAACAGTTGAAAATTATTATAAAAAAAATTTTTTTTCATTTTTAAAGACTTTGCTAAAATTGCAGTGGCGAAGAGTTAAAGTCCCATTATAATAACTCGTGAGAATCGGATTCGAGTCCCACTGACATTTAAATATATTTTGATCAAACAATTTTTTTTTTACATTCAAAAAAAATTTTTTGTTGATCGATTTTATTTTACAAAACAAAACTGCCTTTAAAAAATAATAAAAAATTTCTTTTACTCTTAAATTATAACTAGGAAAAATTTTTATAATTTAAACTATAATTATCTTCTGATCCTCGCAGCGTCACTTAAGTATTTACACTTACTTAATAATTAGTAATTATTATTATTACTGTTCTTTAGTGGCTCTTATTAGAAAAAATAAACAGCATGGCTTACTCGGCACTTGACTAAATTAAAAAAAAAATAATTATTAAATTCTAATAAAATAATAATTAGTTAGCTCGGCAAGTAATTATTTAAAAGAGTTTTATTAGAAAGAGTTTGCGCGAGGGTGGGCTGCCCTTACAGTGTTTTATGACAATGTGTTATTTTTATTGAAAAAAATTTTTATCACAATTTTTTTTACATTTTAAGTTACATGTATAATATTTATCATTATCATTGACACATTATTATTATTATGATCGTTATTATTAAAAAATTAAAATGGACAGTGAGAGATGTACACTATTAGTTCGTTTCTGTATTTTGCTGGTGATTTTATTAGATTAGAAAATCGCACAATAATTTTTTTTTTTTTTTTTGAGAGAGAGAGAAATTATGGCAAATCATTCGGAGAGTTTATTTGTAGTTTTATTATTGTTATTATTATTTATTTGTTTAAAAATTTAAACTTTTCTTCCGAGATTTCATTTCATGTCATCTCATATTTTTTTTCTTATTATATTATTTTTTTTTCATCACTCCGTAGCGTTCTCAAGTCAAAATAAAAGGAAATTGGTGTCCTCTTCACAAATATTTTATTTAAAAATCTGAGACAAGATATATAGGAGGTACCCGAGAAAAGTAAACGAATTAAATCTCAGTAGCTGACAGTTTTCTTGTCGAATGTTGTTTTTATTTAAACTTAACATATTTTAAAGTCATTTGAGTTTTTTTTTTGGGCGATACTTGTAGGAAAATTTATTAAAAAGGTACCAAAAGATAATGAGGCTTAGCTAAGGAAAATTTGTGAGAAAATAAAAAATACAAAATTTAATCAATATCATAAAATTGATGAATTATAAAAAAAAATCAACAATTAAAGCTTATTCTATTGTAGTCGGATAATTTCAGTCCACTTTAAATAATTTAAACTTCCTTCGTATTTAAAATCAATAGTCAGAGTATTATTTTTAAATTAGAAACCTTTTTTTTTTTTTTATAATTTAAAATGAATAATTATGTTAATGATATTTTTTTAATGTTCAAAATTTTATTTTTTTTTTTTACTTTATATCAAGACAAATTAAAAATGTCCAATTTAATTAACAAGTTTTTGATGTTAGTTATTCAAGTACATTTTTTTAAATATTAAAAAAAAGTTCTAGCTTTTACCTTTCATCTTTTAAAAAACTAGTAATTAATAGTAATTTTGCTACACAAACGAAATAATTAACTTGATTTAAGAGAAGAAATTTCAAACAACGAAAATAATTTTAAACAATTCCTTTGTCTTAAATCAAGCACAAAAATTCTTTAACCAAGTACAATTTATTTAACGTAATAAAATTCTTAGTTAAAAAACTTTCCTGCTTGTTTCAAGACAAAAAAATTCTTCAGATTGAGTTTCCTTGTTCTAGATTTCTTCTTTTGAATTAATTTAATTGTTTTATTTATATAGAATCGGATAATTTCGCATTACTTAAATTTAATTGAATATTTTATATATTTTTAGTGTTTAAATTTAATAATAAAATTATTCCAATTAAAAATTTTTTTTAATTAATTTTTTACAAATATTTCTTAACTAGGCTTTATTACCCGCAGGTACTTTAATTATTTAATTTTTTTTTAATATGATTGTTACTTCAAAAAATTTTTTTATTAAATAAACTCAACCTTTTTTTTTTTTTTTTTCTTTTAAATTATAGAATTTAATTTACACATTCTCACAAAAAAAATATTTTTAAAAATTAATTTTGCGCACAATTACACTTAATAAAGTAAAAAATGTGTTCTCCGTATTGATGTTTTGCCAATTCTCCTCCCCCAGTTAATTTGAGTCTAGCTTATCTTAAAATTAATTAAAAAAATAAAAAAAAAAAATGAAGAAGCAGAATCTAATCACTCGCAAAAGTAGGCCCGAAGCCTCAGAGTAATATAATCGGATAAATTGTTACAGATGGGTAAACTAGGTAGCAATCCACTGGCTGGTCTAGCAGCCCTGGGACTAGGTGGACTGGCCGCGCCAGCCAATACCGGGGGATTGAATCCAGCTGGTAAGTTTTAAATAAACTATATCGGAAACTCCAATAACAAATCTAATCAAGGTATTATTCACAAACTATCAGCATTAGCGGCATTAGCCGGGAGTCAATTACGTACAAATCATACAAATCGGCAACAGCCTGCAGCCAACAACCAGACCCACGAGATGACTGTACCCAACGAACTAATCGGGTGCATTATCGGCAAAGGCGGCACCAAAATCGCCGAAATCCGTCAGATATCCGGCGCTATGATCAGAATCAGTAATTGCGAGGAGCGTGAGGGTGGTGCTACTGATCGTACTATCACTATTACTGGTAATCCGGATGCAGTTGCTCTTGCCCAGTATCTTATCAACATGAGGTGAGTTTTTTTTTTTATTTTTATTACTCACTTTTTACTTTTTTTTTTTTTAATTCATCCTTGTTTAAATATTTTTATAAAAATTTTCATTATTAACATGATTATTTATAAAGGAGACAATTTTGTACTTTTTTTTAATAATGTTTTATATTTTTTTTTATTTAATTTTGGTAAATTTATTAATTAGAGTATGTTGATAACATACGAGCTGATAAGTAAACTTTTAATAAAATAAATGCCATCAAAAAGTTGTCATAATTTTAAACAAGTGTTGTCGAGTCAATTCTTTTTTTTTAATAAAAGTAATTTAAGTAAAAAAAAAATTTTTTTCGATAATTTATTTTTAGAAAACTTTAATTTAACAAAAATTCATAATATCCAAATTTTATTTTTTTAATTAAAATTTATTTCGATTCAAAAAATTTTTTTTTTAATAATTTGTTTAAAGAAAATTAAGAAATTTTGAACAAACAAAAATTCGCGAAATTTAAATCCAATATTCGAATTCGTCTAATTGAAAAAAAAAATTTTTTAGAGAAAATAATTTACTTAAAAAAAATTAAATAGCTGTCAAATAAAAGCAATTTTTTTATTTTATTTAAACTCATAAAATACTTGACTATTATATTAAAAAAATAAATATCCAAAAGTACAAAATTGTTAAACATAACAATGTGTCTGATAATGAAAATTTTTAACCAAAAATATTCCTTAGGGAAACTTATAACTTCTTTCAATAATTAAAAACATGAAATTGTTTTTCACTCGACTGATGAATTTCATAAATATTTATTATTTGCACATTTATAAATATATATATGTTTATGTTTACTTTTATCATTTTTCATTGCGAATTCATAGACGGGTAACATGAACATAAACGTGTTCTGTTAAGCAATCGGAAAAAAAATGTAGACATATATTTTATATTACCTATTATTATTATTATTACTATTTCTTGTGCTCATATATTTTTAAGATATTATTTAGAGTTTATAATTTGTTCTATAAAACTTGTGCGTGTATTTTGTCTAAGTGTCTAGTCTCATTGAATTGTTTTTAATTTACCATATCACTATCATTATTAATAATAATTACAATAGATTATACAACAAATAGCTGAAACATAAGATTGTGTTGCGTCATAACGACAGATGGATTTTCGAGTGACAAGTTTATTGCTTGTAAAAGCTAATTGTCATGATAATGACGAGGCCAATGTGATGATAATAGAAAAATTTTTAATTATCATTATCATAATCATAATTATTACAATTAATGAAGGCAATTAATCTGAGTTGTGTAATATGATAATGTATATAGTTGGTAATTAATAAGGCGAAAAGTGTTGAGAATATCTGACAAGTAATTACGCAAGCCCTGGAGGTATCTCCTCAAGTTATCATCCAGACTATAGATACGAATTCCGAGATTCTGGAGCATCTAATATCTGCTCAAGAGCTCTATAAGTCCTGCTCTGGGTTACTGTTTAATCTAATATACTCTTTGTTAACTGATATCTTTTTTTTTTTTTTTTTTATTAAATATTAACTGTCAATTGCTCGCTTCACTGGGCTTTAGTTTGAATTTTTCAGTAAAATATTTTTTTAACTTTAGATAAACATTTATTTGCAATTATTTTTTTAAGAATTTTTTTAAACGTTTATAATTTTTTTTAAACGTTTAAAAATTTTAATTTATTATTGAAATATCTTACAAGTTGATTTTTCAAAATAAAAATGATTTTTAGTTTTGTATATTGACATTTATAGATTATTAAAGAAAGATTTTTAGTTTATTTTCACGGTAGCTTATCCAAAAATTTTAATTCTATTAAAAAATAAAGAAAAAATGCTAACTTAATTTTAATTTGATATTTAAAATAAATTTATAAAAATATTAATTATTTAAATGAATTATTGACATTTTTAAAGATATATTGGCCATTAAAAAATCAGTTATTAAATAAAAATATAAATTTGGATTAAAATTATAGTAAAAAATAATTTTGTCTATAAATAAATTAAATCAACCAAGCTAGTATATAACGTCAATGCTTTGTTGTTAGTATTAAAGCAAGTAATTGCAGCAATTGTAGTCTGCATATTTAACAAACAAAACTAAAAAAATAAAAATAAAATAAACAGATCCATCTGGCCGTTAAGACGAGCACAATGTATAGTAGCATTGAAGTAAATAAACTGCAGGTGAGCTAGTTAAACAAGCAAGTAGAATTCAAAGGAGGAAAACTCTCGGTTCCTCTTTTGATAACATAATGTAAAAAAACGAGAGCTAAATAAATAGCAAGTAAAAAAATAAAAGTAAAGCTGTGCGACGAACAAGATTAATCTTCAAATCTAGTCGTTTGGAATTGGTGCCTTCAAGGAGTGAATCCCAGTCAAGAAAATAAGGACCAGAGACGCTGCGAATCAATTCATAATCCTTTGTTTCCAGGTCCTGTCTTCCAGGTCCAGTTTCCTGAGTATCCTGCAGATATTCAACTCCGCTCTTTCTCTTATTCTCTTTCTCAATATTTGTTCCTATTACCGCTGGCTGTCCTCTTATTATTATTATTATTATTATTATTATTATTGTTATTATTATTAAGACTCAATATTATCATTATTATTACTATTATTAAACTTACATTCATTTTTTAGATAAATTTATAGCCACAAGATTATTCTTCCATTTAGCTCCACAGTTAGTTCCAAGTTTCCTTAAATATTTTCCGCGATTAATTTTTATTTGCAGATTTTCCTATCCTAGGTGATTCCCGTCCAGAGGCTTCTAATGCTTACAATTTTTTCTTTAGCAGTATCATTTTTTAAATTAATTATTTTACGCTTCTATGTGTTAGTTATGGAATAATGCTTTTTTACACGAAAAATAGGCCTAATTTTTATTTTGCAGTATCAATTTTATTTGTTAGATTATTGCAATAAGTCATGATAAATATTAACTGCTTTGAAGTTAGAAATTTTTTTATAAATATAAAAAAATTTTTTTTTATAATAAGTTCAAATTTTTTTGTTTAAATAATATTAATATAGATTTTTTGGAAAAATAAAAATTCCTAAATTAGTTCTTATATTTTTCCATTATAGCTACGCATATTTTATTGACTTTAAATAATTTTATTCTTAAAAATATGAACAATTATTAATACTAAAATTTTATTAATCAATTAAATTAAAAAAAATGTTCTTTAAAAAAAAATTGATTTGCCTCTTGGAAAAAATAGATAGATTTTGTTTAAAAAAAAAAAAAAGTGTCCGTGAATTTTACCGAAAGCGTATTATTATTAATTTGCTATTACTCTGCATAAATTTCCATGAAAAAAGTTAACACAATAAAAAAAAAGCGTAGTCTATAAAAATTTATATTTTTTCACTCAACAAAGCAGTTTTTTTTTCCAATGAAACTTATTGACTTGCAAATTTTTTTACTCTCGCGACTCAAAGGCTTTAAAAAAAAAAAAAAAAAAAAAAAAAAGATCAAAGATTAAATTCATGAGTTGTTTAAAAACACATTCGTATATAAATCACGTTCATAAATTTAGAGTTGAATTAAAAAAAAAAATTCACCGTTTAATTTTTTATTTAAAATTATCGATTTCAATTTAAATTAATTTTGCTAATTTTAAATGAAAAAAATCAGATCAATCAATAAACTGCACTCACCGCATGCTTGCACTTTGTTTTTGAATAGTTAATTTAATATTAATTAAATTTAATTGTATCAAATATTGAATCAATCTAATTGAAGCACTGAAACTAAGCAGAGTGCTCATGCGTTAATTATTTCGCTATCGAGTTTCACGAGGATCCTTCTGTATTTTTGTCATCAAACTTCATGTGTCATGAGTCATGTATTGAATTATCTGTAAAAAAAAAAAAAAATTTTATCAATTGCATCCTCACTCAACTCGTTGCAATCAATCGGCAAGGCATTTTCTCTACTCTTTTACTTTTTACTTTAAACTCCATCGCGCATCAAGAGGCCTCTAATCACTACGACAATTTGGTGTCTCGTTGCGCTCTGGATTATTCACACTTTGTTGTCTCGACAACCACCTTTACAATTTCGGAAAATTCAATTACAATAAAAAAAAAGTTTTTTTAAGATTCATTGAAACAAAAACAGTCGAGACTTCAAATGCATGCATTTTTTTAGCAATACTTCTGATTAATTACTTCTGAAAAATTTAAGTAACTATATTATTCAATTTTATTATCTGATTGGTATAAAATAATTAATAACTTTTATTCAAATCTTTTTTATAATATTTTTAATAATTAATTAAAAAAATATTACAAATTTCTATTTTAATTAAAATTTTCTTCGTTTAAAATATTTCTTATGTTATTAATCCATTAAGAAGAATATCAAAATGGTTGTCTGTTAGTGTAACACAAAATGGGACCCGTGACGTCATTAGTAATTAACATCTACCGCCATTTGACGTTTTAAATCTGAGCTTTAAAAGTATTGCATAAAGTTTTGTTTTCTTCTCTTAAAAAATTTTTAAAGTAATTTCTTCTTTATTTTAAAATGATTTGATTACAATAAATAGTTGAAACTGTTCAATTTTAAGTATAATTTTGTTTTTTTTTAAGTAACTTCAGAAAAACTAAAAAAAATTAAAATACAAAATTAATTCTGTGAAGCTTGAAAAAAAAAAATTATTTTTAATATTTAAAAATACGCATACATTTTTTTTTTCAATTGAAAAAAGTAATAAATTCACGATTATAAAGAAGAATATCAAAATGGTTCATTTCTGTTAGTGTAACACAAAATGGCGCCTATGACGTAATTGAAAATTAACGATTGGCGCCATCTAACGTTTTAAAAATGAACTTTCGCGTGAAGATATTTTTTATCAATTACAATAAAAATTTCTAAATAAAAATACCGAAAAAATGATTAGAATTAAAAGAAGTAATTTAAAAATTGAGTATTGCTAAAAAATGATTCACCAAGACTTTTATAATTTAAAGCATAATTATAGTGAAAATAATTATTTTGATCTAATAAACTACTATAATTATTTATAAATAATATAATGAACTATAAACTGATATAAACGTAGATAATTATATAAATATAAAATATAATAAGAATAATGAATAATGAAATAAATAAATCCCACCCTGACCTCTTATATACATTTGTGTCTTTTCCCCAGTGTCGAACTGCAGAAAGCTAACCTAGAGGCCCAAAATACCCAAAACCCTGGCAGCGGTACCACTCCCGGGGCTAGCGGGTCCAGTGCTTCCCCTTCTAATACTACTACCACTGCCTCTCCTTTGGCCAGCGCAATCCCCTTGGCTCAGCTGCTAAGCAAGCCAGGAGCCCTCAACGCCCTATCTAGCCTGACAGCCCTCGGCGGGCTCACGGAGCTGCTAGGTGGCGCTGCTGGCGCGGCAACCGCTACCTTACCAGTCCAGACCACAGGGGTCCACCGTTCCCACAAGACTTTCACTCCACGGCTCCGCAGTCCAGGTGCTCCTGGACCCACTGACTCCGGCAAATTTAAATCTGAAAGGACCAAGTACAATCCTTACTAAATTATCTCAATATAATTACATACTTTTCATTATTATTATTATTATTATTATTATTATTATTATTATCAATAATATTACTTTCTTTTTTGATAATTTTTCACCAAGTCGAGTCCTAGCCTCTATTTTTTCTTATCATTTTCTTTCTAACTATTGATTAATTCAATATAATAATAATAATTAGTAGTAATGACGGTAACACGCTTAGATTTAATGAAAATTATGTTTAAAAAAAAAAATCAAGCTCGTGTGCCAATTGTTGGGAAAAAAAAAATAAGTAATTTAGAAAAATTTTGATTGTAAAAAACGCGAGACGTTTTATCATTTTGTTTTGAATTTATTTTTTAGATTTTTGTGAAGAAATTTCCAAATGAGTTTTGATATTTATTTTTTAAGTACCTTTGTAATTTTTTTTTTTTTTTTTTTTTCCTGTTAAACTAATTAATGTAAGAGAAAAAAGTAAAGTTATAAATTTTGAGAAAATTTTTGTACAAAAAAAAATTGTTTACTGTATGATAGTTTTTTGGTAAACGTTTTGGGTAAACAATTTTATTTGGTCAAGTACATTGAATTACTTGTTATAACTATTAATCATGAAAAAAATGTATTTTTTATCGCGTAGTTATAGTGAGGATATAAATTTTCTTAATTAAATTGTGTGTATTTAAAGTCATGTAATTAATTAATAAAATTTAATATTGATAATTGACTAAGGTTATTAATTAATATTGGTTATTGGACCGCTTTAGACGATAAAATGGCGGATTGTTTTATGTATTAACCCAAAGTCCTTGTACAACGTCAGTGTTTATGATTTTTTTTGTATTGTACACGGAAAGAATAAAATGACATTGAATACTATCCCAGATTATACTCAATGATATCTGTGGTGAAAAAATTTTTAGATAGTAGCTAGAAAAATCTAGTTGATACTGTGTATAATCTGGAGTATAATCATTGTAATCTGGATTATAATCATTATAATCTGGATTGTACTCATTATAATCTGGATTATACTATCTACTATCTAAAAAAAATTTTCACTCAGTATAATCTGAGATGATATCCAGTATCATTTTGTTGTTTCCGTGTAGTATCTAATTATTTTTTTTTAATTCTCCGAAGAGATGTCAATAATTTTTAATTGATAGACTCGCTAGATGGCATCAGTGTATGATTCTGCTCACAAGAAGAATATGATTGATACATAATTTATATTAATGTATTAATTATATTAAATGGAATTTATAATTCTTAATTGTACGAAAAATGATGTTTGTCTAATCAATTTGTACGGTGTGTTTAAAATTTAAATGATTTAATCTAAGCGCTGACGTTAAAAAAATTCTAATCATGTCTGCTCATAAAAGAAGAAATTGAAACATTTTTTCAAACAATTCGTCATTTTAAAATAAATTGGCGAGCTTATAATTATAATTAATAAATATTAAACCATTAATAAGAAAGACAAGTGCGACTCCAGTGAGTTCTATATTAATTAATCATTAAGTTGGTATAAAACTTATGTATAGTAATGATTAATGATTTACGATACTATTAAAGTAGTTTAAGCACATTTTTTAATAATTTGTTTCATATTGCAATAGGAGTCATCCGACAATTTGGTAATTGAGAGTTTAAAATTATCCGATGACTCATTGTTTTAACGTTAAACTTTGGCACGTAATATATCAATACAACTCTTCACAATTTACATATAGATCTTTTAAAATTCTTAAATCGATAGATTGTTTACAATTGAAAATTTTAAGTGTCGGGTGTCCATTGTATCAAGTCAAAGTAATAATTATAAAAGATAAAATAAAAATATAAATTGCGTGCTCAATCTTACAATTAGTAGTGTTCTGAATGGTTTAACCAACCGGGACCGTGAAGAAATCTTTTATATGATTTTTTATTTGATAGTCTGGTTTTATTGCAGTACGAGTGTTATGAAATGTGAAATTAGAATAATAATAATTATAAAAAAATAATTATAATATTTTAATGTAAATCAGTACAGCGTAAGTTAATCAAGACATTATTGTTTTTTTTTTTCTTATTTTACGACTTTTTATATTAATAATAATAATAATAATAATAATAATAATAATAATAATAATAATAATAATAATAATAATATAATTGTTATTATTATTATTATTATTATTATTATTATTATTATTATTATTATTATTATTATTAATATAATTGTAATGTATGGTTAGCAAGTACATTAGGTGAAAGATGATATCTTAATGTGCTTAGCAAGCACTTGGCTAAATTGTATCACTTTGTTGAAGCTAGGCGTGTTTAATACAAAATAAAATTATTTAAAAACGTATTATTAAGATTTTATTTACCTTTATTATTGAAGGTATCGCTTCTTTGTTCGTTGATCAATTAAATAAAAAAAAAAATTTGGCGCGTACGTGGTGGCACCCGGAATTTAGATTGGCGTAGAGGAAAAGTCGTTTTAAACGCTTAGAAGAAAACGGGGTTCGAATCCTGAAGGCATCTTTTTTTTTTTTTTTTTTTTTTTTTTTTTTTAATTAATTAATTGATCAACAACAAGCAAGTAATACTTCATTTAGATATAAGAATGCGCTACGTAAAATAATTTTTTTTCAGATAATTGTCAATCTTTATAAAAAAAAAAAAAAAAATCAAGTTCATTTTTTATATTATCATTTTTGTGTATTTATAGTAAGTACTACGCCTAAGAGTGCTAACTTAATAATTGTGCTAAAGGAATGTTATTATTCGGAAGAATATAAAGTGAGCGAGCGAAAGATCAGTGTAAAAAGAAAAAAATAATTAATGTAAAGAGAGAAAGAGAGGATGTGTCAATTGAATTCAATACACTCAATTCAATTTCAACCAACTATGACCCAGGCTCCTGCCCATCTTCGGTAAGCACCATCCACTCCTCTGTAGTCCTGTTAATCTACTTGTCCTTTTAACCGTTTTTTGCAATCTTTACCTTCTCTACATTAATTTGTATTTAAACAGTTAAAAGTTGTAAACAAAAATAAATAGTTATCGACTCTGAGCTCCTTTAGAACTTTCCTCTTGACCTCTAAATGTTCACACAAGTTTAAACTTTGAACCAGAGTCAATATTCATTATGTTTCATTCTATTTTATTTTAGTTTCTATTTTTTTTTTTTTTCCCAAATTCTATAACTTTTGTATTTTTTTTTTTCTTGATTTAAATTATTCTGAAAAAAAAAGTTACAGAATTTTATTAAAAAAAAAAAAAAAAGCCTCGTGACTTGTAGATATTTTTTTAATTTCTTTTTGTGGTAACTTTTTTTTAAATTTATTAAAAAATAATAACAAAAAATATTTGTTACAGGATATCGATGGAGACCGCAGGAATGGCGATTCCCGCTTACCATTACATCGCACCGAATCATATTGTCAAATCACCAATTCACTAAATTAACTAATTAATGGGTGATTAATAAATATTAATAAAATGAAATTGTTAAGAAGAAATAACGCGTGAAGAAAGAAGAAGTTAACGCTTAACATTTTAAAGGAAGAAAAAAAAAAGAAAAATAAGAATAAGAAAAAAGGACAAAAGAACAAAAGCCGAAAATTGTACAGGAAGATAACCAAAATTAATGGTTAATACAAACGAGAATTAATAACTAATATAAAAGATTAATAAATAAAAAAAAAATAAATAAATTAATAATATGGACATCGCAGTTAAAAACTGCCGATTGGTAAAGGGAACAAGCCAAAGATACGTTAGTTTTCATTTTTATATTTAACAAAAATAATTAACGGGGAGACAAAAAAAAATAAATATATTAATTAATTAATAAAACGAGGTTAAAAAAAAAAATATTAAAAATAAAATCCCAGGAGTCAGTATTTTCTACTTGTCTGCGACTCCGGCGACTGGATAGGAGACGAGTGAACGTTAATGGTGATTAATCATCTATTATTGAGATTAATCATTGATTAATGAATGGTTAATGAATTATTTATTTGAGGATAGATATTTTACACGTGTTATTAATAAAAAATGAGAATTAAAAAAAATAATTCGGACAGACAGGGTTAACCGATAACATTGTAATTATAATTATTATTACATATTATTAATTAATGATAATATCAATAATAATATATATAAATATATATATATATATATATATATATATATATATATATATATATATATATATTTATTATAATTATTAATGAATATTTAAGGTGAAATGTATCGGTGAATTGACGCTTTTAAATAACACAACTTTATCCTCGTTATTTAATAAATTTACGTTTAAATTAGCACCGTTCACGCGTCTCGATAATTTATGTGAAAAAAAAAATAATAAATAAATAATAATAATAAATAAAAGCAAATTATATATTAAAGAATATTAAATATTAATAATAATGATAATTACTGAAGAAAGAAATATTTATTAACTGATAGTTGGTAATTATTTAACTAAAATAAAAAATTAATAATTCGACAAATTAAATTAATGGTATGCTTAAAAGTAATTAATACGGTTTATTACGAGATTATTGATTCGGAGTTATTAATGTAGATGCGTAGCTTTTGCATGCAGAAATTAAATTCGAAATTTAATTATTTAAACCGATGGAGGGGTGGATACTTATTAATTATTATTATTAATTAACTAATGATAGAAAAAGGATTAGAAGTTTATTGTCAAGTAATTAATAATTACTCCGGTTAATAACGAGCTTAAATAATTGTAATATTTATTGGAGATTAACTCGTATAATTCGAACCGGAGATTTTTGAAAAAAAATTTTGTTTTTATTGAATTTTTTTTTTTTTTTTGGTTTTTTGTGGAAAAAAAACCAAAAAAATATGTAGTTTGATAAAGTTGTCACAAAATGGCGGCCTGAAACCGTGTGCACGCATGCGCAGGAGTAATGACTGAGCTGGCGCCATCTAGGGATTTTTTAGGCAGTTATTGTGGAATTTAAGTTTAAAAAATGAACAAATATAAAAATATCATATAAATATAAATATATATATATTATATATACATAAAAATATATAAATATATTTATTATACAATAAATGAATTAGTGAAGAAATAGCGCTATACGAGGATAAGAGTTCAAAGTGCGTTCTCTCATTAGGAGACATTGAAATTAATAATGGAAAGCAGAAAAAGGAAAATCCCCCCTCCGTTTTTGAACTTCATTCTCCTTATCTATGATAAATTATTTATTATTATTATTATTATTATTATTATTACATATTCAAATACGACTGATATTCTTGATAAGCAATTAAGTCTTGTTTTATATATAGTATTTATATTATATTTACTATTATATAATTATTATTACAATTGCTGATTCATATCCGAGTAGCTTCGAAGCAGACATAGAATTACATATCTTAACCTGACAATTAAATAAAAAAAATTTTGTTCTATTGTGCCAATTTGAGCTTCCTTGTCGCCTCAGTTTCTAAAAATTAAATTCTGTGATTTAACAAGGCTTTATTAATGTATTAATTTTAATTGTAAATAAATTTATTTGTTAAATTTTTGTTCGACTGATTTTACAATGACTGTTTTTTAATTTAATACATTAAAATTGTTATTTAAAATTATGTGTTATTATTGTTTTTATAATTAATTGTTTGACTGAAGCTGAGGCGAAATTTCTTCCCAACAAATCTTCCGTTTTAAAAAATACATAAATGTCTTAAAAATTATTGATTAATAATTATTTGCAATAGAATAATTAAATTAATGCAGTCTCTACCAATTATTTTATTGTACGAACAGAGATTATGTCTTTGTAAAATTTCATTGGTTAACAATATGGCGGCGTACTTAATGAATTTATATTGTGTAACCTCAAAAAAATTATAAAGTTGTTATGCCTACAATTATTGTTTTGTTTTAAACTTACTAATTATTATTATTATTATTATTATTAATTTTTATATCAAAATTAAAAGAATTAATTGTTACAAGTAGTTTTTTATAACTTTTGTGTTTAAGGTAGAATATATGTTGTTGAAAAAAAAAAGAAAAAGTAACATTTAAGTATTGTTTGAAGGAAATTATTTGAAAATTAATTAATTGTTATTTAATTGTAAATTATTAAACGAATTATTGTATTAATATTATTTAATTATTGTAGGCCGCGTAACAGTGATACGAAAATTAACAAAAAAAAAATATTACCGCCAAATTGTAAAAAATGACGCCCCCAGAAAATCAGACTAATTTGACACTGAATCCAAAAAATTAAAAAAGTAATTATTTTAAGGAGAATGAATCTAGTGAGATGATTGTGTATCAACAATAAATATTGCTGTGATTAGAATCGGTATCGGTTTATTAGTAAGTAGTTAAGGGCAATTTAAAACAATTAATTAAAATATTTAAAATTATAACGAATGAAAGATACACATCAGTACAGGGCTTTTTAATAATTAATATTAAGGTAGAGTGCATACGCGATTTATCCGCGGCTTATCATTATTTAAAATATTTATTGATTCTGATTAGATTACTAAATTACCGATTTTTTATTAATTAATTAAAAAAATTCATTTAAGGACGACCGTTACCGAATTTATAATTGGCATTTGGTATCAATAATTAACCGGGAAATAATTCACCGATATCATTAATAGGGCCAATTTTAAATAATTAACGACATATCTACACACATATTGTAATGTATAAATAATTTAATTACACCTACAATTAACAAAAGTAATAGCAAAGGGAATAGAAAAGACAAAATAATAACGGTAGATTTAAAACAAACATCACGCGTCGTCTTTTTAATTATCCAGGCTGATTGTAAGCCACCGTATGTTATTATTAATCATAAATATTAATTATCATAAGTAACTAAACAAATAATAATATTAATAATAATTACTGTATTTAAAAAAAAAAAATTAATAATAAGAATTTAATTAATGTAAAAACATTGTAATTGTACGCTTCGTGTGTGCCACGATTTAAATTAGTCGCGATCGCAATGTGCCGAAAGAAAAAACAAATATTGATTTCTAAAATACGTAAACGTGGCACTAATTTTTATTATTATTATCATTTTTATATTTTTAAGTGTTGTAAAATATTTTTATTTATAAAATATATTGTACAACACAAAAATTAATAATTTTTATAATTTTATGGGATTGAAATTAGATACTTGATTTTTTATTAATAAACTAGGTCTAGAAAATAATTTATAAAAAATTACACATCATTTTTTTGAGCCTCTAAAGATGGAATTTTTAAAATAAAATTTTCTAACCATGATTTTTATTTATAAAAAATTACACATAATTTTTTAGAGCCTTTAAAGATGCAATATTTAAAATAATTTTTTCTGACCATAATTTATTAATTAAAAAATTTCTAAAAATGGAATTTTTAAAATAAATTTTTCTGAACATAATTTATTAGTTAAAAAATTTCTAAATTTCAGTGTCATATAAGTTTAACTTTATAATATTTTCTAGGAATGATAAATTATTAAAAAAAATGGATCGTGGCGTAGAGTAATCTATTAGTGCAGGGGCCTTATCCTTACTGCGTGCGATTCTGACAAGGTCTTAATATTTAAATTAATTATTTCAATTTTTGACTCCTAAATTTTTTAATTTTGTAAAGCAAAACCTCAAATTAAAATTATCGTTTTGTATTTCTTCATTATTAATTACCAAAAAAATTTTTTTTAACGACCTTGTCAGCTTCACAACTTATTTTGTAATGCAAGGCAATCAGCTAAGAGATAACTTAGTTTTTATAGACATTGGGTAGCGTCGCGCGACCAATTTATTTTAAATACTCGATGATGATGATGATGATGATGATAATAATTATAATTTAATGTATGAAACAAATCATATAATATTTATTGGCGCTACTAATTATTATTATTATTATTATTTGATATTATAGATAGCGTATAATACTTATAATGGAAATGTGGATTTAGTGCCAAAAGTTGAATAGCGAAATCTCATAGGGAGGAAGTAGGAAAAAAATTTAGCTCAATAGAGTGCCAACCGTATATAGGTGTGCCAAAATATTTCAATTAATTTTTAAAAAGTGTAGTTTTTAATCTGACCTAATTTTGGCCTCTTATCTAAAAGAGGAGTTTTACTATTATTATTTTACTGTCGAGAAATGGATTTTTAATTACAAGAGGCCACTTGAGTCTGGCAATAATAGCTGTTAGGCAAAGATAACATTATTTTATATTTAAAAGTGGATTGAACAGAGCCAACTTAACAAAAGTTGTCACGGTAGCCTACTGCGAGCTTGCGATAAACCACCTGGACTTCCAAAGACCTTAAGCCGATTATAACGGATTAATCTTCAACTATAGGTTTAAAACAATTGAAATTTATTGTATTATTTGGCTTCGATTCACTTTTATTAATTAAATACGCTTTTTTTTTATAAATTTCTTCCATATTTCCGATTATTGTCCTCAAAACCTCAACTTTGGAGATTACAATGACGATTTTGTTCATTAAAATTAATAAATTGACCCAAATTAGTATTTTATCTCTTCCAGAAGGGCAAATTGCACAAACCTGTAAAAAATTAACATAAACAGACTGTTAATTTATTTTTAATTAATGTTTTTGCGTTAAAACTGGCAGAAAACAGCTGTTGCTAAGCGGCCATTTTGTTATCAAGCGGCGCGTTGACAAATTTGAATTCTTTTAAAATTTTAGCGGGTTTTTTTTTAATGCCTTTTCGAAATACAGGGTGTAAAATCAGTATTAAAAAAAATCCTCCTATGAGAAATTCGATACGAATTTATAAAAATTCAGAAAATATTAAATCGAGTGTCACGCGACGCATTAACTTAAATAAAATTGTCGCAGTTATAATAAAATAAATAATAAAGTACATTATTCCAGGGTAAAAGATTTTTTGTAAAATTATCTCGTAAACGCAATATTTATGTAAAAAAACAAATAATTAATTAAAAAAATATTAACAATTATGGGAGAATGATGATGATGATGATGATGATGATTATGAGTAAAGCTAGCAATGTATTAAAGCGTTAACTAATAAAAAATCATTTAAGACGTATGAGTGACTAACTAAATAATTATACATCGTTAATAATTAGAAGCGTAATGTGAGATTTCATTTGCAATTGTATCGTAAACCGGAAATAATATTAAATAAAAATAATTGAAGAAAATATTTAAAACGTATAACTTTTGAAGTATAATGCACCTTTGACAGTAAATAAATTAATAATATTAATTATTGTACTAATTAATAAAGAAAAAAAAAACTTAATAAATAAGAAAACAGCTTTATTAAATAAAAGTAACTACTGTTAACTAGTAAGGAAAATCTAATGAAGTAATGAGGCTTGCAATTGTAAACTTGATTATTCGGCTGAACGAGTGCTTTATCTCATATTCAATAAATAAATAAAATTGTATTCAAATTTATTGTAATCTACACATCACACACAACACACATATCTCTAATTAATTTTTTTTTGTATTTTTATTGGTCAATTGTATCGACATATCGAATATACTTTTGAGGTTTTAAATCTTTAATATACATTTGGAAATTAAAAATTGGTTAGCGCAGCGAGAAAATATTTAAAAATTATTCTAGACTGAGAAAAAATTTATTTAAAAAAAAAAATTAATATTTTTGTGAGATTAAAATTAATTTGTTGGAAATTTTAAACAAATTTATTTCTTGGCTGAAAAAATCAAATTTTTTCTTGAAAAAAATGATTTTAATAAATTTAATAAAATTTTTCAAGTTGTCTATTAAAAATTATTTTTTTCAAAATTTATTTTTTACTAAAAAAATTAATGTGAGAAAAATTTGTATTTCTTCATCTAAAAAATAAAATTTTTGAAAACTTCCAAAAAATTAAATTCTTATAAAAATGCCCACATTTTAAGAAATAAATTTTTTCTCTCAGTGTAAATCAAAATTGTTGAAAAAAAAAAAAAAAAAAAAAATCAATTTATTAATATTAAAAATAATTGCTGTACGATTAAATTATCTGTCCTCTTAAATAAAATGTTAACAAAGTTGCTAAAATTAAAATTGTGATACACCACTATTAACCCAAAAACTCGGGGTCCAATAATCCTCGGAGCATATATATTTTATAATTGCAAAAAGAGGACACGATATAACACACCTTTTTTTAAAATATTAATATTAATAATTAGAATAGTTGTTGGCTAATTTATAGTTATAATTACTTGATATTTTTTATTAATGTTAATTATTATTATCAATAATTTTATTTTAAATTTTTTACTCAAAATTAAAGACACTTTGTTTTGTTATGTCTAATTATTGAAAAATTAATTTTTAATTTTTTAAATTATAATTTAAAATAAATTAAGAATTACCAGTTAATCACAAAAATTAATAATTATTGTAAACGTGAGCCAAAATATATGTTTAGTCTTAAAACTAAAAACAATAAAAAAGAGGGACTGTAAAATGAAAGGTTAATTAATAATTACATAATTATCATTATAAATGAAAATGTATACATCTATAAATATATAAATATATATTAATTCAATTTTTAGATAATATCGAGCTTTTAATAATTAGAAATAATCAGTTTGCTATTTTTTTTCTTAAATAACTTCAAGAAATATTTTATTTAATACTATGTTATTTTTATTATTTCATTATGATTATTATTATTAATAATAATATAAATTGTTTGAACTGTATATAATCACACACATTATTTAAATAAATAAAATACGTACTAATCTCACTATGCGGGACGGCCCGCTGAAGGCGGGAACAAACTTAAAATCTAATCACTTAATAACTCGCGTATTTATTTGCGATAGAATTAATGAAGAATAATAAATAAATACTAATTATTAATTAAAGCTCGATAAGTTTGTAAGGGAAATAATAAAAATGTAAATTTATGAGTAAAGTGTATTTGATTAAGCATAAAAGACAAATTTTTTTAGATATCGCACTATAATATGATATTTAATTACATTAATTATTATTATTATTATTATTATTATTATTATTGTATAAGGAAAATACAATCGTATAGATTTATTGTAATTATAATCGCATTTTTTCTTCTTCATATCTTTCCTAATCTAAAATTCGAAATTACACAGTAAAAAATTTTGCGAAATTCCAAAAAAAAATTTTGTGTTAAATATTTAACACAAAAGTGTTAAATAAACACAAAAAAATGTTAAATATTTAACACAAAAAATTGTTAAATATTTAACACAAAAAAATGTTAAATAGTTAACACAAAAAAGTGTTAAATTTTTAACACAAAATTTTTTGACTCAATGACGCAAAATTTTTCACTGTGTACAAACAGGTTATTAATAATTGACAATTTAATAAATATTGACAGCCGTGGACGTTTATTATTTAAATAATCACAGAATTAAAACGAGCCACTGTTATTTATTAAAATATTCACAAATGTTTGACCATTTTTTGTCAAAAATGAAGAAGAAAAAATTTTAGATGCATATTATTATTATTAATCTTAATATTATGATGATTATTATTATTATTATTATTATTATTATTATTATTATTATTATAATTGGATTAAATAATAATTTAGTGAATATTAATGTAATGTTTGTTTTCGTTATTAAAGTGTGTATATAGCAATACAATCCATGTATATTGTCTTTTTAAATTAAATAATGCCTTTACTTGAAAAATTATTCAACAACTTATTATGTTTATTATTATTATTATTATTATTATTATTATTATTATTATTATTATTGTTATGTACGTTTTCAGGCATAATTTGTCATTGATATTTCACAAAGTCTTTCAAATGGTATATAATTTTTATAGTATTAAATAATTAATATCAATGTGCAAGTGTTCAAATAAATAAAAAAAAACATCCATGATTTTGTTCAATAATCATTTTTTATTTAATTTATTTTAAAATTTTATTCACAGTCTTGTTTTAGAAATTCTATCATGCAAGTGAAATTGCAAAAATTTAATAAAATTATTGTTTTTATGGAAAATTAATTTCTTCAACTCTATATTGGTAAAATAGGACCATAATTCTCTGATAAAAGTCGCCGGAAGTCTTAAATAAAAAAAAAAAAATGCATTAATTTGTATAATATTTATTTTTCATTAAATTTATTTCAAAATTAAAACAGTAATTACTCTTGTATAAAAATTTAAAATTCATATCAATTCTCCGTGCATTTAAAATTCATTAAATTGATGCAAAATTTAGAAAATCTTAATCCAAAAACAGAAGTTAATTAAAATAACTTCTAATCAGACTTAATTAACCATAAAAAAATGCCTTAGACCTAGCAAGGGGTCATTTTGTCTTGTAAAATTTTATCACAACTTTTTTTATAAAAATTCGCATCAACTAACAAAGAAACAAGCCTCAGTAACAAATAAATAAAAAAAATTATAATTTAGTATTCCTCAGCGCCTTCAGCCTCTCCTTCAACAGAGTCAGTTCCAACCTCTTCGTAGTCCTTCTCGAGAGCAGCCAAATCTTCTCTGGCCTCGGAGAATTCGCCCTCCTCCATGCCCTCGCCGACGTACCAATGAACGAAGGCCCTCTTGGCGTACATGAGGTCGAACTTGTGATCTAATCTGGCCCAGGCCTCAGCAATGGCGGTTGTGTTGGACAACATACAAACAGCGCGTTGGACCTTAGCGAGATCTCCCCCAGGTACCACTGTCGGGGGCTGGTAGTTGATACCTACCTTGAAACCAGTAGGACACCAGTCAACGAACTGAATGGTACGCTTGGTCTTGATGGTCGCTATAGCGGCGTTAACGTCCTTGGGGACGACATCGCCTCGGTAGAGCATGCAGCAAGCCATGTACTTTCCGCGACGTGGGTCGCATTTTACCATCTGGTTAGCGGGCTCGAAGCAGGCGTTGGTGATCTCCGCAACTGATAATTGTTCATGGTAAGCCTTCTCCGCGGAAATTACCGGGGCGTAGGTCACCAAGGGGAAGTGGATCCTTGGGTAAGGCACCAAGTTTGTCTGGAACTCCGTTAGGTCAACGTTGAGCGCTCCGTCGAATCTCAACGAGGCCGTGATCGAAGACACTATTTGCCCGATTAGACGATTTAGGTTGGTGTATGTTGGGCGCTCGATGTCCAAATTGCGTCTGCAAATGTCGTAAATGGCCTCGTTGTCGACCATAAACGCGCAATCGGAATGTTCCAATGTGGTGTGAGTCGTCAGGATCGAGTTGTATGGCTCGACCACCGCTGTTGATACCTGGGGCGCGGGGTAGATCGCGAATTCAAGTTTTGATTTTTTACCATAATCGACCGACAGTCGCTCCATTAGAAGCGATGTGAACCCAGAACCAGTACCGCCGCCAAAGGAATGGAATATTAAAAATCCTTGCAAACCGGTACATTGGTCGGCCAATTTACGGATTCTGTCTAACACCAAATCTACTATTTCTTTACCGATGGTGTAGTGTCCTCGAGCATAATTGTTTGCTGCATCTTCTTTTCCGGTTATCAATTGCTCGGGATGGAACAGCTGGCGGTAAGTTCCAGTACGTACTTCGTCTGAAAATAATTTTTTTAAATTAAATTTAGTTATTTTTATACAGAAAATAAGTTTTAAAAAACGCCACAATCAATCAATATCGATAGGTTGATTTCTTAAGAAAATTTGGAAAATTTAAAAGCGCATGACTGATAATGTTCATTTAATTATTAAATATTAATAAAATAAAGAATGTGAAAAAAAAATATAAAAACAGCTAAAATAGCACGATAATGTGCAAATTGAACTCAATTAATGTATTTTTTTGCAAGTTACAGTGTTTTCAGAGTTTCATACATGACGGAGAATTTTTTGACCTACTTTGATTTTTTTTTCTATTTCTATTGCACTAAATCAATTTTTAAAAAGTGTAAAATTAATTTCTGTTAAATAATCTTGACAATACTATGCAAAATGTATTGATTCCGTGAACTAACAAGACTATTATAATTAAAATAGTTGTCAAAATGATTTAAAAAATAATTTAAAATAAAAAAAAAATTTTAAATGCTTAATATTTTCAAAATGACTGACGAACTGGCTCTTAATATCTTTAAACTTGATCAAATTATTTATCATAAGAATAATAAATAATTTAACAAAGCAAAACAAAGAAGATAAAATTTTTTTTAAATTACTATAAAAAATCGTCTGCAATAGATAGATTTCTAAAAAAATAAATTGTTCAGTTGCGAAAATGGTTAAAGAACCGCAGAGTGGGGACAGGAGGGGATAAGGATGCTCTCAGTGGTTAACGAAGCTCCGGAGAGGGAATAAGGGCGCTCTGACTGGTTAACCAGGCTCCGTAGAGGGGATAAGGGCCTCCGACTTAGTAATTTTCCAACTTACCGACAACAGTAGGCTCCAAGTCTACGAAAACAGCTCTGGGTACGTGTTTTCCGGCTCCGGTTTCACTGAAAAACGTGTTAAAACTGTCGTCTCCCCCGCCGAGCATTTTGTCTGAGGGCATTTGCCCGTCCGGCTGAATTCCATGCTCAAGGCAGTACAGCTCCCAGCAAGCGTTACCGATCTGAACTCCTGCTTGCCCGACGTGGACTGAGATACACTCACGCTATAAATAACATACCGCATTAATTAATTTACTCTTTAATTAAACCGTACACAGAAAAAAATTCACAGAAATAAAAAAAATTCTGATAATTTATAAAAAAAAAAAGAATTTTTTTTTTTTAAAGGAAATTTTGTACAAAAAAAATTTTTTTATCTGTGTTTAAATTTGTTAAAAAAATTCCCAGTATAAAATAAATCCAGTGTGTCATTAAAAAAAATATCTAAAAATAAATTTATCCCACGTGGCACTTAAAAAAAATATAAAAAATAATAACTTACCATTTTTTTAATAAAAATAAGATCAAGATCCAATCACTAATCACAAAACTGTAATAAAATATTAATTACAAAACTCCGTTATATATTTATATATTTTTGGATGTATAAATATATATATATATATATATATATATATATATATATATATATATATATATATATAATTAATGGTGAAGAATGTAGAGATAAAAAAACAGAAGTTGCCGACGATTGAAACGTTCTAGTACGTTCTGGCTTGGTTGGTCTCACCGCGGTACTTTTATAGCCTCGGTGACCCCACTTTCTCGTTACCCAGCTCCACGCGACTTATTCTTGAAATTAAATAATTTAAATACCTTAATTTTTAACTCCATTCAATAAATTAATTACAAATCCTAATTGAAATTATTTTTATCTTCACTATAATTTTATTTTTTATCCCTAACATTTTTGTAAAATTATAAAATTATAAAAGCAGTGAAATGAATTTTTTGGTGATGATAATTTACAATAAAAAAATAATTAGAATGTACCAGTGAACGAATTTAGAATTCTTGTACCTAGAGGAATACCTTTGACTTAATAAAATGAAATAAACATAGTCCTTGTTTCCGCTGCGTCGAGACAACGTCTAAAAATAGTTAAAAGGCGCACACTTATATACATTATACATATAAATATATATATATATATATATATATATATATATATATATATATATATATATATATATATATATATATATATGAGTAATGAAGAATATGCTCTTTATATTATGCGTCCAACGAACTTCTTCCCTGGAAAATCAAGTTGGTATTTATTATTAATACTGAAATAGTTATTAATTAAAATTTAACTACAACTCGGTTGTAATAATAACTATTGCACGTAATAAAAATATATTTTAACGTCCGAATGCACAAACAGTTATTCTGACACGGTTCATGAAGGGGCCGATAACCTGGAGTGCCCGTGAAATTAAACGAATTTATTATTAATTTTGTTGCTAATGGTAGTAATATTTTAAGCTAAAAATTAGAATTTTTTTTTTTAATTTCAGAGATAAAATGAGATTTAACGTAATGTGGATTAAAGTATTATTAAATATCTAATTACGAGTACTGTACCATATACCAGTGTCATTGAATAAGTGACGTCAGACTGCTAGTGAGTACCATTTACGGCGATGAGGTCAGGCAGGCGGGAGCAACATGTTTTTTATTTTGTTTTTGTCTTTTTTTCAACTGAAAACCCACGCTGGAGAAATAAAGGAACGTATGTATGTATGGATAAATGTATTGTTGAGGAAGTTAAATATTATTTTTTTGTTATTGCTGTACTAGATGTACTGAGTATGTAGGGATCGCTTTGTCTGGAGGCAGACAAATAATTAAGTTAAGAGACTCTAGTCAGACTCAAGACAATTTCTGTATGTGTATTATATGTAGGATATTGCTGGATGTCATTTTACTTTGTGGAGTACATCGTATGGAGAAAATTCGGGATAAGCAATGGCAAAAATCGTGGGGATATATTTAACTTTTTTTTTTTTTTAAATATCGATTCGCGAGTATTTACTTACATGGGGTTCCAATGACAAGTGAAAGTTTCTTTTTTATATTAATCGGTTTGGTTTTGTTTTTTATTTTAAATAATTAGATTTATTGTTTTGGAATTTTGTAATGTTTATTGTTTTTTTACAAATTATTGTAAAATATTATTTTTTAAATTAATTTTGTTAAATTGCACTGTACTTTTTTAACTATTGACGTTTTTAAAGATATAAGCTCATCCCGATGTTACTCTCATCAAGAGCTTTCATTTGAGTACCCACATGCATTTTATATATATTTTTCATATATACATATATATAATATATATAAATATATGAAAAATTGATGTGGGTACTTAAATGAAAGGTCTTGATGAGTGTAACATCGGGATGAACTCATATTTTTAAAAATTTCGATCGTTCACAAGATACAAAAAAATTTTCTAATTATGTGTCTAGAGATAGAGCATTTTCGAATGCACCCTAAATACTTATCATTAAAAATTGACTATTGGTGAAAATGATATAAAACCTTGAAAAGGCACAACTCCAGGTCAAGACCTTTATAATGATACCAAATTTAACCACAAAAATCCATTTTATCATATAAAAACACTGGCCACAAAATTCTGCTTATACAATTAATAATATCGATAATAAATAAAATTTGTTTATTAAAAAAATTTATAAAATTAAAAAACAATGATGTTAATTTTAAGGTGATAAGAGTTAAATTTTTTTATCATATTTATTATGATTCATTGTTTTTGAATTTTTTTATGTTTATTGTTTTAAAATATTTTTTTTAAATAAAAAATGAAGTTTATTTACAAAAAAAATTTATAAAATTAAAAAAAAATTGTTTTATTTTTAAGAAAACGATAAGATTCAAATTTTTTAATCAAATTTATCAGGATTTATTATTGTGATATTATATAATTTGTTTTGCCGGTACAAATTATGGCATTATATTATTTAAAAAAAAATTAAATGAATTTATTATTGAAAAATTTTGTAAAATTAAAATGATATTTTTTTATATTATATCCATGACTTTTAAAATTATTTTTTGCTAGAATCAATAAACATTTTATTATATTATACAAAAATAATAACGTCATCTGTCTAAAATAACGTAATTCATTCCTTATTTTAATGTTAATTATTCGAGCGATTTAACATTAAAAAATTTACTCTCAAAATTCTTGATACAAAAAAGGTCATTTAATTAGTTAATCATGAGAAGATATTAATAGAAAATAAAATAATTTAAAAATTTATCAGTCATATATTGATTATGCACAATAATTATTCATGACATGTAGTAAAAAAACAATATAAATATATATTTTTAGTTAAGAGTACCGAGTCTACTTGCAATTGAATCGAGAGTTTCAAGAGTTTGCAAGGAGATATAACATAATACATACAACATATAACATAAGAAGAAGTCAGCCTTATATGGTTGGAGAAACCGTGACGTTATTCAGAATAGAAGGAGAGTAGGCCGAACGGTTTACGTGTAGTAATATATAAATATAAGAAATGTGCGTGTAAGTGTAAAATGCACTCAAGATCCTCGCCCACGGGGAATCACGATTCAATGACGCCTGCAAATGTTTAAATAAATATATTTTATACCAACAAATATAAAAACATTAATTATTATCTAAAGAGACGATTTTTTTCTATAAATTCAGTTAATTGAAATTCAATTAATTATGTTTTATTTTTGTTATCATTTTAGGTCGTTTTCAAGCTCATCAAGTCATTACTTATGACTTTATGAGATTAACTATCAATATGATAAGTACATAGCTGTGAAGATGTACTGGATTGATTTTATTTATTATTTATATGTTATTGTGATATAAATAAATTAGAATGAAAATATTACAATGTAAATTATATTATATATGTTGTACATGTTAGAAATAAGTCAGAAGAAGTCTGGTCATGCTTCGATTATTTAGGAGCTGGAGCATGACGAAAGACAGATAAAATTCTCAACTATTATCATCATATACTATTGAAAGTTATTCTTCAATGTAAGGCTGCTGGCTATATGTATGCTCAATTATTTTTTTATTTTAAATACTTGCCAACCTTCTTCCTCTCTCTACGCTTTATGGGAGGAAGTTTTTTTTTTTAATTAATTAATAATAATAATTTTAAAAATTATTATTATTATTATTATATTTTATAAATTAAAAATAATTTTATCTAATATTAAAAATTTAATTAAATCTTTTAGTATTAAATTAGAACAAGTTATTGTTATAAATCAAATAGAAAATTTATAATATCAATGAATAAAAATTCGTAATCTTTTATTCAACAATTAACCACTGAAAATAAAAAAAAAAAAAAGTATGACTAAAATCTATAAATACAACTTGGTTTTTGTTGATAAAAATTTATCGCTTATTTTTACAAAATAAATTCATAAGTTGACTTATTTAATTTTAAGATAGTAAATAATTTATTTAAAAAATAACATAAGATATTTTTGAAATTAATAACTTTAAATTACTATTTACTGTGATAAAAAAAATTTACAGCATCAAAAAATATTACAGATTTAAAATTCTTCATGATCCAGAACCTAGAGTCACCGAACGGTTGATTTTAAAACTAAAATTAAAGAATTACTCTCAAGGTAACAAAAAAAAACTATTGAGTAAAATATAAAATTTTAAAAAATATTCTGATAATTTTTATTCAACTATCAATAAATAAAAACATACTAAACAATAATATTTTATATTTAAAATTTTCAGGAAATATTTTCAGAAACAAGCTGACTTTCTCGCTTAGTGCGATTGTATTGTTCTTCAACGCAAATAATGAAAATGGTGGATACACAAATGCTAGCAAATACTAGACAAGTTGACCATCTTCCACCTAAAATTAAAAGAATGAAATTAAAAAATTTTTTTATTTATTTAATTTTTAAAGAAGAATATTTACCCATTCCGGGAATGCAGTAAGACAAGTAAAATATCATCCCCACGATGTTCGACATAAAAATCATGTAGCCTCCGACGATGGCTTCGGAAATTGGGAAGGATATTTCGGAGGCCAACTCCAGGTAGAGCGCAGAAGTTGACCAGTTTGTAGATATTCCAAGTACTACTGCTGCGTAAAGCTCGTATCTATTAAAGGGCAATACCTTGCAATCGAGGAGAATTATCCAGAGGAACATAACTGATGATATCACCAGAAGTCCTGATATTGCGAGTTTTAGGTGTCCTTGGAATATATCCGTCATTCTTGATACTACCAGGCAAAGGATGCTACTCAGAACTATTGTCCAAAATCCTAGTTTGTCAGCTTCTCCCTGTAAGTGTGTTATCACTATTAGTATCAATAAAAAAAAATTTTATTAATGTAATTACCGATGTTATGGTTCCAAAAGCCATTGTAATCATCGCTAACCACGGACCTGTCATACCTTGTGTCAATGCAGCAGAGAGACAAAGAAACCACAAATTTTTATTCCTAAATCATAGAAAAAATTTTTTATTTAAATTTAATATTTAAAAAAAAAATAGCAATTTCGCTTCATTAAATAATGAGTTTTGCTTAATTGCACTGTATTTTTTTAATTATTGACGTTTTTGAAGATATAAGCTCATCCCGATGTTACTCTCATCAAGAGCATTCATTTGAGTACCCACATAAATTTTTCATATATTTTCCATATATACATATATATAATATATATAAATATATGAAAAATTGATGTGGGTACTTAAATGAAAGGTTTTGATGAGTGTAACATCGGGATGAGCTTATATCTTTAAAAATGTCAATATTTCACAAGATACAAAGTCATTTCTTAATTATGTTAAAAAAAAAAATTTCTTAAAAAAGCTTGACAGGCAGAAAAATCATCCTAAAAAATAATATATTTCCAAAGACTAATACGGAAGATGCAAAATTCAATTATGTCAGATTGTACCTTTAGTTATAAAAATAAAGAATGTTTATATTATAATACTGAACATACTAAATATTTTTGTAAAACATAATTTTGATATAAATAAAACTCATATCTATCAATTAAAAAAAAAATTAAAATTATAATTGAATTTATCATTTAAATTGATAAGACTGCTAATATTTTCATTATTTAAATATTTACTTTACAATAACAATTATTATTTTAATTAATTTTTCTATTACTTTTAATGAGAATAAATGAAATATTCAATTTAAAAAAAAAGTTGTCATCCCTTGTGGGGATCGAACCCACGACCTTTGGATTAGAAGTCCAACGCGCTATCCTCTGCGCCAAAGGGACTTTCGCAGGTTGAGATTCTAAATAGTCTTACTTAAACTTAGCCTTAATTTTGATCCTTAAAATCATAAATTATTTTCTTAAAATATAAATTATTTACTTGATCAATTTAATTAAAGACTCCGAAAGCCCAAGCGTCGAAACCTGGATGTTTGAGTTGGATATTTGCGACTGCTTAGAGAAGCACGTGAGAATGCCGATCAATACCAAGCACTGTACAACGAACTCTGTAAGTAATTCAAGCGTCATTAATACGAATCACACGCATATAATTAAAACAAAAACTTATATACCGATTCTCATTAAAGACATGATTTGTATTTGAAGAGTAGTTTGATAAACGGACGTTTCTGCGGGAATGGCGCTGCGGTTTTCTCCGGTCCAATTGAAAGACATTCCAGATAGCGGAAACATCCGATAAATATGAGCTGATTTTTGGCTACGCAAAGAAATAGTATTATTGACATGATTAATTCCCACTAATTCTGGTCCCAGGACGTAGGAAATTGCCATGCCAACTTGGCTTGCAGCTGATGAAATTCCAGTGGCTGTTGTTCGCTCTCCAGTTGAAAACCAGACCGCTGATACTAGCGCTGTTGCGGGTCCTATTATCACTCCGGATAATCCGTTAACTATTGCTGCGATGTGAGCGGTTCTGTTTTTTTTTATTAAAAATTTATAATTTAATAATGAAAAATTTAGTAGCAGGTTTTTATTTTTTTTAGGAAAAATATCGCACCTACGTGGTGAAGATTGTCGCTTGCATGGAAAGACAACGGATGAAAGTCGCGAGTGTCGACAAGATAGCGGCTAGCTTTAATGGCGTTGATAGATCTGTTTGTGGTAATTTATTATGCATTAATTTTTTTTTATTCATTGACAATTAATAAATCTATATATATATATATATATATATATATATATATATATATATATATATATATATATATATATATATATATATATATATATATATATATATATATATATATATATAAAGGAGACTTTCTATAGATATAGTCACTCATCACGATATCTCTAGAACTATAAGACCTAGAGACTTGAAATTTGGCTGGAATATTCCTTTCGCTAAGTAGAGGTCAGCTAAGAACGGATTTTACAAAATTTCACCCACAAGGGGGGTTGCGAGGGTGGGTATTAACAATCAAAATTTTTAATTTTCAAGCTATAACTCTCACAGACTCCAAATTTTGTAGGAATTTTCGGTAAGTGATGAAAAAATAATTTATGAACGAATTTTACGATATTCTACCCCAAAGAAGATTGCGGGGGCGTTAATAATGAAAAATTCCCGTTTTTAAACTATAGCTTCTACCGAATCCAAATTTGGTAGGAATCTTCTGTAAAAGATGTAGAAAAAGTCCATGGGAAAATTTTACGATAGCTCATCTCCCAGGGGTTTGCGAAGGTGGGTGTTAACATTAAAAATTTTTAATTTCCAAGCTATAGCTCCTAAAGACTCCAAATTCTCATTTCAAATTTTTTTCTTCGTGTCAATTATTATTCATTTTGGAAAAAAAGCCACGCAAACATTATAATGATTGCACATTGAAAGTTACAATGAATATTAGCTGGAATAATTACATGGATAAAAGGTATATGCTAATTCGATGAAATTTGGAATTTGTGAAAGTCAAAACAATACTCTGATTAAATTTCAAGTTTAGATCTAAAAATACAATTCTATAAAATGCCCAGCGAAGCGGGCAGGTAACAGCTAGTAGTTAATAACTATGTCGTTTTAGAATAATTAATAAATGATTATAAATAAAATAAAAATTAACTTGAATCAAAAAAATAATTTTGAACTTTGAAAAAAAAATTTAATTCAGTCAAGTAAATTTTGATGAACTTGATCTTTTTTATTTGAGTAGAAAAATTCTTAAACTAAGAAATTTTTCGTGGTTTAAGTAAATTTTACTTGATTTGAGAATTTTTCGTCTTGATGGAAAACATTGAAGCTCTTAAAAATTATTTTCTTGTTTCAATAATTTTTTTCTTGATTCAAGTAAATTTTTTTCCGTTTGAAAATATAAATTATAATTTATAAATATATAGAAAGTTAAAAACCTGTTTCGTTAAGCAGCCAACAACAAGGCAAACAACAAGTCAAATAAGTGATACACCCCCAATTAGAAATAAGTGCCAACGAATTTTTATTCCAGTTAGGAAAAGCTTCAATAACCGATTTTCCAATTGGGCCCCACGTGTTCCAGACACAACACTGCGTACTGTTGAGCGCACAAAAAAGTCCCAAAGCGGCCCATCGTCGTTTCAATGACTTACTCTCGTTTTTAATCAACAACTGTCTTCCTTCTTTCGAATCGCTAAACTCTCTTTCCATCTGCACACTGTATCTTATAGTTGACATCCCTTCAAAGTTCAAATAGTTTTAAAATAATTTACTTTATTTTTTACAAGAGCTTCTTACTTGGACGTAGCTTCCATTCTTTACTCTTCTTCCGGCTCCTACCATCTGAAGTTGTTGACAGTAAATTTTTCGACTCCATTTTTTGGTTTATAAATTAGCCATAAATTGTAGTAGAAGTCTTGAAAAAAATTTTACTGTCAATTAATTGATTGATTGATTGATTCTTTAAAACATTTTGAGGTTTTGTAAGTTCATAGATGAACCTCAATTTATTTAACTTCAAGACAGTCATTTATTTATTTATTTATTTATTTATACAATCTCTAGCTATCAATTGCTCGCTTCGCTGGGCTTGAGTTAAAATTTGTTTATGTTTTTTAGTAAAACATTTTTGAATTTCCCGCCAAGAAAATTGAAAATATTAAAAAAAATCGGGAAGTTATTGGTTTTACTAGCAATTTTTTTCCGTGTAAATAAATGTTCAAAAAAGAATAATGAATAAATCATTGAATTTTTTAATTTATAAAAAAGATTTTTTTATTTGTAAGTATAGATTTTATGTGATAAAATTTTGCATTTTTTTTTTAATTAATTAAATGAAAAAAATTTTATTATTAAGACACTAAATTAAAAAAAAATGTTTAACAGTTAAACTTTAAACTTTAACTATAACATAGCTATTTATATTAATTTGAATGTTTGGTTATATAATTCTCAGCTTCATAAATTTTTGCCTGTAGTTGATAATAATTATCGACAATGTTAAAGTACGATCCAAGTAAGTTAACTGCCAGAATAAATTTGTTTGTATTATTCACTTGAATAGTAGTCGCTTCAGCGTCAAATATTGAGATTCCAAACAAATATTTCTTGTGATAGTTGTCAACAGCTTCACAAATAATTGGACTTCCATAAAAACTCTATTAAAAATGAATGAAAAAAATTAGTGTATGATAATTTTACGAATAAGCAACAATAATTAAATTGAAATGATAAATAATTTAAATACTTACCACAGCTACTTTCAATTTAGTATCATATTCGGTAGAAAATATTATTCCATCTCTATCTTTGATTAATTTTTCAGCCTCATAAGCTTCAATCGATACTAAATTGTTTTTACAAATATAAATATCATACGATGATTTGTTAAATCCTAAAATTTTAAATTCATACTTTTTAATTTTTTAATTTTAAACCTTTTTTTTAATTTTTTTATTAAATATTAAGCTACGGAGATTGAATTTACAAATTTTCAGCAAGTTTTAAAAATTTGAGTACTTCGCGTAGATCTCCTTAACTCTTATCAATAAAAACTTTCAATTACTCTTATCAATAAAAAATGAAATTAAATTCTAGAAATAAACTTTTATCATAAATACCTTAAAATAAAAAAAAACTAAATTATAATTGATAAAATTCAAAACTTACTACTCGAGCAAAAATTATACTTCCATCGGAAAATCGAACATTTGGACCTGTTAATTTCGCTGTAATTTCCAGTTAATTGAACTCCGCTAAAAGCGGGGTTATTGATAGCGTAATAGAAGGGTTTTTCGAGAGTCAAAAGTGCGTAATCACTAAAGTAAAATTCGAAAGTGTCCTCAGAGTTTGGTAAAAATATTTTTTTTTGCGAATTTGTCCTTACAATTAATCATACCGCTAGTACAGTTAGCTCTCACAAGTAGGTCGCTTGCTTTTCTTCTGAAATTTTGTAAATTTTTATTTCATATTTAATTATAATTTTCAATTAAAAAATTATTTAATTTTAGAGTAGCTAGGACTTACCCTGATATTGCCAGCGCTGATGTTAATATGATTTGCGGACTAATAACAAACCCGTAACTAATGTCTGCAACAATAGTCATTAACATATTGTAGAAAATGATGTCATTTTTTATTTATTTATTTATTCTGATAATACGAAATTAAATTTAATTCACATTTGAAGACTAGTGTCAATTGCGTATCAACAATAAATAGTTTATTACAAAATAAAGTTAAAATTAAATCATAATTTAACAAACAAGAGAAAAATTATATTATATAATGTAACGTCACGCTTCATAGAAAAAATTGGAAAAATTACAGTTTCAGATTGTAATTATTACAGATTTTGTAAGAATTGCATTGTAAAATGTAAATATTTTATTGAAAGCTCTGAAAATTAAAATCCAAAGTTTGAATTTATTAAAATGTTATTTCGAATTGCAATTTTTCTGGTTTTTTTTTTTTTTTAGGAAGCGATGCTTATTATTATTTATGATGTAATTTTTTTCTTTCTCTTTTTTCCATGTTGAAACATTGGTACACTGATAAAAAAATTAACTTGACTCAAAAGCCAAAACCTTGAACCAAGAATACCATTTTGAAGAAATAATTTTTTCGAGTCAAGAGAATAAATTCTTGAGATAAGAAAAATTGATTTAAACAATTTATTTTAGCAATTAAACATTTTCATGGTATGAGATTTAGGTAGTTTATTAAAATAAATACTTTTGGTACTGATCATTTTTTCAATTTTTTATAATATTAACGACTTAGAGATCACGTACTGCTTAACCGAGCTAAAAATAGAATTTTACAGTCTTGGTGTAGTGGTATATTAAAAAATTGACAATTAAAGTATCTCTTACATATATTACTACACAGAAAAAAAAATTTTTTGCACCAAGAAAATTTTAAGCAAGAGAAAATTTATTTTGGAGCAAGAAGAAATTTTCTTGGCTCAAGAAATTTTAACTGCATTCAATAAATTTTCAATTTTCCTTAATATTTTCTTGAGCCACAAAAATTTACCGTTCAGTCAAGAATTTTTGTTTTCAGTGTAATTATTGCGTTACATTTCCATTATTTGCGGGCGCATTTTGTTAATCACTTTTAATTATATAATGTTTAATATCTTTAGATAAATAAATTATTTTATACTCTAATTAAATTAAAAAATAATAAATTAATAATAATAATAATAAATAATTGTATTTACAAAAATTAGATTTAACCGAACAATCTTTGATAACAACAACCCGTTCATATTTTTGATTTTCGAACGATTCACTCAAGTAATTGCCGTTATTAATATTATTACATTCAATCGAATGTACTTCAGAGATAATTAATGCAATTAATATTATAAATATCGACATCTTAAATAGATCAATGAAAAATTTTTGAAATTAGATAATTCTTTCAATTTCAGGACTTTGGTTTTGCCACAACAACTTATAGAAAACTATTTTATTTTAGGCTTTTTTTATCATGCGATTATTATAAGATAACGACGAGTAATAAAATATATATATAAGTTTATCATACAGTGACTTTTAATTCCATAGACAATCAATTAAATATAAAGTTTATAATGGCAACCAAAAGCGTCGAAAATAATAATTACACCAATTAAATATTTTGATAATTTTTTTAAAAAGTCATTTCAGCTCTTAGCGAGTTATTTTTTTTTTTTTTTCAATTATCAAATTTATTAACTGGTAAATTAATTAATTTTTTTGTAGATTAAAAAATTTTATGTGTAAAAATTTTTAATCAAAAATTTTTTATAGATTTATGTATAAACGCAAGTGTCGAAATAAAAAAAAAAGGGAAAATGGTGTTTAACAAACAAGCCAATCAAAATTACCCAGGTAATCGATATAATTAGGGGTAGCCAATGAAAATTAGCATCAACGAGACATGCGCCTTTACGTATAACAATCTACATATATGTATATTGGATGATTTTCCCTCGCGTTTCTTCTATCTCTATTCCTTTGTCTTTCGTATTAATGGCGCTATTTTCCTCCATAATTTTCCTCATTATCGTTCGAGTAATCCGGATTAACTTCTTATAAACATTAAATATAACACTCTGTTTAAATATGTTATAATTTTTCGTATTTTATTATCATTTTAATAATAATAATATTTATTTTTATTAAAATACATTTTTCATAAACTTAGGAGTGGTTAATCATCTGCGTACAGTTTGATTGAAGGAAAAGATTCGAGATTGCTTGAAGTTCACTTATCCGTTATTAATTTTCAAATATTAAAAATCCGTATTTTTATAATTATTATCATTATTATGACTACTTTTAATATAAAATTTCTTCTTAAAGATGAAGATTTATTAATAGTTGAATTAATTTTGTATAAAATAAATGTTAAAAATTTATTTAAAAAAAAAACGAAGTTGTATTTATAGATTTTTCCGGAATAAGATTTTTTGATATTTCGGATATATCCATTAATTTCCCAATATTTTTTTATATTTCTATATGTGGTCATATGTGCTCATATATAATTTTTTAACCATATATAGTTTTAAAAGCTTCCAACAGAGGGCGCATGGCCACTGAATTTTCTTTTTACAAGATATTCAAATTTGAAGTGTTATTTTCTAAATTCAACATTTGTTTAATTAAACATGTTAAGGAGTTTACACATTTAATTTAATTTTCACGTCATAATGGCTTTTGTTAAATTGCACTGTACTTACTTAATTATTGACGTTTTTAAAGATCTAAGCTCCTCCTGATGTTACTCTCATCAAGAGCTTTCATTTGAGTACCCACATCAATTTTTCATATATTTTCCATTTATACATATATATAATATATATAAATATATGAAAAATTGATGTGGGTACTCAAATTAAAGGTCTCGATGAGTGTAACATCGGGATGAGCTTATATCTTTAAGAATGTTAATATCTCACAAGATTTGGGTATATAATGCGAAACGGAATGCTTGATGAGTCAGTCTAAGGCCATAAGCCATCCAGTTAGCATTGTACCGCTCTTACCTGTACTGTACTTTTGTATATTAATATTTTCACTAATCACAATTTTTGTTTAAATAAACTTAATCTTTTAATCATTTTCCATGCGCTATTATTCACAATCCTTAACAATGATTATTATTATTATTATTTTTTTTTTTTTTTTTAAGTAATAAATTCTCGACTTAAGAAATCAAGAAAAAAACATTTTTTAATGATTTTTCAAATTTGAAATTTTTAATAATTATAATTCAAATTCTAAATTTTGAACGAATTTATGTTTCATAAAAAATTATAATATATTTAATTTCAGTGTCATCAATTAACAGAAATCTGAGAATATTTATAAATTTTTAATTTTAGTTAAAATATAAATTAGTTTAAAATAAAGAATTTAAATTATTGTTATTCAAAATTCAAAATAAGAAAAATCTCTAAACACAATTTTTTTTTCTAATTTAAATTAATTAAATAAATTTTTACTATCGCTATATGGATTAAAGCGCAAAATTTGTTAAGAAATAATTTTAAAAGTAAAATAAAAAAAAAGCCAGATGAAAGGTAATGAAAATATTACAGAGATGTTACCCCCTCTAACAGCCCTCGATTTTGGTGGCGGTCATGAGCCGGGCGAACGTGTTGCTGTCAGCTCATTCAGATACACTTTCCACTTTATATCACGTCGGGTCTCTTCGGGACTCTTAAAACTTTTTAAAACAAATAAACAAACATACAATTAAGTCATATAATTCAGCTAATTATTTTAGTATCAAAATATTTATTTTGCCGTAACAAAAAGTATATTTTTTTTTTTTTTCAATTGTTATCATTACAGTACGTGTAAAATAAAACTTATTTTTATTCTATAAATACGTTAATTTTTTTAAATGAGCGATACATGATACACATGCATGTATTATATTTATATATGATGAGAAAATTAGACGAGTGCGAAATGTGGAATTTGATGACAAATTAAACCGTAAAACGTAACATGAGTATTTAGTGAGTGAATATTAATATAATCAGTCGTTAAAAGAAAGTCTTTGGATTAACATCACTAAAATGATTTATTAATTAATTAATAAGTGATTATTAATTTTATAAAAAATGTCAATTAAATCAAACCCGCGACCTTCGTCTCCGCGGCGGTTTTTCGCGCGAATTTATGGTCATCTTGAAACTAAAGCCACTGATAGCGATACTAATAGTAATAGAAATAGTGAGAATAAAATTGTAAATAAGAGTGAAGTAAACTCGGAGGACATCGCCAAGAGTTTTCCCGGTACAGAATCGCGGGTGCTCCTCAAGCGATTCGCAAGTGTCAGAGATAGGAGGGTTGAAGATAAAAATTATGATAATAATGAGAGTGAAAATAAAGATGAAGATAGAACTAATGGTGATTATGGGGAAGAAGTTAAGAAAGAGTTGACTAATGAAGTTGTAGGTGGTGAAGGTGATAATAATTATTCTCGGACCTTCTTGCCCCAATTATTCGCCGGAAGTGCGACGCATCTTCATCACCTGGCTCATGCTGGACATCCGGTAACTTCTATGCCGTCGCATCTTCACAACCTCGCGGGACATCCGGCAGATTCGCACTTTCATGGATTCTCTGCTTTTCGTAAGTTTTTAGTGTTATTATTAAAATAATTTGAAAATACAATTTTTTCCTTTTTTTTATTACTAAAACACAAACATATTCAAAAAAAATTTTTTTTTTAAGTTATTATATGTTCGATAGGTTCAAAAAGAAAAAAAAAATGTAATTTTTTAATTTGTTAATAGCTCTCAAGATACAAGGTCATTTCTTAATTATTGATATTTTTTTAGATATAAGCTCATTTCGATGTTACACTCATCGAGACCTTTTATTTAAGTACCCACATGCACTTTGATATATTTTTCATATATACATATATATAATATATATAAATATATGAAAAATTGATGTGGGTACTCAAATGAAAGGTCTGGATGAGTGTACCATCGGGATGAGCTTATATCTTTAAAAATGTCGATATTTCACCAGATAAAAGGTCATTTCTTAATTATGTATCTAGAGATGAGCATTTTCGAATACAGCCTAAATAATCATCATTAATTGATTATTGGTGAGAATGATATAAAACCTTGAAATATTTTTCTAATGATACCAAATTTAACTATAAAAGCCTATTTTATCATTTTATCAAAATTTTTCTTATAGTCTTATATATATATTGACCGGAAAATTAAATTAACAACAAATAAGAAAATAAAAATTAAAATTAAACAAACTAATTTATACATGTGTGAAATGTATGTGTACGCATGGAAGAAAAGGAGATTTCAGTGAAAAAAAGTAAAATCCTCAAAGTAAATCCGAGATATATCATATAATGTAATATATAAGTAGTATAAGCTTAATACATATATTCTCAGACTTGTATAGCTGACCACCTTGGACGTTGATACAACTACTGTATTATTATACATATATTTACTCACACGTTACTCGATACGATAAGCAGATTGTCGTTAGACTGATACCCCGTGAAAAAAATTCTCAATAAAATATATCTTTTTAAAATTTTAAAAATATTAATTTTTGAAAAAATAATTAAATAAAAAATTTATTTAACTCGACCCATCTATTATCTATTAACACTATTAACATGGGAGTACATTGCAGTCCATTGTTAACAAAATAAACGTTACGCACGCTCGCTTGGATTCGCGAGTCGCGTCGGTTGCGGGGGTTTATCCCGCCTCGCCACCTCGCACCGATATTGTGATGAGATTACCGAACGCAGTTGGCCGCGTCTCAATGTTCAGCACAACACCCACCACCTCATCTCATCTCCTCGCTACACATTGCTTCCGCCGGTTCCTCTAGCTTCTATTCTTCTCTTCTCCACCCACAATCTTCCTTCTTCCTTCATCTATTCTTCCATCCTCTGTCCTCTTCCCCTACATCTACTGGAGTACTTTAGCACTCCAGTACTCACTATTCTCTTTTGCAAATCTGTTACTTTAACTATAACAATAATTACTCTACAATTACCGCAATAAGACGGATTATGCTTATTTTTTTTTTCTTTTTTATTTTTATAATTATTATACTTAAAATTTAAATTTAAATAAAATCAGTGTGATGTTGAAGTGATATAATACTCCAAACTGTAACTGGATATTGTCAGTGCATTACAACGTATGCGATAATTAGGATGCGGGGCAAAACGATACCGGAAGTAAGTAAGCACGAGGCTTCATGCTTAATCTCGTCAAGTGAAAACGGATACCGGATCCTAATTGTTACTCTTACATATGAATTATATTATATTAATGATAATAATAATATAACACGATTATCGTATTCATATTCGTATTATTTATAAAACATTCTACTTTCAACAGGATGTAATTAAAACTCTTACTTATTATTGTTCTTATTAGATTAATATTACGCGACCAAAATTTTCATTTTTTTTTCTCACGACATTTTTTATTTTTAGTAATTTTGGTAATATCAATTTTCAAAAAAATATTTTTAAGTTAATCGAAAAAATTTGTGGGACTATTAAAGATCATTAAGATTATTTTTTTCAATTTACACTATCAAATTTTATTAAATTATTTGAATCTTAAAGGACAAGGACGATATTTTTTTTTATTAATGAAACAATAATTAAAAAAAATAATAAATATGTAATTTAATTAACAATTACTAAATTTTATTAATATTTTACTAGCAACCTTGCAGTCACTATGTGACTGCTATGACTTGTGAACTATTTTAATAAATAAAATTTTGCTTTATTAAATAATGACTTTTGTTAAATTGCACTGTACTTTTTTAACTATTGAGGTTTTTAAAGATATAAGCTCATGCCGATGTTACTCTCATCAAAAGCTTTCATTTGAGTACCCACATGCATTTTTAGGGGAAGGTGGGGTAAGACGGCCCACCTAAGTCAGTTTTTATTTTTTGTGGCTTTCTACTATCAAGTGGACTTACTCTCGTCTAACTTTGACTCAATTCACCGAAATTTTTCGAAAGTTCTAAAAAAAAATTTGTTTTTGGGGGCAAGATGGCCCACCTCCAAAATATGATTAAAAAATATTAGAAAAATAAATTTTTAGTCAATTTTTGAGGTGGTCCTTCTTGCCTCAGGTGGGCCGTCTTGCCCCACCCTCCCCTATATATTTTTCATATATACATATATATAATATATATAAATATATGAAAAATTGATGTGGGTACTCAAATGAAAGGTCTTGATGAGAGTAACATCGGGATGAGCTTATATTTTTAAAAATTTCGATCGTTCACAAGATACAAAAAAATTTCTTAATTATGGTAAATTGCACTGTACATTCTTAACCATTCACGTTTTTAAAGATAAAACATTAATTTTTCATACAATTATTTTTTGATATTAAAAATTATGGGCTTGTGGTTGAATAAATAATAAGAAATGAAATATTAATTAAAATTTTTTTTGATAAATTGAAAATGAAATAAAAATTTTTCTTTAGTAAACTATTTAACACTGTAGATGATTTGAAAATTCGTTTCTAAAATATACAAATTGATTTCTTGATTGAAATTTGACAATTACAAAATAAAATAATTAATTTTCCAAACAGTTGAATTAAAAAAATTTTTTTTAATCAAAACAATTAATAATAAACTCGATTTCTAATTAAAATATAATTTAAAAATACTTTTCTAATAAAATATCAACATCTCAATCACACAGAAAAATAATATTTACAATTACAAATGTCAGCTGTTTTACAAAGATTATTTTCCCATCGAATGAAATTATCCTCGGGCGATCACTTAAATTAATCATCCTTTAGTCTTGTCTAAACCCACCCTCGCTCTCCAAAATTAATCCAGGTGTTAGATGTTGGTGAGAACAACTCATTCATGCTGCACATGTTCTCCTGCTCTACACAAATTGTTGTTATTCTCCTCATATCAGTGAATATTTATATTTAAAAGTAAAAAATTATAAAATAAAAAAGTAAAACCATTATAAATTATAATAATAATAATAATAATAGTAAATGATAAATACACGATGTTAATATTTGATAGCGAACATAAACAAAGCGATATGGAAAAAATAGTAGTAATAAAATAAAAATATTTACAAGCTTGTAAAGGTAAATAAAAATACACGGATGAGGTAGTTTGATTCAACCGATTTTTTTAGCACTCTCCTCCACTTCCCTCTCTTATTCTTCTCTTTACAATTCGATGGATCGTCCTTCTGTTCGTTGGGTCGCTCGACTGTCCGTCGAATTTGATCGGATTACAGTTGGCGTAACAATAAACATTATATATATATATATATATATATATATATATATATATATATATATATATATATATATATATATATATGTATATATTTGTATATATAAATTTTCAAATGCTTACTCGTTTTCACGCACCAACCAACAAAGTTCCCATAGAATTTGCTAACCAAATAAAACGATAAACTGTTTTTATTATCATCATTATTGTTTATTATAGTAACCATTTTATTATTGTTTTAATCATTTCAATAGAGATTATTAGATTCAATTTTATTGTTGTCATTATTATTATCTATATTATTAAGAGAATAAGAAAAATTTTGTTTCCAGGATAGTAATATGATAAAATCTTGTGAAATATTAACATTAAAGATATAAGCTCATCCCGATGTTATACTCATCAAGACCTTTCATTTAAGTACACACATCAATTTTTCATATATTTTATATATTTATATATATTATATATATGTATGTATGAAAAATATATAAAAAATGCATGTGGGTACTCAAATGAAAGCTCTTGATGAGTGTAACATCGAGATGAGCTTATATCTTGAAAAATATCAATAATTAAGAAAGTACAGTGCAATTTAACATAATTAAGAAACGACCTTGTATCTTGTGAAATATTGACATTTTTAAAGATATAAGCTCATCCCAATGTTACACTCATTAACACCTATCATTTAAGTACCCACATGAATTTTTCATATATTTATATATATTATATATATACGTATACATAAAAAATATATGAAAAATGCATGTGGGTACTCAAATAAAAGCTCTTGATGAGAGTAACATCGAGATGAGCTTATATCTTTAAAAATTTCAATAGTTAAGAAAGTACAGTGCAATTTAACATTTTTTATTTTATTAAGGGTACATTAAAGATTATTACCGTAAATTTTTATTAAAAAATATTTAATTATTACAAAGTTATTAACAATCTCGTAGAGCCCTAAAAAAAATTCCCCCCTACATGGTCGGTTCGATAATTCAAAAACGGATCATCTGAAAATAAAAACCCAAATTTCTTTTTAATCAGTAAGAATGTAGTTATCGTCTCACGTACGGAATTTGAAAAATTTTTTTAGCCGGGTTAAAACAAAAAAAAACAGTAAAAATAGTGAGAAAATTTTCAATCAGTCATAATTTTTTTAATTAATAAAAATTTTCCAAATTCCGTTAATAACTTTGTAATAATTTAATATTTTTTTATAAAAATTTAGGGTAATAATCTTTAATGTACCCTCAATAAAATAAAAAAAATCCAATTGCCAAATTCCCTTATTTTCCCTGTCAAAAAAATTCCTGAAAATCACCTAATTTTTTCGATCGTCACATTTGTTCTTTTTTTTCAATTTTACATTTATAAAAATTAAAAAATTTAATGAATGAGGTGATTAATTTTTATTTATTTTATTCTTAAAAATATACAGTTGCAAGAAGAAGAAGAAAAGAAGGAAGACCAAGGAGACAACGCACGACATTCAGTGGAGAACAAACAGCAAGACTAGAATTGGAGTATCATCGGGGTGAATACATATCACGAAGCAGAAGGTTCGAATTAGCGTCAGCGTTAAGACTCACTGAAACACAAATAAAAATATGGTTCCAAAATCGTCGCGCCAAGGACAAAAGAATCGAAAAGGCGCAGTTGGACCAACAATATCGGTAAAATAAAATTAAAATAAATTGTTTAATAAATATTAGTGATATTAGTCACTACTTAGTAAGTAGATGGGTAATTCGAAAAATTCTAACGTCAAGTGTATATAGTAGAGTAAATAAAATTCAAACAAGGGTGCGCTGAAAAATATGTTTACAATAGTGTCCTTCACGCGTAAAATCCCACTTAAGGCTATTTAGCGGCGTATCGCTCTCGAAAATCATTGATTCATTCTTATCTCCATTTAATATAGTGTTTGTCACTCCCTACTTAGTGTACTCCTAGGGAATCACGATCCAACGATCCCCAATCTGGCCCTTCAATGTTTATATAGTTGTTATCCTATATTGTACATCTTGATATTGTGTAGTATAAAATCTCAGACACCTGATTCAATGGTTACATTTTATAGAAAAAAAAAAAAATTATTTATTGGATAATTCAAAAATCAAGTGTCTAATTTCAATGTCATAAAATTATAAAAATTATTAATTTTTGTGTTGTACAATATATTTTATAAATAAAAATATTTTACAACACTTAAAAATATAAAAATGATAAAATAATAAAAATTAGTGCCACGTTTACGTATTTTAGAAATCAATATTTGTTTTTTCTTTCGGCACATTGCGATCGCGACTAATTTAAATCGTGGCACACACGAAGCGTACAATTACAATGTTTATACAGTAATTAAATTCTTATTATTTTTATTTTTTTTTTTTTAAATACAGTAATTATTATTAATATTATCATTTGTTTAGTTACTTATAATAATTAATATTTATGATTAATAATAACATACGGCGGCTTACAATCAGCCTAAATAATTAATAAGACGACGCGTGATGTTTGTTTCAAATCTATCGTTATTATTTTGTCTTTTCTATTCCCTTTGCTATTACTTTTGTTAATTGTAGGTGTAATTAAATTATTTATACATTACAATATGTGTGGAGATATGTCGTTAATTATTTAAAATTGGCTCTATTAATGATATCGGTGAATTATATCCTGGTTAATTATTGATACCAAATGCCAATTATAAATTCGGTAACGGTCGTCCTTAAATGAATTTTTTTAATTAATTAATAAAAAATCGGTAATTTAGTAATCTAATCAGAATCAATAAATATTTTAAATAATGATAAGCCGCGGATAAATTGCGTATGCACTCTACCTTAATATTAATTATTAAAAAGCACTGTACTGATGTGTATCTTTCATTCGTTATAATTTTAAATATTTTAATTAATTGTTTTAAATTGCCCTTAACTACTTACTAATAAACCGATACCGATTCTAATCACAGCAATATTTATTGTTGATACACAATCATCTCACTAGATTCATTCTCCTTAAAATAATTACTTTTTTAATTTTTTGGATTCAGTGTCAAATTAGTCTGATTTTCTGGGGGCGTCATTTTTTACAATTTGGCGGTAATATTTTTTTTTTGTTAATTTTCGTATCACTGTTACGCGGCCTACAATAATTAAATAATATTAATATAATAATTCGTTTAATAATTTACAATTAAATAACAATTAATTAATTTTCAAATAATTTTCCTTAAACAATATTTAAATGTTACTTTTTTTTTTTTTTTTTTCAACAATATATATTCTTCCTTGAACACAAAAATTATAAAAAAGACTTGTAACAATTAATTCTCTTAATTTTGATATAAAAATTAATAATAATAATTATAGTTAGGTGATAAATAACATGAGAAGATAAATTATTTTAAGCAATGATCAATAGATTAAAAAAAATGATAAGATAATGACTGGATTACATGCCAGAGTTGTCTACACGAGAAATCGACATGTGTTAGATGTTAGATGTTACTATTTATCTAATGGGTATACAATGTCTTCCTCCTGCTATTTTTATCCACTAAATCTATCAAGGGTTGTTAATAGACTCATCCCCTAATTTCACCCTAACACAAAAACAACTCAAAACCTCGATGGTTATTTTTATTATGTCTATAGTGATTTTTCTTTGTCTGACACGCTATTTATCCATTTACTTTGTAATTATAATTACTAATTATTTAATGTTTCAGGAACTTGGCTGTGTCCAATGCGCTGGCGAATTTTCCAGTATACAGCAATTTTTGCGGGCTCTGCTTCTACAAGGATCCAAACCGCGAATTAACACCACACACGTGTATTTCTTCTTATCGTCCAGATATCATGATCAAATCTTTGGAAGATAAAAATCAACCATGCAGCAGCAGTAGCAGCAGTGAAATCTCGGAAAATCCTCCAATCGCTATTTCTCCAATTTGAAAATTAATTAAGTAAATATTTTATTTTGTGAATTTACTTTTAAATGTTTCTTCCAGCCTCCGACACTTGAGATGATTGTTAATCAATCATAATTACAGATGAAAAATTATTATATGGAAATTAATCAGTCAATAAATAATAATGATAAAATTTTAATAAAAAAATTTTACATTTAAAAATTCAAAAAAATTACAAGTGCAAATAATTTTTCAAAATGTAAAAATATATGTATAAAATACTTTCATTTTATTATTAATTATAATGACACTAATTAATAAATAATAAAGTCTGAATACATAGATTTTTTTGACTTAATTTTATTGATAAATTATACAATTTATTTTTTAACGATTTTGGTACAAAAATATAACGGATATTTTTAGTTATGGTAGTTAGTCACCAATTTAAATACTAAAATGTTTATAACTCATTAATAGCGATAATTTCAATTACAATCTTTATAGAATTATTATTTATAACAATATGAAAATTTTTTAAAATTAATTAAGGGATTTTATCACCTTTTTCGTCCATTGTAGCTATTAAAAAATTAGTTTATAAAAATGAAAGAAGAAAATTTACACCTTTTAATACAATAGTAAAAATAAAGTGAAATTTTTAATATTCATTTTTTTTTTTAAAGTAACATTTAAATTTTGCATTACGAATAAAAACGTATTGAAAATTTTCAAGAACATAAATTCTTGTATCAAGAAAATTTTCTTAATAAAAGTATTTTTTTTCTCAGTCTACTTTTGAATTCATATTTTTATTTTTTTTCAAATCATAAAAATAGTTTGAATTTTTTTTTAAAGTTTATCAAAAATAGGATAAAAATATATTTTTTTTTTTTAAATGATTAGAGAATAAAAAAATAATAATTTATTTCTTCTTCGTAATTGTCTTGACAAGTAAATTAAAAAAAAAAAAAAAAAAAAACTAATGTGGATAAATTTTGATAACATTTTTCAGAGGACATATAATTTTTTTTTTTCAATAAAATCTTTAAGAATAATTAAAAAATTTTTTTACAAATTTTTATTATCATTACAGTAAATCCTCCATAAAATAAAATTATTTTAAGAAAAAAATGTTAATTTTTTAATTATAAAAAAAAAAAAAACTATTTAACTGTGAAATTAAATAATTACCAAAAGTAGGAATAAGAATAATTAAAGTAGGAATAATTAATACATAATTACTGAAAATAATTTCTTTATTATCATTTTTTACACAAAAATACAAATTTAAATAAATTTTATTTAGACCTTTGGTAAAAAATACTGAAAAAAAAAAAAAAAAAAATATAAAGAAAAAAAAAAAAACACTTACCTCATTGAAAAAATGTACGATTGACCATTGCGAAGACACATGGACATTCTTTCTCGCCCGGGCCAAACGGTTTACCAGAAATTAATGAAAACGAAAGACAACAATTAATACAATAAAAAAACCTAAATCGAAAAAAAAATTATTAAATTATAAGAAAAAAAAAATATTAAACAATTACAGTTAAAAAAAAAATTAACCCTCAAAGTCTGGTATAGTTTCGCAGTTTTGATTAAAGCTGACTGACTTTCTTCCTCAATAGATAGTAAAATAATAAAAAATAACAGTACACGGTCCTAATCATTAGTAAATAAACCAACACACTTAGTGAGACTCGACGACGTGGATAAAAAATTTTTTAAAAATAATAATTATAATAGAAACTAATATAAACAAATCATGCAATTAAAATATATAATATGCGGTCGTACATATTTATGCGATCAGATATTTCCAGCGTCAATAGAATGTAAATTTTTTTTACATTGGATATTGCTTTAATCAACAGTAAAATTATTTTTGTGTTTATAATAATAGAAGAATCAATCTAATTATTTCCTACCTGTGATTTATGCTAGAGGTAAGCCTAGTATAGCAGGGAGTTATTCTTGAGGCTAGTTATCCTTTCTTTTGATCCGCAATACAGCTATCCTGCCTGTTTTTCTTCTGATCTTAATTATCTTCCTCTCTAGCTCCCATTATTTATTCTTAGAATATATATTCCTCGCTAATTGTTACTGAGTTTTTTTTAGTATAAACTATCGATAATTGACGCTGAAGTGACAGATTTACAAAAATTTTATATATTTCAATTTAATATTTATTCTGTTATAGAAGAAAAAAAAACTGGCGCTTTATTTCTTCTAAAAAATTAAGTTTGTAATTAATCTTCGCAATGTTTTAATTTCTACTTAATCGTGGAGCAAGAACGGGATTAATCAAAATTAATATAATCTTGTTACAAAATGGGGAAGACTACAATCGCTTAAAATCTGAAGGATATAAATTAAAATGATTAAGAGATTGAATTTTTTTCTAGAAAAATTCTCAACATTAAAAAAATATTTACAAAATCACACAACTTGTTTAAATAAATATTTTCTACTTCTTGTCACTCCAGCGGTACTATCAATTACCAAATTTTTCATTTTAAAGGGTTACACACATTTAAAATTAATAAAAATTAATTTTATTTTTATGGACATATTTTTAAATATTTACATAGAAAATTTAATTTCAATTGATTTTTTTTTTCAAAACTGTGTTTGGAAAGTCGATCGATCTGTAATTTTAACAAAATTTACTTAGTCATATTTTTTAGTGATTGATCCGAAAATATTTTATAAAAATTTTCATAGAAAATCGATTTTTTATTGCTAAGCTGTCATTTTCATAAAAATAGATTTTTTAAATTAATTATTTCGATTAATCATTAAATAATATATTACAACAGAATTTATATTTATTATATGCCACTAAAGTAGCGGCCGAAGTAGTTGAGGTCAATTTAGGTCGACCAAAAAAAAATTTTTTTTTTTCCAAAAAAATTTTTAATGAAGGGAAGATTTTGAGTTTAAATACAAACAATTTTTGTATTTAACTATTTTTTTTTTAATTTTCAAAATTTCAATGATTAATGTCTCAAACACACGAAAAGAACAAGATGACACTAGATATCATTCAGACACTAGATTAAACTGAGTGAAAAAATTTTCAGATAATAGCTAGTATAATCCAGATTACAATGAGTATACTCCAGATATCACGCAGTATAATCTGGATTATACTAGCTATTATCTGAAAATTTTTTTCACTAAAGATATCACTGAGTATAATCTGGGATGATATCCAGTAGCATCTTGTTCTTTTCGTGGACTATTTAATTTTTAATTTTAGGAATTTTTATAGACTTTTTGTTTTAATTTCTCGAACTTTATTATTGACTACTACAGTTGTTGTGACTCAACTGAAGCGAAAGGACCTCCTTAAATGCGAATAACCCTTTAAAAAAATTAAATAAAATATTTTTTGTATCGAAATATAAAAAAAAGTGAACCTACGATACACTAAGACACTCTTATCTCAAACCATAAAAAATAGCAACACTTATCCTAATCTCCATGCCACCTAAAAAAATTCAATCCATATAAAAAAGCGTTTGTCTAATAAATAATCATATCTTGGAAAAAAGGTTCTGGTCATTTTTTATTAATTATCAAATCCAATCAAATTAAATAATCTATCTTAAGACAATTACAACTTAAAATTAATTAAATCAGTGTTTTTTCCTACACAACACCTACACATTGAAAAACTTTTATTCTCAAACTTATTTATAAAAATTTTGCTTATCATTACTTATTAATTATTAATAGTCAGTAATCTATCGCGCGCGAACTCGCTAATTTTTTTTTTATTTTTATATATATATATATATATATATATATATATATATATATATATATATATATATATATATATATATATATATATATATATATATATATATATATAAATTATGTTAATCCTCTCCCTCGAAAATGTTTTTCTCATCAGTAGTGTCTTTAATAATTGCAATCTACCTTATAACTTGCACAGTAATTATTAATCATTAATTATCAATATATAAATAATATGTAAGCCTTTAAAATCCTAAATTGCATTACAATAATTCCTGTTTTCTCTTCTTTTTTTTTCTTTTTTGTATCTTGTATAATAATTATAATTAAAACTTTTAACTGAAAGACTAAGTGAGAGTACAATCCCGTGATGCTTTTAAGAATAATAATCAATACAAAATAAACGGATGCAATTGAACGATAAATGAATAATATTGAAATTAATTATTCAATAAAATAAAGTAGTTAAGTAAATATAAATACGTTATCTGAAATTTAAACTACAGATAATCTGTGTAACTAATAACTGTAATGGTGATTATTTGTAATATTATATCGGTGCTACATAATACACTGAAGAGATTGGTTAATTAATTTCCAGTTAATATAAATTAATAACATCGCCAGTACTCGATATATTAATAATAATCAATTATTATTAATAATATCTTTGAAAAATATATAAATCGTTCCCTCAACGCTATTACAATAAGTAAATCTAAATGGGTAAATTAACGCATTAATTCTCATTTTTTACAGTAATTAGTCGTTACGTTTGAGTGTTGATTAAATTGAAATAATAATAAATAATTATTGAATGATTTTGATCCTGTATTGATATTGATATTCGATCCTGATTGTCCTGCCTTGTGCCTCATTGCCTGCCTCACTCTACGCCTTTTAGCCCTGCCTGCTCCACAGTAACTAACTCAGTAGTACACAAGATTTTCTATGTACTCGACGGACTAGAAGACAACAAGTAGTATTGGGGTTCACCTGAGGTTCAAAATTCACAAAGATCACGTTAGTTCGAGGATAACTACAAGGACCTTCCTCAACACTTCAACTCTTTATTTTATTTTCATCTTAAACTTTCTTTTAGTTTGTTTCTTTATTTATTTTTTTCAAGCTAATATCTAAAAGAAAATTGATTTCGTTCTAATTACTTATTTTAGTCTAACCTTTTTTTGCTTATTTTATTTTATTATTAATTGTTGATGATAATAATAATAATAATAATAATAATCATAATAATAATAGTAATAAAAAAAGATATATTACGGAGATTTAAGTAATATTTATTTAAGAATACCGCTATCTGATAAATTGATTTCGTTAATTTTTTTTTAATTAAAAGAAAAAAATAAAATATTTGACAATTTAAAAAAATCATTTTCTAGAGCTGTAATTTAAATTATTAAAAATTTTTCTGATATTTAAAACTCGGATACTCACGAATAATAAGGCTTAATTAAAAAATATTTTTAAAGAAAATAAAATTATGTGTAATTTTGTTCTTTCCGTGTAGAAGTGCAATAGGGTAAAAAGAATTTAATTTAGTTATTAAAATATATAATTTTGTATAAATAGTTTAATAAATATTTAATATAAAATTTTTTTCTAATGTTTAAAAAAATAATTACCAGACAGGAGTTTTCTCAAGTCAAAACTTATAAATAAATGAATTCATAAATAAATATACTAACCTTCGAGGGAGAGTTTTCTTCACTAGGATGCAAGTCTTAAATTAATAACGTCTTCCGCCGCCCATGTTACCACCACCCATATTTCCGCCACCGTATCCACCTTGATTGCCGCCTCCGTATCCGCCGCCACCACCACCTCCTACAGAATTACCTCCCATGGGTCCTAAAATCACAATATTAATTTTTTTAAAAATAGTCTTACACTTGAATTAATTATCATGATTTCTAATTAAAAAAAAAAAAAAAAAAAATTTAATTGTGAACAAAGGGGCTCCTTCTCATAACGTTAATTGGCAATATAGATGAGAGTTGTTAGTAGGAAATAACTGCATTAACAAATCAGTGAATTAATGCAGATATTGAGACGATTTAGTTGAGCCAAAAGATTAATTATTTGAAGATAAATTTCAATTCTAAAAATATAATTTTGAATAGGGAAGGAGTAAAGAGCGACCTTGTCCACCGAAGGGTGGCATCCACCTCGCGTCTCCACCAGATTGTCTTCCACTAGGGCCCATACTAGTACCGTAGGGTGCTGGTCGTCCGCCGGAGTTGAAGTTACTTCTTACGGGACCACCGCCATAACCTTGTTGGTACCCGCTGCCGAAGTTATCGTTGCTCCAGTTACCACCGCTGTTGTAGCCACCCTGGCCTCCTTGACCGCCCCAATTGCCGCCTTTACCACCGCCAAAAAATTTAATTTCAATAAAAAACAATTTTTTCTATTTTGAAGTTAATTATTTTCAATGAAAAAAAATTTATTTTGATTTAATACCTTGGTTTTGACTTTCCCAGGGCCCGTTGCCGCCCCAGTTGTTCTGGTTTCCACCGCCGTAACCTCCTTGACCACCACCGTTGTTCCAGTCGCCACCGCCACCGCCGCCGCCGCCACCTCCACCACCACCGCCTGAGCCGCGGTTACCCCAATTACCACCACCTTGATTTCCACCTCGTGGCCCACGACCTCCTGATTGACTTCCACGGCTTCCACCGCCACCTCCGCCACCACCACCACCACCGCTTCCTCCGGTCGCCGAGGCCATCTCTGCTCTACTTAAAGCCTATCGAGAAATATTTTTTAGTTAATATTTAATCAATTGGTTAATAATTTTTTTTCTTATTTATTAAATTCTGTTAAGACTTTAGATTATTTTAAAAATTTTCATAAGAATCAAGATCAATAAAAAAAAAAAATGAAAAATTTAACAAATATTGTCTTATTTTAATTAAATTCAGAGTTGCATATTATATATTCTTCATTTAATATTAATTAAATCAATAATTTTAATTATTTAAATTACCAATATTTTTCAATTGGTTATTTATTTTATTTTAATTATCAATTTTCCAAGAAATGTATTACTTACATTTGTTAAATGATTAATTTATCAAGTCAGATAATTTTAATTAATTATTTATAATTGAATTTAAAATAAATTTTCAGAAAAATAGAATTTTTGCAACCTTGATTAAAGGGGGAATAATACCTCACATACTATTTATTTTTTAATTTTAGGAATTTTTATAGGCTTTTAATTTTAATTTATCGAATATTAAAATTTCCTTCCTTAAATTTAATTTGATTGAGAAAAAAAAATAAATAAAAAAATCTCATACCTTTTTGACATCGACATGTTTTCCTCGGATTTGATGATTCCGTTGCAAACAAATTTTATCAACGGGATCGTAGTCATCGAATTCGACGAAACCAAACCCGCGTTTCTTACCAGTCTCTTTGTCGGTGACGATACTGATGGAGTTTATGCTTCCGTAACCCTGGAAATACTGTCTCAAATCGTCTTCCTCGTGGTCGTCCTTCAACCCGCCGACGAAGAGCTTTTTCACAGTTGCACCAGCCTCGGGGCGTCCAATTTCCTGGCGCGGTACAGCGCGTTTTGGCTCAACCACACGGTTATCAACTTGGTGAGGTCTCGCGCGCTGCGCGTCATCTACCATGTGTGCTCTGGAGTAGGTTATGAAACCAAATCCTCGCGAACGCTTGGTCTTGGGATCCTTCATCACCACCACGTCGACAATTTCTCCCCATTGCTCGAAGTGCTTCTTCAGAGAATCGTCTGTTGTTCTATAGTCTAACCCTCCAATAAATAATTTTCTAACATGTTCAGGTTCATTTTTGCCATCCTGAAATTTTAGTAAGTTTGTAATTTAAATCTCCAAATTTAATACTCTAATTTTTATTTCAATTTTATATTGATTTATTTATAATTACTAATTACAATTTTTATATTAATTTATATGAAAATGAAGTTAGCCGATATTTCAACATTTTTTATAATTTTTATTGAAAAAATTTCAATTAAATAATTAAAAAAAATTTTTCATTTTTCATCTATAATAAACTTGAAAAACTATAAGTGTAATTTTTTATAAATATCTTTTTAGTTTGCTAACTTCAGTCTCATTAATTTATTTATAATTAATTTTTTTTTGTTTTAAATGATTGTATCAATTGTCTGTCAAACTAGATACCTGAGGATGTCGGAATAAAACCGACGAAACGTCATGTAACGAATAATTGTGTTAAAATTTATTGATGGTCTTTTCGCCTGACCCTTATTACATAATATAAAATATATTAATTCACTTATTAAAAAAAATCATGAAATTTGTCCAATTTCTGTTAATTTCATTGTCCTAAATATTTTGCAATTTATATTGACACTCATATTTCACTAAAATCAATACAAAATGGCTCTGTTTGATCATCAAGCTTTGCACGGGTCAAAAAAATGATCAATATATTATATTTAATTCTGTTTATAACGAATGTAAAATTATCAGCGGATATATACAAACGAAAATGGCTATATTTAGACATATATCAAAAATAATAGTTAAGCGCAAGGACGCGGTGTCATAAAATAACCGACGCCATGTTGTTATTTTTTTAAGCTTCTTTATGAACTAAAAATAATTTTGATTAAATAATCACTTGAACTTTTTTCTACACTTGAAAAAAAAATTTTTTTTCAATTCACAAAATTAATAACGATGAAAAAAAATTTTTTTACAAAATTATGATAGGTAACAAAAATCGGAGTTCATCAATTAAGAAAAATTAATTATATATTTTTTTTTTTGATAAAATTAAGAATATTATAAATGAATGGATGAACGTAACTTACTTCATGCTCCATTTTGACCATTTTAGAGGGCTAATAAATAATTACTGATGATTTGATGTGATTAGATAAAACAATACAGTTAAAACGTTTACTGCGGCAAACCAGCAACTGACAAAAAGTTTAATGGCTTTCTCAATCCTAAAGTCGATCGATTTTAATGGCGTCCGTTCATTTGGATAAGTGGACCCCGAATTTATTGTCGATGTGAAGTTGCCGATCCACATATGTGTAACAGGGAGCGAATTTTGTCAGTTGGATATTTTAATACCAACTTAATTTAAGAGCACAATCCATGTTATTTCATTTTTTCAATGAGGCAGCAGTGTAAAAAGAATATCGGAGCGCACTCTTACTTCCGTATCCTGAAACCAAAATAAATAAGCGGGAATTTTTGAAAACGTAAAATTGAATAACATTGAAGTTAGCCGTCAGCTGTTAATTTTAAAAATTTTTTAAATAAATTAATTACAATAAAAAAATGCTTCTGAAAATTTTCACTTGTGATTTTTATTAATTTTTACATGTAAAACTTTTTAATTAAATTTTTTTTATAATAATTTAATTGCTATAAAATTCTAAGAAAATTTTTAATATCTGTCAACTTCAGTGTCATAAAATTAAAAGTTGTTGATGACATTAAATTCAATCATACAGAAGTTAGCCGTCAGCTGTCAATTAAAAAAATTTTAATTACAAATCAATTACGATAAAAGAATGCTTCTAAAAATGTTCACTTGTAATTTTTATTAATTTTCACATGTGGAACTTTTTAATAATAATTTAATTGCTATAAAATTCTAAAAAAATTTTTAATGTCTGTCAACTTCAGTGTCATTAAATTTATCTGTAACTTCACAATTGTTTTAATTTTTTTTAGCAAATAAATTATAGCAAAAAAAATTATTAAAAAAATGGACTTGTATAAATTTTAATAAATTAAAAATGCAATTTTTTAAAAATAATTTTTAGATCAAATTTTTTTTTGTTAAAGAAAACTAAAAAATTGTCAAGTGACAGCTAACTTTAAAAATACATGTCATTTTTATTTTTAACATTTTCTTTGTTACATAGATAAGTAACAATAATGTTCTTATAAACAATTTAGACACTAATATACTTTTATTTTGAACTGTCATCACATGATGCTCTTATCAAAAATATTTGAGTGTGAATTTAGCAGACATCTGATAATTTTTTAATAATTTATAAACAATTTATTTGTCACAGGAAAATATCATTTAACATAATTTATATATTTTCTTTGAACTATTACTAAATACTTTGGAAAAATTATTTTGACAGTTATATAGATTGTCAAATTATTGAAAGAAAAAAATTGGGATCTGTATTACCGAAGGTCAGCACATAAAATGCATAAAATACGGATTGGTGTTTGATTTGAAAGTGGGGATTTGTTCTTACATTAAAATAACAACAATAACAAAATCTGATTGAAAAATTATAACCGCTTGTAACTATGGACGTTTTAAGTTAGCGATGCGCTTGAAATAATTTGTTTAATAACATAACAATTTTATAAATTTTATTTAGATATTTTGTTAGCACACGCGACCTGGGGTTATGACTAACCTAAATATAGTTCCTAATAGAAATACGTATAAATTTATGTAACAGAGAAATGGTGGTGAACTTGTAGTCTAGTCTGGCCTTATATTAGTCATCCCGCATCTTGTAGTACACAGTCTATTTATTACCGGGGCATAGATAATTTTATAAAAACACATCCCCTCTTTTGTTGTAATTCTCAAAAGCCTACTTTCTTAAATAACTTGAGTTTTAATATAAAACGAGCATTTATATATCCAGAGATTTTAATTTCTTACAATGGTAAGTTTTTAATAAAATTTTTTTTTATTTTGGTTCAATAATTTTGAGTTTTTAAAATGTTTAATAAATTTTTTTTTTTTCTAGGCACTTTTGGGAATTCAATTGGTGATTACTTTAGTGGTTGTTAGTGTAATTCAAAAAATAAACCCTCATTTTTCATTAGCTAAATGGATTTTATGTTCCACTGGGTAAGAATTTTTTTATAATTTATCAACAAAATAAATTATTAAACTCTGGAATTTTTTTTTAATGAAGAAAAATTTTTGCATTGCAGACTGATAAGATACTTGTATCCAACAAATGATGAGTTGAAATCTCTCGCAAATATACCAAAGGAAAAACCAAGAAAAGGAAAGCACATGCAAAATGGAAAGTCACATGAAACTTTTCACGTCCCACGTAATTTAGACATTACTTTGGAAAAAGCTCAAGTGACGAACTTGGATATCATTCATTTGAAGTATTACTCGGATTTTCAATGGTTGTTGGATTTTTCAATCTATGCAACGATAACTTACGTCCTCACTGAGGTTCAGTACTCTCACAATAATTACTCAAAATCGCTAAATTAAGTACCAAGTATTTTATTTTAATTAACTTTATTTATAATTGCAGGTTTATTATTATTTGTATTCCATTGAAGGAGAGATCAACCTAAGTATGCTTTGGTGCATACTAGTAATTGGATTTACATTGTATCCTTCTTATTAAATAATTTTTTTGTCACTGTCTGTTATAAGAATCCAAAAACCATCAAATGTTACTTAATTTCAATATTTTTTTTTATCCTCTTGAATTTCGCGTTAATTTAAAAATTAATTTTCTTTAAGATTCCTTAATTAAAAAATTTAGCAAAATGTTAATAGTCCTCTGGGTCCAATACTTCAAAAGCAGTGAAAATACTGGTGAAAGATCAACATGTATCGTCATGGGAATCGTTTACTTATTGATCGCATTAGCAGTTCAAATTATTGACGAAAAAATTGTAGAAATTGGTCTTAACAAAGCTTACACCAGTTTCAATCAAAGTGCAACTAAATTTCTTGGCGAACACGGACTCTCTTCTACGTAAGAATTAAAATTTAAAATAAAAATAATTTTTTCATCTATGTAATAACAAATTAATTTTAATTATTTTAGGGGACCAGCATCAGGGATAGTTTTAAAGTTTTCCCTAGCCGTTTGGTGTGGATTACTTGGCTCCTTGCTAACATTTCCGGGTCTGAGGATGGCTCAAATGCACTCAGATGCTTTAATGTATTTTATAATTTTAAAAAATTTATTATTACTGAATTACTTAATATTAAACAAGTTAATAAAAATATTTCTGCATTTCAGTTACCACAAACAGCGTAAAATTTTATCATTATTAGCAAACATAAGTTTCGCGTCGCCTTTACTGCTAGTTTGTTTGTGGATCAAACCGATAAGTCGAGATTATCTTACTGTAAGAGTTTTTACGGGAGCGAGTGGTCCACTGTAAGTAATTGTGATTATTTATTTATTTATTTATTTATTCATTGATTTTTTTACAATTTAAACAATTCTTATTCTATAGTAAGAAAGAGATATATTAAACACTTATAGATTGGACTTGATTTTTTTCAGGATGACGCCAGATGCATTTGAAAGTATGAGACTGATTGCTATTATCGTTGTAGTTTTATTAAAATTATTATTGATGCCGATGTATCTGCAGTCGTATTTAAATTTGGCCGAGCAGAGACTAGAGAAATTAAAAAAAGAATCTGGTAGAATAACTAATGTCGATTTACAAAAAAAGGTAACATTAATATATATTATTATTAATTTTTTTTTAGTGAAATTTAGTGTCATTGTAAAAGTCTTGATACATAATTAAAAAATGAGCTAGTATCTTGTGAACTATTAACTATATAATTTTTCATATATTTATATATGTTATATATATAAAAAAAAAAAAATGATTTATTTACTTTCAGATTGCTGCAGTGTTTTATTATCTGTGTGTCGTATCGATACAATTTATAGCACCATTACTACTATGTTTATTTTTCTCATTTATGTACAAAACACTTGGTAAGCTTAAAATTTTATTTAAAAATAATTTTACAATTTAAAAGTTTATAAATTAAATTTATATAATTGTTTCAGGTAGTTACTCGTGGAATGGTTTTGGTAGTGCATTAGATGAATGTTCTGTCGATGAATCTCATCCGGTGACAAGCAGTGACAACGTTGACAATACTGAAAAAACTATTACACAAACAGCTGAAGAATTCCACTTAGCTTTAGGATCTTTGAAACAAGTTAGTTCTATTTCTTCTTTTTATATTATTTATATAATAATAAAATATTAAGTCTAATTATTGTTTTTACAGATTTTTACAACAGAAGTCTTCCGTGGTTTGTTTGGATTGGCAACATGGTGGACCTGTTTTACGATATTTGCAACAAATGCTCTAGGAATGTTCTGTCAGTCCTACCTGACAGCTGCGTAATGAACAATTTATTAATTTAACAATTACTAGAAAAAAAAATTGAGACTTTTTTGTAAAACACTAAACGCACAATTAGTGATCGTTGTAAATATTTAAACATTCAGTGAGTGAATATTTTTTTTTTTTTAAATAACTAAAAAATCGAACTCACTTTGGACGCTTCTGTCAAAATGTTTATTATCAACAATTTAATTAATCAATATTTTTATAAATCAATACTGAACCGTTGCTATGGTAACTGTTTCCATAGCAACCGTTGCCAAAGTGGTCATCATAGCAACGAAAAGCGACAACAATAAAAACTTCACATTAACTTTTTAACAAAATCCAATAAATAAATTATTTTTCTTGCAATTAATAACATAATAAATGATTCGTTTTTTTTTTTTTTTTTTACGATTCAATTGTCGCGTTAACATAAAATTCTTTGACTTTTTTTTCTTGTGGTACGTAGAATTGTACGACGATAATTAAGTAAGTCGTAATCACTCCGATAAACTGAAAAAAGTAAATTTATTAAAAATAAAAGACTAAATATTGTAAATAAATAAAATGTAAATAAAGTGAAAATGTTTACGCTTCGTAAAAGTTTATTGTCTATTATGAAAAATCCACAGGCGTTAAAATTCATTGTAGAGTGATGAAGTTGCGATGAAAAATTATTTATTTCACGTTGTAAGTTTGTTTCTGGATCGCAGGGTTTGGTAATGTCCATTGAATATAATTCGCAGGAACGTGGACATTTTGAAATTCGTCTGAAATAATCAAAGTTTCAACAATTATCATAATGACTAATAACTAATTGAAAAAAATTTGAATAAATTACGCAAGAATAATCTTGTGGATTAATATTCCAGTTTTCTTAGATTCCCCTCGTACAAATGTGCAAATAACGCAATTCAATGTCACTTTAACCGTGTAAGTAATCCATATTATGTTGTTAATCAGAATAAACATGTTTTTTCCTTCAACAACGCCCATGTATATTCGGAACAATGTTGCGACAACCATTGTGAAGGCGTTCAGGGTACTGAGAAGCAAATGGACGCCGTAGATCTTGTTTACGTATCTTACAAGGTTGCAAATACCTGAAATTAATTTATATTTATCAATAAGGTATGTTTTTGGATAATAAATTTAGATTTAAGAAATTGAGAACTAATTTCACTTTTTTTTAGATTATTTAATTTTGAATAAATTTATCTTTACAAAAATTGCTTTAATTTGATATAATTTTCATTCGAAAACTCAAAAGAACTTTAATCTATACATATATAGGAGATTTTCTATAGATATAGTCACTCATCACGATATCTCTGGAAGTATAAGACCTAGAGACTTGAAATTTAACAGGAATATTCCTTTCGCCGAGTAGAGGTCAGCTAAGAACGGATTTTACAAAATTCCACGAACAAGGGGGGTTGCGGGGGAGTTAACAATGAAAAATTCCCGTTTTTAAACTATAGCTCCTATCGAATCCAAATTTGGTAGGAATTTTCTGTAAGAGATGTAGAAATAATCTATAAACGAATTTTACGACATCTCACCTCACAGAGGGTTGCGGGGGTGGGTATTAACAATCAAAATTTTTAATTTTCAAGCTATAACTCTTACAGACTCCAAATTTTGTAGGAATTTTCTGTAAATGATGAAAAAATAATTTATGAACGAATTTTACGATATTCTACCCCAAAGAGGATTGCGGGGGTGTTAATAATGAAAAATTCCCGTTTTTAAACTTTAGCTCCTACCGACTCCAAATTTGGTAGGAATCTTCTGTAAGAGATGTAGAAAAAGTCTATGGGCAAATTTTACGATAGCTCATCTCCCAGGGGTTTGCGAAGGTGGGTGTTAACATTAAAAATTTTTAATTTCCAAGCTATAGCTCCTATAGACTCCAAATTCTCCACGCAAACATTATAATGATTGCACATTGAAAGTTACAATGAATATTAGCTGGAATAATTACATGGATAAAAGGTATATGCTAATTCGATGAAATTTGGAATTTGTGAAAGTCAAAACAATACTCTGATTAAATTTCAAGTTTAGATCTAAAAATACAATTCTATAAAATGCCCAGCGAAGCAGGCGGATAACAGATAGTTTGATATAATTTTCATTCGAAAACTCAAACGAATTTAAGTAAATAATTACCATTATAAATTTCTCTGATTCGTCGGATTTCCAAGACAACATTACCCGATCCCAAATCTTGAATTTTATTAATTCCATTGTTTAATTTTCTTAATCTCGAATAGATTAATAAGACAATAATGTCAAAGAACAAATTCATTGCCAATGATTGTGCGATAGTGTGATACAACAACAGATCAGAGGTGAAAAGATCTTCCGGGCGAATATTATAATAGTAAACCGCATGGCAAATTAGCGAAAAAGGTCCCAAAAGCACAGTAATAATTACCGCAAATATCTGAAACTTATTAATCAAACCATTATATGATATATCTTCCAGATTGCCGTGTCGGCTGATTATTCTCTTGTCAACTTTAACGATCATCTTAATTAAAATCGGCCACTTCTTGTGCTGAACCAATTCTTGGATAACACACCAGTAAGAAGAAACGTAACATGAAACTTTGTTTGTGTAGTACATTATTTTAAACGTGTCGCTCTTGAAAACACCCTCGAAGAAGAAGAAATCTATCGCGCCGTACACGACTATTGTCGTACAAATTGCTAAATTTATTACGCGAACAATAATTGTGGCCACTCGCGAACAATCTGGGTGACATATACCCGCCGATAATACCCAAGAAATTACCGTCATTGGCTTTAATAGCTTCTTTATAGTTTCTTCGTTGACTTTTTTATTTTTTTCTATCGCTACGGTTATCAAATCTTCCGAAGAATCCATCGCGAAATTTTGTTTAAATGTGCGACTACCAAAAGTCTCTTTTTGGTTGTTTTAATTAGCATTAATTATTCCGCATTCATTTCTTCACAGTGTTTATCGTCACGTGTGATCATTTCATCATGTTAATTAGCAAAAAAAACAGTTAATTTGTATTAATAAGCTTAAATTATTGTCCCGATTGCTATTAATAATTTAAGAACAATAATACTTTTGGGTATTAACCTACATTTGGCAACCTAACCTCAATTGAAACAATCAAAAATAATTTTTTTTAAACAAAACGAATCATTTTTAATTTCTTGATTTTTCTTGATCAAAAAATTATTAAATTAAAACTTAAAAATATTTTTTAAAAATTACACTTTCAGTTTATCAAGTTTTTTACAAATGAAATTTTTTTTTTTATTATTTTGAAATAATTTTTTCAATAAAAAAAAATTATAAAAATTTTTAGATGTCAGTTAACTTAATTTTCAATATTATTTGATAGCTTATTAATGAACTATTCGGGTGAAAATCTATTCTATTAGTGTATCATAATCTAAAATCTCGAAGCAAAACCATAAATCCATCACATACTGTACTGAATTATTTTTTAGATTGCGTGACTCATCAATAAACTCTCCCATGCACAAGTTAATTGAATGGAACATGATAATCGTTAAACAATCAAGATAAAATCTTTTTTTTTTTTTTCTAATAAGTTAACAATTTCATTTACTTAATTTATTTATCATCAGATAAAATTATTCTTAAAATATTTCTTCATTGTTATTAAGAAGAAATTGTTTCAATGTTAAATGATTAATATTAATTTTAATAAAAATTTCTGCGATATGTTGTTAAAAAAAAATTTATTCAACTTTAAAATACAATTTAACATAATTATAATTATTATATAATTAATTTTTGCGGCAAAAATTTAAAGCGCCGCAATATTTTAACAACTAAAAATCTAAATAATAAAATAAATATTTTATTTTTTATTAATAACAATATAAATAAACAAATTTAAAAAAATGGAATATTTTTATTTCATTTAGTCATTTCGAACGTGTAAACATTAAAAAGATTACTTCAACTATCTCCATTTCTATATTATGTACGAATTTATTCAGCAATTTTAATATATTTATGTAACAATTCAATATTGCACCCTCAGTACTATTCAATACGTTGTATATATTTATATTTATATTTATATTATCGATAAAAATCAATTTTAAATAATAATAATAATAATATACATATATTTTTAACAATTGTAGACTCAATAATATAATAATTATCATCAATAATTAATCAATAGTATTGATATCAATAAATGTTAATATTAATGGTTAACATTTTCTAGAGGCACGATATTGCGACACTGATATGTGACAAATATATATTTTAAAGCTTCATTAATATAATAATAAAATGAAAAAAAAAATTCTCTCATCAATTATTTAAATAACGCTCAAGCAAAACATACACGAAGCCATTATTAATATTAACGTATTAATTTATAATTTATATTATGAATATTTTTATAAATAGTTACCGTGCCTCGGTAATCATAATTTTGTTTTACAGTTTTTAATTTTAAAGTAAATGATTACTAAAAATTTTTTTTAAATAAAGTATGTAAAAATTTTTTACAAAATATAATTAATAATTTTGTTTCGCCAAACTCGCCTCGAACATATTATTATTGGATAATTCGTAGGGTTTTTTTAAGAAGAGTTTGAGCTTGAATATTATCAGACTTTGAGTCGTAATATTGTGTTACTATATAATTATTTTGAGTACTAGTGTAAATAAGGTGACTGATAGTAAATTTCATCTATTTGTACTCTGAAAAAAAAAAAAAAAAAAAAAAAATATTGTTAAGGGTAAATTTTTTTGGCTCAAGAAAATATTAAGGTATTACGAGCACCAAGGCAATTTTTTATAAAAGGCTTGATTTTTTTTTTTTAATATGAAGTTTAAATATGTCTAAATAAATTCCGAAAATTTGAAGATTTTTTTTAATTTTTACTTGTAGAAATTTTTTGTTAATTGTAATTTAATTATTATAAAAATCTCAAAATTTTTTTAATGTTTGTTTAATTTAGTATCATAATTAATTAACACAATATTTTACATAATATCGCAATAAAAAAAAAAAATGGTCATATTATACTGTGAAAATAAGTAAATCTAAATATTTGTTTATTTATTAATGAAAGATATTAGGGGAAGGTGGGGCAAGACGGCCCACCTAAGCCAGTTTTTATTTTTTGTGGCTTTCTACTATCAAGTGGATTTACTCTCGTCCAACTTTGATTCAATTCACCGAAATTTTTCGAAAGTTCCAAAAAAAATTTTTTTTTTGGGGCAAGATGGCCCACCTCCAAAATATGATTAAAAAATATTAGAAAAATAAATTTTTAGTCAATTTTTGAGGTGGGCCTTCTTGCCCCAAGTCGGCCGTCTTGCCCCACCCTCCCCTATATTTTTAACATTAGTAATGCTTATTATTATTATTTTCACTTTATAATTTGATCATTTATCATTTGATTAATAATTTGAAACTGAAGTTGACAGGTATGAAAAATTTTTTTATAATTTTATAGCAAAATTAAATTATTATAAAAAAAATTTAATAAAAAAATCGTTAGTGAAAATTTGTATTACTTTTTTTTTCTATTGTAATTAATTTGTTATAAAAATGTTTAAAACTGACAATTAAGGTGTTGAGTTTCAAAAGGGTATCTTTTCATTTTTGATTAATCAAGACAAAAAACTGGTTATCTTCAATTATAAATATTTTTATTGAACTTTTTTAATTTAGCTATAAAATGCTATCGGTTATGAAGCTACATTCGATTTTCATTTATAAATCTTTATAATTCTCAAAGTACTTATTATTTAAAAGTTCAAAAAACTGTTCTTTTCAAATATGAAAAGATACCCTTTTGAAAATCAGCTCCTGAATTTTTAGCTAACTTCAGTGTCATTATTTGATCACGATATTGTAGAAAATATTCACAAAGGTCTGCTAGTGTTATTAACAGTTAATAATAATTAATAATCATCATAAAAATAACTGTTAACAAAAAGTAAAAAACAGTCACCTGATTTAAACTACCAACCATGCATGGAATGTTACCAATACAATAAAAAATTCCTTGAGTAACCAATAACAAAATTTTGGTCTAAGATTCAAAAATGTCTACTACGTTGGAACAGTTGCCGGTGTCATTGTTATTGGTAAAGGCTGTTGTACACACGACAGATGAATTGAAGGCCGTTTCACCGGAATTACACTTAATTTTTTTTTTTCCAGGTATCGCTGATGGCACAGTCGATGAAAATGTTGCAGTAGCTGTTAATGGCAATGATCCTGAGGACTTTTGGTGAGTAAGTTTCGATCTCGATGTGCTGGGAAGTGATGTACCAGAAGTTGTCGCTACCTGTGCCGAAGAATAAATTTATTTACAATTATTTATACATTTTATACATCTATATTATCAAGAAAAAAGTAAATCATAATCGAAAATTCCAACCTCATTATAAAACGCTTCTTTGTCTTCTTGGACAGAGGGCAACAGCTCGTCAGTTGAATGTGGAGTTCGAGGACTGGGACTAGGAGTACTCGTTTGTTGCTGCAACTGCAATTGCTGTTGAGGTTGTGCTGGCTGATGCTGTGCAGCATCTGAATCTCGCTGACGCGAAAGTCTCAATTCCTGAAGGGCCTGTCGCTGTTCCTTTTCGTTCCTCTCTCGTTCCAACCTCTTTGCACTGTAACTCCGCGCCGAGGAAACTGAGCTGTGCAGCGACGCTAAACTTGGCCTACGAGAACCTGTCAAAAAATTTTTAATTATAGTAACCTCTTTTTTTAATTAAACCTTTTAATTATTATTATTAGCTATTTACTGCAGCTTTGTTTTGCAAACAGAAAAAAAAAAAAACTTAACTTGAATCAAGAAAAATTCTTTAAGCAAGAAAATAATTTTGAAAAGTTGCATTTTCTTAATTCAAAACAGAAAATTCTTTTGACATTATAGTTAGCTGTCACTTGACAATTTTTTAATTTTTTTTTAACAAATAAATTTGCTTCAAAAAATTATTTTCGAAAAATTGTATTTATAGTTTTTTTAAAATTTCTAAACATCAATTTTTTTTATAAATTTTTTTTTACCATAATTTATTTTTTACAAAAATTCTTAAAATTATTTTTTTAAAGAAAAAAATTTCTAAGAATTTTTCTATTTAAATCAAGAAATTCTTCAAAATTATTTTCTCGATTAAATTTAATTTTTTTTCTGTGCAAATATAACTACTTTGAGAAATTTTTCATGCTTGGATTAAACAATTATTAAGGACAAATGATATTAATGGTATAATATGATTAAATAAATAAACCCCAAAGAGTACGTGTACTGATATAAGCGCTGATTGATTCAAGATAAATATTATTTTTAATTTTGATTTATTTCAAAAAATATCTTAAAGCAAAAATGGAATTATTCTTCCCATCTATCAATTTTTTAAATTATTATTACAATAACAAAAAATGTTTTAAAAATTTTCCACTAATAATTTTTTTTATAATAATTTTATTGCTATAAAATTTTCAAAAAAAAATTATAATCTCAGTTAATATCAGAATTTTAATTATGAAGGAATATTTTTATTGAACCAAGAAGTTTTTTCCAGGGTATGTAAAAGCTAAAAAATGAACAAAACTCATGCAAATAATAGTAGTAAAATTACACAAAAATAAATATTGAGTGCAGCGAGTTAGCTATTGTATTGTGTGCTCGATTTATCGGTATATTTCTTACCAATGCATGTTTAGTAAAAATATCGCTAATGAAATTTAGTATCATATGAGCGATATCTTATAAATCGGCCGCTGCCATCTTGCTGACTTGTATTTCGTGGTATGTTATTATGAAATATTTGTTTTTTTAGTTACAAAGATATTCAACATTTAACATTGTTGTCAATAAATGTTTTGATTTCAGAACAGAACAAGCAAGAAAGAGAGAGAGATAGAGTTAGAGAGAGATAGAGAAAGAGGAACATTGAAAATTGTGGAGCAAAAAATTGACAAAAGGTGAAGCGCATTAATAACCGAGTCTGGTAAAGTTGTTACATCTGTACTTTCTAGAAGTCTCATTGTTTAATTAAACTAATTTTCTACAGACACTCGGAATGCTTGGATATTGTTCGAGGCACGTTTATGCCACTGAAATTGTTTTGATACGTGTCTTATCGTAGCGGTGAAGGCATTCAAATACGACGATGTTCTTGTTTGCATGGGTAAGTATACTTTTAATTTTTTTTTTTTTATTTATTTAGTTCACAATTGTTATTAAAAAATAATCCTAAGAGAAAGAGATCGTTTTTAAAATCATTTTTTGTTGCTAATATAGTTATAATAAAAAAGAAATAGAGTTATGTCTTTTTTTAGTCTCTTAATTTCATTCAAGGTTACAAATTATTAAATTAAAAAATTAAATTATTAAATGAAAATTTTTTTTCAATTTCATTTAAAATAAAATTAATTATCTATATTATTAAGAGAATAAGAAAAATTTTGTGTCCAGGATAGTCATACGATAAAATCGGTAGATACATAATTAAGAAATGACTTTGTATCTTGAGAACTATTGACATTTTTGAAGATATAAGTTCACCCCGACATTACACTCATCGAGACCTTTCATTTGAGTACCCACATCAATTTTTCATATATTTATATATATTATATGTATGTATACATTAAAAATATATCAGAAATACATGTGGGTTCTCAAATTAAAGTTCTTGATGAGTGAAACGTCGGGAAGGACAAATTTTTTTAAAAATTTATCAATTTAATTATATTTTTAAATTAATTCGTTATTATCAACTAAGCCAATTCTTTTTCTAATTTTTAAATGGAAATATTAATTCAAATTGTTTTTAATTAGTCATTTACATAATTGAATAAAAATTGAATTATTAGAAAACTATTAGTGTTATCTAAAATGAAGAGATTTTTTCTAAAATATTAAATGAAATGCAACAAATACCAAGTTAAATATCTTTTTCTCTTAAAAATTTTTTTTTCTTGACTGTCATAAAAGTAAAATAAATAAATAAATAAAGTAGACATAAAAAATGAAACATCGATAACGGCACGGTACACATATTGCAATTGACACAAAAAATAATCAACGAAGACAGTGCTGATACAAGAATAGTTTAGGTTGTTATTATTTGCGAACGGCAAGCTCCGACGAAAAAAGCTTTGAATTTATCCATCAGTCATGAAGAAAAAAAAAAACAATAAAAGTAATAATAAAATTCCTTTTTTATTTAGTCACAGTGCAGCCGAACAGAGACAGAGGGAAGCATAAACACTGAAGATATCCTGTGCATCAAACACAGAGAGTACAGTCGGGATAACAACGAGGGATAATGACTCACAGATCAGAAGGTACAAACAAAGATCATAAATATACATGTACATATATGACAGTGTATATATTAATATTAATGTAAAATATGTTGTCGTAAAGATATAAAAGTTGGAAAATAATATTTTTGAGTCTACCGAGGCCGTCAGTGGAGCCTTCAGCAACGTCACTGAGGGTACGTCGGTGCTTGTTCCCGTCCTTAGTTGCCTGTAGGTGGCACGAAATAAGCAAGATGGCGGCGGCACGAGCCGCACCTGCTCTCGAAGCCGGCACTAGCGGTCCTCTACTTCCTCCACTGCTGGGTCGCCGAAATGTCCCGCAACTCAGGGGGGTGCTGTCGCTTCTTTGGCTCGACCGCGAGGAAGGTCGCCCCGAAAGCGTCAACGGGATTCCTGAAATCGAGGGTGAGTTTTCCTGGATTATGTTTTATCAATTTCGTCAATCATTTCGATTACTGGATCCAAAGATCCTTACTGTCGTCAATATTTTTGCGTAGTTTAATGTCTAAAAAATTTTACTTGATTCCAGAGAAGAAAGGTCTTGAAAAATTTTACTTTCTTTAATTAAGCAGAAAATTTCTTTGACTAACTAAATTTTACACTGATAGAAGAATTTTTTAATTCTTACCCGTGTAAAAAAAAATGTCCTAAAAGAGTCATAAGCTTAGGATCCTAAACGTGACACAATTTAGGACATTTTTATGACAATTTTATGACACAAAACCGAAATGAAATTTCGATTTTAGAAAAATATTGTCGCAATTACTCAGAGAAAAAATATTGTAAAAAGTACTTTAATGACAATTTTAGGATACTTTTATGTAAAATATAAGAATAATATTATGACAATTTTAGGACACTATTATGACAATTTCAAAATATTTTTAAGAAAATTTTACGACATTTTTAAGACAATTTTATGACACATGACAATTTTAGGATACGTCTATGACTACTTTAGGACAAAATTGTCATAAAAGTATTTTTAAATTGTCCTAAAATTGTCATAAAAGTATCCTAAAATTGTCCTTAAATTATCATAAAAGTGTACTAAAATTCATAAAAGTGTCCTAAAATTGTCATAATATTATTCTTATATTTTACATAAAAGTATCCTAAAATTGTCATAAAAGTACTTTTTACAATATTTTTTCTCTGAGTAATTGCGACAATATTTTTTTAAAATCGAAATTTCATTTCAGTTTTGTGTCATAAAAATGTCCTAAATTGTGTCACGTTTAGAATCCTAAGCTTATGACTCTTTTAGGACAACTAGACTTAACACGCTCGCTTCGCTCGCCTTCATTCTTTTAAAAATCCCGCCACTATCTCAGTCGAGAAATCAACAACCGAATAAAATAGTCACAGAAGTGACGTAAAACGATACGACATCCGGCCATTAACTTTTTAGAAGAGGATTTTTTTTTTACAAGAGTGACTCTGACAGCAATTTAATTTTTTATCAATACACGTGTAAAAAAACAATCTTAATCCAAGAAAATTATTTTATCACTATACTTTTTCGCATTGTAACCCTGCATTGCACTCTAAATTTTATTATTCTTGTCATTTTTTTTTCTTAAAAAAAAAAAGATCGTTATCCTTACATATAGTCTTTGTAGTAGTGTTGGGGATTATAAGTACAGAGCATACTCTCGCCGTTGATTATCGGATTTACATACTCATTAAACCCGGCACCATTATATTAAACTTGAGCGTTATTTTTCCTCAAATCCTTCGCTAAAAGGTCAACTGCGAAAAGTTTGTGTCGTTGAGTACTATAAAATTTTCTCTAACTTTTTCACTTAATATTAAAGTCCAATTACCTTTTAGACAGGATTAACATATAATCATGCATTAATGTACATAGATCATGTTTTACACATTACATATTACATCTTATACAATATTTACACCTAGGTGTTTGTCAAGAGCTTGCTTCGTTCGTTCTATTCAGCAATTATATCCAGGTAATTTTTTTGCGATCAATTTCATCAATCGTTTTCTTATAAAAAATTACTTTATTTAACCTTTTTCTTGTATATAATGTACGTGCAATCACATTTAGATACATTAAAGGGTACCAATAAAGGTCTGTATGTTTTATTGGATTTTATAATAAAATATAGAAGTAAAGACTGACATATTATGATCAGCTAGACAGAAAGCGGTGATATTAAGAGCGTACTCACCTGTATCACTAGAAAAAACCATAGGGGGAGCGTGATTGGCGTTGGCGTAATTTCGAGGCCTCGAGTACCTCGCACGGCTGAATAGCTTCAAAACGAAGCACATCAGCCCTGTCAATACAGCGATCCCTGACGCTATTCCCAGCAGAGTCGACGTATCAGTTGATATCAGCACCAGATCTATTTTAAATCCGTCATATTTATTTTATATTATATTATATTTTAGGATATTATTATCAATAACTTTATGCTCGGTAGAAGACTCAGAGAGTATTGATTTACCTTCTGCACAGAAGACCCTTTTGTTAGGCCTTCCAATGACGACTTTGTGGTATCCTTCGCTGCAATCACACACTGCTTTGTGCTGCACTTGGGTACAGGTCGAATGTTGGTCTGCGAAAGTGCAGGCTGCTCGATAAAAACACTGCTCTCCGATTTTTTTCGCTAAATTATTTAAGAAAATTATAATCATTTTTCGATGTTGATGTATTGAAAAAAAATTTTGGATTTTACTTAATCAGAGTTGCAAAAAAAATTATTTTTCTGACAATTTATTTTTGATTTAATCTATTATAAAGAGAATAAGCAAAATTTTGTCTTGACTTGAATTTATGCCTTTTCAAGGTTTCATATCATTCTCACCGATAGTTAATTTATTATGATAAGTATTTAGGCAAAATTCGAAAATATTCTATCTCTAGATACATAATTAAGAAATGACCTTGTATCTTGTGAACTATTGACATTTTTAAAAATATAAGCTCATCCCGATGTTACACTCATCAAGACCTTTCATTTGAGTACCCACATCAATTTTTCATATATTTATATATATTATGTATATCTATATATGAAAAATATATTAAAATGCATGTGGGTACTCAAATAAAAGCTCTTGACAATTGTAACATCAGGGTGAGCTTAGATCTTTAAAATCGTCAATATTTAAGAAAGTACAGTGCAATTTAAAATAACTATTAACATTTTTGAAAAATATTAATAATTGTTTCAATTATTATGAGCAAATAAATGAATAGCTTTACTTGAATGAAATAAAAATTATTATTTTAATAAATTCATCGAATTCTTTAGACAGTAAAGAATTCCTCAGACAATAAAGTAGTCTCGGAAAATTTTAAAGAATGTACGTTTCCGTGTCAAGAACATAAATTCTTAATAGACGTATTTTCACTATAGGATATTGTAATAAGAATTTTCCTCAAAAAATCAACCTCTAAATACTAAATTCTCACGTTTAGCGCATCCTTTCGTTGGTCCAAGTTTAACGGGATACAATTTCTCGCACTCGCACAGCCCAGTTGTTGCGTCGCAGACGACATGTTGCAAATCTGGGTTGCACGTGTCTTCACATACTGATCCAAGAAATCTTCCTTTCTCTGGAATTAAAATAAATTATTTATTAAAGAAATAAATTTTTCAATTCTTATTTTAAATATCTGTAAGCTTGTTTTAGAACAATAAACACTCGAGCAACAAGTTTCCATGATAAATACTAACTGGTAGTTTACATAATATAACCAAGAGACAATTCTTTCCCGATAGCTAAATAAACATAAACAACAACAATAATCCATCCGAGATATCAAGTACGAATACAGGAAATGAAAACATGGGGTTTGTGTTCGCGTTTACTCACTATGCAACCTAAATTTAACTTGACATTTAAAATCAATACCACGCAAACCTTAATGCTTTTCTGTGTTAAATACTTTATTTATATTATATTATATTATATTATATTATATTATATGTGCAATATAATTTCTATTTTCATCCACACGCGACTTGACGCATCATTTACTTTTTATTATCCGCTTAGATATTTACTATGCAATTTAATTAAAACCTTCATTTAATTCAATACCTTTTATGAATTTAATCCTTTTAATCTTCTTTTAGTTGAATTATTTTACTTAAACTACTTGATTATTATTATTACTATTCATCATTTACAAAAAAATTTTTTTCAACCTTTCGGAGGATCGAACCCTGAACTTTGCACGTAATTGTTTAATTTCATCTCAAAATTTTTTGAATAAAATTATATAAATTATTTTTTTGCCCTTAATCCCAAATTTTGTTTATTTTTTATTCTATTATTTATTTTTATTTAAAATATTTACTAAAAAAAAAAGTGACATCTTTAATATTTAAAAACTAATAAATTAAAAAAGTGAAAGTATAAATTATTTAACAACTGCAATAATTTATTTTGCTGCATTAAAGATAAATGAACTATGGTCATTTAATACATGACAGTTAATAAATTAGTTATTTTAAAGGCTATCTTGTAATTGGTATTAATATCTTCCGTGTAATTTCAGACTGGATAATTTGTTATTTTAATTATTATCTAACATTTTTTTAGTGAGCGTGGACAGCCGAGAGAGGGCTTAGATTTAAAAAAAATTTTGATCACGTTTTTTTTGTTCAGTCAATTTTAATTAATTAAAGTCAAACAAACCTTTTTTAGTCAATAGTAATATTAGTTTTTTTTTTTTTGTTTGATTGGATATTACTCGAACGGATAACTCAATTTGATGAAAAGTTTCGATTAATTTCATGCTTCTTTCAAATTTAATTAGATTACTTCAAGATTTATTAGATTTACTCTGATAAAAGAATTTATTAAAGTTTTTTTTTATTAATTTGTTTAATAAAAATTTTTTTTTCGATTTCTTGCAATTTTTTTTTTTGTAATTAAAAGAGGTCATTTTTAAAAATAAAATTTATAATAATTTACACCATAAAACAAAGTACTCTGCAATTCATCATTAAACATTTTTTTAAAGCATCGTTGTTAAAAATATGGAGTTATAAAAAAAAAAAAAATATAATTTTGACTCTTAGCTTTAATAAGAGAGTTCAGATAAATTTTCATTAATAATTAATCTGTATTTATTAAGAATTAATAGAATATGTTTTATAAACGGTTAATTAAAATTTGATAAATATTTTTTAACTATTAAAAAATAATCATAAATTTTATCTAACAAATAATTCATTAATTCATAAAATAATTCGGTGTTGAAAAATAATTCTTTTAGAGTTAATAAAGCTCATTAAAAATAAACAAATCTTCCTTTCTATGTAAACAATCACGTTGATGACAACGAAAATTAACGAATAAATTTTACTACTAACAGTTAATTATGAATTGTAACAATTCCCTCCAATCAGTATGACTATCATTACGAATAATTAAAAAATGACAAGCAATAAAACACCACACTTTGAAATTTCGACCAATACGGTCATTCGCATCCGTTTACAATTGTTAATACCCACCCGTAAAATACGGAGCGGGTCCTCGTGAAAATTACCCACTGACAAAATAGGAATCGTCACGCGAGGATTAATTTCTCCCGAACTTCTCCTGTCTGAATTATCAAAAACTTCTTGCAGTCGATATACTTATAGCCTTATACGTTCTCTGCATAAAAATTCTCACGACCTACTAAAACCACCCTACCACCCTCTTCACCGCCTACTCAATATCTAACTCTTCAACTCTCAGATTTTTTTGCTCTCTTTACACCTTTATACTAATAATAATCACAACAACTATGATTACTGTTATCATTATTACTATCCTTATTTTTCTTCTTTTTAACTTTACATAGTCTTCTTTACGAAAAAAAATTTATCAGTTTAATAAAATATTTACCTTTTTTAGAACAATTTTATCTTTTGATGAATTATTATTTACTTCGAATTGATTTTTTTTCTTCTTTAATAAAAAAAATATTAAAACCAAAAAATGAAAAATTTTTTATCGCTAAAATAAGCAATGTTAAAAATTTTTATTGAATTATCAATTTTTTAGCAATTAAATTTTTTGGAAAAAATAATTTCAACATTTTTTTTTATATTTGTGGTAAAAGGAAAAATATTCAATATAATCAATTACTTTTTATAAATTAATGATTATTCAAGTACATATTTTTTTAAACATTAACAAAAAAATGCTAACCTTTACTTAAATAAAAATAAAATTAAACACTTTAAAAATTCGAAACATTTTTTGGAAATATTCTATCTAAATTTATCAATAGTTTTCTTTTCATCACAAATATCTCTTAAAAAGTCTTTTTTACTCCAAAATACCTTTTTTTATATTTTTTAATTGTTCAAAATTATGATTTTTATTTATGCATAAAAAAATATGAAAAACATAAAATTTAATCAATAAGTTTTCATTTTAATCATAATTCAAGTACTTTTTTTCTTAAATACAACCAAAAAATGCTACTTTTTACCATAAACAAAAATAAATTTAAACATTTTAACAAATCGTCTCAATTAGGGCATATTTTAAATAAATAATTTTGAAAAACTTTATCTTCTTGATTTGAGTAAAAAAATTCTTAAGCTAAGAAATTTTTCTTGGTTCAAGAATTTTTCTCTTGATTCAAGTGAATTTTTTTATCTGTGTATAGTCGGATGCACTCGGTCTACTCTAACATAATTAAATAAATAAAACATATTTATTATTAAAGATCAATTATTTCTTACATCAACATGATTATTGATCTGAAGTACAAAAATATATTGAGTATAGTTTCATTAAACCCTTTTTACCCTTCTACTCTCCAAATACTTAATTTTGTTTCTATTTATAATAAAAATGGTAATTTTTATTTTAAAATTTTCCATAAAATCTCTTTAAATATATATTAAAGTCTAAATTTATCGATAGATTTCTTTTAACTAGGCCTTATTACCGGCGAGTTATTTATTCTTATTAAAATTCAACAATCAATACATATTCTTTTATCAACAAACAAAAATGAATAAAAAAAAACTAATTTTAATTGAATTTCATATCCTTAAAAAAATATTTAAAATAATATCATCGAGTCAAAAAAAATTTTTTTTCTCACCCAAAAGTACACTAAAAAATTTTTTTTTAATTTTATCTATAACTACAAAACCGATGAAATTTTTTCATCAAAAAATAATTTCCCAATGAATAAAACATCTTGTCATTAAAAATATAAATGAATAAAGTCTACCTGTAGTATTAGTTTGTATATAATCATCATCTTCGTCGTCATCGTACGACATGTCTGTATTTTCATCATAAAAATCGTTTCCATCAGAAACGGCACGTTTGCTCGGTTCCTTACTAGAGTATCTATCGCCACCATCATCATTTAGATAATAATGATAATTATTATTACCGTGAGTACCAGAAGGATCACCACTTACCACAAAATCGTTACTAGGATTATTTATCACATTTTTGGTTCGATTAAGGGAGTAGTTTGCCCGCGAATTATTATTTATTACACCTTCCGGAGCACTGTTACTATTACTACTACCACTAGTGGTAGTACTACTCTCACTACTCGTACTCCCGTAATTGTTTCTGCTGTTATTATTTCGGGTGTTCTTGTAAGCACTGTCGCCGGAAAAATCCCCGGGGTTTCGATAGACAAAAGCCGCTGACGAAAAGTATCCGCCAGGACGAATCAGTATGACAAGACAAGTAATCCAGCAACAACAAGAGCAGATAAATTTAAGAGAAGTAAACGGAAGTGCGCTCATCGCCCCCGCGGCGCGAGTCTACCCCTGAAACCAACCATCAGTTCAAAGTCTACATCTTCTGCCCCCTCCATGGGACATTACACCCCCTCTCGCCTCACGATCTCGAAAACGCCCTATATAACACAAAACGCGCGCACCCCCACTGAATCTAACACACAAGATGTTGAGGAAATTCTGATAAAACAGCCCCATCGCGCGCTTGCTCTGTTCTTGGTTTCGATACTCTATACTATGGAAGATAGATATAAACCAGATTATTCCCGTCGCGGTTACACTGCCATCTATTTGAATTTATTTGCACTGCTCGTTGTCGAACCATTATATCAATATCAATTCTCTTTAAACCTCGATTTCTCTTTCCGGAGAATCATAGAAATTTTTTTAAAAATCCTCGGTGCTTCGGGAGTCACCAAGATTTCTGGGGTGAAGTGTCATCTCAGGAGAAGATGGCTCAGAACTTTCGAGGTGTCGGTAACGATCTTAAGTTAATCGCTGGGAGGGCAAGATTTTATAAAAGCGATGTCTTATTAGATCGTGTGGAACATTATTTCATTTTTGTTTTGCAGAATTGTTTTTTTGACGAAGGGTCAGAGATACCAAAAAATTTATGAGGACCTTTTTTATGGGGGATTTAATTTTCTATCGAAAAGGTTGATTGGATTTTTTTTGTATCAATATTGAACCCACAATTTTGATTCTGAGTTTTTATAGTTAATGCTCTGGGTGACCTTTTGATTTAGGGTGTTATATTGGAACGTTGACCATAAATTGTAGCGAAAAATTGAAGATACGAAAAAATCATAAGACCTTTTGTGTAGAAAATTAAATTTTCTACAAAAAACGTTTCTTACACAGAAAAAACAATTTCTTGACTGGAGAACAAAATTCTTGGATCAATATTGAATGAAAAAAAATTACTCAATATTATTTGACGTGTTAATCAATAAAAATATTAATGAAAATTTTCTTCTACCGAGATATTTAATTTTTTGGAGCAAGAAATTTTCTCAAAATAAGATCTTCTTGACTTAAATAAATTTTCTTGGATTAAGATACGTATTTCTCAAAGTAAGAGAATTAATTTTGTGGGAATAAGTCATATTTCTTGCGTTAAAAAAAAAATTTTTTTTTTTGCTCAAGAAAATAATTAAGAAGAAAAATACTTTCTTGGCTCAAGTGAACCTTTTTTTCTGTGTATGATTTTTTTGAATCTTCAATATTTAACTCACAATTTGATATCGTAAATGAGGTAACAAAAAAAATCACATTTCAATTTTCAAGATTGATAATTTATTATATTGAAAATTTTTTTCCATTTGTTAAATTTAACATTTTGGCTTAGAGATTATTAATTATAATACACCTGTCAGTAATAATAAAAAAATGATCAATTATATTGAGGTATACATCTTTGCGAGCCTTTGACACCTCGATCTTTGACGAATCCAGGCTTGCAAATGCAGAAATTGGGGCCAGAGCAAACACCATTGGGACAACCGCCAGGACACAAAGGTATACATTTGGTCCTAGATAAATCTTCAGGGTCTGGTATATAACCATTTCTACAGCTGCAAATATTGTAGCCCATGCAAACTCCGTTGACACAAGGATGATCGCAGTCCTGGGGATTCCCTTGTTGATTAGGCCTGTAAATCCCCCCCTGATTCTCAGGATGATAAGTGTTCGGTTGATAATTATCCGGTTGATAACTGTTCGGCTGATTATCTAGTCGATAACCACCCGTCTGATAATTTAGAGACACACATTGATTACTCCCGTAATCTAGACGATATCCATTGTAGCACTCACATCTATTTGGTGCAACACAGTGCCCGTTAACAGGACATCCGTTTCGACACTCTGCGATGCATGTCTCTGATGCAGGATCTTTACGGTATCCTGGTTTGCATTCGCAGAGCCCTGAAGAAACGCAACGGCCATTTTCACACGGCCCGCAATCTGGAACGCATGATTTTCGTTCTCCTGGTGGATTTTTGAATCTAAAAAAAAAAACCAAGTAATTTATAGAAAACAACAATAATAAAAAAATCCATTAGATTGCTGAAATGGAAGTAGATTTCTTAGTGTTAGGAAAAACGTTGCAGTATGATAAAAAAAAATGCAGTATTATAAATCTGGGTACTGATAGATTTACTGACTAACTGACTCTATCAGTAAATGAAATTTATGATGTAACAACTCACTGATAAACTGATAAAATGTCTATTGAATCTACTGAAGAAATGACAATACACATAGAATATTTAAATAGATTTAAATAAATGTAAAATGTTTTAAAAAAATTAAATTCAATCTTTAGTATTTGATAAACTTAGAGGAAGAATTTAGAAAATTTTAAAAACGAATGCAATGGCAAATTTTATAAATTAAGAGTGAAGGTGGAGGTACTGAGTTCTGTAAAAATAGTAATCAGTACAATAATTTTTACCCGGGATGACAATTGCAAACTCCAGGAGCAATGCAGACGCCATTGTGACAGCCACCCTCGCAAACAGCATCACATCTTTCGCGAGTGCCGTTCAAAGTGTATCCGGGTCGACATTGACATACGTGAGGCGCGATACAGTCTCCATTGACGCATCCTCCGGGACACACGGGTCTGCAAACACCCTGAGGCGAGTCTCGCTCCCATCCGAGTTTGCACTCGCAGACTTCCGGCGAGAAGCAATAAGCATTCTCGCCACAAGGACGCCGGCAAATCGGTTTGCAAACACCCTCCACTGGGTGCCAACCAGGGTCGCATGTGCATTGTCCAGACACGCATCTTCCCCCGAAGCACCCCGCTCGACAGTCGGTTGATGCGTACTCACACTGGTTTGTAATTGCGTTCCGCTGATATCCGTCGCAACAGTCCAAGACCATTACGTAGCCGTTGTCATAAGTGTTGTTCCATTGCTAGAATTATTTTCATAAAAAAAAATTAATAACTCAAAGAATAATCACACTGAAAAAAAAAAAAAAAAACATTCTTGACTGAAGGGTACACAGTAAAAAATTTTGTGTTAAAAATTTTTGTGTTAAATATTTAACACTTTTATGTGTAAATTTAACATTTATTGTGTTAAATTAACACAGAAAAGTGTTAAATGTTTAACACAAAAGTTTTTTGACACATTGACGCAAAATTTTTTACAGTGTAAATTTTCTTGGCTCAAAAAAATATTAAGGAAGATTGTAAATTTCTTAAATAAAGTCAAAGTTTCTTGAGTCAAAAAAATTTCTTCTTGCTCCAAAATAACTTTTGTCTTCCTCAAAACTTTCTTGATGCAAAATGTTTATTTTTTCTGTGATAATTTTTAATTATCGCTGCAGCGATGATTTTTTAATATTCTCATTTACCGTCGGTTTTACTTTAGTTAAAGACACTACCACTTACGCGTGATGATACACCAAAAAACAATGGCGGCTTTTTGTGTCTCCGTATTTAACGCTAAAATGCTTATTGCAAATAAACTGACAGGAATTTCGCCATGAATTTTTATAAGCACGTGTATTTTATGCATTAGAAAAAAATAAAAAAATAATTGAGTAAAATGTTTCAATAGTTCCAGAGTTGTGTCGCAAAGATAATATGGAGTGAATGACTGTTTTAAAAGTTAACAGTGAAACTTTATCAATAAATAAACTGATTATTGATAGAATTTTAGTAAAAGTAATTAATTTAATACTAACTGGTCTGTATCCATGATTGTGTATTGATCCTGTTTTGTTGTAAATAGCCAATGCTTCATGGTATCTGTAATTAAATTACTCACATTACATTGCAAAATCACAATTTTTATATCAATTTATTTTTTTCATTAATATTTAATTATTAACACGCTTTTATTTGCTTGACCTGCTTCTATTTATCTGTTTATCTATGCAATATAATTTTTAAATGTCATTTTAATCGACTTTTAAACGTAGTTCATTACGTTTAAAATTCATTCACGAAGTAATTATTTAATATCTTTATCCTTTAAAATTAGGCTTCTACTTTAATCAATCATCATAATGATAAAACACTGTCAAATTAAGTAAAAAAAAATTTTTGGTATTCTTTTAGATGTCAAAAAAAAATTTATTAAAAAAACAAAACGATTGAATGTTATTATACTAGTAGAAAAAATTCCTTAAAAACGTGCAAGTTACAAAATTTCTACCGTCAAAATTTATTTTTCTCAAATCAAGAAAGAAATTTCTTGAGATAAGGAATTTTTATTGGCTTACGTTCATTTTAATTGATAAATTCGTATTTTTCATGTCCGCAATTATAAGAATCAGTCTTAAAATTAGACAAAAATAATTTATATTTTAGCGATTAGATTTTTTATTTAATGTACGACGTTTTATCTAATTTACAATTTTTTAAAGTAGTAAAACAAATTTATAGAACTTTAATCTAATGATAACATTTGAATCAAAAAACAAGAGTAGGGTAAAAATTGACTGGAAAATTAATTTGAACACTAAATTCCAAAATTATAAATATTTATAAATAATAAAAATCTTTTTATCTTAATTATCAAATGTCAAAAAAAATTCCAGTATATTAAAAAGTAATAACACTGAAATCGGATTACTAAATAAATCTCATTTTAATTGTTTCAAGAATTTTTTTCTAATTGAATTCAAAGTTATTTTCTACTTTTTAGTTCGGTTTTTTAACAAGTCTATTTTTTTTTAGTTTCTTAAATGAAATTTTTCGTCAATTTTTCATTATTTATCTAGATATTTATGAATCGATACTTGTTTTATTATTAATAGGCTTTAAATACTTGAAAAAGGTTGAGGTCAGTGAGACTCAGCACATTATCATCGTGATTACTTTGTGACTTTCAGCAAAATACTAGAGCTCTATTATTTGCTAAGTACTTTTCGATATGTGTGGGGGTGGTTTTCAGGTCATTTTTATTAAAATTGTCAGCAAGCTGATTATATCGATTTTGTGGGTTCTGATTTAGTAGAAAAAAAAAACAAAAAAAAATGTTATAGCTCAACTAAATATAGCGGAAAAAATTGCCATTGTGGTTGGATTATTTTTCAAGAAAAACAACGCATTAAAAAAATTTGGAGTTAAATTAAACGAAAAAAAAAAAAATTTAATTAAGTACTTTATTAACAAAACCTTTGCTGGGAAAATTCGAGCTTAATTACCCGTGAAAAAAGTGAAAAAAATTTATTATATTTCTGTACTTACGAAACTCTCTTATAACAAGTACCAGCTTGACTATTATTATCCGAATTCGTGGTCGTGGTCTGATAATAATGACCACCTTTAACACCTTGGTACTGCGCGGCTGCAAAGCAAATTCCCGCGAGTAATTGGTAGAAAATAAGCTTGCTCTTTAAAGAGTTAACAGTGATCGTCATCTTGACAGCACTGTTTTAAATTCAACTACTAAACTGGACTAGTAAATATTATTTATTTTCTTTTTATATTCTCTCTTCTGGAGCAGTAGAGTCGCATCAGTGTGTCACGAGATAACTCGACTTAAGGTCAACTGATTAACGCTGTTTTATTTGTTTATTTATAATTCATTCACTCGTTAGATACAAGTGATATGCAGTACTTAGAAATAATTGTTATGAAATTGATAAAAGACATTTTAATTAGATACTTATAATTTATTATTAAAATAATAAATATGTAAAAAATTTGACATTAAATTACAATGTGTTCCTTAAATCTCAATTATAATAATAATAATTAATAATTAATTATATATATTGTAAAAACTAAATTTAATTGGGCGACTCTGGTTTGGATGAAAAAGTTGTTGTTTGGAGAGGAATTTCGTCATAGAGATGTTCGCCCTCGGTGTTTGTTTGGAACGAAAGTTGAAAAGGATTCGAGGGTGGCCGGTCGTAGTGAGCTTCTAACAGATCTGGAAATATATAAAATTTATAAGATGTTACCTTATGAATAAATTTTGATGGATGGCCACATATGCTCAATTTTTATCAATGAACAGTAAAATTTTTTTGAAATACGCTCAGATAAAAAAAATTTTAATTATATTTTCGGACTTTATGCTTTAAAAATTTATCGTTTTGAATTTCTGGCTACAAAAATTGATAATTAAAAAAAAAAAAAATCTTAGGACGCTAAAAGATCAAAATTAAAAAAAAAATTTATAAAAATTTATTTGTTCAAAAATTTTTCGAGTTTTCGAAAATTTTCAATTTTTCCCGCCAAAAGTTCAATTTTTAAAGACGAAGGTCAGAAAATTTTCTTTCATACGTTTTTTTGGCATTAGTAACGAGATTCAAACTAATTAAATCATTTTAGGATATCTCAAGCTAGATATTATTACATCTAGCCAATTTTCATACATGCTCATATGGCTATATTAGAACATTTTACACAGAACGTATCATATATTCAAGTAATGTATATGTCTGTATTATGTATTATCCTAGAAATCGGTATTCGCTTAACTTAACTTGGTAACTTAGATTTTATATTGCGCGAATAATGTAAGAGGATAAGTGGAAAACGATAGACATTGAAGAGATGGCTAAGTTCCAACTTCAAACGGGATGTATTTTATCTTTTCTTGTACTCAAATCGTTCAAGACTTGGCACTTTCCACAGTTAACTTTCTATTTGATAACATCGAGATTATCAAGATCATTTTATAGCACTTTTTTATATTTATCGTTGCTAAGTTTTTTGATTACTAAAAAGTTTTTCGAAAGATTACTAAAAGACACAAATTTATGTCAAGATCTTTCGAACGATAATAAATTTACCCGTAAAAATCCTTTTCAAAACAAAAACATGTTTATCACAAAATTTTACCTCATCTCTTATTTATTTAGATGAAAAATTGACTATCGCCGAAAAAAATAACAGACCGTGAAATGTTATTAATTCAGGTTATGACCTTTTTGATAGTTTTAAATTTAACGATAGAAACTCATTAGTCATTTCATAATAAAGATATGCGCGTCACAAAATTTTCCATAATTTGTTTTAATAAAGGCACAAATTCAGATCAAGACCTTTTTAATGATTCTAAATTAAACGAAAAAAAAATCCATCTCTAGATACATGGTTAAGAAATGACCCTGTATCTTGTGAATTATTGACATTTTTAAAGATAAAAGCTCATCCCGATGTTACACTCATCAAGAGCTTTCATTTGAGTACCCACATGCATTTTCATATATTTTTCATATATACATATATATAATATATATAAATATATGAAAAATTGATGTGGGTACTCAAATGAAAGCTCTTGATGATTGTAACATCAAGATGAGCTTATATATTTAAAATCGTCAATATTTAAGAAAGTATAGTGAAATTTAACATAATTAAAAAATGACCTTGTATCCTGTGAACTATTAAAATTTTTAAAGATATAAGCTCATCCTGACATTACACTCATTGAGATCCTTCATTTAAGTACCCACATCAATTTTTCATATATTTATATATATTATAAATATATATGAAAAATAAGTATATATGAAAAATATATGAAAATGCATGTGGGTACTCAAATGAAAGCTCTTGATGAGTGTAACATCGGGATGAGCTTATATCTTTAAAAACGTCATTATTTAATAAACCAAAATTTTATTTATTTATAGTTCACAAGTTACTGCAAATTTACTAGTTATTATTATTAAAAAAAAAAAAAATTACTTGACAATAATTACCTCGTAAGTCACTGCATAAATGAATATTTAGATATTGATTAGAGCAAGTTGATTCACGTGTTATAGAGTTTGGTTTCGGTAAAGTTCCAGGTCGTTCGGGAATAATACATCTGGGTATTTCTAAAACAAATAAAAAAAATTAATCAATAAAAAAAAATAATATTATCACTTTTAAAATATCAACGTTTATTTTATTATCATTAATAGTGCGAAGAAAAAGATAAAAAAAGTAAAACATCGGGGAGTCAATAAAAAGCGGAAGTACGTAATTTAACAATTATTTAATATTTCTATCTTTCACTTAAATATAATTCGCTTTGATTTTTTCACTCGATAAAAATAGTTAATCGTCGACTCGGGAGGTGGGTTATTTAATATTTAATATCTGTATATCTGAGTGAGTAATAATTATATCGACAATAATAAAGAAGGATTCGTGTGTAGCCAGTTGTTGAAACAAAGTTGCAGCCAACAGTTTACTCGCTTATTAGCATTGCAGTAAATATCGTATATTATACTTAATAAATCTCATATATTTATGTTATGTGTAGTATAATGTATGATCATATTTCGAAATATTACTCGTCAATCCTAGTGTGTCATAACGGCATATTTTAATGTTTTAGAACAAACTCGCAATACAAGGTACATAAGTCAACTCTTACGGCTATAAAAGAGTTACTCAAATTTACAACTGGTAACTTTGCAAACATATGTGTGTATGTTGTTGCTGAATTAATAATAATAAAGTTCATTAATTAATTCGCTTGCGTCATTTTTAAAGTTACTCTTGAGAAGTTAATTTAATTTTTTTTATAACAACTTTAAAGTCTATTACTCTAATAAAAATTTTAATTGATTAAGCTATTATAATATATTAAAGAAAAAAAAAATATTTTTTTGATAGAAAATAAAATAGCTTACCGTAATCACGTACGGGCGTAAGTATGTGACTATTGCGACTTATAGTGTGTACGTCGGCGCCTTTTTCGCGCGTCAACGTCGGGAATTTTGGCGTCGGAGTCGGCGGAATAGGTGATATCGTTCTTGTCCTTGCAGAAAACGTGTTACTGTTAGTGTTATGATCTCCGGGGAATTTTTCGGTGTCGTAAATCGAGACTCGAAGAGTCTCGTAAAGTTTTGCTCGAACGTGAAGAATAGCGAGAGCTGCCATTATTGTCAGCCCCAGAGATATTATTGACCCTATAACGATAAACGCTATGATATCTAATGACATCGGAACGTGAACCGGAATTTTATCGGCTTCCAGCGAGTTGTGTAATCCTGAAAAGATGAATTATAAAATGAAAAAAATTTTTTTAGTAATAATAAATTTATTTAATTTATAAATATTTATCTGTATTAACTATATTTATGTGTCTCTCTTGTGTAAAACTCATTGTAATTACAATTATTATTAGTGGCCCTGTTAATGGCAATTTCTGTTGGGCCTAAATGTAAATAAATAAATAAATATATCAGATAAGGGCATATAAATTTTTTTTTCATTTCTGCACATTTCGAGCGAAAATAAGTCGGTTCCCGAAAAAAAATTTTTTACACGCTCTTATGGCATCTGAAACGCGATTTATTAATTGATTAAACTGAAAACCAATCTTAAATAAGAAAAGTTTTCAGTTTTCAAAGATTTTTATTGATATGATATAATTAACATAGTTATTACAAAATTATTACAATATTTATGATTTCTGACCGCTAGTCTCTACTCACATTCAATATATATAGTATTTGTTTATGTTTTATATATTTTATGAAAAATAACATACAAGATATTTATTATTTTTAGGAAAAAAGCTTATAAAAACCTAATTAGATTTAAATAAGAAAATTATATTTATTTTAACACTTAATTTCTGATACTTAACTCTCTTCTAAGGAGAAGATTTAACGATCATGCTCCATCTATCGGAAATTTTCAGTACTCACTTTAGGTATGTCAAAATGTGGTCTAGTATGGCCACATGTTGTTTTATATGGCCAATTTTTATTTCAGACTATATATGGCCATATCAGAAAAATTTTTCTACGGGTGGTACATTTAAAAAAAAAATTAACTTGATTTCATTGGAAATTATTTTAAAGACGAGATAATTTTTTGAATCAAGTAAAATTTATTTAAACAAAAAAAAATTTCTTGGTTCAAGAATTTTTTTACTTGAATCAAGTTGATTTTATCGGTTCCTTTCACTAACAAGAGTATGAAAAATAAAAAAATCCGCATAAAGGAGACGAAAAGTTTCCTAATCGTAAAGGACTCTCTAATGCTCGGCATTATGAATTGTGCAATAGAAATTAACAAAGTACCTGTGCCAATGGAGCTCGTAATGATTTGGTTACTATTGGGTTTTCGCGGAACGTGTAAAACCGCCAGGATTGGTCGGGTTGTTGATGTTGATATATAAATTGATGTTGACGTAGAATCCGATGTTGATGTTGACGTATCGACCTTCGTCACCGTTCCCGAGCCTGTTGTACTCGCAAATGCATTTGACGAAGTTGTAGGTGTACCTTTGTTCGTCGTAGTAATTACTGAGTTAATTGCTGGCAATTCCAATTTCGATGTCATTTCAGTGGAAATCTCACTGCCGGCTGTTGTTATGCTTTTGTTAATGCAACTCATAAATTTATAGCCTAGTTTTCATCATAAATTACCGTCCGCGTTTTTACCATTCCATTTATATTCTACATGCTGATAGGAAAGTTTTAAGAGTTAAATTTAGTGCCTCGGAAATAAAAGAAAACTTGGCGTATAATAATTCAGACGAAAATGGAAGCAATGGTTCAATTTTTAGCGTTAAAATCTGATTTCAATCCTAGAAAATTACGCAATGAAATTGATTTTATATACTTAGTACGAGTATAAATTACAATTAAAAAAAATAGAGTGATATTCACATCGGTCGATACTAATTAAAAAAATAGTAAATACTTATATCACTGATGATAAAATAGTTGATTAAAATAATTATAAAATAAAGGATTATAAAAAAATAATTATTTAGAATGATTTGTACCAAGTGAAAGCGATGTAAATAATTACAAATAAAAATTAGCATTTTATATGTGGTTACTCACCTAGTTTCAGCTCTGATTTGTCGAGTATTAAATTATAATTATCGCCAGGACTATTTATTCCATTCACCTGCGATTTAGTTGTCTCTGCGGGGGTGACACTGGTTTTATGCCTCTCGTTGTTCTCAGTTACGAATAATTGATGGATTTCCGAGGTAGTATTAGTTGATGTACATACCCCGGTTTCATGATGGCAAAATCCATTGATGCAGGAACATGCTACCGAGCAATCGTGACCCCATTTTCCGGGTGAACATTTGTCTGTGCAGCTGCAGCAAGTACAGATCAGAGGATTTAGTTGGAAACAATTAAATTAAAATATAAGACTAGAGATTGAGGATAAAAAATTCCGAAATTTTGATTTTTTTTTAGGATGTTTGTTTTTATGTAGCTGGATGATACGAGAATATAAGGTAGAATTTAAATGAGTCAGCAAATGATTGATGGACAATAAGCGTATGGATTACTTAGAGCCTTTCCATCCCGGCAGACAGCGACAAGTTCCGTTGATCCAGCTGCAGAGACCCTTAGCCCCGCAACTGCATGTTTGTTGGCATGAGATACCCCATGTTCCTTTTGGACATTCTGCAATTTTATTGACCATATTATTTTTTTTAATTTATTTTAAATACTTGAAAAATTTGTTTTTTTTTTTTTTGTAACATTTAATTGACTTAAGCGCAATTTTTGAAAGTAGTTACAGTCAATTGACGTCAACTCAAATATTTTTGTACATGCAAATCATTACAGATATATATTTTATGTAAAAAAAAATATGTTTTTTGCATTTTCTAGTTTAATGGATAAAGTTTTGCGTATTCAAGCGATATTATTCATAGATAAAAAAATATACAACATTTTAAAAATTAATTATGTAAAAGTTGATAAAATCAATATTTTTTAATTTTTTAAATGTCGAAAATAGTTGTTAAAATTAATTTCATTGCTATAACAATGTAAAAAGTCAATATAAAATTACTTGAAAGTAAGTCTCATTTATTACTTGAATTTTTAGACAAAGCTATCATCTAGAAGATTAATTTTTTTATCATTACATTATGATAAGTATGATAACTTTGATTGTCATATAATTGAAAAAAAAATTTCACTCTACTTCTAGTAAAAATTGAAACAATAAAGAGGACATGAAAATTTTTTAATAAATTAATTCTCGTTATCAAACAATTGCCAGGAAAAATAACTTTAATAATAATCTTTTTGATGACACCCTGGATGTTTAAATATTTAGCGAACTAAAGAATTTCACTTCAATTACGATGATTAAAATTGAAAAATAAAAAATATATTACGACTTAATTAAGAAGTCATTAAAAAGGTTTATACGTCAAAAAAAAAAAAAAAAAAAAAAAATCAATAATAAAATATTAATGAAAGATTAAAATTTTTATTGACTCAATTGAAAGTTGGACTCGTAAAAACTTCAGGTCGACAGAATTTTAATTTTTCCCATTTACGCCCACGCGAGTAACATATAAAGAAGCAATTAAAATTAACCACAGATGATAAAAAAAATCCTCTTTAGTTTATGAATTTACGTAATTATTTCTATACATTTAACCAAATAAATTCTGATGCGTACAAATATAGTAAAGAGCAATAAATAACCCAAAGCAGGCATCAAACACGTGCGATTATTAAACGAAAAAAATAATTTGTATATATATATATATATATATATATATATATATATATATATATATATATATATATATATATATATATTTACATTATGGGTAATTAATTACTTATGTAGTAAACACGTGAAAGTACATTAAAATAATACATTATCACAACTGGTTCCGTTGACATTTTACGCTTTATATGTGCTTATTATTTGTTATACAAATAGTGTTTGTGTAAACGACAAATTTGCTACAATATGATATTTGATGTGAAACAAACCAACGTTACCATCATATACACAACACATAAAGTCAAATTGGCAATTTAATTCAACCCTAAATACTCAAGAGTAGAGTTAACAATTTATTATTGACCGTAGGAATCATTTATTGCTTTTACTCTCACGCGCTTTTGTTCTCCGTTCTTCCATGGGATTTTATTCAATCAAATATATTCATCTGTCTATCAATAATTTTTAACTAAAGCCAAACGATAGTAATGGCTTATTTCTATATTAATAATAATAAAAAGCAAATTTATTCCGGATATTTACCGATGTCGCATTTGTCCCCGATGAGCCCTGCGCTGCAGTTTGACAGAGGGATACATTTCTCGGTGTAATAGTTATCGATTTTGTATTTTTGTTTGGCGAATCCCTCACAGCAGTCGGTTATATTTCGTTGCTTTACTTCACTCTGAAAATAATTTTTATCATTTTTATTTATTAAATAACTAGCAACTATGTGACTGCTATTGTGAATTACAAAAAATTAAAATTTTGTTTTTATTAAATAATGAATTTTGTTGAATTGCACTGTACTTTCTTAAATATTGAAATTTTTAAAGATATAAGCTCATCCCGATGTTACACTCATCAAGAGCTTTCATTTGAGTACCCACATGCATTTTCATATATTTTTCATATATACTTATTTTTCATATATATTTATAATATATATAAATATATGAAAAATTGATGTGGGTACTTAAATGAAGGATCTCAATGAGTGTAATGTCAGGATGAGCTTATATCTTTAAAAATTTTAATAGTTCACAGGATACAAGGTCATTTTTTAATTATGTTAAATTTCACTATACTTTCTTAAATATTGACGATTTTAAATATATAAGCTCATCTTGATGTTACAATCATCAAGAGCTTTCATTTGAGTGCCCACATCAATTTTTCATATATTTATATATATTATATATATGTATATATGAAATATATATGGAAATGCATGTGGGTACTCAAATGAAAGCTCTTGATGAGTGTAACATCGGGATGAGCTTATATCTTTAAAAATGTCAATAAATAAAAAAAATCTGCAATAACTATTATGTATTACGATCTCACTATTAAAATTGATAAAATACGGCTTTATAGATTTTAAGAAATTGCAAAAACAATTAAAAGAAAACTTTATTTTAGAATTTGAACATAGCGGGAAGTTCCAGCGATAGCCTGCAAGGTCACAGTTTTTGCACATTCTACAAAAAATCTATTAGCAAATATTTTAGAAAAATTTTCATTGAATAGTAATTTGGCTAATGATTATAATTATAGAAATAATAACACTAATTCCGATAATCAGAGTAAACATAAATCATAAAAAGCCACAGTAATAATAATCGTAATTATAAAGATTGACAAATAAAGTAAGATGTAATTTGCAAATTCTCCTTATGCTTATGTGTATGACCACTAATTTAGATTTGCAAAAAATACGCGTATTAAGATATAAATCTTACGTATAATATATAATGTATAAAATATATAATATCCGAGTACAAAGCGGTAGTACGTAATAATAACTCGGTTGGTAATCCATCTTTTTGATTATACGGTCAATACCAGCTACGTTGAAAGTTTGCCGCGCCTTTCTGTTCCTCTTTCTCTCGGAATATTTAATAAAGTTACTTATCTCTATCTGTGTAACATAATATAAAAAACTAAACAAAATGAAGTCTCTTTCTCCAATCTAACCGGACCTTTTTGTTTTTTCTACGGGACTTTTATTTGCCTTTCTGTTAAAAATTTTTTCCGAGCCCACGTCGTGCCGCGAATATGTAATAAATGAAATAAATTTATAACGAGCAAAAAGCCTTCGGAACCGCGAATTTTATAATTTCGTTCGAGGCAATTTATCTTAACTCATCGGCAATCGCGGATCATTAAAAATAATTACTAATAATTAATCTTTACTTGCACAAGCTAATAGTTTTAGTAAATAATGCAAGAGTATCATATCACATCATATTATATTATATATTATATATTATATATTATAAATATGTATGCTCATATTATACATTTAATACCGATGCAAAAACGTTAATCTATCCCATATCTTCTAGTTATTTAATTATCCACGATATTTATCGCTCACTGTCGCTTTCTCTGACATAATTAGTCTCACCGGCTCATCCGTACACTTATTCATTTTTTATCATGAAAAGTATAAGAGAAGGACGAACAAGTTACAAGTTCCTTGCAAGGATTAAGTCGTTCGCTTCTATTTTAACAATCGACTCCCTCGTAACTATTTAACTTGGTCTTTGTTCGAATTTACTGGGAATTATTCATAAATAATTGGAAAGACTTGGGGAAAATTTTTTTTTTCAATTGTTACAAAGAAAAAATTGCGTTTAGTACTATTTTTTTTTTTTTTTTAAGAGTAACTTTTAAATTGAGTTTATTAAATTTTTATTGGAGACCAAATTTGTAGAGATTTTAATTAATAAAAGTATAATTGTCAAATAAATTTTTTAGTCATAATTCTTGTGTTTTTTTTTTTAAAGCTGTAACTTTGAAAATATTGAATTTAAAAAAATGTTAAAAAATGAAATTTGTAGAAAATTAAATTTACTTTTTAATAGTGCCTTATTCGATTAAATTGTTCGATTAATTCCTTTACAATTTCAAAATAAAAAAAATACTGATCGAAATAATTTCAACATTTTTTTTGTCATTATTATTCTTGGTTTTAAACGGCTGTAACTTTGAAAATATTGAATTTAAAAGAATTTTAAAAGATCCAATATTTAAATTTTCTTTCTCAAGTCGTCATTCGATGGAATTATTATAAAAAATTTCACAAAAAAATGAATAATAAAGCAACTGGTACCTTAATTCTAAATTGAGTTCTCATCTCAATACGATTGCGCACGCATCTAAATGGGAATTCTGAACACCATGTAGCAGTAGTCACCATCACTGGTTCTTGGTACTGTTCTCTTTCCGTCACTGTGTAACTAAAAAATAGCAATTAATAATTATCAATAAATAAATTCACAGCAAAAAAATCTAAAATAAGATATACTAATTAATTTAAGTGTGCCGATAGATTGAAATAGATTTAAATAATGACTAATAACAAGTTATAATTAATTCGACCTTCATTCTAAAAATTAACCATCTGATCGTAGAACTCGAAAGTATTGTTATTATTATCTATTTTCTTTCTTTAATTTTAATGTCCGATGGATGTGTCGCAAATGTGTACGATGTATAAAATATGACTGCTAGATATCCGCTTAAGAAACGTTTACGCTTTGAGAAGTAAGAGGAATTTTTCAAAGGCAATAACAATAACAATAACAATAAATTATTACAAGATACTTTTTTTAAAATTGCAATAATTATCCCTCGTAAATTACAGAAGTATTCATTTTTATGTTAATCGGTTTTAGTTGCTTGTAATTAATTGCGTCTTAAGTTCTGAGAAAAATACAAGGATAATTTTTAATTAAGAGATTTTATTACGCTCTTAGAAGACCGAAAAAGCTATTTTTCAATATTTTCTTCTGAGTTTTTTTTTTTTTTTTTTTTTTATTTATTAATATGAAAATTTATATAAATACAATAGTCATTTTTAATTTTATTGAAAACTTTTTTTTTTTTGACAAATTATTTTTATAATTTCTACAGATCTAAAAATTAATAGAAGAAGTTATGAAAATTTTTATTTTTAACAAAGTGGCGGCTTGAAAAAAAAATTTTGATTTTTGATGAAAATTTTAGCCTTTAATCAATTTTATTCTCTAAATTAAAATACATGATAGTCTTGAAGTTAGTCAAAGATCGAAACTCGCAAAAAACGGGCCACGATTCATTAGTAGTTCAAATTTAGGCGCGCTATTCAAATTTCTAGTAATAGTGAAAAGACAGTTTTTTTTTTATTTTTATAACTTGTACTTATATAGATTTTTTAAAATTATCTTTTGCCCACATAAAGACAGCAATTGATTATAAAACTTTTAGTAAAATTGTAAAAATAATTTGTAATACAATTGAACCAAAAAAGGCATCTTAAATGAACAATTATTTAATTTCATGATTAAATTTTAGAATTAAAAAAAAAGACAGTTTATAAAAAAAAGGCCTTTGATATTTTACAAATATATTCGAAGTATAATTTTTAAAATATTTGTACAATTGATATTAAATTTTCCATACTTAAATTATAATAAAAAAGTGAAATTGAAAAAAAAAATTTTTTTTATCATTTTTAAGCGTTAATAATATCTTAAAACCCTTGATTGTTATTAGGGTTTGTAATAAAATTAGTAAATAGATAAGTAGTGGTAATTACTTTTGAATCCTGGTGCATAAGTTTTCTGTCGATGGTAAAGGTTCCGCGGTTGTCAGAACAAGGACGAGGACGAACGTAAGGCCGTTTTCTAGTTTCAACAGCCCGGATGACTTCATTTTGGTGATCACACTGCCCGGAAACGGATACTATTCACAAATACTGATAAGCTAGCAAACAGTTCTAAGAGTATTTGCTAGAATAAATCCTAGCAAAAAATAATTTTGTATGTAACTATTTAATAGTCATCGTTGAAATTTTAAGTTTGATAAATCTTGAAGTCACAATGCATTTAACACACAACTTCATCACAACTTAATTCTTCATTCAAACGGTATTGGAAATATATAAACAGTTTTTGACGTTGTATTAGCTAGAAGACGATGTTGAAGACGTCAAAGCTTGATTACGACTGAATAATTTTTTGTAGTTGAGACCAAAAGATTTTTTTAGTGTCAAATTCATAAGATAGCTTTGTCTGAGTGTTAAGATCCTGAATCATAAAAGAATATTGTGTTACTATCGTTGTTTTTCAAGTCATGAGTTTATTATTATTTTTTTTTTTCCCCTAAGTGTTTATATTATTGTACGCTTCGGATCGGGTATCTACTTACGATCGAGTTTGTATTTATAAATAAAATTTATCTGATTAATTATATTGTCTTTAAATAAATAATAACGTTCAAGTTTTATTTGATAGTTTATTTTATAAATTAAGTAAAAAAAAAAATTTTTGTACACAAAAAAAAAATTTTTTTTGAACCAAAAAAATTATAAGGACGACCGAAGTTATTTTGGAGCAAGAAGAAGTTTTCTTGGCTTAAAAAAATTTAACTTCGTTCAAGAAATTTTTAGTCTTCATTAAGATTTTATTTATTTAAGAAAATTTACGCTTGACTGAAGACTTTTTTTCTTTCTGTGTATTAAAAAAGAAATAAAAAAAAATAACAATAATAAATCCTCTTAAGTAAAATGTTTTTTTCCGTTTCTATTACACTAAATAAATTTTTTAAAAGTGACAAATTAAAATCCATTAAATAATCTTGACAATAGTATGCAAAATATCTTGATTTCGTGAACGAAAAAGGCTATAATAATAAAAATAGTTGCCGAAATAAGGCAAAAAAAATTTTTCAATCGCAATTACTTTATCAGCGTTCTATTATTAATTACAGCATTTAGCGTGAATGAAAACACTAAAATACTTTATCTATTTATGGTCCCAATATATTAATATTAAAAAAAAAAAAAAAATAACAAGAACCAGTTTCACAAGTAATCCTAAAACAGTTAATCAACTAATCACCAATCGCGTCAAACAAGTTAACTTTTTCATTTCCACCAAAAAAAAGGTGACACTGACAGCGTAAAGTGTAAAGTACATGTCGACCTTTTTTAGTTCCTACCATACGTGTTAGTATTCCGATTGAATTTCATTGCATTATAGTACTTTAGATGACTCGGCAATTTTATTCGGGAGATTAGATAATTTACTCTCACACTGTAATTCACTTAAAATCACATAGCTATAATATTACTTGATTGTTTTTTTTTTTTTTTTTTTTTTTCAAAAAATTGTTAACGAAGATATTATTAATTAATAAGAAATTACTGATGAATAATTTTTAGAGTTTGGGGTCTTAAAAGGTAAATAGAGAAATTAAAGATTATTCAATAATGATAGAAAATGATCTAGAGATATCTAAACTGAATAGTATGAAGAAATTGGGCGCGTCGTATAGTACAAATGTAATATAACTCGGAATGCACTTGTGTAGCACAATGAACTCCGACCCTTTCTGGTAGTCCCCTACTCTTTTTAGTAATTCATTCACTTGATTCGTTGACAAATTAAAGATTATTTACTACTCCACACAGTTGAAGACCAAACTACTTTTATGTAGCAATGTATCCACTGGATTATTTTATACAATATAATAAACTAGTCAATACTCTACTTTATTTTTAAGTTTAAAATTTAAAACAAAGTCTTTTAAAATTGATCAATTTTTTGATTAAGATCAAAAATTGAATCCAGAGTTCTGTACCAATTTTATTGATAAAACTTCTCTGTAAATCAATTTAATTAGAAGAGGCGCAATCAATGTGTGATATCAGATTTTTATAACTATCTACAGTGATTTTCTTTTAGAAATATCTACCATTTGTACAATTGAAATAAAATGAAATACAATCAATGACGTGGAAATAAAGAAAGGGCTTATTCAGTCAGCAAGTTTTCTCTCACTGGATTTTCTACCGCTTGTGCTTTAAATTCATTTAGCTTTTGGATATATGAAGATTATAAAATCACTGGGGTGGAAAACTTTATTCGGCTGTTTAATCAACTGCTTTTTAATTTGAAAAAGTTAAATAAAAGTACTGTGAATATTGTTTCATCGAGTATAAAGTTAAAAAATTATCGAAAAATTGTAAGCTTTATCGTTTTTATGCAGCACCGAATTTAAATTATTAAGAAAATAATTTTAAAAAATATCGGTTAATTCAAATGTATTCACTTTAAACGCTCATGGCAAACGTAAATTGATCAAAGTAAATTTTTATACTGTTTTCAATTTGTTAATAGTTTTTTAACAATGCTTGATAGAAAAAAAAAAATTATCTACTGTACATTACAAAAATAATTTTAACAATATGTTAATTAGAAATCAATTAATTTTATTTATAATTCAGTTTTAAAGTTCGTTTAAATTTTTCTGCGGATAATATTTTTTGAAGCTGTCTTTAAATTATACAAACAAGTTTTTATAAATAGCTGCTCAAAGGGCAAAAATTCCTCCAATTGCTAGCCGAAAAAAATTATTTATACTTAAATAAAATTAAATTAAGCTGCAATTTTTATTCCTCCACTTTCTACAAGGAGAAAAATTAATTTTTTCAAAAGTTTTCGTGTTTTCCCTTTCATAAAGACTTTAAGAATCTACATCATAAGCTATCAAGAACAATTTTTTATGTAAAAATAAAAATCAATTGATTTAAAAAAAAATTTTATAAATACAATGATTTTAAATGATTTTTTTTTTTTTTTGGATAAGGGTACATAATATTCTATCCAGTTACAAAGAATCTCTGAATAAAAAGACACAAGATTAATCGGCAATAACGATAAATTTCTTAATTTACTAGTTTCTCTTTTATAAAAAACGTTATATATCTTCTATTTAAAGGATGACATTTCTTATCCTCACTGAAACATCTGCGAATAAATAAACAATATTTCGTCACCGGCGAAAGTTGCCAAAATAGTTATTTTAATTTACATGTCTCTAGTTCGTTACCCCTCAAAGTAATTTTTTTTATAATAAAAAATAAGTAAAAACGAGAATTTACTCGCAAACAAATTTATTACAAAATATGCAGAACCTTCAATGCTCATAAGTAATATTTATTTATCTATTTTCATTGAACGAAAATGAATAGAATTATTTTCATAATCACGATCAGCGAAAGTTTCTTTTTTTTATCTAGTTTTCTGGTTCGTTTAGTAGGTGAAGGTTGTAAATAATTTATAATCCTCAGAACGTATTAACATAAATATTAAATTAATACGTAATATACAAGAAATTACGCTAGTAAATAGAAAATAAAAAAAAAAAAAGAACATACATCACGTAGATAGTGAAATTGAATTGATCGGAAAATTGAGCTTACCATTATTACAGTCAATAATTACGGGTAAATTACTATTTCGTCTCTTCGTAATTGCTCCAAATTGTGTCTGCTAATTCGATCTAATTTCAACGGTACCAGGCTTATTGAGTCTTGCAATTATTATTATTATTATTATTATTATTATTATTATTATTATTATTATTATTATTATTATTATTATTATTATTATTATTATTATTATTATTATTATTATTATTATTATTATTATTATTATTATTATTATTATTATTATTATTATTATTATTATTATTATTATTATTATTATTATTATTATTATTATTATTATTATCATTATCTTGGATTTGCTTGAGACTAGATTTAAATGTCAAGTACGGGTTATATTATTTGCAAGATGTAGCTTTTATAAACAATTAAAAATTTATCTAGTTGAATGCTAGAAAACAATGATCCTGTGAGTGATCCTCAAAACTTAAAATTACGATCGCGATAATTATGTTAGACAAGTTGCATAATTTTATTACTAAAAATTGATATTATAATAATAATAATAATAATAATAATAATAATAATAATAATAATAATAATAATAATAATAATAATAATAATAATTTTTAATAAATATACTCCTTTTTATTATTGAGAAAATTTTGTGGCCAGTGTATTTATATGATAAAATGGGTTTTTATGGTTAAATTTTGTATCGTTTGAAGTCTTGACCTGGAGTTGTGCTTTCTATGGTTTCATATCATTCTCACCGGTAGTCAATTTACGATGATAAGTATTTAGGCTGCATTCGAAAATGTTTTATCTCTAGATACATCATTAAGAAATGACCTTGTATCTTGTGAAATATTGAAATTTTTAAAGATATATACTCATTCCGATGTTACACTCATCGAGACCTTTCATTTGAGTACCCACATCAATTTTTCATATATTTATATATATGTATATATGAAAAATATATGAAAATGCCTGTGGGTACTCAAATGAAAGCTCTTGATGAGAGTAACATCGGGATGAGCTTATATCTTTAAAAACGTCAATAGTTAAAAAAGTACAGTGCAATTTAACAAAATTCATTATTCAATAAAGCAAAATTTTATTTATTTATAGTTCACAAATCACGGCAGTCACATAGTGATTGAAAGGTTGCGAGTAAATTTATATTTAAACTACTTTTATTTTAATTAAAATCTTCATTAATTTCTGTAGAAATTTCTTTATTACAAATTTTTAAAGCCATCGCTCTGAATGATTATAAAAAAAAAATGACCAAACCCAAACTAAAAACGAGCAGTAACCATAATCTGCAGTTAATCCCCCGATAATAATGAATCGCAAGTGTCCTCATACTTCGGAGATTGAAGTACCGTACTCCATGTACCATACAGTATAGATTATAGCATTACAGCATTAGACATAAGTATAGAAGAGTTAAAACGTTGGCCTGCTCAATAACTCGGACTGTCTGGCACGCGTGTCATTGTTATGTACGATTTGACGCAATTATTGTATTGTGTAGACGACCGGTAGTGCTCGATAGACTTTCTTCATACTCTATACTCCATACTTAATACTTTATACCTTATACTATACATATCATTACAAATTATATTCATAATATGTGTAATCATTAAATTACCATTCATTTGTTCTCTCGTAACAAACGAATTTCATTTCTGGAAAATTGCTCATAATCGTCCAGTAATAAATCTCTGAATATTAAAAAATTTCAACGACAAAATCATGTTACATATTATAATTATTTTCATTATTATTCGGTCAAATTCAATCTATTGAATTTCAGTTCAGCCCGCTGGCTTATATTATCAAATTTCACGGGAAATTACATAATCATAACCATAACGAATTAATACACGCGTACAATGTAATAATTAAGGAGCTTTCATCCAGGTACATTTTGATCAATTAAAATTAATTGAGCCCTAAATGAAGCATTTGCCGTAATGGTTACAATTAATTAGTAATAAAATTATAAGTTATAATTAATCACCAAAAAATGAGTGAAAATAAAAGATAAATTACTCTGGCGCCGAGCGTGTGTATTTATCGTCCATTACAACACATTACGTGAAAGCCGTACAATTACAATTTCTCAGAAGGTGTCACATTCAATCCAACAAAAGTCTCAAGTCTACAATCTAAACTATAACAGTTTAGCTTTATCCCAACCAATTTACGCGGCTAAAATGCTTTAGACAATCACAAACGGTACTTAGATACAGTCAAACTATCGTATCATCGTCTCATTAGTGTCTATTATGCTGTGTTACTATTTTTTGCGACATCGGATTCCTTTTCTACTCCCTTATATATTTATTGATAGTCATACCAGTTTGTCATCAATTTGCTTCTTTTTGTTTCCTTCGATCGCTTGTAAACGGTGAAAGTTATTGTTCGTTACATTTCGCGGAAAGCCTTTTTGTCAAAGACCTGGATATTCGATCGTTTTTTTTTTTTTAATTATTTATTTAAGTCAATAAGCTTTAAAAATACGTTTGAAAAAATTTTATTGTTATGAAAAATGACGAGTGCTGCGACCTAGATCAAGAAATCCCGAGTCCAACGAGCCCCCACAACATCTATTAACTTACAATGCTTCTTAATGAAAAGCGCATTAATATTTTATTAATCAATTAATCGATTAATCGACCTACTGCCGATCTGCTGTTGCGGGTACTCATTTTGTTCGTAATTTTTCAAGGATTACAAATTTCAAATTTATTTTATCTCAATAAATGCTCCAACAAAGATATTCAATAAAAACACTCAAAAAAGTTTCTAGAAAAAATATTTCTAATTAATATGCTGATTTCGTGGCAATGTTCTTACAGTGTATATAATTACGCGGTAATTGAGGTGCGTATTGTGAGGAGAATGTTATCGAGATGTCGAATCTCGAAAATGAAGTCTCTAAAGACTCGTTAATATGACAAGCTCGGTCTGATCGACAGCCGATTATACGCAATCTGCATATACATCATTTAATATATTATATATACATAACATATTAATTTATATGTACCGAAGCTTTTATTTTTCTTTCCGCGTTCCTGCTATACGTGCTTGACTTTGATTTGCATTTCGAATTGCTGATCCTGTTATCGTTAAATGAAAACTTGATTTTTTTTTTTTTTTTTTTAAGAAAATTATTTATTTAAATACACATACATATACTTTTAAACAAAATAACTTAATAATTTTAAAATAAACAAATAAAAATAAAAACGTAAGTTAAAAAATATCAGTGGCAGCTATTAATGAAAAGGTGATAAGGAAAGTTGTTAACGAATATTGATAAACAGAGAAAGCACTGTTGTAGAATCCGGCCCCGTAGACTTGAAGACCGGCTGTTTCGATGCTTCGCTTGCAGTAGTCACCGTCTGAAATTAACATTCATAAATTAACTATTATTTCCATCTGTTATGTATCTTATATGGTGTATGTAACACTACGTGATGTACTATTAATTAATCGTTTCTTCTCATGGTATCGCGGGTGTCGTAAATCAAAAAGATTTGCAAATACGTAAAAGATAAACAAATGTTATGTGTAATCGCTGATCCCATGAAAAAATTAGTTCATTGTTATTATTGTTTCTACATACTGGATTACGTTCTTCGAGAGGCGAGATACGCTATTATTTATTGTTTCGAATGAGAAAATTTTTTTATTTGCTTCAATATTTTTTGCTTGTTCCTTATTCGTCGCCAAAATTCATTCTCAGGCTTTTAATGGCATTAACTTTTAAAATATTGAATTTAGGAATATTTTATAAGAGACCAAAGTTGGAAAGAATTTAATTTTCTTTTTTATTTCAAAAATTACAAGTCTAATTAAAATTTTTTGGCTATTATATTTTGGTTCTTTTTAAAAATTGCTTTAACTTTTAAAATATTGAATTTAGCGAAAATTTATTAAAATCACAGAAATTACAATTACAATGATTAAAATTTTTTTTATCATTATACTTAAGAATTATCTTCTAAAAATTGTAACTTTTAAAATATTGAAGTAGGAAAATTTTAGAAGAGACAATATTTGTAAAGAATTATATTTTCTGACCACTACACAGAAAATAAAACTGCATCTTTTTAACTTGAGTAAAAAAATTCTTAAGCTAAGAAATATCTCTTGGTTTAAGTAAATTTTACTTGATTCAAAAATTTCCATCTTGATTCAAGATAATGATACTCTTCAAAATTATTTTCTTGGTTCAAGAATTTTTTTTTTTTTTATTGAAGTTAAATTTTTTTTCAATGCATAAGTAATCTAATTTTTCCATTCACTGAAAAAAAAAAAATTAATTTGACTTAAGAGCCAAAATCTTGAACCAAGAATACCATTTTTAAGAAAATGATTTTTTTAAGTCAAGAATTTTTCTTGAAAATGGTATTCTTGGTTCAAGAGCTTGGCTCTTGAGTCAAGTTAATTTTTTCAGTGTACATAAACCTCATAATAGATCATTATGATTTTATCTTTAAATATTTCATGCGTAGATTTTAGACCCGACTTTTAGATTTATTATTACTTTTAAAATTCCAAGAGACATAATTAAAAAAAAAATCCATGGTAAGCTATAAAAAAAAAATCCATAAAAAGTTAGACGAAAAGAAAAACAAGTTGAATCCAGCATATTCTTATATAGACCGATGGAAGAGTAAATAAAAATTCTCAGTGGGTGTTTCGCGTTAAATATGTTACGTCGGAATAAATAAATAAATATATGTAAAGACTGTGTAGTGAGTTAAAGTGTGTCGTGAGAGCAAAACAAAGAGCAACGAGCCATGGAAATAAGAGCGATCTAAGACGTCGAACGTGTCTCACGATTCAACACACATAAAAATGTATTTAACTATAAACAGCTACAGCTCAATACAGAAAAGACCAGACGCCTTATGCACTGTTACATTACAGTATCTGTTTTTTTTTTTTTTTTTTTTTTTTTCATGGTACTGAACCTAAAATCTTAATACATGCAAGTACATGCTAGAAGTGGGAGGGTCGAAGGAATTTGTCGGTGTATTAGATATCGGACGTACTAATATATAATAATGTAATATGAATATGTACTGAAAGAGAATATCAGGTACTAGGTTGCAGTATGGGGTTTTGTACCCTACTACTTACAACTCTAACGGTTCACTGTACATGTACTAGTGCAATGCCGTCTACCGTCTACTATACAGCAGTATAATGTTAATGTAAGAGGTTCCTTTCGCTCTCGTTACACCCATTTCGTAATAATACTCAATCCCACGGATTAGATATAATAGCGCCGGCATATCCCGGGATTCGGGATATTAAACCGATACAAATTATTGATAAACTATTTCGTGTTTATAATTTCATTGTAAAATCACTAAGTTCTGACGGGTGTCAAGCGATTTAGTTTATGTTTCATTCTTTCGCTTTGAAATTGCTCGATTATGGTTGTTATGTTTGTTAATTTGTTTTAGATTATCTATTCAATATTCCAGGAAATATCATTTAATAAAATTTATTGGAATTTGATTTTAATTAAAGACAATTGTAATTTTCTTTCTTTTTAAAGCAACAACTACTTTTTAGTAGCAATACTTCAGAAAAAAATAAGTTAAGTTTAGTAAAGAAAGAAAGTAATTGTGTTGGATTCTCTGAGCAAAAATAAATTTTAGTAACAAACTTTTAGTTTTATATTTTAGATATTTGGTTCTTAGAAATATTTATTTTAGAAAAATAATGTATTTTTCTTTTATTAGTTTTTAAATGTGAAAAACACATTTAAAGGCACATTTGTTCAGCTAGAATAGGAAAGCCTGTATAGACTTGATTTTACGACCTTATGTACTTGAGTTGTACAAAGAACTCTCTATTTTACACTGTAAAGTACAACCAAATATTACGGTCTTAGTTAAGAAGGAAAACATGTGTTTTACTAAGGACAATACAGAGGGTTAGACCTCACAATAAAATAGTTTTTAACAATATAGTTAGTCTGCGACTAAACTCTGTCAAGTAACGACACTTCTCTCGATATGATTCTTTTCTTTAAAAATAAAGATTCTATTTGAATCACTCTATGTGGATAATAATATTGTTTTTTTACTTTATTTATTATTAATCCTATCCAAAATAAATCAAGAAATTGCTTAGAAAAATTTTTTTGAAATTTATAAGAAACTTTGATTTTTTTTTATAGAAAAAAAATTGTCATATGAAGATCAGAAAATTTATTAAAATTTTTTTTTATAAATTTAAAAATTATTTTGAAAAAATAAAAAAAAATTTTCTTATTTCGAAAAATTACGGGTACTGCGACCTAGATCAGGAGATTCCGAGTTCAACGAGCCCCCATAACGTCTATTAACTTGCAGTGCTTCTCAATGAAAAGTGCATTAATATTTTATTAATCAATTAATCGATTAATCGACCTACCGCCGATCTGCCGCTGCGGGTACTCATTTTGTTCGTATTTTTTCGAGGATTACGAATTACAAACTTATTTTATCTCAAAAAAATATTTTAATAACGAAATTCGACAAAAACGCTCAAAAAAATTTTATAAAAATCTTAAAAAGTTTGTAGAAAGAATATTCTTGATCACTTTGCCGATTTTGAGATAATAGTCTTACAAATAATTACGAGATATATAAATCGTGGGTAAAATGGTCTATTCTGTAGGCCTATATTATGAGTTTCTCAAGTATTATAAAAAAATAAACGATTAGAAATTTATAAATAAAAAAAAAATAGCAAATCTTTGGCGTATGAAATCAAAGATCAGATGTTATTTAATATTATATTAATCTGGATATATATTACAAGGAAATCCGTTAGAGATCAATGATCAATAACATAAAACGGCCAGACATAATAAACCGGAAGATGAAAAGTTTTTATCCTTTCATTATTATATAGTATGTAGTGGAAAGTAATTTTATATATATTTATATTAATATTTATGGGTTGAATGATGTGATAATAATAAACATATAATAGTGTTATAATATATTAGTGGTTACCGTAAGACCAGCCGACGACTTCTCCGCTCCTGAGGTTTTCCGTTCTCAGCCAATCCTCCAGAGGCCTGAAGAATTCTCTGAGTGCGTCACCGTCCAATCTAAATTCACCGATCGCTTCTTGGAGTGTGTCCTGCCACGGTCTCGAGGATCCTTTCTCCATCAATCTTCTGCAAGTGAAAATCGGTCTATCTTATTTCATGTCAGATGTATTACTTCGAAGCATAAGTATCGCTCGAACTATTCTCGGGAGCTAGTCCGTACATATATGAGTCGCTCGAATTTTAAAATCCATCTACTTTCTAGTATATACTATACCTGCTAATTTTTATTTTTTATGAATATAAAGTGACCGATGAATCCTTATTTTTCGCGCGTTTTAAGTATGCAAAGATTCTCAATTTAAGTTATACAGTAAAAAATTTTGCGTCATTGCGTCAAAAAATTTTTTGTTAAATATTTAACATTTTAATGTGTAAATTTAACATTTATTGTGTTAAATTAACACAAAAAAGATTTAAATATTTAACATAAAAATTTTAACACAAAATTTTTTTAAGCATTGACGCAAAATTTTTTACTGTGTATCCTTTAGATAAATTACTACTATTACAATTTGAAAAAAAGTGTTTTTTTCTTATAAATGTTCAGTCACTTTTCAATAAATTTAAATTTGGTGTAATTTTTAAAAAAAATTCTCCAAATTGTAGCAAAAAAAAAATAAAAATTATGATCACAGTATTTTTGGTCATTATAGTTTAATTTTACACAGTAAAAAATTTTGCGTCATTGCGTCAAAAAATTTTGTGTTAAAAATTTTTGTGTTAAATATTTAACACTTTTATGTCTAAATTTAACATTTATTGTTTTAATTAACACAAAAAAGTTTTAAATATTTAACATAAAAATTTTTAACACAAAATTTTTTGACGCAAAATTTTCTACTGTGTATTTTGAAGCCGCTGAAACTTTTAAAATATTAAATTTAGGAAAATTTTATAAGACATCAATGTTGTAAAAAATTGAATTTCTTTGCAGTGATGTTTTATTAAAAGTAATGGTTCTAATTGTTCCTTCAAAATTATGAAAATTACAATTATCATGATAAAAATTTTTTTTATCATTATACATAAGACTGTTTTTAAAATGACTATAACTTTTAAAATATTGATCGAATGAAAATTAAATAAGAGACCAAAGTTGTAGATAATAAAATTTCCTTTCCAATGACCACATTACCCACTCGATTTCTTCTAGCAAATCACCGTCGCAAGACTTTCTTTGCACATTAATTAAGAGTAAATTAACACGATTTCCATTCAATTAATTAAAAAAAATCACTCAATCTGTTATTTTATAGACCTACAGCTTAATTGCAAATAAATGTTTTTTCAATTAAATCTTTATATATCTCAAATAATTATTGCATCCGCTATAAACAAACGCTCTAATCATAATATGATATAACAGGATGTAAATGTGTAATAAATTTATCTCACATTTTATTAATATATTTAGCTGCAGTTGATATTACAAATATATACACAACGACTCTCGACAAATAGACCGGTGTAAGTATTTGTTAAACAAATAATAATACCTCTCACAGTAAAAATATTAAGTTGAATAATTTATAATGTACGTTTATTATGTATTATTATTGTGTTAAGAGATTAAATAATAACAAGATGTAAGATGCAAGGTGCATGAAATGTGATGTAATAATTGAATATTGAATGTTAAAAACTCCCGGAGAATTTATACATACATAAAAGATTACTCTGAAAGGTCAAGTGTACGGTGGGTCACGTTATGCTGCGAATAATGCCTTCGGCTATAGATTAATCCTCAACTCAACATACCTAATACTTGATACCTGGTTCGGTAGAAAGTCTGATCTAGGAAACTTGTCAGCAAATGAGATAATGTTCGTGTGATGACTTTAAATAGATGTTTTTTGATATCGCCTATCAATTAATGTCTAATTTATCCGACAATTTAACATTAGTGACCATTAAGTTGTCTTATAAATTAATAAAGACGCTGCCTAGAATATCTTATTTATATATTTATTTGTTTAAATTACAACATTTCGTAAAACATCCAAATATTTATTGTCAATTATATTGATATATTGAATTGTATTTAATAGTAAGATTAATTCGTAAAAAATTATTTAAAAATACAATTTTTGGAAAAAAAAAATTTTATTTTTTTTCTAACAAAATTTATCAAAATAATTTTGGATATTTTTGGGAGTTATTATATTGTTTATCGTGATATTTTAAAAAAAATGTAATCCTCTATTATGACTTTGGGTTCTTAAAAAATTTTCATAAATCCAAAATTTTCCAAGTTACAGCTACTTAAGGATAAAACTAAAGTAAAATAATTTCAATCTAATAATATAAAAAAATTTCTAAGAACGGTCAGCAAATAAGGAACCAATAGCCGATAAATAAAACTTAAAAGCACCTAGGAATGAATGGATTTGCTAACTGAATTGCTATTAACACCAGGAGTTTCTTAATCTTGTCTCGCGTCTAAAAATGTCGTGGGGTGTAATTACCAGAATAATGGTTGCACTGATCAATCCTAAGATCAATCGTTCCCGTGAGAACAGTGATCGGCGAATGCCAAGCGGGTGAAAAAGTTTTACGGAATGTTTTTACCAAATCCCCGGTGCAATTAATCGATCTTATAATTTCCGGTATGGAGATGGAGAGTAAACAGCGAAATCGGGACTTTCCTGTCTGCCTTGCCGTCTAATTTCGCAACTCGGTGTAACTACGGGACTCTGAACCATTGATTGCGTTATTAGCATCGCGCCGTAGTACACATATCGCCGTTTATGTTTATTCGTTACTTTTTTTTATAAAAGCAGTATAATTATTTTTTTATTCAAAACGACGTCAAGGATATTAGAAAGCCCATATATATATATATATATATATATATATATATATATATATATATATATATATATATATATATATGTCTTATCAATATCGATTGCTAAAAATCGGGTGTACTTATTAATACTATTTTTATTATTATTATTATTATTATTATTATTATTATTATTTTTTATTGGATGAATGAACAAATGAATGAATAGTAAATTAAAATCAATATAGGTAGCAGCCAATCCACATATGTTGTATTGATAGACCTTTTTTTCGATCATCAATGTGATAGGCTTTCGCAATAGTACATAATAGTACGTTTATAACATAGAACCGTAACTAGCGAGAGTTTACCATAGTTGAGGATCGGATCACTTACACACACACACACACTCAGACATTCCATATGGACTTGATAATGTACTAAGTTTTAACTTTGTTAACTTAGGTTGTTGACTACAGGAAAACATGTGTGTATTTTGCAAGAGAGTGTGAGTGTCTGTGTATTTATAAGCTGGCAAGATTTGCGACCAAAGCATAGAATTTTAGTGATATCATGAATTTTCTTTCGCTTTAATGCACTGACGAGTAATCGGTCTGTTATGTACGATATGCACGGGAGTGTTATGTTTGCTGGATGGAAACTTTTTTTTTTTTTTTTTTTTACTTTAGGTTTCTTTTCCTCCAGATCAGCGAGAGTTGTTACGTCTTTTTTAAATATTAATATTTCATGTGTGCTATTAGCTATTACCCGGCGTAATAACTGTCATTTTTTCATTATTTTTATTATGTGAGACCAGACATTTTTCATTTTCTTTGTTATGTGAGGAGAATTTGTTCCGTTTTTTATGGGCTACATAATCATTTTTTTTTTATAAATAATATTTAGTTTTTTTAAAAGATTTTTATGAGCCTCAGCTCACAACGCGATCAATGAACAAGGTATTTTACATTATTATTAGATGAGAAAAATTTTAAGTGTTTAATTTTAGTTACACTTTTCCGATAAAATAAAAATAAAGAATCTTGTATTATTTTTTGTCCCTTAAAAAAAGATGAATTTTTCTTATGAAAATATTCGCTTGATTTTTTTACAAAAAAAAATAGAAAAATATTTGCTTGATTTTTTTACAAAAAAAAAAAAAGTAGAAAAATTTCGTCGGAAATTTTTTATTTTTTTTTTATAACTATGAACGAAAATTTTTTAGCTACCCGATTTTTACTAAATTAGTCATCCTCAATCCATCCGTTAGTGACTGGATGCTTGAAACCATGATCAGAAATTAACGACAACAAAAGTTGAGTCATTAAATATTTAGTACGGATAGTTAAACTCTTATCTCGAGTAGGATTATCCGGTGATTGCCGTCTAGTTAGTGTACGATGCACATATAAACTTCGACTCCGGTCAATATAAAATCTAATGACAGAAGATAATGTCAGTACAACAACAAATGCAACTTGTAGTGTGTTTTCTTCTTCACGATGTTACTACGGCATATTATAGCTTCGTGTATGAATATATAAAAAGTATATGTATTTAGAACTGAAATGTATACAGAACGACTCGTTGCATCACTTATGATCGTCTCGAGACGAATAAGGTTAACACGCTGTTTTTAATTATCAATTGAAATAGTACAAAAAAAAAAATTTTTTTTAAATTTGCATTCATAATTTTTTATGATTATTAAACATGCATTTTTTTTAATTATAAAAATATTCAGCGTGATTATATTATTTAAAACTACACTTTATATTTAATTTTCTATTAAAGCTCATCCTTAAATATTTAATTGTCAATAATTTTGGAGAATTTATAATTAAAAAAAAAAAATAATGGAAATTGTGTAATTTTTCGCACAATTATTTAAATAATAAAAAAGAATGCTTAATGGCCGAAAAAAAAAATTTCTCAAATAAATTAGTAATTAATATCGATTTTTATTAATTAATCTATTTGTGACGAGAAAGTGACGATTCTGAGTAAAAGTGAAATGTCAGAATAAATAAATTAAGTATTATATATTTTCGATACTCACATTGATATTCATTCAGATGCAAATTTAAAAATTAAATTGATAAAACAACCTTATATTAGGACGAATAAAAATGAACATTTTTTTATTGAATGTAAAGCTTACGATCAACGAAGAGATGTCACGATAAAATTGATGTTAATTATACAATGAAATGTATCATGCAGTGAAATAATTATTTTATTAGCATAAATCGAGGATTTATATAAATATGTATGCACATTAATATATGTTTATATTTAGTTTACCAAAGTTAATACGTTTCGATGTCGAGGACTTGCTAGTCGTTCTAGTTTCCTCTCACTTGCATTCTGTTTAACTGAGTTACGTGGTACATTTCACATTTATGTTATAATACGTCATTTGTGTCCTTACAACAGCCTTCTTTATATTCTTTCTATTACTATTATATGTATGTTTTATATTTATGTATATCAACATCAGCATGTGTGTTTCTATTTTTATTTTCATTTACAAGTTACACTTTCTTTCTAACCAAAAAATTCATCCATACGAGACTTTATTTTGTCCGAATAAAATTTAACGTTTAAAATTCTCAAAATTAAAAATTTTTTTTAATAATTAAATTTTTTGTTAATGTTAAAAATATTAGAATTTAAAAAAAAGAAATTCTTTAGTTTCTAATTATATTTAAAAATTAAAACGAATATACTTTATACATGTTGAAGAAATAAGATGCAATCACGGCTCTTGTGTATTATGTAAATTTATTTCCCATAGAAAAACGAGGTGAGCGACTTGACTGCTTTTTTTACGAAGGAACGTTTTTTTTTATTGTTTGCTGCATCTGTACTAACTATTTTCCCACCTCATTTCTTCATATTTATAACCATCGGTTATTTATTTTAGCGATTATGATTATTGTTTTTATAATAATTTTTTTTAAATAAATTGTGTAGATCATATTTGAAACAGATATGCTTAGAAATTTATAATAATAATAATAATAATGGTCTGAACGGTCCGAATTATTTTTTCGGTTGCCGAAAAAAAGTTTCACTGAGTAAACAATTACATCTTTATAAAATTTTAATAAAAAAAATTTGTCTTAAAATCAAAAATAAAATTTTTGATTATTTATAAAATAATAAATTCTATTTAATAAATAACAATAATAATAAATATAAAAAAAAACTTACGCTAACACACGCCCAGCCTGAGGACTCCTGTAAAAATCGCACTTATGAAGCGGTCGTCTAGGATCATTGGGTGACCGCTGGCCTGCGGCTTGGCATAGACCTCGATAAAGTTGAAACTGCAATACCCCAGCTACAAAGTTCCTGCAAAAAAAAAAAATAAAATAAATTACAACTATCAATATCGATTTAAAATTTCACTTTATTATATTTCAACAGCAAATAAAATTTTTAATTCTCAGTTCCTTAAATAAAACAAACCAAATTTGATAACACCTTACTCAATTGCAGTGAAAGCAATTACTTAAAAATTTATGTGAAAAGACATCATCACACTTTGAGTTAATTATATCCAATTATCGCATCAAATCCATATATCCATATCCAGTTTGAGTGATCCTTAACAAATAAAATTTCTCCTCGAATATAAAAAATTTATGTAACCATTATTTAAACTTAGCTCACTCAACAGTTGGCAATTAAAATAAGTACTCAATTTATATCATATCATAATATACAAGTTACAGCATTAGAGGACGTAGGAGTGTCACCGCGAAACGGAATAATCGATAATAAAATAATATCCGCAATGACCAGTTTGTTGTCATGATTGTTGTTGTTGGCAGTATCAAAGTATAAATAATCCTTCGAACAATTCCTACCACATACAAAATAACATACGTAAAAGTATTTAAAAAAAAAAAGTAAACAACATCGCCAACCGTGGGGGTACGTCGTATTAGCGTCCGGGTGAATAAGTTGGGGGGCAGCAGTCTCGACTGGGCCTCCTCAACGAAGGCGAAAGTGTGCCGTGTATATAAGGCCCATAACTACTGGCAATCAGCATCCAGTTCACTCCTGGACTCACCCGGACACATTAACTAAATCCAATATGAAGTATTTGGTACGTACACACTCAGACACACTCCGACACACATAAAACCTCAGACCTACACAATATTCGTGAAGTGATAGTGCCCTAAAGTAAAATAAGTTAATTAATAAAATATTTCGGTTAATGTTACAGTTAGTGTTGGGCCTTTTGGCGTCAGCGGCATTTGCCGAAGAAAAGAAAGTTGAGGAAAAGACGTCAGCCGCTGAGGAGACCTCCTCCAAGAAGAACGAAAAGCGTGGTATCCTGGGCTTGGGATACGGGTACGGGTACGACGTAGGTGGCTACGAAATCGGTGCCGGACACGGACACGATCACGGCCACGGACACGAAGGGTTCCACCACCTGAACCACTTCGATTTCGACCACTTTGACGGATACGGTGGTGGATATCACGGTGAACATCATGTTAAGCACGTCACAGTGGTGAAAAACGTTCCGGTTCCTTACCCGGTCGAGAAACACGTTCCATACCCAGTGGAGAAGCACGTCCCCTACCCAGTTAAGGTTCCGGTTCCGCAGCCCTACCCCGTCGAGAAACACGTCCCTTACCCGGTCAAGGTGTACGTCAAGGTTCCAGTTCACGTGCCCCAGCCCTACCCGGTTGAAAAGAAGGTCCACGTTCCGGTGCACGTTCCAGTAGACAGGCCCTACCCCGTCAAGGTCCTCGTTCCTCAACCTTACCCAGTCGAGAAACACATCCCCTACCCAGTAAAGGTTCCCGTTCCCCAACCCTACCCAGTTGAGAAGAAAGTCCATGTTCCAGTACATGTTCCAGTTCACGTTCCTCAGCCCTACCCAGTTGAGAAGATCGTTCACGTTCCATACAAGGTCCACGTTGACAGACCCTACCCAGTTCCAGTTCCCAAACCTTACCCAGTCCACGTTGAAAAGAAAGTACCCTACCCCGTTGACAGGCCAGTTCCTTACCCAGTTAAGGTTCCAGTCGACAGACCAGTTCCTTACCCGGTAGAGAAACACATTCCTTACCCAGTTAAGGTACCTGTTCCAGCGCCCTACCCGGTAGAGAAGCATATCCCCTACCCCGTTGAGAAACCAGTTCCTTACGCTGTTAAGGTTCCAGTCGACAGGCCCTACCCGGTCCACATCGAGAAGCACGTTCCAGTTCCAGTGGAGAAGCCTGTTCCTTACCCCGTTAAGGTTCCATACCCCGTTCCGGTTCATCATCACGAACATCACGACCATCACGAACACCACCAGTTCCCGGAACATCACGGGTACGAACATTACGAACACCATGGTGGATTCGAACACGACTATCACCACTAGAACGCCGAACCAGTCTATAATTTAATTATTATTATTATTATTTAATTAATGATAATTTAGGTTTTTGATAATTGGTTCGCGCGTTTTACAACGGTTACCTGAAAATAATATTTTATAATTTATAAATATAAATGGTTTTTTTTTTTTTACAAGTATTTGTCAGTTACCAGCGACTTTTTCTATTGACATTAATATTAATATTATTGAGTATAAATTATAAATATTATTGTAATTATTATTGTGTAATGATAGTGAATAATATGAGATTGTTAAATAAGAAATTTTGAGTTTTATTTACTAGTATTAAGATAGTTTATTTATAATTATTAATTTCTAGGAAAAATGGAAAGATATTTTAAGAAATATGGCTACTTCTGAAGATATTCGAATAAACACAAAATAAGAGTAAGTTTTTTTGGGATAACTAGTTGATCAATTGGCTCAAAAAATTGTATAAACTTTTTTGGTTGAAAAATTACGTCGAATGCTACAAAAAAAATTTTTAATTCAAAATTCTGATCAAAAATTAATTAATTGAAAAATTTTCGAATAGATGGATTTTTTTTCACAAGTTTGTTTTTTAACTTTCTAGTGAAAAAGATAAAAATTAAAAATTTATTCAGTTTGGAAACATTAAAATTCTCTTTACCGATTAATCTTTTGTTTGGTGACCTAGTGAATTGTAAACTGGCCGTACAAGTGAAATTGCTGGCACGTATTATTAAAAAACATGATTTGCCTACATATCCTACATTTCATCTATTGAATTTATTCATTTCCAGTAAAATTTGTAATTTATAAAAGAAATAAAAATCCCGGTATGATTAACGACCGAAAATTTATAGATCCAACAACGAGGAAAGGATAGATATTTTTAGCATACATTAAAAGTATAGAAAAAATCTCGGTAGAGAAATTCTATTTTATTTATATGTTTTCGTTTTATTGGAGAGCGACTTTAAGTGTGAATTATGTAATGTCGTAATTCAAGCAAATGGATACAATAACACACATCGATAAACCGAGATGCGAAAGTAAGAGTTGTCTAGTCTGCGGTTAATAGGCAAACATTATTATTATTATTATTATTATTATTATTATTATTATTATTATTATTATTATTATTATTATTATTATTATTATTATTATTATTATTATTATTATTATTATTATTATTATTATTATTATTATTATTATTATTATTATTATTATTATTATTATTATTATTATTATTATTATTATTATTATTATTATTATTATTATTATTATTATTATTATTATTATTATTATTATTATTATTATTATTATTATTATTATTATTATTATTATTATTATTATTATTATTATTATTATTATTATTATTATTATTATTATTATTATTATTATTATTATTATTATTATTATTATTATTATTATTATTATTATTATTATTATTATTATTATTATTATTATTATTATTATTATTATTATTATATATTTACTGGATGAAATTAATCGCATATATCGAGCTGTCAAAACCGTGACACAATATTTTTTTAAGGATGTTATTCAATAGATTTTAATTATCTTGCCGTTGGTTGATTAACTATTAACTCTTAACTCAGTGATTTATCATTCAGTTGACGTTAAGAAAATAATTATTTATTTAACTTTCTCAAAACATTAACACCGTGTGGAAATATTTTTTCATTAAAGCTCAAATAGTCTTGAGCATTGCAAATTGCTAAATAAAAATATTTGTTAAATAAAAAACATAATTTAAAGTTTTGCAATAATCAAAGTATGACAACCGTGTGAAACTATTATTAAAATACTTTTATTAATAGTTATTATGATTATGATAATTATTATTTTTGACGTGGTTCCATGGGTGGCTGTGCATCGTGTGACACTAGTCAATGTGCAATAATAATAGTTATCCCTCGTAATTTCCACCCACAACGATAAGCCGTACCGTATTGCAATTTATTACAGCCTACGAGTGTGTCACTGTATTACTGTTTCTATTGAAAGGAAAATAAAAAAATAGGCCGGCGTACTTTCTCATGACATGGATATGCCCAAACAAAACAATAGATTTCACAATTTTTTACCTATAGCTTCTCGGTATTTACTTGATAAACAAATAAATAATCCATTATGAAATAAATTAATAACATAATAACAATTAATCATAAATAATATCAAATTTACTGTTATTGTTCGGCGTTATTATCATTATTCAATGTCGGATTACGTTTCTTCTCAGTGAGAGTAAAAAGTTAAGTACGCTTGAAATTGAAAGTGAGAGGGATTCTTTCGGTCTAGCTAAAGCGCCACCATGACGCTGTGGCAAGTTCCCGAACTTTTTAAGATTATCACTGAGGACAAGGCAGACTTCTGTATTCAGAAAGAAGTCGGTAATCCTAGCTCTGAAGGATTCGAAGGATTAATTACAATTGATTGATTATTAATCGGTCGGAACTGTAGTAGGACGGATAATGCTCGTTATTTTTATGGTTCCATGATAATTGATCCTCCGACAAAATATCCCAATGACAAAACATCCCCAACAATTGATACCAAACCTTTTAACATGGTTTTTGTGTGGGTTTATTCAATATTAGACCATCACATACGCTTTTAATAATTTTTTTTTTTAATTTTAGAAAACTATAACGAGTTTGAAGGATAACTTGTCGGGGATATTTTTTTTTAGGGATATTTTGTCGGGGATCAATAAGCCTGATACCGCCTGATTAGATGGGAAGATATGCTACATGAGGTTTGATACGGCTTGATTTAAGCCTGATATGGAATGGTCTGATCACATCAAATTATATTTAAAAACAACCAATACGTTTTTTTAAATCTACACATAGAAAAAAAAATTTACTTGAATCATGTAAATTATTTTGAATAATTTCATGTTCTTGATTTGAGTAGAAAAATTCTTAAGCTAAGAAATTTTTATTGGTTTAAATAAATTTTATTTGATTCAAGAATTTTTTATCTTGGTCCAAGATAATGAAACTCTTTAAAATTATTTTTTTTGTTTAAGAATTTTTCTTTTGATTCAAATTAATTTTTTTTCTGTGTATAATTAAGGAAATAAGAAAAATTATCTCCTTCGTATTTATATGTTAAAAAGCGTTTTTCGAAGTTAAATTTAGTACGATCCAAGGCTCGCAGCACCATCATTCCCAACCAAGTTCTTAATTAAGTTACTCGTAAATGTTTATTGAGACGAATGGAAAAATATCTATTTATTGATTTAATCTCTGAATAAAAAAAAGTATTGAGACAAAGAAAAAGTATGGAATTAATTATTCATGGAATATCTGTATGTAGGACTCGGAAGAATGTTACACCAAGGAAACACTATCGTGACTATAGAGATGCAGACGTACGATGTCCGGATCTATGTGCATCGTGATCATCGCGATACAGTGCATTGAACATATTTGCATATAAAGTGTAGTCTCATAAGTATCGTGATAATCATGATAGTGTTTAGTGATGAAAGCGATATTTTTTCTCCATATAGTTTTGAATGTTGATTAAGATTAATTATGAGATTCGATCTCAAAGATACTGACAAGATAAATATATTAAGACCTCTTCATATAACTCTATTTCTTTATGAATAAACTTAATTTAGGTACAGTGCAAACGAATAATTAATAAAACACATTAAATTATAATATGATAGTGTTATAAGTTAAAAAATTTATGAATACTGACGAAATTAAATTTCCCAAATAAGATTTATAATTTTGGATATGGTCAAATACGTCTACATATAATTTTTTGATCAAAGACAACATTAAAAATTTCCGACTGAATCACAAAATTGTCTCCTTACATTTTTAGAATTACTTTTCATTTTTGTTTTATTTAATGTAAAAAATTTACCCTTAAGTCAAGAATTTTTTTCTTTCTGTATGACCAGATCTGACTCATCAAAAATTTTTTTCACGGAGTTACTTTCCTATTAAGCGCACAATTTATATTATCAATAATGAAATAATTTAAAAATAAATTTAAAATTTAATCAATAGATTTTTTTCAGACATATGATTCCAAAATTTTTTTCAATTACCGTATTTACATTAAGATTCAGAAAACAAAAATCGTGTGTTTACGAGCATTTAACTTTCCTGCTAGTACACTTGAGAAAAGTGTATCTATTCACTTTCAACAACAATTATCTACAACACCACCGTAAATATTAATGCATACTTACTCTTCTGGAGAGGCGTAATATAACGAATAAAAAGAGTTCATGGACCCGAAATCGTCAATGTGTTGCGCCGAAGCGAAATTAAGAAAGCGATCTTCCCGAGCAGTGTCCGTGAAAAGCATCCATCAATTAGCGATATCATTATTATATACATATAAATGCAGAAATAAAGAAAAAAGTAAGCACAATGCACGCACGTATATACTTATCCGCTTGTGGGAGATGACACACTTGTACAAGCGAGCGTATTAAATAGAGGAAAAACGCGAATCGGTACCAGTTATTCTCACCGATCTAAACCGATCGTTTACAATTCTGTTGTTATTTATATAAATATCATTTTTATTATTTTATTATTTTTGTGTGATTAAGCTGCCGATTATTGGCCCGTTTGCGACGTCATGGGACACGTGGTGAGACTGTGATGGGATTAATAATAATTAATTACTGATCGTATCGATCACCATTTGAGGTTTTTTAATACCTTGGAAGTTTACCCGGTGCATTTTTTCGACAGATTCACGTGACCTTGACAATCATGGTTTATTGCGTTGTTGCTGCTGCGTCTAGGGCCACGCGTTACAGCTACAAGAATCCGGTCCTTGATTGTGGATACCTTCAGATTACACCCGAGGAAAAGTACTCTTGGGAGACGCCTAATTTTTACCACTATCGTACTATCGATCCCGAGGATGTTAGAGATCCTTCTATTGGTAATATTTATTTGTGTTATTTGTTTTTTATAAACGCTGCTTTTTTCATTTTTCATTTTTAAAAATTGTGAAAAAATTTTTTGATATGCCCTGATATGAAAATCGGACATTTAAGGCCTCATATGTCTGTACATAAATTTTTTATTAACGATAGTTTCAAATATTTCCGACCGAGGGCGCATGGTCGCTGAATTGTCTCGTTACAAGAGAGTTAAATCTGAGAATTTAAGATAAAAAATCAAGATAATGTTTACTATCCATCTAAAGAGCTTGCACTGTTGAAAATTCGCGAAGTGAATGTGGGATGGATGATTTTCAATTGATTAAATTTTTATAGAGTTAAATTTACTCCTAGAAGAATTTTATTTATATTGGTAATAAAAAAAAACTCCGCAAAGTGAATTCTTTTTTTCAAAAAATAAACAAAAAAGTCATTATTCGTTTAAAAGTTGATGAGAGTGAAAATTCAATCGAATTTACTTCCGATTTTGTGTCTGACATTGTTTTCTAGTTTAATCAATTTTGTTTAATACGTCACAAAAATTGGGTTTTGTTATACAATAGTATTTTAAGTACATAAGAATTCTATAGCACATAATATGCTAATGTATAACAGTGTCCAATTAAAGTGAATATTTTCTAAAAAATATATCATAGTAAAATAAAATCCAAAATTACTGAATAAATTCATGTAAAACTAAATCAAACTATATAGGGTCATATCAGAAATTTTTTTTAGGCGTTCCATTAAAATTACAAAAAATTTTCAGATTTTAGCTAATTTCTACATCATCGGAAAAATCTGAAATGCTTTTTAAAACACGTTAAAGTATAAATTTCTTTTCTCTTGAAGGTTTTTCTCGCTATTTTAAATAAAGAAACTCAACCTTGAAGCTAATGTAGAAAGTTATTCAAAAACAAAATCATTTTTAATTTTTGAATTTTTATCTTCAATTAAAAATTTTATCGTGAGCCAAAAGGTTGGAAAAAAAATAAAAAATTTTTTTATGTAGATTTTTTCATAGCTAAAATTTTATTCATGACTTTTCTTTCCACGCCAATAATTCTTCAAATAACAATTCCATTAATCAATTATTGAAACAACAACAACCAATTATTCCTATTAAATTTGCACGCTAAACTTTTTCTCCAGCAATTACAAAGAAAGTGTTACTCCTATCACTTCCAAGGCCTTTGAAGCAAACAAAACTCTAAACTATCAACAGCAATATTCTCTTCAAGAAAAACAAATAACTTGCAATAAATTTCTGTCTAGGAGTACTGAAAAAGGAATTCTCCAAGAATTACATCTCAAAACGGCAGTCAATGGACCTAAGCGTGCTGTCAGATCGGATGTCCGTAGACTCCGGTTCCAGTGGATCACTCTCAGAGGATCTAACGTTGACCCATCCTACGGACAACATCGCTGAATCAAGCGATTTCGAGCCACGAGTTTTCGAAGATGGAAAGTTCTCCGAAATGCAGGAACACGAGCATGAGAAAGTTATCACTGTGGTGAAGAACGTGGCGGTTCCGTACCCAGTTGAGAAGGAAGTCCGCTACCCAGTGATCAAGAAAGTCCCCTACCCTGTCCACACTCCAATGGCCCAGCCGTACCCCGTGGAGAAGGAGGTTCCTTATCCTGTAAAAGTCGTAATAAAAATCCCCACCAAAGTTCCGTACCCCGTTCCGGTCTACAAGGAAGTGCCCTATGCAGTCCAAGTTCCGGTGGAGCGGAGAATTCCCTACAGAACTTACATCCCGGAGCCTTACCCAGTTGAGAAAAAAGTCTACTACGAGAACAAAATCCCCGTTCCAGAGCCCTATCCCATCGAAAAAACCGTTCCAGTGCCTGTAAAGATCCCTATTGCCGTTCCGCAGCCGATTCCAGTCGAGAAAACAGTGGCCTACCCCGTCGAGGTCAAGGTAGACAGACCCATTCCCGTTCCTGTTCCCAAGCCCTACCCCGTTCCGGTCTACAAGCACGTTCCATATCCGGTCTACAAGCCAAAACCTGTTCCAGTCGAGGTAAATGTCGAAAAACCAGTGCCTTACGAGGTCGTTAACCACGTTCCCTATCCCGTCGAGGTCAAAGAACCTCAGTACTACCCAGTTGAAAAGGAAGTTCCCTACTCGGTGGACCAACACAAGCCCTATTCAGTTCCTGCTCCCGAAGAACCGGCTCCTATTGAAGAAACGCCTGATAAAGAAGAGAGTCTCTTTGCAAACGGCTACAAAGCCAAGGGCTGTTGCGGGGACGATTTTAAGCCTAGTGCTGTTGACACTTATGAAACTGAATACAAATATGGCGAGCGGAATGATAATGATCATGATAAATTGATCCATTCTGATGAAGTTTTTGAGAAAAAAGAGGAAAAAAATGTTAAACCTGTTTATGAAGACTCTAAGGAAGATCGACAAGATGGTGGCGGAGACAAAATGGTTGGCGCAGATGGTGTTATAGGCGCTACGGACTCTAAAGAAGTTATTTCAAAGGAGAATAATGAAAAGATTAATGAAATTGATGGGAATAATAGTCATAAAAATAGTAAAAAAGTTAAACGGCTAAGGAAAATAATAAAGAGAATCAAAACTTATGATGGCGAAAATGGAAAAGAGAAAGGAAATTAGATGGCGGAAATAGAGCAAGATATGTCGATTACTAGAGCAATAAAAATTATTAATTTATGTTTTTATTATTGTACTATTGCGATTAATATTGAGAATGTAGAATTTCTTTACTGTTAGAGTCTAGTCATGGAAATAATTGTTCTATAAATTTTTTTGTTGTCCTGGTTATTGTTATTATTTTTATACTATTTATATTGAGGTTATTTTTATTTATATAAGAAAGTTTTAAGAAGAGTTTAATATTGATGTTATTGTTTATTTTGTATTTTTATAGGGTGCCGAATGCAATAAATAGTATATGGTTTTTGCGACTTATTGTATTGTTTCTGTGAATGGTTGCAATTGTGACCATGATCAGTAGATTTTTATTTGGAGCTGTTATTAAGTTAATGGCTCGGTATTGTCAGTATTTAACTAACGAGGCATTTGTTTAATGGGAGTTTTTTTCTGGAAAGCGAAAGCCTGAGAGGTATAAATATTTGTTGACGCTTTATATTCGGTATTTAGTTTACTTTGTCAGAGTTTGAAGAACTGGGTTGTTATTCGAGGGATTTTCAACAATGAAGCATAGTAATTTAGTAAGTATATTTTAATTTTCTTTAATTTACCTCTAAATTAAAATCAATCCAATTTTTCATTAAAAAAAATTTATAATTAATTTGATGTCAAATTTAAGAAATTAATTAAAAAAAAAAATTATAGCCTATTATTTATTTACTGAATTATTTAAATAAGAAGTTTTAAATCGTCCCACTAACTTCATTTAATAAAAACATTTCATGTTAAATATTTTATAAAATGATTAATCCTTCTAATCTGTCATTACTATATTGCCGAATTATTATATCAGTCAATTAATAATAAAAAATGTTTACTTATTTCTTTAAGATTTAAATATTTTTTTAAAATATAAACAATAAATTTGGCGATACAAATCTAAAAAATATTTCTTAGAATTATAATTAATTCAATAAATTTTTTTTGATTAATTTTAAAACATTTTCTGTGGGAATTGACATGAGGAAAATAATTTGGTAAATTCAAACTTGCATGCTTTAAGCGCTCATGTCTTACGTGCATTATTCAAAGTAAAATTTAAATAATAAGTTAATTACAAATGAATTAAAAGTAATTATTTTTCTTCACAACTCTATTTCATAATTCCTCTTAATATTTCTTCATACGAGTTTAACGCCCTCTTTTGTTCTGATGCGCGAATCATGAAAAGAGAACTAATTAAAAGACTTTATTACCGGCGGTCAACTAGCGAAACAATTGAGTGTATATTTTAGTATAAGCAGTCTTCAAGTTATATTTAAAAATAAATTTTTTTTTTAAATGGAGACTCAAAGGACAGAAAATTTCTCCGATTGCCAGCCGAAAAAAATTAATTACAATTAAACGAAACAATATTTAACTCCAATTTTTATTCTGTTACTTCCTATAAACCAAATGAAGAGATTCAAAAATAAATTAAGCGGGAAAAATTGATTTTTCTTTAAGTTATGATGTTTACCTATTCATAAAGACAAAAAAAATACACCATCAGTAATGAAATCCACTTTTTTATGTAAATACTGCAATGAATCAATTAAAAAATTTTTTTTAAGTTTAGCCATCATTTTTCTTGCTTAAATTTTCATTCAGAAGTTTTCATAAGCTGGACAAAAACATTAAAAAATTGATTTTGTCGAAAGTTATCTTGTTTACCCCTTTATATGCTTTCTGTATGAATTATATTTACACTATGACGATTTAATGTAACAAAACGTTGGGATCTTAATTTTCCGGCGATAATCGAACATCGCTCGCTCTTAATTAATTAAAGGATGCAATAATTCCATCAAACTTAAATTAAATAATAAATTTGACGATACAATTGAGAAAAAAATAATTTTTAGAACTATCATTAATTCGACGAATTTTTGTTAGATTAATCTGAAAAATATTGACCAAAATTAAAAGAAGTCAAAAAATTGATATTATTTAAGCAGATAATAAATTGAATAATTGATGTAATACTTAAAAATTGATAATTAAATCTGGCAATTAGGTCCTGCAAGTGGTCGGAGCAGTAATCCTGTGTCTGAGCATCGCATTGACTGGTTCCGCTAGTCGGAAAGAGGAACTCGAGCGAGCTGCTGAACTGGCGGTAGAACGCGCTGCCGAGAGAGTGGCCGAGAGGGCTGTCGAGAAGGCGCTCGAAAGTGGTAACTCCTCGACCGAGACCGAGACCATTCGTGTGTCGCACTCCAGCGTAAGGAAACAGGATAAAAGTTGGAAACTTCCGGGTTTCGTTTACACGCCGCAGCAGCGTCACGACTTTGAGCGAATTGCTAAAGAGCGCGAGGCCGCAGAATTAGCCGCTAAGCAAATAAAACAAGCCCACAGATTTTATAGGAGTGTTGTCGAGGATCCTTCGAGTTCTGATAACTACCACCTACATAATAATAATAATAATAATAATAATAATAATAATAATAATATTAACAACAACAATTATGATTATAAACAACCGCAGATTGACTTCAATGCTTTCCCGTTCCGATCGACGCCGCTAATCCAGTTTGGCGGTCAATACCGATACGCCCCGGCGATCGATAATGAGAAGGTAATCTTGGGAAAAACAGGTTTTTCTCAACACCACTCCCCGGTAAAACCGGTAATCGAGATCGCAGAGACAATTAGAGAAGAAACTAATTTTAATGGTTACAATCGTCCAGTGGAACATTTCAAAGTTACGCAAAAAAGTTATCCTGTTATGTATTACTTTTATCCACATAAGACTTATCCGCTAAATGTCAGATATCTTATGCCGCTTCACGCTATCATAAGTCATATTAATGACAAGAAAAGTGAAGAACTTTTTTGATAAATTTTTGCAAATAAAAGTTAAGTTAATCTTCGGAAGTGGAATCTATTTTTTATTATTAAATATCTAAAAAATTTTCGAGCAATCATCAAATTGTTTTATTTTATATATAAACTTTAAAAAAATAAATATGATTACTCACAAAAGTCTAAAAATAATTTTTATAAATTATAGAATTTATTTCCGAATAATTAAGAAAAATTGTTGTGAAATATTTATATATTTTTTATAATTTATACGCCATTGATATAATAAAGTTATTTTTTACAAAATAAACATTCCTTACCATTTAATGTTTTATAATAATAATGTTTTAATTTGAAAAAATATTTCTTCAATATTAAAAATTGAAATTTTCCTTCAAATAGTCTTTTTTCGATAAATTTTAACAGTTTGAATGCAAAAACTTGAAATATAAAGATTTATTAGTAAAAAAAAACTGTACTGAGGGCGTGACAAAGAGAAGTTGCTAAGACAGTTGCTAGGGCGCTAGCAAAAGAGGAGTAGCTAACGCTTATCGCTAGGCAACAGTTGCAAAGAAAGCTGTCAGGGAGGCGTGTCTTAGATTTAATGCCGAGTATTCTTATTAAAAAAAAAACTTTTTAATATCTAATTATTAATTTATAAATGTTCACTTTTATTATTCATCGGAAAGTAATCATATATCAGTCATGTAGATCAAAAAATATAATTTTTTTTCATTTAATACTACATAATAAATGTTTACATCAACAAAGTCAGACTTGACCGAGTAAAAGGTGTGTCCGTCTAAAATAATTTATATTTCGCTTCCTATTAATAAAAACCAATACATATTCATAAAATTAATAAGCATATACACGAACCGACAGATAAAAAACGATAGTCCGGAAATTCTTGTTTATTATCCCGTTGAACAGGTCTCTTCCTTCCAGTTTAGTTCCTACACAACTATCCCTTTCACTCGGTAATTTACCGATAATCAAAGCCAAATTAATCCCAAAATTGAAATTACACCGAATAATCCGTCCTAAGACGTGAAATGACATAAAAAATCTCCTTAGCGTTAATTTACAACTCATGTAATGCCTCCTTCGTTACTCAATAGTCAGACGGAAGTGGACAAAGAGTGCTTTATCATCGCGATCTAATCGAAAGTAACAACTGCCAAGTGCCCAAGGAGTATCACGTCATTCTGAGTTTTAAATTGCACTTTCACTACAAGCCATCTCTCCACTACACGGTAAACATACAATGTAATGTAATACAAAAGCAATACAAGTCGCGATTTCCAGCCCAGAAGTTTCTATCTTTCCCAAATTCTAAAAATTCCCGAACCTCGTCAATAACTCTTACAGCTCTACCCTTACTCACCAGTCACTGGCTTGACTTGGGCGTGAATTGGGCTTTGAATCAAAAGTAAATAAAAAGTAGCGATTCCTGATTAATATTTATTCCTTCCTCTTATGGAGATAAAAAAACCGGAAATGTTTGCCTGGGATATAAACCGATAAATCAACTTCTTTTGGGAACAACGCGGATTAAAAATTTATATGCTTATTATTAATTTAATTATTCAACCGATCGGCTAAGGGGCGCTAATCGCTCAAGGAAGTCGCTGTTCTAAGAACGCGAGGTAACAGATTGATGATGAGTCGATTAATTACTCCACATATGTGTGTGTGCATGTTTTGTATTTTCTATTACAATAGTGCCATTACTTACACTATTGCTATACGGGGTACGTTCTCAAATGTGCTGTTATCACGTGTTGCTAGCACGCATAAGAGCAAGTGTTTCACTTTCAACAAAACCGGCCTACCAACGCCACTAGGATATTCCGGAGTATAGAGGGGAAAGCTGTACTTGAGTATATATAAGTCCATTCTATCCGGGGGGAATTATTCCAGTAAACTCTGGACAGCCGTAATATTACAATACTCATTTCATCATGAGGATTTCGGTAAGTTCTTAGTTTTTTTTTTTTTTAGCTTTGAAAAAATTTTACTCATTTTTATTCGAAGTGACATTGAATTTTTATTTGAAGATAAAAGTGAATTTTTTTATTACTTATTTTTTAACTGATATTTAGATGTACAGTGCTCTGGAATTTTGTAGAATAAATTTAAGTTTTAAATAATAGGATATTTTAACAGATGTGGATATGCAAAATATTTGGAATAAATTATGGAATTTTTTAATGATATAAAAAATATCTAAAAAAAAATAATTAGTCGTTTCATTACAAAATGTGTGTTGTCATTATAATTTCTAAATAACAAAATAATTATCAAAATTTTTTTAAACGTGTTGTATAAAAAAAATTGTAAAAAAAAATACAAAATATATTTTTCGGTGAAATTTTTAATTATATTTTTTTTTCTTAAATCATTAAGTTTAAATGTCATTTTTAAAAATTATTGCTCCACAAAATTACTCATTAATAATTAATTTATTTTAACCAAATTTTCAGTTGGCACTACTAGCGTTGCTGCTATCAGGCAGCGTGACCTGCAAAGAAGCAGACTCAGAAGCCGCGGAAACAAAATCTGTGGAAGACTCTTCGACTGTCGAGAAGAAACAAGAAAAGCGAGGTCTCTACTACTCAGAGGGTAACTACGGAGGTGGATATGAAGGTCTCTTCATGAGCACCGGTTTCGAAGGCTACGAAGGGCACTCCCATGAAAGCCACTACCCTCACCACCATGAGGAGCACAAAGTAAAGGAAATAGTAATAGAGAAAAAGGTTAAGGTACCTTATCCAGTAGAGAAGAAAGTTCACTACCCCGTGGAGAAAGAAGTGCCTTATCCAGTCGAAAAGAAGGTTCCTGTGCCCTACGCAGTCGAAAAGAAGATCCCCGTTCCATACAAAGTGTACGTTAAAGTTCCAGTGCATATCCCCGCCCCATACCCAGTTGAAAAGAAGGTCCACTACCCAGTCCACGTTCCAGTGGAACGGCCAGTTCCCTACAAAGTCTACGTGCCAGCACCCTACCCCGTAGAGAAAAAAGTCCACTACCCCGTGAAGGTTCCAATTCCGCAACCGTTCCCCATCGAGAAACACATTCCAGTGCCTGTGAAGGTTCACGTTCCATACCCCCAGCCAATTCCAGTCGAAAAACACATCCCAGTGCCTGTGAAGGTTCATGTTGACCGGCCCGTTCCAGTTCCTGTCGTCAAGCCCTACCCGGTTCCTGTCGAGAAGAAGGTTCCCTATCCAGTAGAACATCCAGTTCCCTACCCCGTAAAGGTCCACGTCGAAAGGCCGGTTCCTTACAAAGTAGAAAAGCATGTTCCCTACCCAGTCAAGGTTCCCGTTCCAGCGCCCTACCCAGTTGAGAAAAAAGTTCCTGTTCCAGTTGAAAAACCAGTTCCTTACCCGGTCAAGGTTCCCTACGATCGCCCCGTTCCAGTTCACGTTACTAAACATGTTCCTTATGAAGTTACCAAACACGTTCCCTACCCGGTCAAGGTTCCAGTTCCGTACAAGGTGGAACATCACGAACATCACGAACACCACGAGCACCACGAATCGGAACACGGCCATGATTTCGGAGGGCATGATTTTGGAGAGCATGGGGATCTTGGAGAGCATAATTTCGAGTCCCATCATGGTTATTAAGCTTCGTTAATTTAGGTAGTTATTATTCGTTTTTATAAAAATTGTTTTGTATATCTTTTGTATGAAAATAAAAACCAAAGAAGTAAGAAAAATTGATATTAATTTTTTGTAGATTTTTTTTTTTTTTTTTTTTTTTTTTTAAGTCACGGTCAACTGGTTTTTTTTTACATGAAAAAATGCGAATTCAAATTTTTGAAAAAACTATTTTTTATGAACTTTGAGAAAAAAGAATGTTTAATTATTAACAAAAAATTCTAAATATAATTTTGATGAATAAAAGTATTGAGGACCGTGAAACTAAACAAAAAATCTAGTTTTAAGTTATTATTCACAAATTTCTAACTTCTGAGAGGATATACTCAGTCGGACGCAATTTTGTCATTGTTTTTTTTGCGATTTTGCTGTAAAATTAAGTTTTTAATCTAAAGAAAAGACTCACCGAACGTAGGGAACATTTGCAGGAATATGATACTTTGCTCCAGGATCAAAATCGTCTTCAGACCTGAGAACAGGAGGTTTAATTCCCGCGTAAACTTCCATCATACGATGCCAATGGCAGTTGTACTCCTCGCGGTTGACAATTCCACGAAAAACGTCGTATCGCCAGCGGTCGACGGCAATGCTGAAGGGCAGGAGCGGAAGCTTTTCCATGGCCAAAGAAAACAAGTAGTTTATGTCTGCTGCTGGTTCGTCGATGTACTTGTTGGCCAATCCGAGGGTCTGCAAGTGGCGTGGCGAGCCCACGCTAAGAGCAACAGCTTCTCCGACGGCTTCGTGGAAACCTGAAGCAATTAGACAAATATAAATAATTGGTGATCTAGAATATTCGTGTGTAAGTAATTGATAGTATGTGCTCTTAATTAAGAGCCGCAATTATGCCGGAAGACTTCCTGGAGTAATAATGTGTGGGTTTACTGCAGTGCTGTTATTCTTGTGTTCCGGTACGGAATCCATCCGCGGGAGTGAAAGTGCGATAATTATATCGCGTAATATGGGAACTAACGCACGCGTATACTTTTATTTATTAGTTATTTTTTGTTGGTTTGAGTAATTAAATGTCACGGCTGGATGATTAATAAGCTGGCGAGAAGACGTTAATTCCGGTTTGCCATTTTAGATATTCAATTATACTTTCTGATTATCATTACTTCGATTAACATTTTTATTTTCGTTTATTTATTCATCTCCTGGAGGGAGATTATTGTATAATCATCCATCGAGAGTTTCAGTTGTAAGCAGTATGTGATGTTTACGATTAGAGTTTTTACTCGGAGCGTGACGCTTTCAATTCGACCAGACTTTGTGGGTAAAAGGTTGTTTATCTTCCGGTTTAACTTTGTTTTATTGTCAGTCAATTTACGTGATCGTTCAAGAGTAATTTTATAAACGAGACTTTTGCAACCAAGTGGTTTTTTAAATTATTGCAAGTGAAACTGATACTTTTGGTGACTTTAACTTAACCTATTATGCAAAAAGTATCATTATAATTTATAAATTACACTGTTCTAATGTAAATGTTCTAAATAATTGATAAGGTTATGCCGTAAAACATTTCTTTTGATATTGTTAGTGAGATTAAGAGTATTTGTTATATCAAACTAACTTCTGATGTAAGAAGTATAATTTTAATTAATTAATTATACTGAAGCATTAAATTATTCTAGGTAATTGATGAGGAGTTATGTTATAAAAAATTTTTTACTAGTGTAAGTAATGTTGAAAGTATTTACGACGTTAACCTAACTTTTGATGCAAAGGGTATAATTTAAATTGCAATTTTTACAATTATGTTAAACTTTAAATTATTTCAAAAATTAACTGATAATTTTACATTCACAAAAGTATTAAATTTAATAAATATTATAAATAATTAAGAAGCTATGTAAGAAAAAATTTTAATCATTCTCACCTGGATTGGCGCCATCTCGAAACTCCCGTGGCAAGTTACTGTAGTGTAAGAAATACTGTATGTGCGCCATTTCATGGTGAACCGTAATTAAGTCCTTCATAGTAACTTTAGTGCACATTTTTATTCTAAAAACATTAAAAATAATTAATGATATAGTTCATATGACTTAAAACGCAACTAGGTTTAAAAGTTAGCTCGAATTACTAATGAAAACATTTTAAGCGCTACCTGTAGTCCAGACGATTGCAAAAGTCCCAAGCGGAAGGTTGACAAATCAATGGCCGATCACCAGGGTCAACTATAATACTTCCTGCCCAAAATTCTGGAGGCATCGCACTCAAGTTGAGTGAGAGGTAGAATTCTTCTCCTACTCGGAACATGTCTATTGGAGTGTATCCCTGTAAGAATATTATTGTTATTATTAGTTGTGAGATTTGTAAAAATTTGTTAAAAAAAATTATAAAAATTTTCAGATGTCTGAGACTTTTAGTGTCATGGTTATTCTTACCTGAGCTTGCATTTCTTCTGTGACGTCCATGTAATATTTTCCGGGATATGGCGTCGTGAAATCAAGGAGGTTCGTCCATGATTGTCCCCATACATTTCCTGTGAGTAATTAATACCAAAAAATTAAAAATAAGCATGAATAACGCTGTTAAAGTTGTGTTTTTTCTTTTTGTCTTTTGAACTTTCGAATTTTTTATTATTTTTTGTTTTTATTTTCTTTTTTTTTAAGTTCCTGCAAGCACCGCTAAATGAACCGTTATATGTATAATTTTCGAGCTAAAATTCTCAGATTCAATCATTTATAATTTTATATCTTACGATTTAAAGTAAGTAATAATTTTTGTATAATGCCGATTGGCGTCAAATAAATAAATAAATAGATTGAAATTAGAAGATATCTCATTATTTTTCAGTTTTCTTACAAAACCATATTTAATTTTTTATACAACCTAATTTTTCCATAAATAGCCTGACATGAAAATTGCCGGTATAAAAAATTATTACCACAGTACTAAGAAGATATTTTAAAAAAATTGTATTCATAGATTTTTTTTATTTCTTCATGCAAAATTTTTTTTTTTAATTTACTTGGTAATAATTTATTACACTAAAAAAAGAAAAATTGAAAAATTACATTATAAATAGTATTAAGCATCGCTTCGTATAAAAAACTAGAAAAAATTGCAGTTCAAAATAACATTTTTCTAAATTCAAACTTTGAATGTTAATTTTCAGAACTATCAATGTAATATTCACATTTTATAATGTAGTTATTATAAAATTTGTAATAATTACAATCTGAAACTGTAATTTTTCCGGTGTTTTATACGGAGCGCCACGTTACATTATGTAATGTAATTTTCTTATTTTTCGTTTTTCCGTGATAGTGGAAAAAATTCATAGAAATTATGAAATATCTATTAACTTTAATATTATATGTTGGGTATATATTAAACTTCTTGAATAGTGTGCAAATTTTGATAACAATTAATAATAAATTCAAACTTACCCAGGATATGAGCAGGAAGAGGAGTATGACCACCAATTCTTTCTGGACCATAACGATCGCGGAGCTTCTTCCTGATGTATGCATGAAGTTCCTCGTATAACGGTCTAACACTGTTCCAAACTTCATCAATTTCTTGCTGGAAGTCCGGAGACTCGTAAGGGAACATCCAGTACTCGGCAGCGTCAGTGAAGTCTGGAGTTAATTAAATATTTATTGAGTTGTAAAATTATCATTTTTTTTTTAGGTCATTTTATGTGTCTCTTTTTAACTCACTGTTTAATCTGGCGACTTCATTATTTAAGAAGATTAATTGAGTGTACAGGTCACGGATTTGCGAGCCGCTACGACGTCGCCATTCCACCCACACCCACTGCAATTCATCCCAGTCTCTGCTTTTCGCCATTATTTTCGATATTTCTGAGAAGAAATATTGTAGATTAAATTTATGATTAATGAATCATTTTTAATTATTCATTTGTGTTATTTAATTAGCGAAGTATTATCGGAAAATTTTCATACATAAATAAATTTATTAGTTAGTTTGTAAAATACTTCAATTAAGTGATTTAAATTCTATTGAAAATTAAAACGAATGCTTAAGTATATTGTTATTCGCTTATTATTAATCATCATTTAAATTAGCGTTTTAAATACGCAATTGTTGTAACTTATTCTAGGTTATGCTTTTTATGGCGTAAGTTTATGTAAATTTGATGACGGAGTGGATGTTATTGATGTGTAATGTTGCAGAAACAGTAAACTTAAATCTAACTATGAAAAAAAATAACTACTTGATTCAAGGGAAATATTATTATTTTGAAAATTTCACTTTTACTTCGAGCTATTTCTTTTGACAAAAAAAGTTCTATAGTTGACAATTTTACTATTATTATACAACAGAATCTAAATTTTATCCAACAAATTTTTACAAAACAATACCAACAATTCTCAGATTTTTTTTTGATTTTTTTCTATATCATTAAAAATAAGTCACTTTTCAGAATTGGTCCAAGTTTACTATTTTTTTTTTTTTTATATTTTTAATGAAGAAAATTTTCATTAAGATTAAACCTTACACAGTAAAAAATTTTGCGTCAATGCGTCAAAAAATTTTGTGTTAAAAATTTTTATGTTAAATATTTTACACTTTTTTGAGATAATTTAACACAGTAAATGTTAAACTTACACATAAAAATGTTAAACATTTCACATAAAAATTTTTTGAAGCAATGACGCAAAATTTTTTACTGTGCATTGAAGAATATAAAATCCATAAAAGAAAACGAAATTATAATAAGTTTTAGAAAGTAACATTTTTTTATATTAAATTTGATTATATGTTTAGAAATGTAAAATTCTTTTCGTGAAGAAATGAAGTTTTAAGGCTAGATTTTTTTTTTTTTTTTTTTTTTTCAGTTTATGAACTTAACTTGTTATTATTTTTTAATTAATTTCAATGCATTTACTTAAAAATTTTAAGAAAATTAAGTTTTGTTAAACAAAGTTAAAGTTATGCTTTCTGTAAACACTTTTCAGCGTAACTACAACTACATTATTATTTAAATCTATTGAAATCAGTAATAGTGAAAGCAGCAAACATTTTACAATGTTCAGAATTTTTTTACCAAAAAAAAATTCTACTTTTCTTAAATCTGAACCCAACCAATCGCTAATTATTTGAGGTTTTACTCTATAATTTTCTTATCCCTTAAAAAACAAAGATCTGAATCAAAAGCAATCTTATAAATGACTATTATTAGTAAAAACAATGATTAATATTGAATTTTCTTAAAAAATTTACCTGGATAAAGTCTAAGACCACATCTAAACGGATCATTGTGCGCACAAATGGTCGCCGAATTATAGATGGCCAACATGTCGTTTATCAGTCGGTTGTACTGGAAGAAAAATTACAAAAATCAGATCAATCAAGAGAAAGTTCTAATCCTAATTATAATATTATAAATAAATAATTATAAGATTAAGACAAAAACAATAAAGTAACTGAGCCTACGCATAATCTAAAGATCTTGTCACGCTTGAGTGCGTCACGCGTTATAAAACATTCTATTACTCCACGGAATAACCTATAACAAAACTCCACCTTACAACTCCCATCTCCATTATACTATTTCTATTCTTTAAAAAAAAAAAAAAAAATACAACTGCTGCGTGTTTTCTCATCAATTGTATAAGTAATTGCTCACTTTTTATTTACTTTTTAAATCTTTTATCTCCATTACAATAATTTTAAATTCACAGAAAATAAATCCAACTAAAATGTCTCATATTTTGTTCAAACGTTTCTCTTTTTTCTAAAAACTCAAAGAGATTTGTCTTTTTATTTATCTATCTATTAAATCTTCCGCGTGGTTCTGCATTTTAAAACGCTTAGACTATTATGACAATAAATTGAGCAATTGGGTGCTTAATAATACCAGCCGGGTGGTAAATCACTCAGAAGCTCCCCGGTGAGGTAACTTTTGTTCAACAAAAACTATTTTCATTCAAAATTAATTACGCGAACATCAAACAAAAGTGCAAATTAAAAGGCCAATTTTAATTTTATAAAAACCGCAAATTATTCAGTAAATTTTACTTTTAATTAAGCATTTAAATAATTTAACATTAATTGAATGAAATCTAGCAGGGAAATGACCTGCTCAAGGTAAAGAGTCACCAGTGTCAGTTGCGGGAAGGGGGTTTCTTGCATTTCTTATGACCTAGTTTTGCGGTTACATGGTTTAACCTTGGTTACACCGCGGCGTTTTGTTGCATCGCTGGGAATATTTTAATATAATAGATAATGGATAATGTTTGCTATTGGTGCTTTCGATGTTGATGTTGATGTTGGTGCTTATGTTATTGATGAGTTCTGGGGAAGATTTATGGGTTACTTACCCTGTCTAATTGGTCGAGAGGAAGAGCAGCTGGTCCAACTATTGCCAAATATCTCAGCCGTCTTTGTAAAACAGGATCTCGCTGGTTAGAGACGTCCAGCTTGTTAATCAATTGCCAGGCACGGTTCTGGAATCCTGCATAGTCTCTTTGTGCTTCTAACTGTAATAATAATTATTATTATTATTATCATTATCAATATTAAATTATTATTATCATTTTAATACATTTTTTATATCCGATAGTATACTTTAATATTTATTTCTTCCTAATGACTGATTTTTAATACTTTTAGATTTTTAGCTAATTGGCTCTCCCCAGTGTAATACAAACAATTTTTTCAATTTTTTATTTTTTCGTAATAGTATTGTTAGCCTGTATTTCTCTCCACACGGAAAAAACAAGATGACATTGGATATCATCCCAGATTATACTCAGTGATATCTGTGGTGAAAAAAATTTCAGATAGTAGCTAGAAAAATCTAGATTATACTGCGTGATATCTGGATTATACTCATTGTAATCTACATTATACTAGCTACTATCTAAAAATTTTTTCACTCAGTATAATCTGGGATGATTATAACTGGATATCAATCCAGTGTCATCTTATTCTTTACGTGTAGGCATACACAATTTAGCCACAATTCATATATAAATCTGTCATTAAAGATAAATTTGACTGAAAAAATAATTCGGACGGCCCAGATCAAGATTCGAACCTGAATTTTTTAGTTACGCGCCAAAGGCTCTACCTATTAAGCTATCCTATAGGAAAAAATTGAAAAAATTGTTTGTAACAATGGGGAGAGCCAATTATCTGAAAATCTAAGATTGTTATTGTTATTAATTTTTTTTTTGATTTATTAGAGTCTAATAAAATTTTCATGATAATTTTGAATGTCAAAGACACCTTCAATTAATTTTTTTTCCTATGATTTCACTAAAGTAATCATTAGTATTTTTTTTTTTTAATATCGGTATCTCACGCGATACCCTTCAAGTAATTTTCTTAAGTGATATGACCAGCAGGTTTTTATTTAGAAGCTAATGATACCAATAAATATAAGAGATTATCACTATCGCATTTTTAAACATGAGAAACTTTCATTTTTTACAAAACATTCAATTGATTCTGAAATTTTTTTTTTCTATGCAGGTAATTTGAATTGCTAATTTTTCATTAAAATCACTGCCCTAATTTTGAGACGAAAAAAAAAAAGTCCTCGACATAATCTTTCCCTTGTATTAAGAAATTCGTGAAATAAATTTATACATAACTAAGTTGAGAATTACAAATACTTTTGCATTTCTATGAGCAAAAATATATGTATATGATAATGTAATACTGACGATGCGCGATGCACGAGAAAGGGCGTGTGTACAACGACAATACGCTAATGTGGCTCTTGATACCATACGGGAAATGTTCCCAGGTGGTATTGTTTTGTCGGCTAAGCCCATTGCGATTAAAGTATTGAGTAAGAGTCTCTCTTGACAGCGACTTACTACTTGCCACTTACATACTCTCCGGTTAACATGTTTTTCATGCGCTTTCGGTAATCTAATGGCTACCCATCACGTCCGTCGCGTGTCATTTATTCTTTAATTATTTTAATTACGACTATTATTTTACAAAATTTCATTTCATTTTTTATGTTAAAGATATTTTTGTTATATTTCTATTAATTCTTCTATTTTGTAATAACTCTACATTAGGAATTTTTTTCACATTAATTATTTAATTAAAATAATAATAATAATAATAAGAGTAATAAAATTTGAAAGATGCGGTGATTTTAAAAGTGATTTATCGCAGTAAAGGACATGATTTATAATAGTAGTTTGATTGTTTATATATTTACATAAATAAAAATAAATGTAAATAATAAAATATACTCACAGCTTGTAGCTGAGTGTATTCATTAACATTGGTCTCATAATTCCACTGAGCGGCAACATTATTGCTGCACCTTTCAGCGCCTTGAAAATCCAATCGCGCAAGGACGTTCTTGTAATCCAAATCATTTATCCTGACGCCTCGATCGCGCTGATAGGGATCGATTGAAGCGCGATCTCGTTGATTGTAGGAGTCGGGTCCTCGCTCGTCCCTCAGGGGTGGAAGGTCCAATTGACAAGATACCAGCGATAAGAACAGTAACTGGGCTATCAGACATGTAGGTATCTGGAATATTATTCGTGTGTCATCAACCTTGTAACCTTTAGTGCCTAAATTATTTATTTCTACCCTTGTTATGTCTAAACGGTTTAGTTAATCGTTATTGCTATCGATTTTTTTATTACTTCTTTTTTTAAATGTCAAAATAAAATTAATGTGATTTTAAAAATTATTTCTGCAATTTTTATGTAAATGTTTTTTGGAAATTGTTGAAATTAATTTTTTTTTCTTTAAATACAAATTGATCAAATATTACTGCAGTTATCTCTTATTTTAAACATAATTATTAGAATTAAAGAATCTTTTAATTATAAAAACAGTTTTATAAATTTATTATTTTTTTTTAATAAAATTATAAATATAATACGCATTATTGAAAACATATAAGGCTTGTCGGATAACAGTTAAGGCCAACCCTTGTAAAATATTCCTGATGAAAATAAAATTATTTAATAATAATTTTATTTATATTTTTAAAATTTCTTAGCTGGAAGTTCAAAATTAAATCTTTTAAGTGTAGTAAAGTAATGAAGGTTATTATGTAACTTTTATTAACTTTACTCCATATATGTTTTGTATTTTAGATGAATAACTGTATTAATTTTAAGATAATACTCTCACTATTGATATTAAGCATTAAAAATGTTCAAACTGTTTAATTGTATTAAAATAATCCCTAATTTTAGATTATTTTTTAAATAAGTTTTGTTATATTTTTATAATAAAAGTTATCAGATTTGTTTACATTTTTAAAAAAAATATAATTAAATAATTTTTAATATAAAGATTTATCAATTAAATTGGGTATTATTTATTTTACCACAAAAATTCCATCGCTGGACTTTAAAATTCAAATATTTTAGTAAAATTTTTATAAAAAACTTGATCATACTTTTAAAAAATAATTTATATAAATTTTTTTTTATTTTAAAAAATTTTTTTATATCAACTTCAAAAGCTAGGTCTTATCACCTATCGGTACTTTACTTAAAAAAAATTCAAATACAATAAGTAGTTATAAAATTTTCTTTCAAAATTTTTGTATGAAAAAGATAGAAAAAATTTTTTTTTATTTTTTCATTTAATTTCTCCTTTATAAAATTTTTTAATACAATTATTAAAAAAAAAGTTTAAACAATTTTGATAGAAATCAAAAATAGTTTACTAAAAATTATATTAAATTTTTTTTTTAAATAAAAATTTAATTTCCTCCAATTTATTTCCCACAATTCCTAAAATAAAATTTCTTTTAATTAATAAATTTATAATCAATCATTCACACACAAACTGCACTAATTGTCTCAACACATAACAACTAAAAACTTACACATCTCCAAGAACTGAGAACAATAATATAAAGCCGACGATGCAGGATCTCCATCCTGGCGAATTAAAAATAAAATTACACTGAACCCTTAGAAACTACTAAGCCACCCAGAGAATCAATAATAATAATAATAATTATTATTATTATCTACTATTTATAAAATTAAAATTAAAAATAAATAATAATGTATAAAGTGCTCGTAAGTAGTGACCCGACACTTGTTGGCTCGTTAACGTTACTAAAAGTGACATGGGCCCGTCCATATACATTTATTTCTGCGTAAGAGTAGTTCGAGTAATACACAAGAGGTCATCAGTTTTCTCCGAGTGGGGATGCCATAAACCCATAAGTATGACTCTATTTTGTTTTACGTATTACGTTATGTATAGTAGCGACGTGCTAGCACAGGTATGACTATTACAACCATGAGCTCATACTCATACTCATACTCATACTCATGAGTATGAGTTTCTGTAAAAAGGAAGAGTAAAAAATAAAATACGATAATAGGGAGCCGCTTCCAAGAGTATTTGGGTCGAAGAAATAAGAAATAATAATAATAGTCACTATAACTAATCGACTGTCTCATTTAAAAACACAACAATTGCAAAATTTTTAGACTAAATTTTTTTTTTCGGTATCATTGCATTTTTTAATCCTTCAAGTAAACAATCCGATGTTTTTTATCATAAATATAAATAAATTATATTCCTAATTTTGTTATTTATTAAAAAATGATATTGTCAGACCATATTGACGGTCTAATTAGCAATTGGTCTCTCCTTATTTTTAGAGAGTGATTTTTTAACATTTTTATATAGTAATAGCCCAATTATAAAATATTTGAATGATCTAAACCAAAATCTGACTAAATAACGTATCATTACAAATTAAATTTCTTTTGACTGACATTCAAATCTTAACAGATGTTTAAAACACAAATTTTTCAGTTTTTTTTCCTTTTTTTTCCCTTTCTCAAAATTCAAGTATTATTAAAGTATTATTGCTTTTATTTTTTTTTTTATTTGTAAAATGATCTTGTAAAAGGATGTTAAATTTATTCTCTAGTGACCCTATTATTGGCTATTGCTGTAGGATTTTTATTTAGAAAAATAAATAAATAAATAATTTTTTGAAGTGATAATAAATTTTAAACTAATTGTTTTTTTCGTACAAATGGAAGGTTCTCTAAAATGAAGTTAGATAATTTGCTAATTTGAACGTCGATATCAGGATAAAATTATTTATCACAATTTTTTTTTTTTTTTTTAGCAAACTTTTATGTTAATTAATATGTCATATTAACCAACAATCAGTTTAGAAGTTGATTGAATTAAAAATCAATGTCAGATAAGTTCCTTAGAAAAGTAAAAAAAAAACATAATTTTTTTTTAAGGCTAATGTGGCCACATATGACCTGATATGTCTTAATCTAAAGAATTTTCTCATATATGGCCACATAAAAAAATTGTATATGCACATATCAAGCCATATAAACATATCAGAAGCTTTGATATTAAGGAACTTTAAAACTTTAATCTTTAAAATTATTTTTTTTTTTTTTTATTTTTTGGGGAATAGGTTAGCGTTAGTACGTGTTAATGTGAGCAGAGATTATAATTATAAAACGAGGAAACTTGCACAACAATAATAATGCAAAAACTTATTTTTCCCACGTGTTAAAGTTGTATCATATATATTACGCGTTTTTCTTAAGTTGGCCTTTAAATTTAAATAAAATTTGTTGACAGGGTGAGACGATGTTTAAAGCTAAATTGAAACAAAGGAATTAGAGTTATGGATAATTGAGGAGAGTCCTTAGCATGGTCAATCAATAGTGATGTTTATTTATTCGCCAATTAAATCGGATTTAATAGCTTGGAGCGTGAGAAAGAGATTTGTCCTCGTGGCGGTATTTATAATTAATTAGATTGTTGGTTGTTATTATTTAAATTTATATAGAATATAATATTGTGGTATGCGTGTATAGTGCTTTATTATTCATTTCTGGAGTAAGTTGATGAGATAACATGCTGAGATTAGCATACGAATTGGCAGATGTGATTATTGAAGAGCCTCAATTTACGAGTTTGAAATTTAAGGGTGAAATTTGGAAATTTATTACTTTAATTTATTTTTATTTTTGCAGCATACTTTATTTTATTTTAAAAAATTGAGATTTTTTTTTTTTTTTTTTTTTTTAAGATAAAATGTATATACATAATTACATCCGGTTTATTTTGGAATCATAATTCATTGAGATTACATAAAATTGTTATATCATTATTATTTTCATTATTTGGGTGGAGTGATTTATTTATAAATAAAAATTCTTATTACGACCACAAGTATGTAATCTAAACATTTTTAATGCTAATTAACCAGTCAGTTTTCCTGACTGGACTCTTCACTATAAACATTTACATTCATATTCATATTCATACTCACATATGTACATAGAAAGACATAAATGCAACTCTATTTTATGAAATAACATAATATACTATCCGTATGATTCATATCCCTGTCAAATGGTCAAGGGTATTTAATAAAATAATTATAAAAAATGATTTTATTTTATTTTCAGTAAACATATTTTTCGTGATATGAAGATAAAAATAACCATTAAAGATTCAAATCACCTACGGAAAAGTTACGGCGTGTAAATTTGAAGGATATTCATTAAGAAATTTTAAATACAATGTGATTATGAATAGAAATGAATTAAATACTATGATACGTTAATATTTAAATTAAAATAATTTGTGATTCACGGCAATTTGTAGCATATTTTTTTCTGCTCAATGTCTTCGAGTCATCGAGTCATCAAGATTGAGGGAGGCGATGTATCACTTCCTGCAGATCACATACTCATTAAGCATGCGTAATCTTAAAAATTTTTTTCTTCTCGACTAAACAAAAAATCTCATTTAATATTTTATAAAACTTTGTAAGAATTTAATTTCAACAGTGCGCATCGTACTCGACACAATATATCGCAAATTTTCCTCTCGACGTACTTGAACTCAAGCAGTACACACACACAATATATTTATGAGGCCAAGCTACCCGTGGGACCGGCATTATTATTTTTTTATTTTTTTTTATCTCTAAACACATTTTAGTATTGTTTATATTACTTTCAACAGAACCTCGGTATCATCTTTTACTTTGTTCCCCTCTCAAAACCACAGTTTATTGCATTCAGTCTGAAAATTTTTTATTTTTCCGATAGTCTTATAAACATATAAAACATCATTATTATTTTTCATTCCAAAAAAAGACAAAAATATTTTTAATAATTATTAAAAATTTTTTTTTTTTTATAATTTGTCGCATTAAAAATTTTTAAGGTAAATTAGGACATTTTTCAATGACAGTTCAGTAATAAATAAAAAAAAAGGATGTCTAATTTAAAAGGACACGCGTGTGAAGTTAAGTACATTCGTGTGTTCATGATACGGTTATGTAAGCTAAAGTAGTAAGCTATTAATCCATACCACACAACCCAAAACAATAATAATATAAGAAGTACTGTGTATACATGCATCATATTCTTACAGGTAACTCCTGAAGGTCGTTTTTATAGCAGACTCATATCGTGTAAGAAAACTGACCTCAACTTATATTAATCGATCTATTGGTTTTGTTTTCTTTTTTATTATTCTACCGAATCATCATGAGACAAATTTTTTCGGATTTTTTTTTCTTTTTTTACGGAAAAAAAATAAAAATTTACTTGAAAAAAATATTTTTACTAAAGAACTATAAAATAGAGTGCTTTGATTTGAAAGAATTAATTAAAGAAAATTTTTTAACGGGAAGTAAGTTTTTAAATGGCTTAAGAAAAAATTTCATGACATCAGATTTTTATAAAGAAAAATTTGCATCATTAAAGAAAAAACTTGGCAACATATGTAGCAGTTAATTGATAAAATAATTACTAACTTGGAAACACGTTTCTATTAAGAAATATTTTGACTCAGAGAAAAATCTAATTCTCAGTAAGAAAATGACAAAAACTGTCAACAAAGCGTGCTCGGTCTATTGAACACTAAATGGTGCCGAGGAGCATTTCTTCTGATGACAATCACTTCTTCTAGTTCTTTCAAGTAAAAAATAACAAATGACGAATTATTACATGCATGGGTAAGTTTGTTCGTCGACCTGTGACAAACGTCTTGTTGCTCTTGACTTATTTTCCGTTTTTTATTTTTTGGTAAAACCCGGGTTTTGGTTCCTTGTAAACCTCGGTGTCAAGGTTCCCGACCAAACAAAAGGTTAAGTAATACAAGATATTCCAATTTGCTCTTATCAAAAAATTCTGTGTAATGAAATAATTTTAATAAATCATAAAATTAATTATTCATGCTTACTCAATTTTTTATGCAATGGGGAGACATTTTTTTATGACAAAAATGATCCATATATCTTCATAGAAGATCATTTGATACGTTCCTAATCCCTAAAAAATTTTTGGATGAACAGTAGTGTCGAAAATATCCGATGGAGGGCGTATGATCGCTGAATTATCTCGTTACAGGTGAGTTAATTTTGAGTTTGACTTCATTTAACTTAAATTATATAAAATTTTCACAATGGCATGAGATTCCATTGAACCGAACAAATCTCATGTCGTTAAAATCGGAGAAAGCGTCTCGCTCATATCACGTAAATCATCCACATACTTATTAACGTCAGTCATGACTTTAATATTTTCACTGAAAGTCATCTAAACAATAAAAAATGAAAATTAAATTTAGTTCCTCTATTTAAATACGTTTTTAAAAACTTCGAAAACGTGCTTACTGAAATAGGATAAATTTTTATTTTTTCTATTTATTATTTTGTTCTATCATCTGAATAAAAACACAATATACTCTCTTTTTTGTGGGTTACACAATACAATTTGGAGATAATTTATGCGCGATGACATCAATTTGGGTGGCATACTCACCCGCTATCGACATTTGTTACTTACTAATATAATCTGAACAGTACAATGTAATTGTAAGTTCGTTATCTTTTGTATCACAGCATAGATGTAGCGTAGTTTTACGTCTCTAATATTGGGTTATTTCACAAAGTACACTGATAATAGTAATCAATATTACAGTAAAAAATTGCTAGGCGTGGTTCGCGGAAGTTATCAAAATATGACGTTTTTTTTTCGTATTTATAGAAGAACAGTTTATTAGTTGCTTAGCATTGGCGTTAGATTTTTTACGGTCATATATGTCTTGATGAGCATCTCAAGACATAAAATTAATTTTTTTTTTATTAATTCAATTTTTTACAATACCCAGCTTCTATACACAGAAAGAAAGAAGGTCTTGAGTCAAGCGTAAATTTTCTTAAATCAAGAAAATCTTAAGGAAGATTGAAAATTTCTTGAATCAAGTTAAAATTTCTTGAACGAAATTAAATTTTTTTAAGCCAAGAAAATTTCTTCTTGCTCCAAAATAACTTCAGTCTTCCTTACAATTTTCTTAATTCAAAAAATTTTTTTTTCTGTATAGAAATATATTAAAAGATAAAATCTTTTGGCGTAATATCAAGTTCAATATTAAGTCCTCCATGATTTTGTGCATCATTCAGTTCTCTGAAAAAATTTTTACATTGCATAATATAATGATCATCATAATAATACTAATATAATACAGAACAAAAAATATATGTTATATATATATATATATATATATATATATATATATATATATATATATATATATATATATATATATATATAATAAACTAGCGGATAGTAGTTTAGTGGATACATATCCTGTAATATGGCATAGCCACACCTGCGGTATCGAATTTTGGCAGCGTGCCATCAAGATGTTCGCTGGATGTAGGGCAATGCAGATGCCAAAGTACTCACTAGATTTTATTCTCAGCTCTTTAATTTTATATATTACCCTACTTATTTTACTTCGCAGTTGAAGGTAGAGTTGATACAATGATACCAGCAATGAATAATAATTTTTTCACGTGTTTATATCACACATTCACTAGTGCGCTTAGCGAGCATTTAGAATGTGAAGAATAGCGCGCTAGCCTCATCTGTTTCTAAAGCTAAGAATTACGGTAATAAATGTTGGAGGTAGAAGGTAAGTCGCTTTTTACATTACTAATATATATATATAAAATACTCGTTTTTACTCACTGGAGATCTAACTTGTCTGTAGTACATTTTAGTAGAAATCTACGGTATTACTTTTACTTGCCAGCAGTTGGATAGTTTCCAAGTGCGAAATAATCCTTGTTATAGATTCTGAAAGATTTTTTACACTGCTTCTTAGAAGGATTTCTTAATGTTTAAAGAGCTTTTTTAACTGTTAATAAATTATTTTTTAATATTTGATCGTTTTATAAATTCATACTAATTAATGAAGAGATAATTTTTTTTAAATACTTAATTTAAAAAACTACTTGACTAATATTTGTAAAATTTATAGAATTTGAGAAGTCAAATTTCTTGAAAAAATATGATTTAGATTTACAAACTTAAACTTGAGATTAATCGTTTGAAGTACTTGTAATTTGACTTATAAAACTTCTTTAAGCTCCTTAAAAATTTATTTTAGTGTAAAAAATTACGCAAAGTACTTTGCGTAAACTAAACTTTACTAAAACACGTGTTTTAGTTCTTCCGGTATTCCGAAGGATAAGAGCGAACATTCGTTCTGAATTTACTCCTGACTTTTAACAGGATAAACATTTATTAACTGTTAATAATTACAGGGTTTCTCCTTGAGGAACATTAATTAATAATTAAGCAATAATTGCTTATACTGATGAATTAATGAATAGTTTCTTAATAAATTAATTTATTAACCGTTAGTAAATCCTTTTATCAGTGTATAGTTACTTGGAATTAATTAATTAAATATTTTAGCAGTTGAAAGTTTATTATTTATTTGATTTTTAATTAACAAAACTATGGATGTAAATAAATAAAAAAATTGTATCATTATATCAGCTTGGACAGTTCTTTGAAAATAACTCAAAAATTCCAGGACGGTGTTAGATTATTTGCACAGAAAAAAAAAATTAACATGAATCAGGTAAAAAATTTTTAAGAAATTGATCTTTTTGATTTAATTTTAATAGAAAAATTCTTAAACTAATAAATTTTTCTTGGTTTAAGTAAATTTTACTTAATTGAAGAATTTTTCTTCTTGACTCAAAACAATGAAACTTTCAAAAATTATTTTTTTGGTTCAAGAATTTTTCTCTTGATTCAAGTTAATTTTTTTTTCAGTGTAATAATTTTTAGAATTTTTTTCAACAAACAAATTATAGCAAGAAAATTTTATTTAAAAATTTCATCTTTAGAAGCTCTGAAAAATTTTATAAATAATTTTTTATACCTAGTTCATTTTTCAAGAAAAATCAAAAAATTTTAATTCGTTCAAGAAATTTTAACTTCATTCAAGAAATTTTCAATCTTCTTTAAGATTTTCTTGATTTAATCAAATTTCCGCTTAATTCAAGACTTTCTTTCTTTCTGTGTAGAAATTTAAAATTCAATCTCTGCTTCAATCTATCAGATAGTAGTCTATAAAAATAAATAAAAGTTTCATATAATTAATTCTAAAGAATTTAAAATCTATCGAAAAGCAGCTGTCATTACCAATTACAAGTACATGAACATGAACATAAGCAAAATTTTGTAATCATCGTCCGTCTCATCACTTTGCACGTAAACTAGTTTCCCTTTCAAAACATATAACAGCCAATATCTTACATTAAACATCTTACATTATTTTCCACATACACACCTCTTGTTATATTATGCGCTACTATGCAGATGTGCTTTCACACGCATCCTCTGAATATCGACGACTATCCACTTAGTTTTTATTTTCAAACAATCGTCTATCGACAATCAGCTGCCAATTCTGCGAACACGCGTTCCATATATTTACATACCAAGCTGGGTTTCAGTTATATAAATTATTTACAATATCGATACTTATAATTACATACATATTCAATCATTTGTTCAATATTCAGTGTCGGTCGAATTTATCCTTCTCTTTTTCATAGGAATCATAAATCATTTTTTTTAAACAATTATTATTATTATTATTTTTGATGATTTTGTAAAGCATACAGCTTTTAGTAAAATTTATTAAGTAGTGAAAATAAATTAAATTTAAGAATAATTATTAAAGTGATATAAGCTCGAATCAATAACGATCAACAGGTTATCTTATAAATAAACAAAAAATAGATAAATCACTGTAAACAGTGATTGGAAAGGGCATTGCTTTCTTATTAATTCACGTGACTCAATAAATAATCCAATATAATTTCTATCAAAATAAATAACTATGTCTATTAAAATAAAACCTCCCGCAAAATTCCGATCGTTTAATCCGATAAACTTATAAGTAATATGTGCCTACATTAATGCATAATTATATAAAATTATAATGATAATTATAATTATTAATTAATTAATTCTAATATCAGAACAAGTCAATCGTAAGCTAGATAAACCTACTGAATATTTAGTAAATATTAAAAAAAAAAAAAATGTATAAATATATAAAGCAACCTCTTGAGATCAAAACCCTGAGATTCAAGATTTGGTTGTAATGATATGTTGTAACAGGACATCGATGGCCGTAATAATTACGAAATAATCCATGCGAATGTCTGTTTATGCTCAAACACTCAATACCATGCTAAGCGATAGTAATAGTATTTATAGTGGTGTACATGATACATACTACGTACAACTACAAACTACAACCTACAACAGAACATAGCGGGTATGTGCTATTATGCATTACTTCAAACCCCACGTATGTGATATGTGACCATGGCTAGGTACAGAACATACTAACTGCACACGTCTAGTTCCGACACGTTTCATCGAACATATTAAGTTTTCTTCGGTAAGGTTTTTAGATTTTTACATTCAACTATTCAGGAAAAAATTATGCTACATAGACATACCACGTGTATATTTGGATATCTAACGCATTAAACGCCTACACAACGTGTAATTTTGCACCCTACTAAGATAATATTGTTTTATAAGGTTATTAAATTTTAATTCTGACGTCAGTAGAAAAAAAATTTTTTTCTAGTCGTGATGTCTGTGATAACTTTAATGTTATTATTATGAATGCATGCCTTAAGCACAAGCGAGAAGGTATACTTTATTACTGCCTAAAAATAATGATCTTAATGTTTTTTACATTAAATATGTAAAGTATGACCTGGCAATCATGATTTAGCGGTGGATTATACAAAAATCAAACGATTAGAAGAAAAACAATCTTAAAAATTTTTATTAATTATTTTATTGCCATATTTATATATAGATATGGCAATAAATTAATTTTTATGTATATATACTTAAAAAAGTGGATTTAATTGCTGATGGTGTGTATTTTTTAACTATTTATTAAAGAGTAAACACTATAATTTAAAGAAAAATCAATTTTTTAGCTTAATTTCTTTTTAAATCTCTTCATCTGGCTTATAGGAAGTTACAAAATGAAAATAGCAGCTTGATATTGTTCCGTTCACTAATAATTAATTTTTTTTGTTTAGTAGTTGGAGAAATTTCCTGCCCTTTAAGCAGTCACATGTAAAATTTTTTTGTAAATACATCTTGAAGACAGCTGATACTATGCTAAATTGTTTAGCGGGCTTATCACCGGTAATATAGCCTTTAATTGATTTTTTTTTTAATTCATGCATCGGAACGAAAGAGAATTTTCAATTTGTATGAAAAAAATAGCTTTGAAATTGAATTATAAATAAGATTAATTAATATATATCTATAAAATTAAAATAAAAAATTATTTTTTAAGTTAATTTTTGTATTGTACAGTAGATAATTTTTTTTTCTGACGTTTAATACAAAAATTTGCAAGTTTGAATTTCTAATTTTATTCGTATCATTTTTTTTTTTTTTTATAAATAAAACTCTTAAATAATAAAAATATCATTAGAGAAGCATTCACCGGTAATCATCGAAGGTAATCATCAACAAACCTTGTTTATACGAGATTGTACATTTCTACGTTTAATTGCTTCATTATTATTATCACCATCATCATCATCACATAATTTAACATTGACTTTCTCAATAAAACGAATAATTATCACCTTCATTATCATCATACTTTAAAATGGGCGTAACCGTGAACTGAATAAAAGGCATCGGAAGTGAGTACCAGCTAATTGGCTATTTTTTTAAGTTAAAAGCCTTATTACACATCCATTATTACTATTACTATAATCACGATAAATTGGAGCTAATTTTCATGGGCATGAAAGTAATAAATAAGATCGATTGAAGCGCATTAGTTCCTGCGGGCAATTAAGAGACATAACTTCCGATTTTCTGTCCAAGGGCGGAAAATATTTCTCGCAGAATAAAATCTAGGTTATGCCCATTGACTTTAAGTTAATACCAATTAGCAGCTTACCTTGGCTTCTATACCGCAGAGACTGCTGTTCTATGAAATATTATTATAAATTTTAACTTACAACATAACCAGCTTATTGTTGTTGTCTATATCAATCTACCGGTTAATTAAGAAAATTAAAAAAAGTGAATTCACTTATCATTAGCGACCTAAGACTGGAACTGGCTGAAAACAAATCAAGGACTGCAATAAAATAATCGGCTTTTTATTATTTATTATTTATTTTGTCGAATTATTTTATTTATAACAGATATTTTCTAAATTCGGCGTGACCAATATCCTCGAGGCCGTTGGGAGAAATTTATCAAAATGCCTTGTCACTCGCGTTAATTGCTATTCATGTTTTTTTTCATTGTAATTCAAATTGAAAATTTATTAATTAACTTGATTAGTAATTTAATAACACGTCTTTCAATAATGCTTTTAATTGACGAAATTATATAGTTATACTCGAGATCTGTGTCAAATGATTTATTGTATTGAGAAATAAAAATTTAATAAATAATAATTAGTTACATAAGACACTTTATTTTAATATAAAAGATTTTTTTATGATAATATATTTCAAGAGGAATGTTACGAAAATTTTTACTTATTTATGTTCTTTTTAATTTAAATTCTGGCTTAAGGAGTAGAGATATGATTAAATTGATAAGAACATTTCTGATAGAAAATTTTTGGTAATTATTTACAAGTGGAGTCCACTCTATTTTTGGCCATAACAGGTGAAAAATTAAAACTTTTTTATTCAATCGAAAAAAATATAAATTTCGATAGCTTTTTTGCTTTCAAAAGTTGGAAAAAATTTTGGCTTTCATGTTTGTGGATAAAATTTCTATTTTATTTTTTTTGATGTTTTTCTTTAATTGTTCATTTTTTCATATATTTAAAAAAAAAAAAATATATAAAAATTTTCAAAAAAATGAAAATTAAAATGGTAGACCCCACTTGTAAATAAATACCAAATTTTTTTTTTTACAAGAAAAATAATTCATAATTTTTCCGTAATTGTAATATTTTAGCTAGAATTTCAATTTGAAACTTTTGAAATTAAGCTCAATTTTTATGATGTCATTTTTAACTTTAAATTCAAATTCTGACTAAAGGATCAAAAATTTGGCAAAATTGATGAAAAATTATTTCGTAGAAAATTAAATTTCTTATCAAAAAAATTTTTTATAATTGTTTCGTATCTAAAATTTAACTCGAAATTTCAATTTACACCTTTTGAAAATTAAGGACAAGTTATACGGAGTCATTTTTGGAATTTAAATTCAAATTCTGGCAAAGGGATCATAAATTGGGAAAAATCGGGACTTTTTTTGTAGAAAATTAAATTTCCTATAAAAAAAAATACCTATCTAATAATTTTTCCATATGTCTAATATTTAACTCTAATAATTCCAATTGACTACATCACAAGTCATGTATGGAAAATTTTTCTTACTAACAATACCAAAATGATCTTACCCATTTCTGGTCAGTGTATATTAACATGTAAATTGATGGCCACTTAAGCCGACAAAAAAGACACTTAAGAAACCGCTGCCTTGATACGAGATATAATATACATATACTAATAGAAAACAACGAAGCATTATCATTACCATTACACTTAAAAAACTAACTGTTGCATTTAATAATTACACATTGTTAAAAAAAAAAAAAAATGTGAGCTAATTCAGTGGCATGCCAAATCGATTATATGTCGAGGATCACGGAAGCATTCCGTTCTGATAATTACTTTCACTGTTCTGAGCTGTATACAGACTTTAAGCGCGACATACAACCTAGTAATCGTGCTCTAGCATTTAATTTGCTACTCAACAAATATACATACACATAAAATAATAATGTGAGGTCCTCAATAGTACTCCTGATTACAATCACGTTCTGCATAACTATTTATAATTATACAATTAACCACCGAGAAAATGAAATGAACAAAAAAATATACAGATATATATGAAACAACGAATAATATGACTAAAATAAAAATTAGTGTAACCGAGAACTTGTTTAAATTAATGCAACAATTAATTCAATAAAATGTGTGCTGGTTGTTGGTAATTAGAAATTTACAATAATATAAATATTAATACACAATGGTAACATACATAATACAGCATATTGTAAATTGTAATAAATTAATCATTAAAGATGACGTCTTAACGATTTATTATCGGGTGATATTACGCGAGCAATGATCATTTACTTTTATTTATTTATTCATTTATTTATCGCAACTTTTGTTTTTATTAATATTTATGTCGAATTACTTGCTTGTCGGATGATTGTTTACTTACATTTATCAATTTATGTGTGGGGTTTGATATCCGGATTCCAGGTGCTCTGGTGACTGTCACAGGATCCAAATGACATTGAGATCAGTCTCTATATGTTCAGAATCTATGTTATGTATATTATAAGTTGTAATATATATATTTGCTTATAAGTTGTAATATAACCTACGTAATAGACTTAGACGGGGATCGAGATACAGTTATGAGATAAAGACAATGGATAATTATTTACACAAGTTTAGTCACTCTTTAATTGTTACCAGGGTTGCGAATAATTCAATTTTATAATTTTATTTAAAATTAAATTATTCATTATGTCACTATTCAAATTATTCACTTATTAATTCTTTTTAATTAATTTATTAAATTATTTTAATTTTTTATTTGTTAAATAACGCATTAATCAACCACCGAAACCCTTGATTAACCACTTTATGTTTGGTATGTAGTAGCAGCAGCTGCTTGACCAAAAAATAAATTATCTACGAAGTAAATAATTATTAATTACACTAATTCTCTTGATTCATTGCTTTTTAAAATAATTAATTCAATTAAAGTTTTTTTTTATCAATTTTAAAATTAGTGAAATTTTTAAGTACGGCAAAAAAAGAAAAAAAATTTTTTTTGACGCTCTTTCTGATCTAAGAAAAAAAAATTATTAAAAACAAAAGGGGGCGTGTATAAAATTTTTCATTCTGAACTTCTGGCTATGAATATTGAAAACTTTCGAAAATATGAAGAATTATTAAATTCAGTTGAGTTAAATTTTATAAATTAACTTTTTTACTCATTTTGAAGTTTTGAAGTCTCAAAAAAATTTTTGATTTTTTTAATTTTCAATTTTTATAGCCCGAAATTCAAAACGTTTAATATTTAAAGCAAATAATTCGAAAATAAAAATAACACTTTTGTCTTTAATAAAATCTAAATAATTTACATATCAAGCCCTTAGAAATTTTTTTTTTTTTAATGACTATTTTTAATTTAAACCTTTCGTTTTATTTTTATATAATCACATAAAGCTAAAGCTTTATGTATAGATAATAACAAATTTCTCACTATTACCAATTATCATCTATAAAAATAAAAAATTTAATTAATAAATCTATTACTAGACATAGCAAAAAAGTACAATACCCTTCCAGAAGTCAATTTTCAATATACTTTTCAAAAAAAATTTTCTAAATTCAAGAAAAAAAATGTTCGATGAAAATTCTCAAGTTGTTTATTTAAAATTATTCTTTTCCAATTATGGAAAATTTTTTTTCAACAAAAAAGTTACTGTGAGTAAAATTGCGCTAAGGAATAAAATTTTTTGAAAATTTCTATATTTTTAAAAATAAATTTTATCTCTCAGTGTTTGAAAAAAAATTCCTAATTTTTCCAATTGTGTAATATTTACAACATCAATCAAAGAATAATTTTAATTAAAAATTCGTAACAAAAACAAAATGAAATCCCAAAACTTTCCACCAGTTCATCTCAATAAAAAAATCCTTGCCCAACTTTGATTAATCACCTTTCAATCTAAAAATCTAACAATCTACTAACGAAATAACCCATCTTGTCTGTTGCATCAATTCCGATATTTCCAAACGATCTCGAGTCTGTAGTTGCAAATCATCCATTACCAAACCTTAACAAATGTCACTGATCACGTCGCTGACACAATCACATCGAATAATTAACCACAAACAATTATCGTTTGTCCATTAAATCAATCACGCCCACACATGATGTCCACGATATTTCCCAAAGCATACATAAATACTAATACTAATTATAACTATAAATAAATCCCGTAACAAGTAAACAAAAAAAAACAAAGATGCAAAAACGTCATTAACAAACAAGTAGCTGGAACCTTGACTATCAGTTTCTTCCGGTGGCTTGCAGATCAATATTATCATTATTATACTGTGTATATAATTTCTTATACTAATTATCTCCTCATTTACACAGACATTAACTCCAACTCCAACTCATTTGAGCGTATTGTGTGTAACTATAATCGAGTGTTGGAACCAAGGTCCTAAGGGTCGCCTTGACCGTCCGCGTTCTTCGAGGACCAACTTTATTATAATTTAATCCCGTATTAATTCAGCCGGAGAGTAAGAGGGTTCGCGACCTCCAGCCCGCGATATAAATCCAAGCATCAATCCCCTCTTCGCATTTGAAGAAATACCTCAAACAAGTGAGCATCTACAATAGAAACAATCCTCACTGTTCTATTAAATTAAATTAAATATTTAATCCATTATAAAAATAATAATAATAATAATAATAATAATAACAAACAGGACTTGGACTAGAGCTTACGATTTAATCCTGGTGCTGGAGTCCCCCATCAGAGTCCTACTCTTTCTCCTTAACCCTGTAACTTATTCGAATCGAATACTTACTTTGTTGAGTACAGAGCTCGAGGTACTACAAAACCTCTTTCTCTCTTTAAATCCAACGCGTGGTAATACTCGACAGTTAACGAGCGAAACTGACGCGGGACAGGACTCCTGCACCTGGACAGCTACCATTTGTTCTCTCGATTAATTAGTCCTGTTGTTTTTACAATTGTTGTTGTTCTTCGTTATAATTATCATTGTAACTGCAATTTGTTAATTGTTTTTAAAAGTTGTGGTTCTTAAAGTTTTTTAAAAAACTGTTTTTATTTATCAAAAAAAAGGAGCCATGAGACTTGTAAGTATTTTATTTTTGTTCTCATGAAAATGTGAAATGTGATATGTGATTTTATTTATTTATTTTTTTTTTTAATTAATTGTTATTATTGTTGATTTATTTATTTATTTATTTAATTAGTTAATATGTAGTATTAGGTTTAATATAAAGAGAAACAGAATCGAGTTAAGAGGAAAATCTAGTGCTTTCGATACGATTGAATGCACTGGCGGTTTTGCGGGATAAAAGTTTCGCGAGCAGAGATAACGCGTGTCCTGGGTACCTATGTTCATTATATGTAGTCAGAATTGTTCAGTGAAAACGCTTACCGAGGAAAGCGCTTATGTTTGATCATCGTTTAATTTTACTTTTTATGAAAATTAGAAGATTATTTTTTTTTGTTTTAATTATGAGCTGTAATATGCGTAATCATCACATAATTGCTGTTTATTATTAATAATAATTTTTTTTATGGATTCTACTGTTTTTTTTTTTTTTTTTTATAAGCGTTGGCATGTTCGATTAATTTATGAAATTTTAGTGAAATTTATTTTTCTATTGAAAAAAATATTTTGAATAATTTTTTTTTTAAAGGATTTTTATTAAAAAATAATAATTTATGAAATTTTAGTAAAATTTATTTTTTCTAGTGAAAAAAATATTTTGAGTAATTTTTTTTTTTAAAGGATTTTTATAAAAAAATAATAATAATTATAGTTGTGAAGCTAAATAAAGTATGAAAGGAATTCGATAGTTGATTTTCATTCCCAACAAGTGTCAAGACTCTGACACTTGAATGCTACGGATACTTGTGATACTTGAAATGCAGTACCTACCACACAGTAAAATAAAATAAAGTAACTATGTTTTGTGGGTTATTCAGTCGTGAGTGTGTGATTACTGTGATAATACCACAAGTACATACATGTTGCAAAATAAAATACTTTACAACAAATTTAGCATTGTTACATTGAGAAATTCTTCACTTTTTATTGAATATTTAAATGTAAGAAGAAAAAAAATGAAGATACATAAAAAAGTAACTCGATTGTTAATCTCAAAGAAAATATCCAAAGCAATAAATTTATCCGAGTCATTAAGTAAATTAATGAAGAAAGTTATCTTAATCGCAGATTAATGACTTGCAATAAAAAGTTATAGGAACTAAACGTTTAGTTCTCTATGCTCGGTTTTGCTCGGTTAATATATATTAATAATTGTAATTATAATTAATATAAATGGATAAATCAAAAATGATTACATCGGAAGTAATAATAGCTCGTCGTCGATTCAATAAAAATAAAATGTCGAGACTAATTCACGACCGTTATTTATATTTACGGCTTAATGTCTTTATACATGTTCATCTATGATCTGAGAAGTAAGGAGTCAATATATTTTACTGATAAAAACCCCGCGGCGATAGACTAGTCTTTACGACCTTGCCTCTGGCTCATTGAGCACTTGTCGCTTGAAATACTTTGCTCTTACGTACATTATTTAAACTTCATTTTACCAAAAAAAAATAATTATTCTTCTTGTTAAAAAAAAAAAAAAAAAAAAGTATCAAAAATTTTTGTTACATCTAATAAATATATTATAATTGTAATTTTAATTTGAATAAGTAATAATAATAGCTAGTTATGCCAATCACGTTCAATATCCACAGGATAAAAAAATATCCTCGTAATGTTTATATTTATTGCATAAATTTGAGTGATAATCAAACATGCTTAATATTAATTATTTTTAATTATCAATCTTATATTTAACTTAAAAATGTCAACTAATAGTAATTTTAATTTTTACTATTATTCGATTACAAATTTTAATAGTTATTTATTTAAAAATTTTTATTATCATTATTTTATTGTTTATTTTATGATATAACACATGAGTAAATACTCAAGTTACGGAAAAATTTTTTGCGAATATTTCAGCAACCTGCAATTTAAATAAATCTTACTTGTCTATTGAAAATTTATGACGGCAAGTTGATTGTTTATTAAAACATTCTAAAAGTGTTTGCAAAAACTAGCAGTAAAAATATATAATAAACAATTTTCATCGGCTTATTATTTACCCATAGACGTTAATTATAATTTCTATTGTCGCAGTGGGAATTATTTGTCACCTTGAATTAATTTAGTTTTTTTTAATTTAGGTCAATGTTATTTCACATAATATTTTATTGCGTTTCATAATGTTATAATTATATTATATATATATTTTTATTTATAACTTTTAGTTAATTAACAAATGCAAATGGCAATTTACCTGCTATTTGTTATTGTCGTGATAAAATAACTAAAAAAAATTTTAATGTAGTAATTATTGAAAAAAAAATTTAAGTGAGTGTATTTAAGAAATTATCTAAATAAATTTAATTACTCAAATTTCTCTAAAAAATATTTACGTTGATTTAATTATTTGTCGGTAATTATATTTGAAAATTGCTGTTTCTGTAGTTAGAAAAGAAATTTCGAGCAAAAAATAATAACAATTTAAATTGACAATTTTAAAAATTAAAATCTTAAGTATTAAATTCGAAATTATAATTTCAAATGTAATTTCATAGTTTTTTTAATTATCTTATTTTTATTTAAAAAAATGGATGTTATATCAAGATCAAAAAAAGCTTACTAAAAAAATACAAATACAATTTATTAAAAAAAAAAAAAAAAAAAATTGATCATCATTTACCAGTATTGCACTGAAAAAAAAAATTCTTGACTGGAGTGTAAATTTTCTTGGCTCAAAAAAAAATTTTTTTTTGTGTATGCAAACAAAAATAATTTTTTTTTTATTTAAAATATATTTTTCATGTGAAAAAGTGAGATTTTATATGGCAATCTTCGACTCAACTACAAAATATTTTTTACGTCTTGTAACATAATTTTCTAACTATTTTTTCTTCCATGAATTAAATAAAAAAAAAATTCAATTTTTCTTAGCGGGAAATTTAAAAACTAATTTTTGATTTCTTCGATTTTGTTAATTTGTGATAGCACTTAGCATAACCTAACTCGATTAAAAACTTAGATGCATATAATTGTTATTTAATACCTATTCAAGCGCCACTCGAGCATATAATTGTATTGTAATTTCATTCATACAAATGTTAATGCCATTTAAATAGCGCCCGACCTAAGCTAACAATCAAAACGGTCATATATTTTTACCTAAAATAAAGAAAGCTAAATAATATATATGAGCGCAATAAAGGTAATTATGCAACGAACCCTTCTCTTAGCTCTCCCTTCTCAAAAAAATAGCGGTCTGCTATAAAAAATAAATAAATAAGTGTCTATTCTAATCCTTTCTCAAGAAAATACTTTCTCCGTTTCGTAAGATCTTCATAGAAAAGACAAAGACAATTAATAATGATCGGATTAATCTCACTTGAAGCGATAACTGATTTCAATTGTATTATTATTAAATTTATTACTAAAATATTCGAATTATTTAATTTAGTTGATCAATAATTATCATTTAAATTAAAGAATTAATAGAATCAGTGGAATCGTTGCAATGTGTAAGTTATTATAATTACAAATTATAAATTACGGAGCACGGTATAGCGTGCAATAAAAAATTATTCTAAATAGAAATAATTGCCGCTGAAATAAATCGGTTTATCGCGAATCTAATAAAAAACTTTCGCGAATTTCAGCGGATAAAGTATATGTGTTTGTTTGAGTTAAGTAAAGTCTCTTTGACTAGGAGCATGGCAGACAAAGCCAGCTAGTAATAAGTAAAGTAACATAACCTTCTATTCGTGTTGTTAGAGAATCGCGGGTGCACGTCGTGTCCATTCTCTTCCGGCAAGTGCAACAACTATCTCAGTATCTTTTAAATTCATCTACCGTATCTATTTTCACGACAAGTATCAATAATTGATCGAGTTAACTCCCAGTATTTTCATTTATTATTTATAATCAATACTCCTACGTACATGTAGATTGTACGGTCCGTTAATCATTAACCATTACTCGCATGAATTCACTTGAATTTTTTTTTTTCTATGAAATAATTTTTATTAAAAATATATGTTAAAGTATATAAAAAACTACTGATAAAAAATAGATTTTTAGCACCTTATTTTATATATTTTAACTTCAATTTAGAGGCGCACAGTAGCCTATCGGATCCGGCCCTTGCTTACCAAAGCATTGGACCGAGTTCGAGTCCGGCTTACACTAATAAATATTTTTAACATTTAAGTGTATTATTCTGCTCAGAATAATAAATTAAAAACTATTAAAAATTAAATTTAAACTAAACAATTAAAAAAAAATTTTTTAAAAAAACTATAATTTCAACAAAATTCAAAAATTATACGAAATACATTTATGACAATATAAAATAATAAGTAAAGAGATATATTAAAGATTACATACTTTATAAGGAAATTTTGCTATATTTTTATACGTATCCGTCAAAATTTTTCCAATACGGTTTGATAACTCCATGGATAATTTTAAAAATATCCTGATACGGCTATATATAGCCTGATATGATCCTATATGCACATTTAGATTTTTTATCAAATGTAGTTTTAAAACTTTCCGACAGGTCGCGCATAATCGACTAATCTTCTCCTAACAAGAAAGTTAATCTTCAGGGATTAATTTAGTACTCTCTCATATACTGTTTTGCGCTCAATACGGCGTAGTTCTTGATATTTCTCATTTATGTATTCACTTTTACGCATGAATTTATCAATAATAATTTAGAAACTATTTTGTAGCAATGTATCAAATTATTTCTAAAAGATTGATAAATGTTTAATTTTTTCAAACAATCTTGAGAAATGTTTCTTAATGATAATCAAATAATTAAATAAATTTGTCGTTACATTATGTGGTGCAATGTATGAAAGTCTCAAAAAATTCGAAATTTAAAATTCCACATCTCCAAAATTGGATTATTCAATAATTTTGTTCTGCAAAAAAATTTTCTAGAAGTTAAAAATTTTTTTAATTTATATTTTACTCTCATTAATGCCCGTATATAACCAAAAATGATTGATAATTATAATGAAAAATATAGGAAAAAAGAAAAATGGAAAAATTACGACATAAATAGTAATAAGTGTCCCGTCGTATTTAAAACTAATATTCAGAGCATTCAATGTAATATTTACATTTTACACTGCAATTCTTACAAAATCGGCTAAATGTTATAAGTAGTTTATATATTATTAATTAATTGTTGATATAAATTCTTTTCACCAGAGTCTCATGAATATTTGTTGACAAAATAATAAATATAAAAATATGATAGAAATGTATTGTCGAGAATAATTGATTTACAATAATAAACCATCAACGTCTTAAATGTCCATTAAAAATAATTTATTAGACGTCTTAATAACAATAACATATCCAGCACTTTGAACAATCAATATATTATATACAATAGATATCAAAATCGCGCAATATAAGCCAATAAATAACGTCATAAAGCATATAACCCGTGTTGCTACAATAACCCGTATAATGTTTCGCGTTTTATTTAGTTTTTAAATGTCTGGATAAAGTCTGATCATTATACGTAGCCGTTTCACTGGTTTCACTGGCATGGCCCTCGTCATTAACGACGGCGTCATATACTATCTCTGAGGTGGATATCGATACCGATTTCCAACCAATATCCACGTGTAACAATTTTATTTTCTTTTTTTTTATATTTATATTTCTCAGTTATCTATCTATTGCCATTACTATTATTATCATTATAAAACAGACATACCCGCATATAATATTAAAGCCAAGTCCATTCTATTATACATTATCCCGCATGTGAGCTGCTACTAGTGACTCAATATGTTTATAATTCCGCGGTAAATTTCTCTCAAGTAAATGAAATAACGATAAATAATATTAGTATATTAGTATTATTTTAAATTATTAATAGCCACTTTTTCAGCTTTATCGATGGATATAAATTTACAGATTTTTATTTTGTTAATTGATTGACAATGATTTAATCTTGCTGAGTTTATTATATAAATACTTAAATGTTGAAAAAGTTAACTAATGGCTTGAGATTTTATAAATAAAATGAATCCTTTAGTCACGAATTATTGTAACGGCTTGTGTTATCCTATCTTATACTATATCTGATATGCAATTTTCAAGATTTTTTAGTTGATAATAATAATGATTACCATGAACAATGGCTCAAAAGTTATATTATTATTTTTTTTTTTGTAAGTCCACACTGAAAAAAATTTCTTTTGAAAAATATGGGCATTTTTGTGATAAAAAATTAATTTTTTGGAAATTTTAAACAATTTTATTTCTTAGTTGAAGAATTCAAAATTTTTCTTATTAAGAAAAAATTTTCTAGATTCAGGAAAAAACAATTTTGGAGGAAAATTCTAAAATTGTTTTTTTTTTTTTTTTTTTTTTTTCAAATTGAGATTACGGCTTACGTTATCTTAAACTATATTTCATATTCAATTTTTATGATTTTTTGATTAATTATAATAATAATTATTATGATAAGCAATCTCTCAAAAATTATTATTTTTTTTTTATTTTGCAATCTTACACTGAAAAAAAAAAATTTCTTTTAAAAAATATTGGCATTTTTGTGACAAAAAATTAATTTTTTAGAAAATTCAAACAATTTTATTTCTTAGCTGAAGAATTCAAAATTGTTCTCACACTATTTTTCTTGTGAAAAAAAAAAAAAATTTTGGATGTAAATTCTAAAATCAAAATTTTTTTCTTTTTTAATCTTAAAAAATCACAAAAATTCCCATATTAAAAAAAAATTTTTTTTCTGAATGTATTATTAAAATTTGATAAAAGTTAATATTGCGCCTGATAGAGAAGTAGCCCGTGAGAAAATGATCCAATTTTTTATTCTACATCAATTAACAATGCCAACTCATACTAATCAAAATATTGTCATTAACCAAGAATGTGGGAAAAATATAGATTTTAAAATTCCACAAACCTATCGGCCAATATTTAATTGTAATCATTAACTAAAGTTGTGATATAAAATATAAAATATAAATATATTACAAATAAATAAAATGGCAAGGCCAAGATAAGGCGTACGACACACATGTGCGATCACCGTGACCCGTGAGATCCTTCCGAGGTGATATATTGTTACAACCATTACACTGTTAACTATTTCCCTTGTATAGTAATATAACATGAGTAGAGGAATCGCCTGTTCACTAAGTAGCGGTGGGCGCGGACTTGTGCCCATAATACCCAATTACAGTTTACAGTGACACGCTAAAAACAGTAACATAAAACAACTGAAAAAAAAAAAAAATAGTCACCCAATTAACTCATTCTTAAGCTAGAAAGTTATTTTTAAAAACACGAAAATAATAATCCAAATTATTATGCTTATTCATTGATACTTTCTATTGTACTCATTGTTATATTTATTATAAATAATTTTCTAAATTTAGATCTCTGAATAAATTGTTAATTTTTTAAACTATTTAAACAATTTCTTTAGTGATTTTAAATGTAGATTAATTAATCTATAGATTAATTGATCATCTTTGAGAGCTAGTTTATTTAATATTTTATGATCGATATTATACCTATCGGCTAAATTATTAAAAATGACTTTCATATTTCATACCACAATCAATATTATCATGTAAAATAAAATTGTGTTGAAACTCAAATAAAATAAAACCATAATAAATTCCTATTGTATAACATTATTTTCTCTTCGTTAAATTTACCATCAATTAACTCAAATAATAGTACAACAAAATTGCATATTTTTGTATCAATGTCATTATTAACACCTGGAATTTTTATCTTAAAAAAAAAAAAAAAAAAAAACTAATAATTTGATGTATGATTTCAAAACCAGAAGCTTTAAACATCTTGATTAAAAATTAACCACTACAAATTTAGGCTAATTAGCTGTCATAAATTTTAATGTTTAATATTAAGACATAAGATTTAAACGTGTGGATAAAATCACATGTGTACACTTAGCAAGGTCAATTTACCTGTAGTATAATAAATTTCTCACATGACGCGTTTTTTACACTCACATTTACGATAAATAAAATCTTCGGGCTATGCTTGTAATAAAGAAGTACAGTGTTAGCGCTTAAGAATATGCAATTTCGCACAACATACAACATAAAACCACTTTATATTTTTCTATCCTATCCTATAATGACGAAATCCAAGTAAGACATTAAATTAGCATACTAAACCCATTGAATGTTCGCATAAAAACTTTGTTTCTCCTGTTAACACTTCTAAAACTTAAAATTTTATCTTCGACAAATGTTAAAACAAAACTACATGTACCTATTATATCATTTTCATCATTATGAATTACAGAACATTTCAAAATCGTGATAAGAAAAAAAAAAAAAAAAAACAAAGCTCAAAATTGCGCGAATAAAATGATTTATTCAAGATAATGTTATTATCGTCGAATCAAACTCGCGTAATAAATAATGCAAGGGTAATAACTACGTACTTTATAAAATTCCACCCGAGGCCGCGGTGCATCGAATCGGTGAATATACCACAATGTAAAATACTTTTAAATCACCAGTTGATATTGTATGTACGTAACGCATTAAATCAGTTTTGTTTAGTTACAAAGAAACTTTTCGGTCGTAAATCTTACAATATTAACATATATAACGTACAACATACAACACGTCGTATTAGCTTTAGAAAACGAACCAAACTCTTCCTCATGGTTACCTAGACACGGTAATGCCTGTATTTACAGTGTGTACTCTATTTTCAGCAAATATAGCGACTTTGATAGCAAGGAGGAGCGACTATTACGTTTTTTCTTTCGTTTCAGTGACTGCATTACGTAAATATGTATGAATATGTGAAGAAACTTCTTGACGTTACTTTATCTTTAATGATTGAATGTTGTGATTTAGAGACTCGAGTTTTGGTTGACGGCAATTATGCTAATAAGAATTTAAGTTGCTTACATTTAAGTAGTTTCAGTTTTTTAGGTGCAAATATTAAAATAAGACTTAAATATTTATTTTTCTTCTGCACAAAAAAAAATGTTTTTTTTAATCAAGTGTATCATTTTGAAGAACTTAATCTTCTTGATTTGAGTAAAAAAATTCTTGAACTAAAAAAAATTATCTTGATTTAAGGAAATTTTATTTGATTCAAGATCTTTTTGTCTTGATTCAAGTCAATTACCCTCTTCAAAATTATTTTCTTGGTTCAAGAGTTTTTCTCTTAAATCAAGTTAATTTTTTTTTTTTTTTTTTTCCCCAGTATATACATATTAATTTATTTATTTATTTATCAAATTTTTAGAGCCTTAGCTCCCTAAGGGCCTTACATATAAACAGCATAATATAATTTAACAATTTTATATTGTTTAATAAGATAGATCACACATAGTACATTTTTTTCCGACAAATAAATGATTTTCCCGTATGAAAATTTCCCGTATCAGGCCATATTTCGTGCGATATGTCCTAATATGACGATATCTTTCATATGCGGCCTGATCTAGTCATATATACGATGCAAATAACTATTTTTTTAGTTAGATTTAACAAATTTTATTATTTTTAAAAATTACATCAAATTTTTTTGCTAGTTTCTACAACAGACATTTTGTAATAAATTTTCTCTATAATTTATTCATTAAAAAATCCTAATAATTTATTCAATTGAATCTAGTATGTGAGGCATTAACTAAAAAAATGCCTCGTATTTTTAAACGAGTTTGATTAACATTAATTACGGCTAAAGATCAGACATAAAATTAATAAATTTAGTATAAAATAGGATTTTATAAATAAACACTAAATTTTCGATTTTAATTGACATAAAATTAAAAATCAAAAATAATTTGTGTATAAAACCCTGTAGCTAATGTGCTGTTGAGTTAATAATTTTCAAATAAATAATGAATAAATTCGAAAAAATATTCAGAATACTAGTATTAGCCTACCACAAAACTGAGTCAAGGACACGGATTACAAAATTTATCCAGACAAATTGGTAATCGAAAGCGATAAATCGTAAATATCAGAAAGTTAAAAAAAAAAAAAAATTGAAAGATCGTTCAACTAAACCGACAAATCAGAGGTTGTACTTATTATCCTACTATACTTAGAGTTAACTTTGAAGGAATCAAAGCGTAATAGTTCGGCATTAATAACAAATAACAAACAAACGAGTTTGCAGAAATATCAGAATAATTTGCTTACAATGTTCAGGTTAATAAAAAGGAATCCTTGAAGTTACGGTAATGGTTTTTATATTTGCTATAAAACACAACAGTATACACACGAAACCCTTCATTAAGAGGTCATAAAGTAGCTGAGTAAATTGGCAAGTAGTGTTGTAGAATACATATATATTTCTAATGTACGGTTTGATCATTGTCGTTACGCATATATGACTATACTCATATATCGTGTGAACATTCCTTACCCATTTGTCTCCTTTCAATACACGTTTTGTTACCAACAGCTCTAATGAAAATTATTTTATTTATCCATTATCCATTTATATACATAATACATAATACACATAATATCCATAAGTACACATGCTTAACAGTCACGCGAATATGGTATCCTGCTCTAAATAATAACCCACCAAAAGGTGTAATTAATCCGCGGCATTATTTTATTCTAAATAATTGTCATTTAAAACGTGTGCTTAGATTTAGTCGCCTATCCAATACAAGTAATCCGGTCGTTAATGTATTTATTTAGATTTATCAGCTTATGCTGCTTATATCTACTGTCGAGTGACTACTATTTTATTTAATGATTACGAAATTAACCGAGTAAGAGGCTACGAGGAGGCCGTAAATAATTAATTCGTATATTATTCAAATATGCGAGAAATTAATAGATTTTAGTTTCGCGCATGAATGAACGTAGGCTTAGGCGAAACCTGTTGATCTCTCGTTATTTAGTTTAGTTTAGTTTATTTATTGCTTTTATTCAATATACTTGTTATTGAGATACGAAAATTTAATTTAAAAGTTCTTATAATTATGGGGGTTGAGGTAATCTTTATTTATTATTATTCAGGTACTGACATATCACTATAATTATTATATAATATCACGTCAACTCACTCACCTTCTTTTTATAAGATCGATTTTTTGACTGATGTATTTAATAAAATTATGCTAAATTTTCAATTATCATTTTTAAGGTAATCGTGGATAATTAATAAGAAGTAGTCGAGAGATATTTGTGATTAAAATGAGGGAAAAATACTTTTATTTTTCTACTTTTTTTTTTTTTTTTGGCTGGGGTAAAAGTAAAATTTGTGGAAACTTTATGTCCAAATTATTTGTGTAAATAATTCTATAAACTATGGATATAAATTTTGAAAAAATAGTGGAATTTTTTACAAATTAACTAAAATTTAAAATGGTTAAAAAACAGTTTTGAAAGTTTAATTTAAATATTTTTTTTGAATTTATGAAATTTTTAATTTTTGTATTCAAAAGTTCAAATCGTTAAAAATAAAAATAATTTTTTTTTTTATGTATACCTTCCTATAATTATAAGAATTTTTTTTTTTTAAAGCCAAATAGACATAATAAAATTTGGCTCTATAAATAGCTAGCTATTTTATTTCCTTTGAAAATAAATTTTTAATTAAAAATGCACAGTAAAAAATTTTTCGTCATTGGGTCAAAAGATTTTGTTTTAAATATTTAACATAATAAAAATCTTTAACACAAAATTTTTTACTGTGTGTAATTCAAATAAAATTCAAAGTTAAAATCAATGTCAACAATCTAAAAAATTTTTCCTTGTAAATATGAATTATTTATTGAGTTTCGACTTCTGAATAATAACTATTAAGAATAATAACTACCTACTTATAAAAGCGTTACACATATTACTGTATACTTATAATAACAAAATGGTATTTCGTATCCATAGAATGAAAAATATAATAAAAATAAAATTAAAATATTCCTAATAATAATAATTTCAGAGTTTTATTGCCAGACACTGATAAATTAAATAATAATTGTAAATTGTTGTAAATTCACTTTCACAAGCTCACCTTATCCTTATAGAGGCATACATTTATTAAACTATAATTTTTAAATAAAATGCACCGTAAACTTTTTTCCTATAATTAATTTTAATTACAGATTAATAAACTATCCACCATAAATAATTTATTATTAATCAAGTCAATGCTCATCAAATTTATTAACTAATAAATTTTTTACGTAACTTGATTTCAGACCGGTATATTTGCCGTAATCATGACGGTGTTAGCAAGCGCAATGGGTATCCCATATGACTACAACTCATTTTTCTCGGATTTCGGGCCTTACTACCGAGCCGTAACACCGATGAGAGATCCTCGATCTAACACCGGTAAGAAAAGGCTAATATTATCAGTATCATCATCATAATTATACATTTTTTTTATCGTTATAAGTGATCCGTAAAATGGGATGATATGTACAACTAATTTATGCATAGCACCATCAGCTATGAAAAAGTAACTTCCTTTCAAAGCGAGCGTCTTCATCCGTTAAATTAATGACCGGTACCTGCTACTTTCACTGACACACGATTTATTTACCATCCAGCATGAATTAGTTATTCCACACGTACATAGTACTAACACTGAGAGCTACCAGTGTTTGTTAATGCCAGATACCAGCTGTTATCAATATCTCAATGATACACCTATGGTGTTGCTGTTATTCCTTGGTACAAACCTGGTATTAATGCAGATTATACATCAACATTGGTTACAATTTATAAGCCAGATCGACAATCATATCCATTTGTAATCATAAACATTATCTTGCCGATCGTTGACCTTCGTGTTACGCTCCGGCGCAATAAGTTGCGCTATTAATTGACAGAATATTTAAGATTTATTTTGCTCGATATTTTGTTCAACGGAATTAACACACATGATTGTAAGTGCAGAAATCAGAAAGGTTATTCTGAGATAACAATTACTTTTTTTTTTATTCAACTATTAACACGCTTCTTTGAATTATTTTGCACGAATCATTTCACACTATTTTTAATAAGACTACATACGAGGTTTTTTATGATTAATTTTTTTTTTTTTCACACACCGTTTGACGTTTTTGTTACAATGTACAGTTACGCTGATAAAAAAGGATAAAATCAAAGAGATATAAATATAGGCTTAAGAATTTGCTGGAATAAATTATGCAGTTTATTAACCTTTTTTTTTTTTCAGAAAGAACGGTAATATCTACTTTCATTGCATAAAGTAACATTTTTTTTTTTTTTTTTTTTTAATTGAATGAAAATTATTTTAACATTTCTTCACTTAATTCAAACATATAAAAATAGTAGTGAAAAAAAAATCATAGTTATTATTATAAAAACTTATTATACTTTTAATATAAAATTAATAATACTCCTCAAAATAAAAATATAATTTTTTTTTATCAATTTTTGAATTATTAATCGTGATAGCGATATTTGTCACATTAAATCTGACTAGTGCGCACCATTAGATACAAGAATAATCGTTGAACTTATCAAAATTTATTTTATTATTTATTAATTATCATTGTTACGTAAAAAAGGATTTTAATAGCTTATTGTGTAGATTTTTCAACTCAATTTAGTTTTTAATCATCTTATCTGACTTATGGAAAGTTGTGAAATAAAAATTTTAGTAATACAGTCTTTAATTGGTTCTTTTTTTTTATGATTTACTTATTGGAACTAAAGAGAACGTTCAATTTGCATAAAAAAATACTATTCTCGAAAAAATTTTAATTGAATTATAAATAAAATCAATTCCTATTAAATTAAAATTGAAATTATTTTTTAAACTTATTCCTGTAATTTTTTATGTAAAATTATTAAAAAAATCGTAAATCGATGCGTTAATTTGCAAATATTTCAAGATCTCATCGAATTATCATGAAATTTAGTATCAAAACAATAATAATGACAAAAATTTTTTGCAGGGCCTGTACTATTTCCACGAGGACCAGAACCAGACCGTGTGGAAACCAGCGGCGTAATAGTAGGAGCCAGCGGCTTTGGATTTGTGCCACCAAACTCAGGTAAAGGCATCAATATCAACGGTCGATGAGGAGTAGTATCCAAAATTTGGATACCTAACAAAAATAATTAGTCAAGATACTGAAAAAAATAGCAGTTTATGTCTAACCATAATAATAATAATAAAATCTCGCCATAGCTCAATTATAAAACACACAGTCATCCTCATCCTTCCGTATTTATATCATTCTCACAGATAAACCGAAAGACGAAATAAAAATGATTTTAAAAAACGAATATACGATAAATTTATCCTTCCTCTGTCCTCGTGCCTGAAATGGATTTGAATAATTAAAAAAATAACTTTTACACTGACTGAAAACCTCAGACGTACCTTGAATATTATAAAATGGTCATTTCCTTCCTTCCTTTTTTGTCTTCCTTTTTTTCAATGATGAATAATAATTGTTTGGTGGGAAAACCAACCAACTGTAATTAACAATTAGATTAAAGTTACTTGTAAATAATTATAATAATTTATTGTAATAAAAATAATATGATGCACATTTTTGGTGGTGAATAGCATAATAACAAAATTATTAAAATTTTAGGGGTAAAAATTATTGCAGCGTAATATAATATATGTTTGAAAATAAATATCAAAGATAATTATAACGGCGTAGATAGCATATGTGAGTAATTTCTTCCTGTAACGGTGGTTGCGTAGCAGTGTTAAATAGTGATGCTGATCGAGGATGAATCTCATTCTCTATAACAACAGACTATTTCAGTATAACTCTTCCGGACGTTGAGAAAGCGAAAGCGATTAAATGTCGGATGTCTTGAAGCATCACAAACTCGTTTTGTTTATGGCCTTCCCGGTCACAAGTTTCGTACGTAAATGAATAAATATCACTCTCAGATCTCGAGATGTGTATTAAGCTGCGTAACGGGTTAGACGAGGTCATGGATTACAAGGTCGCTAAGCTAGAGCCAGGTTTTATTTTGTGACCTCCAGCGGTGAAACGCCGCGGGCATAAGACTCAGAGCAACGATCTAAGGATTAACTGGTCAGGGTCAAGATCTTGGTTTCTCAGGAAATTGTTTCCGAGTACGTGACACTTTTTGCTGCATTAACGAATGTTGTTCTAGTTAGTCCGAGGAAAAGTCCCGTGATTTTGTTAGTCATTTGTCCATGACAATGAGCTCGATTTTTTTTTTCTTCATTAGTTAGGTTTCTGATGATTATGTGACTAACGATCTTGAGCAAGAGATAATTAGAATTTTAGATTAATTACTTTTATGGAAATTCGTTTGAAGAATTTTTTTTACCGGACGCTAATTTCGATAGTTTTTACGGTAAAATTACCGATAAGATTTATTTTTAAACGGTTGCGTCAAAAAATTTCTATGTTAAATATTTAACACTTTTTTGTGTTAATTTAGCACAATAAATATTAATTTTACACATAAAAGTGTTAAATATTTAACAAAAAATTTTTTTACGCAATGACGCAAAATTTTTTACTGTGTAATTTTCTAAATAAAAATTCTAATAGAGTAATCTTGAAGAATTTTTACCAGACGCTAGTTTTGAAAACGTTTGAATGATAACATTACAGAAGAAAAATTATCCTAAGCGGTTACTTACAGTAGAATACTTTCTTTAAATTTATGAATGGTTAATTTGAATGTTTTTGAATTAAAAAAATTAATTTTACCGGACGCTAATTATCATACTGGTAAAGTTACCGTTATAAAATTACCGACAAGGTTATTTTTTATATTGCTGTAAGATAAGATTATGTATAAATATTTTTTAGAAGAGAAATGTTAGAAGTTTTTCATCGGACGCTCATCTTGAAACTTTTTAATGAAACAATTATTTTATTAATGTTTATATATTTTAGTTAACTTGAATATTTTATACACCAAAGAGTATTAAACATAGATATTACCGGGCGCTAATTTTGATACTTTAAATAGAAAAATACCGATACGGTTACTTTTAAAAATATTTACCGAACACAAATTCTATTATTTTTAATAGAAAAATTGCCGTGTAAAATTACTCAAAACGATTACCTATCGTCGATTAATTTGTAAATTTGTTCGTTATAATTGCATTGGTTTTTTTTTTTTATACAATCAAATATTACTGTAAAACATTACACGAATCAATTACTTATAGTCTGTTATGGTTTTAATAAATATTAATTAATATTGCGTTAAATATTTTTGATACACTAAAAAAATGTGAGGGTTCTAATACAGTAACAAATGATCAATAATTTAAAAAATGTATAATGTTGTAAAATATAATAATTTTTGATGTGTTAATTGTATAAATTTTGAATGCAATGCTTTTTAAATTAATATTAAAAAACTTAAAATGCGTTTAAAATTTTTTTTCAGGTTTTTGGGCATACTACTTCTAACAAAAGACTTGACGCTGGTAAACCATCGAAGGTGAACGCCCTCCATCTGAAAAGAAAAAAGAAACCCAAAAAATTTACCATGACCTTGAGACAATCCTTGAAGCACACTTGTTTATCAACTGAAAATGAATTAAATGAATCATTCTGCTTCGTCATCTTCGATATTACGCAAAAAGCGCCCCCGACAAGTCTTAGCCGTTTACGTTTTATCTCAGACGATGAGACATTCTGGTCATTTCTACACATAATAAATAATAAAGATATCGATATTCAAATAATAATAATAATTTCCTATTAGAAGTTAGAAATAGCCGTAATAAATGAATCCTTTAACAGTAAGCACAATAAATTTTGATGTAATGCTCAACTTTCAGCTGCATAACATCGAAATGGTGATTCCTAAGCAGCATTCTGACGCAATGGGCAGTTTCTGCTGCATTTAATTATGATTTAAAGAGCTATTATGCATCATTATTATTATTAATATAATTATCATTACAGTATATATAGATATCAAATGTATTGAGTGACGGGAAATTGTGCTCAAGTTAATACAGAATGTGACCTTCGATGCCGAGAAGAGAAATCACTGCTGGTTATACTAAATGCTCCGACGAATCAACAACCGAAGGAACTTTTATCTTTATCATAAATAGAATAAATAATATAAATAAAATAAATATTTTAATTTATAAAACGACGGACACTGAGGTACGGTAATGTCGGATCTCATTATCCTCGTCGTTTTTTCTCAAATAAATATCTCCGTTAGGTTAATATTAATTCTTTCGAATAAAATGTTTTAAGTTACTAATTATAATCAATAACTGGTATTTTAAAATAAAAATTGACGGATTTATTTATTTACGATTATTTTTTATAGTTTAATTATAGACTGTAATTATTTATTTTTTATTGCGAAATTTATTTTAAATAATGATTATTTTATTTTTGAGCATTGTGAAATACTGTAAAAATATTTTACGAGAAAGGAAATAAAGATATGTATAAATATATATTATAGATATAAAAATTTTTTTTTTTTCGAACATGATTTTTAGTAGTCGTTTAAATTTCTCCAAGTTATTTTATTTTTATCCGATATATTGTATGAAGAAATTTTAATGTAAGAAAGTTTTTGAAATTAGTGTTGCAAATATGTGTATATACATTCAAATGCATTTCATTCGACTGTCGACAAGACTCTCACCTTTTATATGCTAAAATATACGCGATCATTTATGCGATAGCTTGAATTATTTTTTTTTCTTTTCGTTTATGTTTCTTTGCATTAAATTTGCCTCGAGGCTTACTTTTTGACGATTTAATTTCATATAAAAAATTATATCATTGATGGTTAAATCAAATTATTAAAAATGAGGGCAATTAAAGATTATCACCACCTATAACGATAATAATAAATTATAAAACAAATAGTTATGAAATTTACCAAAAAAATATTTCTCACTGTTCCTTTAATTAATTTTAGCAAATTCCGTGAAATAAAAATTGCTTAATCAACAATTAAGATTTCTTATCTCCAGCATTAAAACTCAGTGTTTTTATTTACTCGGCAATCAAGATAAAAAGCTAGACGAAAATTAATAGAGCATAAATTGAAACATGTGTGACGTAACAGATGTTATACATTGAATAAATTAAACTTTTAAAAATAGTGATCAGTGACATAATCGATAACATTTGATTGACATTAAATATGTAATATAAAATGTATCAGTGCATACACAAAACAAGATTTTGTTATTAATATTTATTTTATATAACAGCCGATATATTGTGGCAATAATTATAGTATACGTAAAAATTTATCCAATTTGTCTATAATCGCAATGCATCACGCCCAAACCGCGGCTGCCCGACAAAATCCAATCATGCATACAGAAACACATTTTTCATTACCGCTGTCTATAAATTTATATAAACATCAGAATGAATTTGTCAGACTGGAAACCTGCACGAATGTCTCTTAATTTATACAACCGAAACAAACTTAAACATTATCAATTTTTTTTTTTAATTTTCTGCAAACATCAAAGCCACTAAAGGCGAGTTGCGGTTTACCCACAAATTAATTTTCTGTTTTAAATGGTGATCATTAAATCATCGCGAAGCTTTTACGAGTTATTGTGTGGTGAATTCTTTTTCAGACATTAAATCTATTTTTATAAAATAAAATTTAGTTTCGTTGCATTGTAAGTTGAAAACAAAAGAGTTTTGTTGGAGTAAAAATTATTTTTCACTGAAAAAAAAAAAATAATTGATTCAAGAAAAATATTTTCTTAAACTTCACGTATGTTTTAAGCTATTTAATTTAAAATTCAATTTAAATTAATTTAAAAAAATTTAGAAATGGGTAAAAAAAATGAAATTTAGCCAATAAAGAAAAAAAGCTCTTTTTAAGAGAATTTTTTTTGTAAATTTTCATTTTTTGTATTTTAAATAAAGAAAACATTTTTTAAAACAACATAATAAAAAATTTTAAAAGAAAAATTATTATTTTTGAATAATTCTTAAGCTAATAATACGAGTTCCTAAAACAAGAAATTCTTAAATCAATAGCTGATTTTCGAAACAATTTTTTAAAAATGAAATTTTTTGAAAAAAAAAATGATAAAATATTTTTTATAAAATTTTTCATAATTTTTTTATGATAATTCGTTATACTCCCATTAGTTGATCCAAAATATAGAATTTTTTCAATATTTACAACTCTTAAAGCGAACAGATTTACGTTATCTAGCCATCTAGCGGTAGTTTTGCGTACTAAAAATTTCAAAAATTTTTTTTTTCAGCCTGAAAAGAATTTTTTTCTTAATCCTCAAGTTTTAATTAATTCGATCCACAATATTTTTTCCTTAAAAAAAAAATCTAATACCTTGAAACAAGAGTACCATTTCAATGAAAAATTTTTCTCGAATGAAAAAAATTATTTTATGCAGTTAAAAAAATTAAAATACAAAATTTACATATTTTATATAAATTAATCAATGTACATCCAATTAACAAATTAAAAAAAAATGCGTATAAAAACAATGTAAATAAAACATTACAATGCAATAAGTTTAGTCATGATCTTGAAAGTAATTAATTATCCTGAAAGCATCCAGGTTCCAAGTGACACAACACATCAATTACAACATTCTCTCGATGTCTTGAGACTTACTACAAGAGTAAAAGACTGTATGATCTTGTAACACCAATTACAAGTACACATCAAGTGCACTTACACACCGTTGCCATAAAATTATAACTAATGATAATACTTATATACAATACAATGTTATGTTGTGTGTTGTGTTATTATGACGATAACTGTGACTATGATTTGTATGGTTAAATTATGAAATTATTATTATTATTATTTTTGCAAGTTATAAGTTATAAGCCAAAGGTCCCCAGCAATTCATTGCACAAAGAAAAAAAAATTAATACCCACGATTTGATTCAGTGAATTATGATTTTTGATCACTCTATATCTTAGATATCGTAATTGTTGTTACAAAAACTTACTTTCAGGCCTTGGTAATCCTAGATCATAGACGCGGTAACGGCATCTACGTCATTGCGAACGTAATTCTATCGGAATTAATTCAACACATTGTAATTTATATAACAATCTTCGACACTTATACTTATTATTAATAATACAATTTATGTTTGCTATGAGTGGATATGTAATTATTTAATCACTCAGTAATGACGAGATGAAAACAATTATTATTTAATATGTAATTATCATTGTTAGCGGCACGTCGTGTCGATAGAAGAATAGACGGCGGGATTGATTTAATAGGATCTAATTTGTTGTAACTGTCTTTCAACTTGAACGTTTTAATTTTGTATGTACACTGGAAAATAGTTACTTTCTCATGTAACTTTCAACAGCAACGATAGAATCGTCTAGATTTTTTTCAGACAATTTAGAATATCTTTCGGGTCACTCTCAAGCATTTTAAAGGTTGAAAAATTGCGAAAAAAAATCATTTTTCAGGAATTTTTTCCCTTTACGATCTATTTTACCGTTTATCATTTTTTTACACTCGAAAGGAAAAATATCATGAAAAGTAGGTCCATCTTGGGTAACAAATTGTTTCCTGACATAATTCAATGTGCCATATTAGTCTTAATATCGCCAGATATGCCCCACATAATTTTTAACCAAAGTAATTTTGGAAACCTCCAACAGGTGGCGCATGATCGCGGAATTTTCTCCCTACTGGAGAGTTAATTTTTAGTTATTAATTAACAAAATGAAAATAATTGTTATTAGTCTACTCCCACCCTTTTAAATTTTCTAAAAAATAATTTTAAACCGTCTTTAATAGCAATAATTTATACTTTTTCACATATGAAAATTTTTTTCCCAGGTCTTGAACAGAATTATGCTCTTTGGGATTTACTTCACGCCATTTTGACTTTTCGTGTCACGGATATCATTGTACTGTGATCATAAATTTGTGATTTTTTGCAAATAATAAAAAATTTCGTAAATACTATAATTAAAAAAAAAAAAAAAATAACTTGAAATGTCCAAGCAGTTAGTTTAGTTAAATTAAAAACCACTAATTCACTGGAAAACATACTCTTATTCTTAAAAATAAAGTACTCGTGTATGTTAATGGCCTAGTTTTTTTTTAATTAAAATACCTCATAACTATAACTTATATTCCAAGCGCAAAAAACAATTGAAAACAATAAAAAGTTTAATAGTAAAGCTAACATTACTGTTAATATTTTTATTGCTTTGATTGTTACATTGCCCCGGCGCTAGATTAACATATTACGTATTTCGTACATAAAAGAGCACCCACGTAAATTTCGTAACAAAATAATGATTTATTGAATCATAATAACTTTTATCATCGGATACTTTTATATTCGATACTTTCAGATTGAGAGTGGTCGAAACCTGTAAATGCAATTCCGAGTAAATGATTACTCGATTATTTAAAACATTCTTTGTTTTTACTTTTCGACAACGCAATTTATATTTTTGCATGACATATGCAGGTATATGAAGGATAACTTTGTTATATATATATATTTATATACAATTTATATATGAATGTGCTCGAGTCCAGGGCACGTTATTATTCGATTACATAATACGATCTTAATCGTGAAGGAGTTGGGTCTGTACGCTGCCGGAGACCTAGATGTCTAGTAGAGCGTAAACCTTCCGATGCTAAGGAAATATCATTATATTGTAAGCTGGTTGGTCATGACGGTCGAAGTTACAAGTAAGTAATTGCGTGGATGGACAATATAGTATTCTTTTATTGTTTTATTTACGAAGACGTTAAAAAAAAATTTTTTTGTGCAAGAGTAGTCAAGCAAAGTTATGGATTAAATTTATTTTTTTTTCAAATAACTCACCAGGACTTTTGATAAATGATTTTTTCTATGATTTTGCGGATGGAAATGAAGATTTTATAGATTTTATCATTTTTTTATTATTGCATGACGGTATTTTGAATAACATTTGTTAAATCAATTTTATCTACGCTCAATAATTGTTGGTAATAAGTTATTGCAAGTAGGTAAGCATGGCGATTGTATAAACGACCTTATCTCAGCTCAAGGTAATCGCAATAACCAGACCTGCAATGCAAAAACTGCTGTCCAACGATTGGTGCCGATTTTACGTCAAACTGTAACGCATATTGCTGCCACATTCGATAAAAATCTATGAAAATTTATTTAGTAATTTTAAGAATTGTATAACAAATAAATTATAGCAAAAAAAAAATTGACATGTAGAAATTTAAAAAAATTAAAAATGCAATTTTTTAAAAATCATTTTTTGGAACTAATTTTTTTTTGTTAAATATAATTAAAAAATTGTGAAGTGACTGCTAACTTTAATGTCATTAAAAATCTTCGATGTCAAGATCTACGGTCTGTCTGCATACAGAGAAGAAATACTAATTTATTAATTTAATTTCTTTTTGCAGAAATTGCTTCTAATAATTTCGATCAAAATTACAACATATTTATTTTTGTTCAGTTTTTTTTTATATTATTTGTCGACATATATTTATATCTTTGTCTTAATATAAATCATAATAATAATAGTAAAGAGTAATATAAAAAAATTACAGTAAAATTATAAATTTTTTGTTTATAATTTTTTTCTATTTTAAAATTAATTTAAGAAATAGCTAGATTTTTTTATGAATTTAAATTTATTTTTGAAAAAACGCGCCTTTATGTATTTTTGACATACTTTTGTATTTTAAAACGGAAATAAGTATATCTTGAAGAAAAAAAAAAATACATTTTCGGTAAAACGCACATTGTTCGTTATGTAAGAAATAGATAGGTATAATAAATTGAAAATAAATAGATATAATTAATTAAAGTACATTGAGAAAAAAATTTCAATGGAATCAAATAAAAAATTGAGTTCTTTAATTGTTGAAGTTGAAAGTCCGAGTTTTGAGGTAATGATATATTATAATTATTTTAATCTTTTGATAATATACATTGGAGTAGATTTAAAAATAGAATTTTTTCACAGGTTTGTTCTGAAACTTGCGATGTAATAGAAGACGAACGTGAAAAATGTGACTTGGATGAGAGCTATCACTCAAATATAATTAACCCTACTGAAGCTGCAATTGGTGAAAAATTTTCTGATGCTGGTAGTAATTCTTCGATTGGAAAAATAGAAAATTATGAAATTTCTGGTATGTATATCATATTTTGTAAGAACACTTATAAACATCAAACTGAGAAAAAATTCATTTTAAAAAAATGAGCAATTTTGTGATAAAAAATTTATTTTTGGGAAATTTTAAATAATTCTATTTCTTAGCTAAAGAAATAAAATTTTTTCTCACAGCAAATTTTCTTTTTAAAAAAAAGTTTTCTAGGTTTAAGATAAAATAATTTTGGAGTAAAATTCGCAAATTTTCTATCTAAAATTTTTCCAAGTCAAATAAAATTTTGCATTATTAAATAATGACTTTTGTTAAATTGCACTGTAATTTTTTAACTATTGACATTTTTAAAGATATAAGCTCATCCCGATGTTACACTCAACAAGAGCTTTCATTTGAGTACCCACATGCATTTTTGATATATTTTTCATATATACATATATATATAATATATATAAATATATGAAAAATTGATGTGGGTACTCAAATGAAAAGTTTTGATGAGAGTAATGTCGAGGTGAGCTTATATCTTTAAAAATATCCATAGTTCATTAGATACAAGGTCGTTTCTTAATTATGTTAAATTGCACTGTACTTTCTGAAATATTGACGTTTTTAAATATATAAACTCAATAAAATAGATTATTTATTTTAGATGTAGGAGTTAAAGTATCAACGCCTAATTTGGTGAACAATGAATCAATGGTGAAAGATACTTCATCTTCATTATCAATTATCAGAGCAGAAAATCAATCCTATCAAGACCACAATGATTATCCAATAGATGAATTAAATAATAATAGCTACAAAAGTTTTGTCTCCAGCAGTACTGATAATCCTTATTCACAATCAATTAACGACAACGTAATATTGAAGAAGATAGACAGCAAGGATGATGTTTCACACGAGCTTAACAATCACGTTAAAATATTAAAAGTCGAATCATTCAATAATAACTGTAAGGATGAAAATAAAATCGTTTATAAAATACAAAAATTTAAACCTAAAAAAGAAAATTTAGAACTGAGTAATGATCAGAACAGTATTCATGATTTGTTATTAAATCTCCAAGCATTGAATCATCAAACTTTAATTAGAATATCTAAATTGGAAGAAATATTAATTAAATATGAGGCTAGAAGTCGGAGGCTAGAAGAATGCTTTGGAGCATTAGAAAATTTTAATCGTAAAAAATTTGGCTTTGAAACTAAAATAAAGGACAATTTTAATATTCTTTCAGTCCAAAATAAAAAAGATGCAATTGAAGAAACTTTAAAGGAAGTTAATGATGAAACAATAAACTACAGTAAGCATCACAAATTTATAAATATGAATTCTTGGACAGACAATGAAGAAAGTGCAGTTGGAAATTTAACGATTTCTGAAGATGAAGAAAAGATTTATCAACATGAAGAATCATCGAATGTAATAATTGGTTGGAATAAGGATGAAGAAAATTCAATTGAAAATAATTTACTTTTGGCTGAAGAAGTTTTTGATCAAGATTGTAATACTGATGAAAAAAATTTGATAATGCCTGGAGATAATTTGGAAATTATGGGGGATAATAAAAGTATTTATCAGTTTGAAGAGTGGCTAGATAGTTCAGGTTCTGGTTTTGAAAATGAAATTAATTCTATTTTAGAGTCAAACGAAAATATTTCGCCGCCTAGTTCGCTTGAAAATTTTGAAGATTTTTCTGAAATTAAATCCCTATCAAATAATGAGGAGGATATTAAAAATGAAAATACTTTTTACTCGATTGATTTATTAAAAAATACTTCACATGATCTAACGCCTGTGTACGGTTTTTTAGCGTTTATTCCGTATTATCCACAATCTGACAGTAACAATGATTTTAAAAAAATCGAGTGCTTTAAAATACATTTAGATAGATCATCTTCAAATACTCAGGTGACAGCAGTTGATCAAAAAAATTTAATTGACTTAAATAAAATTAATTCTAAACAATCGAATACTGAAAATATTATACGGGAAGAGAGGCCAATTGCTAAAATAAAACAATTATCAGTTGTAGTAAGTATTGAAAATCACTAAGTACAGGGAAAAAAGTAAACTGTAAAATCAACTATTATTTATTACAGTTTACTTTTTTTCCGTGTAATAATAATATTATTTTAAAATAAATAAATTAATACATATTTATTTCAGCTTGATCGAAATGCAGTCTCGAATTATTTAAAGAAAAAAAATGTAAAATCTTTTGTTAGAAAAAAAAAATTACAAGGAATAAATAAAAATAAGAGTGATGATAAAAAGAAAAATATAAAAGCAAAAGCAGAGCTTTCGGTATACAATTGTGCGATTTGTAAAAGCAAATTTACAAATTTAGAATTATTTAATGAGCATGCTAAAAATCACATCAAAAGTGAATATGCTTGTAAAGACTTCAGTATAAATTGTCGTAGACCAAGTGAGTATTAAAAAATATTTGATTTACACTGAGAAAAAAACTTATTGTTCAAAAAAAAAATTTCTTGGCTCAAGAATCGTCTAAAGTAAATTTTGGTTTTTTGGAAAAAGAATAATTTTATATAATTTATAATTTAAAATTACAATTATTAATTTTAAATTTGATTTTCAGATCTATTGAGACCGCATATAAATAAAAAAAAATGCTTTAAATGTGACTGTTACGATGAGGAATCTAGTCAATCAAACGCATTTAATCGAAATGTTAAAAAGTCAGGTAATCAGTATTTTTTTAAATGTAAATTTTGTGATTTTGCTACTGCATATTCATCTAATTTACAAGTACACAAACTAAAGCACGTTCATAATGCTTGCTGACTACAAATTACTTTAAAAAAAAATTTAATGGCAAAATCTACTTAAAAATCGATTGCTCAGTTTATAAATTAGCACGTTAATATTATAATTTATAATAAAAGCTTGGGTAGGAATTAAAAATTTTTATAAACCAATTGTTATTTTTTATTTGATTATGTATTATATTGAAGATTATAATTTTGTAAAGTAGTATACATGGAATGTGACAAAATAATAAATGACAATAGAGATAAAATATGAATGTTATTATTTTATCTGTTAAAAATAAAAATGATTTTTTAAAAAGTTTATATTTGGAGTATTTATTTAATATCCTGAATTTTTTTTCGTAATGATTGTAATTTATTTATTAATATTTAAAATGAGAATATTTTTGGAATAATTGATATTTGAAGATGAGTATAAGAAAAATGAGAATAAAAAATTATTAATATTACTTGAAAATTTATATTTTTCTAAGAAACTATTGGATTGTACTTAATAATAATAATAATTAATAAAATAAAATTTAATGCAATAGAAAAAATTTATGATTTGTTTTTTAATAAATCCTTTTTTCAAAATAATTTTTCATCGAATTTAATTTAAAATTATAATCATCAACTTCACGGCGAATTTGAACTAAATAATTCGTTGCTTCTTTTTCTCCTATGACATTTTTCAATAGTTCTCCCCACTGTCATAAAAAGAAAAAATAATTATTACAATAAATTTGTATAATTAAAAAATTTTAATTACTCACCTTAGAAAATTGGCTGTTATTTTTAACATTGTATCTGATAAATATTATACCATCATGTAAAAATTCATAACGACTATCACTGAATAATTTATTTTAAAATTATTAGTAATAAATAAAATCATGAAATTAAAAATATGATTATTATTAACTTACCTAATCTCAATTTTAGTTCGATAATTATTTATAAAATTCAATGTAGCTTCTAGACCATTACTTTCCGCTGTAATTGCCATAAAAAAATCCCATCTGTCTAATTGACTAAAGGTATTGTTCATCACTAAAAATAAAATTTTATTCAAGAATAAAATGTTTGATGTGCAACTGAATGCTTGTAAAATATCTTTATCTCGATTCTCTAGATATTTCATCAGTACGGCATTCCACATATTTTCATCAACATAATACATTCCTCCACAAAGTATTTCAGATTTAAGATCCACTGGAAGCCTGATTGTCAAAAAATTTTTAATTAAAAATAAAAAATAACAAAAAAAATTTTTACACTTACGGATTTTCTTCAGAATCTTCTAGCCACTTCGAAATAATTGAAAGAGTATAATTTTTACATAAATTTGAACCAAATAAACAAGTCCATTTGATAATTGATTTCTTCAGAACCATATCAATCATGTTTTCATCAGTTTTATTGACAAATAAATTTTTTTCAATATTTTTAAGTGAAGTTGAAAGGATTTTCTAGAATTGTTTTAATAAATTTATATTTTGGCTTCATAATCTATATTATTAAGAGAATAAGCAAAATTTTATCATTTATAAAAAATAATTAATAAAAAAAGATGTGTGTACTTATGTACACGCGTCAGAAGTTATACTTCTTTGGCATGTAATAAAAAAAAATCTTAGAAAAGAAAAAAAAATACAAAAATGATCAAAGAAAAATGTTAAAAACAATCAAAAAAATTTTTTTATAATAAAAATTTACCTATACCGTATAAATATAAAATCATTAATTATCATATAAATTTAATTCAATATTATTTAAGATTTTTCTGAATCAACTAATTTTAGAGTTGTAAAGTATATCACGAGTTTACAATCGATAATTATAAAATATTTTAATTATTTATTTAAAATATATGTTTCTTATAAAATAGTTCATTATTTATTATTTTACCTAGTGATAATATTTTTTTAATCAATATTTATTCAAAAATAATATTAATTACATGAATTAAAAGACAAATATTGTAGTACGAAACTAGATTTTGTTTCGAATAAAATTCCGGAAAATTACTAAAATTAACCTTAAATGGTTGAAAGATCATCTCTCTTGTATATCTCAATATTTATTGAACATATTCAACTGCTCTATCAAAACTGGAATATTTCCTGATACATGGAAATCAGTATTTATTATTCCTTTAAATAAAGTTTCACCTCCAAAATCAATGACTGATACTAGACCTATCGCTAATATTTCACATCTAGCCAAGGTTTTCGAACGCATTGTGGCCAATCAAATTACTAATTATCTTGAGATGAACTGCATACTAGATGATCATTAATTTGGATTTCGCAAACATCACAGCACTCAAGCAGCCCTCCTAATTCTTACTGACAGCATTCGTATGGCGATTGACAGAGATGAACTAACTTATCTATTACTATTTGATTTCTCTAAAGCTTTTGATTATGTAAATCATAAAATCTTGTTCACCACCATGTACGAGATGGGCTTCACAATAGAAGTAATTTGTTGGTTCCAATCTTATCTTACTGGTAGATCACAACAAGTCCTAAATGGTGAAGCAGTTTCAAACTGGGCAAAGGAGGTTGGCCTGGAAATAAACCTTCAAAAAACTAAAGTCATGATCTTAGGTAGTAATAAAAAAATCAAACTCTTGGACGGTTGTGATCTCCCACCAATTATAATTGATGGTAATGTAATTCCCTATGTCAACACCACTAAACATCTGGGTATTCACCTGACTAACAATCTCACTTGGGATATCCATATTGCGCATGTTGCGCGTAAAGTCTATGCCACAATAAATTACCTGAAGTACAGGAGAAATGTTCTTTCTACATCCACACGCAAGTTGTTAGTCTTATCTACTATTATCCCTATTATTGAATATTGTTCACTTGTATTATTAGACTTATCAAACAGACTAAACTATAAATTACAGCGTCTAGTAAATGTCACCATCAGATTCATCTTTAATCTCAGGAGAGAAGAACATATTACACCTTACAGACTCAAATTAAATTGGTTGACCATCAAATCAAAGAGACTCTACACTTTGGCTTGCTTTTTGTTTAAACTATTAAACATATGTATACTATTGCTATCTGGCTATATGCCTTGGCATTAAATTTTGAATAAATAAATAAATAAATAAAATGGTCTATAGTATAAATTTAAAAAAATATGGATAGAATTATTAGATTTAATAAACAAAATGATTAAGTCTGTATTAAAAAATTATGAACTCAATAAAAAGATATCTAAATATAATAGGTACTACAATATTTATATTTTAGTTCAAATATTTTAATTCATGAAATTATTATTATTTTTGAAAAAATATTAATTAAAAAAAAATTATTACCAAGTAAAAATTCACTCTCATCATTTTTCTTCATCGCGCCAAAAGAAGTATAGCTGCAAAAAAAGTCTGCAAGGTTGCTAGTGGTATATAAAAAAAATTAACTAAAACTTTTTATCATGTACCTTATAGCTTTCATGATACGAGGAATGTGGTAATGACGATCCATGTAATTGACGTAGGTTGTTGAAAAATGTTGCCCATGGCAAAGAATCCGTTTCATATCTAAGATACTCCATTAATTCAAGAACGATACTGTAAGAGACATATCCATCTTCTGCTAATGTAAATGCATCATCAATAAGCTGAGCGCGATTTAAATAATGAATCTTGTAATAATTTTCGGAATTTAAATAGTTTGCAATTAATTGCCAATTTTTTTCATCATAATTTACTCGATAATATCCTGTAAATAGTTTAATAGTTAATTATAATTATAATAATACCTAAAAATAACGCAAGTGCGTACCGAATTGTTGTTTATTGCTTATGAGCCATTTATCCGATTCTGGCGCTGAAATTTCTAATAAAATAGAATCTGGATCAAGCCAATGAGTGATTACAGTATCATTAAAGTCCTTGTTGTCCTGAGTGGCAAAGTTCAGGGGAATCCAATATCGATCGGTCGAATTTAAATAAGGGTTTAAATCACGCAAAAAACGTGATTGCGTTATTGTTGCTTTATTAGATGTGTAATTTCTGTTAATTGTAATCATTGGATACCCTGGAGTATTTTGCCAATTGTTAAGAGCTTTTTCTAAAGTTACATTCATGTTTCCAGATACTTTAGTTAACTCGTTAAAAAAATTATTTGAAGTAACTACTCCGAATTTACTGTAAATTAAAACGTTAAAATTTAATTATAAAAATTATTAATACTTAGTTAGTTATAATAAAACTCACTTATTGTTTAAGTAATTTCTTATTCCTTTTCTAAAATTTTCTTCACCGAGTATGTAGTTGATCATTCTTATGATAACTGCACCTAAACAAAAAAATTAGTTTTCAATAAAATTTTTAGAATAAATACAAATTTTTTATCTTTGATATTTTTTATTTTTAATGACTGGTTTTTAATACTTTTAGATTTTAATTTTAATTTTTTCGTACACAATAAGAAATTTTGTGTTAAAAATTCTTAATGGTAACGAAAAATTAAAATTTTATATTTAAGAAATGCCTATTTAAAAAATTGTTGACCTTTTTTAAAAAATATTATTTACTTTTATAATAATTCAGATAAAATCGGTGATATCTCCAAAGATTTTCAATTTTGTCATCAGCATTTATAACTGGAACTTCATACGCAGAATCAAATTTAAATAAATCTTCACGTCGATCTAGAATAAATTTATCCATTACACGCCATGATTTTTCAATCTGTAACAATTAAAAATCAATATTTAAGTTAGATTAAACTTAAATAATAATGACACTGAAATAACAGTAGACACTTGAAAATATTTTTATTTTTCTTGAAAAATAAAATAAGCCTAAAAAATTATTTTCAAAAAATTGCATTTATAATTTTTTAAAGACGGAATTTTTATTCTTATAATTTTTTTTCTAAATTAAAAGTTTATTTCTTACTTGGTCATTGATAAAATTTGAAAAATAACTTGCTAACCCTTCGGTTAACCATAAATATTTCCACCACTTATGAGTAACTAAATTTCCAAACCATTGGTGACTTAATTCGTGAGTTAAATCCATAAAATTATTTTTTCCTATTTGTTTGCTCTCAATATTTTCAGTAGAAAAAAACTCATCTTCTCTGAAAAATAATAATCAAATCAAATACATTGCATATTAAGTATAAATAATAATAAACACTGACTGTAATTACATTAATTAAAATAAATTTTACTATTCGCAAACAAAAATATCTTACTTCAAAAAAATAATTCCCCAGTTTTCCATTCCAATCGATGTCATTTCAGGTATCACAACCAAGTCAATTTTTTTAAATCCATGATCTTGATATGATATACCAAAAAAATCTTCCATTAACTTCAATGCTTTGAAACCACTTGATAATAGCATCTCTCCACGAGAAGCAGCATTTTTTCTAGTCCATACTCGGAATGTTTCATTTTCACTGTAAGCTAAATAATCTAAATCGCCCACAATAAAAGCTATTAGATATGATGACATTGGTGGAGTTTTTTCAAACTCAGTCCACACATGATTATTGCTATCATTAGTGCTACGTATTAAGTTAAACCGAGTATTTGATAGTGCTATAAATTTCCTATTATGTTTAATAGAAATTTTAAAAGTCGCTTTAAAGGCTGGTTCATCCCAACATGGAAAAGCTTGACGGGCATTATTGGATTCGAAATAAGTCGACACTAACCATCTACAAAAAAAAATATAATTTATAAAATTAACTACGTGACTGTCGTGGCTTGTGAACTGTAGAGAAATAAAATTTTGCATTATTAAATAATGACTTTTGTTGAATTGTACTGTAATTTATTAACTATTAACATTTTTAAAGATATAAGCTCATCCTGATGTTACACTCAACAAGAGCTTTCATTTGAGTACCCACATGCATTTTTGATATATTTTTTATGTATACATATATATAATATATATATATATATATATATATATATATATATATATATATATATATATATATATATATATATATATATAAATATATGAAAAATTGATGTGACTACTCAAATGAAAGGTCTCGATGAATGTAACATCGAGATGAGCTTATATCTTTAAAAATATCAATAGTTCACAAGAAATTAGTTAAATTTGGCTTATTCTCTTAATAATATAAATTAGTTCAAGTGAAAAAAAAAAATTGAAAATTAAATACTCACTGTTTTTTACCAAATGTGTCTGTGTAAATACTTCGATAAAAACCTTGAAGTTTATCGTTAATCACACCACAATATTTCAAGTATAAAGTGTAATTGCCTTGTAAAATTTTTTCATGAAATACGATAGTCAAAAAATCATTTTTATTGTCGATCGTGTAATTATTGGATTCATATTTTTTATCAGCATTTTTTAGCGTAATGTTTCCTTTTATTTGAAGATTTTTTGCATGTAAAATTATTAAATCACTTTCAATTTTTGCTTCAATTGCAATCAAAGATTCGCCATCAAATGTGAAATTGTTCTCTTCAATATAAGGAATTATATTAATTGTATAATGGACCGGTATAAAGTGATCAGGAAGACGATTTTGCGCACTTGCCGAACTCAATGTTGTATGAGATAGAATAAATGTTCCATACAAAATATTTTTTATAAAAATGAACAATAATGCAAGCAAATTTGGAGTTATCATGTTAACTTTAGAAAACTATTTGTCAGACTGTCTAACTTTTTAGAGTTATATATGATACTATATTCTATTTATTATACATCACAATAATAATAGTTATTATATTTATATCTGCTTGTTGACTTTATCAAAAACAAACATATGAGTACTTTATCAATACAAGTAAAATAAATTTAATGACCACTTTTAACAATTAATTTTATTTGATAAATAGTAGATAATTTAAAAAAAATAAAAAAATAATTATTAACAGGAAATTATAACAAAATTTCAAGATTAGTAACAAACGTTGGGTTGTTGAAAATAAACTAACAATTCTTCAGCTGCGAAGATATAAAACTCTTAATATATTAATATATTGTGACAGGGAAAACTGAACTTCTCATGGTCGTTATCGACCACTTTATTGACGCCACGGTAATGAGGGTTTTCCCTTACCGTTCGATTTTGACAAGTAGTTCAGACTTGTCACCGGGCGTGCAAATCGAAAGTCCCCACTGCTGTCCCCAAAAAACGAAGCGGGGTTGACAATAGGAAAGTTCGAGAACTCGGAGTCAAGGATTATAAAAGATCCGACAAAAGAAACATCAAGGCTTTTTGAGTCAGGCCCTGGAACAAGTAACGCTTTTTGAGCCAGCCCTTGGAACAAGTAACACCTTTTGAGCCAGTGACGCTTTGAGACAGTGAGGCTTTTGGCAAAACAGTGAGTCAGTGTAGTGCTGTGTAATAAATTCTGTCATCAAGATTCAGGACCATCAAGAAGGAAGTCAATCTACGATCCGGAATTGGGAACCCATTACTTGGAGCCGGAAAGTTTATTCGAGACGAGAGAGAGAGACCAACCAGCCGCTGATTTCGCCCGTTTCCACCAGGACTTCACTCAACGTTTGGAGAGTTGTAAAAGTTAAGTCAGGTATTATTATTACAATTATTTCAGGCCAAGCTTGAATTTGAAAATTGAGAGGCCGAATTAACTGTAATAAAATTTGTCAATTAATGATCGCTATTGTCTCAGATGTCACTTTTAATTTAATAGATTCTTTTATAAGTAAATTATTCATAATTGTCAATTAATTAGTTTGTTACAAGCCTTTTGGTTAGGAGAAATTATTTAGTTAAAATTATTTGATTAAGTTGAAATAGTAGAAGCATTTGTGTAATTTAGATAGTCAAGGTCACTTTGGAATATATGTAAGTTGAATATTTAATGAGGCTTGTTAAATTTGCAGAATTTGAAATTTGTAATTTTGTAAAATTAATTCTAGGCCATTGGGCTAAATTCAATTAATTTAGTAAATTTAGTGAATTAATTTTTTGGGAAAACTGTTAAAGAATTTAGTTGAGAAATTTTGGTAATGAATTAAATTAGTGAATTTGGTATTTTGTATTAAAGAAATGTTAAGCGTAAAATTCAAGGAATTTAGATAATTAGTAATTCGAAGAAATTTGAGTAATTAGAGAAAGTGTGTATTAAGTTAGCGTCCGGTGGACGATTTTTGTATGGAATTTAGTGAGTATTTAGAAACGTTGTATAGACGCCCGAGTCGGGGGTACAACGGATTAAGCTAGGAAACCGCTGCGTAGACGCCCGAGTCGGGGGCGCAGTCGGGAATAGGTTTTAACTGGTATTCCGTCAGGTTGACGAGGTAATTAGTTGGTATTTTATGGTATTCCGTCAGGTTGACGAGGAAATTAAGATATTGAGATATTCCGTCGGAGTGACGAGGTTGAATAAATTGGTTAATTAGTTATAGGAAAAATCGGCAAGGGCCATTTAGCGTAGGTGAGAGGTTCTCACAATTAAGTTAGTTTTAAGGAGACTGTTAAGTTTGTGGAGTTGGTTAATAAATCAGTTTAATTTTTATAAATAAATTTTCTCAGTCTTATTTACAGCCTTTCTCGGACTTCTCACGACCCTGTCCTTTCCTTCTCATGCTTCCCCGGTTTCTGGGACACCGTGTCTAAAATCCCAGTGGCGCCCTTTCTAAAGAGGAAAGGGGTAGCTAACTGGACCTGGGCTAAACCCCCCGGTTACAATATGTATAGATATTTTATTTATTTTATTTTTAAATTATTTATAGCATTTGCATTTTTAAATTTTACTTGTATTAATTTAAAAAAAAAAAAAAAAAAAAAAAAAAAATGTCATATATGATAATTTTTTTTCCCGAACGCAAAATTAAAATCTTACACTGTTATTTATAACTACTACATAAAAAACAATATTTTTTTAATTTACTTTAAAAAGAAAATAGAAAAGAATTCAGGTAAAAGACCCAGTTATTGACACTGACTCAGTTATAAATACATTCAATTTTATTTAAAAAAAAAAAAAAACGACTCTAATAAATTAATAAATATAATTTTTTAATTATAAATTTTAAGATATTAGATTTCTTGAAAAAATTTCTTTTTTTTTTTAATTAGAATAATATTGCAAGTGTCAAACAATTAGGCCAGTGTCAATAATTGAGTCTTTTACTTTATAATGCATTTTATAAAAACTCAAAATTTATAAAACAATATTTTTTTTTTATTAAACACAGAAACTTACTAACTTTATAAGTTGAATTAAGTGAAAAAAAATTTTCCAATGCAAATAAAAAATATTAAGTAAAAACAACATTAAAATCTAACTTTCAAATAAATATTTTGAATATTTAAACATTCTTAAATAAATAGTAATTAAACTGCTATCAAATTATCATTCATGAAAATATTATAATATTAAGGTCGTATAAAACTTACACAAAAACTTGACGAGATTACTTCAATAACTGAGTAAATTATCTTTTATGTTAATCTTTTGCTTCCAGATAGAATCGATGATGAATGAAGCTTCGACGATCGGTACTATTGACTTTTTAGGAGAATTAATTTTCTTACGTCGTGCAGATGATAAATCATGCTCGCAACTGACAATGAATGTATGATCTTTCCATACCTTGGGTGCATTCATTCGAGTAATTCCACCTGATGCTTTAATTAATTCTAAAAATTTTAAATGAATCAATTTAAAATCAATTTAATTACAACCAAAATAATATTCGTCTATGACAAAATTTCTTACCTGATAAATCCGAAAATTTGGGATGGACATTCCGGGTAATGATAAACGTGTAATTGTCAAAAATAAGATTTTTTCGTGCTTTCATTAAGCTGTCACGTAAGTCAAAATTATATTCACGCTCAAAACGAATGTCTTTAATGATATACGAGGATGGATTTTGAAATTTTTTATTATAAATACTTGTTTTTAGCCAATTTACTGATACAATTGGGATGCCTCGTGCTATGGCTAAAGTTAATTTAAACTTTCGATGAATTTGATCTGTCACTAAAATATTGGCTATCGACGGATTAGTGACTATTACACCTCCTAAAAAAATTATATTCAATTATTTATTATTATGTTACTTACATTGATAAAAAAAATTAATTTGACTCGAGCCAAAATCTTGAACCAAGAATACCATTTTGAAGAGAATAATTTTCGTGAGTCAAGAGAATAAATTCTTAAATAATTTTTTACCAATTTCAGAAAGAGGTTTCTCATACTCTTGATAATTAACACCCATAAACATTATGTTCAATTGCTTTTTAAAGGATCGTGATTGGCTAGATGTATTTTCAGACGATGAGGTTGATGAATCATCTAAATTATTTCTCGTTGACGAAGGATCTGCTTTCATATCAAGTTTTTCATCCAGTTTATTAATATCGTTCTTAAATTTTTTATTTTTAGGATTAATGACAAAGTTCGAGTGAAATTTATAATTTAATTTTTGTTCTACTTTGATATTCTCTGGCTTTACTTCTCGTAACACGTTATCTTGTTCATCACAATTTAATTTTTTGCGCTTATTCGCACTAACAGTTGGATTTTCTAACTCAAGTATGGTTTTTTGAGAATCATTATCAATTTTTACATTTTTATTAATATTTTCTTTAACATCTGTTTTGACTTTTTGTTTTGTTTCTGGTGGCTTTGTAATCTTTTCTGCTTTAATTTCTGTTTCAACTTTTCTATCTGTTTTTATTGGCTTTATAATCTTTTCTTGTTTAATTTCTGGTTTGACTTTTTGAAGCGCTTCTCGTGGATTTGTAACTTTTTCATCTTTAATATCACTTTTAACTTTTCCAAGTGTTTCTAGTGGCTTTGGGATCTCTTCTTCTTCTTTAATATCTCTTTTGAATTTTTTAAATTTTTCCAATAACTTAGTAACTTTTTCTTCTTTGATATCCGACTTGACTTCTTCAAGCGTTTCTAGTGAACTTGTAATTTTTTTATCTTCAATATTTGTTTTGATTTTTTCAGGTGTTTCTAGTATCCTAATTGTGATATTTTCTTTAATAATTTTTACTTCAACTGTTTCAGGTGTTGCTAATATATTATCCAATTTTACCGGCGATGATTCGATCAATGAACTGCTACCAAAACTTACATCCGACTTTGTATCATCTATTGTCTGCAATTGAACTGTTTTGATAATTGAAAAAGCCCGATCTTTTTCAAAAATTAATTTTATATCTTCATCCGTCACAATGGAAACATTTTCTAAAATAAAATCAATTAATAAATTCAGTAACTTAACAATTTTATTTGTGAAGATAAAACTTTACCTTTTTGATCAATAATTCTTACTTCGTCGTCATCATTGTCGTCATTATCACTTAATGTAATAAAAGTCTAAAAAATAAATTTATTCATTAAATAAATATTAATTTTTTAATTAGATAAATAAAATTAATAAATACATTGAACAATCATTTTCAATTTTTTATTTACCACATTTGATTGATATTTATTATCAACTGATTCCCTTGACATTTTTAATAATTTATTATGTTGAATCACAACATCGATAAATTTTTATTTTTGTGTTTTTCTTCACTTTTATTTTACTGTAGTAGAAAAAAAAAAAAAAAACACAAAATCAAACAAGTTTGGATACGGTCAAGGTTAGTTATACTACATACACTTTAGATTTAGATGTTTTTGTTTTATTTTGTTTACATCACCGTTCTAAAACTAGTGGACAAAAGTTTAACTAATTTTATTTCTTTTTTTTAAAGTCCCAAGCGTCACAAAAAAAAATGATGACACTGAAGCTAGCAGACGTCTGAAAATTTTTGATTTTTTTTATTAATTAAATTATAACTAAAAAGATATTTCTAAAAAATTACACTTATAGTTTTCCAAGTATTTTACAGGTGAAATTTTTTTTTAAATTATTTAATTAAAATTTTTTCAATAAAAAAAATTCTAAAAATTTTGAAATGTCGGCTAACTTCATTTTCATAAAAAATGTCGACTTTTATAACACTGAAGTTGACAGATATTCAAAATTTTTTATAATACTGAAGTTAGCAGTCAGCTGTCAATTAAAAAAATTTTTTTAACAAATTAATCTATATCTATATATATATATATATAAGAGATTCCTATCTATATAGTCACTCATCACGATATCTCGGGAACCATCAGACCTAGAAACTTGAAATTTGGTAGGAATATTCCTTTCGCCGAGTAGAGGTCAGCTAAGAACGGATTTTACGGAATTCCACCCACAAGGGGGGTTGCGGGGGCGTTAACAATGAAAAATTCCCGTTTTTAAACTATAGCTCCTATCGACACCAAATTTGGTAGGAATCTTCTGTAGGAGATGTAGAAATAATCTATGAATGAATTTCACGATATTCCCCCATGGGGGCTGCGGGGTGACTTTGAACAATGAAAATTTTTAATTTTCAAGCTAAAGGTCCTATCGACTCTAAATATGGTAGAAATCTTCTGTAAATGATGTAAAAATAATTTATGAACGAATTTTACGATATCTCACCCCCCACAGGGGGTTGCGGGGGTGGCTTTTAACAATGAAAATTTTTAATTTTCAAGCTAAAGGTCCTATCGACTCCAAATTTGGTAGAAATCTCCTGTAAGGGATGTAGAAATAATCTATGAATGAATTTTACGATATCTCACCTCACAGAGGGTTGCGGGGGTGGATATTAACAATCAAAATTTTTAATTTTCAAGCTATAACCCCTACAGACTCCAAATTTTGTAGGAATTTTCTGTAAATGATGAAAAAATAATTTATGAATGAATTTTACGATATTCTACCCCAAAGAGGATTGCGGGGGCGTTAATAATGAAAAATTCCCGTTTTTAAAACTATAGCTCCTGTCGACTCCAAATTTGGTAGGAATCTTCTGTAAGAGATGTAGAAAAAGTCGATGGGCAAATTTTATGATAGCTCACCTCACAGGGGTTTGCGAAGGCGGGTGTTAACATTTAAATTTTTTAATTTCCAAGCTATAGCTCCTATAGGCTCCAAATTCTCATTTCAAATTTTTTTCTTCGTGTCAATTATTATTCATCTTTGAAAAAAAACCACGCAAACATTATAATGATTGCACATTGAAAGTTACAATGAATATTAGCTGGAATAATTACATGGATAAAAGGTATATGCTAATTCGATGAAATTTGGAATTTGTGAAAGTCAAAACAATACTCTAATTAAATTTCAAGTTTAAATCTAAAAATACAATTCTATAAAATGCCCAGCGAAGCGGGCGAATAACAACTCCCATCGACTTCAAATTTAGTAGGGATATTACTTTTACCATGTAGAGGTCAGCTAAGAACAAATTTTCAGAAATTCCATCCCCAAAGGAACTTGCGGGAGCGTTAACAATGAAAAATATAGGAGCTGTTCTATAGGTAAATTGACTCATCACGATATCTCTGGAACTAAAAGACCTAGAGACTTGAAATTTCGTAGGAATATTACTTTTACCATGTAGAGGTCAGCTAAGAACGAATTTTAAGAAATTTCTCCCCAAAGGGGTTTGCAGGGGGCGTTAAGAATGAAAAATTCCCGTTTTTAAACTATTAATCCTATCGACTCCAAATTTGGTAGGAATCTTTTGTAAGAGATGTTGAAATTATCTATGAACAAATTTCACGATATCTCACCCCCATAAAGGGTTGCGGGGGTGGCTATTAACAATGAAAATTTTTAATTTTCAAGCTATAACTCCCATCGTTTTCAAATTTGGTAGGAATCTTCTATAAGTAATTTCAAAATGATGTAAGAGCGAATTTTATAACAACCTACTCTCAAAATGGATTGCAGGGGTGGGTGTTAACAATTAAGATTTTTAATTTCCAAGCTATAGCTTCTACAGGTTTTAAATGTGGTAAGAATCTTTTGTATGTGATGTAGGAATGTTATAAGAGCGGATTTTATGATAGCCTACTTATAATATGGATTGCGGGGGTAGGTGTTAACAATTAAGATTTTTAATATCCGAGCTTTAGCTCCTGCAAACCTTGAATTTGAAAATACTTTTGATCTACCCACCTCCTCCTACACATCTACCTCATAATTCTTACGCATTTAACATGTCGCGATATCAATTGTTGCCCAGAAATTATCCTTGAGGCAATAATTTTTTCTATTGACTCAAGAAAATTTATTTGTTTAAAATGGTGTTCTCGGTTAAAAATATTTTAATAATTTCAAGGTTACATATTTTTCAGCGTATTAATAACAAAATAAATTCACATATGATGTTAAATTCAGCTAGAAATAGCTTTTCTCGAATTCTGACTTCAAAAGGGATTACGCGTGCGTTAACAATGAAAATCTCTTATTTTTAAACAATAGTTTTTATGGCCTCAAACTTTTGTTGGAACTTTTTGTTTACAATGTAGAAATCATTTCAAATAGGATCGTACGAAATTCCTCCTCCCCTACATAGGAGTGCGGGAGTGATGTTTGTCAAAAAAATTCACATTGTTCCTATAGATATAAAATTTAATAGAATCTCAGAAGAAACAAAAATCACAGGGATGGCCTCCAAGGACAACCAATTAAAATTTTTTTTCTTTCTTAATAATTATATTTTCTTACAACAATCGTCTCTTTAGCAGCGGATAAAAAGTCATCATTATAAGGCTTCTAAAATTTTACTTCATATGTAACTATTGAGTCAACGGACTAAGAGATTAACATACATTTTATTTTTATTGATCATTAATCGATGAATTGTTGTTATTACGGAGAAAATTTTAATTAACAACAAAATTCGCTGGACTTTGACCTAGGCAGATTTTAACTTCACTTATGAGACCTACAATATAACTTTAACTGAAATTTCCAATGCTCATTTAAAATTTTTTTCGTTGTATGAATTGTTATTCATTTTTTCAAGAAAGCCACGGGAATGTTATATTAATTGCACATGGAAAGTTACAATACATATTAGCTAGAAGGATCACGTGGATAAAAGGTAAATGTTACTCCGATGGAATTTGGAATCTCTAAGTCAATATAACATTCCAATCAAATTTCAAATTTAAATCTATAAATACAATTCTGTAAACGCCCAGCAAAGCGGGCGGGTAACAGCTAGTTTACAATAAAAAAAATCTAAAAGTTTTTACTTGTAATTTTTATTAATTTTCACATGTGAAATTTTTTAATTAAATATTTTTTTAATAATTTAATTGTCACAAAATTCAAAAAAAAATTTTTAATGTCTATCAATTTCAGTGTTACAATTTTTTTGGAATTTTATAGCAATTAAATTATTTAAAAAAAGTTACATTATTATAATCAAGAGGAGAACTATAGGTTAAACTTATAATATATTTTTTGTCATTCATATGAATAAATAAAAATGATTACTCATTGGTACAAATTATTTTCTTTTTATTTATAAAAATTCTTACATGAATACTTTTGTCATGTAAGATTTTTATTATTATTCAAGAATTACCATTGCAATTTCAGAAAAACTTACATAAAAAAAATGATACTGAAGTTAGTTGACAGTTGTTAATTTTTCAAACTTTTATAACAAATCAATTACAGTAATGAAAATGCTTTCAAAAATTTCCACTAATAATTTATTTTAATTTTCACATGTGGAATTTTTTTATTACATTTTTTTTCATAATAATTTTATTGTTATAAAATTATAAAAAATTGTTCAATGTCTGTCAACTTCAGTGTCATTAAAAAAAAAAAAACATTTACTGTAGTAGTCATAATACTAATAGTAGAATTATTAATTATAATAACAATAATAATAATAATAATAATAATAATAATAATAATAATAATAATAATAATAATAATAATAATAATAATCGATTCCCAAAAGTTACAAAAAAAATAATTACTTTTTGGAAGATTTTACTCAACAAGAATTCAAAAATTAACAATTTTTAGTTTGAATCCAACAAAAACTATCAGAAAAAAAATTTTTGTGCCGCTTGAAAATATAATCATGCTAACGATATTAATTTTGTAATTTTTTTTATGAATTTGTTATTAATTATCAGAATCATGCTGTTTTACAGAAAAAAAAAAATATACTTCAAGATACATGCTATTGTGATGATACTTTACTTCGTTGAGAGACTTTTGAACGTGTCGAATTCTTGTTACGCCACTTTGCTAAATCAGCTGTAGAAATCCTTTCTAAAGTAACTTTTAATTCTTTCAAAGTTTGACATAGAATTAAATTAGATGAGTTACATTTAATTTTGATAGCTTTTAACTTTGATTTTAATTTTCTGTTCTTTGCCAAATTATTAGAATTTAAAGCATTTTTGACAACTTTCGAGCTCGATTTCGCCCTTAAAGTTTTTTTTATTTCTCTTGCAGAATTTGAATTATCTAAACGTTTTCGAGTTGATTGTAAAACAAGGATCAGTGCTTTATCCTTATTCTGGCTTTCTCTGGTTCTTCTGGTACGTTTTTCATCATTAATAGTTGAATTATTAGTTTGCTTATTGTTCAGATTTTGATCATTTTTCCATTGAACTGGAGTTAAAACGATTCGAACTTCTCTTAAAAGTTTCTGATTCTCCCTACCAGTTTTATGTTTAATTATATTATTTGTTCTTTTTCGTGAATTATTTGATTTACGAATAATTTTATTTTTTGGCTCAGTAATATTAATTTTATTCTTATTTTTTAAAATATTTTGATTTATTTTCAAAGGCAATCTCTCTAATATTACTCTCAATTCTTTTTTCAAACATAAATCAAATGGATCAGTTCGAGAATTTGACAGACTAATCTTCTCTTTTAAATTTGATCTTGCCTTCAAGCTACTGGTCACTTTAACAGAATTTTTTCTTTTAAATTTATCAACATCAACTCTATCAACTACTACTAATAATTCTCGATTTTTGTCAAAGTTCTTCAAACTGATATCTGAATTATCTACTTGAGTTTCAGTCAATCTCACACGAGGATCTGCTTCATTATTTTCTTTCAATGAATCTACAAGCTGTTGCTCATCAGATTGATTTTCATCTTCAAAAACACAGATCGCAAGCGGATAATCACTGTTATCAACATACAGAGGATCTTTTTCATTATCAATAAAATCCTCGGTAATTTCATTGAGATTTGAAGTATCCAACAATTCGGGAGTTTCATCAGCAGATTCATCGATTACCAACTTTCCAAATGATGAATCTGTCCAATCTGATTCTTCATTGTAACTTTGATGATTCAAATCTCCGACCTCCACCAACTCATAACTAGCCGGTTCTGGAATTTCAGGCAATTTCAATGTCTCTTCTAGTACCCGACTTTGACTATCATTACTTTCATCTAACTTCAACGTATCTTCTAATTCCTCATAATCAATTTTTTCGTTTTCTTCAACAACTTTTGACTTCTTGGGATTAATTTCTTCTGAGCTTCTTGATGACTTTTCTTTATTTATCTCTGAATTTCTCTTCTTCTCTGCTGTTTTTGGTTTCTTAACAAGTGAATTTTCTTTTTTGCTCAAAGATAAATTAACTCTTTCATTTACAGATGTATCGACGGTACTATTAACATGTTGATTTGATTTTAAAATATTGAGAACTTCTTCATTCGAAATAGATGAGGTAGATGGAGGTTCTATTTGACTCTTCAATACATCATCTGCAAACATTTCAGTAAGTTTTGGTCTAAGCTCATCAATTTTAGGTGATTTATTATTATTAACTGATTCTTCGTCTTCAAGAATTTTATCAAGTTTATCTTTCAACTCTTGAGATGAAGAAATAGATAAAGTGTCTGTTTGAGCTGGTTCTTCATGCTTAAAAATTGCTACAATTTTTTTTTTCAATTTCTCCTCTTTAACTATCTTGATAAATTTTTCTTTTAATTCTTTAGGTGAAAATGTATGTGGAACTTTATAGATTGATTGATTTGAGACCTTTTCACAAGTTTTAAAATTTTTAGATTTTTTTTTAGGTGGTTCTTCATACGACTCATAAGAAATTTCATTCATTTTTTTCTTTCGGTTCTTTGGTTGTTCAGTTGACGTTAAAATGATAGTTGAATCTGAATCGATTTCAGGTGTATTATGTACAACACCCGTATTTTGCTCAACGGGCGTTAAGAATAAAGTTGAATCAGAGTCATTAACGGAATCAATTCTTCTGATATTTTGAGAATCAATAGATGTCAATGGCAAAGTCGAATCAGAATCCGCCACATCTTTATCCTGAATTTCACAGCTCATTTTTTTATTTAGTAAGTTTTCTTTTGAGAGTGGAGGATTATTTTTTTGATCGAAATTTGAGTCAGATAATGGATCCACGCTTTTAATCATTTCTGATTCTTTATTTTCTAATAAATTTAGCTTTGGCTCATTTTTCAGTTGACGGTTTTTATTTTTTGACAAACTATTTTTAATTTTCTTCCTCTTGTTTAAATTACACGGCATCAATAATATCGTTGAGTCGGACTCACTTGAATCATTTAAACCAATTATTTTTTGTGCATTTTTGTAAGTTTTTATATTATTCTTTAAACTCAAATTTCCATTAGAATTAACAGAAACTTTATTCAAATTATTTGCTAAATTCACTAGTAACGATTGATCATCCTGAGTCGTACTGGACACTTCAACATTTTCTAGTGGATCACCATTTAAATAGTTTTTTGCAAACTTTGTTGATTGTTCAGTTGTATGAGTTTGTCGAGCAACAACAATTTTATCATCGGGTCCTTTTTTTATAAATAATTTACTTTGTTTTTTTATTAATGTTTCTTTTATTTCAACTCTTTTAAATGTTTCTTCTCCATTATCGGCTTGCTTTTTTTCTTTATGAATTTTCTTGTGTCTCTCTATTATACCTAGTTTATCACATTAAAAACAAAAAATAACAGATTAAAAGATACATTTTAAAAATTCCGGGTATTGAGTGTTGATGAATAATAATTATACCTGGCTGTAATGATCCTTGATTTTTTTTATCTACTCCAGTCTTGTCGTTATTAATATCCTTATTGACTACTCCACGAAAGCTTGAAGCTAACTTTTCTATAGCTGAGCCCTAATATTGATGATAATAATAATAATATTAATCTTATATAACTAAAATTTTTTTTTGCATCATCATAATTGAGTAAAAATTATTATGAGAATTAATTTAGCAGATATTTATTAATTTTTAGAATTTGTTAACAAATAAATTATGGCAATAATAAATGATAAAAAAAAAAATTGACATTTAGAAATTTTTAAAAATTATAAATGCAATTTTTTAAAAATAGTTTTTCAGAAAAAATTTATTTGTTAAATAAAATTAAAAAATTATCAAGTGGCTCTGCTAACTTTAATGTCATAAAATCATTTTTAATTTTGTTAATTACCATAATTTGTGTTTTTTGTCTCGTATTTTTTTCAGCTTCTAAACTTATAATTTTAGATTCTTTTTTTGATTTACTCTTAAAAAATTTATTCATTGTCATATTCAAAGTTTATGAATATAAATTAAATTCTCCGAACCCTAAATTTCGTCTTCAGGTTCAACATTCGTTTGTTAAGGTTATGATTTATTTTTTCTTTCGCTTTCTTTTCTTCCGCTCGAGTGTTTCCGTTCTGCCGTCGCTGCAAAGAGCGCCATGCGGAAAAAAAATAGCGGGAAAATTTTAAAAATTAACAGATGACTTTTAAATTTATGGAAATTAAGATGATAATAAAATTAGTCGATGTTAAGTAATTTTTAATTTTTTTTTTCCCCTCCGGGTGTAAAGCGTCAACTTTAGCCCCGCTGCGCTAAACAAAGTTTCCGCTTTACACCTTCGTCAGGGAAAAAAATAGTATACACTCCTCGGGAAGTAAATAAGAAAGCCTCAGATCACATGTTTGTTGACCTCGGCTTCGCCTCGGCCAACAATTACATGTGATCTGAGACATTTCTTACTTTACTTCCCTCGGTGTGTAATATACTATTTAAGATCTAAAACAAATAACAAAACGACATGTTTACTATTAAGTATACCAAAGTAATGACAGCAGTATTTTTCATAGTAAAATTAAATATTTTTTAAATATAAATAAAAATAAAACAACGAATATTAATAGAGATATTTAAAATAATAATAAATAAGATTTCTTATTTTTTTTCTACTTTAAGATTATTAGTATAAATTTCTAAGTCCTGTTTCAATAAAGAAGACAGGATGAAATCTGCCGACACCACAGGACACAAAATCTCTTGTGGTTTTTTTTCTAATATTTTCCGAACTTTTGGTGCATCATCGTCACAGCTTACCATCATAAATTTTGGTCCCCAGTATTTTGGAGCACGAACTAAAGGTCTACCTCCAGCCAATTTAACTATAGCTGTAATTTAATAAATTGTTAATTAGTATCTTATGAATAAATGAATGTCAATAAAAAATTTTAATTATTATTACTTCTGAGTTCATTTACACTTGGACGATTAACGCCGTTTGTAATGAGAACTGTATAATCCCGAAAAAGCTGTTTTTTCTTCGCTTTCATAAGACTTTCTTCTAAATGAAAGCCACAATTTTTTTCAGCTTCTTCGTCTTTTAATATATATTTATAAGGGTTAACAAAATTATTTTTTATAATACTTTCTTTTATCCATTGATTAGAAACGATGGGAATTGAGCGACAAATCGCACAAATAAATTTAAATGTTCTTCGAAATTTATCAGCTACTAAAACAGTCGCATCTGTGGGATCATTAGTAATTTGTCCACCTATAAAATAAATATATGATTGCAGTTAATCATTATAAGAACAATAAGAAAGATATTTTATGTGCCTGACAAATTATTTGACTTGATTCCAGTTTCCAGTTTAGAGAAAACTGCTTTTTTTGAAATGTCGAGAGTAGAGCACTGTACCTCAACGCTTCGCTTATGAGGCGTGTAATAAAAAATAAATTTACCTAATTTTTCTATCGCAGTTTGACGTTTTTCATCCATTTCACCAGTAAAACATATCTTGTCAGTCTTATTTAATAAACGAGTACCATATTGTATAAAACCAGAAGGCGAAAAAGAACTACCAAAATTATTTTCTGACTTGACATTTTGATTTACAGCTTCTGCAGACGAAGTAGAAGTTGAAGCAATTAGATCATTTTTCTGAATTTTTACACTTGCATTCAAGTTAGTATTATTTAAATTTTCTTTAGTTGGATGAGACTTATCATTTAATTTTTCATTGATAACCGATTTATTCAATGTCTGACTATTATTTAAATTTTCATTCATAGAACTTTCATTGCTATTTGAATCATTATTGGTTGTCTTTCCATTATTATTTTCATTACTATTTACTGGTTCATTACTTGAAGCTGTCTCCTGATTTTTCGAATTTTCTTGCCTCGAATTATTATTGAGCAATGTTTCATTATTATTCGAAATATTATTGTTACCATCCGTTCTTAGATTCTCATTATTAATTGCAGAATTTTCATCCGTACTACGCAACGATTTATTTCTAATTTTTATTATAGATTGCGTAGTTGATGGTGGTTGTACAATTACAACGGAACTAATTTTCTCAAAAAATTGGCTTACAATTTGTTGTTCTTGTCCATTTTCCAATATTTCATTCGATATTTCAATTCTATTTGCTGATTTTCCGTCAAGATGTATGATTACATCTGAAACCTTTAAAAAATAGTGCTATTTATTAAAAAAAATTGCTTAGAAAATACTTTAAATAACTTTAATTTAAAAAATACTACTTCAGATGACTGAATTTTTTGTTTTTTTGCTGGAGGTGCTCCTTGATTATGAGAGCAAGAAGCAGTTGCATCCTGTGAGTTATCATCTGTCACTTTTCGTTTAAGGTTCTTAGATACTGAATTTTGATCCCGGTCAGTTTGCACCTAAACGTAAAAAAAAAAAAATAAATAAAAAATAAAATTAATTATTAATCAGATTAGAAAAAAGTGGTAATTATTTACAAGTTCAAAAAAATAAAAATTGAAATGGTAGACCCCACTTGTAAATAATTACCAAAAAAATTTATATTTACTCCTATTGAAGACATCAGTATTGTATTTGATTTTTCAGATACAGGAATAGCTTTTTGAAAGTTAAGAATAGGTGTAGAAATTGTACTTCTATCATCCTCATTATTTTTTTTGTTGAAGGAAATCGTTTGTGTACGTGAATTTCCAGGTTCAGAAACAGTAATCTGAGACGAGTTAGAACTGATAGATCCAATAGTGGTATTTCCTTCTTTTTTGGATCTATTTACTGTAGTATTCAATGCTGCAGTTTTATCACTAGTTGAAATATTAGTTACTGCATGACTTATTTCTGCAGATGATTCTTTAGAATTTTCAACCTGAACAATCTTCGAAAGACCCTCTGTGACCTTATCATCGATATTTATATTTGTTTTTTTAGAAACTGACTCTCGAGTAACGGAAGTGCTATTTCTCTTATTAAACTCTAAGACATTACTACGATTAATTTTCAGCGAGGTTCCTTCTGATTTTTTTTCTCGTGCAACTGGTGTCGAAGAAACAATACCATTGATAGGAATATAAATTCTATTATGTGGGTTGTATAATAATAATTTTGGTGGTATATTTTGTGAATTTGAATTTAAATTTTCAATTACTATTTTTAGTAAAGTTTTTTTTTTAGGAGTAACACGCTTCACTATATCTGTATTTTGAGAACATCTATTTGTGGGCACTGGAGATCCAGATTGACTTGGTTTTATGTGAGGATTACTAACAATATAAAATTGATTTTTTTCAGTTGTAGTAACAGTTGTGTTCGATCGCTGATGTTGAATAATGCTCGCTTTATTATTTTCCACCAACATCAAACTTTTATTCGTTTCATCTTCATTAATGTTAGTAATTTTTTTCCTACAATCAGCTTCATATTTATCACACATGTCTCGTGGATTATCAGCTGAAACCGAATCTACCGCATTTTGTTGGACTAGACTTTGATTCACACTTTTATTACTATTTAATATCCCTTCTATTAAACTAGAATGATCCTCGAGTATCGTCTTTTCATTATCTAGCAGTATTGTGTTGTTTTGATTTTTGGAATCATGACTCTCTAAATTTGACAATTGTCTCGCCGAAGAAGTTACATCTAGAACAAAATATACTTGGATCTTATTTTATTTTAACTAATGACATTTAATTTAGTTGTCATTTGACAATTTTTTAATTTCATTTAACAAAAAAATTTGTTCTAAAAAATTGCATTTTTTATTTTATTAAATTTCTACAAGTCCATTTTTTTAATAATTTTTTTTGTTATAATTTATTTATTAAAAGAAATTTGAAAAGTTGTGAAATGACAGATGACATTAAAGTTAGCTGTCACGATAAATTTTTAATTTTATTTAACAATTAAATTAATTCTAAAAAAATTGCATTTTTTATTTTCTTTAAATTTCTAAATGTCAATTGTATTTTTCTTATTTTTTTAGCTTAATTTATTTGTTGATAAAAGTTTTAAAAATTATTAAATATCAGCTAAATTGATTTTCATAAGTGACAACTAAATTTAATGACATTTTAATTAACTAATAAAAATATATAATACCAGGAGTTTCATCATCTTGAATTTCTACAATTTTCGAACAATCGTCTTCATCTTCACTAATCAATTCTATAACACCAAGGACATTCAGTTGGTTACTCGAACTGTCATCACTTTTTGGACGATTATTATCATCTTCTATATTAATAGGATCATCAATTCCCGAATCCTAGAATTTTCATTTATTATTAAAATTAAAATTAATATTTTTATAATAATTATTATAAAACTATCGGTTTAATGTTTAAACATAACCCTCATTTACCTCAGAATCATTTTTTTCAATTTTGACTATTGGTTCACCCGAAGCTTTATATAAAAAATTTTTAAATATATTTTTTATCATTTTTGTGAATTTTTAAAGCTACGCTCATTAATAAATTTATTTTATAATATTTATTAAGTTGATGTTCAAACATAAGTCTGGAGCAAGTCAGAGAAAGTATCATGTGAATACACAAATGTAAAATGGCGGAGATCACCCGGAAAAATAGCGCCAATTTTAAATTATAAAAAAATTATTTTTAATTTTTTAAAATTTCTGTAAATTTTTTTTGTCGTAATTTATTTGTTTTATTTTTATTTTAGATAAAATTAATTAATCAGACAATTTTATTTTAAACAAGTTTAAATTTTATTTATTTCAAAGGTAATTTTGAACAAAGATGAATTTCTTAAAATCTAAAATATTTTTTATAAAAACAGTAAACTTTGTTATTTTGCAAACAAAATATTTTTTTTACACATTTTATAGTAAATAACTAGATAAAAATGATTGAAAAGTAATAACAAATTTATATGTTTTGTTTCTGAACTTATTCAGAGATTATTTCCTGTTTAATTATGCAGTCTGTAATAAAACTTAAAGTAACAACGCGTTCAAAATAGTTTGGTTTTTTTTTCATCAAATTTTGAACTTTTTTTTCATCTTTTGAACAAGTTACAATTATTGCAGGAGGTTTCAGGTTTTTAGAAACATACTTGAAAACAACGCCACCAGCTATTTGAATTAGATCTGAAATTTAAACCACAAATGTTAATAATTAATAAAAATTATTTCTTAGAATTAAAGAATAAATTTTTAAAAAAGTAATCATACATTTCAACTGATAGAAACTTTTTTTCTGAATACCCGAAGTAATAATGAAAGAGTATCCTTCGAATACACCTTTTTCGCTCGCTCTTTTTAAACTCATTTTCAAATTAAAGTTGTATTTTTTTTCAGATTCAATATCTTTCAATAAATAATTATTAGGATCGACGAATCTATGATTTTCAACACAATCGTAGATCCAATCAAGAGAGACAATCGGAATGCCCCGACAAATTGCACTTAAAAATTCCATTGTTCTCTTAGCTTTTCTTGTAACCAAGACCGTTGCTATCTTTAAATCGGAAACAACTTTTCCACCTAGAAAAAAAAAAATTGACGATATTAGTATATTGAGTATTGAAGACTATAATATAAGGCAAAAGATCCAGTTATTTACACTGGCGTAGTTGTTTGACACTTGCAATTTTATTCTAATTAAAAAATGAAATGTTCTCAAAAAACCAATTATCTTAAAATTTATAACTCAAAAATTATATTCATTAATTTGTTAGAGTTAATTTGTTTTTTTTTTTATTTTTAATTAAAATAAAATTGCAAGTGTCAACAACTGGGTTTTTTACCTTAATATATGTGATATAATTAATATATTATCTATTATTTATTATTTACCAAAATTTTCAATTGTCCGTCTATAATTATCACCGTAAGCATATTTTCCCGCAAAAAGAATTTTGTAAATTGTCGAAGTATAAATTCTTGCTGAGCGTTTCAAAATTGTTTCATTTTGAATTAAAATAATTGTGCCTGTATATTCATCAATAGGAGCTAATTCATATCTGTGAATAACGTTTTCATTACCATTTAAATCAGACATATGTCCATCATAAACAAAGACTTTTTCATTTTTTAATTCATCATTATCAAAATTCTTCTCAATTTTTCGCTTTCTTTCATAACGTGAATTTTTTATTTTCAATTGCATTTTTACAGTTTCTTGTAATTCATCACGACTTTCAACTTCATAATAATTTTCTTGGTAACATTCACTTTCTTGTATTGTATACAAAATATTATTTTTTTCTTTGACTAATTTAGAAGATTTTACATCAGTTATTCTTGTCAATAAAACTTTCAACTCTTTTAATGAACACATATCCATTTTTTTATTACTGATGTTAGTATAACAATTGGCATTGCTATACTTATTAATTTCTTCTTTAGTAATTTTTTTTAAAACAACTCTTAATTCTTTGCCAAGTACTGAATGATTATTATTTTCAACACTCTTAGGAATTTCAGGATTAACAAAAGATAAAATCTCTCTATCAGATAATTTAACAACGGAAACTTTCAATTCGGATTTCAAATCTGAATCATTTTTTTTAGAATTATTATTATCAGTATCGAGGAAGAAAGCTTCATCAAGAAATTCTTCATCAATATAATGATTTTCAAAAATTTTATTTGAAGAGTAAATTTGTGTTGAAAAAGTACTCACACACTGAGTATCAAACAGTGGATAATTATAGAACTCTTTCATGCTGCATTTTTGTTTACCTTGTAATTGTAAGCTAGAAGAAGAAGCTTCAGATGGAGCCGATGATGATGCATCAACAAAATCATCTCGCTCAAGATAATCAAGGTAATAGCTCTCCAAATTTTCCAAGCCATTATCCAGACTAAGTGATGGTATGCTTTTGGCTTTATCTGAAGGAAAAAAATTTGCATCATCACTTAATATGTCATTTAACTCGTCAATAATATTTTTATCGGCGTTACTCAAACAACGATTCTCATTAAAAAATGTACACTTTGTTAGCTCATCGCTGGTCTTTACAGCATTGTAGAAAATATCTTTTCCACTTTCTAAATTTTCACTCACACCAAACTTTGATTCAATTTCTTTCAATAATATTTTATCGATTGTTATAGATAATTTCGGAGTTTTTGAGGACATTTTTTTTTTATTTCACTTTATTATACGGTATAAAATGACATTAAAATTAAACTCTTAAAATCACTTAACTGCTATTATATGTAAGTTACTCCGTTAAGCTTAAAGTCATCAATCATTTGACTGATATAAAAAATTTCAAACAATACTGAATATAGTAACGGAGTAACGGAAACAGACATGTTGAATTCAGTTTTTTTTTTTTTTTTTTTTTGTTTTAACAAAGGTACAACGGAAATACAAACACCGAGAGAATAGAAGCTGTGAAATAAACAGTTAAAATTATAAAAAATAGATTGTTTAATTTTTTTTACAAGTAAATTTAATGTTATTAAATTTAGCTGTCACTTAACCATTTTTTTAATTTTTTTAACAAACAAATTTATTCAAAAAAATTATTAAAAAAAAATTGCATTTTTGATATTTAAAATTCCTAAAAGTTAATTTTTGTTTTTCATAATTTATTTGTTAGATAAATTCATAAAATTATCAACTATCTGCTAAATTAATTATCATGTAAATTTAACAAAAGTTTTCATCAATAAATTTATAATACTGAAGTTAGCGATCAGCTGTCAATTTAAAAAATGTTCATAACCAATTGATTACAATGAAAAAATGCTTCTAAAAATTTTCAGTTATAATTTTTATTAATTTTCACATGTGAAACTTTTTAATTAATTTTTTTTTCAATAATTTAATTCCTATAAAATTCTAAAAAAATTTTTAATTTCTAATATTAATTAGTAAATAATAGTTTAAACATTTTATAAAGTGTCTTTATAAAAGTGTATAATAATAATAATAATAATAATAATAATAATAATAATAATAATAATAATAATAATAATAATAATAATAATAATAATAATAATAATAATAATAATAATAATAATAATAATAATAATAATAATAATAATAATAATAATAATAATAATAATAATAATAATAATAATAATAATAATAATAATAATAATAATAATAATAATAATAATAATAATAATAATAATAATAATAATAATAATAATAATAATAATAATAATAATAATAATAATAATAATAATAATAATAATAATAATAATAATAATAATAATAATAATAATAATAATAATAATAATAATAATAATAATATGGTTATTATATTATTATAATTTTTAAACAGCTGACTAATTTTTAAACACCGCGCGAAATGACAGCTAGCGACACCACAAAAAAAAAAGAAACTAATTTCACATTTGTGTGAACCTGTGAACTAATTTCACATTTGTTCATAACAAACTTGTGTGATTATTTGAAGCAACTCGTGTAATTTTGAAAACATTTAATTATTTATATAGTTTTTTCAAAATAATTCAAAAATTGACATAATATTGTTTTCAAGTGAATTTTAATTAAAATAAAAATCGTGATAGTTATATTTAACTTTTTAGTTGATTGATATAACCTATTATTTTGTTTCTAAATAACAAAATTGTCAGATTATTTAAATAAAAAACTTGGTCATGTTAATAACACTAGAAAGGACGATATTAAGAATTAAGTCAAGATTTTTACGTTTCTATTCAGCCGATGTTCAAAATGTAAAATTTAATCATCCACAATCGTATGAGGATCATGTTCTTGACGCATCATGGGAACCTGCAGATATTCGTAGAGAAGATGCCAAAACATTACGGGTTTCAATTCTTGGATTGCCAAATGTTGGAAAAAGTACACTTATTAATCAATTAGTCGGTCGTCCGGTGAGTTTATTTATTTATTTATTTATTTATGCATTGTCACTGTTAGTTCATTTTTAATTGCACACTTTCCCTTGCTTTAGATCTGTGCCGCATCTTCAAAAGTTCAGACGACAAAGAAAAAATCAGAAGCTATTTATATGAATAATAATACACAATTGATATTTATTGATACTCCGGGATTGGTAAAAAATCGTGACATGAAAAAATACAACTTGGAGAATACATTTAGAACAGATGTTGACAAAGCATTGGCTTCATGTGATATTGTCGGAGTAGTCCAAGATGTAGGAAATAAAGTTAGAGCTGATGTCATTGATCCACGTGTTCTAGTTCTACTTAAAAACCTCAAAATCGGAATTCCAACTCTTTTGATACTCAATAAAGTCGACAAAATCAAGAAAAAAAAGTATTATTAGAGTTAGTTGATGTTCTGACCAGTGAAAAAAATTGGCCAAACTTTTCCGATATTTTCATGGTATCAGCTTTGACATCTGATGGAATAGATGACTTACGGGTAATTAAATGATTTATATTATTTTATTTTATTTAAATAAACAAACCCAACAGCCTAGGCCATTAACAGAGTTAATAATAATACATTAGTTAGTATATAAAAACTTTTTTTTTGTAAAATTTAGTGTCATGAATCTAATTTATTATTACTTACAGAATTATCTACTTGACTCAGCTAAGCCTCGAGATTGGGACTACGAATCAAAAAAAATTTCAAGCGATCCGCCCGTATCAATAATTGAGCAGACAGTACGTGCTAAATTCATGGATGAATTACCAAATGAATTGCCATATGCCATAACAGTTCAGTTGGAACATTATTCAGTTTTAAAAGACGATAGTATAAGTACTGTTGTTGCTGTACTAACTCCAAGCGATCGCATTTCAAATCTAGTTATGGGTAAAGGTGGATGTCGTGTCCGCGACGTTGCTAAAACAGTTGAGCAAGAATTATCTCAAGTTTTTAATACAACTGTCAGATTGAAACTAGCTGTTAAATTTTCCGAACTTAAAGATGAGCCGGAAGTTAAAATTAAATATAATAGAAAAAGAAAATTTTAATTTAAATATTGAATATGTATTTATAAAATTTGTAAATTTATACATTAAATATGTAACAGTTACTTAATTATTTTTGTTTTTCACTATAAGATAATAATTATCATTGATAAGTAATCAGTTAATAATTTGAGATATATTGTTATTGAAATAAGGAAAGACAAGATCTGTATCTTGGAGATTTTTTTTTATCCAAGCGTCTGCTTTAGCTTCAAGCTTCAGACTAAATGTATTGCTCCACACACCACTTTGTCCATTTCTAACGAAACCTCCATCAGCTATAATGTGGCAGTCACGTAATTCAGAAGAATTAACCATTGGATTATTACGAAAATTTTTTATATTAAGATAATCTGATAGTTTGCACATTTCTTTTTCACTGTAAGATTTTCCAAGAAATTCGGCAACTTTGTAAGCAGTTTGGAAAAAATTCTGAAAGTAAAAATGATAATATAAAGCAAAAATTATTAAATATTCAATTTATAAATTTACCTGTTGCATTTCTTCGTAAAATATAAAAAATAAATTTGGATGATGTCGTTGAGCCCAAGCTTCCTTTAAATGTTCCCAGTAAGGACTCCACGGTGCTGTTGATAAAAAATAAATTTTTTATACTTGGATAAAAATGTAACTAAATTTAAAGAGAATCATCAGTTAATATTTACTTAGATCTTCTTGAAAATAATTCCAAAATTCTTCAAAGTTGCCATTATAACCTTGAGTTTTAATAGCTTGATTTAAATGATACCAAGACACAGCAACATCTTTAGGATTTCGTGCGACGTAAATTATTTTACAGCCAACGTCTAATATTCCAGGTAATAAACTCAAAGGAAAATGTGATTTTATAAATCGAGGCGATGGCATAGCGTTTAATACTTCATATCCTGGTATTGAAATTTTTTTACACAATTCTTGTTTTTCTGGATCATCTTCATTTAATTTTAAAAATTCTTTTGTAACATCCGGATGATTAAACATACTAAATCTAAAAGAACAATTTATATTTATCTCGTGTGTCCTCAATGAGTTAAATTAATTTTAATTATAATAAAGTCATAAAATAATTACTCAAGAAATGGAAAACGATCAGCCAAATATTCTTTTTTTGCTCTATCAAAGTCCAAATTATTACTCAATAGCCAGACAAGTTCTTGGGTCCAAGTAGTCCCTGAAAAAGACGGTGTTAATTAGTTAAACTTAAAATTTAAAAAAATTTATTTATTATTTCAAAGTACCTGATCTGGGATAAGTAATTACCCAGGTATCATCCACTCTAGCTTTAAAATTATAAAAACCTTCTTGTTGTTCAATGTAGCGATGCGGAAAAAACCATTTTTTTCACCAACTTGTACCCAACCAGTTCGTTCACCGGTGAATTTTTCTAACATCTCTTTTGTTTTTTCTTTATCTAAAAGTTTATTTTTTGGTAAACTACTCATTGTTGAATATTTAATTCTTACTACTCGAGAACCACAGAACAACTGAGTAGGTTTTTAAAAAATCTCAATAATTTGTTGTGGAGAAAGTAAACGTAAGAGAAAGTAGACTGGCACACTTTCTTCATTGACTATTCATACTTATCATTGGTCCGGTAAAGACTTGTTTCTACCTCCTGGCTACTTAAAAACACCTAATTAGATGTTAATCTATTCAGTTTTTTTTTTTTTTTTTTTTTTTTTTTTAAATAGAGAGTGTTTAATAGTATATTTAAATAAAATACTGGAATGTGAATCGATACTCTTAATATTTTAACAATAAATATATCTTATTAAACTTTCAATTTATTTTTTTATTTAATTTTATTGTAACAAATATCACTGCAATATTAAGTATATATTCACAGTACTTCATAAATATTTGCTTTTAAAAAATTAAATTAATTTTCAAATAATGAGAATTTACATATTTTTTTTTAAACTATTAAACTTTTTCCCATTTAAAGTTAATTATGAACGCTTTAATAGCTGGTATAATAGCACTGATAATTAAATTGTATTTTCCAAAGTGATTTTAGAATTTTTCATAAATTTTTATAAATTAATCAATTTAAATAAAAATTTCAAATTCAGAGATGGAGCTTGACATAATTAATAATTAAATTAAATTTTATTCAAAATTTCTGATACCAATTTCAACTGCTAAATTTTATTGCTATAATCTTTTTTTTTAAGTATTCTTCTTCTAGGTAACTTTCTTCACGCTGCTAGATAGTTAAGTATATCATCTTATCCCGGAAGAGAACAGAAATCCTCGCTTCTGTACTAATTATTTATATATCTTGTTTTATAACTCATTACCAGTAAAGTGAAATAAATAATTATATAAGTTAAAACAATAATTGGTGAAACAGTCTTAAAAAATTCTTCAGTTTAAAACAAAAAAAATTTTTTTGTATCTTTTATGAAAAAAAATGATTAAGAATTTAGATGGAATATTTTTAATATTGTAAAAAAATTAATTTATAATTAAAAAAATTCAAATTCAATAAATTTATTAAATGACATTCAATTTAGATGTCGCTTGACAATTTTTTAATTTTCTTTAACAAAAAAATTTGTTCTAAAAAATTGCATTTTTAATTTTTTTAAATTTCTACAAGTCTATTTTTTAAATATTTTTTTTTGCTATTATTTGTTTGTTAAAGAAAATTAAAAAAATTGCGAAGTAACACCTAAATTTAATGTCATAATTAATTTTCATTAACTGAAGTATTCAACTTGTCAAGCAGCGCCATTTAAAATTTAAATGTCACTTCTCGACAATAGCGCCACCTAGTATAAAATAAAAATGATGTCAATAATAAACTGATGCTACGATGTTAGCAAAGTAGAAAAAGAGTGAAGATTTAAAGGCGCTTCACAATATATAAATTATAAAAGTCAATATCGATTGGCTCTCTATTAATTTGTAGTAATCAATCAGGATATTTATTTAAAAATTTATTTCCGTAATTACGTTGAAGCCTTAAAAACCAAAGTCTTGATCAAAACGTGCATGTGTCAGTGTGTAGTGTGTCTCTGTTCATAATTAATTTCCTCACACATAAAGAATCATGAAATACGCATCGTGAGTTCCATGATGTCTGTGTTTAATATAAAACAAAATAAAATACAAAAAATAGCATCAGATTTATCACAAAGATCCTGGTGAATAAATAATTTTACGCCGTAGAAGGCCATACTGGTTTGCATGCTGCCGTCTCATTAGATTATAAATAAAACAAAATCTATAAAGTAATGTTTGTGATCATTCGATGGATAAGATAAATGTATACTAACGGAAAAAAAAATATATAAGGTATACTATTGGTAAAGTTAATTGGATTTAATATTTGTGTGTTTATTTTTATTTTTGTCTACAATAGTATTTTTTTTTTTTTTTTTAAATATATGTAATTAATGTTATTGACATTAAATATTATTAATGATTTTTTTCATACTTAAAAAGTCTTTTTTTTTTTTTTTTTTTTTTTTTTTTTTTGTAGTAATTCCTGCAATTGTTGTTGATACGTGTTGAAGTCGTAGACGTTTAGCTTTCCAACAATTTTCGAGTAAAAATTGTGTTCATTGACCAAACAAGTCATCAGCTTAAATAGCTTTAATCAAATAGTAAAAACAAAACAAAAGTAGAACAAGACAAATAAAATAAGAAAAAAATATATAAATATATATCACAATAAATCATGGAGAAAAGTAGTAAGACAAATGTATGTGCTGATGATACTGATGACAATAAACAAGCTGAGACTTCGACAAATTCAGACGTAGAAGACAATGATTCTGAAGAACACTATGGCTGTGATCATTATAAAAGGAAATCAAAATTTGTGGTAAATATTTATAATTATATTATGTTAATTATTTACTGTGGGTTTAAATATTTAAAAATGAAATTTTTTTTTTTTTTTTAGACCCCGTGCTGCAATAAAGTGTACACCTGTCGATTTTGTCACGATGAACAAGAGGCACATACGGTTAATCGTAAAGAAGTTACAGAATTAATATGCGTACTATGTGACACTCGTCAACCTGTACAAGCCACGTGTCAGAATTGCCATTGTAGATTTGGCAAATACACGTGTTTAGAATGTAATCTATTCGATGATGAAGATAAGAATCAATATCATTGTGATGGATGTGGTATTTGCAGAGTTGGAGGAAGAGATAGATTTTTTCACTGCGCCAAATGCAATATGTGTTTACCTGTACAATTACAAAATGGACATAAGGTAAATAAATTGTTTAAGCAATAATCTATATTGTTATAGGTCATTGCAAAGGTTCCATATTATTCTCACCGACAGTCAATTTACGATGATAAATACTTAGGCTGCATTCAAAAATTCTCTATTTCTAGATACATACTTAAGAAATGACCTTGTATCTTGGGAACTATTGACATTTTTAAAGATATAAGCTCATCCCGATGTTACACTCATAGAGACCTTTCATTTGACTACCCACATCAATTTTTCATATATTTATATATATTATATATATATGTATATATGAAAAATATATCAAAAATGCATGTGGGTACTCAAATAAAAGCTCTTGATGAGTGTAACTTCAGGATGAGCTTATATCTTTAAAAACGTCGATATTTAAGAAAGTACAGTGCAATAACAAGTCATTATTTAATAAAGCAAAATTTTATTTATTTAACAAAGTGACTGCGAAGTTGCCAGCCACTTATAAATGAATAAATAAATATGTAATCTATTTATTTTCAGTGCGTAGAAAATGTTTCACACGCCAATTGTCCTGTATGCTTAGAAGATATTCATACGAGTCGTATACCTTGTCATATTCCTGATTGCGGGCATTTACTCCATCGTACCTGCTTTGAGGAGCTTTTACACTCCGGGCATTATGCTTGTCCTACTTGTCAAGTTTCTCTTCTTGATATGACAGATCTCTGGAGATTTTTGGATGTTGAAGTGTCACTTACTCCAATGCCACCAGAATACAAAGATTATAAAGCGGAAATTTTATGTAAAGACTGTCACGAAGTAATTATCTATTGATTAAATTTTAAAGCTATTATTTTTACATATATAAATTTATTTAATTAATTTATTTATCTTGCAGGAATCAACTGTCAAGTTTCATGTTGTCGGATTAAAGTGTCTCAACTGTGGGAGCTACAACACATGTAGAATCAAAGGATCACCGTGTCCAGGTATTGTGTTATCACTTAATTTTCAATATCATTTAATCAAAAAATTTTATATAATTTATTTTATTTCTCACTTGCGAATAGATCCCGATAACATTGATGGAGCTAGTGGAAGCGGTACTGGTGATGGTGATCAAGAACAACCTACCGATAATGGATCTCAATAAAACATTCCGAAAGCTCAATGATTTTATTATTAAAATTGCTTAATGTAAAATCATATAAGCTTATTCATGAGATAACTAAATAATTTAGAGATTTTTTTCCCGTTAATTATTTTAAATTTAAACGGCGAAACTTAGCTAATTTTGTGAATACTTTTTATCATTTTACAAATCTTTATTAATATATTTAATAATATTATTTTAGGAAAATGTTTGAGCAAACAACAACCAAACAATGCTATTTTGAATTTATTATTCTGTTGACGCTATAATCATTGTTTTCGCATATTATTAACTATTATAATACGAGTTTAAAGTTTTCAATAGATTTGCTAATGAACAGAAAAAAAAAAGATCAAAGTATTTATAAAAAGCTGCATTTATAATCATTGGTTTTTAATGGTGAATTTGGAACAAGAGTAATTCCATTTTTTCATTCCAATATATATTATTGTCATTCCAAAAATTTTTTTTTTAAATTGCAATTATTATTGATAATACTTAATAGCAGCGTAAACGTATGCAAGTAAAATCCTTGTAACATAAAAGTTTAGAAAATAATACTGTGTTTAAAATTTTGACTTTTTTTGATGTGATAATTTTAATTTGTTTTGATTAAAAATAAACTTCTTTTCAGGAAAAAAAAAAAAAATCTAAAAGTTATTCGGGAATTAATCTATTTTTCAATTACCTCAGCAATTGTCTTGAAAGCCCAAATTCCATGCAAGATCATGTGCATTGCCTATAATTTTTTTAGATAAAAAAAATTTATTCTTTTTTAAAGAGACAGCCGATTTTACAGTAATTTTTTTTGTAACAAATAAAAATTTTTTCATGTACTTTTAAATAAAAATAAATAATAAATGCTTTCCTGATGATAAATGATGAATTAAGTGAATATTTCAACTTATTAAATTCGAAAACATACTTGAATAAAAAAAAAAATTATTAACTTTTTAATTGCAGAAATTGTTTTCTAAAAAATTTTAAGTAAATATTGTAATCGAGTTTTTATTTAGATTTTTTTTTTATTTAATATTATTAATAAATATTAAATTTGTGATTATATTAATACTTATTATTACATTTTTTAAAAAACTAATATTTATTAAATTTAATAATCATGGTTTTTTGTTTTTTGTTTTCAATTAATTTTCTGGACCATCAATCATTTGTAATAGCATTCATAAAGATGCATTGAAAAATATTTTTTAAAGTTAAAAATTTCTGAACAGGTATAGATTTATTTATATGAGTCCTAGTATTTGTATTTTGGGTAAAAACTTTGTCTAATCAGGATTTTTTTTTTAGATAATCGAATAACATGGAAATAAGGTAACATTTTTCGGACTGAATCTTAAGATGATTAGGTATATTTATATTGGCAAATTTACAATACTTATTGAAGATAGTAAACTCTTCAATATTAATTGATTGACTATAAAAACATTAGTTCTCTATTTGAATTAATTTTTATTTAATTATTCCTTATCTGTACTATAAAAAACAACAGAAAAGCAGCCATAAGTGACGCTTGTAGACCCCAAAGTTCAAAAGAGCCAACACGTTTATTCCGTGTTGTTTACTCAGACTAGTTTCAATATATATTATAATTTTTTTATTAAAAATTTAATGACCGAGGACGTAAAGCTGGCAATCCATGAGAATCAAGGAATTGGCGTGCAGCACGTGTCATCTCTATCTGATCGTTAGTTCGTCCACATGCAACCATTGTCCATTGTGCTTCCAATTGTAACTGTAAATTGAAGAAAAAAAATTGTAAATTCAAATATTCAAATTTATTTTTATACAACTGTGTAAAAAAAAGTCGTCTTAAAATTGTCGTTTATTTAAGATTTTAAACGTGACACAAACCAAAACTGTTTCAAGACTCTTTTAAGGCAAAAAAAAAAAAATTAATTAAAAAAAAAAAAAAGAACCAAATTTTAAAAATCTGCTCTTTGAATTTTTTTTTTAGCATCTTAAAAGTCTTCATGAAAAAAAAGATAAGACTGGATATCATCCCAGATTATACTCAGTGATATCTGTGATAAAAAAAAATTTCAGATAATAGCTCAAAATTTCCAGATTATACTGGGTGATATCTGGATTATATTCATTGTAATCTATATTATACTCATTGTAATCTAGATTATATTCATTGTAATCTAGATTATACTGAGTATAATCTAGATTATACTCAGTATAATCTGGAATGATATCCAGTGTCATTTTAAACAAATAACAATTTTAAGACGATTTTTTATTTACACGTGCAGTTAGTATAATAAATGATCAGGAATATGAACCGACCTTTGGGCGTTTATGAGGTCTGAGAAGCAATGAACTGATACTTGGATTGTCATAAACGTCAAATGTGATAGCCCTCTTGGCGGTGGACTTCCTCTGGATTAAGTCTTGGGGAGTCTGGAAAGGATAGACACACTAGCTACAGCCGGCAAGTTTTAAGAGTTGTAAATGTGATAGTTATAACAATATATTTTTTATAATAAAGTTTTCAAATTTCATACATAGACATTTCTGTATATGTATGTATTTATTTACATTTATATATATATATATATATATATATATATATATATATATATATATATATATATATTTCTTTTTTGTTGCAAAAAAAATATATATATATTTACACAGAAAAAAAAGACCGGAAGTAAGATTATTTAAATTTGAGTTTTTTCATTTTTTTTTTTTACTTCAAGTAAAATAGACAGAAAAAAGAATTTTAAAAATAGTAGTTTTTGTAAAATTGTTTGCTGCGATGACTAGGCGAGCCTCTGTATTTGGTATGGGTGCAAATTCTTAGAAAATATCTTGCCGAGGCCGCTGCGGCTACTGAGCCGTTGCTCAATAATATCTTTGGGGGTGCTCGTACATTTGCGATCTTTGAAAGAGCGTCTTGACGAGGTAGGTCAGGTTTACAGGTAAAGGTGGGAATTACAATCAAGGTACTTTGGTACGCTAGGCCAGGCCTGTATCTTTTTTTTTTTTTTTTTTTTTACAAAGGAATTATTCGCTTTGAGTAAGTGCAGACATGCGGCAACCCAACGTAACGGAAAAAAAAAAAAAAAAAAAACACTTTTAAAAAATATATAAATATTAAAATAATTAATAAAAAAAAAAAACAATAAAACGTTATTACTAATTTTAAATACATCATTTAATAAAGCTTGATAATTTATGCCATGATTGTTAAATAATTTGAAGTGATGTATTTATTTAAATAATAATAATAATAATAAATTAAGTATTAAGACAAAAATAAATAAGTCCGATATCTTAAACCGAATAATTACCGAATTAGTTTAAATTAATTTTAATAAATTAAATCTCGCGCCTCTATAAATATAATTAACAGAAAAACTAATTGATAACTAAATTTTTTTTAACATGTTTTAATACTAATTAATAAATTCTGGGAATAATCTCGGGGGATTTTTTTCGTTTTCATACATAAATATATATACATAAGCACGATAGAAAAAAAAATCTTTGGAGGAAGGGGGATAGGATTTATTCGCGTAACGGAATAATGTACGTGCGTAACAAATAATTTTTTTTTTTTCGTATATATTAAATTAGTTCAAAAACCCTCGTATTAAGTAAATGCTTTATATTAGAGCACAAGAGCTTGTGGTTGATGATGTTAAATTTAGAAAAAAAAAAAAAAAAAAAAAAAAAGAAGAAGAGTATATTAGTAAATTTAACGAAGAAAAAACTATAGAGAAAATGTTAAAACATTAGAAAAGAAACACAAAAGTTATGAAATAGTTAATAATAATGAAAGAAAATAAGTAAGGCCGGCTAGCGTGTCTACAGGCGGTTGGTGCGAGAGTAAAACCAGGATAAGGCAGGTTGACTTTGGATTTGACTTTGGGATTGGTGCTCTACCTTCAACGGACTCGGTCCTGCCGCTAAAAAGCTGTCTTCTAGGGCCATTGACGCAGGTGAAAATAACACTGAAGTATCTAAGCTCTTGCTCTGTAAATAAAAATAAAAATATTTTAATTTTATTTTTTATGTAAGGTAAAGTACCCAGTAGTTGAACAAGTTTCAAAGTAAAATTATTAGATCTAATTATTAGTTGAAATTAGTGATTTTGATGAAAATATATATAATGGTTCCGTTTTTATAAGTGTTCAAGTACTAGGTACTTTACTTACGAATTATATTATAAATTCTATAAAAAATAAAATAAAACTAACCGGCGTCTCAACAGCAAAATTCATATCCGAGTGGTCTTGCGTGCTACTGGCCCAAGCTTGACACAAAGCTTTACGTGCACGTTTTCCACCCGGTGCGCTGTTTTCTTTTCCACGTCGTCGACCAGTACCGTATCCAGAGTCTTGAAGCATGCTGCTACTGGCCAGACTTTCACGATCTGTTTCCTGGCGAATTATTTCTGTTAATGCATCAAGACGACTAGGCGTTGCCGGTAACTGAGTTGTAGCTCCACTTCGTCGTTCTATCTCAGCAAGAGCGTCTTTAAAAGGCGTTGGAGTACGTGGTGTGTTTCCATCTTCTTGATTTCGGCGTAAGCCTGAAGGCTGTGGTGTTGTAAGTGTACCAGGACTGCCTTTGGGAGTACTAGCACGTGGCCAAGAAGTTTCTGGACTAGCCAAGCTGTTAAGAAACTGCGAAGGACTGAACGGAAGCTGTTTAATAGGCGTCGATGGAGCAGTATTAACTTGCGATGATGATTGCTGATTTAATAAATAATCAACCGACTGATTTCCACTGTCATTTATCGTTTCAATACGCACCGTACTGTATTGTGGTTGACGACGTCGCCGTAAAATAGGCGGAGGACTTGTTTTACGGTCATCTTCATCTTCAAAATCAGGCATAGGTACTAAACGTATGTCAGATGTTCCAGAACCACTTGCCTCTGTGCCCATATCTAAATTGAAATACTTTGAAAAGGGTGAGGGTTCACGTTTCATTCTAGCCTCTAGCCTTAATAGAGATGAATCCTCAATAGATATTACATTCTGATGATAAAGTGTCGGTTGATGAGATTGTTGTTGCACTTGTGAATGATGATGTGTTTGTCCCCAACCACTAGACCAATCTAGTGAACTCATATCAAGGCTTTGGGATGTTATTGTCGCCGTCCGGCTATTTTCGTCTTTGAATAAATTATCTGGACACGATGATTCATCATGCATAACTCGTGGTTCCTTTTTAATGTTCATAGAATTTTCTATTGTTTTTCTTCTGCCACGACCTGAATAAAATAAAATATTTAAATAAGTAAAAATTTATTGTTTTTATATATTTATATATTTTAGACACATAATTAAGAAATTACCTTGTATTTCGTAAACTACTGACATTTTCAAAGATTTAAACTCACCCCGACATTACACTCATCGAGACCTTTCATTTGAGTACCCACATCAATTTTTCATATATTTATATATATTATATATATATGTATATATGAAAAATATATCAAAAATGCATGTGGGTACTCAAATGAAAGTTCTTGTTGAGTGTAACATCAGGATAAGCTTATATCTTTAAAAAGATCAATAGTTACGAAAGTACAGTGCAATTTAACAAAAGTCATTATTTAATAAAGCAAAATTTTATTTATTTATAGTTCACAAGTCACGGTAGTCACATAGTGACTATAAACTTGATAGTTAAAAGTTAATAATCATTTTTTACCTCTTGTTCCAGTAACTTTTCCTTCCTCTGCCTCATACTTTCGTCGCATTGTACTATTCCAGTGATTTTTAATAGCATTGTCAGTTCGACCAGGCAATAGTTTAGCTATTTTGGCCCACTGATTACCAACACGCCGGTGTGCTTCAACAATTATTTTATCTTCAGCATCAGTCCATGCTGTCTTCTTGATACCTGGATTTAAATGGTTGTGCCATCTTTCTCTGCATTGCTTTCCTATTCTACCTTTCAGATGTCTTGCAATAAGTGTCCATTTTTTCGGGCCATAACGTTCCACAAGTTCCACAACTTTCTCGTCCTCCTGAAGGCATTCAAAGAAAAAAAAAAGTTTTAAATTAAATACACTTTAAATTAAGTGGATCATCTTGATACTCTTTAAAAATTTTTTTGCGAACTGCATTTCGACCTTATATATGTCTCACAATAAAATAAGAAAAGAAAAAAGAAGTTATAAAATACCGGTGCAGACAGAATTCCATACCAGTATCCAGCTTTAGTGTCAGTGTAAGTTAAAATTTCGCAGAATATTCTTTCAATACGACTGCTTAAAGCCTCAAGGTAAGGCAATGCAGGGCAGGGCAACTACTTGACAAAGAAAAATAAAATAAAAAAGAGAAAAGAAAACCAAGTTACATGGATATAAACGAGCATCTCTGAAGGCATCTTAGCAGCAGAATGGAGAGCGAGCGGGCAACCAAAGCAGGAGTGTTAGGCCCCACGCAAACATCAACAGTGTAATACGTATGCCCTTGACTGTTGCTGAGTGCATTGGCACCGAAGCAACTCCAATGCAGAACTAACAATACTGTATTCAACATATTTTGCTATAGTCTGAATAATATTTTAAAGAAAAGGAAGAAATTTACCAATAATGATAAGATTTATTTTATCCTTTTAATTAAGACTGATTTTAATAATACTTTTTAGATTTTTTTCAGTTAATCAGCTATTCAGCTGAGTAAAAGCAACAATTTTTTCTCCAATTTTTATTTAATATTTTTAGCAATTTTAATATTACTTTCTTGTTTTAAATTATATGCAGAGGAGACAAGTAGTTATTCTATAGAATAAATGATAAATGACACGTTTGAACAAAAAAATGTTAATGATGTAAACAGGGTCAAAGATGAGTGACTCTATGGTTTCTAATCATCTCAAAATTCTTTTAGGCTAACACCATGAATATCAACTCAATGAATGATTCTTTAAAATGATTGCGCAACCAGGAAAGACGCTAGAGACTATTGTAAATAATAAGCACGTCCACGTGTATTCAAAAGAGACCCGCGAATTCTTGCCCTGTATCCTTCTCTTTACAATCGGAAAATTTTCAAACAAAAAACCGGTTCTGCTGGTATACCGTCGAAACATCTCATTATAGCTAAAGTCCGACTAAAGTGAATCTATTTGAAAAAAAAAAAAAAAAAAAAAAAAAAAAAAAAATTAGAAGATTAAAGCCCTTACCAAAATATTAATGTATATAAAATTAAAAAAATATTCTTTATTATTGTACAACTTGAGGACGTGAGCATCAAGAACTTCGTCTCGCTATTGTAATGTAAAACTTGAAACTAATTTTTGCATTTTTGCAGAGTAAGTTTAATATTATTTTTTTTTAATTTTTTTTTTTTTTTGGCAATCATATTTTGAGTTAATATGGATAATTTTTTTACCTCTTTAGTCCATGGGCCTTTAACGAGCTCTGGATTAACAACTTTAGCCCAACGCTGCTGGCATTGAACGTCACTTCTTTCTTTGAAATGTGAAGCAATATCGTCCCATCTGATACCTTTGCCCAGTTTTTCTGAATTGCTTACTAACTGTTTTAGTAAGGCATCCTACATACAAAAAAATAATAATTATTTATCTATTATTAAATTTTATTAATTGTGAATTATTTTATTTTTTGAGATAAGTTTCATCATATAATAAATACATTTTTTATTTTTATTCATCTATACTATTAAGAGGATAAGAAAAATATTTAGTTCATCTTTATTTTAAATTGGAGAGAGAAAAAAACAAATGTTCTAGTTATTTATTAGAATTCATTAAATAAATTTGATACAAAAGTTTTTCATTTTTTTTTCAAGATTATCAAAAATTCCCAGAAATCAGGATAAAATTATGTGAAGTAAATTCAGAGTTTACATAAAATAAAAGCACGTGGGATAGAGGGCCGCTAACTTTCCCATGAGAAACCTCATACATTGAATTGTACTCTATAGTTTTGATCGCGCGTGCTAGTGAGAAAAAAGGACAGGTAACAACAGGATCATCCCTAACTATTCTTTTGATTCATTGTTAGGTCGTCAGAGATTGTAATATAAGCCGTCAAAATTATTGTCATTATATTGAAGTTACATACAAGTTCAAACTGGCCCATAATTTAGGTTTGTATCAAACTAATGTTCCGTATTTATCAAAATATTATTAATAAAAAAAAAAGTTTAATTAACAACAAAATAATAAAATCAAACTTTACCTCTTCCTTGGTCCAACGACCTTTGTTAATATGTTTTCCTTGCGCATTATTTGTACTCGTTGTCGTCGATGCCGTCGACGAAGATGTCGGATTTACAGAATGTGAATTTGAGTAAGAAGCGATTTGGTAATCATTTTCAGATTCATCTCCACTACTCGAATCGTAGCCTGATCTCGAGCTGAAATAAAAAAAAAATTACCATTATAATATTAAAAACAAAAAAAAATAAATGATCTAAAAACTTAAAAAATAAGTAAATAAAAATCGTTATTTCCTAGTTAAAAATGCACGCTTCGGTAAACATCCTTCCTGTTAATCGTTACAATTTTTTTTTTGTAATCGGATCATACGAGCTTCTTTAATTTTTTGTCTTTTTAGTCTACTTCTCGCCTGACATTATTTTTCTTGACTGGTTTCATTCTAGCCCTAAAAATCCCCGGATACAACAACCACATCCTGTCCAGAAGTTCACTCACAAACGTATGTAACCTTACAGTTTAATTAATTTCCTGTCTACTAATGCAGACTATACCTCGTCAACTTCCTTCCCGGTTCCTTTACTCTATCACTTCCTAAATAAAATTATCCAAGTGTCACTTACTAAATTACCATCTTTAAGGCTTATTTCAGTTTATCATCTATCTAATGTGTTTCAGTCAGTGAACACCTTCCTGAATAGCTTTGTTCTACACCAAAATTCATTCACAAAAACTGTTACACATAAATCTATATAAACTTTAATCTTTTTATTACATAACTATTTAAATATTTGCCGAGAAAAAAAAACAATTTTTATGTCAATAAAGAACACACTAATGGACATACATATTAAAGTATCATATCAATGATATACAGCAACTCTGTTTGATTAAGAACAATAAATATAAATATCTTCATAGTGCTTAATAGAACTTAATTTATTGCTTGAGAATATTTTTCTGGATTTTATTATTTAAAGATATAAATAACTTCAATCATTCATGCGCATTTTCTCACAATAGTTTTCTTAAAATTACTAAATTTTTTATTCTTAATTCACTTCAGGTTCCCCTATAATAATAAACAATTGCATTCATACAGATACAATCATTTAATCTCATTATTCTACTAACTTTCAAACATACATATAAATTATTCTTTTAATGATGAATTACAATTTAAATATTTGATCAATCTTCAGCCTAAAACGATTCTTAATATTTTTTTTCTCTTAAATATTTACTTACTAAACAAGCGAAACAATTACATAACAAATGATATAATAAAACATACATTGCTTCAATTAAAAAGATAAAATCGTCCAAGTTATCCTCAATCAATAATTTAACCTGAGAAATTTATGACGCAATACATATGTGTATACAAATAGTAAAAAACGAGTTTTATAATGTACATGTAGTATCATTAATATTCACATTACAACAGTAAATTTATATCCTCGACATGATGGGATAATTATAAATAAATGCATTATGTTAAAATAAATTTTATCCATAAAAAATAATTTTTTTTATGAATTATTTAATTATAGAATTTCGAATAATATCAAAAAAAAAAATAGATATGATAACACATTGTGTATCTTTATATTTTCGGCTCTTCGTCTATTTTTATTACTTATCGAACCATCTGTGAAAGAGCTCGCACGCTCACGGGAGCATATGCTTATGGCATGTGCACTTTCAGTGTCCCATAGTCATTATTATTAGCCTCCCCCAAATGAGACAAGGCTAGCGAGAAACGAAAGAAATACTAGGGGTTGTACTGCCAGGCACAGCTGTCTGTGCAGGGGGCGAGACAAGTATTATGAGCGTTATTTCGCTAACTTGTAAGTCTATGTGTACACCACAACGATTCCAAATGCATATGTATATATATCCTGAGCAAGGAGTCGGTATGTGTATAAAATTCATATTGATTGGCAAAAACCACTCGGTTCTTATCTTCTGTCCCCTAGTAACACAAACTCCTTTTTATTTTAAATATAAAGTAGTGATTTTTATTTTTAATTCACTCTTTATCTAGTTATAAAAATATATTTCAATTATTCGGCATACAGAAAAATGTTATGCATATATCTGTCTTATTAAAGTAATTTTTTTCAGTGAAATTTAAATTTATTTAAATAGTCATTCTAACGGCCAGTATATCCTTGAATTATAAAAGCTTGATAATGTCGCTATTCATCTTGATTACTATATTACACTATCTGATGTAATGATTTAATTAAATTGAAATGATATTTAAAAATATGGTTTGTGATATTTCTTTTTGTAAAATCCGACTTTGAATTTAGAGGAGCTAAATTAAATAATTTTCAAGTTAACAATGGTAATGTTAGTTTATTACTGGTGTACGCTGATAATTTGTTACAGAACAGACATAGACTCCTGATATCGATGGTAAGACATTTTATGAGCAGGTGCGTGACTCGACAGCTGTCTTTGACTCTTTCTTTCTCTTTCTTTTGCTCTTTTTCTTACATTACTTGCTCTTTCTATGTTGAAGGCAATAGTCGATCATCAATCGTAAGTTATGTTTCAAGACATGTTATGTGGCAGCTGGTTGCGCTTATTGCGTCTATTTTATGGTAGTATTATGTTAAAGATAAAGAACGTAAGTGTGCGCAAAGCGACTCAATGGAGGTACACGATAAGTTACCCGCATCCTTAAAAAACAGTGACTTATCATTTGTTTTTTATTTGCATAGCAATAATAATGATAAGTCTTCTAGATTCTAGATGTAATGCCTGAGATTTTGGAGATTAGTTCCTGCGATTGTCATACTTATGAATATAATAGCTATACCTGGCCCTTTAAATTTAACTTTGAGGAATCTCGGGTTCTGACGGTCAGCTGAGCTTTTTCTTTTCTTTCTTATTCGTCTTCACCTTCCATTCGTATCTTTTTTTAAAATCAACATGCCTTAATTATTCTATACTCTTCTGAACTATAACTTTGGTCCTTTAAATTTGTCACATTAATAATTTAGTAGGTATATGCATTTAGTCAATATAAGTTACGACCAATTATTAACATAAACATGAGGATCGTGAGAGCTAAAAATAATGAATTAGAGAATTAATTAGCAACGTAATGTTTCTATTAATAAAACGATATAATCAGCATGAGACCCTTAAAGTCTTGGTATCTAACTTGACTGGCATCTGCAGGGTACGGTACCGTCTGCTTGAGACTCCCCTCTATTTGCCAGAAAACCATGTCTTGTACCCATAGAGAAAGAGTGAGAGTCAGTTGTAAAATTTTGTCCCCTTTTTACTTTTTTGTACCCTCCTTTTTACTTCCTTCCATTCCCTTCCGTTTCGCGCCTTCTTAAGCGCTTCTCATGTACACGTACATGTACTTTCGGTGTAACAATAAACCCTATGAGACTATAGTCATATACAACGCAACAGCAGCCCCTTACGCCATCTTTTCTCTCTTAATTTTACAATACATTTGTACGTATGTAAAGATGTGGATGAATGTAGATGTGTAGTCAGTGGTGTGTCATGCCTCTCATGTACACCCTTATATTGATCGACACGTATAATCACCGAGTATTACCCGTTCTCGTTGAAAACGAGTCTCTGTAAAAAATATGAAAATATAAATTTTTATTTAAAATAATTTTTGCCTTTCGATTAACGTTGTTAATAATATTAATTATTGTTTGCTGTAGTAAGTTAAAACACAAAGTATTAATATCGACACGTACGTAGGGAGGATCAGGGTTGAACCCCTTATAGGACATCTGGTCACCACCTGCCTTGATGCCTTACTTCATTCCTCTTTCTTTTATTTTTCTCCCTTTAACTTGTCCAGTAAAAAAGTTCCAAGATCACCGGTATTAAAATACACCGATGCCAACATGATTTCAAGTCCCATGAGTCGTGTTTTAAATGCATCACGCGTACAAGAGCATCGACCTATAATGTATTAAGTTATGTGTATTATTACAATACAACCTCAATCACCCGTGTTCTCTATAAACTATGTCAGAGAATACGATAATAATAAAAAATAAAATAAACTTAGAAGGGTGCTAAACTCCGAATGCTTCCGAGGATTTCCGAGAGGGTTTTCGAAACCTCCATCATCCCCTTTTAACTTTTTTCTACACCTTATGTTGCCATCATCCCCACTTGTGTGCACTTTTGCCCTTTTACTTTGTGTTCGTTCCCATGACAAGTGTGTAAGATCCTATTTTCCGTGTGAATCTTTAATTCTGCCGTGGGAATATTCTATACTGCAAATAAATACTCACAACTGTTTATTCTGATGACCATGCACGTGTTATTTTAACCACGCCTCTAGTCATTTTTACTCATCGAACTCATCTAATTCCCGCGTAGATGTATATAATATATCCTGTGTTATTATAGCAGGACGATAAGGTATGCCGGAAAATTAAAAAAAATATCCGCTTCTAAACGTCATCCAGGGAGCAGATGTACTCGATCACATTTATGGATGTACTTTCAATGGGATTGAAATTTCGGAGAAAAATTATTTAGAAACTTTTCCCAAGATATGCAACGCATCAATCTGTGAATATCTCCATTAACTTTGAAGACTTTTTTCCGGCTAGATTCCGTCAGGGTGGTTTAGAGTCAAAAATAAATCTGAAAAATTTTAGAAATTAATTCGTGCTAAAATTCCTTCTGTCATCTTGTATACATAATTTCGTATACATAATTTCATCTGTTATCTTGTATACATAATTTCGCAAAAGTATGTTAATTTTAAATTTAAATTAATTAACAGTGGTTCAGTTGGCAGTGTGACTTTTAAAAAATTTCACTCGAGTGCTAACTCTTTAGAAAAAATTTTTTAAAATCAATACCTCAGTATTAACCATCGTGAATTTGCTTTTAAATTTTGACAGATGATCGAGAGAGAACGAAAAAAAAAGTTTGTTGCCAAACCGGATTGACGATACGCTTCCTTGAGATTCTTTTGAGAGAAGATACTAAGAAAGAACTCTAAAGTTTTCCAGTAAGAAAAATTTAGGGCCTGAAAGAAATGAATGAAGTAAGACTCACTTTACTTGAAGACAAAATAAAGATTTCGAAGATTCACTATTTTAAAAATAATCTTTAAGCCAGCCTCTGTCCATATATCTTCTCCATTTTGTACTTCATGGTATTCTTGACATAGTAATTTTTTTTGTTGAAGGACAGTTTTTTGAAATGTTTCGAATGACCTCCAAGACAAATATCTTCAAACGGCATGATTATAATTTCAAATGATAAATGGAGTGCTGAATGGGTTGATATAAAAAAAAAAAAAAAAAAAAACTGGCTCTCTGATAACACCGCATCCTCTAGTATCAGTTTCTTTCTTCCGATTGAAGTAAATTAGTACTCAAGCAATTAATATAAACAAATTAATACCAAAAAATTGTTACTATTTTTTTTAGGTAGATGTTAACAATAGTAGTTCAAATTACAAATAATTTGGAGTAAGTTTTTCAAGTTTCTTCAATGTGGCTTAATATAATTTTTAAAATTATACTTTTAACAGTCGATCTCCTCTTTGGCTCGCATCGCACTCACTGTAAGAAACGGTACTATCCTTATGGCACTCGTGACTGTGAGTCATGAGTCAAAGAAAATTTTCTTGTCTAAAGAATTGATCAAATTAATCGAATTATTTTTTTTTTTAATTCAAGTGAACCTATTCATTTGTTAATCTATCAAAATTAATTCCAATGTTTTATTATCATGATAGATATTGGATATTCTTTTGTCAAAAAACTAGAATTTATTTTAAACGATTCTTCAAGAAATTTTTTTTTCTCAGTGCAGTTTTATATTTTTCTTTTAAACAAATTAGAATTTCGAAAAAAAAAAAAAAAAACGCTCTGCTACAAATTAAATAATAAAAAGTCTATTACGTAGCAGAGTGGTTTTTAAAAATTCTTCTTTGCCTAGGAAAAAAACATAAAACTGTAATCGTAGAGACCGACTGTTAAATAAATTGACTGAAAAAAAATATATAAATTTAATTTAGTAATGCAAAACTTAAAATTTATCCTTGCGCTTAAAACAGTGATCTGTGGGAATATAATACACTTATTCATGCCTGAGTAGATAAGGCTGTAGACATACGCAGACGTAGATACATTTACACACACAATGTTACTGAATAAAACATGAGTATTTATTATTTTTACCAACTTTTCCAAGCTGTAATAAATCAGTTAATAATTTTAACATTTATAAAATTATTAAACTATGAAAATTTTTTAATATACTCTAACTCTATGCAGTTATATTTAGCTAGAAGAGATATCATAAAATTAGAGCATTTAAAAATGCAGTTTATAAAAGTACAGAAATTTTTTTCCTGTATATTTAATTTAATTACAAAGGACGTATTCATTAATTAATATCTTCTCTGTTATATTTATTTTTTCCTAAAAAAAAATTTCTTACTATCAAAACGTAATCGTAAATAATTTAACGTTCCTGCTAACAGATAAAAACATTATAAAATGACATATGGCCGACATTTGAATACCGCCTATTTAAATTCTGCAATAAAATTATATCAATTATAAAATTCTAAGTATTTAACATTATTAAATCTAAACACTTAAATGATAAAAAAAAAAAAAAAAAAAAAAGAAAGTAGAAGAAAAAAACTTACGCTTCGGTGGGAGGTGGAGAATAAAATGTCGAGTGATAAGTAGCAATATCGACTGATTTTGCTGGTACAAGCAGTTCGGGTAGTCGCTGCATTATTTAACAAAATAGTGTTAAAATAACACTTTTAAAAATAAATACACTAATAAAGTTGAATTATCCAAAAGCTCGGTATTTGTAGTTTGCAGTATATTTACACGATATCCATGACAAAAATAATAACGTTAAAACACTTGTTTAAAAACAAGTACATTCAACAATTGTATAACTTGTATTCATTGTTAATTTATCTCTTCATAAATTTCACTGTCGATACACTTTATTTTTAAAACTGCAAAATAGTTATAATTATAATAATTACTGTTATAATAAAATAAAAAAAAAAAAGTAAAATAATAACGACGATAAACTACTGAATTGTAGTGTAAAATATTTTACATAAGTGACAACAATAAAGTGACGGTATCGATCGTTGGCCCCGTCAGCGTCTGAAACGGTCTTTTAATACGCGTTTGCGTATTATCTTTGTTCAGTACACTGAGTTTGCGCACTAATCAACTCTTTATTTTTTAATAAACTCAACAATAAATTTTGTTATTGTTTAAATTGATAAATGTTTTAAAAATTTAATAAATATAAATTGAAATAGAACAAAATAAAAATTAACTATAAAAGCCACCACATTAATTTACTGGGAGCCTCCATATTGATGTATTTTGGAGGGAATTTTTCGAGGGCTAAATTATTATCGAATCCACACCCGTACAGTGGCAGCCGCTTGCCCGTTCTCGACTAATAAAGTTTTACAGCGACAGCACCGTTCGAGGTATTGAGTTTTCACCGTTTTCATGACCGATGAGGGCAGCACCAGTAGAGCGCTACATTATGTTGCTGTTTTATTTGAGATCTCGACTCTAATGGAGACTGTACAGTGAGTATTATAGTATTATAGCGGGTACGGGTAAAAAGACCATACCAGAGTTTTATTATAAGGTTTTGTTCGTAGTGGGGATCACGACATCCCCGGGGCCAGAGCACACACCGCAGTGAGACTCGACCAACCGCGGCGTTGAGAGAACTGAGAGAGAGTAACAAAGAAAAATGACAACCACACTCTAGACAACGGACCGGTATCAACATGAATGGTCAAAGTGGATGAAAGAAGACACGAATATTTAAATATTTCAAAGTAAACTCGAGATATCAACACGGAGAACAGAGATATATATAACGATGCTTTAAACTTTGTCGAAAATGCCCGAAACTCAACGAAGTTCTGGAGGGATACTTTCCGCGCAATGCGTCGAGGCCGAGTAAGTAGAAGTGAAGAAGGTATATATATAATGTCCAAGTATGTGTTTACAAGCTAAGGGCTACCTATATAATACATAAAAAATAAAACATAGAAAACCAGAGCGCAGGGAATTTGTATTATGTATGTATACCATTGGAAGATTGACGAATGGTATTTGCAAGTGCGCCATGTGCTGACTTGAACTCACTTCTTCACCCCATGCTATCTGCCAGCAAATTGTTCAATTTTTAGCTATTATACCCTACTGGGTATCTATTATACATGCCTTGGTCTTAAGTATTATGTTTTATGTAATATATGTAATTTAATTTAATGATCCGTTGATTAAAATAAAAATAATGAACAAGAATACATGAGAAGCTGATTTTCAGAAGGGTATCTTTTCATATTTTAAAAAAGCAGTTTTTTGAACTTTTAAATATTTATTACTTCGAGAATTATAAAGATTCCTAAATGAAAATCGAATTGTAGCTTCATAACCGATAGCAATTTATAGCAAAATTAAAAAAGTTCGATAAAAATATTTAAAATTGAAGATAACCAGTTTTTTATCTTGATTAATCAAAAATGAAAAGATACCCTTTTGAAAATCAGCTCCTGGCACTATTTCGTCAATTCTTCTAACTTTGTGTAGTATGCTTCAATATTTAAACTATCAATAAAATGTTTAATTCATGTAATTTAAGGTTCAGGTTAATAACAAAAAAAATTTTAATTTTAAAACATGTTTTGTTCATGTATAAGATATAATTTAAAAAAAACGCTTCGCTCTTCGATAGATAATTTAAGTGAAAATTTATTTTTTGAAAATTTTCATTTATTTATGTATAAAATAGTTTTTGAGATTCCATTTGTTGTACAAGTATCACAGAGATACTTTCCTTTGACCAATAGAGGGTGAGAGAGAAAAAAGTGTAAACTCTACGTAAGCAAAAATTATTTCAATCAATTGAACAAATTCTTGAGCTAAGAACATATATTCTTGAAAATTTTCAAGAACATAAATTCTTGTATCAAGAAAATTTTAAGGAAGACAAAAGTTATTTTAGAGCAAGAAGAAATTTTCTTGGCTTAAGAAACTTTGACTTCATTCAAGAAATTTTCAATCTTTCTTATAAATTTTTTGAGCCAAGAAAATTTACCCTTCAGTCAAGAATTTTTTTTTTTGTATTAATTAAGTAACCCTATTATTGGTCCTTTGGGATTGTTGAGCTGTTGGGATTAAATAAAGACAATAAATAGATAAGAATAAAAACTATGAAGCTGCATTGGTCTAAAACAGATGGAAAACAACCGTGCTATTATTAAAGTACTATTTTTAGATGAAATTAGTAGAAAAAAATTGGTCTCCAAGGGTTTTTAGTCTCACTTGCGAAATAATATACTTTTAATGTAAATTATTCAAATTAGCTTGATTTTTTTGGAGTTTGTTTATTTTTATTTCTAAGCTATGATCATAGCAGTGCTTTTTTTTTAATTTTTCATGTACTAGCCCCTTACACGACGTTTCAGTCGAATAGTTGACACTGCCAAGTATTTATTTATAATCATATAAATTCTTCGTTAACGTTTAAGTTAATAATATGTTGTTTTAGTTTATTATTTTGTTTTATGAGTTAATTTTTATAAAAAAATTTTGTACAGGATTTAATAAAACACAATGTGAATAAAAACTGTATAAAAGATAAATTATAAATTCATTAAGGGCAAAGAAGTAAAGTAAGTACATATGTACATACGCGTACCCTGTTTATGACTCAAGAACTTGAAGCAGATGTCCCATTTTACAAGCAATTATTGAGGCTAAATGAAACCACCAAGTTTAATTGCATACATAGATATTTATATATTAATTATTTTTTATTACAATATATATACTGAAAAAAAAAAAAATTCTTGACTGAAGAGTCAATTTTCTTAGCTCAAGAAAATATTAAGAAAAATTAAAAATTTCTTGAGCGAAGAAAATTTATTCTTGCTCCAAAAAAATTTTTATTTTCTTTAAAATTTTCTTTTTAAAATATCTATTATAAGAATATTATAGATAAAATATCTTAGTTTATCTAAAATTCGTCATCTATGTAAATAAAAATAAAAAGTTAAGCGGAAGAACAAGTTATAAATTTGTAGGGGATTTTACCGATCATTAATATTTAAACGTTATTTAACCAGCTTACAAAATAAACTCATTATTTAACGTAGTTTACTATAATCTCAAGAAAAAATTAACAGAGAATAGACGGAATCTTTCGGGGAAGAGACGCGTGTCGACGAAAGCCGCTGCCCGGGTATGCTTACATTATATTATACGAAACAGTAAAAAGAATAAAGGTAGGCGTTAATGTTAAGAGCAAAAGAGACTGACAACTGTGTGGAATTTCTGTATGCCGTTACAAACGCCACACGAAAAATAAAGACGACTTTAGTGTATTGTATCGAAAAATAAGTACTTGTGGTTTTCATTTTAAAAATTTTTTTTTTTTTAACTAATTTCAATAAAAATTTATTCAATTTTTAGATTAAAAATAAATTGAATACTCCAAAGTGAAGATATAAAGCTACAAAGATTTATTATTTACTTATTAAAAATACATCCATAAATTACGTGAAATAAAATTAATTTTCAACGATAAATTGAAACAAATAATTTTATAAGTATAGTAAAAAATTTTAATGGTAATTTTTTTCTCGTTTAAATTATATTTATTGTATCTCGCCCTTAAAGAAGCTATATCCCCACTCGAGATTTCATTTTAAAGCTCTATAGAGTGCTAGATTGTCATTCCATGTAAAACTGCATTCTGCAGCTGGTAGCTCATTGACTGACAAGTACCATCTCAAGCTCATAATCGTTATCATATCACGAGTATCTAGTGGTACATACAATAACATAACACGAAAACTCGGGGTCCATTTATTCACACACATAATACATAATATACATGTATAAGCGGGAGCCAACTTAATATAACAGCTTGTCCTTCCGTCCTGCTCTCGGTTGCTATGCGGGATCGGGCCCTGACGTCACTATTTGTATCTCACAAGGGGCAATTTAATATTAATAAGTTGAGAAACGTTAGATTGACGAGTTAATAAACGCAAATTTTATACCACTGTCATTTAACACCACATTTCAATCAATTTCAAACATAATTGCTTTCTAACAAATTAAAATTTTTGGAGTATTGTCAAATCAAATTTATAATTGATATGAACACTACAATCTAATTAATTAACTTTACAAATTTCAGAAGAAAACTTTTCCATTTTTGATTTATTTATTGGAAGCATTGTAATAGGAAGATCCAGGTCCAATTCTTGGCTTGGTATCATCTCTGTATTTCTTCAAAGATGATATTTGCTTTCAATAAGTAAAAAAAATGCATGATTAAATTTATTTAAATAATTTATTAAAAAAGAAAGGGTTTTTTCTAAAACTTGTGAAGCTATACGAAAATAAAAAAAATTATTATTTGAAGAAATAATTTTCTTAATTGACAAAAATATTTAGAAATTTTCTCGATATTCAAGAACATTTCTTTGTACTTCAAACCAACAGTCTTCCGGAAAATTTTTTTAATTCAAATAATTACACAGAAAAAAAAATTCTTGCACCAAGAAAATTTTAAAGAAGACAAAAGTTTTTTTTGGAGCAAAAAGAAATTTTCTCCGCTCAAGAAACTTTGACTTCATTCAAGAAATTTTTAATCTTCCCTAATATTTTCTTGAGCAAAGAAAATTTACACGCCAGTCAAGAATTTTTTTTTTTTTTAGCGTAGTGATGGGGTTTGCTTCTACTGAAAAAATTTCAATTTGTTAGAAATAGTAAAATCACTAATTCAACAATTTAAAAAATATAAAAAATGGTCACTTTAGCCATTAAAATAATAATTAATAATAAAATCATCTTACATAGTCGATCTTATTTCTGATACCCAAATTTCAGCAAAAAATAATAACAATGACAATCTGTATTTAGCAAATAATAATAAAAAATTTGGACATCTTATATGCGTGAGATTTAAGATAGATAGGGTTGCCCTGGCTCTGATATTCTTGTTGAGGAAAGTTGAACCATCTTTGGGTTATTCTATACGTCCTGATGCTACTTTTTGCCGGGACATCAGATACATACACTGAAAAATAAGCCAGGTTTTTCGAAAACATAATAATTAAATAAGTATTCACTCTTTGTAAGGACATAAATTATATAAACACAGTAATATATAATCTTAAATTTTTTTAGCTGGTTTATCCCTTAGTGATGCAAGATGGCTCCAAATAAAAGAATGAACCAGACAGAAATTTCTTTGGTAAAGTTTACTTATGTATACCCAGACATTCACAGCATTTGTGTGACACAGCTGCTCGGATATGCACGCGCCATCCTTATCCTGCGCTATTTTCCAAGGTTTTTCAGCGTCAACTCCCTCTCTTTTATACTTATTTAGAATGAATGAATGATGATGCGAGATGTACCCGACAGACTACCAAAGTACAGTCAGAGCCAACCGATGCATCCATCAATACCATCCAGAACGGAGTATCCAAGTAAATAGTTTAAGATATGATGTTTTCTATATAATATGGAAATGGAAGGAACTGAAGTGAAGGCTGGTGTGCATTCATCGCATGCCACGTGCCTTGCCACCTGTTTCATCTAGGCGTTCAATACAACGCCGAGCAAGAGAAACGACGTGAAAAAAAAAAAAAAAAAAAAAAATTTTAATAGCCGGTACACCCGTACAATATGTCGGTATCGAGAGCTACCTGGAGATACTTAACACGGCTAAATACTTTACTGTCACTTTCCATTTTATTTTAATAATATATTTAAATAAAAAAAATTTTTTTCTTAATTTAAGAAGAACATTTTTGGAGTTTAAAACTACTTGTAGCTTGAAAAAATAATTTTTAATCACAAACTCATATAATTTTAACTCATTAATTGTTAAATATTCATGAAAATTAAGTTAGCCGACACTCAAAAATTTATCATACTAAAGTTAGCTGTCACTTGACAATTTTTTAATTTTTTTTAACAAATAAATTATGAGGGTGAATTCATCAAACAGCTAATTTTTGAGAATTTTTAGATTAATTTTAATTTAATGGCTGTAAAAAAAAATCTAAAAAATTGCATAGAAAAAACTTGTAAAAATTTCCATTTGCATTTTTTTATACTATTTCTTCTGTAACATATAAATTATTAAAAAATTATTAGATATCTGCTAAAATCAAACTCATCATAAATTTACTCCAAAAAATTATTTTTAAAAAATTGCATTTTTAGTTTTTTAAAATTTATAAATGTCAATTTTTTTTATAAATTTTTTTTGCCATAATTTGTTTGTTACAAAAATTCTTAAAATTATGAATTATCTGCTAAGTTAATTTTTATAAGTCAGCCGACAGTTTTAATTTTTTAATTTTTTTTTTCAATAATTAAATTAAAACAAAAAAACCTTTTTTAAAAATTGCACTTACAGTTTTTCAAGTTTTTTACAAGTGAAATTTTTTTTTATTTTGTTTTAATTAATTTTCATCAAAAATTTTTGATTTTTTTATTAATTAAAAATTAGAACTGAAAAAGTATTTTTAAAAAATTCCATTTATAATTTTTAAAATTTTCTACATGAGAAAATTTTTGTTTTAATTTTTTTTAAATTATTTTTAAACAAAATAAATTATAAAAATTTTTAAATATCAGCTGATTTAATTTTCATAAATGTTGACTCACTATTTTTAGCGTAAATTTAAAAAATACTAACATTCTTAAAACTTACTTGAATAAAGACGGGTTCGCAGAATTGATTGCTAGAAAATTATGTGATCTGGCCATTACTCGGTATAATTTCAATTGCGCATTATTGCTCACTTGGTAAAAATAAATGGATATATTCTGTAATTGTTGCAGTTTAACAATTCAAAAATTTTAATTTAAAATCATTTCGAACACTTTAAAATTTATTTTCCTGACTAACTGACTTCTTTCATAATAAAATCATAAATTATGAATATTATTGACACTAAAAGACAACAATGTAACATACACATTAATAATTCGTTCACACATAAGTAACTTATGCAGTGTCAACATACATGCACATATGTCAGATGTAATTTATGACATAAATTGATAATTAGTTCCACCATTTATAGTTATTGCGCAGTTTTATTTAAAATTAAAAACAAAAAAATTTGTTCTAAAAAATTGCATTTTTAATTTATTAACATTTCTACAAGTCTATTTTTTTAATAATTTTTTTTTTTGCTATAATTTACTTGTTAACAAAAACTAAAACAATTGTGAAGTGACAGCTAAAGCTAAATTTAATGACATTAAAGTTAGCAGCCACTTGATAATTTTTTAAAATTTCTAAATGTCATTTTTTTTTTCTCATTTATTTTTGCCATAATTTATTTGTTAAAAAATTATAAAAATTAATAAATACCTGCTAAATTGATTCTCATCTAAATTTAATGTCTTTTAATGTCATAAAAAAATATTTTTTAATAAAAATTAATTTTGTTTTGTAATTTTACTGAAAATGATTCATTTTTATTTTCTTACTAAATTTTTATTGTACAATCTTAAGTTAGGTTAAGTGATTCCCGCCAAAAGCTCCTCTAACAAATCTATGTAAAGATGTCAAGTGCTGTTTAAAACTTAGAAATTATTTAAAAAAAATAGTACATTAATTTAAAATTTTTTAATTAATAAATTTTTGTGAAATATTATAATTTATTTAGTCAAACAACAAGAACAATGAGATTTCGTTGTAAAATGATAGATGCGGTAGCGATGCGAGATTTTACAAGTAATTATAACCTATTTTATATGAAAAAAAAAATATATGAAAATTAATTTAGCTGATATTTGATAATTTAAAAAATTTTTGTAACAAATAAATTATGACAAGAAAAAAATTATTAAAAAAATTGACATGTGAAAATTTAAAAAAATCAAAAATGCAATTTTTTAAAAATAATTTTTCGGAATAAATTTTTTTGTTAAATAAAATTAAAAAAATTGTCAAGCGACAGCTAACTTTAATGTCATAATAAATATTAATATTTATTAATTTATTAATAATGATTTTATTTTACATGTTTAGATATTGTAACAGCTATCTCAAAAACTTCGAAACATTGTGTACTTGAATTGACCAATGATCAAATATGTTTCACTGTTCTTGATGACAGTGGTCGTGCACCAACAGTCTGGGTTGAATTATCGCGGTATCACTTTTTTAACGAATATTTGATGGTGGGTATTGGCGAGAATAACAACAAAATTTTGTTTGATTTTGATGCTCAAATGCTGGCTAAAAGCTTGATGTCACTAAAAGCAACAGCCAGAAGCGTCAAGATGAAACTTACAAACAAACAACATCCCTGTTTGACATTAGAAATTGAATTACCTTCACTTACGACGGATTCTTGGCAGTGTATTCACGATGTACCGATTAAAGTCTTGCCGAGAAATGAGTGGAATGTTTATCAACCACCAACTATACCCGATTTTCACGTAAGATTTAATTTGTTGTATTTTTTTAATTCAAATAAGAATATTTAATGCCAATTTATTTATTTATTTTAATTTCATAACATAATTAATTGTTTTTTTCTTTGAATTAAAAATATTTCTGTGAATAAAACAATTAATATTTGAATTTATAATTTTTTTAATAATACTGAAGTTTTAGCGGTCAACTGTCAATTTTAAAAATTTTTTTAAAAAATTAATTATAATAAAAAAATGCTTCTAAAAATTTTCACTTGTAATTTTTATTAATTTTTACATGTGAAACTTTTTAATTAATTTTTTTTTTAATAATTTAATTGCTATAAAATTCAAAAAAAAAAAATTTAATATCTGTCAACTTCAGTGTTATTTTTTTTATTGTATTTTGAAAAGCTAGTAAAAATAAAATAATTAGAAATTTTTAATTGTCCACATCAATACGAAGTTGTAACCATAGTAAAAATAAAAAATTTAACAATAAATACTATTTTCAGATTTCGATAGACTTACCACAACTAAAGTATATAAGAAGTTTTGTTGAAAGGATGAAAAACATGTCGCCTCACTTGAGATTAATAGTAAATAATGACGGATTACTTGTATTAAAAGTAGAAACAGATGCTGCTAGTGTTGCGACACATTTTCAAAATCTTCAAGTATGGAAAGCAGATGAATCAGAAAGAGATAACGTTTCAGCAGCGGTTGACATCAGACGTTTTTTTACAATCCATACTTGGGACGCTATTCATCCTGATTCAGTTAAATGTAACATTATTAATGAGAGGCTTGTATACATACACATTAACTTAGACGATAATATAAAAATCCATCATTTTATACCAGCAGTAGCGATTGATTAATCTAACTTAAAAATGTTGATAAATAATGTATTAGTTTTAGAAAAAAAAATTATTTATTTTTATAAGAAATATTAATTGAATAAACTTGAAGACGTGTGTTACAAATTAGTGATTATTATTAATTGTAAGCTAAACTGAAACTTCTTTCATTTTCTTGTCTAAAATTTTGATGCATCTGATCAATTTGTTGGATTCTTTGCGCAATAATTGAAGTTCTTTGATCAATCCACTGAAGACTGTTCATGTGTGCATTTAAAATTTTACCAATCTGAACAATCGGATCGCTCGAATCCTGAGCCCGATTAGCTTCATTGAGATGTTCTATAATTTCTTTGAGGTCTTCAGACATTTGTTTCAACTGAGTGTCTAATTTTTCCGAAAGTCTGTAAGTGTATTCTCGTTCTGGATCAGACACTGAAATATTAGCAAGTTCTTTTTCAAGAGGAACTAAACAGTCTTGTAATTCTTTTTGTTGTCCGACGACATAATCAAGCTCATGCTCCAATTGTTGTTGTTCAAGTTTAACTTTTTCGACTTGTTGATTTAACGTGACTATTTTTTCGCCATTAGCAATAAGTAATTTATCCCAAGCGTTAATTTGCGTTGCTTGATTCATAAAAACTTTTTCTTGTTCCTCAAGTTCTAAAGTCCATTTATTAATTGATTCTTCTAGCTGACAGAAATTAATAGCGCCTAGTTGACCGCTGCTTGACGAGGCACTGACGGTTGTAGTTGTTCCTAGTGTAGTTTGTGTTGTACCAGTTGTTTGGGTCGTATTTGGAGCCACGGCGGCAGCAGTGGTGGTTTTATTCAATGAGAATCCTCCAGAAGTTGCTGCAGTTGTCGCGCCGCCGAGATTGAAGCCTGTGGTAGCTGCTGAGGTTGTTCCGGGCAATGAGAATCCGCTCAAAGATGAAGTAGTACTTGGTGCAGCTGAACCCAATGATAGTTGAGCTGATGTAGCAGCAGGTAAGCTAGTTGTTGCTGTTAAATTAAAGCCTGTTGTAGCACTTGAACCCAAGGTCAATTTATTTGACAAAGAAACGTTTGTTGCTGGTGTAGGTGTAGATGTTGAGAGAGATCCAAACCCTGGTGCTAAACTGGAACTTGTCGTGCCAGTACCAGTTAAACTAAATCCAGTAGTTGCTGGAGTTGATACTGGTGCTCCAAATGACAAACTCGGTGTTGCTGGATTGGCTGCTGAAGGTCCGAGTGTAAATCCTGGAGCTGTTGATTTTGGAAGCCCGAAACTCGGTGCTGGTGTTGATGCAGTACTGCTAGTAGCAGACGCAGCAGCGGTACTGACTGAAAACCCGCCAGTTCCAGGCATACGGATAGTTGACCCACCTAAACTCAACGGGGTACTTGTCGTCATTCCAAATTGAGAACTTACATTTGAAGTTGCTGCAGGAGGATTGAATGTAGGCACTGAGGATGGAATCATTGACGGCTGGGTCATCTGAGTTCCTGGATTTGAGCCAAATGTCAAGGTTGTGGTAATACCAGAACCAAAAGTAGGTTTTTCTTGAGGTTGCGTTGCCGTCAACGGCTGTTGTAATGTCCTTCCTGCATCTCCAGCTCCGAAAAATGTACTAGCAGCTAAAAAAAAAGTTTTGTTACAAAAATTACACTCAAGTTGATAGACTTAAAAAATATTCTTAAAATTTGATGGAATTTAAATTATTATAAAAAAGAATTCACATGTGACAATTAATAAAAATTATAAGTGAAAATTTTTCGAAGCATTTTTTTTATCGTAATTGATTTTATGAGACTGAAGTTAGCAGACACTTGACAATCTTTTGATTTTGCTTGAAAAATAAACTAGCCATAGAAAATTTTTTAATAAAAATCTCATTTATAATTTTTTAAAGCTTCTAAAGATGAAATTTTTCATTAAAATTTTCTTGCTATAAGTTGTTTGTTAAAAAAATTCTAAAAATGATCAGATGTCTCTCAATTTCAGTATCATTTGATTTGTGATAAAAATTTTTAAAATTCACAGCTGACGACTAACTTCAGTATTATTTTACATAAATAATTTTTTTTTATTTATTTTATTAAAAAAAGTATTTATTTACCTGGTGCATTGGGTGGATTTTTCATTGGATCGAAATATGAGCTCATAGTTAAAATGTTGTGATATTGTTGCGTATAACCTCAATAATTGGAAAAATTTCTAAATTAACTATAGAAAAGAAAAATATTCAGTTTTAATTACTAAAATATTAAGAATAAATATGAGTTATTATTTTAAAGTGTCAGGTGAATTAATTGCACTGAAATTTATTAAAAATTAAATTTATTTACCTTGATTTTTAATACCGCGCAATTCAGAAGTTTGGTTCACTCGTCACTGAAGCATAGATAGCATAAAATATAGAGTGGTAATTTTTTATGACACTGAAGTTGGCAGACATTAAAAATTATTTAAAAATTTAAAAATAATGCAATCACTATAAAAAAAATTTAATTAAAAAATTCCAGATGTTAAAATTAATAAAAATTACAAGTGAAAATTTTTGGAAGCATTTTTTTATTGCAATTGATTTGTTAAAAAAATTTTTTAAATCAACAGCTGACGGCTAACTTCAGTGTTATTTTTTACTGCAATATTATCGACTGTACATAAATATTTTCAAACTAAACCTTGATTTTTATACATACGTCTCTTAATATTATTGTTTTTATTTATTTACTCATAAAACAAACAACACAATGGAATAAACAACCTAAATTACTGTTTAAAAATATTATGAAGATTATAAAATAATGTAATTGACATTATTGATAAAAATATTGATATAAATGTGGGTATGTAAGTATACAATACCTAGATAAGTATCTAAAATAATTTATGAAACAGAGTAGTAATTATTTATTTAACAGCTTAGATAGCCGAAGTCAATCCGCTGGCAGTAGTTCGTCCTGTTTATCGATGTTCATACGCCGGTTAATACACGTCCATTTAGATCATTAGAAATTAATTGTAGCATTTGCTTATATATTTTATGGACTAGAAGAAAGGCACTAAAAAATAATTAAAATCATGTTTATTAATTACGTGTTATTATATACTGTTATTTTAAGTGTAAAAGCATCAATGTTTGCATCGCCTCCGCAAACTGCTTTGATAATTGGATTTGAAGATGTGTATGATCTTTCACTATTATCAAACACTTTGTCAGACCAAGGCATGGATGTAACTCTGATAGTTCCTTCGTTGAATTCACGAGATCTCTATGAACATCTAGTGCAAGTGGAAGTTATTAAAATTAATTTTACTCTAGGAAACGATGCAAAGAAAGTAGATAAAGCTCTGAAAGCTTGTGAGACTGTTTTAAGTGATAAAAAAATTCTTGATAGAGTACGTGAGATTCAGCCAACTTTTACTATCTTTCCGGCTTTGAGGTAAAATTTTTTTATTTTTTATTAAGGTAAAAGACCGAGTTATTGACACTGGCTTAGTTGTTTGACACTTGCAATTTTATTCTAATTAAAAAAATTAACTGTTTTCAAAAAACCAATTTTTTTTTTAATTTATAATTAAAAAATTATGTTTTTTAATTTATTAGGGTTGATTTTTTTTTTTTTTTTTTAATTAATTGTAAGTGTCAATTTTTTTTTTAAATTGCAAGTGTCAATAACTGAGTATTTTACCTTCGTGATGAAAATAATTTATTAAATTTATTTTTGTGAATTTCAGACATGATGCTTGCCTTGTCCCATTGGTTAAATCTATAGAATCTATACCAGTAATTTGGGCACGAGGACAAGAAGAAGAATATTATGCTGTTGAAAAATCACGAATGGCCATTCCATTTCAAACTGGAACATTTTACGAGAGATTTTTGACTAATTTGAATCTAAAATCTATCGTTACCTATGTTGATAATCATTATGTCAATCAAGCATTTAAATTAGTTAAACAGTACGTCAATAACGTTGAAGATACTAGCTTGGATGTTCTTTATTCTGATGTTAAAGTATTCCTTTGGGGTGGTGATCCTGTTTTACGCTTAGATTTTTCTCCGTTGACACATCAACTGGTTGAGGTTTGATATGATATTGCAATAAAAATAAATAGTAAATATTTACATGAGGGAGTCAACCGTTTTCTTTCATTTTTTTGAACGAAATTTCGATTTGATTTTATTGATATATTTTTTTTTTTTTAAATGCATAAAAAAAAAGTTGATCATCATAATTTCAATAAATTTTACAAATTTTCAAAAAAATTTATTAATTTTTTTGAAAATTATGATATTTAATTTTTTTTTAATTGCTTGTATTTTTCAAAAAAAAAAAAAAAAAAAAGAAATATATATATAAAATAGAAATTTTATCCAAAAACATGAGAGCCAAATTTTTTTCCAATTTTTGAAGGCAAAAAAGCTCTGGAAATTTTTATTTTTTTTCTTTCACGACATTTTTTATCATAAACGCGCCGCAAAAACAAGCAGAATAAAAAAAAATTTTTAATGTTAATTTTTCATCTAGTTATGGCTTAAAATGAAGTTAACCCCACTTGTAAATAATTACCAAATAAATTAATAATAATATCAATTATTATGGAGGCAAATATTACTGATTGGTAATTTTATTCTATTTTAGGTCGGATGTCATCACTGCAGAGGCGTACAACCATTACCGGGTGTTCTCCAAAAAGAGTTAATAGAGTTTAAACAAGGAACTGTAGTTGTGACTCTAGACTCTGAATATATAAACATGATAGAGCACTTAGGTCAACAGATTCCACAAGGTCAAGCAATCTTATGGAAGAACAAAATCGTTAAAAAAACTAGTGGAAAAAATATATTTATTCATGGTGATGTTGATCGTCAAGATATCATAGGTATTTATTGATTAGTTGATAAAATTTATAAATATAAATATTTAAATAAATAATAAATTAATAAGTTATATATACATATTTGTTTTAAATATTGTTTTCTTTATTGTAATAAATATTAATTATTAATTTTTTAGGATATTCAAGAACACGATTATTACTTAGTCATTGTGCAGACACTGAATTTTTAGAGGCGGCATTTCATGGTACGCCTTTAATATGTTTCCCAAGAAATTCTGAAGAAAAAGAAAATAATTTACGTGCCGTTAAATTAGGAATAAGTGTTACATTAAACAATGACTATACAATAGACAATGTTAATAAAATATTGAATGAAATTCATGAAAATATAAAATATCGGGAAACAGCAAGAAAAATATCACTGGCAATAAGAGATAGATTAGCACCAGCGTCTGACAGATTAATCTTTTCGCTGAGTTATGCCGCCAGACATAAAGAAACTGACATTAATTATTGGCCAATTGGAAGAGACATTAATGTAAATACATTTTCTGAGGATGTTAATTTTTTATATGGATTAATTATTGGTTTAATAGTAGGTGCTTTATTCGCCGCAACTACCGCACTGACTTGGTATTATCAAAGTAAAAACAGTAAAAAAGCTAAAGTAATAAAAGTTAAAAAACATAGTCGATAATTCTGATATGTGGTTATAAATATAAAAGTATGTGAAAACATTTAAATGAATTACAGTGATATAAATTCATAAATACATGGACAATTTTTATATGTATTTATAAATATACTTAATAATACAGGAAACACATATACATACGAATATTTCATGCTAAAAATACCGTAGCCTAGAGCTTTGCTTTTACTAAGAAATATTTGACACATTCAAATAAGCTAATGTGTTGTTATTATTATATATTTATATTTATATGTATAAATAAATTACAATTTGTCAATACTGCGTTTTGTATATCGTCATTGCAGCGAGTTCTCGCTCGCAGATAATTATTAATTAATCATTCACTTTTATTCTATATTAGATTTTAGGCTTTTAGGATACTTTACGATTTATTTAGCCTTGTAACTTATTACTATATAAATCACCATTATCTACAATCGTGGTCATTAATTTAAGCATTTTTTTAATATTGCTGGAAAATAGCAGTTTAAAATTATTTTTCAATAAAATAAATCATAAAAATTTTTAAGATATCGGCTAATTTAAATAATACTTTAAATTTAGCCGACTTTTTTAATTTTTGGATTTTTTTTTAATAATTAAATTAAAACAAAAAACATTTTTTAAAAATTCCACTTACAGTTTTTCAAGTTTTTCACAAGTGAAATTTTTTTTTTATTGTTTTAATAATTTTTTCAATAAAAAAAAAAAAATTCTAAAAGCTTATAGATGTCGGCTAACTTAATTTTGATCTGAATTAATAACATTTTTTTATTTTCGAATATTAATTTTCAATTAATTTCCAAATTTAGAGTTAATAAACTTTCTAGTTTACAAACGGCTATTTTCCATTAATATTAAAAATATATTTAAATTAATGACGACGATTTTACGTTAATAATATTATTAAAAATATAAAATAAAATAATTACATATATTTTGATAAAATGTGGACGAAGAATTTAAAATTATTTGTAGATAATATCAAAGAATTGATTAAGCGAGCGAGTACCCAATGAAATTCTTCGAGAATCGCTTTAAGTAACCGTAAAACTTCTTATAAACTATAAATATATATATACACATGAGTAACTGATATAAGATTAAAAAATGATTATGATATTTACATTCATTCATTGGCAGATATTAGAAATTTTTTTTTTTTTTTTTTCTTCATTTTTGTAATTAATATTATTTTAAATATTCTGACGTCGGACGAGGAGTCTTATTTGATTTTGGCTAAATCGAGATTCCATCTCGAGGCTGTAAATACATAATTAGAAAAAAGAGCATCGGCATAAAAATAAATACAACCGATGAGAACCCAATAAGAGACAGAACTAGTTAAACGATAATCTGCCTATCTCTTTTATCACTTTGTTAATGCGTGGTTTAACGCTGTGGACTAATAATTTAATTGCAATTGAATGATGAGGAGGGAATGCTCAATTACAAACGTGTTCCTCACGCGTGTGTCGACAAAGCTCACACTGTACCCGACAACACCATACAAATCTACATTTGCACTTCTCCGTGACGTCGCGTACTCGAGTTTGATAACCTCGGCCACAGCAGAGAAGTCGACAGCCGTCAAGTCCGAGAGATGTACGATTGCATATTCGACCTCGGGTACCAGGAATACCAAGTCTAAAAATGTAACAGTATTATTAATATAATTATAACTCATAAATTCACTTAACGATTTAAATCAACTCTCTCCTTTTACTTTTATGACAAAAAAAAAAAATTGTAATACAAAACTTACGTTAAATTTCGTTCGCAGTAGTCAGGACTGTCTTCCAAGTAGACTAAATCTGTTTTATTTGGTCGCTTCAGATCTGGTCTAGCGGGTCTGAGTCTTGCTGGTCGTCTTTCACCTCTTTGTACCAAACGTACTAATGCAGCACCCTCGTGAAGTGCTGCAAGAGCTGAACCTGCACCGCGAAATGCTGGAAGCCTTCGCCAACAAACTCGTACACTGCAAGATCCTGACATTCCTGATGTGCAACAGCGTCATCAAAAACAAAAAATAAGACAAATAATTAGTAAACTAGCACTATGTGACTGCCGTGACTTGTGAAATATAAGTAACTAAAATTTTGCTTTATTAAATAGTGAATTTTGTTAAATTGCACTGTATTTTCTTAACTATTGACCTTTTTAAAGATATAAGCTCATCGCGATGTTACACTCATTAAGAGCTTTCATTTGAGTACCCACATGCATTTTTATATATTTTTCATATATACATATATATAATATATATAAATATATGAAAAATTGATGTGGGTACTCAAATGAAAGGTCTCGATGAGTGTAATGTCGGAATGAGCTTATATCTCTAAAAATATTGATAGTTCACATGATACAAGGTAATTTCTTAATTATTCATATTTTTAAAGATGTAAGCTCATTCTGATGTTACGCTCATCAAGAGCTTTCATTTGAGTACCCACATGGCATTTTTTATATATATTTTATATAAATGGTATTTATAAAATATATAAATATATAAAATATATGAAAAATTGATGTGGGTACTCAAATGAAAGCTCTCGATGAGTGTAACATCGGGATGAGCTTATATCTTTAAAAATGTCAATATTTCACAAAATAAAAGTTCGTTTCTAATTTGTGAATCGAGAAATAGAGCAAGGGAATGGTATGAAACCTTAAAAAGGCACAAATTCAAGTCAAGACCTTTGCAATGATACTAAATTTGACTAAAAAAAACCGACTTTATTATATGACTATCCTGGAAACAAAATTTTTTTTATTCTCTTAACAATATAGATCAAATGAAGGATTATTTAAAGAGGAAACAATTAATCTCAAGACTTAGTATTTACTACGGAGGAAAGTGTAAAGTGAGTTATTAGATTTAGCACGCAATTAATAAAGATTATTATATTATACCGTGACATTTGCAGACACGTTGCATCCGTGAACGTACAGCTCGTCTACCAGCTTCGCTGTCGTGTTTTCTCATCAGCTGTCCTGCCAGTCCTTTAGGTCCACTTAGTTCTCCTTCTTTTATTGGAATCTCGGCACCATCCGACCACTCCCTTGACAATTTTTCACCGAAATGAATATCCTACAATAAATATGAGAGGATAAACAAAAAATAAGTAAATAAATAAATACAAGAGAGACTAAACGATTGTAAACTTTAAAAGACATTTAACATCTAAACACTAAAAAAGACAGATTGAATCAAGCTGTTAAGTCACGGTTAAGTCATTCAGTGGTGGAAGTAAACATTGTTATCCTCACTCGAATGGTTGAGTGACGTCGACCATCTTATGTTGAGACTCACGTCAACAAATCCTCCGTCAGTGGATAAACATAACCAGAGAGAACTAATACGTTTGCACTCCACCCCACCGAATGTACAAAAAAAGAATATAAAAATATCACTGGTGTATGTTTCAAAGTACTACCAGATATAGATATAGATAGGGGTATATGTACATAAACGGATCCATAGATCCAAGGGGGTTGTTGCAACTTAACAAGCTTAGCCCGCTCAATCCCCTTGTAAACTTCCAATGTCTACAGGGGGTCATCTGTTCACGTGAAATGCATCCATTCATATAATGACGACTATGTTTTTTAGCAAAAAAATAAAAAAATAAATAAAGTAAATAAAAATGTTTAATTTTAAAACTAGCAACCTTGCAGTCACTATATGACTGCCGTGACTGCTTGTAAACTATAAAAAAATAAAATTTTACTTTATTAAATGATGACTTTTGTTAAATTGCTCTATACTTTTTTAATTATTGACGTTTTTTAAAATATAAGCTCATCCCGATGTTACACTCATCAAGAGCTTTCATTTAAATACCCACATCAATTTTTCATATATTTTATATATTTATATATATTATATATATGAAAAATATATGAAAATGCATGTGGGTACTCAAATGAAAGCTCTCGATGAGTGTAATGTTAGGGTGAGCTTATATCTTTAAAAGTGTCAATAGTTCTCAAGATACAAGGTCATTTCTTAATCACGTATTTAGAGAGAGTATTTTTAAATGCCGTCTAAATACTTATCATCATAAATTGACTATTGGTGAGTTAAAAAGGTACAACTCTAGGTCAAGTCTTTTCCAACGATACCAAATTTTACCACAAAAACCCATTTTATCATATAAATACACTGGCCACAAAATTTTGCTTATTCTCTTAATAATATAGATAATGCTTAGTAAAAAAGCTTATTACCTCACTGCAACCACCCCATTGCCAATTATTGGGATGACGTGTTCGTACGCGATTGTCACAAGAACAATCTGTTAATTCGCCTCTCGAACACGCTCTAGTTATACTAAAAGCGACACCCGCTGCTGATATTGCATAAACAAAAGCTGCTTCACGGCTGTCTGTAAATAACAATGACTTATTATTTACATATTAATTTACTTATCGGTTGTAACAGTTTGAATACTTACTGACTAACATCACTCCGCCAAATATATTTTCTGGATTTTCCCGACTCACTGAACAATTCCATCGAGCTGAACGGAACTGGTACTGGCACTCTTCAATTGCTAGCTTAGCTCCAGTACTGATTGCCTGTGGATGACACACAGATCAATTAATATTGAATAGTAACGGGAGTTTAAAATAAAATTCGCATTGTAATCGATGATAAATATGCTTTTGTGTTATTTTATGAGATTATGTAATCAAATTTTGAAAAAATTAGTTAAATTTTGTTTATTTATTATTTAATTTCAATGCCAAGACAGTTTAGCCAAATGGCAAAAATATACAAGAAAAAATTATAATAATTCAAAATTCAAAATTTTAGATGTAAAGAATAAATTTTTTTTCTTAAATTTAGAATTTAATTATGATAAATACAGGAAAAGTATAAATTTGAATATAAAAATTAAAGAGTTAAACTCAGTGATGCAAAATACAAAATTATTTATTGTTTTATAAATTGATCGATTTTTAGAGTTCTATTTTTTCTTGTAAAAAAAAAATAAGATAATTATGCAAAAGTGGGGCTTTACCTATTTTTGATTAAATTGAAAAAATTTTTTTTTTTCAAATTGTTCTAAATTAAATATTTTAATGTTATTTTTTCATTTAAAAGTTTAAAAACTTACTGACTAACTAAGAGAATTTTCAAAAAATCTAAAATCGTAGACAAAGTAAAAGTTTTATCGGACCAAAAATTTTTTTGAGTGAAAAAACTTTTTATTTCATCAAAAATAATTTAAATCTTAGTTTTTTGAATCAAAATAACAAAAAATGTATTTATACTTTAGTCAAAATTTTTTTTCGTGCACAAAATTATTGAAAAATATATAAAATAGTTTGTAATAACCTCTCGGAAGTTTTATAGTTCTATTAACATGATTGAAAATAATCTATCTGTACACCTTTAGTTTTTTTAAAAAATAAATTGAGTGGGTAAGAATGAATATTCATGGACTTATTCATGATTATCATCATCATCCGGTGAATAATAATTATTGATAGCGAAAGTTAATGTTTAACTTGTGTTTAACATTTTTGGTTTATAATAAATTAACGGAAAAATCTTGAGGTACACGAAGATCAACTTAACATATTTTAGGAAGTAGCTGATTATCAGGTTTGAATCTATCTTATACTTAACTAAGTAGTTGAAAAATTAACATTCTTTAATTATATTACTATTATAATTATTTTATATTTTTTTTATCGGCGTAAAAAGGCACACAGGGAGGGCCAGCGATAAATGATGACCAATGCAATAAGAAGCGTCAAACCACTCCGCCCAGTGGTTTCTTTCGTGAATGCCGCGGCCCGTGTCCCAACTCTTTGGCTATCTCGTCTCGAATTTTATTTTTGTTTTCATCAGATATACACTATGCCTACATATACATACATCACCAACCAACCAACCAACCATATATACGAATACATGTACGTAAGTAAGCACGAGCCGCATTATATATAGCGTAGCGATCGTAGTCGCGAGTCCTGACAAATAAAAGTAAAGGAAAAGAAGAGAATAAGAGAAGAAGTAGAGAAGAAAAGAAGATAAATAAAAAACGTAAGGAATGAAAAGGAGAAATAACTACTTGCCTGTAGAATTGGAGGTGAGCGTGAACATATTCCCTGCTGTTTGATTGTCAAGTAGGAGCTTTTGCAATTCCTTTCGGCACTTGCGGGTCCGATAACACCTGCACCAATCTGCGTTATACCATTAGCACCTCCCGTACCGCTTTCAAATCCATTAGGCCGAGGTTCTAGACCCAAATACCTAAATAACAAAAATTTTATTATTAATTAAAGTTATCATCAAAATTCCACTCTTGTTTCAAAATATTCAGCTTTCTTCATTTCAAAAATTAACCCGAGAATCAGAAATTTTTAATTCTTCAACGTAAAGAGCAGAAAGTTTTTCATTCAAAAATTTTACTCTTAAATAAAACACTTTATTGTTTACATACAAGATATATATAGACTTTTTCCAAGTATTTCTTTCCCTTGGATTAAGATAAGCGGTAACATTGGTTTAAGATAATTATATAAATACCGACTTGTAAAAAATACACCGCTAAAACCAAAAAATTGTCGGATTTATGTATTATCGATCGTAAAAGTCTTGAATATTTTTTTAGAATTTGTTGAAGTAAGAATTTCACTCTTTTAAATGAAATTGAATTTTTTTTTCGCTGAAGTTGATTAAGTTTTTACATTAAGAAATAGTTGGTGTAAACTAAAAAATATTAAGTTCTTAAAAAAAAATCATTTTTAGTTGAACAGAGTTGGTTTTGGTTAACTAATTTAATTATATCGAGTGACAATATTAAACTCTCGATCGGAGATCTACAAAGATCTAAAAAACCAAGAGAATAAATTCTTGAAGCATAATAACCGGTTTTTTCCATAATAATTTTCTTGTTTCACCATTATTTTTTTCTAATTACGTTTTTCTATCCGTGTACCTATTGAAGTGAAACAAAGAAACGTGCTCGTCAAATGCTTGTCATTTGACGTCAATTGACTAACTCAAAAAAAAAATTATTAGCAATCGTTTTTTGATATAAATCATTTCAGAATTGAACAAAAAATTTTTGATGGTCATTCCGCATCTAATTTGTTGTACAAGCCAGGTTTGTTTTTGAACTTTTCAATTTTTGAAGATATTTTATTTTAAATATCTTAAAAACTGGGTAAGGTTACATATTCATAATTAGTACACGAAATTAAAAAACCCTCAGTACCTTTAATATTTAATTTCTTTTCTTTTGAATTTTTTAATTACCTTTACAATGTCTAATATGTCAACACTTAAAATATTTAAAAAAAAATTTTTAAACTTTCTACGAAGGGTTTTTTAAAAGGTACTAAAAAATATGAAAAATTAAGAAAATCAAATATAAAAATCCTGAAAACTTTCCGATGTGGCGCGAAATGCTTCATATAATCGCAATTAAAGAGAATAAGTTAAGAATGAAGGTAGAAAGATTCTCTAGTACACTATAAAGCTACTATATAATTAGAGCAGGCGTTGACGTCAATTGAACAACTAAAAAAAAATTATTAGCATTAATTTTTTTAAATTAATTATTTCAGAATTGACCAAAAAATTTCTTATGGTAATTTTGCATCTAATTTGTACAAGCCAGGTTTATTTTTGAATTTTTCAATTTTCGAAGAAATTTCATTTTAATATTTCAAATCTGTTTCTTCTTTATGTAGCATCCGATTAATTTAATAAATTATCTCTCTAACAATATTTATAAAAAATAAACTAATTGAATCATCATTGATAAATTAATGAAACAAAAAGTCAATTTAAAATCAAAATAAATAATTTTTTCAGTGTGGGACTAATACAATGATATAAATACTATAAAACGGTATTTACTTTCTGGCGTAGAACCAGAAAAAGAGAAGTTGAATTTCGTGTTATTTCCAGGACGCGAAAGTTGTTGGGATTGGGATCTTCAGAGTCATGCAATTCTTTAAAAAAATGTTGTTTGATGTTGGCCGCACCCGCACCGGAATTTCCTCAGTTAAGCGCCTCCTCCATCATAAAACCGGATGTCGCACGATTGATGGAGATCAAAGAACCTGCGTTTAGCCCTTCTATCGGGCCTTTTCGACTTCTCCGGAAACTATAAACACCAAGACCAAGAAAAACATTAAATAACTAAAGCAGTATCGAACGATAATAACGATAAAAAAATGATGACAATTTTTTATTATTTTATTATTTTATCTGTATGAATAAATATAAATAAACATCTCGTAATATCCCAAAAAGATAAATATAATTAGCCAGATAATATTCTTCTGCAAATTGAGTTTCTTTTTTCTGCTGAGATAGAATTACCCTGATATGCGGCAAACTTTCCTCCCAACAAAGTGCTCTACGATATAAACACAAGAAGAACAAAAAAAATCTAATCAGACTTTATTGAAGACTATATAGAACAGTGTCTGCGGGAGGGACTCAATGACCCATCAGCCCATGTACCTGCTCATGTATATATCCTGTCTCCAATCTCTTCGTTCTTTGCTCCGGGTCTACAGCTCTCATCTACTTATCCTCCTTTATTTACATACTTTAATACGAGATATTTTTTAAAAAAAGTCAATTGAACAAAACCGAGACAACCTTATATAACAAAAGATATTATTGCATAAAGTTTAAAAGAATATAAGTAATCGAAGACATTATTTACCTTAAGAATAAAATTCTACGTAAATTACCATCGTCATCAGTTTTATTCTTTTTATTATATTTTTTTTTGCTCCGGTCCGCTCTTATTTCGCTTTGTTCCTTATTCCGCCAGCAAGAATAAATCTTTTCTCGAAAACGGAAAGCTTAATCTGGAATCTGATGTCATTCAATGGTACTCAATGAACAGTTTATCGTTGCACATTGCACATTCGAAGCTCATATACTGTTAATACTCGGTATCGGGTAAAGTTAAGTCAACTCGCGTGTTTAGTGGCCTGTGGCGACCGGCTCGAGACGATGAGAAGGTTTGTATCTTCTCAGAAGATAAGAAGAGTATACATATACATCCAAGTCGTTCTTTGTTTGAATGAGAGCACACATGTCTTTGCTACTTTGATCACACGAGTATGATAATTGCCATTGGCCTAACGCACCAGTTTTTTTTTTTTTTTTTTTTTTTTTTTTTTTTTTCGTTATTAAAACACTTGGAAATTAGTATTATACTCGAGTTCCTACACAGAAAAAAAAATTTACTTGAATCAAGTATATAATTTTGAAGAACTTAATATTTTTGATTTGAGTAGAAAAATTCTAAATTTAAGGAAATCTTTTTTGATTTAAGAAAATTTTACTTAATTCAAGAATTTTTCGTTTTCATTCAAGTTAATTTTTTTTTGTGTAGCCTATCTTCACGCTTATGGCAATCTTTTGATTTAAATTCACTCTTTATTTTATGAATAATTAATTCGGCAATATTATTATATACGCTTTACTAAAATGTTGTAAAAATAATAAAATTTATAAAAATTCATCTTGAGATTAAATTTAAAAAAAATTCATGGACAATATTACATAAAAAAAAAATTTTGCCTTCAATTTCAGTCGAAAAAATCTTTCCTGATTTTTTCAAATTAAAAAAAAATTATTTATATAATTAAGAAAATCTTTTGTTTAAAAAGTAATTTAGCTTCTTTCTAAAAAAAAAACTGTTATTATTCTAACGGAAGAAAATTTTCTTGCAAGGGTGAAAATTCAAAAATATTTTAAATTTCCGCCATTCAAATTATCTTTGCTTCTAAAACTTAAAAATTGCCTTGAACTATAAATAATTATCTTAGTCAGTCTTTTTGCTATTTATTAAAAATTTTTATTTAAAAATTATTCAAAAAAAAATTTTTTTTTAATCGAATATTTTAATTAGAACACGAGATATATATTAACAAAATTCATACTTATTGTATTTTTCTCAATTCGGGTCTAAAATTCAAATTAAATTCATAGGAATAATTTTATTAACTATTAGTGTGATGAAGACAGCCAATATTTATCGATGAGTATTCTATATAGTTGTTGATCGGAGTACCAGCTATTTGTATTCCAGCCCGGGCCACCCTGAAGGCTCACTATGGACCGTTAACCCGGCGGTGTTCATATACCAAAGAGCTCGAATTAATTGACAAATTAATTATAAACAGAGCCGCATGGGAAAGCATCGGGTATTTATACGCCTCAGGGCAGACAAACGTTACATACAACTATGTGATGATGTAGTAATAAAAAACAATAAAAGTCTTTTTGATATTAGGCGTGTAAAAATATATACTAAATACTCCATTTTCTTGCATTATTTTTATGTCGCTCGCATTTGTAAGAAATTTTACGGAGCTACTTATAATATTCTACAGAGAAAATACCGCTTTTTACTTTACAATGATACAATGTTTTTTTATTTTTTTATTTTCGTACTAAATAGTTAATTTTTCACGAGTAGCAAAAATAAAAAAATAAAATAACTTTTGAAATTTAATAATAATTGTACATTGATAGAAAAATTACCTTTACTTAAATTAAGAGAAAAAATCAAGAACCAAGAAAATAATTTTGAAGAATTTAAAGTTTATTGAACCAAGTAAAATTTATTTATTTATTTGAACGCCAATCGGCATTGTACAATAATTAGTATATTCCTAAAATTGTAAATTTTTTTATTCTGAAATTTTTGCTCGAAAATTGGGCTTAAATAAATTTATTTGGTGATGGCTAGAAAAAATAAAAAAATTAACAGTGTTATTAATAATATTGCAAAATATATTTCTTGAGATTAGAGCTCAAAGCCTGATAGGAGGCACCAAAAAAATTATTTTGTCTAAAAAACATTCTTTCATAAACTTTTTTAATTGTTCAATAAGATTTTTATTTTTCAAAATTTTTTTTCTTAAATCACGTCAATTTTTTTATCAGTGTAGTTTTAAACTTTATAAGAGAAAAAATTTTCACGTTTGAATATTTTCCGCTAACTTATGCACTGAAAAAAAAATTAACTTAAATCGAGAGTAAAATTCATGGACCAAGAAAATAATTTTGAAGAAGTTCATTGTCTTGAATCAAGACAAAAAATTCTTAAATCAAGTAAAATTTACTTAAACCAAGTTAAATTTCTTAGTTTAAGAATTTTTCATCTCAAACCAAGAAGATGAAATTTTTCGAAATTATTTACTTGATTCAAGTAAATTTTTTTTTCTGTATGGACGATTAAGAAATTTTTTTTTTTGAAAAATCAACATCATGAAAACGATTCGACAGAATCGAAAAAAAAATCATAAAGGCCTCCTTCAACCGGTACTATATATATAAGGTAACAAAAACAGGAACTTACAAAATTAGTAACATAATTATCTCAAATTGGACCCGACTGCGGAGCAAAAGTTTTTCGTTTACACATCAATAGGTATTTCACAGCGTCGAATATTTTAAACGTGTCCGACGGGTGTTATACGTTGAATTTGATTATTTCTAAGAATCGTACTAGGAATCGATGACTCGTCAAATGATTGAGGTAGTCTACACTCTACTATTAATATTATTGCTAGAACCGATGATGATGATGATGATGGTCTATCCACTGGAATTTTATTATACACGGTTAACTTGTTACGATATTGAAATTTTGGTGAATTTAATTTGCGCTTGTACATATATTTGATTTAAATATAAATAATAAAATACACACATCCTTACACAAAAAAACAATAAACTATGTGTTTGTATATGTATATATTAACTCCATTCGACTGGCAGTATACTTATACACAATATATGCATATACATATTGGTTTGTTCAAAATGCAAATACGAAACTGCGATGTATGCAAATGCTGGAGCCACTCGATGGAGTAAGACAAGGATACTCTAGGCACATTACACCTCTAGCGATTCCCCAGTGTTTTCACGCGCCAACGATATTTAACCCTGATGTATACATGAAAGGTTAAATCAACAGGGGATGTCTAAGTGTACATGTGTCTATACTTAATAATAATATTTCTCTTGGGTTGAATATCATCATCATTCAATAACTTTCGTAAATATCTATGTATTATGTATAAATAAGAATATTTGGTATGATTTTACAGAAATTTTAAGTGTTTAAAGTGAAAAAAAAAATTATTTTAATCGAGTAAATCTTCTTCTTCTTAATTTGAGTAGGAAAATTCTTAAACTGAGAAATTTTCTTTGGTTCAAGTAAATTTTACTTGATTAAACAATTTTTCGTCTTGATTCAAGACAATTAAACTTTTCGAAATTATTTTCTTTATTTATTTTTATATTTATTGCCTTTGTTTAAACCTAACAGCCTAAAAGACCAACAACAGGGTTACTCAATTTGTAAAAAGTTGAAAATTATGACAGAGTGAGAAAACTTAAGTAAAAACATGATTTTAAGTTTATAAACCAAAATTTCTAAATTTAAGTACTATAAATTAACAAAGTAACTTAATAATTAAGGAAAAAAAAGAAAAAGAGATGAATTAAGGCTATGTGTGTAGAGTTACATTTATTTTTGATTTTTTTTTGTTATTAGCCAGGACCTAAAGTGCATAAATTAAAAATTTTATTATTAGTTTAAATATTAGTGTTCAAGAATTTCTATCTTGATTTAAATCAATTTTCTTTTATGTACCTAAAAAAAATTATTTGATTTATAAAACAATTTTTGAACAAAAAAAATTTTGAAGAGCTCTATCACTGTGAATTAAGTAAAAAAAAAATATTTTTATTTGATTTAAGAATTTTTTATCTTGATTTAAAATAATGAAACTCTTTGAAATTATTTTCTTGCCTAAGAAAAAAATTTTTTTTTATTGCATAAAAATGTCAAATTAAAAAATCCTGATTTTGTTTCACTTATTCTATTTATTTGTTTGGCAAATCTTGTATTAAAAAAAAATCCTATGTGAATAATTAAATTTTTTCAGGCGTAACATAATAATTTTTGAAAAATGTTACGATCGTGAAAAATAAATAAAATAAAAAAAACAAATTTATTTATAATAGATTCATATGTCCTATCCAGTAGTTTGGATCTCTATTGTAACGTGCTGTTGACACCGATACACCAGGAGAAAGTATTAGCTAATGGTAACTTGACCTGTCGGATATCAACAATACAGAAGGGCTGATCAATCATATGGCCAAGCTCAAAATTCGTTTGATGGTTGTCATCATAATTGTTACTACGCTCATCTGAACAACATGACCCTTTTTTATTCGCTTTATTCAATATATAATCCTTGAGCCTTATCATGACAGTATAATCAACTATTTATACACTGCTTTTGATATTAATCACAATAATAATTTTAAATCGTTAACCTTGTTACCTGTTTTTTACAAAAGGTTCATGAATATCGCCTGTTGACACTATTTATTTTTTTTTACATAATATAATATTTTTGAGGCCACTACTGATTATAAAATTAGATGTATCAATAATCATGTTTTGCAATAATTTTTCAGTATTTAAGTATAAATTTTTGTTGTAAAGTCAGTGAAGAAATAATTTTATCAAATTATTGTACAGAAAAATAAAATTTGACTTTACTTAAGTTTTTCTTAATAAAATAAATTTTTCAGGGGAATCTTTTTCAAAATTTTATTTCAAGACTCATCAGAATTTGAAAAAATATTTTGATTTTTTTTCAAAAGAAGGTTTCTTATGATTCAGAAGAAAATAAATCAAATAAATATGAGGAGAAAATTATACAATTCCGTAAATTAAGAAAAAAAATTGTAGGAAAAATTTTCATAATTTTATCTTTTGAAATTTACGACTGTACACGGAAAAAAAATTTAACTTGAATCCTGATGAAAATTTTTGAACCAAGAAAACAATTTTTAAGAGTTTCTTTGTCTTGAATCAAGACGAAAAATTCTTGAATCAAGTAAAATTTACTTAAACCAATAAAAATTTCTTTATGTAAAAATTTTTCTATTCAAATTATTTACTTGGTTTAAGTAAATTTTTTTTTCTGTGAATTTTCACCATTATTAATTTAACAGATCAATCTAATTAAATCGATCAGTTTCTCGATTTTTTCCAGTAAGCCAAAACGAAGACATAAAGGAACAAAACAGATTTTTTATAATCTATAAAAAAGATTTACCTTGTTATAAAAAATTATGATAAAAAATAGCGGTATTATTAAAAAATATCTAAGCTATATAATAACGGAATAAAATCAGTAGCTAAAATAAAATATAGTGACGGTTTTGGGGTATATATCGAGTAAAGGTGAATGTGAACATACAGGATATAGGAACCTTTTTATAGGCACCTTTTTATTCCATTATGAGTAGAATGATGAATGTTGGTAAGGTAAATGGGCCCTATCACTGTCGCGTTAACAAAGCCCACCACTGACGTGGTTATGACGGCAACGACAGCAACAGGATACTTCTAGTCCTGACAGGACGCGGGTTTGAGGAGGGGTAGAGGGTGCTCTTGAAATAATCATTATTCATGTGCAATAATGATGATAATGGAAGGGAAGAGGGCCTGTACTTCGGTATAACTGCGACCGAGATTTTTTTTTTTTTTAATGAATAGAAATTCTCTCTCGTCTCTCGTCTCTCGTGGTTCTTGCTCGTATGCATCATCGAATCTGAATATGGATTTTTTCATTCATTTGGCTCTTTGTCGAGCTGTCTCCACCCACTGTCATATTACTCCTTATTACTCCTGGGACGAGTAGAGTTCTCTCCCTCATTTAAACGCAGAAAGCTTATGCGTTTCTTTCCTTTCTCTTTTTATTTTTTCTTCACATTGTTTCTACGATAGGTACTAGCTTATTGTTATATTTACCTTTGATTACAATAAATAAATAAACTTATAATATTATTCTCTACATTTTTCGTCTTTTTATTTATTATTTTTATAATGAAACCAAGATAGTCAATATATTGCGATGTTTATTACGATATTGCATGATCGAGGACTCTATAAATCGGCAAAGCGGCTTTTAAAGCTAAATTGTCAACACGGACTGTCACGACAATAACTAAATCCATACTAAATCTCCTTTACTATTTTTCTGTAACGTGTTTGTATAACGTATTAATGGGAATATTGTGTACAGCCTTATTGAAATGACTTCCACTTGGGTACTATTGGAGGTTGTGAATTTACTAGCAATCTTTTTGGTACCACAAGACACTTCTGATGATAAAATATCTTCAATTCTGCAATTTATTATTTATCTATAATAAAAAAAAAAAATAAACTTTAAATCTAATAGAAAAAAATTTAAGAAACTTATTTTTAAGACTTGTTTTTCTTTAAAAATTTTTTGTCTTGAATCCTATCTTTGCTTAAGTACGGAATTTTAAAAATTTAGATTTTAAAGATTTTTTTAGTCGGATTAAAAAAAAAAAAAAAAAAAACAGTAAAAGTAATGAAAAAATTTTCAATTAGTCGCCATTTTTTTGAAAATAAAAATTATCAAAATTCCTTACGTGCGACGATAACTATATCCTTACTGATTAACAAGCAATTTGGGTTTTTATTTTCGGATGATTCGTTTTTGAGTTATCGATCCGACCATGGAAGGGGAAATTTTCTCTAGTGCTCTACGACATTGTTAATAACTTTGTAATAATTAAATATTTTTTAATAAAAATTTAGGATAATAATCTTTAATGTACTCTTAATAAAATAAAATAAATCCGATCCCTAAATTCTTTTATTTTCCCTGTCAAAAAAATTCCTGAAAATCATCTTTTTCCCCCCTTAAAAAAACCAAGTTTATATGACTACAATTCTGTTTTTTTTCTAAATTCTCAGTCAATAAGAGACCCCAATAGTATATTTTAATTTAATAAAAATTTTATAAGAAGTTTAAGATGCAACAATTTATTTATATTATGTATTACAAATTATTAAATCTGTGCAATTATCTTAGTTAGATCCAAAGCAACTATTCAAAAATTTTAAGTTAATTATTAAGTTTTTCTAGTCAAATAGATACACCAAAAATATGCAATGTATTTTATAATATAATTAAATATAAATTAGTTTTTGCACTGAAAAAAAAATTAACTTAAATCGAGAGTAAAATTCATGGACTAAGAAAATAATTTTGAAGAAGCTCATTGTCTTGAATCAAGACGAAAAATTCTTAAATCAAGTAAAATTTACTTAAACCAAGTGAAATATCTTAGCTTAAAAATTTTTCAACTCAAATCAAGAAGATGAAATTCTTCAAAATTATTTACTTGGTTGAAGTAAATTTTTTTTTCGGTGTGTAATTGCCTTGGTATATTCAATAAACACAATACAATAAAATTTATCATCAGTTGAAAATTTTTCTGCAGGACTACTATTAACTTGATTGAAATAATTTGAACGCCAAACTTAGTTAATGATTTTTACAGTAACTTAAATGTTACCTCTACCGGTAATAGTTTTAAGAGAAAGCTGCTACTCCTTCTTTTAGGACATGCTAAATCTCATGTGAGTTCATGTTGGACATAATATAAATAGCACTCCTGAGTCCCAGGACACTCCTTACCTAATACTCAAGATTGTATATTGTTCTGCTTGGAATATAAATCCACTCGTTGAAATTCACCAACATTCCAATGCGAAAAATTCACTTCAACAAATTGCAATCTACAAATACTATTATCAATTATTTCGCCTGTTAAATTTTTTTTTTTTTACAATAAATAACTACAATACAATACAATATATTACACCAAACTATTTTTCTTTCTTAATAGGATATTGTAATGATTATCATAAACTTTATGAGCGTGTAATTTCAGGAAAAAAAAATATAAAAAGGAATTTTATGCTTGTTTTATCACCTCACGCTATAAAATATACATACCGAATAAGAGTGTTAATTACTTTCCAACTCATACACTTTATTCTTCAATAACATTCTAAAAAATTCAATGCATTCAACCATACATTGCGATCTTTGAGATACCGTAATTTTTGTTTGCTATACCATTTATTTTAATGCAATTATTTTATGTCATAATGTAATAAACTTTTTAATTAGAAAAAAAAATATTTAATTTTTTATTGCAATAATATTAATCTCTTTAACACAATGATTTTTTTTTTTAGGTTTTTATCTTCAATGTAGTATGGAATGGTTGTTGGACAAGGACAAACAAACTGACATGCTAAACATACTTTTTGAATTATGTATTTTTAAAGTATGTACTTTATGGTTTTAAATAATTTTAATGTTTTGAGAAATTTAAAACAGTTTTTGACCTAAACTAATATTTTTCCAAGTACAAAATTAATGGACAATAATAACAAATTTTCAAATTTTTGTCCATTTATTTTTATTAACCATCAAGAAAAATATTTTGACGCTTCCATTTTTTGATTGTATATTAATTTTCAAATTGTTTAATAATTTAAAAGTATAATTTTTGACAACATTCTTATAAAATATTTTTTTTTCTGACTTTATTAAAAAAAAAATTAATTTTCTATGCGTTGGTTTTTAAAAGATATAAAATTTTATTTTCTAGAAAATTTAGAATTTTCATAAAATATTCTTAGGGAAAAAATATCGTATCACCAGAATTTTGAAAAAAAAAAAAAAAAAAAAAAAAAAAAAAAAAATGGTATTTAAATGATAATAGAATAATATATAGTTACTCTCTGTGGAGTGCAATTACATTGATAATTTTGATTTAAAAAAAAAAAAAAAAAAAAAAAAATGAAGTATTTAATTTAGAAAATGAATAACGTTGACAAGAATTACATTTATACTAATAACTGCGGTATCTCTACTGAATCTACACATCAATTCATCACCTCATCAGTGCATGCCTTCGTATAAGCGCGGTTGTTCGTGGAGCCTCGATAAATCTATCCAGACTCGTTAAGAGGACGATAAAAATGCTCGAAAGAAATTTTTCGTTGTCCACATCTGTCTAGGTATTTTTTCCCTTTCTTATTACTTATAAACTCATACATACATACATATATATATATATATATATATATATATATATATATATATATATATATATATATATATATATATATATATATATATATATATATATTTTTTTTTTTTTTTTGTACATTTGTTCCTTGAAAGTCTTAACTTATTTTCTCTTAATACGTTCACCGCAGTACCTTTTTTCTCGCGCCTTCCACTAATTTTTGTAAAGTAAAGGCACCGCGCGCGTGGTTACGCCTCCGGTCCAACGATTTTACCAGCCGACCTCTTGCTTTGCGACCTGTAATCTTAACCGAAAACACGCCTGCTCTAATTATATAGTAGCTTTATAGTGTACTAGAGAATCTCTCTACCTTCATTCTTAACTTATTCTTTTTAATTGCGATTATATGAAGCATTTCGCGCCACATCGGAAAGTTTTCAGGATTTTTATATTTGATTTTCTTAATTTTTCATATTTTTTAGTACCTTTTAAAAAACCCTTCGTAGAAAGTTTAAAAATTTTTTTTTAAATATTTTAAGTGTTGACATATAAGACATTGTAAAGGTAATTAAAAAATTCAAAAGAAAAGAAATTAAATATTAAAGGTACTGAGGGTTTTTTAATTTCGTGTACTAATTATGAATATGTAACCTTACCCAGTTTTTAAGATATTTAAAATAAAATATCTTCAAAAATTGAAAAGTTCAAAAACAAACCTGGCTTGTACAACAAATTAGATGCGGAATGACCATCAAAAATTTTTTGTTCAATTCTGAAATGATTTATATCAAAAAACGATTGCTAATAATTTTTTTTGAGTTAGTCAATTGACGTCAAATGACAAGCATTTGACAAGCACGTTTCTTTGTTTCACTTCAATAGGTACACGGATAGAAAAACGTAATTAGAAAAAAATAATGGTGAAACAAGAAAATTATTATGGAAAAAACCGGTTATTATGCTTCAAGAATTTATTCTCTTGGTTTTTAAGATCTTTGTAGATCTCCGATCGAGAGTTTAATATTGTCACTCGATATAATTAAATTTGCCAATCAAGACCAACTCTGTTCAACTAAAAATAATTTTTTTTTAAGAACTTTATATTTTTTAGTTTACACTAACTATTACTTAATTTAAAAACTTAATCAACTTCAGCGAAAAAAAATTCAACTCCATTTAAAAGAATGAAATTCTTACTTCAACAAATTCTAAAAAAATATTCAAGACTTTTACGATCGATAATACATAAGTCCGATAATTTTTTGGTTTTAGCGGTGTATTTTTCACAAGTCGGTATTTATATAATTATCTTAAACCAATGTTACCGCTTATCTTAATCCAAGGGAAAGAAATACTTGGAAAAAGTCTATATGTATCTTGTTTGTAAACAATAAAGTGCTTTATTTAAGAGTAAAATTTTTGAATGAAAAACTTTCTGCTCTTTACGTTCAAAAATTAAAAATTTTTGATCCTCAGGTTAATTTTTGAAATTAAGAAAGCTAAATATTTTAAAAACAGAGTTGAGTTATTTAAAAAATATACTCTTATTGAAATAATTTTTTTTTTTATAATTATGGTAAATTTAAATCACATTTATTTCGTTTTTTTATAATTTATACAGCAATTTTAATTCAAGTTATCAGTCTGTAACATTTCTTTCTTTAAATCCCGAGATTTTGTATGCGTTGAAAAAATATCTGTAATGCTTCAAACAATTTTCTAGACTCTGCTACTCTGAACACGTCAATTTAAATTTCTGTAGTGAGATTCAAATATTTGAACTCAAGTGATGCATGAATATTGCTGAATATAAACCTAGCGGTCGTAACTGAACAAGTTAAAGTACAATAGAGAAAAACGGAGTAAAAATTTTATATGATCCATAAGATGATATAATCCTCCGGCAGCTTCTTCGAAGTTTAGATAACGCAGCTGAAATTTCATCGACATTTTTAATGGTCCTATAAAATGTATTTATAGAAGCGACTTAAAAAAAACTTTGCGCCATAACTGATATTTTTTTGATGGAATTAAATATAGTGATAGATGGTATGAGGGTGTTATTTTATCATTAAAAAATTTACTTTTTAATTTTAGAGCAAATATTTAAAAAATTATTATAAATCTAACTAGCGAATGACAAGGCACGATGAATGTGTCGGTTGCATGAAAGAATTAAAGGCTTGCATTACTCTACCGGGCCTTATAGGTAAAGATTTTGATGGTGATGCCTTTGGCATTGGCTGGACGGTTTACCGGCGACTTGGCTGCGGTTTATGGTGAACGGATTTTATTGGGCGGCATAGTGGTGGCCAGCCTCGTCGTCGGTATCCTTCAAAGGCTCAAGCTAAACAGTAAAGGTTAGTTTCTACCATGCTAACAGTGACCATAACTGACTGTAACACCGAATGTATTGCTATTGCCTCCTCGTCGTTTCTGTCAATACCACAATAATTTACATCCACTTCCCAGGTGACGTTTTTTTTTTTTGATTAGAGTTTGGGAACTAGCTTTTTCTGGACAAGTGCATTTATGTACATGTACACAGTAAAAAATTTTGCGTCAATGTGTTAAAAAATTTTTTGTTAAAAATTTTTGTGTTAAATATTTAACACTTTTTTGTGTTAAAAATTTTTGTATTAAATATTTAATACTTTTTTGTGTTAATTTAACACAATAAATGTTAAATTTACATATAAAAGTGTTAAATTTAACACAAAAATTTTTGACACATTGACACAAAATTTTTTACTGTGTAAATGCCCATACTTCTATATTGCAACAAGTAATAAGTAATAACTAATAAAATATTAAAGAAAAAAATTTTTTTGAATAGATCAATACAAAGAAAATATTTAAAAAAGTAACATATGTAAAATATGTTGAATGGATATAAATTTAAAATGTTAAGTACATTATTGAAGTGCTATGTATGAAAAGATCTGTGAGAAAGTACCAGTGATTTATAAATATATAAGCTTCGTTTGCTCGTTAAACAATGTAACAATGGCATTGTCTGTAAGGGAGTACAGCAATGCGAGCTCTGCAGGAGTATGATGAGTGTAAAATAAAAAAAAAAGGATGCAAAAAATTGAATTACTTATTATTATGAAAGGTTTGGTTGATAAATCTCGGTAATCTTTTCTTGTCATCGTACTCTCTACTCAGTATTTGTATCTCTCCGCTTTTCATCTTATTCTTGGCGATAAGCGGCATATTGCAGACATTCGTTTAGAAATCCAAAAATATCAGCATCCACACCCTGGATGCGGCGATGATGCATTTTTTCGTTTAGTCTGAACATCCGTTAAACATTTGCAGCAAGTTATTATTTATATTTTTCTACAAGCATTACAAATTGCTAAAATTTATATTTTTGGATCTTACAAGAATTTATTTAATTATTTTATCTAGTGTAAGCTAATTTTTTTTAAGACCAAAGACAATGACAAGTTTTATTTTATTTTAATTATTATTTTTGATAAACGAAAATTTATTTCAATTTAATAACTTTATGATATTAATTGCAGACGTGGATGAAAAGATTGAACCTGATTGTATAGGTATTGGGAGTAAGAAAATGCAACAAACCGTGCATGATTGACATAGATGTCCGATGGATGCTCGTCGAGATGTGAAACGGGGCGAAATTCGACTCGGGGCTTATGGGAATTTTAAATCTTTATGCGAGTCGAGTGCTTTCAACATGGCTATCTTGAGTAAATCTTTTCGGCAGGTACATGTGATCCAACTTTAACCAAAGTTATATCTGAAGAAATTCTTTTTAAATACTCAAGTGTATGTAGAACAGTAAAATATACTTTAAGATGAATAATAACTTGATATTTTTTAGAATCAAAAATTATTATGGTAATTCTTTAGGATTAGAGTCTATCTTTAAACTCATAAAAATGATATTTTGATTTTTATTTAAGAGTTAAATTTATTTTACTCATTAAAAGTAAAACAAAAAATTTATCTTTAAAAAAAAAAAATTTTTTTTTTATCTATTTACACGTCCATAATAATTATTATCATTTATTAATTATCATATTTGTTAAAAAAAATTTTTTTTTTAATTTTCTTAATTATTTAAAAAAAAAAAAATTTTTTTTCTGATCAATTCAAGAAAATGATTTTAAAGAATTAGCTCATTTTGAATGAAGTGTATAAAAAAAATTTCAAACTAAAAAAAAATTTTCGAATACTTTTTAAAAATCAAATTAATTTATCAGTGTATTGAACCACTTTCACTTGCAGAACTATTATTATTTAATTAACTTTACCAATTTCACGTAATTAAATGAAGTAAAAATTTAATTGGTTTAACAATCTCTCCATAATAATCAAAACAGCCTTGAAAAAGTATTAGCACCGAGACTAATGTATCAAATAATAAATAAATACAGACAGAATAATAAGTAAGTACATATAAAAAAATAAGACATATTATTATCGTATTTTTGCTTTGATTACAAACTTTAGCTTTGCAATTTCATGGAATCCACTCAGCGTAATCTGGAACGTAAGTATCCTCATCCTCAAAAACAAACGTAATATAAAGAAGCCGTGTGGTACAAACAAGAAATGGTATTCTTATCTTTTGTGTCGTGAATAAGCAGATATATATTCAGCAGATGTGTAGTATATATTTAGGAAGGGAAATCGACTTGTTGATTGGTTAAAAATTTTTGTCTTTAAGCTAATGAGTTTGGAAAGGACTAATAAAAATCTTGGATGTTTTTATTACTTTCTGGTTTAGTAGTCCTGGTAGTGATGGTATATCTCCAGTAGTAAGTTCCAGGTTCCAATAACGGCTATCTCCCATATCAATTAAGTTATCAATGTATGTGGATATTTTTTATTCAGATTGAGCATTTGGAATATAACTATTCTGGCTATAGGTACATGGATACGAGCGGTTCAATTGACGTGAAATAATAGCCAGGAGCATTGTTGATAATTGGTTAATTAAAAGAGATAGAATTAACGAGAGGTAGAGAGTAAATGCATTCTTGTTGTGGTTATCCGCCTCAGGGAGAGTGGGCACATTATATCGCCGGTGGCAAACAAACTCCATCGTTCGACGTTTCGCCCTGGATGATGGGAGCGAAATAATACAATACAATGGGAACCCTGGCCCACTCTATACAACCCTCGCATCTACCATCTACACACATATATATATATATAGACTTCTCTCTTCTTCTTCCGACGGGTATACTTTATACCGTACTTCCAGTGTAATACTCTAGTACATATGCGGTAATTAGCAAAGAGGGTTAGTTAACTAAGGGCGGAGCTTCTCTGGAATTACCGACCAATGCGAGTTTACGGCTCACGCGATATTAAAATAAATTTTAAATGAGTTATTTATTTTTTGGAAAAAATTTTTTTTATACTTGTTAATATTTTTCAAATTTGGTTTCATTATTTTTTTTTTTAAATAATTTTTTTATGGATAAATAGCTCGATTAAAGGTGATTTTAATGTTAACTAGCATGTGATAATATGTAGAAAAAGATTTATTTAAGAGGAAAGGAAGAAAAAAGAAATAAACGCGTGGTATATGAATAAAAGGGTGGAATTCACGTAAATATACATCATGAGATAGGCAATTTAAAAACGAATATGAAGTCATGTAAAATTCACGAGACAATTCATGGGGTGGTTTACCAGCATGCTTAACGATTCACACGGGTGACTCTTGTTTGTTTCAACTTTCATCTGTATGCATGTGCATTTGGAACTTGGGAAATGTCTAAATAAAAATAACTACGTAGTTGGTATGTAATGATCGAATTTTTTTAGATATAATGCGAGTAAAAATGCATGAAGAAAAAAATTGATAGATTGTACAAAGAAAAAAAAATTTACTTTTATCAAGTCTATAATTTTATAGAAATTCATTTTGTTTATTTGAGTACACAGAAAAAAAAATTAACTTGATTCAAGAGAAAAATTCTTGAATTAAGTAAAATTTCTTTAAATCAAGAATTTTTCTACTCAAATCAAGAATATTGAGTTCTTCAAAAATATATACTTGATTCAAGAACATTTTTTTTTTCTGTGTAGAAAAATTCTTAAACTAAGAAATTTTTTTGGGTTTAAGTTAATTTTATTTGATTTAAAAAATTTTCGTCTTGATTCAAGATAATTAAACTCTTTAAAATCATTTTCTTGGTTCAAGAATTTATTTTTAAAAGCAATAGCATTTTTCTATGAGTACTGACATTAAAATTTTTCTATTTGAAAATGTAAAAATTTTAATTTTATCAATATTTATTTATATATGATACACAGACAAGTAATATATGTAATATGCGCTATAATAGTTATATATTTTTACCGAAAATATTTTATGTCTCGGTTCACTCAACTCATCACAACTTTTTGGTGATTATATCCCCTAATAGTTCGATGGTGCTCTCCGAACAAAACTTAATGAAGCCCTCGGGTAAAAATGCCAAGTAACTCTATGGTTAATGAGCGTATACCCTATTCAACATTGTTATCATGGAAATTCGATCACCGTCCATTAAATTTGCAACAATATCCTAATCAAAATCTAAATAATTTATGTATACATGCATATAAAACATTGGATATGTATATATATATTTCAATAAATCTATAAGATTTATAGCTAAAATAATATCGAATAGTTAACAATCTTTTTTATGTTGTTGACTCGTGATAAAATATATGGAACTAAACTTTATGAGGTAAATGTTTTTTTATTTCGCCAAATAAACAAAAACGTTTTAAACATCTTGTTAAAAAGTCGGAAATTAAAAAAATTTAAGAATACCATTTTTCTCTAAAAAAAAATCTCCGTAACTTGAAAAATCAAAAAAAAAAAAGGTCAATGAAAGTTAGTTCATTTATACCAATTTATTTTTACGAGGAGAAAGCGCAACGTAAATGACCAGTACATCTTAAAGATAAAATATGCGTATAAACACTTTATAAAAGCTTTTCTCAATACTCCCGACTATTTTCATGGGCAATTACTTTCAATGATTCATATGACAAGATTAGGAAGTTCATACCAGATAAGCCTATATAGAAAAAGGACTAAACTATCTCTACAACGTTTGTAAATAAATTATCGTCGCGATACTATGGAATTTCACAAAGTTAATCTCAACTATTAATTTTTAAAAATATGGAATTTTAATTTTTAATCGGTATAAACGTTATTTTTTTTAATTAAGAACAATTTCTTAAATCAAGTATCTGTACATAAAAGATCTTCGCAAAAATATCATTTTATGTAAGAATTTATCGAGATTTCGATGGAAATCTCGAAATTTATTGATCTGACATCACATACACAGAAAAAAAGGTTCACTTGAGCCAAGAAAATATTTTTCTTCCTAATTATTTTCTTGAGCGAAAAAAAAAAATTTTTTTTTGATGACCCAAGAAATTTCACTTATTCCAACAAAATTGATTTTCTTGTTTTAAGAAATACGTATCTTGATCCAAGAAACTTTATTTAAGTCAAGAAAATCTTCTTGTTTTGAGAAAATTCAGCCTCTTGCTCCAAAAAATCTAGTTCTTGATCGAAGTAAATTTTTTTGTCTTGAGAAAATTTCTCTCTTGCTCCAAAAAAATTAAATATCTCGATAGAAATAAATTTTCATTAATATTTTTATTGATTAGCATCTGAAATGGGAATATCAAGTAATATTAAATCATTTTTTTCATTCAATATGTATAATTGCACGCTAAAATAATATAAAATGGGTATCAAATATTCAAGAGAAAAATTTTTTCAAGGTGAGAAAATATAAAAATTTATTGTATCAAGTATTTATGATAATTTGAATTAAGAAAAAATGACTTCCACCAAGAATAGAATTTCAAGAAAAATTTTTACTACGACCGAAAATTTTCTTGAGCCAAGAATTTTGTTCTCCAATCAATAAATTTTTCTTTCTGTGTAGTCAGAAAAACAACAGACAGTTGATCAGTTTTTCTCCGTAGAGAAGAAACTGGTGGATAAATTCTGCTTCTTGACTCAATTCCAACTCTGTTAATTAAAAAAAAAGCCATTTGTTATTATCGAGCTCAAAATAACTTATCAAGTTAACAGTGGATCTTATAGCGTCTTGTTTCAACTAGCTTAACCGCATTCTTGATGAGGGTGAATGTTGACTGCCCAAGCGGAGTGAGCACCGTTACGATCCGCAATATTTTTTCATCCCTTGCTCCACAATCTATTATTTTCTGGCGAGTTTGCTTGGAGTTCCAAAACAAAGATATTATTTAGTTGAATTAAATTTGAATCAGAGTAAGTGAAGAATATTATATCGTAAAAAAGTATAACTTGACAATTTTGAACTGGAGTACACTTATGGAATGGATTAAAATATATTTGAAGAGTAAAAGAGAGATTGTATAGCAGAAAGTTGTTGTATAAGTCGTAAATCATCTAAGTTATGATTAGGGTAACGTAACGAAGAGGAAAAATAAAAATTGCAGTTGTTTGAGAGTTGTAGTGCAGTAACAAGTTAAAGTTGGTGGATGAGAATGACTACTAGTAGTAAAGTGGGATATTGAACAAGTGTAGGATGGAATGGAGAAAAGAGATGTCTTTCTTTCTTATTCTCTTAGCGAGTGGTACTCCATCGAGGCGAACATACATGGTTTAATTGGGATACGTATAACCGTACGACACGCCAATTGGCCGGCCTCCCACAAAGAGGGTTGGATTTTCAAGTGAGTATCGTTGGCAGTAGGGTGGAGCGGCCGAGAGGGTACTCGACAGCATGCGAGAATCAAGAGATGGAGGCTGTACTGGTTTGTTGTAGTTGTAGATATTTTCTGGCATGTTCTGTCCAGAGAAATTCATATATAATATCATATCTACCAGTCCAGAGTACACACTGTGCCGTTTCGTGGTATTATGATGAGAGTAGTCAACCATCCTCAATAATTGCTGTCAAGCGCTCCTTAACTTCTCCTTAAGTACCCTTCGGCTTCATCAGCCTTACTTATGAAACCGAGAGAAACAAAATGATAACAACCAACAAAATACGCAAGGTGATTCCCAGTAAAAAGGACCTCAAAAGCTCATTAGTCAGGTTTTCTGGCTTTGCTGATTAACAATTGACCTAACGACTAAATATCTGTATAAAAAAAAATTTTTCTAGATTACTTCCTCGGTTATTTTGTAACTAATTACGGTAATAAATATTTTATGCACAGAAAAAAAATACTTCTATCAAGAATCTTTAGTTGTGACACAAAAATGTATTTTTTGTTTAAATTTCCGAGAAGGTACGTTTTTGTATCGAGAATTATTTCTTGTCCGAAAAATTGGTCTAATTGATTAAAATAATTTTTCTTCAATTCTTTAATTCATGTGAAGCTATTTGTACACAAAAAAAAATTTCTTGACTGGAGTGTAAATTTTCTTGGCTCAAGAAAATATTAAGGAAAATTAAAAATTTCTTGAATGAAGTTTCAAGACATAGTTTCTTGAGCCAATAAAATTTTCGGTAATTATTTACAAGTGGAGTCAACCCATGCTAACCCATGTCAAATTTTTTTTTAAATTGTTCATTTTTTTTATGTACTTTAAAAAAAAAAAATATATCAAAAACATCAAAAAAAGTTCAAATAAAAATTTTATCCAAAAATATGAAAGCCAAAATTTTTTCCAATTTTTTCCCAACATTTTTTATCATAAATGCACCGTGAAAACAAGCAGAATAAAAAAAAATTAAAAAATGTTTATTTTAAAATAGGGTTGACCCCACTTGTAAATAATTACCAAATTTTCTTGAGTCAAGAAAATTTCTTCTTGCTCCAAAGTAACTTTTTGTCTTGCTTAAAATTTTCTTGGCGCAATAAATTTATTTTTTCTGTGTATGCTTATAATAATGATAGCAGATTTTGATATTCTTCTGGCAAAAAATTAATACACTGAATTGTTCACCTTATCAAATTTTTGAGTCAAAAAAACTTTGTCTGGGCATAATTTTTATTTCTTCTCAGTGTATAAGTAAAAAATATGAGACTCATAACGATGATAATTACTAGCACGATAATTATTAATCTCAACTACTTGTTAAGATGACAATTTTGATGATCAGAATGATGATGAGGTTGATGACGACTATTCTCTAGTTTTTTAGGCTTTTATACTTATTTCTTTCACATTTTTTACATTTATATTTATATATATCTGATTCTAGTTTTGTATAAACTCCACTGCATACTTCTCTGCGTACACCGCTCAGTCACTTGCATTGCTTTACACTATAATATAGAAAGTCGATGTAAATATCAACCACTACATGAAAACTTAACAAAACTGAAGAGACGCGCGCCCCAGTTACCGGCATTCACGATTGTACCCCCAATTTCTTATTTCGAACATAAAGCTTGTTCTTTAATCAACATGTAAAGTAGGAATGTACCTACTTATACTTTATTTTTTTCAAGCATACATTTTCTGGTAAGAATGAATACCATACGAAGCTGCTATAAACATAAACAAGACAATCATGGAGCTGAAAAAATACTGTACATTGTCCATTTATAAGAAAAGTAACTTTATGAGAGGTGGGGAAACTAAAAAATTAAAAAAATTCTTTCAAGAATTTGTAGAAAAGTTATACACGTATATATAGATAATAAAAAGTGCAGTGGGATATATGTATAAATTGATGTTGTGGCTATGGATTCAGGCAGTTGGTAGATCGCCGTGAAAAATTTAAGCGATTCGTTCCAGGATCCTGGCAGTAAGTAAATTGGAAAGTTTATAATATAAAAGGAGAATATCAAGAAATTCCAAGCGCAGAACAGAAGGCTGCTTTACTAAATTCATTGTATAAAACGAAAAGTACACGCCAGTCGCTCCACACTATTTTTCACGGGGAAAAATAATAAAGAAAATGAGACAACCGTAGTAATCATGTTTATTAAAATATAAGTAAAATATATATAATCATGAAAATTATTTTATTTTTAATCAATCGTATATTTTTACTAAACTAAATTCAAAAAAATTTTTTAATTATTCGAAGAAATTAATGAAAATTAATGGTATAACGATAATAATTTATGAAAATTAAATTGGCCGACATTTAAAAATTTTTAGAAATTTTTTGTTATTGAAAAATAATGATTACAAAAAAATTAAAAAATAATTTTCATTTGTAAAAAAGTTTACAAACTGTAAATGCAATTTTTAGAAAATATTTTTTTGTACTAATTTAATTATTAAAAAAAATTGAAAACGTCGGCTAATTTTAGCATTATAATAATTTTTATTTTTTTGTTTTTAATAACTACCTAGAAAGAAAGGAAGTCTTGAGTCAAGCGTAAATTTTTTTAAATCAAGAAAATCTTAAGGAAGATTGAAAATTTTTTGAATTAAATTAAAATTTCTTGAACGAAGTTGAATTTTTTAAAGCCAAGAAAATTTCTTCTTGTTCCAAAATAATTTCGGTCTTCCTAATAATTTTCTTGGTTAAAGAAATTTTTTTTTTTTTGTGTATCTGAAATATGTCCAGAGTATCATTAATATATATTACAAGCATGCATTTTTACACCGTTATTAATTAAGCTCTTTTAATTTGCGTATCTGTAAATGATGACCAGACAAAGGTACCGTACTCAAGTGCAGGTTCTGCTAGAGAATTAGTTAGCAAAAGAATAGGCATTTTTGAAAAAGTTTCTTCTATTAGTTAAATTGATGAGACGAAGTACGCTATACGCTTGGCACGTAGTAATTTTGAATAATTGTTTAGATGTGCTCCACCTATTTTTAGCATTCAAAAATTAAAAAATGAACTTGAGTTATTAACTATCCAAATTTTTTTTATTTCTATTCGTAGAAAATCTATGAATGAAAAATAATAAATAATATCCTTAAAAATTATTTTATTTTTCAATTTAAAAATTAATTTTTTTGTGTTCATTTTGAAGGCTTTTTTATCTGGTTAAAAATTCAATTGTTAGTGCAAATAAAAATTTTTTATGCATACATACAGCTATAATAAATTCTACAGGCAACGAACAATAGAAAGGTTTTGTAAAAAAATTGCTCAGTGAATTAATAAAATCACTTGGTTGAAAACAATGGAAACGTAATCAAATCACAATCAACTTTGTTTTAATTCTGAAGTAGCATTTCTATTGATTGTGTTGAAATTTTTATGATTTATGGTATAGAAAATTTATATCATGTTTTTGGTATATCTCGATTGAATGGGTTTTTTAACAACTTGTGAATTATTACTACATTAGCTTTTTGACAAATGTAAAAAATAGAAAATTGGTGAATTTTTGTATAAATGCCATTAATATAATATCTAAATAATCTTAATATAAAATATCAAAACAACCTTAAATTTTTAGTCAAGTATAATAAATACTGTTAAGCAATTTTTTATCTTTGATTCTAATATAAATTATACAAAAATATGTTTACAATATGTCATATGTTATTAAGTTTTTTTTGATAGATATTTTTAAAAAGTTAAATTCATTAATGACTATTGTTTTATAACGTTATTTCCCTCATAACTTAGCTCCATTAAAATAATTAAGTGTATACCAGAATAGTTTTTAGTATATTGAGGAAATAAGAAAATATAAATGTTTAGTCGGAAGTGTTAATACTACTTAAGTTCTCCAAGATCAACTGAATCAACACCATATATACTAGGGTGGGTCAAAAAAATCGAATAATTTATGTTTGACTTTATACTCTGAAAAATAGGTTCGTAGACACCTAAAAAGAATTCTCTCCAAGTATAAGCTCTTAATTATAACGGGAAGGTCCTCCGCTTTGCGGGTTTCTATTTTTTTCGAATAATCAGATAAAAAAATTTATATCTCGCTTCCAACTGCTTGGAAAAATATTCCGTGGCATAGATTTTGTGAGAAATTGAATGCTTTACAAAAAAGTTCTCTTATGACTTTTTCAAAAACTCAACCGATTAAAAGATATTCATAGTTGAAGTTTGGCTATTTTAAGGAAAATATTCGTTTTTATTATGAATTTTATAAGTCGATGAAAAAAATTATTTCGGATTGCGGAACTCATGATTTTGTAGGAAATTTACTGCTCTACAAAAATGGTCTCTTATGATTTTTTGATTAAGTGAAGCCGTTACGAGATATTCATCGTCAAACATTAACGAATATCAATATTTCCAGTTTTTGATCAATAATTCGATAAATTTTAATTTAAACTATGAGTTTCAGGAAAATTTACATAAATTTGAGTTTCGATCGATAAAGAAATGTTATAAACAATTTTTTTAATATTGTTTTCAGTCTTGAGCTTGTTTGATTGCATTAAAACAAGAAATTAGAGCATTTTTTCGACATATAGCCAATGATTAGTTTAATTTGAAGTGAATGACATATTTCTTTGTCAAATTTAATATGAAAAGTATTGAATCAAGTGAGAAACAACCAGTATTTAACTTTTTTATAGATAAATTTTTTATTGAATTATCAATTTCAATATAATTGTCTATATTTTTAACATAACAGTACGCTATTACTATAAATAATTTCTTTTATTACAATTTGGGAATGTTTTTGATGTTCTTTGACAACTTGCAATAAGTACTGGAATTGTTCTTCATTTTATGTCAAGCATTGATTATATTCACTGACTAATGCAACAGCTCGCTCTGCTGAATCATTGACAACTTTTAGTTGTTGAAAGTATTCTTTATTTTCGAGATAACTCTCATTAGTAGGCCATAATTCAACATCGACATCAAGAAAGTCATACGGTAGATCGAAGATTTTGAAAAGATTTAATGACTTTTTAGACACAAAGTCACTCAGAGTTCTCTGCGCCAATGAATTCAAATCTTTTTAGCAATTACAAATCTTTTAGCTTTAGAATCTGTACCTTCACGAGTATTAACAGCTTCAACAATACTTTTTTTACTTCTAATGGAACGCCATCGTCAAACAGTGATAAAATGGCAAGTTCATCGCTCAAATACCATAAGTGCGAAATCATTTTTTCACACGTAGCTGAAGAAATCAAAGGATTGATATGTTTGTACTCCAATAAATTTTTCATAAACTGCAAGTCATGATAAGCAGCAGTTGTTGCAGAAGTTGATGAAAACCAAGCTTTTAAATACAATGTGACTATAAAAATACAGAAATGACGAAGACCATGCAATTCTTTCTGAGAGAGTTTGAATTCATCTCTGAATAGATACATTTTCAAACTATAAATGGCCTTAGCCATCCATCTAGCATGATGAACAGCACCAGGACGTTTGAAAGAAATCTTTTCTTGAGGCATTTCTCCAAGGAAAATCAATGATAATTCCAATAATTCTTTATCTAACTTATTATAACATTTCTTTATCGATCGAAACTCAAATTTATGTAAATTTTCCTGAAACTCATAGTTTGAATTAAAATTTATCGAATTATTGATCAAAAACTGGAAATATTGATATTCGTTAATGTTTGACGATGAATATCTCGTAACGGCTACACTTAATCAAAAAATCATAAGAGACCATTTTTGTAGAGCAGTAAATTTCCTACAAAATCATGAGTTCCGCAATCCGAAATAATTTTTTTTCATCGACTTATAAAATTCATAATAAAAACGAATATTTTCCTTAAAATAGCCAAACTTCAACTATGAATATCTTTTAATCGGTTGAGTTTTTGAAAAAGTCATAAGAGAACTTTTTTGTAAAGCATTCAATTTCTCACAAAATCTATGCCACGGAATATTTTTCCAAGCAGTTGGAAGCGAGATATAAATTTTTTTATCTGATTATTCGAAAAAAATAGAAACCCGCAAAGCGGAGGACCTTCCCGTTATAATTAAGAGCTTATACTTGGAGAGAATTCTTTTTAGGTGTCTACGAACCTATTTTTCAGAGTATAAAATCAAAAATAAATTATTCGATTTTTTTGACCCACCCTAATATATACATGCCAAATAATAATTTTTATAGATTCCAAATTGACTTTAGAAAAATAAAAGTCTTTTACTAAAATAATAAAAAATTTTTCTTTTTAAAAACTTATTATTTTTTTTTTTTTTTTTTTTTTTTTTATAACATGAATTTGAGAGTTTTGTCTGTGGTGAATTATTGTAACAGTAGACATCGTGATAGTTAAAAATGGTTAAAATTTTATTTGAGAATAAACACTTATAATTTTTGAGTATTATTTCTTAAAAAAAAATTTTGTGAATTTCATTTTGTAATTTTACATTCATTTTGTAATTTTTGCTTTATTAAATAATGACTTTTGTTAAATTGCACTGTACTTTCTTAAATATTGGAGTTTTCAAAAATATAAGCTCATCCCGATGTTACACTCATCAAGAGCTTTCATTTGAGTACCCACATCAATTTTTTATATATTTATATATATTATATATATGTATATATGAAAAATATATGAAAATGCATGTGGGTACTCAAATGAAAGCTCTTGATGAGTGTAACATCGGGATTAGCTTAAATCTTCAAAAATGTCAATATTTCACAAGATAAAAGGTCATTTCTTAATTACATATATAGAGATGGAGCATTTTCGAATGCAGCCTTAATACATATCATAATAAATTGACTATCGGTGAGAATGATATTGTAAAATACAATCGACCATCAGAGTGACTCATTATTATAAAAAAAAAAAAAAAAAAATCAATAATTATATTTTGACTTATCCTTAGTTAATTTTCTAGGAAACTATAAAAGTACACCCAGTTGCTCAATTACACTATAGTTGTTGTGTAAACTATGTATTTACACGCTATAGGGGAGTGACGAGAGACATAATGCGTGGACACACGTTGCTGGGGGCTGTGACCACGCTGGGAGTTACTACAATCGTTTCGTAATAATTTAGGGGAAGCAATACACCGGCGAGTGTAGTATATATACATGTATACTATATACTGCACGCATCTGCACCGCGAGTTATTTATGATGGATTTAAGCCGTAGGAGATTTAACTGACGGTTAATTTATGTCCAACCACGGGCTTGACAACAGCTCTTATTCTCTTCCATACTACTTTCATGCATTGTTTGTCTCTAGATTTCGGTGAATTAAAATATGTATTCGACCAATTGTGGCTTACCCTTACGGTTTATTCAATAAAACTACAAATTTCACGTTCATTTATGTTTTATTAAATGTTCAGTATGTATTTCATGAAGAAATATGTACACTGAAAAAAAAAAATTAACTTAAATCAAGAAAAAAATTCTTGAACTTGGAAAATTATTATAAAAAGTCTTAAAATAGTCTTAAAAAATTTTTTTTTAATTTTTTGAGACGATTTTAAGATGAGCTAACAGCGACAGAGGCCCAGAACATTAGAACGGAGCGTCTTACAAAAGTCTTTAAATTATCCGATAATAAATTTTCAACAATTTCAAAATCAATTAAAAAAGAGTGTACTCAAAAATCTAACGGTTGGAAAGTCGTAAAATCGTCAAAAAATTAATTTTCATAAAAAATTTGATGTAAAATTTTTATAAAAGTAAACAAAAAAATTAATTAATTTTGAAAATTAATTGGTAAGGTTTGAAAGTTACACTGAGAAAAAATTAACTTGAATCAAAAGGAAAATTTTTGAACCAAGAAAATAATTTTTAAAACTTTTATTTAGGGGAGGGTGGGGCAAGGCGGCCCACCTAAGTCAGTTTTTATTTTTTGTGGCTTTCTACTATCAAGTGGATTTACTCTCGTCCAACTTTGACTCAATTCACCGGAATTTTTCGAAAGTTCAAAAAAAATTTTTTTTTTTTTTTGGGCAAGATGGCCCGCCTCCAAAATATGATGAAAAATATTAGAAAACTATATTTTTGGTCACTTTTTGAGGTGGGCCGTCTTACTCCACCCTCCCCTACTTGAATCAAGACCAAAAATTCTTGAATCAAATAAAATTAACTTAAACCAAGAAAAATTTTTTAGTTCAAGAATTTTTCTACTCAAATCAAGAAGATGAAGTTCTTTAAAATTATTTACTTTATTTACTTGGTTTAAGTAAATTTTTTTTCAGTGTAACCACGGCTGCGTATATTACAACAAATGAAAATAATTTTGAAGAAAATATTGAGAAAAGAAAAAAAGGTTCATTTAAAGATAATCTCATCTTATTTAACTCATAAAGAGTATACTCTTAAATATTTAGTATGAAAATAAGTACCTTGGTTGGGTTTTAATCCGTGTAGCAGTTCCAAGGATACAGTTATTGGAGTCTTATTAAATTTATGACACGTATACGACTAAATGGTATAACCAGCCGTACCAGAAAGTTCCATGGGTATTTTCAAAATAATAAACTTGGTATAAACATTTAAAAAGTTAACTAAACATATCCCAGTTTTATTATTATTTTATTTTTATCGGACAATTTTTTCCATACGATAAATAACAGCAAGTTTAATATATAAAGCGTTTGTGTCACGTTCGGAGCGTTGTCTATAGAGCATGTAGCTGTTATATAGATGGAGTTATATATATACACTCTATATAAGTGATCTATGACGGAAGATAAACCACGTGTGTTCAACAAGTGTGTGCTTGTTGAAGATAGTTGATCAAGACTATCATAAATTTTATTTAAAAAATTTTTTTTTAATTTATTTAAAATAACACTGTCTATAATCCACCGGAAATGGAGACTACTTTTATCTTCATTTGTTATTAGAGGTGCGCCAAATATAAATTATATCTTTTGTCTATTGTAGTGATTATACTTGATCGTATGAGTGTTAAATCTTTTTCAAGAAATTTAATATTCACACGCATTTAATTGGAGAAAGAAATGTTAAGAATCTTTTGTTATCTGATACTATTAAAATTACAAGGGTAATTTAATGTCTGCTCACTTTTATTTGCAATAAAATAAGATTATAAATACCAAATAAATTTTTCTTTAGTTTTATTTTAATTTTTTTATGGATACTGATAAAAAAATTTAAATAGATTCAAAAGAAAATTATTTTAAAGAATTTTAATGTCTTTAATTAAATTAAATTCATTTAAGCTAAGAAAATTTTTTTGAAAAATTTTTTTTTCCTAATTCTTAAAAAAAAATTTCTTAATTCAACATTTCTTCTCTCTCATAAAGTTTTTATTAGAATAAAATAAAATTTTCAGCAAGCAAAATTTCAACTGTTCCGTTTAAAAAAAAAGTAAGTGAAAAAATTTTTCACAAGGTTTATTTTTAGGTATTAAATTTTTTTTTTTTTTTTTTTATAAACAATCTGAGATTTATTTTTCTTACAAATATTTTTATTTTGGATCTAAGTCAATTTTTTTTTTATTTAAACCTTTTTTTTTGTGTAAGGAAAAATTTTTTAAATCTAAGAAAAATCAGTTGCTTTTTTTTTAAATGTTTTAAAAAATTAAATTGCTATAGCGTATTTAATATGTAAATTATCTACAAGAAAGTTGTTTGGATGAAGAATTTTTTTAATGAGCTGATAAAAAAATAGAGATATTAAACAAATAAAGTCATAATATAAGTTTAAGATGTAAAGAAGTTTAGTGAGCTTGTTGAGTGAGAGAACACTACGAGATTCATTGATCGTTCAAGATCATGTTACTTGTTCCACTCCATATGTATATATATATACAAAATATAGATATACACAAAACTAACATAATTATTGTGAAGCCTAACTTATGAATGCTTGGGACTCTTGTCAGTGTTGTGTGAAAATAAATAAAAGACAAGTCATCGAACTTAGATCATTCATTATGTTATTAGTTTTTTTATTTATGATAATTTAGTAATGAATGTAAATCAAAAAACTAAAAATATAAATTATTATTAAGTAATTACATTTAATTGAATTTTTTTAATTTATCAATCAAGTAAATACGATTCAATTTTTGTATTTAAAAAATTAAAGTTTTCTTAATTTGTAATCTTGTAATGATCTTTAATAAATTCTAAAAAATCAATTCTTTTCTTGAAAATTTATTGTATCAATTATTCTTTTTATATGTGAGATACATGTCTAAACTATATGTGTTTTCGTGTGTTTGACAACTATTTATGAACTTTGCTCTTGTGCAAAAAAAAAAAAAAATTCTTAACCGAAAATAAATAATCTTAGATCAAAAAATTTTTCGATTTGGGAAAAATATTACATAAAATTTTTTTGAATTTTCAATTTTGATTCAAAACTTTTATTGCCAAAATTTTCTTTAATTTTCTACTGTGAATTTAGTTTTGAATTATTGAAAAATTTTTTAGTGAAAAAAAAAAGTTTATAAAAACTTTTTAGAAATAATGTTAAGAATTTTTTTATAACTTTTAAATTTTACAGTCACCTGAGGATGTCTTCTTAGAGTAGAGGATAAAATATCAGATGAATGGTTAATTAATAAAAGTAAACTGAAACTGAAAGTGTATTGAATCCACAAAAAAAATTTTCAGAAATTCTATATTTTTTTTTATTGAAATTTTAGTTTGTCAGTTTTAACTGCTGTGATGATCCTATCGCCGACTAGAGCAGTCATATTTATAAAACTATTTGTTAAATCTGAAATTTGATTACTGCGAATATAAAATGAATTTATTTAGAAAGATGATGAAGAATTTTTGGAGTAAAATTTAATGAACATCAGCAACGTATTTTAATTGTTAATTAAAATGATTAATAATTGTTTATTTATTTGCAGAATAAAAACAAGTGCAGCGACAAAAAAAAAACATCTGTAAAGTAGATATAAATATATAGAAGCAGATGGATATATTATTATTATATGTGTTAGTGTTAGTTGTAGAATAACCGGATGAGTAGCTTTGATTCTTACAGGATCAGTTTTTCGTAGGCTACTACCTGTCGCAGCTCTATCTAAAAGATTTAGAGTTTCTTTCCCTTAGAAACTCGTATATTGTATAAGCACATTTTGAACGGTAAATTCTTTTATTGTAGTAAAGGATACTTGAGACCCATCAACAGACAATCTTGTCACTTCACTCACAGATACAAGACATATTATACCTATTCTATTATAATTTATAATTTTCTATTGGATGAGTGTTGAAATAATGAAGGTAAGCTTTGGAATACTCCACTAAAAGACTTACGTCTTATATTGCTCAGTATATTTTGGTTTAGTGATGATAGAAGTAAATCTAAAGTAGCCAAAACTATAAAACACGTTTAATGGAGTAAAGGAGAAAGGACGATTGAAGGTGTGTATAGAGAAAGTCCGAGAATCGAAGGAAGATTCTCCTCAAGGTATAGATATATAGGTATTATATAGCAAACCTGACTGGATTCTTCTCATCGTCATTATGACAATATATTTTAAACCCGAGGGAATCATTGGCCGAGACAAGTCCCGCGGGTTGCCAAAGCCTGCCGCCCTCTTTGTCGGAAATTTTTCAAGCGCACAAACAACTGTAAGAGAACTAAAATACAACCAAACTAAGAATATGATCTTATACTTTCGTTTGGAAGATGATGAGAAAGAAGCTGAAGCTGAAGAAGAAGAAGAAGAATAACATAATACCCGTCAAATATTCAAAGATTATATGTACTTTTAGCTTATTAAATATCTTAAATGCTTCTCAGTACGCAGACATCGGAAAGTATCTTCTTTTTTTTTTTTTCGGAAATTTTGATATTTTAATGCATTGTTATCGATTTTTTTTTTTTTTTTTTTAGGGGAAAATAAAATAAGAATAAAGAAACAAACTATTGACTTAGAATAAGTAAGAAGAGGAAAAGCCCGGTTTATACAACAGGCAAATATTTCACATCGAGGAAGTGGAGTTTAGGGTGAACGAAAATAGTGTGAGGTAAAATGAGGTAGAGTAACCGAGGAGCCTCGACCACAGAGAATCCCCTTTGTCGATTTTCTTCTTCTTTTTCTTTTTTTTTTAGTTCTTTCTTTATTTTTTTTACGACAGTACAAGGCGGCGTGACTACACATACATCCTCAGGTTAGTTTTTATAGGCCTAATATATGTATATATATTATATACTTTAGATTAATGTTGAAAACAGGGAGAGAAGTATAGTTTGTACTTGATATTGGAAGCAGGCAATGTTCCCATAAACGTTACATGGACACATATGAAAAAGGGCGCCCTATAACGTACAATAATGTAACTCCTAATCTTCATGTCTTGGTTACAATCGTTAAATTTACCCGTACAGGGAAGAAAATTCGGGTTTATTGACGTGACTCATGCCTGTAGAACGGAGCAAACCTCAAAAACTCATAAATACGATAAATACGTACAAAGATATAAATAATAAATAAATATAATCCTGGTGCTACTGAACTATCCTCATATACAGTATGGCTTTAAGTTCAATTTCACTTAAAGTTCAGTTTCTCTTTCAAGAGAAAACCAGACAAGGGGAACAAAGAGAGCAATAGAAGAGATACACCGGAACGACTTTGCCGCTCTACTATAAAGTACGGATTCACCAATGCAGAGGGGTCTTATATGAGCTTTACGAGCGAGCATTAAAAACGTTTCCCTTATGGCGACGTGATCCGAGGCCTGTCGAACAATGACTACATATATGTATCCTATACACTAGACGAGGCCCCAGACGTAATCACGTAATCGTATATATCTACGTATATATATTTAATATGGACAGCATCGACATAAAGGTCAATCTCTCTTCTCCATAATAACATCCCATAAGTTTGCTAAGCGATAACTCCGCGAAATAAAACTTTCCCTCTTAGTCTATTTCAATTTTATTTTTTTATTTTTAGATGCTGGGAACATCTAATAAATTCAAGTCCACAGGAATTCACTGTTACTCTTTTACACGGAAAAATTACATTATAAATAGTACGAAGTGTCCCATCGTATTAAAAACTAGAAAAATTACAGCTTGAAATAACATTTTTCTAAATTCAAACTTTGAATTAATTTTTTTCAGAGCTTTCAATGTAAATATTGCATTTTCTTAGTATCGATACCTTCAAGACAAAGGCTTATCAATTTTTCCATGATCTTGAGCTTAAGGAGAGCCTGATACCTGGTACTACTGAGGAAATTTAAAGTTGCTAAACGTTATTCTGGCAGTTATTTTTATTTTTATTTTAAATTTCTTGCTGACTACTCATAAGTCATTTCTTTTTCATTATTTGTCATTAGCTGATGATTACTTTCTCTCAAATACTGTTTACACTGTTATATTGATCTCATTTTTAATTTAATTTTGTTTAATATGTCCATAAGACCTGTTTATTGCCATTTGGCTGTTGCCTTGGCATTTGAATCTAATAAATAAATTTTACAATGTAATTCTTATAAAATCTGTAATAATTACAATCTGAAACTGTAATTTTTACAGTTTTCATCACCAAGCGCCACGTTACATTATATACTGTAATTTTTTTTTTTTGTTTAAGATGAGAACTTTAAAAGATCCATCAACCCCTCATCTGCGCGCTTTATTTGATATTAAAGTATTATAGGTATTACAGTCGGTAATGGTGTTAATACCACGTTTAATTGCCATCGTAAAACCAACTAACAAAAATACTATGACGCATCTGACTTTCTATGGAAACGTATATAATATAATACAATATAAGTACCTATTATATTATAGTATGTATTAAAGTTATATATCTTTACGTTTGTCTAACGATTTTTAAACTTTAACGGTTTACGTCTTTCATCCTCGTTTTATTACGTTCCACCATTAATTCTTTGTTTTCTGAATGTAATTGAGTGAGTAAATAGGTTCTTAAAATGCAACTATTTTATTGCCAATTTGATCGTTAAGTTCGCTTTACGTCTGGATTCAGTCTGATAAAATTTTTTTTTTGGAGCACGTTTTAATTTCAGTTTAAAATTATTCTAAAAGTAAGTTTGAAGTATGGAGATTTTCAAAAATAAAATTTTTTAAATGAGTTATTGAAGAAATTATTAAACAGAAATGAAATTAAATTTTACTAAAAATAAATTAATATGGCACTGAAATTATTATGAAAGTTTTTGACATTTTATTATTAAATAAAAAACCTTTTTATAAATATTTTCTCATTCAAATAATTTAAAATATATATCAGCGATTTTTATTAAAATTTTATTGAATTCTAATGCTGATTATATGTATATTAAATAGATCGTAGGTTGTATTATGAATTATTGTAAATTGCCATTCAGCTTATTTATAATTTATGGGTATAATAAAAAAATATATAAATGTAATTAAAAATTATCGGCGGATACTGTCAGCATTAATTAAAATAAAAATTAATACCAAAATAATTGGATTTTATGAGAATAATTTACACTTTGTAAAAATATACGAAGAAAATTATTTTATAGAGATTGATTATTTGAATTAGCCAAAAAATTCTCGAAATGAAAAAAATTATCGGTTGGACTTAAAACTTGCATCAAGTTAATTAAATTGATTATTTTTTTATTAGTGTAATTTAGGCTTATTAATTTTAAAAATGAATAACGTAAACACAATTTTTTCATATTTAAATTGAAACAATAAAATAAAATTAATTGGAGTAGTTTAAAGACAAATCGTATCTATTTCGTATAAACTGTTAAAAAATAAAAAAATATCGAAAATTAAACGGAATAGATGAAAATAATAAATAAAAAATTTTAAAAGTAACTCCAAAAATAAATGACATTAAAAAAAAAACAAAAAATTTGTGTTATTTACTCTTGAAATAAAAAAAAAGGATTATCATTTATATTTTCAGATATTTTTTACTTCTGGCCATTAGGATATAAAGTATCTAATTTGTTTATAGCAAACAAACGTTAAACATTAAACGAAGGAACATATTGTCGATGGTTATCTAAGTACACTGATAAATAATAGAATATATGAGGAGTGATTAAGTGATAAATGTTAATTTGAACAATGAATTTAACTCGGTGCATTAATTAACATAGTTAATTTATCTATGTGGGCACTTTCATTACACTGATGGTATAAAAATAAAAGTACAAGGTGAATGAGAATAAAATAAAGTATATTATATAGACAAAGTGACGGGAGTTAAAAGAGATAGAATTCAACTCCCATTCCCTCCTACTGGCCTTTTACTTGCATAGTGCGTGTAGGTATGTATTCGAGTATACATGTGTCGTAAAGTATGTATAAAGTGTAACTGTAGTGGAGACGATTAATCGGCCAGAGAACCAGTTTGTCAGAAATAAAATCTTCTCAAACGATCGTTTGACCGTTTTGCGTTGCATCAACGCGCGCTCATCTCCTTTTATTCGCACATCTAGTCTTAATCTTCAGTAGTGTTTTGTACTTACTAACTGTCTCTTACTACGATAGTAATTTTTTTTTTTTTTTTTTTTCCCTTAATCATTAAGAGTCTCTTTATCTTTTTATCTTTTATAATGATAATGATACATACATATTACATTACACGAGTACAATGTTTAAACTTACCACCAATTAGCCTGGACGCAGTGGTAAGGTGTGAGTAACATCAAAATAATGAAGAAAAAATTTGGAGCAGTTTTTCGAGGCATATCTTTTTTGGTTTAGATTTGTTTTTTTTTTTTTTTTATTTAAAATTTAAAATCACTTGAAAATTCCGAGATTGTGTGTGTGTACTTGCACTTTAATTAAATTTCACCCTTTTTAGTTTTATAAATTAATAACTACCCTTAAACATTGCATATTATAATTAATCACACGTTTTATAAATAATATAATTTATTTTATACAAATAAACACTTTTTAGAGTTTGAAATTTTTTTCACTTGATTTTTACATCTTTGATTTATAATTATTTATTAATGGCAAAGCATTAACATACATGAAATAAATTACTCCGTTTAAATGACAGGATTAACTAAAAAGGCTGTCAATGTAAATAAGAGATTTTAATTATTTTTAAAATCAGTCTGGTGATTTTACAATAAACTGACAATTAATGACAAAGTGAAAGACATTTAAAAAACACGAGTAAAGATATCATCCGGTAGACGATCGCATACGTACTGCGGCTGACTGTGGCTGGTTAACACGAGGAAAAGGGCAACTTTGGCCTCTCTTCGTCAACAGGCGGAGCTTGTCCGTTGATCGTCGTACTCTGATTGGTTAAACGAGGGAGGTTGGTCTAACTATACACATTTCTTTTGCGCTCTTGTCATTTGAACGTGCTCTTGCTCACCGATCTTTTAAAAACTCGACGGTTTCTTTTACTTGGCACAAATGGATATGTGTTGCATAGACATTCTGCAAATCCGTCTGTATTTTTCTTCCCAACTCCTTTTTTACATTTTTCTTCTTCTTCTTCTTCTTCTTGGTCATCATCTTCAGATCTTTTCTCATCATCATTAACATCGGGATCGTTGTCATGTAGCGTCGATTAATCCAGTAATGGTGCTCACTATTTTAACTTATGGTATTGAAATCAATTGTAATAAAAAAATTATTCTAAAAATTTTTACTTGTAATTTTTGTTAATTTTCACAAGTGGAATTTTTTTATTAAATTTTTTTTTATAGTAATTTAATTCATAACACTAAAGTTAATGTTTTCAATTTTTTTGATTATTAAATTAGGACTAATAAAATATTTTTTAAAAATTACACTTACAGTTTATCAAGTTTTTTTACAAATGAAGTTTGTTTTTTTTTATTATTTTGTAATAATTTTTTCAATAAAAAGAAATTTTTTTAATTTTCAGATGTCGGCTAACTTAATTTCTATTAATTAATAACACTAAAGTAAGCCGACGGTTTTAATTATTAAATTAGAACTAAAAAATTGCACTTACAGTTTATCAATTTTCTTCCAACTAAAAATGATTTTTTTTATTATTTTGTAATAATTTTTTCAATAAAAAAAATTTTCCAAACTGGACAAATAATATGAAAAAGTATATATATATATATATATATTTATGAATGAGCAATTGGATGTTGATGTTCTAAAGAGTGATTAACGTTAAAAAAAAAAAGAAGAGAAACAAATGAGACGGCGATGATTTCACCTGCTCTTAAGGAACCCTCTCATTGTCATCACAGGGATTTAGAAACTAAACTTGAATAACCCTTTCTTATTTTTCCCTTACTCAGAAAATAACTCTTGGGTCATGTAAAAATGATTGTTATTTATCATCTTCACAGTGAGGGGTAACTAAATAAAGTAGAGCTTTTCTCCAAGTAAAAAGTCAGTGTAGTAAGAAGTGGGTTTAAAATGAGTTTTAGTGTACGTGGTTGTAGGCTGAAAACCCCATCATCTCATTCAAGTGTGTATAAGTTCTACGACTTGTACGAACGAGAATGAGAAAGAAGAAAATATTGTCGAGAAATGAACCTGGTGGTTTTAACGAATAACGGTATACACGAGGGGAGAACTTGGTACATTGGTATTGTTACATGCTCCATGCTCGTGCTGTGTTTGCTTCATTGTCCGTAACTAATCAGGCATCTCGTCAACTGCTAATATTACGACTATACACTAAAAGTCCACAATTGGCCTTACCTATCTTATAAATCGTTCAAAAATATTTTAAAATCTATTTTATTATTATTAGTACACAATAATTCAAAATTTTACGACTCTTAAGACTGTTAAATATGGACATTCACAAATGTATACCTACACCTTTTTTGTCGGTTCATCTTTTTTATTTTATTTAACGACACATATTTAATTTAACTCCTCTCTCATTGATATCTGTTTCCGGAAGAGTAAAAAAGGTTGAGGGCCCTGTCAAACTTCTCGAAAGTTAAGGGATTCAACTCTCTGTTTGTCGTACAAATATTAATATATAAGTTAAGACCCTGGCAATATTTTAAGAGCTATCTAATTTTACCTATACTACGAAAAAAAAAATAATATTTTTTAATATTGAGAAAAGAAACTACAGATATTTTTACCCAGGTGAGTTATATTGATTTAGCCCTTATGTTTATATTGATTGTAGTTGACTTAATCTGCCGCCTTAAAGTTTTTCAAGTGTATCGTATAATATCATGATAATTGATCGACGAGATATAAGCTTTAAATCTATCGATATCAACACTCACAGTAACTGTATAAAAAAAAATAACACATTTTATTCAACCTATTGATAGAATAAGAAGTGATCAATGCATCAAGCATTGAAATTTTTAAATCTATAACTAAATAAATTTTTTGCAGCAAAAAACAATAACATATTCAAAAAAAATTTTTTTTTGCTTGACGTCTCAAAAGTTTCTTTAGGGTAAGAAAAATTTTTAATTCTAATTATAAATTAGAATTAAACGTGGAAAAAAAAATTTTTTCTAAAAAAAAAAAAATCGTAAAAATTCTTTGACAATTTTTTTTTTGCAGGACATTAAATTTTTTTACAAAATTGATCTGATATAAAATTTTTTTAACGGTTTAAAACTTAAAACAAGTTTTTATTGATTTTAAATGAATACTTATAAAGAGATTTTTTTAATTTTCACTTGAAGCTCAAAAAAATTTGTAAATATACATTAAAATACTTACGTGATTGAATAAAATTGTTGAATATTTTGTACTTGCCATTAGGCTTAATGTCTTGGCATATAAATTAAATAAATAAAATAAAAATAACTAAGTTGTCCCACGGTGCTCAATTAAATCAATCAAATCGATAAAATTATTAACCTAATCCATTATGTGGTTGTGTATTTACACTATGTATTATAATAAAAAATAAATACTGTAATTAAACTGTACTTTTCTGTTTATACTTGCCATTCAGCAATAAATAAATTTATCTATCTATAAGACTCAAAAATTGATGCTTGAAAATCACAAAAATAAATAAATAAATTTATTAAATGTGTTTATTATAAATAATTTACAACTATTTATATTATAGAAAAAAAACGTATGACTGTAATGAAGAAAAAAAATACCTCAAAAAATATTATTACAAAGTTGAAGACAATAAATTATTTGACAGGTTTAATTCGATCGTGGAGGATTATAATACAAGCCAGCCATAGCTTCTTGAAGAGCTCTTAGACACGCAATGGTTGCTTTAAATCCTCCAGCCTTTTCGACTTTTGTTTCAGCGCGTACATGATTGATGTATCCATCAGAGTACACTTGCTGCCATGTTGGTGCCGGAGGTCCTTCTGATTTTTGCTCAATAGGTACATACGAAAACATTGGCCCTTCTTCTTGTTTTGGAATTGGTAAAAATCCTTGAGTTCCTTGCGTGCCAAATTGTATTCCCGTACTAAATTGTGTTGCTTTAGGTACTGGTGCTACTTTCTTAGCTTTTTCCGCAGCTGTTTGCATCGAAGTAGCAAATGTTTCAACAATATTTTTAGCATTTCCTTCAGAAAACATCAATTCATCTATAAGCGCTTCTTTGTCGCGTATTTTTTGTTTTTTAACTTCCATTTCTTCACGAGCAAGCTGTAATTTACGCTCTTCTTCACGTTGCTTTTCTAAAAGTAATAAATCTTGTAATTCACTTTCAGATCTACCTAATTTCATTCTATTTTTATTAATTTGATCTTTATTTTCTTTTTTATACTGCTCTATTTTTTTATTTGTCTCCAATACGTCAATATTATTAGACAAATTGTAAATAATTGTTTCTACTTCTTCCAGGTAATCATTGTAGTCTCGAAGTGATGCAAAATCTTCTTCTCTTTTATTGTAATCACGTAATATACGCTTTCTTATATCCACTTCCTTTTCTACCATGGAATCTTCAAACATTTGAATCCTAAAGTTACCTCTTCTCAAAGGTATGAAACATTCTGGACAGGATCCAGAGCCTAAAAAATCAAGCAAAAAAATTTTTAATAAATATTATTTTTTGTGACATTGAAGTTAGCAGACACTTGATAATTTTTTTATTTTTCTTGAGAAATAAACAAGGTCTAGAAAATTAATTAAAAAAAAATTGCATTCACAATTTTTTAGAGCTACTAAAGATGGAAAAATTTTTTTTTATTTTTGTGTAATCATTTTTTCAATAAAAAAAAATCTAAAAATTTTTTTAGAGTTTTATAGCAATTAAATTATTAAAAAAAAAAAAAAAATTAACTAAAAAGTTTCATATGTGAAAATTAATAAAAATTATAAGTGAAAATTTTTAAAAGCATTTATTTATTGTAATTAATTTGTTAGAAAATTTTTTTAATTGACAGCTGACCGCTAACTTCAGTATTATTATTTTATTAATTTATACCTTTTAAAAATAGCAAATCCACACAGCTTTCACATAATGTATGTCCACAAACATTGACCATCAATTTAAGAGATGGATTTCGGTATTTTGTTGTTAAACAACGCGGACATGCCATATCATCCATCGTTGATGGTACTGATTTTCCTCGATTCATAATTAGAAAAAAAATTCAACAATGTTTTATAACTAAAAAATTTTTTTTCTGCTCTCAACAACTATTTTCAATTAATAAATTTATATTTATTAATTTTAATGTTTTTAACTCATCAACATAACCTTAACACCACTGACACATATAAATGATCCATGTTAGTTATTAAAAAACAATCTTACAAAACTTGTAATTTGATAATATTGTTATTAATCAGTCAACCAAGTAATAATTATTGTGAATTTCATTAATTTTTATGTAAAATACCACTTTCTTGTCTTTAATAAATTTTTATATAAATTATCGTTTTATTGACACTTAAAAAAATATATTTTTTGTTTAGATTAGTAGTTTTAATAATAATAATTATAAATTTGACTCAAGCGATTGTTGTCAATGCAATTATTAGTAAAAACAGCTGATGATATTGACTAAAATAAAATTACCGATACGATTAGAATTTAATTTCAAAACAGTACTAATCACTAGTTTAAAAAATTCCCGCAAGATGGCGTTAGTGTGGCAGGTACTCAGTAGTGTAATGCGAAATAATTTTTTTTAGACATGCGTAAGGTTGAGAAAAAGGTTTACGGGTTGCGGATGTTTATGGTGGTGCTCCAGTGAAATAGTGAACAAAATAACTTTCATAAAAATACATATTCATCTGACCAGTTAGATTGCAAAATAATTGTAATTATTTCGTAACTACTTTTTAATTGAGTAATTCAATTGATTTGGTTGTAATGAGGTTTATTTTTGGAATAACTACAGAGTATATTAGTCAGTGTAATAACTATTGCTAATAAAAAGAATCAATTACTTCATATCCGGTTTTACTCAATATAAATTCAGGTAATGCAAGAGTATATTTTGTAATTTTTTAAAAATATTTATTGTCTTTTTTTTATGACACTGAAGTTAGCAGACGTCTAAAAATTTTTTACAATTAAAAAAATATTTCTAATAAATTGCACTTGTAGTTTTTCAAGTTTTTTACATGCAAAAATTTTTTTTTAATTGTTTAATTGACATTTCTTCAATAAAAAATTTCTAAAAATTTTCAAATGTCAGCTAACTTCATTTTCATTTTTTTTTTAAATGAATTTTTGTGAGTTATAATTATTTTATTTTATATTATGTTTATGTTTTTTTGGCAGGTGTTAAAAATATGTCTGAAGAGCATCAATTACCATCAGATTCTGATGAAGATGATGAAGATTACGTTCCTGAGGGAGCTGAGCAAGTAGGATCAGAGGCGGAATCTGAAGGAGAAGCAGAAGATGAGAGTGGACCTGAAGATGAAAATGACGAGAATGAACAGAATTCTAAAAAACAAAAGAAGAGAGGTAGAAAAGGAAAAAAGAATAAAGCTCATAAGCGTAAAAAGATTGAATCTAAAGATATTGAAAGTGAAGATGATCAGGAGAAAAATGAAACTAAAATTATAAGTGAAGAAGAAGAAAAAATACGTGCAGATTCTCTTTGGGCAGATTTTATGAAAGATACTGGTAACACTTTTTTTTTTTAAATAATTACTTATAATGTATTAGTAATTATGATACTGAAATTGAGAGACATCTGATAATATTTCGAATTTTTTTAATGAATAAATTATACTAAAAAAAAATCATTTAAAAATTTTCATTTTTAGAAGCTCTGAAAAATTATAAATGCTATTTTTTAAAAGTAATTTTCTAGACCTAGTCGGCTGCTCAATTTTAAAAGACAGTAACTGCAAAATTTTTATACCGGATTTTTTATAACTTATAGACCTTAATTTAAAGTATTTTTTCTTATGAATATTTGTATTCAAATATTTTCTATTCCTAAATCAAATTTTTCATCAATTTGGCGGGTAAACTTTTTTTTTAATAAGAAAAATTTTTAAATTGTTTGCGTAGTATATTTCTTAAGAAAAACAAAAAATTATCAAGTGTCTACTAATTTCAGTTTCGTTATTAATTTGTATATCATTAGATTTACCAAAAAATAATTTTTATTTTTTAGGAACAGTATCAAAACCAAAACCGCAGAAATCATCAAATAGCTCGCAAGTAATTACTCCAGTTGTAAGGCCTAAAGTTGAAGAGAAAGTTAAAATAACAAAAATATTTGAATTTGCTGGTGAGGAAGTTAAAGTTGAACAACATGTTCCTGCAGATTCTGCAGAAGCTAGACTGGTATTATCTTCAACAGAAAAATCATTGAATCAACCAGAATTAAAAAGTGATTCAAGAAAAGTTGTTAAAAAAACTCGCGGAGGTGGTCTTGGTGGAATATCTTCAGTTTTAGGACAAATTGGGAAGAAAGCAAAGATCAGTACTCTAGAAAAATCAAAGCTTGATTGGGATAACTTTAAAAAGGAAGAAAATCTCGATGAAGAAATAACAAATTTCAATCGTGGCAAAGATGGTTATTTAGAACGTCAGGATTTCCTTCAACGTGCAGACGTTCGTCAATTTGAGATTGAAAAACAACTCAGAACAATAGGAAGACGAAGTGCACGATGAACGGTTTTTAATAATGTTTCAGATTTTGCATAACAGATGTTCAGTGTCGCTGAATATCGAAATAAAATGATAATAACTGCCTTTTAAGTTATAGGATCAAGTATTAATCATTCCAAGAGATCAAAAGGACGTAATAAACTTTTTAATTAAAAATATAATCTTAATAATTTGCCATTTAAATAACTTAAGATTTTTCAACTGTTGTACCAACAAATACATTACCAATTTCAATTGACTCAAGGCCAATCAATAAACAATCCAGAATGGCCCTTAGACTTTTTATTTTATTTATTATTATTAATGTCAATAATGACTTTAAGATAATAATATAATGCCTCGTTTCAATGTATGTCAAATATTGTTGATACAATTATTTAAAAGAGGGAATTTATTAAATCTTCTCAAATACTTAATGACTCTGCTCAGGTGACAATTATTTACTCAATATTTTCAATTAATTATTTATTCTCAAGTGTTCTAAAAAAATTGTTCTAGTTATTTTTTTGGACTACTTTTACACGCCGTAATCAAGAAAAAAAATTTTTTTTAATATATCTGCATTTTTAAAACTACAAAATGAAATAAAAATTTTTTTCCAAACATTCAAACTCTCAGTTAATGAACTTAATTGATATTTAATAAAAAAAATAAAGGATGGATAATTCAATTACGAATGTAAATATTTTAACCATTTTTTATCATTGATTAGCCTTCATTCAAGAATTTTTTCAGATCATCTACAACGTTACCGACATTGTACGCGCGCGCGCGCGTGTGTGTGTGTGTGTGTGTGTGTGTGTGTGTGTGTGTGTATGTGTGTGTGTGTGTGTGTGTGTGTGTGTGTGTGTGTGTGTGTGTGTAACACAAGTATGTGTCATTCAAGATACCAGTCAAGTCTCCCGTAGCATCGCTTATAAAACAACCTTGCCGCGGGAAAAATAATTACTTGCTTCTTGAAGAGAATATTTTGCAGACATATATATAGACTTACTACCGTACCGCTTTAGCCAAGTTGCTATTCTGTACTGTATATTAATGTATAGCATGTAAAAAAGTAGACAGTTGTTGGCGCCATCAAAAGCCGGCAGCAGGTCCATATTAAAGATGCAATGTATGCACGTGATTGGAATTCCGAACGTAATTCTCACTTTACAGCAATGGCGTCACTTAAAGTCTTCAGCGGTCTTTAGATTATTCCATTAGTTTAAAAATAAACTCTGTGACGAATAAAATATTGCGATACCGGATTTTACGAGTAATTATGGAATTTTACATGTCAATACAATACACTGATGTAATAAATCAGCCTCTCTTTAAATACGTCCAACTATTATTGTTATACGTGGATAATACGTTAACGGATGATGAATCGTATAACGTTCAAGGAACACGTACCTTTCTTAGAAGTATTTCTATCTTTGCATTGTCACTTGCTGAAACTTATAAGCATCAGTATAATTTTGCAAATACTTATGTTACTTCTTATAGCATACTACAATTACACTGAGAAGAAAGAGTACTACTCTTGATAAAATTTTCTTGTCACAAGAATATATATTCTTGATAATTTTCAAGAATATATTTTCTTGTCTCAAGAATTGATCAAATTAATCGAATTGTTTTTTGTTTAATTCAAGTGAGCCTATTCATTTGGTAATCTATCAAAATTAATGCCAATATTTTATTATCATGATAGATATTGATATTTTTTTGTCAAAAAACAAAAATTTATTTTAAATGATTCTTGAGCCAAGAAATTGTTTTCTGGACAAATTTTTTTTTTTCTCAATATACACATAGAACATGTGATGCAAGTTAATGAGACCAACACGATAAGAATTAAGACAAGGAGATCTATAGCCTTAGAATTCCCATTAAAACTGTTCCTGTATCTTTTGTAAGACTCGAAAAATTTTTTTGCCTCATTTAGGCAACTATTTTCATTATTGCACGTCTCAACGCGAAGCGTCAGTTCAGTAGTGCTTTACTCTCACTCTCTCAAGGTCAAGCAATTATCTCGGCTTAAATTGTTTTTATCCGGACTTTTTTGCACTTTGAGTATTAAATGAGTGGACTAATATCAACAATAACATTTTTTTATGACAGTAGATACTTTAAAAAATACTATTTTTTTCTAGATATTATTTATTTTTTACTCCAAAGTAATCTATAAATTATTTCGGGTGAATTATCATTTGAAAATTTCATTGATCATCTCCTACAATGACGTATGACACCCACTTCTTACTCAAGATAGATGAAACATACGATAAAGGTCATTAAATCGTGTACACCTCATCCCGTATCCCGTAGTGTAGCGAGTGGAGCCCCACAATCAACGGTGACGTAGAATATTAAAGACTGGCATCACAGAGCCTTGAGTCATCAACCGTAAGTCCCACTGCCGTAATCATTTTCTCCGGTTTACTATTATCACCGGAATAGCAGGTGAAATTTTAATTTTTTTCTTGCTGTTCATGACACCAAAAGCAACCGCAACACCGTGGGGTACAGACAAAGTTATCATATCTTATTTAAATATTTAAAAATGCAATCTGATTAAACTTACTCTGGATAGAAGATATAATATGGAAAGTCATGACACTGAAATTGATAGATATTAGAAATTTCAAGAATTTTTTTAACAAATAAATTATGTAAAAGAAAATGAGAGAAATAATTGATATTTAAAAAATTAGAAAAATAAAAAATCCAATTTTTTACAAATAATTTTTCGGAGCAAATTTATTTGTTAAAAAAAAATTACTAACTTTAATGTTATAAAAAAATTTTTTTTTTAATTTCATATGAAAATTAAAAAAAAATTATTTCTGGAAATTTTGTAAAGTATTTATTAATAATATTAAAGTTAGCAGTCATTTAACAATTTTTTAATTTTATTTAACAAAAAAATATGTCCCAAAAAATCATTTTAAAAAAATTGTATTTTTTAGTTTTTAAAATTTCTACTCGTCAATTTTATTTTAACAAATGGATTTTTTATAAAAAATTATTTAAATAAAATTGCATTTTTTATTTTTTTAAATTTCTACATGTCAATTTTAAAAAAAATTTTTTTTGCCATAATTTATTTGTTAAAAAAAATCTTTCAAATAATTAAATATCTGCTAAATTAATGATATTCAAGTAAGCTGTCACTTGACAATTTTTTAATTTTATTTAACAAAAGGTTTTATTCTAAAAAATTGCATTTTTTATTTTTTCAAATTTTTAGATGTCAATTTTTTTTTGGCAATTATTTATTTGTTTAAAATTTTTAAAATGATTAAATATGTGCTAAATTAATTTGAATATTTTTTTATTACAATTGATTTATTAAAAAATCAAAAAAAAAAAAAAAAATTGACACCTCTCAGCTGACTTCAGTATTATTAAAAAGTCTATTTTTTATTTTTTTTTACACTTACCTTAATTTTGAAGGATGTTCAACAGGAGTTTTTTCGCAGCCAAGTGTAAGTAACTTACTACCAGTGAAGGTATATCTTTCTCACCATCGCTTTCTTTTAGATTACACATCAGTGTGTTGTCTTTATCGCTTCTGGCTCCTACCTGGCTGACATCTTGTCAATAATAAATCTGGATAAAGAAAGTAGTGTAACAGAACTTTCAGTCACACCAAATAAAAACAAAAAAAAAAAAAAAAACACCAAGAGGTCTATCAAACTTGCGGACATTTATAAGCATTCATGTCTACATGAAATCCGTATTCTGCATCACATGTGTATAATATATAATATAATAGTAAGGCATAGTATATAATAGTAGATAGTGGAGACTGCGTAAGTTTACTACGTCATTGTGGTAGTGGGTAGCGGTGTCATACACGCCAGAGAAACAGAAGGACTTTACAGGGAATAAGGTTCGGATACCTTCGCCAGTACTCGTATCGCTCCGCCAGGGATCAAGATCGTCCCGGAGTCCAGTATGCCGATGAAGCAGTTCGCTGACTGCTGAACGCCTATGAGTATCGTCTCTATGCCGTCGTTCTGACAAACTATATTTTACTTATTTATTTTACTTAATACAACAGTTGAGTGACAGTTTTTTCAAAATTTTAATTATAAAAAAAAAGTTTGTGTGATTTTAATTATGTGCAATATTTAAATAATTTTACTGACACGTCCTGACATTTTTAAACTATAAATTTATTATTATTTATTACTTTCTTTCTTTAATAAAAGATTTTACTTTATTCAGGATATAAAATATAAAAAGAGTAATCGATTCGTTCGAATGCTACGTGCGTAGGTGATTTTTATTATGATTTGGAATAAAATAAGTGACGCCCAAAAGTGTTAACTTTTTGCTGGTATTCCAAGTAAGATGATGGGTGTTAAGATGCTGTCACAGACGCCTGACATTATTCCCACGTCTCTTAACCAGGTATGGATTAAAATTAAAATTGAAATTTTATTATCTATTTGTTGATTAAATATTTTATAAATATTTATTGTAATTAATAATAATTGTTTTTTAATTCACAATGGAGTCTTGAATAAGGAGTGTTGTCAAATACCAATGATAGAAATGCATATTCATGTCATATGTCATGTATCATATTATATTATATTCTATCAATATTTAATTTCATGAGCTCATGATATGAGCTTTGCAATATACTGTTGAATATCTGCATACACTTTACTTTGTAGTAACAGAGTGTCACTTTCATTCTACAGAAGTGTATAGACATCTGATAGATCAATAGCTGATATTGATTATTACATGAGGCTTTATGGAATTTTTGATCGGAGCTTTCAATCGATTTATTTTAAAGCTTGATTGACATCTCGTTGATTTAATGACTTGACAATATATTTTTAAGTTTCCAGATATGATCGTATTTTTTAATATGTTAATGGTATATGTTTATATTGTATGTGGAATGTAGGAATATTAAGTATAAAAAGATGTATCTGCTCGGCTATTATAATCTCATCTTGTCTATTATGAAAGCATTGATCCGGAAAAATTTTCTCATCTCACGTATTTGGTTCTGGTTACCATTTTATACATAATATTTTTTTTTATTTTTCTAATCCATTACTTTTTTAGATTGTCACGTGTATTTATTTTTTTTTTTTTTTTAGTTTTGGAGTTTTATTTAAAAAAAAATTTTTTTTATGGAAGAGATAAAAAATAAATATATTTAAGATCAAGAGAGATATTGAAAGAGAAAATTTAATTTTTTCTTAAAAAATTTTGGAGTTTTAATTAAAAAAAAATTTTTTTTCTATATGAAGAGATAAAAATGATATATTTAAGATCAAGAAAGATATTGAAAGAGAAAAAGAGGGAGAGAAAGTGGAATAAGGTCAGGCATTCAATTGATTGATTAACTTTTGATAAATCGCAAATGGAGATCGTTAAATTGACAATGAACGTTTATTAGTTAAAATCAAAAAATGATTCAAAACTCATGTCACATGATAAACGCGTGGTAATAAAAGTTCTTACACATGTATGTAAACACATATATAATATATGAATGAGCAATAACTTTAAGAAAACTATATGACGGAATAATACAACAAATTAGTATATGTTAAACTCGTCAGGATCATGCGGTCGACGGTTAAGAGGTTGTTCGACAATTTACAACATTCTAATTTACCGTTAACTGCACAACATTAAACATACATATATACATATTTATGTACTCATATATATACATATATATCTGCATATAAAAATAAATCTATGGATTTGTATAAATAAATGCTAACAGTGGATGCATGGAAAAATTTGACAACCACTGTTTACAGAAGCCGCCGAGTGGCGACGATGTACTTTATGAGATATGCATTGCCATTTTTGGTCATGAGATTTAGCTTGCCCGAGATGGTACTTGTCAGTTTTTTTTCACTTGAACCTGTTTTTTGCGTGTCTGTCACTAATGAATGTAAGAAAGTATTTTTCCTCATATGATCTCACAAGATTTATCGATAGATTTTGTGTAATGCAAGGAATTTTGTCGGCTTACAAGGCTCGAGAAATCTTTTGTGAATTTTTAAAAAAAATTATCTTTATTTTTTTTAATATTCTTCACAAAACTTCTACATTTCAGTGTGAAAGAGAATGCATCTTCTGAACACCAAAGAAGAATACGGAAAAGAAAAAAAACGAATCGGTCGTTTAACTTGTCTCAGGCTTCTGTATGCACATGTGAAACTCAATAGACTTACTGTTGTATGATAGGCATTGTTGTCACTCTTCAGAGCCACTTACGAAAGCATGACAGAGAAGCCTTGGCGTAAATTAAATTGCAGACGATGCAAATCAAAACGTTCATTGTCTTTCTTTTACACTCGCCGAAATTAATTTAATAGCAAGCAAAAAATATTTTAAATATTTTTTTGACTTCTGTTGAAAAATTAATTCTCCATTTTTTTTTATTTATGCTGAATGATATAAATATACTTAAAATTTTTTTTATATAAATTTAGATTACATATTTTAAGATCTATAAAATTTTTATAGATACCGGTTTTTAAATCACCTTATTAATCGAGATATTAAAAAAGTTAAATCTTATTTACCGAATATCATGTTAAAATTTTTTTTAATCGCAGTAAATTTTTATAAAAAATGTAAATATTAATTTAAAGTAATTTTTTTAATATTATTTAATTATATACATATTCACTAAAGATTGTTAACGAATAGAAGCATGTGTTCTGTATATTAAATCTACAATATAATTTTTATTACATACTATACTACACATTCTCAGAACCTGTAAATAGAATTCACCTTTATCGTAAGCGTTGATAACAAAGCTATTTATTTAGTATATTTGCGTTGACTTTTTATCGCTTTATTCATGATATGATCTGAAAACTCCTCCTGTGGCAATATTCATTTTTTTAATATTTTTAGTATTTATCTAACGTATTATAGATTTAAATGAAAAGATACACGTATGCAGCTTCCAATTATATACCGTCAACTGTAATATGTATTTTTTTTTCTCCAAGGACGATTGCCCCGGGGTTTGATTTTTAATTTATTAAATTATATATTTTTAAATATTATAGTTATCATCAAGTGTCTTACATATTATGAGAAAATAGTAGCAATATTAACTACGCATAATTTTTTCACAAATTGAGTACCCACATGCAAAACAGAGGAAAATAGAAGCCAGGATGTTATAATATAACTTCAAACCATTTAGATATGCGTGATAAGATTAGATTAACGTGTATCGTGTATCGATACTTGCGGGAACTGTATTGAAAATTGCGATAAAACTTGTTTTAAATTCACACACTAATAAAAAATATCAAGAAATTCAGAAGACGGAAATTATAATTAATAAACAATTTAATTAATAATTACTATACTTAAAAATTTCATAAATTTTACTTTTTCTTTAATTAATTATATTTATACTATCAGATTAAGGTTTAATTTTTTTGAATAATCATAAGCTTATTAACAGTTATGATAATTTTTTTTCAATTTATTGATCTACAAAGTTGGAAGGATAACTTTAAGTCACATTATCTCCACTTTTTATGCGCCAACATATTTGCATGTTAAAAATCCAATGGACTAAGATTTAACACATTATTTTTCGATATTTTTTTTTCGAGGATTAAAGATACCATTTTAATATTTTAATAATTTATTTTAATTAGGTGTTTTTATTAATGTATAGAGAAAGTAATTAATTATTTAGCATACACTATAAATAAATTTACATTATGCAAATCTTTCATCATAAACTTCAAGTCTATTATTTAAAATATTATAGCTAAGGAGGTACTAAAAGCTTAATCAAAAAGCTTGCTTGTAATAGTTAGAAAGATTCGCGTGGTACATACATGTTAACAGAAATGACACATTGCTTAACTGGAAACTATAGAGGCTTAAGAACAAGTACGTTGCCTACATTTCAAGAACTCCTACCACCAAGTGCGGTTGAACTTAAGTTCGTGCTTGTACTAAGTAAATAGTGTTTATAAGAGATGATGTAGTTTTTAAAGAAGAAAAGACTAAGATAATGCAAGACTAAAATTCATTTTTATTGCTAGTTAGCTTTAAATGGTTCCATGATTCTTGATCCTTCGGCAAAATATCCCCGGAAAAAATTTTTTAAATAATTAAATTTTTTGATAAAATAATTCAAAACAATAAATTTGAAAAAAAAAAAATTATCAATTTTATTTTAACACTTATTTACCGTATTGTGCCCTTTTATCATGGATTTTGTCTGATATTTAATTTCGGGAATATTTTCTCGGGGATATTTTGTCGGAGGATCAAGACGTCTTAAAATATTGCAGTAAAATTGATTCAAATTGTCATTAAATAAATAATACCAATTTTTTAAAAGAAGATTTCTTAGAAGAGAAAGAAGATGATAGAAATAGATAAGTGTGTAACTGATAACTCCTAATCCATCTGGACAGAAGATGTAGGTTTGTTCCATCCCAAAGGAGTCAAAAATTCCAAAGAATCTGTCCTGAAAAAAATGCTAATACAGCTTGGAGACACCAGAGTTGATGATCCATAGGGAAAAAAAAGAAATTGTGTAAAAAGACAACATATTGAAGAATTCACTCTTATTTATGATTTTTCAGTGACATGACGTGTGAGAATAGAGAGATCTGGACGCCATGTGTCAGCACGATGGTTCAGGTCTGGTCATAATTCTTATAACAACCGAGGAGAGACTAGTTTTCTACACTATGGCAAATGACTCTCTGATAAATAGCTTCAAGTGGTCCTTGAAACGAGTGTAACCTAACTAACTCACTAACTATATGGTTTGACTGGGCTGTGTGTTGATATTACCAGGACAACTTGAGATCTGGAGGTTTACCTTCTGGGAAGAATATAACCAGGAGCGGTTAACAAACAGAAAAGGTACGGAGCAGGCAGACTCATAAAATCTGCCGCGTGGGATAGAATAAATGAACAAGAAATGAAAGGAAAAAAATATTTGAGATAAAAGGAGAATAAAAAAAAAATAAATAAATAAATAAATAAAACAAGAGTCATGAGATTGAATTCACAAACTGAAATATGTGCTGTTGAAAATCATATTGTGGATAAAAAAGTACAATTGACACGTATTATTTTTATCTAGTCACGTATCTGCTGTGAAGTAAAATCTTATTACGTTGTTGAAAGGGATTGCATACGGGGTGTCAACCCCAACTATTGAGATGCACCGTTGCTATTAATGATTTGATTTAGCTCAGTACGTGCGCACGAATGGTTAATAATCCGATATCTAACAAGATTGATGACGCGTAGACACATTGACATCATCGAGTTTGCCCACAACAACCGGGTTTTAAAGTGGGCTTTTTATACCTATACCTGATGGATCCCATGAAAGATTGGTTCATTTTTTTATTTGATTAGGATGCCTATAAAATTATAGGTCTGTGTAATTAAGAAGGACTTGGTCAGATAAAAAATTGAATAATAGATTTATTAACTCAAAAAATGTTTACGCCTGAGAAAATATGTTAATAGTAATGAATTACATAACTGTATACAAATATTTATGGCTACCTCTTTGATCCGTCTTGCTGGAAATATTATTAAAGCTTTCAAAAGATTACCTGAAAATTGACAACTACTCTATGAGACAGTTTAAAATTTTTTATCTATCAATTTTGTGTGTAAAAATTTATTTCTTTTATAAAAATAAATTACAAAGAAGTTGATTTGATTAATTTAAAATTAAAATAATTAGTATTAATATTTTTTTATTTTTTTATCAAAAGATTTTTTTTTACGAGAAGTTTCTTTGAATTCCATCATCTAAGTTTAAGTAGCCTATCTTATTCTTAATTATGTACATAGTTTTTTATTTTCAAACCGGTAATAATAGAAAAAAAATAATAAATCATTGTAACGTAAGCATCAATTATCTGACTAACTAAATCAATCAACCAACCATCAGTTGTAAATGTATGTATTCAATTAGTCGGGTAATTTAAATAATTAACAAAATTAAAGTGTTCCAAATTAGAATAACAGAATCTTCACTTTCGTAACGTTATTTAAGTGTTCTACTTTCATATTTTTAAATAAATCACTATTGCCAAAGTCGTAATTAGATTTTAGATTCAATTTAGAAGACCAAAAATTTGAAACTTTTAAAACATTTAAATAATCTGATATATTTATTTGTCTGCAAATAATTAGGGCTTAATGTGTCTTCTGTCTTTAGAATAAAATATTGAAGAGAAATTACGAAATGTCACCACGCTTTTATTTGTAAAATGTGTTATTTGTTCGAGCTCGAATACAGAATACTTAAGATTTTTAAAATAGAATTCTTGTGAAAATAACTACGTCGTTAAATTATCAATTTGGAGCATTTGTGTAATAACGTAAACTGTCGCTTATTTAATTGAATGATTTTAAAGAAGGCGGTAATATAAACAAGTATATAATGTTTTTTTAAGCTAGTATATCAAACACTTAAGTATCATTTAACTCTCTTTTGTGTTTGTAAATGTTACAAGTTTTAATGAAATACAAGATTTCCATCTTCAATCCAGTATTTTTTGCGTCCATATAAATTTTCTGTGTCAAAAAAAAAAATCAAAAAATTAAATGAATAATTTTTTTCAAAAACGTTATTAAAAAAATTTTTTTTATCGAATATTGAAACAAATTAAGTCTGTATTATCACTTTTTAGATAAAAAAATCTATTTAGATCAAGGTAGATCTAACAATAAACGAAATAAATTGATACACGTAGATCTATTGAGATTTATGTTGATCTACTTTTATCTTAGCTGATCTCAAAATGTAATATATTAGATCTTATACCTAAGTAGAGTTATTTTGATCTAAGTTATTTTTTCCACGATACAAAACTTTGTTTTATGTTGTAAAAAAAAATTACTTTTAAACTAATGAATAATCTAACGTTTGTTCTTTAAAAATTTTTTGTAAAATCGGTTTTTTTTTAGTGAAATTTAGTGTCATTGCAAAGGTCTTGATTTAAATTTGTGCCTTTTCAAGGTTTCATATCATTCTTACCGATAGTTAATTTATTATGATATGTATTTGGGCTGCATTCGAAAATACTCTATCTCTAGATACATAATTAAAAAATGACCTTGTATCTTGTGAACTATTGACATTTTTCAAGATTTAAACTCATCCCGATGTTACACTCATCAAGACCTTTCATTTCAGTACCCACATCAATTTTTCATATATTTATATATATTATATATATATGTATATATGAAAAATATATGAAAATGCATGTGGGTACTCAAATGAAAGCTCTTGATAAATGTAACATCGGGATGAGCTTATATCTTTAAAAATATCAATATTCTAGAAAATAAAGTTCAATTTAATAAAAGTCATTATTAAATAAAACAAAATGTTATTAATTTATAGTTCACAAGTCATAACAGTCACATAGTGACTGTAAGGTTGCTCGTATTGCTTTAAAATGATTCAATAGTTATTAAAATAATTTTTTCATCAATTGTTACAGCAAAAATGTGTAAAAGCACGTGCGCTGTATGACAACATAGCCGAGGCACCGGATGAATTGGCATTTCGTAAAGGTGATGTCCTCACAGTTTTGGAACAAAATACTTCAGGCTTAGAAGGATGGTGGCTGTGCGCTCTAAGGGGTCGACAGGTAATAAATAATCTTCAATTAATATAGAAATAAATTACTTGAGAAAAGTTATTATTTTAGCGTCAGGATATTTTAAAATATATATTGTAGCTACTTTCTTTTGCTTTTACAATCTCAAAACTCATTTGATTGTTTATTTTTATTTGGATTGAAACAGCTGCAAATCAGCGATTTATTTAAACACATGAAATGTTCTCTCGCGCAGCCGCTGAAAGCATTTTCTCAGTTCAACATCTGTCTGTTAACTGTTTAAATCTATCTTGCATCAAGAAATACATTTATAAGTCTCAGTATAACTTTATGAGATTACTGATGTACATTATTTTATTACATGCATTATTTATATAAGGATATAAGGATATATGTGAGTCTGGATAAAACTCATTACTTCTATTATTCTAGGGAATATGTCCAGGGAACAGACTGAGACTATTAGTGGGTCAGTACGACACTGGAGGATGCCTAGGGGGCAGCAGAGCGGACCTCACCCTAGCTGAAGATGGATTACAACGTCATGGAAAGCGACGGAGTTGGCACGTGCAACCAAATAGAGTTAGTTTTATTTTATAGATATTCAATCGATATTTTTTAAATTCAAAATTTGCTCTAAATAATTAAATTTATTTTAACTAACAAAAAAATGTCTAGAATTTTTTTGGTTTAATCGAATTTACGGAAAAATTTTTCAAGTTCTTCAATTTCAATTTTTAGCCATAAAAAAAAAAATTTTTTTTTAATATTTAATTTTTCATGAACTTCAAAAAAATTTTTTCTATGGTAAAAAATTTTTGGAGCTGCAATTCTCAATAATTACCGTTTGATAAAATTTATTAATCATTCAAATGATCCAAAAATTTTTTTTAAAGAAATTGAAAATTTTTTTTGGACAAATTAAAAATTTTCAATGATCAAATTTGAATATTTAAATTTAAATTGGTTGAAATAATTCAGAAACAAATTGTACTATATAATAGAATACTTTTCATGATAAATTTATACATTTAAAAAAAATAAATTTGATCTACAGAAATAATTTTGAAGAATTTCATTGTCTCGAAAATTTTTTAAACTAAATTTTTTTTAGTTTAAATAAATAAAATTTGATTTAAAAATTTTTCTTCTCGATTTAAGACAATTAAATTCCTCAAAATTATTCTTTTAAGTTATTGAGCAAAAACTGTAAAAGTATTAGAGTAAGAATGCCATGCAAAAAATAATCCATGTAACATGAAATTTAAAAGAACTGAAAAAAATTGTTGGAAAATGCAATCAAAATAATATCACGCCGGAAACAGATGATTGAAATATTTTTTTGGCTCGCCCACGTGCCCGCATTGGGAATGCCACGCCTTAAAGGATCGTTGAATCCTTTTATTGTAGAATCTCGCCGTCTCGTCTGATTTTATCCGGTTTTGTTAGTTTTCTAAAGTCCCTATTCTATTATTCGCTTTGTGTGTCCCAAAAGTTTATACTTATTGTTACACACAAAACGATTTAAAGCCCACGTTACGGTTTATACTATTTAGCCTTCTTTAAATGAAGTAAAACTGACATTACCAAGACTTGACTTGTATTATAAATTATAATATAATGGCTATCTATTATCATCGGCCTTCTATATAATTTTTTACTTTTATTTGACTTGATTAAACTAAGAATAGGGTCACTCAATAATATTAGCTTAATTGTGTGTTATAAATGACTCATCAAAGTTTACAATACAAACCCTTATGTATACCACATCAGTTTTTAAATTGTAACAACTAAACTCAGCATGCCATATGCCAAGAGGTAACCAATTGCTGTTATGTGTAGACATTATATTACCCCAACTGATCATTTTATACAAACATAGATAATATATTTGACCCCTATGTGAAATAGTCAGCTGACACATTGTTGATTTGACTTTTCTTCCCTTTTAAATTTACTAAATTCATCAAAAAATCGATAAAAGCTAAAACTTTATAGATTCAATTATATCTGTAGCTTGCTTGCAACCTTGCAGTCACTATGTGACTACCGTGACTTGTGAACTAAAAATAATAAAAATTTTTGCTTTATTAAATAATAATATTTGCTAAATTGCACTGCACTTTCTTAAATATTGACGTTTTTAAAGATATAAGCTCATCCCGATGTTACACTTATCAAGAGTTTTCATTTGAGTACCCACATGCATTTTCATATATTTTTCATATATACATATATATAATATATATAAATATATGAAAAATTGATGTAGGTACTCAAATGAAAGGTCTTGATGAGTATAACATCGGGATGAGCTTATATCATTAAAAATTCAATATTTCACAAGTCAAAAGGTCAATAATACTAAATTTCACTAAAAAAATCGATTTTTTCCCTCTTAATAATATAGATTACTATAAAAATATTTTTAGTCTCACGTTTAACGACTAAGTATGGAGGTATTGCTTTTTTTTTATGTTCTTCTATCGTCTGTAACAATATCTATTTTAATCGTCAGGATTGCGTTACTCTTCGTCTGATAGCTTCTTTCATCATAGCGTTTAATTATTTCTTTTTCGTTTGTTAAATATTCACAGACAAAATACAAGCGGGTTAAAACATCAGAGCCGTCATAGTACACTTAGGTCAATGAAACTTAAACGACGCAAATCCTTTCTCAAGTATTTGTTTCAAGAACTCATTGGACTCATCTCAACAACTCAACCGGTAGTTAGCTTGTATCTTTGGTCTAGTCTCCCTTTTATATCGAAAAGCAAATCAAAAAGAGTATAAATAGATACAAGAAACTGTAATAAAATTGAAAACCGGACGAGATCACCTGAGATGTATCTACCTCACGCTTGTCTCTGGAAGTGACTTCTTGGACGCCTTTTGGTGTCCTTATAAGTCTCCATCCTAGATCTGGAGTGTGTTATAATACCGTAGCTTGGATACAGGGCCGTGCGACAATCTCTCGGTTCCCAGTTGACAAATAATCTCTGCAAATTATATTTATTTATTTACTTATTTATCAAACAATGAACCCAACAGCATAGCCCATAACAGGGTTCCTTACAAAAATTATCTTTAAAATTAATATACTTAATAAGTCTTGAACGAAAAGCAGAAAATTATTTACTCAAAAATTGTAACAAGATATAAATATATTTCTTCTAATTTTTTTTTATCATTAAAGAAAAAGACTGAAATTTATTAAAGTAGAATTCAAATTTCTTAAATTGAGATATTTAATTTTTTTTAATCTTAGTTGATATTTAATGAAGAAACTGTTGCTGAAACAAACAAATTTATAAAAAAAAATGAAATTATTTTCAATTAAAATATTATTCTTGGTTGAAGAATTTTATTAAATCAATTGAATAAATTTTTGAATTCGATTGGAAATCCATAGATCTTAATCCAAGAATTTATAACCAAAAAAATGATTTTTAGAAGCAAAAACAACCCTCCTAAATCAAATTATTTTTTCTTCCGTCGTAGCGAATAATCTTAATACAATGAATAATCGTTTTAGTTAGCATTAATCATTCCAACTTGAATGAGTCTAAGCTGATTTTAATTAAACAATTATTTCATTCACCTCTTCTTACTGTTCTCTGAGTAGTAAATTTTCTTTGTCTAATTAAAGTAGGTTTCAGGAAATGTAATTTACTTTCTATATAATTAGATTCTGCATTTAAGCACCCGGCAATTTTTATTTTTATTTTTTCATCACATTTTTGTTACATTCGAATGGAGGAAAAGCGAGGTAGGTCACCTTGCGTAGGACGAAATATTTTGTACAGCAATATCAATCAACTACAACTTGTTTGCGTGGGATTATGCTTAAAACTTGTTTTATTTCCACGAAAACCATTTCAGCAATAATAAAAATTGTGATTTAAAATTCAATCAATCTTTTCATTGATAAATTTTTTTATTTATAATTTTTTGTTTAAAAAAAAAAAAAAATATCTATATTGCTGTAATTTTTTTCTTATGCATCTCCAGGTCATACGCCTTTTGCAAGAACGCCGCGACACACAGTATCGACCGACCTCAACCCCTGACTTGCCATCATAGTACGCCGTCGCTTCCCCAAGTACACTCCCCGCTTTTCTACGTTACGTTCCTTTTACTCTCTCATCATATCAGCTCTGTGATATTAAGCTGACTCTATCAACTATGTAACATATATATATATATATATATATATATATGAACATTTACTATGATGAGTAAAACAGTAAAATATAGTATGGCTTAATTCACGGTCGCCAATTCTTTTATTTCTTTTGTTCATATGCAAAACTACACTCCATTTTATTTTCTTTAATGATCCCAGCACTTGAGGCACGTTTATATAGATTTTTCTCTTTCGTTCAAGTAAACAAAGAAAATACTATAATTAACTTGTACTCGACACTCATGCACAAGAGTTTAATTTTTTTATTTTATTTCTTTACAACACAAAAAATATTTCTTTCAATCATAAATAATAATACTTATTTTACAATAAATAAATTTTCATTATAATCCATTATTTTTTATTAATCTATTTGTTTTTTATTTTAGGTAATTACTCCACAAAAATGCGGAGATGTTTATTTGTACGACTTGCCGGTTAATAGAGCAAGTCCAGCACCTTCTTCACGGCGAGATTCTCCACTAAATTCTACAGATCATCTTCATAATACAAGTACGTAATTTTTTTAATTTTTACTTTTAATTTATGAAAAAATGCACTGTAAATAATTAGTTATCTTTGGTACGGTGCAGATAATTTTGTATAAAATTTTTAAACACCCATCATTTCAAATTTAAATTCAAAAAGTTTATGCAATTAAAAATATGGTAATTATTTACAAGTGGGGCAACCCATACTAGGCCATGTTACATTTTTTTTTTATAAAAATTATAATATTTAAAAATATATTGAAATCATTAAAAAAATATAAAATAGAAATTTTATCCAAAAATATGAGAGCCAAAATTTTTTCTAACTTTTAAAGGCAGAAAAGCTATAAAAATCTTTATTTTTTCTTTTCACGGCAATATTTTATCATAAATGCGCCGTAAAAATAAGTAGAATAAAAAAAATTTGAAAATGTTAATTTTTCACCTAGTTATGGGCCAAAATAGGGTTGACCCTTCTTGTAAATAATTATCAAACTAGCAACCTTGCAGTCTCTGTGTGACTGCCGTGACTTGTGAACTATAAATAAATAAAATTTTGCTTTATTAACTATTAAATAATTACTTTTGTTAAATTGCACTGTACTTTCTCAAATATTGACGTTTTTAAAAATATAAGCTCATCCCGGTGTTACACTAATCAAGAGCTTTCATTTGAGTACCCACATGCATTTTGATATATTTTTCATATATACATATATATATATACATAATATATAAATATATGAAAAATTGATGTGGGTACTCAAATGAAAGGTCTCAATGAATGTAATGTCGGAGTGAGCTTATATCTTTGTTAAAAATGTCAATAGTTTAGTCAAAAAATCATTTTAACTTAAAAATTTTTTGTCAAATAAATTTTCCAAAATTCTTTATCGTGTAAATTTTGACACATTAATAAAAAATATGATATTTTTTAGGTCGATTATCATCTGGTCAGCAGAGCTCCATTGACAGTGGAGGTGACGTAAGCGATTGTTATGATGTACCACCACGAGCAACACCTGTAATTCAATCTCCAGCGAGCAGTCCAAGCCCGGCACCATCCTGCTATGATACTCCTCGGCCACCAACATCATGCACCCCGAATTCAAATTGTTCTGGTGGCTCTGGTATCACACCCTTGGATTGTTATGACATTCCTCGGCCACTTCAACCACTTACACCTAGCAGCTCTGCGTCCAGCCTTACTAATGATGGTTCACTCAGCGGCTCCAATAGATCTAGCATTACTGCGCCTGATTACGATATTCCACGGCCACGTCTTCCATCAAATTCTAAATATAACACACCTATTCACAAAATATCAACTACGTCTCCGTCATCACAGAATTTACAACAGCGACAGCAAATTTACGACGTACCTGTCAATCGAGAACTTCCATTAGAGCTGGATTCTGCGCTGGAAGGTCTGGAAAAATTACAGAGTGAAGCTTCTGCTGCAATCGCAAGACTACTAGGATTTGTTAGCCCTGGATGGAGAACATCTCAACGGCTGGATACAACGCTAATGGACTTGAGACTTGCAGCTTTGAGGCTTAGAACTTCGCTTCATGATTTAGCCGAATTCGCAGAGGGTACTCTGGGCAATGCTAGTAAAGCACCAGATAAAGGTTTAGTTAACAAGTTTAGACCACTAGTCAAAGCTCTTCGAGATTCAGATAAACTTGTCAAGGAAGCCGCTTGGAAATTGGACGCAATAGAATGGGACGCTGCTAAATTGTCACGGAATAACGAAACTAAAATTTCAACAAACAATTCATTGCCTTCTTTCATTTCGTCTATTCATCCAGATCCACTTGATCAATTGATTGCATGCGCACGAGCACTCACGGAAGATGTGCGGCAAATCGCAAGTTTTATTCAGGTTTGTTGATTAGCTTAACTACAATTTAATTCACCGAGAAATTGGACTATAAATAATTATAATCAACAATTTTCACCGTAAATTACAGTGATCTAATTTAAAAAAATTATTTTTGTCTGCTAAATAAAAATCAAAGGATTTCAAATTTGTTTACACACTAAAAAAATAATTAAATTGATTCAATAGAAAAATTCTGATAATTATTTACATTGATTTATCATTTTAATTTTAATTTTTTTGAACGAAATTTCTATTTGATTTTATTGATATATTTTTTTTTTTTTGAAAAATACATAAAAAATGAACAATTTAAAAAAAAATGATTATCACGATTTTAACAAATTTTCAAAAAAATCTATAAATTTTTTTTCATTGTTCGTTTTTTTATGTAATTTTCAAAAAAAAAAAATATCAAAAACATCAAAACAAAAAGATAAAATAGAAATTTTATCCAAAAACATGAGGGCCAAAATTTTTTCCAATTTTTGAAGACAAAAAAGTTTTTTCACTTAAATATGGCCAAAAATAGAATGGACCCCACTTGTAAATAATTATTAAATTTTTGAACCAAGAAAATAATTTTGAAGAGTTTAATTGTTTTGAATCAAGACGAAAAATGACTGAATCAAGTAAAATTTCTTTAAATCAAGAAAAATGTATTAGTTTAAGAATTTTTCTATTAAAATTTTTTTTCAAAATTATTTACTTGATTCAAATAAATTTTTTTTCTGCGCAGTATTTATTAGTCCTATTTTTTGCAATATTTCAAAACTAATTATAAAAAAAAACTATAAACTAAAATAATAATAATAAATTTTTTGTATTATTTATTTAAACAGGGTAATTCAACGCTTTTATTCAAGCGATCCTCGATTATTTCAACCAGCACCGCTGGCAACAGCACTGAAGACGACGATTATGTTAATCTCGACTCACGTGAAACAGTTGCAAAGCAAAGGGAAGAGTTGCGTGCAACTCTGCCTCAAGAATTGCGAAGTAGTTATGATCTTCTTGTTTCTGAAGCTGATAATGCGGCTATTCAAATGCCACCTTCCACGCCCACACCCATGGACCCGAATGATAAACAGCTGTTAGCGTTTTACGTCGCACAAGTGATAACGCACGGTGCTCATCTGACTCACGCCATTGACGCCTTTCTTCAAACTGTTGAACATAATCAACCGCCAAAGGTGAGTCGAGTGACTCATTGTGTTCATTGACACAACACTTGCTTCATTTTTAAATTCAAATACCGGATTTTTAGTTTAAATATTACCTAACAAAATATTTTTTTTTTTTATCAAGGTTTTCTTGGCACACGGGAAATTCGTCGTCCTCAGCGCACACAGGCTGGTCCATATTGGTGATACTGTACACAGAAATGTAACTAGAAATGATGTAAGAACTAAAATACTTGAATGTGCAAATTCACTGAGTGAAGCACTTGCTCAGACTGTTTTGAAAACTAAACAGGCAGCTCAATTTTTTCCAAGTGTCACCGCTGTTCAGGAGATGGTTGATAGTGTTGTTGATGTATCACATCTAGCCAAAGATCTTAAAGTAGCTATGATTCATGCAGCACAACAACCTTAAGACTCATCAAATAACCAGCCAATTGGTTAAATATTAATCGTCCTTGACAGGACTATGGGTACAAATAAATTGTACTTAAAAGTCAAACTTTACCTCATCCTATTTTCGATCCACCCACCGGTAGTAATTTTAGTGGATATCAGGATTGTTGATCCTCCGACAAAATATCACTCAAAATCCATAATAAAAAGGCACAACACGGTAACAAGCTTTTGTCCTTGTTTCCAGATTAGTTTTTTTAGAAATTTTCTAAAAATCATTTCTTTTGATAATTACGATCTAGATTTTAGTAACTATTTATATTTTACTAGAAAATCGAATGCGCTTTAAATGCTTCTGTCAAAATGTTTATTATCGATAATTTAATTAATTAATATTTTTATAAATTTTACTCATTAATTTTTTATTTTACTCATAGAAACAAAAAGTGACAACAATGAAAACTTCACATCAACTTTTTAATAAAGGATTATCTAATTAATTAAATCCAATTTTATTTTATATTTTGACACTTTCAATATTAAAAAATATTATAATTTTTAGTATTATTTTCTTGTATTTATGATAATTGAATCATGATCATTTTTGTAATTATTAAGAAATATTAATCAATAATTAATATTTTAAGTTTTTTTTAAGTCATGCTACGAATATTTGTTAAAATGTCATTAATAAGTCTTAAAATGAAATTGGTAATTTTTTTCAAATTTATTGCTTTATTAAAAAATTTAATTATTTAAGATATTTTGTCCGGGGATATTTATTTTGGAGATATTTTGTCTGGGGATCAAGAATCATGAAACCTTTTAATGGCCTAAAAATTAATGGGTAAATTATACTACAGCATACAGTACTGCCAAAGCATATATGCGTAGAATATGAAACTTTAAATAAATGTTTCATTTATTAAATTTTTAATAACATAAAAATATTGTAAAGGCCTTTTGGATAGATTTATCAATTGATTTTTCATTTTTTAAATCAGTGTGCAAGTTAACTAAACTAAAAATTTTAGAATTTTGTCTTTTTAATAATTACAAAAGCCTTTTAACTTTTGTTTTTATAATATACATATATATAAATATTTATAATTAAATGAAAAGAAAGAACCAAAAACAAAATTATAACTTGAATATTTTTTTGTGATAAATATGTAAATTTTTTTATAAAAATTTATCTAGCCGAACTTTTTACACTTTATAAGTACGGCAGTGTGCTAAATAAAATACTTACAATTTTCTCAATCTAACAACGATACTTTAATATCTGCATAATAATTTATAAATGCAGTAGACTGATTTTATAGAACAAAAAAAAGCAAGAAGATAAAAATTATTTATCAAAATCACATTAACCTTCCATAAAACATTTTTTTTAAGTACAGTGTTCTCCCTTTAAGATATTATTATTAAAAAAAAAAAAAAAAATATTTTAGGGAGAGAACAATGTATTTTTGATTGCTGCTTTTTTTTTAATTACTTAAACATAAATTTTGTATGATATATAGCGCACAATTATATTAAATTTGTAGGCAAATTATTTGAAGAAAAAAAAATAATATTCTTTGTTTATAGAAAATTATTCATATCATATTCAATTGTTGTGTGCGTATTGCATACATTTTATATAAATATAACAATTTTTTTTAGTGATATTAAAACATGGCAAAAAGTATTTATTTATATTAAATTTAAGGATTTTTATGTTAAAATATAATTTTAAAGCTACTTAATTAAAGATTATTTTAATATTTGTAAATAGTCATATTTATACATATAATTAAATTTAAGCAGCTTGTAAAAAAATTTGGTTGCTAATATTTATCTTGTACAATAACAAAATCTATGTAAAGTTATACTTACTTTGATAGTAGTTTAATTCTTAGGAATGTTTAAAAACCTTGATAATTTTTCTTTTTTTTTTATATTAAACAATTCTTTTATCAAACTTAAGGTGGTCTTCTAGTCTAGAGCAGTCACTAGAGAATTTTTAAATTTTATTTAACAAAAAAATTATTTTAAAAAAATTGCATTTTTTTTTTTTTTTTTTTAATTTCTTAATGTCAATTTTTTTTGCCATAATTTATTTGTTAGAAAAATTTCTAAAAATTATTAAATATCTGCTAAATTTATTTTCATCCTGAATTTCGAGCGTTTTTTGGCAGTCGATAAAAAAAGCATTTGATATTTTTACGGTCCATTTTTTTATCATTTGTTAATTTATATTCAGAGAGAACACAAAATTAATTTAAAAAAAAAAGACTACTAGATGACCCCCTTAATCGAGGATTTACTACAAAATTAAAATTTACAAATGATATTTAAACAAAAAAAAAAATTTTTAATACAACATTTTTCGTTCCCTAAAAATTTGTAAATTTTGTTAGTGGATCCTGGATATTGACTAAATAAAAAGTATTCAAAAAATAAGATATAAAATTGTATTAAAATGTGCAATTAGATTATCTAGATAATTAGGTAGAATATTGGTTAAAATAAACAAAAAGTCTTGCTGTATATTTAACTAAGCTTCTCTAATTCAATAAATATTATACAATATGATAAAAAAAGGATTTATTAAGAAGAAAAATAAATGAAAATGATAAAATACATTTACCGGTTGAATAATTAATTCTTTAATGCATAAGACATTTAATTTTGACCACAATTAAATAATCATTGATTTTTTCAAGTGTTGACAATATTTTATTCAAAGAAATGACTTTCATTGTTTACCATAATAATAGTAATGTATGACCATGAGTTCTTTAATCATTAAAAAAAAAAAAAAAATATATTAATGTTCACAGCACCGTCCAGTATGAGTGCGTAGAGCTGCATTAGCATCTTTAATCATATTTTCTTTAGCAGCATGTTTTTCTAGATGAAAACTACTGAGATCACGTTTCATTGCGTAGGCATCCTCACCATCAGCATAATATTTAGGTTCTATCTCGGACACTTCGAATTGCAGACTACTGGTGTAAAGATTTAAAGCAGCTCTATTGCTGCGTCTTACGTGTAATGAGACGTAGTTTGCTTCAAAGCACTCAACCATCGCCCTTGACGCTTGATTCATTAGCTTCTGTGCAATTCCAAGTCTCCGGTGGGATCTTTTAACAGCAAGGCTTGTGATATGTCCATGAGGATTATCTTCACAATCTTCTTCCATTTTAGCCAGTACGTAACCAACTATACGACCTTTCTCATCCTCTGCAACGTAACTCAACTGTGGCCAAGATAATGCGTGATACAGGTAATACTTCATCTGATAATTCTCTGGCAGACATTGAAGATTGCAGTGTTGAATGTTGAGAAGATCATTAGTATTTGCACAGCGTATGTTAATTGCCATTTTTTATCTATTATTATTTTAATATTTATTATTATATACTTATTTCAATTAATGTTTACTTGTGATTAATTAAAATGTAAGATTAGATTTTATAGTTAATAACTGCCAAGCAAAATTTAATTATTCAATATCCAAAATATGTATTTACTTAGATGAAATAATTGATTACTTAATTTATCAATTGAATTTAGATTTTTTTATTTATTTAAATTCAATTAATCTCGTCTGAGTTTCTTCATACGGGATCTGCCACTTTTTAAATCATTTACTGATGATGACTCGCTCATACCACCAAGGAGTTCACGTACAAATCGAAATCGTGAGAGGAAAAATTTCCAAACAAGATACCAACCTGTTAAAACAAATGAAGATAATTGTTAATTAAAAAATTTATAATACTAAAGTTAGCCGATGTTTTTAATTTTTTTTTTTAATAATTAAATTGCTAAATTTTAATATAAGGCTATTTGGCATTAGCCTTGGCATAATTCTTGATAAACTAAACTAAATTAGAACAAAAGATTTTTTTTTAAATTGCACTTAGTTTTTCAATTTTTTACAAATAAAAATTTTTTTTATTTTTTTAATGAAAAAAAATCTTAAAAATTTTTTTTATTAATAAAAATGAAGCTGAAATTAGCAGACACTTGAAAATTTTTAAATTTTTCTTTAAAAATAAACTAGTTATAGAAAATTATTTATCAAAATCTCATTTATAATTTTTCAGAGCTTTTAAAGATGAAATTAAAAAAAAAAATTTTTTTCTTGCTATAATTTGTTTGTTAAAAAAATCCTGAAAATTATCAGATGTCTCTCAATTTCAGTGTTATTGATAAAAATATTACAAAAAAATTTATAACACTAAAGTTAAAAATTTTTTTGGAATTTTATAGCAATTAAATTATTAACATAAAATTGAATTAAACAGTTTTACATGTAAAAATTAATAAAAAATTACAAGTGAAAATTTTTTATTGTAATTAATTTTTTTAATTTATAGCTGACCGCTAATTTCAGTATTATAAAAATTAAAAGAAAAAATTCTACATGTAAAAAATTTGAAAAACTATACGTGGAATTTTTTAAAAATATTTTTTTGTTGTTAATTTAATTAACAAAAAAAAATTTTTTTTCGCTGTCAGCTAATTTTAATTTCATTAATTATCATAAAAATTTAGTAAATAAATTGTTAAAAAAAAAAAAAAAAATTAATAATGAAGAGGTTAAACGTTGGAGCATGCATAAAATTAATGAATATTTTGTTGAATACGAAAAAATAATAAATACACGTCGTACTAGTATAAAAGTTGGATTTGTTGATTCTCACCCAACAACACGAGGACAAAAACAATTATCAAACTGGAGATTACAGAAAATGCAGCCAGCAAAAATTCATGCATTATGACAAGAATTATTATTACACTGTTAATATGGCAATTACAGTAATGTTTAATTTTATTATTGCTGATTCCAATATGCGTAGCATAACCTTGCTCCTTTCTTGTATATGTCAAGTTTTTTATTCAAATTATTACAACTTTAAGACTTTATGTAACCAAGAAAATAATAACAATTTTTTTTTATTTTCGTTCCTTGGTAATAGAACTCATCAAGTCAGAACACGCCATTTTTAGTTCCGTAATCTCATCTCATAATAATATATGAGTCTAGTTTTCTATCTAGTATAATACAGTTAGATAGAATGTTAGGTTATGTTTCCGTTCATTTATAACAAATATACACCTTTATTATTTTAACTTTACAACAAAAAAATATTACTGTTTTAATTAATGTCAAGTACTTACTAAAATTTCAATTTCCGGATATTTTTAATTAATATAGCAATTTTAGTTTTAAATACTTTTGTTATATTTCAATGACAACACTCGTGCGCGAATGATTTTTTTATAGGACTAACGTAGTACCGGAAACATTTCTCATCTCATAGCGACACTTTTTTTTTTATCTTATTTTAAAAACTTGTGATTTTAAAGTTAGCTGACACTTGACCATTTTTTAATTTTATTTAACAAAAAAATTTGTTCCTAAAAATTATTTTTAAAAAATTGCATTTTTAATTCATTAAAATTTCCAAATGTCCATTTTTTTTTCATTTTTTTAATGCAGTAATTTATTTATTAGAAAAATTATCAAAATTATTAAATTAATTTTCATTCAAATTTATTATAAAGTTGTTATTATTTTGATGACATTCAAGTTAGCTGTCATTTGACAATTTTTTAATTTTATTCAACAAAAAAATTTGTTCCTAAAAATTATTTTAAAAAAATTGCATTTTTAATTTATTAAAATTTCTACAAGTCCTTTTTTTAAATAATTTTGTTTTTTTGCTGTAATTTATTTTTTATAGAAAATTTAAAAAATTGTGAAATGACAGCATTTTTTTTGCCATAACTTATTTGTTAAGAAATTAAAAAAATTATTAAATATGTGTTACATTCATTTTCATATTATTTTGATGTAATAAATATTATTCTTACATTGAAAAATTAAATAATTAATATAGTTTAGTGAATTATTTACAATAGCGCATTTTTAAACTGCCCAAAAAAAAAAAAGCCAATTTTATGAGAAAAAAAAATTTTTACTTTACATAGTTATTTAATTAAACCATAATTTTTTTTTTTAAACAAATTTTGATTCTATTCAATCATTTTATTTAAAATTTATCCAAGTTTATTTTTTATAAACTTCTTATTAATGATTATTGACTTGCTACCATAGGATTAAAGATTAATAAATAAATAAATATCAACAGTATTTATCACATTAGTTTTTATTCAAAAATTATTACACGATAAAAGCAATTTTCATGGTAAATAACTAATTCTACATATTTTGTATCGTAAACTTGATAAAATATTAAATGATCAACAGATAAATCTATTACGCAAAATAATAGTATCACTTGTATCCTATTTCCAATAGTAGGTGTATGTACATACTTTATTTTTAATTAAGTATTCTTGAATTTACTTTCAATGTAAATTTATTTAAGAATCCTTGTTTCTATGTAATAAAAATAATACATTATGTTATTATTTAATTATTTAATTATTAATTTTTTTTTTGCACTTAACAACTAAAGGATTCTCTCTTATATTAATAATAATCTTGTCTTCCAGAATTTACGGAACTGAACGTGGTTGCACAACTGAAAATATAAGCAAAAAAAAATAAGTAAATATTTATGTAAAATTTTTTTAAAATATTTTTGAACTGTACTTACAGTGAGGACGGCTGGCATCTTCCTGTTCATCAGATTAAGGCATTACTTGAGCCAGCATTGGTTGATTTTGTTCTTTATTATCTTCTTGCTCTCCAGAATTACCCATCACACGAGCACTTACTTCCATAGGTATTTGGAATGTTTCCATGGATCTCATAGGCATCGAGAAATGTAATCTGGGGTATAAACGTTCGTCGATTTGATGAGTCAAGCTGCTTTCAGGAAGTACAACAATTTTCTTTTTATCTTCATCGTCTTTGCTTTCTTCTTGGTTCTCAGAATCGGCAATAAGTTTTGTGGATTCTTGTGACCCTTCAACGTTTTCCTGACGGTGAGCTTCCATATTTTCAGGCTCCATAAGATTTCTCATTTCAATTGTACGGATGGGTCCGTTGAAATGAATTGGCCGTGCATTCGTGGGGAAGGGTTTGAACTCTTGGACTTGCTAAAATTACAAAATATTATAAAATTATAATCTATGTATTTTATAGACGTTAAATACTATTGTTTAATTATCTATATTATTAAGAGAACAAGAAAAATTTTGTATCAAGAATAGTCATATGATAAAATCGGTTTTTTTTTTAGTGAAATTTAGAATTTTAAGAAATGACCTTGTATCCAGTGAACTATTGACATTTTTAAAGATATAAGCTCACCCCGACATTACACTCATCGAGACCTTTCATTTGAGTACCCACATCAATTTTTCATATATTTATATATATATCATATATATATGTATATATGAAAAATATATGAAAATGCATGTGGGTACTCAAATGAAAGCTCTTAATGAGTGTAACATCGGGGTGACTTTATATCTTTAAAAATGTCAATTGCTCACAAGATACAAGTTCATTTTTTAATTATTGATATTTTTAAAGATATAAGCTCATCTCGATGTTACATTCATCAAGAGCTTTCATTTGAGTACCCGCATGCATTTTGATATATTTTTCATATACATATATGTAATATATATAAATATATGAAAAATTGATGTGGGTACTCAAATGAAAACTCTTGATGAATGTAACATCAAGATGAGATTATATCTTTAAAAAAATTAATATTTAAGAAAGTACTGTGCAATTAAACAAAAGTCATTACTTAATAAACCAAAATTTTCTTTATTTATAGTTCATAAGTCACGGCAGTCACATAGTGAATGCAAGGTTACTAGTTACCTCTTGTCGAGATCTGTCTTCTTGTTCTGGTTTCATTTCTTCATCAATGTTTTGAATGATGCTTTTAATTTTAAGTGGTACTTGTTGAATGAATCTGATAATATCAATGGGTAAACCGGGGAAAGAAAAGTTTAGTTTATCCTGAGCTTCTTGAGGTTGTGCAGGCTTTTGTTCAAGCTGTTGCTGAATAATATGAACTTGTGGAATAATTCTGGGTTCACGTTGATTTAATTCTGGCGCGATGGGTGCTGATGGGGGTGGTGGAGGTGGCATCATTCCTTGAGTTTGTTGGTCTTGGGAGTATATTGGCTCAGTTGGTTCTTGAGAGAACATTGGGTGTTGTGGTTGTGGAGGTTGTTGTTGTTGTTGTTGAAGCTGTGGTTGATGTTGTTGCATTTGGTTCATTGGAGGTCTCATACCACGAATAACTTCAATTGGCAGAGTGCGAATTTCAATTGGAAATGGACGTAATTCCATTTGTTGATGATTCATTTGTGGTGGCATTCGTGGTGAACCAAAACCAATCATCTGAGCAATATTTTTTATGTCTGGTAAACTGATCCCTTGCTCTAATTGATTTATTCTTCGGGCATTAACAAATGGTGGAGTTTGTACATCAGGTGCGGAGAATTGGTTTTGAACTTGGTAACGGTGATAGTCTTGTCCATGAGGTTGCATCGGGATTTGGATGTTTCCAAGCGGAACAATTATTGGTGTAAGTAGATCCTGCTCTTGTTGCCTATACAGTAAGAAATTATGTAAAAAATTATCGAAACTACAGAGATAATTAATATGATAAATATTTTTTATTTACTCTTGACGACGTGGTTCTCCGGATTCACAGAGAATTACTACACGTTCACCACTGAGACGTTGAGGACGTTGGTAATCATTATTGTTGTTGTTGTTGTTGTTGTTGTTGTCAACTTGATTATTACCATCAACAAATCCATCAGATCTGCGGCGTTCAACTACACATGAGACGAGACCACGAGATTGCTGCATGAGGGTCTAGAAATTATGTTTAATAAATTAAAAAATGTTATAAAAAAAAAATTTCTGAATTAAAAAGTAAATTTCATGAAATTTACTACATTAATTCTTTTTTTACGAATTATTCAAAAAATTAATAGTCTGTAAAACTTATCAAAAAATATTAAATGTAGTTAATATTGTGAAATTTAATATACAAGTTGTTTTTTTAACTTGAATACTGTTAAAATAAAAGAATTAGTAAATTTTTTTGTTTTAAAATTTTAAGTTTAAAATTATGCAAGAAAAAAAATCACAGTCTTGTTGATTATTTTTAAAAGTTAAAAGTAAGAAAAATTTGATTAATTTAACTATTTTTTTTTTCAAATTTGATCAAAATAATTGCTTCGATGTTATTTAAATAAATTTTCATTTTCATTTTTTTGAACAAAATTTCTATTTGATACACAAAAAAATGAACTATTAAAAAAAAAAAGTTGATTGTCAGAATTTGAACAAATTTTTTTTTAATTGTTCGTTTTTTTATGTACTTTTAAAAAAAAAATACGTATCAAAAAAAGATAAAATAAAAAATTTTATCTAAAAACATGAGAGCCAAAATTTTTTCCAATTTTTTAAGGTAAAAAGAAGCTATCGAAATCTTTATTTTTTTTCTTTCAAGACATTTTTTATCATAAACCCGCCGTAAAAACAAGCAGAATAAAAAAAAATCGATAATGTTAATTTTTTATCTAATTATGGCCCAAAATGGGGTTTTTCCCTCTTGTAAATAATTACCATATAAATTTACAACAGTAATGATTAAAATCTTATAAAATACTGTACAAATTTTTTTAGAATTTTACAGGCATTAAATTATTATAAAAAAAATTAAATTAAAAAGTTCCACATGTAAAAATTAATAAAAATTACAAGTAAAAATTTTAATTATAATTGATTTATTAAAAAATTTTTTTTAATGATAGCTGACGGCTAACTCCAGTATTATGAAAATGAATAAAAAAAATTAATTAATGAAATCTTCCTAAAAATTTCGGACACAAATACTTACATTTGCCAGATCATCTAAATCAAGTTGAAGTGGGAATTTAATGTGAACTGGTGAGAATCCAGAATCATTATAGTCATCATCATTTTCATTGTCATTGGCACTTTCATTGTCAGCTTTCGAATCGTCTTGATTATCATTTTGGGTTTCTTCCTCTTTAGACTCTGCAGTGGGCTGTTTAATTTTAACAGATGATTCGTCAATGTTCTGTTTGACATCAATAGGATCCTATATATTTAGAGAAAATTAAATGGATAAAATAATAATTAATATTAAGTAAGTTTCACTAATTTAATAGTACGTCTAGGAATCGTCTTAATAGCCAATATTAATTTTTTAGCTCACGTTCTCCTCACAATTAATTGCATGATGCTACGGTTGGTCGCATTCGATTTCCATCCTTTCGAGTTTATCGCGACTTCTTTTAATAACAATAATAATGATAATAATAATCAAAGTGACTTAACTTTCACCAACAACTACTAAGTGCTATGACCCGGCGTCAATGCGTGACCGGAAAGTATGAGGAGGTGATGCTTATTGAAAAGCTACGTATCATTTGTAATTCAATAATAAATATCCTTATAAAATATTAAATTATCGTTGCTATCATTTGTTTATCAATGTGGGTTGATATGGACATCCAATATACTTAAATAGCTATATATCTAACGAGAGTTGATATACAGGAAATTATTTAGCAATTCAAACGTTGACAACTTTCTATATACTTCCCGATTGAATAGTATCGCGGAAATAACAACCAGACTACTTGTTACTTTTTTTTTGTGTCATAACGTAAGATCATTTGTCGTTTTAAATAAAAACAATAACTTTTAGGAGTTTCATGCCGCAACTTGGTTGACAGATATAGAAAATTAACCGGCTCATTCGAAAGTTATTCGTCGGCAAAACAATATAATCGGTCATGCAAATAAAAATATGAGTTTCAAAAGAATTCAATTGATATATAATTTTTAAACCATGAAAAGTAAAGTAGCAGATATTTAATAAATTAAAAAAAATTTTTTTTAATTAATTAGTACAAAAAAATGACATGTAGAAATTTTAAAAATGCAATTTTTTTTAATTAATTTTTTGGAAGAAATTTTTTTTGTTAAATAAAATTAAAAAATTGGGAAGTGACTCCTAATTTTAATGTCGTAGAAAAATTAAAATTACTGCAGTAGATATTTAAAAATTTTTAGAATTTTTTTAAGAAATTAATTAGTGCAAAAAAAATTGATATGAATAAATTTTAAAAAATTAAAAATGCAATTTTTAAAAATTAATTTTTTCGAAGAAATTTTTTTTGTTAAATAAAATTAAAAAATTGTGGTGATAGCTAACTTTAATGTAAAAAAATGAAAATTACTGTAGTAGATATTTAAAAAATTTTAGAATTTTTTAAAGAAATTAATTAATGCAAAAAAAAAAAATTGACGTAGAAATTTTTAAAAATTAAAAATGCAATTTTTTGGAAGAAATTTTTTTGTTAAATAAAATTAAAAAATTGTGAAGTGACTGCTAACTTTAATGTCATTCAAAAGAATTAAATTGATCTAATTTTTAAATTATAAAAAATCATATTCGATCTGACAATTGTTAGCTCACAACTTATTTTAGTATTATCAGCCACGTTAATCAGAATTTCAATCATATTTTTTGGTTTGTATACTTTATTGCTTATTTTTTACTTTTTAGAAAAAAAAACTGCCGAGGATTAGCTCCTGAGCGATTATAATCTACGCGGTGAAGATTATTATCCTCGACGGTATACAGTTAATCGGCAAAGAGAAAATTCTTTCAGCGAACATTCACCTCTCTCGCTACAAAACTGCCGTCGGAGCTAAACAACCCACTTTCATTGTGCTCGTTATATAGGTGAGTATTTTTTATTTATTTTTTTTTCTACCGGCGGTAAATAAACCGAGTAAGCACATAGATAATGTATCATTTAATAATTGAGACTAATTTAATTTTATGTTTGCAGGTGAACAAACTAATCATTATTAATTTTTGATAGTAGTGAACACCATAAAAAGGTGAAGGTGTGAAAATGCTTCACAAAAAATGATATTGGTGTTTTGATGAGACTTAAATTTACTATTCATCAATAAGTACTCAATTGAAAAAATATGAATTATATACTAGGATTTGTATGCAATTCACGGATTTTTGCTTCCTGGCTTAGTATAGTACGCTCAGTAGAAAGTAAATTTATAAATGCGCTTAGCGTGTTTGTGTGAAAGAGCTAAACACTCAACACACATAAAGTTTGTCCTCTGAGTCACATCAAAGGTGAAAATAAAATTTATTAAAAGCCAGTCATTTTTTTACTCTTAAAAAAAAAAAAAAAAAAAAAAAAAATATGGTAAAATTATTCTTTACTTAAGATAAATAATGATTATTTAATAGCTCACTATTAAATACTAGTTTCTAGTTTGCCTTGACATGTGATTGTCGGAACTTATTAAAAATAAAATTGATGATTCTAGATAAAATTTAAAAGTGTCTAATCGTCAAATAAGTATGATAATATTTTTCTAAGAATACCTGAATAAGAGCCTCAGGTTGTAAATGCTTGATAAATTCCTGTTGACTGTTTATTTGTGTCTGCATACCGTTAAGAGTTTCAGGAGTGCAAGATGCACGAGCTTGAAGCCAAGCTGCAGCCAAAATAAAACTACCGATGATAACAGAGATAGTTATCAAAGTTGTTGCGATGATCTTCGCGATCTGAACGGCAGTGCTCTTCATCACTGGCCGTGAATATGCCTGAAATTAAGTAAAAAATTTATTTAATAAATATTTTCATCATCACGTCTTGAATTAACATATGCATTTATTTATTTCATGGGCCAAGTTTCTTAGACTAAAAAAATTCTTCTGGAAATTTTCAAACGATCTGAGTTGTTCCCTTGTAAATACATTTCACGTGGATGGTTTGGGTGTAAATTATTATATATGTAACCTGTGACAAAGACTACAATGATTTGTTGGTATATGTTCGTGCCAGCTTCACGGTTGGTACCCAACCGAGTCGAGGCCTTTGTCGCTGTATCACTTCCTTCGCTATCGATTCAAGTCTATGGTTCTTACTGTTAAAATCACACCATTGAAGAGATTTATTATTAAAACTCAAAGTGAGTAAAAAAAAAATAAGACCATTCGACGGCCGAAATGGAAGTAGATTTTTGAATGAATAAAAAAAAAGTACTAAGATTTTATACAAAAAAAAAAAATATAAAATCGTCTAAAAATAAAACCACTGCAACAGCAAATTTCATAGCGCAATAGAACTTCATTTCAAGACTACACACATAATAAGGTACTAAAATTGAAGCTTATTTAAAGAGCTTTCAGATGCAATTTACAGAGATTCAATACTTTATCCCATTCAAAAGTTATTTGAGTTAGAATGTGGAGAAATGTGAATTTTTGAAATTTTTAAATCCTGGAATTTCTAAATTACTTGATCGATTAAGCTCATCTTGACTTCGGTATCTATCTGTATACTGATAAAAAAATTGACTTGACTCAAAAGCCAAACTCTTGAACCAAGAATTCTATTTTGAAGAAAATGATTTTCTTCAGTCAAGAGAATAAATTTTTGACTAAAAAAAAAAATTTCTTAGACCAAGAATAATTTCTTAGCTCAAGAAAATCATTTTCTTCAAAATGGTATTCTTGGTTCAAGAGTTTGGCTTTTAAGTCAAGTCAATTTTTTTATCAGTGTACACTGAAAAAAAAAGAGTATTACTCTTGAGTAAATTTTCTTATCACAAAAATATATATTTTTGATAATTTTCAAGAATATATTTTCTTGTCTCAAGAATTGATCAAATTAATCAAATTATTTTTTGTTTAATTCAAGTGAACCTATTCATGTGTTAATATATCAAAATTAATGGTAATATTTTATTATCATGATAGATATTGGATATTATTTTGTCAAAAAACCAAAATTTATTTTAAACGATTCTGGAGCCAGGAAATTGTTTTTTGGACAAAAAAAAAATTTTTTTTCTCAGCGTAGAATACACAGTAAAAAATTTTGCGTCAATACATTTTGTGTTAAATATTTTTATATTAAATATTTAACAGTTTTTTGTGTTAATTTAACACAATTAAAAATTCTTCAAAAATTCCACCATGAAACCAATGCAATAGTTAAATTTCTATGAAATCTACAGAAAAAAAAAAAAAAATTATAATAGTAAGACCGAGAAAGGCTTTTGCTTCTTGACAAGACTGATGCACATCATTATTAGTTGAATGAAATTTTTAGATGAGTAGATAATGAATAGTCAAGAGATAATGCTAGAGAAGAGTTAGAAAGCTTGTGCGAGCTAGAAAGCATTATTATCAAGAGCACTAAAGAGTTAAATAGCGGCTCACAGACACAAAAAACGTGCAACGTCTAGTGTAACAACAGCTTCATCGTATTATTGAAGCGTGTTTATAGTTTCTAACTGTTTTCTGACCCTAAATCTCGACAGAAAATAAAAAGTCAGAGAAAAACTGTTATGTGATAATATTTAATTGTCAGAGCAACAGATACTACATTTTGTTTTCGATTCTTAATAATAATACGAAGGACAATATAAAAACAGAAAAAGAAGATGAAGATTGTGTATGCGATTCGTTTTGACCTCGATTTGGATGGACGATACTTTGGTGAGAGGCTTCTAGGAGATAGTAGGCCATCATCCACGACTAACTATAGCAAAGTGTTTATCCACTTATACATCCAAGTAAACTGAGATAAAAGTAAGCAGCTCTGTTGTCAAGTGAAACAGTTTAATCTTAATGAAATTTCACAAGTCTACTTTTTTGTTTTTATATTTTATTCCTAATGACTTACTTAATTGTCGTACGAGTTAAGTGATAAAAAGTAAAGATTTATTCAATTTTTAAAAATTTATGCTCAATAAATAATATGAGTATTTAATGTCAGTGCAACTAAACTCAATTAATGTTTGAGTTAGATGTATACATTACGTAAGACAGCCCGTATTTTTTTATACGCATGATTGTACGCAACGATTTTTCATAAGCTAAATAATACTTAATGAGTATATGGTATAAAAGAAAATAAATAGAAAAAAATTTCTTACTCAACTTCATTTAACGAGTAAAAAATAAAACGCTCTTTTGAAATATTACGTTGAAGTTAAGAAAGTGACAATAATAACTGAGAAAATAATAATAAGTAGCAAAATTAAATTATATTAGTTTCTCAGGAATTATCTGTTATAACAGTTGGTTTTTATTAATAATCTAATATAAATATTATCTTAGAGATTTAAATGCTCTGGGTTACGATCTTTTGCTACAGAAAATGTAGATGTCATTTTAAATAAAGATGTGTCAATACAACGTCATATTACCTTGAAAAGTTGTTTAATATCTTTACCAAAAAAAGCGAAACAATTTACTTTTTAAACTTCACAATTTTTTAAAGCAACATATTTTGCTTGCGTTTTATTTATTTTTTTTTTTTTTATTACCCAGAATAATAATATTTTATTATATAAGTACTGTAGATGTAATTAAATTAGAAATTTTTTTAAACTTAATCATCCATGTGAACATACTTTCTAATTATTTAATGTCAAGGCATTTAAAAAAATAAATTACCTTCTAGCAATTTTTTAAACAAAAATAAATAACATAATTTAATTGCAAAAGGATTATTTCTTACCGGAGGTGATTCTGAGGAAGAATAAACTTCACTGGGTGCATAATGACTATGAGGCGGCGGAATTTTCTCAGATCCCACGGTAACAGTTTGCAAAGAATCAAGTTGCTCTTTCTCCATTATCGAGCAATAAGACACTTTGTGTAGATGAAACTCGTTTAATCCGTTCTTTTAAAATTAATCAATACAAAGTATTAACTGCAACAAATATATTTAAAAATAAATTAAAATATCCGCACTTGTGTAAATAAAAAATATACGAAAGAAAGATTTTGATGTCTATTGCCCGATGATCATCCAAGCAGTGAATGTCGAAGGACTCGGAGCACTGTTAGCTTAGTTGGAATCCCCACCTGACGAGAGCTATGTTGTTGGTATGATGTGGTATGGAATGGGCATTGGTGGGCCTTCCTCTTTCCTCCCACAGTCTGCCATATAATACTGACAGAGCATTGGGCCCCACCCTCACATCACCATCATCATCATCATCATCATCATCATCATAATCATCATAATCATCATCAACCAAGTGCAATCTCAACTTTCTAAGCACAGTAACAATACCATACTGTGAGCGCGTCTACTATTTCTCTACTATGAACGAAGATATCTTCTTAGTGTGCTACTTGCACATTTGTGTCTTTGCAAAAAAACCGGTTTTAGGTTTACGCTTTTGAAAACTTATTCTAATGAAGATAATTATTTACATAAGTTTTTTTTAAACAAATATGTAGACAATATCTAAGTCTGGCTTTTTACACATTGAAAAAAAAATTCAGCTTGAATCAAGATGAAAATTCTTGAATTTAGTAAAATTTACTTAAGCCCAGAAAAATTTCTTCGTTTAAGAATTTTTTTACTCAAATCAAGAAGATGATGTTCTTCAAAATTATTTACTTGATTCAAGCAAATATTTTTTTCTGTCCACATAAAATTTAGATTTAGAAAATTCAACGATTTTTTTTATGTCTCTGTAAAAAGTAATTAAAATTAAATTGCCGAAAAATGCAATAATATAAATGTTTACAGACTTCAAGGCTGCGGAAAAATGATCGCTTATTAAACTTTAATTTCCGGGAATTAAACAAAACGTGTTCTCATATATTTAATATACATATTTTGATAAACGAAATGCGCAATACTTTGAACGTGCTCTTAAGCATTACAATTAAGTAAACACCAGATATTATTTTAAATTAAGTGTATACCGGTAGATGTGTACATGTTTTTTGTTATTGGAATATAAAGTTGATAGATTGCTTAATGGATCGTCATGAGCGAAAGTGTTAAGTGAATTACTGCTCGTGAAACGCATCAGGCGAAGTCACTACTTTCTCCGTGTTTAAAAAAAAAAAAAATACCAATCAGTTGTTGCAAAAATGCAGTGACAGATATTAAAAAAAACAACGCTTTTTAATACAATAACAAACAACGTTATATTTCACAATTCAAAACAATAAGTGATTACTTATCTTCATTTTGAATTCCAATGAATTAAGATAATTGTTAATTATGATTTAAGTACTTCTAATAAATTCAAATAATTTAAAATTTATCTATCCAAATTTTTAATATAATCAACGTAGATTCAATTAGCTTTATGACTCAGAGTCTATTCCAATGTGATATATTAATTCTTAAATTTACTTCATTCCATATTTGTCACCTTTAATACTGTCGCTCTTATATGCTTAGAATATAACGAGTGTTACGGTTGATTCTGTTAAAATTATAAGTACTTTAACTTTAATTTAGATGTCTTCTAAGGCATTATAAAATAATAACTGCTACACATCTGCTTATAATTAATGTTATTTGATCAAAATTTAAGTATTTATTGTCATGAATTTATTTATAAATATCTTATACTTAGAGCGCTACAATGTATTATTTTATTATCTTGTTACTGGTTTATGATGTTAAGTTTTTATAAGAGTAAATAAATAAATTAATTAATTAATTGTAAAGGTGGAGCTTCTTTAAAACTCCGCCGTTCGTTTTACGACTTAAAATAAATTTTATTGTGTTTAATAAAATTTTTTTATTGAATTAATTTTCATATTAAATTAATTTTTTTTTTTTTTAATAAATAAATTTGTTTTTTTTTTAATTACTTTTTTTTTTTAATAAAAAATTAACTTTAATATAAAAAAAACATTTTTGAACCAAGAAAATAATTTTTAAAAAACTTTTATTTTCTTGAATCAAGTAAAATTTACTTAAACCAAGAAAATTTCTTAGTTTAAGAATTTTTCTACTCAAATCAAGAAGATTATATTCTTCAAAATTATTTATTTCATTCAAATAAATTTTTCTTTCTGTGAATTAAAAGAAAAAAAATTATTTATGAAAACAAATTCCAAATGACTTAATTTATTAATTCGAAATTTTTAGAATAATTTTCTTATTTAAAAAAATTTTTTTCAGAAAAAAATAGATACCAGCTACTTAAAAAGTATTTAGATTATTGTTTGTTTGATAATGATAATAGTTAATATTTTTTTAATAAATAAGTGGTATATTAAATTAAGTGACGGATGAGAACGGATATAAAATAATTAGAGACAGAAAAAGCGTAGTTTAAATAGTTAAATAATTATTTCAGGTATATCACGCAACGGGCACTGTCGACAATAAGTAGCGGTTTTGACCTACACTTGTGCTACCTGATGAGCTTAGATGTAATGAGACACGTATATTACAATGTATATAATATGTACGTGCGATAAATGATTGCTCGAAAAGACACACACCAGTTCTATTCCATGCGACAATTTCACCGAGAAATTGCTCCTTGTAATACATGAAATGCCCAATGTACATTTAAAATTACGTTTTCTCTTAAAATAAGTAAACTGTAAGTGTAAATACATACAAATGTTATAAATAAAGTTAACTAACTAACGATACATGTGTATATAATTTAGTAGATTAATTTTGACTATGAATATATAACTTTTAATTCTTTAAAATATAATTAGAGAAATAAATTCATTCTTTTTTGTAGTGTCAGTATTATTCTGTAAGAAACATATTTATATTATTATTCATGTTTTACGAAGATAATAAGAGGTACTCTCGCTTTCACTCAAGATAATGAGTATCTATGCCACGATATTAAATGTAAAATGTAATTAGATTTACTTATTTTTTAATTTTATTTATGGATTGCTGACATTCAATATTTTATTGCAATTGCAAGTTAAAACTCCAAACTAAAATATTGGTATTTAAGTCATCAATTTTAAACATATCTTTCATAAATAATATTTAATATTTTTTTTTTTCTGTTATTTCGTAAGATATTCACTTTTATTTATTTATTTTTTTTTTTTCGTCAAATTAAGGATTGAGACCAATCAATTTGTAATCAAGCTCAAGCTATATATCAGTCTATATTATTGCTTATGATTATTATTATTCTTATATATAACAACTGTAATCACCAACATATTGCTTTTAACGGACGTGCATCAGCAAATTTCCATTAAGCAAGAAAGGTGAAATGTGAAATAGATGTATCTTATGCCTACGTGCACGCTGCAGAATTAAAAAATCTTCGATTACATATAAGGAAACTCCAAGTAAAATCGGATACGTAAGATGTAACATTTATTGCTGGTTTTTGGGAAGAAGAAGAAGAAATGCAATTTTTTTGCAAAAATTATTCAGTTTATGATGGAAAAAAAATTAGCTTGATTCAAGCGATAAAATCTTCTTTTATAGAAAGAAGAAATAGTAATTATTTATGAATGGGCTAACCCATGCTAAGTTCATGTTAAATTTTTTTTTTTTAACAAATTGATCATTTTTTTTTTTTAATTTTTCGTTTTTTTATGGACTATAAAAAAAAAATATATCAAAAAAAGATAAAATAGAAATTTTATCCAAAAACATGAGAGCCAAAATTTTTTTCAACTTTAAAAGGCAAAAAAGCTATCAAAATTTTTATTTCTTCCTTTCACGATATTTTTTATCATAAATGCGCCGTAAAAATAAGCAGAATCGAAAAAAAAATTTGATAATGTTAATTTTTTCATGGGGGTTGATAGGTTTGACCCCACTTGCAAATAATTACCGAAAAGATTGTAAACTTTTAATTTCTTGACTCAATTAAATTTTATTTGATTAAAAAAAATTTTTTTTTTATTTAAGAAGACCAAATCCTTCAAAATGATGTTTTTGAGAGATTTTATCTATTGCATAAATTTTTTTAACCAGTAAAACCATTACTTAAAATTTTCTTTGATCAAAACTCTATTTTTTATCTTATTTACTAAAATTTACTTATTGAAGAAAAATAAAATTCATTTAAAATATTTATCAAAAATGCGGATGTGATGAGCTTGCTAAAATATTGTAATTTAATATAATAACTAGGAACCGTATTAAAAATTTTTATATGCTTCAAGGAACAATAACAACGTTTCGTTTCATGAAAATTTGGAATAACTTCCGTATTTTAAATCCATTAGTAAAACAATGTTGTTGTTGAATATAATAATAGTTTTATAAAAAAAAAATAATTTACTTTAAATTATTACAAAAGCTTCAAAACAATTTTGTAAATTTTTCTGATACTTTAACTAACATAAAAAATTGAAAAAATTACGAATAATATTTTTATTAATTATATTTCATTATTTTTTTTTTAAATTAAATTGAGAATTATTTTTTTTTTTTTTTTTTTCATTTACAAATCATAAAAGTTACTACAAAATAGATAACATTCATATTTTTAAACTTACGTTGATTTGCGTAATTAGTGACTTTGTCTATGGATAGTTTTATTTGAACTAAAGCTTTTGTATTTGCATTTGTTTGAAGATATTGATAGTTATCACCGACATGACTCACAGCAAATAGTATCACAAGTCATAGCTATTGGGCAGAGCTGGTTTTTTATTATTTTATGGGTACCTTATTCCACGCTAAACAAAAATAAAACTTTATCGTAGTAAAATTTGTGCGTCGCAATTTAAAAATTTAAAAACTAAATATTTAAATTTATTAATAATTAGATTCCTGTTAATTTAAAGTTAATTAAAACTCTTGGTAGCGAGGCAATCTCTTTTTATACTATTTGTTTAATCCCATGATAGTCTCTACAAACATAAAATCTTTTTATTAATGGATTTTAACATCAAAAATATAAATTACATAACAGTAAATATTAATAAAGGCGTTTGAAGCACATTATTGACTTAACAATATTTTTACGATAGAAGTCATAAATATTTATCATTTAAATGGTATCACTCATAGGTTTAACATAATTTATTTGAAAACAAAACCATAATATTTGCTCGACATAAAATTAATAGATAAAACAACAAAAAATAAATATTACATAATTTGCTTGTAAAAATATTATTTTATATCTTATTTAATTAAACTTCTATAATATTATTATCCGGAAAATCTTCCTTTGACTATTATTGTGTTTCTATTAGTTAATTATCTATTGTTAGAGAAAAATATTCACATAATAATTGTTTAAGAGTTCTTGGTGAGAATATTTTTTAATTTTTTCTCAGTTAATATTTAATTTGTTTATTCATAATTATTAAATTTCCGGATATTAGAGTTTGCAATTTTTTTTCTTCTTCAAGTACTGTTATTAAATTACTTGTACAAAATTTTTGGCCGGTTGATTTCACTCAAATAAGCAGACACAATTTTTTTCATTTTTCTTGAAAAATAAACTAGATTTAGAAAATTATTTTATGAAAATTAATTTGACAGATATTTAATAAATTGTAGGATTTTTTTAACATATAAATTATGGTAAAAAAAGAAGAAAAAATTGACATGTAGAAATTTATTTTTAAAAAATAATTTTCTGTTAAATTAAATTAAAAAATTATCAAGTGACTACTAACGTTAATATAGTTATTTTTAAAAAATTGCATTTATAATTTTTTAGAGCTTCTAAAGATTAAATTTTGAAATAAACTTTTTTTGCTGTAAGTAATTTATTTTCTTTTTTTTAATTATGGATACATTTTAAAATAAATAGATGACATTTTTAAATTTTATTTGAAAAAAGTGCGAACTGTTTGATAATTTTTACCTTTTTTTGGATAACCCTGATTTCAAATTATTTTGTATGAAAAAAATAAGAATTTTCTCATATTTACTAATTTCATATTAAAACTCATTTGATAAATTTAATTAATTTTTAAATAATATCTTGAAAAAAAGAAATTTCAACATTATTAATATGATTTCAAAATTTCGCGCTAATCGACAATATTCGCGCGAAAATTTGAAAACTTTTATTTTTCTTATGTATCGAGAATTTTACGCGCCTAGTAATGACATCTTACTTGAAATATTTTTACTACACAGTAAAATTAAAAAAGAAGACAAAAAACGTATCGTGTATCAAAAGATATGTTATTAGCAATAATAGAAAGTAAACACACGTGTTTGTTTTATTTATTGCATTAATTATTCGGAAATTGATAATTTGAAGATCATATTTTAAAGTATTTATTAAACATCCGTATTGTACATGTAATTAAACTATTACTAATTACGGAAAATCTTAAAGAGAAAATCATGTAAGCTTATGATTTTTTTATTATAAATTTGCAACAAAATATGTTAAATATTTTATTAGTTTTTTAGTAATTTTAATGTCTAACATTATAGTTCCTTATAAATCTATATAATTAACAATAAAAATAATGATTGCAAAGTTATTATAAGTGCTTAACATATAGCATGCGCAAATAACCTAAAAGTGGTAGATGATATCAAAGTGAAAATATTTAATAATGTTTTATTTTCTTCATTATAGATATAATTAATAATCAAGTTGAATTAAAGAAGATATATAAATTTCATTTAAAGTGTTTTATATATATATTTACAATTATTAATTATTTTTTAGTATCTATGTTGAAAATTCAAAAATGAAAATTAATTTAGCCGATGTGTAATAATTTTAATAATTTTTCTAATAAATAAATTGCTGCATAAAAAAATGGGTATTTAGAAATTTTAATAAATAAAAAATGCAATTTTTTAAAAATAATTTTTCGAGACAAATTTTTTTGTTAAATAAAATTAAATAATAGTCAAGTGACAGCTAACTTTAATGTCATAAAAAAAATTAAATAATTCCATTTATTGAAATTTATAAATAAATACAATTTTTTCAAGACAGGTATTTAGTAAAAGAATATTTGTTATTTCTGACAGGTGTCAGAATTTAAAAGACTCAATTGTTTTTTGGATTTTTTTTTTTTTTTTGTGATAATAATTTGATAGATATGTAACTAAGCAACCTTTAAATCTATCTTTCAGTTTTTTTTTCGTATTATTTATTAAGAAACTATAAATTTTAATATAATTTTATATTCAAATGAATTATAATTTATAAAAGCTTGTTGACTCTTTAGAATTCTAATTTATTTCTCACGTTATGTCTTTTACTCACATAATTTCAAAGTAAATTAATAAATGCAGTGTAGTTATCAATTATAACTAAAATATTGACTTTTTTTAATTTCAGGTAAACATTAAATGGTCATTATATTTGAAGGTTGGAGCATTACTAATTATTACAATGCTGACCGAAAAACAACGCCTAAGAATAAAAAAAAAAGAAAGAAAAATAGCTGCATTCTTGGAGATTGCAAAACTTAATGATGAAGATAAGGCAAAAGCACTTAAGCTTAAAAAATCCGTAAGTTCAGTTATTTATTTTTAGTAAAAAAAAAAAACAGGTTTTTTTAACTAATACATGTTGTCAATTATCGACGTTTCTATTTGTAGATACATTGTGATATTAATTTAGTATAAGATAGGCTTTTGTAGTTAATTAAGAAACGTATATTAATTGAATGTTGTTTAATTATCAGTATTATCACCCAGAACTACTGAAAAACTTTATTGTAGTCACAAGTAACACTTAGAAAAAACAAATTGTCAATTTAACAGGAGATCGAATTGTTCAATATAATAGATGAAAATTTTTTTTTCTAATAAATAAATTGCTGCGTAAACAAAATGAGAAAAAATAAATATTTAAAAATTTTAGTAAATTAAAAATGCAATTTTTTTAAAATAATTTTTCGGAACAAATTTTTTTGTTAAATAAAATTAAAAAATGGTTAAGCGATAGCTAACTTTAAGATCATTATGTATATTAGTCATTCTTCTATCATAATTTTTTTTTATATTAATTTCTCTCAAAATTTTGTATTACCAATGTGTACAAACGTGAGCATTAATGCCTGGGTTAAAATTGCATGAGAGTTAATAAATTTTCAACCCAGGCATTAATGCTCACGCCTGTACAAAGCCGATAAGTATATATAAATAAATAAATAAAATACTTTTGAAAGATAAATTAATGACTTGAATAAATATCTAATTTATTGATGTTTTTATCATGATTATTAACAAAATTTTGCTTTTAGATGGAGTCATGTAATTCTAACAATGAAGACAAAGTATCTGCAGTTCAAAGTCCCAGGAGAAAGCGAACTTGCAGTGAATCCCAGAATGACGAAATTTCTACGAGCTTAAATGAAAAGAATTCAAGTGAAAGTAATGAGACTGAGCAAGCCAACAAAAAGCCTCGTTTGATTGGTGAAGAATACCAAAAACTTCGACAACAGCTTCGAGAGCGAAAGAAACTTTTGACATCGATTCCACGTTTTCGTATAAAAGGAGCCGGTGAAAATGCTAGTCTTACTAAAAATATCGATCCCCGAGATCGTGTTCCAATTTTCCTCTCCGACATTCAACATCTTCTGATGTATTCGTTGGTCGGAAATGACGCGCCATATTCACCATCCAGGTGGTGTCACTTAGAGAAGTACAACAAAGTATCACATACTGTTGTCTTCATAGTAGAAGGTCTTTCTATGTATCACTTTAGCTCATACGAATCTTTATTTCCCAACATAACTGATCTTCTTGAACATCGGTTGGAAGTAGTAACACCAGCGACGATAGGAGGGTCAGTAATAGAACAATTAGCAGCAGTTCCGTTGACAACGTCGGAACGAAAAAAATTAATAGATAAATATGGATCTTTGTCATTAGCTGAGAAGAAAACAGGGGATATTGTTAAATTACTTAAATATGTATTTCCAATGCAGTCACCTGTTCGAAAAAATTCTCCAGAAAATGATAAAATTGAAGACAAAATTATTGAATTACCGCCTGGTGATAAATTTCCACGCACACAATTACTTTTGTCTCTAAGTCAGCTTATTGATGAAAACTATCCTCTGCGATGGCCGGGTGCTTTAGATTCTAAGTACAACAATTATATAAATACAAAAGATATTTATTTAGAAGTTACACCCAAGTCTCCTATGTTTGGACTCGATTGCGAGATGTGTATAACAACAGAAGGCCGGGAACTTACAAGGATATGTATTGTAGATAAGCAGATGAATGTTGTATATGAAACTTTGGTTAAACCTGAAAATAAGATCGTTAATTATTTAACTGAGTACAGTGGTATTACAGAAAAATTATTGGAAAATGTAACTACAAAGCTGTCTAATGTTCAACAAAAAATTAAAGAACTGCTACCATCTGATGCAATTCTCGTGGGACAAAGTTTGTGTGTTGATCTTGATGCTTTAAAAATGATGCATCCTTATATTATTGATACGTCAGTTATTTTTAATATTACTGGTAATAGAAATCACAAGTCTAAATTACAAGTTTTAGCGCGTGAATTTTTAAATGAAAGGATTCAGGAAAAAAAAGGTGGTCATTGTCCAATTGAAGATGCTCGAGCTGCATTAAAATTAGCCCAATTAAAGTTGGCTAATAGTATTGAGTTTGGTGATGCTTTTGTAGTTGGCCAACAAAATTTAGAAGAGATGCTTAGAAAACAAAAACCAGGTGATAATCTAGTGCGTGATGATGATAGCTATAGTTTTGGAGTAACGATTTTTAAACATGTTGCGAAAGATAAGAAAACGGTGTCGATTGTTGGGACGAAGGAAGTATTAAATGACTATTCAAAATACTTGATGACTTCTTCTTTGTCAATAATGGACGACGCAAATTTTAGCAAAGATGATAAAGTAAGACTAGTTACTGGCAATTCGAATAAGCACGTGGTATCACGTGCCAGTGAAATTTCAATGGAACATGCTCTTACTATTTGTCATGTTAAATTAACGCCTGAAAAAATATCAGAAGAAAATTTAGAAAAAACTTGTCGAAATATTAATAAATGGGTAAATAAACTTTGGGAACGAATGGCGGTTAACGGGTTGGCGTGTGTTATTTTTGGCGGGCAGAATAATGCAAATGGTGCGTGTTTCTTGAATTTAAAAAAAGAAATAAAACCATTGCAACTGTAATAATTAATTCAATTTATTATTTTTACATCTTGCTCAGGCTGACATGAATCTTACGCGAAGAGATATCGAGGTCGACTATCAACTGACGCGCCTCATATTTTTTATATTCATATTTGCCTGAGCTATGTATAAATGAATCGTTTGTTGTCAATAAACGTTTTATACTTCACTTATTTTATTTTTCTTGTTGTCAGATACTTGTCATTCTGTTATTGTTTATGTTTTTGCATATTTATACAATTGTTAATAATATTTAACGGATAATTTAATTATCAATCATAAATTATCTGTTAAATCGTACATTTATGATTTAATTTTTAAATAATATTTTTTTAAATAATTTTTAATCATTCAAATAAATAATTATTAAATTAATGGGTTGCATGGGTTTTTTTTAGAGATGTTGTAGAATTTAATAAAACATTAAAAAAAAAAAAATCGATTTTTTTAAACCGTGAAACCCATGTAATTCCTTAAAGGAGTATTTAAATAAACTTGTTTCCCGCTTTAGAGCCATGACAATAGTTAAGGGTTGTCTGGTGTCTCAACAGTGTACTGTGGTGCCACATTGATTATTTAAGTACTCTGAATTTTTTATTTATTGATTATCTAAAAGATTATATTTTTTTAGAAATGAAATTTTATTGTTTAATTATCAAAATCAAAGTAACGTAAATACTCGTTGGAAAATCTTATCAACCTGATTTTGCATAGAGCCATAAGAATAGCGGCGAAAAGACTCTGTATCACATTATCTTCAATATTTCATGTACTTTCCGGCCGACAGAGGACACAGTCTTACAGTCAGTCTAAATGAATTACATTACAATCGGAGTAGAGGTAATATTGACCATAGGAAATGTCAATACTCAAAAGTACAAGGTCATTTTGATAATAATCAAATAACTTAATAGCTATGAGTTTTCAAAAAATAATAAGTCATAAAAATCGCACAGAATAACGATTCATTTATTTGATTCGAGCATACGTTGTGTATCATTCTTGTAAACATTCAATTTCATCAAGATAGGTATCTGTTTGGTCAACATAAATATCTGTATAGTCAAATTAACTACACAAGGAGTCGCTGTCGACTACCGAATCGACGGAGCTTGTGCAAATGCAATTTATAATACTATATCGTCATTTTAATGGTCCACATTGAAAATATTCAGTACAAAATTAATTAATTAATTAAAGGTTTACAAATAAATTTTATTTAAAATTTTAATTAAATACAGATAGATCGTTTAATGCAAAGAAATGATTTAAAGTCATAATTCAACATTGCTGATAAAAAATTGCGATACTTATATAAATTCTGATTATAATTAGGTGTTTTTTAATTTTAAACAAATGTAAATTTTGAATTGTTAACATATTCAATAAATAGAAACTCAAAAAAAATTTTTTTACTCCGAAAAAAAAAATTTTTTTTTTTGGAGTAAAAAATTTTTTTTTGGGTTTTTATGTACTTTAATTATGTAATATTGTAAATATTTTGTAAATTGAATGTAAAATTTATATTTTTTTGGCTTAAAACACTCAAAAAATTGAAAATTTCTAGCAAAATTTCGGAGTTGTTTTTATTGAACACGTGTTTTTACGTATCTCAAGCCCGGCTAGCTCAGTCGGTAGAGCATGAGACTCTTAATCTCAGGGTCGTGGGTTCGAGCCCCACGTTGGGCGGTTATTTTTGCCTTATTTGCATTTTTAAGCCATAAAAATTTCATTATATAAGTCATACTTAATAGTTTTGATTTATAGCCAAGTAGAAAACCGTAAAACTTCTTTTTTTTCCACAGAAACAGTAATCTTTACTTCATAAACAATATAATTATAATTTTATGTAAATAATAATGCATAAATAAAATCAAATATATCTGTGGAAATAATAATAGTAACAATGAGAAGTGAATTATTAACTTTTTATAACAAAGTAATGAATTTTATAAAAATGTCGATGAAATATTGGAGCGAAAGGTCTCCAACGCTTTCGCAACATTAACACGTACTTGTGTTTTTATATAAAATTTTTTATTCGTATTCTACACGCTGTTAGTCAAACAGATTTTTTAGTTAAATCATATATAAATCTGTTTTTATATAATTAAAGATATAATATCCAAGACGCCATTCCCTTGCGACCTCGGAAGATATTGATATTTTATTTGGGTACTACTGGACCTCAGTATTGTATGTTTACTCTCGAGGTAAACAATAATTTATTATCAAGTTTCCTCAATACAAGTGTTCAATATAATTATTTATATAAACGGAGTTACTGTGATCTAAGTATCAGCCAATGCTGTTACTCGGTAAGTCCTTGCCAGTAGTTTAATCTCTTCACCATAAATTATTCTCAACCACCCATGTTCGTTTTTATCTAAAATTAAATGCGTAAAAAACTACCACTGTAAAAAATGTGAATCCTTTTTACAACCCTCAGTGACCTATTTCTTCCCCTCGTAAAATTATAAACGACAGGGAAAGTTAGGTGAGGCCTAGGATCGACCTAGTACTTATATCAAGGAATCGATATACACATTACAGTTATGCAGGTCCTGGAGGGTGAATAAGAGGGTTGCTTATTGTAATTCTTAGAATTCGAATACTATACCGCACTTGTCAATGTAATATTGTACTTACTTGGCAATTTATTTTTAGTTACTCCGACGCACTGGGGCTCTTTTTTAAAAATACTTCTACTAGTATTTAGTTCACCGTTTATTTTAAAAAAGTTTATGTCGATTTGTAAGTTTTAAAAATATAGCTTTCACCTTGACCTTGAGCTCATTTTTTGGTTTATTGTTTACTAACATTTTTTTCGGAGTAGATCGATATATATATAGCTACGTATGAAGTTTTTGAAATTTAAAAATTTTTTAATCTATTAATTTATAAAGTATCGAGAACTAATTTAGTATTTTAATCCTTTACAATTTATTTTAATTTACAGGATGAAGAATATTTTCTTTATAAATTACAAAATTTAGAAATAATATTTTTGATTAAGATTTTTCAAGATTAAATCCAAAACAATTTATATTGTACATTTTATATATTTCCTGTGTCTTCGCTTTTTCATGTTTTTAAAAGATTGAAAATTTCTTCTTTCGTGGTTTTATTTGTAAACTTTCGGATGAGAAAAGATAGTTTATTTTAGGAAAAAGTCAAAGCCGATGCATACTCTTGAAATATGTATAAATAAATGGTAAAAAGTTCAAAGTTTTATTTCTTCACTGGTTTTTACAAAAAAAATGCTCAACCCAGAAGACCTCCTTAATTGATTTAATTTTGACTCACGAATATTTGACTTGGTGATAAGTTTTAGCGATTTTATGAAAGTTTAAAATAATTTTTGAACTTTATTTGAGGTACAATTTCTAGAAATCCATCTATTTTATTTCTTCTCATGATAAAAAATAAGAATTTCGTTGCCTGCACTTTTTTTACAATATTTGTGTAAAGAAGAAATCACCCTTACAGTCAACCAGATAGAACTCTATTTGAAGGATTCAAAATTATTACCAAAGCTTTACATTGTAAAAATCACCAGTTCAATAATCAGATTTCACTTTTTTAAGAGCCGGTCTCTATGATTGCAGCTTTTCATTTCTTTTCTAAACAAAGAAGATTTAAAAAAAAAAAACGCGCCGCTACGTCAAAGATTTTTTAATGATCTATTTTACATCAGAGCGTTTTTTTCGAAATTCTCATTTTTTTAGAAGAAAAACATAAAACTGCAATTAGCTTTATCATCACTTTTCTAGAGGGTGATTTTTTTTAATTTTTAATGCAGCAATAGTTCAATTATAAATTATTTGAATGACCCAAACATTCCACACTGAAAAAAAAAGAGTATAAAATTTCAATGTATAATCCAACAATACTTTTGTAATAAAAAACAATTTGAAAATCAATAAAAATAATTACAAAACTGAAAATCTGAGGTAATTATATAAAAGTAAGGATTTCTTTTCTGAAAAATTAAATAAATAAAAATTATTATCTTTGAAAATTTTGATCCACAAACAAACGATGATTCAAGTGAGTAACTTAAATTACTTCTGAACAATTAAAATTTTCAAGTCCATGAATAGTAAAAATGCAATAAAAAATAGAATTTTACAATAATTGATACTTTTAATAAAAGTATATACAAAGTAACTTGTCTCCTTAACAAAACGCAAATAAGTCCACCTTTCTCGGAGTAACAATGAATCCTAGAGTAATTATAGAGTATCTTAACAACCGTGTATTGAATGTAAATTTAAATTTGCCGACAGTTTCTCGACCTCAAACTTATTTTTCTTCATTACATATTTCCAATCTAATCCAATATATTCTTATCTTATTAATATTGAAATACCTAGCATTATAGAAATAATAATGAGGGCTGAAAAGGCCTAGCGTCTGCGCGATGTAGCTTCCTACTGGCTATGAATATCACCAATGAAATAGTCCACCGGAATGTATGGTTCCGCACTCGTGCAAATCATATGCTCATTGTAGCCCCAGTCATCGGCCAATACACATTATAAGATTACCACCGCGCTACTAAATTTATTTTAAACAGTTTTTGTTATCTATTCTGTGTCACACTTGGTTGAATTTTTTTTAATAGCAAACAGTGAGTGAAGGTAATAGTGCATACATTCAAACCACCCTTTAACGGAATTTCATTTTATTAACCAGGTAATTTAAAAAAAAATTTTCCAACTTTAAAAACTCAATTTCTAGATTCAATTCTAAATAAAAAAAATTTTTTTTTTAAAGAAGCTATTAATTTAATAGGGGGAATTAATTTAATAGTTAGTAAATGAAAAATTTTAATTTTCAAGGAAAATATCTAAAATATTTTTTTTTTTTTTTTTTATTAATAAAATCTCTGATAAAATTTTACTTTTTTTTTAATATAATTGAAAGAATAAATATAATTTATTATTAAAAGAAGAAATATAATAAAATAAATAAAAAATAATACATTGAGTAATTAAGTTTAACAAGACCAAACATTTAAATGCCGTACACTATCTTTAAATATGACAAGAAACTTGTGACTTATAAACTCCTTTTTGTAGTCGTCGCCGCTTGTTTGTAATCGCTGATAATTATCCTTCTTTATTTTATTATTATTATACGTGTTTATAAATAGTAAATTTTAAAATTAAGAGTCGTAATTTTTCGCTAATAATAAATAATAAATAAAACTTAGAAGTAAAATTTTCCTAATCCTGTCTGACTAAAGTTTACTTTATCTACTGCAAGTTTTTTGCGTAAGATTTATATTTATATTCTTAAAGAAAGAGCGAAAGAAAGAAAGACAAAGTAGATGAAAGTATAGTTTAGTGTTTCGCAATATCAAACTGTACTCCGAGAGTATTGATCAACCTCCGAGGGGTTGACGTTATGTACGATTTCACTCCTCTTTCCTCTTTTTCCATAACTTTTCTTTCCCACACAACTCTATATCTTGATGAAGTGACTCAGCTATTTAATTATCGGTTATTAATTAATTTTATTTATTTTCATAACAACCACATTGTCAATTGTACTAATTAAATAATTAAAAGAAGCTATATTGAGTAATTGTATTGTAAAAATGATTCATCTGGTAGCACGTGTCTGTAAATAATAAGAGATGAATTAATATTATTAAAAGTACCAGGTGCTTCGCTTTACATACCCTTTTGTTAAACAAACGTTTACTCTTTTTACATCTTATTGCTAACACTTGGCTATAAATTTCCATAAACTGGCGGAACGCATTGCAAAAGCTGATAATTGCCGATGTTTAATTATTCCAAATCAACCTATCATGTCCCGTACTTTAACATCAATGTCTTGTTCTTGTAAAATACTGTGTTTTAAGTCGGTAGATAAGAATTTTAATATTAGTAATTGGTAAATTTATTGTTTTCTTATTTTTAAATATTTAGCTAGTTAAAATCGATTTTAAAGTTACTAAAAAATTTCGCGTTATTGCGTCAAACAATCTTGTGTTGAATATTTAATATTTTATCTGTTAATTGAACATTTATTTGCGTTAATTTTTTTAAATTAACATAAAAAAGTGTTAAATATTGAAAACAAAATTTTTTAATATTTGAAAATAGTTTTTATATAGTTTGCGTAGTTAAATTAATGTGAATTTATAGTGAAACAATTTTTTTATGAAAAAAAAAAAAAAATTTTTTTCCCACAAAAAAAATATTCTTACAATTTTTTTTTAACACTGAAACTAACAATATGAATTTTTTTTAATTTTATAACAATGAATTTATCATGAAATAAATTTAATAAAAAAATTCCACATGTGAAAATTAAAAAAAAATTATTAATGACATTTTTTAGGATTTTTTTAATTATAATTGACTTGTTATAAAAATTAAAAAAATTGACAGCTGTCAGTTACCTTCAATATCTTTTTTTTATATTTACAGTAATTCACTTAAAATATAAATCTAAAGATTTGTAGAATTTTTCTTCGCTTGATTTTTAAAAATTGAATATTATCATTATTTCTGAGTTAAAATTATTTTTTCAGGATTTTGAAGATAGTTAAATTAATAAAATGATTAAAAACGAAAGAAGTATACTTATAGGTTTATTATATCTTCAAAATTTTATTTAGTATTTTGAATTGAATTTAAGAACACATGTTTTTCAGATATAATTCAAATTTAGTGTAAGTTTTTTATAGAAAGTAAAATTTTTGGGTAAAAATTGATTAAGCATTGTTCAAAAAGATTAATTGATTTTATGTCATAGAATCATTTATAATTAATTTAAAAATTCAGTCACATACTCTGAACTATAAATTTTTTATCAGAAGACTCATAAGTGAGTAATTGGTCATCAATATAATTATGAACATGTATAAAGAATATATAAACCATTTAGAAATAAGAAACAATTCATTCTATGACGCAAAAAAAAATTTTTTTTTTAAAGAATAATTTTTTATCCTTGTCCAAAAAATTCTCAATGAAATAAAAAAAAAATTAATTCTTCATCTATTAAGCCAGAAAATAGCTTAATTATATTATTTGTAAAATATTAACGCAAGAATAAAATAATGATGTTTTAGTTTTAGTTTGTATAATACTATTGTTGAGTTGGTCAGGACTATTATCCATGTCCTCATTCAACATCAATACACTATAGATAAAAAGTTGCACTTGTTAATAATTATGTGTTCACTAGCTTATTAACGTGGTGATAAGCCGTGGAGTTTGTTGTTTTTATGGCATAAAACGAAAAAAAAAAAAATATTATCACACTGAATAAAAACATCAGCGCTGACTCACAGCATATAGTAGAATTCCGTCCATAAAATCTTCTATTAGAAAATTATGATAGCATAAAAAAAAACTGTTCTAAACTCAAAATGCCCTGAGGCTGCTTAGGATTTTCTTTACATTTAATTCCATGATACATCCAGAGTTTCCGTTGCTTTATAATACAGTTTCCCTCCTACTATTCTGGTTTTCTTCCATCGCACTATTCCGATAGTAAATACGGATCAACCGGATGTTTTGGTTCATTCAATCCAAAGAAACTCGCGTACGTTTATTCTACTGCTTACCGCCGTGCAGTGCAAGTGTCATATTTTATATCGTTACTTACTCCAGAGCCCGAGTGTGAATTTAAAAAATGTACATTATCAAATTATGGATATACTCTAAGAGATTCAAATCTCGTAAGTAGTTTTAGCACTAATAAATTAAAATCACATATTTTTATTTAATAAGAAAAAAATCTGCATAAAACATCTTTAAAAAATAATAAGTTACCAAACGCTCAATGATTTTATTAGCGAGCATATTTTTTCACACATCGGCACAATTGTTCAGGAAATCATCACGTGGATGCTGAATATTTTCGCACATTTGTCTTATTGTTAAATTGTCCTTACAATTTTCTCCTTGGATAATTTTTGCGCATTTATTTAAGTTAACTCTCGACTAAACTGTTGTACAAGGTTTATTTTTTTTTTATTCCAAGACTCGCCATTAATTTAAGTTTTATAAGTTATTTATTTGTTTTAATTTAAATGAAGTTTTTAGATTAATTTTTCAATTTTTAATTCGCTGCAATTTTTTAAAAATTGATAATTAGTTATATTTTATTGAATGTTTTTTTCCAATTACATTTTTCTATTATAATCGGTTTATAAATCTTTAATTCATAATTCCTGGCCCATCGTTAGAATTTAACTTATTTTAAATCTCTAGACAGAAAAAAAAATTTACTTGAATCAAGTAAATAATTTTGAAGAATTTAATCTTCTTGGTTTGAGTTTAAAAAATTTTAAACTAAAAAATTTCACTTGATTTAAGTACATTTTATTTGATGTAAGAATTTTTTGTCTTGATTCAAGACAATGAGCTTCTTCACAATTATTTTCTTGGTTCGAGAATTTTACTCTTGATTCTAAGTTAATTTTTTTTTCAGTGTATTTATCTAAAAATTGATAATTAGCAGCTAATAATTAATAGCTAAATTTGTCATTAAAGACAAATTTTTGAACTAGGGAAATAAAGAATAAAGGGAAAAGGGGAATCTTACTCAGTGGGAATTTTTCGGTAACCGAAATAAATAATTCGGAGAGCCTACACAGAAAAAAAAAATGTTCTTGAATCAAGTATATATTTCTGAAGAGCTTAGTATCCTTGGTTTGAATAAAAAAATTCTTGATTTAAGGAAATTTTACTTTATTCAAAAATTTTTCGTCTTGATTCAAGATAATTATCTTCTTCAAAATTAAATTCTTGGATCAAGAATTTTTCTCTTGAATCAAGTAAATTTTTTTTTCTGTGCAGACGGAGCTTGAACCCGCACACAAATATTATTTGAACTTTGAAGTGATAAACAGTATTGTATAAACAGCAGGATATCTGATCGACAATTTATTTAAAAACCTCAGGATGAAATTAGCTTGAAAGCTCTAAGCCGTTTAGTCACCATTAGATTTTATTATTCTCTCTATAAAACCTTGGAATTAGATAAAGTCCGTGATATTTAAATTTCACAGATAAACGCGGCAATTCAAAAAGAAACAGAAGGACCTCGGCCCTTGATTTATTCGGATCGATCACTACACCATTCGTCACATGATTTACGACTAACTAATATTAATATCAATCGTATCTTAGATTCAATGCATAAGCATGGCATTGACATTCTGCTGTAGTAAAACCAATACCAGTACATAAGGACTCATTCAATCGTGCTCGGTTTATTTACCTCCATACATCAACATGTTTTACACACACAACATACGCGCGGACATCTGTGCACACTGTACGTTTTACAATACCCACTCATTGACAATAACAATAACAATACCATTGAATACACATACTCATTTAATTATTATAGTTCTCTGGGAATTTTTCTTCCCTTAATTTTAAATTGAAGCTATAGTAATACAGTAGACTGCGAAAATGCGGGTGCTATTAATTTACTTAAATTGGATTATTTTATTTGAATTGAGTAGTTAAGTAATATAAGATAACTTTAAGTCTTATATCTAGACTCTCATTGGTTTATTTTTAAACTTAAATTCATGACAAGTAGCCAAGTATCACGTCACTATTTAAAAACAAAATATCATTTATATTTAATGGCTATCTAAGTCGTAAAACTGCTGTAAATATAAATATGACTCATAAAATTTAGCCAAATTTTTAATTACTTTGTAAAATTTGAAAAATTGATCATTTTACATTAATGTAAAATTAGCAAACACTTGGACAATTTTTTTAAAAATATTTTATTTAAAGAATAAATTATTACCAAGAAAATATTTTAAAAAATTTTGTTTTTTTTTTTTTCTAATTTCTTTTTTAATTGAATTTTTTTATAATTTAATTGTTAAAAAATTGTATCACGTCATTATTTAAAAACAAAATATCATTCATATTTAATGGATATCTAAGTCGTAAAACTGCTGTAAATATAAATATGACTCACAAAATCTAGCAAAATTTTTAAATACTTTACAAAATTAAAAAAAAAACATATAATTTTACATTAATGTAAAATTATATTTAATTTAGCAGACACTTGGACAATTTTTTAATATTTTATTTAAAGAATAAATTATTGCCAAGCAAATATTTAAAAAAATTATTTTGATATATTTTTTTTAAATTTCTTTTTTAATTTAATTGTTAAAAAATTATAAAAATTGTCGAAAATCTTTTAATTTCAATATCATAACTTAATGAAGTATATACGTATAATAAAAAAAAGATTTATATGACAATAAATATATAAAATACGAGATAAGTGCTGATGTATACAATACGTTTGCACACGTACATAAACTCAATAGCTGATGACTGATGGTACTTCGATGTTGACCAATCAACTGATGAATAAATTTTCTTCAGTGCAGCATCATAATAATTTTTTAATTTTTACTCTTCCATAACACCATAAAATAGACAGAAAATCATTGCTGGATCTTAGAAACTGATGTGTTAAACACCTGCAGATGCTTATATTTTAGATCCCAAGGCTGGCACACGTCTATTTTACTCCGTACGTTCTTGTATACTGTACCACAATAATATGTCCTCAATACAACTGATGCAATATTTCTTCACTATAATTTATAAAAACAATAATTTGTCAGTTCATATTTCTTCTTTTTTTATCTGAAATTAAGATGTTTTTCTATTTTTAACTTAAGTGAATCAATGATTACTTAAAAAACAATAAAAAAAGGTACTTAAAATTTTTATGATGGGAGTGTCAGTTTGCTACATGCTGCAAACAAAACCAAGAGTGAGAACTTGTGGTCTACACTCCACATATGAACTCTACCACGATCTTCCTGATAACAAAAAACTCTTTTTTTAATAAAAATTAATTTTTTTAAGTTGGATCTAGATTTTTTAAAATAATAAACCTTAAAATTAGAGACAGGTGTCGTTATTACTAATTTAATTCAAACAAGGATTTAAATACTCCAATTTTATAATACTAAAATTGGCCGTTTTTAATTTTATGATTTTTTTTTTTAATTAAATTATAACTAAAAAATTTTTTTCATAAATTGCACTTATAGATTTTTAAGTTTTTTACAAATGAATTTTTTTTTTTAATTTTTTTGTTATAATTTATCAATAAAAAAATTTTTATTCTCCGCTAACTTAATTTTCATCACAATTTATAATACCAAAGTTAGTCGACATTTTTTATTTTTTTTTAAATAATTAAATTAGAACAAAAAAATATTTTTAAAAAATTCCACTTACAATTTAAAAATTTTTTTACAAATAAAAATTTTTTTTTATTTTTTTGTAATCATTTTTTTAATGAAAAAAGATCTCAAAAATTTTTAAATGTCTACTAACTTAATTTCCATAACAATTTTATATTTTTTTCGTTATTTCTCGAACATACACTGAACTCATTATATTTCGAGACATATTTTATGTTATTTGTGTTTCAATTGAATTTTTTATATTTATTATCAAGCAATATTTAATTCCCTGGAACACATTCCTTTATACTTCTCATGAGTTCACCCGCTTGAATGGCCCTTACGAATTGTTTAGTAAACAATCGCATAAACCTCGACTGACTGACGGAATGCGTCAATGTTCATCGATAGAGACCGATGCGAGTTACTCTGACTCATATGAGTAATAAGTATAGGAACTTCACAGAGTAAGAGAAAAAAAGTCGGAGGGAAAAGAGGACATATCACATAACATCGACATGTACTCTTAGTTGATTTCTCGCAGTTGAAAGAGAGCACTCGTTTGAGAGAACGCTGTGGATTAATTACTTCTTACTCAAGCAAAACAAATAGCTTATCAAAACCCACTGTGTCTTAAGCTTTGCAATGCTAATTTTTGTGTTCAGTTAATTTGTTTTGTTCCAACAAAATGCGCCGAAATAATTTAAGTAATGACATTTATTTTCATTGTTATTTGCTCAGTTGGTTTAAATTTAGTAATTTAGTGCACGTTAAATTCGTTGCTGATTCAATCGGTATTGCATATCATAATATTGTTTTTTCAGTAGTTTAAATAAACAAATCCTTGTAAATATGTAGCGAAGAATTGAAGATTAATTTATATCCATTTTTTTTTTTTTTTTTTTTTTTTTAACATATATAATGGGTTTAAGTATGTGCGCTGGAAGAAATAAATAATAAGCTAAGGCATTGCTATCTGTAGCAAACATTGCCAAACCCTTGTATGATTTAGATACCAACCAGCGCGATATGTTTTACTGGTGCTCTGTGAAATCAATAGATAGAAGAAAGTATTTTAAGCAACATACTTAATAAAACGTTATTGATGATTGAGGCTTTTATATTTATTGCTAGTCGCTGTGCAGAATTTAATCACCATGATTCATTTAATTAATCCATTAAATTTATTTAATATTGGTAAAAAAAAAAACTTTTAAATTAACTTTTGAGTTTCTAATTCATTTTATTAATAAAGTTATTATTTTTGTGTTTTATAGGAGACGGTACGAAATGTTACCGGAAGCCAACATGCATACTTAAGCCAATCAAACGGTTTTTCCTAAAAACCAGAATACCGCCGATCACTGGGGACTGTTTGAAAAGCATGTCCCAGGTTCCATTAATGACTGAGGACCGAACTATTGAGGAAAATAATCCTCATAATAAAGTCATCTTGGAAGTAAGTCTAAGTAAAATAAAAACTACATTGCAACTTAAGTTGCAATGTACTTTCTTAAATATTGACGTTTTTAAAGATATAAGCTCATCCCGGTGTTATACTCATCAAGAGCTTTCATTTGAGTACCCACATGCATTTTGATATATTTTTCATATATACATATATATAATATATATAAATATATGAAAAATTGATGTGGGTACTCAAATGAAAGGTCTCGATGAGTGTAACATCGGGATGAGCTTATATCTTTAAAAATGTCAATAGTTCTCAAGATACAAGGTAGTTTATTTTTATACTGTTGTTTCTAATAAAAATAAATGAACTAAAAGGTCGGTATACCTGGAGACACTTGGAAATACTGTGTGGACCGTCAAGCATTAGCAGACAAATCAGAATGGTTTCGCGCGTTGCTCATGGGTGATATGGCTCCCCCTCCAAGTAATCCACCACCAACTATTTGCTTGCAACACGTCGAAAAACGGGCTTTTGATCATCTTTACAAGTATGTAAATTTTATTTTTATAATAAAAAATGTTTTCAAATTTTTTTTTTTTTATTCTGCTTATTTTTACGGCGAATTTATGATAAAATATGTCGTGAAAAAAAAAAATAAAGATTTCGATAGCTTCTTTTTGCCTTCAAAAATTGGAAAAAATTTTGGCTCTCGTTTTTGGAAAAAATTTCTATTTTATCTTTATTTGATATATTTTTTTTGAAAAGTAGATAAAAAAAAAACAAACAATTTAAAAAAAAAAGTTGAATATCACAATTTTCTAAAAAATGTATAAATTTTATTTGATTTAATTTTAGTTATAATTTTTTATTTTTCTAAAAAACATATATCAATAAAATCAAATAGAAATTTCGTTTAAAAAAATGAAAGTTAAAATGATTGACCCCAGTTGTACATATTTACTAAAAAAAAAAAAAAATAATACTATAGTTAGCGGTCAGCTATCAATTTAAAAAAAATTTTTTTTTTAATTAATTACAATAAAAAAAAGCTTCTAAAAATTTTCATTTGTAATTTTTATTAATTTTTACATGTGAAAATTTTTATTAATTTTTTTTTTTAATAATTTAATTGTTATAAAATTCCAAAAAAATTTTTAATATCTGTCAACTTCAATGTTACAAAAAAAAAGACAAATTTAATAAATGCAGTTATAATATTTTAGATACTTTAGAGAGGAGCCAATAAATTTCAATTCTGTTTTAACCGCAAGAGCAACTTTGGATGCTGCTCATTACTATCTTTGTCCAGAGCTTGCAGTAATAGCTGTCGATTATATAATAAAAAACTTAAACTCTTCGACAGTTATTAATGTGTATCATGGACTGAGTCTCTACGCTTTACCTGAAGCTGAAGAAAATGAACAAATTCCTTCGGCGCCACCTGAAAATGATGCTGCTGAAATCGGTAAAATGATTTTAGTAATTTAAAATTACAATAAATTTTAAATTATAATATTCACTGATTGAATTTTTTGACCCCAGCTATAGCATGTACCAGGCTTCTGAAGGCATGTCTGACAGTAATTGATTCCGCACCGGATGAAGTACTTCGGGAAGAAGGTTTTGAAGAATTGACTGTTGAGGAAATAGCGAGTCTTGCATCAAGAGATGACCTCAGACTTGCTAAAGAAAGCATTCTGTTTGAAGCTCTTGAGAAGTGGGCAGCATCAGAATGCAGAAGACGTGGCATCGAGCCAACGTCCCACAATAAACGTTCAGCGGTTTCCGATGAAATTTGGTACAGTGTAAGATATCTTCTTATGAATGATCAAGAGTTTATTCAAGGTCCAATGGCTAGCGGTATCTTGTCAAGCGAAGAATCAGCTGCAATTGTCGCTAAAATTCTTGGGCACAGCAACCACCAGGATAATGATCAACTGGCTCGGTGTATTGCGCCATACAGACTGTCGACGACACCCCGTGGACGCAAAACACCTACGAAGGCTAAGTTTGGGATGAAGCCTGGTAAAAAAGAACGGGAAGATAATAAAAAAAATAGAAGGAAAGAATGTACTAGTCAAGGTCAGCGAGCTTGCGCCCGCGTGGGCGACTTGGTTGTTCGTGTTCTCGCTTGTGTTTTCGACTGATCAGATGTGAGACCCACAGAGACTATTAGGTTTATTTTAATTATATTTTTATTTCAGCTTGTAGTATTTTTATTATAGAAAACTTTTATACATCATACGTGATATCAGACTGAACATTTTTATTTAATTTATATTTTTTTTTTTTACTTAAAAGATACAAAAGGTCTTGTTGATCTCAAATAAATAATTATTTTAATTATTTTAATAATATATAGGTAATTCAAAGTTTTATTAATAATGTGCTTATTGAGATCTATTAATTGGATTTTTATTATTATATAAATTTTGTGACATCTCGTAACTGTTTTTTATTGTACGCGATAGTTAGACTATTCAATGAATTTATTTCAAGTCCTGTGTGACTAATAGTAATTTAATATGTGATGTTATATGTGTTTTAGATGTTTTAACTATATTGTAAAATTGTTTTGCACGTTAATTGTCTAACAAAAACTGATTAGGAAATTTTTTTGAAAAGTTATGGCTGGTCCAAAAAATAATATTTTCGTTGGACTTGATAATTTATTAATTTTATCTTAAATTAATTTTTATTGATTTTAATAAATTTATTATTGTAATATTGAAGTTATTTCGAGTAATATGTTGATGTACGTACATGTGTATACATGCAATATATGATTATTGTTGTCTTGTCAAGTTCATGTTACCATTAATAAATATATAAATTTATCAGAACAGTATTATTTATTATTTTTTTGTTTAAACTTTCCAAAAGTGATATTCAAGGAAAGGAGAATTTTTATTTTTTTTTTTTTTTTTTAATTAAAATAAACAATTATCAAAAAGCTATTCATTTTTCCGATGGTGAAATCTAAAAATAATTCTTGCAATAACTTGGATGAAAATAGCGGCTGTATTTCATGTGGTAGGATAACATTTTTCTTCACAGCGTTTCATTACATGGCAGCTTTATTTTGGCTACGAGCACAGAATTATATGAATCTAAGAATATATAATGATAATAAATATTTTCTCTGGCGTATAAAATAACGAAAGCTCTTTGGAATTAAAAAATAAAAATTTATCAAGCCTTCCTGAAGTTGTAAATATTCTATATTTGAATGTTACTCATTTATAAAAAATTTATCGTCTTCTTTTGGTTCATAAATTAAACTGTTAATTAATGCTTACTAGCAACCTTGCAGTCACTGTGTGACTGCCGTCACTTATGAACTATAAATAAATAAAATTTTGCTTTGTTAAATTGCACGGTAATTTTTTAATTGTTGACGTTTTTAAAGATATAAGCTCATTCCGATGTTACACTCATCAAGAGCTTTCATTTGAGTACCTACATGCATTTTCATATATTTTTCATAAATACATATATGTATAATATATATAAATTTATAAAATATATGAAAAATTGATGCTGGTACTCAAATGAAAGCTTTTAATGAGTGTAACATCGGGATGAGCTTATATTTTAAAAAATGTCAATAGTTCAGAAGATATTTGTTAAATTGCATTGTACTTTCTTAACTATTGACGATTTTGAAGATATAAGTTCATCCCGATGCTACACTCATTAAAAGCTTTCATTTGAGTACCCACATCAATTTTTCATATATTTATATATATTATATATATGTATATATGAAAAATATAATGTAAAGTTAATAACACGGCTGTTAAAATTTTCAACATTTTTTAAAGATTAAAAAAAATGTATGCTTAACTCAAATTGATTTTTTTTTTGGTATCAAACTTTTTATATGTCTTAAGTCTACAAAAACAATAAAATAATTTTACAGACATATATTATGACTATTATATCTATTATTGAATATTTTAATGTTCTTGTAACCAATCGCTCAAATTTAGAATTAATAATTTATATGATTTATTTTAGACTTATTTTATTGTAGACTTCATATCAATGAACTTAATTTATTTTTTAAAAATAAATGCATTAGATAGAATTCCTTTGTTCTACATTTTTTAATGTAGCTTTAATAATCAAATAAAAAAATTACTTTACCGAATTATGACTATTTATATCTATTATTAAAAGCTTTAATGTTTTTGTGATTAAAAAATATCAAATTAATGATTGTCTATTAATATAAATTTAACAGTTTTATTTTTCACCGGTTTCAATATATTTTCTAGGATCTTATTATTTTCTGTAAAAATAGTTTTTAATCGATATCTATATCTGATAAATTTTTCTTCAATCAAGATTCTATTATAAAAAAGTTTCACATGTAAAAATTAATAAAAATTACAAGTGAAAATTTTTAGAAGTATTTTTTTATTATAATTGATTTATTAAAAAAATTCTTAAAATTATCAAATGTCTGCTAAATTACTAGTTAAAAAAAAATCAAATTTGTTCAAAAAAATGATTTTATAAAAATTGCATTTTTAATTTAAAAAAATTTTTAAAAGTCAATTTTTTTTTGTACTAATCTAATTCTTAAAAAATTTTTTTAATTTTCAAATAGCGGCTACTTTGATTTTCATATAAACTTACGATTACTAATAAAACTATTTTTTTTCTTTTTTCTTTCTATTACTGGCAGTTCAACTGATCTTTATGAGCAATATATTTTTTTTTTTTTTTTTAATTTATAATTTAGATGAAAAATATGAAAATATATCATGTAAGCAAACTAATCGTAACGTGATTGGTCAAATATATCATAAGCATGAGAATATACGCAAACTTAACTCAGGCGCGCGCTTGCGCGCGCAAATTTGAATTCTAGTTTTGTATTTAAATCGCAATGATCGCAATTCAATTGCACTACAGCTCCATCTATCGTCAGCGAGAAATATTAGTTAGTATTATTTTATTTTTCATGACAACAGTCGATAATATTGTATGCAGAGCTTTATTATTTATAAATAAAAATATATATCCACAGTGAGGATTCTCCCTTTTTAGATGTTCTCTCTTTGTCTAACATCAGTAAAACTTCTAACCTGTAAACAATAACACTCCATAAAATCACTAGTAACGTCTGATAAGTGTAAACTAAATTTAAGGATTATTTGAAATTAAGTAAGTATTCGACAACAAGATTTTGAATATACAATAATTACAGATAAAATTAATTTTTATTATTTTAGACATTGTTGAAAAAAGTAATGTCAACTTGAATTATAATAACAAAGATGAAAGTTCCAACCACAAGTTTCAATTTGCAAAGTGGTGATTCCACTGTGTCAGGCTTCTCAGATCGTCAGAAGGCTCTTTTCGATCAACTATCTCAAGCAGAAAAAGATTACAATAAAGATCAATCAACTCCGATCGATGCCCGAGACTTTGAGTGCCAAAAATTTCGTCGACCACCTCCTCCAGGTAAGCGTCGAAAGAATGAAGCTAGACAATTTCGCGGTAAAGAAAGTATCTTTAAACAAGTAAGCTTACCTTCACCTTTCGCCAATCACGGTGTACCGGATTACCATAAAAATCCTCAAAAATGGACCAAGTACAGTCTACACGATGTCAATGAGGCAGACATGAGTGACAAAAAAAATACACAAGCAGTTCTTGCATTTTTAAAAGAGCTAAGGGCGCGGAGGTCCAAAGATAAACTCCATTTCGAAAAGTCAGATATGCAAGTTGATGATCAACATAACTGTGCTGGTTCATCGAATCGATCAACTTCATCAGCAGCATCACAAGTGGTATTCAGAAAACCTACTAAGCAAAATGATCGTAAAAATAAAGAACAGGCCCGCGTTGAGATTGTCGAGCCTGATAATAATCGTATTTTTGTGGGAAGTAAAATTATTTTTCCTGAATATGTAGTAGGTCAGAAACCTATCAACAAATCTAAAAAAGAAAAACAAAATCCTGTTATTAAAATCGATCGCAGTAAGCAAATAAAGTTAGATCATCTGGAAGAATATGAAGATGAGTAAAGATTGTAATACTTACTTATTTTTATTATATTTTATCAATAATAATATGTTATTTACGTTCTTATCCATGGTTCATAATAATTCAATTGGTATGACACGGAAGTTGACAGATATTAAAAATTTTTTTGGAATTTTATTATTAAAAAAAAATTTAATTAAAAAGTTTCACGTGTGAAAATTAATAAAAATTACTAGTGAACATTTTTAGAAGCATTTTTTTATTGTAATTAATTTAAAAAAAAAATTTTCAAAATTGACAGCTGACCGCTAACTTCAGTATTATCAATAATTAAATTATAATTATTATTACTGTCTGTTGTAGTACCTGAGGAAGCGGCGAAAAGTTGTATGAAAATTAAATAAACATTAAATATTAAATATCCTTAAAACAAGAACCGATTGAATAATAATATGCTTGTAATATCATGAAGAAATAGCTTTATTTAGTTTATATTATTTTATGCATAGTATACTTAATAATAAAATAAGTTATTTGTTTAAATTAGTCTAACTTTTGTTAATTTAGATACAATTATATGATAAAACTTTTTAAAATAATTAAAAACTTAATTAAGATAATGCAAATTTATAACACGTTAAAAAAACCGTTAAATTAAGTTTACCAGGAGTCTTCTAAGCTCTATATACTATCAAGAGAGTGATATAATCTTGCTGGAAACTCATGTTCATATAAAACAAATTTCTGAAGATAATTCTTGTAATCTTAATACATATATTTTGTTTAATATAATATACAACTATCATATTAATTATAATGTGTGGGTTGTGATTGATGACATGCGTAATGGGATAAATTGTATATAATGCTTTTTTGCTGCTGATACAATCATACACACAGCCAGATCTCAGTGTAATGTTATATTTGTCCCAATGGATAATGTTTCTAGAAGATTTATAACCAAGTCTCGATATGGAAGCTTCATATTTATGTACAGAAGAACATATAACATCTTATCTAGAGTTTTGTTTATTTATTATTTGTTCATTCAATTACTTATCTCAAGTAATTATCTATGCTATTTAATTTAACACACAAGGTATGAACCGAAAGACTTGGTAAATATTTATAAGTGGGTTCAACCATTTTAATTTTCATTTTTTTGGACGAAATTTCTATTTGATTTTATTGATAGATTTTTTTTTTAATTGTTCGTTTTTTTATTTCCTTAAAAAAATATAGGAAGTTATGGATATATAAATCCAATAAATAAATAAATAAAATAAATATTTCTAAGAACAAAATATCTAAAATATAAAACTAAAAGTTTGTAACTAGGATTTATTTTTGCTCAGAGAATTCAACAAAAAAAAAAGATCAAATAGACATTTTATTAAAAAACATGAGAGCTAAAATTTTTTTCCAATTTTTGGAAGCAAAAATTTTTTTCTTCCACAACATTTTTTATCATAAATGCGCCGTAAAAACAAGCATAATAAAAAAAAAATTTGAAAATATTTATCTTTCACCTAATTATGGCCCAAAATAGATTTAACCCGACTTGTAAATAATTACCAAAGACTTTTTTGCATTCTACTTTCAAAAGAAAGCCCTCCAATACTTACCACGATGCAAAAATGACACGATATGTAACTTTAATCAACCAAATCATCAAATCCATTTAATAGGCTTTGCTGCGACGGTAATCGCATACCAGGGAATCATTTTGCAGGTGAGAAGTTATATAGTTTCACATATACATTAAAAGATTCTCGGAATGTAGATGCATTTATATATATATTATGAAACGTTTATAATTCTTTAAGAGAAATAGAAATAAATTTGAAAATAGCTTGCTACTTTCTCATGTCAATGAGTGCTTCTATTCATCTTTCTTAAATTACTCCATACTTGGTACTTTCTCGCAAAACTTTTCCGCTAAAATACAAGCAGAGGATGCATAGCTTGTAATTTATGTATGTATCAAATCTTTTTTACTCTTTTAAATCGTTTTATTTATTTGTAAGTATATGTGAAAGTATATGTATACATATAAATACCGTAAATGATATAACGTCATATTATGTTACGCATCAATTTTACTTTTAACTCAACTTTCAAACATGACAACAACAATAAATGTAGTTGCGTGTCATTTTTTATTATTCAAAATTTACTAGTCATCAAAAATAATAGCCTTGTTCATAATCCAGCAATTGGTATCATTTTTTTCTTTAATTTTTATTAAAAAAAAAAAAAAAAAAAAAAAAAAAAAAAAAAAATCTCATTTCAGTTAAAAAAAAAAATAATTCACTGCCAGCAAATTTACTGTTTATTATTTTTATTACACCATATGTATGTATACAAGTTACGTCTATCTATCAATTAGTCATAATTCATTAGCGAATAAAATGATTTAGCTTTGAATAGTTTTTTTTTTTGGATATTAAATAATTTTATAGCATAAAAATAATTAAAAAAAATTTTAATTTTATACATTTTAAAAAAGTGGGCTATGATTTTTAAATGCGGAAGAAGAAAGAGAAATTTAAGACAAAAGTAAATAGCCCATGTAATTGTATTCTCATTAACAAAAATTTCTTCTCTCTATCTTTCGGAAAGCAGAAAAAAAAAAAAAGTACAGATAAACTACAAATAATTTTTTGTCCAAGGGAGATTCCACAAGTTTCTCCATGGTGCTGAGCAAGATGAATGATCCGCGAATGTCGGGGCAACGAACCCGACCTGAAAAGATTTCCGCTTGAAAGTCAAGGTATTCCTATGGCCTACTTTAAAATTATTCTGGTTTATATGGCTTTTATTGGATTATAAGAGTATTTTTAATTTAAGATATCTCAAGTTGGTTCATAGGCTACCGGTCATTGGCATCCACCTACTGCAAGTAAACCGGCTCTGATGATTTTGAAATGTTTAAGTAATGTAAACGGTAAGCCATCAGACTGTGTCTCTATATATACTTGTTCATGTGTATATGACGGGTGCTGGGCAAAATTTATCGTCTTCACTGATGAGCGATCAACGTTTATACTTCCAGAGGCCATTAATCCATATAATTGATGATTATATATATTATCATATTTATTATAAATAATAACTATGAAATGAGAAAATTAACGATTTACCCTACGATCTAACACTCTAGTGTTACTTCTTGACGAATAATTTTCCAGCATCGTAATTATTATCTTAAAACTCATAACCGCTATAAATAAGAATATGTAAAGTCAGAAGTGGTGTCAATGCCACTAAATTGCGCTTGGATTTTATTTTTATTCTCCCGGAACACCGGAACGGGAAACGTTATTGTCCGTGGGAAATTTCTGAAGTATATAAGACAATCATATAGATATCACAATTACATTCAGATTTATAAAAACAAAAAGGGCGAATATCTAATAATATATATTAAAAAAAAAAAAAAACTCAAAGTATGAAGAAATAATTTTTTAATATCGAGAAGATACTATTATTATTTTTTCCATTAATTTAATAAAAAATTAATCATTAATTTCTTTCCAATAAAATAGAATGAGGCTTAAAGTAAAAATAATTTTAAACTCCGTTAGACTTAAAAGGGTTTGAATGAAAAAAAAAAAAAAAAATAGATTCAACGTGTTTCTCCCACGATTTTAATGAAGAAATAATACTACCTGAGATCAGAACACAAGTTTATTTATTAAATTATTAATTGAAAAATATTATTAATTTAAAAGAAAAAATAATAGCGGAATCTCCGTTTAAATGAAGAGTCATTTGTAAGGTCGTAATTTTATACAATTGGCTGTAGAGTAACATTTCTAAAGATGAAACATAACATTGAAGTAAGAAGTGATGCAAATTACTATTACATATCTCAGGTATGCAGTTTTTATCTACATAAATATCGTGAAACAAGAAAAGTTATTTATGATGATAAACACAGTGTTACTTGAAGTTATGGTGATGATGATGCATTGTGATGAAAAGCGACAAAAAATAAAATAAAAGTAAATAGTGAATTGACTTAAAATTTAAGATTAATTCATTTTATTGCATAAAAATTTTAATTGACAATTTTATGATTATTTCAATGAGTTTTTTTTTTTTAATATTTTTTAAATAAAATATTAATAATTATCCGCAGTTTAAAAAAAAAAATAAATTCAATAACATTGAATTAAACATCATCAAAAAGACCGCCTTGAATTATTTTAAGAAATGTGTCAGATAAATATACAAAACAGCCTCTTGATTTTGGTAATCCGAAAAGCGCACCATTTTCTAATCTCTCGATCGGATTTTTGGAGATATCAAGCAAATGGATACGTCCCATATTTTTGGCAGCTCCTTTTTTTATACTCGTGATGTTATTCGCATTTAAAGAAAGGCGACGTAGACGCCAAAGACCCTCGAATGCGTCACCGTCAATCGACTGTAACGAATTATTTTTCAAGTGCAATTCGTGAAGGTACGGAAGATTGAACGTTCCTCGAGGGATTGTTGATATTTTATTACCATCAAGAGAAAGCGTAAATTTAGGAACATCAACGAAGCTCTCAACCTCGAGAGATTCAATTTCATTGAAATCAAGATGAAGATCTCGCAATGTGTCTGGTAATTCAATGAATGTATCATTAGTAATTTTTTTAATATTATTCCAAGCTAAATTAAGATCTTTTAAATTTTCTAAGCCTCGGACAAATCCACTTTTTAAATCACTAATTGCGTTACGATAAAGATAAAGTGTTCTTAAATTAATCATGTCTTGAAAGGCTCCTTCTTCGATATTCTTCAGCTTATTGTCCGTGAGAATAAGTACTTGAAGCGAAGTTAACCCACGAAGTGTATTACTTTTTAACTCGGTAATATTATTGTGAGCTAAGTTCAAATAAACTAGATTCTTTAAGTTAACCATTGAATTTTCTGGAATTTCTTCAATATAATTCTGCGAAGCAATCATTTCTGTTAATGTAATTGGTAAAGTTGAAGCAAACGATAAGCTCTTCAAACGATTGCCTATAATAAAAAACCCAGATAGTTGAGTTTTTTCTAGAGCACCACCTTCAATCTGCGTTATTAAATTATCCTTTAGATTTAATACTTTTAGATATTTATTCTCAATAGTGTTTCTTCTTAATTTTTTAATTTTATTCCCGGCTAAATTAACAAACGCCAAATTATCAGGAAGATCATTTAGCAACTCTGGTGTAATTTCATCTATTTCATTCATGGTTAAATCAATTGAATTAAATGAAAATTTATTGAGTTTATACCAACCTTTCTCAACGGCTTTTAATCCCAAGTTTTGAAGCACCAAGGTACGTTGCTCGTAAATAATACCAGCACGTTTGCACTCAGAGGATAATGTTTCGTTTGTTTGTAACTCTTCAACTGTCTTTAAAACACCTTGGGCTGTTTTGCAAATCTTTACTTGGAGATTATCATCAAGAACTAAATTATCGTCATTGTTATACTCATTTCTCAACGTCGGATTTTTATCCGGAGTTTCATCAAACTCATTTATTATAAATTGATGATTCGTCGACTCTCGAAGAAATGGATTTTCAAAAAGTTCTGTAGATATACTCCAAAATTCATTGCCTTGGGTGATAATTTCGGTTGATTTTGTAAGACCGAAAAAAAAACTTTTTCTCAAATGTTTAAGTGGATTGTAAGAAATATTGAGTGTTTTTAAATTGTTGAGCCCGACGAAATTATTTTGAAAGCTATTGAATTTATTTTTGGCTAACGATAACACATTTAGATTTGTTAAATTAGCAAAAACAAATTCCGGTAGCTCTTGTAGAGAATTATTAGCTAAATTGAGAGATTTTATGTTGACAAGCTCATCAAAAGCATTTTTCTGGACTGACCGTAGCCCAAGGTCGGATAAATCAACAACATCTTTATCGAGAGCTTCAGTAGATTCAGGAGACGGCTTAACGTTCTTGAGAATTCCGTTGTCAATCTCCAGAAGATAATGTTGACGTCTGAGGACTGGGGCTTGAGTGTTGGCCCTGAGGGCAATTCCCAGAAGGAGAATAATCCGGGACATTTCCAGCTGTCGCTTCATCGTTATCCACAGTGACGTCTGAAACAGTCTAAAGAAAAGCGTAAGAGCATCACGATTGGATCCAACGAATAATGCAACTGACCGTTAGGTCTACCGTGGCAATGAACCCGCTTAAAAATTATCTATGGCGTGGGTAGTGGGTAGTGTCTTTCTTACCTTTATGATATGAGGTGAGTCCTGTCGTGAAGTCTATCTAATGTTAAAATAAAGGAAGCTCAACCAGATAGACAACGACTGCAATAGACAATCACTAGCTCTATCACGAGAACCGTACACCGGACACCAGTATAAAGAGTAAACTTGTAGTTTACTGATGCAAGCACGAGCAACGACTGCTCGAAGGTGGTCGAATGCTAGGCAATAAGTACTCGGTCCTTCACAATTTTATGAGAAGAGTATCCAGTAAACAGGTCCACTGGTTAACCTTCAGCATCATTCCTTTTTAAGTATTCCACGACCTCTTGTCGTTATTTACATTTAATAAACTACTGGCCAATTCTCAGCACGAGGACTGTGTCAATTACTTGGTCAATCGAATAAATTACCGACCGGTATTGATAATAAATAATCTCATGTACATTTCTTATTCAATTTATAATCCACAGTTCCGTGTACGCTATCGTCGTCATCACTGACGACATATTCTGCTTTAATCTACTTTTTTAGTAAATAAAACGCATTGGATAATTTACACCGTATTTTATGATGGTAATATTAGTTGATAAGATATTCATTCATTTTTTACTGCGGTACAGAATCCAAAAAGGTGTAAATTTTATAAATACGCTTTTTTTAAACAACGTTTCTGAGTAAATTTCTATTTCTTCAAGCTCTCCGCCTATAATAATGACTCTAAAATTAAGAGAGATTTAATTATTTTCTGAAATTTGAAAATTAAGTACTTTTACGATCTAATATCCTAAATTTTAAAACTTAAAATCTTAAAAGTTAATATATTGAAAGTTTAGTCCTAGATTATAATTTTTTTTTCGTATATAATAAACAATATTATATTAGTTAATAAATGATAAAATAACAATTTTTAGGATTTTTATAATAACTAAATTATTTTTTTTAAATTTCACATGTAAAATTTGTAAAAAATTATTTTTAACTGAATTTAACAAACACACAGAAAAAAAAATTTCTTGAACCAAGAAAATTGTAAGGAAGACCGAAGAAGTTATTTTCGAGCAAGAAAAAATTTTCTTGGCTTAAAAAAATTTAACTTTATTCAAGAAATTTTCAATCTTCCTTAAGATTTTCTTGATTTAAGAAAATTTACACTTGATTCAAGACTTTTTCTTTCTCTCTGTGCATCAAGCAATTTATAAATTTTTATAAAAAATTTAGCAAAGAAATTTCACCTGTAGGAATTAAAAAAAATTACAAACGTGTTATAAAATTCAAAGAATTGTCAAATGTCTGCTAATTTGAGTATTATAAACTGTCAGATATATTTGTTAATTTCTGTATCATATATTACAAACGTAGAAAATTTTCACACGATCATAGCTCACTAAATTTTGCTCGCGATTGGGAGGAAATTAGTCTTCTGAAGAAAATTATGCTTATAAGAATTACCAAAAGTGATATATTGATCAAAACATGAGTAAATATTTACTTATTTACTTATTACTCATTACCATAATGTATTCTGAAGAATATATGTACAAAGATATATAAATATGATGTATACTTTCTTCTTTTAGATCCGTATTCATCTTTCATACGTGTTAATTATCACGTCGTAGGTAGCAACGCAAGGTGAAAGGAAAGAACATATAAAAAAATAAGGAAGCGACCACGTCTCGTATGGTCGTATGTAGAGTAGAATTGCATCGCCACTGCGGAAGAGAATGATAGAGAAAAGTAGTAAGTTATATAGTATCGTAGTAACGGGGCCGGTCACCGGCGAGAACCTCGTTTTTAGCGGGAACCAACTTCAAGTAGGAGTTTGCATCAACAGGAGGTGGAGAACGATGCGGAACCGCAGTCGCACGTTGACCAGCCGACCTGGCGGACATAACTTTCAATCATTATACCTCACCACCATCTGATAGTCATGTAAAATAATCGTAAAAATTTACGGTCAAATATTTATGCTGGTAAATAAGGGTAATAATATAGAAGAAGAAATGCAACTTTCGCGTCGGTTTGCTAATAAATTGATTGATCTGTTCATTTTTAAACTAGTGAGGTACAAAGTTATGGTGGATTATAATCTATAATAAATCGCCGGGATACAGAAAAAGTAGCCGACTACGGAAGCAGAAAGTTAATAAAAGAAGAAGAAGAAAAATTAGTAGAATAAATAATAAAAGAAGAGAATGATTAGTTGATCGTTATAATATTACCAGTAGAAAATAAGTCTTAATCAACCAACATGCTATCACAGACACTCAATTTTATAGTACGTACTTTTTGAATCAACTGTTCACCATTGAAAACTTGACAAATGCTGTTAAAATATTTGTGTTGAAAGTTTTTAAATTATATTATTTTAATAATGATTGTTAAAGACAATATGTGGAGGCAGAGGCGTTTAATTGTGCCGAAAAGGTGAGTGAAGTCAGATAAAAAATCATTTGACACTGAAGTCGACAGACATTACAATTTTTTTTGTAATTATTTGATTGGTATTGAATTATAAAAAAAATTTCATTAAAAAATTCCACTTGAGAAAATTAATTAAAATTTTTAGAAGCATTTTTTTTTTTTTAATTGATTTGTTGTTAAAATTTTTTAAATTTACAGCTGACGGCTAACTTTATAAATTATAAAATCATTCATTGAAGCCTCAAGAAAATATTAAGGAAGATTGAAAATTTCCTGAATGAAGTTAAAGTTTTTTGAGCTAAGAAAATTTCTTTTTTCTCCAAAATAACTTTTGTCTTCCTTGAAATTTTCTTGGAGCAAGAAGTTTGTTTTTTCTGTGTAGTTTTAAAGTATCTTAAGAATATAAATTGCAACAAAAAATTACTGCATGAGAAATGTTATTAAATTTATCTGAAAAATTTTTTTAATTCAGACAAAAATATTAAAAAGTAAATCCGGCAATTTGTCAAAGAATTTTTTTATTCGTATATTTGAAATTTCAATTGTCTAATAAATTATTATCACTATTGTATAAGAATGTATTGCACATTATCCGATACTTCAAGCATATAATTATCAGAAAGATAAAAGATATTTACTGGCTTAAATATCATATTTAAAAACTAGATTTAAAGATAATTTTAGAAATATATTCATAGATTTAGTTTTTTTTTTTTTTTAATTTATTGCGATAATAAATTAACTTTATAAAAAATCAACCTGATTTCAAATTTTATACTTTTTTAATAATTTTATCAAAATTTATTTATTTGAATAATTATTGTGACGATTTGACCTCTTTATTTTTAGCTTTTAAAAAAATCACAGAGATCTTAAAGATGATTATTTTTTTAACTTTTATTTCCGACAAATTGAACTCTTATTCGGGTTAACAGTCGATTGCAAGTTATACCTTTCTCTCAGCAATTTTTTTCGACATAAATTTTACTTTTAAAGCTAAAATAATGTATTCACTTGTAATAAACCCATTTAAGATACCACGCAGCTCTTGACAGAATCTAACTCGTTTTTTATCTCTAAAACGTTTCATCAACAAATTATCTCACACAATAATTTTCATAACTTGAAAGACACATTCCAGATTAAATGCAGTCGCAAGTAATTAAACTGACATATATTAATTAAAAAAGCATGTAATAACAGAATAAATATTTACGCATCATGGAAGCGGGTCACTCGTGAAGATATTGTCACCTCACCGTCAATTATAAATGCACTGTTTAATCATATAATTGTCTTAGACACATAAAAATACGTGTTAACAAATTATTTTTCTTCTGTTTTTAATAAATTACATATATAAAAAATAAGTACATATTGTTTTTTTTTGTACGTAATAATATTTAATGTGATTCTACAGAACTAGCGAACTGGTTGCTCTGGTTGCTCTATCCAGTACATTGTTTCTCTTCCTTCACACACGGGATCTGCATTCTCGCCTACGTGAGATGGAAGTGCGATTACAACCCGGCGAGAACGAGATCTCAGGAAACCAACCATCATCAGGTAATAAATGATTTTTTTTTAATCATATTTATTCATATAGGGTATTAACTATTATTCAATAGAATCTTTAAACTTTTTTTTAAATAATTTACATTTGAATGACATTTCAATAATATTCTTAATTAATTATCAGGAACTTGAACAGGAAGAAGATTTGATATTAAATTTTTAATTTTTGCGACTAATAATAATAATGATAACTAGCAACCTTGCAGTCACTATATGACTTATGAACTATAGATGAATAAAATTTTGCTTTACTAAATAATGAATTTTTTTAAATTGCACTGAAATTTTTTAACTATTGACGCTTTTAAAGATATAAGCTCATCCCGATTTACACTCATCAATAGCTTTCATTTGAGTACCCACATCAATTTTGATATATTTTTCATATGTACATATATATAATATATATAAATATATGAAAAATTTGTGTGGGTACTCAAATGAAAGGTCTCGATGAGTGTAATGTTGAGGTGAGCTTATATTTTAAAAAATGTCAATAATTCAGAAGATATTTGTTAAATTGCATTGTACTTTCTTAACTATTGACGATTTTAAAGATATAAGCTCATCCCGATGTTACACTCATCAAGAGATTTTATTTGAGTACCCACATGCATTTTTGATATATTTATATATCTAATATATATTTATATATATATAAATATATGAAAAATTGATGTGGGTACTCAAATGAAAGGCCTTGATGAGTGTAATCTCGGGATGAGCTTATATCATTAAAAATGACAATACTTCACAAGATAAAAGGTCATTTCTTAATTATGTATCTAGAAATAGAGAATTTTCGAATGCAGCCGAAAAACTTATCATAAAAAATTGACTATCGGTGAGAATGATATGAAACCTTGAAAAGGTACAAATTCAAGTCAAGTCCTTTGCAATGATATTAAATTTCACTACAAAAAATCGATTTTATCATACAACTATCCTGGAAACAAAATTTTTTTTATTCTCTCAAGATAATAATAATAATAATAATTGTTTCTAAAATGATGTGAAAATACAAAGGATATTTTTGTGTATGGTAAAAGGAATGTATCAAGTGAAGCAGAAACAAAATGTATGCAAAGTAGTGTAACATTGGAGTTCGCATACGCATAAAGTAGATTTCTGGAATTCTTCATGAAACTTGTTGAATGTAAATACGTGAGTAAGTTGATTTCCCTATGTTGGCTTGTTTTCTTCAAGGTTTTAGATGGAACTAAAACATCAGTAATACAACCAGAAGATGAACCATGCACTGAATTTGTAACGGTAAAATCCCAAGTCTACTTAATTTGCTTGCAAAGCACGACCCTCGCTAATTAGTAAGAATTAGTTATTTCTCTTTTAGTGTCGAGTAAAGCCATTTGATAAATTTTATTTTCTACCATTGCATTCAGGAATTAAGTCTGGAGCAATTAAATCCATGATTTAATTCATTTGTAAGATTTATAATTTAAATTGCAATTTGTAAATGATTATCATAAATTATTATATTGTTTATTATATATCATTATCATTGTATACAAAGAAATATAAAATACAAAACAAAAAATTATATACAATAATATAATTTATGTGGTCATAAAGCATTAGCGATAATAATAACAACTATATATTTATGTACCAAGGGATAATAATTTCTTAGCGAGGGAGTTACATTGACGGGTGGTATTTTGAAGTAAGAAGTATAATGTAAAATATAAATTAAACAAAACATCATAAAAAAGAGATTGATAGTTAAACTATCCTTATATCCATGCTGTGCTGTCTATAGAGTAATGTTGATGAAAACCAGGCAAAGTGAAAGGTCTAGAGCGCGCCCGTGAAATTATTATTGACGTTAATGCTGCAGCAAAGCAAGTTTAATGGGTTCTCGCCCAAGATTTATCAACGCTTGTGATAATTACAATGTTGGAAAGCGTACAAAAAAGGTTTTATTTCTTGAGAATTAGACTATAATTTGTTATTTGTTCAATATATCTACACAGAAAAAAAAATTTACTTTAATCAAGTAAATAATTTTGAAGAATTTCATCTTCTTGATTTAACTCTGGTGAAAATTTTTCAGACTTTTCTCTCAAAAACTCTGAACAAGTCTTTAGAAGTTTTTTAGAACTTAAGATAAATCTTTTTTAGAGTTTTTCAGAGAAAAGTCCGAAATATTTTTACAAGGGAAGTCAAAAAATTCTTAAACTAAGAAACTTTTTTTAGTTTAAGTAAATTTTATTCAATTCAAGAATTTTTCATCTCGATTCAAGACAATGAAACTCTTCAAAATTATTTTCTTGGATCAAAAATTTTTCTCTTCACTTAAGTCAATTTTTTTTCCGTGTATATACACTTGTAATATTTCTTCTTAAGAAGAAAAGTGTATACTGCAGATTATTGCTAGACAAAATAACTTTTTAATAAAAAAATTGTTTTATTAATTAAGCCAAGTCTAAATTAAATTTAATCTTTAAATCATTTTCAAAAATATCAAAATTTGATTATGTAACTCATATTTTGAATTGATAACTTCAGACAATAATTTTCATGATTAAAATTCAAAATTTTTCTTATTTATAAAAAATATTATAAAATTAGAAATGAGAAAAATAATTTCTCTAGAGAATGAATTTTTGTATGAAATACAATTTTTTACATTTTTTATAATTAAAAATTTGATTACTTACTGATATTTATAATTTTATGGCATAATAACTTATTTCTTCCGAGTTTATTGTAATACCACATAATTGTAGAAATTTAACACTCAATGTAAGCTAACACTTGAATTTTTTTATTTTCTTACATAATTATATACTCTACCACAGTCCAGTATTTTCTTTTAGCGAAAGATTGTAAAGAAATAATTGAATTCTTTTAAAAATATTCAACAAGTAGGTTTTGTTTAAACCAAGAAATTACACGGAAAAAAGAAAAATTATATTATTTAATGTAACGTAGCGCTCCGTATAAAAAACAGCAACTATTACATATTTACATTGTAAAATGTAAATATTTCATCGGAAGTTCTGAAAATTATCATTCAAATGTTAAATTTAGAAAAATGTTATTTTGAATTGCAATTTTTTTAGTTATTTATACAAAGTGACGCTTTGTACTATTTATAATGTAATTTAAAAATTTTTCTTTTTTCCATGTAGGAAAACTGAAATTTATTTAAGCGCACATTTTTCTTTTATTCAAATAATAATTTTTTAAAAAAAATTCTTCATCATTTCAGTTCTTCAAATTATTTTTTTTAATCAGAACTCTTTATATCTCACGTGGAAAAAAGAAAACTCGAAAAATTACAGTATAAAATGTAAAATCGGTCTCGTCGTAATCAAAACTAGAAAAATTACAGTTTGAAATAACATTTTTCTAAATTCAATTTTTTAATTTAATATTCAGAGCTTTCAATATAAATATTAAATTCTACAATGTAATTTTTTTAAAATCTGTAATAATTACATTTGAAGTTGCATTTTTTACTGTAATTTTTCAAGTTTTCTTTTTTCCGTGCACCAAAGAATTTTTTTCTTTGTATAAGCTATCATTGTACTGAATATCTTTCAAGTCAGAATTTATAAATACATTTCAATTATTTTATAAACAGTTAAAATTCTAAAATTTTAAAAATAGCTGTAAAAAAAATTTCCTTGAACAATCTTTAAGTCCATTTAAAAATCGTTTGTCAGCGAGTGGTTGCGTTAATTGAAAAATTCCATAAGTAAATAGCAATGCTCTATTGACTACGGAAGTTAAATTCTTATCCATGACCCTTTAGTTAAATTTAAAAAAAAAAAAAAAAAAAAAAAACTAAACAAATAAATAAAAAACCAAGTTAATGTTACTTGACTGCTTAAACATCAGAGAGGGATAATCCGAAGCATTTATGATTAAGTTTCTGTACTCGGTTAGACATAGAAGCTAGTTTATAATGATAAAGTAATTGTTTGGAGATGGAATTTCTTGAAAGGATTTAAACCACAGCACAGTGAGCAGTAAAGAAAGAGATAATGAACAGAAATGTGTGCGTGAGTGCATACATGTCAACACGTCTAGTGGCTTGTTTAAGGAACAACACGCACTAGTCGGAGGTCGAATGAGTATGGTGCATAAGGGGCAACGGTTCTTGCTTATGCTGTATTCTGCCGGTAACCGTGATCCTCGATGGTGAAGGGATATGAGAGTAAAGTCTTGAAAGTACATTATGACCAACATTATTGAATATAGTTAAAGAGTATGCGGAAATACATAAGCCAAAGGCGTCTCTATATCTCATATCTTTGAACCAGTTATCGTAAATGATCGGTACACTGCCCACATTCTATGTAACTATAAATATGATAGTATTTCAAGCTATTTTTTGTCTTATGTACCTTCACCATCTTCCTTTATATCATTTCTCACAGAATTAATTATCGTTGCGTATATATATACGGTTATAGAGAATTCAGGTTACCTACAGACTTCTCGACAATTCTTTATAGAAAATAAAAACTCTGGAAAATAGGCCAACCCAAGACAATAAATTGTTAAGAATAACGATATTACGATCGTGATTTATTAATCGTGTTCTCTATTTTTAAAATTATAGTGGAAAAAGTAGAGCTTCATTTGGTAATTTTTTAATCTTCATCGCAAAACAATGGAATAGTCTATCAGAAGAAATAACAATTACCAAGGTGTTGACATTCATTATTTTAAATATATATATCGTTATTTAGGATGATTCAATATATTTATTCAAGAAATAACCGTAGTTACTTGTCAAGGCAATGACAAGTCAAAATACTCACTGCGCGTCAAAATTTATGCTTATTTTCAAAAGTAATTCTATTAAATTTGCAACTATTTATTTTACAGGTAGCTTAAAGTAGTAGTCTGGTAATTTGGATATTTTTATTTTTTGTTTTTATTTTTATTTTTTTTTATTGTTATTTTTATTTTTATTTTTATTTTTTTTATTGAAATTTAAAAGTATAAAAAAAAATTTGTTAGACTTAATTTTACAATATTTTATTATTATTTAGAATACAGACACCTAAAAAAAAAGTAGGTGATTGATCTCGGTGATTTTGACCATTTGTCACATATATTTTATATATTTTTGCATACATATTTCTTCTTTGGGGCTTATTCACCTAAAATAATAAAAAATGCAACAATAAAAAAAAAAAAAAAACATTCGAAAAATTTTTGTTACTGTGTTTTGAAATGAGACAGATCAAAAAAAGTCTCATTACAATTTAAATGGTGACTAATTAATTAATAATAATTTGTTGAATAGTTGAAAATTATTCCTATTAATTGAATTTATGAGAATTTTATTAAAAAAGAATGTGAATATGCAACTTTAAATAAATTAAAATTTTTTTGAACTGTTTTATAAAAAATTTAAGAAATTATTACCCAAATTTTTTTGACTTGACTTTTGTAAATTAAGTTTTTATAGAAAAAAATTTTTTTTCCTTAAAACTAAGTGAAATTCATTTAAATCCAGAAAAATTTTTATTATGGAACTTTTTTACTTTATTTAAGATAATTTAATTTTTGTTTTAAGATTTTTCATATAAATAAAATTTTTTTATTGATGTAATTCCAGTTTGTATTAAATAAAAATTTTTGATAAACTTTCACGTCAGATTTAATTGGTAACAAATTAAAAATCTTTTTATTGTGTACTGTACTCAATAAACCTTGAGTTTTAAAACCATAAGTAATGTGTAACAATTGTCGTAATAACTGATCCACTATCTTAGATAAGCCTACAGTGAAATTGCAATCAAGCTATAGCAAGATCGTGATCAGTATAAAAGCATATTATTTCATGGACAAATTGTAGATCGATTTCACACTAGACTGCTGGAGTCGGTCAAGATTAGAGGAAGACTTAGAAGCCGGAAACTAATCTGTTACGCTTCGTCGAAAGTTGTCTTTAAAGTGAATAAAGTGAAGAAAAAACAAAGAGAAATAAGTAAAGACGTTTCTAGAGAGAAAGATGAAAGTCTTAGTCGATTGGCGAGTCCGTTCCGAACAATTAAACGACAAAATCGAGGCATTACCATCAGGAAGAAATAGTCACGGGCCGAGTTACCGCAAGAGTATCATCCTGCGACACACTACACACTTTCTCAAGTTCTGGGTCAACAAGTCCATCAATCTACTCTAAACTTGATCAGGAAACGTTTACTCACTCAAAGTTTACTTTTTTTTTCTAGACAAATCGTATAAAAAAGCAAGAGTTTTGTTTTACAATCTGACTGTTATTTTTTTTTTTTTTTTTATTCTTAAGACGCTAAAAGAGCGCATTTATACTTTCTCTGCTGGTGCGTGGAAGATCCTGCATAAGTTTATATCATCAGCAAATTATAGTGTTGCACATATATTATAGAATATTATTTCTAAGAAAACATAAAATAAACCTCCCAGGTTTATTCGCTTGAAAAAAATAAAATTATCTCAGAAAGAAAACAGCTCCGTAAAATCTGTCGTAACTTTTTTTACTGTTGGTGTATTTTAGTATAATAATTTTCTGTCACGTCTGGTTTGAAGCAAGAAATTGTTATGATTGAATTCAATTTTGAAGCTATCATGCTCTCGAGAAGGCGTGGGAATCATTATTTTATTTTATACGTGTACTAGCACTAGATTCCCTTTTAAAGCTATTTATTGTTACAGTCACTGTCTAAAATTTCCAAATACGTTTCTTCTTTATTTCTTCATCGCATTAAATTTAGTCATAATAAATTGTTGTTGTCTGTTTCAGATGGAGAAATCCAACTAGCAACAGCTATTCAGTCTCTCCAAAGCTCTAGATATTCTACTATTAAGCTGGTAAATAACGTTTACAATCATTCAAGTATTCAAATATATGTAACGTATATGCAAATCAATGGAAAGAGTCGCCGTTAAATGATACTGTACACTTATATGTAAATATCTTGATATAAATGTCGGTCAACGTAACCGAATATTTATGATGTAGTACTCAATTATCTTGATGAAATTGAGAACCACATTTAAAGATAATTTAACATTATAAATTACTCTCTATCTAGTATTTTAAACTAAAATAAAAAATTGCTTTAGTCGCGTTATAGATATTTTACAATAAAACAATGTCTTCACACGATGAATCCCGTTTTGATTGCTTCACTTAATATTTACTAATGTTCTAGTTATGTGTTAAATTGCTGAATAATTTCCGTTTGAAAATTATACGTTATTTTTTAAATTAAAATTTTTAATAATTAAACTAATTAAGTTATTTTTTAAATTAGAAATTTTGCAAATTAATATATGCAAAATTGTTTTTTAATTTAATGATTTGTTTTATTTTTGTACAATATTTTGTTCTTTTTAGAATTTTATCAAGTACTGTAACAAAAATACAATTATAACATTTTATATATTTTTAAATTTTGATATGAGTCTTGTAAATTTAATTGGGAAGGTTCAATTTAACAACTCTTAATATAATAATAAATACAATTAAGGTAAAACAACTAGGCTACTTTTTACCTTACTCATTTTTTATGAAGAAATAAGAAAATTATTAAAATTTATACGAATTAATGTCGAAATTAACAATAAATAATGTGAGACCAAAAGCCGTCAATTTAAAATTAATAATATTTTATAATTTTAAAGGTAATCATTGTATTTTCTACAGTATTTGATAAATTTTTAAAAAGAACGAAGCGTTTATATAAAAATAAAATAAAATGCAAAAATCCATCAATGTTTCTTGGAAATTTCTAGAATTTTAAGTAGATAATTAATTATAATTTGAGAAAGTTAAAAAAATTTTTGAGATCTTTAAAATATGCAACTAATTTGTTTACAGACCAAAAACTGTATAAAGCGTTTCTTTCCTTAATTATCAAAAATAATTACGATTATTATTGAAATAATTATATTCATCAACTTTACCAACCACTAATATGTATTTAAATGCTCGAGTTCATATCATCACACACTTCTCAACTTATTAACCACAAAGCAACCGCTTGTGAACCTGTTCTTGAATTATTGTTGAAAAAAATATCCCGGTCAATAGTTCAGTAAATGAAGCGCAATTAAAAACCTGTAATGGCACAGTTTGCAGTAAATCCAAGTAAAAGCACTTATTGCACATCTTCCATTAAAGTTTCTTCTACTAGCCGTAGATAGAAACGAATAAAATTAAAGGTATTGCATAATTTTACAACACTTCTAAACATATTGATACAAATATACTTACCAAGAGAGAGAGAAATCTTGATACTTTATTTCTTCTTTTCGAATTTACCTCTTACAGAACAATCTCTCATGCTATCGAGATATCCCGGTCAAATTATCGGCTCGTTAACCAATACAGAAAGTCATACACATATATGCATATGTAAAATATATCTATGTATCCATATAAATGTATGTATTTATATAGATTTTTTTTTATCCAATAATATTATTGCATGATCTTAATTTCAGTACGATCATCATGAAATGCTGGATTTGAATGCACTGAATAATACTAAACGAGCTGATAAACACGTTCTCTTCTTCAACCGAGTACCGAAAGTCGGATCTCAAACATTCATGCAATTATTGAGAAGACTTTCCGTGAGAAATAACTTTGCATTTAACAGAGATCAAGTGCAACGCGTCGAAACTATAAGACTTGCACCTTATGAACAAGTATGTATTCACAGCAATCTACTCGATAAGTATTAAGTATTAAATTTATTAAAAAAAGATAACTAAGTAATTATTCATTTTTATTTATACAGCGTCAGCTTGTTAGACTTGTAAATAGTTATAACGAACCATCTGTCTATGTTAAACACGTTTGCTTCACTAACTTTACTGAGTGAGTATCTTTAATATCCAGTCACGAAAAAGACATATGAAAATTATACTTTTCCTGTTTCTAATCATTTTTTTTTTTTTTTTTTTTTTTTTTTTTAAAGGTTTAATCTTCCTCAACCAATTTATATGAATGTTGTAAGAGATCCAGTTGAACGCATAATATCTTGGTATTATTATGTACGCGCTCCTTGGTACTACGTGGAACGAAAACAAATATTTCCGGATCTGCCTCTGCCAGATCCTGAATGGTTAAAGAAAGACTTTGAAAGCTGTGTCTTGAATGGAGATCGAGAATGCCGATACGTTGAAGGAGAGTATCACGAAGGCATCGGTGATCACAGGCGGCAGACTCTATTTTTTTGTGGTCATAGTGAGAAGTGCATGTAAGTAGACATACAGTTATTAAAAATTTCATTGAAAAAAAAAAAAAAAAAAACAGTTCTTATCAAACGAACTTCCTGATAGTATATTTTTGAAAAATTAATTTTTCTTTATTTTCTACTAGCAATGATTATAATAAATTATAAATAAATTAAATAAGTTAAATTGCACTGTACTTTTTTAACTATTGACGTTTTTAAAGATATAAGCTCATCCCGATGTTACACTCATCAAGAGCTTTCATTTGAGTACCCACATGCATTTTGATATATTTTTCATATATACATATATATATAATATATATAAATATATGAAAAATTGATGTGGGTACTCAAATAAAAAGTCTTGACGAGTGTAACATCGGGATGAGCTTATATCTTTAAAAACGTCAATAGTTCGCCAGATACAAGGTCATTTCTTTAATGATGTATCTAGAGATAGAGCATTTTCGAATGCAGCCTAAATACTTATTATAATAAATTGACTATCGGTGAGAATGAAATGAAACCTTGAAAAGATACAAATTCAAGTCAAGACCTTTGCAATGAGATTAAATTTCACTACAAAAAACCCATTTTATCATATAAATACACTGGCTACAAAATTTCGCTTATTCTCTTAACAATATAAATGATATAATACATATTATTTATGCTTGCATGCTAAAAAATGATTTTTAATTTTTATTAAATTATAAAACTTGTGATATAAAAATTACTTAACTTCTACACAATAAAAAAATGTTTACAATCGAGTAATTAAATACTTACTTTTGCTGTTGTTAACATTTTAATACGTGAAATTATTTTTGTAAATTCTTTTACATATATAGTCTTCTTTATCCTCGAATGTTATTTTTAAAATAATTTATATTAAAACAATGAAAAAGTTTTTCTGAAAATAAAATAAGATTAGTGTTTTTATTAATCTCTGGGTTGAATATAAATAAATAAATAAAATGCATAAATTAAATGAAAATCAATTTATTAAAATTATACAATCTGCACAGATGACTGGTGTTAGAATTGAATAATGATAAACTTTCGCAAAGCTGAATCTCACCGTAATTATAGATGAATATTAATTGATTTATAATTCAATTTCTAATCTAATACTTTTTATAAACACTGTCGCATTTTATGTATATAGAGTACAATTATATTTTTTCATCGTGTATTATATTGGCTGTGAAAAGGTTATCTATCCCTACTGGCATTGTTTTAATGATTAAATAAATTCATAATTAACATTAAATGTTAATTCGATACACTCTTATTATTAAAGAAGAAATATTTATTATGATTTTGTGAAGAACATTCTCGATCCAGCATACTTACCCGATAATTAATTGAGGAATATTTGAAACAAAAAAATTGCATAATAATTTATTGTTAATTAACTGATAATCATTATAAAGTATCAAATAAAATAAAATAAAATAAAATAAAATACTTAAAAAAAAATAATTGATTATGTTTAGGCCATTCAACACAGTTGGCGCGCTCGAAAGAGCTAAGTTATCAGTAGAAAAACATTATGCCGTTGTTGGAGTGCTTGAAGATATAAATACGACTCTCACTGTCCTTGAAAATTACATTCCTCAGTTTTTTGAAGGTGCAACTGAACTTTATTGGGGTAAGAAGTTTATTTAATAATATTATATTATATCCCAGTTAACTTTATGGTGAATAATTACAATCATATTTTTTTTTACAGATGAAATGAATTCATTCAAGAAAATTAATCGAAATTCTTTTAAACCTCCAGTGAGTGAAGCAATAAAAGAAATGGTCAGAAAAAATTTTACAAGAGAAATTGAATTTTATCAATTTTGTAGACAACGATTGCACCGACAATTGAGAGCATTAAAACTGTCCTCAACAATTCCTACAACTCAAAATGAAGCCAGCAGCTTGTAAATATTTCTTCACTAGTAATTAATATGTCTGCATATGTATTTATAAAATTAATCTTAACTTGATTTAAAAAAAAAAAAAAAAAGAAATTATAAAATAAATTTAGATGTTTGTTTGTTCAATGTGATAAATATAAAGACTAATTATTATTTTAGATTAATATTACCAACTTACATAATTATTTATATTATCATTTATTGATAATATTAATGACAAATAAGTAGTAAAAAATAATTATCTGTTTAGTTTAAATATCAATTGATTAATTTATAAATTATTTGATAAGCATCAACATATAAGTTTAATAATTGATAATTATAAATGAGAATTAAATTAGCTGACATTTAAAAATTTTTGAGATTTTTTTTTTTGATTGAAAAAATGATATCAACAAAATAAAAAAAAATTGCAAATGCAATTTTTACAAAATATTTTATTTATTATAATTTGATTATTTAAAAAAAAATCAAAAAATTAAAAACGTCGGCTAATTTTAGTATTATAATTATAAATATTAAAGGGCTTATTAAATTTTAAGATTTTAACATTTTTTAAAAAATAATTATTTTTAAATTTGATATTGGGACGGAAAATTTATAAAAAGTATTAATATAACAACGGGTAGTCAATTTAAATTGATTTTATTGTTAAATAAATGTTACAAACATAATATTTTAATTGTGCAATATAATTATATACGCTTTAATTACCAATTCATTTTCTATCAGTCTCGTGATAACACACCTATCTTAACCATGACACTTTATCATCATCATAATAAATATTATTTAGCCAATTTATGACATATATTATAATTTAAAGTGTATATAAACATTTCTATATATATAATAATTAATAATAACATTTTTTAAAATTAATAATCTACATTGATTTATACATATATTTTATAGATAAACTATATTACACAATTTTGGATAATGAATTATTGATAATATTGCTATTTAATTATTGTTGGTTGTTTATTAATAATATATGTAAAAAATATTTCATTTTATGCAATTATTTTTTGATTTAATATCCTTATATTTTTTTTTTTTCAGGTACAAATCCCTCCCCCCTTTTTTTTTTATATAAAATCACCAGATGATAATAATAACTTTGGAAGAAATTAGTATACATATCAATTAAAATTAATATTATTTTATAATAATTGAATAAATAATAATATGATTGAGATTTTGAAAACAAAATAATGTCACAAGGTTACAATAATAACAGATAATAATATATATTAATTATATTGAAGTATATACATAATCTAAAAAATTCTAAAAACTATTCGACGAGGAATACAATAATTAATGATTTAATCTTTGCAAAACAGTCTTACATAATTATATATTTTTTTATAATTATTAACGCAAAAATATTAACATTATTTATAATTTTATTTGAGCTGTTGTATAGAGTATTTTGAGATATTGCCGTTTTATTATAATAAAAAAGAAAATTATTATAAGACTAGAAAACTCTATTGACGAGAAAAAAAAAATTGTACGTAAAAATATACAACGGTCCAAATTATTTAAACAAAAAAAATAATAGATCATGTAGCAGTTAATTATAACATAAAATATATAACACTATCATATCTTGTTTATAGCCATAATTAGAATAATATAATTATATTATTAATTTCACTATCAAATTAATAACGATAATAGATATTTTTTTATACGATGTATGTTAATCATAGATAATAAATTGATGTATATATATATAGGTATCTTTAAATAGTAAACGACTTATATATATATATATATATATATATATATATATATATATATATATATATATATATATATATATATATATATATATATATATATACTTGTGATGTAATATTTGGTACGAATTATTGATTTTGTTTTTATTTATTTCAAGACTTCATCTCTAGTGTAAGAGAATTGACAAATAATTTTCTTCTAATATTATCTTATATTTTTGCGTTTTGTAAGCAATATTTGCTAAGAATTTTTTTTATCTCAATTTTTTTTTTTTTTATTAAAATCAAATAGAAGGTTTAAACTTTATATCTTGATATAATTATAGACGAATGAATAACAGACGTCTATTGATATAAATAGCGACATTTCATCTCTTAAAAAAGCTACCGATAAAAAGATGAAAGACTAAGAATCAATTTTAATTAATTTCTTCTTATTGTGTTTAAAAATAAATTCCTATTACGGTGGTCGATTATTTTTAAACTTTATGATTTTAAAAGTTTAACATTTATATTTTATAACTTATATATTTATCATAAGTTACATTTTAATTTTTGAATAAGTTGCCGAAATTTAAATAGTAAAATGCTTTTTGTATGAGGGCTCAAAATTACGCGGGAAAAAAAAATAACTCTTGTTTGACCCACTTTGCCCTTTCTTTTTTCTTCATACAAATTAATTATCAATTAAACAAATTTAAAAAAAAATTTGCAAAGTAATTGTCTAATTTATAATTTATATAAAATTTAATTATTTTAAGCCCTCATATATTTAAAATTAAAAATTTTGACGCATCTTTTATATACTCGCAAGCGAAATAAATAAAAAAAAGTTTACTTAACGTCAAAAATAAGCGCAGACTTTAAATAAATTTCTCAGTTTGAAAAGATTTCAACGAGTTACGTAATGTATCCGGGCATTGTAAAAAGTATGTATATTTATAAATATAAATTTAAAAATGTCGCGTTAATTTAAAAATTAAAATGAAAATAATTACATTTCGGTTTTATCATTTAATTAAAATTATTTTATGTTTTACTTAATAAACTTTAGAATTGTTATTTTAAATACACACACTTTTCGCAGTGTTCCAGTGTATTTCTATTGTCAACTGATAACTTTTTTATTTTTTTACGAATAATTAAAAAAAAAAAATAATTCTTGAATTATCAGTCGTACTTATGGTAAAATCTGAGCAACCAAGAAGTACATAGATAATAAATTAGTATTAATAAAAATTCATTGACCAATCGTTGATATCAGAAGTTTGTGATGATGTAATAGGAATATAATTACTAGCTTGACTGGTTGGTAAACATTGAAAACAATAATTAAGACCAGAGTTGTTATCCCAATACTGTACACCCTTGCACTGAAATCGTACAGCGAGTTCAAGTTTTTCACCAATTTTCAACGGCCGACAGTAAAGTTGAAATGAAAATTTATCACTAAATCCATCGCATGAATTTTGTAAATATAGTGCCTGAAGATCACTGTAGCTTTTCCATGAATCTAAAGAGTACCTTATATGGACGGATTTATGATAGTCTAGATTTCTTACTCGTACTGTACCTTGGATACAAGTTGATACTGGATTCTGGACAATAACATTTTCCAGGCACACTTGTCGCTCTCGTATAATATCTAGAAAATTAATAAGACCTCCAGGTTGTTGAAAAAGCGGTACTAGAACTCCACAAGGTTTTGATCCTATGCTCTGAGTTCTTGGCACAGAGTTCAAAGCATCTAAACTCAGCCTGGAAAAATTCGGCGGACTGCCATCGAACGAAACAGGACTTGAATCTTTCTGGAAAATGTCGTCGTAGATTAGGTCCGAGAAGGCAGAGTGAGGCACTTTTGGAATTTCGTCAAGGAAAGTTCTTACATCAGCAAGATCAAGACCAAGAACATCTGCAAAACGAACTATTTTTTTTCTATAGGGAGTTCCCGGTGGTGTCTTCCCAGTTTTAAGAGATGAACACCGTCTTATTCGTTGTGGTTGCGATTCTTTTTCCTCTTCTTCGTCCTCTTCTTCATCTGAATCCTCGTCTTCTTTATCTTCGTTATTTTCTCTTCTTTCAAAATTATTCATCCCTTTTTTTACATTATTATCATTCGACGGAGATATTTCTTCTATTCGAAGACCGTCTTCAATATTTTCTGAATTTTCACTCTTAAAATTATTTGTTGCAGATAACGTATTATGATCTATCAAAAAATCGACGACAAAAGCACTTGGCAGATCATTGCTACTGGTATCAGTTGAACTATCACCCGTTGAAGCTGCACTTAGGTCATTATAACTAGCTGCTACGTGTGATACTAATAATGGTGACTTAATTTTGTCTTCCTTATGGTTGCTTTTATGAACAAAATCAACTTCATCACTGGAAGTCGCTGATTCGATGTTTAAAGTTGGTAAATGAACTCGCGGAATAATTTCTGAGTCCGAGTGTGACTTTGAAACAGTCTGAGCTGGCAAAGAATTAGATAAGCTGTCATTTTTAAGTGAAACTGTTTCACTTTCATCAAAAGTGCTCCAAAGCGACTCGTGACTTGGTGAAGTTGTGTCTAAAGAACTAGCAGCGTCAAGAGATTCTTCTGAACTATTTTTTACAGCAAGTGAACTATTTAATTTATTAAGCTGCTTAAAATTCCCGTTAACAGACAAACTTGATTCTGACGTATCTTGAGTCTTCTGTAATTTATCAAAATCTTCTCTTCGACGTCCAGACAACTTATGAGAATCTGAGCCAGTTTTATCGTTAAACACACGACAAACATCACTTTCTGATGAATTAATAGGATCGTGAAATGAGTCCGAGCGAGTTTTATCAGTGTCTGAGCATACTGGATCGAAATATATTTCACTGTTGCAGTCGTCTGAAGGAGTACCATTAAGTGGAGATAAAAATCCATATCCTGGCTCTAAATTACAATGTATAAAATTATTTTTTTTTCCTAACTGACCAGAATTAGATGGCAAATTATGATTTCCTTGCAATATATCTGAATGATTTACCAGTAAGCTAGCCAGTTCAACGGCACTTAACTCCTGATCTGGAGAGCTTAGCTCTGTATCATCATTTTCCAAGTCTAGCTCTACATCATAGTAAAGATCTGATTCAGGCGTGTGACGTGGCTGTCGTTGATTTACACCAGGATTTCCCGCTGTTGATGTTTTAGAGTTTTTATTAATGCACGCTCCATCCTCGTTGTATTCTTCTTCTTTGTCATCATCATCATCTTCATCGTAATTAATGTCGGTATCAGTACCGTTAAGCGACGTTAATCGCCGGTGAAGACGCCGGGCAAATGCTTCGGCACGACCACGACAAATAGTCGGAAATAATGAACTTACAAGTCCACAGGATGAACCACCAGCACAATGATTATCTTCAGGAGAGTCTGTGCTACCCATTTCGTGAGCACTCGATGTAAATGAAATGGGAGCCTCGCTCAATGAGGTATCGTGTGTTCTGTTTCGCTAAAAATAAAAATAAATTTATTAATTTTTTATACCGTCAGTGTTTTATAGGATATCAAGTACTGTATGATTAAAATAAATTCGTTCTAGGAAAACAAGTGCTTGAAATATAAAAAATTAGATATTAGTGGTAGAAAAAAAAATTTTTTTTTTTATTTATTTGCTGAAAAAGTTAAAAAAAATAGTAACAAATTGTAAAGTGAACAGGTTTTATTTTGGCTGGCGTCCAGATATGTAAAAAATAATTTGACAAACCTCTGATGTATAACTATGTGAAAGCATCGCTATATAATCACTTGCTCACGCAAACAACTCGTGAAGATTACTAAATATTTATTTATCTCAGACACAAGTCGACTCGTATTATCAACAACAGACCGGTTAGATAAGAAGATTATTGCGCGTTGATCGGCAAATTCAATTTATTTAAAATTATAATTATTTAATATTTATTATTTCTTTACCAGACCGGATGATATTAGTAAATCATATCATTTAAATCGAGGACAATTTAGCCCAATTGATGCTAATCATAAGTCTGATTACCGTTTAGAATATTCATCTTTCGATTTTATTTGATAATAACGACGATTTAATGTGTAACATGTAATATATAGTCGTGGTCAATACAATTTTATTATAGTTAGTAAAATTACAAGAGGCTAACTACCTCTGTGATTATATAACATTATTTATAGTTTAAACAAGCTATAATAGACGGAACTTAGTTCAATGCACGTTTATAATCTCGACACGTACGTTTAACACTTTTGAATTAAAACAGCGTTACAGTATAGCTTCGTAATGTTTTTTTTCTCTGTTGCTTAATTAGCCGTTTTCAATTAAATTCATTTATGATAGAATAAAGCGGGTTCATTTTTTTAAATTGTTTTTAATTTTAAATCTCAAGAACAGATGTAATGTCTGTCTTAAGTAATTTAAAAAAAAATTGAAATGATTTTATTGTTTATCACTAATCGGAGTCATTTATTTTGCATGAAGAAAACTATTTAATAAATAATTAAGTGTTTATAGCTTTGATAACATTTTTCTCTCTACCAAAAGAAGAAATAAATTTTCCCTTTTAGCAAACAGTTGGGTTATTGATCGTGAACTTGAAATACGTACATAAATATATAACTTTTTTATTAAATTCGATGATGTTAAATTCTTATCATTCTATATATAAAATTAAGTGTAAATATTTACTTTACGTGCATTAAGTAGTTCATTATTTTTCTCACTACAATATTGAAATAAAATCGGACTTTTTTTTATTATTTTTAATATAAATTCGAGTATTATAAACAAATATTTTATTTTTGTTTCTGTTCCTTGAAATAACAAAATTTATTAAATTAAAAATAATTAAATCCACCGTGTAAAGTGATGGATGAGGACGAGAATTTGATGTCAAGGTACTCGAGTGATTAACCCGGTACGCCGACTGCAAGGTCTTATAAGCTTAATTTTTCATTTGTACGTATTAAAAGTGAACTTTTCATTTCTTCTTTCAACTATTAATTGAACTTGCTTGTAAAATCTATTTCTTGTTATTCCACAGTACAGATAATAATTATTGTAACAATAAAAATAATAATAATATAAAATTTAGAGCCATAGTTTTGAATTTTGAATCAAATAAAAAAAGCGAAATTTTGATAAATTAAACGATCAATTTAAATGATAAGCCGGTAAAATTCTCACACTTGTCATGTGCGTGGCACATTCACGACTGATTGACTGGGTCGAAACAACTTCTCGCGAACAAACTCAACTGAACGCACTAATATAAATGAATATGTATGTCTTAACTCTCTGAAGGATCCCTCTGCCGCATACGCATCTCATAGCAGCCACTTCTTCTCGGATGAATAATGTAAGTTAATACATATGGATAAATTTATCATAACAAATAAAAAAAAAAGCAAAACATTATTGATTTTGTTCTTTTAGTTCGTTTGCTTCTCTTACATCTCAAGTCTCAAGTGACTTCAAATTTCTATTTAGAAATAGCAGGCTATTGACCCTAATTTGACTACCAAATTTTTATACATATTTAACTTGTAGTCACTATTGGTATCATCTTTTTTTTTTTTCTTTAATTATATCTTTTAAAATTTACAACATTTAAATCGACTGCCCAATTTCAAAGCACAGTCACTGACTATTTTAAGATTTTTAAAAATTTTTCTTATTTAAAAAAAGTTTGCGCGCCAAAATGATAAAAAATTTGATTTATGAATAGAAAATATTTTTAAGAAAAATTACTTGAAATTAAGATCTAAAAATGATAAAAAATGCAACAATACTGAAAAAAATCAGGTATAAAAATTTTTCAATTAGTGTATTTTAAAATTGGGCAATCGAAATCTGCGTACTTTAATAAAAATTTTTAAAAAAGACTTATTTTAATGAATATGAATCAAGCAATCGTTCAAGATGTGTTAATGCACTAAAAATAGTATTTGGCTATTACGAATAAAATCAAAACAAATATTACATTCATCTTTAAGTGTTTGTAAAAAGCACCTAAACTTCATTTTAAAATGTTGTAATTTTTATTTCATGTTTCAATTTTTTTTTTTTTTAATTTAAACTTTTGTACAAAAAGAAGAAAACTCGTGATTAACGCGTAAATTTTCTTAGTTCAATAAAATATTTATAAAAACCAAAATTATCTTGGGAATAAATATTTTTTTGGACATTTTTATTTTTCCAAATATCCTGTTGGCGCATTTTTTTCCCCTTACCATTTTTTTACAAAAGAAAATCAATTATTTTCTTGTAAAAAAAATTAGTAACGTCAAAGTAAGGTAAAGAAAAGTAATTTACAGATAAATTTAATAATTAATTGTACTAAGATTCCATTCAAAAGATAGAAATATACCGATGATTTATTGAATAGTCTTTTTATAACTCCGTTTCACTCAGATGAGTTAGCTTGTAGATGAAATATAATTATATTGTGTCAATGTGTCGTTAACCCAAGGGTTTGGACGTGATAGAGAAATGGTAGAAAAAATAACGATAAAAATGAAAAAAAAAAAAAAAAGAATGGCCATAAACCGCACGACCAAGAAAAATTTAATCCAGAAAAGGGTCGCCTTATGCGTATTTATGGTTAATGCCAATTGTTGACTGAGTGCTCGTGCACTCTCTTACAACAGTATACAGTTACATAAAATATAACAAATAATCTGTAGAGATAGTCGGACGATTCAGCCCCCGCAAACTATAAATTAATATGATATAAAGCGCTCTAAGTCAAACCATACAATTTTTTTATTTTAATTTTGTTATTTTTGATTTTTTTTAATTTATTTAATTAATCAATCTTAAATATTAATGAAAAAACAATTTTATATTGAGTATAAAAATTACCTCACTTAGATTATTTTAAAAGTGACAATTTAATAATTATTTAAATTTATTTAGAACATCCTAAATCGTCAGTTTGTTATTTTCTACGTGGCAATTAATAAAAAAAAAAAAAATGTTATAAGTATTAATCGGATAAAGTTTTTATTGCAACTGTTGTTATTACACTTTCATGTGACTTTAGAGTATAGATATAGAGTACTGAGAGTTGTTTTTGCGTCGACCTTTCGCTAAATACAAAAATAGATTACTTAAGACAAAATGAAGATAAAGACAAAAGAAAAATAGAGTAAAAAGATTGGATGGCTAGGTCAGAGATCTACCACTGTATAAAGCGGATCTGTTGCCATAAAACATACATTTTATGTCCCTTGGGTTATTGTTGCATGGATGCCCACGCGTTAAATTAAATACAGTGGTAAAGTGTGTGCTATTCTGTAGCCACCGACTCTGACGTCTAATTTGAAAAGAGTAAATGCTCGATATGATGGAGATGTGCCAAGAGACAACAACGACGAGAACGTCTGCTGGAAATAGCACTACAATTTTAGTTTGTATAATCACATTGCTCAATTCGTTTATATATTCTATGTTTTTATTTCTTTTTTTTCGACTTAATAATTGATCATATTTTATTTTACTATCAGCGTGTAATTAAATAAAAGAAGAAATTAATTAAAAGTACACAGTAAGAATTTTTGCGTCATTGCGTCAAAAAACTCAGTGTTAAAAATTTTGGTGTTAAATATTTAACACTTTTATGTATACATTTAATATTTATTCTGTTAAATTAACAGAAAAAATTATTAAATATTCAATATAAAAATTTTTAACACAAAATTTTTTACTGTGTAGAGAAAATTATACTTTTAAAAATTTCAAAATTTTTAAAAATAATTTAAGTATGTGTCTAATAAATAAGAAGTTAAAAAACTATTTTTACCTTTAAATATAATAAATTATGACATAAAAATATTTATATTAGCCCTTGAGATCAAAGTCCCTTTAAATGCATGCAAGAATAAAAGAGCTCGATAGACAACCAACCGGTTTTAGATTAATCCTTGTATTGTAGACCATAGAATATAACTAGTAAACATGAAAAACTATATAATTACAGTGTTTTTAAATCTATTTATAATAATATGTCAACTAAATAAAAACGTGGAAAATTCCGTAATGAAGAAAGTTTGCGTTGATATCTCAAAGAAAATGTTTTATATCGAGGGTTATAAGACAGCCGGATAATGCGTGATCATGATAAATATATAGGAATAACTATTCACTCTACTTTGTTATTGTATGTTTGTATATGTATTATAAAACGCAATTGTCACTTTAACTAATATTGAAATTTCTTAAAATTAACAAAAAATTGTACATTAATTGCATGAATATTAAGTTAGCCGACATTTAAAAATTTTTAGAATTTTTTTTATTGAAAAATTATTTAAAAAAAAAAAAAAAAATTTCACATGAAAAAAAATTTTAAAAATTACACATGCAATTTTTTAAAAATATTTTTTTGTTCTAATTTAATTAAAAAAAAAAAATTAAAAACGACGGCTAGCTTTATTATTATATTATTTGCTCAAATATTATGTTTAGTTTTTTATAAAAATTAAAAAATTGTATCTTTTTAAATTTTAACGTTAAAATAATGGCTGAGGCTATTCGGACACTGTAGCATGAATTTTAGCATGGCAAATAATTTATAATATTCCCGCTAGCCTCACGCGGAACTCACTCACAGTGTCCGAATAGACAGTCCGTAAAATAATAATAAAGTAAAAAAATCAAAGTATTTAAGTTATTTTAAAAATATATATTCTCACCGGAAATAATTTACCCTTGACACTGAAAAATTAGGCGACACAAAAATAACATTATTTCACTATTGATAACTTTTAAAAGTACCACTACTTATATAAACAATAATGTATTTAATATTACCTTCCGGTCTTAAAAAAATAAATTTCAACTTCAATGATCTTAAACTCATAACATCAACTTAGGTTCTCCTCCGGGTTACTCTGCATGTCACGACGTTTATACACAAGGGCGTCCAAGGTCAATACGCAACACGCAGGTGCAGATTTGGATTCATTTAATGTAATGTATGACTTTATCTACTCTGTTTGCTTCACGTACTGATGATGTGCGCGACAAAATGAGATGAATAAAATATTAACAGCTGTACTTTTCGAAAGTCAATAAATTATCTTCATTCGTCTCCCAATTTCTTCAGAGTTTCTACAACATAATTTTTATTTATTAATTAATTCTACGAGCTATTTATAATTATTATCATTTTTTTTATATCAATTACTCTCTATTATAATTGTTGGATATTATAATCAGATGCTGTTGATTGAAATAAATAATAAAACGTTAAAAAGTTGCGTTAGTTTACCGCAAAAAGAAATAAACTTCTACGCCACCAATGATATCTTCAGTTGCAAAGCAAAATATTTATTTTATCTTTTATGCGCAGCGCGCGAATATAAAATAACTTTTAAATTACTTTTTTAAATATTTTTTAATTAAATAAAAATATCACTCAAAAAAGTTTTAATTTAAATCAAAATCTAATTTTGAGTAAAATTTTTTAAGCGCTAAAAAATTTTCCAACATTTTTTTTTTAAAGAAATTTTCCATTACAATTAATCTTATTTTATCTCTAAAAAATTACATCAAAAATTTTTTACCCAGACAAGAAAATTTTTGAAAATTTCTTCTCACCACAATTTTTTACAATTAAAATTTTTAAAGTCAACTTTAAAAAGTCTCGGACACTCAAACAAAAAATAAAAATTATTCTAAACATTAGAATTAAAAAAAAATAAACTAAATTATTGATTTAAAATGTTTTCTAGTCACGCAGTACGAAATGAGAATATATCGTCCCTTTAAGAGTTTTCACTCTATAATCATTTAACCGACCTACGGCACAAGCGCATGATATTTCTCTACAGTCATCCTAAGAAGTAACATGCGAATATATAAAATACCAAAAAAAGAGTATTTATTAATTAGAATTCAGTGATGGATCTCAACATTTATATCTATCGGATCACTGTACATCCAAAACGTCGGCTGTAATTAAATATTATAAATATAATACGCCTAACTTTAAAAATGAATATTCGAAGGATTCCTGGATTTATTTATCACCGTAAATATCTTGCCGGTAGTTTTTTTTTCACATTGATTTTTATTATTCATTTACTCTATCACTGGGGTATTATATGTACGAATTTAAAAGCACGGCGACAAGTGTCAGAACTGGTAAGCACTGTTTTTTACAATAAAATAACTGCGTAAATACATCTAACCATCATTTTTCATTCTACGAGTACAATAAACAGAAAGTAAGATGAATAAAAAAAATAAAAGCGCCCGCGCATTACTTCTGTCCCAATGATCGGCGCGTTCTTTAACTTATTATTCATTTAATTTAAATATATTACATACATTTTATTAATATACTTTTTTTTTCTTTTTTAGTGTATTGATTACAAAAATGGTATGGCCTTGGGAGTTTTGTGTGAACCATTATGTTCAAAACAGAGCATTCATTCTTTTACTTGCGAAAATCTTCATTCTGGTAAAGACCTTGTTTTTTCAGCTTACTGGGAAACTACAAGGATTATTTTTAAAGCTTCCAAGTATTTCTATAAAAAATTACTTAATAAAATTTATAATTTGTTATGCCTTGGGAGAAAGGTTCAATTTTTTTCTAAATAATTTACACAAAATTTTAATGTCTCATTAAGTCACATTTAATTGTTTGTTTGATAACTTAAAGTCCCACTTCAACTGGAAAACTAATTATTAACAATTAAATTCTAACTAAATCGTTGTTATTTATTCTGGAGTTAATTTTATAAAACAAAATTAAAGTAAGATATTTTTTTACAATTCTATAATTTATTTATATGAAAATTAAGTTAGTTGACATCTAAAAATTTTTAGAATTTTTTTTTATTGAAAAATTATTTTAAAAAAAATGAAAGAAAAAATTTCACAAGAAGAAAATTTTAAAAATTACACATGCAATATTTTAACAATATTTTTTTTTGTTATAATTTAATAAATGAAAAAAAATTGACACCTTTGAAAATTTTAAACAAGCTTCTTTTAACTTCTTAAAGATAAAATTAAAAGAATTAAAAAAATCTACAGAGGCATAACAAATTATTAAAATATTATCAATAATTAAAAAATGTTAATTGTTTTTTAGAAAACTATCACCATCAGAACAATATGAATCGCTTCATTGGATTGACACTCTGGGAAATAAACATTATCCATCAGAAAAAGAATTTGAAAAAATGATAAGTGATTTAGTATTTACGAGACTTAATATAACGATCGGTAGCCGACAACTAGAAAGATTGGCTCATTTAAGATTAGGTCATTTAGAAACTGATGAAAAGCGCCGTAATTTTGAAATGGAAAATATTTGGTTATTGTTGCAAGAAAATGAATATCTTATTTCAATTCTATATGAAGACAGAGAAATATTTCCCCGATTAATTGGCACATGTGGGACTTTTTATGCTGTGGAGTATGCTAATCCAATTAAAAATCCAACAACTTCTTCAGCTATTTTAGACACGACACATGACTGGTCTAAAAGAGTACAACTTGCTATAATGATTTTGGATCTTTTAGATGAACTAGAAAATAATTTCCCAGAATCTTTTATTCTATGTGACGTAAAGATTTATCACTTTGGACTACCTATTGGCAGTCAACGTCTTAAGTTTTTAGATCTTGACGCTGTTTTTCCTAAAAGTATTGCCAGCCGACTGACTGCTGATGGACAATCGTGTATCAAAAATGAAGATTGCGATTACTTTGACTGCAAATCTGTTTGTTCTGTTAATAAACTCTGCGAGTCTCCTGTGATCAATGACAATTTACAAGTAAAGTTTATATTTATTATAGTCAATATAATTATAAACTGTATTAATAAATAAATAATAATTTCGTGATTTATTTTTAGATTATTTGTGAAAAAGTATTTCTTGAATGGTCTATTATAATACCTGGATTGTTGATCTCTCGGAAAGCATCTGACAATCTAACAAGTTTACTTAAAGAGTGCGCTAATTTAGAACGAGAAATTAGTTTACATAGTTTATCAAGGACAACTGTTTCATCGACTATAAAAACAAAACTTTACGATATTTTGACTGATATGGTTCGCCGTTACACAACTGCTACATAAATTTAAATTTTAAAAAATATATCTTCGGCCTTACTAGTTTTAGAATAGGATTTACTTAATCATAATTATTTATTACTAATTATAAATTAATAGATCAAAAAGTTAGAGCACAAAAAACTAATATAAGAACTAGTTAAATAATTCTATTAATGAGCTTTTGATAAAATTATCACATATACAAATATATATTATATAAATATTAATTCCATTCCATTAGTTAAAATAATCAGAGTTTTCCGTTATATATTTCATTAAAAAATAAATTAGCTAGAATTTTATTAAAATTATCAATAAATAAATAATTAGATGTAATTTATATTGTTATTTGTAACAAGTTCATTATTTTAGTTATAAAAATAAAATTATATTTTTAAAAAAATCAGTTTGTTATGAAAATTAAATTATGAAACTAAAAATAAGCGGACAGCAAAAAATTTTTATTTTTTTTTAATAATTAATTAAGCAATAAAAAAGTACTTTTAAAAAATTGCATGTATAGTTTTTCAAATTTTTTACATATGGAAATTTTTCTTTTATTTTTTAAAAAATAATTTTTCACTAAAAAAAAAATTCTAAAAATTTTTAAATGTGGGCTAACTTAATTTTCATTAGTTTGAATGTTTGAATTTTTCCCGCGCTTAAAATAATTTATCACTAAGCCCGCTAGTGGCGTTGCATGCTGCGAAAAGACAAGAACGATTGCAAATCTCTGTACTTAATAATTTTGTGCTTAATGGCCGTTTAGCCATCATTGAGATCGAGCATTGGATTTATTCTAAATTTTTTTAATTGTCTTTAATACTTCAGCCGCAATTAGCAAGCATGGATTGGGGTAACTGGGCAAAATATCCTAAGGAATACGATCGTGCCATCCACGGTCCATTTGACCCAGCTAAATACTACGGAAAAGGTAAATTTTATTATCCCAACACAAAATTTATAACATTGTAAAATTATTGGATTTAACTAATATGTTTTTATATATTTATATCCTTTAGCTGACATACCGTTCGGTCAAGTGAAACTTGCAGAACTACCTTCGTGGTTTGGTCGTCGTAACATTGGTCCTGTGGCGATTTCTCAGGCTCTTGGCAGAGGTTTTTATAATTTTTATTTAAAGTAGCCATTTTTTAAAATAGCCATGTTGCATAATAAAAGTTGAATATTTTCTTTGCAGCTTACTGGCGTTGGCAACACAAGTATGTAATTCCAAAATATTGTGGAGTAGCTCCATTTTTCCAAGTTACATGCGCCTCTATAATATTCTTTTACATCATCAATTATCCAAAATTAAGTATGTATATTATCTTTTCTATTTAACTATAAAAATAATCACTAGAGTATTATCAAACAATAGTAACTTTAAGGGCGTACGATTACATAAACTTTTGATGTTGAATATTTCAATAGATATCACTAGATTGAAATATTTATTTATTTAACAATTGACATGTAGAAATTAAAGAAAATTTTTTTAATTCTACTTTTAGGAGCTCTAAGAAATTATGAATGCAATTTTTTTAATTATTTTCTAGACTTAATTTATTTTTCAAGAAAAATCAAAAAATTGTCACGGAAAATTTGACTAATACTTTAACTTGTAAAATATATTATTTGTTTCAGAACACCATGCGAACTACAAGTACCATTAAACAATTACCAGCGGTTGTACAAGTAGAAATAAAAATTAAGTAAATATTTCAATGTTCTAAAAAAATGTAATAAAAAGTAATACCGAGATAAAAAAAATATATTAAACAATTAAATCGTTTGTCTATTATTATTATTATTATTATTATTATTATTATTATTATCTAAAACTATTTATAATAGAACTTTGTCAAGCCTAATAAATGTTTGCTTTAAAAATATAGACAACAATAATCATTACAATGATTATGAAAAATTAAGTATAAAATAACATATTTAATCGCATGTTTTAAATCACAAAGTCTTCAACGTGCTTTAATACTAGTACGAAATTATGTAGGTAAAGATATATCAATTAAAAAAAAAAAAAAATGTATAAAATTCAAGAAAAAAAAATTATGTTGAATAGTGAAATTATTAAATAATTAACTATGAGTTATAGAGATAAATTTTTTCTCAAAAAATCATGAAAATTAATTTAACAGATAATACTAAAGTTAGCCAACGTTTTTAATTTATTGATTTTTTTTAATAATTAAATTAGAACAAAAAAATATTTTTTAAAAATTGTACTTACAGTTTTTTAAGTTTTTTTATAAACGAAAATTTTTTTTTATTTTTTTATAACTTTTTCAATAAAAAAACATTCTAAAAATTTTTAGATGTCGGCTAACTTAATTTTCATATTTAACAGACATTCAATAATTGTTTTAATTTTGGTGAAAATAAATTATTGCAAAAAAGATTAAAAAAAAAAAAAATGGGCATGTGGAAATTTAAAAAAATTAGAGATGCAATTTTTTTTTTAATAATTTTTTTAAATAAATTCGTTTGTTAAAAAAAAAAAATTAAAAAATGGTCAAGTGACTATTAACTTTAATGTCATAAAAGAATCAATAATTTTGTCCAGCCAACGAGTATTTATTTGTAAGCGCTTGTAAGTAAATTTAAATTTTCGCGCTAAAAAAACTAATCTCTGACGAAACGTTTACAAGTAAGTTCACTAGTCGTTGTGATGTCATATCACGGTTTAGTTGAATCGTGACTGGCGCCACCACGCGAACACTGATGACACTCCTTTGATAGCGCGAAACTTAACATTAAATTTAATTTTATAATTATAAGAAAACTTTTGGGAAAACCCCACAACCTAGGTTCAGACTTTTAACTATTAGAAAAAGGTTATTGTTAAAATGTATTTTTGTACTCTCTGAAAATTCAGTACAATAGACTAGGAATAATAATTTAGAAAAGAGGATTAAGCCATAAAAAATATAAATTTACTACCTAATTGCTCTCTACTTAAGAAATATAAAATGTATAAAAAATGCGAGAAGATAATCTGAGCCGATTTGTGACCCTCATTTATGACGAGTCCAGCTCAACCACTCAGTCCGGTAAATTCCCAAGGATGATGAAAACTTCGGACAACTCTGCTGGCGAGCCCAGGTAGTTCAACAACAGTCGGAAAAGACGAGTACCTGAGTAGGAGAACAGCTAGGACCCAGTGAAAAGGAGAAGGACCAATCAACGTTGCCAAAAGACCGGTACAGCGGAATACTCGGATGGTAGGGAGAGTCACCCCCGCCACTTCTAGTGGTACGAGTCGGACTTAGACATTTTTGAGAAAGAATCAGAATAATATTCGAGCTCAGACTTATCACCTCGGTTTCCAATTTTTGTAAATTCTTAGTGAATATATATATATATATATATATATATATATATATATATATATATATATATATATTTCAATTCAGTTAAACCAATTTCGTTCAATTCTTTATTTAATTTATATTCATTTAATTCCATTTTCCTCATCATACAAATTCCCGTTGATAAAGTTGAGTATTTCAATATTCCCGGGAGAATTAAAGACCACTTCGATAAATTTAAATTTAAATAAAGATTTCCATCGTTGTCCACCAGGAGGAGGACATAACATCGTAAATATTATAAATGATTATATACTTACACGTATGTAACTACATACGTCCGACAATCGGTGATTGGTTTTTGTTGAAGTGAAATGCAGTGTGAGCGTCATCACTTGACCAATCAGTGAAAATTAGGGGGACAAAACTCAGGTCACTCAGCAATATGGCTGTCAGTATAAATGTGATGCTTGTAAGATGCTTTTCTCTCCGAAAATTTTGCAAAAGCTAGCATACAGGTATAAAGTTTTAAATAGTTTAGAACGTAATGTGATATATGGAGTTCCTGTCAAATGGGAAATGGCAATGCGGGTTAGCTGAATGTCTAAACATTTATTTTAAATTGATAACGACGCTAAAAGCAAATAAACGACATTCTTGTTTAAGGTACGTAACAACAACTTGTTTTTAATTACTCTTTATCATCCATATTGACGTGACTCAAGTGGAAACAATTAAGCAATATACTACCTTGTTACAATATTATTTATCAAATAATATCTTATGTTTTCAAATTTAACATTTGATAAAAAAATTTTTTTTATACAGTCAATTTATTGTAAACTTGGTCACATACTAAATGTACATTGTAAAGAGTTCATTTTTTTTTTTCCATTAGCTTTTGTATTTTATTTAATTTCTAAAAATTGCCATAATTTACTTAGACTAATTAATTTTCAATTTATAATTTTTTTTTTCCAGATTTAGGAAACAAAAAGTTTAACTACAATTTAAAGTCATGGCATCGAGGTATCAATAAAAATTTTTTACCACATTTTTATCCATAAATTTATTTATAAATAAATATAAAAAATATATTTACAACAGAATAGTATTTAATAAATTTTTTTTTTAGGCTGGATCGTTTATTTATATTACTGGAGACTGGAACGAATTCAGCAACAAAAAAAGCGGCTGCTCAACAGTTGGGTGAAGTTCAAAGGCTTCATCCACACGAGCTTCATCATTTGTTAGCACGTGTATCGGGACTATTAAAATCACCACAATGGGACACCAGAGTGTCAGCTGCTCAAGCCATACAAGCTATTCTCTCTCAAGTACCTGTATGGGATCCCCAGCCAATAAAAAGTGAGTCATTGAATGAAAATCGATCTCAACGGAATGAAAATTCAAAAAATCAATTAACATTTGAAAGCTTTGATATGAACCAAGTATTAGCAAAAAGTACTCATTTGACTGGATCAGAAGGTAGTGAATACGATTTAATAATTGCTGATGGTGATCAACAGCAGTCTTTTGGTAGTCAAGGAGAAAAATTACTAGCTGTTAATTTAGGACTTGATCCACGGCTAATCGGAGTGGACACTTCGGAACTGTTTACCGCCGAAGATTTAGCACTTCCTGTTAAATCTTCTCAAGCTCAATCGAATAAAATATCTGTAAGTGAAACACTCGAGCAGTCTGGTGGATTGAGCAGACGTGAAATAAATCGAGCTAAGCGTAAAGCTCGGCAATCAATATCAAAGCAACGATCGCGGGAACCAGAAGAGCAGCTTGAGACAACGAACAATGTAATTCAGCCAAATGATAATGTAGAATCTCTAAAAAAAAAAATAAAGGTGGAGGATGTAGTCTCAACGGATGTAAGCTCAAACTGCGAACCAAAAAAAGATGAAACATGTGTTTCAGCGGTACCTGATGGCACGGGCTGTTGGCCTGATACAACATTAGATTGGCCATTGGAAGCATTTAGTGAAAGCCTCTGTCAAGATCTTTTTAGTCAGAAATGGGAGATAAGACACGGGGCAGCCACAGCATTGCGTGAATTTGTACGACTTCACGGTAAAGGAGCTGGTAAATCACGTGATCAAACCCAAGAGGTGATGGAAGAAAGTAATCGTCGTTGGATAATAGATGCCGCATTACGCCTTCTCTGTGTACTCGGGCTTGATCGGTTTGGCGATTTTGTATCTGATCAAGTAGTCGCGCCTGTTCGTGAAACTTGTGCTCAAGTTTTAGGCTCTTTAGTCCTTTTACTACCCAACGATGGGGGTAAAAGCATTATGGGAATAGTAAAAGTTTTGTTAAAGCTTTTAGAACATGATGAATGGGAGGCCAGACACGGTTCTCTTTTAGCATTAAAATATTTACTCGCAGTGAGAGATGATCTTTTGGATCAAATTCTTCCTATTTCATTTCCAGCGGTAATACGGGGACTTTCTGATCCTGTAGATGACGTTGGAGCAGCAGCTGCCAGTGCACTTATTCCAGTAGCTTCAACACTGCCACGATTATTAAAACCTGATCAACTTCAAGCAGTAATTGCTCGACTTTGGGAACTTCTTCGTGATCAAGATGACCTTGCGGCTGCTTGTAATAGTTTTATGGGATTACTTGCGGCTATTCTTTCATTACCCACCGCACGAGCTTGTTTATCACCACAACCACTGTCACAAGTATTACCACGATTATGGCCATTTCTTAGTCATGCAAGTTCAAGTGTACGTAAAGCAACATTACAAACTTTACAGACGCTAACTGAAGAAGACAAAAGTAACGAAGAAAATAGAAAGGAAAGGTGGGGCGAAGAAAGTAGTATAATTCTTCAAGAGGCTTTACGTCATGTTTTTCAACGTGTTTTAATTGAGCATGTAACTGCTATTCAAGAAGTAGCTGAAAAAGTATGGGAAAATCTTGTAACTTACAGTGATCTTGAATTACTTCTTCATGCAGCTTGTCCTTGTGTCAGTACTTGGCTTTGTTTAGCAATGCAACCTGATAATGTACCATTTAATTCTGGTCTTCTTATAAATTACAGTAATATAAATGTTGTTAACTCTAGCCCATCAAAAGGAACATCAAAAAGTGGCCAAACAAATGGAGATGGACAGTCAGATTCTGGTTGTAGCAGTATCAGTGTCACAGGAAAATCAACGTCTGAACTTAAAGTATATATTGGTGGAATTGAAACAGTGCCTCAAAGTATTCGACTTTCAAATTCAGTCCGAGCACGTATTATGGTAACACGAATGCTTGGTTTATTATCTCGATACGTTGTTAAACCAGCTCCAGGTGTTATTTATACTCCAGATATTCCTAGTCCAGCTCTTTGTTACGCTCGAGTACTATTAGCCCATCTTGCATCACGATCTGCGCTTCAGCGAACTGTTGTAGGCCTGACAATTGCTCACTGGGCAGCTCTAGAACATCCTAACACTCCAGAAATACCAAATAGCTTGCGAGATAAACTTTTAGGATGTCTCAATGAATGCACATACTATGACGAAATAGCTGGTGCTTTTACGAGACTTTTACATGACAGTAAAGATTATATAGCTACTTTAAAACATTATAAACTTATATTGCCTATTGACACTGATAATACCAATGGAGTATTGAATCTTGATCAAATAGCTAGTCTTGCAGCGAAGCCTATTATAGGGCTCCAAGCTTTAAATAGTGGAACAAGTACCGGTTTTGGAAGTGGAGCGGCATTGAACAAATTAAAACCAAAACTCGTAACAAGTCTTGAAGAAAGAAGAAAAACACTTGAAGTTGGAGCATCGAGTACAGCTGCTCAACAATTATCGTTAAATGTAATGGCCATGGCTGCACTTTCTGGAGGAGCGACTATGCTACATTGCTTACCTGAACCGCCACAGCCATTGAATCCTTTGGTGAAGCCCTTGATGGAAGCAATAAAACGGGAAGAAGATGAAGATTTACAGAAGCTTGCGGCTAAACATTTAGCTCATTTAGTTGATCTTTGTACCAATCGAACGCCTTCTCCTAATAATAAAATAACTACTAATCTGTGCACATTCCTATGCTCTGATGTAGAATTTACACCTCGTGTAACAGACCGTGAATCAGATGCCTTTGACGGTATATTAACTCTTAATAATCGGCATAAACATGCAGAACGTATTGCTTATAATAGAGGAACTGGAATCGGAGGATCAAGCAGTGGAAGAGGTCCCGGTAGACCTCCAGCGACAGAAATACCTCTTGAAGAATTATTAGCTCATGAAGAACCAGAAGCCAAAGCTGCTAGAAACCGTCGTCGAGGTGCTACATTTGCACTTACAGCCATCGTAAAACTAATCGGGTCTGAGTTACCAACTCGTCTACCTCATCTTTGGGAAATAATCATAATGAAAAATCACAATAAAATTGATCTATCTCTACAAAGTCAAGTTGATTGCACTGAACAAGTAAACAATTTAATTTTTACTTTACAAGTTATAGAAATTGTAGTACCCAGTCTTGATAAATCTCTTTTACCTCCAGTACTAGAATGTTTACCACGACTATGTAGTCTTTTGGCTCATCCATATAAAGTCGTTCGGCATATGGTTTCACGTTGTATAGCAACATTTGCTGTTTTAAATACTGAAGTTACAATGGGACAAGTAGTGCGTTCTGTAATACCACTTTTGGAAACTCACACTGCTGATACCAGTGTGTCTAAAGGTCTTTCAACTCCAGTTGAAAGTGATTTACGTCGTCAAGGTGCTGCAGAAGCACTTACTTGTATTATTGAAAATCTTGGCGTTAATGTTGTACCTTTTGCTGTTCTTTTTATGGTTCCACTTCTTGGTAGAATGTCTGATCAAAATCAATCCGTCCGGCTTGTATGTAATGCAACATTTGCAACGTTAATACAATTATTACCTTTAGATTCTGGATCTATAGCTGATCCTCCGCATCTGGTTGAAGAAAAAACCCAAGAACGAAAATTTCTTGAACAATTGCTGAATCCTCGCACCATTCCTGAAACTAAATTAACAGTTAAAGTCTCTGCAGAATTACGATCTTATCAGCAACAAGGGCTAAATTGGCTTGATTTTTTAAATCGCTATAGATTACATGGAGTTCTTTGTGACGATATGGGTCTTGGAAAAACACTTCAAACTTTGTGTATTCTTGCTTTGGATCACGACCGTAATAAAGATGCTCCACCGAGCCTCGTTATTTGCCCGACGACGTTGACGGGTCACTGGGTTTGGGAAGCTGAAAAATTTTTACAGACAAAAGATCTTCCGGTATTACAATACTCTGGAACTCCACCCGATCGAGAAAAACTACGGCCTCACGTTCATCAATATCGATTGATCGTAGCCAGTTATGACATTGTACGTAAAGATCTTGAATTTTTTGAAGCTATCCAATGGAATTACTGTGTTTTAGATGAAGGTCACATAATTAAAAATGGAAAAACTAAAAATGCCAAAGCTGCTAAAAGATTACGCTCTTATCATCGATTAATCCTTTCAGGAACACCTGTTCAAAATGATGTCCTTGAATTGTGGTCGCTATTTGATTTTCTTATGCCTGGTTTTTTGGGTAGTGAAAAACAATTCGCTGCTAAATATTCAAGACCAATACTTGCATGTCGAGAATCTAAAGCCGGACCAAAAGAACAAGAAGCTGGAGCACTTGCAATGGAGGCTCTTCATCGACAAGTATTGCCTTTTCTTTTACGACGTAATAAAGAGGATGTTCTTAAGGATCTACCTCCGAAAATTACACAGGATTACTACTGCGAATTATCTGTGTTACAAAAAAGACTTTACGAAGATTTTCGTGTCCGTCATTCAGCTACGCTTATGTCTAATTCAACATTACCATCAACTGCATCTTCTCCATCACGTGGTCATGTTTTCGAGGCACTTCGTTATTTGAAAAACGTCTGCAATCATCCGAAATTAGTTTTAGGTCCTAATCATCCTCTGTATCATGAAATTAGATCGCAATTGGATCAACAACAAACTAATTTATCGGATATAGATCACAGCGCAAAATTACCAGCATTGAAACAATTACTTTTGGATTGTGGTATTGGACAAACACAGCAACAAAAGCCATCAACGCCTTCGGGATTAATTGATAGTCAGCAAACAACCCAACAACTTGTCAGTCAACATCGAGCTCTTATATTTTGTCAATTAAAAGCCATGATGGATATTGTTGAAAAAGATCTTCTCAGTATTCATTTACCTACTGTAACGTATCTCAGACTGGATGGAAGTATTCCAGCAATTCAAAGACAAGCGATTGTCTCGAAATTTAATGCTGATCCATCTATTGATGTACTGTTGCTAACAACACAAGTTGGTGGACTAGGATTGAATTTAACTGGTGCAGATACAGTTATTTTTGTTGAGCATGACTGGAATCCAATGAAAGATCTTCAAGCTATGGATCGAGCTCATCGAATTGGTCAAAAAAAGGTCGTTAATGTTTATCGGCTTATAACTAGGTCAACTGTTGAAGAAAAAATAATGGGACTGCAAAAATTCAAACTTTATACGGCTAACACTGTTATCACTATCGATAACTCATCGTTAGATACTATGCGAACCGAACAAGTAAGTATTTGTTTTAAAATAATTATTTATCGGGATAAGCTTTAAAAATTTCTTTAAAAACGTCAATAGTTGAAAAATTACAGTGCAATTTAACTAAATTTATTATTTAATAAAGCAACATTTTATTTATTTATAATTCACAAGTCACGGCAGTCACATAGTGACTGCAAGGTTGCTAGTAAATAAATAAAGTTGACTAAAATATTTACTTTATGTTTCAGTTATTAGATTTATTTTCTTTGGAAAATGGTAAACACAAGAGAGCTGATGAAGGAGAAAATTCACGATCAATCAGTTCGATTCCTGGAGTCAGTCGATCACTTTTAGAAATAATACCAGAATTGTGGGAACAACAACAATATGATGACGAGTATGACCTTGACGCATTTTTATCAACGTTAAAAGGATCCAACTTGTGAGGTTATTATTTACAGTATCACAGCTACAGCTGCAGATCAAAATAAAATTATTCATCCAAGTAAATAGAACGTAAGAACGCTTGAAATGTCTATATTTTTTTTTCTTTATTTATAATAACTTATAAAAACGACAATGCAAATACATTTTCGCATTTGTACCAAAAGAACTCACTTTGAATTATTTATTTGGTAACTTTCACCATTGAGATAAAAAGCTCCTTATCGTAAAAATTTTTTTCTAATTTTTCTTGTGATTAACATTATCTCAAACAATAAATATTTATTAAATAATGACGCTGATAATAATAATAATAATAATAATAATAATAATAATAATAATAATAATAAAATTCAATTTGTCTATAATTTCGCTCTATAATTAGGAACTAAATTACCCGCAGCAAATATATTATTAGGATCTAAATGTTCTTTCATCGCACGATAAAGTGATACTCCAGTTTCACCTACGGCTTCAGGATAGAATTTAGCCCGCATTTTTCCAACTCCATGATGATGTGAAATAGAACCACCACTAGCAAGAATCTCCGCTCTTGCATTTTCTTCTATTGTTTCATAAGTTTCAACAGGTTCATGCAAACCAATATAATTGAATGCCAAATAAAAGTATATGCAACATCCTGCGTCGTATGTTTGCGTGACTCGGCAAGACATAAGATAGTGCTTTATACCTCGTTCTTTGCAGTCGCGTGACACGCGAGATTTAACGTTTCGACAAAGTGACAATGCACGGCTCCAAGGTACAGAGGTTTCAAAAGATTCAGACAAAACTCCGTATTCTAATCCCAAATCTCTGATATAAGCAATGACAAATGTTAGGATATAACCACGCTCACCGTTTGTTTCTCCAGCAGCCATGCCGCCAAATTGCTTAACAATGGTGTAGATTTTTTTTTCCTGAGCAGCCACTTCATTTGCTTCATATCCTTCAAATAAAAGAGTCGCTACACACACGTCGTTCCATTGAAAGCCCTTAATTTTTGTAACATAAGCTTGTTTAAAGGCATGCATAATCTTATCTGTCCAACCGTTGTCAGGTCGTAATGCTTGACCGAATCTAAATTGTTCATTGTCCATCAATCGAATACTCGATGGTTGACATCGTTGGCGTGCAACTTCTCTCATCGCATCAACACCACTCTCAAAGTTCGGAAAGATAACACTTCCGTACTTTACTATTTTTGGTAATGGACGGACTTTAAGAACAACTTCTGTAACTACACCAAGAGTACCTTCGCTTCCAAGAATTACATGATCGAAATCCGGGCCACTGGAAATACGTGGTACTTGCGCGCCTCTTTCCAAAGTCAACGACGGATCTTCTGTTCTCCCTGTTACCATTCTTACTCGTACGACTAAATCTTCTATATTTCCATATGTATTTTTCTTCATTCCACTCGCTCTTGTTGCTACCCAACCACCCAAACTAAAAAAAACATTAAATTAAATTATGATTCATGTTATCATCCATGATGTTAAGTATAATTGTATAATTCTCAGGAACTTGGACGGGAAAAAAAACACTCAGTGCTAGATTTTTAAATGTTGCAACGTTTCGTTATATCTTACAACTTCATCAATCAAACTGTAAAAAAGGAACAAATTATTATTAAACAATATGATCAGATTAAGTGTTTTTTTCCACTTCAAGTTCCTGAGAATTATACTATTATAATAAATTAAATATTATTGTACGGTAAATTAAAACGACAATAAATTACCTAGAAAATTCGTATGAATCAGGCTCGTGGCCAGATGTTAAGCCTCTTGATCTTAATTCTCGCTCAAGATCTTGTCCGATAATACCTGCTTCACAGCAAGCAACGAGGTTTTCTCTATTAATCCACAATATCCGATTCATCTGTGATGTATCTAGTGAAACTATCGTGCGACGTTCTTCTGTAGGGCAAGTAGCAGCTCCACTAACACTAGTACCACCGCCAAAAGGTATACAAGCGACTCCATACTTTACACATATTCGTATTATCCTTTCAACATCATTGTGGCATTCTGGAATAAATTTTACTAAGTTAATATAACTTCTTTATAAATTAATTGACACAACTTGTAGGTATAGATTAATTAATAATATATTCATTGAATCATCACAGATGGATTGACGTTAATAACTTTACTCCAAGAATTTTTGATTAGATTTTAATTTTCATAAATTATCGTTTGAAAAATTAACAAAAAAAGTATATAATCTTGTTCATAAAATTATCGATAAAAAAAATTTTTTTTTACATTAAAATACTTTTATTTTATTTTAAAGCAATTACTGTCCATATCTTATCGCGTATTCATTACTAATATTACTTGTATTTATCAGGAAAATACGTAAAGACTAATACCTGTTCATACGATTGAACTTCTTTATGCGCTTTAACTTTTACTTTATTTTTTTTTAACTATATATTAAAATTATATTAAAAAATTAACTTTTATAAACTATACTTGTGTACCGTAATAATTTATTTGAAATAAATAAATTAAATTGATACAATAGTTGAACAAACAAACTTAAATTTAATGAGAAAATAAATTTATTGAGACTTACTTGGCCAAAGAATAATATCTGGTATCCTATCGAAATGGCCATGTTTCAACAATATCATTTCACGAAGTGTATGTCCATGAGCCCTAAACAATCTGTCCATGCCATTAGTAGAAAAAGCTATTTGTAATTCATTGACAGCATCTAGAAAGTCCTGAGAGAGTATTGGATCAGGGAAAGATACTGGTAATGACTGTGATGGTGTTCTTTTTGTCAAATCTACTCCAAGGACTTCTTGAACCCATTGCGTAAAGTAAGGCAACTGCAGGTTTCCAATCGGGTACCTTGAACAATAAACAACAGTATCTATTAGCATTTTTAATCATCACAATACTTAATAATATTTGTCAGGTGAAAACATACTTGAAGATTTGTATTTAACTCAAGAGTATTTAAGTATAGAAAAATTTAACTTTAAAATTTATTGTACAAATAAAGCAACTCTATTGAAGAGTTGAAAAGCAATGTATTCTTTAACGAGAAAGACTATTTATTTAAGTATTACAACATACAAAAATAGAGGACTTGTAAGAATTAACGACAAATTACGTTTCACATCTACTGAAGCGGAAAAAAAAACATTTTAAATAAAAATATTAAATTTATTAACTAATGCGTTAATTTTTTTTTTTCTATCGCAAATACATGATATTGTAATTATATAAATTTGCATATGTACTTGAATTATAAAGAAAATTATATTTATTATTATAAATTATAAATATTTATTTTGTTTTTACCGTGACCCAGTGAATTCAATAATTGAATTATCTTTAACAACAAATTCCGAATCTTTGTATCCCCATCCGTTCCACTTGAGTAATTCTTGCCTGTAATAAAAATCAATAATTATAGTTGATGTTAATGGTATTTATAATTTGACATCAATTTTTTTCAACAAGTTATAATTAATATGCAGTATATCTATCCAGAAATATAATAATTAATTAATTTTTTGTTTATTGTGATTATAATTGACAATTTGTTTTTACTAAAGTGACATCTAATTCCAAAGAATGTATCATATAAACATTGAAAGGTAAAAACAAGATGTGATAATAAACACGTGATTTAAATGTTGTGATTTTTAAATTTACTCTAGTGATTATTATTTGAAATGTAACTGTCAGTAATAATTGAATAATACTAAAGTTAACCGACATTTTTAATTTTTTTTTTTTTCAATAATTAAATTAGAACAGATGAAATTTTTTTTTTTTATTTTTTTGTAATAATTTGTTCAATAAAAAAATATTTTTATAACTTAATTTTTAAAATACTGAAATAAGCGGTCAGCTGTCAATTTTAAAAATTTTTTTAACAAATTAATTACAATAAAAAAATGCTCCTAAAAATTTTCACTTGTAATTTTTATTAATTTTCACATGTGATAATTTTTAATTAATTTTTTTTTTTAATAATTTAATTGCTATAAAGTTATAAAAAAATTTTTAATATCTGTCAGCTTCAGTGTTATTAATTTTGATAATAATTGATTCCAATTATTACCGACAGCGACTTTTTGTTAGAATATAATTCAAGTAAAATATTTATAAAATTACTAGAGTTTTTTTTTAAATATATAAATTAAAAAAGGGATAATTATTTAAGCTACTGGTAAATTACAGAAAATTATTATATACTGAGTCACACTTATTGAAGGCGTGGTTAAAATACTCTTAATATTAGAATAAACATAGAGTTACAATGTACACAATAGTTTGATGTAACACTACACATTTGTATCTATGATATAAAAATTTATTATATTAAATAATTATAAAACTGACCTGATTTTAGGGACAGTACTCTTAACACTTGTCGGATTAATATCACGACTATTATTGTTATCACTTAAATTATTAGATTCCGATTTAGACATAGTTTTTTTTATTTTTTAATTATTAATAACAATTTTTTAAAACAAATTTAACTAAATTTTTGGTGTTAACAATACGAAGTTTAGATAAGAAAATAAATTTTGTTACTAAAGTTCACGGAACGAAATTTTTGTTCATACTAAATGACGCCGTGTTGATTATCAGACACGAGCTTAGACTTACTCGGCACCGCCATACACCGATAAACCAAATTTAAATCGATACAGCCCCCGCCTGAGAGTAAGCTCCGCCCATTGGCAACATGCCGAACTTACAACGCGCGGTTTCTTGTAATTCTTATTACTCTTGTCCAGACATATGTGTTTAATTAAATAAATATAATCAACATCATGCAATAAAACACAAAATATTTACACTGACAGAAATTCCATGTGCATTACTCGGTCATAGCTAATTTGAATGGTCAATTGAAATGAGTATTTTAAGCGCGAAATTCAAATTCTAAATTGTGTAAACCAATCAAAGTGACTTTTATTATAACGTCCTATCAAATGCCGGTATCAAGAGAAAGTAAGCCATGTTTACAAAAATATTAATACTGACAAACACGCTCCTTGTGAATCAACATTAATTTACTGACGACATCAACGACGATTATAATCACTGTTGTCTTGCAATTTATCTTTGTCATCTTTTAGCAGTACCTTTTTTTTAGTGTTGTTAACATTGTGTTTTGCGACAAAATATAAGATGAAAAAATATTAAATAAAAATCAAAAATTTATTTAAAAAAAATTTTTTAATTAAAAATTCAAGACTTGGAGATAATTAATTGACGCAAAACTAAAACAGAGCTCTGTTAAGATTTTTATTTCGTTAATCATTATCATGATAAGCTCCTGGTCGCCGTTGTAGATTTTAATTAAAAGAGTCTTGACTATTTGATTAAACGACGATTTTATCGCAGATTTATTTTTTTAATTCAACAAAGCATGCCTGACAGTGCAGCTGTTTATCGACCTACGACAGTGGGTTACAGTTATGAAGCCAACGGAGATGGCAATGAAAGTGGTGTTGGAGTTGGAGGTGGTGTTGGAATAAGAAATGGATTTTCACGAATTATTTTTAGGCACAAAGTAAGCACACGAAAATGGCTAGAATGGGTATTGCTGTCAGTTGCACTTTGTGCTACTGTTGCTGGGCTCACCACGATGATGGTTAATGTAATAGCTTCTGGAAGTTCTGTACCTTCTGAAGTAGTCCAGGTATTGTTATTATTCAAGTCAATTTAATTTATATGATACTGAAATCAGCAGACAACCTGTTAAATTTTTATTTCATCTAAAAAATAAATTAGTACAAAAAAAATTTGTTACAAAAGTTTCACTTTTACTTTTTTAAAATTTATGACACTGAAGTTGACAGACATTAAAAATTTTTTTATAATTTTATAGCAATTAAATTATTATTAAAAAATTCCACGTGTGAAAATTAATAAAAATTACAAGTGAACATTTTTAGAAGCATTTTTTTATTGTAGTTAATTTATTAAAAAAATGTTTTTAAATTAACAGCTGACGGCTAACTTCAGTATTATTAATTCATTGATAAGCGGGCTGTTGTTTAAAATTTTTTTACGTTGCAGGATAATTCGAAAAATGGCTCAAAATCTGACACAACTACTAAAATGGAAGATGTAATGAATCAAGATCCTAAAGGATCATTAGCTGCTGGAGCCAGCATTACTCTGATAGGATTAGTAATGGGTGCTCTTTGGGCTTGGTTACGTTTCTTCCGGCACGGTGGAAAATCACAGAGAGGTGGAATCAGTCGTGCAAGTGGACAGGTAAGATTTTATTTAAATAGCAGATTCCATTGGATTCCTCCTATTATTTTTTTATTTTATTTTTAATTTATGTATTTACTTTTATTTAATTTATTTATTTATTTATTTGGCTTTTTTTTTTATTTTTTTTATTTTTTTACTTAAACCGCCGGTATGCTCGTTGCTACGGCGTTTATTATCCCTTGCTCATTATTACACCTTATGTACGCGTATGAGGAAAGATGTTGGGCGGTTTGAATCCATCAACTGACTTGCTGGTGGGTTCCACTTCGCAGTACGGGCCAGTACTCACCGAGGTGCCGAGCCAGATGACCAACAAGCAGATCATAAATGAAACGCGAGCTGTTCCGATGTCAGATCAGGAGGAAGAAACACACACGCTAATGCCAGATTCAACAGCTATTCCATCAGCAGTCACCAATCAATCCGGTCATCCTACTAATCAAGCAGGCTGAGTACATGATTATTTAGAGTAATTTGTATACAAAAAGCTTTATCTTATCTTGCGCTCCATTTTATTCGTTTAGAATAAGTCATGTAGTTACTCTTGTTGTTTAACAACTATTAAATTAACTTTATTGTTCGACCTTCACTTTATTGCAAACAATTGAAATTCATTACTATAGATACTATAGTTTTTTGTTTGGTTTTATCTGTTAAAAATAATTATAGAAAAACTCTGTGATTCTGCGAAAGCAAAAGATAATTTGTTTTTTTATTTCATTCAATACACAACTATTGAAGAAAAAAAAATGTAAAAATAAAAACTACACTCTATTAACAATTCCTAATTAAGGTATGTTAGTTGTTATTGTTAAGTTATAGAATGTATGTAATTTTTATTTTATTTTTTATTTAAGCGTTCAATCCGTACATTTTATGACATTTTTTAATTATAATCAAATTATAATTATATATACTTTTATTTTTATTCCGTCCACTAACAAAACAAATCGCATAAATTAAAAGTATGGGTTAAGCTTATTTACACTTTACGATCAACTTGTTATTTTATAAAATACTTTTTGTTCATTTAATTTCTTTTTAAACTTGCTGTTGTGAAAAGAAATAAAGACTGAGTGAATGGAAAATCAACATATGTATATTTATAAATATTTTTTTGTTTTTCAAGAAACTGAAAATAATAGATATTCATTAATTTTATTATCTTTTAATGTAAAACTGAATATTAAAATAAATTAAAAAAAAAAATTGATAATTAAAAATCTCAAAATATACTTTTAATTAATCTTTTTTATGATACTGATATAAGCAGACGTTTCAAAATTTTTTAATTTTTTATTAATTAAATTAGAAGTGAAAAAATATTTTTAAAAAATTGCATTTATAGTTTTTTAAATTTTCTACATGTTGAATTTTTATTTTTATTTTCTTGTAATCATTTTTTTAATAAGAAGAATCATAAAAATAGTTAGATGTCTGCTGAATTCAGTGTCATTCTTTTCTCATAACAAACTAATGATAAAAAATAAAAAAAATTAAGATTCTCCTGATGTCTACTATTTTCAGTATTATTTTATTCCATCGTACTGAAAGTAACTCAATATAATTTAAATACATCTGGAAAATATTACTGCAATATTTATAATGCTAAAATTAGCCGACATTTTTAATTTTTTAATTTTCTTTAAATTATTAAATAAGAACTAAAAAATATTTATGAAAATTAATGTAGAACATATTTAATCATTTTAAAAATTTTATAACAAATAAATTATGGCAAAAAAATTGACATCTAGAAATTAAAAAAAAATAAAATATACAATTTTTTTATTAAATAAAATTAAAAAATTGTCAAGGGACAGCTAACTTGAATGTCATAAAATATTTTTTAAAAAATTGTTTTTCACAATTCAAAATTTTTTTTAATTTTTTTGCAATCATTTTTTCATTAAAAAAAAATTCGAAAAATTTTTAAATGTCGGCTAACATAATTTTCATGCAATATTTTTCCATGGCGCTGTTGTAATGATTCACTATTCATACGAGTATAAGTAAAGGTTATATTTTCATTGATTACCGCTTATTTCAATGTTTGTGTATACTTACATACGACGCACATGTTGTTTACATTGTAATAATTCCATTAAATCAGAATTAATGTACTTCAATTAAGCAAATGTTTAAAATTTTAATTAATAATTTAAGAAAAAAATAGTTGAATCATCAAAAATGTCATTTTTAAAAGAAACGAGATCATTGCGGTCTAATAAAAAAGAACCTAACGATGAAATAAAAGTAAAAGATGAAGATTCAAAAGAGGAAATAGTTGTATCAAAATATTTTGTTGCTGAGGTTTTAGAATCACAAAAAAAATCGAAAAAAACAGCAGGAAAAAAACGTAAATCTATTGAAATAAAATATGAAGAAAATAAAAGTGTCGAAAATGTTGAACAAGAAAAAGAAAATAATGAATGGTTTCCGAAAAATTGGAAAGAAACGTGGGATTTAATAAAAGAGATGAGGAAAGGTGCTACAGCACCTGTTGACGATAAAGGTTGTCACAGATGTTCTGACCCAAAAGCTGATCCACCTACATTCCGTTATCAAACTCTGACATCACTGATGCTAAGTAGCCAGACTAAAGATCAAGTAAATCATGCTGCTATGCAGCGTCTCAAAGATCATGGTTGCACACCTCAAAATCTTCTTGCGACATCAGATGAAGTTCTTGGCAAACTTATTTATCCAGTTAGTTTCTGGAAGGTAAATATCATCACGTAATTACTATTCTTAACACAGAGTATGATTAAATTTATGAAAATTAATATGACATTAAAGTTAGCTGTCACTTGATAATTTTTTAATTTTCTTTAACAAAAAAATTGATTTTAAAAAATTGCATTTACACGTCGTCTATTTTTTTAATAAATTTTTTTTGCTATAATTTATTTGTTAAAAAAAATTAAAACAATTGTGAACTGACAGCTAAATTTAATGTCATAAATTAACTTAGCAGATAGTTGATAATTTTTTTAATTTTCTTTAACAAATAAATTATATAGCGAAAAAAAATTATTAAAAAAATGGACTTGTAGAAATTTTAATAAATTAAAAATTCAATTTTTTTAAAATAATTATTTAGAACAAATTTTTTTTTGTTAAAGAAAATAAAAAAGTTGTCAAGTGACAGCTAACTTTAATGTCATTAACAGAGAATATTAATAATTAACACTTATGATACTTGAACTTTGCAATTGTACATTTTAAATGAGCTTTTCTTTTATTTCTAGAGAAAGGTGCAGTTCATAAAAAAAGTCGCCAAGATATTGATTGATTCTTACGGTGGAGATATTCCGAATAACATTGAAGAATTATGTGCTCTGCCTGGTGTCGGGCCTAAAATGGGACATCTTTGTATGCAAGTTGCCTGGAATGAAGTAACTGGTATAGGTGTTGATGTTCACGTTCACAGAATTTGCAATCGTTTAGAGTGGGTTAAAAAATATGCTAAAACGCCTGAAGAGTCAAGAAAACAATTAGAATCATGGTTGCCGAGAGAATTGTGGATGGAAATAAATTATTTACTTGTTGGCTTTGGACAAGAAATTTGTTTGCCTCAACGTCCAAAGTGCGATCAATGTTTGAACAATAAACTTTGTCCTTTTGCTAAATCTAACAATAACACTAATAAAAAATCTAAGAAATAATGTACACTTGATTAATATTTATTCTTTTATACAAAATATAAATATAAAATAATTACAATTTATTCTTTACTTCGCGAGGATTTTTTGTTCTTTTTTTTACCTTTTACAGGCCTGCCTTTCACGCGCTCGCTTAAGTGTTCTTTTCTAATTTTCTCTTTTATTGCCATTTTTCTGTTTTTAGATCGAAGTATTTTTTGTTTTCGTTGAAATATTTTATTTTTTTTCCTTTTTTGTAACGTTTCTTTTTGAACTACTCGTGATAATTCTTTTTTTGTTAGATGTAACCTATCACTTTGTTCCTCAACAAATTTAGGTTTAGTTTTAAGTTCCATACCGGGGACTGTAGTAGATTCTTCATCATCACTCTCATCATCATTATCAATGACATCATTTTCATAAGTTGGCTTATTTTCTCCTATCCAATTATCACTTTGTCTCAATTTATTTACATCCAATTCCAATATACTAACTGCTTTTCCCTGCATTTCATATTTAAGTTCAGTTTGAGAGACCAGTTCTTCTAACTCAGGTATGTCACGTTGAGATACTAGTTTCTTTAAATTTTCTTTAGCCTAAAATTTTAAAGTTTATTGTTAATGATAACTCAAATACTTGACAGACAAAATTAAACTTGTCTGTGTTAAATTAATTTGTCAAAAAAAAAAAATTAATATTACACAGCACATAATTATTAATTAAAACTGTAATAAAAAAAAATCTTACTTCTCTTCTAATTCGTTTTTTTTCTTCCTTACATTGGGCTTCGAATTCTTCTTTTGCTTTTTGTATTCTTTGAAGTTTTCTTTTCCGAAATCCAGTTAAAAATTCTCTACAAAAAAATTTTATTAATCTGAGTATGAGTTTAAAGACGATACTCAATTTAAAATACATCTAAAAATTTTTATAATAATAAAGTTAGCCGACATTTTTAATTTTTTTTTTTAATAATTAAATTATGACAAAAAAACTTTTTTTAAAAATTGCATGTGTAATTTTAAAAATTTTCTTCATGTGAAATTGTTTTTTTAAATAATTTTTCAATAAAATAAATTATTAAAATTCTTAAATGTCGGCTAACTTAATTTTCATAAAATTTTTTAGATTTTTACAACAATTAAATTGTAATGAAAAAAATTCTACATGTAGAAAATTTTAAAAATTGCAACTGCAAATTTTTTAAATTGTATTTATAATAAAAATTGATTAATTCTCGAAATTCCAAGAATTTTCAGATGTCTGCTAATTCCAGTATCATGTTGAATGCGAAAAAAAAATTATTGTGTACTTACTTTCGTTTTTCTTCATCAAACACTAAAGTAAATTTTTTTTTCTTTATTGGTTGACTTTTATTCCTGTTAACATTTAGAAGCTGGGGAACAAATTTAAATCCTTGCCTCGAGGACATCTTTTTGTAAAATACAGTCGTGTATTTTCGAAGTGGTAAAAAAATAATAAAATTTTATAGGTTATAATCCTGTTGTAAGAAAAGATAATTAAAAGGAAACGACTGGTCCTGACCTCTAAGTATAAAATTTCTGTTTTATTTTTGAAAGAAGATTTGTAAGTTTTTTTTATATATTAAAATAAGTTTAATTAATGATCATACTTATCCGAATAAATAAATGGGTGATTAATAAATTATTTTCAACAATAAAATTTAATGAACTATTTTCTTTTGTAGAATTTATTTTTACAAGCTTATATCAATTGCATCGAGTTTACAACTATAATAGAGATTTCAACAAAAAATATTTTTTATTTTTATATAATCTTTTTCACAATACTATGTATCTTAAGACTATTATACATTTTTAAAGCTAATTTTTGTCAAAGTAAATTAATAATGTTATGGCTTATAATTGCTGTTTGAAACTAATCAATTGCTTGACACCATCCAGGACCATGCCATTGCCCGGGCATTTTATAAAAGCCACAAGTGTCACAAAAAGCATCAACCTAAAATAAAAACCAGCCATTAGTAACCGAATATAAAAAATAAAATTTTTTGACTTCAACTTGATTTCAATTACCGGAATCTCGTTTTGTGAGTGCTGACCAACAGCTGCTGGGTTAGGTCCATTCAATCGTTGCAATAAATGTTGATTATGATTTCGCAATTTACCTAGCTGATCTGTAAGATGTTCTCGTTCGCGGATCAGGTTCTGTTTAGTGCGTTTTTCTTCTTCAAAATCACTTTCGTAGAGTTCAAGTTGTTGCCGTAAATGACTAATCATATCAATCTATACATAAAAAAATTTTTTTAAGACTTTTCAGTAAATTCAATAATAAAAAACGCCATTCGGCCACACCCGAAATGGAAGGTAGATTTCACAGAATGTTATTCTTTATAAAATAACATACATAAGTCGGTTCTACGAAATCTACCTTTAAAAAAAAAAAAAAAAAAAAAAAAAAAAAAAACTTACGTCATCTTTAGAAATTTGAAAACGGGCTTTAACACCTTCGAGCTCAATATTTTTCAGTTTAAGTTCTTCCTTCAGTTTGGTATTCTCTAACAACATTTCGTCATGACGTTTTTGTAAAACCTTCATGTCATCTTGAAGAGTTCTCATTTGTGCCTCATACAACATACTTTGAAAATTAAGTGATGATCTTTCTTCATTCAGATTCGTTTTTTCTTGTTCCAGAATCATTCGCTCAGCCATATAATTTTTTCGTTCGAGTGATAACTGACTTTTTTCATCTTCTAACATTTTCAAGTTTCTAGTAATTTCATTTTTTTCTTTTTCAAAATTGTATTTCACCTCCATAGGCTTCGCCTTTTCATCACGAAGTATTTCTAACTCATGAAGTGTAGAATTGTAATCAGAAAATATTTTTTGAAATTCATTTTGTGTTTTAATTAAATTTTGACGATAAGAAATATTTTTTATCTGCTCATCAACCAAGCATCTTCGGCAATTTTCTAAAATTTCTTTACAGGATGCAATTGTTTCAACAGATAAATTCATGCTGTCAATATTATTTAACAATAATTCGCAGGTATCAGTACAACGTTTCAAACAATCTTGAATATTGATGAAGTGAGATGTTTGTTCTCCGTAGCACTTAGCCAAAATACTTAGCTTCTCATTGTAATGATTAAAGTGCTGAAAGAAGTTTTTATAGTTTTCATCTTGAGATTTTTCTGAAATTGCGTTACTTTCAGGATTGAGTTGAAGAGAAGTAAACGCGTTTTCGTTCAATACACGTAGTTGTTCTTTGAGTGACGTTATTATTTCTTGTTGATAATGCATATCTCGTTCATAACGATTTTTATCTTTCATCATTTGTTCGAGGTCTGTTGAATTTTTTTCCGGAAGTTCTTTAAGATTACAATCCTTAGAGTTTTGATTAGCTGAATTTGTGATATGTGAATTATTGCAATGATTTGGATTTTCGATTGAAAGATTTTTTTTCTCCTGATTGATTGAATTTCCAGTCTAAAGTATTTAAAAAAATTAACAAAAATCAAAGGATTAAAACAAATAAATTTTAAATTAGATCTACCTGCTCTAATGTTAAAGATGATGTCATTGAAGATTCCAAGTCAGATATTTTCATCTTCAACTCAGAATGTTCTTTCTGTAAAACTGAGATTGCTTCAAAACTTTTAGCTAAGCTCTCAGTGCTAAAATCATTTAATAGACTGTATTCACTCGAATTTATGGGGATAGAACTGGCATTGTCATTTTCTTTAGATTCACATGTTTTTGATAAATTATTCTGTAATATTTATTTATTTATTTAACGCCAAGCGGCAATATACATAAAAACATAGCATATGGAATGTTAAATTTATCAAATAAATTTAATCAAGTGATATTACATTATATGATGGCGAAAGGAATAGATAAAAATCAAAAATTCTGAAATTCTAAGATATAAGGTAAAAGACCCAAAATTTGAACAATAATAAGTAACTATTATATATAACTAACCTGTTCCGGTGAAAACGATGATGTCATCATTGATTTCATATCAGTAAATTTATTTTTTACATCTGTATCATCTTTTGATATCATGTCACTGTTATTTGTAACATCTTTAGAGTTACAATCTTGAATATCGATTGTACGCGAATTTTTTATAACAGAATTATTGATTACGTCCGTATTAACATTTTTCATCAATAGATTATTCCCAACTAGTTCTTGTTTTTGAACTAAAGAATTTTCAAGCTGAAAAAATTAAAATATTTTAACAAAATAACATAAAACTGAATTAATTAATTACCAATTGATAATGAAACTAACAATTGAAAATTGTGACGTTAACATTGACTCTGTAGCTGTAAGTTTATTCTTTAATTCGGCGTTCTCTTTTTTTAATAGTGATATCATATCACATGTCTCTGAAAATTTTTGTTTATGATTGCCATGTACTTTCATCAGTTCATTTTGCCAACTAACCAAAGTGTTGAAATGTTTTTTCATCGAATCATTATTTTTGGTCAAAGTTTCTTTCAATTCAACGTTTTCTTTCATTAACTTAGCGACTTTCAGTTCAATTTCCTCTTGACTCAATGTTGAAACTATTGAACTTGGTTCCTAAATTTATTAAATTACATTAATAGAAATCTGAAGTAAAATAAAAATATTATTTATCTAAAATTGTATGAAACTGAAGTTAGCAGACGTCTAAAAATTTTTGATTTTTGATATTAATTAAATTACAACTAAAAATATATTTATAAAAAATTGCACTTATATTTTTTCAAGTTTTTTACATGTGACAATTTTTTTTTTTTTAATTTCTAAAAATTTTGAAATGTCGGCTAACTTAATTTTCATAAAATTGTAATGATTACTCACAACATTCAAGCTTTTTTTTTTAATTTCTTCATAATCAGCCAATGAAGTTAAATTAATAAAATCCATAGAGCTTTTACCAAGCACAACAAATGACGTTTCATCGTCATCGTCGTCACAATTTAAATTATTTTGATAAGGTATATGAACTGTGGAGTATGACGGTTCATTTAGTTTGAATTTCGGCTTACCATCGTCAAAATGTATATTGAGACTGTCAAATAAACTTTTGGACATTGAATTATTCAGTGGTTCAAGCTTCGGATCATCCGTTGAAAAATTGCGTGTTAATTCCGACATGATGCTGTAACCTTATATTGTCTCTTGTAGAAATAAAAAAAAAAAAAATAATTTACCAAACATTATTATCTATAGTTTTAAAGTCAACGTAATTCTCAAATTCTCCAAAAATGTTACATTGGTAATAATTATGAAACAATTTTAAACAGCGTCTGCAATTTTTAATTACATGTTTTGATCATGATCAATCAATGACAATTGATTTAATGACTTGACTATATTAAAATATATACTATGCGCGACAATCCGGATAATTTGTCCCGGTTGGTATTGGGAAATCCTCCACTTGAATACGCCACCTGGCGAATCAAATGTGAACTACTCTATGCAGGTCGAGTATAAACAGCTAATGTCATATAATATGCCGAAGCTGTAATTAAAAATTGTTGAAATTCTTTTTTAAAATGTTAAGTAATTAATTATTGTCTATAAGCTTAGTTACTATTGAAAATAAGATCAACTTTAACACTTGACCAAAAATTTGTAATCATTAAGTTTCCTCTACGAGAAAATAAAAATAAAACTTTCTGCTGCGTATATGGGTGTAATAGCAAGTCATGACAATAAAGTTAGCCGATATCTAAAAGTTTTTAGAATTTCTTTCATTAAAAAAATTAATTGAAAAAATTTCACATGTAGAAAGTTTTATAAACTATACGTGCAATTTTGTAAAAATATTTTTTTTATTCTAATTTAATTGATAAAAAAAAATCTAAAATTGTTGAATGTCGACTAATTTTAATGTCATTAGCAAGTCTAGTAAGAACAATACAGTTTGATTTTATACTTTTCCTCCGGCAAATTCTAGTTCTGTGGTGATAAAAAATAAATTTGGTGAAGATGAAGTTATAAACCGTCGATTAGCTTGGAAAATGCATTAAAAATCTGAAATGAAGTTACACAGCCCAAGAGAGTGTCCATTACATTTCATCAAAAATGACTTTATACCAATTAACATAAATATTGTTGTAATCACAAAAAAACAGTAATTATAAGCTGTGAATTTTTAAAATACAATGTAATACGATAGGCTTACATTGCTTAAATAACTTAATAAATATTTTTGTAAAATTAAGAATCGTAATTATAGTTGCAATGTTATAACTACAGTAATAAAAATAAGTTACATGAATAATTTTTAAGTAATTAAGAATTTTTATGACTGGGCTTAGTACTTGCAAATTCATGATGCTGAAAGGGACAGACATCTGTCAATTTTTAGGTTTTTTTAATAAACAGATTCTTACAAGAAGAAAAACAAAAAATAAAAAAAAATTAACATATAGAAGTTTTAAAGAACTGAAAGTGAAACATTTCTAAAATATATTTTTTGTCTTAATTTAATTCTTTAATAAAATAAAAATTTGACACGTTATCTGCTGATTTCAGTATCATGCAAATTCACAAATTTCTTTAATTGAGATTTTTATTAATTATTTAATTTCTATTAAAAACTCGATTCTAATAAAACTTGTAAATACATGATTCAATATAAAAACACGGCAGCTGATTTAAAAAAGCGTCTTAAAGTAGTAACTGCTTCTGCCGCAAGGAGAAGCCACGCCCCCGGCTGATTTCCCAATAGAACTAGAATTTAATTTGCGCGCGCCTGATACTTGCTGTCATGGGGTTGCGGTCAACGAGTCAGATCGACAGCATTTCGAATTATCAAAACTCTAGAAAATTTAAAATTCCGCTACATTCAAAGTTTATAAAATACATTAGCTTAAATAGAATATCAGTCGAAAAACAATTTTGTAAATTATGAAACACTGAGCTCTTGAATATCGCTATATATGTTAATCTTGAATATCGCTATAGTTCATTCGTTTTGGCGTAAAAATTTTCGTTGTTATGTTTTTTAATTTATTGAAACTTTGTGACTTTCAAAGATTCTATTAATATAGCCTTAGTTTTTTCCTCTATTCAACATTATATTTTTCGGAATTTTAAAATTATTTTAAATTACATTTCATGTTAACTTTTCAAGTTCTAGTAATTTATTAATTCGGAATGTTCTCAGTCTGACTAGTTGACTGCAGCCCGGTAAAATGTAACTTAACCTAAAAACTTGTCCGAAAATAAACAAACAAACAAACGAATAAATAAAGAATATAAATACTGATTAAAAATACCGCAAGTAATAAAAAAAATATATAAAAATAAAATTATAAACACACTTTACCACGGATTTATTATTTAATATCTGCAAATCTGGATGAAACCGAGGAAATAATGATCGCCGCAACAGATCCACTGGTAAATATTTACAAATCTCCATGATTTCAATTTAAACTGACAATAAAGAATAAAAAATAAAATTACAATTAAAAATTTTACCAGGAATATACACCAGGTGGACGACAGACATACCAGCGGCATCCTGGTCCTGTGATCCACCACCTGAAATCGCAATTTCCCTCAACGCAGGACAGCGTTCTGTTACAAAAATTCAGTCAGGTAAACATATCCGAAAAATCCCCGAAAGAATTTTGGATAGTTCGCGAGAACAAAACCTGCGGCGAAGAAGAACTCTACTGTTCAGGTAAGGTCGCAGTGCACACCCAAGGCTCGCCCTCGACCCGAGTACTCCAAAAGTCATTTTGTCTCGAGTCAGACATAAAACACGCTCTTTGGTGCAAGTTTTGCACCACGACCCCAAATTTAGTCGACAAAGACAAAAACAAAAATGAAGATGAGGTTAAAAATGACCAGACTATTGAGTGCATTTGTCTGCTGGATACTCACACTCTGAGAGTATTCACTCCCGACGGTGAGGACTACATGACTAGTCTGCAGTTCAAAGTATCCGCAGTCTGGCCCACTAAATTTGGGATATTGATGGAAAAATCTTCAGTAAAGTCGTCGATAAACGAGGAAAGTTTGCCAACAGCTTATTCATTAACTCACCCGCTTGATGAAATATGTCCGCTGCTGATAAAGCACGGTGGAGTTAGCTACATGCGTGATACTAACCTAAAAATAATTTTTACCAGCTCCGAGCCCTCATTGGCGGTGATTTACGACACTAAGACCGGCCTCCACTCTATGTACAAGATCAGAAAGTCGTCGGTAGAAGAGCGTCAAGTAGTTTACGACGTGACAGCTAGCATGATGAGCATCGCGTCGCCTCTGCACGGTAACAAGAGCAACCCTAAATCCGTAAGTATGTTTGGGCTTCCAAACCCGCAGTTGAGCGGTCTGGGTATGTCCAGCAGTCCGTTTGGATCCCGAGGAACGTCTTACACGACATCTTGCTCTGGAGGAGTATCACCAGCTCAGGCTCATCAGAGCGCCCACTCAAGGTCTCAGAGTCCCATGGCAACGATATCGCGCTGCCAGTCGCCAACTCATACATTTTCTCCGTTAGCCGGCGGGTCAATGCACCAGAATCGGCTCCACCAGACAGTTATGGCTTCAATGATGTGTCACTCGCAGCACAACCCTAGCAGCTGCAATAGTTTTATGCTTCCAGAAGCTCCAATGGTCTCCAGCAAGCCACTCTACCCAGAAATTTGCCTAGACCACGTCTGGACTGAAGCTGCGTCCAAAGAAGTCGACAGAGCTGCTGATAAGGCCTCCAAAGTTTTCCTGACGACAGACCTTGTCGGGCAGAGTTACCTGGGCTACCTGGTGCCTTCAAAAACTCAGTTATTTATCGTCAGGATGGAGAAAACCAACAAGCAGCAGCAGATCATCTTCGGGATGTCTACTAGCATCATTGCTAAAGACGCGGTGAGTCTCAGCTCGCTGAACATGATCGCAATAATTGATTCTTCTAATGGAGTGACTCTCTACTCGGGAGTGACCTGTATAGGAAAGGTTCACATCACCAGCACACCCTCGATGGGCTGTAACTACTTTTTGACTCCCAGAACAGGTGTCAGCTCACCGTTTCCCCGCAGAAGCTCGATGATATCACAGAATACCGCTGCGGACGTCAAATTTGAGGAAGCTCTGCATACTTTGAGTCCAGTTGGAGCTTGTGTACGACCACCGATGCTGGACAGCGTGGACGCTGGGCTTGTTGGGCTCAAAGACGCAGTAGGTAATCAACTAACTCTTGAATATGGTAATAAATTATTTTATCGCATCACTTTGCCTAAACCAAGTAGCTCACCGTTAGTTAGAGAGTGCTTGCAGGTTTTAAAGACTGTTTTGCAGCGGGAGCTGGCTATGCAGTTGCTGGTGAAGTGGTATGGAGCGAGAAATGCTCCTGGACCTCAAGATTTTACAATAGAAGAAGAATGGCAGTTGTTTATAGTCACTCTGCTGACACTTATGGGCTATGATGTTGACAAGTTGCAGTTGATAAACAAAAATGATGATGACTGCACTGGTAGCAGCCCCATTGTTGTTCCAAAGAAGGCTAAGACTAGTGATTGTGGCTCTGATGAAGACTGGTTGTATATTTTGAACTCGAGTGAGCATAAACAGTGTCAGTTTTTCTTAGAAAATGTTCTGCACTTGACTAAATTCAATGAGGGTGCTGAAGAACTTCGTAAACCGAAACCTGAAAAGAAACCTGAAGTTGGAAGAATCATCAGCTCGGCTGTTTTGTTTCCGCACATGCCAGTGGTTCTTTTTTCGCTTCATTTACTTTACGAGGAACTTAAGCTCAATTGTGTAATGGCGGAAAGCAGACCGTTGCTAGCGCAATTACTGAACCACCTGAGCAGAGATTTGAAATTTAATTGGTACTCGTACCATTACTTACTAGACTATCCTACTCATTGTTCGAAGCAAGAACTGTCGCAGATGACCCAACAAGACCTGGCCAAGATATCTGTACCAAGCTATGTGCCCGAGAAGCCTCCTAGTATCTTCAGCACTCTCAACAGCCTTCTCAAAGGCTCTGATGTCCCTCCTTATCCAATTTTAGCACGTGTAAATCCACGTACCAAGACCATAATCTCGCTAATAGCGCTTCTAGCAGCAGAGTCAAGGGTTAGCAGTCTAAATCTTGATCAGTTCATAAAAACAGTGATGCCAGCCGGCAGCAGAGTTGATTACCAAGATCCAGTTAAGGACAAAGACAAAGAATTTAATCGAATAGAATCTCCAGAAGCTGATCGTATAGTTTTGCTCTTCCATGAGATGGAATTAACCAAAAAAGATCTTGAAATTTTACCTCCAGGAATTTCAATTCTGCTGAGAGACGTAATGTACAGGTGTCGCGAGCGTCCGCCTTCTAACTGGCCTGTGGAAGCATACGAGCTTGTGGATCGTCAGGATCTAGCTGCTTTGGAAAAACACTCGAGTTCGAACAAAGCCGACGACGAAACAACCGGAGTCTGCCCGATCCGGGATCCCGAGCAAGATGACGGTATGAGTTTCGACGATACTATTTTAAAACTACGTTTCAATAAAGATCACCGAGTCACCGAACTGCGTCGCATGTTAAATTCCTCAAAGCCAATTCGGATTTCGATAACCCAGCGACCTGAAGTAACTGACCACGACTTTATAGAGGAACAGGAACGGTATCTCTGCGCAGTCTGTTCACGTACAATGGCGCTGCCTGTTGCTAGAGGAATGTTCACCTTGAGAACTTCTACCCCGATAATAACTGAACAACTACCGATTCCCCGGCTTTGTTTAACGGGCAAAACAGCTCTGAGAGGGACTACAATAGAACTGTGCCACATTGACGTTCCACCGAACATGAACCTGTGGCCGCTGTTCCACAATGGAGTAGCTGCGGGCCTTCGTATCCATCCCGATGCATTGGACATTGATTCTACCTGGATTGTCTACAACAAACACCAGCAGAATGAGTGCGGAATTGAACACTCAGGTTTCCTGATGGCGCTAGGGCTCAACGGGCACTTGAAGAAGCTAGCGCCTATCAGCACTTACGAGTACTTGGTCGAGTGCCATGAAACTACCAACGTTGGACTTCTTCTGGGTCTCTCTGCAACCCACCGTGGAACAATGGACGTGTCTATGACCAAGCTACTGTCTCTTCATGTGGAGACACTTTTACCACCCACCAGCATTGAACTAAACGTCCAGCAGAATGTCCACGTCGCCGCGTTGATGGGAATCGGGCTGGTCTACGAAGGAACAGGCCACCGGCACATTTCTCACGCTTTGCTTTCAGAAATAGGTCGACCACCAGGTCCAGAGATGAAGAACTGCGTCGACCGAGAATCTTACTCACTAGCAGCTGGACTAGCGCTTGGTCTCGTGGTCCTAGGACGCGGTGGTGGAGCTGATTTGAGCAGCATTCCAGACACTCTGCACTACTATATGGTCGGTGGTAATGTAAGACCGTTCACAGGAGCCCAGAAAGAGAAATATAAATCCCCCAGCTATCAGATCCGCGAGGGAGATTCTATCAACACAGACGTGACCAGTCCTGGAGCTACGATAGCCCTCGGGTTGATGTATTTCAACTCAAAGAACTGCGCAGTCGCTGAGTGGATGCGCGCTCCAGATACTCAATATTTGTTAGATTTTGTCAGACCAGATTTGCTAATGCTGCGAATCCTAGCCCACTCTTTAATCCTCTGGGACGAAATAGAGCCCACCAAGGCCTGGGTGTCCAGCCACGTGCCTGACATTGTCTACAAGTATCGACTCCAGAAACCTACGCCGGAAATAACCCAGCACGTTGACCTGGAAACTATGAACCAAGCGTACTGCAATATTATCGCTGGAGCTTGCATGGCTCTGGGACTCAAATTTGCAGGGACTGCCAACGAAAATGCTTTCAAGACACTATTTAATTACACCCAGATGTTTACGGCCTTGTCTCATAAATCCATCGGCGAACTGGCAGGTAAATCAACTATTGAAACTTGCTTAAACGTGACTCTCCTTTCAGCTGCTGTGGTGATGGCTGGTACCGGCAACCTCGACATAATGCGAATTTGCAGACAAATTAGGACGAGAGTTGGACCAGCAAGCAGTGTCGTTACTTATGGGTCACATTTGGCGACTCACATGGCTCTGGGCCTCACTTTTCTCGGTGGAGGTCGCTATACACTCTCTAATAGTCCGAATGCAGTTGCTGCGTTGATTATTTCGCTGTTTCCAAAGTTTCCGACGCATAGCAATGACAACAGGTATCACTTACAGGCACTCAGACATCTGTATGTCCTTGCAGCGCAGCCTAGACTTATTTTACCTAGGGATATTGACAATAAGCAGTACTGCTATGCCACTGTAAATCTTACTTTTAAGTCAGACAAGGTCACCAGGGGTCAAGAAGTTGTCCTGAAGGCTCCGTGTTTGCTTCCTCAGCTGGAGAGTCTTCAGAAAGTTGAGCTGAAAGATGAAAGGTACTGGGAAATTATTTTTGAACGCGGGCATAATTGGAAACTGCTTGAAGGCATGCTGAATAAATGCGACTCGCTAGATGTAAAACAGAAAACTGGGTGCCTTTCGTATATTGAAGATCCTCATGGGTTCCGTAGTCTTGTAGCTCAAACTCTCACTACTGAAAACGTTATCCCCTGGGCTACGAAGCAGGATTTAATAACTTCGTTCACCAACGACGAGACTGTGTTGAATATTGTCAAGTATTTCTTGCAGCCTACGGCTGAACCGAAGCCGAGGAAGAAACGCGTTCGTAGACGCCCGAAGAATGAGCTTGATTGCTCCGCGGAGAAAATGGATGTTAGTGATACTTCAATAGTGAAAATTCGAGAACAGAATTCTATTTTAAATTTGGGAATTTACAAAGATTTTAGACTGAAGGAGAAACATTTTATGCAGACGCTTGCAGTTATTGTTTATGAGTGCGTGATTAAAGATAAGATCAGCTTCATGCCGCTCTGGATAAATATTTATAAAAGTATCGAGGCGATTGAAAAGACTCCAGATGCTGGACTCGTCTGGCAGATTAAATTAATTTCTTCTTACACGATGCTGAAGGCGCAACAGCAGACTCAGCCGCTGCTGAGGATCGAAAGTGTTCTTGCTATTCACCAACGGCTGGCTTTAATTGTTAATTCTTGGGAAGATGGTACGTTCTTTTGAATTGAAATAAATTATTTGTTTTGTTTTTTACGTAAATATATTTTCATAAATTATTTATTTTTTTTTTTTTTGTTACAGAAGTGAAACCATTGATAGAAAGTTATCGGATCAATGGGACTATTGATAAGCAAAATGATACCACACTAAGAAAATTTAGCACTTATTGTACATATTTTGATATACCGTATCGGTTAATTTATGATAGTGATATTAATCCGATTATAAAAAATTTATTACAACGTATTCAACGGTTTCCCTCAATAAATTAATTTATGTTAATAAATTTATCAAATTATTTATTATTTAATTTTTTTTCGTTTTGTTAATACAAAGTTCTAGTCTTCTAGTTTAGTATTATATAAAAAAAAAGTTTTTAATTTTTTTTAAGTTCATTTAATTTTTTTTTTTATAAATAAAATCAAAATCAAACACTATTTATTTGAAAATGATTTTATTTTGTAATTTAATTAAAAATAAATTTTCATCAATAAAAAATGTATTCCAGAGACTAGAACTTTTTATCTCACAAAAAAAAGTCTAAGAATTATTGGAAGTATTATAAATAATCATAAATAACCAAAGTAATTTTAAAAATAATTGAGTATGTAAATATCTAAATGTAATATACATTTTTATATATTAAAAAGATTCTAACAGCCTTAAAAAAATATTTAAGTATCAAAACTTGTTCGAAAATCAGTCGTTTCAAAAAAACAACGAAGAGCGTCTTCTGTAGAAGGCCTCTTCGTGAATAATAGGTTTCCCGGTGATCATATTGATTTTACTGTCAATAATTGCTCCGACGAATGAGTAACAATAAATACAGCCGACGAGAATTCCGCCGAGATGGCCGATGAAGGAAGCATTGGGTACCAGGACGTGTATCAGCACCAGTTCGGCCCACACTGCATACTTGCTGGGAACTCTGAAGCCACCTACGTCATGCAAGCGATCTCGCTCCTCGCAGACGACAATAACTTTCAGCGCAAAGAGTACCGCCGAAAATCCAATAGCGCAGGTTGTATAATACGAGTAGTCAGTGGTGATTTGCATCAGCAGCCATGAAAGGAATACGTACATTCCGCTGCAGCCCAGAGACAGGGCTCCCAAGAGTATCCCGAAGTTAGCTGTTGAGTACATTGGCTCTAGGTAAGATCCTTTGAATATCAAAGAGACCATATTGTAGTACAGATGCATGTCCGAGCCGTGTTCAAAGTTTGAAATTATAAATGACCGCCAGTCTTTGTATTTTAGGACTTTTACAGCTGATATGCAGACATCTTCAGAGTTCCAGGGTACTTGAATCAATCCAGTGTATAACAGCGCCTGGAAGTTAAATTTTTCATTAATAAATATTATTTTAGAATTATACTGAAATTAGCAGATGACATTAAAGTTGACCATTTTTTAATTTTATTCAAAAAAAAAATTTGTTCCAAAAAATTATTTAAAAAAAATTGCATTTTTTATTTTATTAAAATTTCTAAAAGTCCATTTTTTTAATAAGTTTTTTTTTTATAATTTATTTATTAGAGAAAATTAAAAAAATTGTCAAGTGACAGCTAAATTTAATGTCATCTTCAGGATTATTATTTTAGAAGCAAGAGGATGATGTAAGTTATTACTTACCTGGCCAATGATCGCCAGAAGTGTCACAGGTGGGATTTTGTCAACACCATAATTGACAGCTTGCATTCCCAGCAAATAAAGTCCATATTCTAGACCTGGTTGTCTTCTTCTTACGTTGCGACTCATTTTTAATTTTCTTGGTAAATACTTGTCACTTTAACATTTAATTTATTTATTTTTTTAATTAACTGTAAATTACAAAAAAAAAAATATCACTGACACTTGACGTTGGTAATTTTTATTTACAGGTTAACGTATGGTGAGTAAGCTGAAGTATTGATTTAGCACTTTAAATTTAAAAGTGATTTTCTGATTTTTATTTTGTAAGTAAAGAATGATCTAGACTGTCTAGAAGATGTTTGTAGTAGATGTAGAGGTTATTTTGATGTTTTGATGAACACCACGTGGCCCAATGACTTTCTAGACGCTTGCGTACTTACGTAGCGCTCAATTTACTTATGCTTGATGCAATAATTACTTTTCATATCTTCAGAAATGTTCCTCATTGTTCATAATAATAATAATAACAATAATCATCATAATTTTTTAAATATTGTAATTATGAAAATAGCAAACAGATAATCTTTTTAAATTTATGAATATTTTATGTACTTATATGTTAAAAAAAAAAATTACACAGACAATCAAAAATATAAACTCAACAATTATAATTTATATATTTGTTATAAAAAAAAATTAAAATAAAATTAAATTTATTACCGAATTTCAAATTAAAAAAAAAAAAACAAAAATTTTATAAATTAATCCATTTTATGAATATTTAACAAATAAAAATAATATAAATTTAATTTATTTTTTAAAATAATTAACATATAAAACAAATACAAAATATTTAATTACAATAAAATTTATTTAAGTGCTAATGTTAATTAAATATTAAAAATGAAAAAAAAAAAAAAAAAAGAATAAAATTACAGTATAATATTATTGAAATATATATATATATATATATATATATATATATATATATATATATATATATATATATATATATATATATATATATATATATATATATATATATATATATATATATATATATATATATATATATATATATATATATATATATATATATATATATATATATATATATATATATATATATATATATATATATATAAAAGTAAAGAATTAAACTAAATAAATATAATATAATATATTTCGTCGCTAAGGCAGGCAATTAAAAATTTTACAGCCGAAAACATCCCAAATAATAAATTGTTAATAAATAAAAAATTAAACATAGCAAAGCGGCAAATAAATCAGCTGGAGAATCCGGGATTGGTGTGTTCTATCACGCACTTCCTGCAGTAACTTTTGACAGCGCGGTACCCGACCTTAGTGACTCTGGTACACTCTCCAATATTAAGCTGTCTCAGTCCGCGGACGTAGTACGCGAGAGCTTCAAGGCCTGCATCAGTCACGCGCTCACAGCCGCAGAGAGATAGTTTCTTGAGATTCGGGCACCCAGTGGACAGAGCCTCCAGGGTCGGATCCCCGATATCACACTTTCCAAGATCGAGCGCGCGGAGCCTGGGACACCCGCGAGCCAGAGCGCAGGTCGCGATATCGCTGAGCGCTTCACAGCCTCGTGCATTCAAGTATCTTAATTTGTAGCAGTGTCTCGCGACCACCAGGAGTCCGGCATCCGAAACACGATCACATTTACCAACAGAAAAGTACCGAAGAGAAGGACCAAGTCTGGCAGCGAGTTCTCTCACTCCGTAGTCGGTTATCCTGGTGCAGTCCGACACTGAGAGCTGTCTCAGACAGGTGCAGTAACTCGCTATCGATATCAAGCTGGCGTCTGTGATCCGGATGCAACGTCTCAAGTATAAGAACGTCAGCTGAGACATCTGTGACAGGGTCAACACCAGTCCCGAGTCATCGACGCCGTGACAGTCGCTTAGATTCAACGATTCCAACTGCGTCGAGCCGACGTGTGAGTACGCGCGAGTAACATTTACACATCCAGTAAGATCTGCCGAAGAAAAAAAATTTTTTTTTTATTATTTATAGTTATCTATATATTTAACACAATAAGGAAAAAAATTTTTTTTTATATACTATGGTTACCAAAATAAGTTAATTTATTTTGATAAATTTTTTGAGTTATTCTAAATAGAGTCAAATTTAAAGATAGACATAATTTTTTTATATATGGATTATCTATAAATTATCATTATCAATATTATCGTATTCTTAGTTGCTCACAAGCTTTTAAACTGTAAATACGGCTAATAAAAGAAAATCACTGATGTGTATTGACTATCAAGACGATCAAACTGAGGATCAAGAACAAGGAGATGAAGAAGATGAGCTTGAGCATCCACCGAGTATTAAAGAAGCTCTGGTAGCAGCTAAATTATTAGAAAAATATTTCCTTTATGACCAAGATCCCTCAAGATCGCAAGATATTATTAAAATACAACAAAATTACTGATGCAACAAAAGACGTCAGACAAAAATAACCGACTTATTAATTTAATAATTCTCATCACATAACTATAAAATATAAAATAAATTTCCACTGACCTAGCTCTTTCAAATGAACGCAGTTGTCCAGAATAGTGGTGACATTCGGATCAGTTACCCTTCGAGAGTGACGGAGCACCAAAGACGTCAAGCTGGCAAACGGCAGCATGGAGAACAGCCCAGAGAACCCGGTAGCACCTTCAACCACCAGCCGTCTTATACATGAGTGGCAGCCGCGTCTTGCAATAGACCTCAGCGCAGTGGTAGCATTCTGAGGATACTGTATCTCTACCTCCTTCCAGAGTGACGGGTGCCACGCGATTTCCCAGAGCCGTCGACAGGTCTGAGCTAGGGTACATCTTTCCCTGGTGCTCAGCCAGCTGAATATCTTCAAGAGGATTGTGTCATCCAGCTGGCAGAGGTTTGGGTTTGCGATGCGCTTATAAATCTGCTGATGCTGATGCTGATGCTGATGCTGGTGCTGATGTTGATGTTGATGCTGGTGCTGATGCTGCTGGTGATGGTGCTGGTGATGATGTCGAGGATTAACATTGGTAATAACAGTGGGGGAAGAAGAGGACCTGCATGGATTGTTGTCGAGCGTATGGTATCCCAAGTCAATGGAATCTGACGCTGGAGAATAAAGAGACAGTTTTTGTAGCTGATGATTGATTGTCCGGTCGGTGATTGAGTCCCCGAACGAGTTAAATAGTAAAGGGCAAGAGTTATCCATTCCATTCTCCGACCTACATTGACAATATTTTATTTATTACCATTAATTTTATTTATTTTAACTATCAGAAAAAATGATTTAATTTTTAATTAATAAAATAAATATTTATTTATTATTTTTTTTAGCTTACCTGGATTACAGTGACGGGAATGATCAGCAATTTATGACATAATCGGATATAAGTTTTATAGCTACCACCATCTTGATCTTGCATTCCAAATACCTCGCAGCTGGATCTGGAATGCGAGTCTTTAAATTCTTTGGTATGGTGGATGGTTACATTAATATGGTACAGTAATATTCTAGAGTATAGCTGTGGGTACTCGAGGATTATAATTGCAAGACAACAATATGCTCAGATGGTGTGTGTTATTATTTATAATTATAATTATAAGGGCCTACTGATAACAGTCCCCAATTATCTAAACATCTAAATATTATTATTCTAGATTATGTGGTATCTGTCTGGTATCTCACTCTCACACTAATCCACACTAATCGTTTTGTTCACTCGATACCTCAATACTGAACTGTACTGAGTATAATCATAAGTGGTAAGTGGTGTGTGTTGGTGGTTGGGTCCGCTGTCCGCTGCTGTTGGTTGGGTCAATTATCGGGCTGAGCCGATCTCCAAGCAACGATTTGACCCGATCAGGATGTATATGATGAAGGTAGAGGGGATCGCTCGGGCCTTTATACTTCTTGGTTCACTTCTTGGGTACATAACAACTAATACTATTACTTTCTACTAATACTTTTACTACTCTACCACCACATCACTCGCTAATGGGCCCGATGGGACTTTACCCAGTTTGCTGCGCTTGCGCGTTCAAGTCGATAATTTGCCGCAAAAGTTACTTTTTAATTTAATTTTTGTTTAATAATTTAATTGCTAAAAATATCTAAAAAGATTTTTATATCTGTCAACTTCAGTGTCATTTAAATAACATAAAAATTAATTTTTATAAATAAATTATAAAATAATCTGAAAGATATTGTATTTAATGTAACATTACATTTAATTATTTTAATAATTATTAGAAATGATAAAACTTATTAGGTTTATATTATTCTCTTTCTTTATTTCTTGCTGCATCATTAGTAATTTAAATTTACCGCTAAATTTGTGCAAGAGTGCGCGCGCACTCGGGACCTCAAAATGGCGATCTAACCTAAATCTCTGAAGTAGTAAATAATAACATCCATCATTAAACGTTCTGTTGCAATCAATAATTTTTATTTTTATTAAAATATAAATTCAAGTGTTTAATGATATAAGTAAGTAATTTTAAATAATTACTAAATGTAAATTAGTTATTGAATATAAAAAAAAATTATTAATGCATAAAATAAAATTTATTTACTCAATGTATACATTGAATATTAATAAAAAGTAATTTATAATATTTTTTATTCAACCACATGTAATTTATTTATTAAAATAATCTTATATTTTTTTATTTTAAATATTTTAAAATTATAAATCAACATATTTATTGTTAAATATTAAATTAATTTTATTATTAACAGGATAAAACAAAATGGAGAACCCATCATTAAAGAACATAGTGGAAAAGGAAGAAGAGGAGCTGGTCCCAAAAAAGAAGAGCCGTGAGGACTGGAGAAAAGCCAAGGAGCTAGAAGAAGCCCGAAAAGCTGGTACAGCGCCAGCAGCTGTTGATGAAGAAGGTAAAGACATCAATCCACATATTCCTCAGTATATTAGTGCAACACCATGGTACTTTGGAGCGACTGGTCCTACTTTGAAGCACCAGCGGCCCCAACCAGAGAAGCAAAAGACTCTGAGTGGGATAGATGACTGGTACCGTCGTGGTGTCGATACGTCAAAGGTCGCTAAAAAATGGAAACCGGGTTCCTGTGAGAACTGCGGTGCTGAAGATCACAAAAAGAAAGACTGCTTCGACAGACCTCGCAAAGTAGGTGCGCGTTGGAATAACAAAAACATTGCACCGAACAGTTTTGCGCAACCGAGCTTGTCAACGGACTATGATGGAAAACGCGACCGATGGGCAGGTTACGATCCTGCAGAGCATCGCGCTATCGTCGAGGAATATCAGAAGATTGAGGATGCCAAGAGACAGATACGTGCTGAGAAGTTGAATACTGGAGAAGACGATGGTGGCCAGGATTCCGACAAAGATGAGGACAAATATGTCGACGAAGTTGACATGCCGGGTACTAAAGTTGACTCCAAGCAACGTATTACTGTCCGTAATTTGCGAATCCGTGAAGACACTGCCAAGTATTTGCGTAATTTGGATCCAAACTCGGCTTACTATGATCCTAAGACGCGTTCTATGAGAGACAACCCTTACGCTGGAAAGAGTGCCGAGGTGGATTATCAAGGAGAAAACTTTGTAAGGTTCACTGGTGACACCTCCAAGCATGCAAACGCTCAGCTGTTTGCTTGGGATGCCTACGAGAAGGGTGTTGATGTTCATTTGCTTGCTGAGCCTACCAAGTTGGAATTATTGAAGCAGGAGTATGACAAAAAGCGTGACGAGCTGAAGAACGAGGTAAAGTTTAGTATTATTGAGCGCTATGGAGGTGAAGAACATCTGAAACAGCCAGATCTTGACCTCGTGTCAGCACAATCCGAACACTATGTTGAATATTCCCGTAGTGGAAAAGTTATAAAAGGTCAAGAAAAACAAGTTATTCGCTCGAGGTACGAAGAAGATGTCTTTATACATAATCATACGTCGGTCTGGGGCTCCTGGTGGTGTAAAGGCCAGTGGGGATTTAAATGCTGTCATTCCTATTCTAAGAATTCTTATTGCACTGGAGAAGCTGGAATTGCTGCTGCTGAAGCTGCTCAGAACGTGACTGCTCCGTCGAGATTCTGGGAAGTTGAGGAGAAAGAAGAACCAAAGAAGAAGAGTAAAAAACAAAAGGATGAATCCAGCTCTAGTGATTCGTCATCTTCGTCTGAAGATGAGGAGGACGAAGAGGACGAGAAGGAAAAGCAAGAAAATACTTCCAAGAGTGAGCGTAAGAGTTCTGCTAAAAAAGAAAAGCGGAAGCGGCATAAGGAGAATCTAAAGCACAAGAAGAAGCTCAAACGTGCTTTGAAAAAGGAAGAAGAACATCAAAAGGGAGTTGATAAGCTCATGAAAATGGACGAGCGTAAAAGACCGTATAATTCCATGTACCAGGTCAAGGAGCCTACTGCTGAAGAATTGGAGGCTTTCCAGATGATGCGGAGACTTGAAGAAGATCCCATGTTACAATTTAACTTGTAAAATTTTATTATGAAATTTATTTATTAGCATAGTTCTTGATGTGTATATATATATATATATATATATATATATATATATATATATATATATATATATATATATATATATATATATATATGTTTAATTAGATTTTAGAGAAATAATTTAAGTATATAAGTTATTTGTGATAATTTATATCACGCAATAATTAATCTTGATAAATCATGAAAAATAGATGATACTGAAATCAGCAGACATCCGACAATTTTTATAATAAATCGATGATGGTGGAATAATATTTTTCAAAATTTAAAATTATTTTCAATTTCTATGTGAAATTTTTTTACAAAATTTTTTTTTGTAATAATTTAATTGTTATAAAAACATAAAAAAATGGTAAGATATCTGTTGATTTCAGAATTTTAAAAATACAATTACCTTTGATATTTTTATTAATAAAACTTATCAAGGATTGTTGAACTAAAAAAAATAGTACAAGTAATTATACAGTTTTATTTATATTTAAATAATATGTCATATTTGGTTTTTATCAAAGAATAAAAATAAAGTTTTGTTAATAAAATAGTTATTGTGATAAAATTTTATTAAAAAATTCATAATATAGCGGCAAAGTCTCCCGTAACACACAGCGCTGCCAACGAATTTCCTCCAGAATAAATGCGCATGCGTCCCCAATCTCTCTCTTGTGTTCTCGTTTTCTCTCTCTCACTCTCAACCCGTAATGCTGGAATCATGGCATTGTTTCTGATCAGCTCGAGGAAGACAGTTCATCAGCTAGTGACTTTATCTCAACGTTGTTACAGCAGCTGTTCCAAAATGAAAGTAAGCCAAGTACATCATCTCCATCGCTATCACCTTGATCACTCACAAAAATTTCCCACGCGATCTGTTGATTTTTCTCATCAGATATAAAAATTTTCCTTACTCATAATTTCACCTCATCCTTCATTTTCCAATCACTCGATTTTCCACAATCCAGTATCCGTTCACTGTTATAATATCAACTGTCTACTATCTATTTCCTACTATCTACTCTAAAATTCCTCTCGTTCCAGTTTCCAACCTGCCCTAAATTCTAACTAGCCTCGCCGATTTTCTCTTTAATTGATTTCATGTATTATTCACAAAGCAACTCCAAAATTAGAATTTGCCAAACATTATTATTTTCGTCTTAGTTCTATTCCATTTTTCGTCGTCTATCCATCCATCAATCAATCTATCAATCATTTAAATAAAAAATATATTTTATTTTATTTTATTTAACTAAATATTATTATTTTAATTAATAGAGAGGATTATTACTCGGAGTTTACGAAGGAGATAGTGGTAATGACGTTGTCCTAACTCCAGCAGCTGCTAAATATAATGAACTCGTCAACGGTAAATTGGTTACAAACATAAATCTGTAAGTATAAAAGTGTAAATTAATAATAACAAAAAATAATATTTTAAATTACCAAAAAAAACTCTTAAATTTATTTAATTTCAATCACGTTCATTTATTTTATTTTCATTACTCATGAATCATGCAAACAATAATAATAGTACGATAATATTGCTGATAAAGCGACGTAATACAATACAATAGCATTTGTAATTGTAAAAAGAAAAAAAAACGAATTATTTACAATAAGTAATTTCTTTGTTTATTTTAACCTCTAATAAATATTCAAAGAAATTAAATAATAAAAAATTAATAATATTAATATTAATATATAAAATATAAATAAATATTCCTGAAACAATTATTTGAATGCTGCCTGAGCTTATCATCTGACATAATTTTATTTATTTAATTAATCAGTCAAACAATTAAATTATTTTATTTTTTAAAAATACTCATACATATATTTATAATTATTTATCATTATTTTAACAATATTACTTCTATTGAAATAATAAAAAATTGAGCTCACTGGCATCATTTTGATTGTTTCAGGAGAGACTAGGGCGCTAAGATAACACGAATCAAGATTAACAGTAAAGAATAAGAGTAAATAAGATCCCGGGTCATTGATCGATTAATAAATAATAAAAATAATAAATAATATTGTAAGATAATAAATTAAAGATAAAAGCAATCATGGCTGCACCGGGTGCTGGGGGCAGCGGTACACCGACGGCAACGAACAAGCGGCAATCAGCGACAGCGAATGTATTGCATGGTATTGGCGGTTCAATAGAAGATAAAAACAACGACTACTTGTGTCCAATATGCTTTGAAGTTATCGAGGAGGCCCACATAACGCGGTGTGGCCATACTTTCTGCTACAAGTGCATCGGAAAAACCCTCGAGACAATTGGGCGTTGCCCGAAATGCAGCTTTACGCTCACGCAGCAAGATATATTCCCAAACTTCCTTCTCAACGAGCTGATCTCCAAGTATAAGACCAAAGTTCGCGGGCTCGGGGACGTCGGATGCCTGCACGGAGACAAGCGTCGTGGTAGCGCAAGCGAGCTACCAATTTGCGACGGACTAAGAGACTTTGTAGCTGCGGAAAGTGCTAATTTGACTTTGCCAGACGTCAATGTCATGTTGGAGGTCTTGACGCAGCGAAAACACTTGCTGGAAGCGGAATCGTGCGCCGCGCAGAACAAACTGCTTCATGAGTTTCTCAAGCACTTGCTCAAGCAGAAGGAGGAGCAGAGGAACCAGCTGCAAAAAGAGGTCGCTTTAATTCAGCACGACATGTTGGAGGTCGAAAGTATTTTAAGAGATGTCCAAAGCAAGTGTCCTAGAGTTGAGGATATAAAATCCTCTGCTGGAGAGAATGAAACTGCCCAAATGTCTGCGATACGCAAAGAAATGATTGACTTGCTTGATATTATAGATTCGAACATGGTGAAGCCGGAGACTGGGAACGTCAGCGCTGATGAGAAGCAGTACGCCTCAGCAGTGTCAACTCTCGCTGCCAGGAGGAAGAGGATGTACGCTCACTTTGACGACTTTGTGTCTTGCTACTTCGAAGCACGCGCTAAAGACCTTCTGCTGGGTTCTCAGAAGCTTACCGCGATTGACACTGTTCACGGGATGAGCTCCGGGCTGGATGTCTTCAGAGAGAATCTGATAAAATTTTCTCGGTACAGCGCATTGAGACCCCTGGCGACGCTTAATTACTCCTCAGACATCTTCAATAACTCGACGATAGTCTCGAGCATTGAGTTTGATAAAGACAACGAATTTTTCGCTATTGCTGGCGTAACCAAGCGCATAAAAGTATTCGAATTCGGGTCTGTAGTCCGCGACTCGGTGGACATTCACTATCCTTGCGTGGAGATGATCTCCAGTTCGAAAATTTCTTGCGTTTCTTGGAACTCTTACCACAAGGGAATGTTGGCCTCGTCGGACTACGAGGGCACAGTGACGGTCTGGGACGCGACCACTGGCCAGAGAATAAAAGCCTTTCAGGAGCACGAGAAGCGATGCTGGTCCGTCGACTTTAATGACGTAGACACACGGCTGATCGCCTCGGGGTCTGACGACGCGCGCGTTAAACTCTGGTCTCTTAATATTGATCACTCGGTAGCTTCTTTGGAGGCCAAAGCTAATGTATGCTGCGTTAAATTCAACCCTAGAAGCTCTTGTCACCTTGCTTTTGGGTCTGCTGACCACTGTGTGCATTATTATGACCTGAGGAACCTCAAAGAGGCCCTCTGCGTCTTCAAAGGACACCGCAAAGCTGTTTCTTATGTTAAATTTATCAACAAAGAAGAGATTGTCTCGGCTAGCACGGACTCACAGCTTAAGGTATGGAATATCAATAATCCTCACTGCTTGAGGTCCTTCGTTGGGCACATCAATGAGAAGAATTTCGTCGGACTTGCTACTGATGGTGATTATGTAGCATGTGGATCTGAAAACAACGCGCTCTATGTTTACTATAAAGGACTGACCAAGCAATTGTTCTCCTACAAGTTTGATCCGGTGAGAAGTGTCCTCGAAATGCAGGAAAGACGGGAAGAGGAGTCAAATGAATTTGTTTCCGCGGTTTGCTGGAGGCAAAACTCAAACGTCGTTGTAGCTGCTAATTCTCAAGGAATTATTAAAATTCTTGAGCTGGTTTAATTTATTGCACGCCTCGTAATAAAATATGTTTTAATATTCAGGGAGTGCTTTATATTTTTTATCTCAGGCCTTTTTTTTTTTTTTTTTTTTTTTTTTTTATTAATTATCAAGTTTTTAATAATATTTTCTTGTAATTTTTTTTCTATTTAATTGATATTAATTAAGTTCTCAGGCTTTATATTAATTGTAAAATGACGAACTATTTTTTAAATTTTAAATAATAATGTGCCAATTTAAAGTAAACTTAACTATAAGTTTAAATTGTGTGATTAGTGAAGAGTGGAAAAAAAAATTTTTATTTTTTCCTCGAATTTTCTAAATTTGTTCAAGTGATTTTTTACTTATAATTGTTATTATAATTTTATAATTTTGATATTATTTAAAAAAATTTGGAGATTCGAGGAAAAAAAAATGAACTGGTTTTTTGACTCAGACTAGTGATTAGTAATTATTTTTTACATTGTTTAATCTCTCGAATTTTAAATAGAGAATTAGGGTTACTTGAAATAATTGTTTATTAGATGCGAATATCAGTAGAGGATTTATTTATAATTGTTAATTATAAAAAATAAATTAAATAATTAACGAAGAGATGGAGTTTATTAATGCATGATCAGGTTTTACGAAAACTTTCATGCTTATCGGACGTTGTGACTAAAGTGAAGGACATAAATAATTAAATATTATTAATTATAATTATAATTGCATAAATTCAAGTAAATATTATGTAAAAATAATTTAACGGAAAGAGAATGGAACGAAAAGAAATAGTATATTTTTAGAATGTATTTTGAAAAAAAAAAATGTTTAATGAATCTAATTAATTTAAGATTGATTCAGTGTCCTAATGCTAGAATATAAAAATAAATACGTTTTAATGTCTAATTAATTTTATAATTAATTTAATCCTTGGACTCTATTCCTTTCGGAACTTGACCGATTTTAAAGTTTCTAGATTAATTAATTAATTTAATTGGATTGAATAAAACTAATAGATTGAAATAATTTCAGTGCTGGACCAAAAATAAAAAAGACCAAAACTCGCGTTTTCTGGGGCCTTGAAAATGCACAGCACGCTTGCGTTGCCGTAGTAGGACTTGGCAAGAAAAATGTTGGAATCAACGTGTTGGAAGAGATTGATGAAGCTAAAGAAAATATTCGTACGGCTGTTGCTGGTATTTTTTTTTTTTTTTTTTCTTCATAGTATACTAACATAGTTCAAGAGTTTATTAATTAATTAATTAATAATAGATAAATAGATAATCAATAGAAAATATTTATATTTAAAATTATAATTTATAATCAGCTGGATGCGGTGCCCTTGAGAATGTTGACGTTAAAGAAATTGACGTCGAGCCGATGGGAGATGCTGAAGCCGCTGCTGAAGGCTCGCTTCTCGCTTCCTGGATTTTTCAAGAGTTCAAGAACAAATCTAAGCAGAAAGTTTTGCCCAATGTTTCATTGTACGGTTCTGATCAAGCGTAAGTTTATTTTTTTTTTATTTGAAATTTTAAATTCTTAAAATAGCAAACTTTAAATGAAATTGTTCGAGAGAGAATTGATTTAAAACTAATTTATCCTGGAACTAGGGTAAGTGCGTATTACTGAAGTGGAAAATGTTAAAATATCTTCAAAAATATTTTCTAAAATTCATTAGAACTCATATTTTTTTTTTTCATCAATATTAAACAATTGTTTGATAATAAAACTCATTTTAATTTTAATTATTTTGATGATTCAGAGACAGCTGGGAGATCGGTAAAATAAAAGCACAAGCTCAGAATTGGGCACGTCGGTTAGCTGACACGCCTGCGAATTTAATGACCCCAACGATCTTCAGCGATACTGTTACCAGCGTCCTCCGTTCGCTTACTAATGTCCAGGTTATTATTCATGACAAGCAATGGGCTGAAGATAAAAAAATGGGATCATTTTTAAGTGTGTCTCGCGGTAGCGTTCAAGAGCCCAAGTTTTTGGAGATCCATTATAAGGGAGCGGATAATACATCCGAAGCTCCCATTGCTTTAGTTGGTAAAGGAGTTACTTTTGATGCTGGTGGTATCAGTCTTAAGGTAGTTATCTTATTCACAATCTACTTTTTTTAATTTAAAGAAAAAAAAAAGAAACTATAAAATAAGGCGAATAGCGCTTTTTTTTAATTTAAAGAAATTTTCTCATAAGAAAAGTTCTATAATTAAAAAATAAATTTTAAAATCAGTCCCCAGGTAATATGGATGAAATGCGCGCAGACATGGGAGGAGCCGCATGTGTAGTAGCTTCAATAAAAGCAGCTGCGGAATTGAAATTAAAAGTAAACATCGTCGGATTGATTCCACTGACGGAAAACTTACCGTCCGGCTCGGCGACCAAACCCGGAGATTTGGTCATTGCGATGAACGGGAAGACGATTATCGTCGATAACACTGATGCTGAGGGGCGACTCATTCTTGCTGATGCACTCTGCTACGCTGCTGAATTTAAACCAAAGCTTACGCTGGACATCGCTACCCTCACTGGTGCCATGGGAGTCGCTCTGGGAGCCGCGGCTACTGGAGTTTTCTCAACTGATGCCACTTACTGGGAGGCATTGAAAACTGCTGGTACTTTCACTGGCGATCGTGTTTGGAGAATGCCTTTGTGGCAACACTACAACAATAAAATGACAAGTAATTATCATGATTCAAGACAGATTTTTATTTAATTTAATTATTTCGCGTTTATAATGTCAAAATAAATTGTTATTTATTTTTTTTTTTTTTTTTTTTTTTAGAACCAGTTAAAGCTGCAGATGTCAACAACATGGCTAAAGTTAAAGGAGGTGGTGCCTGCTCAGCGGCTGGATTTTTGCGCGAATTCGCAAGTGATGCATGTCCATGGATGCACTTGGACATCGCTGGTGTCATGAGTTCAAACAACGACGACCTTAATTACTTGCATGGCGGAATGAGTGGCAGACCGACGAGAACGTTGATACAATTCCTACGACAACTTTCTGCCTAATTTATTTATTTAAGCCACACTATTAACTAAATAATAATAATAAATAATTAACAGAACTCTTTACTTTGTGGCATTTACACTAACTGTTTTTATACAACTTTGATAACTATTCTTCGATGCTCTAGACTTCTCTTCCTTGTACAGCTTTACTTTTGTAGTTTATTTTCTTCAATTGTATTAAATTAAATTCACTGTCTACTTATAATTATTTTTAATATTACAGTACACATACATTAGTAAATGATTAATTTTTTTTAATTGTGAAGGTGATTATTATTTAATTATTAAATTAATTCGTTGTACAGGATGAGAAAGGAGAGTCATTAAGTGATTGATAATTCATTTCTGTAAAAGTTTGTAACTAATAAATAAAAATAAATAAATAAAATATAATTTAATGATTATAATTAAATTATGAGTACTTATAACTCTAATTATTTCAAATTAAATTAGCGAATGTTGACAACTTTTCGCGCATGCGCACTTTGTCGTTGCTAGAAATTTAAATAGCGCGCCTTAATTTTAACCAATAAGGAATCATCCCATTTTTTTGCGAGTTCGACTATTGACTAACTTCATACTCTCATGTATTATTATTGTAGGGACAACATACCCAATATACAATGTGTCCTTTACGCTACGCGTATTGAATTAAAATAGCACGAGTTATATTTTTTAATTTATTGAGTTTCATTTAATAAATTGGCTTCAAAATTTGTGTTTTAAAAACTTAATAATTGATTTTAAAATGGTCAAATGGATTGAAAATTTGAATATTTATAATTTCATTGTTTAACACTTGTGATACACTGTATCCAACTGCCTCATAACCTAAAAAGTTGTCAAATTGTTTAAATGTGAATGAGGATCAAATTAATATTTTTCTACGTTTAATTAAGCTTTTAATTAATAATGGCAACTCCAACTAATGGAAATGGAAATATAATTGATGAGTTTGAAGACTCTCTTCAAGTAAGTTGTTTATATTAATTTTTTTTTTTTTTTTAGAATTAATTTTTTAAAAAGCAGAATTTATTATTTAAAAATTACAATAAAAATTTTCACTTGTAATTTTTATTAATTTTCACATGTGAAACTTTTTAATTAATTTTTTTTTTAAATAATTTAATTGCTATAAAATTATAATTTTCAATAAACAAATAAATTTATTTATTTATATAGCAATGTATGAATATATTAACCAAAGAAGAAGGACTGACCAATAATAGTATCGGAAGTAGCTTAGCCGTCGACAAGGAAGAAGCCAAAGCAGAAGTTGAACAAGTAGTTTCTCGCTTCATTGATCTTGCCCGGCAAACAGAAGCGTTTTTTCTCCAAAAGCGTTTTCTGCTATCAGCATTGAAACCAGAACTGCTTGTAAAAGAAGACATCGGTGAACTGCGTCATGAGTTAGCTCGAAAAGATGAACTCATAAAGAGACACTACGATAAAATAGCGACTTGGCAGCACTTGCTCGCTGATTTACAAGGCTGGGACAAATCACTAGCCCAAGGATCTGCTCCTAATGGCAAGTATTTATTTTATATTCCTTATTTTTTCTTTTTAATTTTTGGATTTAAAATTTTAATCTTTAACAATTCATAATTACTAATTTCGATTACTTTTCTTCAGGACTAGCCAATGGACAAGGTCCCCAAGGGCCACCAGGCAATGGAGCTCCAAACCCAGTACTCCAGCAGCAGCAACAACAACAACAGCAACAGCAACAACAAATGTTGCATCAGCAACAATTACAGCAACAACAGCAGCAACTCCACATGCAGCAGCACCAGATGCAGCAACAACAACAACTTCATCAACAACAGGTATTTAAATAAACGCCGTTTAATGTTACTACTTATGAACTATGAACTATTAAACCAGCTATATAAATATACATATATTTCTCTGTGGAAATGGTTCATACTTCAAAAGGGCTCTATATATTTTTATAATTATTGTTTGTTTGTATTTATGAGTGAGTTTATGGTGGTGTTAAAAATATTTACTCTGCTTCAATGGCTCTTTTGTTGCTTAATACTCGTTAGTTTATGCTGGTTAATTATAAATTATAATGTACTGATAAATATGAAAAGAGAATTACAATTTGACTTAAGATTTATATTATATATTAATATGAGATATAAGATTAATAATTCTGAATATCTAAAGTAGCGATAAAAGCGAATTACTGTGATTAAAAAACTTGTCATAGAAAAATCATCTTCCATTTAAGATTATAAAGATTATATTATTAATCATTTTGAATAGAACGATTTCAATGAAAGTCTCATAGGCATTTTTAATTTTTTTTTTTAAATTGAGTTCTTTTTTTTAGTAAAAATAAATAATTTGTTGATTATTAAATTATAAAAAAAATATTCAACGATTATTTTAAGATTAAAATTCTTCGTTTTGTTTTGTTTTTTTTTTTTTTTTTTTTTTTTTTTTTATTTGAAATATTTTATTATAAATTAATGTTTGAAAAATAATTATCGATATTTTCATTTAAAAATTTTGATGATGATAATACTAATATACATAACTTACATCACTACAAAGAGTATAAAAAAAATATATAAATATTGAAATAATTTAAATTCCTTGTGTGCCTTATGAGAAAAACAGTCCATGGTTACCAAATTAAATTCACTACTCCATTAATAAATTATTATTATGATTACTATAATTAAATTATTTATTATAAATAGATAAATTGTAAAGACTTGTGCTAGAGATTTAACGTACTAATGCATACAGATCTCAAAGATAAATTAATTGATGTTACTTAATGAATAATTATGGTGCCAAAAGTATTTAATTAGAGTAAAATGTACTGAAATTAAAGCACTAAAGTTAGCCGATATTTATTTATTTTATCAAATTTTCTACTTTTTTGAATAATTTATTTGTTGCAAAAAAAAAAATCTGAAAATAGTCTGCTAACTTTAGAATAAATTAGAAGCCAAATCAATGGATATATTTGACAATGAAATTAATTTATTTATTACTTATTATAATACATTCATTAAACATCATTTCATTGGCTTTCTTTTTTATTTACTGTTACTATGGGTTCTGTTTATTTTTAACTCTATTATTCACACGTTTATTATTTCTTTTTTAATTAAAAGTTTTTCTATAAAACATTGTAAGTAATTAATAAAAATAAGCGTTGGCGTCAAAGCGACTTATCGAAATAATTGAATCGAATGAATTTTTAAAAATAAATAAATAATCGTGTAAATTATTGTTTAATCTAAAAATAAATCGTGGAACTTGTAGTAGAATAAAATTTACTCTTTTCATGGTGAATCTTTGTGCTTTTTTTCATTTACCTTCCCTTATGTATATTCCTATCATTTATTTTTAAATTTATTATTATTATAATTATAATTATTTTTATTATTAGATTAATTGATTAATTTTTAATGGATAAAATCTCTAAAATTCTAAATTTTCTCTTGATGCATGAAATAAAAAAATTTAAAGAAAAATTGAATGGGTAAAAAAATGAATAAATTGCAGGTTCAACCAGGAGGTGCGGTGCCTCCAGGACTGCAGGGAGTTAACGTGAACCCGCAAGGAATGTTTATGGGTCAAGGAGTACCTGGACGGGCGGGGTTCCCGGTCGGTGGAGTTCCAGGTGTCGGAGTTGGAAATAGCGCACTCCAGGGCCCACTCGCGTTCCTGGAGAAGACTACGAGCAATATAGGCATGCCAGAGAGGCGGAGTTGACGCGGAAGGGGGAGGGGGCGAGGACGGGGTCGTGGTAGAGGCCGAGGACGAGGTCGTGGTGCTGGTGGCGGGTTGCCACCGCCACCCCCAATCCTCGACCCGAATGATCCTTCGTCCTATGCTGCCGCAGCTGCGGCTGCCGCTGCTGCGGCCGCCGCCGTCGCCTCCTCACCCCTTCCGAATCAACAACAACAGCCTCCACCTCCTCCTTGCACCTGATAATTCCTTATCGGGGGCTTTACAGTCTCCGATAGATCGCTTTCATTCCATTTTCCTGCTCAATACATTCCAAATAGTTATTTTTTTTTTTAATTAAAAAATTTTTGTTTTTTAATTAAAAAAAAAAGTTTATTTAGTTTCCTTACAGAGGTTGTTTTTTTTTTTTAATTTTTTTTAGTAAAAAAAAAAATTAGTTACAAATTTAGAATAAATTTTTTGAAAAAATAATTATCTAAGTTTGGTGATAATTATTTTTTTAATGAAACTCATTGCAAATTTTTTTTTCAAGAAAATTTATCATAAATTTTTTAGAAATATCTTTTGAAAAATAATTATTTCTTTTCTATATAATTTAATAATTGTTTTTCAGAAGAAAATTAATTACAAATTTTAAAAAAATAATTTAATCATAAGTTTTATAATTATTTTTTAAAATGTTATAAATTATGAATTTTGTATACCAAAATTAATTGTAAATTTTTAAAAAATATTTATTAAAATAAAGTCTAATTCTATTTTTTTTTTAATAAATATTTTTTAAAAATTAAATCTTTTGTAAATTTACAAAAACTTTGTTTTTATTTATAAGCAAATTACTTTAAGTTTTTAAGACTACAGGGCAAATAATTTAATTAAATATTCAAAAATAATTTATGATTTAGAAATAAACTTAACTTATTTAAAGATTGTATTTAATTTAGTTAGTTATACTTATTATTTAACTTTTTTAAATCATTTAGTTACAAGTTTAATTGTTTTTAATTTTATATACTTTAACAATATCCTAGCAGCATAATTATCAATATTAATAAGCTCTTACTCAATAAAAATCAATAATGTGTAAATATATCTAGCTCTTATAGATACATCATGAATGTTATTTTTTATCGAATAAAATATTATAATAATTCAAAAATCTTTTATATATTAATTTTTTAATTACCAGCTTTTACAGGAATTATCAGTTATTTATTTATTCAATGTTTCCTTTCTCATCCTGTACAAAAAATAGAATAATTGATTAAATCATCAGCTAGAGTACAAAATAAACAGTTTTAGTTGTTATTTATTTATATTATCTAACAGATAGTGGGATTTCAATAAATAATTAAATTAGCTAGACAGTTGTAAAAGTTAAATTCATTAATTCTTCGAATAAAAATTTTTTTAATTCAATTTTTATTTATAAGAACGCTTACAAATATTTATTACAAATATAAGTAAAGTAAATTTTACTGAATCTGTACACTAGATTTGAAAAAAACCTGCGGAAATGATAGTAATAGTGATAAACAATCAGAAAGGCTTAATTAAATATTAATTATATGGAAAATATTTAATTAAATTGAATTTAAGACCAAAGTAATTAATATATCACTCAGATATTAATTTTAAAAGTTACTTCAACTTTTAAGTAAAGTATACTTTATTTTTTTAGGTTTACTCGAAATATTTCTACAACTAAATCTGTATTTAAAAATTACAAATCAGTGTTACATAAATGAATACTTGTTTCAATAAACTTTGCAATTTGTACTGATATTTAAATAATTTTTACAAACGAATCTGTGGCACAGAATTTTCTTGTACCCAAAAGAAACATTATAAGTAAACCTCCAACTCTGTTCACAGAACAGTATCATGTTTATTAAAAATACAATAGAAATATTAATTGATTAAGTATAAATAATCTAAACAAGTTTTTTGGCTTCGAAGAAACTCTTGAGATGTCTCATTTGCCATGCACCCATAACCAGAAGGATAACTGTTTGAGTGATAGACCACCACAAGACCCGGCTGTTTGTACTCTCAGACGTTTGTCTGAATCTTTCCTCGCGGTACTGTAAAAAAGTTATTTTTTAACATCATATCAATTTTTTATGTTATCTTTAGAATTTAAAAATTTAGATAAAAAAATACTAATTACCCGTTGGTAGTTTTGTTCTTTAGTTATCTGTTCAACTTGATCCAACAATTGTCTTATTCTTAATTGCAATTTAGATAATTTTTCTTTCTGCGCCAAGTTGGCGTAATCGATAGCGTGATCTCCAACTTGAATATCCAAATGTACTCTCTGTAATTTATAAATAAGTTTATAATAAATAGGCAAAGTCATCAACAAATATGCTATTGATATTGACATTTTTGGAGGACCAGCAGAAAAAATAAAAATTCAAGCAAAAAGGGTGATTTTAAAATAATTACATTCCAGGTGTACAAGTAGTGATTATAAACTATCATATTATGTTTTTCTTTTCCTTAAAATTTTTTTATAATTTTTTCTTTTAAATTAAAAAAAAAAAATTTTTGTTTTTAATTTCTTAAATTTTTTTAATTTATCTTCTCTTTGCAGATACTATGTATTTTATAAAATAAATAATTATTACTAAACATTCTACAATAATAAATAAATAAATAATGAAATTCATACTTTATAAGTTTTATTCATCAAAAAAATTAATACTAAAATATTAAAAAAAAAAAAAATTGCAATTATACTTTTATAAAATTTCTACACCTGAAAATTTTTTATTGATAATTTATGTAATTAAAAAAATTATTCCAAGTTTGTTGATTTCAAAATTAGATTAAATATTTTCAGTATCACGCTTTTAATAATGAAACTGAAGTTGACAGATATAAAAATTTTTTTAGATATTTATAGCAATTAAATTATTATAAAAAAAATTTAATTAAAAAGTTTCACTTGTAAAAATGAATAAAAATTACAAGTGAAAATTTTTAGAAGCATTTTTTTTTATTGTAATTGATTTATTAAAAAAATTTTTAAAATTAACAGCTGACTACCGACTTCAGTATTGTTTTTTATATTACCATAAATAAATAACAAAAATCAGCTAAAAATAAAAATTAATTATTGCGCAACTATTGGCTAGCTATATTGATTGTTAAATTAATTAAAAAATTAATATATAAAATCGACATACCAGCTGTGTACCACTGAACCATGCAGTACTGTTACTGTACAAACAAATGACATGTTCACCAGGAGTTTGTGAAGTGAAGGATATCCGTCCTTCAGAACTGTACACTCTTGACAGAATAACTTTGTCATCTGGATCACGTACTTCGACATGCATGCCAATACCTGGGCTGCTTGGCATGTAACCTCCACTTCTGGGGTCGAATAATTCAACTTTGTAATGAACTAAAAAAAAAAAAAAAGAAAGAAATTAATAATACTCATTATTAAATAAAAAATAAATAAATAATTAAATAATTTACCTAGAACGGTGGTTTCATCGGGAATTTCTTCAATGAAACATTTACGTTCTGTTTCACCAATGTGGAAATACAATCCCGACACCGAGTTGGCAATAAATGCCCAGGTTATTACTGAATATATGTACTTTAACATTGTAATTTACGTAATTATAAGTTCTAAGGTATTTTATTTATGTATTATTAAATTAAATAGTACTTGAAAAAAAAACTAGTATAAATAATCATAAAGTACGGTTATTGTAACGAGACACTTGGACAAGACACACGTCATCTAAAAATCTAAAAACCGTCATAAGGGTTTTGTTTTTAATATCGCGACTCGTGACGTGGCGCCACTGATCAGAATTGTCATTATTGTTATTACTACACTTTTATTATTATTTTTGTAGTTTCTATCGATTCTGTATTATCGATACTTGTCATTGCATCAATTTATAAAATTTATTTTCAAGTTGTTTATTTATTTTTTTTAGTAATTTTTAAATTAAAATGGATACTACGATATTAATTTCTATCGCGGTGGGAATTATTACACTTATTATTTTTTTGACTATTTGGTCGACTAGAAGCAAAGGTTTGTAATTATTTATTTATTTTAAGAAGTTAACCTACAAAGTTTATAATATCCAGATGTTTTTATTTTATGAAAATTAACTTAGCAGATAGTTGATAATTTTAAGAATTTTTTTAATAAATAAATTATAACAAAAAAAGATTTAAAAAAAAAAATTGACATTTAGAAATTTTAAAAAACTATAAATGTGATTTTTTAAAAATCATTTTTTGGAAGAAATTTATTTGTTAAAAAAATTAAAAAATTATCAAGTGACAGCTAACTTTAATGACATTTTTATTTTATTATTATAAATTAATAAAAAAATATCTAACAATTTGTTAGTAAATACATTTTTTTTTTAAATTACTCTGTTTAAAATTTTTATCATTTTTTTTTTTTTGTTAAAAAAAATTCAAATGTTTTTTACTGATGATAGAAAAATTTACATCTGACAAGTTTTTTTTTTAATTATTTATAAAAATTAAAAAAATAATATTAAGAAAAAATTGCATTGATGATTTTGTTCCATTTTTACCTGAAATTAAAAAAAAAATTTATTACGATAATTTGTTAAGAAAAATAAAAAAAAAAAATATCAGATATTTGTTGAAAGTATTCAATAATAATTTTTTTTTTTATTGGTATAAAAATTTTAATTAACAAAAAATTATTTTCAATAAAATACTTTAAAATAAAAAATTTTAATTCAACAGGAAAGTCAGAAAAAGAAGATGAAAACCCAAGACCAAGAGGACAACCAGTAAGAAGAGCTGCTGGAGTGAGAAACCCGCGTCGTATGCAGCTCCGTCGAGCGGAACCAGAAGCCAGAGAAGCAGCTGGCGATGGCGGGTCTGAGAATGAAGAAGACGAAAAAGCTGCGGAGCTGCCTGAAGGTAAAATAGGAGCGAAGAAGCGGGCGAAACTAGAAGCTAAAGCCGAGAAGAAACAAGCTCGCGAAGCTATGGAGCGCGAGAGAGAAGAGCGGAAAAAACGCGAGCAGCTGCAACAGGAAGAAGCTGATAAGCAGCGGGAGCGAGAACGAGCCGAGGAGCAGAAGCAGGAGGAGTTGGAGAAGAAAGCTCGCGAAGAAAAAGAAAAAGTCGAGTACGAAGAGTACCTAAAGATGAAGGAGGCTTTCAGTGTTGAAGAGGAAGGTTTTGATCAGAATAACGTTGATGAGGAGAATTTACTCGATGAGTTTATCAAGTACATTCAGTATAACAAAGTCGTAGTCCTGGAAGACCTCGCTGGACACTTTAATCTTAAGACTTCCAGTGTTATTGAGAGGATCCAGAGTCTTCAGACCAGTGGAAGACTCACTGGAGTCGTTGATGACAGAGGAAAATTCATTTATATTTCTCAGAAAGAATTAGAAGCGGTTGCTAAGTTTGTCAAGCAGCGCGGACGTGTCAGTATCGCGGAACTCGCGGAAAATTCTAATCGACTAATTAGCCTCACTCCTGGTAACCAGACTGTCGAAGCTAATTAATTTTAATGTTAATTTGTTTAATATTAAGTTTAAATTCTTTATCAATAAATTTAAATAATTTAATTTATTTTGTCTTTTTTTTTTTTTTTTTTTTTTTTTTTATATCAATCAAGAGAAGAAATAATTTTTGGAACTAATATTCTTCTGGAAGAAATAAAAAAAAGCTTAAAATTTTTTACTAAATTTTTTATAACTATTGTTAAATATCAAAAATGAAATTTTTTTAATTTTAAAACAAAAAAAAAATATTTTTGTAAAGTAATTCAAATTTATCCACAGTAATTATTTCTTCCAATGCAATGAAGTATTTTTTAAATACAGTTTTAGGCAGTTGTTAAGTTATTAATAACTACGGGTTATTAATTTATGATTATTTATGCGTTAAATATTCTAATTACTTTCAGGGTTTGAGTCAGGCTAAAAAAATATATAACATAAATCATATGTGTCTTGTTATTTATTTTGCGTCATCAAATTTTCCCATAATAAGTATTTTTAAAATTACTGAGATTTAATTATTTTAAATAGGAATCAAAGTTTTTGTTAATAGAAGCTAATTTTTAAGAAATAAAATTTTTACAGTTAGCTGGTCCGGGTGTAAACACGATTGTTCTTGAACGAGTGATAACTTTTAAAAAAAAATTTTTTTTTCTATCAAAACATATGAAGACTGTGACCCTATTAAATATGAACTTTAAATAGTTAAAAAATTTTGTAGTAAATAAAAATTTGATAATTTTTTTAGGTTTCTCCCGATTAAGAAGTATAATAATAATAATTTAACAACTAAAATATGGAATACTAAAACTCTGTATAAGCAGACAAGTCATAAAAATTCTTAAATTAGGAAGAATTACATCTACAATAAATAAAATTTCAATTTTCAAAGTCTTTATCAATATCTAGCATCTTAAGAGGGTTAAATAGCCACTATAAAATCATGTTAGATATAAAATAATGAATATTATAAAATAAAATATTAAAAAAAGATAGCTTGAAAAGATGACGAGACTGGATAAAGTATTGCATCAGATTCTTGTTTACCTTACAAGCCCACAATCCTACAAGCTATCTCATTTCTCTGTATCTGACAAATATTTCCTCTTTACGTCTTCAATATAATATTTCTAGTTTCAATAATCAATAATAATTGCTAATAAATAGCTTCATTATAAATTATCATCACAATTAATATTATTATTAGACTACCGAAGCTTCTATTGGTTATTCTTACCGACGATAAAAATTCTTGCGCCATCTTTCTTTTCTTCGGTGTCTTCGCGCTTTTCATGACCTTCTTTCTTCATTTTTCTCAAATTACTAATTTAAAAAATTAGTAATTATTCAAAAATGGGGCTTCACCTATTTTTGAGTATACAAATCTTTTTTAATTTTTTTTTTTTTTCAAATTGTTTTTCTTCACAGCAGATTTATGATAAAAATTAAAGTTTAAAAATTTACGATTTTAGATGTTTTTCAATGAGATGGTCACAACGCTATTTTTTCTGGTTATTTAAGTATTTTTTTTATAAAGAGCGATGAAAATAGAATAAATTGGAAAAAAAAAAAAAAATCCGAATATAAAAAATTTGAAAATTTTTGAAGCTAAAATGAAAAAATATTCAAGTTTTATACTTTATATTATTTTCATGATAAATCCGCCGTAATAAAGAAGAATTTGAAAAAAAAAATATTTAAAAAAATAAATTTTTTGATTTTATCTAATTTAATTTTATTTAAAATAGGTGGTGCCCCACTTCAAGAATTTTTAATTACCATGAATTTTTATTAAAGTAAACGCGAATAATTTTTGAAGTTGAAATTTATTAATTAAATAGCGTAAAACTGTGCCTACGTGCAAATAGTCAGGTATTTTTCGTAAATTATAATTCTGATGACCTCGTGATGGTTTGTCCACGTGAACTACCACTTGGTTCCTCAAAAAATAATCTAGTGAGCACGTGAACAGGAGAAAGAGTAAACACAATTCACAAATAAACCGTCAGCAGGCTAAAAAAAAATTTTCCATTTATGTATAGATATATATGAGTACAGGACAAGAGAGTTGTCCTATCAAATGTATGCAGATTCTCAATCTACCTCTACTTCACCTGGACCGAAAGAAGGGGATCCGGTGTATAAGCAACCGGCTTCACACGCTCTGTCCAGTCCTTCGACAAAGCTCATCGCTTATTATTGGATTATTCCGAAATTTATTTCTTCAGTTGTAATTAAGAGATTAATTTGAATTTTTTCATTTTTTATATTTGATACTAGTATCAAGGGAAGTTTATTCTTCTCGAGTACTTTAAATTGTTTGATTACAATTTTTATTTGAGTCGCTGGTGATTGTAACTAACGTTCAATCAGACCTTATGTGTCGATGAGGTGCAAAGTTTTAGATTGTCAAGGAAATTCCCCAACATTTCTACCAAGTGTCCGGTAAATATTTTTTTTGCTTTATAAAAAATTAAAAATATTGATTTTATGGAAAAATTTTGTGATTTTAATTATTAACAAATTGTCTTTGAAAATTTTAAACAAAAAAATTTACGAAGTTTATTTTTTTTTATGAAGAACTAAAAAAATTTAATATTTTAGAGAAAAATTATTTTTTTTTTACTTTTAAAAAAAATATTAAATTTTTAGACAAAAAAAAATTTACGATCAATTTTTGTTTTTAATTTTTAAGTATTATTTTTTTTTTCTGTAAAAAATTATGAAAATTAATTTCACAGAAAAATTTAATAATTTAAATTATTGAAATAAAAAATTTTTTTTTTTCGTTACTAATATTGTAATTTTTAACTTCAAAAATAATAATTTATAAAATTTTTTTTAGGCTTGCAAAAAATCTGAGATCACGTAAAGGCAGTCGATGTGGTAATTCTGGAAACCGCCTGGAACTTTTAGTACTTGTCCATTTACACCACGTACCATAGAGTAAGTATTTTATTTGTAAAATTTATTGTAATTGTAAACTATAATTAATTTATTAATTGACTCGTTTAATTGTTTCAGTTGTCGGAATAAACTAAAAAGGCCCGAAAGTAACAAAAATATTTATTAGAGCAGTGAAAATATTTATATAAAGTTTAAAAGAATTTTAAAATATTGCTATCGAGCCACTGTTGATCGCGGAGCTCGGTATTTCTTATTGACGAAGGAATACTTTTTGACTCTTAATAAAATTTACTTCAAGTATTTTTTTATCCGTATTACAATAATTAATCATGGTGCATAAAGATTACAACACTGTCCTTAAGGGTCCATACCAAGAAATCAAGTAAGTTTTTTTTCTTCTTTAATTGAATTGTTTAATTTAAAAATTGTGTATTAATTTTATTAAATAAAAAATTTTCTATTGCATTTTAAAAATATAAAAAATTGATAATTTTTATTAAAAAATAATTAAAAATTTTTTTTTCAATTACAGAAAAGCCAAACCAATATCTAAAATGCCATCAACATCATCAGCGTACAAAAATTCCGGCAAAAATGATAAAAATAACCCTTGGGGACCGGTTTTCAAAAACAAACAAAACTTCATCGACATGCACATTTTTTAATGGTTTTATCATCCGATTTAACGAAATGGTTACCATGACCCTAGCTAGACTCTGGAATTTTTTTCTTTCTTATTTATTTATTAATTTGAAAAAATAAATATTTTTTTACCAAAATTAACTTCATTAAATTTGATTTCTGTTGTCAAAATTAAAAAAAATTTCAGGAGGCAAAAATTCAATAATTAAACAATAATACTTAAAGAAGAAAGATTAAAAAATAAGCGATTATGATGAAAAATAATTTCCTTCGCAGTAACGACTGACTCGCATCAATTTGTTCCTTGCATCTGCCAAAAAATAAAATTAAACTAAAAAAAATCCGAGGCATTATTGCGACAAAGTATATACTAGTCAATGTATTGTTAAATATTAATTTTAATCGGCTTATTATTGTAACTGTTATTTTATTGATAATATAATTCGCTTTTAAATTTTTATTTAAATAATTTATAAATTGAAATGTTAAATAAATTTAATTGGTTTTAAAAATTTATTTTACTATCATTTTTTTTGTTGAATTAATTATTTTTATTTTTAGTTTTGCAAGGAACAATAAGACCCGCGAGAACAGTGGCTTGATTACGCAATTTATAAAATTATTTAAAATATGAATACTAATCCGGTCACTGCTCTACTAAATATCAATCGGTACTTTCGTGTATTTTTAAAATAATTATTAACTAACATGTTATATTTTTATTATCTATGTTTTTTGTTGTTTGATCATGAAAATTTTTAACTAACCGGTGGTTGAATAAATTGGTGGCGATAAAAAATATATGGAAAATTTATTTATTATAAATTTAAAGACTGAAATTATAGATTATTAGTTTCTGCTTACTTTCATATAAATATATTTTTATTATAAAATATATAAATCGATAATATTTCATTGAAAAAAAAAAAAAAGTTTATATGTAAATTTATTGTGAATAAATTATTACATAAAAACTTCGGAATATTTTTAAATAATAAGCGTGTTTCAGAGAAAGTTTACGAGTTTAAAAGCTTTATTTAATAATAAAAATTTTTATTTTGTTATAATAAGAATTAATAATTGGGTCTTAATCAAAATTTGAAAAAAAAAAAAAAAATAAAAAAAAATAATACAAAATTTGTTAACTTAATAAAAGACTTAAAATAATTTTTGTCATATAATCTTTTTGAGAAATAGAAAAAATTTTTTTTTGGATCTTTTTGCAGCTGTAAAAATTTTTTACAGATTTTATTAATTGAATAAAAATAGTTTAAAAAATTAAAAACCTGTTTTTATAGAAAACTAAATGAAATGGGTCAAAATGAAATCTAAAGGAGTCGGTTACAAACGTACAGGTGAAGCTAATAATAAAATAAAAAAAAATAGCTTCTTTTTCATAGCGGGAAGTTATAATAAAAGTTTAAGAATTATTCGTATTTATAGAAACTTTTTCAGATAAATATTTCCAAAATAAAAAAACAATTTCTATAAATTATTAAGAACTTTAAATACTTGTTAATAGTTTTGATATTAACATAAAAGTTTTATTAGTAAAACTATTACGCCCATTTATGAAAAGTTAAAGTTCCTATGTAAAATTGACTAGTAAAAAAGTATCTTATAGTAAACTAGAGTGTATTACTCCATAAACAGCTGTCAATGCTCTCGAAAATGAGCCGTAGTTGAATTTTCTTGTCGGAACCTGCACATGCTATTTCCTTTTCTAGGTAATTCTCCTCAGAGAATAGTAATGAGAAACTCAGTCATTAAAGTGACATCCATCACTTGATTTTTACCGCCTCACAGATAAAATCAAGCACGTGCGGAAAAATCACTTTACTCCTCTTTCCCTTTTATATTTTTAAATATCCGTACTTCCTACGTACCGCATTCCACTTAACATATAACACTTATATGTTACATGTGTCCTCAGTCGAGATCTCTAGTATCTTCGGCTCATTCATATTTACTTACACTATTTACTACTGAATACTATGTTTTAATTTTTCATTTCTATTCATCTTAGGTACTCTATTTATAATTCTTATTTTTTTGGATTAAAAAAATTCAGATCTTATTAATAACGCTTTAAAATTTAAAAAAAACTTCCGGACTCTGGACTCGGACGGATATCAGGTCTTAGGTTTTTATTTTTTTTTTTTTATTCATTTGCTAATTTATTACTTAAAACTTATGAGAAAGTAGAAAAAAAATTATTAAAGCAGTTTTGAAGTAAATAGTTATCGCCAAAAAATTTTGTTAATTTTTTGGGGGCAAAGTGGGGCACCCCCTGAAGAAAAAATTTGGAATTTTTTTGCACTGTATTTTTTGGTTCAGGAAATCATTGATATACTTTGAATGCTTTGCATTTATAGCAGGATATTATAAATCTTCATTCTTACATCTATTTATTGTTATTCTTACATTTATATAATTCAATAATTTTATTTCGGAAAAATTAAATTAAAAAAAAAAAATTATCATTTTTTGATTATAAATAAATTATATTCAAATCTAATGAACCGCTCATTAATTTATTTAGTAAATTTATTTTATACGAAATTTTACAAAATTTCATTTAGTTATTTTTTATAAATTTTTTTAATGATTTTTGTGAGGTTTTTAAAATAAAAATTGAAAAAAAATTTTTTTTATTTATTTATAATAAAAACTGACAATTTTTAGAATTTTTATAACAAATTATTGAAAAAAAAAAATATTTTTAAAGATTTTCTAATATTCTTTTAAATAAATAAATTTCTACACTAGGAATTAAAAAAAAATTTTTGTTCACATTGATTTAATAATTATAAAAATTCTAAAAATTGTCAGATTTATTTATTAAATGAAATAATTAAAAAAATTAATTAAATTTCAAAAATTTCTCCATTCTAATTACGAACAACTTTTATAATCTCAAAAAATTAATTAACAAACCATCATAATCCAGATGAAGCCTCAAGCCAAAATTAAAAGTAAAGTACCTCGCCTTTTCAGATTTCTTCCAAAAAAACTCGACTATAAATACTTATTACTTGACTTTTAAAATTAGTAACAAAAAAAGTGTCCTTACTGCCGAAGCAGTTCCCTATTTCTTCAGTATTCGGCAGAGAAAAAGCTAAAAATTCAGGGGAATCCCCGAGTTAAAGTCCAATAAAATATAAATAATAAAAAAATACAAGCAAAAGCAAGAGGGAGTGTAAGACGCAACACGCGCGAGCTTAATGTCTCGCACGCGCGCTTATGCGTTTCCTCTTTACTTACACTTACTATCACTGTTACTATAACTAAGCTTTGAGATCATGATAGACGAGACGGCAACCCAAGTATACATATACATATACAACTAAAGCTTTAGTTTCTCCCCACATGTAATAAGAATTGAGAATATTTCAATTTTTTAGTTTTACTTTTCTTCTCTACGCGTGTATAGAGTGCAGTCGTCAGAAAGCTCGTCGCCGAGTCGGATCGTCACCGGCTCACGAGTTTATTTATTTATTATTTATTAATTATTCATTACTAATTCCATTATTAATTATTAAAATTATTTACAATTGTTTAAGATACTTTTTTATTCCAAGCAATTATTTATTTATTTATTTATTTATTTATTTATAGCCAGTGAAGTGTAACAGAGTCGAGTGTTGAAAGAGTTTCTCAGAAATAATAATAATAATAATAATAATAATAATAATAATAATAATAATAATAATAATAGTAAAAATAAAAATTTTTTGTTGTAAAAATAATTCTAAAAAGCAGAGAGATATTTAGGGATCAAGAGATGGAATTGTCATTTGGAATGTGAAAAAAGACTTGTCATTACTATTTTAAGGATTAACTTGCTGGTAAGTTATTTTATTTTTTTATTTTATTCTGCGGACATTTTTACGAATAAAATCGAGGGTTGTATCGATGTCTGAAATAGACAAAAGCTGTTAAATAAAATTAAAAGAAGAAGAGTAATTAGAAAAATTTTAATTACCGTTCGAAGAAGTCGGAGCGATGCGGAGTTATACAGAGCTTTTTATATGCATTATGTGATATATATATATATAATATAAGGAAGAAGAAAAGGGTGAAGGGGCTGAAATGGATTTTGTCTGGAGGAAGAGTGTCTTCACATTGGTTCTTGCTCTTCGCTGGGGGTCCAAGGCGCCTTGGCCCTCGGCTTAGTGATTCTATCTTTAGTATAGGCGTCTTAGTCTGCAAATATTCCACGGAAGCGATCTCTATCGTCTGCTTCAGGCCTTTAATTATTTTTCTACGACAGACAATCGCTATTTTTGGCTTAAACCTCATTTTTATAATTTTGTTTTTCATTGTCAAATTTAAGCTTTTTTTTAAATTATTGCCTGCAATTTTCACGGAAAAAATATAATTTGTGTTTAAGATATAAAAAATTTTCGATGGAAACTGATATGAATTTTTTATATACTTCATATGTGGCAAACATTTATTTTCATGATATCTGTTTACATATGAAAAAATATTATTTATGTTTTTGTTGATATATTTAAAAATTCATATTTTAAAAAATTTACATATACATTTTTTCATGAAAGAATATTTATTATTAAATAATTATGATAATAAATATTTATTATTAGTTAATTGTCAAGGTCTGATGAAAGTCAGTGACCTGAGGAAATGCATGACACATCTTGTAAATTCGGAACAGTCGCGTAGTTTAGCTGCTTTGAATTCATTACCGGAAATAGAGCTTCCTCAGCTAAAACTCAGCTTCTTTTAATCTTTTTGGTACAGCTCGAGAGTTTTGGGTTAATCCTTTGGAATTTTTAGGGTCCAAACGATTTTTTATCATTTTTTTGAGTGAATGTGCTGTCCACCTGAATTTGAAATTAATTTTATAGAGTTCAAATTCAGGGTAGATTCCAATTGTTTAGAATGCATCAGCTTCGTTTGTTTTTCATTTAAAAAATTTTTTTAAGTAATTTTATGGACTTTTTTTGATTGAAATTTTTGAAAAATAGAGAAATTACAAAAAAAAATTTTTTTTTAAATCTTCTATGATTTTTAATTATATAAAATTAGTTAAAAATAAGTTTAATTTTTATTAATAAAAATTCTAGTTAAAGTAAAAATTTAAAAAGAATTATTTTTTATAAAAAGAAAAAAATTAAGAAATTGGTAATAAAAATTTTATTAATAACAATATTATAATTTATGAAGTATATTTTTAAATATAATAAAATGAAAATAATTATATAGAGTACGCAGAAAAATAATTACCTGTAACTTCCGGCCGTGGGGGGTAGCCTTAAAAAAATGGGGCTTTGAAGTCGGTTTCGCTTTGATATGAAGCGAGCTGAACAGAACCCACGGGAGATTTAACTTGACATTATTATTCATCTGCATGTAGGGCAGCCTAACATGAAATGGTGCCTTATTCCTGGTTTTGATATACCCAGCACGCGTGCACCGCAACACAAGAGAGATGACAGACACTTCTATTTTTTGACAGCTGAAACTGAAAAATAGAATCTTTTTAATTATAAATTCACTTTATTTTTGTTATGTAATTATTCGGGAAGTCTATCTATTAAAGAGAGAGTAGAATTTTCCTTTTCCTGTTTGAAAAAATATATGTTGAGAGAAGGACTTGACTTTTTTTTTTTTTTTAATGTCACTAAAATTCAAAATTAGAACATCCGTTTTGATAAATGTTCGATGATTCGATTGAAATTGCTATCAATTTATTTAAATTAATAGAAATACTTTATTGAAGACATATTGCCTTAAAATGTTGAAATAAATTTGAAGTTTTGAGCAGTAATCAAACTAAAATTTTGTCCTTTTTGAACTTTTGGAAATAACAATACAATATTTACATTTTTTAATGACATTTAATGTTTACAAATATGAAAATTTGTAATTATAATAAAAAATTTATTTTTATGATCGTAAAGAAACAGAAAACACTTAAAATAAATTAGTGCATGACTCGAAAAATAACAAATAGATAATCTTGTATTTTTGTAAACATTTTAGGTATTTTTAAATAGAACAATTATTTTTGTTTGTACTTTATGATCGTGCTATTTAAAATAAAAATTAATTTCATAAAACGTGGAACTCAAATTCTAGCCAAAATATCAATATACAGAAAAATAATAAGAATACTTTTTTATTATAATTTTAATTAAAAGTAAAAAGGACTTTTCAATACTTTGAACTTTAAAATTTATTAATAAAATTCTTTAAAGTAGTTTAAAAATTAAATATTCAAATTTTTAATTCTCAACTTACCTTAAAAAATCTTGTTAAAAAAAATATTTTAGAATTTTAAATGAATAGTTTGAAATTTGTAAATTTATCAATCAAAATTAAAAAATTTCTGGCACCGTCATATTTTTGTTAAATTCTTTTAATATCTATGAACTAAAATCTATTCCTTTATATTGATTTACTTGACTTGAAATATCCCGAATATGACTAACAATAAAAAAATATTTTTCTTAGTCTATTGTAGCAACCTATATTAGTCTATCGAGAAAAAAAGTATAGCAAAGATCGTGCGAACACATAAACTTCCTTTTATCCCATCGGCAAATGCGGATGTTTTATTTAATACTGACCTTAGTCCCACGTTTATATTCAATGACCTTACATTTCACACAGGAATGAAAAAATGTCTATTTGTATAGCATTGTTATGATTATTATTACTAAACAAATATGATGTGAGAATAATGATGGATGTAAAGAGGGTGTAATTCTATTGAATAAAATAAAAATTACAATAATTCAAATCAAATGTGTAACTACAGCTGTTGGCTTTCCGTCAACTTTGATTATTTTTTCTTAAAAGTTTATACGTATCTCCTGCTTCCGTTTACCAATTTTTATTCTTATATCCGTAGTTTTTGGGATTATACGCTCCAATTTACCGTCTTGCCCCTAACAGATAAGAATATACTCAAGTAATAGCGAGTGCACAGTAAAATTAAAATATTGAAGAGGTTTAAAAGGAAGAAGAAGAAATAGAATAGATAGATAGATCCATATAGAAATCAAAAAGTTGTGACGAGAAAAATAAAGGGAACGGAATACAGAAATAGATATTTTGATACATTTCCGTGATAACTTTTACCGAAAGTTAATTTATAAAAATAAAAATAAATTTTACTTGCTGATATAATGGAATGATAAAATAAATGGGAAGAAATAGATATTAGATTTAACTTTAATTTATATTTCTAGTTCTTCTTCAGAATTCCTTCTGATGATACGGCCTCGGTTTTGTTCCTCGTGGTCGTCTTGCTCTTGTCCGTCGACGGATTCGAAGAATAACGGCGTCTAGTAACGCTCAGGACAAGTCCAGACGTCGACGACAAAAATAGACTATTTCGCACCAATTTACTTGAGACACTTCTTGTAACTGAGTTTTTTTTTTTTTTGCAATGTTTATATTTATGTCAAGTACGTTATTGTGATAATTGCAATATGGATTCATTTTACTCACCTGGTTTAGGTGATTTGAGCTTAAAAATTATTTTTTCAATTAATTTTGAAGATTTTAATGTTCATAAAAATTTTATGTCGACTGCAAATTGTTAATAAAATTTTAACACACAGAAAAAAAAATCAAGTTGGGATATAAATTAACGAAAAAAAAATTAACTTGATTAATGAAAATTTTTTTAAAGAGCTTCATTTTGATTTAAGTAAAAAATTCTTGAATTGAAAAATTTTTTTTCGGTTTAATAAAGTAAATTTTATTTGATTCAAGAATTTTTCTACTTCAATCAAGACAGCCAAGCCCGTAAAAATGATTTTATTGACTCAAGATTTTTTCTCACTTATCAATTTTTTTTAATGAAGGGATTTTAATTTTTTTTTTTCATATTTTAAGGGTAAAAATAAGCAATACAAAATTAATTTCGAGAATATAAATTTTTTATGTTTATAAAAAATTTTATTTAATATTTTTCTCTATTTTTAATGAATTTACAAAAAATTCTAATTATAATTTATGTAGGTTGAAATTTTGAATGACTTTGAAGGTCTTACATGAAAAAAAACTCATCAAAATTCGTTTAAAATTTATTTATTTCATCAAAATTCTTATATGTGGCATCTTTTGTCAATAATAAATAACCGATCTATAAAATCCTATTTAAACATTGCCTGATACTTTTATCATCAACCGATCTGTATCGTTCGTTGGTAAAGTCACCACTGAAAAAATTCGCCCTATTTTCAATTTATAAAATTGATTAAAAAATATTTCTTATAAATTGCACCATCAATAATCTTTCTTCTATTTTCCAGGCTTGATAACCAGGAAGAAATAGTGCGTAATAAAAACCAAAAATGAGAGCCAGAGATTCACTAGTCTACACCCCGGTGTCTTTGGGACCGGACACTGACGACGAAGACACATTAGTTAATGAAGAAATTTACAACAATGGTAAGTGCAATAATATCCACCTTAAAAACAAAATTATTTTGTTTAAGTAATTAAGTAAAAATGAAAAAAAAAATATTTGAGTTTAATTAATCGTTCCGTATACTAGTGAGTAGTCGGGTTTAACAGACTAGTCGGGTTCAAAACTGCTAATTACTAGTATATAGTCTTCTCTCGGTGAAGTATATTGAATGAAAATATACGGCTTATATACAACTCGATTAATTACGGCGGTAAGCGGTAAGGTGAGTGTCCTCTGGGTGATTTCTTCCTGAGATCTCACGAGTCTCGACTCAAGTTAAGACTCAAGACGATGACAAGATACCAGTAGACAAGTACGACAAGTGAACAAGAAACTTTCCTCCTCGATGACTCACAACTTGTCTTTCCAAATATCACTAGTCTTCTTTATTTTTAATCGCCTTTTGTTATTGTTGTCTTCTTTTTAATTCATTAATAAATAAATTATTATTTTATTTAATCAATTAATGGATTAATAATTGCTCTACTTCAGTACATCAATTAAATCCATTGTCATAAAAAATGGGGTCAGATTAAATTATCAAAAAGTACAATTGTGAAAAAATGAATGAGAAGGAAAAATTTCAAGTTTGACATAAAATTATTTATATAAGTTTTCTCGGAGATAATTTCAGGCATTAAGTTACTGTGTAGTCAAGGTTAAATAGAAAAAAATTAAAATAATAATGTCGATATTTAATTGTGCTGTTAAATCCGAGGTGTATGTCTCTTAAACCCGTGATAACAGTTATCACGTTGGCGCCGTCTAGCTGGTTTATAGTTTATATTTCAATGTGGATAGATACTTATAATGTTATATTATATATATTTATTAATTTCTCAATCACTTCCTTGCGGACGTTGTTCCGTTTTGTTGCCGCAGTGACCGTCGATTGATTATTTTTTATCTGCTCTTTTAATAATAGTTATTCTTTCCGTGTCGTGTGTCGGTAATTATTTCTTCATGGTTGGGAAGATATCTCGGTGTTATGGCATATATACTTAATAAAAATTAGTTTTTATGCTATATAATATTTTGTACAGAAAATAAGTGATTGCTATAAAATTACCGTCGGCACAATAACGGTGGTAAATTATTTAGTGATAAATTTTTGATATTTTATTATGAGAAGATGATATTAATATAAAATATGTGAAATTATGGATTTAGGGGATAAAAAAAATATTGTAAATATTTTTTTACTGGTTATATGTTTTACAAAAGAATTACTGTCATTTTATTAATTCTATTTTTATTTATTTTTCAATAATTTTTTTATGTGGTAATTTTACTGGTCATTGTAATTTTCAATACTCTTCATAACAATTGTAATAAAAATTAATCATCAAATTTGAATAAAAAAAACTAATTATAATTTCTTCATCAAAATTGAAACTATTAAACTATATTATTGTATGATAAATTTCTTCCCAATTAATATTATCAATGATTATCAAAAATTTTTCACTTTTAATAACTCCAATTTCTATCTATGATTTTTTGTTTAAAAAAAAAAATGTTTTTTATTCATAATAATAATAATTTAAATTTCACACCTAAAAAACTTTTATTTCTTCCAATTTTACGACCCCCCAACTTCGTCTAAATTAAAAATTCAACCTGTACCATGTCATAATGTTTTCGTAATAGCTTAAGCGACTTCCTAATAGATAAAACATATTCATCATAAAAATTCTCCCCGGAAATTTTTATTGTATACATATTGTATACAACACACATACATAAATATATTTTTTAAATAATAAAAAAAAAAAAAACCTCAAGAATTTAAGGATAAAATTAGAAGCTTAAATTTTTCAGAAAGATTTAATCTGAAAATAAAAAAAATGAAAATGTCGAGATGAATAATTGAGTCGGTTTTTAAGTTTCATTATACATATAACAGAACATAGTGTTAAAGTTATCTCTTATTCGAGTTGAAGAATCGTACTCACGTTCAAAGTTAATCGTACATGCCGACGATGTAAATTAAAGGAAAGTTTATTAAATAAAAATGTATATATATATAATATAATATAATCCAACTATCATTATAATTTTTTAATGTTTGTAAAAATAATTTACTCATTATTTTATAATAATAATTTGATGGAACTAGGAAGTATAAATGGTTAAAAAAAAAAAGTAAAATAAAAATAAAAGTGTTTCCATCTCCTTGCGGCGTGTACGATTCTTATTATAAATATAAAAAACAGGTAACCTGGGAATAATATTTAATGCAAGACACGTACACACATATGATAAAAGAGCCAGCAAAACCGTTTTAGCTCGCTGCTGATGAATCGGAGACCTGGAGATCTTAAATCTCGGACACGTAATCTAAGCAGGACAAAAAGGTAACTACAGATCACAATAATAAAACTTTTTATTATTTCGAAGTTATCGTAAAAAATCTTAAGAAGATAATCGATCTGGAACTTAAAGACCGCGGACGCCTAGCTTGAGTACGGAGGTTAACCTCGCGGTTTTTATCAACAGGATGAGGAGACAGGTTACCTGTCCCACGGGCAAATTAAAACGGATCGTTGGGAATGAATTATACAAGATACAAGGGATATATACGAGATCTGGAGCCATGAAAAATAATAAAATTATATATAAATATATTGCTATACACTCTATACTTTTATTATTATGCTGTTTGTTACAACTCAGTCCTCGGGATCTGGCCGCAAGTGACTCGTTAGTTTTAAGAGCCTTTTTTTATTAGCCTAATTTTTAAATTACCTGGTTAATGTATTAATTTCACTTTTTTTCAATTACATCAATTTTTTTTTACTGATTTAGGAGAATTTAAATTAAACTGTATGAAATTTTCAGGCACTTCAGAGAACTTGAAAATTTTAAATTAAGAATTCAGATTTTTTGGAAACTTTACTTTGAGACGACAAGTGAAAAAAAGAGTCGTAAAATTTATTGCACTGGGAAAAAAAAATTACAACGAAAATCTTAAGCAAGGTCGAAGTTGATTTGGAGCAAGAGGAAATTTTCTTGAGACGAGATTTAAGAAACTTTCAATTTATCAAAGATACAATTTTTTTCTGTATATTTTTTTGAGATAGAAAAATTTATTTTAAAGCTAAGAATTTTTTTATTTTTGTTTACTTAATTCAAGAGAATTCTTCACAAGTTTACACTTGTTTAGAACTATATTTAGTTTGAATTTATCAAAAAAATGTTAAGAGCAGAACGATGAAATACTTTTAATCAATGATGTGGAATTTTTTCAAGCTAAATAAATCTCAAGACAAAAAATTCTTGAATCAAAACTTTTGATTTTCTTCAAAATAATTTTTATGTTGGATCACGAATATTTATTTTAAATAAAGTATTTTTGTATTCAGTGTACCTAAAAATTTACATAATTTTTTTTTTTATTTGAAGTTATAAAAATAAAAATCAGATTAATTAACAAATTAAAAAATTTTCTTAATAATTGAAAAACAAATATTAAATCACAGTCAGGGAATTCAGGAAACAGCGGTGAGATTAAAATTAAAATTTTTAGGTTTTCAAGTGACGGAAGTATATAAATAAATATAATATTATCAGAGTTACTAATAATAACCAATTATAGACAAATATCGAAATGCAAATGTCAGTAAAGTTTAAAAGTATAAGAGGGAAAATGTGGTAAGTCATTAAAAAGTTATAAGATCAAAGCAAAGCATTTAAATAAAAAAAAACATATAAAGACTTTTAGACGCTAATAATAATAAAACAAGCAACAAGATAATAAACGAATAATTTAATGTGTTCATTTGAATTAATGACTGGTACAGCAATTTAAGCCTTCGAGAAATTATAAACGTGACATCAGCGTTATAAATAATAGGTGGGCTATTTATCGTGTATCGAGAGTACGTACACATATGCATGCATTATAATAACAATAATAATGATGATAATAAAGTAATGGTAATGGTGATATATATATATGTATCGAGCATATTAAGTGTAAAGTGAATGAAAGAACCGATAGGATGAATGAACCAACTCTCTACTCGTATTATGTATCACGGTAAGTTGTTGAGTTTGCTGTTTGCAGGCTGTAGTACTATAGCGGTTACGGAAATAATAATAATAACAACAATAATCATAATTATAACAACAAGTAGTTTTTGTAAATATCTAGTTATATGTGTAAATTTTCTACATGTGAATTTTGAAAATTTATCAACATAAGTACGTAGAAAGAAAGAAAGTCTTGAGTTAAGCGTAAATTTTTTTAAATCAAGAAAATCTTAAAGAAGATTGAAAATTTCTTGAATGAAGTTAAAATTTCTTCGGTCTTCCTTATAATTTTCAATGGTTCAAGAAAATTTTTTTTTCTGTGTATATTATATATATTTACATTCATTTTAAAAAGAATTAAATTTTCTCGTGAGAAAAAATAATAATAATTTTTTTTCAAACGACTACCCACAAATAGTTCTTGTCAATATGTGTGAATTTCGAAAATTTATAAAAATTAATCCATCATGTCTATATTAATTAATATTAATAAAAATTAAAGTTTCTGTTGAATAAAAATAAGAAAAAAAAAATAAAATAATTATAATAATAATGGATGTATGGAACTGCAGGAGAAAGCGGGAGAGCCGAGATATTACGAGATAGTGGTAGCTAGAATGAGATAAAGTGAAGAAAAGAGCAAGATCGAGTATTGGAAAATTTTAAATAAAAGAAAGAGAGAAAATTTAAATCGCGTGGGAGCCGTGTGGGCGAACATGCTATCACCTTGTTCTGGTGCAGAACCAATACAAGTGTGTCTTGTCTCGTCTGTATATGGCATAGGTAAGGAACTACCAGACAAAACGACGGGATCTGTCTCTGTACTCTTTGCTAAACTCTATTGAATGAATTCTGTAACTTTGAATTTTGCTCGCACCGGTTAAATTATTTATTATATTCAGAAATATTATTTACTACAAGATTGCCTACTTATCGAGATTATCAATTACATCTGATTGTAAGAACAATTAAATTTTTTTATTCTTTTTAATCAATTATTATATTATTGTACGCAATTGATCAATTGATAGATGTGGAATATTCATGAGCATGATGTAGTATTATATACAAGTATTGTAGGCAATCGAGGAGGCATCTGTTACGTATTCGTATTGTAGAGATCTGTAGACATTTGACATAATTATCAAACATCATGTAGGCAAGTGATATCTTCCCACATATTACGTTTGTTACTCAAAAATTTTCAATTTAAAAGTCGTATCGAATTTCGTTACAGATTAATTTTTTAAATATTTTGCGTCATTGCGTCAAAAAATTTTTGTGTTAAATATTTAACATTTTTTTGTGTTTGAAAACTATCTAAGTATGGATTTTTTATTTTAAAATAAATTTTAATTAGTTTAAACAAGTTTCTCTAAATTTTTTACTGTGTACTTAGAATGAAAAAAATTAATTTAAATTTACTTAAATCAAGAAAAAGTTAATTTTAGAATTTTTTTATTCAAATCAAAACAATGAAGCTTTTTCAAATGATTTTCTTGATTGAAGAATTTTACGGTTAAATCGTAAATTTTTTCTTACTTTCTCTAAAAAAAAAATATCACTAATCATTTAAGTCGAAATCTCAAAAATTCAATAACCAAAAACTCAAAGCATGATGAATGATGGCAAAATATAAATATCATTAAGCTTCATCCGATAAATCATCAATAGCAACAGTATCGATGATGAAAATCTGCAAGGAACTGTCAGAAGTAATATACATTTATAAATATCCATCTTGAATGATGTCTTACTAGTCGTTTTTTTAAGTGTAACACGATCCGCGATGAAGCTTCGCGCCCATACTGAGTTAGTCATATGTAGAATGTCTACATGTACTAACAAGTACCAGTCGATACTAAAATACCAATATTATATGTATACGCCATGTATGTATATATATACTGTTGAGATGAGTGAAGGTGAATGCTTCTCATACCGGTAGGACCAGAAACTAAAACAGGACTCAGCTCCAGTTCTATAAAATAAGTTCTCTTCTTGATTTTTTATTTTTCCTGCCTTCCCTTTGTTTCAACTAGAGTTGTGTTTTTTCGGATTAGATTCGCAACATAACACTGTCGAGATTTTGGTCTCCATACCAGTTCTATCCGGTGCTTAGAGCAGGTAGATCAAGGATACCTGTTCTAAATTATCTCAGTGTAAGGTTTTGTTTTAAATTTAATACTTTTATCTGCTGGTCGGCCCTTTCATCCTCCTCTTCTTCTTCTTCTTCTTCTTCTGCTTGGCAGTAAAAAATATTTAAAAATTCAACGTTAAAATTCTTATTTTCTTAAATTTGATTTCAATTTTGTCTATGTCTTAGCAATAATTTAAAAATTAATGACCGGTCCACGGACAGGAAGTTAATCGTCCGTAGGCGTGTTAGTAATGTGCGAGTACGGGGGCTCATCGCGTCGCGAATCATTGAGATGATTTAACGCTCAACTTGTTTCTCTGCCCACACTGATAATTCCCGGTTTTAATTTGCGTTTCTGTCGTGTCCACGGGTTTTGTGGGTACACACTGATTATATTACTAGAGACACTTTCATTCATGTTTACCACGCAAAGAAATAGTAATCGTTCTTTTTTATTTCACTGAGAGGTGGATGTCCATTTGGTAGGTTAATAGAACATGTATACATACGTGTTCATTGATAATAATAACTGTTGACTGTTAACTCCCGATTTTTAATGATAATAACTTGCATGATTTATCGGTATTTGAGATGTATTTATTCAAGGTATCAAAACACTAATTGCTTTTTACGATCGAAGGATGATTATTGATGGAGGATTATATCTAGACGGGGAGTCGGAAAGTCTATTGTATTTTTTTGCAAGCTATCAACCCACGAGAGTGTTAACTCGTTTGGGTTTTAATTATTTTGTTCACACATTAATTATTTGCTTGTTAACAAAAATTTTTTAATTTTTAACTTGGAGGAGAAATTTTGAGTAAAGAATTTTTTGATATTTTACTCAAAATTTGAATTTTAAACATCAATATTTTGTTTTTTAACTTAAAGTTAAAATTCTGATTAAAAAATAGGAATTTTGACTAAAATTTTGGCTAAAATTTGAGTATAAAATTTTTAAAAATAATTTTAAAAATGAAAAAAAGTAAGAGAAATTATATCAAGACATATTTAAGTGATAAAATGAATTTTCATTGTTAAATTCTGTGTCATTGTAAGAATCAAGCCTTTAATTTTTATACCTTAACATATTTTTATATATTTTTCGGCGATAATTTATATATTATCTAAATTTATTCAGTAAAAATAAAATCTACGATCCATTGTCAAAAAAACGATCAAAAATAGCCGTAACCCTTAAAAATAGGAACGTTTTGATCGAAAGTGAGGAGCACGATGGACAACATGAAAACTATCCGCATATAGAAGCAAAATGAAAGAACCTGGCTTCCTCTTTTTGTTGAGACCGGGACGATCACGTGTCGCGTCTGTGGCCCCTATAAGGCTACATATGTGTACATATAAGTGTATGGTAGCGGTGCGTCCTTTCTTGATATTCGCATGTGCTCATGTCCATGCTAACACAACTTTGCACACCATGCACACCATGCACACCGAACACAAACATCTGATGCCCAGAAGTTTTACAACGGACCAAACTGTACTCAACTACACACACATACATATTATAAGAGAACAGGGTTCAAAAAAGATCGCCGGCTTCTCTTTTATGCACACACTTGTTCCCAGTTTCCGATACATTGCTTCTAGTTCTCTCGCAATCTTACTACGCGATCGTACAGTTAATTTGTCCTTTGCCTAGTATAAGGCATGCGAACAACTTTAATCTCCCTTTGTAAAGTCCCCTTACTTTTAAATGTTGTAAGTAGAATAAATTTATAACATATACCTTTTATATATTTATATTGTATATATTAACCAACAATATTATGTACCAATATCATGCACCACGAATCGCAAGTAACAGATACTATTTTAATCGCGAGATTTACACGCGATAACCGATTAAATTTTCACTTCATACTTAATATTTATTACAATTTTTATTTACAAGTATTTCAATTTCGCGGTTTCGTAATTTGTAATATAATAATAATAAAAGTTTAAATAATTTGAAAAAAAGTTGTTTGTGACCTCGATGAACGTTGACATAAAATTCCCGAATAAAAATAATGAAAATTAATGAAAGATAAGGTTATTTTATTTCTTCTTAAACTGCATTAAATATATTTATATATATGTATACAATTATGCTCATTTACACATATGCGTAATATATATAATTTTATTTTTTATTCTTTATTATTTATTTTTTGTCCAAGGCGACGGTGCTCGTGAAAGTTGTTCGGACGTAATGATTTACGAGCGTAACGCACTCAGTAGCATTTGTCTCAAATATTATTTCGGTGCTTATAATAATAATTATTGTTATTATCATTATCATCAATTTTATTATGTATTGTAAGGAGGGGACAACGGTACACTGCTTGGATCAAATCTTTTCAGATTATTTACGGATAAATAAACGGTGATTTTTTAGCATTTTATGAAAAGGATTCTTAATAATTTTATGATTATATCAGGTTGTAAGTAGCGCGAAGTAATTTATGATATATGTATTTATTTTTTTATCGGAAATCATGTAACTAAATATATCAATTTAAATATTTTTCATGCTGATTTTCTTTTTGAACTTCAAAACTATCAAGCGTAAAAATAAAAATGATAGATACTTTAAAAGAAAATTTAACACTCAATATTTAATTTAAAAATTAAATATTCATCTGTTTTGACAATTTTAATATTTTTAATTTTTAATTTTAAAACTTTGTTACTGACAAACGATTGAGTTATATGGAAATATAGACATATATGTTTTTCAAGAAAACTGAATGCTCTATAGAAAAAGATATCTTTACATTTTCCGATAAATTAATTTTTTTTTTTAATTTAAGAAAGATTTTTTATCAGACAAAATATTTTAAATTGTAATTTAATTTTTTGCAATTTTTTTCGGTTTTTCGCAATTTTTTCAAATTTTGACGGCTCAATGATCTAATTAAAGTTCAATGGATTGAAATACATGAAAATCATATTTGATCCGGGTCCAAAAAAATTTTATTACCGCTGTGATTGCAGTTTTTCGCATTTTTTTTTGTTTTTTTGCAATTTACTCAAGATTTTCAGGTTGTACGGCCTAAACTGACTCCAAATTCGGATTCAGCGGGTCAAATATACATCTAACTTTTTTTTTGTGTGCCGGTGTTATTTCTCTAATAAAATTTATCTTGACTTTTCTAAAAATCTTTTAAATTAATGTACTAATAATTTAAAAAAAAAAAAAAAAAAAAAAAAAAAAGACGTAAAGTAAAACTTTCTAAAATTTCTCAAATGAGCAATTAAGATCGTTAGCCCTGAAAAGATAATAATAATAATTGGATTTCGTAATAATTTAATGAGTAAAAGAAAAACTGATAACTGTAGTTGGATCTTTGAAATTTAAAAACAGAAGCCAACACATTTATTGAATGTTCTTTTATACTTTATCCTTTACATAAGCAAAGTGGCATAACTAACTCATACACATACATATAATATATAATACTAGTAATCAACATGAACGTCAATATCAGCCAGTAAACTGCAGACTGCATATGAGTCCAGACTGTCGAGTAACAGCACAGCAGTGTGAGTTTACCTGTCGCATGTGCGTGCCAACGTGAATATCTTTTCCTTCATACAAAGTTTTATTTTGTGTGTCGTATTTACGTGGTACGGACATCGCACACAGAAAACACGTCACACACGAGTAGGACAGAGAACCGCGTAGTCTACTACGGCAAACATGACCGGGAAAGATATCCAGCAGCCACGCAGTCCTTAGTGTAGCGGATGCGGGTGGGCGGACCGGGATCTTATACGAGGGCTCGCTTAGGTTCACATATAATATCGTAATATAGAGAAAGAATAAAAAAAACCAAAAAAACAATAATGATAAATAAAAGTAGTAGTGTCGACTGAGCCACTATGCAACTCCTCGTATGTACTGGAGGTAAACCTGCAGACATCTCACAAGTGCCCACATTCACATTCACATTACACATTGTACATTGAACATTGCACTCGAGTACGAGAACGAGGTAAGCCTCCGACTCAAGACAGGGGTAATTAAACGTCCGACGGGTAAGCGATTGACGGTTGAGTAAAAATTACCCTGCAAAAACTCTATTAAAAATAAATATGTTAATGTCGGGATGGTGGTTGCTCGGTCGGATACAATATGCACAAAAAACCCGAATTAAAGTCCATACTTGCTACGTTTCAGGGATGTGACGGCTAATTTGTATTTGTTCAACCTTTTTTTTCATCAAGTTTGAGTCTTGAGAAGTAAAGTACTTGACAGACTTGTGTATAGTATATGAACATTTTGAAGTTTAATGTCCGAGGGATGGAAACAATTTTGTGAAAATAAATCATATATCTTCATGTATGAGCATATTCAAATACATGTGTGTCCATGATTCGTGTCTGGAAATATATGATTCATATATGGATCAATTATGTTCATATGTTGGCCATGTGTGATAACTAATATGCATGTGGCCATATATGAAATCATCCCAGATTATACTGAGTGAAAAATTTTTTTAGATAGTAGCTAGTATAATCCAGATTGCAATGAGTATAATCTAGATTACAATGAGTATAATCTAGATTATAATTAGTATAATCTAGATATCACGCAGTATAATCTGGATTATACTAGTTACTATCTGAATTTTTTTTTTACCAGAGATATCACTGAATATAATCTGGGATGATATCCAGTGTCATCTTGTTCTTTCATACGTGATTTTTTTTTTATCACATATGGAGCATACATGACAACGTACGAAGTGCATAATATTAAAATTGCTCCTGTTTATGTAAGTGTTGCACCTCTAAAGATTAAAGTCAATAGAAAATTCAGAAAATGAGGTTAGTAATAGGATAAGCAAAAGTAATTAATTGATCTGGTCACTGAAATAATAAACGGTCAGGTATAGGTGGCTTAAAGGCCGAAAAGGGCGAAATTTTATTAGGGATTATGGGCAGTAAAAACGTCTTGAAGGCTCTTGGAACCTCACAGCGACTACAAGCTACAAGACTGAGGCTTAAGCTATAAGAGTTTTAAAAGAAGGCTGTATATGTTTATACTCGTGAGAAATAATGAGAGAGGAAGTGAGAGAAAATAATAATAAGACCTGATTCAACCGGAACGTGACGATTCGTATTATTGCCTGGAATATTTTTTTTCAAAAGTTAACTCACTTACTGTTCACTGTACCCTTTTTTTCACTATACTATACCTATACTTCAGAGTACGTAGAAATATATTTAAAGATAAAAAATAAATAAAGATGGAGGTTTAGGAGCTGGCTTTTTATTACTTGATTTATTTTGAGTTTTATATTTTTTAAATACAATTTATAAGGCTTTAGAAAATTTAACTGGCAAATAAAAAATAATTGATTATAAACTTTTTATTTTTATTATTATTTAATGATTAATAACTTTTAAGCTATCTAATTTATTCATTTACCTCAAGAAGACTTCTTTTTCAAATCCTACCTTCTACTAATACTGAAATATTCATAATAATATCTACTAATTATTTTTTAAGAGATAAAATGGGAAAAGTTAAAATTTTTTTAATATCTAGAGAAAATTTTTAATAATCAATTTACTTTATCATTTTAATAGTTTAATCATTGATAATTAACTTTTATAATCTATGTAATTAAGATAATTGATATGATAAAATAGGTATTTTTAGTTAAATTCATGTTATTGGAAATGTCTTGACTTAATTTTGTGTTTTTTCATGATATTATACTTTTTAGTATTAAAAAATGGTGAAGATCAAAATATATTTTTCTACTTCGAAAGTAAAAAAAAATATATTTTTCTGTGTTTTTCTATAGAATGAACGTGTGAGGCGTGCACTTTTGGATTTTCCAAACTTTTTTATATTTTACTGAAAATTTAAATATAAAAACATCAATATTTTGATTTTTAACTTGAAATTTTGACTAAAAAATGGGAGATACGATTAAACTGATAGGAACTTTTTTTATAGAAAATTTAATTTCTTCTAAAAAATTATTCCGATTATTTTTCCGTATCTATGATATTTTGGCTAGAATTTAAGTTTTCGGAAATGATCTACACAGAAAAAAAATTTACTTTAATCAAGTAAATAATTTTGAAAAATTTCATCTTCTTAATTTGAGGAAAAAAATTCTTAAACTAAGTAAACTTTACTTAATTCAAGAATTTTTGGTCTTGATTTAAGTTAATTTTTTATTGAGTGTATAAAATGGAACGGGAAATTTTATCGAGTCATATTATTGTTAAATTTGGTATCATTGCAAAGATCAAAGCTCTATTTTGTGTCTAAACGTGATTTTATATACTCTTTTGTTGTTATTATTTTTAAAGTTCCAAAGTATTAAGATACAAGAATGGAAAGTATTAAAATAAAAAAATGATTAAAAATAAATTAGTATTCAACTGAAAGCGATATATGCAGAAGTGTATGGACTGTACGGTTAACGGAAGTTGTTCTACTTTGGGTGTAGTGGATCGATGCACAACTAAGAGCCAGAGCCGACCAAGAGGCACCTGTGAGACCAAGAGATCCCATGCGAAGGCGTCGCGTCACGCGAGCCTACACACCGTAACACACATCCTACAACACCATCATTTTCTCATGGATCGAGATCTTGCTTTTTTGGAGCAGGATACTGCCTATTAACTTCTTCCTTTGTTTTTTATTTTTTTGCTATAAATAAAGTGAAACAATTTTAAGTAATAGTTTCTGCAAAAACTTTAACAACTTTCGTTGATATCCGCGGTTTTTTTAGAGATTTTTTATCTAAACGGCACGAGTGCGCGAGCTTAAATTACCGATTATTATTTCGATGAATACGAGCTTTCATTGATCATTTTTATTCAATAAAGTAGTCAATTATGCGAAATATTTTAAAAGTTTTAAGTATAGACAAAAATTTTCTATATTACAAGGAAATTTTATATTAAAACAGTTTTAAAGAAGTTTAGAAAGATAATAATAAATAAAATAGTAAATTTATAAATCTAAAAAATGAAGGGAATTAGAAAAAAAAATCATTTTCTTTAAAACAATGCTTGGAATTCTTGATAAAATTGTTGTAAATATTTTTTAAAAGTAAAGTTATTGCAAAAATATCTCGAAAAGCAACTCAGGTATTTTTTACATTAAAATACACTTTTTAAATCACATTATTGTTATTCTAAATTTATAAAAATCATTCAAAAGTAATTTCGTTTACTTTTTTAAACTGTAATTTACTCTCACATTTTTTAATATAATTAAAAAGAAGCGTTAGATTGTAATATTTTATGAGATTGGAATAATTAAGTTTACTTAAATTAATTAAAAGAAGCACAATATTAACATTGTATGCGTTTATTCTATTAAATTAGTATAATTAATATATAGGACAAAGTGATTAAATTATTTTATTGTAATTGTTCTCACATGTGCAAATTTTTACATTAATCACACGTTTTAAAATCAACAAAAATGACAAGATAAAAAAATCTTGAACCAAGATAATATTTTTGAAGAATTTCACTGACTTAAAAATCAGGACGCCAATTTTTCAATTAAGTGAAATTCACTTAAATCAAAACAAATGTCTTAAAAATTTTTTCAAATTTAAATAATTCTTTGCAATGGACAAAAAAGTTCGTACTTTTTTTCCAAAAATTTTTTTCAAAGCTCAAAATTAAAAAAAAAAAAAACCCATCCCATAAAAAAAGACAACAAAATAATTTTTAAAAAACTTCTTTTGTTGTTTTTTCCTTATCGTTACATCCACAAACGACAAATAAAAACGTTCTAATGTCACTCTACTGATAAGGAAACGTCGAGCGGAGCAAGTACTTGCTCGTCAGACTGACATTAACCCATGAAACATATCGTATTTTTTCCCGTGAGTACCCATGGGGGTACATCAATCCACTTATAAATAAATAAAACAACCTCATCCTCATTTAATTCTCGAACTTTTGGCCCACTTGCTCCATAACAAGACTAAAAGCAACCACCAATACACCTAAAATCTTAAAAGTATAATTTTCGAAGCATAAAACCCGTAAAATCTCCCCGAAAAGCCAATTAAGCACTAAAACAATTCCTTATCATTGTCATATCAGCGACAATAAACAACAAGCAAAATAAAGCAACATTTAGCTTAAATGTTAAGTATATTTATATATGTGAGTGTAATACTGAACACTGTAATATCGTACTCTCAGCGTGAAACGCTGAAGTATATATAATACAACCGGGCCCCATTCTACCGCCAGTTGGTTCTTCACTTACTCGACTCTGTCCGTACCCTCCTATCCCTCGTACTCGCACTCACAGCAGCAACCAGCAATCAGTTTGCCGCGGGCTTTCTTACCGTACACTTCTCATTTTTTATCTCTTCTTCTTTTCCGCTGAAACTTTGCCAAAATAAAAATTTTTTTTGCCAGCTTTAAATATTGTAAACACGCCCATGGCTCCCAAGGATTTATTTAAGTGGTTCAAGTGCGAGTGTTAAATATTAAATATTAAATATTAAATATTAATTAAAAATATAAAAATAAACAACTTGTAAAGATGAAATATATTTATATTTGTTCCTAAATCCATAAATATCTTTCGTGGGAAGTTAAAACGTGACTGGATGCCCGGAGTGATCTGGAGGTGAACGATGAGACGGGAGGAGTGCTGACAACTCTGCTACTGGATTTAAGTTGAGTCTTAGCTTCCAAGTGTTCTTCTTCTGCTCATCTCTTCTCATATAAATATATAAAGAAGAAGAAGAGAAAAGAAGAGAAGCATATATAATACTCGCTAAAAAAATAAGGAAGGTATGGCGCCTCCAGACAGGATGAGAAGGTGTTCGCCTCCGCGGCCTGGATCCGGTCTTAGTCATTCGGTTCTTGGTGAGTGTGTGATTTTCTTTCTTCTTCATCGCGGTTAGCTCCTCTCATTCCGAGGAAAAAATCCCAGATTCAATTCCAGGCGCTCTTCTCACTCTTGGCATTAAAACTACCATTCGGAGGATAAAAATAAAAATATAAATACAAGAGTACTCTCTGGTCTTATACCGGTAATGCTCGTGGGCTAGCATCAGTCCCGACAATCAGGCGCCTGAGGTTCCAATTCCAACGATACCTAGGTGTGCTTATCAGGATTATATTACCCCTAACAATACTCATTACCGTTTTATTTTATTCTATTCAATTACTCGGTGCTGGGACGCTATATTTATTACTGGCGGAAGACCAAGGAATCCCAAATGTCAATTTTAAATAAGTCGGTTGTGGTACATCAAGAATTTTATTTTTTTTTTTTGTTATTATACCTGCAAAGATAAAAATATAATTGATTTTTTTAACAACAAAATCATTCTGAGGAATTTTATTCTCTTTAATCAAGGAATATTTACTTAAAGTTAAATAGCAGAATTTTCTTAGTTCAAGAATTTTTTTCAATTTATTCAAGATGATTAAACTCTTTAAAATAATTTTTTTCGTTAATGAATTTTTGTCAAAATCAAATTTACTTTTTTTTCACTATGAGATACGTTTGAAATTTTTTAGTGTCGAAAATTGGAGCGATAATTGTTAGATTTTGATTAAAAGTTTGAGTCAATGCGAAAAAAAAAAAACTGAAATTGAAAAAATTTCAAGCCTAACTAGTGTGAAAAATATTTTATTAAATTTATTATAACAAAAATCATATGACATAAATTATTTATTAATCTCTTAAAAATTTTAAATAGAATCTAATTAGTCAAATTTCACTCTTATCTCAACGTGATAAAATCTTTTCAAATATATTGATCAATTAATTTAAAATTTCATTTTGATATCTAAATTATAAATCTACCTCACTAAAAATAAATGGCCTCTTGGTGTACTAATTTTCAACACCAACAGTGTGAAAGTAGAAATAATCCTGAAAAATGATCTTAAACTTTAAAAAGTGTTAAAAAAAATTTAGTATTATATACCTGTCTGTTAAAAAACATAAAAAATGGTTGTCAAGTTTGCAAATATTTTTCTAAAAATGTCTTATGTGTATTGTAAATTAAAACTAAAATAAAACTAAAATAAAAAAAAGATTTGCAAAAAATTATTACACAATTAAAAAAAAAAAAAAAGCAGCAAATAAAATCGCACATTTAAGTCTTTAAACTTCCAATACATAATACATATTACATCAAGGAGTAACCAGCATAAACATACACGTAGATTATTTAAAAACATGACAAAGACTCATCGGCTCGCTATTAGATATAATATTATCATACTAAGACTGACTGTGGCTGTTTTTAAATTCCAATAGACTTTTTAAAGTGACGTGTTCACCGTGATGAAATACCTGTTTTCTTAGACATTATTCACAGGTGTATTTGTAACATTGAGCGTAAAAAGTTTTACATATTCTCACATATTCAATATTTATATATCATTATGATCATAACTCATAACCAATAGAGTAATATTTATATAAATTTTTAAAACTTTTAAATAATGATTAATTGAAATCAAATTTCCGGGCCGAATGATTTAAATAAGAGAAAGTGTAAAAATTCATAGATAATTTACTCATTTATTACCCATTAATGATTCACATTCTTTAAACTTTTGACAGATAAAAATCCAATATTCGTCATACTTCATATCTTATTATTATTATTATTATTTTTTCGGTTACCGAAAAAAAGTTTTACTCAGTAAACAATAACATCTTTATATAAATCTAATTAAAATTGTGTTAAAAATCAAAATTTTTTAATTATTATATTCCTTGATTAAAAAAAAGAATTTGATAGAATTAAAAAAAATTTATATCCTCATGAATGCTGTTCAATCCTGAAAATATGATTCAAATTCTGTTAAATACTGTTAAATGCTTGTAAATCTTAAAAATAAAAATATTATTAATTAGGATTTAAGATGATTGAAAATTTTGAATACTACCGATTATTTTTAAATTCTCAAAATATGATTCATAATGATATAAAGCGACTCAAAATTTTAATTACTATTCAGTAATTTTTCATTCTGAAAATAAGATGCACGAAAATTATATTTTTGAGCTCGAAAAGTTCAAAAACGTAATAAGTACAATTTTAAGCACTTCAGTTTAAAATTAGCAGGAAGTTGCAGGGAAAGCCAAAGCCTTTAGGGTCAACCGTGTCCCTAATTTTTAATCCTGAAATAATGTCTTAATTTGATTTTTAATTAAAGTCGCAAATCATTTTGGTCACACTTAAAAAATGGCTATAACTTCTGAAATATTAATTTTATAAAAAAATTATAAGAAACCAAAAATGTAGCTTACAAAATTTCCTACTAACAATGTTTGGGTACTATAAAGCTATCTTTAATATTTAAAGAGATAAAGTAATTTAAGTAATGCTCACATTGCTCATATAGTGATAAATGAAAAATTATTATCTAGTTAGTTTAAAAAAGACCATAACTCCTGAAATATTGATTTTTGGAAAAAATCAAAAGAATCAAAACTTGTAATTTAATAAATTCACTACAAAAGAGTGTAATACTATAGGGCTATCTCCAGTTTTTTTGGAGATACACCGTCTTTAGTAGTTCTCATTATCTAGTTACTACAAAAACGACCTTAAATATTTATTTAAAAGAACAATGTTATTATTATCAATCGGTTAAAAAATTTTAATATTTCCTTTATTATTATTATTATAAGAAAAAAATATATATTTTTTTAAAAATAACATTTAAGAGTAATAACACTCCTGCGTCCTAAAGGACTTAGGCCGTCACGCTCCAGAAATTAGCGCCTCAATTGCAGCACTTAATTGCTTGCCAACAGGTGGTCTACCATTATAATTATTTAAAAACAAACATAAATATTATATTTTTTTTGTTTCTCGATTTAAAAAACGTCGGTTAAGTATTCGAGATATTTTTTATAAACTTCATAAAATAATTTAAAAGTAAAAAAAAATATTGTGGAAAATTTCAAGGTAATTATTTAAAATTTTTTCTATTAAATGGTTAATTATAAAAATTTTTAAATAACTCGTAACTTAATCATCGTAAAGAAGTTTAAAGAAATTGCAGAGATATTTAAAAATTTTCTAAGATTACTTTTTTAATAAATAATTCATGAGTAACTTAAATATTTTCGGTAAATTTAACAACGATAATATTTACCTTAACCTTTATTTATCATGTTTAGGGATGTATAATGATAATTTATAATGAGTAAAAAACTGAAAGATAACTTATATAAAATAGTTTTGTTAAAACCTAAAAACTAAAAGATAGTAAAACTCAACTAATTTAGATAATGACCCTTAACATTGTGCACGAGACGGCATTAAATCACAGCGAGTGATTAAAGACCGGTTTTGTTATTTATAAAAAATAAAAGCCCCTCAAGTATAAGATTGTACACAAGCATAATATGTATTATGTATAAATACAAATAAAAGGATAAAGGGACTCAACAAACCATTATACAACAGATATGACGTTAATTTGGTGTTATGTCACCTCGGTAACCTGGATTTAATTTTATAAAATAAAATAATTTTGAGAAAAATAAAAAATAAAATTCAAAAATAATTTGTATTTGTTGTAATGGAGATTATTATTGAGAAGTAGAGGAAATCGATATATCGGCACTGGCACGTGACGAATCGATTCGAGAGCCGTGCGAACATCTCCAATGAAATCATTCATCCAGTGAAAGCTCAAGATCGAAAGTCACGATTCGTTATATTACTCCTTACTCTGCTCTATCTTTTTATTCTTTTGATATTCACTCAGACTCTGACTAACATTTTTTTTTATCCGCTAATGTCTTAAGTAGACACTAAATTATTTTATTTTTATATATGAAACTTCATACTACTTTATATACTATATATTATATATTATATACTTCAATTCATACTTTTTTATCTCCTCGACACACTTTTTATCGCCTAAACTTTTTCTGGATTAAAGTAATTAATTTATAGCACAGATTTTATATTTTATATATTCAGTATACTTTTTCACGATTGCCATTTCGTCATTTTTTTTTTATTTACATTCATAACATTATTTTATTGCTTCCGGTACAATTATGTCGAGTTAGAAATTTATGTAAAAAATTTTTCTACTAGGATTGGTAGTTTTCCTTTCTGTTTAAATTTTAATTGCTCTTTCTTACGCTGATCGGAAAAAGAAACTTGATTTAAGAAAAAAAAAAATCCTGAAAAATTTTTTAGTTAAAGAATTTTTTTTTAACAGTGCAAAATTTATAAATTTAATCTAAACATTACTGCACAAAAGTTCATAATTAAAAAAAAAAATTTTTAATATTTCACTCCATAAAAATAATTTTGTTAAGTTAATAGAAAATAGAATTACAGAAAAATTTGTTGTAGTAACAAATTTACAACTAAATTAATTTGTTATCATTACTTAGCTAATTTTGGGAAAATAACAGAATTTATTTGTTGCCTTAAAAAAATAAATTTGTTAGCATAAAAAAATAATTTTATTACCGTTACAATTAATTATTTTGAGAAAATTTTTTAGCTAGTTCAACAAGAAAATTTGTTAAACCAACTAACTAGTTAATATAACTGCAACAAATTTAATATTAATTAAATTAGGAATTTTTAATACTAACAGAAAAAATTTTCAGTGTATAATTCTATGATTATTATTTTTTAGCAGAAAAATTTAATAAAAAATTTACTTTGTTATGGTCTTGTCTACTGGAAGTTTTTATTAATTTTGCGAAATAATATCGTTAAATTTTTTTTTTTTTTAATAAATTGAAAACAATTAATTCTACCTAAAAAGTAATAAATTTTGTTGAAACATTTTTTCTTAATATTTTACGAGCAGTTTTAAAATAACAAAAATTATTTTTATTTAATTTTAAATAAGATGAATTTTTGAATATTTTTGCGAGGAATAAATTATTATAAAAAATAAATTTAAAGCTAATTTAAAAGTTAAAGAAAAAAAACGTAAATTACCATTAATATTTTTATCTTAATAAGTAATTTAAATTTAAAAACGTGTATAATTATCTCGATTAGTTTCTGCGAAAAATGGTGATTCAAAAACAACGAAGCGTAAAAAAGTGAGATAACAAAATGCATATAATTAAAAGGATTATAATTTCACAGACACAGTCAACCTTTGAACAGAGTACTGAATAATAAGAATAAGAGTAAGAGTAATTAAATATTTATATTAAATTAACAGAGTCGAAAAATGAGTTGAAAAAATAAAAGGGTAGAGGAACTGTTAAATGAATTCAGAAATAAAAGATTCGCATCTTTAAATCAAGCTGTCTCGCTTGCTCTCTCTTTAATCGGGATCTCCATAACTGAGACATCACCGATATTTATTTTTATCCGTCTCAAGTGTAAACCCACACATCGATTATCTCCAACTGGACACGTTACAAATCGATTCGTGACTCAGAGACCAAAAAAACATATTTACTCTTTTAAAAAAGCTGACGTTTTAAATACACTTACAAATATAATACACAAATATAACACTCGGCATTGTAATATGGGCATAATACATCTGTAAAGTAATATAACGGTGAAAGCTGATCGAAAGCCTCGATTCTTCATCACAATCATCATCATCTTCATCATCTTCTTCTGCGATGAGTGACCTATACCATTCCAAATAATTCAAAATAATTGTAAAGACGTAATGTTATACTACAATACTTGAACCCAGATAGACCCTCGGCTGTGATTTCTAAAAAAATTATAAATTGCCGTTATTAGACGTGACAAATTCGGTTATTTTTTTAATTTATTCTTCTACTCATCACTGAAAATAATCAACTTTGGTGAATAGAAATCAATTTTTTCAATTATAGAAGCCATTATTTATGGAAATATATTTATTAAGTTGAAAAAAAGTTCTAAGTTTTAGAAGAAATTAATTTTTGAGGACATTTAAATTTAATGAATTTTTAATAAAAGGTAATTTTGAAATTACACAAAAATATTTTGGGTAATGATCAAAATTTCAACTTTGAAAAAAAAAACCTTTTTTTTTTCAATTAATTATTAAAATGAATTAAATTAAAGTTTTTTTTAAATGATCTAATTTCAAAAAATATAAATTAGAAAATAAAAGAAATTTTATAAAAAAATTTTTGGTTTTATATATTTAAAAAAAAAAAATTAAAAATTATTTGCAATAAACATTATGCTTAAAATAATTTAATATAATAGCTTCCTAAACCCAGACTCACAGGTCCGATTTCTAAAATCTAACTTATAAATTACCGTCATTAGTCGTGACAAATTCGTTCATAAAAAAAACTACTTTCAAACTAAAAATAATTAATTTAAAAAAAAAAAAATAATAAAAATTCCTTAACTAATGATCTGGTGATGCGTTCAAGTGTCGGCGTACAATTAGTCTTCTAGGAAGTGCTCAAGCTTTCATATACTACATTATAATAATATAATATAATTTTTTTGGTCCGCTGAGTACGAGACTGGGAAAAAATTTCTATCCATTGAAAACAGAATAATAGATTTGCATAGATTTAACTTGGATCGGAATATTATTTATTATTTACTTTAAAGCATGAGAAACGGCATAGGCAGGTCAGCATGAAATGTAAATGGCAGTGTATACCTACAGAGGTACAGGGACTCTCCAGAAGTGCTGAGATTCGTGGATACTGAACAGAGGACAAGACGCCACGACGCAGGTTCTATTCTTTATTTTTTTTTTTTTCGGTTTTTTTATTATTATTTTTGTTCCTTTTCACATCCAGTCGGGTGCATCGTCTCGAAACGTCTCTGGTCATGGAACCAAACCTGTTTAGGTTGTACTCATTTTATGAGCTTGTAGTTGTAGTTGTCGGTATTAGCTGTGTGATACAAGCAGTTGGTGTGAAACCTTGGGGATAATACGAAGGGCAAATTTGTGATGACTTGACACCTGACAGTCTTCGTGCATTAGAATTAGACACTTTCGTTTATTTAGTAGTAGCTAAATTGCTGTCGGTACTTTTTAGATTTTTTCTTTTTGGAATTTATTTATGAGACTTGTTTGTAAATTATTACAGGTTGTTTTTTTTTATTTTTTGAATTTTTCATTTTACAGCGCAGTAGTACGAGCATGAGAAATTTAATTTAAACATATCCTTTTTGCCAAGGTTCAAAACTTTTCAATTTTGAAAGTTCTTTTTTACGAAACACAAATGATTGAGTAATTTTCAGTTGAAATGGGTCAGAATTCACGGAAGTAATTTGCTTCTTAAATAAACTGGGATTTTTTAACACGCTTTTATTAGTTTGGTATATTTTTTTAGGACACGGAAACGCAAAACGCAATGTTTGTTATTACGGATTTTAAACTTCGAAAGGGATCAAGACTCAAAATTAGTGATTATAGGGATTATAGTAGACTCGAAATTTGCGGTTGAGTAATTTCAGTTCCAAAAATAACGATTTAGAGCTTGAAAGAGACTAATATAAGTTTAAATTGCGGAAAAAGTAATTTTGAGTTCCACAAATAAAATCAGAGTTTATGGTAAAATCAAAAACTGATCGTTAGTCTGAAATTGTCTCAAAATTGAACTTGAAATTCAAAATTGAGTCAATTGTAAGTTTTAAAAGACTCAAATTTTTTAAATAAGACAATTTGAAGTAAAAATACTCAAAAACTCAAAAGAAAAGTGATTTTAGGTCTAAAAATTGATTAAGAGGCTGTAAAAGAATGAAATAAAATAAAATAATTTTGATTACCAAAAATAAACTCAGAATTTATGATAACAAAATTATAAAAAAGATTGAAGATTCAAAACCTTCTCTTAAGTTTTAAATTGTCTGAAAAGTAAACTTAAAATTCAAAATAAAATTTATTGTGAATTAAAAGACTTAAATTTCTGAGGTAAGATAATTTGAGTAAAAATGAACTCAAAAACTCAAATAAAAAATTAATTAGAGTTTCAAAAATTACTTAAAAATTTATAAAAGGCCTGAGCTTAAAACTCGTGATCACACTCAAGTATTTAAGTTAAAAAATAATTTAAAAATTACTCAAGTTGAAATAAATTCACAATTTTTAATTTCCAAATAATCATCTACAAATCTTCAAGTATACTTTTCAGTATAAAAAACGTATGCTGTAGTACAGTAACTGTACTGGATATAATCCATCAAATCTGACAATTCATTATAATTATTATTAAAAAAACTAATTAACAATTACCAAGTGAACAAAATCAACAGCAATTTAACGTCTTAATTTAGAAGGTAATTACAACCTAAAAAATATTATCTTACAGGATAAGGACTTTTAGTGGACACTTAGCACACTTGTAATAATCATTCACAAAGGCGTTCAACTGCGAAAGATTTAACTGCCTCAAAATTATATACCTCCAACTGGTTAATTATCAACCGCGAAACGAGAAATCTTATTTCGTTCTCATTCCCATTTCTTTTATATAACCACTGCAGCACCAATATACAATATATATCTACTTATATTTAAATACAAGTTAATACTCGATTCATTAAATTAAAACCTCCGGTGGACCTACGATGAATCGATTTTCTTATCAAGATGTAGAACAAGTTTTTGACATAATATACAACACATTAATTTATACTGAACCAAATGCGAGCTGTACCATATACATTAGACTCTTAAAATAATGAAATGTGAGAAATTAGACGAAGAATCAAAGCAAGTAATATCAATTACACGGTTTTAATAGTTAATGTTAAGCTTAGTTAATATAGAAGGAAAAGGGAATTTAAATTAGTAGCTATGAATCTATTTAATTCAAATTAAATGCATTATAGATCCAGAGGCCCTTGTCTGAGTGCCGGTAAAAAGTACCGCGTTTACAATATTTATATACATATACATATATATATGGTGTATGGGTACACGCACTATTATATTAATCCAAGTTAATAAGCCAGATCAATTCCTCTTGTATCTTTTTACTCAAGTAAATTCCATGAGAATTATTATTAACAGTTATTAGTCACGCAATTCTATATTCTTCTTTTTCTTCCCCTTTTTACACAATATATAATAAACTACTCTTCTTCTTCTTCTTCTTGCTTTATCTCCTTTTTAAATATTTTCTTCTGCTGCATCTTCTTTTCTCCGATAAATTTATTTATTTTAAATTTGCTAAATTTATCGCTATAAAAAAATCCAATCCATAAATTTTTTATAAATTTACCATTCACAATATATATAATATATATCAATGCTCGTAAAACTCCGTATTTTGATTTTTCATTTTTTCATAAATTATCTACAGACGGGAATCGAACCCGGGACCCTCGGAATCAACCACTTGGCTTTGTACTAACCAGTTAAGTATTTCGGGCTTTGGTAAAAAAAAAATCGTAAATTATCAGCCAAGAGTTCTAAAAATTTTTTCTCGTTTTTTTTTTTGCAAAATTAAAAATTAAATTGGCAAAAAAAGATTTTTTTTATTTCTCGGTAAGAGGACTATTTATTAAGTCGATTTTTATTTGCTTATTAAGAATTTTTCGACAGAAACAAATTAATTCTCAAAATAAACTCTAAAACTTTAATCTAATTATCAGAAAAATAATAATAATTCTTATAAACTCTTTAATTTGCATTTTTTATCTAATTTTTGCCTTTTATCCGTCAAAAATAATAAATAATACGGAAGCAATTGAACTTTCTTCAATAAAAGCAATTAAAATAATAATAATAAGAAATTTCAAAAAATTCCGACACTCGATTGAAATCAATAAAACAATAAATTAAAAGTAATGATTAATAGTCTCAAAAAAAAATGTTTGCACTTGACTGGAGGCAGCTTCGGGTCCCGTATATTTGTTTTATTATTTATGACATAGGTCAGGGTCAATATTAGCCTCTAACTATGTCAATATGCCTTCCAATAAATAATAACAATAATAATAATTTGCGTTGGATCGGTGTACGTCGATTGGAGATTTATCTTCGGACATTTTCATCTACTCAGCAAATCCATTAATAACTTCGGCCTCACTTAATATATAAATACAAATACACATTAGCTATTAGCTGTTGATCTATGGAATCCTTTCAGCACTGTACATTATACAGGATGTAGGTACACAAATATTAAGTATAAATATACACGAGTATTATTTTCCAATTGATCATTACATAGCAAAAAAATAAAAAAAAAATGCGAGTTTAAACTCTGTTAATATAACTTTGAGAATAAACAATCTTTCCTGTTCCACTTGTCTTGGATATAATACAAAATAGTTAAATGTATGTTATGGTGATGGTTAACGAGGAATAAATATACACATTTATATGTTGTAATGTGTGGAAGTAATGGTACTATATGTACCGTGTAATATAACACAACACACATAAAGACAAGCAGAAGTTAAGAGTAAGAGCCCGACCTAAACCGTGAGCACACAAATAGTCACACTTATCTCGCTTTCTTATGAGCGTCAATTCCAATCGGGTATTTTACGAGCCACGATAACAAGACCTTGCTCTCAGCGTAAGCGCACATATATTATAAATTATATATGTATATTTATTGTAAATTATTTTTTGCTTCTTCTTCTTCCCCTTGCCGATCGGAGTGTAGCTTTAATGGCGTCGTAGCTTACTATCGATGCTATCCAGGAGCCATAGGACTTGGGACATAAAATTAAAATCCGATTTCTTCTTCAGGTCAAAGATTACACCGCTCAAATGTTATTTATATAGGTATATATTTATATAAGAGGATACGTCGGTATCAATTTCGATTAATCTGGGCTTCCTATCTCTTCACTGTGCAGTCTTACTCACTAGTCCCCTATACCAGTTAATACGCTACACATAACACGGATTCTCTTTGCTTAATCTCCTACTCCGGAATACCAGGGCGCCGGTTCGTTATCATTATCAGCCTTATCGAGAGACGTTTTACGTACAAACTATTCAAAGCTATTCTTCTTCACTTATATTATTTTATTCGATATTTTTTACTTGTTGGTTGTAATAAATTTTTATCCTCTTGTGGTGAATTCGAGTTTAGATACGGGTCTTGTAAATTGCGGGAGGATTTATAATAAGATACTAATGGATCGAATTAACGACTTCTATGTCGAAAATCTGAGTCTTGCTTTTAAGAATTTATTAGTAGCTTTGATGATAAAAGTGAGAATCTAAAAAAAAAAATATTTCAGAAATGCTAATGAAAAATTTTCGTGGTCATTTTTTTATTTCACAGTTATAGAAATTTTTTTTTTAATAAAATAATTCATACTGTAACTTTTTAATTCTATCTAGCACCAAATTTATAACAATTATTTAATTAGTTAATTTTACAATTTAAAAATGTTAATTGTATTAAAAACAATTTTATTCTGTTTAAATTTCTTTTAGCTGTAAACTGTAAAAATTACTACTTGACAGAAATATACAAATTAAAATATGTTGCATAATATAATTTGTTCAATAAAATTACAGTTTTAGTCGTCAATTATAAATAAGAAATTATTAGTCAGTATTTAAAATTTCACTCTGTTATATTTAACGGCTTTAAAACAGATTAAAAAATTTATTTTACAAATTTTCATGATCAATATCGTAAACTCGCCGTGAAATAAAATAATTTGCAATAAAAATCCTCCAGAATTTCAATTTTATTTAATCACTAAATCTAAAATACCAATAAAAAAAATTAAGACTTGATCATCTCTCCTTTGAATCCCTACGAAAAAAAAAAAAAAAAAAAAGATTGAAAAGGGTAATAAATAAAAAGACTTACGGGATTTTTAATTCGGTTGAATGCACGTGAATGTCCGTCAGAGAACTTTAAATAAAAGATTAATCTTTAACGATCTGCGAATAAATAGAGCGCGTTAGACAGCTGCTTTTGATCAGACGTACGTGTCCATTATCTCCGACTGTATATATACCCACCAGAAAGGAATTTTTGGGTGCGAGAAGCTGTAGCCGCCTAACGGGCTCGTTTTGAATTAAATGGCGCGAAGATTTAAATAGTGTTTATACAGTTTTGAGTTAATGGAGTGCAGAAAGTCATTTAGAATGTTATATCAACAATGTTATATCCAGTTGTTTTCTTGCGGGTTACCGTAAGACCTGGCATGGGTCAACGCACTCGTCTCGACCTCCTCCTTCTTGTTCTTGGTACTTACTACTGACGAAGTAATATCACTGTAACCAAGTTGCGTTTTGCCTTTTTCGAAATCAGCCTGTTTTAAAACATGTGCACGAATATCAACTGACAAAACGGATCATTTGAGTTAAATTCCATTACTAATAATAATATAGTCATTATATTTTCAATTAATTTATTATTTTTGTTAATTAGACAAAAATTGAGCTAAATTTCACGAAAAAAATGTCAAGATTTCGCCGGAATTGAGACGCTTACCGAAGAATTAAAGATAATATAGACTTTTCGGCAAAAAAACAGCTGATTCGAATCTTTCTGGTGCAGCGGTTTTTGTGATAACGATCGCGAAATATTGACAGTTGGCACAACAAAAAGAACTGCTCTTTGATTTCAAGCGCAACGAGTTAATAAATCGACGTGACAAAGTTTGAATAAAAAATTTGTGAACATAAAATAAAAATACAAAACACCTTACATAAAATCGAAACAAAAGGAGAGGGAATAAATAAATTTTCTCCTATCCATTTAATGAAACCGAACTAATAGCAGAACCAGTTGAATAAAAATTACGCAACCCATAAATATAACACAAGGTTACTAGAAAGGTTTGTAATTACCTCCGGCGCCTGTCAGTCTATCTAAACGATCATACAAATTCCTAAGACATTATGTTACATACACTAAAATATATTTGATACATTAAGATTTATATCTACATCTACGCATTGAATCTTTTAAAGCAAACGTGGGAATGCCTAAGCATAAGTATACAAGTATAAGCGTACATATAAATTTTTAACCCACAACCTACAACAAAAGATCGGTAAAGCCTGACATAGACAGTACGGGTTTGAAGAAGGGAATAAATACAAAAGGAGAGTTAAGTTTGAGTTTTATTTAAAAGTAGAGAGTTAAGTTTGAGTTGGAAAATAGAAACGAGCGAACAGGTGGTAGGTAACTCCAACTCAAATGTATTGCTTTGGCTTTAGGTCGAACATTCGCTTGTATATATATTTAATATATTTAATCGTGTTGTTCGAATGCTAAGTTTTGTGTATGTAGTTGCACTACAATACTTCTTAGTCTTAGTCTGTAGTTGGGCGGGTACCAGACAATATATTTTACTCTTAGTAGTCTACAACTGCAGACACATTGCAAGAGGATTTTAACGAGCTATTTTTCTTCTTTCTCTCTCTTTAATCTCCGCTCAGTACTCGTTCGACTCAAAGCTAAAGATCTGCCAGTCTAAAGGGAGAATACCATCTACCAGTCTACGGTCTGCAGGGAGAAAACATTATTCTATAATAGAGCCTGCTAAAGTTCGAGATCAAAAAACTTAACGGTGCACACTAACGATCTCCTATTTATTATTTTATTTTTTTATTTTATATTAAGAAATTCTAACAATTGTTTTCATTTAATATAAAGGTTAAATCTACCTGATGTAGTTCCTCTGTTACAAGGATATACTACTAGAATATAATACTTAAAAGTTAAGAAAATTTGTCCCTAATAAATCAATTTATGTTACATAAATCGAATTTAAATCGAATATTTTTTATTACTCACTGCTATTTCACAAATTCTCTTCTTACCTGGAACATACACAAAGGTCAATAAAAATTTAACAACATCAATATACTTTTACTCCATATAAATCTTACATCGATAAAAATACTCTGAATTTTTTCAATCTAGAGGCAAGAAATTACAAAAATTTATTGTGAAATTTATTTGATATAAAATTTTGAAATCTACCGCTGAATTTCAAAAATCAAAGTTGAATTTGAAAAATGATCCTGTCATTAATCATCAAAATTAATCTACTTGACTTTTGAGGTCAATATTTTAATTTTATATTTAATATCTTGGTTTGGATCATTCAAATAATTTACAATTGAACTATTGCTACATCAAAATGTTAAAAAATCACCCTCTGCAAAATAAGGAGTTATTTTATACAATATTGGATAAAGTTATAAAATTGTAAAAACAATTTCATGATAAAAAATTAAATAATACAGTAAAAAATTTCTAAATTTGTCACAAAATTTAAATGTTCTTGATTTATAACTCCAATTAGAATTTGAAAAATGATCCAGTAGTTAATCAGTAAAATTAAAATTAAAGTACTCCACTTTAATAGTATAACTTAAAAAATGTGTTAATTTGGTAATACTTTAGATATTATAAAAAAAAACTCTTCAATGATAAAAATACTTATTTACTGCCATAAAATATGAACAATTAGGTTGTTAAAAATTTATTATAAATAATAAGTTTGTTTTGGTGAGGTAGAACTATGAAAAAGATAACCGCGTATTTTTAGCAAAATGATGCAATATTTTCTTAGGATTAGGCGCGATAAAACGAGCGATAGCTCAGCAAATAAACTAAAAAAATAGTAAATAATCCTCGATATTATTTATTAAGGATCGAGTGGTGGTACTAGTACTGCTTGTCGAATTTGCCGATCGACATTACCAGCAAAATAACTCTAAGAACAGTTTTCTTCCGGGATTTTATGGATCACGTGTATAAATATATATATATATATATATATATATATATATATATATATATATATATATATATATATATATATATATATATATAGAATAAAAGTAAAGGGTTATAGTTATACAAGTTGGAATACAGTGTTTCTAGCTGGTCGTTTGGTATGAAAGTACTGGCTCCTCTCGATCGTAAATCATAAATTACACGAGGCTCTGATACTATCGTGAGAAGTCTTTCGAGGATTATAAACCTCTGTGTACTGTATAGTAGACTCAGACTTAGACTTAAGTAAATGACCCCGTCATTTTTTAACAGGTCACTAGTACTGTACACTGTAACATAATTCCTACCATCCACAAATAATATTTATAATTTATAATTTACAATAAACCGTCTATACCAACAATCAAGACAATTATTCAAAGCTAACAACACACTAGGTACCACAATAATGATCTTTTATCCCATTGACCAGTCTCAGCCTTAGTCTCAGTCTCCGATATAATAGATTTATTGTTTACTTACAGATCTGGCCCAGATCCGCGCCCTGGTGGAGTCAACAGGAATGCTAGCCGGCTCGACATGTCCCTCCTGCGAGATGCCATTTGATAAAGGCAAGAAACGCCGGCTGATTGATTCCTGTGGGCATGAAAGGTGCTACTCCTGTCTTTTCCGGAGCGAGGCCTGTCCCATTTGCCGGCACGATGCTCCAGATCGTCAAATCCGAGAAGATGTCACTCATTACGACACCGGGTTCAGCTCCTCCGAGCCGGTATCCATGATCGCGATCGACGACTGGAATGACAACGAGGATCTCTCCGCGGTTAATTCCCTTTGCAGCAGTCCACTCCCAAAGTCCAAATTTTCAAGATCAAACATCGTGTACCGTTCACACGTAAGTAGACTTGGTTATTTATTTTAATTATAATAATAGTTAAGCTTTCAACTTCAATATTGGCCATTTTTTTATGTTGCTTGAATGAGCAGATAATTTTTCATTAATTAATTTAAATAAAAACAAAAAAAATAATTTTAATAAATTGCACTTGTAGTTTTAAAAATTTACTACATGTGAAATTTTTATCTTAATTTTTATATAATAAATAATAATTTTTTCAATAGAAAAATTCTAAAAAATTTTTTCGCGCAAATTTTCTGCGAAAATGAAAAATGTTTAGAATTTAAATGAAAAATGAAACAATTTTTTTTTTTCTAACATCTAATTTAAAATTTCAGAGTTTATTTTCAAAATAAAAAATTTTTTCCGTTTTTTCATAAAAAAAAAACTATTCAAAAATTGGATTTTTACTTGCTAATTAAGAATTTTTCAATAAAAAAAAAAACTTGATTTTCGAAGTAAAGTCTGAAATTCTAATCTAATTTTCACTAAAAAAAAAAAAAAAAAGAAAAATTCTTCACACCTTGTAAATAAATATTGAATATTTCATCTTTAAAAATATTGCGTTGAAAATTTATGAAGAAAAAAATAATTTTCCCCAAAGAAATTTTCGCTTTTTTGGTAATCAAATAAGAGCAAAAAGCTTATCCAGACTCATTCTGACTCTGAATATCCATCTGAAGGCGTTGAATGACGCATCAACATTTAAAAAGTGAATACTTATACGCCTACACGTTCCCGTCTACCATCCAGCCGTTATTCGTATGTGTGTACATGAAAGCTTTATATAATCCAATGAGGACATTAAATCCTCAACAGCTCAACCTACGATTGTAAATCCCCTTACAAAGTTTGCAAACGAGATCGGTTGGTGTTGGCGGGTCCATTCATTCAATTCAGACGACGATGACGCCTCTTGACTTGAACTTATTGACTAGTCCAGGGACTGAGGTTTTATCCCAGCAGCATCTTCAACCTCAATCCTCACATCTGCTTACATTACCCTGCACAAAAACACTTGATGAGCAAAAAGCTGGCATGACCAAGCACTAGACATCAAACTTTAAATATAAATCCACTTATTTTTACCCCTTATGAAAAGAGAGTGCTGATAGATTTTATTAATTCAAGCTTAACATTTACAACAGGGCCAAGACGTCGGGAAAGGTCCTAAGGGCAAGCCACCAGTTCTGCCGGAGTCGGTCACGTCGAGGCACAAATCACATATGGCAGCAAGTAAATATCAATATAATAATTTATTTATTATTTATTTTAAATTACCGATGATTAGATATTGCTTTTCCTTCTCCCCCCGGTTTCAGCCGTCATGTCAATTTATCATGAGCCTCTTCTTCCTCTTGCTCTTTACTTGAGCGTAGAAAGCATCTATCATAAATCCCGTACCGTTGAGAGCGTTAATTTATCATCCAACACCTGGTACCTGATGCCTGGTGCCTGGTTTGATCATTCGGTATCTAATTTACTCAATTCAAAATTTATAGTTGTAATTTAATTTTATTTTGTTTGATTTGATCCGTCAGGCTGTCCAACGCCACCGAACCAGCGGCGGAGATTCTTTCTCAATCCTAAAGGTCTTCGCAGCCCGTTTGCGTCACAGAGAGTCAAAAAATGTAGCCCCGTTGATGTTGAAAATCCATCAGCGCTGTCAGGTAATTTTTAATCATTCATTAATTTTTATTTTAGTAATTTATTTGTCTACTTTTCATTGATTTTCACTCGGTTTGAGTCATAATCCTCAATGATAATGATGTAATAATTGATAATGAAACAATAACTTAGCTTGGATGACAAATTCATGGGAAGAAACATCAAAATGGCCGGGAGTCGTGCTCGGAAAGATAAAATCACTTTGGAGCACGAGCCAGGGGACTGCCAATGATGGATTGAACCAGCTTATTGATCCACCAACCAAAGATGACAGGCTTACAAGACTCGTGACCCCAACTAGAAATGTCACCGACATTACAGGCAGCCAGCAATTTGCATCCAATCGTGGAACAACAGGCAGGAGATTTTATTCTCGTCGTGTGGATTGATTTATTTTTTGTTTTATAAATTATAAATTCGCATGAAAATTATCCCACTTGTTTGTTTCAATTTCACAGAGTATAACATTTGCGGAGTTTTATTTGTTTTTATGCATCGTGGAGTTTGCTGAATGCCATAATTTGTAACAATAATTAATTTGAATTATAAATATTTGTCTTGATTTAAAAAATAACAGCCATTTGTTGTGATTCCAGATGATGAAGGAGGAAATGTAAAGCCACTGTCAACAAAAACCCGTAAATCCTCGCAGTCGGATCTCTACATGCGACTGGGTTTACTTCTGGGCTCGAACAATTTGCGAACAAACTCTTCTGTCGATACGACAGATTTTCCTGGAACAAATCGTCCTCCTTCAGCATCAGTATGCGTGAGACCGGCGACCCGTTTGGAGCCGCGGGGTCACGACACCTCTTATAGCAGCTTAACTAGCTTCGACCAGCAGACGATGGCGTCGACGAACACCAGCCCGGTGTCAACTCTGACCGGAACCTCCAGCGAGGCGGAAGTGGCCGCCGCGTTGAGGACTTCGAGCTCTAAAACCAAAGGAAAGTCCAAAATAAAAGGAAAACGTGACTGTGATTCAGCAGGAAGCTTAGCCTCGATATCGACCTCCATTTCAGCATCAACCTCCATGTCAATGTCGATGTCAGTTTCAGTGTCTGGACTTTCTAATGGCAGTAGTTCGAGTCCCCTGACGTCGCGCCGTCACTCAAATGTTGCCCATCAAGAGCTAGATGACAACACGGCTCTGAATAAGCGTCGTTCTTGCGCAAGACGAAGCGCCCGTAATGGAAATGTTAAACCAATTGATTCAAAATTACGATTTGTAACTCCTCACTTGACAGCTCAACTTACCCTCAAGCCTTTGTTCTTTGAAGTACCGTTGATCGAAAGGGATCCTTTGTTCACTGGAAGAAATTGGCTGCTCAAAGAATTGGAGACCGTTGTTAAAGGCTCTAGTCCCGGAGTTTTGGTGACCGGTTCGCCGGGAACCGGTAAGACGGCTTTGATTCTTCAGCTCGTTGAGTACAGCTGCTTTGGTCGACGAAGAGAGCAATCTCTAAGCCCAGAAATAGCTGAATGTGACGAAGATCTGCCGGATAAGCAGATGCCAATCGCCGGGTTTGAGCAGAGTATCAAGAATACAAACGATAAGATCCGACAATTAGCTGCCCACGTGGTTGCTTATCACTTTTGCCAGGCGGACAATAATAGTACGTGCCTTGTACCAGATCTCATTCACTCCCTAGCTGCACAATTGTGCCAAGCACCCCAATTGATTGCATACCGCGAGTATTTGCTTTCCGAGCCCCATCTTCAAGGGTCTCTTTCGCAACGAGAATGCACCGTTGATCCGGATTTAGCCTTGTCGCGTGGCATCATTGAACCAATGTTGAGTCTCCGAAAGTCTGGAAGACTGCCAGAAGTTAATATGGTGCGTTAACAAACAAAAAACCATTGAACTTATTTTATTTTAGCTTCGTTAACGATTATTGTGTCTAATGACCTCCTTTTATTAACAATTGTGTCGCTTTTGTAATTGCAGGTCATCCTGATTGACGCTATCTGTGAGGCCGAGTACCATCGCCCTGATCGGGGTGACACGATAGCTTCATTCCTGACAAGACATGCTCCAAACTTTCCCAGCTGGCTAAAAATCGTCTGCACTGTAAGGACTCAACTGCGTGAATGCGCGAAACAGTTCCCTTACACGAGGCTCACCTTGGATAAGAACGTAAATGACCCGGCCGGCAGCAATGTATCGCGAGATTTGGCGGATTACATAAACTACAGATGCATACAGAGTCCTGCGATACAGGCGAACGTCACTGCTTCCATTAATGGAAAGGAGTCCTCCTGCGGCGCCAATCAGACGCGATTCGCTTCACATTTACTGTCGTTAGCCGGCGGAAGCTTTCTCTTTGCCAAACTCACGCTTGATCTCATTGAAAGTGGCCATCTCGTCGCTAAATCCGCTAGCTACAAGGTATCCTTTCAGCTTCAATGATTCAATATATTTTCAACGTTGAGGATCCAACCCTAAGTTTATTTTTATTTTAAGGTTCTTCCAGTATCGCTGGCCCAAATCTTCCAGCTACATTTCAATCTTCGTTTTCCTACTGCTACATCCTTCGAGAAGATTCAACCACTTTTGGGCGTTTGTTTGGCTGTACTCTATCCGCTAACCTTACCAGAGATTTTCTACTCTGTTAATTCGCTGTACACTGACCAGTTTGTTTCATGGGAGGATTTTCTGCAGAGGTTCAAAGTAAGTTTCACTAAAAATCATTCAGTAGTCCAATATTTTAATCTACAATCATGATAATAAATAAATTAATGTTCTAAGTTGCTTTGGAAGCTGCTAAGTAAGTTCCGTAAGCTGTAATTTGTCTACTATCCAGTAAATTAATATTGAATCTTAATTTACAGATGCTTTCTGGATTCCTTGTAAAACGGTTGGATGACACGTACATGTTCTTCCACCCAAGTTTCAGGGAATGGTTGATCAGACGTGATGATGGCGAGTCAACAAAATTTCTCTGTGACCTCCGACTGGGTCACAGCGCAATAGCATTCCGTCTGTCTCGTCTGGAGGCTCCGTTGGACGGAGACCGGGTCCTGGAACTGGGCCATCATGTTCTTAAAGCTCATGTTTACCGAGGTGTAACATCAAGCTGGCCATCGCGTGATCTCCAAGCCTGGTGGATCACGTCTTCAACAACCTGCGTTTCATCAGCATTGTGTACTCTTCGAAATATTTATAGTCCCAACGTAAAAGTATCAAGACTGCTCCTGCTGGCAGGAGCATCACCGAATCACATAACCGAGTACTTGGGGAACGCTCCAGTGCTTTGCATGTACGCCCACGAGGGTTCCGTGGAAATGGTTTCGCTTTTGCTGGAGTTTGGCGCGGATGTTGAGCTGACAAACAGTCAAGGTTGCACGGCCTTGTCTTTGGCAGCATCAAGAGGTCACTGTGATGTTGTCAGGCGATTAGCAGCAGCTGGGGCTTCACTGGGACACGCTGATATGGCGGGACAGTGTCCGTTGGTTCACGCAGCTCGCCAAGGAAGGCTTTCAGTGGTTGGTTATCTTCTGGCTTGTGACTGGGTGGTTCATCAAGATCCTGAGGACACGTCCTCTGACACTTCTCGTGAAGAAGCTGCTCAGCAGGCGGTAGTCGCTGCAGCTTCTCAAGGCCATGAAGCGATAGTGGAATACCTTCTGGACATGGCAGAGGTTACTGTTGATCGTCCAGACACCTTGATCGGCGAGACTGCTCTGACCATAGCCGCAGCTCATGGATCCACTGCTACAGTGTCAGCTTTGCTAGCTCGTGGCGCCAGTCCCCTAGCGACCAACGCAAAAGGACTGTCTCCACTGATGCTAGCAGCTCGAGAAGGACACTGGGGAACTGCTGAAAGACTTCTCCAATCCTCAGTCTCCACTTCAACGGAGACGAATCTTGACGAGGCGGCAGCTCTGCTGGAACAGAGAGACTCAATGGGCCGCACTCCGCTGATGATGGCCGCTTGCGAAGGACACACCAACCTCATCGACATGTTCCTCGAAAAAGGCTCCATTTTGGAAGCCACAGACAAGGAAGGCTTGACTGCTCTAGGATGGGCCTGTGTTAGAGGTCGGGTTGCTGCTGCTCAAAATCTTATTGACCATGGAGCTGACATCAGTGCGAATGACAAAACTGGTAGAACTCCTTTAGATTTAGCGGCTTTTCAAGGAAATCCAAAGTTGGTCCAATTGCTCTTAGAGCGAGGAGCGGCCATTGAGCATGTTGATCTCCATGGAATGAGGCCACTGGATCGTGCAATTGGTTGCAGGAATATTCCAGTTGTTCAGTGTTTCTTGAGGAGAGGAGCCAAACTTGGTCCCGCTACCTGGGCCATGGCTCAGGGCAAACCTGATGTTCTTCTTATTCTTCTGAACAAACTTTTGGAAGACGGCAATGTCCTCTACCGTAAAGGAAGGCTTAAAGAAGCTTCCCACAGGTACGCCTATGCACTAAGGAAATTCCCTGGATCTCCAGAGCTGCTACACGAATCAGGAGCTCAAAATCAGGAGCATGGAAATGTTATACTTCATCGACAGTCTTTTAACCAACTCAAGCTCAACTTTTTGCTTAACCTAAGCAGATGCAAGCGCAAAATGAATGTGAGTTTTGCTTTTTTGATTAATTACTGATGATCTATTTTATTAGATTAATAATAATAATAATGATTAATAATTTTTTTTTTGTGATTTAGGAATGCGAAGAAGCAATCGAGCTAGCAGATGAAGCTCTAAACACTAGGCCTTCTTCCTATGAAGCGTTCTACGCTAGAGCAAAGGCTAAGGTCGATGTAGGTCAGCTAGAGAACGCTCTTACTGACGTCCAGGAAGCCCTGCAAATCGCGCCGGTCAATAACCGACAAGATCGTCGCGTTCTCTGTGCTCTCAAAGATGAAATTGTATCCCGCATAGAGGGCACTGGGATCGGGTGCAGTAAAACTGTCGCGGATATCACGAGGTCGCGATTTCGCGCGTCCGTTGACACTTTGACGGAATTATAAGTAATTATAATAATAATAATGATAATAATATTGGTATAAATATAAACAAATAAACTTGAGCTCTGACCGTGGCCAAGTTTTTAGTGATCGATAAACGCAGGATTTATAAATGCATGCGTTTTGTTATTTAAAAAAAATTTATTCGTTATTGCTTCAAATAAATTCCAAAGCCTTTTTAATTTTTATTAAATTAAATTATTTAAAAATTTTTTTTTTTTATAAGCTGTTATAGCTTGTTGCGGTGCAATTGTATCTGATTCACTAGATTTAAAAATCGAATTTTTTTATTTTTTATTTATACATAGTTTTATTTTATTTATATGTAAACAATTTTGTGTATTATATTGAATAATTATATAAAACAAATTTTTAATTATGATATAATAGTAATAATTATAAATTGTTGATTTTATACGACAAAATTTAGCAGATTGAGAAGTTTATTACAGTATTTTTAAAAATTATTTAGATCTTGCCAGATTTAATTATTGATTAATAAATTATTAATATTATATAAATTATGAATTATTATAAATAAAATAAAATAAAATATCTTTATTTAATTAATCGATTGTCAAGAAAACTTTGTTTTCTTTTTGTACTGCTGTATTTTAAATGATAATTAAAATAAGTTAAAGGAAAATGTTGTAATCGATTTTAAAAAATTGTAAAATAAATGTTTTTATTGAAATGTATTATTTTAAATATGTTATTTGTGCAATATCATATTTTTTATTTTTATTTAATAATGTATAATTAATTTATTTAATTTATATTTAAACAGTATGATTCATACCTAAAACATTAAAAATTTTTATTGTAAAAAAAGCAACTATCCATGATAGAATTTTTTAAATGAATATTAATTTTTTGTCAAAAGGACATTTGATTTTTTCAACATATATGAATATGTATATGTATAATATATATATATATATATATATATATATATATATATATATATATATATATATATATATATATATATATATATATATATATATATATATTTATTTTTATATTTTGAAATATTTCTTTGATGGGAAGTGTGAGTGATGATAAGGAAAATATTAACGGGATTACTGTTTGCTATAAGAGTCTTTATGCCCATATCCTTGGACATACCCAGAAGAATCAGGGACATCTTTTCGTCCTGAAATGCCCTTGCCCTTTCCAGACTCGTCGAAACGCTGCTTGTGAGAGCCTGTGTACTTTGAGACGTCTGTCAGTCTATCGACGGTTGACGAAGCTCTTCCCTTTTTCAAAAATTTTATTTATTTTTTTTTAATTAATATATTTTAATATGAATCAATAAATTAAGACTTATCAGCTTACGGCGCCAGATATGGAGGAAGAAACACCAGGATCACCGCAGTTAGCCATTTTATTCATTATTTCGGATAATTCGACTTTTTTTGTTTTTGCCAAGTCTTCTAAGAATGTTTTGTATTGCTCCATATTTAATTTCATTAATCTGCAAATTAATTTAAAAGTAAAATTAATTAAAACATCTGATAATTTTTTTTGATTACAAATACGGTAAAAGACCCAGTTATTCACACTGGCCTAGTTGTGTGACACTTGCAATTTTATTTTAATTAAAAAAATTAAATATTCTCAAAAAATCAATTTTCTTAAAATTTATAATTAAAAAATTATATTTATTAATTTATTAGAGTTGATTTATTTTTTTTTTTAATTAAAATAAAATTACAAGTGTTATTAATTAGGCCAGTGTCAAAAACTGGGTCTTTTACCCTATAATATAAATAAAAAAATTTGCAGTAAAATTTGTTGATTGAAATTTTTTCATTATAATTTAATTATTACAGGAATCCAAAAAATTGAGATATGTCTCATAATTTCAGTACCATTACCGGAAATGATTTTTCAAATTAAAAAAAAATTTTTTTTTTAGTAAATAAATTTTATAAAAAAAATAAAAAATATACACAAAAGAAAAGAGCAAGATGACACTGGATACCATCCGGGATTATACTCAGTGATATCTGTAGTAAAAAAAAATTTCAGATATTAGCTAGTATAATCCAGATTATATTGGATGATATCTAGATTATACTCATTGTAATCTGGATTATACTGGCTACTATCTGAAATTTTTAAAAATATTTTTTTGTAATTAGTTGTTAATTGAAAAAAAACTTCCAATTAAAAAAATCACTTACTTTTGCTTCTTAAAGTGAATCCCCGTGTCAGTGGTAGTGATTTTCTTATCAAAAATCTTCGCCTGCTTCATCCACTTATCACTCTGGCTCAAGGTAATCGTCTTGCCATCGCTTTTGGTGTCACCGAACTTGGAAAACTTTTTAAAATTCGCGCCAAACGAGGCTCCGCTCGCCGCTGGTTTTTCTGCAGGCTTTTCCGCGGGTTTTTCGCATTTTTCGCTCTTTTCCATTTTCGGAGGTTCTTCACCGTTTGCTTCGCTTGGTTGCGAAACTGGTACTTCTGGTTGCGTTTCTTCAGACATTTAACTGCAATAATATTACATATTTAACAAAATATTGTTAATTTATTTTATATCGCCTTTTTAGTAGTAAATAATAATAACTATTAAATTCCTCGCGATATCTAGGCTATCATTTACTATCGCGAGAGATAAAACACGTTTAATTAATAATCTCAACATACTTCTCCCATTTTTAATTCGACTTCCATTTTGTTGTTATTTTTTTTCTTAATTTTAATCACAATTTAATGTTTATTCTTATCAATAGATAGATTAGGGGACTTATTATTTTATAAATGACCTCACTGTAATTTTTAGAATAATAATTTTGTCGAAATTTTATTAATTTTTAATTTTTAATTTTTAATTAAAAATTATTTTTATCCTGACATGTTCACTTAATAATTTTGTTTTAATAAATGACTAGCAATTTTTAGATTTATTCTTTTATTTATTTGAAACAAAATACGTATGATTTTAAGTAAACAATCTTTTAGTTTAAATTTTCATAAATGTTCGATTAAAAAATTTATTTATTCATTTTATATTGAATATTTTTCATACAAAATTTTATTGAATTTAAGTTATCAATTTTCTAATGAATTTTTTTTGTAAATTAAAATAATTTTATTCATTAGATAAATTTGTTTCTAAATAATTTACAAAAATCATTTTTTTTTTTAATTTAATGATGTACTACTTAAAAAAAAAAAAAAAAATGAACTAACTGAAGAAAAAATATGCTGATAAATATTTTTGTGATTCTTATTCATTTTACTTAAATAATTTTTCTCGTACTAAAAAAAAAAATTAACTCATTTCAAGAGAAAAAAATCTTGAACTAAAAAAAATCATTTCCCGCTAAAAAATGTTTAAATTAATATTTTTTTCTATTCTTAACTAAATTTAAATATTTTTTTATTTTGTATCAAACTAATAAAATTTTCTAAAAAATTTTCTTCAGCAAAAAATGTTAGAATCAAAAATTTTTTTCATATTAAAATAAATTTTAAAATTTTATTTTCCCGAACCGAAACCAAAAATTTAAATAAATAATTTTTTTGGGTCCTAAATTTTTTTAAAAAATTACCGCAACATTTCCACGACTAATTCCTCCGAACAATCAAGTAGAAAAGCCCTCAACAAGTCAGCCTTAGCAAGGCCATCAAAACAAATTTAAAACTTTATCCATTAACCTAGTGCTATAGATCATACATAAATATAACATACCTACGCTGTACATCTAATCCGAGGCATTAAAAAATAGCAATTTTGTATAAGCGCTAAGTAAACGCCCCGCACGTGCTCATCCGTTATTTCATACCTATAAATAGCAGTTACGTGAATTGGATGTTAAACTTTATTAACACGATCAATATTTTTCTATTATTCTCTTCTCTTCTGCCAGAAAATTGCTTTTTTTTTCTATTCAATTACTTATGACTTCATCAAATGTCTTGCTTCCACTATTTCTGAAGAAAATCACATAATTATCCGTAATTAACTTATTAACTATGTAATTGTTTATTTCTCGGTTGTTTATTTATATAAAATAAATAATATTATATATATACCGAGTAATCATCAGCTGTACGCGTCATTCTGAGACGAGATAATACACGAAAAAAAGAAATCTGGGCTTGTGCAGAGCGCATGTGTTTTATCGATCGCATAAAAGAGTAAAATCAAGATAAAATGCCTTTTAATTATTCAATTTTTAATTATTCTTTTGTTGAATTTTTGATTGTTGCTTCAAAACTACATTTAGAATGTAATTAATTGTTTTTATTATTATCACTTGTTTAACGCGTCCTTGATGTCTAGTTTATTATTACAAAACACGTTTACGTACTCAAATAATAAGTATTAAATGTTAAATAAAATAATAAAAAAAAACAATTACCTGTTTTTTTAAATCACAAATTTTTTAACGTTCAATAATTTTTACACTGAATTTTTTTGAGATAAATTTTCGTCAGCTTCCGAAGAAATGACACTTTTATATAAGTAATCACTTATCAATCCAGTTATATGGAGGAAAATTATGTCAATACTCAGTAATAAAACAGTGAGAAAATTTGATGTTTAAAGAAGGTAAAAAATTAAGTAAATTACGGATTAATGTTATTTTTAATTGATGATTTAGATAAAATAAAGGTATTGCACGGATACTGAAAGTCGACTAAGTTATCATAGAGTGGCCCCACGATATTCTCCCCTCCTTGTTAAATATACCTTCATATATTTATATAGATTTGAATGTGTGTAGATGGACATGTATGTAGAGGTATTCCACCCGCGTAGTGTAAGTTAGACTTGATCGTTCTTTTAAATTAATTTTTTTTTTCGGTTTTTATGAGGGAAGTATAGATTTTTTTTTATTTATGATGATAATGATGAAATACGTAATTATTAATTATAATTTTGAGTTTTTATATCGAAGAATTGATGGGTTGAAAAATGTTATTAAAAGCCTTGAAACTATGAACTCTAATTACTCAATTGACCGCAAGGTTTTATGTGAATAATTAATTTAGTGTATAGAGTGTTTAGAGTTGGTGAAAATCAATGCCATGATAAATTGACGAGCTGTCGAAGGTTACCTAGACTTTGTTTGAAGTGTTACTAAGAAATTTTAGTAATTTTTAAATAAATTAATTTAATTAAAGACTAAAAATCTTGTTTTTTTTTGTTTGGTTTAAGATGAGACTCTTTGAAAAAAAATGTCCTTGGTTGAATATTTTTATCAGTGTATCGTTATGTAAGATCATCAATTTATGACACATGATTTTAAATAGAAGATACGGCCATCAGAAAATTTTAAATAATAAATTTTTTTTTTTTTATTTAGACTTTTGTTTTAAAAATATGTTCTATTTTTTTTTTTTTTTTATTAAAAAAATAGATTACAGTTTAAACTTGATAATTTTTTAAGATTAGAAAATAAAAGGATTGAATTAAAAAAAATAATTGCTGTCAATATTAATTTCATAAAAAATTTTAGTAAGAAAAAGATTTTGAAGTTTTATAAAGTTGGCTTAGAAAGTTTGAGGTGTAGTGATATTAAGTTACTCCTCAGGTGACTAACTTATTTACATATATACGACTAAGTATTATTGCGATGGATGAAATGATATTTATTTAGATAATACACAAAATCTATAATATAACTTGTTGCGCTTGTATGACATGCAACCTCTTTAGTCTTTCGTTAGGACAGGCGGATAATAATGCCTATCACCGCTATTGATTATCACTTTAAATTCAATTTATTATTTTGTTTAGTAATAATATGGGTTGAAAATTTTTCAAAGATATTATCAAGGGCAATTTGATATTTGTTAAAATTTCAAGAAGAAATAAAATTTTGTTTTAAAAATTGAAAGGTACTTTTTTATCTTTTTATTACGATCTTTGATAAGCAAAATATATTATGAAAATTCTTATGTACGATTATTAATTTGAGATTAACAGGAGTTTACTAACAGCAACAAATTCTCTTCTATAATTTAAGTACTATACAGAAAAAAACGCGGGAAAAAAAATTATCTTGAATGAAGTAAAATTGTTTGTAAAACGGGAAAAATATTTCTATTGGATTATAGTTTTTATAGGATGATAGCTAGCTGTTTAATCATCTTGGAGCTAAAATTTCCGTTGTCATGTTTATTTATTTATCGAGTTTTCAAAATTTCAAAATTGTATCTTACATGTTTCCTTTATTCATCAACATTAAATTCTCGGTAATTTGAACATTGTTAGATTGATATTAAAAATGATATTTTATATTTACTCTACCGAAAAAAAAAAAAAAATAAAAATGAAACGATTTAAAATTTTGCGATGTAATTTGCCATCTAGTAAGGATTTTTTATAACTGATAGAATCTTTCTATCGGTAAATTATCTTAAATTTATTACCAATACCGCCTGCTTAAACTATATATTATGGCCCTGATAATTACTTACGGTCAATGCACTATGATTATTAATTGGTAATTATGCAGAAACCTGCAAAGTACCCTTGGTAGTGACAGTGGTAAGTTTTCTTAGCATACCAGATGATAAAGTAGATTTTTACAGTAATGAACAATTTGAATTTTTCATTTAAATTGTATAAATTAAAATAATATAATTGAGGAGCTGATTTTCAAAAAGGTACCTTTTCATATTTTAAAATAACAGTTTTTTGATCTTTTAAATATTAAGTACTTCGAGAATTATAAAGATTTCTAATTGAAAATCGATTTGTAGCTTCATAATCGATAGCACTTTATAGCTAAATTAAAAAAGTTCAATAAAAATATTTATAATTGAAGATAACCAGTTTTTTGTCTCGATTAATTAAAAATGAAAAGATACCCTTTTGAAACTCAACTCCTCAATTTATTAAAGGAGTAATCTAATTTGTAGGCTAAAAAAATAGGCTATTTATGGAAATTTTTCGTGAGCTTGCTTCCAAAGATATGTTTATAAAAATTATTAGGGATGATAAATGAAGTTTTAAATTAAAAAAATAAAAGAATTTTTTTCAGTTTCTTTACAAAAAATTTGTGGCTTAAAACTACCCAGTTAGCACAAGCTATTTCTAAAACAAAAATAGTAAAAATTAATATTTTAACATGATGGTAGTATATTTTGTGATTATTTATGTGGTCAAAATTTTAGAAGGACGAATTTTTTGGGACTTTGTCAATTTGTGAACGTTTGCAAAATTATCATTGATACAATATTGTAATATAGATATCTAGCATTATTAATAATTGCTTGGAATCTAATGAAGTAACAAAATTCTCCTTAGAACAACTAATTAACAATAAATTTAATGCTGACGAGTTAATACCAACTCTACAAACGTTTTCTTCATATCAATACTCAGCATAAAAATATAATAAAATTCCGATAAAAAAAAACTCATAAAATATTTTTAAAATTTATTATCTACTTTTTTATAAATACGTATAAAGTATTTTTAAATTATTCACAGTCATCATACAATTAATAATTATTTACAATAATCACGCTCAAAAATGCTCACACTCAGTCTTCTCACTATTAAATAATCTTCATAAAGTAATAATAATAGTAATAACTAAAAATTAACAACAAAATCTGTACATTATTCAATGTCTAATTGTAAATAAAAAATATAATTAATAAATTAACAGTCGTTGACGATGTGCCAAGTTAATTTTATAAATTAACCCGCTAAAAATTACTATCAGCTTTTTATTAATTTATCCAAGTTTTTAATTCATTTATTCAATATAAAATAAAGTATTTAATATTTTTTAGTGTATGTGTCTCTTAGCGTCACAAATATATGTAAAGATAAATCGCATTGAATGTAATGCTCTAATTGATGTAGAGCAAGACCAAGTAAGACCAAGTGTTACATGTTGATACCGTGAGTTCACGGGTCAATTCCCGGTCAATTGGAGATAATTGCTCTCGGTGTTTTGTGCTCATAGCTTGACATCTTCACAAAGGTCAATAAAGTAACTCATTCATTGTCAGGCCGGCTGTTTTTCACAAGTATAATTACAATTTTTATTGTTATTATTATCGTCATATTTCAACCGGTCATTTGTTGTTCTGTTATTTGTTATTCTTGGATTGTTTCATCAAAATTAGGCTAACGGACGGAAATCAGAACACTTGTATTTAAACAAATTGTTAAGAATGAAAAATTTTTCTTTAATAAACTGTTTTTACTTTTTTCATTCACACAATCACATTCTTGATACAGCGCTTATGTTTTTTTTTTTGTTATTAGATATTTTGTCTATTCATTTCATTAATTTTTTTTTTATTATTGAATTAATAATCATTTTAATTTAATTATCTAGTCATTGATTGTAAATAATTTCAAAGTTTTACTTAAATATTGAGAGTTTTTTTGTAAAACTTTGATTTAAGAAAAATTTATCATTTTTTATTGAAAATTTCCATTCACTTAAAAAATTCAAAAAATTACTTAAACATTTTTTTCTAATTTGATATGACAAATTTTTAATATTTTTAAAAAATTGCAAAAGTATTCTTTTTTATTTCTACAAGAATTAATAAATTCTCTTCATAATCATTTATTTGTTTCAAGATCCTAAAAATTGCCGAATAAAAGTTAATTTAATTAACATTAAAGTAATTAATTTTATTTAATTAAAAGTAGTAATGTTAATCATTTATTATTTTTTCATTTTAACGTCAAAATTTATCAGCAAGATTTAAAAACAAAATAATCTTCATCAAAATTAGGTTTACTGTTGTCAAATTTTTTGAAAAATATAATTAAAATTTACAAACTTAGAGATAATTTTTTTTTTAAATATTTGTTAGTAATTTTACATTTGAAACTTGTTTTAGCAAATAAAAATTTTATTTTATTCTCAAAACTCCGGATATTAACTCCGTTTAAAAAAAACTCCAAATTTACTCGATTTAAACCAGCGATTTTTTTTACAGTCGAAAATTGAATTTTCCAAGTAAAAAATCCAAACCGATTTTTTTTAAGCCTGATAAAAATAAAAAATTTGAAAAACTAAATAATCTTAAAAACAGACTATTAATCAGTGTCTCAATAAATCTTGATAAAAAATGAACTTGAACCAAAATAACCGGATTTAAAAATTTCAGACAAAATCCATGCACACTTTGGTAGAACCATATGTATTCCGTTATCCAGCATTCAGACAAGCTGAACTCGTGCGGGAGTTGGGGACGGCGGTGGAGGCGGTCCAAGAATAGTATTCAAACTTAAGCTCGAGTATCTCGGCGCCTCGTCCATTAAAGTGGCTTGCTCGTAAGTGGGTGGTAGATCATCTCGGGCAGAAAGCTTCAGAAATCTCCGCTCCTGTCGCCGTTCGTCCAAAGCCCTGAGAACAATAACCGCGGGTCCAAGAACGAGCATGACAGCACCTACTGCGACCATCGCGACTGCAGCAGCAGCTCCACCGCCGCTGAGATGTGACAACCTTAATCTTCTTCTTGTCTCCCAAATACTCGGCTTCGCGGTTGAAGTTTGCACAGGCGCCAGCCAAGTTTTGTTATTTTTCTCAGTGTCTTCCGGCAAAGAAAAATTAAGAGGCCGTTGATATGTGTCTTCATAAGCTCTCTCGGATTCCAGCATCCCGGACTGTCTTTGAAGACTGGAATTCGTCTCGGGTAATATTAATTTCATGGAAGCGTCTTTGATGTCAGTCAGAGGCTTTAGCTCATCTAATTCCGCTAATTTTGTCTTCCCGGATTTCTTGCTAATAAATATATCTTTTTTATCTTCTGATAATTTTTCTTCTTTTGATGAGTCCAAACTTTCTAAAACACGTGGCCCGTCTATATTTTCGTCGAACTCGTCGGGTGAGTTCAGTTCGTTTGCTTTTTTCTGGTGTAACTTTTCCAACTTGTGAGCCCTTGATTTAACATCCCAGAGTCTCGAGTTGCCAGACCGGGAAATCGGAAGCTCTTCAGATTCGCGGGGCTTTGAATCTTCGACTATTGATATCACTGATATATCTTTTTCGATTGAGTTGTAACCGGCTGTGTTCGGCATCGTCTGAAATTATTCATTTTATCAATATTATTAAAATACGGTAAATAGAAAAATTTCATAATATTGTGTGCCAAAATGTAACTTCCGTGATGGACCTCTTAAAATTGGAATTTTTAGTTTCGCTTTTAATAGGAGTTGTGTTTTTGGGCTTTTTCTGACATATTTTCAGCGTGAGGGATTTATTTGATTCTCATAGAATTTTTTACAGGAGCTTTGTTTGGGTACTTTCGGCAAAATTTTGAAATTTCAGCGAAAATGTCCAAACAAAGCTCTTGTTGAAAAATTCTTTGAAAATTCCAATTTTAAGAGGTCCATCACAGAAGTTACATTTTGGTCCATTCTATTTCATATTAATTTAAATAGTATATTTAAAGCTATAAAAGTTAACATTAAAAGTTTGAATTTTAAAAATGTTATTTCGAATTGCAATTTTTCTAGTTTAAAATTTGAACCGACACTTATTATTTATTACTATTCATAACAGTAAAATTCACGATAGAAAAAATTACTTTTGAGAACAAAGAGCATTATTGAATCTATTTTAAGTAGAAAAACTTTAAAATTAAAAGAACGACTTGAAATTAAAAAATGATTGTTCTGAAAATTTTTAATTTTTCAAATTTTATTGTTAAAACAATAAATATTAAAAACTAATAAATTGACGAAAAATTAAAATTTTTATGATTTTATAATTTTCAATAAAAAATCTTATCAAGCAATATTTAAAAAAAAATTTTTGTTAATATAAACTAAAAATTTTTTATTCTTAGATCTGATCACTGTCAATGAGTCACTGAAAGTACAACTTTAATTTGCAAACAATTAAAACTAGCCAAGAATCAGCGTAATAATTTGCTGTTAATTCATATATTACATTATTATTTATAGTAGAATGTTAGCGCTGTACGTCATCATTTAACGGCATACTTATATATAACTTACATTATTCAAGATGAGATTTGAATTTAATTATATCTTTAAAATTTTTTTCATAAAAGTTAAAATTTTTTATGTGAAAATAAAAGGGTAAACACCTTTAAGAATTTAAGCTCTAATTAAAAAACTGCATACTTTCTTAAGATTAAAAAAATTAGTGTTTTTTATTGTTTAGTTCTTAGAATTACCCAGAGTATTAAAAATTTTTTAATTTTACCTTTTCTACTAAAAAAATTTACTTTTAAAAACTGGAATTTTAATTTATTAATTTCAGATAAAATTTGGAAAAAAATTTTTTTAAATGTAATAAAAAACTTACTTGTGTAATATTTCGTATCTCGGAGCCTTTTTGCAAAGACGATACGCCTTTTTGCAGTAGTACAATACCAACGGCGCTCCAGGCTGCCAATTGTAGGATCACCACAGCCCTCGAGGCCCATTTGTTTGTTCCTGAGGTCATGGTCATTCTCAATATAATAATACTATTTAACTCCACTCGCAATGACTATTCAATAAACCACTTAGTCATTATTACACACATCTCAAATTCACTACCATCCTCCTTTTTTTTTCTTGAGCTCCTTCACTGCTAGTTTTTATTCTTCGGTATCTATCTACGTTTATTTTACTGAACTTATTCTTCGAGCGGTTCCACTGCATTCAAATATTTCAGTCTGTAAAAAAAAATTTGCAAGTATTATCTATTGACCTCTTTCATAGCCATAACAAAAGAAATTTATTCTTTTATTATTAGTATGTTCTCGAGTTAAATTCAAAACATTATCTGTTTTATCAATATGAGAGATAATATTTTTAGAAACAAGTCCAGACATTATTTCATTTTTATGTTAGTTTATTTTATTGTATATGTTTATGTACATTTAAAAAACCAGTTATTACTTTAAATAAATCAATTCGACAGATTAAGTGACTTAATCTTTTATTTTTATTAAGGTTTATAAAGATCTAGCTACACCTATGGAGAATTCTAAATAAATTTATTTATTTTTTTTTTCTAAAAACTGCACAAATTCTAAGTAAATTTGGTAATTATTTACAAGTAGGGTCTATCCTATTTTTGGCCATATCGAAGAAAAATTAACTTTAAAAATTTTTGTTCATTCTGCTTGTTTTTATGGTGCATTTATAATAAAAAAATATCGTGAAAAAAATAAATAAAGATTTCGATAGCTTCTTTCGCCTTCAAAAATTGAAAAAAATTTAGATTTTATATTTTTTTTATAAAAAAATTTATAAATTTTGTTGTGTGGGGGTCATATCTTCCACCACTCTTTTGTGATTTAACTTAATTATTATTATTCATAATTATTAATATTAATTCATTATCATTTATGATTATTAATATTATTTAATTATTATTTATATTTAGTAACATTATTTGATTATTATTATTAACGTATAATTATTTAGTTAATAATTATTATTTATTAGAAAAAGTTAATTAATATAGTAATTATTTAAGTTGTAGATTTTCCTACAACGGTATCAAAATTTCGTTAGAAAAGTTTCAGTTGTGTCTCATCACCATAAATTATACTAGATTATAATTTACTTGGTGACGCCAAGCAACTGATAGAGTCTCGTCCGCTACAAGGACATTTTGGGAAATTTTATTTTATTGTAATTGCATTGCAAGTAATAAAATTCACATTCGCAGCTGGGGTGAGACCCTAACAAAAGTATTGTATTAGGATTAAAAATATGTATAAGTTTGGTTGTAAGAAGTTTAAGGGTTTTTCCCAAACCTTCCCATAAAAATCCCAATAACCTTTCGTTTTCTAAAAAGCAATTGAAGGATTAGAAACTTATGTCGCATGGCCAGCGACCGGGTCCTTGAGTCCACTGATTGCTTTTACATATACTTCTACCGATATTCCTCAACTATACTTCTACTTCTGTAATTTTCCATACCTTCAGAATATACATCTATACTTACACCTACTTGTATCTAGACCCATACTTTCCTACAAGTAAGTACTCCTACCCTTAATATACTTCCTCTATACTTCCATCGAGTACCCCCTACCTCTGGAAAGGTCAGAGGCCTAAATGGACACTTGGAGAAAATCAGTTAGTCCTGGAAACCCATTAGCTTCACCTCGTATCTTAAGTTACACGCGTGTATTAAGTTAGATTTATTTAAATAAAACTTATTAAATATTTCTATTCGCTCACTCGCTAGCCCGTACTTCCCAAAGTTGAAAATTTATAAAATTTGTTAAAATTGTGATAATCAACTATTTTTTTTAATTGTTTATTTTTTATGTATTTTTCAAAAAAAAATGTATCAATATTAAAAAAAAAAAATATTTCGTTTAAGAAATGAAAATTAAAATGGTGGACCTCACTTGTAAATAATCATTCTAAATTTTATCAATTATTGTGTAATAATAATAATTCATTAAATAAATTATCAATTTCATAGAATCCACATTACAATTAGCAAGTTGCGGAAGACTTCATGGTTAGACTGGTAGCGCTTCAGGAAATAACAGAGATAACAAAGCGCAAATGAGACATTATTGCTGTTCACATTTTATCAATTATTAACAATTTATTTATAAATTTTATATTTTTTACACAAATCAGCTACTCTGCTTCAAATCTACCATTTAAACTACTGGATCTCTTTTTAAGAGTATATATTGTCTATCGTACCAAAATCATTAACTTAAAAATATAATTAATGCATTTAGCATAATTTGAGCTAAAATATCAAATTAATTTCGGAATAATACTGTCAATATTGAACTTTGAAATATTTGATTATGTTAAAGTAGACGTTAATATGATAATGTTTTGATTAAGTTAAATATTTTTCAATTTATCACAAATATCCTTTACAAGAAAATTTTACGGAAGACAAAAATTATTTTAGAGCCAAAAGAAATTTTCTTGGCTCAAGAAACTTTGACCTTATTCAAGAAATTTTCAATCTTCCTTAATATTTTCTTGAGCCAATAAAATTTACCCTCCAGTCAAGAATATTTTTTTTTTTAATTTTTTTATTATAGTAAATTTTTATATAAAAAAAATTTTTTTAAATTTAAGTTACTGGATTTTTAAGTAAAGCAAACAAAATTTTTTCGATAAATTTCAACAAAAACTTAAATATGTTAAGTATTAAACGCAACTGTTAAAAGTTTTGAATTGTGAAAAAATTATTCAATGTTTAATTAAGCAACGACCCCTCAATATTTAATCAAAATTGAAAGTTTGATCTTCCATCAATAAATCAACGTATTAAAATAAATATATAAAATTGTGATTTAATATTTATGAAGTATGACTGCCCTTGAGTGTTAGTATAAGTGGTGCAGACAATTTTTGTGATAAAATGAATGATAAAACAAAAAAAAATCCTTTTAATTCTTAATTATTTCGGGCTATTTCAATGACTAATTCCATAAATAAAGTAATTATTTCCTTCTACATAAAAGAACAATAAAAATCTTGTCATGCTTTTTAATGACATTTATTAATTTACCCGATATAATAGCCTCGCGAAATGCTAACTTGAGTATATAGTCTTCCAGAGTAGCTGTTTATCTGTCCACTGTCTAGTCCAGTATTAGTTAACGTTCGCTCATTAGAAATAGTAACAATAATAACAATAATAACAACAACGGCACTGATATCAAGCAAGCATATGTACCGCAAAATGGAAACGTATGTAATCGTGTCCTCGCGTGTCTAACCGATGCGATCGGCTGGAGACAAGTTTCGCTCTATTTAGCCTCCTTATTTTTTTCTCAATCTTAAAGTTATATTTCTTCGCAACATATGTTGTCCAACGCGCGCTTCTATATTTAATAAATTTAAAAATTTTAATTATGATTATTTTACCCGATTTGTATTAATAAAAATTAAAGTCATAAATTAAATGGAAACGATTAAAAATATTGAAAATAACCAATATATATTCAAGGCCTAATAATATTAATAAATAGTATTTGTTTAAGAAAAAGAAAACACAATTTAATTGATAATAATTATATTTATATTTACATTAATAATCTTTATCAGCACCTTGCACACGTGCATCTAACCACGTTATGCGATTTATATCCAATACTTGACTTAGTGCATTTAAAATTGACCTTCAGCATTTATTAACCGTCATTGATCTTGATTAATTAACATCTTTTACAATTTTATCAATTTCCTTATTACTTAACAATATTATAACTATTATTAAAGTATTAAGCTGTCAAAATTTTATTTAAAAAAAAATAATAGTATTTATAATACTAATAGCGATTTTTAAAAAATTATTATTTTTTTTTTTTTTTTATTCAGAGACAATTAATTAATTCATTTAAATTTGAAAATAATTTTTTTTACCTCAAAATTACTCAATATTTACATATGCGGTATCACTGACAATAAAATCGCACTGAAATATTGCACTGTAAATTAACAATTAAAATGATATTCCAACGTCACTCACTAGATAACGTAATTTTATTTTTCAAATAAATTTACTCGTGACATTTTTTTACTACAAAAAATTCACAGCTCATTTATATATTTATTTATTTATTTATGTATTGATTTATACATTTATTTCACCTCTGAACATTACACGTCAATAGTACAGGGAAGTTGCGCTCATACTGAAGAATATTGCAAGCCAAGAGTGAGCAGCGCCCCATGTACTGTACATGCTCATATCCCCAATACAGATCGCGTGGTGACTCATATCATGTGTCCCCTCTTATAAAAAATTTCCTCTCTCACTCTGCCCTCATGTCTTACTGTAACTCACTTTATCACTTGCATTTTATGTGGTTTCACCCTTATTCTTCATTTCTCACTACATCCCCAAAAAAAAAAAAAAAAAAACAACAACAACAACAACCGGAAAAATCGATTCCTGACTTTTAGTTTTACTTTAATTAAAGCTAAATAAATTCTTGTTTTCATTTATTTGTTATCAGTTTTAAAGATTTTCAGTGAAGTTAAATTCAAAAAATTTTTGCCGCAAAATTCAAATATTATTTTTTAAAATTGTTATTATTATTTATTCGATTTTAGAGTTTAAAAAAAGTTGTAATTTTAATAAATAATAAAAAAAAATTTGTCTATTTTTGGAGTGGAATTTTAAGCGTAAAACAGGATTTTTGCAGATAAGTTTTAAAGATATAAATCGAAAAAAAATTAATGGGCTATAAAAAGAGTTTTAGACTTATGAATGTCTTACTGATAATTCAAAACTTATAAAAAAAATAAGTCAAGGATTTTTTTTTAATTAATGATGTAATTTTATTAATTATGTACTTAAGTGAGACAATTTATTTTTCAGTTGTAAAATTTATAAATGTTGAGTTTTTTACTAAAAGTATCCATATTTTTATCAAGCCACTGAAATACAAGAAAATAATTTACGTGATGGCTGAACGATGAAATAATCGATTTTTTATGATTAATTGTTCGGAAAATTTCGAGGGCGTTCCTTTAAAATTTTACATATAAATAAAATGAAAGGCTGAGTTTGATCAAAGAAATTTATTAAGAAACTTTATATTTGTAGGTTTAATTTCATATTATGACATTTAACAAAATGGAAAAATTTTTAGAGAAAAAATTGATTTCTCCCCTGAATCAAAATTCAATAAAGTTAATTTTTTGTAAATTATTTTGATAATAAATACTCAAAAAAATTTCAAGATAGTAATGTTAGGCTTTAAATTTAAACGAAAAATCAACTAAAAAAAGATTAATTTCCTGAAAATAAAAAATTGCGGGGTGTAATTTTACTTAAAATTTTAAAAGTTCCCCTTCGTACAATAAAAGTTCCGAAAGTTCAAACAAACATCTAACTCAAAACCTAACACGTGATTGATTACATCAAGATGCGTGGTATTGATAATAAATTATCTAAAATACCTGAAATTATAAATCGTCCTTATCAGCAGCGACGACACTAAAAAAGCCATCAAAGTAAACCGTTTCATTAGAATTCTGGTTAATTAGGGCACTTTTCAAGGTCCCTAGCATCAAACTCAGTTATAATAACAACAAAGTAACTAAATAAAATACATTTAATTGTGCACTAGTGATAAATATATATTTAGGTCATAAAAAGAGGATAATTTACAAGTTGGTTGTATTAATGACAATGAGAAATAAAGAATGAATTATTTGTGTGATCTATACCACAAAAGTACATCAACATCTCTTTGCTTGTCGTTCGAACAACCTCGTTATCAGTTAATACTTATTGTGCATATTATTATGTGTAGTATATATATATACGTACTATAAATCTATATAACATGTATCATATGAGTATTGGCGGTGATGATCAAATAATAAACACAAGGTTTTTTTTATTACCTTTTTTTTCTTTACGATTGTATGAATAATAAGAATAAGAAAAGTATAATAAGTAAGTATAATAATAAGAAAGTGATACCGATTCGATATCCAATAGTTTATTTTATGTTTATGCACACACATTTGTTGGCACATGTGTGTACGTGTGTGTAAATGTTTAAGTTTAAGTTGGAGCGGAGAAGAAAATGAGTGATACACTCACTTAAGAGGCTACGGCCTTGAGTAAACTGTTAGAATTACTATACGATCGTTATTTTTGAGGGGAATCTATGCTTGTTAAGTAATATAAGTGCATCATCGATCAACTTACGACTGACAAAACCAGTAAACCTAGTCACTGGTTACCAATACAACTGTATCATATTTTTTTTTTTTTTTTTTTTTTTAATTTTATTTATTTCAAATTACGTAATTTTAATACGCATTAGGTTTTGCGCATGAGGAAAACGAGTTTTTTTAATTTTCATTTCGAGTCTAGTTTTTTTGATCGTTTGTTAAGAAGTATAGTTGTATTGTAATTGAGGAAAAGATTTTATTGGGATTTAAAATTTTTAGATGCAATATCTACGACGTAGTTTAATGCTGAAAATAGGCTCCTTTATGTTTTTTTACGTGTTGGACAAAGATCAGTTTTTAGTTTCTTTTATTCTTATTTTTGATAAATGTTTTGAGTTAAAAATATTTAGTTACAGTGTTATAAATCGTTTACTTAAGTTCAAAGGATAATTATAAATATTTTTTAAAAATGTAAATTAAATTTTTTTAAATTATAAATTAAATTTTTAAAAAATATCAACAATTAATAATTTTTTTTTAATTACAGAATTAATTATTGAATCATTAGTACAATAGTATTCAAATTATTTAAGTTTCATGAACTAACAACAAGATTTTAATAATAAAAATAGTTTTAAAGTTTCGCATTATGAGTCGTACGAAACTCATTAACAATAAAATCTGTCATGAAATACTTGGAAAATAAAATTACTCTAGTTCAGATAAATTAAATAACTTTACGCATCTACGATTTTTTCATGGAAATAAAAATCTTTTGAATAAAAAAAGCATGAATATGTCCTTATAAAGAATTTAAGCTCTAATTAAAAAACTCCACAGACTCTATTCATTTTAAAAAATAAAGTATTTAATGTCTAGAGTTGCATAATTAGACCGACTTTTCGCAGCATAAATTAACAATAAAAAAAGGCTTTTATAAAAAATGACTTACTTTTAAAAAAAAATTAATTTTTGGATGCATTAAAAAAAAACTTGTAATCTTGTAAATTTCTAAAAAATAAAATTATAAGATCTAATTAAAACCCTAAAAAGTTAAATTAATTTTTTACACTCCAGAAGTAGCATTTCAATTTCCTTAAGAAGTCATAAAAGTTAAAAGCTACATAATAGTACTGCTGACCATTCAATCAAGAAATAGCTTCGTACAACTAAATCCAGAAGAGGAAAAATCCTCGAGTTTAATTTTGATCTTGGGAGTATTCATTTCATTCCAACTTGAAAAAGTAGTTGGAAAAAGTATCAGATAGCCTTCGGCTAAAAATCCTTTTGTAATTTCTCCAATATTAGTATGAAGAATAAAGAGAAATATAGAATATATAGTACTTTTATTATCATCATCATTATCTATTTTCCAAGTCTCCTTTATTCTCAGTACGCTGTCTGCAACCCTGAGGGTTATCGTTCAAGACTACCGAAGTTTATACTGCAGAGCAATAGAGCACGCGTTCAATTAAAGTTCCGTTAATTTTTCACTTGTTAGCTGCCCAAAAGTTCGAGGTCCCAGAATAACCATCAGCCGTTCTCAACCTTTTTATACCCATATCTGTATATAGTTTATATATAAATGTATTCCGCAAACTCTGACCCTCAACGTTGATCACACCAAGAATAGGAAGAGAGATAGAGATAGTGATAGTGTGTAAACCCCTGCCTTTTATTTCTGGTCGCGTGCCAATAAATATACGACCCCTCCCGTAAGTCACTTACCGAATGTGTTCTCATGCTTCAAATTAGCATCTATCAACCCACACTTTTTTATGCTTCTGAAAACCTTCAAAATAATTTCCCATAATAGAATTCGGTGCATATATTGTTATATACATTTGTGATATCTGAGGAAATCTCTGTAGGATAATCAAGGTAGAGCTCAAATTTACCGCCAATAAATTTACTGGCTTTTAAATAAATGGAAAATACACCCAAGGTGGGACTCGAACCCTGAACGGAGCAACCTGTTTAAAATGAGTGATACCGTTTGGCCATCAAAGTGATGTGCAAAAAATTTCTGTATTAAAATCTAGAAAAAGAAAAATTTATGTAATAAATATATGAATTTTTTTTGATACTTGGAAAAGAATTGAGTAATTTAAAACAATATTAGTTTTTAAATTTTAGTCTTGCTTTGAGATATTCAGTTCGAGTTAATTGAAAATTTAAATAAAATAAAATAAATAAGTAGAATAAAAATTTTTCATTTAAGAATTTCCCACACAAAAAATTTTGTCTCGAGAATAAATTTTTTCGGTTCAAAAAAATATAAAGAAAGACTGAAAATTTTTTTAATCAAATCAAATTTTTTTAAGCTAAAAAATTTTTTTCTTTCTCCAAAATAACTTTGATCTTCTTCAAAAATTGACCTACATTTTTTATATGGAATTAAAGTATGCTTTATTATCAAAAATAAGTCTCAAATATTTTTAACAATATGAATAAGTCAAATATTTTTTTTTTCAAGTTTTTTTGGTATTTTAAATGAAAAAAACTTTCTTTTGAAACAAAAATATTAGTTTTGAAAAATAAAAATTAACTTGACCAAAATTGAAATTAAAAAAATTTATTACTTAAATCAAGAGGATTTATTTCTTCACTTAAAAATTCGTCTCTTGAATCAAGTAATTTTTTTTCCGTATATTTATTTTAAAATCTGAAGTAAAAGAAAATTTCAAGACCAAAAAGTTTTAATAAACATAAAAATTTGTTTACTAGTTCAAAAGTTAAAGTTAAGTTACTAAGATAATTTCTTACTACAAACTGATAACGTGATAGATAAAAATGAATTTCGGATTAGAACAATGAAATAAATAAATATATGAAATATACTAGCTGCATTATAATCGATTGATAGGAGAAGTTAATAAAAAGAAAAATAATGAAAACAAACATTAAAAGTTTTCCGGTACGGTAGTTTCACTTCCGATAACAGATTAAAGATTAATTATCTAATAACTGTAAGTCGAGCTTGACAATGAATTTGTCCTTTAACGCTTCAGTAACTAAACGATTAAATGATCTGACAATCTCACAATATAATAATAAAAAATATATCGCAACATAGATTTGAGATACAGATGGATCGTTAATACATGGGTAGCTCGGTATAAACCGCTAACCTTTTTCAAGACCGCCGTAGTCGTGAAACAATGCTATCAACTCAGCGCTAATTGAATGCAAGACGAGTCTGAATAATTTAAGAACAAATAATAACACTGTAATTAAATAAGTGATTAGAAATTTAACATGTTTCATTAAATTCGACCTTTAAATCCGTCCTGTGTTTTCTTATCACTTGTAATTTTATAATTTATTCTAAGATTTAATACTTTAAATGTAATATGTATAAGTCGATACCGGGTTTAGATCCATGGATATAAATACCGAGATTAAGAGTATTTTTTCGAAATTTAAAATCCTCGATCTGATCTTATATTTAATGGTTGTGGTATCTTAACGAGAGTGCTAATAAAAATAAGTAAGTCGTGAAACTAAACTGATCTTGGGAAAGCAAAGACTGAGAAATCACGCGAGGTGTTATTTTTTTTTTTTGTTTTGTTGGATAACAAACGTTTTATCAGAAGTTTCAGAGCAGATTTTTATCGATTATTTTTAGATGAAATTGTCAATTTTTATGTAAATGGTTTCACGTATATTCAAAATTTACTAACTGAATTTAAATCGATGCAGAATTTTAAATTAAATTCAATAAATATTTAATAAATGCAAATGGAGTTTCTGGCTAGAGTTCAAAAGTAATAATTATCAAATTTTGAAAAAATTAAAACAAAAAAAAACGTTGAATGTTAATTTTTGCAATTTTGATTTTTAAGTTACTAGTTTATTTTTCTACAAAACTTTTTAAGTCATTCTAAATTTGTTACACTTAGATTTTTATACTTCCACAAATAGTTTCAATAACTCCAACGCAACTCATAAATTTATCCAGTAAAAAAATTGGTCACGTATAAAAGAGAAAGAGAAAGAGCATACAAAAAGGAAATGCGAATATTGATGTATCGTGACCACAACTGTAAAATATATAATTTGATATGTTTCTTTTGTAATACCACTAAATTCTTTCTTCCTCTAAATAATTACTGTGACATCACAGGATGTTCAACGATGCCTGAAAAAATTTACGTAAAATAATAATAATAATATTTTTGATGCAATCCTTTTGTTTCATTTTATTTCACTACACTTCCACTTAAGAATAGCTTCCTTATCATTCGTATTCTCGTCAGACGGACATAATTATCTGCCGACTTGACACGATGAATAAAAGAAATTTATTATACACTTGCATACTATTATTATTATTGTTATTTTCATTGTTATTATTGATTATTTATTCTTAATTTCTATTACTAAATCAAAATTAGTATACCTATTATTTTTCATCTTCACGAGTTGATTTTATCACATCAAAATTCATCATTATTATCATTGTTATTAATGACATTAAAGTTAGCTGTCACTTGACAATTTTTTAATTTTTTTCATAAATAAATTTCTTCCAAAAATTGCATTTGTAATTTTTAAAAATTTTTTTTGCCGTAATTTATTTTTTACAAAAATTCTTAAAATTATCAATTACCTGCTAAGTTAATTTTCATTTTTTATTATTATTATTACATAATAAATTAAACTTTTTTAGGTGGACACTTTTAATTATAAAAATTTACCTGATTTAAATATTAACGTCTCCTTAATTAAAATTTACATCATCTAAAGCTGCGTTTTTACGCGTCAAAAAAACGAGATGAAGTGATTTGTAATTATTATTGGCAAACAGCGGTTTCATTAGTTACGAATGGGCTTCAAGTATGAATGAAGAAAGAGAAAAAAAAATTGTATTTATTATATTATATTATATTATAACATCCGTTCACACCTGCATTGCACCTGGTACGAAACAATCAAGCGCGAGACCTGAATCAATTATTGTATGTCGCTGTAAACATTCGCGAATGGAAAAATGTCGAGACTGAACAGAATGGAAATTGGTGAGATGTAAGTAGGCCGGAAGTTTACTAATGATTTATTTATTATTTTTATAATAAATTTATATTTATACAGTAAAATTATTTATCACTTTATTTTCTTCAATGAGGACTTTTGTAATTAGAGCCGATTATTGAAATTATTTATTTATTAATTATTAATTAAATTATTTATTATATTTTTTAGTGAGTCATAGATTGAATTCTAATAACATTACGCTTCCTGAGTAATATAATAAGAGAGGCCTCGAATTAACGGCATCGAATATTATTAATGATTCAGAGGCTCAAACTACCGGATTAGTATTGTGGCTTAGAAGAATTATATTACTGACAGTGAGTTTATAAAATGATGATAATGAATAATGATCATAATCATATAAATGTGAAACTGAAATTTAATTATAAATACTTAATCCTAGTCGGAAAATTTGTTATTTCTTTTCAGTTGACCCCTGATGAAGAAATCTAATTTGAAATAATTCAATCCATGCAAAATATAGATCAGCTTGAATCATTTTGAATTAGATTTTTTCATCAGGAATTTAAAATATTTTATAAAATTTAATTGTGCAAAAAACTTAAAGAAAAATTCATTTTCAATCTTATAAAAAAAAAAAAAAATTGAACATGTTCAATTTATTTAATTAATTAAAATACAACAAATTAATTTTATTGGTAAAAAAAATGTTAACTGTTTTAATAAATTTATCAACTTTGAATAACATCAGAAAATTTAATCTTGATACAAACAAATAACATATCTTGACTGAAGAAAATCTTAGCTGAACTCAGAAATAAATAATCTTTGAATAATAAATAAAAGTTTCCATTTAAATATAATTTTAAACACAATTTTATTTCTTCTCAATTAAATTAAAAATGATTTCCCTGATTAAGAAATTTAATTTGAAATTATTTAAAAGCATCTGATTTGAATACTATATAGATATACAATTAACATGAAGGTAATAATTTGAAATGATCTTTTTGAATCAGGGGTTTGTTCTAGTTCTTCTCTTTAAAAGAAATTTAAATATAAAAAATTTTAAATTAGTATAGAACACTTATTTATACTGCTTATTTATGTTTACTCTATAATATTTATCAAAACTTATCAAAAACTTATTTTTACACACAAAGAGAACAATCAAACATGATTATACACGAGAAAAATATTTGCTTCACAACTCACATAATTAAATTGACAAAACAACTGATAAGACTTAATCGCTAGACAAAATTTGTATATTACAGAAGAATATGTGCGATGTATTAAATAAATATTTACTCGGAATTTTTGTTGCTCTAAATTGTTTGCTAATTAACAAATACTTGATTAATTATTTACATAAATAAATTTTATCTTACGTTAAATAAAAATTAATTATTTAAGTAAAAGAGGTGTGTTAGAATAATTAATAAGATATTAATCAAAACCTTGACAAAAAAATTTGATTAAAATTCATTACTTTGGATTTTTCAACAATTTATGAAAAAATTTAATAAACATATATCATGGAAAAAATTTGAGAGTAATTGATTTTAAATATCTCTGCTCTAAAGTAACTTATTTAAATAATTAATCTATAAATAAAATAATTAATAACATATTTTCTGTAGTCACATTATGTAATTAAGATAATTTAATATCAGTGAGTGCAGAGCTCATAAATATAAAAAAAAAAAAATTGAAGATGATTGAACATTCGAGATTTAATAATAATACATTTGATGCTTACAACTACTGATCATAACAGGTCTATTTGCCTTGAAGCAATTTGCAATCAAGATCCTCCGTCCGTCTTCTCGGTACTCCACAGAATATGACATTTATTTTTAAACTTATAATTTTCCGGTTATCAATTTATGTTGAGGATAAAATTATTTGGCAGACGAGTTTTTTTTTTTCTATACTTAGACATAAATATGCTTGAATTCAGGAAGAAAAAAATGTGCAATGAATTGATGTAAAAGACGGATATTCGCAAGCGATAAAAGTAAAAATTTATCATATGCTATGAAAGTATACAAGTCTGGTCTGATAAAATACGACAAAGATCCCCTTGGTCGAGCATGACCGATAAGATTTTTTTACATTATCAAGGCATGATAAATATAATTCAATTACAATTTAATACTTTTGTTTTTTCTCTTAATTCAGAGATTTTTGTTTGCTTAGTGATTGATAATTATAATTGTATTAAATTCATTTTTTTTTTTTTTTTTTTTTTTTTTTTTTTTCGTTATATTAGTACACAAACGGCTTGATGTTGTTTGCTGATCATTACAATGACGTCGTCACGGCACGGTGATTTTTAATTGCTGATGAATTTATTAAGAGGATGTCATTTGATGTGCACCCGTCTACCTGGAGCCGGCTTAGTCATCCAGTAATTTGCTTTTTTTTTTTTTTCAATTTTCAGTGAGAAAATTGCTAATTTTTAATCATTGTTTCAATCCAATTTTCAATCTCAAAATATGTCCTTTGATAACTTCTAAGTGAATTGGATTTGTGGCATTTGAAAGTTGATCGTTTGAATTCCATTTAAAAACTTGAAAAATAAAAATTTTTTAATAATAATCTACAATTGCATTAAAGTTAGCTGTCACTTGACAATTGTTTAATTTTTTTAACAAATAAACTGGCTAGAAAAAATTATTTTTAAAAAATTGCATTTGTAGTTCTTTTAAATTTCTAGATTTCAATTTTTTTATAATTTTTTTTTGTCATAATTTATTTGTTACAAAAATTCTTAAAATTATCAAATATCTGCTAAATTAATTTTTATATAAATTTTAGAAAACTGAGTGCAATTTTTCTTAATTCTAAAATCTTATATGTCATTAAAGTTAGCAGTCACTTATTATTTTTAATTTCATTTAACAAAAAAATTTATTTAGAAAAAAAATTTATAAAAAATTGGATTTTTAATTTTGTTTAAATTTCTACATATCAATTTTTTTTTCTATTTTTGTTTTTTTTGACATTATGTATTTGTTAAAAAAATTCTTAAAATTATTAAATTATTAAACTTGCAACCATGGTTAGGTATTATTCTGACTTACGGTTGTATTATATTATTTTGTCAACAATCAGAAAGTGGCGTTGATGTTCGTAACAATCTTTTCTATCTACTGCGCACAAAAGAACATCATTTTACCATCAGCTGTGACAACTTGATCGATTTGACGGAACATGGGAGAAAACCGAAGATTATCAAGCAGACGTCTACTCTACTGTCTCTACTCCGTGCTCCGAACCAACTGTGCTTATTATACATGTACAATATATACAATACGTAACATATGTACATAAAAATATGCCTGGACTAGACGAGTTCCAAGTTGTCAGAAGAAGAAGACCTGCACGTCGTCGTCGGGTAATTCCATTGCTCCCGGGTGAAGTCTTGGACGCTCCTGAAATAAACACGGAGCTGTTAATACGGTACGTACCCATCAATAAATTAATATTTTACGACATAAATAAAGTAGAATTAATGAAATGATACTTTACCAAGTAAAAAGCAAAATAACATGACGAGCTCACGCCTAACCTCTAAATCCGAGATTCAGCCTCTAAATTATTTTTTTTTCAGCTCGATTCTCGATGCCGTGATAGTCCTGCGTAAATCGCCTTACCGGCAAACACTCTACGATGGTTTATCGGAAACACTATCGATATTAGATCGTGACGCAATACCAGAAATAGTTTGCTACGGTTTGGGAAATTTTTCACAATGCCGTTCCTCGAAGCACCAGCTTGCGGCATTACTCACCATTAAATCCCGCTATAAGAGCCAAGTCTTCATTTATGATCCGATATTTTATCCCCAAGAATTGGAAGTGCTTAAAATACTGGGGCTATCGATTATTCCCACCAATGAGCAGGCCTTGAGACCGATCAACGACGACACACTGACTTTATTTTATATGCCGCACTTGTTTAAGGGATTGATCGCCAATTGCATCTACGCAAACTGGGGCGCTGATTTGAATAATTGTATACTGGTGACAAATAGCTTTAAAACTATGGTCGACGATTTCAACAGTGGGATCGGTTTAGACGCAATTGACGAGCCTGGATACCCTGAGGCTCTTCAACTGATTAAGAAAGCTGCTACTCTCGCTCATGAGATTGTTCTTGATGAGTCTTTTGAAGACGATCAACATTATATGGCTAACGCATTTAATAGTACTTCCATTCATCTTTTTACTAAGTCACGGCTCGATGCGGTCTCCGGAGACTTCTGGGCCGCTTTGCCCGGGTTACCTTATCGACCTGATGATGCCGGGCGTGAGCTTTGATTTGTTGGATTTTGTTTGGTAAATTTACCTTTTTTACTCTGTGAAATTTTATCATTTTCATATTTTTTTGGTTTTAATAATTTTTATTCTTTTAATTAATTAGTTTGGGATTTAAAATTTAATATTTTATCGAATTTCTGTTATTTTTAATATTGTTTTTTTATTTTTTAAAAGAAATAATTGAAACTCATGTTTCAATTTCAGAAGTTTCGATTATGAAAATTTTTAAATTGAGGTATTAAGAAGTAACTTGCATTTTGAAACGATTTTTTATTTTGAAAAATTTTAACTAAAAATTTTATTAAACTTTTTAAAAATTTTTTATTGATGAATAGGTAATGGATTTTTAAATTCTATTTCTGTTATTGACACTAGTCTAGTTGTTTGACACTTGCAATTTTCTTCCAATTAAACAAAAAAATGTTCTCAAAAAACCAATTATCTAAAAATTTATAGTCCACGAATTGTATTTATTAATTTATTGGAGTTTTTTTTTTTTTTTTTTTTTTTTTTTTTAAATAAAATTGCAAGTCTCAATAATTTTTTTTTTAAATTTAGTTTCATTTGTTTATCTAGAAATTCGAACAATTTTTTTTATTCAAAAACATCAACATAATTGTTTTTTTTTTTTTTTTTTTTTTTTTTTAATTTTCTACTGCCATATTCAGGTATAATTAAAACTAAGACTTCTTTCAATGCATCTTTTAAAAAACTTCATACTCATACTCCATAAAAGTCCAAGAAAACTTCCCATCAAACTTGAATTTTGATAAATGAAACTAAAGTAATTCATCACATCAAAAAATAGTATTAAAAAACAAAAATTTTTTGTAATTGTATCATTAAATTTTAATTAAATCACATAAATAACAAAATAAAATGATTTATTTCAGATTTAAAAATGAATTCAAATTTGCAACTAATCCGTTCGCTGTTACGTGAAATCCGTCTTACATCCAGTGAAAGTAAAATAAAGGACAACATTGTCGTGCGTTACATCATGGAGCAGGCTAGAGCACATAAGGAAACTTCCGAGACGCTTTGCAAAGCTCGTGAGGAATTGCTTCACTTGGCGACAACTTACAATTGCTATTTAAGTTCTCTGAGAACTTATAATGAAATTAACACTCAGTACGCTGGAGCTGGAGAGCGCACTGTTCGCGAGACTGCTGATCTGGTCGGCTTCAAACTTCCCCACGATCCAAAGTAAATAACAAATACTTTATTATTCATATGCAGTTTTATTATGATGTGTATAAAAAAATAGTATGTAGATTGCAATAAATTTTTACGTATTATACTATAATATGAGATACAAAATGCACTTTATATTATAAAATTATAATTAATAATTATTTAAATCATTCATTTTTTTTTTAGCATTGACCTTTTTATGAGTATGCTTTGCGGATCTGTTTAGCAATTGTTGATAATTGCATATTGCTTGTTCCTTCATAAATTGTCCCGATTTTACAGTCACGGAAGTATTTTTCTTGCGGAAAATCTGTTGTGAAACCTACACCCCCCATGAAGTCTATACACTTGGCTGTTACTTTTAATGCAGTTTCTACAAAAAATAATTAATTATTAATAATTATTACACATATTGATTAATTTAAATCAACAATACCTGAAGCAACAAGTTTAGCCATCGCAGCTTCTTTCACGAAATCTTGTTTAGCTTCAACCATTCTTGCTGCATTATAAACTAATAATCTTGCAGCTTCTAAATCTGTTACTACTTGGGCTATTTGATGTTGCATTGACTGAAATTAATAATTAATTGTTTTAATTTTTTAAATACATGTAAATATTATAAAATTAGAAAGTTTTCAAGTAATAAGTGAAAAAATTAAATATTTATACAAATAAACTCAAAAGTTTTAAAAATCTTTGAATTTTAATTTTTTGGAATATTTAATTACTTCATTTCTTCATTTGCAATTTGGAAATTTTCTAAAATTTTTAAATTTGCACTTATTTAAAAAATTGTATTAAATATTTATTGAACTTACTTGAAATGAGAAAATATCACTTCCAAACTGTTTACGTTCAAGAGTGTACGGAATAGTTGCATCAAGACATCCTTGAGCAATACCAATCATCTGAGCGCCAATACCGATACGTCCTTCGTTTAAAAAACCCGCTGCGTATTTATAACCATGCCCAAATTGTCCTAAAATATTCTTCACAGGTACTCGAACGTTTTCAAAGTGCACCATACACGTTCCTGAGGCTTTTATTCCTAATTTGTCTTCTGGTTTACCTACAGATACGCCTGGCATACTGCGATCCACGAAAAATGTCGTAATTCCACGATATCCCTGCATTAAAAAAATAATTTTTAAATGTTTAATGTTATTAAATGATAAAAATGCTAATTTTTTTATCTCTAGCTTTTAATTTTTTAATGATAAGATATCATGTTTTATATACTTTGCGCGCTAATTTATTTTATGTTTTTTTATAATAATCAGTGTGACTAATTTTTCCAACTCACATCCGATGGATTCGCGTTTGCGAAAACTAAGAATACTCCAGCAAGATCAGAGTTTGAAATCCACATCTTCGTGCCGTTAATTATGTAATGATCACCGTCTTTTTTTGCTTCTGTTTTCAGTGAAAACGCGTCTGAACCAGCTCCTGGTTCGGTCAGACAAAAACTTCCCGGCTGTAAAAAAAAAAATATAAAAAATAATCAGTGGTTAATATTTTATTTCAACAATTTAAAAAGGAATATTTTTATCAGACTTACAAATTCCTGGGCTAATTTAGGCAAGTATTTAGCTTTCTGTTCTTCATTTCCTACTTTTATTATCAGTGAATTAACTAGGGTGTTGTGGATGTCAACCAATGCAGCTACTGATCCATCAACTTTGGCCAGTTCTTCAATTGCTAGAATTGTTGTCATGAAGTTGCAACTACTACCGCCGTAATCCGATGGTATTTCTAGTCCCATTAGCTAAAAAAATTTTTTTTTAATAATTTTTAAAATTTATTTAACAAGATCAAATTTTGAAAATAGAAATTCGTTTGAAAAATTTTTATCTTAACAATTTTCTTAATTTATTATATTGTAAAAAATAATTTTTAGTAATGATATTAGAAAAAATTATCAAGCAAAACGTTAAGTTAATAAAAAATTTTTATTTTGCGTAATATATTTTACTAAAATAAAAATTTAACTTTCGCGCAACTCGAGCATAGAATCAAGTCAATATCAATACGTGGCAATATTTAAATTTATCTCAACGAAACTAATAAATCCAATTAAATTCATATTAACCAAATATTTGCTTTCATCAGCGTGGGTCCTATAAATTAATGCTGAAAATTCCAATTTAACAGTAAAAAAAAAATTGTAAAATTTTTCTTACTCCATTATCAAATAATTGCTTCAAAACTCTTTCATCAATCTTTCCTTCTTTTTCCATTTTCTTAACCAGCGGTCCTATTTGCTCCTTAGCCAATTTAGCGACTAGAAAAAAAAATGAATAAGTAATAATGGAAATGTTTATTCATGAACATAAACACAAACATCGTATTGAGTCCTTGGACTCAATCAAACATATCTATTAGAATTAACAACAAGTTACTTCAATATTTATAACACATTGCAGATAAGAATAACTTAATTTATTGAAAAATAGTAATTAATAATTTAATATCATACCAGTCTCTTTCATCATTACTTCGTCTTCAGTAAATTGGGTCAAAGGTCCTCGGGTATGGTCTAATACAGATGTGGTCATATGGAATTTTCTTTTTTTTATCCATTTTTGTGGTTGCTGATAAAAAATTTTTTTAAATAATTAAATTAACAATTTTTAACACAAATTATAGTAATTATTTTCTACAAATTTATTATTAATAACAATAAAATTAGCAAACATCTGTCTTTTTCTTCGAATGAGAATATTTTGAGATCACGCATAAATTTTTCAAATTTGAAAATTTTTTTTCAATAATTTAGTAATTTAAAAAAAATAAAATAAAAACACTTACTTTTTTTAAAAGTGTTTTAAGAGCGTTCATGATTAATAAAAAATAAAATTCAAATTAAGAAACCGCGAGATCTATGGGTGAGTACGAAACGAATCAGTTGGTGAGACTAAGTAGACTAATAAATAATATAATATTAAATATTCAGAAGCGATTTACATTGCTGGAGTGGGACTGATCGGCGAGGGCAACCAAACTGGTTGTTATATAATAAAAAAAATACAAAAGCAAGTCAACTCTTGAGATACTGGTTGGTTGGGCGAATAATGAATTCACCAAGACGATCCATCAATTATAGATTATATTATATTATATTGTATTAAATTCTAATATATTAGCTACAAAAACACAACGCGTTATCGCAACTCGCAATTGCTTATCAACCATGCTGATGTGTTTGATACCAACCATTTGAAAATTTACTCCAATGTTTATCTTAATATTTGCACTTCGGTTAACAAATTTATTAGACACTTGTTCTATTTATTAGTCTTTTAAAGATTAATTGTTTTTAGTATTCTCTAGTTACTGGACGTTATTTTAATTTGAATTCATTTATTTTAATAATGACCCAATCATAAGAGTCGGGGTTTATTGGCTTTGTTTTATTTTTCTGTTGGAATTAATTTTTCTTTTTGTTTGATTAATGATAACTTACAAGCATGAAGACGTCGTGGAATAAAACAAAGCATTTTTTTCTTTAAATATTTCCGTTGAGTAAAAAATTTATTTTTGATTGTATTGAAAAAATCTAATTGTATACAATATTGAAATCAATAATTTTCTCAAATTTTTAATGAAAGATCTGAAATGAAAAATTTTAATATTAGAAAAAATTGTAAACATTGAAAAAATATAAAAAAAAATTTACCTAACTATTAATTCTTAAATTTGATAGATAATTTTCTCCAAAAAAAAATTCACAGTCTTAAGAATTTTTAGTTCAAGCTCAAAGTAGTAATAATAAATGATGACACTGAAGTTGAAAGACATAACAATTTTTTTAGATATTTATAGCAATTAGATTATTATAAAAAAATTTCACATGTAAAAATTAATAAAAATTACAAGTGAAAATTTTTAGAAGCATTTTTTTATTGTAATTAATTTGTTAAAAAATTTTTTAAAATTGACAGCTAACCGCTAACTTCAGTATTATTAAATGATACTCCCAGATAAGCTCATTGATTAATAACCAACTTCTTCGAATAAAATTATATAAACAAAAAAAAATAACCATTTTTATCTCTAATAAAAAGAAAAAAAAAACATTTGTACATCTTCTTTGTTGAGATAACTCTTTCGGGTGGTCAGTTATCTCACTTTTCACAACAGCGATGGGGAGTATATCTTGAGTAATAATTATCAGTTAATTATATACAATCAAATCTGTAAATTTAATTTATATAAATAAAAAAAATAGACCAAATGTCTCCATCTTCAGTTCTTCTAACTAACTTCGAATAAAAATTCAAATTTCCCGCCGCGCGCCATTTTTGCGCTCCTCTAATCCGGTATGAAAAAAATCGACGAATCAGCTACCGGCTTTTGTCGGCGCGCGCACGCGCTCTTGTAACTAAGTCGGCCATCTTTATTTCTCCATACCTAATTACAAACAAACAAACGGCAGATTAGTTCACAAGACACAAGGTAATGGCTAATTATTATCAATAAAAACTAAATATTTATAGTAATTATTTTTAACTGCATGGATTTAGATAAATAACAATACTTACTTAAAAAAAAAAATAAAAAAAAATGAGGTAAAAAATTGCGCATAAATTCTGCGCAGAAAGTAAACGCACGCCGCAAGTCGATCGATTGTTTTTGTCGTCCATAAAAATAAATCACGTTGCCAATCGTAGTGATAAATTTTAGACATTTTTATTTTATTGAATGAATGAATTAATTAGTTAAATAAATAAATTCAGAGTTGATGAATCTGAAAATTAATAAATAATAATGAATAATTGAATTTTTCAGTTTTAAGTTTTAAGATTGAAGAAAGACAGTGGTAGTAAAAGCTAGTGTATGGTGGGAAGGTGTTCGCCGGAAGGAACGACAACAGCTCCACTACACCGATATTCATTTAATTTCATTCGTCGTTACATTACTCCACTTCACTTACTATATTGTACTATACGTGCGTACGGATAGTGAAATAATATTAAACGTACAGGGAGTGAAGCAAAGAGTGAACGAGTAACGAGTGGAGTGAACATCAGCAGTAAGCATACCTAACCAGTCAAACGGTGTTTCGTGTACGAGGAAGTTGCGTTAGTGAGTTTTTTTAAAACAAACTTAACCGGTGTCTCTGACAGGTGAGTGACTTTTTATTCCTCTATATTACTCAATAATTATTACCACGATAACAATAATAATTATTATTATTAATACAACGGCTAATTATCATGTAATCATAGGTTTGCTTGATTATTCTCAGTTAAGATGATTGATCAGTGTTGAAACTCGCTAATTGACAGACAAAAGAGAGAGCAGAGAGAGTGAGGGGTGTGTCACTTGATAGCGTTTTTTAGTTTTATTATTCACCATCATGTTTGCTGGAACAACTGATCATTTTTTTTTTTTTCAACTATTCCTTCAAAATTTATTCCACGTAATTATTTGCTATTTTAAGGTACGAAAAATTGATTTGTTGATTGGTTATTTTTTGGCCGCCATTTGCCGCCCTCGGATTCAGATTACGGCCCTGGACTTTTGATAAATAAGATTATTGTGGACAAAATATTATTAAACACTTTCGAAAATTTTTTTGGTGGCGAAAGTGTTTTATTTTATTGAATTTTTTTTTGCTTTTCCGAATTTTTTCTCATATTTATTTATGAAGAGTCTTGCTTCAGAGATGTCGGTTTATTTCGGTAAATAGCTGGAGATTAATGTTTTAGTTATTTATAAATGGTCTTTCACGGAAATGATTATACATTCTTGTGTTAGTCGGTCAGTGATGGTTATACCAAAATTCAAGTCATACTTTTTGGGTGCTGATGAATTCTCTTAATAGGAATCGGTCCGTGAAGTTTTAGTAAGGGAGATTATATTTATATTTATATATTATGTAGGATGAGAATCAAACGAGCAGAGGGAATTCTATTGTAAATTTTAGTTCTTCGGATATAATAAATATAATGATAATAATAATAATATAGGTATATGTCTACGGGATAGGTGAATAGAGAATGTGTGGCCTGTGGAGATCTTGGCTTTGGTGTTTGGATTAGATACAAGTGCCAAGTGCACAATAACACGTGTTTTAATGTTACAGGTTGTAGATTTATTTATTTTTCATTAACTTAAATTTGTTCATTCAAATTGACATCACAAGGACTTAAAATTTTATATTATAATTTTTTAGTTTTATTAATCCGTTGATATCGATCATGAATTTTTTCTTTTTCAATATTAATATTTGGATCCATTTTTATAAAATATTTTTAATATAGAAAAATTAATTTATCAATTATTTTAAAAAAAGTTTAATTAATTGAAGAGATATTATTTTTTTTCTGTTGGTATTTTATTTACAAAAATTGTTTTACGTTAGTTACATCCATACTTATATTATGAATCATATTTGGATTAATTGATTGAAATTATAAAATTTCAAAGAAGTAATTAAAATATTTTACGAGAGTAATAATAATAATTGAAATTTTTTCTTTTATTTTTCATTCAAAATTTTTTGTAAACTTCAAAATATACAATATGACTTTTTATACTAATTAAATTTAATTGGAGTAAAATGATAACTATTTTCATCGATTAATTTACTACAAAAAATAATATCAAAAATTTATCCATAAATAAAAAAAAAAAAAAATTTATTTTTTTATCTCCCTAATCAAAAATAATTTTTCTATGTATTTAACGCATGAAAAGTGAACTAAATTGATTGATATTTCGTGCGATATAAATATTGAACAAAAAAAATTTTATATTTTATTCACATAAATACAAGAATCATTTATTTACTGATGATAATCTCGCAATGGTATTATATATGGAATAAGTTTTCGAGGGATGACTTTAACGCTCGCTATTGGTCAATTGTCTCATTTAGTATCAGCGTACCATCAACCAATACATATATCTATATTTATATCTACATGTATACGTATATATGTATATTACAAGCGAAGAACATAGAAATAAGTGTGTATGTAGTGTACCCTGAACTTTTATTACACTACCACCAGAAATCCTTATAAAAAAAGAATACAACCAAGAGGGCTTCCCCTTCTACTGACAAACTTGAAGAGACGATCAAGAACGACAAAAGACCAGACGACTGACGGGCGTGTTCAAAGGCGTCTAAGTTTAATTTTACTAAAATACATTTTATTTATTTATATATATATATATATATATATATATATATATATATATATATATATATATATATATATATATATATTATTATTAAAATTAAAAATTACTTTAATTAAATTTTTTATTGGAAAATGTGATTAATTTTTTAAGTGCTTGTGAATTGTGATTTTTTGTTTTACAGTTTGAAAATTTTGAAATTAGTGTGTCCAGGAATTATTTTTAAATTGTTAAATGGTGAGGTTAAAAAAAATGTGATTATTTAACTATATAAAAAATTGTTTTTATTGAGGAAGAAAATATTTGACAATTTTTTGATTTTTTGATAAAAAAAAAAATATAAATTGTTAAAAATTAAAGAAGGGAATAATTTTTTTATAAAAGTTAGTAAATTGTAATTTAGAAAAATTCAGTTTTTACTTATGCACATATTTTATGTTTTTTGGACAACAATTTGTGAAAATTGAATATTCAAAATATTGTCAAATTTTATCAAAAAAGTAAAAAAAATAATGCCGATATTTTTTATTTAAAAAATATGTGATAATAACTCATGTATGCAATATATAATTAGGATGTAATAACCATAACATTAAGATTGATAACTATTATAAAATTTTTATTTTTATTTATCAAGACAATTTACTGTCGATTTTTTTATGTAATACGAGTGTATTAGAGACTGAATTATTGTTAAGTTATATATTGATATAGCATATAGCACTTATTGTGATAGTAATTATGTACAGTCGGATCAGTCTAGTGTATTTTATATTATACTTGATGTTGTATTGTGTGATGGTTGATGATGATAGTATGTAATATGAATATGTGTAAGAAAATTTAGACGACGCCTCGTTATATCGAAGTGTAGGATAATCTCTATGTTTAAACGTGACATCATCAGGACCCGAGCCAGCGGGCAACGTTGACTTAACAATTTACACATAGTGACGAATGTCATTAAAATTTTATCAATAATTGTTTTTTTTTATTTTATTTTATTTTCGAATAAATTTTTATTATTGAAAACAAGTTATCGTTTATGTAAGAATTCTAAAAATATTATTTGAAGTTTTTTTTTTTTATTTTGAACTGTCAAAAATCATTTTTAAATAACTAAAAAATAATTTTAACTAATTTTCTTAATAACAAGTATTTGGAAAATTATTCAATGAATTTTATTCCCCCTTAATTGAATTTATTTAACGATCAAAAAATTGTTATTGCAATTTTTTAAATTAAAAATTTTTTAAACTCCAAAAAATTTTCGTTTATTCAAACTAATTAATTAATTATCAATAACTGAATTTATTTTTCACTGGAAATGTTTACAATTCTGGTAACTTATCTTCAATAAAAACTTACTATCTGGTATAGTAATTAGTGACAACATTAAATTAATAACTTCAAACAATTTTTATAATTGAAATTATCTGAATCTTAATAACAAGTTTTAATTACGCTGATAATAATTTTAAAAAACATTGAGAACTAATTAAAAATTAGTTGAATATTTGAAAACATCACACGGAATTAATACTCTCTATTTACTTGTAATTACAATTTAATGAATATTTAAACTCATTTTCTTTACAATTAATTAATAACTTAATTTCTTTACATAAAGAGCTTTCATTAACATTAATTAAGCAATGAACGCGGCCTTTGTTTAAACAATTAACAATGAACTAGATAATCGTCTAACTAAAAATTATAAACTATTAAGTTGCTAAAACTGTCAATCGATTGCGTAAGAAATGAAACAGGTAGTTTCACAGAAATACTTGGGACAATTTATTGCATACATACATACATACATACATACATTCATATATATATTTATTTCTGTACATATGTATTGTGTGCGTGACCTCGTCCATGCACACACCAAGTGCATCCGTTATTATTACTCCCTTCTAATTTGTCGACAAAAATATACTTTCATAGCTCCCCTAGTATTGAAGTTAATATTATTATTATTTGTATAATTAACAAAATAGACTTTGTTTAAATTAAATTTGTTAGTTGATCATTTTTTTGATATCGTATCGGTCAAAATTATGATTATTATTATTATTATTGTTGTATTGTTAAAAAAAAATTTTTTTAATACTCACACGTAGATTTTTAAATTATTATTCATAAAAAAAAATGAATTCATATAAAAATCTTAATATGTCTAGTACTTTCATTGTCATGAATAACAACTGCCTAATTTAATTCAACCTTCAATTAAAAACAAAGCTAAAAATAAAAAAAAGCGGAAGTCTAAAGTCACAATGAAAGAATATTAAAATATGCCCATATTATAAAGGATGGGATTTTATAAAAGGAAAAAAATTTATATTTTCTGTATGCGCATAGTGGTTTCCTGATTGTGAATAATTATGTAAAAGTAGCGGTTAAATGTGTAAAAGTAATATTGAAGAAATGTATAATTTTAAATACGTAACCGAAGTTCATTGAAAATTCGTGTTACTCACAAACTTTGACGTTGATTTTTTACTGTCAAGGTGCATTCACCTTCCTACGGTACTCGATTGTATTTCCGGGTATTTTATCGTCCAACTGCCGCTGGTTGTAACAAAAACTGTTAGTGTACGGTAACTAAAATTAATTATACATCTAGCTGGTTATTTTTTTTACTAATATAATATTATATTATACTATACTAGTTGATGAAAGATTTTTTGAATAGATTACCGAGTTGTCATGCTATTTTAATATCTGTTACTTCTATTTTGTTTCCTACTTGATAATTATTGTTCTTAATATCAGGTACTTTTATTTCATTTTATTATATATTATGTCCTCTTTGTTGTTTGTTTCTTTGTCCAGGTGTCTTTGTTTTTTTCCCGGGTTTTTACCTCACTCACAAACCGATGATGCGAACGGTTTTGAAAGACACCGTTATATCCAGGTCGGAGTGAGCCAATTAGCGAATCTCGTCGGGAAGAGAGTCTTAAATGAAACTTTTGTAGTTTTTTTTTTTTTTTTTTTTTTTTCTTAATAATTAAATTAAATTAAGAACTTTGTTGTCATTATAAAGTATAAAATTTCATAAATTTGGGCACATATTATTTAAATTAATGTCTTATATTATTTTTACTTGCGAAATTTTCTCAAAATCTTTACAACTGATTAGTTTTTAATATTAATTATTCGAAAAATTAATAAATTTATATTTTTATTTTTATTTACTTTTACTACCCTGTAAATAATTAAAAATTAAAAAGTAAAATCAAAGATCTTTTTGGGTGCGTCAGCAAGAATTTATAATTAATTTAAAAATATTTTTCATGGGGGTTCACAAAAGAAATTAAAATTTAATGGATGAATGCTCATTAATTAAAAAATTAAAATATCAATAAAAGAAATATTTATAAATTTAACTTGAAAGATTAAATTATTAACTTACGTCATACACTTAAAGAAAATTGTCAGGCAAGGTTAAAAATAATTTATTACTTCATACTTTTAAATATTTTTTATCACTTACAGATATATTTAATAGCCGGTATTCAATATTCATTTTTTTTTCATCATTATCAAAAGTATTATTATTATTATTATATTTAGTTTCTGATAATTTTAAATCCCAAAAATAATCAAAAATCAACGTAAAAAAATTTTTGTAATAGTTATAAATAAATAAAATAGTAAATAGATGGATTGTATTTCAAGTGGCCTATAAATACTTTGCTCTGAACGTGACCTACTCTCTTCATATCACTATCGAGAGATATTTGTTGATCAAGAGTTTATGAGCTGTAACATTCTAAGTTAATTTTAATTTTTTCATTTCAAAATTATATTAGCAATTTTTTAATTGTTTTATTTAATCTGTTAAAATTTTTTGAAGCTTAACTTGAAGTTCGTTGTAAAAAAAAATGTATTTCTAGACGAGAAATATTTAAAAAATTTTAAAAGTCTAGCCTATTACTAAATAACATACACCATGTGGAGTTGAGTTTAAAAGTTAGATTGTGTTATAATCTCAGTAAGATAAATTACAATAAAATAAAAAATAGATATATTAAATAGACGATCAAGCGGGTGTTCAACAGACGGTTTTGAATTTACGCCAACAGATTTCATAGCCCAGATAAACTTGAAAGCGATTGCATTTGCTTTTATTATTGACTGTGGAATATGTTCTTTAATTAATGGCACATAGACCAACGTAATTGCTAATATATATTTTGAATGTTATTAGATATTTTTATTTATACTTGAAACATAATCCTGAGGTTCTTTGCTTCAATACATCTTATATTATATGTAATGGCGATGGTAAACGACAACCCGGACAATATGAAATAAAATCGCGATATCAATAGCTTTATACTTCGTACTTTTATATATAGAATCGCGAGCATCCGCAGTCTTTTAATGTATTTATTTTTCTTACCTTTTAATTTTTTTATCGGTTGTAATGTAATCATCGAGTTGCCGAGTCAAATTGCATGGTACGGTAATGTAAGACTTGAGTGATAAATCTAATAAATTTACATTATTGTATTATCTGTCATTAAGTATGTTGATTAATCGTGTAATTGAGATTATAAATGATATCATTAAAGATTTTTTACTTTTGAAGTTATTTTTATAGTTTACAAAATTTTCAGAAAAATTTTTTGGTTGTGACTTTTTTTTTTTTAAGCTTATTTAATAATTGTGTTGTGATTTTATGATTTTTAAAGATTTATACATTTTTTAAGTGAATAATTTATTAAAAAAATTTTTTTAAATTATTTTTTGCTTAAAATTCTCAGTATTGTAATAAAATAATTTCTTCTATCTGTAAATATTTTATAGTTTCGTCGTTAACAGCAATCAAAAAAATTTACTATCGAAAAACCAATTAAAATAAATACATGAGTATTATTAATGGCAAAAAATCTTCGCTTACAATAATAAATTTTTTAAATATAGTAAAACTTGAATGAATCCATTGATACATGAATTCTTATATTATATTATATTAATATGATAAGTATACCACATATAACAGAAAATAAAATAAATACATCCCCTTACTTGGTTATTATACTTCAAGATAAACTCGTTCAAAGACCCCACTTAAATAATCCTACACATAAATCAATAGCTAAATTTATTAACTTTAATTATTTATAATAAATTAATTGAATCTTGGTATTTATGTCCGGCAATAAATAATTCGCAGATCAATTATTTAAATAGAATAATAATTATAACTATGGAGTCAATGTCCGCGTTTTAATTTTATTTTACACATCAATTTTTTTATAATTATAATTATAATCATAATTATTGTTATTGTTATTTTTCAAAAAAAATGTACTATTATTATTATTGATATTACTAATTAATAACCGATTTTATAAATGGTATTCACTAATTAAAAGGGTTCTTGTTGATAAAAAAAAGGTATTTCTTTTATAAGAGAGAAAATCAATGAGAAACACGAAATAACGGATTTCTAACCGCGGCCAGTCGGAAGGTATCGATCGGAGTACATACTTTGTTATATCTTTTATATATATATATATATATATATATATATATATATATATATATATATATATATATATATATATATATATATATATATATATATATATATATATATATATATATATATATAATACCGATATAAAACTGATGGACATGGCAACTCTTTAGTCTTATAACTTATATACAGATATTTATATAGCTCTCTTTATATGTGAGTTTTTTTCATTTCTTTCAAGAGATATGGGTTCACGTTCCAATTAACTACCAAGACTTTGTCCTGTTAATAATAAAAGTAAACGATCCACTATTTATTTTTATTATATATATATCTTTTTTATTATATATATATATATATATATATATATATAGACTGATATTTCAGAGAAAAAAGTTGAAAATATTCACCAGTAAAATTTCAAATTTTTGCACAATGAAAAATTTAAATCGATTAATTAATTTTAATTACAATGTGACATTAACGCTTTTGATGTAATGATGCACGATAACAAGTGTTGTGACTTGTAAGTGCACTGAATAAGTCGATCGATTAAACTGTAGACGTATTCAATGAGTATTTATTTCTGCTGATACGTTTACAGAACTCAGTAACACAATGACAAACTTTGGGCATGGGTTTACCGTCTATCTTACACACTTCGATATTAAAAAAAATGAATTATTGTTTTAATGATAATAGAGATAACAAAAATACACACACGCAATCTCTGGAAGATTGGCATAGTTTTTTAAAAAAATTCTTCACTTGTATTCTTGTACTTGTGCTTATTCATTGCGTGAGTCATGCACGTGCTCGCGGTGAAAATTTATTCATGGTAAATGATCTCGAGATTGTTGAATATTTTTAAACATCAGTGTTTATAATACACTTTTTATTTTATTTTATAAATTATTACTTATATTTATCATTGAGGGCAAAAAATTTCTTATCAATATTTATATTTGTAATTATATTAATTCTTATGATTTTGCCTAATTATTTGTTCGAGGACAATTGAACGAAATATCAATTTTCATGTTGAACTCGTTTTCTTCATTAAAAATTTATTAAAAAAATATAAAATTATTGAAGAAAGTTTGTAACTTAAGAAGCAATATAATACCCAGTAAAACATGATTAGAAAGAATAATCTCATGCAGCTGTTGCAATCCAATCTTCCGCATCATCTTTTATTCGTTTCCGCAAGTATACAAAAGGTCAAGTTTCTTCTCATCCTAAAAAATCCACCACGTCTGTCGTCAACCACTTTTTGTTCCATTCCACTAAATTTTAACAACAAAACAATAATTTCTTCATTAGATTCAATCTCAAAAAATTCAAACATTCCATTTTCATATTTTTTAATTTTCGTTGGCTACTGTTAGCATTGCTTAATGCTATGGTCATATATAATTTAGTCGTTGAGGAAGACATGGCTCACGTCGAGAATGTCGAGCAATTTAGATTTTTGTTTTATTTTAAAGCCCACTATTTATATTTTATTTGTTTCTCTTGCATTACAATCTTCTATTTCCATCGTTCCCCAAATAAATCCCACAGGGATGAGAAAATTTAAATGCCAGAGGGCTATTTCGCTAGGTCACTGAACTTGATCTCTGTCGATATTAATTTTTTTTTAATTAGAATTAATGACCTTTAATGACAATTACAAAAAACCTTTTTTACTTCACTTCAAGTTCACTGTGAAAATTGTTACCATGAATTTCACACGATTTAATTGATGTTTATTGATGGTGTGAAATAATCTTGTGAAAAACTTCAAATTAAATGTTCAAATTTCTAAAAATGTTCTAAGTTCAAATTCGAATTAAAATTCTGGCTAAAAAATCAACGATACGTTAAAATTGACAAAGGCATTTTTGGTAAAATATTACATTTTCTACAAAAGAGGTCTTCTATAATTTTTTCGTATCTTCAATATTTAACTCACAATTAAAATTCCAAACTTTCATGGTTTATCTTTCTTGTACAAAAATTTATTCCTGTCACTTTGAAATATTTTTTTTTGTTTTTGCATTAAATTCCATTGAAATTAATTAAGAAACTCAAAAAACATCGTGCTTGTACTAAACATTGATATGAATGAATTTAAATTAAACAGGCATAAAAGTAGCTCTAATAGGTCACTCGATCAAGGCGAACATTCTGATTAACATAATAGACAATAATGTCGGAAACCCATTGAGCACTTGACGGCTCTGCAGACATAATGTGTGGTATTATACATATCTGTTAATTAAAAATAACGGATTATTTATCTCACAGACAAAAATTTTCTCCGTACAATACAATTTACCAAACTTTCTAATTGAATTCAAAATTACTCACACAATATAAATTATTAAAAAATTTCCACCAGGTTATTCCGCTCCAGATTTTAAATTCCATTAACGATGCAAATGAATTAACGTTTTGTTTCGTTTTTATTTTATCAGATGAAAGTTTTTGAAATTATTAATTTTCCCCTAGTTTTTTAGTTTTTTATCGCTGAGTAGACACGACGCGGTAACTTCTTGTCGATCAATAAGTCCATGTCCCGGCAGAACGACGCCACAATGCTCATGGATACCCCTGGGCAAATTTTGTTATGGTCTAGGTGGTTTTCAGTTCCAACTCCTGTATAGTATGGGCGCTAGATTCATTTAATCTTGTGAATAGAATGGATACCATATTCATCTCTATAATTATCATGTTGATCTAGTTAACATTCGGGTTTAATAAGTGGAAGATATCTCAGCCTCAAGATTTATTTTGCATCTTAACTGCATCTTTATTTTTTATTGCAAGTAACAATTTAAACAATTTTATCATTATTCTTGGATTATTTGTAATTTTTATTCATAAAAATGATTTATTTTCAACTATTTTGAAACATTTAATAATAATCTTCAATTTTAATTATTATTATTCTCAAAATTAGTAATTTTTTAATTTAAAAATACAAATTATTTAACAAATCAACTTCTAATAAATTTTAGTGAAAAACTATTTTTTTTTTTTTTTCTTAACAGTGTAAAATATGATGATGTGAAGCTAAATCTCGCTTTGTATACTTCAAATATATTCCTCAGTTTTATTAGACTACTTACATATAAAATATTATATTTATGAATAGATAATGCTAGTTCAAAGTCTGCAGATTCTCAACGAGACTAGCTCGATTCAGGAAGTTACAAATTCGGGTTAATTGCTTACTTCCTATATGTTACTCTCATGTTCTTCCTTCGATTTAGATTCTTTTTAATGAATAAATGATTATTTACCAATTTTTATACAATATTTATTACGATTCAAAATTTTTCTACTTTCAACTCTAACATCTCTAAAATTTTTTTCCAATTAGTGAATTTTTCTATCTTTTTAGTAAAAGTAAAACTTTCATCAGATTAAAAATTTTTTTAACAATCAAAAAATTTTTCCAGAGTTTACAAAATTTTCCAAGTAATAAAAATTTCCTAAAATATATTTTTTGTCCTGAAAACATTTCTAATCACACGTAAAAAAATTTTTTTATAGTCCATTATTAGCTAAATCATATTCAAAACACGTATAGATAAAGAAGTAGTTAAAATTTAGAAAAAAAAATTACAAAAATATGATATGCGGTGTATTATTCTTTTATGCTCTTAGCTCGTCACGTGGTGACTGCACTCATTGCGAATAGGCGCCTCGTAATTTTCTCAGCCGACTAACCCTTCAACTTTAGTACACTCTTCAGTAGTATAGAGTAATAGTACTCTATATACATAGATGCATGCATAAAGTCTTGATGCAGTCTTGTCTTGTTTGCTCGTTAAGGCACGTGGGTACTTACTTTAAAAACTCTATCGCAAATCTTAAATTTTTTTCCACTCAAACTAAAATTTTATTTATTTCCACCACATTGTCTAAAAAAAAAATCTTACTATTTATAAATTTACAAACTTTAAAAAGTACTTAAAGTTCATGTGCTTTCACCGGTCACGTAAAAGTTACACGTACGGAAAAATCGTAGGCGTAACCACTAAGGCTATGCCAGACGCTGCTGAGGGTACGGCTGACTCATCTTTGCGGGGCTGAGAAGCCACAAGAAAAACGAGTCCAAGAAAAAAAAAAATATAAGATAAATCTCACGATTATGGGATTTTTCCTCCTCTTCAATCTTTATTTTTTCTTATTTCCTTTACTTAGATTGTTTATTCTAGCAAATGTAATTCTATCCTTAGCTTTGGTCAATATTGAATAGATAAACCGTAAACGTTCCACATGTAGGTTGTAGGCAATCAGTCTTTCTAAATATAACTATTGGACAGTATAACAATTATCTTCTTCACAAATTGTTCTTAGCAAATTTGATAAATGGATTAAAATTTACAGATTTACCTGTCAAATTTTGTTTGAATTTTTATTGTACATTGAGTAGACAATTGAACAAATTCAAAATTTTATTATTAGAAAATTATTAAAAATTTATAAAAATTTTAAACTTCAAAGTTCTTCCATTGATAACTTGAAAAAAATGATTAAAGAATGAAATTATATTATTTTTAGATTAAAATTGAAGGTAATAGAAATTTTGTAGTCTTAAAAATTAATTTTTAAGCAAATTAGTGCGCTATAAATTATAGAAATAATATAAACGAAAGATTAATTCAAAATTAACAATATTAAATCCATAAACCAATTAAAGTAGTCATTTATATGTACATATCTTTTTCACGGTTACCCAAGCGCAATATCCTATTTTTTATATTTCTATTTATTCACATTAACAATAAAAGAATCTCCTTTAATTGCTCAAAGTGAAAAGTACTTAATTATTTATTTAAAAAAACAAACAATAAAAGTAAAAAGTAAAAGTTTTTAAAATAAAGAAAGTGAAAGAAAATAGAGTTGATTTAATAAAAAAAAAAATGACGCTGAGAATGCAGAAACGGAATAGAATAAAATTAATTAACAAACTGTGGCTTCAGTTGTTCCAACAAACTTGCACCCTTTTTAATCCTCGCCCTTTACTTTACCCTCTCATATTCTTCACTGCAATTCAACTCCTGTGCTGCATTTTTTTGGATTCATATACACGCCGTATATATTTTATCATCAATTCAAATATTTTTATTTATTCTTCTGTTCTCCATTAAACGTATTCAGATTTCTTCTGCTGTGAATATCATTGTAATTAATTTTTTTTTTCTATGAAAATTTATATTCAGTTAAATTTAAATCAAATTCAAGAGAAAGTATTTTCTTAATAAACATTTGGTGTTTACATTTTCTGGACACATGTTGCACGTGCATTAAGAAGTAAATTGATTCATTGTTTATGTGTAATATTAACACGTCTTAGACAAACTGACCTAGATAAATTGTATTATTACACTACGGAAAAGTAGATTGAATCTAATGGAATCCATATAAACGTTTATTGTCTCTTAATTCAATTCATTTTATAATTTATAACATTTGATTCCAAAAATACTTGCTCAGAATATTGTATGAAGAAAGATATTTTGCATAACATGCATTAGAAAAATTGACTTAATTGAATATTTTTTAATTAATAATTTAAAAAATTCAATTATCATACTCTTTAAAAATTACTAATTCAAAGAAATTTACTTGATCCATTTTTCAGAAAAATTAAGTTGAAAATGTCAATTAATTTTTTTAAAAATTCAACAATAAAAATTTAATAAAAGCTTTTAAAAATTGATAATATAAATAAAATAGTTTGCAACTCTCATCATTACATTAAAGTATTTATATTTTTATTGAAAGTTTATTTTACGTGGCTTAGAAAAAATTGTAAGAGACGATAAGCCTACGCTGTCTGGAAAGATCATCGACCCCGTGTTATTTTATTTTTATCGTCACCGTCGATATCGAAGACGAAGCAATTAACTGGTCATTATGTCACTGTGCCTTGTAATTATTTATTTAAATTACTTGTAAATGCATGTGACATGTGTCTTATTATTTAAATGACATCTGACATAACGATTATTCTTTTCAATTTCTTGATAAGTTTTTTTTTATTCTGTACAACAAAAAAATTAAATTAATTTGATGAAAGTACATTGTAATTTAGTTTTTTTGAAGATTGTTTTAAAAAAACCAGACTGGCGCCGCAAGGTCGACAAGCGAAAGTAAAAAGCTTTCGCAACGGGGAAACAGAGTCGAGTACTTGGGGTAAAAAATATTTGAGGGTAGAAGTTCTAGGAAACAAGGGTTGCTTTTCGTGGAAGCGATGCCATACACTTAGTATAAATAAAGTACATATATTTACGTCTATATCTATGGATGTATGTGATAGTACTGCAATATACTATTTTACAGTTTACACAGCCAAACCGTGTTTTGTGTTTGTTAGTAAAAAATGAATTGACAAAGCTGGTGAATTGATGTATACATTTGTAGTGACGACACGTGCTAGGATGGTCTTCTCTCTATTGATCCATTCAGTTGCCAAGCTTAATTTTTTATAAAGAGAATTCAATGTTATCCCGGATATGCCAGACCCATCGACATACTGACCTATGCAAAAAAATATAAACTACTATTTTATTTTATTTTATTTTGAAGTTTATTTGTTTGTTGATTTCATTAGACAGTTGTTTATCTGGCTTTTAAATAATAATAATAATAATAATAAATTAATTATTGTTGAAAACCATATGGAACCTTGAGAAGTAACAAATTCAGGTCAAGAGCTTTCCAATGACACTAAATTAAATTTTAAAAAACCTATTTTATCATATATATACGTTGAGACAAATTTTTTTTTAATTATATAGATAATAAAATTTTTAAGATAATTATTAGTATTATTAAAAAAATTTTTTTAAATGCACATTTAGAAATTTAAACAATTAAAGCGTGTAATTTTCTCACTGTGATTAATTTTCTGATAAGAGAGAGAGAGTAAAAAAAATAATTTGACAAAAATAATACAGAATAGGCGTGGCACGTTTGGTACATGTATATCTGTATAGATGTATGTATGTATGTATTATTAGTCTGACACCGTAATAATGAACTGCCCTATTTACGTACGAACCCGTAAGAGATTAAACGCGTAGGTACGAGAACATTGCCTTGAGTATAAAAACCATCTGATCTAAATCCACCATCATCCACTTGCCTTCGTAATTCTCTAGGGTTGTCAACACCCTGTGTAATTGATCTTCACTCAAATCGATCACTCAATTGTCCATATAATACCTAAGAGTTCATCTACTAATATTACAATTATGACCATTAATTTCCATTAATTAATCAACTTGATAACATCAGCATCGGAAATCTTGAAATACTATTTACAATTTAATAACTACTAATTATCTAATGGATTAATTGAACTCGATATCAATTTAGAGTAATAAAAAAATCTTTGTATTTTCATCTTTATTTTTATTTTATTGCATGATCGATGAGTAAAGTGACGTCATTTTTAAACGGTCAATTATGATAAAGGTCATTCACTATACTACACACTTCTCAACAGTTACTGTCTGTATAAAATATTCTTGAAAATACTAAATTTAGATTTTAGAGTGTTATAAAAAATTTTTAAATAATTTTTTTTTTTTTTTTTTTTTTTTTTTTCACTATTTAATTTAAAATAGAAAATTTTGATTAATTCACAAATATTTTAACGCGTTAAAGTAATTTTTTTGAAAAAAATTAAACAGTCCCTAAAAATAAAAAAAAATTTAATTTTGAATTATAATATCTATTTATTCATTCTAACTTGTTCAAGATAAGGTTCGGATTATCATTTACAAATGTTAAGATAGAAAAGAATTTTTTTTTATTCTCATTAAAATGACAGGTGTCAAATTAATTTATTATTGAAAAAGATTGAAAGATTTTTTTGTATTAATAATTTTATTTACTAAAAAAGAAAAATTGAAAAATAAAATTCAAAGCTGCAGGAAAAAAAATCTTGATGCATTCACGCTAGATGCGTACAAAAATTTCAACAAGTTTTTCATGATTAAAATACAATAATTGACAATTTTTTTGAATTTTAATGTAAATAATAAAGAATTTTAATCAGAGAGGTATTAACAATGAAAATAATAATTAATGCAATCTAAAATAAACAGTAAGCACAAATCCTTTATACTACTATTGAACAATGTCATATTTACTCAACTGATAAGAAGCTAGTAATTAAGATAAACATTTTTGCTATAAAAAAAATCTAGAACTTTTAATCTATTCTATTAATAAAAAAATGATCAGAAAATAAACTACATTAATTAACATTTAATTGTTAATTTTTAGTTAGTAATCATCAGCAACACGTGTTATGTATGCTATGTATCTAATAATTTAATGACCCGCCATTATGAGTATATTTAATTATAAAACGATAATCATTATTATTATTCGAGTCAAGTTGAACGTTATTGAAGCGATCGGGATCAGTATGAGTCAAGTAAGGCTACGACAAATTTAATGCGCAAACTAAAGTTGTGAGTTGTGAGTTGTAAGCTAGTATATAGCCGCGTTCTGTGATGTAACTGAAGTATTAGATGCCAGAGACCTCCTTATCGGTTAAAACTAGTGTGTTAGTCTCCTAAAGGCTCTTGTAATGTAAGAAACTCGTACTAAACTATTTTATCGCTATTTATTAGCGTAAAGTAATTAAATGTGTTAAAAAATTATGTAATTAAAACAAAATTTCAAAATTTCTCTTGCTGTTGATTTTTTTAAAAATATTATTTTATTTTTTACTTCTAAAATTTTTTATTTAATAAATTTTCGCATTTTTTCATTTGAAATTTTAATTTTAAAAATGTTGCATACAGCATTTATTATTAACAACATTAACCAAGCATTTATAAAAGCAGTTGTTAAAAAATCAAATTGCATTTTAGATTATGAGTTAAATGAGGTTAGCAAAAGTAAAATGAAATTTATAGAATAAAACATTAATATTTGTTGCATTAATTTTTTTTTTTTTTTTTTTTTAATAATAATTATTAATTTTCAATAAATTTTCAGGCGCTGCTAACTGAAAGAGCCCCGAGGATGGCGGACACAAGTCAGCATGAGCTCTCCGAGCCTCACACAAATGGAGTGATAGACGGTCTTACAGAAGAAGAAAAAAGCAAAATGAGACCAGCGGATATTGATGCCGTAAGTATTGAACTGTTACATGTGGTTGTATTAATATTGAAAGAAAACAGTTTAAAGATTATTTTATTTTTTCGTATGTTAGAAAAATTATTGTATTAAGTTCATTTTTATTTTGCAGGATATGCGAGAAATGGAGCGAAGGAAGCGTGTAGAAATAATAATGAACTCGAAGATGTTCAAAGAAGAGTTAGAGCGCATTATTGAGACACAATTGAAGGATGGATCTGGACCTTGTGGATTGTTGCAACAGATTACGGAGATGATGGGTGCACAGGGTGCTCGTTTTAATGCTAATGTGTTCAAAAGTAATTTTTTAGATTTGTTATTTTATTATTGATATGATAAATTTTTATTTTTATTTTTATTGTGTGTATGTACAAATATTATAGTTGAAAATGATTGATAAGAATTACTAAATGTTCAAGTTAAAATTCTAGCGACTGAAAAATTTTTTTGATGATTAATTATTTATATTTTTTAATTTATTTATATTTTTTAAAATAATAAAAAACTTTCATTAATAAAATAATTGAAAAAATTTCACAGATTCAAATTGTGTGGTGCCTATAAACGACATCCGTGGTGTTGAAGCGAAGGGTTATGAACGCGGAGAAAAATTACTACGTTGCAAATTAGCGGCTGTATTTAGACTACTAGATTTGTACGGATGGACCCAGGGTCTGGCTGGACAGATAACAGCTCGATTAAACGCTGACGAGGAGCATTTTTTAGTAAACCCATTCGGGCTACTCTACCACGAGATAACGGCATCGTCATTAGTTAAAGTCGACATGCAAGGGCAGGTAGTCGAACAGGGAACGACTAATTTTGGAGTGCATGTAGCTGAATTTCAATTGCACTCGACGATCCATGCTGCTCGTCCAGACATAAAATGTATTATACATATAACAACGCCAACAGTAACAGCAGTGTCTTCCTTAAAATGCGGCCTCTTACCAATCGGCCCCGAGAGCATCGTGATCGGCGATGTCTCGATTCACCAGTACATCGGCGAGACTCTTGAACCAGAAGAACGCGAGAAGATAACCCGCAATCTGGGACCTATTAATAAAGTAATGCTTTTGACCAACCGCGGTGCTTTGTGTTGCGGTGAGACTATTGAAGAAGCCTTTTACAATGTCTACAATACTGTTCTTGCTTGCGAGACCCAGTTGAAGTTGATGCCCATGGGAGTCGAAAACTTAAACTTACTGTCGGAGGAATCCAAAAAATCTATTTACGAAGCCTCGAGAAAACCACCGATCCCACATACTTCCAGTATCATTGAACCTTCGCCATTGGCTGAAAAATTGGAAAAACGCTGGAGAATCGGTAGCTCTGAGTTTGAAGCACTTATGAGGATGCTTGACAATGCCGTGAGTATTTTTTTGAACAAATATTGTTAGATTTTGATTATGTAAGTAATTAACAAAACGAAAAGAAAATTTTGTGACGAGCATATTTTTATTTTAAAAGGGATTTTTATTGTTTAATTTTTTTGAGAATTTATTTAAATTATTTTTATTTTTTGTTGTAGGGTTTTCGTACTGGTTATATTTACCGACATCCATTAATTAAAAGTGAGCCACCTAGACCACGTAACGATGTTGAAGTACCACCAGCTGTTTCTTCACTCGGTTACCTATTGGAAGAAGAAGAACTTTATAAACAAGGGTATACATTTTTCATTAATTAAAGTTTATCTTATTTACCATTCATTTATTTTACTATAATTGTTAAGTCGTTTGGAATTTTTTTTTTTAATTCATACAATCATTAATTTTATTATTATTATTTATTTTTGGTTATTTGTTTGTAATTACAGTTTATGGAAAGGAGGACGTAAAGGTGCCGATAGGTCACGTTGGTTAAATTCACCGAATGTTTATCAAAAAGTGGAAATACTCGAGACCGGAACGCCAGATCCTAAGAAAATAACAAAGGTAGAAGTCATTACTTTTGAAAATAAAACTGAGTAGTTATTTGATGATTTATTTAAAAAAAAAAAAAAAAAAAAAAACATTCCCTATTGATTAATAATCATTAAATAATACGATACAATTATAAATATTTTACACTTTACGTATTTACAAACATAAGAAAAGTGAAAAATTTATTTTCGTTTAGGTCATCTTTTTTTTTATTAGAATTTTTTCTTACCGAATCAATCAATTCTTTGTGAAAATAATAATTCATAACTATAAAAAAAAAAAAAAAAACTAGTCAACTTGAATTAAATGATTAAAAAGTACCGAGTTATCTCGTCTGTACCTCAATAATGAAATTAACAATTTTACAAGCATGGTTAAAATTCGTAGTTAAAAATAGAGTCATTAATCATCGTAAATAATATTTAATGAGATTTGTCTCAATGTTATAAAAATTAAAAATATATCATCTAAAAAGCATTTCTCTTCAGTAATAATAAATTTATATAATAAAAAAAAATAGTAATTATCTAAATTCAGATTGTTCATATAAAAAATCTAAGAAAAAAATTTTATAAAACGAATAACAAAACTTTTCAATTAAAAATATATATTGAAATATTATTCTATGTGTTACGCTTTGATATAATAATCTATTGAAATATCTACATGTTTTTACTAATGAGATTATTATAACTAAACGCAGTAATCGTATGTATTTGATGCTTGAAGAAAGCGATGCTTAATAATTATAAATATATATAAATATAATTGCACTTTTTATCAAATCATGAAAAGTAAATTTAAAAAATTAATTTTTACATTCCATTTTTTTTTTTTTTTTTTTAATGGAAATATATATTTGTATTATTATCATCTATCTACATTCCAAATTATTTTATTATATTTATATAGATAGATATTTAAAAATTATGTGCAATGCCATTTATTTAGTGCCAGAATATAAAAATCAAAAATAAATTTTATTTAATTTATTATGAATAAATAATAAAAAAAAAGCTTTTGCTTTTCATGAATTTAATATTATTTAAAAAAAAGCGATATTTATAAGATGGATTGTCATTTTTCTTTTTGTAGCTGCGATGTTTAAATAAAGTTACACAGCTTTGAAAAAAAATATTTTTTTAATAATTTTCAAAGTTAAGTCCAGTAGAATTTACTATAAATAAATAGATAAATAAAATTATTGAAATCAGGACATGCGTGTGAGTGTGAAGTATAAAAGATTAGGACGGGATTCTTTTTATTTATATTTTATAATTAGTTAATTAATTAATTAAAATCAATCGTGTTAACTAATATTACTATTTTCTTGACTTTGTTTTTTATTTAGTGGGTGGATCAAAATGCAGAGGAGGTAAATCCCAATGAAAAATATTCTCGGAATTTGGATTAAGTCGTTTCTTATTTTTATTATTTATTATTTACGTTTACTTTTCTCAAATAAATCTGCAACTTTTTTTCTATCGCTAGGGTCCACTTTCACAGTTTTAATTAATTAGTTAAAACATTTCGGAGCATGAGGATCAGCCACCAATTATTTATTCTCAATGAAATTTATTTTCAGCATTTTTATTTCATTGGGAAACATTGGGTTCATTAAAAAAGAAAAAAAAAATATTAACAATTAATTCTATCACGATTGATAATTAATTGATTTATCAATTATCAAAAATGAATCATCATAAAAACATTGTAGTATTTAAATAATTAATCATATGACAATGACTCTGAATGAATGTGTGCCTGTTGGTCATCGTAATTTGAAAAGTAATTATACAGACAGTGGCCAGGGTATACATCAGCTGATTGACAAAACCAGATTTGTCGACCCTTTGTCTTTTCTAACATTTTTTTTTTAAAACAAGAAAAAAAAATAATATTCGAGTATTTTTGTTTTTATTTTTGTGAGTGTATATATATATCAATAGCCATTGACGAGACAGGCACACATTTAATCGAGTCATTTTTTTAACCGGCTTATAAATGCTTATTTAATTTACTTTTAATTTTTAATTATTATTATTACTACTATTATTACTATTACTGGTGGTTAAAATCGACTGGGTCGTTTAACAATTCTGGTTTTGTCTTCAGTGGGTGTCTGATGGATCACCAACACACAGTAGCAGTACGCCAGTAAGGATTGATAGTGCGTTACAGTTTGTACCCAAGAATACTAATCCAAAGGAATTTAAACAACTTCAACAGCAGGTTGGTTCATCATTCATTTATTTATTTATTTATTGTATATTATTTTTCTTAATTATTTCAAATTAATAATTAATAATTGATTTTTTAAAATAGATTAAAGACTACCGTAGAGCGGATAAAATATCAGCTGGACCCCAGTCACATATTTTAGAAGGCGTTTCGTGGGAAGAAGCTAAAAAAATGCAGGTAAATATCACTTCATTTTTTTTATGTTTTAAGGAAGTCCTTTCGCTCCAGTTGAGTCACAACAACTGTAGTAGTTAATATTCGATAAATTAAAATAAAAAATCCATAAAAATTATTAAAATTATAAAATTAATAATATTTGAGGCATTTTCTAAAAACAAAAAAATTTTTTTATTCAACAGGACGCAACTATCAGTGGCACTGGTGAACAAGTAGTATTGGTAGGTGCAGCAAGTAAAGGTATTATCCAACGTAATTTCCAACACAATGCAATGGTGTACAAAACTCCGTATGCCAAAAACCCATTCGACGCCGTCACTGATCAAGAACTTGATCAGTACAAAAAAGAAGTTGAACGTAAAACTAAAGGAGATATATGTAAGTTTTTTTTTTTTTTTTTTTTTAGCGATTTTTAAGTTTATTTATGAAATACATATTTTTTTATTTTCTAAACTCATTAAATTAATTAGATGATGAATCGCAGTCGGAATCAGAAGCATTATCGTCATTTAATATTAGTAGAGCGACCCATGAATCAAGCACTGCCAAATCTCCAATTCAATCACCCATTTCTGTGACATCTGAAACTGAAGAAGAAAGTCGAGATGGTAAATTATTTGTTAATAATAAATAACTTGATTTATAAGCTAATATTAGAATTATTGATTAATTTATTTGTTTATTTTTAGAACCTCGTGTACTGCGGATAGAAACAAAACGCGTACCTAAACCAAGCCAGGCAGAAGTTGTATTAAGTGATGGTAAGTTTTCACTTTCAATTGGTTGATATTTTATTATTATTATTATCATTATTTAAGCATGAAATTTATTCTTAAATATTTTATCAATTTAAATATCATAAAAACTTAATGCATGATAACAAATGCACGAATCAGGAAAAATGCATGAGCATGAAAATGATGCGGATAAATCCACTTCTAATTCGGTGACGGTATCGAATCTTCCGACTCAAACTGTTACTACACAATCTCAAATTGTTCCTTCAAATCGGCAAAAGATTGGAGGTAAGCCACAATCTTGCCTAAAATCTACAAATAATTTATTATATGAGATGCAGAATTAAAAAAAAAGTTATTCGTAATTTTTCAATATAAAGAAAATTTAAATGTAAAAAAAAAAAAACATTTAGTTTTATAAATATTGCAAATTATTTTTCAAAAAAATCATAAATCAATTTCGAAAAATTTGACCTGCTTTAAATAATTACACTAATTTATTCATTATCGAATCAATTAAAATTTATTAACACCAAAAATCCATTTTTTAAATTTCAAAATTTATCGCACGTTCTTTTTGTTATCTTTTTTTTAAATAGTCGATCCAACGACTGAATTTTTAAACGAGATGCGACGTTCAGCTATTGAACCCATGAATAATCGCAGTAAACGAGGTGAGTTGAAAAAGCATGTACCAAAAAATAAAAGAAATAATCACTCTCACGCTCATATGAATTGCTCGCTTATGCATGTGCAAATCTCGCTTTATGTGCTCATATAAATTTATCATACAATAAAAATATTTTTTTTTTAATTTGTTCAATACTTATATTAATCATCCGCTTATTTAAAGATCCATTGCTTATCACCAAACGCTCGCACCCAGGTGCACGCTTGCTACCTTTAGATTTTTTAATGACCATAACTAAATTCCTCAACTAAATAAAATCAATTGACTAATAATCTAATGAATGTTATTGATAAATAAATGAATGAATAACGTGTTTTTAAGAAGTAATAAAAACTAATGGTGCGAGCGGTTTGTGATCATTACGACGACGGCAACAGTAAAATCGTTATAAAAATCAGTAAATGTTAAAGAATCGGTCGCTTTAGGAGTTTTTTGGACAATATAATTTACAGATTATGAAGCATCGAGCAATGATGAGGGTAGCGAGGAGATTCCAGTCGGCGAATACGGTCGGTGGCGTCTTGATGTACACGAAGAGATACACCTTGAGAGGACTAAATTAATAACATTAACACCACTAAAATCATTAAACCCACAGTCTAAGTCACTGGACAATTTAAACATTTTTGGAGTTTCATCTCCAAAGTATAAATCCACTTACCCGAATTTAAACTCCCGAATAAAATCTTATCGCCGTCGTATATTTTTTGATCAATACGACAAAGTTTACGCGCAATATAAAAATTCTAATTTAACAATTCAAGCTAGTCAAAGCACTTCTGATGTCAATCTGAATTTTAATAATACCAACCAAGGCCACCAAAGTTCAGTTAAGCAACTTATTTCAAAATATTCATCTCTAGCTTTAAATGGCCGTAATATTAATGACAATACTGAAAACAATATCAACATCAACACTGGATTGATAAAATCACGCAAGCGAGCGTACGTATCAATAGCCTCTTCAAGCTGTTCAATATGTAAACTTCCTCGCTTGTCGTTATCAGTCCTGAAACTGCAAGACCTGCAGAGCCCACGTCTCGTTGAAGAAGCGATGAACCGGCAAGTATTGAGTGAAACTTGTATGGAAACTGAGAGTCACTTGAAGGAATGCGAACTGCGACCTGTTCCTGTTGATCTGCCGGTCAGTCCGATAAGCATGTCGGCACTTTATAAGTTCGGCGAAGTGCAGTACGAAAGCACGCCTGTCAAAGATGTACAGGTCAGTAAAGATTGCTTGCCTACCGCTGGTAACTTCGAGTTTGTTAATACGGACGCTAATGTCAGTGAAGCTGATGTCAATGGGAACATCGCTAATCCGCTGAGTATAACATCTTCAGGGGAAAAATTGACCTCTGATCAAGAACCAAGTTCCGAAGATGTCGCTAGTATTCAGACAGTAGTTGAGAAGAACTTGGATTGTGCTGTAACTGAAGAGAAGAATTTGATAACTGAAACAGACTCGATTTCCCCCGAGTTGATTGACAATCTTGAATGGTTCAATGAGCCGCTGGATACTTTAGAATCTTCATTCGCAAAAGAGTTGAATGACAGTCAACCCTGGAGGTTTTCTTCACCACTTGTCAGCGGGAAGAAATATCAACGTGAAGACAGCATAACTGAAGTTATTGACAGTATTAATGTCAATTTGACTCCTTCTAAATCCATGCGATCGTTGAACTTCCATCTTCCAAGTTCAGATGCATCAATGAAATACAACCTAAATTCGTCGCATATGAGTGTCATTTACAGTTTGACTCCTACAGTTGAAATTCAAGATGGCGAAGAAAGTAACGAGCACATTTATTGCGGTAAAAAATGCCCGCAGTGCTTAATACTTGCTCCTGTAGGAAATTTGTCACCCACTGATCATGATTCTTTCTATATTTGGGACGACCCTATTGCTGAAGATGAAGAAAAAGAAGACAATGTCGTTGATTTAAATAAGACAATTGATTTGTTTGATAATTCTATTGAGTTGGAAGCTAACATTACTCATGAATCAGCTGATTTTGAACTGCCAGAAATAAAAGTTGAAGACGAAGGAGAGTTTCACAAAGATATTGAGACTACCGTTAATGAAATTATTGAGGGATTGGAGGAAAGAGCTACTTTGATTGAAGCTAATATATTAGTTGATAATGTTATAGATTCAGCTTGTATTAAAGTCAGTGCTGTTAAGAGTTTGGAGGATCTAGATCGATTTGATGGAAGTGAAAATGCTGAGCATGATGCTAAAAATGAAATAGTGGCTCCACTTGATAATGAAGAAGCTTATCTTGCTGACAACGGAGAAGGAACGCGAGTTAGTAAAGAAGAAATCGACTTTGCTGGTGAAGTAGCTTGTAAAGTAGAAGATGATCGCAATGCTGAAGATATTGAGATTAAGAAAGATATTAGTTCTGTAGAAGAAGATGGAATTGGAACAGAAAGATTAGTGACAAAAGAAGAAGCTGATTCTAAAATTGAAGATGAAGATGATTTTGCGAGCTTAGAAAAGTTTTTTGAGGAAGAAATTAAGCCTGAAGTTCATACTGAAAGTCATTCAGAAAAAGCTAAAACTGAAGAACAGATGGATCCTGAAGAGGTAAAAGAAGAAATAAGTGAAATTATTCATAAAATTTCTTTCAATGAAGACTCTGAAGAGAATATTGCTGATAAATATACCGTTATTGATGAAATAATTCATCACATTATCGATAAAGACTCCTCAAATTCTTCGGAGCAGGCGCTGGAACGTCAAGATTCCCATGAATCTCAAGAAAAATCTCCACGTGATACATCAGAGTCTTCAGAGAGTTTTAACCTAAAAAAAGTTAAAGAAAATACTAATACCGAAATAAAAGAAATGCAAATTCAACAGGATTCTAGTTTAAAAATTGTTGATGAGAATGTGGAGTGTAAAGAAAGTAAAGAGGACTTTATTAGCAAGCTGAAGGCGATCACTGAGGACGTTAATTTTCTGGATGAAGATAGAATAAAGGAAATATTCTTCTCAGGAGTTATCAATGACTTGCATTTGAATCCTGATGGGGAATTGACAGCAGCGGAGTCGACTGAAATTCTACAAAAACTCAAGTGCATCGCCGAGCAGGTTAATGTTGATGAGTCTACCAAAGCTTTGAATGGTTTAGAGACCGGTAATGGTGATTCGATTTACTCTGATGCGATGAAGCAGTTCAAAAACCAGGTGGAGAAGATTTTCAAGAACAGTCAAGCTTCTTTGGCTGAGTTAAATGATGATAATGTTAATATTGTTAACACTGCTGGTAAAGAGATTGATTCAATGGAAGTTGATGGTCATAATGAAGAAGATATTGTTGTTAACAGTTCTGAGCAGAATGAAGAGTCTGAACGCGAAGAAATGTCAGTTGATAATACCAAGTCCGATGACAGCAAGGAAAAGAGTGAAGTTACCGGCAAAACTGTTAAATTTTGTATCATCGAGTACCAAGGTGAAGTTAGTAGTTGTAAAGAAGTTCAGAACGAGGTTGATGAAGCTGAAGAAATTCAGGAAGCAGGAGCTCAGTCTTCTGATGGAAGAGAATCATCAGAGAGTGATGAGAGTGATAGCTTGGTGAAGAATCTGAGCGATGGTGAAAAAGAAGCTTTGAAGCTCTGGAAAATGGCCGAGTCTGAAATAGAGCGCAGTTACAATGGAAATATTTCAACGACTTTTGTAGAATACGATCATGTCGATGACGTACTGGATACTGTTGATGCTAATCCACTTGTTCACTATCCAACGCATCACGACCTGCGTCTCGATAGTCTTGATGAAGCTCTTAACGTTTCTATTACCCGGTGTAAAGATAAGATTTCTCTTTCCACTATTTCTGAAGACGATGAATCAGAATCTGAAGATGAGGTTAGCTTCATTAGTTCTCCGATTAAGAGTATCAACTCTCCAATGAAGATCACCAAAGTTGATAGCGTTTGCAGTCTAGAATCGATACAAGAAATAGATGAAGATGACATTGACATTGACATTGAGATTGGCAATGTTAGGCATGATGTCAATGCAAAGCCAGTAGATGTATCTGATGATGATTCTGATTCAGTTGTGATAATGAGTATTAAAAATATTTTCAGAGAAGATGATGATTTGAAAATTATCTATGAAAATTTTAATAATGATATTTATCATGATGATGATATTAATATTATTAGAGAAATAGTCATCGACAAACCTGTGATTAATTTGGATGAAAATCATTGTTCAATTGAGAATGTCAATGAGTTGAAACAAACCTCATCATCATTAACAGAATTTCATTCTTGTCAAGAAGAACTATCGAATCAGGAGAGTTTTGAAACATGTATATCTCATCAATCTGCTCAAACAATTACTCCGCGAAGTGATAACAATGAAGTTAACAGCGAAACTTACACGATAAGTGATAACGATGCTGATGATGATTGCACTTCAGAAATGGTTGGAATTCCTCGTGATACGATGTATAATGCAGATGTGTCGAGTAATTTAAGAAAATCTGATTCATTTTCAGAGAATAATTTCAACGCTTACGACACCACTGCCAACATGGCAGACCTTTCTTCTTTGTGCGACTCTGATAAGTCTGGCGATGCTAATAATGAAAAAGAACCTAATAATTATAATAATTTTGATAATTATAATGGTAACATAGATAAAAACAGTGATGTTAATGTTATTAATAACAATAACAATTATATTTATAATAATAATAATGATAATGATGGTACTGAAAAAAAATGCAGCGTGTGCTCGAAATATTTCTGCACTGATGATCTAAAAAATTTATCAATAGACGACTTTTGTGATAGTTTGATAATGAATGATAGCGCGAAAGAATTTATGTTACAAAAAAATGATACATGTCGCAATTGTTTGATGACGATGTCCATGGATACGCGCGATTTTATACGACTGGAGCGACAAGTCGTGCAAGAAGAAAATATTAACTGCAATATAACTTTGAATGTTTCACCTATTAAGGCACCGCCGATGTACGAAAACACAACTCTGTGTAAAGTTGTCAGTAAAATGAATTTAACCGATTCAAATTATTCTATTGACAGCAATATCACCCAAGATTCACTGGTTGATTCTTAACGTCTACTTACTTTTATCTTCTTATTAATTAGCGCTATTAATATTATATTTTATTGGCCCTTACGTTATTAATTTTAACGTTAATCTATCGTATTAATAATCTGGATTATTAATAACAAAATTAATTGGTATTATTGTTGTTGATTAAATATTCGCACGTGATATTTAATATTTATTATCTTATGTTATCGTACTTAATCTTTATCATTTATTAACAATTTTATTTTTTTATTAATTTAATTAAAAAAAAAATATTGCTTGTATTACATTATTATGTTAATATTTTTCTTTATGTAAAAAATATAATGGTAACTTATTATTATTATTATTATTATTATTATTATTATTATTTTTTACTTTGTTCAATTAATATTGAAAGAAAGAAGAAAACTTTCTTTGCTTAATTATTTGTCTTTTCATTTTATTTTTTTAATCAAAAAAGAAATGTTTATTACAATTAAAATTACCATTATATTTTAAGTGTAATAAATGTTAGCTTAAATGTAAATACCTAGCTTAAATATTCATAAATAAGCGGCTTTGTTTACTTTATTTAAAAAAAAAAAACAATATTATCATTAAAATAGAAAAATTAAAAAATAATTTTTATAATTTAATTTTGGTGTTTGGGAACATTATGTAAAATTTATTACTTTTTTTTTTTAAACATGGTGTCAATGGTTGCTTTAAAACAAAACATTTTATACATCTACATTTATATAAATAAACGGAAGAAAAAAAAAACAACAATAAACACATTTAAAAAATGAAAGAATTCATTTATTACAAGCTCTTTCATTTTTAAAATTTAATGCACTTTGCCTGCACTTGCATTGTTGCAACTTTTATTTAATTTTACCAAAAAACTAGCACGCACTTATGACATAATTTTAATTACTCATCAACATCAAGTTAACAAGTAACAAATATTATTTCCGAGGTAAGGGTTTGCCAATTATTTCTTCTCCCTCCAAGTAACTTTTTTTTTTTTCTTTTAACTTGTATTTTAATTGTATTTATGTTAATTAAGTTAGGTTTAATTGAGAGTAATTGGACTACATATTTGATATTTGTTATAGGTGAGAACACGGTCAATGGCGACCATTCAGATGCGCATCATAGTACATTTTCTCATAGCAGCAAAGAGGTAATTTTTTTAATAATTTAAATTATTAAATCATGTCATTCTAATTCATCTCATTTTTGTAATCATTGACATTTTTTATTAATTATTTAAAGTAATCGCAAATATTTTTTCAATCAAAATTTGAGACAGTTTTTACATGAAATTTTTTTTAATAAATTAATTTGTATTTCATGATTAATTAAATGATTAAAAAACTAGCGATTTCTTTAAATAACACCAGAAATCATTAAAAAAAAAAACTCATCAAGCTCTCATCAAATTCTAAAAGGACATCTTCAATATCTCACGTACTTCATTTCATAAATCATTTTTAAGTCCATACTTACTCACTTAAGTATCAACCTATTTAAATATTCTAGAGCTTATTTTTGAAAAATTTTTTATTAAAATTAAAATAGAACTTGCTGGCATGATAAAATTTTATTTCTTCTGAAGAAATAGTTGATACCAAGAAATAGATTTATATATAATTATAAGAAGTAGAATTACTGCATGTGCATGAGGGTTTTGTATGTTCATTGGTTGGGACCTTCCATGTTAAGGGTTCCATGTCGCAGGACGTGAGCGTTAGCGAGGAGTCGCCCAAAAAGGAGAAGAAGAAGAAGAAGGGACTCAGGACACCATCTTTCCTTAAAAAGAAGAAGGAGAAGAAGAAGTCCGTCGAGGCGTAGGTAGTTTTTATTCGGGTATGTATTTTTTAAAATTTATTTTATATATTCAAATTTTCGAAAAAAATTTTCTTATTAAGCTCCTGCAAAATTGCTTAGCTCGTGTCTAATTAATGTCGCATTCGCTGAAATTAATAGACTAGATAATTTTTTGGAAGGATTGATTAAAATTACTCTGATAATATTGTTATTAATAGAAGATCATGTGCTGATAGAAGCTATAGAATTTTATTAATAATTGAATAAAATTTTTTTAAATGTGAAAATTTTTTTATTTAAAATTGAACGAAATTTTGAATTAATTTTTTTTTTATTTATTATTAATTCTATTAATAATGTATGTATTTTTTTTTTTTTTTTGTTTACAGACACTGCCAATAAAAAAAAGCTTACCATAAGTAAATTAGATTCAAGATTTAAGTACGAACAAGCAAGACGATAAATAATAAATAATAAATAATAAATAATAATAATAATAATAATAATAATAATAAATGAAACTACTATACGGAAGATAAAATTTTGACAAAAATTGATAATAATATAATATAGAAAAGCCGAGCAACAATTATCGCATCTTTCCAAGACTCAAGACTGCCATCACATTAACGTCGACGGATAAATGGGGAATAACTAACTATATAAAGTATTGTTGAATGTTTTTACGTTTTTAATTTGTTAACTGTCTTATGATGTATTCAATTAATCGAAACAAATATTAACTCATTCTCTATTTTAATAATCAATTTTCAAACTCAATACAGTTAGTTTATTATAAATATATTTTATTAATTAATTAATTAATTTTTTTTCTTTTTGTTATAAATTACAAGGAGTGAGTTTGTTAACTTAATTAAATTTATAAATAAAAATATGATTTATTTGCTAGAATACTAAAATTTATATGAATGCATTTTAATTATATATATATATATATATATATATATATATATATATATATATATATATATATATATATATATATATATATATATATATATATATATATACAACACAAAATAATTAGATTTTTGAAATATATTCCCGATTTTTATTAATCCCAATAATATTTATTTATTTTTTTATTTGCTGGAAATCGATTAAATTGATATCGAGCATAAATGAGATTTTTTTAGATGATTTTATTTGTGCAATTTTGTAAATTTGGGAATTTAAATTCATAATTGGCAATGATTAAAATAAATAAATGTATTTTTGGTTTTAAAAAGCTCAGATAAACTGTAGCTGGTACAAATGTGAAATTAATATGTTTTTAAAATAAAAAAAGTGAGATTCGATAACAAAATTTAATTATTAATTAGAGTATATTAGATAATTATTAAATTAATCGATTATTTAACTTGACTGGCTTTTGTGAAAAACTAAAATGCTAGTTAAGATTATTTTAAATTAATTGATTAATTAATTAATTAATTAACGGAAGAAATGAAGTAATTGAACTTCATTTCCACAAAATGGCCTAGCTTTGCACTTGCGCTTTGCATCGAAAGTGAAAAAAAAATATTTAACAAGAAAAGCAAAGATTTCTTCTAAGATAAACTTATATTATTAAATAAAAAAATTATTATAAGAAAAATAAATAATAAAACATAAATGATTAAATGAAGAAAAATTTTATTATAAATATCGCCATAGTGTGTTGCTTTTTTTGAACTGTTATTTTCATTTAAGTTATTTAGCCAATGAAGATAAAAAAAAATTTTTTTCAATGCACAGAAAATTATATTATTAACAATTGTTAAATTTCTGATGCTAATAAGTTTTAAATTTTCTCGTGTAATTAAATAAAAAAAATTGAAATAAAATTACATAAACCACGTGATGTGCAGTCTCCGATATTAATATTCCTGATAACAAAAATATCAAAAACAAAACTCGGTCGATAAAATTAATGTTAAATAAAAACCGGAAAAAAAAATTATCATTGTCTTCTTAACAAAAAATAATTTTTAATTGTTTTATTTTTTAATTAATTTCCATATATTTTATTATATTTTTTTAGTTATATATAAATATTAATTAATTATAATCTGGCACCAATTATTGTGGATAATATTAATATAAATTAATATTAAAGTTATTATATTAATTAAGTAATAATAAAATGATCAATGATTATTAATATTTAAAAGCGAAAAATTTGTTTTTCTTTGTACAGAGTATAAAAAAAAACAATATTATATAAATACATAACTTCTCTTTATTATTATTTGTATTGTTAGAGTTTCATGAAACAAAATAAAGATAAAGAAGAAGAAATAATAATATTAATTAATAAATAAATAAATATGAAGAAATAAACGTGAATTGAGTCGAGGCTTTTTCTCTACTCTATTTGTTGCACGCTTGTACGCGATAATCTATTATTAAAAAACATATATTAATTAAGGTGATGATAATGATGATGATGATGAGTGGACAGAATGATAATTAATATAATTATAATTTATCTAAATGATTTTTAAACTAAATCACTCGCGATATACTCTGAATAAGGCACACAAACATGGAAACATTGAATAAAATAATTATTGAATGGTGACCATTGCTATTAATATAAATATATGTATTAATATGCAATAGTTTATTAAATATATGCTACATAAATATGATATTCATATACCGAAAATAACTTTACTGATGGCCATTATATGATTTCATCCATTTAAATAATCATCGAAATTAAACCTTTTCGTAATAAAGTTTTGTATAATTACTAGAGGCATATTAATATTATTAATATACTTATAATTACAATATTTTGTTTTTATTATCTTTAATAAATTGTATATATTATACATTAATGTATTGTTTATTAATAATTAATTTTAATTATAATAAGAACAGTCATTTTTATTCAATCCATTTTTCTACTTATTAATCATTAATTATAATATACTTCATTATTCCGAATCCATTTTTATTAAATACAATATTGAAGTTTATGTACCTATCTAGTATTATAAACTTGTACAAGAATAAAAAAATTTTATTATTACAATTTGATGTTCAAAAATAATTAGCAATTAAAATCTCCTCTAAGTACAACTAAAATATCCATAAAAAAGTTATTTCCGAGATATTGCTATAATTAGAAATATTATTTTATTATCAGTAATAAAATTTAGTTTAAATGTATAATCAATCATTTTTCTTATCTGTTTATACTATAAGTATTTTCTGACAAGTATCATTGAAAAATAATGATTTATTTTTTACAGGACACATTAAAGTTAAATTTAAAAATCAGTTATTTATTTTTGTAGTATAAATTTGGGTGTGATGCAGTGTTTCAATAATATTTCACACATAATTTTTTTTCTTCTTTAAAGTTCAATAAAATAATTTTTCTAAAAATTTTCACTTGTAATTTTTAATAATTTTCACAATTTTTTTTTTAATAATTTAATTGTTATAAAATTCTAAAAAAATTTTTAATGTCTGTTAATTTTAGTGTTATAAAATATTGACTATTTTAAATTAATATTGAGTATTGAATCTATATTGACAATTGCAATGAAATTAATATCAATATATGTTATCAAAACAATATTGTTAATGACAGAGATGATAAATTCATACGTAATACATAAGACTTCTGATAAACCAATTGCTAGTGAAGTGACAAGACAAAAAAATTTGTTTCTGAAGAAAGTCAAAAAATCGGTAACTGATAAGAAGAAAAGTAACCTTTGGGACTTAGGGATCATTCATTACGAAATAGAAGATGTTTTTACTGACTATCAACGTAGAATAATAAAACAAGGTATGCGCATGTGGGAAGAATCAAGCTGCGTTCAATTTATCCAAAGAAATCCGGATGTCCATCAAGATTATGTCGCCTTTACTAAATTGGATTGCGGGTAATTATTTTATTAAATTAATTATTAAAGATAAGTGCAATCAAAAAAATTGTGTAATTTTATTTAAAAATACCAGATGTTGTTACATCGAAAACGACCAAAGAAACAAAGGTCGCAGTGAATTGAGTTTAGCTAATGGATGTGAAGAAATATATATTGTACTTCATGAAGTGGGACACGTTTTGGGTTTTTACCATGAACACCAACATCCAGACCGCGACCAGTACGTTGAAATCCTACATATGAACATTGAACCAGGTTAGATAACATTGTTCGCGGCTACAGGGTTGTTGATTCATCCATTGCTATAAGAAGAAATGAGTTTGATAAATTTTTTTCCAGGCTATCGACAAGAATTTGAAAGGTACTCACCAGCGGAGGTTGATACTTTAGGATTGCCTTACGATTACGATTCTACGATGCATTATGCAAAGAATGCCTTTGCATACTTCAATTTTTTGAAGACAATAGTTTCGAAACAAACTGTCAATGGCAAAATACCAATTATTGGCAATAAAAAAGTTCTCAGTGGCGGAGACGTTGAAGCTGTTAATATTCTATATAACTGTCCAAGTAATTTTATTCAAATCTTAACTAATTATTTTTGTAGACTAATAATACTGAAGCATCATTTTTTTTTTTATTTTTACCATAAAAAAAATACTTTAAAAAAATTCTATTAATAATTTACTTTAAATTTCACATGTGGAATTTTTTGATTGAATTTTTTTTTTATAATAATTATTACAGTATGTGGAGGTATTGTGTACGATAAATACGGGATTATCGAAGCGCCGACTTACTCAGACACTACTTTTTCAACAGGCATAATACATTGCGAATGGAAAGTAGTTGCAGCGAAAGGAGAAAAAATACTTTTGGGGCTTTCAACATCAAATATTTTTAAATCTTTTAATTGTATTTCAGATTATGTCGAAATCCGTAAGGGTTACCATGGTAATAGTACTTTATTAGGTAAGTGTAGTCATTTTGTTGTGATGTAAACTTAATGAAAATTAATTTAGTAGATATTTTATAATTTTAAGAATTTTTTCAACCAAATGAGAAAAAAAATTGACACTTGAAGAAAATAAAACAAATAAAAAAATCTGGAAATTGGTTGACCGTAGAACTTCTCGCTAAGTTTGAATTTGAAGCGCCTTAAAATGTGTTTTTCACATTTTGAGCTCTTCGAACTCAAAATGTATTTATTGAACAGGTGTAACTTTTGAATTCGTCGTTCGGTTTTCTTTTTTAAAAAAGAAACTTAATCAAGAAAATCTCAAAAATTTATTTCTTCCCTAAAGAATTATTTATTTCTTCAGCAAGTTTGTCTGATTTTTTAATTCCATTTAATAAACTACATAAATTTTCAGGTCGGTACTGCGGAACACATGAAACTCCAATTACACACCTAGTTGACCATTACGTAGTAGTAACATACGTAAGGTTGAATAATTTAAACGAACCTAATGTAGGTTTTAATATTCATTACGCAGTAATATGTGGAACAGGTACTGTAATACCCATAAATGAATTCAAAAGCTATGTTTTGAAGTCACCAAACTTCCCAGATGCTTATGATTCATTCAGCAATTGTCTGTGGGAATTCAGAGCGCCTGATAATTACAAGATAAAAGTTAAATTCGATTTCTTTGCTATAGAAAGCAGTCCTGACTGTAAAAGCGATTTCCTTCAGATAGAAGATGCGACTAAATATGAAATGCCGGTCATCGAACGTTACTGTGGCAAACAAAATCCTGGAGAAGTTGATACTTATGTTAATAATATTTTTATTATATTTTCTACCAACAATAACAACGTCGGTGTCGGCTTTCAAGTTGAAATTTCTGCTGAACCAATTATTTTTTGAGCAAACGAAATTAATATTCATTCGCAATTATTTATTACAATCAATAGTATTGTTCAAATTTTTGTATTCACTTAATTTTATCATTTTACTTAGAAATATTTTTTTAAATCAATTCATTTTTTTACTTTTGTTTACTACACATTCATATAAATATATTTATATCGGTTATGTGTGACGCGTATGCGCTAATGAATGGGTATTATCATAAGTATTGTGTGCGGCCACTATTATTTAGTTATAAAACGTAGTACAATCGTGGCCATTAATTGAAGTATATTTTTAATATTACTGGAAAATAGCCGTTTGTAAACTAGAACGTTTATTATTTTATAAAAAAAAAATTAACTTGATTTAGGAGATAAATTCTTGAACCAAGAATATAATTTTGAAGAGGGTAATTGTCTTGAATCAAGACGAAAAATTCTTGAATTAAGTAAAATTTCCTCAAATCAAAAAAAAATTTTCTTAAATCAAAAATTTTTCTATTAAAATCAAAAATATTGAGCTCTTCAAAAATATATACTTGATTCAAGAACATTTTTTGTTCTGTGTAGCGGCCTAAAATTTAAGCTATTTTAAATAATTTTATTTCTATATCAAGGTAACGACTAATACTTAAAATTTTTTTGTACACTTATTTTATTACTTATTAATTACACAAAAATGAAAATTAAGGCAAAAAAAAATTTTTTTTTTTAAATTAGAAAAACGACAGATTTTTCTAAGAATTACGAGAGATTTAGAAACGGCTAATTTTCTTCTAAGTTACTGCAGTAAGAATTAGCTAAATTCACGTTTTTTTTTTTCGCTATTTTATAAATGACTGAATTTATATATTTAGTGAAATTTCCATTTCGCTAATTTCATTTAATATTATTTTTTATTAACGACTAATTTTACAAATTACATTATGAACTAATTTTCAAATTTATAGTTTATAAACGTTCGAATTTACAAATAGTTATTTTTCAGTATAACGATATTGTTTTGTAGAAAAAAAAATAAATACATTTTTAGAAACACATGATGTTATTATCAATAGATAACGATAAGTATATTGGTTTAAAAAGTTAATGCAATTAATAATGACAAAAAATAATATAAAAAAATATTGAGACAATAATACTCTATAATTGAAATATTACTGCGTAGAAAAAAAACCAATTAGTAAGCTGTCGACATATTTCAGTTATTGAATGTATCTTTAAATACCGAAGCTATTAATTCGATAAAAACCTAATTAAAACTTACTGAAAAAAAAATCTATATCTTTTAGACGATTCTAATATTTAGTAATTTTTATCTATGAATAAGATTAGAACATTAAGATTTAACGAAAATGAAATTTCCGAATTGTTCCATCAATAACGTTATCGAAGATATTACAGTTTAAACTAATATACTGATAGGAATTTTCGGGTAATTAAAAATATAATTACAAATCAAAGTCTTCATAGTCTTCATTAATAACTTTACTTTTGGAGTTTAAACTTGTATCAGTAATTTTGGCATATCGAATTTGTATTAATTAATTACAATGAAATTAAAATTAATACTTTTTATTCAGATAGTGTCGTTAATGACACCAATGATAAGTTCTTACGTAATACTACCACAAGAGATTTCCCTCGATCAAAAAGCTAATGAAATAACAAGCCTAGAAAATTTTTCAATTAAAGTAAAAAAGTCGGTAACTTTGAAGGAAAAAAGGGATCTTTGGAACGAAGGGATTGTTTATTACCAAATAGATGATATTTTTAATGGAACGCAACGTAGATTAATAAAACAAGGTATGCGCATGTGGGAAAAGTCAAGCTGCATTCAATTTGTCCAAAGAAATTCAAGTATCCATCCAAATTATGTCGCTATCACTAAATTGAAATGCGGGTAATTATTTTATTTATATCACTTAATATTTTTATTATTTATCAGATTGAAAAAAAGTGCAATCAATAAAATTATGACACTGAAGTTGCGAGACATCTGATAATTTTTAGAATTTTTTTAACAAGCAAATTATAGCAAGAAAATTTTATTAAAAAATTTCATCTTTAGAAGCTCTGAAAAATTTTAAATGACACTTTTATAAATAATTTTCTATGCCTAATTCATTTTTCAGCTTCATATAAAATTGTATAATTTGATTTAAAAATAGGTGTTGTTACCAGGAGAGTTACGAAGGTCGCAGAAATAAAGGACGCAGTGAATTGAGCTTAGCCGATGGATGTGAAGAAATAGAGATTATTCTTCATGAATTGGGGCACGTTTTGGGCTTTTACCATGAGCACCAACATCCAGACCGCGACCAGTGGGTTAAAATCAACGAGAATAATATTGATCAAGGTAAATTTTTATGGTGAAGATTACAATTTTATTATAAAAATAAAAAATCTTATTTATTTATTTTCCAGGATATGAATCAGAATTTTGGCAATTTTCACGAACGCATTGTGATACTTTAGGACTGCCTTACGATTTCCAATCTGTGATGCATTATCCAAGCGATGCTTATGCATATTACAATTTTTTGAGTACAATAGTCCCGAAGCAAGTTATTAACGGCACATTACCAAACATTGGCAACCAAAAAAATTTAAGCCAGGGTGACATTAAGGCTACTAATCTTCTATATAAATGTCAAACTTGCGGAGATGTTTTTTATGATGTAGTGGGATTCATAGAAACTCCTGTCCGCTTCAATTATTCTGACTCAGATTTCGAATACTGTCAGTGGCGAATTGTTGCTTCTAAAGGGGAACGAATAGTACTCCAAGTTTCGACATCGAACATTTTCGAGAGTTATAATTGTGTGAGCGATTTTTTGGAAATACGAAATGATCATTCGAATAAAAGTCCACTGTTAGGTGAATATTTGTACTTTAAAGTCTTCATACATTAATTATTATTTTTATTATACATCGGAACTTTTTTTCAGGTCGATACTGTGGAACAATTATAGGACAAACATTCACTGGTGGTAATAACATACTAGTAACTTATGTGAGAACGACAAAAAGTAAATTTGGGAATAGTAGATTCAGTGTGTTTTTTGGAAAAAAATGCGGAAGTACAAGTCCAATATTGGTGAATGTCAAAAATCCCGTCGCCTTGGAGTCACCAAATTATCCATTTAATTACAGGGCTTACGATAACTGCGAGTGGACATTCGAAGCACCTGAAAATCATACGATTAAAGTTAAATTTGAGTTTTTCAGATTGAAAGATAGCAGAAACTGTGAAAATGACTACGTTGAGGTGAAAGAAATAGATATTGATGGAAGGTCGAAAGTTATTGGTCGATTTTGTGGAAACAGAAGTCCGTGGGAGATGAACCTACGTGTTAACAAAGCTTCAATACATTTTATAAGCGATGCCCTTAATGAAGAGGCTGGATTTTCTGCTATGATTACAGCGGAACCAATAGTATAAATTTCGTGGATAATTTATGAAGAAACTTGATTAAATTTATTAAGATTAAAATAGAAGTGATGTTATTGAAATTATTTTAATAAATTTAAGAATAGATAATTAAGGAGCAATAAAATAATTGAAAATAACAAAGCCTGAATGATGATTTATGATTTAAAATAAGCTAATAGGATTAAAATTTTTAAAGAATTGAAAATATAATTATTTCATGAAGAATTTGAAGAAATATATTCTGTCACACAAAGGACTCTTTTACTTTTCGGAGTTGTACATATATTTTAGTAAAACATCTGTAATTTTACAATTCTTAAGGAGAGGCTTAGACAAAAAATTAAAAAAAAACACTAAAAAAGATTTAAATTTTACCGCCATCGCGGTAATTTTTTGAAATTAAATTTTCCCGCAAGTATTTAAACTTTAGCGCCATCTCTCGATTTCAAATCCAACCAAGTCTCTGAGTTGCGCACAACAATACAACTAGTACGAATTATATACCTGTGTATGTAAATGTATGTTATGTCACAATAACTATAATGCTTTGGGTTGCATCTGGCAGGTGGCACTACTTGTCAGATAAAACAGAATTTGAATATGTTAATTAGTTACATTTATAATTTAAATTTATATTTATATTTTATATAGATTTAGAATTTCTATTTGATTTAATTGCTGAGTTTGGTCGTTGAGTGCACACGTGTCTTCGAAAGAGAAACTTTAATCTCAAGAAAATAATACAAAGAAATATAGTATTAGGTTCTGAAATACCATAAAATCTTCGAGTAAACACAGAACATGTCCTTGCCACATTGACAACTTCAAGTCCTTAAAAGAAAAGCCATAAAAGACACGTGTGGAAAGTCAACGGTCTCTTGCTCTCTAAAAAACAAGGCACTTGAACTGAATTTAACAACAAATAAATAAATAATAACTTATTTATCCACTTTATTTTAAGTAACTAAATAACATAAATAATGAGTATTTAGACGCTACAACATGTGTATATATGTATGGATTTAATGTCACAATGGTTTTAGACAAATTTAATTACATATTAGAATAATTGAATAGTAAATGGTATTAAATTGAATTTAGAAATGATTAGCAAATATTTAAGTAAAATCCGCATCTGATATAATTTATTGAGCAGATAATACTTTAAAAGCCTTTTAAAATTATAACACGTTAATTGATTCTAATGAATATATGTTAATTAAATTATAAATAATAGATAAGGATAATCATTGTTAACAACGATCTGATATTATGTTATCATTACTGTCTGTACCTCGACCAGGTTTTCTGCGGTTTCCCTAGGTCGCTGTGCTGAATTTAAAGCCAGGTAAATACAGGTACATGAATATGTAAGCCGGCCGCAGCCGCAAATAATAAATGTTATATAAAAGTAAGTTTATATAAGTACATGTAAGATAGTATATTACGCACTATGTATAAGGGTAGTTCTAGCAATAGTATAAGTGTATACGTGTAACCATAGTGGGGAAAGTGAAGCTGAGGAGTCAGAGTTGAGACTTTGTGACTTCACTTCTCCCCGAGAGCTGTAACTCTATTCACTCCATCTCTCCGATTTCTAAATAAATATCAACATAAAGTTCAATTGAACTCTTATCATTTAAAAATCATACCTTGCCACACAATCTCAATCAGTAAATTTTTTAGTATATTTCAAATTAAATTATAAAATCAAATCCCGCGTGACAATAAACAACCCACTTGTCCACGAGGTGTCATCATCAGCGAATCTAGTAACCTCGCAGGACATAACATGTAAATACATAGATTTATTTTTATTTTGTCTGCACACTACACTTTGTTGCGCTTCTCCCACACTGTCGACACGACACATGTATAAAATATATATATGTATAATGTACACTCAAGCAAACTTCGACATTGTACATTGTGTGTATTGTATATTGTATATACACTACAAGTCATCTGTAATTCAGACGCAGAGCCAGCCAACAGTTTTAAATTTAGTACAATGTGAGACGCCGTTAAGTGTCATTGTGTTTGAATTACTCGAGATTTAAAAATACTCAGCTATCAACAGAACCATTGTTTACTTTTTAATTAGTACGTACATTTCGATTTAATTCATTCACGTTTAATTACATAAATTTTTAATTAATTGCATGTAGTAATATTTAATCATCTTCATCAAATTATTTCTATTATGCACTCAGTGAGATAGTGACTGTGGAGTATAGTATAAGTGATTGAATCTGTGCTATGTGGTTTTACTTTTATTTAGATTGGATTACCTGTAAATTCCAGATGTAAGTTACTTTAATTATTAATTAATAATATTTACATGTCATTTACGATTAAATATATGTTGGTAGAAAATTTCTTAGTAGTAAGAACAATTATTAGTAAATCGGAGCAAAAAGTCTGGATGAGATGGGATGGAAGCTTTTAACGGGTTCTTTACAACCGAGTGAACGCAATACAAGATTTAATACAGTAAAACTCAAACTATTGGTATGCTACATAGACACAACATGTGTGGTACGGATACTGACACACACAGGCGGCTATTAACTCTGACCACTTGTCAAACAGGTTTTATTCTCTCTTCACTCATTATATGCATGTACATGTTTTACGTGTATTTTGAGAACTCCTTTTTCCAACGTGCTCTTGTTTTATTTTTCACCAAAATTTTCATTTCAATATCACACATCATATACTGTACATCTGATATGAGATATGACCAATCTTTTCAAAGATTTTTTTATCTCTGATTCATATCTTGGTTCCCGATTCCAGGTTTATCTGGAGAATTTCCTTATCAAAGAAATATTTTTGAGAAAAATCTGTTGGATGTTTGCGGAGAAGATTTAAAATTGATGAGTAGTCAAGAAAAAATTTTCTTGCTCATAGATATATTTTTGAACAGTTGTTTAGTTCAAAAAGTGTAGGTTGATCGTGCGCATGAATAAGTACCAAATTTTATTTAATACTGGTGCTTATATTATGTAATAATTTTTCGTGACCTTATACGAAGTGGCTCCAAAATTCTGGGTTTTTCTTCAAGCTTTACATGATAATATATGAAATTTAAAAGTATTACTAAACAGTGTGTTGAAATTTTGTTTAAAATATTTAATTCGTGGAAACATTGATTCTTTTAATGACACGCTTGGCTGGAAAGAAATGTTTGAGCTGTAATTGAATTTTAAAAGCGACAATTATTTATTTATTTCAAAGAATATATTCATTCTTAATGGATTGGTATTGTAACTTCATTTAGGTTTTTTGATAACTAAAAAATATTTTTAATTCAATATTAATTTATTGTAATAATAATAACAACATTAATAACAATTGTTATAACATGTTCAATGTAGTAAGAGAATCAGTAGAGTATGAAAGTATGAGGGTTACAAGTGTGTCATGTGAAGACTAAAACTGTCCACTTTAGGGCTTCCTGTTGACTTAAATTAATGATACTGTTTTTAAAAATATTTTTTATTTTTAATTACTGTAAGTTAATTTTTTTTTTCGTAATAAATTTTTGAATGACATTTATAATTACATTCGCGTTTAGTAAAACTCTATTGTCTTGAATGCAATTATCTTATTGTTATTTACATAACACCAAGGTAATTCTTTTTTCAATTAATTAGTCTAGTTTTTCACAATTAGGGCAAGCTGAAAAAAGTTACTTTAATAAGTAAGAGGTCCAAAGATACTTTATATATATATGTTACGTAGCCGTTTCTTAAAAAAATATTAAAACCTATCGTTAGTTTTTTTTTTTTTTTTTTTTTTAGCTAAGGAAATTAAATTTCCGTTCATACCATTAACAGCTCTCTCCAAACACAAGATCATTAATTAAAAATCAGAAAAAATCGTTTAATATTTCATTTATTCAATGATTGAATTTGATCAGTTTTGTGAGTCTAAGAATTTAAATCAATATAATTTTATTAACGCAATATTAATTTTAATTAAAAAAATAACGCTGACAGCAATCCAGAAAGTGCAAGGACGAAAAAGACAGAGAGGGTAACATTTACAATAATAATCCATACTGCTAAGTAACTCTTAGCTTCATCTAACGTACGGTGTTACGTCATTAATACTGTTTTATGTCAATTATAATCGGTAGTAATGCTGATATGAGTTTGCGGATGTATACATATATGTATTAATGCAGTACTTGTACACGTACTCTCTTTACTTATGTTATTCTTCGGCTAACTGGTAACGCACACTCATTCTATCACTAATTTTAGTTGTTATAACCTTTGTACCACTTTGTGTACTTGTTACCAACTATGTTATTTTATTCTAATTATTTTATTTTCTTCGTAATAATTATGAGGAATTATTATTTTTCATGTAATTATAATCACATTACTTTTAATTCATGAGATTTAACAATCATTGTATAATATTTCACTTTCAATTTTGAGCTCTAAAAATTTCTTCAAGTCTATTAGACTGATTTGTTGTAGATTTTTTAAAAATATTACACTGAATTTTTTTGCTAATTTTCAATTTTTAATAAAAATTTGATAGACAAAAATATTCAAAATAAAGAAAGTAAAATGTATTTTTACTTTAAAAATTTTTTTAATTTCTATTTTTCCAATCATTGACCACAAAAAATTCCCCTGAGGTATTATTTAAATTTTTATTTTCGCATAAAATAATTTTCTCCATAAAATAGAAACCACTTGAAGCTTTAAAATAAAAATTTATTCAATGATCTAAGCGCAGAATTTTGAACCCGAGTAAAATTTTCTGTAGCTCAAAAACCAATAAAATTTTTTAGCAGTGACTCCCAGTTGGTTTTTATTATTCATTAAATAAAATAGCCAGTTGTAAAAAGTACAAAGAACAATAAAATACATATAATAAATATTCCTTATTATGTCGATAAATTAAAGAGAATATTTACCGATCAACACAAAGAATTCGCGGTTTGAAACGGTAAATGTTAATTTTCTTTCATTTCATTTTATTCTTTTATTCAATGATAAAATAAAATTACAGGTACAAGGTATAACAAGTGTATGTATATGTATATTTATATTTATCGCTAACCGTTCACAACGTGAAAATATTCATTGAGACATCGCATACGTATACGTAAACGGCCTTGTCGTATTGCATTTAAATAGCCTTTTTATTTTTATTTACTGAAAAATCTCTCATGTTAACGCACTCATATCTGGCCTCATTTTTCATCTTTCAGAAAAATAAATTATTTAAATAAAAACTTACAATTATGTGATTTAATCAGAGTTGCAAAAACTGTAAAATTTGTAACAAAAAAACGTCACCAAATGTTAATAATTTTTTCTTGGTCCACATGCACCGGAAGTGATTCACTCGTTCATTTACTCACTCACCAGTTTTTTGCTTAAGCACGCGAGTTAATTCAGCTGTTCAAAACATTCAAATTAGTCATTTTAATAAATAAATTGTTAATTACTTGAAAAGTTTTTAAACTCTACTTTTATGAGTTTTCTGAATTCAGACAAAATTATAAAGGCTGTTTAGAGTATCGTAGTATCGGAAGTACCTGTGGAAAATTTTTTCGATACCGCTAATTTTTATATCAAGGTATATATTAGAATAATAAAGAAATTCTAATAATTTTTAATTTTTATTTATTTTATAGAGAATATGTACGTCAATTATCATGTTTTATCAGACAAAAGTTAATTTAGTAGTTGATTGAATTCAAAAGAATGTCTAAAAAGCTTCTTAGGAGAGTAGAAAAAAAAATTATATAAATTTTAGAATTAAACTGTCTAATAGGAAGAAGATTTAGCGACCATGCGCCATCTATCGAAAATTTTTAGTAATTTTTGGATTTAAAAAATTATATGTAGACATATGAAGCCAAATATTTTAGATTAGATTAGATTTATTAATTTATGCCAAGGCACAACAGCCAAATGGCAAATTTTTGTCAGCTCTATGCCTTTTATTTACTATTTACCACATAATATTTTACTTATTGTTGTATTTTTAAGAGTTTGAAATTCGGATGATGACAAAATGTCAAAACTCATCAATTGACTAATTAATTTGACTAAAATACTCCAAATAGACATCCGTAATAATGTTACTTATATCAATTGAATTTATTTATAAGTGATCCGAAGCTAAAAAATTAAAGCAACAAAGAATATCTCGTTCTTTAAGATATTTTCTAATAAAATAATAACTCAGCCTTGAAGTAAAACCAGAGGATAATAAAAGTACAACAAAATCTTGGCTTTAAAATGTATATCGATCGTAAAAACTATTTCTGTGCATTCCAGTGTATGCACAAGACCTCAGTAGAGTACAAAGCAAATCTGATTTGCACTTAGCTCTTACTGCTACTGTATTTGTGTTGGAACAGAAAACACAGTATTGCATTTAACGTTTAGCATTCGTATTATTCCATGCTCTGCACTAAAATAAATACTGATATATGCTTATTCATGTGTTACTTTACACTCCCTATGTTATGCGATCCTTCATATACATAATATATATAAATACATAAATATAAATATACGTAACACAGTAGAAAACGATACGCAAAGAAATATTGCAAGTATGAAATTACGTTGGCAAAAGTATTCGAACTCAAATCGTTTGGAGCGAAAAAAAATGAGGTTACTTTAATTTAAAAAATATTATCATAATTTTCTTTTGAGTAGAATAAATTAATTTAATAATTACAAGTAAGGCATTGAGTAGTGATATCAATTATTATTTAAGCGCGTAGCAAAGTATCGACTTGGTGAAGAAAAATAAAGAACTCAATGACAAATTTAAGCTTCGTAGAATTTATCTGAGGAATCTACCGGATAACAAAAGTCGCAACATATGTAATACGTGTCATGTGACGTATGAAGTTGGATCGTGTAATATTTGTATTGTATGGTTTGTATTAGAATTGGTTAGTGATTGCCGTGGAAGTGTAATTCCTCGAGGTCGCAACAAAGTTCTTTGTTTTTGTTCCGTACAATATTAACATTAATATACAGGCTTGAGTTATTTATTGCTATTTTTCAATACTCATGTGGGATGAGTATCTATGTTAATAATATGCGGATTAAAGGGTTGACTTAGTAGGAATTTTTTTAATTTTTACCTAGAAATCTAGTCATCGTAACGTTAAACTAGTTATTAATGAAATATGAATCATACAGTTATGAATAGATTTTTAAGGTTGCTCGGACCCTAATGCACTTTTAAAGATCAGAAGCTAATTTTTTGGAATAAATTTCACATACAGAGAAAAAAAAATTTACTTGAATAAAGTAATTAATTTTGAAGAATTTAATTTTCTTGATTTGAGTAAAAAAATTCTTAAAGTAAGAAATTTTTAAAGTAAGACAATAAGACTCTTCAAAATTATTTTCTTCGTTTAAAAATTTTTCTCTTGATTCAAATTAATTTTTATTTCTATGTAGGGTTATCGTTTAATAAATTATTAAAAAATTAAAATTTATTGTGTAGCCTATAGAGACTATTGGCGAATTGCATATATATGTATCGATTTATGTGACTACCTTATAGGATGATTAAAAAATAAAAAAACTTCTATTTCAATCAATCAAATCTTGTAGAATACGTTAAAATAAAAATAAAAATTTTCTGACGAAGGCTTTTAAAGATATTTTAATGCAAAAGATAAAAAATTCACGAAAATATCAGTCTGACATACTTAAAAATAAATAAACCTTCAATTTTTTGTGAAAAAATACTTGAGTCAAATGTTGCATATTTATTGTTGTTGTTTATTAAATTATTTATTACTAAACTAATTTTTGTTTGATTAAGTACATTAATTGAAGTATACATTTATAGAAAAAATAAATAATCTGAAAACTGGTTTTAATAAGTTCTTTAAAGTTCAATTAATAACTTTTTCACTTACAATTTGTCGAAGCAGTTTATAGGAATATTAAAGAAAGATACAACCATTAAAAGTCAATATTTAGCTGAATATTAATATAATTTTCTCTCATTTTTTTCGACACTATAAAAAACAACAAAATATAATGATTATTTCTTACATTTCCCTTGTAATAAGAACGTCATCATATTATCTATCGTCGACAGTCAACTGGATAATTTTTCATTACATTTTACTCTCACAGGCATCCCAGTATTCACACTGACTACTAATACACATGTAATACATACATACGTATCATGTTTGATGTACAGTATATTATATTATAGAGATTAATAAGCATGAGACTACGCTTTAATGTTATCTGGCCTCAATCAACTCTCTCAATCGCGAACTTTAGTGTCACGTTTTAACTGGCGACATTTTTTTTATCAAAGCCTTAGCCTGTTTCAAAAGTAATTTACTTTATTAGTACATAGTAAATTTATTAACTTACTATAAATATTTATTTTTCCAAGTCGTCAGTACTTAAGTATTCAAAAAATGATTACACTTTTTAATTTAAAAATTTTATTGCAATATTGGAATTTATCAAATTTTTTATTGATATTTATTAAAAATTAAAATTTTTGATACGGAGATATTTTTATACTTCTAAAAGTCATTTGAAAAAAAAAAATTGCTTTTTTAACTTGCAAAAATTTCACTAAAAAACTGACAAATTTAATTATAAATCCAGCGAAAAGTTTTTATTTTACGTAAAAACAAAATTCCAATATTGTTATTTTTTATCAACAAAGCTATGAATATTATTTACAAAAGTAATCAGTAATCATTTTTACGACTTGTTTTTATATTTTTAAATTGGGAAAACACGAAATAAAATCTCTGATAACAAAAAAAGTAGTAATGAATGAAAAAATAATCAAGAAAAATTAAAAAAAATAAACAAGTAAAGATAATCCAAATAATCATTTTTTTATTGCGTTATCAAAGTTAATGATACTCATAAAAATTTTATATTTTTAAAACCTATTAACTTTCTCTTTTTTTTTGTTCTACTTAGTCGACGGGTTATTTTTACTACCATACTGTTAGAATAAATATTGCAAAATTTGCTCGTATCAATCATTAATTATTATATTACATCAGCGAAAACATTTAAGTTGCTTGCAAAAAGTAGCTGATAAATATTGTTGATCATGAGGGTAAAAAAAAAAATAACATCAATAATAGAAGACGAACAGAACTTCCGGTCAGTATATTATCATGAGATACGAGAGCGATAAATTTAAATCATGTGCGTTGAAAAGAGAAATATAATACGAAACTACAATAAAATATATTGATATTGATCATTTTAATGTTTATATAAATATTTTTAAGTGTACACATTCAAATCATAATCGTTGATAATAAATAATCAAATAAAATTATTTAGCGGTGAAGATAAGATTAAAAAAAGCTTATGTGGAAATTGACTCGGGTTTCAATTTAAAATATTTTTTTTTATGTTTCGGAAACTAATAACTTAATCCACGTGACAAAATATCTACATACAAAATATCACTGCGACAAAATAAATAAATTCCATTTTACAAGCACAAAGATCTTATGAGAAAAAAAAGCGTAATAAATAAGAGAATCCTAATTTTAAAATGAAACGATTTTTTTTTATTTTGTACTTCAAATTTCATTTGATTCACAAATTTTCCGCTTTGATCACAATGCAACACAATGAAACTCTTTAAAATAATTTCTTGGTTTAAGAATTTCTCTCTTGATTCAAGTTAATTTTTTTTTCTGTGTATAATACCTGATTTAAATTTTGGCCAAATGTTTTGCCTATCAGTTTCCAAAGGTTTTTTTTTTAAATTACTATGAAAATTCAAAAAAATGGAACATTTAAAATTGTATGGGTTAGTGAACGACATAAATGAATTAACACAAAAGTCTTTTGAATATAAACGAATCAAATAGATTGAATACCGTGAATTCATTTAATGACGTTTACCCTCATATTATATCGTGCGGTACCAATTGTTGAATTAAAAAAGCACGAAGGCATGTTCCATTATCGTTCCCGCATATATTTCATTATTGCTTATGGCATGAAAGCTTTCAGGGAGCTGAATCTAACCGTTAATATTCTGTGGGTAAATTTGTGATGGAGAATAAGGTAAAATAAAAGTAAAAAGAGAATTAAACCCGACGCAGACGGATCGCAGAAATAGTAACAGAGAAAGATAAAGAGGGCAGGAGCGTAAAGAGCGTCACATTATCGAGTCAATACACTGAGTCTGGTGATCATCTCCATCTGGTATATTATATCTTCAAACGTTGATCGGTTTTAGCTTCCTAACTTTTTTTTTTTTTGTTTTTTTTTTTAAGATTAACTCACATTAGGGATTGAAAATTTTATTTGAAGCTTGCAAATGTTTTTTCTTTAATTCATTAAATTTTATTGAGTTTTAATTATTGGATTTGTTCTAATGACGCAATTTTTGAAAAAACTTTTTTGTAACAACATAGTTATTTTTTTTCCACATCTATTTTTTTTCTAGATGAAAAATTTACTAATTTTCCGATTACTTGATAAAATTTTGCTATCGCATTAATTTTAATAATTTTGTAAATTTATATTAGGTCTGAAAAATCGATTCTCATTTCAGTTGCCGAATGGCCTATTTTAATATTAAATTTAGTTTTGATCGTCAAATAAATATTTGCATAAAACTATCATATGATAACACTTAAGTATGAATCACTTGACACGCATAAAAAATGAAAACACTTGATTAAACGGGCGCTGTTAATATCTAATAGTGTATCACATAGATGATTCATATTTTATGGAATTAATATACAAAAAAGCTAAACTCGATAACTTGAAATCTCAGAGAATAAAATTGCCAATTAATCTATAAATTAAATTAAACAATTGTTCATAATATGTCTTAATTTATACAAAAAAATTAAAGGTCAGAGTTTCACAATAAATGAATATATTTTATCGATAATATAAACAATTAATTTTAAGGCGTTTATTTTTAATCAGAACAATAATTATTTTTAAGAATTGGGGGATGAGTTTTTTACGCTCATTACACTCTCGTAGTCTACGAGGGTGGAAATAAAATATTTTTAAAAAGCGCTGGAAATAAGACACTGCAAATGGAAGGAAAAAATGAGAAGGTTAACAGAAAAAAATATAATAATAATAATAATTTTAAATACACAGCTATGACTGGTGGTGCATTTTTAATCCTGCTCTTTTTCACTTCACTTTTTTCTCATTTTCTTTTAATTATGGGGCTTAAAGAGGGTAGTGAACTTTTGTTTAAATTACTGTGATATTTTTTTTCTTCAATTCTAAATAAAAGTGTCAGTTCATTGTTTATAGAAAAAAAATGTTAATAAATATTTCAAAAATTTTATTATGAAGTTGAAGAGACAAAATATTTTTTTAATGAGAAAAATAATGACAATGAAGCAAAAAAATGTATTACTATTAAAATAATAGTATTGAGAAGAAATGAATTGAAAATTGCAAAAATTTTTTATTGAAATGTTTGTATTTTTTTAATATTCAATTAAAAAAATTTTTTTTGATTTTCTTAAAAATTTTTAAGTGTCGAAAAATTGATAAATTTTATTTTTTTTTAAATATTAATAAAAAAAAATGTCTTTGTTTCAGATTGCAGATTGTAAGTATCAGTATTAGTTTTTATAATCATTTACCAGTAAATCCACTTGACAATTGAATAAATGGACCAGTATAATAAAACAAATTAGAGCGATGGATGAAATACTAATGGTGGGACATGAGAGCGGAGTTCTGTATATAGAAGTGTGAGAGAAAAAACAAAAGTTCTTCAAATAGAAGGGTGTCTGCAGTCACTGTAACTAGTGTCTGGAGTTTGGGAAAAAAAAAAAATAAATAAATAACGTGAACAAATATAAAGATCAAAGATGAGCTCCAGAGTATTGTTGTTTGCATTGACTCTAGCCGCTATTGTTTTTGCTACTCTAGCGGCTCTTGAAGGTCCAAATGTCTGCGTTCGACAAGAAGTGTAAGTTAACTAGTTATTAAAAATTAATTTTAATTTCCATTTTCTATCGCATCCAAAATCATAAAATAATATGAAAAAATTACTTACGATTTTTTCATATTATTAATTTTAATATTAAGATCTATATTAATAATAATGATAAAAATTTTCAACAGGTATACAATAACAGTAAATGTATCAGAACAAAAACCATATCAAGTTCGTGAATACAAATGGTGTTTCGCCGTACCACCAAGATGTTCGGGTTACCGTATGGAATTCACAACTGTTTACAAAACAGAGGTTTGTTATTTTATTTATTTATTAATTTATTTACTCTTATGAATAGGAAGATTTATTTTTAAAATTAATATTATGATTATGTCATGTTTAATTATACGCACAGCTAATCAATAGAACACGACCAGTGGATGAGTGCTGCAAAGGTTACGGACAAACTAAGAGTGGTGATCGATGTGTTCCTATTTGCAGTCAAGAGTGCGTCCATGGTACTTGTATCATGCCTGATGTGTGTAATTGTGAAAAAGGATACGGTGGACCTTTTTGTGATATTCGTAAGTTTTTTTTTTTTTTAAGTTTGTCAAATTAAAAAAAAAAACATTGCTTAATTTACAATTTTATCCCTGTCAAGATAAAACTGTCAAATTTGTAGTTTTAGTAATCTAATTTTTATATTTAACAAGTTGTAAAAATTATTACGAAGAATTTATAGAATTGAATAAGTAAAAATTTCCTCAAATTTATTTTCAGAATGTCCAGTTGGTAAATGGGGCAAACATTGTAGCAAAGACTGTAAGTGCATGAACGGCGCAACGTGTGATCCATTTAACGGCGAATGCAAATGTACAAAAGGGTGGAGGGGTGACAAATGTAACCAAAAGTGTCCTCCAGATCATTACGGCCAGGATTGTGGTGAAGAATGTCGGTGTCGAAATGGCGGTAGTTGTCATCATATTTCTGGAGAGTGTCATTGCGCTCCTGGCTACACTGGACCACTGTAAAACAAGTTATTTAGTATACAATACAAAATTATAAGCTCTCAGCAATAATCCAGTTAACAAATTTTATTTTTCAATTACAGTTGCGATGATCTGTGCCCCGAAGGACGACATGGCGACGATTGTAAGACTGAGTGCAAGTGCCAAAATGGTGGACACTGTTCGCCGACAGACGGTAACTGTTACTGCACTTCTGGATGGATAGTAAGTATTTCTTCTCAACAAATAAAAAATTTTCAAAGCAAGAAATTTGAATTTTAATTTTACTTATAAATTATAACAGTTTATTTATTAATTTTTTTTTTTATTTCAAGGGCGAAGTTTGTGGAAATAGATGCCCAGATGGTTTTTGGGGTCAAAATTGTACTCAAGAGTGTATTTGCTACAATGGCGCGGCGTGTAGTCACGTAACGGGTGAATGTATATGTAAACCAGGTTACCGTGGACATGAGGTGATTAATCAATTTATGATACTTGTGTATAATAATAGTAATAGTAATTTAACTCCTTTTGTTTTTAATGAAAAGATTAACTGTATCATTCATTATTAATTATATATATATATATATATATATATATATATATATATATATATATATATATATATATATATATATATATATATATATATATATATTCATTACAGTGCTTTGAAGTTTGTCCTCATGACAAATGGGGCTTGGACTGTAAAAATAATTGTACTTGCCTAAATGGGGCCGCGTGTTTACCGAACAATGGCACGTGTGTCTGTAAACCGGGGTGGATTGGCGAACAATGTGAAAAGCGAGCTTGTCCTGACGGAAGATACGGACCCAATTGTCAAAAAGTAACAGTATTGAATTAATCACTAATTTAAAAAATTTAATTGCCAGAAAATATAATAATTTTTTTTATTGAAAAAATTATTATAAAAAATTGAAAAAAAAAAAAAAAAAAGTCACATTTAGAAAATTAAAAAAATGATCCATGCAATTTTTATACTTGTAATTTAAGTGTCAGCAAAAAATTACAAATTATTTAATATCGGCTAATTTTATTGTCATGAAAATTATTTATTTTTAATAACTTTAAAATTAAAAATAGGTATGCGAGTGCGATGAGTCAAACACGGAACTCTGTCATCCATGGACCGGCAGTTGCGTTTGTAAAAACGGGTGGGATGGACCTAAATGTTTGAGATCATGCCCGTTTTTGTACTACGGCAAAGGATGCGAAGAACGGTGCAATTGTAAAAATAACGCTCAGTGCTCGCCGATAGACGGAACTTGCATTTGTGCTGCTGGTTTTCATGGAACTGATTGCAGTGAAGTTTGTCCCGATAATATGTATGGGGAAGATTGCACTCAAAAGTGTGCATGTAAACATGGAGCTTCTTGCGCACAGGACACCGGTCGTTGCAATTGTACAGCAGGTAAAAATAAGTTATAAATTTTAATGCCTAAATTAAAAACAGTCAGAGGGAGAGAGTTATAAATTTAATGTAATTTTTTTCAAGTAGTTTGATTATTGGATGATAAGTTTTATAAAAATTTTTTACACATCTGATTTCTTCTATTTAGTACGATAAAATTCAACAGGCGTGAAGTTGGCGCTAGTATCGCAATTGTTTGTTTATTGATGGATTTTTCTTGTATTATATGTAAAAAATAATTTTATGTCAGGATGGGATGGTGTTCTCTGTGATCGGCCTTGTCCAGACGGTTCATTCGGTAAAGATTGTGAAGATAAATGTCAATGTTTCAATAATGCAGCATGTGATCCGCAGAATGGTAATTTTAGTAAATTTGTTTTTATTTTTATTTTTGGTGTTGGTCTGCATTTTCCACTTTATTCATGAAAAAAAAAATTTTTTTCACAAATCACATTGCTCGCATAAATACACAATCTGTTGAAAATAAATGTATGTAAATAAAAATCTGAAAAATAGGAACTTGCACATGCGGAGCTGGGTATATTGGCCACCACTGTGAGCAAAAATGTTCTCCAGGTCTTTTCGGTCAGGACTGTTTCCATCAATGTGATTGTGAGGAAGACAATACTCAAGAATGTAATCCTACCACTGGCGAATGTAGTTGTAAGCCGTTGTGGCGAGGTTAGTTTATAAAAAATTTTCGAAATTAAATATTCATACGGAAAATATATACTTCCCATGGTACTTACTGAACATGGCAAATAATTTGTTTGTTGATTATTGGTTTGTTCTATAAATAACTAATTTATTTATTAAAAATTCAAAGGAAGAACTAAATGTCAATCAACTAAATTTTTTTTCTAATTCACGCATGATTTTTTCTGTTAAGGGGCACAACTAGTGTGACTGCCTAAAAAAAAAGGCAATTTTTGGGAATTAAAGAAGAAAACTGTTGTATCTATTATTTTGAAATTTTAAGGGTATATTTATACATATTTTAAAAGTACACAGTAGAATTTTTGAAGAAAAAAATTAAATATTTTAAATAAGTTGTGCTCCTTAAAAACTTTTGGATGTTTGATATTTTCTAAATAAACTAAATTTTAAAACACACTAATAATTAAACACTAAAACTAAAATATACTTAGGAGTGAGATGTGAAACACGATGTCCAATTGGTTTTTACGGTGAAGACTGTCAAACACCGTGTAAATGTAAGAACAATGGTTCTTGCGACCCGAAAACTGGGGTCTGTGCCTGTGCTCGTGGATGGGAAGGTTCCGATTGTTCCCAGCCTTGCAAACACGGATGGTACGGCGTTCGTTGCAAAGAAAAATGTCCGGAAAAAATTCACGGTAAGGCATAAATTAACTTACTTTAACTCTAGCATAGAAACAAATTCTAACAACAATTACTAATAATAAATACAATTAACACTAATAAATTGTTCTTAATAATGCATGACTTTTTAGCATCTTCGTAATTTAAAATGTAAAAAATAATCAAACTATTGCATCATTAATCTTTAATATTAATCAATTAATTTTGAATAATGCTTTGCGTGGGTTGCTTTTAATTACTGTCTCAAGAAATTAACAAAACTTATTAATAATAAATAATTTATCTTAAAGCAATATTTATGGATTAGTGAATGGAATGAGGTAAGAGATAGTTTAATAAAAAATTTTGAAAATATATTAAATATTTGTAAGAATAAAAACTCTCTCCCTCTGCTGCTTTGCATTGAAAAGCATTTTGTTCAATTAATTATGGATATATCCAGTTATTTATAAATTTTATCGGAAAAACTAATTTTTGCCTGATTGTTAATAGGAAACATGACCTGCGACCACGTGACTGGGCAGTATGTATGCAGACCCGGTTATTTGGGATTGACCTGCGAGCATTCTTGTCCACCTGATCGGTGGGGTCTCAACTGTATGAACCACTGCGACTGCAAAAATGACGGCGAGTGCAATCACGTCACCGGAGCGTGTCAGTGTCGTCCAGGGTGGCAAGGAGAACGCTGTCAAACTCCCTGCGCTCAAGGAACTTTTGGAGTTAACTGTACTCAGCATTGCAGATGTCAAAATGGTGGCAAGTGCCGCGCAAATGATGGAGTCTGTAGATGTACTCCTGGATGGACTGGGGCTCGGTGCACTGACAGTGAGTCTTCATATTGTTTACATTTATCAAGAAAAATATTGTCCTGAGAAGGATTTTTTTTTGACTTGACAATTTATTAAAATTAATTTTTTTAATTTAATTTATTGATTTCGACATATAAAAATATCAATATCAATTTTTGCCTTCATTATAAAATGCAGACTTGAAAATAATTTTACTATAATTAACTTTCAAAAACTGACAATTGTTTAATGTATTTGTTATGAGTTTAAAAAAAAAAATAAAAAATTTTTGACCGTCAAATTAAACCTATTTAAAAATTAATTCAACATGATAAAGTCTAATTTATTTATTTTTTTTTAACAGTCTGTCCAGAAGGTTACTACGGTGACCACTGCATGGAGCCATGTGAATGCAAAAACGACAATTTCCAATGTCACCCGGCAAGTGGCTGCATTTGTCGTCATGGCTACACCGGGGCCAACTGTGAAGAAGAGCGAATCTCTCGCAACGTCCAAGAAAAGACTGAATCCAGTGTAGGAAGTGTCGTAGCAGGAATATTCGCAGCAGTGATTGTAATAGCAGCGACTTTGGCCGCTTGGATGTACCACCGACGTCGTGTGGCTAATCTCAAAATGGAAATGGTCCAGGTGCAGTACATCGCTGAACCAGTAACTCCTCCAGACCGCAATCATTTTGACAATCCTGTATACTCGTGTCAACCAAATTCCACTCGCACTGACGACGCGACAATGTTGCTGAACAACGGGGTGATACGGAACAACTTGGGCTCCAAGAGTACAAACAGCGAGAAGGCGAAAATGGGCTTAGGGCTACCTGGGAATGGTGCTTGCTATGCAGATGATGATGACAGTGACAGCTGCAGAGGCGCTTACGGACAGTATGACCATCAAGCTTCGTTGAAAAACAAAGACGCTGACTTGGGCAATCCTAATGTCAATGTCTATCACAGTATTGATGAAATGGACAACAAAAAAGGTGCTGAGCATCTTTACGACGAAATAAAACAGAACAACGCTGAGTTGGAGTACGATCACTTGGACTATACAAGGCCATTAGGTGCGTGGAAGCCTCACTACCAGCGTATGGCCAATGGATTCGGTCCCAGCAGGGATGGAAGTGGTTCCAGCAAAAGCGGCTCCACGAATCCTCAAGATCCAGAGTTTGAAGGAAAATGAATCTTTTTTTACAAAATTAACCCTTCATAGCATAGGTTATACGGCGGAATTAGCCGAAGTATGTCGGAGTCGCTCGAATGAAAGATTTTTCGGTACCAATTTTATTTGGGTGAGAAGAAATTTCTCACAGTGATATAGAAACATCTTTTTTCTTTAATCGCTAAAGAATTGAAAATTTTTATTCTCGAATATCTTGATAACTAAAAAATTATGTACAGGTAAAAAATTTTAAAGGAGTCATTTAATTTGAAAATTCAGCGAAAAAGAAATTCTTCAATGAGAGTGAGAGAATTTTTTATACAAATGTTGTTAAGGGTTAACTTGGTTGAACAGTGCTGAAATGAACAATTGCTTCTATTTGCGCAGTTGGTTGTACAATTAAGACTTGTAAATATTTTATAAGATTTATTGATGCATGATAAATAGCAATTAATATATAAATTTAATTATAATTATAAATAATATTTAATTATATATGTTTATTAATATTCGTGTATTTAATCACTGCCGAGGTTAGTTTAAGTTATGTTGGTCTGCACATATATGGTTTACTACGTGAAGAAAAAAAAATCGATTTTTTTTTCACATTTAATTCTATTGTATGATTATATATTTTAATCAATTCGACAGCACATTTTTGAATTTAGACTTTTCAGAGACAATTTTTCGAAAAGAAGAAATTCAATTTTGATCAATTTTTTAGCAGTTTTTATATTTTATTTACAAAAATTAATGATGATATATGTCAATGGTTTCTTTTTCTTTTTTTGATTAGAACTAAATAATTATGTCAAGATATTCAAAGGTTAAAAATTAATTTTTTTTTTTTTTTTTTTTAAACAAATAATCTGGTATAAAAAATGATAATTTATATTTTCACGGGTTTGATACGTTCATGAATTTAATCATATCTTTTATTGTGTAATTATAACTGTAAATTTATTGAAAGCGACTTTTTTTTTTTTTTTTATATTATTAATGAATTTTTTTTACTGATTGTGAATTATATAGATATATTATTTTTATTATGTGATAAGTCGATAAGGATCGAAGTTAGTGCGAATCATATTAGACATTTACTGACCACAAACAAAAGCAATCGATAAATTTAAAGAGAAATATATTAAAGAATAAATAAAGTTAATAATAATCAAATAATATATATTTACGTATACTTATATAAAGTTATATGATAATTTTTTAGTTTTTGAATATTTAATGAAAGTCGAAAATATAATTAATTTAAGAAGAAATAATATTGTACACTTTATTCATTGTAAATCAATAGCTCACTCCCAAAATAGATCTAAAATTTTGGTGGTGAATTATTAATATATTTATCTTTCGATAAACAATTTTAATAATTTTGGTAAAATATGAATTACGATTCAACTACTTTAATCTGGTAATGCAGTAATAGCAGCTGAAAATCCGATCGCTTCGTTACGGTTATGTTCTTTGCTTACAAACTTCAAAGAAATTTTATTTTTTGCAGAAAAAATAAAAAAATTGTTATGTTCACCACAATAAATTTCAGTATAATAATCGTTAGGAAGATTGCCATGTCGAATTTCAAGAAAATCATCAACACAATTTTTACTGTCTTTAAGAAAAAAATCATAAAATTTAATCGATACTCTATGGTTATCGGGAGCTCGTATATTCCAAAGGCACTCTTTGTTTGCTGCATATGCTTCTGGATAATTAGGAGATTCAAGATAATAAGTATCGTTACTCTCGATAAAAATATTATTCTGGCAGTCTCGTATTCTATTAAAAAACTATTCTTTAAATTACGATGAAAAACTTTGGAGTATCTCAGTGTCAAAAAATTTTCTCCAGTCAATAAGGCTCTCAAATCACTTAGATAAAAGGCTAAATAAGAAGTCATAAATAAGAACAATTAATAAAATAGTTATCAATCAAATTAGCCAATTCTGTAAGACTAATAAAATCACGAACCGAAAATAGGGTCAGTTGGCAGATAGCCATTGGTTATTTCCAAATAATTAACTATCTTTTCAGAAGATTTAGTATTATTCTGAGGTAAAGGTATGATTTCAAGATTTATTCGTTCACCTTCAGCGGCTCTAATTGTCCATTCACAATTATTGTAAGGTGTATTTGAATTTGATGGTAGACCAAAAGCACCTTTTGATTTAAAAAATCTTTTACCACATTCTGTATGAAATAATCATAGAAAATTACTAATTGTTGTCATCAGATTTTGATGATGGAAGAACTGAGTTTATTGAAATCGATGAGTAACTTTTAGCACACAGAAAAAAATAAATTATAAATCGTTAATTAAAAAATTACATGAATAAATAATTTTAAAATAATATTAATTATTTTTTATTGAATGGATAATTTAACATATTTAATTAATGAATTCTTTAAATAATTAACAATCAACCAAAATTAAAGTAATGGATTCTTAAAAGATTAATAATGAGGGTAAAATAAATTCTAAATAAAGAAAAATGTATTTTTTAAATAATAACGATTATTAATTTTGAACCAAGAAAAAAATCTAAAATTTTCAAATTGAATTACTTGCAATTCTGATGAAAAACAAAAATTTATTTTGACCATATTGTCGATAGATAACTGCACACACGAAAAAAAAAATTTACTTGAATCAAGTAAATAATTTTGAAGAATATCATCTTCTTGATTTTAGATAAAAGATTCTTAAATTAAGAATTTTTACTTGATTTAAGTACATTTTATTTGATTTGGGAATTTTTTGTCTTGATTCAAGACACTGAGCTTCTTCAAAATTATTTTCTTGGTTCAAGAATTTTACTCTTGATTCTTCATTTTTTTTTCTGTGCACTATTTTTTCACGTGTTAAAATTTAGAAATGTACTCACTGGAACAATTATATAACAAATTAGCAGCCAAAATGTCACCCTTGCTGAGTTCAATTCTTTGACCTATTTTTGGTATTTTTCCATTAATTTTTTGCAGTGGAACAATAGTCTGTTTGCCTGAAAACTTTGAACTGGAAAATGTAGAATAGTGCATAATTGAATCGTAATTATAAGGTTGATTTAAAATATCAACTCCTGCTGAATTTAATTTTTCAAATAAAGTCTTATCGCCTGTAATAATTAACATTAAAATAATAAAAATTTCGGGCGTGCAACAAATAGAAGATGATCTACCAAGTACTCGTATCTCACCGTCTTCTATGTTGTCAAAGTTGACTTTAATATAGTTATCGCGATCTGGATGCAGATGTTCATGAAAAAATCCTATTGCATGTCCCAATTCGTGGAGTATTGTTCCAAATTTACCGCATTTTTCGGATATAGAAATAATGCTTCTTCCTCTTTTCACCTTACCGATCGAAGAACAGCACCTTGTGAAAAGAGAATCAATCGCAATCAATTAATAATTATTATCTACATATATATAGGAGACTTTCTATAGATATAATCACTCATCACAATATCTCTGGAATTATAAGACCTAGAGACTTGAAATTTGGCTGGAATATTCCTTTCGCCGAGTAGAGGTCAGCTAAGAACGGATTTTACGAAATTCCACCCACAAGGGGGGTTGCGGGGGCGTTAACAATGAAAAATTCCCGTTTTTAAACTATAACTTCTATCGACTTCAAATTTGGTAGGAATCTTCTGTAAGAGATGTAGAAATAATCTATCAATGAATTTTACGATATCTCGCCCCACAGAGGGTTGCGGGGGTAGGTATTAACAATGAAAATTTTTAATTTTCAAGCTACAGCTCCTATAGACTTCAAATTTAATAGGAGTCGTCTACATGTGATAAAAAAATGATCTAAGAACGGATTTTACACCGAATCATCTCCAATAAAGATCGCGGGGGTGGGTGTTAACAATAAAAAATCTTAATTTTTAAAATATAGCTTCAAAAAGTTGCAAATTTGGTAAGGATCTTTTGTTTGTCATGTAAAGATCTTCTCAATACGGATTTCAATAAATTCTACTTCCGATTCGATGAAATGTGGAACCTGTGCAAGTCAAAATAATACTCCAATTGAATTTCAAGTCTAGATCTAAAACTACAATTCTATAACGTGCCCAGCGGAGCGGTAGTACTTACTAAAATTACAAAATTTGTGACTTATCCACAGTTTATTTTAGTGAAAAACAAATAACTATCGTGAACTTTTTTTTTTCTTTTGATAAATTTGATACAAGTATATTCTTCCCAACGTCTCATTGCTTGTAAAATTAATCTGCGCTGAGGTCCGGTGTATACATCTTTAAATTCGTAAGGAATGATTCCATTGTTCCACAAAAATTTAGGATCTTTTAGAACTACCGCTTTTTTGGATCTGTTAAATTCCTCATTCAGTTCACAATTTTCCTCTAGTTGAGTCTCATTATCAGACGGCAAAACATAAGAATTTGTCAATAATGCAGTAAATAGTATTTGAATGACACAGAAAATAATCTATGGTATCAATTTCATAATTTATTTATTTTTTTTTTTTTTATTAAAAATTGTTTGCGACTGTTTTAAACAGGTGATTTAAAACTTTATTTTAAACTATCAATGAAAAAATTTTTTTTTGTCGCTACTGTGACCACTGAAAAAGAGTAGAACTGAGAATGTCGTAAATTATTCTAATAAGATATCATTATAACTCAGAAACATAAAAATTTATCATTAAATAGCTTGACGACAGGTATTAATAACTTTTGGGAGATGAAAATAGGATATCAATGTTGTTTTTAAAATTGTTTTATTCGTTATAAAGTTTTTTTTGTAAAGTGTTTAAATTTTTTTTTACTGAAAGCTTATTTATAATTTTTATTTATGACTTTTTAAAAGCTAAATGAAGAAAATTCGTCAAAAAACTATTATCAAATAATTGATAGTTATAATTTTTTAAGCAAGAAGTTCTTGTCGTAAAAAAAAGTAATGATCAATTAAGGAAAACAAAAGTTATTTTGGAGCAAGAAGAAATTTTCTTGGCTCAAGAAACTTTGACTTAATTCAAGAAATTTTCAATCTTCTTTGATATTTTCTTGATCCAAGAAAATTTACACTTCAGTCAAGAATTTTTTTTTTCAGTGTATTTATAATTAAATTGAAGTGGTTTTATTTTTCAAGTTCTTACAAAATTGATTAATTGATAAAATAGTTTATATAGGTACTGCAGAAATAGCAGCAGAAAAGCCTCCCGCTTGTTTTGACTCATTACTAAAAAACATGAGATAAACTTTTCTCATCAGAGAAGCTATTTTAAAATTTTCTTTTCTGCCGCAATAAGTCCCAATAAGAGGCGCATTTTCGTTTCTGCCCTCTCGTGCTTCCAGAAAATCATTTTTACACATTTTGGAATCTTCGAGCTCAAAATAATCAAATTTAATCAACAAATAATGCTTGTAAGGAGCAGTAATATACCATTCGCACTGTTTATAGGGTTTATAATTATCTGGATAGTTTGGAGATTCTAAATAATAAGTTTCATTACTCTTTAATTGAATATAACCACCGCATAAGCTCTGATATTGAATTGAAAAACCCAGACTACTCTCTTTAGATTTAATTCCAGCGAATGTTACCGTTAACCAATTACTGCCAATTATACGAACAGCATCCAACCTTCCACAATGGAGACCTAAATTTATTACAAATAGTTAATACTGTTTTTAGTCGCAAAAATTTTTTTCGTACCTATAACAATCCCATTTTCCTGGTAGTCACTTTTAATTTCTAAAAATTCATTGATGCAGTCAGTGCTGTTATAAATATCTAATGACTTAATATCAAGTTTGATTTGTTCGCCTGCAGCAGCTCTGATTGTCCATCGACAGTTATTGTAAGTTGTCATTGAATTATTTTGAATTAAAATTCCGCTTGGACTTGAGAATGTTTTACTACATTCTGTAAGAAGTAACTCGATTATTATTATTCTATGTTATAAGATTTTTACGATAAAAGTACTGAGCCCCAGATAAAAAATAGAAAGTTTGGAAAATTCAAAATTATAACTCAAAATTAAAACTATAACTCTAAAGTGAAGAAAAAAAAATACTATAATAAAATGTATAAGGTACCCGCGTGATAAATTTTATCTATAAATTATTCTTAAGTCTTTATTAAAATTCTAAAGTAGGATCGAAATTTCTACAGGCGTGCTAATTTCTATTAACAAATCAATTTCAAATTTGGATTGATCTCAAAACTAATTCATATTTGTGTCAAAATATGAATTTCAATCTTAAATTCAATTTGAATTAGAATTTTTTTTGTACGGGTCAGGGTAATAAGGCCTAAGTTATAGAAATGCTATTTAAAATAACCACTTCCGCGAAAGACTTCTCTAGTAGAAGCGTCTAGCATAGAAATGTCGCTACAAGTTTATAGAGTCCCGATACAACGTTCCTTATCTTCTATATTTCATCATCTGTCATATGCTAAAGTAGCGCAGAAAAAATCCTAAAAGACGACTTAAGTAAATGGTAAACATTTTTTATAATTTTATATTTAGTAATTTAAAATCATTGTTCTAATTTTTATCAACATCTTAAAAAGTATTGTTGCTCAATTTAAGTGATGATTGATCTCTAATACCAATTTTATCAAGTATAGTATAACTATTTCCAGTATGTATAACCCGCAGGCCTTATTATCCTATCGCTGTAAAATGAGGCCTATTCGCAAGGTTTTTGAAAAAATTTAATTTTGTGTTTGTTTATGGTTAAATGCAATATTTTTGATTTTTTTCAATATCTCCCTTAGTTAGACCTTATTACCCACCGGTACCTTACTCGAAATGAACAGGAGAGAAATGATCCAAGTTTTCATCAAAATAAAAAGTTTGTCTAACACTAAAATCGATAAAAAATCTATTTTTTCTATCAAAATTTTATAAAAATGCTTACTGGAACATTTGTACAACAAATTAGCAGCCGAAATGTCGCCTTCACTGAGTTTGATTCTCTGGCCGATGTCTGGATTTGTTCCATTAATTTTTCGCAGTGGAACAATCGTCTTCTTGCCTGACCCCTTTGAACTCGAAAATGAAGAATAGTGCATAATTGAATCGTAATTATAAGGTTGATCTAAAGTGCTAACACTTTCTAAGTCTAATTTAGTAAATAAGTAGTTATCGTCTATAATGAGTAATAATAAATTCATAAATGCTTCGTTTGTACGAGAAGTAAAAAAATGATTTAAAAAGTACTCTTATCTTACCATCTTTTATATTTTCAAAGTTGATTTTAACATATAAATCGCGATCTGGATGTTCATGTTCATGAAAGAATCCTATTGCATGTCCCAATTCGTGAAGTATTGTTCCAAATTGACCGCAATCATCATCTATAGAAATAATGCCCTTCCCGTTATTTACTCTACCGATAACCGAACAGCATCTAATAATTTGAGTATCGCAATTAATTAATAATTGTTATACTTAATAAACTTACAAAGTTTGGGACTCACCTACAGTTTATTTTAGTGAAGAATAGGTAACTACGGTGTAATTTCTCATTCCTTTTGACAAATGTGATACAACTAGCCTCTTCCCAATGTCTCATTGCTTGTAAAATTAATCTGCGCTGAGGTCCGGTGTATACATCTTCAAATTCGTAAGGAATGATTCCATCGTCCCATAGAAATTCAGTATCTTTTAGAACAACAGATTTCTTGGATCTGTTGAATTTATCATTCAATTCTAAACTTTCCGTCTGGTGAGTCTCATTGTCTCTCGACTGAAACAGTGATAAAACAAACGAGTTTGTCATTAATACAGTAAATAATATTTTAATGACACAGAAAATAATCCATAGTGTCAATTTCATGTTTTGAGTTTTTATTTAGATTTTTTTTCCAAATTTTTATTAAAAATATTATCATTTGTCGCTGTTACAACTACCAAAAATGAATAAACGGAAGTTTTATTAATAAATGAGTATAAATGACTTCGCGGTTATATAGTAAAAATGTTTATAGCTGAAAAACATAAAAATTTATAGGTGAGCTCAAAAATAGACATTAATAATTTTCAATGATGGAAGCAGGATATTGAAATTATTTTTAACTTTATTTAATTTTTATAACGTATTTTTTGTAAGGTTTTCCATTTATTTTTAATTATGATTTATGATTTTTTAAAAGCTAGATGATGAAAATCCGTCAAACAGCTGTCATAGTTTCGGCGACAGAATTAGTTTCCATACAATGATATTTTGTACTACAATTTTTGTCTTCTGTGTTTTCGCTATTTCTGCAGATATTTAAAAAATGGGGAGTTACAGATGCCCGTAAATATGCCGAACGAAATATATGATTGTTTGTCTAAGCATGGATTATTTGATAATATAAAAGTGGTTTAATTTTTGAGTTTTTATAAAATTAATAAACCTCAAAAACATGAGGTAAACTCCAATAAGTTCCAATAAGAGGCGCATTTCCGTTTTTGCCCTCTCGCGCTTTCAGAAAATAAACAAATAAACAATAACTTTTTGAATTTTTTAAAATCATGTATTTTCATAGCAAGAAGTTAAAAATTGAATTTGTCCAAAATTTTTTAATCTGCTTACATAAAAGAAATTTTTTTAAATCAAGAAATTTCTAAAGAATGTTATCGTCTTCATTAGAGTAGAAAAATTCGTAAATTAAGAAATTTTTCTTTGTTCAAATAAATTTTGCTTAATTCAAAAATTTTTCTCTTGATTCAAGTTAATTTTACTTAATTCAAAAATTTTTCTCTCGATTCAAGTTAATTTTTTTTTTACGGTGTATGAACACGTTAGCAAGTAATTGATAAAATTTTTACATAACTGTATAATTTTTTATTCAACCATATGTATACATGCGAAAAAGTTTAAAAATTTTCGATGACGACTATGTCAAAAATTAATTAAATTCACTGGAGTATCGTTCGTTTATTATTTCAATTTTCTATCGATACCGTAGTAATTGTTGCTGAAAAGCCGACACTTTCATAAGCGTTGTCGCTTATGAATAAAAGAAAAAAATGATAATTGCTTGGAAAATTCGGTGACTGGAGGGTAATAGGATCGTTGCTTATAATGGTATTTGGTATTTGTGTTCTGACGTATTTCACTGTCATGTCTTCATTAATCAGTAGAAGATTAGTGTAATTTCCGCAGTAACGACCTGGAGAAGGAATCAATATTAGCGGAAAGAAATTGATGCTAATCTGTTAAAAGAAAATAAAAACTTGCCTAAAATATCGCCTCTGTCCGAGAAACCTTTTCGAATTTCAAGATAATCTGTCATGCAACCAGGGCTTTCCGGAATGTTTAACGATAGAATTTTTAAGCTACTTTGCCTCCACTCGATACCGGAATTCTCCACTCACAATTTAGGATACTTTGATTATCATTCATAACTTTCGGAAAAACTATACCAAACGAAACGGCAGAAAAATTTTTTTTTAAAGCAGTTTAAAAAAATCATTTTATTATCTTATACAGGGCTTGAGAAAAAAATTATTGAACATCTACTTGAACGTTTTTTTATAGGAATTAGGAGAAGAAAAATTTTTTTTTTATTTTCAAGAAATTAAAAAGAATTTTTAAAATTTTCTAAAATGCAAATTTTACATCACAATTGATGTAATAATTTTTACAGGTAATTTCTTTCTGTTTCTAAACATGAAAGAAAATCTTTTTACATCCCTTAAAAAAATTTTATCAATAAACTTACCAGAACATTTATAGAGTTTATTCACAGCCGATATATCACCGTCGCTAAGTCTTACTTGGTTACCGATTCTTGGTTTTGTTCCATTAATGTATTGTATTGGAACTATTGTTTTTACATATTTACTACGCGCGAATACGTCTTCCGGATAATGCATGATGGACCAGTAATCATAGGGCCTGTTTAGAGTATCTACTTCACTGTACGAAAACTTGCCAAATTCTTGCCGATATCCTGCGTTAAAAAATGACACAGAAGTTAGCAAACGTCTAAAAATTTTTGATTTTTTTTATTAATCAAATTACAACTAAAAAGATATTTTTAAAAAATTGCACTTACAGTTTTTCAAGTTTTTTACATGTGACATTTTTTTTTAAATTGTTTAATTAAAATTTTTTCAATAAAAAATTTCTAAAAATTTTGAAGTGTCGGCTAACTTCATTTTCATGTTGAAAATGAACCTAATTTTTTATAACTCCATAATTCATTTACCAACATACCTCGCTCGACGTTATACTCTTTGATGAAGACATACTGATCGCGATCTGGGTGCTCATGCTCGTGGTGAAGCCCCAAAACGTGTCCCAGTTCGTGAAGAAATATCGAAATTTCATCGCAGCCATCATTTAAGCTTATTTTGGAGCGGCCCTTGTTTCTAGGATCGTTTGCCATGTAACAGCAACTGGTATTTTATTATTAATAATTAATTAAATCGAGTATTGTCCGGATTAGAAGAAATTTTTCTATAGAGTACAGTAAGAATGATTGACTGATTACCCGCAGTCCAATTTAGTTATGGCGACATAATCATGATGAACTTGAGGATTTTTTTCGACGAATTCGATGCAAGTTGACTCTTCCCAAATTTTCATCCCAAGCTTAATTGTTTTACGCTGTGATTCATTGAAAATATTTTCAATTTTATAAGGAATAATTCCAAATTCCCAAAGTTGATTTTTGTCCTTAATGGCTACCGATTTTTTTACTTTATTCCCCACAATTTTCATTGGGTGATAAATTTCTTCTATCTCAGTATACTTTAAGCATTTTGAAAATTTGAATTTTTTTTATTAATCTTTTTATTTTTAATAAACAAAAATTATTTTTTTTTTAATTTTTAAATGGGTTCATGCACTTTTATTTAACTTCTCTACATTTAAAAATCGAAAATAATAGAGCACTACTTCGAACGTCAAAACACGGATATTGATTAATTGTTTTGAAGAATTTATTAAATGAAAAAAAAAATTAATTTCTTAAATTCAATTATATTTAATTGAGAACAATTAAATCTATTAAATATAAGATTAGAAAATAGAATTAGCTTTTAATGACACTCAAAAATAATTATTTTATTTGTTCAAAATAGAATTTATAAAGCATAAAAATTTAATTTCCATTATATCTAAAAGAAAATCTATTTTTTTTTTTTCAGAATAACAAAAAAGCCAACAATTTTCATTAAAATTATTTTTTTATTCATTAATTCAATATATATTTAATTTTACATATGATATATAATTCTTTTGAATTAAATTCAAGTAAGTATTTAATATCGTCATTAATGTACGTTTTTTTTTTATTATAAAATAGTACGGCGTGAATCGAACTACGTATTAACTCATTACTATCTATTTACAGAAAAAATCTACAATAAACATTTTTATTTGTGTACTTTATTATTATTTTAATAATAATTATTATTAAAGAATTTTAACTTTTACAATTTACTTTATACGAAAAAGTAATCATTTAAAAAAATGACCGCGAATGAGGCAGTGATTATTAACGTATTTCAATAATTTTACTTCTAATAAAAATTTCTGCCACTTGTGCTTCTTAATTTTTTCTCAAAAATCCTCTAACAAAACATTACAATTACGTAATATGGCACACTTACGGCCTATGAATGAAATGAAAAACATTGAATTTTATAACAAATAAATCTTAATGATTAGTTCGGTTTTTTTTCCGTCTGTTGCGCGGTCGATAATTGTCTCTCACCATCGAAGTAAAGCCGTTTAATTTTCCACGTCGAGATCTATTGCCATTAACTCTATACTTATTATTATTATTATTATTATTATTATTATTATTATTATTATTATTATTATTATTATTATTATTATTATTATTATTATTATTATTGTTATTATCTTGATTTGAATTTTGTAAATTCAAAAAATCTTGAAATGCACGCCGCTGATAAGTTACTGACGGCGAAATTTGATTGGTTTTAGTGCGTCGACTTGCCGCTTGTAAACGGCTAGCGCTATTGTCACGTTCTCGAGGCTCAAGGGAATTCCCGAGCCCCATTGAAGATCAGAAATTGTCTTCCTCGTCGATTCCACCGAGGTTTTCATCGCTGTCTTGGCGATCTACTGCCACGTAGGCCGCTGTAAATCCTTTGTTTGACACAGTATCGTCAGAACGGAATCTTATCAACAGAGCTTCGTTCATCGATACTATGTCCGTAATATTCTGCAAAAAATGAACAAAGAAAAATCAATTAACAACATCTCTTTGATTCAAAGAAAATAAAAAGTCTGAAAAACACTTACTGAGTCACAAAATTTTCCATAACTCGGACTGGAAGCGTCTAATCCAGAGTAAATTTCGACGAAATCATAAGCGCAATCTTCTTCATACTCTAATTGAAATGACAAAAATGATAAGTGTACATTTTTTCCAATCGGCGCTTCAATAGTCCAATCACAGTCTGTACGATGATCGTAGTTGTGAGTTCCGTATCTCACGTGAGAGTAAATATATTTAACTTCACTCGTCGCCATCAGGTGGCCTCCGCATGCTGTTTTTGAGTAAGTACAATCTCATAATTAGTAATTGTGTATGTAAATTAGGTGATTTTAGATTATAAATTATGAGAGTAAATACCTGTTGTATGAGAAGCTAAAAATCCTTTTCTTTGTACTGACATATCACTTTTGAATACCATAAACATTTGATTACTCGTTGCAATTATTGGATGAGGTATTTTAGTTCCACAAAATCTCCCAAGGGTATGGCTGTCTGGTGAGTCACCGTCGTAGATGGCGATGTAATCGTAAGCACACTCTTGATGGGATTCCATTTCGAAGACCTTGAAGATCTATTAGAGATGTTATATTTTATAATTATGGAAATAATTGTAAAAAAATATTCCAGTTACAATATGACCATTCATTTTTTATAGCGATTTTGTAAAATATTATAGTCATTACGTTTATTTATGTATGAACTTAGTAGATAAGACTTTTGACACTCGTGTGTTAGCACACACTCTCTGCTCGTTGCGTTAACACACTCCTAGTTGAAAGTACTACAGATTTTTTTTTTTTTCAATTTTTGCATATTTTTTGTCAAATGCGGCGAGCTTAAGCTTTAATACCGTATTTGAGTTTTTAATTTTAGTCAAGAATTAAAAGAGATCTAGATGTAATACAAAAAAACACCTTTGAGATTTGTTGACTATTAATAAATATTTATTAAATCACTGATACTAAAAATTTAGCTTTTGAAGTTTAGGTTGAGAAAGCTCTTTAAATATTAAAAAAAAAAAATCCTGTCAGTGAATATAGAATTATTCAAAATATCGTGACCAATTACCAATTTAATTCGATGACCAGGAGTCGTCGTGAAATGCCAAACGCAGTCTCTTCTCGAGGGATAATAATCGGGATAATTCGGGGAAGTTATTGTCCCAACAGGACTCAAGATCTCGTACTTGCACCCTCCTTCTTTGCAATCATGCCCGTTCTCCTGGAGCTTGAACCCATTGTGACAAGAGCACTCATATGAGCCAATAGTATTGTGACACTCGTGCTGACACCCGCCATTATTGTTAACACACTCGTCCATATCGGTAAAAAAGACAGCCGCAAATCCAGATTTTTGAATGCTAAAATTCAGAAAATCCACATAATTCAAAATCAAATCATTACTTTTTAAAAAAAATAACTAATCTGTAAAAACTAACTTTTTGTCAGATGTAAAGGCGATTCTCATGGCATTGCCTTCGGAAATAATCGGCGTAGGGATCTTAGAGCCACAGAAAATTCCGTGCTTCTTTAGAATATCATCCCCCAATTTGCTGGAGACTTCTACAAAATCGTAGTCGCACTCCTGCTGGTACATTCTGTTCCCCTCTAAGTCAAAGTGGGTGAAGTTTAGAGTTATTCTGTAGTGTAAGGGTGCTATTATTTCCCAAATACAATTTTTGTTGCCCGGGTAGGTCTCAGGAAATGAAGGGCTGGTTATTGTTCCATTGCTAGCGTCAAAAACTCCCCCGCAAGCGTCTGAAATTGATAATTCGATTAATAGATTATTTAAAAATTGGTTAAATAAATTCAATACCTTCACAATGTTTTCCGTCTGAGTGTAACTCGTATCCAATTTTACAGGAACATTCGTATCCACCTAAAGTATTGAGGCATTCGTGCTCGCATCCGTGATCGGTCATCGCGCATTCATCAAATTCTAAAAAATTCCCAATAAATATTGAAGATGACACGAAAAAAAAAACATTACAAATTAACAATAATAATAATATTGATAATTGTAAAATAAATGAAGCACCTTTCATGACAGTTGCAGAAAATCCAGCCTTTTGTACAGAGCCATCGCTAACGAACTTAACAAAAAGTTTGTTACCGGTGGAACGAAGATCCGGTGGGGCTTTGTATCCACAATAAAGTCCGATGAGCGGGGAATCGGAAGTGTGCCCGTCTCTAACTTCAACGTAGTCATAAACGCAATTGTCGTGATTCTCTATTTCGAATGATTGAAACTTTAGGGCAACTTGATAGTCCTGGGGTACTGTCAGTCGCCACACGCATTCCTTGCTCGATTGATATTCCTCTGGGTAGTTTGGTGACTCCAAGTGTCCAACAGTCTCCAAAGTAACGTTACCGCCGCAAACTGCTTCATAATTTGCTCCGAAACCGCGGTAACCGTTCTCGAGACTTGTTCGCACGTAAGTTACTAACATGCGGCTCCCGCTTGAAATTATCGGCTCGTGGATTTTACCGCTTCCGCAAAAACGACCTGGAAATTTTTATTTGTGATTTTTTAAGTTTTTGGTGTAGGTAGAAATGTATTTTTATAGTTTTTTTTTTTTTTTTACTATGATTTTATTGGAATCTGTTGCATAATACAATAAAAGTCTTGCATACTAATTAACCTGAGTTTTAATTATGTGAGTTTAGTTAGAAAATCCTAATTTTCTAAATTCTAAAGTTAATGTGGTCAGTTGCCATTGACGTGAGTATTGAAAGCGAAAATTTTTTCATAATTAAAACAGAATAAAGATACCTGAAAATGATTTTACTTACCCTTTTAATTTCGAATAAAACTTTACAAAAAAATAGAACTTTTAAAATTTGCTTGTTTATAAATGTTCTCAATTTTAACTTTAAATCAAACTCCGTTAAAATTACGAGCGATATAGTAAAATTTTTTATCTATATATATATAAGAGATTCCTATCTATATAGTCACTCATCACGATATCTCGGGAACCATCAAACCTAGAAACTTGAAATTTGGTAGGAATATTCCTTTCGCCGAGTAGAGATCAGCTAAGAACGGATTTTACGGAATTCCACCCACAAGGGGGGTTGCGGGGGCGTTAACAATGAAAAATTCCCGTTTTTAAACTATAGCTCCTATCGACACCAAATTTGGTAGGAATCTTCTGTAGGAGATGTAGAAATAATCTATGAATGAATTTCACGATATTCCCCCATGGGGGCTGCGGGGGTGACTTTGAACAATGAAAATTTTTAATTTCCAAGCTAAAGGTCCTATCGCCTCTAAATTTGGTAGAAATCTTCTGTAAATGATGTAAAAATAATTTATGAACGAATTTTACGATATCTCACCCCACAGGGGTTGCGGGGGTGGCTTTTAACAATGAAAATTTTTAATTTTCAAGCTATAGCTCCTATCGACTCTAAATTTGGTAGGAATCTTCTGTAAGAGATGTAGAAATAATCTATAACCGAATTTTACGATATCTCACCTCACAGAGGGTTGCGGGGGTGGATATTAACAATCAAAATTTTTAATTTTCAAGCTATAACCCCTACAGACTCCAAATTTTGTAGGAATTTTCTGTAAATGATGAAAAATAATTTATGAATGAATTTTACGATATTCTACCCCAAAGAGGATTGCGGGGGCGTTAATAATGAAAAATTCCCGTTTTTAAAACTATAGCTCCTGTCGACTCCAAATTTGGTAGGAATCTTCTGTAAGAGATGTAGAAAAAGTCGATGGGCAAATTTTATGATAGCTCACCTCACAGGGGTTTGCGAAGGCGGGTGTTAACATTTAAATTTTTTAATTTCCAAGCTATAGCTCCTATAGGCTCCAAATTCTCATTTCAAATTTTTTTCTTCGTGTCAATTATTATTCATCTTTGAAAAAAAGCCACGCAAACATTATAATGATTGCACATTGAAAGTTACAATGAATATTAGCTGGAATAATTACATGGATAAAAGGTATATGCTAATTCGATGAAATTTGGAATTTGTGAAAGTCAAAACAATACTCTAATTAAATTTCAAGTTTAAATCTAAAAATACAATTCTATAAAATGCCCAGCGAAGCGGGCGAATAACAACTAGTTAAGTATACAATTTTCTGCATAAATTTATTATATAGTTTTTCTTTTGTATTTTAAATATTCAAATCAAAATTTTGATTTCTCCATAAAAGAATTTTTTTATATAGTCTGATATGATGATAAAAGCGATTGAAAAGCTTATTAGTGAACAATAGGTGCATTAATATTATATCTAGCATAATATGAATGTATAATAAAATGTATTTTACCCAAAACAGGGCTTTTGTGCCAGTAACCATCACGTATTTCCAAATAATCAGCTTTACAGTAATCGCTCTTGTAAATATCCAGTGATGTTATATTCAGTACTATTCGTTCTCCATGTGTCGCAGTAATGCGCCATTCACAACGCTCGCCCTCCACCGAGGGCGAGCTATTAGGGTGAGTTGATGATCCAAATGTACCGCTATTATCTTGAAAAGTTCTCCCACATTCTGCAACAGACGACAATAACTTTAGCAAGAAAAATTATTTTACTGCAAGAATCTTTTTTTCAATTGTTACAAAAATAATTGTGGGAAGTTAAAAAAAAAAAAAATGTTTTTTTATTTTTTTTAATTATTTGTATATTGATATAGATCGATAAATACTTGGGCATTTGTACAGAAGATTCGTTTGTGCAATATCTCCCTCGCTAAGTCGTATCCTTTGACCAATTTCCGGTCGTTTTTTTCCGGTGTTCTCGATTGGTAATATTGTATCAAGATACGTTCCCTTTGAAAATGTATTTTTTGCGTAGTGCATTATTGAGTCATAGTCGTATGGTAAACCAAGAGAGTCCACTTCTTCGTTTGTCAATTTGTTGAAATTATACTCTTGACCTGTTCAAAATTATTTTTATTAATAAAATCTTGTAATCTATGTACTGATATCATAAAGAGGAAAGATTTGATTGTTCGTTTGTTTACATTGAATAGGCTCCGAAATTACTGAACCAATTTGAAAAATTCTTTCACTGTTGGGAAGCTACTCTATCCCCGGGTGACATAAGCTATATCATATTATAATTAATTTTGAAATTTTTGTTAAATATCCGTGCGGAGCCGGAGCGGACTACTAGCTAACTACTAGTTTTGACGTCCAAATAATGTTTGATATTTTGTGCTTGAAAAAAATTATTTACGATGGGGTTTAATATTTTATTAACTTAACAAAACTTTTACTGAGAGGAAATTCATTAAAAAATAAAAATGTTATTTATTCATCAAGCATCAAACTCTCAGTAGTCAGCTAATTAAACTTTTTAGAACTTACCCACCGCGGTTGTTTTTAAACTGAGAAAGTTATTTAAATAGTTTTCTGTGTTATTATACATTTATTCATTTAAAGTTCCAAATATTCAATGAACTAAAAATATTTTGGCTTATTTATTTATCATTTTTATAAATAATATAATTTGGATTTAAATCAATAAGTTATTTTTTTTAATTCACCCGAAACCAGAGAAAGTACATTGATATTAGAAAGATTCGTTGATTATTAATAATTTAATTTATTAAATTTTAATAAATATTTTTAAACATTTAATAAACATTTATTTGGGATGAATATAGTTAATAAATATTTTTTTTCGCTTGGCATTTAAAAAACAATCATTACTCATCTTCATAAAAAATGTTATGTTAATTGGTATTATTTATTATTAATTACTATGAGCAACAATAATAAATTTACAGTGGCAATACTCAAAAAAATTGTACGTATAAAAATATACATGAAAGTTTGATTACATAAACGCTCAAATTTGAACACAATTGCGTTGAGAATTTTATTCTATATGCAATAAAATTATATTGATATCAATATTATTATTATAATGATGACAAACGATTGATAATTAATTAACAATAACATAAATAGAATATATAGGATTGTTCGGAGCCAGAATACGGACTGCTCACTGATATTACTAATAATAGTAATTGTAATAATAATAATACTACAGATTAACTGTGGAGTATTGGCAGGTAATTGATGATTGAATGTTATTGAGAGACAATGTGCTTATATGTGCTGGATATAGAGTAGAGTATATGATTATGTTTATGAGGTACGACAGGCTCGGCAGGCGTATTGTATATGGAGAGAGAAGCAGAGGATGAAAATAGGAAATGGATTATTATACTCACCGGCCATGATGTTATCCCTAATGATCTGTACGTGACGATCGCGGTCTGGTCGCGTGTGCTCGTGCCAGAACCCAACTACATGACCTAATTCATGAACTACGATACCGAATTTATCGCAATTCTTTCCGATACTAATGGCTTGCGGTCCATTACCTCGTTTACCCACGAAGGAGCAGCATCTAAATCAATTTCACTTTTTTGTTACTTTTTCCTTTATTTTTACTCTTTGCCTTACTTTACTACTTGTCAACTATTATTAATATCATTATTGTTACAGTTCAAAAAAATGATTTTTAATAAAAATAATCTGCAGTCATTACGTGTCTGTCTGTCGAGAGTTATATTATTAATAAAAAGACTTTGGCTTGATGATTTTTTTGTATTTTTAATTAAAATATATAATTTCGGTATTTTTTAAATAATTTTGCTATCATAAGATCAATTACCAATTATTTAATAGACAAATGTCAGGGAAAAAATTTATAGAACCAATTAACTATTCAAAACTCCTCCAAAAACTTGACATTCAAAATTGATTGTTGCCGAAAAATATTTAAAAATATATAAATGTATACTTTTGGATTTTTTTTTTAATTTTATTAATTGCAAATAAATGACTCTGAGTTACCTTACCTTTTGCATTCGGTGACTTACAATTCTTTCAAAGAATTTAAAAAAAAAAAAATTTTGACATGACAGACAGGAAAATTTTTCGAACTATTTTGACATTTTTTTTCGTACTTCAATAAATTTTTGAAAAATATGAAATTAATCTCTATTAAATTATCTTGACAATGGTATGCAAAATATTTTAATTCTATGAACTAACAAGGCTATAATAATAAAAAATAGTTGCCAAAATGAGGCGAAAAAAATATTTCGATCATAAAGCATCGATCCTCTGATGCTTTGCATCATGAGTCGTGCAATAATGTATCAAAATAACCAAATTATTGAAGGGAATTTACCCGCAAGGCCGCTCAGTGAAGACAATGTAGTTAGGATGTTCCCGACTGACCCTCTCAACAAACTTAACGCATGTGAAGTTCTCCCAGTGTCTCATGGCTTGCTTGAAAAGGGCTTTGTGAGCACCAGAGAAATTCCCGTCTATTTCGTAGGGAATAACTCCATGATCCCAGACTCGTTCTTTACGGGCAGTAGCTGCCCGTCGTCTTCTGACCTGCCTAGAGCTTTTGACTTCCGCATCCCCTGACGTCTCTCGTCGCTCACGAGCTTCAAATTTCGTTTTGTGCTCGTTGTAGAACTCGATATCACGTAAACGCCTGTTGTGAACTGACACGTCCTCATCTTCGACATTTTCGTTACTATCATTATCATTATTATTATTATTGCTATTCTGATTATTACTATTATTACTATCATTATTATTATTCTTATTCTTATTATTATTATCACTATCTTCGGCTTTATCTCGGTCAGTTAAATCTCGTGGGACTAGATTTTTCACTCGTCGATAGTGGTGACGTCTTCTGCTTGGTCTGAAAATGTAAATTCAAAGAGATGTACAGTGAAATTGACAATTTTTTCTATAAAAAAAAAAAAAATTGTCAATTTCATGAGCCGAAAGAATCATAAAATTAAATAAAACTCATAAAAAAGAATACAATAAATAAATAATGATATGCCAGCTATAAAGATATTTTTATGATCCAAGGGGAAAATAAGTTACACCTGCCACAACAGTGAAATGAAAAAAAAAAAAAAAAAAAAAAAAGAAATGAAAAAATTAAATATAAATATAAAAAATCTGTTTTATGGTGATAAATAACAATAATAATATTCATAGCAAAATTTTCTACCTAAAGTAATAAAAATAATCAAATTGTATCACGGCCTCCGGAGTTTTAATAGAAATAATTTTTGTATCTTAATTTTAATTAATTAATAATATTCAATTGAAATTAATTGTCTGTTTTACAAAACAATATAATTTTTAGAATAAAAATCTTCGAAATAATTAATTTTATTAAAACAAAAAACAGGAGTTAATTACCACCGTCTGCTCGTGTGCATATTAAATTATAGCTTCGATGGGTTAGATGATTAATTAATACATCAATGAATAAATTAATTTCATGTCCAAGCATTTTAATACATTAATTAATGAATGGTAATACTGATGCTTAAATTCGAGCCGGTTTATGCTTACAGTACACCTCATTAACTTTTAATAGTTACATAGAACGTGAGGAGTTTTTAAAAATGGGTTATCATGAGATTTTTTTTTAATTATCATCATTACTTTAATTTTTTTTAATATTTTCTAATTACTGATTTTTTTAAATAAATTTACAGTCTGAAAAATCTTTAATTAAGGGCAAAATTGGTTGCGTAAATAGTAATTATTTAGAAGTTTAAAAATTTTCAATAGGGGTAATTTGAACCCAACCGGTAAAATTATCCACCCCAAAATTAAATAAGTATCCTGTATTTAAGTAATTAAGCGTTTGGAAAGAAATCGAATATTGAAGTAAAAAGTTTCATGGGGTTGAAATTGCCGAGGCAAGTAAAGGCTGAAGTTACTGAAATTACACAGGTGTAATTAATATAATACGGTAGAAGAATATAACGGTAGGTAATAAATAATACACAAAAAAGGGAGGAGCACAAGTAATTAGGTTTATTATTGTTAGTATGAATAAGTGGAAACTGAGGTATAAATTGAAATTGCTAAATTTGTATTGTCAATTCATAGCACGTATACAAACGGGAAACTGCAGCACGTGACGATGGGTTTTTCGGCTGGTACTTAACTATATATGTATATACATAAGGTCTGCTTGACATACATTTTAATTTGTATCTGTTTTTGATAACCGCTTGATAGTAATCGTAATTTTCTGCTTTAATTAAAACACTGAGGGTACTTATTTGTGTCATTTGAATAAATTTATGTCAACGTTAAAGGGTAATATACATGTGTTAGCTGCATCAAAAAGCTTGTTCGCAATGTTGCGTATTAATAACACGGGGGATAATTGGATTTTTATTAAAAAAAAAAAAAAAATTAACTTATCTGATTCAATTGACCTTTTATTTCACGAAAGACATTTATTGTTCTCAAAAATACTGAGCAAATTTTTTTGATGAAAAAATCCTGTGGATTATTAATTTTTTTAAAATAAATGAACTGATTTTAAAAATTTTGTAAATTAGTATGATCAAATATTTAAATGCACCTTTTTTTGTTGAAAGTGACCAAAAAAGTGAAAAACCTCAATCAAATTACTGGCTTCAGCAAAATCTCTCACTTATTACAATAATTCGCCTGATTAAACTGAAGTTATGTTAATGTCGACAGCGCGCTATGTAAAAATTTCTTCTCTATCATACTTATTACCCTCATCCGCCAAGGGTTGAATGCGCTCTATCCTTTAACTTCTCTTCCATATAGATGAAAGCGAAAAATATATGAGAAATGGGACATGGTGTGGATAAAAGATGCTGAATATGCAATTCAGCGCTAGTAGTTTTATGATCGATCGTGATAAATCACCTCTCTATACACAACTGGCATTTCCACAGAATCTCTCTTTGCCGACATTATTGAGATAAATCGAGAATATCGCATTAACCATACACTCATGATACTCATCTTATAATTTAACACGTTAAATTAAACCTTTCAAGTTTTCTCACTCAAAAATTTTAAAGTCCCATTTTATTTTTGTATTTTTAAACTTATTAAACTATTAGATCATTTAAGGTCGTATATCCTCATATATAATATTTTGATGAAAAATAATATTAAAAATTTTCGAGAGATGGCGTATGATCGCTAAATCTTTTCTTTACTAGAGACTTAAATTCTGAGTATTTAGATTTATAATAGAAATTTTTGTTTTCATATATCTTAAGACCTTATCTGACATTAATCCTCAGTTTAATCAACCAGTAAATTAATTTTTGTTTGTATAACGTATTAATTGACGTACCTATTTCTAGGAACAATAAAAACTTGTATAGCTTAGTTAGGCAATACATGGAAATTGGCCATATTGGAAAATTTTTTTTACGGGCAATTTTTGTTTAATAAATTAGTAATGAAAATATCGAAGTCAGTATTCATATAAAAAATGTAAATGCCAAAACTAGAACTTATCAAATAGAACGTGACTTTATATCATTGAAACTATCCCGGTGTAGCATATAGAATAGCTTGACAGGTTATTGGCAGTTGTGTATAGAGAGGTCGAGCTGAAAATGTCCCGAGCCGGGAACTAGTATATCGAAGAGCTCATTTTCTTAGGTTTACGATGACGGGCATTGTTATTGGCACCGGTTGTACCCAACCTTGCAGCCTCTTGGTCGATATAGAGTTGGAGTATGCACACTCTATTCTCGTGTTAGATATAAAACTCAGTGCGTCAACACCACTATTGGCAATCACCTTCGTCTATCAGGGTGAATTCACTCCTTAGATGTTATCGACTCTTACATAAATATTTTTAATTCCCATTTCCGGAACACACTCCGCTTAACGTTCATTATTATTGTTACTGTTATCACGGCTTTTACTCCAGTTTCTCTTAGGAAGAGAACCTTGAAACTAGGTCAAGCGACAAGCTAAAAAGTTTTAGAATCGGCAACTTTGAATAATCGGGTAATATCGTATACGTAAAAATAATTAACTTCCAGAATTAAACGTCAAAGACTGTGATATCGAAAAGTAAAAGCAGAAGGGAGCGAGTATTTGGTATCGAATGTTCTTTAATTAACGATATCGTTTGATCACAAAGTGAGCAATGGGCTAGTAATTTAGGAGTTAAACCAACTGGGTAAATTAAAAGCTTACCTGCGACGATGGTGCCGACGTAAACGTTTTCTCGATTCTACGTCACTCTCTTCGAGGGTTATCACTGAAAATGGATCTTTGGTAGTCGATTCATGGGAGCCTTGGTGCGAGTGACGTACTCGAGGGCTCTTTGATCCTAATTTTGGTGACCAGTCTTTGGATTTTTCTTCGAGATCTAGTCTACAATTTTTTTTTTTAACAAAAAAAAAATGATATAAATTTTTAAGTTGTGAAGACTGTGAAAAGATGATATGGAAGAGATAAAAATGATCGAAAGTATTTTTTTTTCCGTTTAAATTGAGCTTCTGAATGAAGTAAGAGAAAAATAGGTAGTTAAAGTCACTGAGAGAGTACTAGTGTCCCCACTTTGCGGCTCGACGGCCGCTGAGATTGGCCCGAGTGGTCCCGAGTGAGATCTAGTGGGGATACAGAGCGTGTTTGAGGAGTGGGGATCGATATAAGTAGCTTGCGTGCGACTAAAAGGGTTTATTAGTCATTTTGCTGCACAACGGAGAAGGCTAAATAGTATGAAATAATTTCCTTTTAATTAATTAATTTAGGTTGACTCCATTTATCTCGTTAAAATATATTATTGTTATTATTAATTTATATACCTAAAATCAAGATTAGAATTTTGACCCTTGTCATGTCTTTTGAATTCGAAATCAGGCGGTTCTGGATTGGTATCATATTGATTCCGGTCCGCAACAACAGGTTCTGTTTTTTCAAAAGACAAAACAGTTTCTGGTTGTTGACTTTTGTCTTTTCCGCTTTGAAACTGTAGAATTTCTGTAAGAAATGTAAGTAATTAGTATAACTAGTTTTATGGCTCTATAAACCAGGAAAAGAAGTTGAGCTGCTTAATTCAACTTAGTGAGCTTAATAAAAAGTACGTAATTAATAAATTAAAAATAATTACCAGTAAGACCTTCCTCTTCAACTTGTAATCCCTCTTTAAGTACTTCGTCCTCATACTTTTCCAATTCTTCGAGGTAACTTTTATTCAATTTCTGTTTTTCCCATTCCTCTTGATACTCCACGTTTGGCAGGGCGATATCTTTTACGAAACCGCCTGGAAAAATATTTCACAAATTACGTCTATTTCAATATATATATATATATATATATATATATATATATATATATATATATATATATATATATATATATATATATATAATACTAAATCTAGTGCACAGAAATAAATAAAATTGTAAAATCGAAAAAGATTTAAAGTAGAAACAACATTTCCTGTTATTGTTTTATTTCCCTTTGTTAGTTATTTGGGTGTTTTTGTTTTCCGCTTAACCAAAGCATAACCCGTTTCAAAGTGGGAGGGTCCATTATAAAAAACTAAAAGAAGGCAGATTGTAAAACTAAAACGAATTGTACGTCGATTTATCGGTATCCATAAATCACATGTTGGTTATCGACGTAAGAGTTTATATTCCGGTGGTTGTTATACGAGAATGAAGTAAACAGCTCCGATTCGTAATTTTTTTTCTTGTCTTTTCGTATTTACTATCGGTACTCGGAGAATTTCTCAGTGTTCGTATCCGAGCAGAAATGAAAATAAAGTGAAGACAGTTAGACTCACTTGGAAGTTTCTTCGGAAACTGTAATTGCCTTGTGGTGGTTTGCGACGAAAACAAAAAAGTTATGTTGAGGTACACATTAAATAAAGTATATATTTATATTTAAAGGTTCAGATAGTGACATCCAATGTCGTATTTTTTTATCTCCTAATGGCTTAAGTTTCTTCGGGTATAAGTTAAATTTTACTTAGGAATTCTTCTCTCTTTCACACTCGAATGTTTATCGAGTGAGTCTTACAACTTTTAACTTCAAAATGGAATTATTCAATAACAAACACAAGTTTTTGGTTATTTGAACTTTGAGTGCTTATTTACTCTTATTTTTCATGATATTCAATTTGAACTTTTGGGGTTGGAAGTACGTTTTTTGGGTTGTTCTATTTCAAACCGGTAATACTAGGAAATATAGACTTTTTATTGAATTTCATCTATATTCATTTAATAATATGTTTTTCGTAATTTGACAAGAAATAAAAAAGTTTCATTTTCACTCTTTACATAAAATTCAAAGTGAAAATAATTAGATTTTTGTAAATCAAAAATTTTTAAATTTATACAGATGCCGAAATGTAAAAAAAGTTTTTAATAATTTTGACTCGAATAATTTATTTTTTCATTTTTCTGTGAATGTTTTTTTTTTGTATTAGTTCAATGAGTCTGTCATGAATTGTCATGAATTTTTTTTTCTATTCTGTTCTGATAAAAAATTTAATTGTCCATTAAAGCCCTTCGTAAAACCCAAACAAAAAATTATAGAGCTTTATAAGGTAAAATTTTTTTAATTTTTTTTTAAATTCACTTTTTTCACATTTATTAAATTTTAGGAATTTAATTAAATCTTTTTTTTTCACTCGATCCAGTTAATTTCACCCGGAAAGCTGTACATCCATTTTTTGCAGTTATCAGCGGCAACATAAAACATGATCACTTTTTACTTCAGCAATCAATAACTCATGAATTTCCACAGTGATTTTTTAAATCTATTGCTTTGGGCTCAAAGTTATTTTTTTGTTTCGATAAAAATAGCATTCTGAATGCTGTTGATACTAAATTGAAATTAAAAATAAATAACCAAATCCATTTATTCAATCAGTGATTATTGGCCCGTACTCTCGGTTATTTCATCGGTACACTAATTGGTATTAATACTAATTAATTTAATTTTAAAATACATGCTGGACGGTAACCAGATAAAGACTGAACGGAAAACCGTTTAGTCAGACTCGTTCTATCATAATAATTAATTATCTATTTATGTATCTTTCCCAATCCTCTCTTTATATGAATTGCACGTGTATTCACCGCATTAATAATGAATCACCTCAATTATATTAATTGTCAATTAATTTAATTATTGAATGTTTCTACTCTAACTGCTCTCACAAATACTCACAACAATTTTATTTTTTATTTCAACAGTAATATTATTTTAATTGAATAATAGCTTTGGGTTTAGAAAATAAAAATAATTGCACTCATATAAAAATACATTTTTTCTTTATAGTACAAGAAATTGACAGAATGATTACACTAATTTAAAAAATTAACTGAATTAATGATTTTCTTTTTTTAAATTAGTAAAATTTTTGGGTTTACAATTAACAAAAAAATATGTAGTATGAAAAAAACCCGTACTACTTCAAACTTAAAAATTAACTCTCTTGTAAAGAGACAATTAGGCTATCATACGCCACCTTTCGGAAATTTTTAACACTAAGTTTGATCGAAAAATTATATATGGGCATATATGACAGATAAACGGTTACAATCACAAAATTTAATATGTTTATATGTGAAAATTGGCCATATCGTGTCTGATATGTGCATATCAAGTTATTTCAAGTTAAGTTTGCCTTGGTGTGGTCTTATATGTTACTATATGGCCTAATATGACCTTTCATGCCAGTAAATGGCTAATTTTCTGATATGGACTTATACTCAGGTCATATCAGAAAATTTTTCAAGGGACATTTAATATTAATTCCTAGATTTACAACGATAACTTATCAATCAAATAATCATTCAGTCAAATTGCCGGGATAATTTTCCATGAAAGGAAAAAAAAAAAATAATTAATTATACGAAAATAATCGCAAGTTTTTCAAAATGACAACCATAGACGAGAAGTGTTGAAATAAACAAGTTGAGTAATAATTTTTGGCAAAGTGCTGAGTGTTACTGAGTGAAATGTGACCGGTAAACCACAAAAGAGTACGTACTAAAGAAGTTTATTCGAACCGGAGTCGAGTAATGCAGTAATATAATGTGTAATAGGTATAGACCAAGTTGTATGAGTGTTCAGCGTCACCTATAATAAAAGTACACGTAAAAATAAAAAAAGTATATCACAATATAAAATATAACAAAGAAATAGAGTTTGAAATTAGTGTTTTAATTTATTAAAGCGCGAATTAAGAATGGCAAGATGACGGAAGTGGTTTTCGGTAGAACACTCTTTCGGAAGTCTTTTCATCCTTTGTCAACCGTACCCCCCTCCCCTTCTGCTTACCCACGGTATTTTTTTTCTACGGTTTAGTTTAGTTTTCTTTCTACTATTTTTCTCCAAGACTTTTCACAGAGTACTTTTTTTTTTTTTTTTTTTTTTTTTTTTTTACCCACAGTCTTTTTGGACCTTTTATCACTGTCCTTCCATTTGGTGCTTTACACCCTCGACCATTTGCAAGAACACTCTTGACAACTGGTAACTCGTCAATCTTCTGTTACTCACAGGTTCACTTAACTTAACTTCATTTCATTGGGTTTTTTAACGCTTTTCTCCTCTTTTTTATCTCTCACTTACACTTGATTTACATTGTTAAATCATTTTTCACTGGATTTTTTAAAATTACATTCATTTATTTTATTTTATCCTCATCTACCCGTTATTTTACTTTTTTACTCTTATCCGCTTTGTACCTTTTTTGTAAAGATAAATTTAATTATGTGATCAAGTATTATAGTTAATTTATTTAAAAGCTTTTTCTTTCACTTTTTTACCAGTGACAGTGATAAGAGGACTCTGCCCCGCTGAATATAACTTTTATTATTATTTTTATCTAACGGGATAAAGTCGAATATTTTTGGATTAAGTGAACTTGCTTTCATTTTTGTAAATTAGCCTACATTACTCCCTGGGGAGATTTTATAACATAGTTAATATAAATTTTTTTAAGTAGCGAATTGCATGTGTTTTATATTCTTTTTTTTTTTCACACTTTTAAAAATCCATTTTCAAATAGTTTTTATATGCTTATATATGAAAAAATAATTTTATATGACCAGATTAGGATATATTTAGCTCTACATATCCTGATATGGTCATATATGCCAACAGATAACTTTTTGACAAAAGTTAGTATCAGATACAGTACAAATAATTTTTTTGACTTTGTATAATCAATCATTGTTGTGAAAAATTTTTCTTTACTAAAAAAAACGATTAAAATATTTATTATTTTTTGAAACTGTCTGACCTATTTTTATTGCAAGTAAAAAAAGTTAAGAAATAATAAATAGTTTGACACTTTTTAAAATGATTATTTTTAAAGCCGCTTAAGTGAAGCGTAAATAATTACCTACATATTACATAAGTACGTGAGTAAGTACAGCAGATATTCAAATGAAACCGATTATTTTAATGGTCGTTTTACGACTCGTAATAGTTATTTACTTGAATCCGATTATCATGACTTACGAAATAATTTTCTAATATTAAAAATTCTTGCAAGTCTACACTGATAAAAAAATTGACTTGACTCAAGAGCCAAACTCTTGAACCAAGAATTCAATTTTGAAGAAAATCATTTTCTTGAGTCAAGAGAAGAAATTCTTGAAACAAGAAAATTTTCTTAGACCAAGAATAATTTCTTAGCTCAAGAATGTATTCTTTTGACTCAAGAAAATTGTTTTCTTCAAACTGGAATTCTTGATTTAAGAGTTTGGCTCTTGAGTCAAATCAATTTTTTTATCAGTGTAGATAAATATTTTTTACTAATTAATAATTTGGAAAATTTTTTAAAACGAAATCAAATTTAATTCGATAGCAATTAAAATTAACGCTTAATACTCGAAGTAGATGAACAAATCCTCTCGCAATCAATCTTTATTTTTTTTATCTACAAGCTTAATTCGTAGATCCGTAGCTGCTTTATTGAATAAATTAATTTGCATTCTAGTTTATTTTAAGGACTCAAGATTCGAGTTCTATTGTCTTAAATTATGAAAAAAATTTATCGAGCTTTATAAATTTAAAATTTTTTTTTGTGAGAAAAAATATAAATCGGAAGTTGGTGTCATAAATTTGCGGAGGTATGTGGCCAATTTTAAATTTTAATAGCCGAATCTTTTGTGTGCGTATACATGGACAAAAGCCGCACAATTGTGGCCAGCAGCCAATCAGGAAAATACACGAACCGACGGCAATCTCCGGATTGATTCATCCACACCTTTATTTTTTATTCGTCCTTTTTCACCTTCACTGGTATTATATAAAAAATTTATATATATAGTGCATAGTATAGCATTGGCTGGATCCGACTACCCGTTATACGACACTTCATTTCATTTCATTTAAAAAAGCAACTTCTTCATCCGAAAGATCCGTCAAAAAATCAAAAAAAATAATATTTGGATTTCAAGTCTCGATTAAATTTACGGTTCGATTGACGGTTTTAATATTTTTTTTTATACCCTACGATCTCTATATCTGTATTTGCACTGGCCATTAAAAGTATTGCCGCGGCTGATGAAAATGGGAAAAATAAATTAAAAAAAAAAAAAAACGGGTTTAATATAACTGACACCAGCACTCACGGTTAATAAGGTGAGACTTAACTCTGTCAACGTGCGTGTCGTGTATTGATTTAAATAGAGAGAAACAGATGAGACTAGTATAACTATATTTATTGTGAAAAGTGAATAAATTTGATGAAATGGGAAGCATTATATTTATTCTTTAAATTCTAATTCAAAATTTAATATTTACTTTAACGTATATATAAATTCATTTTAAATTTTCATTCGATATTCTCCAAGAATCATTCGTGGTAATGATAAAAGAATTATATGATTTAAATAAAAAAAAAAATTAGGAAAACGATTGACTCTGAAGACCATCCCTGCAACTTCCCGCTCATTCCATGCCTATAGGTGGATAAAATTGCACTTATGACGTTTTTGAGCTTTTTAAGCTCAACGAGATAACTTTTCTATGCTTTTGAACATAGGCTATATTATTTGATAATTTATTTTGAAATTTTTTAAATATCCGTGCAAAGCTGGGGCGGACTGCTAGTTAGAAATAAAATTATAAAATAACTTGATGACACTTGTCATTTTTTATGACGAGCATAGAGTACTTTTCCTGTTAAAAACAATGAAAAAACAAGTGAGTGACTCTTCTGAAAAATTATTTCGATCGGCTATTTTCAGCGAATTCATTTTTCACGTCCTCGAAACAAAAATCCCTCAGCCAGTGGCCTCTCGGGACTCGAAACTCCGGATATGATGGGACAGAGCGATGAGTATCCCAGTATAACTTGTTGAGAGCTTTAAAAATATACGATTAACACGATATATACCTATAGATAAAAAAATAATCGAGAATGCGGGAATTGAAAAATCTGTAGCCGCGTATTTCGTTTGGTTGACGCCTTCGCTCGAAATATTCATTGTCAATTTCATTTTGTTTTTGATTTTTTCGTCCTCACATTCTCTGTCGTAAATTCTCCTTGACACATTTCCGCTGTGAAACAATTAATTCTCCCCCGCTTTTTTTTTTTTTAATTTTATTCATCAGTATTCATTAATACAGTTTCTGTATACGTATACTTACTTATAGTTAATAGTGTATACCTATATTACACTATTAACTCAAGAATAAAGATGTTAATATATTAATAGAGTGTACATTAAAGATCCCAAGCAAAGTGAGTACACGCATCAGCAAATGATAACCTTTCACCCCTGATCCACCTCTTTCAAGTCTTTCTCACAGGTTCGGAAACCCTCTTACTGATCAATTAAACTCAATGAAATTATATGAAATAACGTTATTACTAAAATTACTAAAACCCAATACGTCGTTCTGCCTAATTGTAAGACTTGTCATAAATTTATACTTCCAGCAAAAAGCTACTATATATATAACATATAATAACTTAAAAATACAAGCCTAACCTAAAACCAAGAGCTCCAGAATCCAGAACATAGAAGTAAAAAAAATGTTTAGCATAATAAATGACACACGTGTGTTAGTTCACTTTTGTAAAAAGAGACTGCCCTAGAATAATATTATAATGTGGGTCAGATACGCCTGGAGAGGACAATGAAATCGTGAGGCGAGCAGCACACGTGAGATTCCACTGGCCATAAGGATTAACTAAGCGGACAGAACTTAAACGCTAGCGTACCCTGCCGGAAATTGACTTACTGATCGCTTCTGACATTTTCATCTCACAAAATACTTTCCCATACTCATATAAATATGTTTATATTTTAGTTATGTTCGATCACATTTATGATATTACTGTCGTATCATAAAGTGAATAAAATTTTCCTTTTAGTGGTTTTTCTTTATTTTATCGTTTTACTTTTTGATAACCTTACAATTGTTTACTATTTACATTTGTTTAATTGTATTTGTGATTGTGGTAATATGTGAAGCTACTTCAGCATAATGTAATAAAAATATAAGGAAAATTATTTTGAAAACTTTTTTTAAAATTAAATAATAGTATTATGATTTAATTTTTTTTTTACTAATTTCTGACGCTAACTTAATTTTTAAACTTAAAATTTCTTTATGCATTTTCAAAAATCTTATGATTGAATTGAAGAAAATTTTTTTTGATTAAATTTAAAAAAATTAAAAAAAAATTTACATTGAAGTAACTCGAATTTGTTCATAATAAATATTATTTTCCGCTGATCCAAAATTCACAGAAGAATAAAGCAATAATAAAAACGAAAAATTTGTTGTGCACTATGATTAATATCGTGAGAGTTCGAGCATTATATTTAGAGCGTAGACTAGGGATATAGGGAGTATCTCACCCTCTATATGTACCCTTAAAAGCTCTCGTCAACACGATTAATGACGGGTCGAGCGCACCGGACGTTGGAAAGTCGTGAATTTGATGCTGCGAATCGTAAATACATATATATCGGAAATAACTGACTGCAAATCTCCACGCATACATTTCCGTTGATATACATACGTGTGCGTTTGTGTATGAACATGTATAACAGTATGTACAACAATAATGGCAATACCCAGCTTTAACATCCGTTTTATTAATGCAGCGTACGGGGTGGACGGAGACAGAACCAAAAAGGGGTTAAATGGGAGCGAGAGGCTCTCTAAATGATAAATAAATAAAATAACCGATCGTGAATGTAGTTGAGGTATAAATGTGCGTGAGAATGTAATCAAGGACCGAAACCCTTTCAGCTCTTACTCTTTCTCCTCCCCGGGCCGTATATTTATACATGAGCCTCATGGCTTAATTAATAGCACCTGACCATGGTTAGTTGGGGTGCGTGGACACAGATACACAGGGGTATTGCTGGTACCATAAACTAACCACACTCGGACCCTTTAGCATCCCCCGGTAGCTCTAAACCACGTATACTTTAGCCCAACGTCAACTAAACCGTTTCAACCCTTGGGCGTAAACAGAATTTCATCAACACTGCGTGTGTCTGCACCTGATGCGCTCTATATATCTTAACTTTACAATTACTCTGTTTAATTGTGAGATCCGACTCATTACGCTCGGAAACTAGTTACTTATTATTTTTAGTTTTAGTTGCAAATTATGGTATTGCTTTACAAAGTTTGCATTGATTTGTAAATAAATTTTTATTTTAGGAATCTTAATTAGTTTAAAAATTTTTTTTTAATTAAGCAAGAATAAAAGATTGAATTTTAGATTACGAGTTTTTATCAAATTTTTTTGCAAACATGTGTATGTGGAGATGTATGCCAACATATATGTATAAGTGATCATATGAGTTTTTAGTTTTTATAATTGCTAATCTTTTTGTAAATATTTTTATTTTTTTTTTTAATTTTTCATCACAAACTACCATTTATTTAAATTAATAACTTTTAAGCTCACCATAATCATCATCTTAATTCAACAACTTGATTGGTCCAAATCCATTCATAATTTTACGATCAAAAGACACACAAAGATCATTAAAAGTTTCCCCAAAAAATCGAAACCCAAGAAATTCTGACTTACATTCTAAATAATAAAAACAATGAAAGTTTCTAAATTAATAATAACGATTAAACTTAACAGTGAGCAAGAGTTTCAATAGCCGCACGCGAATCATCGAAGCGATGCACACTATTTATGTCTATCTCTTCACCCGTTCATATGTCTACTTATCAGTGCTCAATACCCACTGTCTCTCTCAGCTGATTTTGATTCGCTGATACGTTCTCTCTCTTTCAATAGAAGTCTCTTTTCAGAAAGCTTAATTGGTTCGCGTCAATTAGCGAACGAGCTCGTTAGCGGTAAGCGCCAGACGACGTGAATTGCTTGTCTTTTTCTCTGCTAATACTACTGCTACTGCTGTACTCAAGAAGATACGATGGACAAATCGGCTATTATGAACTACTTTTAACCGTACCATTTCAGCTATTACCCATTAGCTACAAATTTTTATTTTTTTTTTTGCACAATTCAAAGCCGGTACTTTACTCTTATTTCACAAAATCAGTTTTGCTACGGATGCTCGTGTAAAAATGTCAAATTTTGAAAAAAATACACTTTAAGTTCTTACCGAAGATAATAAAAATAAAAAATTTTATTAGATGACAATAATTATCCCCGTTCCAAAAATTTTGTTATTGATCATTTTTAATAAGATAAATATCTTTTTTTTTTTTTCAAAAATATGATCATAAGATATAGAAAAAAATTTTGAAGATAAAAAAACAAACTGATACAAACTAATAATTTAAAAAAATAGTGATAAACATCTTCATACTTAATTCTTAACGAAAATTACAAAAGTAATTTCCTTCGTGTTAATTACTTTATGTTGGAGTAGCTTCACATATTATCACATTTACAGACACAATTTAACAAATGTAATTAGCAAACCCAGTCAGATGAGATTTTTCTAACACTGAAAGAATTATCTTTATTTTATAACTTAATTTCTGAAACTTAACTCTCTTGGAGCGAGACGATTCAGTGGTCATGCGCCACCTGTCGGAGTTTTGTAATACTACTTTTGATTAAAAGTCAATTGTAAATATATATGACCATATTAGACGAGATATGGACGTATAAAAAATTATATATGAAAATTTCCTCCCACATATAAACATATTAAGTCATATGGAAAAATTTTTCACGGGTAAATTCAAATTTTTGACTTCTTTTTACTGCATAATCTTCAAGAATTTAAAAAAAAAGATAACTGAGTTTATGATTTCGCAAACTAAATTAAATACTTGTATGTAAGAATCTCTGAGGAATTCATCATGAATTTTTTCGCAGGGCTAGTGTAGAACGATGTACTTTTACAAGCCTCGTACTCGTGTCTCGTACAAGCTTGATAAAATACCATTATAGCTCTTGAAGATTTATAAGATTCTTCATAAAATACCTTGTTTTAATAAATTTAAATATTAGACTTGAACTGCCGTAGACATATAAAACTAGAAATATAAAATTGGTGGCTTAATGGACCCAATTTCATTACCAAGAATTTTTAATTTAATTTGACTAAATTGTGTGTGGAAAAAAAGCTCATTTTTCAAGGGAGGAATAAATAAATGAATAATTAAATGAAGAGGAGACATAATAAGAAAAAAAAATTTGTGTCAAGTAAGCAAAAGATACATGTGTGAAACGATATTAGTGACGGATACATGAGAGCTGAGAAATGATGTACTTTCAACATCTCGTCATATCATATCACTCTATTATCTGCAGACACATGTACGTATATTATGTGCCCAGAATAGAGTTGAGTTACGTACGTCACGTAAGGAATTCCGTTGTTGTAATTTCTCTCCTCCCGGACCTGCCGCAATCCTGTCTGCCTTCCATTCTGTATTATGCCCACATACTCCCTGCCCTCAGTTAAATTTTTACTGAATTTCACGGCTATCTCTCTTGTCCGTCAATATAATTAAATCGTTCAATGTATATGCTTCGAATTTTTACGAGTATCGATGTTATCTTTGAGTAATGTCTGATATTTTGTATTTGACAAGAATGATTCTTGATAACAATTTATATTTTATTGGCTTAAAAGGTTTTACTGAGAGGAAATTTATAATAAAATAAAAATGTTATTTATTTATCAGGCATCAAGCTCTTAGTAGCCAGCTAATTAAACTTTTTAAAACTTGCCTACCGTGGTTGTTTTTAAACTGAGAAAGTTATTTAAATAGTTTTCTGTGTTATTATACATTTATTTATTTAAAGTTCCAAATATTCAATGAACTAAAAATTATTTAGACAAAAAAAAAAACATCTGAAAAAAGTTCAAAAATGAGAGTATTTTAATTATAAAGATTTTACGTTTAATTAAATTGTGATTGAACAAAAAATATATACATCGTGAAAATCATATATTTTGTGGGAAAAACTCTGATCTTTCAGAAAAAAAAGTGAAATTAGAAGTACCTTGCGTCGCACATCGAGAAAAATCAATTTTTCCACTTCAATTGGATTTTAAAAGGTTTTCTGATATGTTTATGATAAAATAGATATTTTCATTCAAAAGCTGAGAATTTTTCCCACAAGATACGATTTTTCGTGGATTTTAATAAAAAAGTTTTCCTCATCAGAAAAATTAATAAAAATTTTATTTCAAAATTTCAAAAATCATAACTCCAGAGCCACTGCATATTAAGGGCTGAAACTTACAGGAAATTTTTTTCTTATTATAGTGAACACTTCCACAAATTTGAAACATAATCCGCAAAATTTTAATTTTCTTTAAATGTTCCAATTCGAACTATATTATTTTTTTTTTTTTTTTATTAAAACGGTTAATTGACTACAAGACATAAAAACAGCAACATAGCCAACAATAATGATAGTTGAGATAACAATGATACCAATACTGTTAGTAGTAATAAGAAAAAGTTATATAACAAGGAGTTATACTTGTTGCGGATACCATCGGGAATACCTGGATAACAAGAATGATATAATAGAGTAAAGACCGACGTACTAGGAATCTTGAAATCCTCTGGATACCGAAGAAACGCGATGAGAGGATTCAGAGGTGTGCTCACTACAGAATACACACAACTATATTACTTATTCCCCTTATATATTTATATCCATATACATTCACATATATACCTGAGTTGCAAAAAGAGATTAAGGTTAGAGGGTCGTCGTGTCATGACCTCTTTTTGCCCTTCTGTATGTCTATACATACATTAATTCAACTCATATAATCCAAACATTGTGCACACACTTCTTCCACTGAATATTCACTCGAGTTCAGTTATAAAAAATATCTCCCTTAATTTTATTTATAGTCGCGCTTTTCGATAAAAAAATCTTTTAAATTTTAAGAAACAATTTAATCTTTATCCATAGCACTAATAATAATTATTATTATTATTACTATTACTATTATTATTGTATCCTTGCAAATGCAAGGTAAACAGAGACTTAAATCTCAGGGCAATAAAAAGGTGCTCTCAAACTGAATATATATCATACCGCAAGCGTAATTCCGGTTTTTAAGTACCCACTACTTTTTTCAACTCTTTACCATTCGCCACTACGCAATATATCTATATATATATGCCGGGTTAGTACTCACGAAAAAAAGTGAAGGAACATAATAAAAAATAAAATAAATAAAAAACAAGTAAGTAAATAAAAAAGAAATGCCATTGAGATCAAAACGAAAAAAATAAAAACAAGATTCTGAAAACGACTTAAAAAAAAAAAAAAAATGAAGAAGAGGAAAAAAAAATTAAACAAACAAATAGCACATAATATAACACCTAGGAAAGTATTATGCGAATGGGGTACGGGAGATTAAGGAAGAAATAGGATCTTTTGATTAGAAGCTTGTTGAAAAAGGACAAAGTTCAACTAGCATGAAAACAAAACAAAACAAATTAAAATAAAATATATATGTAATGGAAAGAGAAGGAATAAAACGGAGATTTGCATTTTGTGAAATTAGCATTTAAATTTGGCTGGTTCTCACTCTCTGAAATTCACCAGGATAGCTTTAGGATTCCTGCGTGCATGTAAAAGCGAATAAATTAATGGAAAGAGAAATAGATAAAGAGTGCGACGATTAAAGATAATACTTGGTGGATTTATTTTTTTATATATATATATATTTGTTTGTACGGATTGGGCGAAATTTACAATCGCGGCCTTTTAATGCAAGAGTAATGTTTAATTGTTATCGTTATCGCTTAATTCAAAGGGAATTATTAATAGTGAATATTTTGGGTATTATGGTGATATTTCAGTTGTTATAAGGCGTAAATTGGTGTATTGTTTGAGCGGGTAGATTAATTACTCGATGGTAATTGTTCTTAAGCTGGTGAATTATGACGAATTTGTAATTCAAATTGGTAGTAAAATAGGAAGCTTAATACTTTCGATTTGTTTTGTTGTAATTTGTTGTCATTGTTGATTGTAATTAAGGCTTTTACTATGGATTAATTTTCCGGTATTTTGTGCAACTGTAGAATTAGTCTTCAATGACAGGGATTTGTGTTAGTTGATAATGGCATTTTTTGAAAGAGTTATTGACATTAGTATTTTTTTTAATAATAATAAAATTACTTATTGATTTAAATTCAAATTATATTATTCATAAAAATGATAAATAATATCAAAGATAAAATTGACTGCTGATGGTGATGAAGGAAACCAAAGTTCTCGACGAATAAATATTTAAATAAGTAAGCCAAAGTATTTTTAGTTCATTGAATAGTTGGAACTTTAAATAAATAAATGTTTAATAACAAAGAAAACTATTTAAATTACTTTTTCAGTTAAAAAACAACCACGGTAGATAAGTTTTAAAAAGTTTAATTAGCTGATTACTCAGAGTTTGATGCCTGATAAATAAATAACATTTTTATTTTTAATGAATTTTCTTTCAATAAAATTTTTTTAAGTTAACAAAATAGTAAAAGCCATGAGTTACGATGCATTGTCAATCATTTTTGTCAAGTACAAAAAATGAAATATTACTCAAAGAAAATGTCGACACTCTTGATAGTCATAAAAATTCGACTTGCCAATTAAATCAGAACTAAAACAAAGTCGATCTTTTTATAATAATCAACATAACTTTTTATTGTAATCTGTTTAGTGTACCTACAGAATATCGTATCAATGATATTTTCACTATTACAAAAATTTTTAATTTAAAACGATTAAACCAACACGGGGAAAAAATATCGTTAGAATATTTTTTTTCCGTGAAGCAAATTTTTATTTATAGCCAAAATTTAAGACTCAATATTTTTTTTTATGTCGAGTTTTATATTTTACCTCCAGGTCTTTCATAGCCAAAAAATGTTTTTGACACCCTAATTTTCATATTTATGATGAATTGTTAATTTCTAGTGAACCTAAAAATATCCTACCACAGTATACAATTTTAATAAAATTATATGTTCCAAGACAATTAGGGTATCTCATTCTCGTATGGTAATATATACATACAAATGTATAATATTATATTGTGTTGTCTTGTGGTGCACAATACAAATTATACATTATCTTTCTATATAATTTAATATGACGTTCACTTTATTCATTCGACACGCGAGCCTAATCTTCTTGATCCCCATATTTAGTAGCATTATTCACACATTCGTTGATAATTCATACACACAACAAGCCAGAGATGAAATAATGATAATATATGTATGAAGACTAAAGAAATATAAAAAGTCTTTAGCTACTTAAGTTAAGCGCATCAGTGCGCGAACTCACCACAACTTTTTCTGTTCCACTTCCATTCGATTATACTTTTCCCGTTTAGCTGTTCTAGTATGTATACGGCCGTTTAGCTCTTTCTTGTGAAAATTTAAATCCCCTTCTTTGCTTTTCTGTTCAACTCCTGTAGCCGTGCCACCATAATATACTTCTGATAGGATGCATAGCCAGCCGAAAAAACCTCGATTCACTTTTCCTTACGACTTAAAGTTTTCTTTTTGTCTCACTTTATTTTTAATTTCCATTCTTCCTCATTATTTATTACTAAACCCTCAATCTTCTATGAGGACTAATTAAAAAAATTTCTTTGGTCGGTGAAAACTTTCCAACAACTTTTTTGTAATTATTTTTTTAACTTAAACCTCTTATCGAATCCTTTAATTAATTATTGATTCACTTTTGTTCATGAAGTTTTTAATAATTGGTAATTTTAAAGATCAAATGTATTTTATGAATGGATTTAGTTGGAAATTTAAAAAAATATATCTAAGTTGAAAACTTTTGTCAAGAAATAATGATTGACACAATATTGTTGAGGTATAATAAGCAATGTATTGAATTAAAAAATTACGTTTGATTATTATAAAAAAATCGACATTGAATTTAACCAAAATTAGGGACAGTCTGTCTCAAAAAAGTGATTAATCTCTCAATTATTCGACAAATTAATTAATCAATATTTTTACAAATTTTACTCATTAATATTTAACTCTAATTTAAATCTATAATTAAATATTTCGAAAATTTATCATAATAAATTAAATATTGCTGAAAAGCACAAAAAAAAATGAAAAGGAACAAATTCAGATAAAGACCTTTATTCTAATGACATTGAATTTAATTTGAAAAATTCATATTATAAAAACTTAATTATATAGATTATTGTTATTTATGATAGTTATTATGAACAATAATAATAAATTAAAAATTAAAATACTCAGAAAAGTTGTGCTTATAAATGTTTATACGAAAATTAAATTGTATGATCGCTCCAATTTAAACTCTCTGCCAGTCGCTTTGAAAATTGTATTCTGATGTGTGCAGTAAAATTATATTATCCTTCATAGCAATCAAGTAGTAAATACAAACAAATTGAAGATAATAAAAAAAAAATTGGTAATGGTAAAGAAAAGAAAATAGTTATAATGATACGAAGATCACTCTATATTTTCAACCATTAAGAATCTTAGTATATTTATAGATCCTAACTTCAAAAAACCAAATAAATAACGATAACAAAAAAGATAAAATAACAGGGATAATGGAAAAAAAAAAGCAAAGGGCTTTCACTTTTTGCTCGTTAAAGCATCGTTCAGTCTACCCGTAGGAATTTGACGTGAAAACAAGAATAAAAAATGAAAAGAAATATCTCGGTGAAGATATTTACAAGATAAACGAACCGAACAAACTTGTTTTCGGTTTCTGAGATTGCGGAGAATTGAGTGAGAATTATTATTACATTCACCTCATCTTTTATACTTCTTATCCTTATTCTTATATTTTATTTAGTACCTATAACTTCTTCGTAGATCTCCTTCACGACGATTCTTCTCTCATATCATTGACGTCCATTCCCCGTAAATTTATATTTTATTTATTGCTCGTAAATGCATCGTTGCTCCCGCTTAGTTAATTTTTTCTTTTGCGCTGCTTAATAATAATTACGATAGTAAATTTAAAACGTCTAGTTTTGTCGGAGTCGAGTGTAAAGTTTCAATTAAATAAAAATATCAAAAGAAGAAGAAGTTATAGTCGACTTAATAGTTATTAAAGTATTGTGTGAGCGAGTAATGTGAGATGAAGAAATTTTATGAATGCAGAAACAGTCGCAATGAGCTAAGAAATTGTCAAGGGAATCAGTGACGCAAAATATGCAGTCAACGTTATTCGATGGCTTTTGATCTCCATCTCCATCTAAATTACTAAAATCCTCATACATATTCTACTGAAACTAAAATCTAACTGTCTTATCTCGTATTGTTATCCACCCTTATTACATACTTCTTCGCACACTGCATACAGACTAATTTCTTATGTAATGTATCCCTTCATACTAATCATGATATCAATTAAATCTAAAATTGCTAGTTATTTAATTTAACAAATTTGTTGAAATTTCTGTTTAATTAAAATATCCAGAAAAATTATTTGATTAAAAAAATATATTTTTTTATTTTTTTTGACAAATTTTCTTTCTATTTAAGGACATATCGGAAGTATTTTTTCACAGATTAGGATAAAAAAAAAGTCTAATTGAATTTATCTCCGAAATGAAAATTAAAAAAAGTGAAATGCAAGTTGCTAGAGCTCTAGAGAAAGTTAGCTTCTATAATAACTTAAATCGTTAAGTTTTCAAAGTTTCGTAGATCAAAAGTATATACATTTTTAAAAGTTATCAAATCGAAGAAATCGCGCTGTGACTTTATTGATAAGCCGGGCTGCTATTAGTTATTCATGGACAAAATATGCAAGAAATAAATAATTCCTTTTATAGTTCATACAAGTGTAAGCGGTTTTAAATATTACACAGAAAAAATCAATTTTTCAAGAAAAAAAAATTTTTTTACTCAAGAGAATATTTATGAAGATAAAAATTATTCTTCCTTGACTTTCTTGTATTAAATAAAACTTTTTTTTGTAATCTCAACTTTTTATAAAATAATTAATAAAAGTCAATTTTTTCATTTTTATAAAAAAAGTATTTAATGTAAAAAAAATTATTTTTATCTAGAATAAAGCAAAAAAATTTTGGACCAATAAAATTTTTTTTTATTAAAAAATTTTTTTTGTATTTTTAAATTTATTCTTATTAAAGTTTATTTTTTGATACCAACTTAATTTTTTTTTCCATTTTTTTTTAACTTTTCAAGTATCAAATTACCGAATAAAATTTTTACAACCAATTTTCATGAGCTTTTTTTACTGTAGACTTCATTTTTCTCGACAAAAAAGAAAAAAAAACCCACTTATATAAAGATATATCTATATATGTATAAATTCCCCTATCAGTTCTTGAGTCAATTGACAGTGAAGAATTGCTGTAAGGTACGGAGAGAAGGGTACACCTATAAACCTACAACTATAACACCGTATAAGTACGTATGTATAAACATGAAATATATGTGGGAGCGAGTACAACGGACTAGAGTGGTATAATATAACACGTAGGTATTGTATGCACGATAGTCGACTATCGCAAGAAGAATACAGAGATGCGGATAAGAGGATGAGAAAAGTGACAAGGGTCCTTAGACACGGATGATAAATAAAGAACCTGACGATTTTTTTAGCCCCTTTGGTGTATTATGTCTCCTTGTGTTTTGTCGGAGGTAGAGGTGAAAAACCGAGAACGTGTGATATTTCAAGTGCCGGGATCCAGATAAAGGAGGAAAATGTTTTTAAAAATTACAATAAAAGTTTAAAGATATAATAAAGAAGAAAGGAACAAAGAAGAAGGGGAATCTGATCAAATGGGACCTAAGGGATCATACTCATATGTAGAGAAGACTTTGCTTGTCCTTGCCCTTTTCGCTCTTCATTTTTCTTCTTCTTCTTCTTCTTATTCTTTTTCTTCTTGTAGTTCTATTACACTGTTGAGTATAGGAGGCACTACTATATTTCTTATACTTCTACTATTCAATCTCACTTCCGGTCAGCTTCAAGAGTTTAGATAAGAGTCGACTCTTTCGTGTCCAAGGGCCATGTAATATCTGTTGTACATGACCCTTTTCATACATCTTTTTTATTTATTTCGGATTTTATGAGATATCTATTAATTTTTTTTTTTATTTTATTATCAATTTTATAAATTGTCAAGTCTTTGATTAATTTTTAAAAAACATTTGTTTATAATTTTTTATGAATGATAAAAACCTATGTACAAATCTTACTAAATAATCTAGATGTAAAATTTTAAATTTAACCGTTGAAAAAAATTTTCTTACGCAAAATTTTAAACATTTAGAATTTTAGACTTGATTTAAAATTTTTACTGAATAAAAATAGATTAAAAAATAAAAAACATGCTTTGATAGTTTACGGTTACAAATATACAAATTACAGGTGAAATATACAGGTGAAGTTAATAAAAAGCGTGTAAAAATGAAATAAGAAAATTTATAAAGCCATTGTTTGTGCAAAATATTCCATAAAAAATTTTTTGATTTCTTGTAAAAAAAAAAAAAAAAAAAAATTATTGGTATCAAAAAATCAATAGTTGAACTTTTTTAATGGACATACAATAATTAGTAATTGCGATTCCTCTCGAATTTTAATTACACGTTAATTATTTGTATTACCAATAAAAAGTAATTTATTGATAATTGGATTATAAATATTGAGTGCATTAAATGATAATAGTTTAATTAAAAAGTGAATTCGATTTAAATAATTTAAAACTATTTCCGTGGAGTAATTTAATAAAACATTAATGAAGCAATACGAGAAGAAGTGAAGACAGTAGATTGAAGCTAATATTAGCAATTGGCGCGTTATGAATGCAACAAATGTTTAAAAGAGTTCACTTTAATAAAACAATTATCGGTTAACAGTAATTTTACTTAGAGTGTTTATTAGACTGAAAGATCACTAATTGGCTTTAATGAGAAATCGATTAAAGTAACTGCATAAATATTTTAGTTCACTAAATTGTTATAGTATTTTATTAGTCGAAATAAATTTTAACGATAAATTTTAAAAGTAAGTCTAGTAAAATATTCAGTAAAAGTTTTGAAGAAAATCAAGATGATAATTTTGATGGTCCCGGCTGGGAATCAAACCCAGATCTTACGGCAATGCTTCAATAGCTTTTTCTATTGCAGACACACTGTAAAAATTTCATGTTTGTCACATTTGGTAATTAAAATTAGAGTCTGATAATATTTTTGCCCAATTAACGGGATAATTCTCAAATTATTTTTCAACAATTATAGTAAAAAGTTGACAATAGCTACATAAGTCGGAAAATCAACTGAAAAAATAAAATATTGATTTAAATAAACAACAAACTGTAAATAAGTATATGATTGAACGTAATATATAAATACAGTATTTTAAATGACAAAAAAACGTCCTTTCAAAAACAGAAAAAAACCGCGAAATTTAAAAATTTCCTCAGATTTTTCAAAACAGCTCAAATTATATATTAACATCATAGAAAATCGAATTGACCAAAAATTATAAATCATGAAAATTGTTACAAATATTGTTTGATAAATCAATTTGTTTAGGTGAAAATATAAAAAAATAAAGTAACCTTACCTGCTTTGCAAATATCCAAATCGAAATCCCCTGAGATGAGGTTCGGGAATTTGGCATTCAACAGTTCGTCAATCGTGAATCGGTGTCTTTGTCTGAAGCTTATTTGTCTCCCATCTTGATCGTCAATAAATGTTTGGTTGTAACTTTCGCTGTCCTTATCATCGTTATTATTATCATTGTTATGATTATTTTTACTACTATCTACATAAACACGGCAATAAATCTCATTCACATGAAATGCAATAATAAATACCGAGAAGACAACTGAAATCGAGTGCATTCTCATCCTCATCTCAGTTGTTTTTTACTATTACTATCGGTAATATTTTTATAATGATATTTATAACAATTAGACCCTACACTTGTTTCACACTGACAATAGATCATAACAAACTCTGCTTTCGTCACTATCACTCGTGATTTATTAATATTAATATTAATCTATGATTTATTAATAAATAAATATTTATTTCAAAGTCTATACTATTATCATCACTCTTTATTAGTGCTCCTATCTTTATATTAATTACAATAGTTCATTTCAATCGTCATTATTATTATTATTATAAAAAACAAGCTTTAAAAAATTTCACTTTTGATTCAAGTCGGAAAAAAATAAATAATTTTTATAAAAACTTTACATTGTTAATTTATATTCAAGTTTACGAGCGCATTTAAACTGAAACTTCTCAGAGTTTCATGGCTATGTTTATTGTGTGTGTTAATACAAAAAGTGATATTGTATCTCTCACGGGTCAGAGTTCGAGGCAGTGGATATTATAATTTTTTTTTTCTCGTATTTATATTTTTGATTTAAGAATTTTAATTTTAATTAGACACTGATTTGAATTTCGATTCGAATATGGTGATCTAATAATCCTGCCGGACAGAGAAGAGAGAGAAAGAGAGAGAGAGAGAGCGCGTCCGTCGGTTCGGATCGGCTCAACACAACTAGATGTTCCGCGCTCTAAAACGCGACTCGCGAGCTACTACGTGCGGAGGAGTATCGGGTACCGATAGAGTCAAGTAGTAGAGTAAGCTGAAGAGGAAGAGAGGAAGATGCTTTTGAGGAGTGGGGGCGACAACGTGGTGGTGCGGGTGCGCAGGATCTTATTTATATTATCCTTTTTGAGATGTTAATTGTGGGAATTCAGGTCGCGGATTTTAGAAAATTTTAGGCAATATTTAAGGTATATATATAAAATTAAAAAAAAAGTTTAATTGATTAGTTTCGACTTTATTTATTGAGTCTTTTTCAAATCCCGAAATTTTTTAATTTAAGTAGAAAAAACAAAATTTGGTCAGGTGAAAAAATAGTCGGGTGTTGATTGGTTAATTAATTTTTCCCATAAAAATTTTATTGTAAATTTCAATCATAATTTAATGCACTGAAAAAAAAAAAAAAAAAAAAAAAAACATTGCCTTGAATTGAGATTGAATCAAATAAAATTTACTCAAACAGAGAAAAATTTTAGTTTAAGAATTTTCCAACTTAAATCAAAACGATGAGTCTCTTCAAAATGATTTTCTTGATTTAAATTAATCATTTTTTCTGTATACAAAATTATTACAGTTTAATATATCATGAGTCATTTAATTTAAGGAACTTTTCCGAAAATTTCATACTCAATACCATAAATAACTTAGAGATTTAAGTATTAACTTTGAGAAAAATTACATTCACATTGTAGAACAATATCGGAATAGTTATTTACGTCGTTAGGCTGGAAAGGGGCAATTTTCTGACAATGTCGATGTTGCGTAATAAGCTTAAGGTTTGTGAAGTGAATTTACACTCGTTTTCCGTCATTATTGTCCAGAAAGTCCCGAGCATTTGAAAGGAATACAAATTTAACACTTTTATAGATCTAAAAATACAATTCTACAAAATGCTCAGCGAAGCGGACGGGTAACAGCTAGTAATATATAAAGTAAAAAATAAATTTTAAAAAGATGAAATGTTGGACTTATGAATATTTAAATAATCGAGATTCAAGAAAAGTTAATTGGAAATATTCAAAATATCCAGTGACATGTAGATCGAGGCAATTTACCTTTTTCCATACGATATTAATCTCGGTTTAATTTTATTTTTTAATGAAGCCACACCCAATTAAAAAAAGATAAACTTGAGCATGATCTCGGCATTTCCATGTCGATGGTAATTTTTTCTCCGCAAATGAATCTAATGAATATTCCATTTGAGGCACGTATACTTGAAAAATTTATACTAAAATATGTACACCATGCGTACAAACTATATTAATGATGATGCCATTTTGCGATATATCCATTTAAACACCTGTTTACCCTTGTTCGGTATTAGTATGCGTATTTGCGGTTTAAATATTTGAATTCGGTAATACAAGAAAGGAAATTACTGACAATTAAAACATACCCTGGATAGTAAATAAATAAATACTGACTGAGTTGTACTGATTCTCATTCTTGGTAAATTGGATATCGTATGTCATGGTGATCACCCTTATGTACAGTATTCCCTCGATTTCAACATTGAAGGGTTGATACGAATGTTTAACTACACCGGAAACTTTGTTCGTATTGTTCCATTTTGTATTAATTACACAAGGATAAGGTTAAGCTTAAACAAAAGATAAATTAAAAAAGTAAATTTATTTGTTTCAACTTTATTTAATTGGAAAAATTCATTTTTCCAAAAAAAAATCTCAAATGCGCTCTTTTTAATAAATCGTAATATTTTTAATAGTATTAATGGCTTTAATTGCACCGAGACATTTTTGATCAAAGGAAATTTCTACGAGAAATTTCTTAAATTACCCATGATTGATCTAAGAAAAATTCCATTGTTTAATTTAGTTTTTTTTTAATCATTTTTTTAAACTATAATTCATTTTTTTGAACTTTTTAAAAGGTCAAGCGACGAATCACTCGGCACAACATCGGTATTACTTTTCTTTTTACTTCTATCAACTGTAAATACAAGCTTCAAATATTTACCGAAACTTTTCATGCAAAACTCTATGATATGTAAATACATAAAATTGAATGTTGACTAACTGTCAACATTCCAGCTTACTCTATTCTAACATTCACGTCTTTCTTCAGTCAAAAAAATTGTGTGTGTGTTGTAAAGTATTTTGAACGATACTTACCACAAAATTTTATTAGAAATCGTTTTTTTACCGCATTCGAACACGAAAAAAAATTTAAAAGTATTTCTCTTTGTTCCTATAAAAAAATCACAAATACGCGTATTTTACATACGAAAAAAAAAAAAAAACAATTTCTTTTTGTGAAAAAAATCTAGTCGATAAAAAAAAATTTTATTTGTCTATACAAAACTAGATAAATCCAACATTCAGTCAGAAATTAAAACAAATAAACTTATATTTTTAATTGTATTTTTAGTTTATTAAGAATTATTTATAATGTTTTCAATATATTTAAAAATATTTATTACCGTAATCAATTACTCGCATTTTTTTTCAACTCTATCCATAAAAACGTAATAAATTAAAAATAAAAACAAAAACAATTGTCTCAGTTGCATTTAAATGCAAAAATGAATCCATTGAGAATAAACATTGCAAATGTATAATTCAGGCTTTAAATTAATTCCTTGGATTTTAAAATTTGCGTTTTATACAAACGGTTACCGATGGTGTAATTGCAGGAGGTAAAACATACAGCAATAATATATGGAGGTGGATAAAGTAAAAAAATCGAGCGGGAGCGAGAGTTAAATAAATGAAATGAATTATTAAACAAACGGGATAATAAGAGAAAAGATGAACTAAAAGAATAAAGAGGGACGGGAGATAAACTCGATAAAGAACACACGTGTTTTCTCATACTGCACTGTTTCATCGTCTGTATCGGCAAGGGTAATTAAGTCGTCACACATCGTGCTCTTGGTTCAACTAGCGCTCTCCTCGCTTTAATTGGATGTTAAGGCTTAATTTTATTTATTTACTTTTTTTTTCAGAACTAATTTGGAAGTCTATAGCCTTCTATTCAGTTCAGCAAATTTCGGATAAACAGAATGAACTTGGCTTCGGAATAAGCCTCGTTTTCCGCCCATTTGTAATCTCCGGCAATGCAGTCAAGACACTTTTTCTTCAGCAAGTCGAAGTAGATTGTCCCGATTGTTTTGCTTACGATGTTGCGGTTGTTTTTCAGGCATTTGTAGAAATCTCTGTCGCAATCGCAACTTAATCTAGAAGTTATTAATTTCATTGTTTATTTTTAATAAAATAATTTATGAGAGAAGGTTTTAATTACACGTTAAAAGGAGAAGGCATGGAATTAATTCATTTTAACTTAACTAGAATTTTTTGATATTGATTGACTGTCATTATTACCCACTAGAGCAAAAATTTTTAAGAATTTCGAATGCAAATTATTCACGTCCGAGAAAACTTTATATTATTCAAAAGAAGATTATTTAAACACTCGGTTATGATTTATGATTAATAAGTAATGAGTAACCTTGAAGAAGCATCTGGATTAGTTAATCCATGGCATGTTTCACCGACTTTTATAATCACTGGACAATTATCGTGCGCACGACAACATATGTCCGTATCATTGAACTTTCCTAAATCATCGTAATTTTCAGCCTTGTCACCTTGACCACACCATTTGGTTCCTACGCAGAAAAAAAAATTTATTTGGATTAAGGTTACATGGGTTTCCTCCGAAAAAATGGCCTATTTTCAACAAGTTTTTTTTTTTTTTTTAATGTAAAAAATGAAATATTTTATTCAAACTTTGTACTGTCATAAAGATACATGTTTAATAAGGGATTACTAAAATTAAAAACTTCAAACTAGGACTTGGACGAAGGAAAAAAAAATGAAAATTGGATTTTTGGTAGAAGTTTTTACAAAAATATGAAAAATTTGCCTAAAATTTCGCGGCATTTTTTTTTTAATAGAAATTTTTCATCTTCATTCAAAACAATGAAACTCTTAAAAATTATTTTCTCTGGGTTCAAGAATTTTTCTCTAGATTCAAGTTAATTTTTTTTCAATGTATGAATTAACTGTAGTGAAATAATTTAATAAATGATTGCTCAATTCGAAAAATTAATTATTTTTGTTTATTGTCGTTTTAACTTGACTCTAACATGGTAAAAAAAAATATTGCATGAAAAAATTGTAAAATCATTATTTTTTTTAATTTTGTTTAAAAAAAAAAAAGTACCTGGTGCAATAAATCCATAGTTCTTCGTTTGGGTCAAATTCTTAAAGTAAGGATCATTGTATAAATCTTCCGTGAACCAGGCTTCGTCCAAATCCACTTGATAATCTTCAAACTGTCCGTAAGCAAATTTGCTAATTACAAAGACTATAATTACCACAAATATTGTGAATATGACTGATTTAATCATATTTAAATCACATAAAAAACCAAATCACACTTATGTCTATTTAATGCTATGTTAAAATAAATTAAAAGGACTGAGTTTGAGTATTTAGTTGCGTGTTTACCTTTCGTCAATGACTACCTGCGTAGAACTAACTACCGTTGTTATTTCGGTTGCAATTAAGAACCAGCAGCTCACGTGAGTCTGTTAATAGGTCCGAAGGTCTAAATTACAAATTCAATTAATGGATTTAATCATTTTTATACATTGGCCGCTCGGCTGCTACTGTACGTCAGTATATAATGATAAATCATTAGTACATACAACTGCTATTGTGCGGAAGAGAATGTTAACATTTATAGTGTGGCATTAATTGAAAGCAGATAAAAAAAAATAATAAATGTTATCAAAATAATTGTTACATAAACGTTTATTTAGTATGGAGTCTATAATGATCGGGTGTAATTACAACAAATAAGGGTAGTCTAAAAATATATTTATCGTAATTAAAGTTGTTATTAACTTTGTTGAGATTAGTTGAGAATTGATAATGATAACAATGGTTAATTACATTAATTATTGGATAATGGGTGGGGATAATTAAATGATTCCTGATACGAATTTTATAAACCCGTTATCGGAAAATTTTCGGTTAGTTCGCCACTTGTAGAGCCCGTTGTCTTGCTCGGTATCGTACGCAAAACACTGGCGTTTCAGAATGTCGAAATATAAAATACCGACGGTTTGGCTGGTTATTGATTGCACTTCTTTCAGGCAGTCGTAAAACATTTCGTCACACTTACAGCTCAATCTGAAAATAAGTAACTAATTATTCAGTTGATAAATGATAAATTAAGTAAGATCTGGCAGATCAATTGTTTTTCCCGTGATCGTACATAAAACATAGCTAGGCGTTAAATTTAAATTAGGCGGAAAATAAAAGAGTATGGGTTAACTTGTGATCAATTGTTGTCCAAAATTTCGTCTAGTTTTTAGTCTAGCCAATTAGCGGTGAATTACTAACTATTTATTAATTTTTTTAAATAAATTGTTGATCGATGGTCGGGTACTACTTAAATAGCTACAAAGTAATCGGAAACTTGAGGAATTATTGAGTTTAAAAACTGTTAGAGGGTAAAATAAACCTCTAACCATTTATTAATTTGGATTTTCTGGATTTCAATAAAAATACATAAACCGGTGATAATTGTTCGGTAGCGAGATTTAAATAAAAGTTTACAAGATTCTTGGCGGGATTTTAATCTCAGTAGACTCTCGTCGAGAACAAACTCTAAGGATTATTATTCTAAATCAAACAAACAAACAAAATAAATAAATACATGAGTGTGCCCGACCGGAGCGAGTTTCATCCATCGGATAGATGATAACCGATTTAAAGAGAAAACCTTTTTGGATGTCGTTGCAACAAATTTTTCACGTTTATGTGTTTGTAAAAAGCCAGTGATTCGGGGGTGGTGATTGCGCTTGAGCCGGAGTAAACGCTAACGAGTGCAATGCCGGAATTATTATTTTAATCGGTATGATTGATCTTTGACCGTAACGATGCAAAAAAATCTTTCTAAAAAATAATCACTTTCATTGCAATGAAAATTATCTAATTTTTTTATAAATTAAATTTCATCTCAATCAAATATTTTTGTTTTTTTTGATAATCAAAATAAAGTTCAAGTACAATTTTACTACTATAAAAACTTTATAGTAGTAAAAAATTATTTAAAGAAGAAAAAAAATTACCATAAAACTCAATTTTAAAAAACAGTACTTTTTAGTTCCAGTTTTAATTTTTTTAACTAACGAAGTAATTATACCAGTATTTTGTAAAAATACCGTTTTTACCGCTACTGTATTTAGAATGCAATTAATTTTAACAAAATTAATTTGTTTAATTTTGTAGATAACTCACTTGAATCCCGTGTAATTTTATCATATTGCATAACGAGTAATGACAAAATAACATAACGGAAAAATTAATAACTATCCACATAATAAGGAAGCAAATAATGACTAATAATTAACAATAAACAAAAATACCTTGAACTAATTAATAAACAAAGCCAGAGTTAATTTATAAAAAAAGTGAATTAAAATTTTAATTACAAAGTTGTGGATCCAGAATTTTGAAGCCCATATTTATACATCCCAGCTTTAATCTTTTTCGGACAGCGGTCGTGATTTCTGCAGCACATATCAGTTCGCCGATATTTACCAAAGTCGTCTTCATGCATCGCTTTATTCCCCTGACCACACCATTTTGTTCCTAAAAAAACAAACTCAATAAATATTTCTTCTCTTAATTATTTAAAAATAAATTAACCGAGCTATTATTTTATAAACTAAAAAATTTCTTTCAATTACAATAACAACGACTACAATAATAATTAAAAAAACAACTTACCTGGAAAAATAGTTCCCCATGTTTTAGTTCCATTCTTTTGTGGAACATCATCAAGTTCAAGGTCGGAAGTTGGAAAATAAGTTTCCGATTGAACGGATGCCAGATAAATAATTAAGAAGATAAAAGGCAATTTCCTCATGGTTTCTGTTAAAAATCAACGTAAAGATTTTTCTTTTTTATTTCACTAGAAAATTATTTCCTTTCTTTCAAATTCATGATAATTGAGATTTATTTTAAAATTTAAACATCAATTACAACTAAAATATAATTTTAACAATTATTCGATGTATTGAAATAAATAAAATTGTTCGAACACTCCGAGATTTTTATCTCTATGCAGCAATTGCATACTGCAGCGAATTTATTGATTGCTGTGTGACATTACAGAGAACTTTCGTGTTTTCATGAAGAAGTTAAGCGATATAATTTTATAGAACTCGATTAGGATAAAAAAATTTAATCTTACTTATTGATAATTTTTTCCGTGACAAGTAATTTCAGTACTTACTAGATATTAATTCGGTTAAATAAATAATTATACATTCTCGAATAAAATTGAACTGTAAATAAGTAACAATAATCGCGCTCTCTTATATTGAAAAGAAAGTCTACATTTAGCTCTATCTATTGGTGTAGTTTTTAACTATAATTTATGGTAAGGTAGATCTGAAAAATTTTTTTCTTCCTCAATTAGGCTCTTAGATTTAAATTTATTTTTAATAAATTAATAAATTATATTTAAAAATTCAATTTATTTTTATTCTTAATTATCGACATTAAAAAAAATAATTTACAAGTTTTAATCTTTCTTGAAAGGGTTCCTAGTGAATTTAGAGACGAATTTGATGATCGAGCTGTCTGAAAAATCGGGGACTTTCATCCATTCGAAAGTTTCTTTTTTTGCGTCAAAGTAGAAACACTTGCGGTGCAGTAAATTAAAGTAACTGTTTCCGATAATGCGACTCACTGTTGAGTTTACTGCTTTGAGACACTTGTAAAAGGCCGAGTCACAAGAACAACTCAGCCTAATGTGACAAAAAAATAGTAATTACTAATTAATCACCAATTACCTTTAATAATTGTTCAGTTAAAAGTTCCAAGTATTGAAAATTTATCTAAGAAAAATTTTGCCTTACATAGCAATGCGTCCTTTGTTTTCTATTCCGTATCTTGTTTGTTTTGACAGGATAATAGGCTGGCACAAATCGTGATTTCGGCAGCATTTATCTGTGTCGTTGAATTGTCCCAGATCATAAGTATGCGACGCGATGTCACCTGGACCACACCATTTTGTTCCTGAGAGATATCAAAAATGAAAAACAAGTTCTTCATCATTTTTTTTTATTGGCAGTTCTTATTAATAGTTAGTACAGTAGTTCAATTTTAATTGAAAGTGAAATATTAACAGTTAGTGTCGACTTTTATACAAATTAGAAATTGAAATTTTTATTTGATTAGTTGATATTTACCTGGAAATATTTTTAGTCTTTTAAAAATTGATCGTTGAAGTCTTATTGTTGCTTTTTTTTCAATTTTATTAGAAACAAAAGAATTTTTTTTATGAAAATTGCTTTTGCTTGAAATCGAAACAAAGAATAGGCAAAAGCATACGAAGATTGGAACAAATATCTGCATTTTTTTGTTTCTGGAAGATAAATAATTCAGGTTTTATAAATTTTTAATACAAAACTAGAAAGAATAGTTGAATAGTAAAAAAAATGAAAATTTCAGATTTTAAATAAAATTTTTGTAAAAAGTAAATTTTGAAATTATAAAAATTGATACAAGAAATTTTGTTTTGTAAAAATTTTATTTAAAACTATAATTTTCAATTTTAAAATTTAATTTTTACAGACGTTCTGGAAAATTGAATTTTTAAAATATTTTATTTCAAGTTGCTCGATATTCTGCTTTGAAATTTTTTTAAGTTTTTCTTTTGGGCGTTTAACTATTAAATTTTAATCTGTAAATTATAATTATTGAGCTGTAATTTTTTCCATTAGTTAATAATATGTTTTATATATCAATTTAAATCTATATTCAATTGTTGAGTAATTAAAAATGATCACGCTAATGATTTGCGCTACTTACTTCTTTGAAATCAGCAAAATTTCACTGATGCAAAGCGAAGGATTTTAAATTTGTTCTGGATGGAAATTCACGAGGTAAAATTATTAAATAGTTGAGAAAATTGATACAGCACCATCTATTTATTTTATATTTTAACTCGTTTTAAAATAATAAATTCTGGTCTTATCTCTCTCTTTTCCGGGATTGACAAGATAGTTTTTATAACATTATGTAGTTAAAAAAAAAAAAAAAAAAAAAAAAAAGATTTTTTAATTTTTATAAAACGTAAGAATATATCTAGTAGATAAAATTACAATCATGGGATTAGTGAATACAATTTTATTTATTTCTTCCAACAAATCGACTGGACATTTTTTTGTTTACCAAAATAAAGAAAAATTTTTAAATTGGAACAAGGAATTTCCATTATTTTTTAGGATTATAATAGAAGCATTTACGACCCAACAATTTGAAGTATATATTTTCAATGATTTGACTAGTCCAAGAATTAACAGCCTTCAGACAATTAGAGAAGACCTCATCACACGTGCAACTTAATCTACACAATATAAACAATAATTTTTATTTTTATTTTTATCAATAAAGGAAAACAAGTTTTTAAATAAATTGTAAAAAATAATAATAATTAGCATTTAAAGTTACAGTGGTGTTTTTCCGTCATTTTTAATTCCATATTTCGTTTCCCCACTTCGAATTTTTGGCTCACATAAATCATGATCCCTGCAGCACATGTCCACCTTTCTATCAGACCCTAAATCATAATTGTCTTGTGCTACATTACCAGGACCGCACCATTTTGTTCCTAAAAATAAAAAAAAAATATCTATTTTAAAGAACATGAAAAACTGCATCGATTGCCGCCAACCGCGTAAAAATCGGTTGATTCATTTCAAATTTATATTATGACAGTTTGAAATTTCAAAAAATAGTGTTTTATTAAGTTTTCATCGCACTTTTGATCTAGAATAGCTCAAAATCGCATATAAATTATATTTTTGAGCTTGCATACAATCTTATTATTTTTTTGTTATTCATTATGAAATCTACTTCCATTTCGGCTGCCAAATAGCCTTTTTTTCATTGAATGAGTTAACTTAAAAAAATTTTTATTTGAATAGGAAGTTATAAAAGAAAATTCTTTATCAATACACGTGTCAGAAACTCACAAATTTTGTGATAAAAATTTCGAGTATTCTAACGCTTATTAACTAAAAATGATAAAGTTATTTACCTGGAAAAATTAACAATCCACCAGTGACGCTGTGTGTATTGTTTGTTACTCTTTTTTCGCTATCCACAGTTGAAATAATAGTAAGATAAAAAATCAGCAATGTTAGAAGATAAAATAACTGCATGATTAGTTAATTTTTTCTGGAAAAAATTATTATTTATATTAAATTATAATAATAATAACAAAATTGTATTTTTAAAAAATTGCATTTTTAATTTACTAAAATTTCTACAATTCTATTTTTTAAATAATTTTTTTTTACTCTAATTTATTTGTTAAAAAAAATTAAAACAATTGTGAAGTGACAGCTAAATTAAATGTCATTTTTGCTATAATTTATTTGTTGCAGAAAATTAAAAAAATTGTGAAATGACAGCTAAATTTAATAAAATATAAATTTCTAAAAAAATTTCTAATGTTAGTCAAAACTTCTGTGTTATTTTTAAGTTTACAATGTAAATAAATTAAAACATAATTATCAAACTAATTAATTATAATTTTCTATTTTTTTTATAAACATAAAGATATAATTTAAAAATAAATTTAATAAATTAATTCAATTAACTTCTTTAAATTGCAAAAATTATCAATAAAAAAAAAACTTACTGAGAACACTGTCAGGAAGTGCATCAAATATTAAAAAAAATCTCTTTAAGTACGGAAGAAATCAAGTTTTACGTCATCTATGAGCAGAATCTACTACTGAATGATAGGAATGATGATGTCTCGTTTAATTTTGGAATGGTAAAATAGCCATGCGCACGGAAAACACGCAGGATAAGCAGTAAGTGTGCGTTCACCATGACTATTACGAGCCCTTTATTTATAAAGTCTAGTATTTATTTATAAATAATAAATACTAACAACTAACAATGTCTTTCGCGCTGGGAATGTGTGAAACTCCAGGATGTAAGTCGGTAGCTAGTCTTCAGTGTCCAACTTGCCTCAAAATTGGCATCCAGGGATCGTACTTTTGTAGTCAGGTAAATTCGAAAAATAAATAACTCTTTTAGGTTAATTATATCACATCTATTTATAAATTTTATAAGCTGGTCTGATATTTTAACTTGCAAGAGTTTTTAATTAATAATCAAATCAATTTTAATACTACTGGATTTTAGCGATTATGAAGATAATTATTTTTTATTTTTTATTTTAACAGGATTGCTTCAAAGGAAGTTGGAAAATTCATAAAGTCATTCATGAAATTGCCAGTAAGTTCTATTTAATGAATATTCGTTGTTATAAAAAGTTATTTTTTTTTTTACAAGTTTAGAAAAATAAAAATAATAATTTGTGAATTCAGATAATTTTTATTTTATAATTGTGATTTTTTTGTGACAAATGAATAACACTGAAGTTGACAGACATTAAAAATTTTTTTAGAATTTTGTAGCAATTAAATTATTATAAAAAAATTTAATTAAAAAGTTTCACGCGTGAAAATTAATAAAAATTACTAGTGAAAATTTTTAGAAGCATTTTTTTATTGTAATTGATTTATTAAAAAAATTTTTTTAAATTAAAAGCTGACTGCTAACTTCAGTATTATACAAATTATCGTATTGACTTCTTTAGACAAAGTAATATTTATTTAAATGAATTTCATTATAATTTAATATTATCTGCGAAAGTTACACTTAAAATACGCAAGGACTATTAAAAAAAATTTATTCGTATAGAGGACACTTAAAAGTACTCGTATTCAAAAATTGAAGAATATTGTAAGAAAAATTATTTTTCACTGTACTTCCTTAAACGAAGAAAATCATTTTTAAGAGTTTCATTATTTTGAAACAAGTAAAATTTATTTAAACCAAGAAAAATTTCAAGAATTTTTTAACTTAAATTAACGCGAATAATAACGACAAAAAATAAATTTTTAGAAGGTGACACTAAAAAATCATCATCTGATGAGTACAATCCATGGCCATCATACCATTTCACGGGTAAATTGCGTCCGTACCCGACACATCCAAAGCGACAAGTGTCAGAAACTCCCAAAATAACGCGACCAGATTATGCAGACCACCCAAAGGGTATTCCGATAAGTGAGCAAGCTGTCAGGGGATCATCTCAAATAAAAATACTAGATGATGAGGAAATCGAAGGGATGCGAGTCGCTTGTAAACTGGGCCGCGAAGTCCTCGACGAAGCTGCCAAAGTCTGCGATGTCGGAATTACAACCGCGGAAATAGACCGGGTTGTCTATGAAGCTTGTATCGAGAGAGACTGCTACCCTTCACCGCTCAACTATCATCAATTTCCAGCAAGTTGTTGTACATCTGTTAACGAGGTGATTTGTCACGGAATTCCCGACACTAGGCCGCTACAAGATGGCGACATTTGTAATGGTAATCGCATATCAATTCAAGTTATTAACCTATTCTATTGTCCCGCTGATTGTTCATTCGATCAAGATTGATTGATTGATTGATCGGTTAAGTTATAATTTATGTTCTGTTATTGATATGATAATTGTTTACACAGTCGATGTTACGGTTTATCACAATGGCTTTCACGGAGATCTCAACGAGACCTTTTTAGTCGGCAATGTTAAACCTGAAATTAAAAAACTGGTTGAAGTAACTTACGAGTGCTTGGCAAAAGCTATTGAGATTGTTAAGCCGGGAGAGAAATACAAAGAAATTGGTAACATTATTCAAAAACACGCACAGGCTCATGGTTTTAGTGTCGTGCGTAGTTATTGCGGTCATGGAATACATCGATTGTTTCACACTGCTCCCAGTGTTCCTCATTATGCTAGTGAGTATGCATTTTTTAAGGGCTTATACGCACTTGGAAGTTTTCAAGAATTCATTTTTTTAGAAATTTTATTTTTTTTTTTATGGATACATAGTTCATTATAGGTATAAAAAAATTATTTATTCATAAGCATACACAGTAAAAAAAAAAAACTTGTTTCAAGAGAAAAATTTTTTAAATAAAAAAATGAACTTAAAAAAAAAAAAAATTTTTTTTAAATTTCACAGTGGCTTTCCCAAATTGATTAAATTCTTCAAAATAATATTCTTGGTTCAAGATTTGTTCGATTGAAAAAAATTAATTTTTTCTGATCAGTTTATTATTAGTAAGCTGCACGATTAAGCTAAAAATTTTTATTTTATCAGAAATATTACATTAACAAAAAAAAATTTTTTTTACATAACTTAAGCGATAACAGTGACGCGTTTGTTTTTCAATAATTTATTAAAAATGAAAAATTTATTTAAAAAAAAATATTCCAAAAAAAATTCTGGGACCTTCTAAATGCGTTTAAACTCTTCATAAAAAAAAGGCGTTGTTTCTTTGTTACTTTAACAAAATTTTTCAATGTCAAAAAAGTAACACAAATTATTTTGTTCTAATAAAAATATTGACGATTGATTATTAAAACAGAAAATAAAGCAGTGGGTGTCATGAAAGCGGGTCATTGTTTCACGATCGAGCCGATGATATCCCAGGGCACTTGGCGTGATGAAATGTGGCCGGACCATTGGACCGCCGTGACGGCCGATGGACAGTGGTCAGCACAATTTGAGCAGACTCTTCTTGTCACCGAGTCTGGCTGTGACATTTTGACGAAGCGTCGCACAAACGATGGCCGTCCGTGGTTCATGGATCAATTGAAAAAATAGGCAAGGCAGTTTCGAAGTTAATCACCCCGACCATATGTTGTTTGATTAAAAAAAAAAATATTTAAAATTGCTTTCTGCCTGGCATTTTTCATAAAAATTATAATCATTTCCCACAATAACGATTTGTGCCTTCCCAAATGATTTTTTTTACCATATTAAAGATTTTTTTCAACGTTTATAATCGATTATAAATGCAATTATAAATAAATATTAACAATTTAATTAATAAATAAATAAACTCTTTATTAATTAATTAATCATATAAATATAAAGCATATTTACAAAGCATCCCTCCAGCGAATTCATTTAATAAACATTACAATTTTTTATTAATAATAAATATGTAAATTAGCCATTTCTTCTCTTCATGATTTATTTCTAATGCGCGAGCCAAATTCACTACTTGGATTTTCAAAATTGATGTCATCTTCTGGCGCTGGAGTTGTTTTATCTGAATTTATTGGCTCATTTATTTCATATTCGTACTCATCAGTATCATCTTCATCATCATTATGGTTTTTGTTATTATTACTATCATCATTATTGTTATTATTTTCTTTCTGAGCATCGGGAATCATGATTCTTAAAGGTCTTGATTTGTTTTCTTGATTATCGTCTTCTTTTTTCTTCTGCTGTTCCAGAAGGGCTTGCCTTTCAAAATGTTTATCTGCTTCTTTCTATAAAACCAAAACAAAATTAAGATAAATAAAATATCAATATCCTATTAAGATAACTTAATTTTTCATAGTTTAAAAATAAAAAAATAAAAAAAAAAAGATTCAATTTCAACAAACCTGCTCACGTAGAATTTGTTGTTGCCGATAATGTTGCCGGTACCTTTTCTGCGCCCCAGCTCTCTGCCTTACCATCTGCCTCTGCTGTTCATCAGTTTCAAAAGGTACGTCATCTATTTGTTCGCTCACTTGGTAATTTCCTCTGTGATTGTTTGACATTGGTTGATCACTTTGTTCATCACCAAACTGCACCATAGATTTCTGACCTTCCTGTTCCTTTTGTTGCTGTTTTTGCTGTAACCGCGAAATTAACCGACTATTTACACTTCCCGCAGCTGCCAAAGCCGCCAATTTTTCCGCGGTTTCTCTATTTGGCAGCGTTGTATAGTATTGCGCGATTTCTTCGTTGGTGAAATAATGCGGGTTCATTTGATTAACAGTAGCACTTGCCGCTTCTTCAAAATCGATGTTGTTCTCTGGTTCTATTGGTTCTTGGAACCGTACGTTGTTCATTTGTTCCTGTTGCTTTTGAATTTCTTGTTCATGTTGTTGTTGTTGTTGATGTTGGTATTGAATTTTTTGTTGTTTCTGATATTGTTCTTGCTGTTGCAAATTATAATCTGCAAGACTTGATTCGTAATTCTGTTCGAACTGATGTTGTTGTTGTTGTTGTTGTAATTGTTGTTGTTGCAACTGTTGCTGTTGTTGTAATTGTTGCTGTTGTGTATCTTGTTCATTATAATTGAAAGATTGCATTTTTGGTGGTGAAAATGTTGATTGATTTATTTCTGCATAAACATTTCTTTGCGAATTTTGTTGTTGTTGTTGTTGTTGTTGTTGTTGTTGTTGTTGTTGCTGTTGTTGTTGTATAGCCAAATACTGTTGATCTTGTTGTTGTTGGGGAAAACTGTTGAACAATTCATAAAGCTTATCAGCAGAAATCGGCGGACCAGCGACTCCCGGATGCCCAATATGCAAATCAGACTGTTCCTGTTCCTGCAACTGTTGTTGTTGTTGCTGAACATCTTGTGAAACAATATCAGGATTGTTCAGATAGTACTCAGCGGGCAAAGTCGCTTGAGCGGTAGCAGGGAAGCCAACGTGCAAGGAACTGTGCAAGTTTGTTTGCATTGGAAGGTTAGTTTGCACAACGGGAATATTTGTTTGAATGGGAATGTTAGACTGGCTGTAAGACTGCGGAACATTGTTCAGCCCGGAACGTGAGATCGGGTGGTTTAAGTAGATGTCGTTTGCAGCCGGTTCTACGTTTGGTCCAGTAGGAAGTCGCGAAGATTCAAAATCCGCTGTGTAGAACTGCGTTGCAGGAGTAGCGTATTCTGGTGGATGATTTTGAATCTCGTTGGCTTCCGTAACTTCGTAAGTGTGTTGTGGACTGGCACTAGTTACCAGTTGTTGTTTTACCGTCTGGCTCCTGACGTCGTAGGATTCTTGATCACCTACAATTTTTTATCATGACTTTTAGAGTTAGACAAATAGTTGTAACTGTTGACAATTTTAGGATTTTTTCCCAAAACATATTTATTAAAAGCTAAAAATTTATTTCTAAATAAATAAATTAACTTATCAACCGTTGATAAAGTATATAAATTTTGTTATCAATGTAAAATTTGACAAATACCTGAAGGATGATGATACTCTGAGTCAGACTGGAATCGTTGATAATCTTCATGATGATCAGGTCTGTTCTCCTCAGGATTGTAAGGTTTGTCAGCGATACTCAAGTTTGGCGCAGGGATCGTGTGGATTGGTCCGCGATCATCGTCAAATCCTCCGCGATGAATCGGTGGAATAACTACCGCTTCTGGTCGATATTCCGGGCTGTATTCTGGCTTGGTAACCACAGGAAATTCCTTGACCGGCATTCGCTGTGGTATTGGAATGTTTGGTACCGCATTCAAAACTGGAACCGGATTTTTCCACACAGCTGGAGGTGCCAGGACTATGGGTCTCCTTAGCCTGAAGTTATTGGGCTTGCCGTTGAAGTGAGGTCTCTTCAAAGGTCCGTAGTTGTTGTTTTTGTTTATCTGAATAGTGTTTCCCATTGATACGCGATGACCAATCGGCCACGACTTTTTGTAGATCTGAGGCGTTGGTGGCGGTGGTAAAGGTCTGCGAACTTTGTATCGCGCTTCTGTCACACAAAATATAATCGCCAAGAGCCATGGTAGCCAATTCAAAATCTAAAACACAAAAATTAATTCAACATTAATAAGTCTCATAAGTCATAAGTATAATTAAAAATGGTCAACTTTCTATTCGAACGAAGTCAACAAAGTGGGTATACTAAATTTTCATACTTAATGTGTTTATACATTAGACAGCAGCGCAAAAAAAACCACTGGATCAAGAAAGATTGGCCTTTGATAAGATTTTTCATGAAAGACAATGATTTCATACATTTAATGAATAATTTAGAAGCAGCGGTTTGGAAATCTTTTATTACTTTTGTAAAAATTTTTTAGAAAAATCAGAAGGCCGAAAATTACAAAAATTTAGTTCAAAACATCTTAATTAGCTTTTTAATCAAAATTGACTTATCACAAAATGCACTTTTGAACTTTCGAAATGTTTGAGTACTCGCGATTAGATTGAAAAATAGGATTTGATTGATGTAAAGTTCTTTTAGATATAACAGGTGAAAAAATTTAAACACGTACAGATAATGTGATTACAAGAGTTGTACGATCGGATTAAAGTAGAACACCGTGCTACATCGACGCGATGAGAAAAGCGTACTACCGTATTACATACCTCAGTTTTACTTTATTTTCCTCTATATTTTTATCCTACACATCAACATAATCTCAGTAAATACCAAATGAGAAATTCTGTCACTCGTTTAGCACGACAAACACACAAACATTCTGATGATAAATAAAGATAGAACATAGTATAGCCATAATACAGAGATGAGCGAGAGTTTACCGGCAATTTAGCTCCGCTCGATACCGAGTAATTGAAAACAAAATAAAATACTCGGAAAATTATTTAAAGAATCGAGAAAGATATTTTTATCTCTCGATCATTTAAAGCTACTGCCGATAAATTGCTTGCAATAAAAAATTTATTTTACTTCTCGGGTAATTATTTTTAATGACAAACAAAAATTTTTTTTATTGCGGGAGAAAATAATATTCGTATTTTATTGAGCACAATTTTAGAAATCTAATTATCGTAATTTTTTTTTTATTGTGTACTAGTAATGATTTACATTACATATATTTTTAATTTGTTAGTCTAATTGCAGCTTTCTTAGTGACTTGCGTGTTTTGCTTTATTTTCAGTATTAAGTACGAGTGAGAAAGTTTTTAGGTCTTATTACAATTTTTACAGGCATTAATTTGTTATTAATCGTAAAAGAACGCTTTATAGAGTAAAAAAATATTAAACTTAAGAATATTATGGAATTATAAATAAAAACTAGAAAAATGTGTGAGAAAAAATTTAAAAAAAGCTCAAGAAGGAAATTGGAAAAATTGAGTAAAATTTTATTAACATTTAGTTTTAATAAAAATTCTTGGTTAAAAATTTATCACTTTAGAATTCAAAATAAATTACGGGATTTTTTATATTTGCTGAAGCACAAAATGTAAATATTTATAAAATAAAACAACCATATTCAACTAAACATATCAATTGAAAATTAAACGAGGCAATTTGTGGAGAAACAATTGAATCAATGAGGGGTAACAGTTATTTATTGAGGGTTCAAATCGATGAAATATAACAAGCTCGGGTAAAAACCTTTTTATAAGTTTTTATGGTAGTGATGAAAATGTAATCAAAAACCGATTTCAATCAATTTCGTATTTTTTACAGCAATAGAGAAATTAAATGTTCTAATAAAAAAGAAAAAAAATAGAAATTGTGGATGGTTGTTAAAATTAAGAAATTAATTGCATTCTAAATACAGTAGCGGTAAAAACGGTATTTTTACAAAATACTGGTATAATTACTTCGTTAGTTAAAAAAATTAAAACTGGAACTAAAAAGTACTGTTTTTTAAAATTGAGTTTTACGGTAATTTTTTTTCTTCTTTAAATAATTTTTTACAAGTTTTTATAGTAGTAAAATTGTACTTGAACTTTATTTTGATTATTAAAAAAAACAAAAATATTTGATTGAGATGAAATTTAATTTATAAAAAAATTAGATAATTTTCATTGCAATGAAAGTGATTATTTTTTAGAAAGATTTTTTTGCATCGTTACGGTCAAAGATCAATCATACCGATTAAAATAATAATTCCGGCATTGCACTCGTTAGCGTTCACTCCGGCTCAAGCGCAATCACCACCCCCGAATCACTGGCTTTTTACAAACACATAAACGTGAAAAATTTTTTGCAACGACATCCAAAAAGGTTTGCTCTTTAAATCGGTAATCATCTATCCGTTGGATGAAACACGCTCCGGTCGGGCACACTCGTGTATTTATTTATTTTGTTTGTTTGTTTGATTTAGAATAATAATCCTTAGAGTTTGTTCTCGACGAGAGTCTACTGAGATTAAAATCCCGCCAAGAATCTTATAAACTTTTATTTAAATCTCGCTACCGAACAATTATCACCGGTTCATGTATTTTTATTGAAATCCAGAAAATCCAAATTAACAAATGGCTAGAGGTTTATTTTACCCTCTAACAGTTTTTAAACTCAATAATTTCTCAAGTTTCCGATTACTTTGTAACTATTTAAGCAGTACCCGACCATCGATCAACATTTTATTTAAAAAAATTAATAAATAGTTAATAATTAACCGCTAATTGGCTGTAAATTAGACAAAATTTTAGGCAACTCTCGAGTCTGATCAATCATAAGCCAACCCATACTTTTTTATATTTCGATTTATTCCAATTTAACGCCTATATATGGTTTGTGTACGGTCACAGAATAAATCTTTTACCATATTAGACAGTCGTTGATTAAAACTTTGTTATTAATAAATTTATAAAGTTGGCTTTGGAAATTTATTTATCATTTAAGTACCTCAAATGTTCATTCAATATTTAATTATCTGTTTAAAATGTAATCCCTACTATTAAATAATAATCGATTATTCACCCTCTTCATGTTTTTGATTTTTTTTTTCAATTATTTAATGATGTAATCCGACGAACATTCCAACAATTTTTCGAATTCATCTCTTATTATGATCACCTATTATAAACGATGATGAATAATTTTCCCGATGGAATGAACATTGAAAATATCTCTCGTCAAAATCAATGGAAATATTCTATTTATATAAAATATCTCGAATCCAGTAACACAAATTGAAATTTATTGGAATTAAAAAATAACTGGAGCTCTTCGTTGCAACATTGCAATCAGTCATTAGATTACAGCGTTTCATGAATAGCAAATTAATTCAAACAATTATCCTATCATCGAATTCGCGCCTCCAAGGTAATGTTACGCTTAGCTTCTATTCGAATAAATTATTCTAAAATAATAATAATAATTATTATTATTATTTCAAAGTCCACACAATTGAGCTGAAATTGTTTCAGTGCGTACATTTAATTACTCCCTTAATTTAACAAGAACAGCTATGTTAACCAGCATAAGTATTGATTATTTTTGAAATTATTGACTTTTTAGTATCACTCAGAAAGTATATGTATATTTTATAAAACTTACCCTCATTTTATAATTAATTTAATCCTTGATAATAGAATCCTTTGAGAGGACAACGAAAGTCAAAGTATTTATTTATTTACTGTTTATTTACTATTTGATTTAAATTGCCGGTGATCGTACAGTTAGGAAGCACTGGTCGTTCTGCAGACAATTAGGTCATTGTCCTTCATTTATACGTGAGTCGAACGTGTATCTTATTGTATGTATCATTCTTTTCCCTTCCATTTTATTTTCTATATTATAAATATATATTCCCTTTAATAATAAATTATTAATAAAATTTTATCAATAAAATAATAATAGAAAACAAAAAAATTAACAATATTGATAATAAAATTTTTTGTCTAAAAAAAAATTGTTTTTTACCGAAATAATTAATTCTTTCAAAAATACTTTTTTTTATCTCTTATTTATATTCATATTTTTTATGAACTTCAGGAAAAGAAAAATATCATTTAGTTATTCAAATTATTTTTAATTTATATATATGAATAATTTGCAAAAAATTCCGAAAAAAAAATCAATCTATAAAATGTTAGGAATTATTTTGTAATTATTATTTTTATGTATTCATAAAGTTCTGTCGCAGAGATAACAGATGTATGGATAAATTTAATAATGTAGTATTGAAGTAGATTTATAGGTCATGTATATTAATTATCACACATATTTTCGCTTTCACATACGTGTATATTAATTAGAAGTTCTGGATTTATAATATTTTTTTTACTCGCTTTGGTTATTGAAGAATTTTTTGTTTACATTCCTGAAATAAATTGATATGATTCTTAAAAATAAAAAAAAAAATTCTTCAAATTAAATATTTCTCTTCTAAACCAAATAAAATTTAAGATTTTATTTTAAAAAATTTATTCGTAACATATTAGATATTACAAAAGTATTACATCAAAAAATAGAGAGTTCCCTGATAAAACGAAATGATTTGAAATGATTCAAAATGATTAATTTTTTAATCATTTTTAATCGTACCAAATCATTTAAATCATACCTGATATTTCACAGTTAATCATTATGAATCATTTTAAATACAAATCTATTGACAGGATAAAAAATGATTTGGTATGATTAAAAATTTTTAATAATATTAAATCATTTCTAATCATAAAATACTCTGTGAATTTCTGTCCCCTGGTATGATTAAAAATGATTCAAGTATGATTCAAAATTTTTAATCATACCAAATTATTTCTAATCATAAAATACTCTGTGAATTTCTGTCCCATGGTATGATTAAAAATGATTCAAGTATGATTTAAAAATTTTAATCATACCAAATCATTTCTAATCATAATATACTCTGTGAATTTCTGTCCCCTGGTATGATTAAAAATGATTCAAGTATGATTTAAAATTTTTAACCATAACAAATCATTTCTAGTCATAAAATACTCTGTGAATTTCTGTCCCCTGGTATGATTAAAAATGATTCAAGTATGATTTAAAATTTTTAACCATAACAAATCATTTCTAGTCATAAAATACTCTGTGAATTTCTGTCCCCTGGTATGATTAAAAATGATTCAAGTATGATTTAAAATTTTTAACCATAACAAATCATTTCTAGTCATAAAATACTCTGTGAATTTCTGTCCCCTGGTATGATTAATAATGATTCAAGTATGATTTAAAATTTTTAACCATAACAAATCATTTCTAATCATAAAATACTCTGTGGATTTCTGTCCCCTGGTATGATTAAAAATGATTCAAGTATGATTTAAAATTTTTAACCATAACAAATCATTTCTAATCATAAAATACTCTGTGGATTTCTGTCCCCTGGTATGATTAAAAATGATTCAAGTATGATTTGAAATTTTTAATCTTAACAAATCATTTCTAATCATAAAATACTCTGTGGATTTCTGTCCCCTGGTATGATTAAAAATGATTCAAGTATGATTTGAAATTTTTAACCATAACAAATCATTTCTTATCATAAAATACTCTGTGAATTCCTGTCCCCTGGTATGATTAATAATACACCGGCACACAAAAATAAAAGTTGTCTGTGCATTGGACGCGACACATATATTCTCATGTATTTTGACCCGCTCAATCCGAATCCGAGGTCCGTTTGACCCGTATACCTTCAAATTTTCGAGAAAACCTTAAAAAACCGTGAAAAATGACTTAAATTCGGGGTTCTAGTAGTATAAAAATTTTTTTGATCCAAATAAAGCCTGATGAAACAGAATGATTTGATATGATTAAAAATGATTAAAAAATAAATCATTTACAATCATTTTATATAATCTAAATCATTTTCTAAATTTCACCAATAATCATCATTATAATCATTCTTAATAATAGAATAAGAGCATGATATAAAATGATTAAAAATGATTAGAGATTTTTAATCTTTATAAATCATTTCAAATCATCAAAAAATACTCAAATTTTTGTCGCAAGTTATGATTAAAATTGATTCGGTTAGTATTAAAACTTTTTAATCATTTCAAATTCTTCTTAATTGTTAAATTATGTTAGAATTTTTTTACTCGTTATTATTGAAAATGATTTCATTAGTATTAAAAACTTTTAATCATTTCAAATCGTTTTTAATCGTCAAATAACGTTCGAATTTTCGTTATTTATTATGATTTGAAAGGATTCTGTTGTTATTAATAATTTGAAATCATGATAAATCATTATTAACCATAAAATATTTTCTGAATTTGTGAGACCACTTATGATTGAAAATAATTCGGTTAGTATTAAAACTTTTTAATCGTTTTAAATTATTATTAATTGTTAAATACTGTTAGAATTTTTTTAATCGTTATTATTGAAAATTTCATTATTCGTATTAAGAATTTCGATGGTAAATTGTTTGTATTGCAGAAATTCCGATTAAATTAAATAAATTGATAAAATCATCCATGGTCAATATTAAAATTATTTTAACTGCTTTAGAATTGTGTACAATACTATGAAAATTTATTTATTTTTATTTGAAATCTTAGGAAATTACTTTCCTCGGCTAGAAATATATCTGAGTGAAGACTGAATTTAAAATATTTCGACTTGTAATCGTTGTTCATAATCTACATAGAATTTTTTTCACTGTTAATTTTACTCTAAACAGAATTAATGGCCGAAAAATTATTATTTTTCTATTCCTGCCTTGTATTTTTACAATGTATCTTTGCCTTCAAGGTTTTGCCATCAGTCATTGAAAAAAAAAATTTCGCTCACGCAAGTAAAAAAAATTATATATATTTCTGTAATAATCACGAAAAAATTTTTACTGATTATAAAAAAAATGGAAAACGGTCGACCCTAGAGGCCATCCCTGCAACTGCAACTTTTCGCTCATCCTATATATATATATATATATATATATATATATATATATATATATATATATATATATATATATATATATATATTATTACGTTTTTTAGCTGTTCAAACTCAAAAAATCCGACAGCCCACGGAAAAAAATGATATGTTAAAATTACAGTAATATAGCTGCAAAATTTACATTATTAATAAAATGTTAATTTTACAAGAAAAAACTCTAAAATTTTTAAAAATAAAAGTGTAAAAATTACAAAAATTCGATTTATAACTTTAACAAGAATAAGCTGTCAAATTTACTAAATAAGTAGATTAAAATAATACTAGTTACTTACTTAATATCCACAAAATAATAAATGTTATTCTTACAATAATCAATCGATAGTAAAGATTGTTCTACACGGAAAGAAAAATATGGGAACTGTTTCCATAATTATAAGAACTGTTACCATAATTATGGGACAATTCCAATACCTATAGGAATGGTTCCCATAATGATAATGGAATGGTTCCGATAATTATAGGAATGATTCTTATACTGTCATGGGAACCATCCTATATAATTTTGGTAACTATTCGAAAGGGCTTTACTAAATTCAAATTTACTGTAAGCTTGAACCAATTCAGACCGATAGATTTTGAAAAATACTCGTTTAGAAAATTGAAAAATCTACACGAATATTTTTTTTTTTTTACTAAGAAATTCAAAATTGAGTTTTTTTATATTTCAAAGTAAAAGAAATTAACAATAAAAGATTTGTAACATTTTAAATTGTTAAAATTTTTACAAATATATAAAATATGTAAAAGATTGATGTGGATACTCGAATGAAAGGTATCGATGCCTGTAACATCGGGATGCCCTGATTAAAAAAAAGTATTTAGACGAAGGAAAAAGTATTAAAAAGAATTAGATTGATGATAAAAAACTAATTCTTTTTAATACTTTTTCCTGTGTTTGGAATACTTTTGTTTAATCAGGGTGAGCTTATATCTCCAAAAATATCAATATTCGATAAAATACAATACCATTTCTTAACTATTGACATTTTTACATTTATACACTAATAAAAGAAATTAGTTGAACTAGGAAACAAATCTTGACTTAAGATAATAAATTTGAAGAAATTGATTGCCATGAGCTAAAAAGAAAAATTCTGAAACTAAGAAAAATTTACTTAAACTGAGAAAATGTTCTTGGTTCAAGAATTTTTTCGTCGTGGCTCAAGATGATTAATTCTTTCAAAATTATTTTGTTGAGTCAGATTAATTATTTTTTCAGTGTACAGAGAAAATACTGAACTTTCAATAAGTATCATTTTTTAGGTGTAAAATTAACATCTTTTCGAAGCAAAGTTTGCTTTTTTTTCATGTAGATATTATATTTTGCCAGCTGTAATATTTGCATTTAAAAAAATGTAAAGTTAACATCTTTTCAAATGTATGTTTAACATTATTGATTTCACAGTGCAATTTAATAAAACACTATTTGATAAATTTTCAAATTGCGATAACTTTTGAATGGATGAACCGATTTTCACGTTCCTGGCGGCAATTGACGCGGTTTTTCGAGTTCTAAAAATCTTTCCATTGCATCAAAGACGATCCTATCAGAAATGTCGGAGTTACGTTAAAAAAACACTTTTTTTTATTTTCTTGGGTTCACGATATCTTCCGAACGAATCGATTGATTTTGACCAGATTGGTCCCAATCGACGTGGTCTTGTAAGCTTTAAAGTTGATTAGTTTTTGAACTTGATCAATTGAGCCGTTTAAAAATAATTACAAAAAAATCACATTTCAAAAAATTTTTTTTCTTCGTTTTTTTGAGATTTTTCAAAAACTATCGGTCCGAATCGGTTCAAATTCTCAGGAAATCTAAGTTCAGCAAAGACTTTTCGAATGCTGCCAACTATTATTGGATCGCTCAAGCCGTTCAAATGTTATAAGCGGGTTACACACATCTACACACAAACACACACACACATACACACACACACACACACGCGCGCGCACATTCATACAGACATACGGATATTATAGCTAAAATTTTTGAAGAAGCTTCCTTGGACCTCAAAACGTCAACATCCGTTGAAAACTAGATTTTCGAAAAAAAAAAAAGAGAATGGAACCAATAACTACCTGAATTTAAAAATTTTCAATTTTTTTAACGGAAAGTGAAAAATAAATAAAAATTATTTGTTAAAGTATTTGAAAGTATTATGAATATGCTTAATAATTACTGATAATTTTCATTAATACTTTTTGTGATTTGAAATAATTATATATTTTTTAACTAAATCGAACATTAAAAATTTCTAATCATTTCAAATCATATTCTTATGATTAAAAATGATCTAAAATGATTCAAAATTTTTAATCATTTCTAATCATTTCGTTTTATCAGGGTTATAAAGTAAACAAATCCACTTCATTGATATTAAGTTCCATAATTAGAAAAGAAAATTTATCTTCCGGATCAGAATTTTCTTGCTGAAAAAGAACCTTTCTTTATCTTATCAAACTTTCCAGAATTAACAAATCCGAAAATGATAGTTTTGCTTGCGAAACAATTTATCTTCTTAATACCGAATTCCCAAGTAGAGACTGAACTTGATAATGAACTTGCGATGGCCTTGATTTTACTTCTGCTTACGTTGACAAATTCATCGACCCGGATAATCCAAGGTGAATTTTATTACAACTTACCTGGGATCAACGTACGCTATTACTTCCGATTAATGTCTACATATATATCGGCGATCTTCCAACAACTAGTCTATCCTCCTTTCTCTCCTTATACATATATATTTATTTATTTAACTCGTTACCACGTGTCTTGTAAATGACTAAGATGAATCCGCTACTGTATATATTATACATATAAATATTATGTGCAATGATCCAGTGACCTAATAAGTTCACTCGAGCATCTTGCAAACTTTTCTAGTTATCGTGAGAAAAGATCGCTGATCTTCAACAAAAAAAAATTACGCAACTCTCTCGTTATTATTTTAATTATTATTGATTTTAAATATTTTATAATTAAATACTAATAACAATTTTGAATATTATTATTTTATAATACAATTCTTATCTCTGTGATTGAATCTTATAAAAATAATAATAATAATTTTTTTATTATTTTCAAATCCGATTTATTTAATTGACAAGCACACTAATGTAATAGATTAAGTTTACACTTTTCGAAATAGAACTATTCTAATTTTTTGCAAATTATTCAAATAAATGAGTTAAAAATATTTTTACTCATTGAAATTATAGATCATTAAAAAAAATTAAATGGTACCTAGTTTGAATACTTTATTATTAGACATAGAAAATTGTTGTAAAAAGTAAAAAAAAATTTTTTAATTTTATTATTATTATTATTATTATTAAAAATTTTTAATATATAGGTGCGTTAAATTTTTTTTATTTTACGGTATTTTCTTTTTACAAAAGAATAATTATAAGCCCGTTAATAACTGTACATTTATTGAAGATGGTCATGTTTTTATGAACATATATATATATATGTATATTGAACATATCTACATAATTTTTTTCCTATGAAAAATAATTCTTTCTAAAGTAATATTATGAAAGAGAGAAAAAAATTCTACTATTTTATAAGACGAATAAAATCTTAAACTAATATTAAAGAGAAAAAAAGATTATTGAGCGAGTAATAATAATAGTAATGATACAGAGGATAAAAAGTTCCTCGATGTAACACAAGAGAGCAGTACAATACAGTAACGCTATTCAAACTTCACGATATAAAAGAAGAAAAAAATCTTTCTACAACAATTCTTCAGTATTGCTCCGCTTCAAAAGATTCATTAAAAAGAGATTCGATTTTCATGATCAAGAAATTTTGATTAAAACTCAATCCTGAATTGAAAAATAAACTCACTTGAAATTGATTTTCTACTATTGTTTTGTTGTCAATGCTTTTAATTTATTAAATAAATTTAAAGTACATTTAAGATAAATATTTATCACTATTACAATCAGAAACTACGTCAATTCTAATATTGTTTACACTCAACAATTTTATTAATAAATTCCTCAATTAAACTGTTGCTTTATTTTCGGTATCATGTTTATCTTCCATAAATCATAAACTTATATTCAATATAAAAAGTACAACAACAGCAATGCGCATACAGATATACACTAATAGAACAGGATAAATATAGCATAAATAAAATGTGTATGAATACAAGATAATAATGTAACTGGCATCGGTAAATTTAAACTTTAAAAAGTTATATAAAACTAGATACTTAAATATTAAATATAAATATACATCTTTATTCTATAATGGTCTATATTCTATTCAGTTGATTTGTTTACTGTCGGGCGTATCGGTTTCTATGCGGAGTGGCGTTATATTGAAATTTGTATGTGTTTTTTGCGTCACACTTATCGTGATTCGGATCTTTTATCAGTTTTTTATTTTCTCAGCCCTTTGTTCCACTTCTACTGGCATGCTTGTTTACTTTGTAGCTTTATTCTATCCTACGTACTTGTAATACGAATACGTTCGATAGTATCGATTTCTTGGGTAATATGCGTATGAGTATACAACTGTAACAGATCAAATCAAAATATGAATCATTTCAAATAAAACAATCGTAAAAGGAATTTTTAAATATATGAATATCATTTAAAAAAAATTTTTTTTTTCTTTTCACAATTAAACATCTGTTGGTTTTAATTTTGATTTTTTTATCTTACTCATAAGTGATAAATTTTTTGTTCGAAAAAATGATTTTTTTTATGGAAAATTTTGTAGTACAAAATTTTAATTTTTTAATTCAAATTTCAGCTAATTTTTTTAATTGAATAAAACTTCTAAAATCCTTTTTCGAAAAAAATTTCAAATTTTTTAGATAAAAATTTCAATTACTTAAATTATAGTTAAAGAAATATTAAAAATTGAAAGTTTGAAAAAAAAGTGCTTTTTTCTACAGAAAGATAAATATTTCCATGTAACAGTTAATTATCGGATGAAACGTCGTGATCAAGCATAAATTTTAAATTAATATTGTTAGTACAAATTATACGTCACGATCTAGTTTCTCGGATACAAAAAATGAATTAATGAATTTCAATATAAGCTTACATTAAAAAAAAAAATCCTCAAAGAAAAAGTAATTAATGATGAATTAAAATTACAAAAAAAAAAAATATAAGAATGATAGATGATAACAAACCTTTGTAGTGAATAATCCAATTACGAACAACAATGAAAGTTTGATAAGATAATAATTATCATTTAGATTAAAAATGAAAAAAGTATAATCCCTACAAAAAAAATATGATTTGCTTCTTTAACTAGTTAATAGACTGTCCAAGACACATTTCCTTCTAGTTAACTATACCAGTTTATTACTATTAATTTTCTGTCCTATATTTTATGTTTATACATACATAAGCACGTATAATTTATTTGCAAAAAAAAATGAAGAACGGAAGTTCTTATAATTTTCAGTGGCAAACAGGACGAAATGATTATAATACTTTCGCTTGACAATACGGTCCGCTCATCACCGGTAATGTATTGTCAAGGAAAAAAATGAAAGTTTAAAAAGCATTTTATTATTTTTCTTCTTCTCTTTTTCTTTTTCTAGTCTACTCAAGAATAGAGTTGCGAGGCATCGTGTTAGCTCATGAGTAACGATCCGATACCTTTCCGCACTTTCATTGAATTCTGCCATTGCATACGATGCGGAAAAACTTTTTGTATTTTTTCCGTCATACTTTAGTTCAAGGGTATAGAATAATGTTATCTGTCACGCACAGCACAAAAGATTTATGCTTTATATCTCGAACTGCTAAGCTTTTGATGAGAATGCAAAGCCGTGATTCAAAAAAAGGAATATTTTTTAAAAGCATCTAAAGTTGATTTTGAGGTTGAATTTCCTTAGGAGTAAATGAGTACAGACTTTTTATATTTTATTAATTAAAATTAAATCGGTTAGAATATGAATATACATATATTTACAGTGCCGAGTTTGTCTCGATCTTCTTACTCTGATAATATTATTATTTATATTTATAATTATTATTATTATTTTAGGAGGATAAAACACCAATTGTTGACTAGGGTCCAATTATTAACTCATTTATTTTATTTAGTTTTAATTTAATTAATTATAATAATTATAACTCACAATATTAATACTTTTTTTTTAAATAATGAATTTTATAGCCTTTATTGAATTTCAGGAAAAATTTGACTTTGTTTTTTGTAAGTACAAAACTAATACAAATTTAAACAATTTGTAACAAAAATTAAAACTTATGGGTCTTTTTAACTTCCCACTAAGAAAATTGAAAATTTTTCACGAAAAGGAAGTTATTGATTTCGGTCCGATTTTAGAAAGTAGAGTTTTATCGGATCTTCACGTTTTGAACTCAAATTCACATTACAAATTCAAACTTAGCGGGAAGTTCTACGTTCCTCTTTTTTTTTTTTGATTTTTTTACATGCAAAAATTATAAAAATTTCTATATAATATTTACATATGTTCTGAATTTGTCACGTCATTGACTTTATTAGATGAATAGCACGTGCGCATCAAGAGTGTCGATAATTGAAACAAATGTGAGTCAAAAATTGGTGCTTTTTCTTACATAAAGTTAAAAAAGGCAAAATGGACTTCAAATATTCGTTTTTATAAATATTTAGTATGATGATTGATAATTTTAGCCAAAAACAATTTTTCATCTGAAAGTTATTCATAACTTTTTTTTCTCAATAATAACATTCCCTAAAATTTTAGAAATTCTTCATTTATTTAAAGTATTTTAGTATCTTAGATAAACTTAATATTTTATGCACGTGTGAGTAAAATTCCTCCGCCTTTTTAGAAACAATAAATAATTGTAGCGAGGAAAAAAAATGATCCCACTCGTCCTTATTTAGCTTCGGGGTTTCTTGATTACAAAAAAAACCCAGTGCATTTTACCTTTGTCTAATTCGACGATATAAAAATAAATTTTCAATTAAAAAAAAAAAAAAAAGTTCATGAATTAAATTCCACAAAAGTGCACACCCCTTAAAAAAAATTAAAATCTATTTTATTCAATAAATAATTAATTAAAAATAGAACGACGGGCGTGTAAAGATGTTTCTTCCGAATTAAAAATAATATACACAGGCTAAAAAAAACCACCTGAATCAAAACATGAAATAAATTTTCGAGCGCTTATTGCTCAGCTTGTTTATGTTTGAATATCTGTTATCATTATTCCCATAAACATGGCGACGAGTATTATACTTCTTGTGCCCTCTGGCGCTGGAACCAGGAAGCAGAAGTGATCTCGACCAATCCGCAATCTGCACACTAGGAACAATTTCGAAATTAGGGTTCGCGTACCCTGTTACGCCTACAGACATGCTCACTGCATCAATATTGATGTCATTATTATTGTTATAATTATTATTGTTATTATTCTGTCCAAAAATGGGAATCTTATAGACGTTGGAGTCCGAAGGCATCGCATAATTATAACTTAGCTCCTTGAAAGTTGCCGGTGCATTAATTGGTACGTTCAAGTACGGATTGAGTAGAGATTGAATTTGCTGCGTTGCCAGCTCTGCCGAATACCCGGGATTCCCATAAGTCTGCGATGGCCCAGAATTTTGATCATTTTGATAATTTGGTGGGTGATTTACAACATTAGTATTTACAGTTGGTTGATCTTGATCTTTATGTTCCGGTCCGTAATTATTGTTATTGTTACTATTATCATTGTGGTTATTGTTGTGATAGATTATTGGGCCAGATGTTCCAGCAACTAGTCCAATAAGTTTCGTCAGCTGGGCAGTTTTTGAAGGTTCCTCAAGTGGAAGCGGTTCCATGTTTTCGGGGTGGTAATTATTCAAGTTATTCCGAGGATCTTCTTGATGAAGTTGCGGTTGAGTGGCTGTCGTCGGTTTGATTACCAGCAATCCCGGTTCATCGGCTGGACCGTCTGTAAATCGTCAGTCAGTCAGTCAGTCTTCATTATATTTCATTTATTATATTAATTATTCACAATAATTAGTAATTAGTCTTGTTAATTGTTTTGTTATTGGTGAAATTTATCAATAAAATTCTTTTGTATGAGACGTCAATGTGCAAGTTCACAAAATCACAAAAAAGACTGATTTTTTTTTATTAAAATTATAAAATGTCTTAGGCATTAATTTTATTATGAAAATTTTAATTATATTGTGTTACTAATGCCAAAAAAGAATCTAAAAAAATTTTTTTTCAAACAACTTAAGAATGCGAGAAATGTAAAATTTTATTTAAAAAATTGAAAATGGAATTTTTTTCAAGGCACGCTCTTTTAGATTTAACATCCGATCTCTACGATTGCAGCTTTATATTTTTCTTCTAGGCAAAGAAGAATTTTGAAAAAACGCTCTGCTACGTAATAGATTTTTTAGTTATCTAGAGCGTTTTTTTTTAATTCTCATTTGTTTAAAAAAAAAAAACATACAACTGCAATAGCTTTATAATCATGAGTGCAACAAGAATAGTACCGTTCCTTGCAGTGAGTGGTACAAGGATAGTACAGTATAAGGATGGTACCGTTCCTTCTAAATTCCAAAAGGGCGTATTACAGCAACTAGATAGAATTTTAAGCTAAAAGGGCGTGGAATAAAATTTTTTTTTCCCATTAATTTTGTTCAAAGCGCAAATATCTATAGAAAAAAATTTATTGATTCCTATAACCAAAAAGGCACAGATTCTCAAGGCATATATCCTTTTGGCTTTAAGAAAAATTCGTATATAAAAAAGTTCGTGTGATTAAAAGCCCTAAAAATAAAGCTGGATCAAAATAATACTAGAGAATATTAACATCAAAGATCCACAACGGATTAAAATAAAATAAAATGGCACAAACAATTCATGCGTCCTTTTGGCTTTGTATCACAAAATTCAAAAATTTCCAAAGCCAAAAGTTCTCACACGTATGTATCTTAGATTATTAACAATAATTAATAAAATGAATGCAACCATTAATGCATTAGTAATTACTCATGTGTACATTTATCAGTAATAATTAACAATTATAAATACAAATACTCATTAATTTTTCATTAGTTCAACAAAATTTAAATTGTAATTATATAGAGCAGAAGATCGTAATAATACATTATTAATAAATTAGTAAATTGGGAATAAAAGTTATTTGATATGGTATGAGTATATTAATCAAACAATACCCGTCAAGAAAACAAAACATCATTAATTATTTGTGAGTGCGCGCTTTTGATAAATTAAAAGTCGTTAGTTATTTTAGTTATGCTATTAAATAAACAGTCCATTAGAATGTTGGACAATGTCACTTCGATCCTCAAAGTAAGAATTGAGACAATAGAACATACCATTCGCAGCATTATATTGACCATTGTTGTAACCATCAGGTTGATAAGAGTCGTGGCTCGGTGGTGGTCCGTCATACGAATAATCTACGACACAAAAACGATAAAATTAGTAAGTTTTATTAATTAAAAGCGAATTTTTCTTTGATAATTTGCAATTAACGATTACCGTGGTTTTGAGGTGGGTCGTAAGAATATCCTGCGGGAGGACTGTAGGCTGCTGGCTGAGATTGGGCGATTAATGCGCTGCTGGCTAACTGAGATCCCAAAGAAGCAGCGGCTTCTCCAGCTGAAGAAATAACTCTGCCACCGGTTTGAACAATGAACCCACCGCCTTTGATCAGATGACCTTTGAACGCAATCGCGCCACCCGCTATTGCCTTCACTGCTTGGATTACCGTGTTCAATATCGCTTTTTTGAAGTCCCAGATGGTGAAAGGTCTTTCGTACTGTAATTAGCAAATTCAAAGGATGAAGTTTTGTAAACGAATTAAAAGTTTGTTATATTCAACAGAAAAAGATAAATGGAAAATAATTAAGTATTTTACAAACTTGTTTCATGAAAAGAGACTGTGAAGTGAAACAGTTGTTTTACATGGTAAAATCTTGAGGTTGAGAGCCAACAAAGTGGTTTTCTGTTAATTAATTTTTATTGGGTGGAAAATTTCGAAAAATTGTATTTTATATGAAGATAAGTTGTTAATTTATTTGAGGAGCAATAATTTTTTCATAAAATTATTATTATTATTGTTATTATATTAATTAAAGTCATATTATTCCATAAGATTGTTTAGGGCTGTTTGACTCCAAAAAAATAAGAAAAAAAAACGAAAAAAATTTTAATCTGTCGCCATTTTTTTAAAAATCCAAATTCTCAAAATCCCCTACATGAAACGATAACCGCATGCATGCAGATCACAACGCAGTTTGGTTTTTTTGTTTTAAATAATCCGTTTTATTCCGAGATAGAGATCCCACCGTAGTGGGGAAAATTTTTCAGGTGCTCTACAAAAATGCTTATCACTTTGTAACAACATGATATTTTTCAATCAAAATTTAGGAGAATGATCTTCAATGTACACTTTATAAAACAAAAAAACCCAATCCTCAAATTCTTTTATTATCCCAATCAAAAAAATTCTTGGACATCACTTATTTTTTCGATCCTCAAAGTTGCTATTCCTCTTAATTAATTGAAAACAATTATTGAGAAAGCTCAGTAATGAATTGTACTTGCAGCACAATTATATTAAATTGAACAGCTAAGACAGATTAGATCTCTTATGGAAAATACAAAATGAAGCAATTCCTATAACGAGAAGCAAACGTCCTTCAAATAATTTGCTATTTCTGATTAATAATAAAATCATAGCCAATCTGGATTACAAAATAATAATAATAATAATAATAATAATAATAATAATAATAACTATCAGTCTGCATTCACTATGTAAATTAAGCAAAGTAAATGTAAATAAACAGCAAATTAATAAATAAATAAATACATTTATATGTATATATGTTTAAAATTAAAATGTATAATAAGTGTATTGAATTGCGAATAAAAGTAAACGAAATTTATTTAAAATACGTAGCCAAAGAGGGGTAAACATTTACTCAGTATAAGGAGTAAGAGTCTATGTCTAAGGTAAACAGGATAGATTGAAATAGTGAGATGCTGGTTGAGTATTACCTTTTATATATAATACGCCTAGCCGAGTAAAGAACTGGCTTACAAACTCATACCACCACCTTTATTTACTCGTCAATGCAGTGGGCAAAAAGAAAAAAAGAAAAGGATAAAAGTTAAGAGTTCCAGAAGAGAGAGAGAAAGAAAAAGAAATTCACTAATAAAAACTAAAAATTATTCTTGGATAAATTTCCCTCCATAATGGTAATCTAACTTTAACATTGTTTGTGTATGTATTCTGCGTTCGAGTATTGTCTATGACCCAGTTAAATTGCAACGTTGCTACAAGGAAGATATTCAATTGTTTTAGCTGTCTAGTTCGTTTAGAGAGAATTTTCATTAATTCGAAAATAATTTATATTAGTAACCCGCAGTAATTACGAGACTGTCGAGAATTACTAATTGGGAATAATGGAACTTTGGCTTGATGATTTTTCGATATTTTTAATTACAATATACTGAGCATCTACGTGGTCCTAAACTGACCGTACAACAGTCGCTAAGGCGTGGGTTCGAGCCCTGGCAGTTTTTTCAGCAATTTTCAGGGCTTGCCAGGTTTTCTGTGGTTTCCCTGTGGTCACTGTGCTCACGGGCGGGGCACAGGCAAATGCGGGTACAGGTTGTAAGTCGGCCACAGCCGCCGAAGTAGGTAACGGGAATGTAAATAGTAGGAGGGATTCAAATCCCACGTGGCTAGGCCGAAAGGCTGACGCGTAAGTTCCAGAAAAAAAAAAAAAAAGTACAATACACAGTTGGAATATTTATGTAATAAATTTTAAAAATAATATTGCTGTCACGAGATCAATTATCAATAATTTAATGGACAAATGTCATGGAAAAAACTTATAGAACTACTGAACTATTAATAACTCCTCCAAAAACGTGCGATCATAAATTGACTGTCACCAAAAAATATATAAAATCATAAAAAAGCATAAATTCATGTCATGACTTTTTTGATGATAAAAAATTTAACTACAAAAATTTTTTTCAAAATATAAATACTCCAGTTACCAAATTTTGCTTATTCTCTTAATTATTTAGATGATAAATTAATTATCGATAATAAATAAATTAATTCCTTATGTTCTTTATTATACACTTAAAAAAAAAAAAAATTAACTGGATTTGAGTAAATTTAACTTGATCCAATAATTTTTTATCTGATTTTATTTTCAATTAATAAGCAATAAGAAAAGAGAAGAAAACTTTCAATTACAAGCATTAAATTATTAATTACTTCAATAATAATTGCAATTACAATTTAACAAGTACTTACAGGCTGAACTGGTGCACCGTAGGAATCGTAAGCTTGACCACCGCCGCTAGATCCTCCCGATAATCCGGTAACTCCACTTAATACTTTCCCAGCAATTCCAGATATGAAATCGCCACTACCAGATCTCTTTATCCTCTCCCGCATGATTGTTTCGTAATTAGGATCATTGTAGAGCTTGTAGACATTAGTTGCAAGCTCGTTGATCCTCCTCATGGCGTCCTCGTTTAGCAAGATCTCCGAGGCTTGATTTCTCCGCAAGGTATCTCCTTTATTCTCCTCATTTCTGCTCCTGGTTCGCGACCTCTCGTGCTTTGGAATCGGCTCCAGAAGATCATTTGTTTCGAGCTTTACGTTCTTGTACTGAGATAAACGGTCCAATTGTGCTGCTGCTCGCTTCAAGAATTCGTCGTTGGGTACTTCCGAGGATGCCGATATTGTTGCGAAAGTCAGTAATAATACTGACAGCTAAACAATTTTATATTTTGCTTTAATAAAAATAATTAGTGCTTAAATAAATTATAAACAACATACATTATGTAAATTATTATTTTTATTTTTTGTATTCAAAAAATTTATAAAAAAATAAAATAAATTTCATAACCAGTGATAACTTTTGAGAGATTTTTTGCATGGTCGTGGTTAAAGATCAAACATACCAATTAAAATGATTATTCCAACACTAAACTCGTTAGCGCTCGTTTCGGTTTAAGCGCAATCATCACCCCCGAATCACTGGCTTTTTACAAGCAAATGAATGAGAAGAAAAAACGAAAATTTGTTGTAAAAAGATCTAAAAAGGTTTTCGATTTAAATGAGTAATTATTTATCCGCTGGATGAAACTCACTCCGGTGGGGCACACTCGTGTATTTATTTATTTTGTTTGTTTGTTTGATTTAGAATAATAATCCTTAGAGTTTGTTCTCGACGAGAGTCTACTGAGATTAAAATCCCGCCAAGAATCTTATAAACTTTTATTTAAATCTCGCTACCGAACAATTATCACCGGTTCATGTATTTTTATTGAAATCCAGAAAATCCAAATTAACAAACGGCTAGAGGTTTATTTTACCCTCTAACAGTTTTTAAACTCAATAATTTCTCAAGTTTCCGATTACTTTGTAACTATTTAAGCAGTACTCGACCATCGATCAACATTTTATTTAAAAAAATTAATAAATAGTTAATAATTAACCGCTAATTGGCTGTAAATTAGACAAAATTTTAGGCAACTCTCGAGTCTGATCAATCATAAGCCAACTCAGACTTTTTTATATTTCGATTTATTTCAATTTAACGCCTATATATGATTTGTGTACAGTCACAGAATAAATCTTTTACCATATTAGACAGTCGGTAATTAAAATTTTGTTATTAATAAATTTATAAAGTTGGCTTTGGAAATTTATTTATCATTCAAGTACCTCAAATGTCCATTCAATATTTAATTATCCAGTTAAAATGTAATCCCTACTATTAAATAATAATCAATTATTTACCCTCTCCATGTTTTTGATTTTTTACTATAAATTGTATTATAAATTTATTATTAATAATTAATTTATGAAATTTGCCTCTATAATTAGTATGCAACATCTTCAAGCATTACTTGCATTCTAATGAATGCTCGTTGAGCAAATTATTCAATTTTGAAATTCTCCTCACCTCTACCGAATTTATTTAGGATACATTCTAAAAAATTACTGAATGTGTAATCTAGGCTCATTTGGAATGTCAGTGAAGTAAATCCCTTCAACGTACCGCATATATACATACGTTTCGATGTAAATTCATAAAACCTCCATTATGATTATGAAAAAATTTACTATGAAAGTTCAAGAGTTTCTTTTAGGAATATTTTATGGTTAAATGTTAGAAAATAAAAAAAAAAAAAAACATGTTTTAAGTCTCCCGCTATTTAATTAAAATAGTAATAGTCGGGTTATTGATATTTTAATTTATATTCTCACCCAACATATTTTTCAACATTTAAATAAATTTATTGACTCTGTCACTTAAAAAAAGAAATTTAATATAATCATGAACCCAAATTAACCTTACATTTATTTATTTATTAAAAAAGAAAAAACATAAATTTTCTTGTTTCATAGTTTTTGAATCACTCGTCAATGACTAAAAAACTTTCTCTTATTAAAAATAACTCAGTTAATAAATAATTAAATTGTAAATTTAAGAAAGCATATTAACATACTAAAAATTTTTATTAAAATAAAAAAATTCACAATCTGAGATTTAATTACCAAGGAAATACGGAATTCGTAATTGCACTGTCTCCAATGGAAAAATTTCAATTATATAAATAAATGATTTCTCAGAACACGAAACATATATTTTTCAATATTTCCGGCTTTTATGTAATGAGTAATGAGAAATTCACTTGATTTGATTATTAAATCTTTTCATTAACTTTTGTTAAAGCTGGCGCGAAATTAAATTAAATTAAATAACTGGGGTATTTATTTAATATTATTATTCTCATAATGGGCACACACTCTAATTACCATGGTAGTGTATGAAATTTAAATAAAATATGGAATGTGCGAATGAATCTGAATGTTTAATTTAATTTATTTTAATTATATAGAAATTTAATAAAGGAATGAAAGACATGCTAACGTTCGCGGAAGCCATCTCGGTAGTCAGCTACTGAGTTCGATAGACATTTATGAGATTATAAGAGATATTATTTTGATAAGCATTGTTGTGAATTAAGAAGCGTTGTGACGTTATGCTGTCAGACGTGCAGCAAGTGGAGCAACAAATTTTGTTGTTTTGTTGGAGAAAGTCTGTAAGATGATAGGTTTTGTCGTATTTTATGTTTACTTGTCTTATTAGACGCCCACAATGTAAGAATTAAGTGTGTGTGTGTGTGTGTGTGACGATAGTTTATTCATTTATTTTTGTGGCTTCAATTATTTTATTAGGTTTTATTTGAGACGGAAATTTTTTAAATCAAATGAAAAAGAGAAAAACTAATCTCTGTAATTAACAAAAAAAAGAGACAAGTTTTTTTTTTTGGTTTAATAAATTTATCAACTTGAATTAGTAAATTAATAAATTAATATGGAAGTGCATTACTCGAGAAGAACAATTTAAAATTTCTTGATTTAATGTTCTTAAATTTGAAAATTTTAGAATTTTTTTTCTTTTATCTCAAAAAATTTTGTTCGTCAATTTTTGTCTGTGGAAAAATTTTCTATACATGAAAATCAAGAAATACTATAGTTTTATTTAAAAATTTTTTTCTTTGGAAATTTGTACATCAATTAACGCCTCATATCAAATAAAAATTGGTTGAATAGTTTGTCAAGTTAGGAAACAATGTCAGATGAGCTTCTAAAGAAAGTCAAAAAGATAATTATTTATACCTTACAAGTTTCATCTCTTGTAAAGAAAATATCTAGAGGTCATACGCCATCTATCGGGATTTTAAACACTAATTTGAGTTGAAAAATTATTTATGACAATATGAAAAATTTTTAAAAATGTTTTTTGATGTGAACGTCTTTTAAAAATTGAATTAAACAATCATTAAAAAAAAATGAACATTCCTTTTTTAGGTAATTTAACTTTTAAAAATATTAAAAAAAAACTTTTTAAAATTGAAATAATTAATAGCGGTACGAAAAAAATTCCTCCAATACAATCGAAACTTAATCAGACAAAACCTCCGAACCTAACTCTAAAATTCAGCCTCTAATCACGTTATCAATGAATTAACATCACCCACTGTACCGTAAACCGTAATAATTGAGTAACAAAATAAATCGAAAATTAATCTAGCCATTGAATAACAAACTATCAGAAAAAAGTAACGGTCCGGAGTAAAAGTGATCTTGAGCGTCGGCCTTGATCTTGGTGACCTCAATAGCGAAAATAATAACTTGCTGATGGTTCTGTTAAAACTCACTATGGACTATTTTATATCTCTGCCCACATCTCGACTACTTCTTCTTCTTCCGCTAATTCTCTTATTAGCTTTTGTAAATTAAAAAATGCAATCTTGATTTCTACGAGCACTGCTTTCTAATTGTTGATGCAATATCACATGTTAATGCTTTTTGCGAACTCTAGATTCGAGCCTACCACTTGGTAAAAATGAAATTTTAAACCATTTTATCGGTCAGTTATATTTTTTTTTATTCAACATATTTAAACACATACGTATGTGTTAAATACATCCATGTATATAAATGAGTATACATAGAATGTAAACTCTCTCAAAGGTTACGAGCACAAGTGAAAACTTTCACGAACAAATAATTGGTAAGATTTAAATTGATACACCGATTTTAAAAATTTTCTTTCTAGTTTCGAATTATTTTAATTTTTTTAAATATTTTTTGACTGGTATAAAATATCCACCAAACATAAAATAACAATGATAATTATATAAAAAATCACTAACTACAATTAGCGAATCCACTATTATATTCGTTATATTTATTATGCTCAGAAATTAGTTAGATAATTTAAACTAGCAATTACTCTTCAATTTAATACTTATTAATTAGCACAACACATGATTATGATGATGAGATAATTGTGAGTATAATATAACATGATGTATGTAATTGTATGAGATATAACATGCGGTGCGTAATATATAATAAATCCAGATCACAAAACATAGGCAATGGTAAGTACCTTCATGATAGACCAACTCGCAATGATACACCAGATTCAGAATAACTCACGGGCACTCTCACTTTACTCACTGAGCTGTACTATCGTCATTCCACATTACTTATATTGATCCCCACTCGTTTGTTTACCATGTGCATCCCTTTCAAAATATCCATTGGTGACACCCGAATTTTTTTTTATCTTTTTATTATTACTCATTTGTTAATTTGTTTTTGGATTACTTTCACAGATCTGCTTTATCTCTATAATAAAAGTGTGTGGAAACTTTTTGTAGAGCATTGAATCCTCTACAAGAATATGCTAAGAACTTATTTGTATGAGGTGCGAATGCCGAGCTAGAAAAATAAAAAAATTTTTTTCCAATGATATTTAAATGGGAAATGGAAAATTAGAAACAGGCACCTTTAAATCTTAAGAACTCCGCTTCGAACGAGCTTCTTCTCTTACCTTCTTGCAAGTTTTCAGCCTGTTTTATCATTCAAAAAAAATTCGAAAATTGGCCATATTAATAGTTTTTTTCCGGAAAGAAATTCTTCAAAATGATTTTCTTGGTTTAAAATTTTTTTCTCTTAAATCAAATTAATTATTTTACGAAAGTACTTATTCAAATATAATAAAAATCTTTTTTTTTTAATAAATTTTATAGTAAATCGATAAGAATTACTTTTTCCGTAATGTATTTTAAGATACTTCTGTTTTATGACTAATTCAATGAATGACACAAAATTAGCTATTATAATTTATAACCAATAAATCTTGTACTTAAAAAATGAATAGAAAGTTCATTAAATGATCGTTAAAGCTTGAAGTTCATTTGACGATTGTTACCATCCCACAAACAGTGAGTGAGTACATGAAGTACTGAAATTTGAACACATTTTATGCATAAAAAACTAGTGCATTCAACTAGTCCGTTAATTATGCCCCTTACGAGGAATAACGCTAAAATTTTCATTATTCATGGCGTAAATTTTAGTTTAATTTAATTTTCTGCGAAAGCTGAATTGTTCTGTTGCGTTATTTTTTTTTTTTTTTTTTTTATATTAAACCATTTAGAAAAGACGATGCGGCTGCTAATAAAATTTTATGCCCTGTAAGTTGCTGACAAATGGTAATTTTTAAGCGTGGAAATAAAATTTGGTCATTACATGTTTGTAATGATGAGCAGTAGTAACGGTTCTTTCAAACAATCTTTTCTCTTTCAGTCATCACACCGAATTATGATGTGTCGGCTAGCCGTTTGTCTTTTCCATTCTAAGTGGGAACTGTTCCAGCGAGAGTGAAATTCGGTTAGAATAAAAGAACTTTCTCTGTAATTAAATAATACAGTCAAATTAAATATTTATATTGTTAATAAAAGAGTATTGTATTATCTTCCGTGACTCAGCCAAAATTTTTGCTGCTATAATTTGTAACTTTGCCATATTTTTTTTATCTTTTCTTTTCATAATTTCTTAGGTTGAGTATTAAATTGTCACGAGTGACACTTTCATAGGTATAAAATTTTTTTTACCAAAAAATATAAGTAACAATAAAAATTATGTGCAAAAACGATTTCAAGCAACAAATGGCTGCCTGATATCAAAAATTTCCATTGTGAGTTTTAAGTAATAATTATCATATCTAGAAAAATTTTAATAGATCAATTGACAGAATTGATTCTGATGCGGTTTATGGGAATTGCCGCACAAAAAGATTATCTTTTACTCGCGAAGCAAGTGACACTCGATTTTCGAAAACCGGTGAACTCTTTATAGCTCACGCTAAAGGCGTGCAAATAATGATCACAAAAAAAACTCCAAAATCATAGAAACTTTGAAGACTTACAAAAAAAAATATAGGCCAAATTGACTAACGATTATAAATTTGTAATACTTTGAAAAATATTTAATGAAAAAGATCAATTGGAAGGCTAACAATCCAAACTTTCAGCTCACGACTGTTCGCACTATGATATCATGTAACGCAGACATTGATAAGACAAGCAAAGCTTCATACTTCGTAGACTGTAAAATCAGTCAAATGTGAAGTCTGATCGCGTGAAAGAACTTTTTGTTATCGATTTCCTGACAAGTTTGACAGATGTTAGCATTTTATTTTGTCTATAACAGTTCTGTTACTGCGGTAACTGTCAGTTAATTCAAAAATTTCAATTGATTTTATCGAGTTATTTATTCAGTATCAACTCCAACAAAGTTTACTTTGTCCTCTACAATTTTAAGGGTATAAGTTTTAACTCAGGCGATGAAAATATTTTCGCGGTGAATTGCATTCCTTTTTCATTCCCAGTGATTTTTTTTATTTTATGGTCGTTTGAAAAATGCGGGAACAATGTCGCGGAATTTAACCTTCTTTTTTTTTTATAGTTTGTGTTTCTAATAAAATATAACTTTAACACTTTTTTTTATCTAAAGCGCTACAATGAAAGATTTTTTAAATTCAATTTTTCAGTAATAAATTAGCTTAGTATTTTTTTGCATTTTTATAAATAAAACTAGTTAATTAATTGAATAATTAATTATTCAGTCGACAATTCTCAGAAAAAGAAGATACGACTTGAAAAAGAACAAAGTAATTAATGATGTAAGAAATAATAATAATTTATTGTGAAAGCATTGCGTCGTGGATGAACGAATGCGTCTTTGATTTTAATTTCCAATTTCTTCAAATGAAATCATGTCTACAACGATGTTCGACAAAAATACATCGATTAATAAATAGCGCATGCTAATGTCTAATAAGCATAAAAAAGTAAAACGTAACAATATGATTATATATTAATTTAAAATAAAAATAAAAATAGAATACATATAATTTGAGCATACAAAGTAGCAAATATGATTAATTTTGAAAGTAATACTTTGATATAAATTATACATTTTCATATTTTTACAACTTGAAATAACCGGTATTTAAATGAAAATTAATTGAAATTCCGGGCAAGAGAGCTAAATGAAGGAATTGAATTATCTTGGCTGTTTTGAAGTTATTGAATTATAAAGTTACCGTTTTTGTCCTTGGGACATAAATTCACGTCTAGTCACTTATATTAGATAAATAAAACGTTGGATGTTAGATCCTGAATTTATTTAATCAGATTTATTCTTCCGAGAACTTTTGTATTCGAAATATAAGAATAGTAAAGGATACATAACAATAAACAGGACGAATTGGTTCACTGAAAATGTCTTTTTATTTGTAATAAAAATAAATTTGAATAGAACTTGAATAAATTCAACGGAAATCGATATCGAATCACGCCTTGTTGAGCTCGAAATAATAATAATAATAATAAATCTTAAAATTTACTCGACGCACTTAAAATTTAATTATCTGGATATTTTTTTTTTTAATATTTTCAATAAGAAATTAAGAGTTTCAAGTGCATAAAGTTTTTTAATATCACTTTTAATGCTCCAAATAATCTAACAAAAATGCATATTTTTAATTGCAACAGTTTCAATCTATGCATTCATATCAAATCTCTTAACAAGTTTTTTCATATCGTTTCATGTGTGTAGCACTATTTATTTAAATGAAACTATCTCAAGCTTAATTTAAAAAAAAAAAAACGAAAAAGACATTATTATTTTTTAAAAATTCATCAAATATTACAAATATAAATAATAATTCAAAATATATATAAGATCAAATAATTTTCAATCTAGACGAATTATTTATGTGACTACTACAATAGTTAACATAAATAATCGTCTTCAAATCACCAAAAAAAAAAAACTTTTCACTTCCAAAAATTTAGATATTAAAAATTATATATATTTGCGTTATCGCGTAACTTGTCAATTTACATTGGTCAGTCCTTACCGTACAGTCTACATATTTTTACGACTCGTAAACAAAATTGGATATTTTTGTAATCGCGTGATTAACAAATTAAATATATATATATATTACTAATTATAATAATTGATCAACGCTAAGTACAATGTACGTATATTTGCCTCATATTTCACGTACGAAAATTGACGTACATATCTAATTATATATTTACAAATATGTACATTTAATTTACGTAAGTAATAAAACTATAAAATATACTTTCCGCCCGATATTAATAGTCTGTTTATTATTAAAGAGTAAAGTTTGCAGAGCTAATACTGCGCAAATGTAATACAGACATAATTTAAACTTTGTTATTTTATATATTTTATAAGCTTAGATAGATAATATGTATAATTTCTAGTATCATATCATATAATATAATATATAAAAAAGAGCCCGTATATAACAGACGAAATCGGTATATTATATATACGTAGATCTTATGAGCATGTGAGCAGTAACCAAGTAAGCGTGAACGCGTGCGTATCACCTGTCTCATGATTACCATTCATTATTACTTAAATTAATTAACCAATTGACGTGATTAATTTATTATTATTTGATATTTATTTAAAGTGAGATGTTCATATAAATACTCCATTTTTTATAATTATTAATTTATATATTCGATATTTGTTTATTTAAATGATGCTGTCACGGACTTTGTTATTTATTTTTTGTGTTCTTGAGGTAATTATTTTTTAATAACTAATTAGCTGGACCCACCCGCTTCACTTCGAAAAGACGAAATTAATTGCGGAGACTAGTCGTGACATGAATAAAATTGTTAATTTCGAATAGACAACAAATGTGTTCAAAATAAAAAATTTAAAATTTACCTGAAATTCTAAATTTTAGAAAATTGGAAATAAATGACAAAATTCAATTGATTTCATTGTTATCTATTTGAAATTAATTTCAATCATCTTTCACGTGCTAGTAAGGTGAAGGGTTCGGTCTTGCTGAACGCCAGGAGTTCTTATTTTTTAATAAAAATTCAAAATACACTTTTAAATTTCGATTTCAATTCTCAGTTAGTTACTAATTAAAAAAAATTTTTTTTTTGGAAAAATTTTCAAATTTAAATATATTTATAAATGCAAAAATAGCTATGTACATTTTTTTCCGAGTCAACTAAGCAGGCGGGCGTCGAAAAGTTTTTACAAATTAGTATATTACTTCACTCAGTGTGTATTACTCTATTAAATTGTTTTTACATTAATTTCGTAAAACGCTTGAGATTTTTTCTATTAACATGCAACAATGTGTAAGAAATTGAAGCCAATTCATCGATCCCTTTTCGGGATTCGTGGACGTAAAGATAAGAAAGCTAAATTTTTATATACGAAAATCTTGCTTCAATTTGAGTTGAAATAACAGTTGAAAAAAGTTTAAAGCGTGATAACATAGAAAATTGGATGCTTAGTTATTCTTAATGACTACGACACTAAAGCATGATTGAGTAGCGCTTTACTAACTTATTATAAAGGTAGCTTTCAGCTATGATAAAATTAATAGAAAGCTGCCATTCATAAAAGTATAAATAAATAAATGAATTTATACTCCAATTTGGTAGAAGAGATACTATTCGTTCGGCTTTTAAATTACTTGAAACAAAATACAGCAAACAGTATAAAATTCGAACCAATTTGAATCAAAACGCTCATCACTATATCTGCTTCTCACAAGAAGATTAATTTTAATTCATGAATAGAAAACGTATTCAGTGTAATTCTGTGATAAAATACATGAGATGTTTTTGAACAGTAAGAGGTATAAAATAGGAAACTTTTTTATAAAATTGTGTACCACCTCCAAGATTTTTTAAATTTAATATAATCTAAATTTAGATCGTGGTTCGATGCGCTGAACCCTACACGAAAGAAATGATCCAAAATTAGAGATATTTTTAATTGAAGAAAAGAAATACTACTAAGACGTCATTGAAAAAATAAATTTGATGAATTATTATTAGATTAATTGTGTTTAATTTCAATTGACAAGATCTAATTGATATCGGTAATAAATAATTAGATTTGACTGATAAGAGGCAGGTGCGTTGTATGTATTTAAATGAGTAAACATTACTGACTATTTCACACTTTTTCGGTCATTAAATATAGGTCTATTGTGCGTGTAAAAAAAGATTCCATTTCACCTAGATGCTATGAGTCGATAAACTTGGAAACAATTGCAAAATTTATTTTATCGATCTAGCCAAATATTTAAGTTGATAAAAATATAATTAATTCACGTTAATTTATAATTTCTCTTCAATATATTGATTTATCGATTGTTAGGAGTTTGAATTTATATTACGTAAGAGATACAATAGATAATATATTGCGGAAATTATTGGTCAATTTATTTGGCTCAGGAGATTTTTTAATTGAATTATTTTTTCGACGATGCGTCTCTTTAATTCGAAAGGAATTGATGAGAATGTATGCCGCTAGATTGTACCGTTATAAGGTCATAAATGTCAGTACCGATGAGAAAAAAAAATATACACGATCGGGTATTGGATTTGATAAATATTTTCAATTCTGTTGTTTTGATTTATTAAAAGCGATATGATAAGAGAAATAGCGATTTTGCAAATGATACAACTATTTTTGGGATGAAAAATAATTTGAATTATTTATAAATTAACAATAGAAGCATTCATGAAATTCCGATGGTGATAATAATAATAATAGTTGTGATAAGGGGTGCTGCTAAATGTAAATAATAATAATAAATTTTTTCAGGTAAACAGAATGATCAGGGGCTATCCAAATCAGTCGCAAACTATTGGGCGTACTATCACGTTTCAGAGTCTTGAGAAAAGTGGTCTTGTTAGAGACATAACGTCTGTCGATCAAGAGAATAAAAATTCGAGTGAGGAAGTGGGTGATCGCGTTGCTGATAAGCTCGTAGAGACAGAAAATAACCAGCCAAGTGAACAACCCATTGGGAATTCAAGGCAGATTGCACGCAATCGACTTAATCAATTTCATTACAGTGTAAACAATAACAACAACAATAATAGCAGCGATAATATTAAAAATAAATCGCATAATTATCCAAATGAGTTGATAAGTTTCTTTAATAAGGAGAATTTTAAACATTGGAATGATCGCGATAACAGTGAGTAAACCTTATTATTATTATCATTGTTATATAGTTAAGTGGCCATTCAGATTATTTTGATTATTCAATTATGATAAATTTAAATTACTTTTGAATTGGGTTATATTTATTCTATCTAGGAATTTGCAATTGTGATAAATATTTATCTTAAATGTACTTTGAATTTATAAATAAATTCTTCCACTCCACGAATTACTATTGCTTGAATAAAACTACTTTTGTAATGTTTATGTTCATTGACTAGAAAATAAATTCTGATCTTTGGTTTCTTATTTTTCTAGAACGAAAGGGTCTCGATAGTCAGAAAGTTTTCTACCCAGAAGAATTAATATTTAGTATATTTGATGAAACCAAAATAAAAAATAAAATTCATGATAAGAAATTCGTACCGGTGATGCCTCCTGAGTGTCATGGGCGGACGTTCTGTGATTATGCACCGGATTACCCAGAAGATGTTATCGAAAACTTGAAGGACGATATTTTCTTACAACAATTTGCAACTGAAGGAGAAGTAAGTGTCATTTTAATTCCATATTTTCAACATCTCATCATGAGCTGTCGTAATTTTCAAACTTCTAAAGAACATCCAATAAAAATATTTTTTTTGTCCACAGCCTACGACAGTAGCTCAACGTATGTTCGACAGTGATAATTTTGACAGAAAAACAAATCTTTGCAATTCAACGGTTTGTAATAAAATTTTTTCATAGAATTTTTCTTTCTTGAACTTGTTGATTTTTTAATTAGTATAAATATTTTTACTTATCAGGTTGAACCGAACATTCCAAAAATAGGAATGACCTGCAACGGTCAGTACAAGTATATTTTACAAATCGGACATTTGAAGCAATGGTTCGATTCCGAAGTCTGCCTGTAATTATTTTTTTTTATTATGATTTACAACAAACACAAAAATTTTTTACGATATGTTAATAGAATTTATCAAAAAAAAGAAAAACGAAATGATTATAAGTCAATAATAAATCTCTTTTGCTTCTATCGACAGTTAAAACAATCAAAATTTTTTCCAAACTTGTTTTGAGAAACAGAAAAATGAATAATGTTTTTTTTTTAATATTTTACAGGCAGGAAAATGGATCATGCAGTGACTTTCTTCCCTGGCTACCAGAAGGCTACTCTACAACTTGTGTGCAGAAATATGTCAAGCGTAAATTTGTCAATTTATCACATAAGGGTGAAGTAGAAGCAAGTTGGTTCAATGTAAAGTCAAGTTGTAGCTGTCATTACTTTCACGACTTGAATCGCACTAATTAATTTATTATTTTATAATAAATAGGTTTTTATAACGAATGATAGATACTTTTATAAAAACTGTTATTATAGTTTAAAGCTTGTGATCGTTTCAATTTTTTAATCAATCGATAAAAAGCTCTTCGGTTGTTCCAAAATTTTAACAAGTAGTTTTGAAAAATTAAACTAAAACGTCATACGTGGGTGTAAGACATGTCAGAAATTATGTGTAAACATAACAGCAAACTTTTTCAAGGTTCATTATCATTAGAAGGAGCAATCCTAGTAAAGTGAAATTCAAAAACACATGGTGTTTTTAAAGCGGATGGTAATACTATGCAGAGAAAAATCAAACAACGATGCTAAGTGATTTTTTTCTGTTATACTAAACTTTTATTACTTACTACCACGGTATGATTTTAAGCGATTAAAATAGTCGAATGATGGTAGACAAATTAGTTGATATAATAAAACGTATTTGATTGAAGGAAAGCGTTTGGTATTTTGATATTAGAAAAATTTATATAATATTGTGATATGTTAATTTGTATGAAATTGTATTTATTAATGTTGTCAAAATTTAATTTATGATTTTAAACCAATAAATGATTATTGTAAAACAAAATGAAAAACTCAATTTTTTTTTAATTTTTAGGATTGTTTCAAGAAATTAAAAATCCCACACTACCGATCATCATCTTTCAATGACAGCGGTGTCTTCAGAAGATTTTTTTCGCTTCTCTATGAAAAAAAAAAAAAAAAAAAAAAAAATCTGGAAAACGGTTGACCTTAAAGGTCATCCCTGCAACTTCCTGCTAATTCCATATCTCATCAATAATCATAGAGCTTTTCGAGCTTAAAAGTCTGATGGAAATTTAATAAAACAGTATTTTTTAGTTTTTTAAACTGCAATAATTTCTGAATGGTTGAATCGATTTTCACGCGGTTGGCAATACTCCGCAGTTATTCAAATTCTATGACATACTTTTGAACTCAAACTGATCAAACCGAAAATCTTAGAAAAATTAAAAAAATTTACTTTTTCCGAATTTTTCGACAACGATAACTCACGAACCAATCAATCGAATTTCACGTTCTTGGTGGCGATCAACGTGGTTTTTTGAGCTCTAATGATTTTTTATTTCATCAAAAACGATCCAAAAGGAAATGTCGAAGTTAAGTGAAACTGGTGGTAATCGACGTGGTTTTTTTAAACGTGAGAGCGGAATATTTTTGGAATTGATCGGTGGAGCCGTTTAGAAGTTATTCCAAAAAAAACGATTTTTTGAAAATTTTATTTTTGAGATTTCTCAAAATCTAGCGAGCCGAATCAATTTAAATTTTCACGAAATTTAATAGCAATACTCCTCTTCGGACTGCCACCTATGTTGATCCGATCGGATTAAAACTGTCAAATTATAAGCGTCATAAAAAAACCAACGTATGGATAGTATAAGATTAATGACGCGATAGTACGTAAAAAGTCAGTACACAATGTAACAGCAATACAAACAAAAAATTTATTATATATATCTTGATCTTCTGAACATGTGAGCAGTAACCGAGTAAGCTTCAACGCGTGCGTATCACCTGTTTTATGATTATCATTTATTATGTTAAACTAATTATAAAACTCAACGTAATTAATTATATCTTATATAATATTTACTGATCGTGGGAAATTGATGTGGATGAAATAATTTTACTGTTAACAATTTATTGTTTGTTAAAATTATGGTGTCACGAATTTTGTTGCTTATTCTTTGTATTCTTGAGGTAATAATTTTTTGTTAACAAATTTTTTTTTTATTTTAATTAGAACAAATAGGTGAAAAAAGTTACAATTTTTAACAATGTGTATATATATTTTCGATATTGCGAATTTGAATGTTCTATCCTTTATCAGTAATGAAAATATGGTAAGTAAGTCGAATAGTTTAAGAATGAACATTCAACAAAAATTGCGGCCGTGTTAAAAGATTCAAAAATGAATAACTGAGCGATTATATTTATCTACATAATTTTTTATAACTAAAAAAAAAAAAAGAGAAACGTGACAAAAACGTCATTAAAAAGACAAAAATGATGAATTATCATTAGATTAATTGTGTTTAATTTCAATTGACAATGTCTAATTGATATCGGTAATAAATAATTAGATTTGACTGGTTAGAGACAGGTGTGTTGTATGTATTTAGATGAGTAAACATTACTGACTATTTCACACTTTTTCGGTCATTAAATATAGGTCTATTGTGCGTGTAAAAAAAGATTCCATTTCACCTAGATGCTATGAGTCGATAAATTTGGAAACAATTGCAAAATTTATTTTATCGATCTAGCCAAATATTTAAGTTGATAAAAATATAATTAATTCACGTTAATTTATAATTTCTCTTCAATATATTGATTTATCGATTGTTAGGAGTTTGAATTTATATTACGTAAGAGATACAATAGATAATATATTGCGGAAATTATTGGTCAATTTATTTGGCTCAGGAGATTTTTTAATTGAATTATTTTTTCGACGATGCGTCTCTTTAATTCGAAAGGAATTGATGAGAATGTATGCCGCTAGATTGTACCGTTATAAGGTCATAAATGTCAGTACCGATGAGAAAAAAAAATATACACGATCGGGTATTGGATTTGATAAATATTTTCAATTCTGTTGTTTTGATTTATTAAAAGCGATATGATAAGAGAAATAGCGATTTTGCAAATGATACAACTATTTTTGGGATGAAAAAATAATTTGAATTATTTATAAATTAACAATAGAAGCATTCATGAAATTCCGATGGTGATAATAATAATAATAGTTGTGATAAGGGGGTGCTGCTAAATGTAAATAATAATAAATTTTTTCAGGTAAACAGAATGATCAGGGGCTATCCAAATCAGTCGCAAACTATTGGGCGTACTATCACGTTTCAGAGTCTTGAGAAAAGTGGTCTTGTTAGAGACATAACGTCTGTCGATCAAGAGAATAAAAATTCGAGTGAGGAAGTGGGTGATCGCGTTGCTGATAAGCTCGTAGAGACAGAAAATAACCAGCCAAGTGAACAACCCATTGGGAATTCAAGGCAGATTACACGCAATCGACTTAATCAATTTCATTACAGTGTAAACAATAGCAACAACAATAATAGCAGCGATAATATTAAAAATAAATCGCATAATTATCCAAATGAGTTGATAAGTTTCTTTAATAAGGAGAATTTTAAACATTGGAATGATCGCGATAACAGTGAGTAAACCTTATTATTATTATCATTGTTATATAGTTAAGTGGCCATTCAGATTATTTTGATTATTCAATTATGATAAATTTAAATTACTTTTGAATTGGGTTATATTTATTCTATCTAGGAATTTGCAATTGTGATAAATATTTATCTCAAATGTACTTTGAATTTATTAATAAATTCTTCCATCCCACGAATTACTATTGTTTAGATAAAACTACCTTTTTAATGTGTATGATTTTTGACTAGAAGATTATTTATGATCTTCGTTTTATTACTTTATAGGACGAGAAGATCTCGGTATCCAGAAAGTTTTCTACCCAGATGAATTAACATTTAGTTTATTCAACCAAAATAACAGATTCGTGCCCGTGATGCCTCCTGAATGTCATGGAGATACGTTATGTAATTTTGCTCCAAATTATCCAATAGACGTTGTTAGAGAAGAAATAAAGAAGAAGAGTTACTTGAAACAATTCGCAAGTGACGGAAAAGTTAGTTATTTATTTTTTCCGGCTGATATTTCGGTGATCAGATAATTAATGGAGTGTTTTTTTTTGTCCACAGCCCACGATGTTAGCTCAGCGTGTAATATCTGCAAGGCCTAAAGTACCGAAAAATCTCTGCAATTCGTCGGTTTGTATACTAAAAATTACTCTTAAAAATTATTAAAACACCGAGAAATTTCCGGGAGTAGGTATTATTAAATATTAATATTAAAAATTTATTTTCCATCAACAGAAAGCATGGTATATTCCAGAAATCGGGCAGACTATTAATGGAGAAAATAAATATATTCTGCAATCCCCAGATTTGTATCAATGGTTCGAAACTGAAGTTTGCAAGTAAATTTTTTTTCAATTACTTTTTGTTTTTTTTTTTTACAATTGTTTATGTTTGAAGTACTTGTATCGCAACATTTGGAGCAAAAAGTTTATGATTATACACAGAAGTCGAGGTGGCTATTTGACTTAGTAATGGCTGAATAGTTACATTATGTTTAAACTACCCTGGCTCGAAATTTTTGGCATTTAATTCAAAATTATATACAACTACCTTAAACAAGAATTGATTCAAACTTTTATTTTACTATTTTACAGCGAAGAAGGACTTCCGTGTAAAATACTCCCAACGGAAACAAAAAACACCAATACAATTTGCGTTCAGAAGTGGATGCGCCATCCGTTTGCGTGTTTATCACACAGAGGTGAGGGAGAAAGAGACTGGTTCAACATAAAAACAAATTGTTGCTGTTATCGTGATCAAAAAACATTCTTTAAGTATTAATGTACTTCAAAGTTCAATAAAAAAATTTTTTTTCGTAAAAAGTCCCATTTTAAAAAAAAAATGTCAATTTTTTGCCGGACTTTTACTTCGAGATTTTTTAAAAATAGTGAAAACAACTTATGTTTGAGTGTGTAAACTTTTAAAATAAATGTAAAAAATTTTTGAATTTTTATATTAATGAATCTCTTTAAAAAATTATATCAATTTTTCAAAAAATCCCTTAAACTAGCAATGGAACAATTGCTATCTAATAAAATTACTTATTTAAAGATTAAAATAATCAATAGCTTTTTTTCATCTTTCTAAATAATAATTAAAAGTTAATAGCGGAAAAAATTTTAAAATTAAGCATTAAAATATTTATCTCTATTTCGGAATAAGCAAAATGACTTTTTTTTTTTTTTTTCTAATCAATTACTAAGAACAGTAAATTTTTCAAAGAAACTCCAGGGATTTTTATAGTTCAATCTGTGTGTTTGCTGAAAATGACAATTCCACAATGTCTCTTTCTATTCCTATGAGAAAGATAATTTATTACTGTCTCGAGTAATCCTCATGCGAATTTCGAAAATGTTTATTATTAAAACGGATGGTTATGTGAAGGAAAATTGAAGCTAAAATAGATATTAATTTTTTCACTTTTTAAATATTCTCGTGAATTATTGATATACGGTTAAACCATATACTTTTACTGCTTCAGACCATGATAAGCTCTTAAATTATTCAAATAATTTGGTAATTGACAATATTGTTATCTCTATTATACATATAAACGTATAAACGTGTTTCGTAAAACCGGAAAAATATTTTCTTTTATCAATATTTTTTTTTTAATGACACGCTGAATTTCTATCGCTCTGAAAATAAATGTTTTCATCAGAATCACAATAATTTTGAAATAAATCAATGTTATGATAATCAATAAATTTTTTTATAAATATTTATAATTGGATCAAAAACAGAAATTTATTCATCCCTTTCCAGAAAACTTTAGCTTAAAAGTAGCTTAGTACCTCAAAAAAATCTGACAACATAAATCGATAGAATAGAGAATTTAGCATACGACATATATTTTCGATATATATTTTCGAATAATTTATCGAATATTTCAATAGCAGCGATCCCAGTTCATATTTTTTTCAGAGGAATAATTTTTCTATATATTATACCTGAAAATATGTAATATAATAAATATTGGTTCTATTTCACTCAAAGATGCTTCTACTCTTTATTTAGAGCCCTTCGGATCAATCTCAAAATAATCCTTACACGGAAAACAAAGTATATCTGAAAATTACAGAAATGGTTAAATAAAATTAATAAAGTCATTTTATTAGAATAAAACTGTAAATTTAAAGTATTTTTCTGTAATTTGCAGAAGCATTTAGTCCGAGTAATTATTTATTTTTATAATCTATTTTTTTATCAGTATTCATAACGATTATATTTGCTTCTATTCTCTAATGCAAATACAACAATAATTGGGCGAATAAATTCCAAACAATTTATTTTTCATTTCTTGTTGAGCGATTGGATTTTTTTCATCTGAAATATCAATATTCATCCACAATCAAATATTCGAAATTTTTTTTTTGTTGTTTACCGATAAAAATCCCTATAAATAATATTTTTTTTTGTACAGACTGACAGATAAATTCAAACTGTAAAGTCTTTCCGGTTAACATCAATTAAATATTAAATTTTTTTTCAGTCAATTTGTTTCAGCAAAGTAATACTTATCCATAAATATTTCACTGACATGATATTCGAGACAAAGTTACATTTCATCATAACTCACAGTATGTTTGAGGATTTATTTTCGATTTACTTTCTCACTTTCAGCATCAGTTTCGTTCCACGGTGTCTACTATTATTAAAATATGTCACAAGAATCCAGCTGACGCAGTGTGTATTATATCGAGAATAAAGCATCTGGAATTAATAGTTATGCATTTGAAAAAAAAAATATATATATTTATAAACAGTTTTTTTTGGTTTTTGAAATCGAGATATATAAAAAACAGCAGGTCTATTTCACTTGACAGAAACTCACTGTGATTTACGATCAAGATTCAAAAGAAAAATGACTCATATAGTTTTATTTATTTTACAATTTTTCTTCGAGTTTAATTATGAAAAATTTTTTTCTTGTCACATTTATTTACAGAGAAGCACAAATAGAGATAGAAATAGAACAAAAAAAATAAACGGATGAAAATAATGAGATACGAAACAAATGATAATTTTTTTGCTAATATTTATTGCAGGCTAGTTATATTTAAACGATATGAAAAATTACGCGATTAATCAATTAATTATATTCTTTTATTTTTTTTATTCTTTTATTTTGGAAAATTATATTAACTCCACAAACAAAAGCGGAAACATAACACTAATAACTGAAAAAGAAGTCACATAAGAAATAAAAAAGCTAAAGCTAGATAAAAGCCCAGGACTAGACGACATTATAAATGAAGCTATAAAGGCTGCTTGCCCGCTACTGACTCTTCTATTAACTCTTTAACACACTTATTTAACCTTATATTAAAAACTGCTGAAATACATGCTGATGGCCTTCAGGGTCAACCGTTTTTCTAATTTTTTTTTTTTTATAGTATAAACAAGTTTTTACGATAGCGATCCTTCGAGTAAAAACTTTCAACGGTATTTCAATTAGACGAAGAACTTATTAATTGATCAATCCAAGTAATTATTCCCAGCAGACTGTTATACACAGCTCAGTGATTGATTGGTTCCATAAAATTTACATTCTTAATGAAAAGTATATTTTAAACATTTCAAATTCTTATTAACTAGTTCTAAAATATTTAGCTTTAAGAAATTTATTTTCCGATGTAATTTCACTAACTGAAAAAAAATAATAAATTAATATATAAATTTTGTTACAATCGATAATTTTTAAAAGTAATAATTTTAGAATTTTTCAATTTGTTTTTTTTTTTTTTTTTTTTTTTTTTTTTTTTTTGAGGAAATTAATTTTTGTCAAGTCTAATAAATCAATATTTTATAATAATGTAGTAATAATTCCTAAAAAATTTATGTAAAATACTACAGTGTCATGTGTGCTGTATAATTAAATGATGACGCAAATAATAAAATTTATCACACTAAAATCCATTACTCTTTTTGTATGATAATAGCTTGAGGTTATTAATATATATTTTTTGCACTGACTTAACAGTGTTTCAAATGAAATAAATATACTATTCATCTCGTTAGTGTAATTACTCAGTCTATTCGTACAATTTTCATTCGTATAATATGCAAATGCTGAATAATGTGCACACCAACAACAAAAGGGATGCATATGTGAATGAATCTTTTGTTTATATAATTCAATGCATATAATATTCTACAGAAATAACATTATGTATAGAAGTACCATTAATCAAAACTTTTCTTAAGATGATCAATATTTATATGCATCATAAAATTTAAAACAATCTGATTATTGTACGGCAAAAATATTTTTCTTTCCCACTTGTAGTATAAGAAAAATAAAAAGATTTGGACAGTAGGGATTATTGGCCTCGAGCGTCGAGTTTTCGAATTAAATGGGCTTGTAGATGTCAGGGGTAGAAACACAAGAGACTTAGTTAGTAGGCCACTGGGTGTAGTTTAGAGAGGGAAAGGGGGACGCAGATTATGAGATATTAGACGCGGATTATGTTCTTGCTGCTTTTACAACGTTTTCAGACATTTATTAATTACAGCTGGATGTTAAAATGTTAACATCTCTAATGGGCGATGAAAATACTATATTAGATCGGGTTATTACATTATGTTTTATGCTCTCATATTCGGTGGCTCGGTAAATGCTCCATATGTGGTTTGATATTGTAGTAACCTAAGAGTTATATTTACAACTATTAATATTACTATTGCTATAAATTATATTTTATGTTTGGATAATGTATGTCAGGTGCACGTAAATGTACTTTTAAACTTTGCTTTCCGGATAAAATCCAAAGTTCATAACAACTTCGTCAAGGTTTTAGTTTCATCAAATTTACTGAGTGTTTTGGAATATTAAAATACTTGTTGAGTACATAGAGAAAATTAATAGTAATACTATTTTACAAGTATTAGATGAAATTATTATTGCTATTTTAGTTGAGAAATTTTTTGAAATTTTTTTATTATTTCAAGTTTTTTATAATCCGATTAAACTAAAAAACAATGTCAGATAAATTCCTTAGTAGAGTAAAAGAATAATTTTCATTTTATTACTTACTACTTCTAATTTAACTCGCTTTTAAGGAAACGATTCAGCTATCATGCGTCACCTGTTGGAGATTTTTAACACTGGTCGTTTAAAAAATTACATTAAGCAATATTATGGACGCATTAAATGTTCTGATATGGCCCAATCAAATTTCTTTTCACGGATTATTAATTATAGATAAATTAAAAAAAATTTTTTTTTCATGAATTTTTATTTAGAATCGGTTTTAACTGCTGTGGTCATATCGCCGACTTCAACTGTTGAGAGTTAAATAAAAAAAACTGAAAATTATTCATATAAATTCAAAAAAATTTTTTTAAGCTTAGCCAATTTTTTTGCTTATAGAAGACTTTAAAAGCTTCAATTAAAAAAAAAAAAAAAAAAAGTAAATCGATTGATTTTTTGTGGAGTTACAGCTATTTGTTTATAAGCGCTCGAGCGGAACCGCGTTTTTAATATTCAAATTTTTTCAAAAACTACCGCATTTCATAGAAATTAATTTATTAATACACAGTAAAAAATTTTGCATCATTATGTCAAAAAACAATGTGTTAAAAAATTTTTTTTTTAATATTTAACACAATTTTTTCTTGATACAACAACACAAAACTTTTTATTGTGTAAAAAAAGCTTTAAAAAAACAAAGAATGTCTGATCTTAGCATTATTTTTTATAAGCATAAAAATAATTACCTTAAAAAAAGAAAAAATACATTTCTACTCATTTTTTCCCGTCAAATTTAAAAGAGACGCTAATATGACATCTTATAAAAAAAAATATTTTTCACGCAAATTACGTATCAGTGCGCGATAATAAAACATTTGCATTATTACTATCTGACATGGCATAAAATGTCGATAATTCATATCTCTGAAAGCCCAAAACAGATAATAGATAGTTAAAAATGATAGTGCCCATCATGACACAAAAATTTAAATAATACCCCTATCCATAAAACGTTTACTTAATAACAAAATACATAACCGAAAAATATAGATAACTAAACCGATACTGATACATAATCTTTAAATGTTGGAGCTTTAAATCAAACATCATGTTTTTTTTTTTTTTTTTTTTTTTGGTAAACATAATTTTAAAACCGATGATATATAAATATTTGTACGTTCAATCAATCCAGTATTATTATGAATTAAAACAAATACAAAATTTTTATCTCTCACCTCGAAATAAAATAATTTCCATCAAACGTTTTTTACCGTATATCATCAAATTTATTTGTTTAACATAAACACGAAAAAAAAATTTTTTTTCCAATTCGCCTGTGTTTGAAAGTGTTCGACGAAATTTCATAACAAAGGATACAATTTTTTATTTATATTAGTATTTATAAATTTATGTATCATCAGAAAAAAATATTTTTATTTGATATAACTCACGTTGGATTTGCATCGATAGCGACCGGAAAATTGATATAAATTGACGTGTAATAAATGTCAAGTAAAACACAATTTTTTCTGGTTTTTTCAAAAAGTCACTTTACTTTATTCGAAAAATGTAAAACTAAAAAATATGCAAGCATAGTTGTGAATCAATTTAAATAATAACCTGATTGAAAAAATGTGGGATTCTTAAAAAAAAAAAGTCGGTCAAATACCTATGTACCTAGTTTGAAAAAAAAAAAAAATACTAGATCGAAGAAATAAATTCTTAAATGGAAATTTTTTCGATTTCCGTCCAAGAGCTATAATTGATTCATTCTATCATTATATTTTCTTTAAAACATGTAAATATTTGGAAACGAGATTGAATTTTTGAAAGAAAATATTTGCTGTAACTAAGTTATTTTTTTTCTACGGGTATATCTCAGTCAAATAAATATTAAATTACCTCAAATTAATGTTATATTTAGAATATAAAAAATTAACTTTTAATATAAATTTTTTATGCGATCTTTTATTTAAAAAAAATCCAGCTGGCAGATGTCGTCTTTTCCAAAGTGTCTTGACTGATTTGAACATATTATGATGAAGTAGGTATTCTTAGTTGTGTCATCTGACCCTCTGTATTCTAGAATTTCATGGAATTTCCAGTAAAAAATAGTCTATGTGTATAAAAATATATATATATACATTGATACACACTAACACGTCCCATTAATATTATGATAAACATTCTGAACTGCACCCAACTTTTTTTAGCCAAAGAAAAAAAGTACTGCCATTAAAAAAATTCATCTTAGAAATAAATCCCTTAAGCGTCTTGTGACACGCGAAGAAGTGGAGAAACGATGATGAATCGTAGTATTATTATTATGGTTATTGTATCAGACGTTAGTATCAGTAGGAGAATTAGTAGCTCAAGCAGCGTATCATTTATATTCAATGATACTGATATCAGTGCGTTGAATGGGAAAAATGAAGAGAAAAAACCTAAATTGACGGGCTCTATTGTATATTTATATATATAGATTTATCGAGAGGCGATGCACCTAGTGCGTCTGTGCAGAGTGGAAATACCCCTAACAGCCCTCCACTTATTCAATGAATAACAGACGATACGAGTACCAACTCCGGCGTTCCGGAGTATTTCAAAGCGCTTCCAAGAAACAGTTTGATTCGCGCTTCTTCCGGCGTAACATCTTCCACTTTACATTATTTATTTTTTTTGGATAATAATAACAGTAAAAATCACTGACATGATTTATTTCATCATTTTTGAGTTATTAATTTTATGTGAGAAATTTTTTTATTTAAATGTCAAAGTTTAAGTGAGAAGAAATTTTTTAAGTTTGAGTTTTTTTGTAAATAAAAAAAAAAAAAATTGGAGAAAGAAAAATAATTTTGAATGGATAAATTAATTATAAAATAGAAATTGTATTTACTGGAAAAGAACAATACAAATAGTGTAATAAAGCGTTGATTATTCTCAATAAATTACAAGATACAGTTGAAGTGCGGGTAAAGCTCTCCAGAATACGGTCGACTGTTCATCGGCTGTAACTACTTGATGTAAGCTGATAAATTTGATGTTCATTTTCTTTAGTGTTTGCCGATGCAATGTGTCGCTGAAATCTATTTTATATAGCAAAGGACTTTGTGATTGTTATTAAATTGGTATTTTAATTTATTTTTGGTGAAATGTTAATTTCTTGATGGTTTATTTGGTTAATAAAGTTCAGCGATTTTTAGTTGGAATTGTTTTAGTAAAAGAGACTCGTAATTATATTTTGATTTTTTGAAAAATTTCTAAATTATAATTTAAAAAAATTTTGAGTTTTTTACAAAAAAAAAAAATTTGCTAAGTTTTTTTTATTCTGACTTTAAAAAATAAAATTAAGATTTTATACAATTAAAAAATGATTTTTTTTTCGATTTTAAAATTGAGAAAATTTTTGTCTCTAAAATGGATAATTATTAAAATATTAAAATAAATTTTGATTAGCTTTATTTTATTACGAATTATTTTATGTCTGTAGTCATTAAAACTTTATTTAAAAAAAAAATAAAATAAAAAAGACGCTTTTGTTATAAAATCGGTAACAAAGTTATAACTTTAAATAAAAAATTTTTTTTGTTTCTAAAACAAGAATATAATTTATCCATCGGGGTGAATTTTTATCTACAATGAAGCATTTTTCGTTAGGGCGTATAAATTTTAAATGAACAGAAAGCACAACAAAGAATAATGTAGTACAGTCGGAAATAATAAAAATGATCTAGAAATGTTTTATTCAAAAGAATGAACGAGACTTGACTGCAAATGCAAGTAGTCATTTAAACTCTTTTGACGCTACTGCTACGCTACAGGGAAACATTTATTAACACAAATAATAATAAAAGGACAAAAAATAAAAATGAGGGTGTTTATAAGATCGTAAGGAATGATAAAACAGGAGAGGAATATAGTAAAAGGCGTTTAATTTTAAGAAAGAAATAAATAGTAGAAGAACAGAAACTTTTAGAGTTACTTTCGTGTCGGACATCACTTTAAGCGCTCACTCTTAATGAACTAAAGGAGTGACAAAGAATTCTACAAATAAAAGTTAAGAACTGATTAAAATGTTTGCTAAGAGCTTTACAACTTTTAGATTACGTCTTCTAAAAAATTTTAGTTAATTCTTACTTCTTTTCTCAAAATTTCATTATTATTATTATTATTATTATTATCTCATTTTTATAAACTTAATTTCTTGAATATCGATAAATCATTTGTACGATTTTTGGTTTGAATACAAATGTTAAAAAAAAAAAAATAAATAAATAAAAGTCATTCTGGTGAGAATTTTGTTCACTTGAAAAGGGTCACCACACACTATTAAATTCGTGTCAACTTTGACAGACATTTAGACTTTTTCATTGTGTTCAATAGTGAGGTTATCGTAAGAAAAAAAAAAAAAAAAGTAACTTTCAGGATATTGGAGGGATTTCATCGCTTTTCCTTAGTCATTTTTCAAGTTTCAAGCTTTGAAAATGAATATTTATTACTGGGATAAAAAAGTTAACTTGATTCAAGAGCAAAATTTCTTAACTATAAACACCATTTTCAAGAGTTTAAAGATCTTGATTCAAGTAAAATTGATTTGAATTGAGAACAATTTCTGAATTAAAAATTTTTTTCTACTGATGGCATGTTTGATATAAGAATTTTTCTATTAAATCAAGCTATTTTTTTTATCACTTTATTAATTTTTGTGTTTTTATGTACTTTATGCTAAAAATCATTGCACAAAAAAAATTCTTCAATTCACTCATTTTTACCCCTCATTCTTGGAACAATTGGATTATTTGATGCAATTATTGTGCTGCATTGTTAGAGAAGTCGGGCGCATTAATTAAAAGTAAATTTAGTCGCATTCACAACATATAATAGGGCTTCTAGGCATCAAGAGCAGTATCAATAGAAATTAAGGAAAATAATTGTTTTCATTGATCGAAAATATTATAAATTATAACAATTGAATAATTTGTTAAAATTATCACCCAAATTAGGTAATTTGTTCGAAAAGAGCTGGTGTGATTTTAATTAAAATTTAACGAAGTATTATACTACACATAACGTTGATATAATTATAGATAAATTATTTTTGGCCGCGTCGTGATGCGATAGTGAGTTAATAGAAAAGTTTTTCGTGGGTAAACTTTTTCACTGGACAATAGAAGAGGTCAATATGTTGTTATCACTTTTCCGATAATCTCGATTCTAATTACAGATTAGAGATTGTTGGTAGTTAGTGAATAGTATGTGTAATTTTATACTAACCAAATTATTAGCTTTTTTTATCTTCGTAAAAAAATTGGCGTTAAATATTTTAGTCATTAAAATTTTATTTAAAAAAATAAAATAAATTTCTTTCGAGAAAAATTTGTCAGTCCAATAATTTTTCTACTTAAATCAAGACGTTAAAACTCATCAAAATGATTTTTTTTTAGTTCAATAATTTTTCTCTAGAATCAAGTTAATTTTTTTTTTCTTTCAGTGCATTACTGCTACTAACCAAACCGCTTTTACTTGAAAGATATATAAACTCAATAACCAAAATTATTCCAATTATTTTTATTTTTGCGGTTTTATGCTACATGCGATGTCTATTAATATAAATATCACATGCATTTAATTCAATATTTGCTAATTCATATTAAAGCTTACTGTATCTTCAGCGCGGATAATTATTCATAAACTGGAAACGTCAATCCGGTAAATGACTAGCTCGAGTTCTTGGAAACGCAACAGCATCCACCTTGTGAGTCTTATATCTACATCATATAATCATCTCAAAGAGATATAATATGGACTCTATTTTATACCCGATTGTAATTAGTAAGTACTCATAATAAATTAACAGCAATAATTGCAACCGGTATGAGTAACTATCTAATCCTTAATAATTATTTTATTTGTTTGCTCGATTTAAAATAATAATTTTTAGAGTTTATTCTCGGCGATAGTCTACTCAGATTAAAAACCCGCCAAAAATCTTTTAACCTTTTATTCAAATTTCGCTACCGAACAATTATTACCGGTTTATTTATTTTTATTGAGGTTATTACTAATAAATAGTAAATAATTAACCGCTGGTTGGCTGCAAATTAGACGAAATTTAGGACAACTCTCTTTTATTTTTCAATTCATTTAAATTTAACACCTATACGTTTTATGTATGACCGCGAGCGAAATATTTTACCATATTACGCACTCAATGATTATAAATTTGTTATCAATAAATTTATGAAATTTGCACCTAGAATTATTGCACATTTAAAAATATTTACTTACTATTTGAATTCTGACTTTTTTTTTAAAGTCCTGGCATTTTTTATTTCAAAACTGGTATAAATAATTTCACATGCAAGTTTAATAACCTTTTAACTAATTTAAGGATGCAATGTAATCTTGAGATTATAATGATAATCTCAATAGATTTAACAGTGAAATAGCAACCTACGCAAAATTACTAATTCATTATTGTTTTTAAAAAAGCGGTGACAAGATAATTATTATTATTATTATTTTGTATGCAAAGCTTGAGGGATGATCACGAATATTAATGACGCATGAGATTGTATCAGTATGTGTTATACTGTAACAAAGTATCTAGTGACATTATATACATTATCTATACGTATATATGTCTTGTCCTTTGAATAAGGACAAGCTCAACAGCATTAAAACTTTATTTATCCGATGTGATATAAATTGAATGTCCTACAACCCTTTAATAGACAAACGGAATTGAGTTTGGTTGAAATTACATTATCTATGTTCTGTTCTTAAGTAATAGAGTCTTATCAGCCAGTGTTTCAAGGAAGATGTATGCTAACTGACATATTCTAGAGGGATTTACAATTATAACACTATAAGTATCTAAACTTATCAGCTGGCTCTTTAGTTTGTAATTAATGTTTCCGAGAGGTTAACTAATCTCGTCGGGAAAAACTATAGTAGAATGAGAGGATGGATTTTTAAATTTCTTCTTGATTGATTTATTTTTAAAGTTTTTAAAAAGTTTCTTCAGCAGGAATTTATATCATTGACATTATCGAAAATTTAACAAAATTAAGACACGTTGACATTAATATCCCATGTAGACATTCGACGAATTTTTAATACACTGATAAAAAAATTTACTTGATTCAAAAGAATAACTCTTGAGCCGAAAAAAAAGTATTGAAGAATTTTGTTGTTTTAAATTATGCAGAAAATTTATTGTACTAGAACAATTTTGTTTGAGTGAATTTTGCTTAGTTCAAAAATATTCTGCTCGATTTAATACAATAAAATTAAAAATTTTTTCCCTTTCATCTAGTTAACTTCGATAATTTATTAGTGTATAATTATGAGATTTTAATGAGAATAAATGCAAAAAATTTTGAAAAATTACAAACTTTGTTTAAACGAAGCGATATACCTTACTCATTAAATTTTATTCGAAAAAGAGTGGACTGTTATCAAAATATTACCAATAAACATTGAGTATAAGAAGGATCGGATGAGCCAAAAATTGATGATAGGTATTGAATTGACATTACTGATCAAAAGATACATATATATCAAATAAGCTTTGTTGTGTGCTACTGATAAATGTGTTTTTCCACGGAGATAATTTCCCGTAAGAATTTACAAGTTAACTGCTGACGAGAGCAGTATTAAAATTGCAGTCCTGCTCGAGGAAGCTGGAGCATACTGAGTTACCAGGAGTACTTACAGCGTCGGACTAATAGTTTCGGTCCTTCGGATAATTGATATCGAGTGTCTTGTTACGAATGTCAATTAGGCTGTTATTGATTTTACGGGGTTATTATTTTTGTTACGATGATCACAATTACGATAGTTCTGAGATGTACAAAATTATTTTATTGAGATTTCTATAACGAGCTTAGTAGAGATCAGTGTCGTGACAAGTATTTCCGTAGATTACTGTAAAATTACAATAAAAGTCTTGTGAAAATTATTTTAAAAAACCTGATGCTCTTCTTTGAGACTCGCTTATATTATACATTCTTGAACTTTGTCGATGGCAATAAAAAGTTTCCTTAATTAGGAAAATAAATTTAAATTGCTGAGTTATTGGTTGATAAATCGACTATTTTTAAAATATAAGTAAATTGATTCGTAAGGCAAAAAATTTTAATTCATTGCTTGAATCTTTTCATACAATATGAAGAGACCATTATCAGTATTAATTGACTTGAGAATTAATAGAACAGATGAAATTAATAAAACTTCTACTAGTATAGATGAAACTAAATTAGCAAGACTCTGTTCATTTTAATTAGTTTTGTTTGCATAGTTAAAATATTTTTAAATTCTTTTCAATTTTATTGGTCAACATTAAATTACAAGTTTAAATAAATAGTTGAAAAAACTATGTTTCGTAAATTTTATTTTAAACGTACGGAATAAAAAGTAAAAAAAAATTATTTGACCTCTTTGATCAAGTATTGAATGAAAAATATTTTTATATTGTTCTATCTCTCTCTTTTATTGATTATAAATTATTGTTTTAAAATTTAATCATGCATAAATAAATAGATTCTATACGTGTAATCAAAATTATATTTCAAAGCACAGCGTTGATTAAAACCTAGTCATGTTACATCGAAAAACGCATGATTGATTAATGATATTTTCAGTATGGAATATGATGAAGTGATCATCAAGTTTTATTTGCACATAAATAGAAAAAATTGATTGCAGTTTCAATTTTGAGGAAATAATTTTCTATTTAAATCTAAATAAGCGAAAAATTGTATATTTACTTCCATAATTTTTTTTATTGAAATTTAAATTTTGTATAAACTAAAGTTAATTGCGTTTTTCGGCAAATTAAATTAAAAGTTTGACGATAGAGATTGCAGAGTTATTAGAATACAGTTATGGCATTAAAAACTTTCGAAATAAAATAGATTGATCTGCATAATCAATTTATATTTGTGTAGTGGGAATTATACCACCAAACTTTAATTACTTTCGCTTATTGTGACTGAATAATTATAATCTCAATTTAAACATTTCATTATCATTATTATTTTTATTATTATTAAATAAAAATTAACAAATTTTTCTATCAACAGGTATGTTTAATCTACAATTTTAATCAAACGTCAAAGTTAACATTTTGTGGGTACAAAAGAACTTATTATTAACTGTGATCCTTAGAAAATTTAATTCAATTTCATACTTCATAAATACAGCACTACTGACATGCACAAAGTGTGTTTGTTTTTAGTGGCTTGACGTTTTACATGAGGGCGTTTGATAATGAATCTAAGTGACAAGAAAATTTCTCTGTTTTTATTTTAAACTTTCCATTAAGAAAATCGAAGATATTCAAAAATCGAGAAATTGGTTTTACTTCGTTTTGCAAAAATCGAGTTTTTATCGAAGAGCTCAAAAACATAACAAGTGCAATTTTGAGCGCTTAATTACGCAAGTAGCGGGAAGTTACAGGAATAGCTTTCAGGGTCAACCGTTTTCCTAATTTTTTTTTTTATTTACTAAACAATTTATAAGCTCTTTCTAAGTATATAAATTCTAATCTAAATTTTATGAAATTGATATTCCAAAGAGCCTTCAGTTTATCTTAATTGAAGTTTAAGCAAACAGATTTAATTATGAGGTCATTGAATTTTAGTATGCTACCTATATTGACATAAAGATTGGTGGAGTTCAAGTTTACCTAGTTCTTAGCAAATATTGTACCAAAAACTGAAGCTTACTGTATTCTCTTTGCAGAATATCTATAAGAAAATAATGCAAGGTCTACTAATCTTAGTTCAGTCCTGTTTGGTAGTTAGTTAGCTTGAATGGGGCCATTGAGTCGTGATGGAGACGCTGAACAGACGGGTTTCAAAGCAGAGATTATAGGGAAATTCATTTGAAGTTTAAATTGTAAAGGATAAAAGATTCAAACGAAAGATACGTGGTAAGAAAAAATTATAAAAGTTTTATTATCTTTATGATTAAGATAATACTTAATTAATATTAATCATTAGAGTCATTGATGTTCCTAAGAGTCTATTTTTACTATATAAATAAAATCCATTATTTTCCATATCCCTATCCCTAGCACATGAGTACATGTTGCTTCGCTAGCAAATATTTGCGCTGCCGATTTAAAAGTCAAAATATAGATTTCTAGTTGGGAAAAAAACGAAATGACCTTTTGCTTAAATAAATATTTGATGAATTACTTCGATAAAACGGAATATAACAAATAGAATAAAGTCATTTTCTGAAGGCATTGAAACTTGTAGTAAACAAATACTGTAAAAGTTGATGAGAGCTACCCTTGAGCAAACTTTTGTGGAGTTATATAAATCCTTTGTGCAACTACTCGCGATGGATCTATTGTGACTTCTCATGAGCTTTCCAATACGTAAACGTGCGATAAAGTCGAGTTTCAAGTACATCCAAGTTTCCTTTCAACGACAAAATTAGTCCATTTGCAAGAAGTTTGTGAGGAGCTTTTACAGGTATTGCGGGTTGCAACTTGTAAATAGCAACCACCAATTCACTAGTAGAGAGGATTAAGTGACCTTTAATTGTAAAGAGAAGACAGTAAAGAAAGTTTTAATTGAGTTAAGAAGAGTACAGAAAATCATTCAGAAAATTTTGTCTTTATTATTTTATTTATCGTCGTCTGAAACAAATTTAAAAAAATTTTATTCCTTGTCAATTTTATTCAGAAAATCTGTAGTCAATTCAGAGATTTTTAACACTATCTTTGATAAAAAAAATTATCTATACGCTAAAAAAAAATTGAATTGAATTAAGAGAAAAATTCTTAAACCAAAAAAATTATTTAGTGAGTTAGAATATTTACACATCGACTTTACTAAGTAAAATTACTGTAAAACTTGCTATTATATCCAACTGTAATTATTATTAACTGATGTATTCAATTTTCCAACTGATATTTCCATGCCTATAAAAATAAACAAAAAAAATTTTTTCGTTTGCAGTAAAAACATGGAGGAAATCCGATCTGCAAGCAAAACCTAGCAAGTAACATCATCATCAACAACAATATCCAAAATATAAAGAAATACGAGACTCAATATGGCCTTCGAATTCAATGCAGCCATGAGTAACTTGAGTTTTCCTTTGATCAATTACGGACTCAATGAATTCTCAGATGCTGTCTCCAACGATTCAATATTCAAAGACTTTTACCGTGAAAAAAACGGATCTGGGTACGACAGTTTCACTTGCGAGCCGTTTTTGACGTCAGGCAGCGTTCTCCAGGCAGAATGGTTCAAAAATACCGCGTACTTCCTTTACGGAATTGTATTCGTAGTCGCTTTGGTGGGAAATGCCTTGGTGTGCTACGTCGTCTGGAGCATTCCTCAAATGAGAACGGTCACCAATTACTTCATTGTCAATTTGGCGGTCAGCGATATCCTGATGACGTTGTTTTGCGTACCAACTAGCTTCTTGAGCACCCTAATTCTCCAATATTGGCCATTTGGCGCGGAACTGTGTCCAAGTGTCAATTACGCTCAGGTAAGAATCCTTTTTTTTATTTCAGTTTTTTATTATGAATTCAATCATTTTTGTGTAAATGATAAGTTAGATTCAATAAATAGAAAAACACGTTTTTTTTTTTTTTTTTTTTTTTTTTTATATTGTGAATTTATACGAACCAATGATGCGACAATTCCGTGTCAATAAAGTGTCAGATTTATAGTGACATAAATGTTTTTATGACAATGCTAGTAAACATTCAATGAAGATTTCACTTTACACGGTTGATATTCACATAAAGTTCGAGTGGGAAAAAAAGTGCAGAACCTTCAATAAAAATTTTTTTGCACACTGAATTGAAAACTGTGGTACAATTATTTACATTACGCAAACTGTTAAAAACGGGAATAAAATAAAATTTAAAAGTTTAAATCCAAGTTCAGAAGAATAGGATAAATGAACCGTTTTTGTGTACTTTGGAATTTATTTTTAATGTATGAAATATCAGAAAGAATTTTGATGTAATAAATGTACAGCCAGCAGCCTTGAGTACTTTAAAAGCATATAAAGTGCGTAGGAATAATTTTAATTTCTGTGTCACAGAAAAATTATGATAAAAATCCAATAATTGGTTGTGTATTTTTGAAAAAGTACAAGATCTAGTTGAAGGATATTTGAAATGAAATTAAACAAAATTAACTTAAATCAAGATGAAAAATTCATTAATCATTCTCTCAAAAATTATGTCCTTTTCAAGTTAATTTTTTTTTCAGTATATTTTAAACTCTAAGACCTTATTAAACTTTAAAAGTTTAATTTTGTTTTTGTTTATCGTAAAAATTACCATCATGTGTTTGTTTTTTATAGAAAATTTTTTTCTAATAATGATTAACGTAAAAATAAATCAGTATTTTTTTTTTTCATTAGAAATATCTCTGAACTAAACTTTTTTACCCGCGACTATCTCATACAAAATTAGTGTTTTTATTCTATTAAATATCCGAAGAAATTAGAGAAATCCTCAGTAAAAAGTTTTTTCTTCTACTAAAAAGTTTTTATCGCTTCTATTCAATAGAAATAATTTTAATTAAAATTTGAGATTTAAACTCGAGTCGAAATAATTAATTTAAATTAAACTTACTTGAATTTAATGAACACAAATGAAATTTGTATTTAAAAAAAAATTTTACAAACTAAAATATTATCCATGAAACTTTTCACAAAAATTTCATAAAAATATAAATTATCATCATCATATTATAACTTACAAACTATTTAATTGATTGTAAACAAACAATGTTAACAAAACTTTAGATGAGCTGATCACAGCAGAAAATTAATAACTCTGTTTACGTAAGCTTTAAATTCAAAATTGTTGAAAATTACCATAATTACAAGCCAAAAGTAATGAGAGTAAAATTTGATCACCAGGCAGCATCAGTACTGGTAAGCGCTTATACTCTTATCGCTATCAGCATAGACCGTTACATGGCGATAATGTGGCCCCTTAAGGTCCGGATGAGTAAAGGCCAGGCGAAACTATCGATTCTTGCGGTCTGGGTAGCGGCATTGACGATTTCATCACCGATCGCGATGGTATCCTGCCTGTTTCAACCCAATCCAAGGTACACCATGTGCAATCGATACGTTTGTCAGGAAATATGGCCGTCGGATCACCAGCAGTAAGTTCTTATTACAATCTTGACACCTTGACATTTCCCGTTAAAAAAATTTTATACATGTACTTTGGTCAATTCGAATTTATTAAAGTTATTTCTTAAAAAAGGCGTAAATAAAAAAAAATTATTTTTTGTTATAATTATTAGACAAAGAAAGAAAGTCTTGAGTCAAGCGTAAATTTTCTTAAATCAAGAAAATCTTAAGGAAGATTGAAAATTTTTTGAACCAAGTTAAATTTTTTTAAGCCAAGAAAATTTTTTCTTGCTCCAAAATAACTTCGGTCTTGCTTACAATTTTCTTGATTCAAGAAATTTTTTTTTTTCTGTGTACAGTTAATTTTTATTAACGTCAAAAAATTTTCTCGCAAGTTACTATTTTAATTTGTTCTACTTATTTGTTCCTCAATATAAGCAATGTAAGCAATCGGTTGCAACTTGAACTGAAATCGCAATCAAACTTGTCCTTCCAAATAAAAAGCAACTCATGCATGAAAAGCGAACGGAGACTCAATCGTAATCTGACATAATTCTACAGGTATTACTACTCAATCGCACTGCTGATTTTGCAATATCTTGTCCCGTTGGTCGTTTTGATGTTCACTTACACGAGCATCGGAATCAGAGTCTGGGGCAAAAGGCCGCCAGGTGAGGCCGAAAACGCCCGAGATCAAAGGATGGCCTGGTCCAAGCGCAAGGTCAGTTTTATGCTTTATTTGTTTATTATTCGTTTGTAGTTTATGGCTCGTTTAGAGTCAATATCATCATGAGGGTTGATTATGGGTCGAAGCGAGGAGCTTCGAGATAAATAATGACTTTTTGTGCGTGGGTTAGATGAATCATGGGGTTTATTTTTATGTAGACAGTTGGGTTGTGAATTGGGGCAGAATTTCCGTTTTTGACAAATTGAGTGTCGAAGTTGTTTATTGACGTCATTTATTTTTAATTGGTCATAGATATAATTGTTCATGTAATATATAATGTTAAGATCAGAGAAAAATTATCTTGATATTTTTCAAAATTCCTAAATAAAATATTTGAAAAATAATCAAGTTTTTTTTTTTTTTATTTTAGATACATTTTATTTAAGTAATTTTTCATTGTATGTTATGAATAGGTTCATTTCATAAAATTGATGAGGAAGTTTCAAGTTGCAAAAAGTTTTTTCCTAGAATAAATATTTAATAATTTTATTTCACCTGAGTTATTCTATAGAAAGATAAATTTACCTTTAAACTTAAATCATCTTTGAAAGAATTCATTGAAACACAATAATTAATTTTGTCTGCTGAAACTATTATTATTACTCTGTTGCAGTTGATGCATGATCTAATTTAGAGTTTAAAACGCTTGATTTTTAGTAAAATTCATACACACTATCGAGAAAAATTTGTTTCGATAAGAAAAAGAAAAATCTTTAACCAAAAAACCAAGTTTTGAAAAATATCATTATTTTAAATGAAGAAAAATTTTTGAATTAAAAAATTATTTTTCAAAATTTTCCGCTCACTTTAAGCAAATTTTCTTTTTGGTATAGAAAATAGTAACCTTACAGTATCTAAAAATTTTTAAATTCGTATGACATCTTCCAGAATGACGTAACTATTATTAGACATTTCAAATGAAAGTGACAGTTGAATGTGTCATTTTAGAAAAAACGTCACTCAATAAATTTAGAATATAAAAAAAAATATATGAAGGTATTTTTAGTTTATTTTTATTTGAATAACTTTAAAAATAAAATAAAACTCGTTAGTACATAACGTGGTTAGCATTAGTCACTGTTCTTTAGCGCCATCCATTTGTAATCCATATGGTTTCTGTGCCGAGGTTATCAAACAGTAGTTGCCACGCCTGGAATGAAAAATCCGGTTATTAATAAAATATATAAATTTAAATATATAAAAGAGTAATTTATATTATTCACGCTTCGCGTGGTGTTGCATAACCCATCGGAATGATTTGCAAGTCTGTGGATGAGGGCTTGCCATTGGATGAACACCTAACAGCGAGAAAAGCTTTCTCCGATAGAAGGGACTCTGCGTAAAAAATCCATGAGCGATGATGACTGCAGAAATCTAAAACATAGAAATATATATATATATATATATATATATATATAATAGTATATATATATATATATATATATATATATATATATATATATATATATATATATATATATATATATATATATATATATACAGATATAAATCTAGAGCAATTATTATAAAGCTTGAATCAGTAGAAATTCACAAATAAGAGAGGATAGAAAGAATAAAATTAATGAACAAAAAAAAGTGCTTAAAAAGGATCGCTTGAAAGAAGCCAGAAGCGGAATAAAAAGCTAGCTCGCGTTTCATAGCAACTTCAAAGTGCTCAATTCAAGAAATATCGGATGTTAGATCGTAATGTAAAGTTGCGGCAAAATTAATTTGCAAATAGAAAAAAAAATTTCTGGTTGCTTATTACCGTCTTCGCTATAAATTGCTGCAGATTTAGGGCATCCTGGTTGGGTTCTGATTCCGCGGTTTGGCCAAAAATCAACGTGACCAGAGCCAAGGGTTTTTCCGTAGAGACCTGCGTCTGTGTGGATTATATCAACGAATTCTGCGTCTGAACTTGATAGAGGATTTCGGAGGAGATTAAATAGAGGACCAGCTGGATCTAAACCTTTATTAAAATTTTATTATTATTATTATGATTACTATTATTTATTCGCTACAAAAAAAAAACTAACCAGTAATTCTTGGCAATAAAGGATTGATTTTTCTTCCGGCGGCGCCAGCAACATGAGAACCCATCGAATGCGCAACAATGTGAATTCTTCGAGTTATAGAATGATCCGCACAAGACATGTTACTAATTGCACGGGCAAAATATGTACCTACAGCTTCAACACTCGCAACAACTCCCAAGTAACTTTCCTTAGCAATCAGACTCCAGTCGAGTGCCATGACAATGTGATCCCCTCGGGTCATGTATGCTTTGGGCAAACAATATTTTTTTTAATTCAAGTTGAAATCAAAGTTTCAAATCGAGTAAACACATGTACAAATGAAAACAATACGACTATTATTGAAAATAAAATAAATATTTGATCGAACTTCAATCACTTTACCATCAACTATTGTTTTTACACTGGTACTGTTGATACTTTCGGTGTACCCGTGGATGTATATAGTTATATTTCTATGGTCATCGATTTGAGAAAGTAAGTTTTTCAAATTGTTCAGATTTTCATCGATGTACTCGCTTGCATCGTTTCTGAAAAATTTTTTCCTTGATTTAAATTTAACAATTAATAATAAAATTAAATATAGTCCAACAGATTAGAATAATTATTTGAATTTGAAAATAAATTGAGTGACATTTATCGTCCAGGTTTTTTTTTTATGACGAAGAAAATGATCTAAAAGCTATTAATTTTAAAGCCGAAGATTTTTTAAAACTTCAAAGACATCCTCTTTAAAAATTAATCGAGATAATCTCGTTTTTATTTTTGTTCTTTACTGCTGCCGGAAATATTATCAATGGCGAATGTAAATTTATTTTTAATTTTCTAAGCTGAAGATTAAATAAAGTTTCACAACATTTTATATTTTTAAATTCGAGCATATATTAATTGATATTTGGTTGAGTTGAAACATTAAATTTAATGCACCTACTAACCGAGTCTGTAAAGGTAATTACTATTTTACACGCTTTTTTTTATGTAATTCCGAGTAAAATAGAGTTATAATAATGAATATTTAAAAATTTCAATGTTTGAGTGAATTTTTTTTTTTTTTTTATTATTTTAATATGAAAATTAAAATTTTTTGTTAAAAAAAATGCGATGTAAGTATTTTTAATACTTTTTCAAACAAAAAAAAAAATATGTTTTTTAATAAGCGCGTATACGAAATTAGTTGAATTTTTTTGCACGAAAAATTTTAGCAATCATTTTAAAAAATTAATAAAAATAATTTAAGTGCTCAATAAAAAAGTGAATTCAATATTTTTTAGTTTTACAGTAGAAAAAAAAATTCAATAACTGAAACAATTTCTACTGAAATGAACACACAATATTTAAAAAAAATGCACCTATAGTAGGGTGGGTCAAAAAAATCGAATAATTTATTTTTGATTTTATACTCTGAAAAATAGGTTCGTAGACACCTAAAAAGAATTCTCTCCAAGTATAAGCTCTTAATTATAACGGGAAGGTCCTCCGCTTTGCGGGTTTCTATTTTTTTCGAATAATCAGATAAAAAAATTTATATCTCGCTTCCAACTGCTTGGAAAAATATTCCGTGGCATAGATTTTGTGAGAAATTGAATGCTTTACAAAAAAGGTCTCTTATGACTTTTTCAAAAACTCAACCGATTAAAAGATATTCATAGTTGAAGTTTGGCTATTTTAAGGAAAATATTCGTTTTTATTATGAATTTTATAAGTCGATGAAAAAAATTATTTCGGATTGCGGAACTCATGATTTTGTAGGAAATTTACTGCTCTACAAAAATGGTCTCTTATGATTTTTTGATTAAGTGAAGCCGTTACGAGATATTCATCGTCAAACATTAACGAATATCAATATTTCCAGTTTTTGATCAATAATTCGATAAATTTTAATTTAAACTATGAGTTTCAGGAAAATTTACATAAATTTGAGTTTCGATCGATAAAGAAATGTTATAATAAGTTAGATAAAGAATTATTGGAATTATCATTGATTTTCCTTGGAGAAATGCCTCAAGAAAAGATTTCTTTCAAACGTCCTGGTGCTGTTCATCATGCTAGATGGATGGCTAAGGCCATTTATAGTTTGAAAATGTATCTATTCAGAGATGAATTCAAACTCTCTCAGAAAGAATTGCATGGTCTTCGTCATTTCTGTATTTTTATAGTCACATTGTATTTAAAAGCTTGGTTTTCATCAACTCTTCTGCAACAACTGCTGCTTATCATGACTTGCAGTTTATGAAAAATTTATTGGAGTACAAACATATCAATCCTTTGATTTCTTCAGCTACGTGTGAAAAAATGATTTCGCACTTATGGTATTTGAGCGATGAACTTGCCATTTTATCACTGTTTGACGATGGCGTTCCATTAGAAGTAAAAAAAAGTATTGTTGAAGCTGTTAATACTCGTGAAGGTACAGATTCTAAAGCTAAAAGATTTGTAATTGCTAAAAAGATTTGAATTCATTGGCGCAGAGAACTCTGAGTGACTTTGTGTCTAAAAAGTCATTAAATCTTTTCAAAATCTTCGATCTACCGTATGACTTTCTTGATGTCGATGTTGAATTATGGCTTACTAATGAGAGTTATCTCGAAAATAAAGAATACTTTCAACAACTAAAAGTTGTCAATGATTCAGCAGAGCGAGCTGTTGCATTAGTCAGTGAATATAATCAATGCTTGACAAAAAATGAAGAACAATTCCAGTACTTATTGCAAGTTGTCAAAGAACATCAAAAAACATTCCCAAATTGTAATAAAAGAAATTATTTATAGTAATAGCGTACTGTTATGTTAAAAATATAGACAATTATATTGCAATTGATAATTCAATAAAAAATTTATCTATAAAAAAGTTAAATACTGGTTGTTTCTTACTTGATTCAATACTTTTCATATTAAATTTGACAAAGAAATATGTCATTCACTTCAAATTAAACTAATCATTGGCTATATGTCGAAAAAAATGCTCTAATTTCTTGTTTTAATGCAATCAAACAAGCTCAAGACTGAAAACAATATTAAAAAAATTGTTTATAACATTTCTTTATCGATCGAAACTCAAATTTATGTAAATTTTCCTGAAACTCATAGTTTAAATTAAAATTTATCGAATTATTGATCAAAAACTGGAAATATTGGTATTCGTTAATGTTTGACGATGAATATCTCGTAACGGTTTCACTTAATCAAAAAATCATAAGAGACCATTTTTGTAGAGCAGTAAATTTCCTACAAAATCATGAGTTCCGCAATCCGAAATAATTTTTTTTCATCGACTTATAAAATTCATAATAAAAACGAATATTTTCCTTAAAATAGCCAAACTTCAACTATGAATATCTTTTAATCGGTTGAGTTTTTGAAAAAGTCATAAGAGACCTTTTTTGTAAAGCATTCAATTTCTCACAAAATCTATGCCACGGAATATTTTTCCAAGCAGTTGGAAGCGAGATATAAATTTTTTTATCTGATTATTCGAAAAAATTAGAAACCCGCAAAGCGGAGGACCTTCCCGTTATAATTAAGAGCTTATACTTGGAGAGAATTCTTTTTAGGTGTCTACGAACCTATTTTTCAGAGTATAAAGTCAAAAATAAATTATTCGATTTTTTTGACCCACCCTAACCTATAGTCGTTATTTACAATTTCACTCGCGGAATTCTTTTAATAACATTTTCTAGACATAATTTAATTTATAAATCATGTATTTCAATTTAATTATCTCGAATAAATTCAATAAAATTGATGAAATTAATTAATGTTTACCCCGTGTATAAGCGTAAAAAAATAGAGTCCAACGTTTCCTGCGTCACAGCATCGGCTAAAAAATAAAAAAAATTCCACAAATTAAAAAAAAAATCAAACCTCACCGCTAAAAAACTTACCGCCGTTAAAAATAAAAACAAATAATACTAAAAAGTAAAAGTACGAAAAACTATGACAATTAGCCATGTTGATGCACTGTAAGTAAAATCTCAGCGTTCTAAACATAAATAGTGTCCGCATGGTACATATAATTGCTCTACTAGCTTAATGGTCAGCCACCGGTGTAAGTCTTATCAGAACATTTAAATTATTCAGATCAGCGGACAATTATTTACGGTGGTGTTATTTAACTAACCGGCTTATCTAACTGACTACCCATAAAACAATTTTATATCGCGAAAAAACAAAGTGACAATGCGCAAAAAAGAATCCTACTAGAATATAAGAATTTACTTGTTGGATATTATTTTTTATATTCTTCACGAGGTAATCACTTTTTATTTATTGCTGGTAGTTAATTATTTATAGCTTGTACAGTTTTTATCGTCTGTTATAATTTGTGTAATTAATGTGTATCTAACTCGGTCTACCGTAGCAATCATACACTTTAATTTATTTCGTTTCCTCCCTTCCCCTTGTACTTGTACTTACACTAATCCTAATTCTTATATTAGAGCTGACTGGCTCTTTATAATATTACTATGAGTATTAGTACTTGATATTCCGACGGCGTACGCACAACTTGTTAGGGTAAGTCAGCCCTATTTATTATTTATCCAGGAAGACAAAATTTACTACTTAGCTTCAGTCCCAAATTTCATTTCTCTGCTTTGTATTTTACGATATTTTTCATATACTTTAAATAATATCGCTATTTACTTCATTTTTTTTCTTGAGTTAAAGTTCTAAGAGCCCCCTTGACTTAATTTAAGGGCTCAGAGGGTTAAAAAAAAATTTTAATGGTAATATAATGTGTTGAGATTTTTATAATTCAGAGGTTAAATCTCCGAATTTAGCATAAAGATATTTTTTTTATGCCTACTAAGTATTCTCGTAATTTTTTCTTCGAGTTTTTGTGGATTAAGGTTTTATAAATCAATTTCACTTTTTTTAAATCGCAGGGTTTAGAATATTTATTGAAATAATCGTAGGGTGCAAGCGGTAAGATTTGAGGAAACGATAATTTTTTGTAAAAAAAAAAAAAAAAAAAAATGATTTATTCAATTAAATTCATTGAAATTTATAGAATAAAAGTTTGGTAAATTCAAATGTGCATGTCTGAAGCACTCGTGTCATATGTAAATTGACCAAAGTAAAGTTTGAGTATAGAACAAGTTTTCACTAGTAACTTTGATACTGTTTTAAATTTTCTAATATTTTTATTACTTTCCCGATGTGTTTAATTTTGATTTATAGTCAATCATAAATCATACTTGGTGCTCGTATTTAAGGTATGCAATTTATTAAAATATTTATTCGAATATATTGGACCGTATTTTTACAAAAGAATATTAAGAAATTTTTTGTTCTTTACCAGTTTTCAATGTACTCGTGTCGTAAAAAGCTTTTTATTTACAGAACGTGAGTTTGATACTGCCAGTAAATAATGTATAATATTTTTTTTAGATAAAAAATATTTAATCTCGGAACGTACGTTTTATTACATTATGTTACGGCTGAGAATCTAGTGCTCGACAAGGTGCAAAAGAATCATTTTTATTATTTTTCAGTGCATTAAATTCTGTAAAATTTTCAGGGTACGATTATATACTGAATTTTTTTCGATGCATAAAATAAATTTAAGTAGAATAAAAAATTTTTTAAATTGCTGAATTAATTATAAAATTTTTGTTGATTTCAGTTGGATAAAAAAAATAGAAAAATTTTAGTTGATCTTTTGAATGGTTAAATTTGTAATTTGATGAATTATTTCACTAAATTTTCGACAGGGAATTTGCCCTGAAAATTGAATCAAATTTAACTGATGTCAATAAATTAAATTTCCACTCATTTCAAATCATCAAAAATAATACCGCAGACTGTAAAGCAATGAAAACCTCTCTATTTTATTTCTGAAGCGTAAAATCATACTCATCCACTTGCAAATTTTTTAAGTACAGCGACTATTATATTAATCCATTACATGATACAAAAAAGATTATTTGGCAGCCGAAATGGAAGTAGATTTCATAATGATTAAAAAAGATTGCAATTTAGAGATTATGAAATTTACAAAATTTTAAAATTTCATAATTTCAAAACTATTTAACCGATTGAGCTCATCTTTGAACTTGACCTTTGTAGTAGTCAGTAGAATAAGTATGTTGAGTTTGATGGAGATCCGTTGCTAATTGTAGACACTATCGTCCTGACAAGTCGCGTTATATCCCATATATATTTATATATGTATTTTTTTAATCAGTTTGATGAATTGAATCGAAATATATCAAAATTTTTTAAAAGTTCCATCATGAGTTCCATCAATAGTTAGATTTTTATCAAATCTACTGAAAATGTTATCAAAATGAATATATATGAAAGCTCTAAAGGGAATGACTGTTGAAAAGAATTCCGGAATTAAAAATATTAGTATTTAATAGAGCGTGTAGCTCGACATGAGTAAATTAAATTGCGTACTCTATAGAGCTTAGGGTAAAGCCGCCGTGTAATCGTGTGGGTCTGGGTTCGATTCCCAGCCGAGTACTCGGTGCTATTCAGCGGGATTACTTACCCCAATTTATTAATGAATTATCCCTAAATAATCCATCAAGGCAAGTAAATGGAGTAAAAAAATACAAACTTACTTCTTTTGTTCTTTTTAAGTCATTTTAATAAATTAAAACATAAAATTGTGTTTACATGCATTTGCAAATTATTAAATAAAAAAACTTTCGTCCATCACTCAAAAAGTATCATAAGAAGATAAATTAGCTTCTACAAGTTTTTAATATTCTATACTTATATTGGAAAATTTTTAAGAAGATCAAATGTTACTTATAAGCAAGTATTCTTAAGATACGTGAAAAAATTTTACAAAGTTTTCTCATTAGAAACTTCTGAGTTATGACTAATTAGTAATTAGTGAGGTACCGGTACATGAATTATTTTTAATTATTTTTTAGTTATTTTCTTTTAAATTGAGGCAAGAAATTTTTTATTTTGAATATTTTTTATTCACCTTAAAAAATTATAAAAGTGGAAAAAATTTTTATTAAAATAGTTTTATAAAATTTAGCAAAATTATAATATAATTTAATGGATGTAACTTATAAATTCTATCTTAATTATTAAAAAAGCAACGGAATTTATGCAGCTATTTTCCTTCTATTGTCCTGTTGACTTTATTTTTTTGACCTTTTATTTTATTTTATTTTATATGCCGGAGAGTATCAAAAAAATTCCATAAAAGGTAACAAAAAGATTCGGATTTTTTTTTTTTTGCTATAAAAACAAATACTTTACTTGAATGGAGCGCGTCTTTTTAAGAAAAGAAAATTATCGTAGATCGTTATTCTTCATGTAAAGAATTTTCTTTCAGTATCAAAGTTTCAAAAATCTATTTTTCCGTCTAAACTAGTCTCTTAAATAAAAATTATAAAAATTCATCTTCATTTTTTACTGAAGAAATTTCTTCAGCTAAACCGGTTACGTTTCCGTATCTAGAGATGATATTTATCGCGCGATAACTTTTACTTAGGATATGAATTTATACTTATTGTTTTTTAATTTTAGCTATGACGGCAATTTTTTGTCCATTCGTTTGATATTTTGTTAAAGATATCAGAATTAATCACAGCAGCAGTAAAAGTCACTTTTAAAGTGTTGATAAATTTTTTTCATGTAACAATTATGATAATTTTTGTGAATAATCAAATTTTTTAGGCATTAAACTGATAAAGTAAATAAAATTTTATTTATTACGGGAATTTTTAGCAGCGTAAGGAGTGTCGCTTTAGGGACTATCCAAAATTCTAGCCAAAATTTAAAAATAATAAGACTATAAATTGTTATCTTAATCTTATTAATCTTGTTTACAACTTTCGATATGTTGAAGAGTTATTTAGAACTATTAATGATTTATTTTAATAATTTGTAGCTAGCAAACACTTACTTTTAATCACCAATTGTTAGTGATCAATATTCTGTTTTTATGTGGAAATTCACAATAAAATTTTTCAATTACAGTAACTACAAAGTATTTGACGGTAAATTCATTGAAAATAGATCGAAGCGGTCTGTATCTGGTGCTCTATAGCCGCAGGAAGCAATAAATCTCTTAGAGTGATCATTTTACGTCGATGATACTGATGTGGTCGTTTAATACAAAATGTTTCATGTAAAATAAAAATTTATAATCCGTAAAAAAAATTTTTATGGATTTCTATAGCAAATTAAATCTAAATTATATTTCGAAAATTGTACCCCATGACAGTTTTACCCTTCTGAAAGATGTCTCATGATTATAAAAGAGGAAAATTTTATGTACTTAATAAATCTACTGTCAGAAAAACCTTTAAAAGCCCGACGACAAATATTTGAATCGAATTTTAGCTGATACAAATAACAAATAACAAGTTAAATGTTTAAATTTCTTAGCAATAAAGTTTGAGTGGATAGCAATAAACCATCTGGAATCTAAACATCAGTCAACACAGATTTAAGCCACGTCTCGTGATTTATTTTTCCTAGCACGTTCTATTGAGAAAATAACCACGTACTCTGAAATGATAAATTTACAGATAGAAGAAACTTAAACGCAGTAGAAATACACAGTCGAAATTCATTTACGCCGAAATTGAAAAAGTAAAAACAAGTGAATAAACAAAATAAAACAGTGACTGATAAAAATAGGCATGAGAAGCTTACGAAATAGTGCTCTTCTCCAGTTATACTACTCCATATTGTACTATATTATGCAATTAAATAATGTATATGTATACAAATATTGTGAAGCAAAAGAATCAAGTGAGCGTGTCCAATAAATTTAAATAGAAAAAAAAAAAAAAATTGCCTTGACAGAAACAAAAAAAAAAACAGTGAAAACTTTTAATTCCTTCCACCAGATTAAAAAATGCATTATATTTCAATTCTGATTTCTTTTCTCGCGAAAAAAAAAAAAATAAATATTTGAACAAATTATTTCCAGTGGATATTTCCTAACAAATGGTGAATCAGAGGAATAAATGCCGATGAAAAAAACCTTGTAAATTGCCAGCGTGAGAACTAATAGAGGTAGTTGTCTGATAAAGTTCGATCGAGTTTATAATTTTGAGCACCTAGGAGTCACCCCTATAGATTAATTGATGAGAGATTGAATAGAAAGGCAATTAGTATGCGGAAATGTCCAAGTGCCGTTTTGGTGAGTCCTTTTAATTAGTGCCAATCGACGTGTAATGTTTGTCTTGAGAATAACTTTACAATCAGGTATCAAGTTCTTGACATTTAAACTTAGTCAGCGAAATTTATAGTCGATCATAGTTCAGTAGTTTGAATAATTGATATCGAGTGTCCCATTGAGAATTTCGAGTGAATTATTGGATTAACAAGAGTGTTTGGTAAAGCAAGAAATTTGAAAAAACAGACGCTTTGTTTGAACAAAGCGATATACCTTACTCATTAAATTTTATTCGAAAAAGAGTGGACTGTTGTCAAAATATCACCAATAAACATTGAGTATAAGAAGGATCGGATGAGCCAAAAATTGATGATAGGTATTGAATTGACATTACTGATCAAAAGATACATATATATCAAATAAGCTTTGTTGTGTGCTACTGATAAATGTGTTTTTCCACGGAGATAATTTCCCGTAAGAATTTACAAGTTAACTGCTGACGAGAGCAGTATTAAAATTGCAGTCCTGCTCGAGGAAGCTGGAGCATACTGAGTTACCAGGAGTACTTACTGCGCTGGACTAATAGTTTCGGTCCTTCGGGTAATTGATATCGAGTGTCTTGTTACGAATGTCAATTAGGCTGTTATTGATTTTACGGGGTTATTATTTTTGATACGATGATCACAATTACGATAGTTTTGAGATGTACAAAATTATTTTATTGAAATTTCTATAACGAGCTTAGTAGAGATCAATGTCGTGACAAGTATTTCCGTAGATTACTGTAAAATTACAATAAAAGTCTTGTGAAAATTATTTTAAAAAAACTGATGCTCTTCTTTGAGACTCGCTTATATTATACGTTCTTGAATTTTGTCGATGGCAATAAAAAGTTTTCTTAAGTAAGAAAATAAATTTAAATTGCTGAGTTATTGGTTTATAAATTGACTATTTCTAAAATATAGATAAAAAAAAACAATTAATTGATTCGCAAACCCAAGCATTTTAATTTATTTTTTCAATATTTTCGTACCATATAAAGAGACCATCAGTATTAATTGACTTGAGAATTCATAGTACAGAAATTAATTAAGCTTCTACTCGTATAAATGAAACTAATTTAGCTGCACTCAGTCCGTTTTAATTAGTTTTGTTGGTATTAAGCTCTTTTTTAAAATTTTTTTACATTATAAACTTGATAATTTTATCAAATCAAATAAATACATTTATCTGCCAATGAATTGACTTTTTTTAATTTTCTTTAATCATGTCAAAAATGATCTGACTCATTTATTAAAGTGCGCTTTTAGTATTAAAATCCTACATCCAGCTTCGTTAAATATAATTAAAGTTATAGTATAATTTTCATTTACTTATAACAAGTAATTCCTTGCCCTCTTCGCTGGGCATTTTATAAAATTTTTATTCTAAATCAAATAGAAGAGAGTGGGGCACCACGACCTCTCTCAAAAATTAGGTCAAATTTTTTTTTTCTACTCGAAAAAAAAAATTGTAACGAAAAATTATTTGTCCGAATTGTAATAAATTTAAGGAATTAATTCTTTTAGGTCTTTTCAGTCAAATTGCATTTATCTTGGGTAAAATAAATAAAGAAAAAATTTAATCGAACTGTCAATAATTTAAAAATTACATTTTATCTTGTCAGCTAATGATATTTATCAAGATATGAACTCATCTCAATATTACACTCATTGCGACCTTTTATTTGAGTACTTCCATTAATTTTTTTATGTATTCTATAGATTTTACAAATATTATATTTATATAATATTAAAAACAACGAAAAACTTTCTCAAATTAATGGCCACGATTGTATATTTATATATATATATATATATATATATATATATATATATATATATATATATATATATATATATATATATCCATAAATAATGTATTTATATATAATATTTCATTCAAATAAATGACAATATCAAATGAAATGAATTTGTGATAAAAATGTATTATTATTCAAACTAAATAAATATACTGAGTAATCAATGACGTATTATACTCTAATACCTTCACCAAAACACGCTGCATCTTACTAAAGAAGATTGATGCCAAACTGTTCAGTAGTTTTTGTGGTTAAAGCGAACAAAAAAAGCGTCTTTATTAGCGTCATTCACTAGTATAAAAAAGTAGAGCAAAAAGCGAATCTTCAAACGCCTTTGCGTGACGAGGTGTGCAAAACTTTTTAAGTTGATCTCTTTAAAAAAAAAAACTCTACTGAAAATACAACTTGCTCTTCAATCGCGAGCTTAGTAAAAGAAACAGCAAAATGTGAATAAGAGATTCACATCAAATAAAATTTACTTCTACCCGATGAATTTAATTTCAGTCACTATAAGTAATTCGAATCATCTGCAGATTACATCACTATATGGCTGTTTGCTTAAAAGTGTTTTTTATACACGGGAAATTTTTATAAAAGAGAAGTTAAATTTATATCTAGGTTTCCAGTTTATAATAGTTGAGGGTTTCAACCTTTAAATTTCGTTTTCACATTTAATATCTCACACCGTAATTTTTCGTATAAATTCTTTACATTTTGTTAACTGAGCTTGAGAATTTGAGAATTACAGGTTGAGCTTTTATAATTCACAGTATATTTATTACTCTCGATAGTCAGTAGCTCATACTTTCAATATTATTTTATTCTTACAATGAAGAATACATTTGTTCTCATAAAACTAAAAAATGCATCACCGTTTAATGGGAATTTTGAACGTTTGTTATTAACTATTAATTTCTCAATAAAAAAACGGTTGAAAATACATTCGAAATTGTAAAATTTGGTATTTCCAATTATCATTGTGTTATAAATTATATTCTTCGTAAAGTTTCAAACTTATTGATTGAGACAACTTTAGAATGCGAATTTTGAGAGGCAGAATCTGATTAGTTTAGTCTCTAGAGAGGAAGTTTGTTATAATAATTAATGTATTATTGTATTAGTTTTCGGCTTTATTCTAATCTTGTGATATTTTCAAGTCGCATTTATTTTTGGGAAAGTTAAATTGTTATATTATAACTTACTATATCATCGGTTCGATATTGTCTTGCATGAAATAGTCAAGCGATGACTATTGACTGCGTTGAACTTTACTTAGTAGAATAAGCAGCAGATCTTGAGCATAAATAAAGATTGTATTCACTCTTCAGAATATTCATGTCACTTAAATCAGGAACTTCTACACAGAGATAGAACAGAAATTAACATAATTAATTTTTTATACACGAGTGTAACAAGCTTTTAAACTTAATGCGATTGATGTCCGTTGACCTTGCACTGTAAAAACAGTTTCATTAAATCTGGAGGGAATTCAGATAAATTTTCAGAGTTACGTAAATGAGTTTGTATTAAATTAACGTCAATGTTCACCGCGTACTTGTTCTCAAAATGTTCCAAAGGTTTAATAAATGTTTTTATAAAAATCAGCGTGGGAATAATTTTAGTCTTTACGTTAAACATGTAAAACATGATAAACTATCAAGGTACACGCTTTAAATTTTAATTCGCTTACAAAAAATAAGAAATAATCTTTTTATTTTTATTTGTGAAAAAATCTGAAAAAAAAAACGGAACTTGTAATGGCCTTTATATACTTACGCACCGCAAAAAAGACAAAAAATATATTACACCAAAAAGCTTTAATTTATTAAGTGTATAAATGTGTTGCATTTAATGTAAATAAAAATTTTTAATTTTTAATTTTGTAAAATTAATTTTATTGCAGGTGATCAAAATGATGATGACAGTAGTCCTGGTCTTCACAATCTGCTGGTTACCTTTCAATGTTCTTATGGTAATGTTTAATTTTTTTAAGAATATAATTAAATTTATTGTAAGTTTATAAAAGTAATACGCTTATAGCTTGGTAATAACTTATTTTATTAATGCTACAATTAGAAGATGAAAAAAAATTTCTTTACTATTGGAAAGGCTTTACCAATACTAAATTTTTTATTGAAATGCTGAAAGGAAGTTCTGTAAATGGAAATTAAATATTGAAGTATTGTGTAAAAGTACTCTATTCTTCGGTTTTCACAAGACATTGAAAGAAAATTATTTTCTAAAAAGTTGAAAATATGATGAAGTTAATAAAAAAAAGGTAGTTCGATCGAAATATTAAAGCATACCCTAAAAAATTTTTTTGATGTAGTCTCATCTGATCAATTTTTTTATTGAGCCTTTTATGTTCATTTATGTAAGTACGGTCAACCGTCTTCCTAATTTTTTAACTTTACAATATCGTGAAAATACTTTTGAGTTATTGATTAAATATTTAATAAGTTTGACTTTATGACACGAAGGATTTTTGTTCGAATTTTACACTAGCCATTTAAATAATTAATTTTTTAATCAAAGCATAGTTTTGTGGATTTAAATTACTCACATTAATAAAATAAATTGATTTCCCTTTTTGCTAGCTTCAGCGCGTGGGTGTGCTTTATGATTACAAAATAAAGAAGGTCCTTCCATTGTATACTAATGTAAATAAGCATTTATAGAATGTGATCCAAAAAGCGTACAAATAATATTTTTAAAAAAATTAAATTGATAAACCCGGGCCTCAATGAGGTTCTCAAAATACAACCCGAGATCGACAATGACTGACGGAGAAAAATTGTATTAAGTACTTATTAGGGTGTGCAAAAATTCAATTTTCATGAAGAACCTTTTAAAATTAGAATTTTGAGTTCCGCTTTTGGCAGGAGCTGTGTTTGGGCATTTCCTAAGATATTTTGGAGTGAAACGATTTATTTGATTTTCATTGAACTTTTTAACAGGAGTTTATTTTGGGTATTTCCGCTGAAATTTCAAATTTCAAATTTCAAATCTCAAACGACGTCTGCTGTGATTGAGCTCTTAGAGGCCAACAATCAGCAAGAAATCATATTAATAATAAATTAAAAATTATAAACTACAGTAGGAGGCAATTTGTGACGGCGCACATGGGGTCTGTCGACTTCCTAACGACGCCAACTTGGTTTTAAAATTAAAACAGCAAGAGAAAAAAATATTTATGGACGTTATTGTCACGAATAACTATTGTAAATTGTTACAAAACCGCTACATTGTTCAGTGATCGATATGACCGGTAAATGTTTCGACATCGCAAAATTGATTGAACATTAAATCACAAAATTATCATTAAATACACTTTCACTTTCACCACAGCAGGTAGTCCATATTTCGCTAAAATATTGAATCACTCGATTGAAATAATAATTACAAGGCATAATTAGTCAATTTTCACATTGTCAAATTTCGTGTTTATAGAGTTGAAGTTTAAATTTACTTTGCTGGTTAAATAATTACCAATTTGTAGTGGTCAGTTTTACAAAATAATAATTAACACCGAAAATTACATTTAAAATTTATCAACATCGCTAAACAGATTTTCGCAGGAGTTTATCCGATAACTGAAAAAAATTTCGGTAACTAAAGTCAATAAATGAATGACTAATCCAATGAACCGCGAGGTATCGATATAAATTCAATCAATTCCGTTTCAATGAAACAATTCAATTAAAGAGGTCATGTGGAAATTTTTCTATGGATGATACGATTATTAGTATTATTATTTACATACGATATTGAAACACTGCAAATTGGAAATAAAATTTTCGCAATTTAATTTATCGAGATATCGCCTCTGACTGACTACATTGACAATGACATTTTTGAGGTGATTCAATTGAACTATTTTATAAACTAGAAAAATGATAAATTTTTTATAAATTGGAATGATGTGAAAATTTGAATTTCTTTCATTCTTATAAAATTGAATATAGATTTTTTTTTGTTTATTATTGAAAACGGATTTTTTGATTTAAAATTGAGTTATTTTGTACTGATTTATCCTTAAAAATATTTTTTTAGTTCAAATGATGGTAAATTCACTCGTGAAGGAATTATTCACATCATAATTCAATATCAAAACAAGCTGACTCATTATAAATTGGGTATAATTGAAAATACGTCGCATAAATTAAAGCTAGAGTACGAAGAAGCAATATCTATTTACGTTCGAGTTGATTATGAAAACAAAAACACTTGATTTGCATAACAATAACAAAATTACAAATTTTAAATAATAAGAATACAAACTGTTGCATATAATTTCAATTATATGATAAAAAAAATGATTCAATATTATTTGATCTTCTTATTTGACATATTGATCAATAAAAAAATTAATCAAAATTTAATTCTATCGAGATATTCAATTTTTTGGAGCAAGAGGCTGAATTTTCTCTAAACAAAAAGATTTTCTTGGCTTAAATACATTTTTTAAAGCAAGAGAATTAATTTTGTTGGAGTAAGTGAAATTTCACGTGTCAAAAAAATTTCTTTTTTCGCTCAAAAAAATAATTAGGAAGAAAAATATTTTCTTGGCTCAAGTGAAACTTTTTTTCTGTACAGCTATATCTCAGTAAAAGTAAAATAAAATTAACTTTAAAAAATTTTTCTGTAAGCAATTTTGGCATGATTTTTTTTTGTGTTAGTGCACAATAATTAAGTCTTTTAAAAATTTTAATTATCAATTTTTAATGTACTCTTGTAATGATTATTTTTTAGTTAAAAAAAACTCTGCGTAAAAAGCGATTCAAAATATATCACGGACAAATTTATCAAAATAAATTTAAATAAAGAAAATATTTTGTTGCAGTTATTCATGGACCCTAACTCTGAATTCGTGGCCTGGAAAGGATTACCATACGCCTGGGCGACCCTTCACTGGCTAGCAATGTCACATTCTTGTTACAACCCTGTGATATATTGTTGGATGAATGCCAGGTTTAGATCAGGCTTCATAACAGCACTTAGTAGAATACCAGGATTACGAAGGTATTTTAATGATTCACGTATTAATACCCATCATCATAGTGATATTCCTGGTATGGCAATGACAGGTAATACTTTACTATTGGGTTTTATATTTACTAGCATCTCTGAACGTTTTTTCTATAAAATATATTTAGTAGAGTGCCGTAAGGCATAAAAATGGTCAAACCTCGGAACCCAGGGCCAGTCAATGAATCTGTATATCAAGTATGAGACTGCATTATTAAAACCTCAAATAAAAAAGTTAAAAAAAAAAATTGACCGATCTCGATTTACAACAATTTACTGAAAAATGAGAGGCGGAAGGGGAAAAAAGTGTTTATAGTGAAAAATTTAATTTTATTTGTAATAAATTATATGTGCAGAGTAACTTCAATGTTAATTTATTAGATTATCGTAAAAAATAAGTTACAAAAAAAATTTATCATTAACTATACACATTGTTACATCATTGTACATTATTGTCGTCGTCGTCGATCTCGTTGATATAGATTGTAGGTGAAGGATTAGTGCAGCTGTCACCATTGCATTCTAAGCAAGCTGCAGTGCAGTTTAATCCACTTTTCCTGCACCCACAAGATGCTCTACATCCTGTTTTGCATGAGCAAAAAATAATTTTTAATAAAGATTCTGGAGCTGGTCGTTGCGTCAGTGGTGATATGAATGAACGAGGCCTTACTGCAGATATTATCGCATGAGCTATTGAGGTACATTTCGTTTCATAATGATTTATATACTCTGGTTTACCTCTTTTATCATTTAGAATAATTTCTGACAAAAAAAATGATAGAGATTTCGGTATTGTCTCATGAACGTTGTTAAACATTTGATCACTAGCTGGATAAATTTTATTATCATAAGCCTGCGTTCGGATGTGTCGTCGTAAAATTTCACCAGCAGCCTTTAAAATACGACGTTCTTCTTCTTCGTTATCTTTTGACCTCTCACTGTACCAGTTGTCGGACAATATGTCGTATTGTTGATTCTTAAAACATATAATTGTATTGGATCCAAATTTACTGGAGAATACAATATTATCCTCGTAATGGTTCATTAACCTCATTTTTATTGTTTTATCGTCAGGAATATGGTCAATTGTAACAATACTTTTTAATTCTGCGAGTGAAAATTGACAGTCATCATTTTCTTCAATATATTTGAAAATCTGCTCCATTGCTGCATCTACTTGCATTGTTACTGGATGAATTTTTTTCTCCCTCTGAGTCTGTTTTAGCGTTGTTTTTAAACGCATGTAACAATCCGCGTGATATTTAGCTCCCTGAGCTACTAAATCTAACACGCCTACAATTCTTTTATGAATATTGCGACAATATTCACTTTTGTCTTCACATATCAAACTTACAATACTTTTCTTGAAATCAGTACTAGTGACGTAGCTGATTTGTTGTCTTGACGACTTGGACTTCCTTCTTTCCTTCATTTCATCCGCTTCTTTTTCACAAAAGAAGCACCTAGTTTTCCAATCAAAATCAATTGAAGTAGCTGTTCGAAGCTTTTTTTTAGGTGGAGAGCATGCAGATGTGGTGTTATTTTTTTTTAAATAAGAATTAATGCATCCTTTATTAATATATTTTTGTCTGCATACCGAATGCACGTAGACAAAGTCGCGAGTATTTATATACTGAGAAAGTCCATCCCCTCTTTTCGCAGATGCAGCTTTTAATGATGATATGCCTCTAGTGACTTTTATAATATCTCCTAGTTCAGAGCGTAATTCAGAACTAGATCCAATTTTATCACAAATGAGGTAATCATTGCTTGTACTATCAATACTGGATGGTTCACCCATTGCGACACGTGGCTGCAACAACAAATATTAGTAATATTAATAACTAACTTTTATATCATAATTAATTATTTATATTATTAAATTCTACTATTATATTCTAACTTTTAACATCGATTTATTACAAAATATTCATAACTGTTTTCAAAAGCATGTAATATAAATGAAAAACAAATACTTACAATTTATGCCACTATTTTCAAAGTTTTTAAAACTCAGTAATGTTCAGTAATTAACTTTTATCACACTCACTGCACAATAATATAAACATTAATTTTTAATAAACAAAAATCTGAAATAATTATTTTTCGGAACGAAAACAACAGCTACGTATTAAGTCTAGCAAGTTATAACGTGTACTATCCTGTGAGGGCCCGCCATGAACAATACCGAACAGCTGCTGTTATCCCCTCTATTCTCCAACCCGACCTTCATCGGTATATCTGCAGTCCCTAAAGATCCAAGATCAAGTTTTCAAGTTTGTAATAGTTGTTCTTTTTAAAATATGACTTTTGACTAATATAAATCAATGAAAACTCCAAAAAATTAATAATTGTTTATAATAATTTTAAAAAAATTGAGAGCGCGAAAAAAATTTTTTTTAACATTTTTCTATATACTATTAAAAACATATTTTCAAGGTTTATATTAAGATTCATTGACTGGCCCTGGATTCCGAGGTATAAACCTTACGGTGCTCCACTAATTGGTAGTAATTTAAAAAAAAAATTATCACAGCTATTGGGTTTGTTGATAATAATTTTTAATTTCATGTTGTTTTTTTTTTAAATATTTTGTCATTTGTCATTTTTGCTGGTTGGCCGAAATTTTGCTTATGAAAATTAAAACTCCCATATTTTTTTAAACTTTCAGATACAACCAATTTGAAATGACAAGAAAATTATTTTTCAGGAGTCGACAGTGCAAATAATTCAGGATTGAAGCGCATAAATACATGCACGACTTACGTAAGTGTGCGAAGAAAAGGCGGATCTACTTACGGAATGCCTGCAAGAAGCGCGAGCTTTCGACATGGTGATTTAAAGCCTGTGAATAATCAATCACAACGTCATTTTATCAAGCTCGAGTGCCAACAAGAAGAGTCTATTTAATTTAATTGAATTTAAAACAGCTATTAAGTTTTATAAAAATTTTCTTCTTTAAGAAAAATTATAACTGTTAATTAATTACAAAGTTTATTTAAAGAAATTGATTGCTTTTATTCATAATAAGTAAATTAATTAATTGTTTGTTTATAATTGTGGTGTGAAATAACAAAAATTTATTAAGAAACTTTACTAATATTTTAGAAAATTTTGATGGATATTCAATTTGGATCTTGAGTGTAGAGAACAATTGCATATATAATTTTGAAGTAATTAAAATATTTTTTACATTACAGAACGTTGAATATTACACTAAAATCTCAAAATGTTGACGATGTTATGTAATGAATGCACAAAAAAGTGTCTGATCATAAGATGCGCGAAAAATTCTAGTCACTAAGCGAACTCTTTTTGTATTTATTACATTTAATTAATAGAGATTGCTCAGTGAATAATAATAAATAATATTATTTGTCAACTATATATTTTTTTACCCTGTCAGTTCAAATATTTTACAATAGTTTTTGTAATTTATTCATGATACAATATTTAAATAATATTTTCTTCCAATTACTGATACATTTGTAAAATTAAAGATTTTAATTTTTATTTGAAAGGACAAAACTGTAAATGAAAACGAATTTATCGCATAAATCATCCGTCAATTGAATAATTACAAAAATTTATACGTCTCATATATTGTTACTACATATATTACACAGAAATCGCGCATAAAAATAAAAATTTGGCTCCAAAAATTTGTAAATAATTGTTGTAAGTAAGAATAATAATTGTTACAGGAAAAAAAATCCGAAGTACATGTTGAAATTATAATAATTATTAATAATCAATGAACTATATATATTTATATGATAAGTGCTATGTATTGATGTATATATAACATATTAAATATTATTGAAAGACATTTCGTTATTATCATTTGTTATTTTAATAAAATACTCATCACTCATTTGATTTATAATTTTATGGAAAAATTAATAATAATAATAATAATAATAATAAATTATTTTTATTTTTAATATTTAAATAATATATCTATGAATTTAAATGTATCACATTTGCACTTAAAGTAATTTCATGACTTTTATTTACAATTTTGTTGATAAAACCAAGGACTTTTGCAAAAGTTGTAAAGTTTCCGAGTTTCGGTACGCAATCAACCCTCCAGCGTTTGAATGTTTAGCTTCATTACCGTCGTTGTACTTAATCGCCAACTCCGAGGGATCTTCATCGTGATTTGTTGAAAACTTTTTGAAATCGATAATATTTCCACCCAGAGAACGTAAAATAGCGTGAGGTCCACACGTGTCCCACTTATAAGTCGAGCTTTTCGAAAGAACGTACGCATCGGCTTGACTTGTCGCAACTGTCAATATTTTGTAACCAGCACCCGCAACTTCAATCAATCTAAATCCGCAATTGTTCAATTTAGATTTTATAGTTGGGTCTTCGAAGCGGCTCAATACTACTATGTTGTTTTGATTTAACGAGCTTGTCAAGGAAGATTGACTCTTGCCACCGGAATAGAGTCCCCAGTAACAGTTTCCTTGCCACCTAAAATTTAATAACGGTTATTATAGATGTAAAAGTGTATTATATGATTTAATGGATGGTTTTTAACGTCCCGCTTAGGAAATTGAAAATTTAATTTTCAAAATTAAGGAGAATGGCCGCTGTAAAATTAAAAAAAAAAAAAAATTTTTTTTCTGTAATAAACTTATCGGTAGCTTGTTAATTTCTTTACGGCTTTATTATTAAATTGACGCATATGAAATTATGGTAATTTTTTCCATCTTCAGTAATTGGATAAAAATTTCAATGTTCAGTGACGTTGATCCGTTAAAGGTAATTTAAATGATAAATTAGAAAACTGATCATGTTTGAAATATTGAATTTAAATGTAAATGAGCAGAGATTTTGTTTGTAGAAAATTGAATTGTTGCGTGGTTATCAATCTATCATCTTTTGCGTAACGATAAGTGTGCAAATGGAATTTTAATTGGACATGTCTATTCATACGCAAAAAATTCCTGATAAATCCATGCCGCGTGAATATATAAGAGCCTTAAATCCACTCTGCGTAAATTTAAAGGTATAGCTGAATAAAAAGACATTTTTTAAAAAGATTTGATGGGTATTTTTATAAAATATCATGTTGAATTTGAATTTTAATTTTTTTAAATGAAATTTCTATTTGATTTTATTGATGTATTTTTTTTTTAATACATAAAAAAGTGAACAATTAAAAAAAAATTAATTATCACAATTTTAACAAATTTTCAAAAAAATTTATAAATTTTTTAGAAACTTGTGATATTTAATTTTTTTCTTTTTTAATTTATAAATTTATTACTTACCGAGAATTATCATAAGTATAAAAAGGTTGATTGATAACACCTAAAATAGGAAGACCAGTGCTCCTGACATAGGCACCAATAAGTACAGTAACACACTTTAACCCGCTCAAATGCAGATCCGTTGCCTCATCAATAATCGTATTGGCATTAATGTAATCAGCCGTTGAATCTATTAATAAAATTATCGACCAGGTTATTCATAGACGAAGTAAATAAATTTCTCTCATATTATAATGTACACATAATTTATAAGTTAAAAATATTGTGATCCACATAAAAAATATTTGAATAAAAAATCGACCTCTAAAAAATTAATAATTGGGATTCACCGATAGGATCGATCCAAATCCCTAAATCTGTTAAATCAAAATCAACGTCGTTATTTTCAAGATAATTATAATCAACAGCGGGATTTATTTCAGACAATTCGATATCCCGATGTATTTCCATGGCAAGTACTCCAGCTGTCTCAACATCGTCATCCAATACTTGCGATAGAAGTTTTGTTGTTTCATCATACGTAGAACAGACTTTTACAATAACAGTTTTATCGAGCGTGTTACTGAATACATTTGTTTCCTCGCCTCTAACCATTTCCGTCAGCTCTGGGAACTGAAATATTAAACTATCATTTGTATTTCTTTATTATTTATTCTTTACCACTTTTAAAAATATCCATGAGAATTAATTTAGCAAATATTTATTAATTTTTAGAATTTTTTAACAAATAAATTACGGCAAAAATAATTAAGAAAAAAAATTGACAGTTAAAAATTTTTAAAAATTATAAATGCAATTTTTTAAAAATAGTTTTTTAGAAAATATTTATTTGTTAAATAAAATTAAAAAATTATCAAGTGGCTTTTAACTTTAATGTCATAAAATAACCTCCTTTTTTTTTTTTTTTTAATAAAATAAAATAAAATAAAATAAATTAAAAAATTCACCTCAATACCGATGTCATGACGAATAGTCTCCTGAATTAAAACATCGGCCAAAGTTTTAAAATCCCGAAAGAATCTCGGATTTTTTTCATCGTCATTTTTCTCTTGAATTAACAATCGAAACAATGAGTCATTTTGCCTGCAAACTCGTGCGATATTCGCGGCTTTTTCCGATGACTTCAACAGTAGGCATAATAATTTCATTCCATCTTTCATTTTGTTTTTATCAGCTTTTCTTTGAACTGGAAAAATAAATTTAATGAAGCCTCAAAAGTGACCTTGCGCAAATGTATTGATTAATTTAAGTATTTAATTTTATTGTTAAGCTTTAAATTAATAAATAAAACAAAATATTTTTTTTTACTTTATATTTCATGGAACGTTGTCAAAATATTTTGTTTTATTGTTATTGTTATTATTAATTTTTGTTCTGTTTTAAAGTGATTAATATAATTGATGTGTCAATGTCACTAGTGATAATCTTATTGATGTGAATTGAAAGTATTTATAAGATATATTGGAGTTAATTAATAACTTACCTTCTGTTTACGAAAATATCCGAGAGTCTGAGAGATCGTTAAAAGATTTTTATGGCTCCGATTGCCGCCTAATCACTAAAATCGTGACGTTTGTTTGAAGTTTGTCGCGAAGCATTGCCAATGTTAAGAAATAAGAAATGATACAAAATGGAGATTTTGTGATTCTGTTCACCGCCAGGGTGAGCTTAATTACAAGCTTCAAGTAAACAATGCAGAAATTTTGTGTTAAAAAAATTCCAGTTTTAATTTATTAATTTTGCGAAACAGTTCATAAAAATTTTTCTCCATAAAAAACTTTAAAAAATTACTTGTGAGTTTTCTAAATTTCTAATGTTTCACTTGCGATTTTTTTTATAATAATTTAATGATTAAAAATATATTTTTTATTGTTCTTTCAGAAATATAAAATCAAAATTTTTCCAAAATTTAAAATGAAAAAATAGCGTGAAATTTGAAATAGTGTTGAAAAATAATTTTACAATTTTTTATTAAAATTAACTTAGCAAATAGTTGATAATTTAAAAAATTTTTGTAACAAGTAAATTATGACAATTATAATAAAAATTTCTTAAAAAATTACACCAATAGTTTTTATAAATTTCTTAATGTAAAATTGAAAAAAAAAATTTTATTACAAAAATTGTCGGCTAATTTCACTATCATAAAAAAATTGATAAAAAAAATTGACATTTAGAAATTTAAAAAAACTACAAATGCAATGTTTTTAAAATAATTTTTTGGAAGAAAATTATTTGTTAAAAAATTGCATTTGTAGTTTTTTAAAATTTTTAAATTTCAATTTTTTTTTCTCATATATTATTGCCATAATTTAGTTATTAAAAAATTCTAAAAATTAATCAATAGCTACTAAATTAATTCACATTGTCATTTTTCTTCACAACATTTGTTCAAAATATAAATAAATTCAAATTTCGCGCGAATTCTAGTGACATTTTGCGTAAGTTTTGTCACTCTGAAATTCGATAGAAATATATCGATATCATCAGTCGATACTAGTGCTATCGAAACAATTATCTAGTCGATATACTTAGTATATATCTCACACTCGCACACACATATACAAAACAGGTGACGACTAGTGTCATTCTCTGGTAGTAATTTCATAATACGCCATTTTCTTTGTGTGCACTCAGTGATCTTTCCACGAAATAAAAAGGTGCATTACAATCGTACTATCAACAAACAATTAAGGTAACCAGTAATTACAATAATCAATAAATATAATAAGTAATTATTTTATAAAATAATAAATAATTATATTTCAATGACTCCATTAATTGTCAACGCTGTTTGAAGTTTAAGTCAACCACTTGTGTTGACAGATTTTAGAGTTTTATTGTAATATTGTTATTTTAATTTCACGAACAATGAAATATCAATATCGTGTTACTAATGTGTCACCATCCGTGTTTTTTTTTAATTAGTTTTAATTTGCTCGTTGAAATTTTAGAGTTTTTATAAATTAAATAGTTGCTTTGAATTTTTTAATAGACGGAAGTATTTTTCTCGTTTCTTTCTTTTTTTCTTTTTTTTTTTTAGTTGAGTGCTACGTCGTTTGTGAGGGGAGTACGACTGATGTACTTTATTGCTAGATGATTCATTAATAAATTTTATTTTATTTTTATTTATTATTTTATTATTAATTATTAATTATTAATTAAGAGTGCGTATTAAATAAATTAACAAAGGAAACTTTCTCTCGTGTCACTTTCTAAACAATAATCATTATTATTATTATTATTGTGATCAAATCATTGATAAGAATTTACTTTTTACAAGTGAATATATCTAAGTTTAATTAAAAATTGATAAAACTTTTTTTTTTAAAGGGAAAGTGTGACAAAGAAGACGAATTTGGCATTTAAAAATTTTTGTTTTTAAATGATTGACAAAAAAAAATAAAACTGAAAAATTATGGACGGAAATTTTTATGATTTGTCCAATAATATCAAAAATTGTGACATGTCTAATAATGACAGTGAAATTTAAGATAGCTGAAATTTTTTTAATTATTTATTTAGAGTAAAAAATCAAAATATATCCATGACACTGGAGTTGACAGATATTAAAATTTTTTTTAGAATTTTATATCAATTAAATTATTATGAAAAAATTAAATTAAAAAGTTTCACATGAGAAAATTAATAAAAATTACAAGTGAAAATTTTTAGAAGCATTTTTTTATTGTAATTGACTTAATAAAAAAATTTTTTAAATTAACAGCTGACGGCTAACTTCAATTTTAAAAAACTAAATATTTAAAAACTGTATTACTTTTTTCAATTACGGATGAGCATCAATATTTATGAACAATAAAAAAAATTAGCTATTTAAATTGAAAAATTTTTTAGATAATAATTTACAGTTTGTGTGCATTTTTTAAAATATTTTTATTATATATTTTTTCTTGTAATTTTTATTTATAAATTTACAGAAAAATTTTAAATTTTGAATTCAAAACATTATTTTCTAAATAATAATAATTTTTAATTATATCGTTGTATAAGTAATTATTGAAATTAATCTTATATTGACAATGAGTCACAATCCTATTTAGGATTATTACAAAAATAAACATGTGTTGACAAAGAATTTTATTTCAATTGAATTTCTTTGTCAACCTAGTTAATTAATTATAACTTTAGTCAGCAAAAGACATTCAATAATCAAAACTCGAGTTTGTTTAAGCAAAATACAGTTAACTGTATAATTTATAATTATTGCTTATTAATAAAAAATAAATTTTAATTTACAGAAAAACGAAAAAACCTGATAATGGCATCCCGCAAGAAAGTACTACTGAAAGTAATTATCCTCGGGGATTCCGGAGTCGGAAAAACTTCCCTGATGAATCAGTACGTCAACAAAAAATTTAGCAACCAGTACAAAGCAACTATTGGAGCTGATTTTTTGACTAAAGAAGTAATGGTCGATGATAGGATAGTTACTATGCAGGTAATGATTTAAATTTAAAACTTAGATAATAAATTAATTGATCAAAAAATTAATAAAATATATTTTGTTTCTAAAAAGATTTGGGATACAGCAGGACAAGAAAGATTCCAATCACTGGGAGTTGCATTTTATCGAGGCGCTGATTGTTGCGTACTAGTATTTGACGTCGCAGCTCCAACCTCCTTCAAATCATTAGATTCATGGCGAGACGAATTTTTAATCCAAGCTTCACCCCGAGACCCCGATAATTTTCCATTTGTCGTGCTCGGCAACAAAGTCGATCTTGAGAACAGAGCTGTAAGCTTTATTTACTGTTGTGACTTTACTACTTTATATTACCGCTTAACTCAATGAGACCATGAATCTTTTTTTTTTTTTTAAATTTTATTTTTATTTCTACTGCGATGTACCAGTTGATGTTCGAGTTGTTGGTAATTGAGCCATGATTCTTTTAGGTCTCCAGTAAGAGAGCACACCAGTGGTGTCAATCAAAAAATAATATCCCGTACTTTGAAACGAGCGCTAAAGAAGCTATTAATGTCGAACAAGCTTTCCAGACGATAGCTAAAAATGCTTTGGCCCAAGAAAGCGAGGTAATTTTTATTTATTATTTATACGGATATTTTTTTTTTCTTATAATTATGATAGGAAATTAAATATTCTTCAAGAAGATTGACAATGAAGAATTAGTATAAATACAGCTACAATTTATTTTTATAAACTTCCATAAAATTGAAAAAATTTTTAATTCTTGAATTGATGTAAAAAAATTTTATTTATTTTTTAAATGCCTTACACATTTATTTATTTATTATTTTTTTCTTTCATAATTTAAAATATTGAATTCTTTAAAATTATTACTCATTTTTAGATTAAAAAATTGATAACAACAATTTATTACAGGTGGAACTGTATAACGAATTTCCAGATCAAATAAAACTCACTAACGATCAAAGAAGTAATGGCAAGGGTGATTCATGTGCCTGCTAGAATATCAGGAGATAAGAATAACGAAAAAAAAATTATTTGGTCAATCGTAAACACAAGAAAAAAATAAAATAAACACAAAAAAAAATGAATGAATAAATAAATAAAAATTAATATAATGCAGGTCAGATTGTACGTGCATGCTCTCTGTGTGTTTAAGTGTGAGAACCATCGCAGCGAGACGTCGGTGAAATTAATAAATAGAATAATCGGTAATTGAAAAAAAAATTAAAATAAAATGAAAATCTCGGTGCTTTGTTGACTCACTTAAATTACAATGTTAAACACAAGAACAAATAAAAAATTAAAAGACCAGTTTTTTCAAATGTACGATAAAGTGAATTGAAAAATATTCGATGAATTTTTATCTAGATGCAATTGATTAATCGTTAATAATTAAAATAAATAATAATAATAACAATAATATTTAAATAAATTACACTTTAAATATATATTATTTAGTTGGTTATATAATAATAATAATTATTATTATTAATTAATACAGTTTTATTTTTATCACCAAAAAAATAAATCGATATATATTCCGAAATTACTCATTTTTTAATTAAATACGTGATATTTATTTTAAATTAATTTCGTCATTTTTTATTTTTAATATGAATATTTTTTTTAAACGAGTAGCTTATTGAAATTTAAATTGTTCACTTTGATTAGAGGTTTATAGGTACAATAAATAGATATTTCGAGATAGATCAAATCTAGCTTATGAAATTGTTTAATTTTTATTTCAAATCTGCTCAGTCTTTTATAAGTTATAATTTATAATTAATTTCTGGACTCGTAAAATTGTATTTTAAAAAATAAAAATAATAGATTTTCATTTACATAATTTTCTTTTATTTTTTTTTTTTTCATGTTAAAAATGTTTTAAAATTGTAAGTTAAGATGAAAAATAATTTTAAAAAAATTAAAACAGTGACAGTAAATTAAAAAGAAATTTTTGTATGGTCACGTAAATATTTAATTTTAAAAAAACTCGTTTTACTTTTCTCTTACAAATTCATCGCTGATTTAATTAATTTAATTGTCTTAGAAAAAAAAATTTATTTTAAAATATTCAAAAACAATAAATCAAATTTGTATTTACGGGTTACCTATTACTTTGAATTTATAACATGTTACGAGTCTTGTTAAAAAAGTAAAGATAATAATCGACATATCTGTGAAAATTTTACATTTGTTTTTTTGAACAATGAAATGGTTTATTTTAAAAAAGTAAAATATTAAAAGTGTGGAAATATAAATTTAACATATATAAATAATGGTTATTAGTGTTGATAAAAATATTGAAAGTGATGATTTATAATTCGATAAAATATTTCGTATGAAAAGTTATAAATGATAAAATTAATAATGAGAACGTGAAATATATGAACGTACACTGATCGAGAATACTTTTTTGACGGCTGAATTAAATTTAATTGTCTGGACGTTCATATTGATACTCATGTATATAATGATGATCTTTATTATTATTATTGTAATTTTAATTATTCTTATATTCTTAATTTTAATTATTTGAACACTACCTTTAATAGATATATTATAATTATTTATACGTAACTGCTATAAATTTACTCTTGCTACTCTTAGTTTTAAGTCAAAAATAAAAAAAAATATTAAAAAATCAAGTGTAATTTCATCATTATTGCACCTTTAATTTTAATTTTTTATATTTTATTAAGGAAAACTGCATCTTATCAGATACATAATAAAATTTTTTTTCAATAGATAGAAATGCATTTTCTTATTAATTTTTTAACTGAAAAAAATTTTTTGTAATTTTTCGTTAGAAGCAAAAACCATAAACTTAGCATCTGAATTTTTTTTATTTCACCGTAACATTAAAACAATATTTATAATTCAATATTAGAAGAAAATATTAAGTAATTTAATGATTGATAGTTGTTATTTAATATTTGACGGTAAATATATTTGAATGCGATAGCGATCTAATCGAATACATCCTAACAATAAAGAATGGAAGGTGTACATATCATGTATATATATGTACTGAGGCATCGACCCATGTAAAATGCTCATTTGTGACACAAATAAATATAAAGGAGAAATAGATCCATGGAAAATTTGAATTAACGATATACTTATACTGTAATATATAACATAAATAGAGAATGTGTAAATAGAATAGGCCTGACAGGAAATTACTCCTAAAACGATTCGATAAACCGTGAAAATTATACCATACATTTATTTACAACAGTACCCGAGCTGGTTTACTTTTTAAGTAATATTTTTTTAAAAAAAAAATAATTTACAAAAATTTTTTAGGCTTATAGGGCCTTGGCATAAACGTTGATAAATAAATAAATAAATAAATAAATAAATAAAATTTAGGCAATCGAGTCGCCTGGTTCTAAATTGAAAATTTTTATTGAAATAAATTTATTTTATTTTATTGCAAAGATTTGAATAGAAAACAAAAATTCTATTGTTATTTTTTACAACAGAACAAAAAAAATTATTTTTATTTTTGACTTCATCTATTATTGAATATTTGTAAGCAATAAATAAAAATGACCGTGAAGAAAACAATTATTAATAAATAGTTATAAATTTGTCATTTTTATTGTTTATTTCAGTTAATAAAAAATGACAATTTAGCTATTAGTCAGATAAGTATTTGTTTATAAGATAATAAAATACAGAAGCTTATTAAAAATTTTTTGATATCACAATACCGTCAACAGTGATGAATAAAAAATACATAAGATAGATTACGTAATGACAAGGACAATTGAGCTGGTTAGTTATTTATTTACATAGTTATTTCTTACCGTCCAATATATAAAAAATAAAGGAATAAATAAAATTGTATAGAACAAAATTATGAGATGTATCATTAATTTACATAGACAATTTAAATATCAATAAACGTATGAAAGTTTGAGATATTACTCATACGAGTGCTTGTCATCGTTTATTGTGTGATAATTTTTTTTTTATACAAGCACTTATTTTTATCACTAGAAGAATATCTCCAATTTATCACTAGAAGAATAATTTTTAAATCATTTAAAATTCACTTGAATCAAAAACAATTTTCCTTAAATTTTTTTTAAATTTATAAATTCTGTAAAAATTACATAAACTCTAAAAGTTAAATTTGAAACTGTAAGAATCAATATTTTAAATTGAATTTATAAAAAAAATATTTCAAGCTGTAATTTAAAAAAAAAAACTTTATTTTTTTTTTAAGCGCCAATAAAAAATTTTCAACATTACAAAGTGATATAATAAAAAATAAAACGTGAGTAGCTGAATAATTATCTTATTGATTTTTCATGAGATATATATGTAATATTTATTTAAAAAAAAAAAAAAAAAAAACATATTTTCCACTTTCAGAATCAAAAAATTTTTTTTTTAGTTAAAATTTAAATTTCAAGTTATTTTAATTTAAATATTTTATTTATCACTTCCAAAAAATAAATTAAAATAAAAGAAAAAAAAACTGATTTTCAAAAATCGATCAAATTTTCTAAATTGCAATATTTAAATATTTTTTTTTTTTTTAATTTTTCTGTCTCAGAAAAAAAAATACAAATTTTTTACGACAGAAAATTTTAATTATTAAATTAAAAGTATTTTAATACAACATCTTCAGCATAGCTTGAAAGAAAATTGAAAAATAAGTGAAACTAGATTTAAATAACTCCTACTGATATTGCACAATAAATCCACATATTTAAAACCCGACAACAATACCCGCACAATAATGTTTTCGTCTAGTTTCCAGTATAATAGTATAATAATATATGCTAATTATTTTAAAAGATTTCCAATCTCCTAATCCGCTGCGCAGAGCACTCTCACATACTCATCAACAAATGGTAGTAGTTGCGAAAAGTTTTATTTAAACATGAATTAGATGTAGTAAGTAACAAATGGTTATTCGTTTCCATGCTCGGCGATGCTCGAAATAAAAATTTATGCTGTAATCTGTAGCACAATAGCTTTAATTTACAACTTCATTTTTGTTTACATTTTGCATTTTCATATCCTTTATTCTTATTCTGATCTTTATACTTTATATACTTTTATTTTGAACTTTACCTCTTACATTGACTTAATTTATTTCAGTCCAGCTCTTGTGAACATTTATTTCAACTATTTAATTAAGATCAACGATTATTACAACCCATAAGATTTTTTTTTGTTAAAAATAAATTATCCTTTTTTTTCTAAATAAATTTTAATAATAATTATATTGAATTGCAATCAATGGCTTTATTTTATTTCATAAAAAAATGATGCAATCGTTTTTGGAGTTTCTACGAAGCAGAAAAAAAATGACAGGTTTTGTAAGCTTCGAAATTTTATAAAAATATTTGCTGCAAAAAAATAATAGTATATAATTCGAATAATATGTATTATTATATAGAATAAAAGTAAAAGCGAACTGCAAAATTATTCATTAAAAAATCATTAAGAGCATTAAAGTATCAAACGATTAAAATTTTTTAAGAAATCGTGTTAGAAAGTTTTTACTCTAAAAAATAATTAACAAAATTTTAGCATACTTAAAATTCAGAAAATAAATATTTATTGAAGTTATTAATTAATTAAAATGAAATTTTTATTTTTCTTATATTTAAAATTTTTTCTGATGAATATAGACAAAATTTTTTGTATTAAAAATACATAATTAATAATTAATGTAGAAATTTATGCTATTAAAAAATAATGTCAAGAAATTATTTAAAATTTTTTATTGGATACGGGTATCAATGCCCGCATAAATTTCAAGCCGAGAGAAAGTTAAAACAATAAGAAGTAATAATTAAAAAATGGTTAAATTATACTAAACAATCGGTATTTAAAACAAAGATTCAAATGAATCATCCTTGATGGATGGCATACTTTTAAAATACGCGTCGATAATCACAGTTCGGCGTATAAAGTAAGAAATGTTTAGTAGATTCACCTCGATAAGAGCGAATGTTCAAATGAATTAAGTAATTCTGAAAAAAGTTTAAAAAGTCCATGAAAAAAAATGGTAATTGGGGAGCAAACTAGTCGCATCAAGGGCTCGTGACATCCGTTTCCTTTATTTATTAATCTGCCTTGGGATTCCGGTGCATAATAATTCTATCTCGGCTAAAAATCAACTTGCCCATAAGTACGTAGTAACATTTAAAATATAACATTGTTAATGCTTTAAATACATATCTGGATGCACAGACCGTGAAGTACGATTTGCCAACAACTGCATTTAGCTATACGCATTTTAAAAACCATACAAACATTCAAATTTTTTTTTTTTTCACTTAAAATAGTCTTTGCCAAAAGATTTATTAGTTAATAATTGCTTGCAATCAGTAAAATTATTTTTTATGACGAAATTTTAGACTGAGATTGGATCTTTGGATGTGACTCATCTATTTTTAGTACGGTAATTATTTATTATTATCTATTTTTTTTAATTGTATTCTTACATAGTGGAAAATTGAAGAAAAAAAAATTCTATACTATCGGCAATTTATCTTAATTCTAAATTGTGTATTTTTTTTTATTACCATAGTGCCACTAAAAGGTAAAAAAATAAATAATCTCTTTAAAAATCTAATATTACAGAGATATACTTAAAAATTCGAAGATTTATTACTTTATTTGTATATTCTGTATTACATTAATTACGTGTAATGACGTCAGCTGTAGATTGTGAAAAAAATTAGCTTGAATAAAAAAAAAATTTTTTGAATCATTCAATTTAAAAATTTTAAAAGTTAGAAAATAATCAAATAAATTTACTCTTTTTGTAATTTATTTTTCTTAAAAAAAAAAAATTAGGAACACCTAGGCTTGAAACTACAAATTAGCAATTTCAAAAGCGAGGTTTAAAGTCTCCAACAGAGAGCGCATGCTCGCTAAATTGATTCTTCACTAGAGAGTTGAATTCCAAAATATAAATAATTTCTTTTACTATTGAACTCAATGAATAATTATCTAACATCTAATTAGGTTTTCGATAAAAATTTTTCATATTAAAAAAAAAAAAAACGAAGTTTAAAATAATTAAGAAAAATTATAATAAATCACTGTATTTAATTACTCTTCATTAAATTGAATAATTTATAAATAATATAAAAAAAACTATCATCAAGATTTTTAAAAACTGAAATCTAAAGAACTTATCTGGGATCGGTCTTAAATTTAACCAACTACTAAAACAATTATTATTCAATAAAACTCATTAATTGCCACACAAATTTCGATAAAAATTGAAAAATTATTTTTTTTTCTTATACACAGCCTAATAAATCAAATCCACTCATGAAAAAAATTTCTCTACTTGATTCAAGACAAACTCTTCAAAATAATTTTTTTCCCTAAACCAAATGAATTTTTTTTTCTCTATCGTAAAGAACTTTCAGTACAAAATTCACCAAGATAAAATATTTACCAAAAAACAGACGAAAACACTTAAAAATTATACTTAAAGTACTTAAAAAGCCATTAAATTCAAACTAGTATAATCTGTAATCATTGATGCTTGAACAGGTGGTCCTACATAACAAAAGTACGCGCTCAAATGTACTGTTCCGTATTATGTAGATACAGTAGTGTTGTATACATCATATATCATACATCGTACATTGTATAAAGTAACCATCACCCACGGTACCGGGTTAATACAATTGCGATTGCATTTTATTTAACGTTCAGTACAGAACAGTACACAGACGTTAACAATCCGCTGGCGGTGTCGCATCACTTTTCATTTGTATAATATATTTCATTGAATCCCGGGCATTACTCACAAGTGTACCCATATCTGCCTACATGTTTACTCTTCTTTTCACCCAGCGCTATGCATTGTCATGCTAAATAACTAGTGATAAATAATATTAATACAATAAAAAAAATATATTTATATTTGATGAAAGTTGCAAAAGTGTTTAGGTTTGTTTCTAGGACAACGATAAAAATTTATTTTATTTTAACATTGCTTTTATCTACGATTATTTGAATATATCGATACTCACCAATCATGCCTATGCATACACCTACATACACCTTTTTACATATGTGTATCACTATTAACGTTAACATGTGTAATAATGAAAACCGAGTGACCCAATTGTCAGACAAACAAAGCTGCTTTACGTAAACACGTTTTTAGTTTACTTATTTTTTTAGTTTTTTTTGTTATTTGTGTGTCAGTGGGTGGGTGAAGATGGAGAGGTGGAACTTTTGAGATTTTCCACTACTAAAAAGTCTCTACTTTTTTTAGTTAGACCACTTTTGATCAACACCCGCGAGACTGCCTTGGAAAAAATATAATTAATAAAATTGGTTTTAGTGGAAATATTAATTAAGTTTTACTAAACAATAGTGATTACACGTGTCATAAGTTATGTAATAGTAATATACAATAATATATGATGATGATGATATGAAAAATAGAGTTTAGTTAGTAGGAAGACGATAGGCTGAGATATGTTGTTGTTATTGCTACTGTGATTGCTGTGCGGATAGTTTTGATTGGCTTAATTGATCATTTTTTTTGGAAATTTTAATTTAGTAATTTTATTTTAAATATTTACTTCAAGTTTATTTGAGTCAAGAAGTAATGATGCGAAGGACACGGATACAAGTTGTTGTTATCATTCACCTGGTCTTCGGCGGCATTACGGGTTAGTGCTATTCATAATATTTATTGTCTACTTTTATTACGTGATGAGAATATTTTTTTCTGTATTTCATTCACTCGTTTTGTGTAATTTGTTCGGTATATATGTATTTTTTTTTTTTTTTTATTTACTTTTGGTGAAATATATTACTTTGGCTGATAAAAATATTCACAAGTTATTTTGATTTTTTGTGTAAATAATATTTGTAATTTATTTCGTTATTCATTATTGTGAATCATTTTATTTATTCTTCCAAATTTAAAGATATTTTAATAAAAAATTAGTTGCAATTTTTTTAAATTAATTATCTTTTAGTTAATGTAATATAAAATTGAAGATAATTGAAAAAAGTAAATTTCTTAGAAAAAAATTGAATTTTAAGTTTAATTAGTTATTTTAAATTAATACTAAAAAATTTTTTCCATTATTTAAATTAAAGTAATTTTCGTTTTTTAGTTGGAGAAAAATGTGGAAATTGGAGTTGGGAAAAAGTGGACGGCATGATGCCGGAAAATTATGTTGCGAGTGATATTCTTTATAGTGCAGCAGATAACGATGGAATTGTAACAACTTGTTTTGATAGGTAATTTTTTTGGCCAATAAATTTTTTATATAAAGTGTTTTTTTTTTTTTACTATTTTCTATTATGAATAAATTTTTCAATGTAAATGGAATAATTTATAATTATAAGATAATCTTATGAGCACTGAACATCGTTAATACAACATTAAATACAAATCTTTGAATAAATTAATGTAATGTTTAAAATTTAAATTATAATTGATTAAATTATCAATGTTGTGAAGGTAATAATTAGAATGATTGATTGGTTTGATAACATATATTTAAGAATTTTAAAATTAAAATTGAAATTTTAAATAATAATTTAATTAGTGGCCCTGTCAATGGCATTTGCTGTTGGGCCTTTGTTTAAATAAATAAATAAATAAATAATTGTTTGTTATGATTAATACTAGCAATAAAAATAATAATAATCATAATTTTAGATGTTTAAATGCAAATTGTACAGCATTTTTCATTGATATTGAACAAAGCACGTGTTCAAAAGTGACAACAAATAGTGAAAAATTTGAAACAGCACCAACATTTACTTATTACCACAAAATATGTTTACCAGGTATTTTTTTATAGTAATAATATATAGAATAGCTATTAATGAAAAATAATAAGTAATAATATTGTAACATTGATAATGAATGATAATTATTATAATTATAAATTAGTGCCAATAGAGTGTAGTAAAGATAGAATATGGCAAGTCCAAAGGACCTTGGGAGAAATCCTAATAGATACGACGGTTAATTGGCTACCTGAAGTCATGACGAGGAGTAAATGCTATCAGAAATGCATTGCAGCAGGTAAATTATAGTTATATTTTAAATTATTTAATTGCTTATAATTTATCTATCCATTTAAATTATACAGTACCATTCGTCTCATAATTTAGATAATAATTTTACAATGCAAACTAATCAGGTCATTTATTATTTTTCAAGGTAATAGATGTAAATCTGCACAATTTCGAGCAAGCATTGATCTTGCTATCAGTGATGTTCAAGGTATTTGCGCTCTTTTGTCTATAGAAAGAGGTATCAGGCCGCAATCTTACCGGGCAGCACCGTATCGTGATGAATATTTAGAAATTGAGTGCCATAAATTATGTAAGTTTTTTTTTTGTTAAAAATTTACACAATATTTAAAAAAAATATCAAGTTGAGAAATGAAAAAATTTTTGAATTTTTTCTTATTGGTAATTATTTAAAAATAAAAAAAAATATCATAATTTAACAATAGAAAAAAATATATTTTTTTTTTATTATAAAATAATTTTAAAAATTTCTTCTCTGTAAAATAATTTACCTGTAATTTAAATTTTTAATAAAATTTTTAGCAAAAAAAAAAATTATTACAAATTTTTTATTCACAGCAAATACTGATTATTGTTCATACGCAGAGTTTAAAAATGAGACGTTGCCATACTCAGATTTAAAATTAATCAATTATGATGCAAAACAGGTAATTTAATAGAAAACTTTATTCACATAATTAAATAAATAATTGAATAATCATATAAATAATTAAAGTGCGAAGAGAGATGCAATGAATCAAACGACGGATTTATTTGCCGTGGTTATACGATTGATTATGCATCAAAGTACTCACCAGTCTGCTTGTTGCATTCTTATGACACAATAACTGCAGGAGTTAGTTCATTAGTCAAAGCTACGAACGCAATTTACAAAGAACGTGAACCTTGTTTAAATCGTAAAAATTTTTTATTCATAATTTGGCTTTTTCAAAAATCATTTCATTATAATCGATGATTTCAATTGGCAATTAAATTTGTTTCAGTAAAAGTATCATGCGGAAACTCGAGTGTAATTATCGAACTAGATACTCCAGAACCATTCAACGGCAGATTATACGCGAGTGGTTACAGCGAAACTTGCAACGTCCAAGGGACCGGTTTGAATAAAACGATACTTGAGTTGCGGATTCCTGATAAAAAGGAAATGGGCAATGGCAATATTGACTGCGGAATTCTACCGGCGTATGCTATAGAAGACAACAACCAGTAAGTTACCAGCTGTCGCAATTTAAATATTTGGATTGTAAAATTTATTGGTGTTTTTTTTTTTTTTTTATTTTTTTTAAGAACGCGCGTTGCCGTTTGGGTAACTGTCGTAGTACAATTCAATGCAATAATTCAGAGATTGGGCGATCAGTCTGTAAGAGTGGGATGTACTTTGGATGATGAAGTTCCGGGGCCGAGAAATATAACTATTGGATCAGGATTTGATTTTTTGAATCCTAAGTAAGTTAATTCTTGGTATCAGACTGAAAAAAAAATTTATTTGATACCAGGGATAAAATTTTGAACCTAGAAAATTAGTATGAAGAGTTTAATTATCTTGAAATAAGAAAAATTCTTGAATCAAGTGAATTTTACTCAAAGCAAAAACAATTTCTAAGTCCAAAAAAATTTTTTTTATGTATAGCGCGGGACTACCACCAATTGTTGGAACAATTTTTAATACTACAGCATCGCCAATGGTGTCGATGAGGATCTTGGATGAAAATATGCGAGAAATCACATCTGCAGAATTGGGACAAAGGCTTGTGTTGGCAATTGAGATGAATCCACCTGATGGTAATTAATCCTTACAATTCTTAAAAATTTATTTTTACTTAAAAGTCAAAGTAGCAATATGTAGATAAATTTTCTGATAAGACTATCTATAAACGATGAAGTAAAATGTTATTTTCAAGATTTTTTTACTTTAAATTATAAAAAGTTTGAAATAAATTTTAATAAATCTAAAACAAAACTAGAGTGAACAAAAAAATTCATTTTATTATTTTTTTTAGTTTGACTTTCTAGTAAAGCGTCTTTAAATTTTCAGCCATCGAAAATTTTCCACGGGCTTATAAACCCATTTTACTATTTATTATCTAAATTATATTGACAAAAAAAATAACTAGAAAATTTTATTTTAAGGCCCTTATGACATGGCAGCAGGACACTTGGTAGCAAGTAGTACCTCCGGCGATGCATCGATACTCTTACTAGACGAAATGGGATGTCCTACCGACGCAAAAATATTCCCCGGGATGTTTAAAGACCCCGCTAACAATAAATCACTGATATCAACTTTCACGGCTTTCAAATTCCCGGACAGTTATCGAGTGAAATTCAACGTGATAGTGCGTTTTTGCCTGTCTGAATGTCCTTCTACGAAGTGCAAGGGCGACATTGTGTCCTACGGACGGCGTAAAAGATCAATGGTAACAGTCGCCGAATGGAATGAAGTCAATTCCGAGATAGATACTATTGAAGAATTGCCGTTGGAGTCTTCAATTATTGTCCGCGACGCGGTAATTGCTGCTGATCCATTACGCTCAGGAAAAAGCGATACAATTTTTTTAGCTGGCGAACGTGAGTGTCTTCTTTATTATAATTTGAATAAAATATTTACTTTATAGTTATTATTATTATTATTATTATTATTAATATTTTAGAATCAATGGAAGGATTACTGTGCGTTGACGCAGCACTGGCATTAGGTCTCCTTATTTTCTGGCTAATTGTACAAATTTTGTTAACAATGACTTGTATCTACGTGATTAGAAAATACCGGAGGGTTGCGCGCAAAGCCGAAGAAGACCGTGCAGACATTTTGACGAGACATTTGTACGGTATCCACGGCGGTAATTTTGAAATTTCACGGCGGGTTCGGTGGGCGGATCACAACGGCTCTACTATCAGTTAATAGTTAATTAAATTATTAGCTTTATTAATTGATAATGCCAAATAAATTATATTAATATTAATATTACATTTTTTTATACTTAGTTTTAAGAAGTGAAACAATATTTTGTAGAAATTTTCTCATTGATACTGTTTTTTTTTTAAATATATATGTATTAGGGTGATTCAAAAAAAAAGAATATTTTTTTTTTCGTTTGGTACTCTGAAAAATAGGTTCCTAGACACCTCTAAGAAAGCCTCTCCAAGCATGAGTTCTTAATTGTAACGGGAAGGTCCTCCTTCTTACAGTTTTCTATTTTTTCTTATTATCAGATAGAAAAATTTATATCTCGCTTCCAACTACTTGAAAAAATATCTTGTTCCTTAGATTTTGTAGGAAATTGAATGCTCTACAAAAAAGGTCTCTTACGATTTTTTCATAAACCCAACCGTTTAAAAGATATTAACGGTTAAAGTTTGATTATTTTTCGGAAAATTTTTTATTTCTTATGAATTTTATAACTCAATGAAAAAAAATCATTATGAATGATGAAACTCAAAGTTTTGTAGGAAATTTACTGCTCTATAAAAATGGTCTCTTATGATTTTTCGATCAAGTTGAGCGTTTACGAGATATTCATCGTCAAACATCAATGCATATCAATTTTTATAGTTTTTGATCAATAATTCGAAAAATTTCAATTTATTCTGTGAGTTTCAAGGAAATTTAGACAAATTTGAGTTTTTATTATAAAAGCAACTCCTATAGATGTTTTCTGTTCAAAAATTCATTTGAAAGTTTTTATTCTAATAATATTTTTTTAATTTTATCTTTAATAATTTAAAATCTTAATCGCGTTGTCATTTATTATTATGAAATTTGTTCAGTGCGTATTTTTAAATTGTTTTTCACAAAATATACATAAAATTTTCGTTCGAGGGGATTTTTGTTTTGAATTCCATTTCTTCTTCTGTTTGTCTTCTGAAACTAACGCCATCTATGTTTTCTACTCTCAACTATCTTCAGTATCTACCCATTTAATACCGTATTTTCAGTGTTCCTAAAACTGATCATCTTGAATACGTAATAAAATAATTCATTTTAAATAAGTCTTATAATCATCACATAAATTTATTTATCATCAATTAACCTACAATGAATAAAGAAATACGTTTTATCGGAATACCTCTACAAAGAATTTCGGAACGTAAGTTACCAAAAGTGAAAGAGGTTATGCGTGTGTTTTTCTACCAACTTAAAATTTTAAAGTATTCAATCAAACAAAGTGCTAAAAATTCAGTTGACCAAGTTATTGAACTGTGGAGAAAAAATCAGATTCCAACTAGTGGAGCTCCTAATGCAGTCAAAAATTTCTTCGCTATCACAGTCAATGGTTAAAATTACAAAAAATTTCGATAAAAAGAATTCAGCGCAAAACCAAAAGGAAATGAAATTTCAGACTGATCTTGAACAATTATTCGACATTGTGAGCGAAAAATCCTTAAAAGTGCTTGATGATAATATTAGAAAGTTGTATTTGGATCAAAAATTCGGTACCCATAAAGAGATTCTTTCTAATAATGTACCTGTATCAAACTTAACCACAACTATGATGGGAATAGATGAGAGTAGTAAGTATCTGAGATATTTAATTATTATAAAGTCAGGTAGTAGTGTAACTTTTCATAGATGACTAGATGACATTTGACTAGACAATTTTTGGAGTCCTTTCTTAATTATTTGTCATCAAAATGAATAAATTCTATACATTTTCTTCGTTTAATTTATAAAACAGATCTTATTCCAGACTTAGATCAACCGTCTACCAGTCATGCGATTGTTCCAAGTGAAAAATCAGAGTCGTTCTCTACGTATACATTAAGTGGAGTTACAAATTTTGGATCTGATTCAGAGTATGAACCTCCAATTCCGACAAAACGAGCAAAACTTGATGTCTTAACTCCTGAAGTCATTTTTGGACTCGACCGAGCTAATGTCAGCAGTAGAAATGCGATGTTTATTATTGCTCCGGTTTTACTAGCAGTAGATATTAAAATTGAAGATACAATGCTCAGTTATAGTTCAATTCAACGAGCTCGTATGCTTCAAAGAGAAGACATTGCTAAAGGACTTAATGACAACTTTAAGACACACGATAAATACGTTGTGCATTGGGACGGAAAAATGCTGAATGACCTTGTTGGATCAAAATCTGTGGAACGGCTACCAGTTATTTTAACTGCATTTGGTACCGAACAATTACTTGGGGTTCCAAAATGAATTCTGGGACGGCAGACAATCAAACATCAGCCATTTTATCGACATTGAGTGAATGGGGTATTACTAATTATGTTAAGGCGATGTGTTTTGACACGACGGCAGTTAATACAGGTAACTTATCAATGATAATTTAATCTAAAAAATATTTAATTATTAACGTTCTAGTTTAATTTTTATTGCTTACTGAATTTCACTTTTGAAATTATTGAGAATTATTTACTCATTTGGATTTTAAATATAATCTACAATTTGTTGAAAATATTAAATTTAACGATAGTTATCTATTTTCTTTATACAGGAATTCATAACGGTACATGTAAGGCAATTGAAAAGACTTTGGGAAGAGAGTTAATCTGGTTACCATGTCGTCACCACATTTTTGAGATCATATTGAGAAGTGCATTTGAAGTATATTGGCCTGTGTCATCTGGGCCAAACGTACCAATGTTCGGAAGATTTAAAAATCATGGGATGAAATAAATAAAACTAATTATAAATCTGGAATTGAAGATACTGTTGTTGCTGATATCATTTTGGATAAAAAAATGAAATATCTAGTTTAATTGCACAATCCTTACAGGTATGATTTAACTGCGATTTTAAGAAAAAAATTTTCTTGTTTCTGACAAATTTTTAATTGTTTTTGATAGTTACTACAACCCCGAGATGACTATAAAGAATTGTTGGAATTGTCGTTGATTTTCCTTGGAGAAATGCCTCAAGAAGAAATTTTTTCAAACGTCCTGGTGCAATTCATCATGCTAGGTGGATGGCGAAGGCAATTTACAGTTTAAAAATGTTTCTATTCAGAAATGAATTTAAACTTTCTAATAAAGAATTGGACAGTCTTCGGCAAATTTGTATATTTATAGTTACACTGTATTTAAAAGCTTGGTTTTCATCAACTTCTGCAACAACTGCTGCTAATCATGACTTGCAGTTTTTGAAAAATTTATTCGAGTACAAAAATATCAATTCATTGATTTCTTCAGCAACTTGTGAAAAAATGATTTTGCATTTATGGTATTTAAGTGATGAACTTGCCATTTTATCATTATTTGACGATACCGTTTCATTGGAAGTAAAAAAATATTGTTGGAGCTGTTAATACTCGTAACGGTACAGATTCTAAAGCTAAAAAATTTATAATTGATAAAAACGATTTGAATTCATTAACGCAAAAAGTCTGAGTGACTTTGTTTCTAAAAAGTCTTTAAATCTCTTTAAAATCTTTGATTTACCATATGACTTCCTTGATAAAGATATTGAATCGTGGCCTACTAATGACAGTTACATTGAAAATAAAGAATACTTTAACCAATTGAAAGTTGTTAATGATTCAGCAGAACGAGCTGTTGCATTAGTTAGTGAGTATAATCAATGCTTGACAAAAATGAAGAGCAATACCAATACTTATTGCAAATTATCAAAGAACATCGAAAAAACTACCCAAACTGCAATAGAGGAAATTATTTACAGTAAAAGTGTACCGTTATGTTGAAAATATTGAAAATTATATGACAGTTGATAATTAAATAAATAAATTCTTCGATAAAAAAGTGAAACACACTAAATTGAATTATATATTTAAAAAAATGCACTAATTTTTTGTTTTAATGTAATCAAACATGTCCAAGACTAAAAAAACTAATTAAAAAAATAATTCATAACATATTTCTATTCATAGAAACTCAAATTTGTCTAAATTTCCTTGAAACTCACAGAATAAATTGAAATTTTTCGAATTATTGATCAAAAACTATAAAAATTGATATGCATTGATGTTTGACGATGAATATCTCGTAAACGCTCAACTTGATCGAAAAATCATAAGAGACCATTTTTATAGAGCAGTAAATTTCCTACAAAACTATGAGTTTCATCATTCATAATGATTTTTTTTCATTGAGTTATAAAATTCATAAGAAATAAAAAATTTTCCGAAAAATAATCAAACTTTAACCGTTAATATCTTTTAAACGGTTGGGTTTATGAAAAAATCGTAAGAGACCTTTTTTGTAGAGCATTCAATTTCCTACAAAATCTAAGGAACAAGATATTTTTTCAAGTAGTTGGAAGCGAGATATAAATTTTTCTATCTGATAATAAGAAAAAATAGAAAACTGTAAGAAGGAGGACCTTCCCGTTACAATTAAGAACTCATGCTTGGAGAGGCTTTCTTAGAGGTGTCTAGGAACCTATTTTTCAGAGTACCAAACGAAAAAAAAAATATTCTTTTTTTTTGAATCACCCTAATATGTATGTTAGAATTATGATAAATTATAATTTTAAGTCCAAAGATTTGTGTATTGAAAGTTATTATTAATAAAAATAATTGTTTTTACATCGTATTTTCAAATTTAGATAGAATAAATTCTATGTGCCAAATTATGAACAAAACAAATAATTTATCTCAAAACTGAGTTTGTAAATATTAATTATGTTTTTACAAAAAATTTGGGTATTAACGTCCACATAAAATTTTTCAATTTAATTTTTTTTGTAAAAATTCAATTATTTTTATAAAAATACTTTTTCTAATATTTATTTACATTTAATATAAAATATTTAGAAAACAAAATAATATAAAGTAAACTTATTACATTAATGATTTAATTTTTGAAATTTAACCTCGGGCAGAACTTGTAGAACAAGTTCCGTAGTAAGAAAGTCTTACATCTGCAAAAAAAAAAAAAAGATAAATAAATTATATTCATTAAAAAAATATAAATAAGAGAAGGTTAAGGTTACTAAAATGAATGGCTTTATTAAAATTTAAATAATTACCTTTACCACATGCCCTCGCGCAGCCGAGGCGTCCAGGATTACTGTAAACAAGACCGTCAGAGCCGCAAACTGGATTAAACTCCGACGTCGCCTATTATTTAAAAATAATGAATAAATAAATGGTATTTAAACTACGGTAGATAAATAAAAATGTTGAGAACCGGTTGTTAATTGCCCGGAGACTATTTGTCATTGGAATAAAACTAAAATAAGGCATTAACAGCTGGTGAAAGATGAGAATCATTAATCATGCGTATTAAACTATATTTTTTGTGAATAAAATTTTTTTCTTTTTCTGTTTTTATTATAAAACGGCTGAATACTAACGAGACAATTCTGGAGGCAAGTAGTCGTAGCAGAAGACATTGTTGTTGTTGTTGGTGTTGATGGGCCTGTTGACGTCATTGGAGGACGCATGTTGTTTATTCCGTCGGTTACATTCGGATTGTTGCGATCTGCGGGTCCGTCGAATATGAATCCGTCTACTGGATATGAGTCCTCGTAATCAATCTGTTGATTAAATTATTTTTAGTTTATAAGATCTTTTATTGTTTAAATAATTTTTAATTATAATAAAAGATTGACTATTTTTTTAATAAAGCAAATTCAAAAAAATTCTTTTCTCATTACAAATTATTTGTTGAGAAAATATTAATAATTATCAATTTCCATTAGCTTTATTTGTTAAGATAAGTTGTGTATTTATTGAGTACTTACTTGTGGGCGGGCTTGGGTCATTAATATACCGGCGTAGATTATCGCACAAACTAGTGAAAGAATAAAAAATTATAGTTTACAAAAAATTATTTTGTTGGGATTTTTTTTGTTGAAAAAATTGAATGAAAAATTTTTTATTTAATACTTTATTGAAATGTTGTACTGAAAATTTTGAAAATCAAAAAAAATTTCAAAAGTAATTGGAAGTTAAAAGTAATTTTTTTGAAAAATCGAAAAAATAAACAAAAAAGAATTTAAAATTAAATTTTTCACTCAGAAAAAATTGATTCTTAAAGAGAAAAAAAAATTTGACTCAATAAAAATTCAACTAGGACCAAGACAATTATGATCTTGCTTAATTTTCTTAGTTCAAGTAAAATTTCTTTTTTCTGTGCCAAATTTAAATTCTCAAAAATTTATGATCTTATATTTTTACAAAATTAATTTTTTTTATAAGTTTAATGTCAAAATAAATAGAAAAAATTTCAAAACATCAAAATTTGAAAAAAAAAATTTATTTTCATCTCATTAAAAAATAAATAAAAATTCACTTACCGAAAAAACAATTTACTTTACACGACACCATTTTTCTCCAGCCAACTTAATTACGCACTCGTAGAAAATAATAAAAATTGATCTCAATACTAAATCCACGACCTACTCAAGTTGAACGATCAACCGACATTGATTCTGTATCACCTTAGCTCTATATTTATATAAATGGGATTTACCGAGGACTCGCACGAAGACATTCGAGATAAGTGAAAAAAAAATCCTGATTCTAGCTATTCGCCTCGGGCATTCCGCTAATGTATCTTGTGCTCGTGTCTGACATTATTTCGTCATCCATGTGATCAAGCGACATCATATTTTTCACATTAATTATTAATACCAACTATTTTCCGCTTGAATACGTCATACATTCTCAACACGCGATACTTAATTAATCTTCGGTACTCGAAACTCCATATTATTTTTTTTTTTATTTACTCATTCTGTTCCACGTAATGAAGAGAAATAAATAAAATAAAGTTTTGAGAAGCAAATAATGAAAATTTACTGATGAAAGTAACTTTATTAGTTTAATGTTCTGCAATAAAAGGTACTTATTGTTTTCTCTGTTTCAGATTGATAAATGTAACAAAATCCCGTAAAATTTAATGCCTAAGACAACAAATAGGTTGAAATGGATTTGGAAGTACTTATAAAACGGAAAATCCCCCTTTTACCGGAGTGATTACTGGGTAATTACTTTATATTAAAGACGGGTTTTTTAGCCGAGTAAGGAGGGAAAATTTTCAGTAGCTCGTTCAGTAAATAAAGTGAGGTGCGATTTCATATTAATGATAGTGTAATTTATTAACAGGGGAATCCTTACTTTTTGTTGTGGGAAAATACGTACAACTTTTGAATATTTCATTGCTGATATCATTAATTGTCGTTTCGTTTTGCCATTTTATATTTTTTATATTTCTATACTCATTTTCTGATGAATAATAAATTATGCAATTATAATTTTAGCTAGGAATTAGGAAGTTGAAAAATTAATTGAAGAACATAATTAGAATAAAAACCCGTGAAAATTTTTTAGAAATATCTACTTCAATGAACAAGGTTCTTTAAAAAAAAAATTAGCGTAAAAGCGGGTTAAATTAATAATCAATTTAAAGAAAGCTCTTTAAGAAATAAAAAAAATTCTTTACATTTTTGAACTCAATCATCTTAAAAAAGTAGTTTGTTCAAGATCTTAAACTGACACAAACCGAGACTATTTTAAAACTCTTTTAAGACGCCAAAAAATTTCGAGAGCAAAATTTTTGAAATTTGGTTTTTAGATTTGTTATGAAATTTAATTTTTAGACGATTTTGCAAGTTTTTTAACGCAACATTTTTGAGTACGTTCTTTTTAAATTGAATTTGTTGAAAAATTATTATCCGACAATTTTAAGACGCTCCGTTTTAATGTCGCTATAGCTCAGAACGACCGAGCTCTGGAACATTATAACGAAGCGTTTTGAAAAAATCTTAAAATAGTCTTATAAAAATTTTTAGGGACTATTTTAAGATGAGCTCACAACGACAGAGCCCCGGAACATTAAAACGGAGCGTCTTAAAAAAGTCAAGAAATTTTTTTTCGATAAGAGTTAAAAATCGAAACTTTTAAAATAATTTAAAAACATGAAAAATAAAAATTTATTAAATAAACAAATAACAATAGTAAAATTAACATAATGAATTGCTTTTATTAATTAATATATAATATGCATTATAATTTTTATTTATGAAGACAGAATATATTGCATCTATATGTTACGTTACATCAAATATAATAATCTTTTACAATTTCAATAAAATTACAATCCATAAACAAATTTTGATATAATATTCATATATTTATTTAACATTTACTTCATTCAGTTTATTTCACCGGGGTTATAACTACGTTGTTGTCATTCGTTTATTATTATTAATATTATTACAATTATTTAATATATTTATTAAATATACCTGCCATATATATATCCATTAATAACTCCAGTTTACAATATACATTTTTAGTAATACATATAGATTTCTTCATAAATAATTTTAAAATTACTGTTATTCGATATACACGAATCTGTAACTTTCAGCGCATTATACTTTCTTCTTTCGTTTTATCACATACAATCAGACGATAGTCAACTAAATCTCAATAAAGTTCATAAAGTACATCAATTTACGACAAGTAAATAATTAACTAATTTATTACAGACATAAGTTTTTTTTTTTTTTTAAGAATTTTCTCTTTAGTCAACCATACTTTAGTCAACAATTTTTTTTTTTACACGTAAACACATTAAATTGAATACATAAATTTTATTAATAATTTTGACTCTCAAAATATTATTTTTAATTCACAACTAAATTATTAAAGTAACACTTTTCATACTATAAATATGCAAATTTTTTAATTATTTCTCTTCCAGCCCAGAGAACATTATTAATTAAGAATATTTTTATATTCGTATACAAGTAATTATCAAACGATCAATGAACACAATAGTTAATAATTAATAATAATAATAAATAAAGATTTAACTAATTTCTTAATAATAAAACAAGCGGGCATAATTTAAAAAAAAAAAAAAAAAACAGCTTGTGTGACTAAAGTATGGCACTCGTCAACGAAATTTTAGTAATTAGTAATTACCAGACGTGATAAATTTAAATAAAACATCTTGGTTACAATCACGGATTCCTATCGTCCAATGACACATAGGTATTAATTCCTTTTATATACTTTATATTCAATATATATTTATAATAACTATTAATAACATTCAGAGAAAAATATAGTGCCTATTTGTTTTTGACTAAGTCCATAAAGTTTACAATTATGTTACTCTGTTTTTTTTAACAATGAAATAAGTTGCGGACATTGATGACATAAATTATAAATAGTGTTCACAATTAATACTGACATAGGTTTAAAAAAAAAAGTCTAATATATATTTATAAATTTGTAGTTTGGTTGTTAGGGAATTAAAAGTTTACTTTCCGGATTGCGGATAAATAAATTGTATTTGCCACAATACTGGTTATCTGTGGAAAATATTCAGTAGTTATTATTATTATTAATATAAATAGTTATTTTATGTCAATAAGAGATCAATCAGTTAAAAAAAGTAAATTTTTTAAACAATTGACTTACTGAATCCTTTTATTAGTATCATTAATATCAAAGCTGTTAATTAATAATTTATTAGAATTATTTAAGTTTTTTGATACCCACTTTTTACCGCGCACACCGATAAATTTACCACGCATTTCCCATCGTGGAATTTTTTTACCCCTCATACCGAAGAATCCATAGGATGATCTTTTGTCAAAGTGGATCGGGCTGATTAAGAAATTTGTATCTGCAAAAAATTTTTTCTTGGTAATGTTGATTGTTTACAGGTTGCGGTAAAATTACCTTGAAAATAATTAGGGGTGAATTTTATAGATACAATTACTGTCAGTTAATACAGAAAATATAGTACATGATTTTAAAAAAAAATTTACAACATAAAATTAGCGAAAACTTGATTTTTTATGATTATATGTAAAATTAAAAGTTTTCATTATTTAAAATTTTCATGTAGAGTTTGCGGTAAAAATCATCACGAAAATAATTGACAGCAACTGTTCTGAGCAAAATTACCGTAATATTATGTAATTAAGGCATCATGTAATTGAATAAAAAAATTTAAAGATAATTATTGTGTAAAATTACCAATAACAAAATTTTTTTTTATAGTGAAATCTCAAACTAAAATTTTTATTCACAATTTATTGCGAAAATAATCAACGGTAAATTTTATGGGTGAAATTACGGTAAATTTGTATATGAAATACATAAAATAATTTTATAAAAAAAATTTGACGATCCATAAAACATAAAATTAGCAAAAATAAGATTTTTATAGAATGAAACGTAAAAAAAAATTTCTGATTTATAATAAATAAAATAATTCTTGTATAAGTACCTAATGATTTAGGACTGTCGTGATAATCAGCCATCTCGTAAAAACCGTTGACATTTCTCTTGCCCCTCATCCCAACAAAACCCATGTTTGTGCGTTTGTATCCTTCCTTTTTGCCCCGCATCCCTTGAAATCCCATGGGAGCCCTTTTGTCAAACTCACTTGGCTCCATGAGATACTCGTAATAATTGTCCACCTCATTCTTCTTCCCTCTGACTCCCTGAAAGGTTCAAAGTCTAGTTGACAACTACAACGACAACTAAAAGAAACATTATAACTTTGAGTTTGAAATTTGTCAGACAAGGGAATTCTGATGAATAACTCGGTAAATCATGGAGCATTAGCGAATCTGTGAGTACAAAAGCTCAAGAGGAATTCATGAATGAGATATCAGATGATGAGTCAAGGAATGTTTTATACAACAGGTAGATAAAAGTAACAATTTTAAAGTTCTACATCGCGAGAACCATGAATAAACATGTTTACAAAGAAACAGTTTGTAATTCTGGAGATAAGAAGATTTTAGGGGAGAGAGTACCTGAAAGCCCATTGAGGCCCGTTTCTCGAGCTCTTGGAGTTCGTGAAGGAGAGCTTTCTTTCCGCGCATTCCTTGGAAACCCTTTGGGGCTCTTTTATCCCAGTCAACACTTTCGTAATCGCTTTTTTTGCCTCTCATCCCACCGAAACCTGTCGCAGCAGCTCTTTTCTCGTAATCGTCCAAATATTCGTAGAGTAATTGTCTGTCAACGGGAATCCCGTAGTAGTCTGCACCTTCTTCGATTTCGTTTACGACCTATTGAGTAAAAATTTGTGGGTTTTTTTATCATTATGCTTTTATATCTGTTTATCTGTATCATTAAATATTTTAACTTCAGTTTTACCAACTTTACGAACGATTGAAGAAAAAAATCTATCTAATTTTATTAACTAATTTTTTTGTTAATTTTTAATTAGTCGACAAAAATTACTAATTACTAAAAGAATTGAAAATAAATTACAAAAAATTAATTTTATCAAAATTTTTTACTACTTCTTAATTTATTTTCGTACTAAAAAATGATTTTTTTCAACATTTTTACACCGTAATTAGCTGTCTAAAATTCTGTAAGCCTGAAATATATTTAGTTTTTATTTAAAAAATAATTTATTACCACAAAAATATTTACTGAAAACTGCATTATGGATTATTTTTCAATTTTTACGGTTTTGTTAAATAATTTTTTTATTATAAGTTAACTGCTCAAAAAAAATTCCCAACAATTGTCAGATGTCTGTTAGACACAATAAAAATTTTACATTATCAATAATTAAAAAAAAAAATTCCCAACCTCCTCCAGTGATTTTTTCCCGCGCATTCCCTGGAATCCCATCATGGCTCTTTTAAAATACTCTTCTTCGAACGGCATCTCTTTTTTACCCCGCATCCCTTGAAAACCCATCGGAGCCCGCTTGTCATAATATTCCTGGTAAAAACCTCCAATGTCATCATCAGGCGAATAATTTTCGTCTTTTTTACCACGCATCCCTTGGAATCCCATAGGTGCTCGCTTTTCGTAATCATATTCCACTAGATTGTCTACGGGATCCGGACCAGTCGGATCTTTCTTTCCTCTCATTCCCTGAAAAACAAAATTTTTGAATATGTATCTATCAATTTTATTGTAACCTTGATAAAAAAAATTAATTAGAGTCAAGAGAAAAAAATCTTGAACCAAAAATATTAATTTAAAAATTTGATAATTTTGCGTAGCGCTGAAAAATTTTTGAGCCTAGAAATTTTATTAAATTTTATTTGGCTTAACAACAAACTACCATTTGATCTTAAAAATTTGGACAAGGAAAGTAAATGTTAAGAAATTTTATAGTACTTCAATATTACGACATTTAAAAAGTTTAAAATAATTTTATGCTTAACTATAAATTATGTTCAATTTACTAAATTTATAATTTAAAAAATTTAGATTAATTTAAATTTATTAATTACTTGAAAACCCATGGCTGTGCGTTTTGAAAGATCGTCAGCGTCCAAACTACTATCGTCCTTTTTTCCTCTCATCCCTTGGAACCCCATCGCACCGCCTCGCTTCGTTAAATCGTTATTATTTTCTTCATTTAGATTGTTATTGTTGTTGTTGTTGTTGTTGTTGTTATTGAATGACAGATCCTCGGCTATAATTTTGGTCACTAACAACACGCCGACGATTATTGAGCTGACGTACATTCTAAAAAAAATAACTGTTTTTAATATTTCTAGTTAAGGCACTTCTATCATTTATTAATCATTAATAATTTATTAATTATTCTATTAAAAACTTATTATCAAATAAAATTAATAATTAATTTAAATTAATAGAAAATAAAAAAATTCGAAATATAAATTATAAATACTTACAACTCATAAAATCATAAAAACTCATAATATTTTTGAAGCAAAAGTTCAATAACTTAAAAACAAATATCTGAAATCAGTAAGTGGAAGTCATTTAGATTTATTCACTAATAAAAAAAAATTTATTTAAAAAATAAAAACACTAACAAAAAAAAATATTTTGAAAAATTTCGATTTAAATAAAACAGAAAAAATTTTTCATCAAAATTTTTTTTCTAAATGTTTTGTATAAAAGCAATTTCATTTTTTTTTATTAAAAAAAACATATGATCCTTCTTCTTTCTTTTGTGACAATATTTTGTATTGTATTATTGCAATTAGTACAATACAATTACTAAAATAAATTTTTTTTATTTACGTCTCTCGAGTAATCTTCCAATTTTAGTGGTAATTTCGTCCGAAATTGGTCCCATGATATCGCGTTTTGAAATTTGCTGTATGTTTCGCTATTGTTTCGTGACTATTATATTTATACGAAGCTAGTGTAAAGACAAGAGATAACAGCGGTCGGTGACATTGGAATGGAAGAAAATTATGCGTGTGTGTTTAGTACTAAGTTCCAAAGTTTAGTAAATATTAATTTCAACAGTTTTCAAGGTGTGAATTTTCCAACGAGCTAAAAATTGAGTGAAAATTAGTCGCTTCACGTAATGTGTGGATGATTAAAGTTTTTAATTTTTTCTGGAGGTAAGACGGTTAACGAACTGAAAAGAAAATTCAATTTTCACATTGTTATCTATACTTTTTTGTTCTCAGTTGATAAACTCCTCGTCTTCTCTATGTATTTTATTAAGTTTTTATTTATCTGGACTTGAGTTGAATATTTTTTGCTAATTAATTTGAACCGTGAGTAAATTAACGCGAACTTACTCTATAATTGACGCGAAACCAAGTTGAAGGCTTGGAATATTAAATAAAGGATAAAAAGTTGGATGAATATTTTTTTGTAAAGAGTAAATAACAATGTGAAACAGTGACGATGTACAGGGCAATTTGTTTACAGCATATTTATGTACTGAAAATAAATAGAGGCATTCTTTAATTTCAAGGAACGTACCATTTGAAATATTTATGTGGGTGGTGTAATGACAAATAAATAAAATGTAAAAAAATTTACACGTAAGATAGTTTTTTTTTTTTTTTATTTTGTTTCTAAAGAAATCGGAAGTTATATTAGGGAGTTTAATTAAATTCTGTGGTTGTCGACAGTACTTTGACAGAAAATTCTGCGTTTGTAAAATGAGAATTTCATTGATCGAAGAGCTTTTTGAAGTCTTTGACAAAATATATTGAAGCTTAAGAATGTAATAAGTTTAAGAGAATTTTAAGAGCATTTGAGTGTAATTTACATTGTTACTTGTAGAGTTTTCATTATAAATTTGATTTAAAAATTTATTATTGTTATTATTATTATTTTGTACACTGATAAAAAATTTAACTTGACTCAAGAGCAAGAATCTTCAACCAAGAACACCATTTTGAAGAAAATGAATTTCTTGAAGCAAGAAAAAAAATTCTTAAACCAAGAAAATTTTCTCGACTCAAGAATTTTTCCTCTTGACTCAAGAACTTTTTTTTAGCTCAATAAATTCATTTTCTTCAAAGTGGTGTTTTTGGTTCAAGATTCTTGTTCTTGAGTCAAGTTAAATTTTTTATCCGTGTAAGAAAAAAAAACCCTTTATCATATTACTATTACTTTAGTAGAAAAATTTTGTCGACAAAATATAGGGTCGTTCCCTGGAGTGTTTTCTGTAGCTATTTGATCGTAAGATCAGTTACATCCAATAAAATATCCAAACAATCACGTTCCAATCGGAACCTTTTTTCCGCGCTCCATTCCCGTTTTACATAATCTACATGTGTCACCCAATAATATATATACATATATATAGATTCATACATAGTATATCACGTGTAAAAAGTTAACTCATGCTCCTCTATCAGGCCTCAATAAATTCCCTAACTTCCAGAGAATAATAAATAATGATTATCCCCTTTTTTTTTCTCTTTATATTTTTTATCCGTATTCATTAGACCATTTTTTAAAAATCATATGTGATATAATTTTCAGTAGTGAAAATGGTCCGTCACGCGATATTTCCGTGTCGGTCGATACGGCTGTGATAAAAGAGGGTGGGAAAAAAATCCACAGAAATAAAACCACATGTGAATCAGTGTAGAGAGAAATAATAAAAAAAGTAAATCAACATGAGTTGAATTATTGTATGCACATATGTACCTTTATATTTTACAATCTATGCGTGTATACATATTCAGGTCAAATACCTAATGCAGAATGAATGAAAAAAAAAAAAAAAAAAAAATATTACAATGAAAAAATTGTTCAATATCAGTACAATAATATTTTTTTTTTGATAATGAGTTATGAATAAATGATCAAATTTCAGGAAATTGATTAATTATAAATATTTGTGCTAAAACCAATTAAAGGGGCTAAAATTCATCGAATCTACTTTGTGATTTTAAGCCTGTTTGATATTTGAAGAATATATTTCTAGATAATTTAATAATTTAATAAGGTCAATCTTTTAAAAAAATTTTTTTTAACATTTTGCGATATTTATTTAAATGTTGATTCAATTTTTTTTTATAATTATTTCAATATAACATTTGATGACCCACGCACGAAATTTTTTCTAACAGATCAGAAAATATTTATGTAAGCTTCTAGATTTTAACGATAACTAAAATTTTACAAAAATTCAATAACAGAATCGTTTTATGTTTAGAAGCAGTACTTTTTATAATAAACCCACTCAATCTATTGTATGCAAAGTTTTTATTTAACCCAATTACTCCATGAATGGAAAAAAAAAAAAAAAAAAAAAAACCCGACTCATAATAAATAAAGAACGAAATTTAAAAGTAAATAACGCCAAATCCGTAAAGTGAATAAATCACCGTAGTTCAAATATTTACTCAGGAATGTGATGCGCGTATCAATACACGTGTTTGTAAATATCAATCCAATCAACATGTCAATTGAAACAATGCTCGCCAAATATAACTATTATCTCGGCTTACAATGACATTTAATTTATGAATACATATGTTATTTATATGTGTATCAAAAACAACTATATAACACATCATGGTTAGTCAATGTAAATTTATTACAATCTATAATACCCGACGGAAAATTCAATTACCCGCATGCAATTACGTATTAAGCTTTTTCATTAAAATTACACATTCCTTGATAATTTGCAATTTGTTATAATATTAATCAGTCGCTCATAGTTAATCAATTGCTTCATTATCATTTTAGCAAACTGAGAGTAATTAGTTTTAATTGATCGTTAAGCATTCACAAGTCTATTTACGCGTATGAAATTCATGAAATGTAACTTGAGAAATTCAAATTTTAAATTTAAATAATCCAAAAATCTAAGCCATAAAATTTTTGGTAATTGATTAAAAAAAATTAAAATCAAAAATTTTTTCGACCAAAATTTATAAGAATATTTTTATATGCAATTAATTGTAAAATATAAAGAACATGAAAGTAATTACCTAAAAATTCTTAGTTATAAAGCTTAAATGTTATGATGAAAATGAATTGATAAGGATAATTAAATTGACGAAGAAGAAAGATTTGTAGCGTTATCATGAAACTTTTGTGTGAAGTTCAATAAATTCAACGACCTGAGGGTATGGAGGTTAAAGGTGACAGGATAACTCTCACCTTAACTACCCCATCGTCAGCGTCATTAGTACCTTATACCTTAAATATAGCATATACCTTATACCTTATAGCTTCTACCCAAGCTTGATGATTCGCATAATCGTTCTTAAGCTTACGTACTTTACCTCAAGCTTCAAAGTCAACATTACCAAGTTATACTCTTATATATTACATAAATATATAGATATACGTATGAGTACTTGATGGGACTTTGTAAAATCATTATTTCTTTGTGTGGATGTTTAATTATTTTATCAATGAATAATTGATACTAAGTTAGACATCCAAGCTTATGAAAATAATTTATTCCGATAATTTCAAAATATTGAAAGTAAAAATTTGAATTTTTGTATTATTGAAAAATTAAAAATAGCAAAAAAAAATTTAAGTTTTAATTTTAGAATTAAGGGAATTTTTTTTTATTTTTTAAAAGTACATTAAAGTTTATTACTTTAAATGTTTGTTACAATAATTGATTTGTTCAGTGAAAAAATTTTTAATTATTGGCAGATGCTTGATGCTATAAATTTGGTAAATATAAATTGTATGAATATAAAATAAATAAAGAGCACTTGAACAGAAATAAAGTGAAGTGATTTTAAATTTAGTGATAGTTTTTTGAAGCACCCTTGAAAATTGTGGATAATCTTGATTATTTCGTAAACGTCGAGCGTATTTATCACTCGTGTTATGTGGGCAGTGCAAATGTATGCTATACAGATATATACATCATAAATACATGTATTTTGATGTTTGTGTGAGTATAACAATACTCCATTGAAAGAGGATACAAGTGAACACAAGAGACATCAGAGACTGTCGTACGGAAGTGTATCAATAAACGTTACTTTCAATGGTTATTATTTTAAAGATAAAACTTTGAGTATTTTTATTACACGTTTTTTTTTTATTTTCGATAGCTAAAATCACACGTTTATTTTTGTACTTTATCAGAGTAAATTATTTTATTAAATATTTAATTAATTTTTAGATTTATGGAGGGGGTTTATGTGAAATTGGAAAATTATGAGTAGAGGCATAAGTTATTGAAGGGCTGAGATCAATATGGCAAAGTGGTAAGCACGTATTTTATGATACAGATTTTTCATGAGATAGAAAATCGGAAATTAATTGTTATTTGTGATCATAAACAATTGATGCTTCAAAGGACAAGACAAGGGATGATGCGCGTCGATTTGATAAAAATTGAATCTTCTTAAATAATAAAGCCATTGATTACCAAGTAGATAGAAAATTTCTTAATTATTTTCTTCAAAAAGTTTTATGCTGTAATAAAAGCTCTTTTGATTCAATTTAATTTCTATCGAATATTTTAATATAATTATGCAAGTAGCCATTGAACTTTCTTTTAATTAGAAATTAAAAGTTCTTAGCAGCAATTTTAAAAACTCAAGAATTATTATCGTTTTTATAAGAATAAAAAAAAATTCTCTAATTAACTCGACAAAGGACGCTGAAAATGTAACTTTTTAGTTTCTGACGTTTCAAGTGAATCAACATCATTTCCATTCTTTTTATATCACTCATAAACTTTTATTCAAGTAGTTCTCTGTTAATACAAAAAATCGAGTACCAGAACGCGAGTATGACTATATGGGATACGGATACCGAGACTCTAGGCTTGAATTTTTTAAAGAGAGACTATTTTTTATAGGTGGTCAGTTTAAAACCCCATTAAAATGTCAAATGCCAGAGTAGGAAGGTAAAAAAAAGGTTATTCCAGTCACTGTCGTTTTTTTTTTTTTTTTTTATATTTCATTTATGAGAAAATTTTATTCCGTTCCCATTAAATAAATTTCGATACATGCAAAGTAACGATGCGTGCAGTAAAATCGAATCTGTTACTTTTGCTTACCGCTTAACTAATAGCAATAAAAAAATATATATGCAATGTTATTATTTGGTACAAGTTATAAAACATACATTTTTATATGACAAATTAAAAGTAAATATTTATTTAAATTTAAATTACTGAAAATTATCATAAAATTTTTTAATTTGCTTGATTATCTTTTGCTAATAAAAATACTCGTAGTCTTTTTTATTTACGATAAATTATTATGATTATTTTTTTTTTATTTTTTATTGTTATTGTTAAATTATTATAAAAATTTTAAGTACTATTATTTTAGATAATAAGTAATATCTTAAGAAGTATAAAAAAACAAATATAATTATTTTTGAAAGAAAATTCAATTTCCGCAAAATTTTATCCCGCTATAAAACAAGAAAACTAATTCTATCAATTTAAGATTTACTTATTTATAATTTTTAATAATTTATAATCTCTGTAGTGGAAAAAAATGAAAAAAGATTTTTAAAAATTTATTCAGCACTTCATAAATTTTTTTATTTCCGTCAATATATTTTATAAAATTTTTGCTTTTTTATTATTCAATATTACGTATTAAATTTTCTTTTAATAAAAAAAGTGTTTTGTTCAATTCGTAATAAAAATCAATAAATCCGATTAAACACAAACGAATTTTCCATTCAGTGTAAATAAGTTTTTTTACGAGTTTGAACTGCTATTAAACCCTCTTAAATGTCAATTTATCTTAATTAGCTCCCAAAAGATCCATTAAGTCTTAAAATAAAAATTCTCCAATAGCTTAAATTTTCTATAAGAGAAGATTACACTAAATAAAAGATAAAAAAAAATCAACGAACAACAAACAAACAAAAATAAAACGAACTGAGACAGAAAAGATTCGATCGATCGCGAGATAATTTTTTTATTCTATTTTTGTTCCAATATTATTCAAGACTTTATTTTTGTTTCCGTCATTGAAAGATGCAATTATCGCGTTATCAAAGAAAGAGTAGGGATGAAGAGTGAGAAGTAATGAATAATAAAAATAAAAAAGTAGCTGTAAGAAACGATCACGATCGAGATTGTAAAAATCGTGGATGCTTTTTTTTAAATAAAATTGTAGAATTGTAGACTATTTGTAACTCACAATCAATCTGATGAAAAACATACCTTTGGGAAAAATCTGCTGACCTAACACTCACATGAACGTGAGGGTCTTAATGCTACCTGACCTTTTTAATGCTTTCATGCACGTGATGCACATGCTCTATTATTCTTTAAATAATTTTGAATTTTCACTTCAATCTGCGTCATATTTATTATTATTATTTTTCATTGTAATATGATTAATTTTGAGTGAATATATCTGACTTAAAATTTAGGTCATTAGTTTTAATACTTCATTGTTTATTATTCTTTTGTGTAAAATAAAATTAAGATACTTAATTATTGAAAAAAAAAAAAAAAAAAATGTTTTATTTATGTAATTTTTAAATCATATACCGAAAAAAAATTAACTTGATTTTAAAAAAATTTTTGAGCCGAGAAATTAATTGTAAAGAGTTAAATAATTCAACCAATAAGAAAATTTTCTTGTTTTAAATTAAATTTTACTTGATTAACAATTTTTTTTTCTTGATTCAAAATTATATGACTCTTTAAAATATGAAAATTTCTTAGTTCAAAAATTTTTTTTTTATTCAAGCTAATCCATTATCGATTTGAATGCATGAATTATCCAAACTACACCGGAAATATAAAATTTATTATTTGTATTTTTATTTATTTAATAAAATTTCAGTGAACCCCAAATTCCCTGAGGGCTATCAATTATAATATATTTGAAACAATACAAGAAATAAAATATAACAAAATATTGAAGCACTAGAAGTAAACAATGTTATTTAATAAAGATAAAAAACTAATATGATAATCTAATAATATTGAAAATAATAAAATTTTGACTCGAAGTAACAAAGTCAATATTAAGTCGGCAAGAACTTTTATCGTATTTTATGTTCCCAAAAAAAAAAAAAAAAGAATTGAATATACATTTTTTTTCTGCTTCAATTACGGAAGTAATTATTACGAGTACTGAATGAAGCCAAACATTAAATATTTTAATCTTCATTTGTTTTAAAAAAACGAGAGAAAATAATTTTGTAAAAATAAAAGATAACCTAGATGTAAATTCACGAGTTGACGTAATAAAATTTTTTTTTCAATAAAAGTCGTTAAATTTTCCGTATACTTATATAAATTGAAGTCGGGTAAATAATGAAAATGGTTAAATTAATGAGTAGTCCATTAAAAGGTATTTTAAACGCTCGCCGTGGGCATTCCGCAGAATCTATAATTTCCGATTGGAGGTAAGCTGATTTTTATCATTAAGATAACTCTCTTCCAAAAGATCTATATATATATTTAAAGGTGACTGCGTATATATAATAGATCTTGGTGTTACTCCAAGTGAGTTTGATTAGCATTCAGATAAATCCCTAGTGTTTACACAGCCAATTTACTAAACTACGTTGTTACTTTCGTTAAGAAATTTCCCAAGTTATTTTAGAGTATACCAAGGTTACACTAAGAAGTAACTTTCATCAAAATTGATGATATTTCTTTTCGACATACTTATTATTCTATCCAGTAATTTATAATAATTATTTCTTTTTCATTGATGACTAATTTTTCCGGATTATTAATTCGTTTGATTGGTTCTATGAATACGATATTGTTCATTTTATTTTATCATAAGTAGAAAGAAAATTTGACAAAAATTACTGATTCGAAATTAAACTAGTATTCATTTTTAAAAAACTAGTTTTTTAAATAAATACTTTACTCTCATGAAAGTAATAATTTTTCTGTATTTATGGGATATTTTTTATAATGTTAGATCAATAATTACGTTTGAAATTTCTGAAACTGAGCTCATATCTTTTAAAAAAATTTTAAAAGCAATAATGAGTCTAATAAATACTTTTTAAGTAATTGAGAATAAAAAAAATCACTAAAATTTGAATCTGAGTCGAAATTCGTGTTCTTGAAAATATTATTAAATTGAAATAATTAATTTATTTACCGCAATTGCCTTTTCATACGATTTCATTAATTTAAAAATTTTAAACTACACTTTTGACTCTTACAAAATTAATTTGAATTTCTATCAATTTTTACTCTCAGTAGCATTAAAACTGGGCCTATAACCTGTTAAAAAACTTCTAAAAGTTATCAAGTAACTATTTTTAATTCATTAAAAATGAAAAAAAAAAATTAACTCAAAATTGAACAAAAGTTTTTTTTTTTAAAGAAACTTACTTTTGTTTACATCAACGATTTTTATAAACTTATAATATAAAAATTGGGCTCATATTTTGATAGAAAAATTCGAAAAATCAAAACGAATCAAGTAAATTATATTTACTCAACAGATTTAAATCCCAACTGGCACCATTAGAAATGTCAATAGTCCGTCGCGACTTGAACAAGAATACCAAACCAGAAGAAGCTATGGATATCATTCTCAAGATGAAAACCCTGAAGTTAAACTCAAGTTTCGATACTATGAAGGTAAGAATAGCATCTCCTGGAGTTGTTAGTTAGTAGACGACAGTGTAGCCCTATGATACGGTCAAGTCCTATTAGAGTGAGAGTGACTCTATCAAGCTGACGGCACGATTTAGTTGCCCATCAACACTGACAGCTTAATCGTCTCTGATATAATATCTATATATAACTATCTAACACACACCTGTTCCGGTTGAATGTACACAGATCGATCGAGGCATAAGTAAACACTGGAGCAACGTGTTGCGCTACCGCTGGCCTATAGTCTTCCATAGCATCGTCTTGATTATAATCATCGCGATTCTCGGTCTCCGGATTGGACTGAGGGACAATCAAGACCCAGGAATTCATTCCAATTACAACAAATTCTCCCTCTGGCCTCCCTTCAATTCAATCTTGCCCTCAACTTTTAAGGCTTCGGGCTACAGGTGAGTTATTTTTTATTTCTTTTTTGTTATCGATGTAAAAAATGCTGGATATTTTTGCAGCTATGGTGGTTGTAATTATGGATTTTATTGCGGTGGCATGAAAACCACGGATGGAGAACTAGTGCGGAGGAAAGCAAGTTTTTTGAAGCGGAAGAGAAACCTCAAAGAGTTGATCGACTAATTAGACTTTATTACATTACATATATTATTAAATTGTATGTTAATTTTATATATCGAGATTAAATATTCAAAAGTTTTTAATGTGTACTTAAATTAATCAATAATTGATTATTTTTTTTTATTAAAGAAAATTTTATTGAAGTGATATTAAAAATATTTATACGTTTTTTTTTTGGAAAAATTTAATAAATAATTGAGGATATTGATTTGGAAAAAAAAATGTTTTGTTGTAAATTTTTTATCAAAAAATTGAAGTTTCTAAAATTTATAGTTTGACTGAAGGAAAAAAATTCGAACTGACAAAGACAGATTGAGAGAAAAAAAATATTGAAGAAATTTACGAGACGAGTTCGGGGAAAGAATTATTTAAAAATAACTGACTGACATTGACATTTAGAAAATAAATAATTGTAGTTGTTTAATAATAATTAAAAATGTATACTTCCAATTAAACATACTTTTTCTTTAGTAAATACAAACATCTTTTTTTTTAAGCTAAGATTTTCTTTAAAACATTTTTGAAAAAAATATAACAAACAAAGTTAAAAACTCTTTTCATTTTCACAGAATTGAGTTAATGTTGTCGTTTTTACTTAGATTGAATTTCGTAACAGAGTTTACATTGAATGAACACTCTAGAAAGCAAAAAAATGAATAGTAATAAAGTTTTATATTTTTTAAACACTTGTAAATTATAAAAAGGAGAAAAAAGTGCACTAGAGCCAAGTTAATGGTTAAAAAATTTATTCAACTGTTTTTGAATTAAATGATTTTTTATAAAAAAAAAAAAAATACACCCAATAAATTTAAAAAGAAAAAAATTTTTTTTTAAATATGATCAAAGTTGAAAAATCAAGAATAAAAAAAAATTATTATTATTTCTATTTACATAATAAAAAAAATCTCAATAAGAATGATTAACTTGAAGTTGGATAAATAATAAAGTGCTTTGAAAAACAATCTAAATGAGGTTATACAAAAATACAATTTCAACAACTTTTCTTTCTGTTAAATTCTTTTCTCACTTTTTTATTCCATAAAATTCAATTGAAGAAAAAATTACAAATATCAGTGTGAAGGTTAACTGAGCAGATTAGTTTGAATAAAATGTCAAACATAAAGCGGAACACGATGAATAAATAAACAATAATACTAGTCATAAAATAATAATAATAATAATAATAATAATAATAATAATCATAATAATAATGAGGTAATGGCAGAGTTGAAACATATTCATGGAAAAACAACGACCTGGGATCAACGTCCATGGGGAAATCTTGAGGATTTGATAAAAAGTAAGTTTAGCAGTGGCGATGATACGAAAGAAAAATTAAAATGTACATGTGGTCCCGTTTTATCGAGCACGCGTCAACTTTTAATCTCACACAAGCCCTCAAAAAGTGTCAGGAAAAAAAGGCACGAACCTTTGAGATCTAAAGTACCCACAAAAAATGATAAAAGTTTTGACAAATTAACCTTAGAGAATTCTCCAGGATCTTCAGCAGCCTCAATTCACTCGACTCTCTGCAACAGGCCTCGAATCGTCGACAGAAGCTTGAAAAAAGTGACCAAAGTTAAGTATCCGAAGCTCACGAGGGTCAAAAGCGTCGAAATCACGGAACGCGTTGAGAAAAACTGCTGCTCGGGGATTAAAAGAAAAAGCGTGCTGAAGAGTAAAATTAGCAGAACTAATTTGTTGAGATCGCCCTCCAGCGCCGGTTATTGCGAATCAAACTCTTCTATCGAGGCTGAGGATAAGTTTAAAGTTAAAAGTAAATTTAAAACTAAAACGAAATTCAAAGTCGATCGCAAGAGAAAGGAAACGGAAAAGGATGATTCTGTTCAACATTTACACAGAAACAAAAATAAATTTCAAGTTAAAAAGAGTATTGAGGAAATAAGTGATTGTCAAGATGAAGACAGAGATTTCTTTATGGAAAAAAGTCGTTCCAGGAAAAGTAAATCTCGGGAAAGTTTTTGCCGAAGATTGTTAACAGGGAAAAGTGTAAATAAGAGAAAAGTTTTTAGAGATGGTGATTTTAAATTCAAAAATTGTGAAAGACAAGCTAGTGGTTGTTGTTGCTTGTATAATTGCTCTAATAAATGTGCCTTTGAATGTTGTCAGGATAAAAATCCATGTAATAATAAAAAATTTGGACATATTGATAAAAAATTTGATCATATTGATAAAAACTCGAAAAATAATAATCAAAATTTGATTAATAAAAAATTATCTAGTAGTTCCTGTGATTGTATAAGTGAAACTGATGTAAAAAAATCAAATTGGAATAAATGTGAAAAATATTTAAAAAATATTAGTGAAGAATACCGAAGTTTATCGTCGCACTTACAAGCTATGCAAGAAGAAATAGAAAAATCCTCAGACATTGAATTGTCTTACAAATTAAAAAGTGCAAAAAGGTACTTAAACACTGACTACCCTTGTGAAGACGATATTGAAGATAACAGAAGCGAAAACGAAATATCCGATGACGAAGATACAATAAAAGCTTTGACGTCTCTTTGTGAAACTTTTAAGACAATGAGCAGAGAAATAGATCCTGTGCAGAACAACGAGCAACAATCGTGTAAGACAGAGATTTGTAATTGTCACACTGAGGCTGAAGATGGTATCAAAGGGAAGTTTGGTCAAGCTACTCGTCTGAAGAAAAGAAGAAAAACAAAAGAAGTTAAACTTCACGAATTCGCTTTTCCAAAGATAGTAAAGTCGGAAAAAAGTAACGGGCGAGGAGACGTAAGGAAAATGTTTGTGTACGCGCCTGAGGGGGATGATCAAAGCAACAGTGCGCCTTTGACTCTCTACAGAACTTGTTCGTTTGTAAACTGTAACATTAAGAATAACAATGATCAAGGGTATAAATATCATCTTACTTATGTACAGAAGTACGTCAGCCCTACTTGGAAACCGAATCAATCTGGTGATCAAAATTATTTCGACTCTAGCAGTGACTACGGTTGAATTTTTTTTTTTTTAAGAGGTCAAGCAATTGGATAACATTTAAATTGGTAGAAAAGTAATCTTTTTTTTTTTTTTTAAGTATTCTAAGTATTTTTATTGCTTTACAATAAATATATTTTTATTAATTATCAAGTTTTTATTTTTTTGACTGTTGAATTGCATTTTTTCAAAAACAAATTACAGACATTTAATTATTTTACACGAATTGAATCATAATCAAATTTCTTTTTCATTCTAGTTCGATTTTTAAAAAATTTTTTAGTATGAATTTATTTTAAAAGTAAAATAAAATTATTAGTTGTCGGCGAATTAAGTACCATACATTACAAATCTTTCTTTGATAAAACGATGTTCAGATACTTGCTAAAGAAATATATATTCAACATATGTTACTCGAAAAATCCGACAAGTGCTAAGTTTGTTCACAAAGAAAAGGGTCTCTTGCTATATAACTTATGACAACTTCAATAAACCTTCAAACTTTCTTCTCACATAAAATAGTAATAATACGAAGAAGTATTTTTACATATATCTAATAAAAAGTGTAAGTAAAAGTAATTTATCAATAAAATAAAATCAATATGATTTAGTTTTAATTTGCTTTCATCAATTTTATGTCTATAAGTTTTTATAAATTCTTATGTTATGCATAGACTCGAGTTTCACAAATATTAATTAAGTACGTCCGAAGATATTTGCGTTTTGATACATAATCCACGGAAAAACATGCTTACTGTCTTATAAAGTTTCCGCAACGATATCGCACTCACGAATTTCACATGAAAAAGGCAAATCCAGGCGTATTTTATTAACGAATTTATATATCTATATAATACTGTTTTATACACGATGATATATCAAATTATATATTTAAATTTTCTTTTGTCACGGTACAAACGTATCCAAATAAATTATTCAGATTTTAATTTTATAAAAATAATTCACTAGACATATTTTTTTTTTTTTTCCATTTCTCATATATGTACCATTTCATCGATTTTCAAAGTCCAGAAAACACCCAAAAATCAATTTATTAATTTTAAACTAGCAAAAGAATTTTAATTACTAAAAATTTCATTAATTTGAATTTGGTCGGTTCAGTTATTAAAAAATTACGAGCATAAAAAAATTAACGACTAGAATTCAATTCCCAGACGGGGACAAATGAAAAAAATTTTTTTTTTTAATTATTTCAATGATAAGAAGTGTCACACATTAAAGTACAGTAATAAATTTCCACTATCGACGATAAATTTAAAAAAAAATAAAAATTCTCTTTGTAACTTGCAAGCTACTTCTCGGTTCAACGGATAATAAATTCATTGAAATATTAACCCAAACGAACAAAGCAATTAAAAAAAAATTTTAACAATTAATGATTTATATTCTGTTGATTTTAATAATTCATTAGATGAAAAAACGCGACTAATCTGGCTTAATAATAAATAACTCCGTGTTGTATGAAAGTTATGCTCAACATCAGTTTATAAAACCCTCCTGCTATGCATAAAAAACCGACAAAAATCGACAAACAAAACTAACGTAGCGTGTGTGGCAACATTGTTTCATTCGACTCTTGAGCTTTTACATTTTTAATTTTTTAATCTCGTGAAATATTTCCGCGAGTCTGTACATATAATATGCCTGACTAATTTTTTGCACATAATAATATTTTTCAGTGAATTTATGCTAAGTATTTAGCCCGAAGTAGTGTCGCTTTTTTACAATAGAGCTACTGATAAAGCGTGGAATCGATTGCGGCTGGATTGAGGTAAAGATAAAGTTAATTTTAATGGTATCGACGGTCCTGTTCTGGTTCTGGTACTTGAATGTTATTCCCAGTAGAAACCGGAGAGGCAACCGAATGGGTCTTCACTGTTTCTATTGTCTATATTTACTTAACGACTTTGAGCTTTGAACTCGAGATTTAAATTGTAGTTTCAATGCTACCCTTTGATTGTGATTGTCCATAGAAAAACTTTATTTTTATTTTATTTATTTATTTATTTTTTTATTTAATTACTTGTATTTTTAATTAGTCACGATTATTTATTGCATTGACATTGACATTATTAAAAATACAAAAAAAATACCAAAAGCTTTGAAATTAATTTCAAAGTTTAATACTAAAATTCTAAAAAATTTTTTCAAAAATTTTCCCGTTTTTATGTTTTGAAAAAAATATTTTACTTTTATTTTTCACGTCAAATCTCGCGTTTTATTGAGCGAGAAAGTTTCAGACAATAAATTACTACTAAAAAAAAAATTACCGGAATTAATTAAAGATTTTTTTCAAACCTGAAACGCATCTTTTGATCGGTTTTTTATTGATTGAACTTCATAAAAAATTTTTTCTATTGCTTAAACGTTAAACCACGCGTAAAATCAAATAAAAAATACACTATAGTGTCAATAATAAAAACAAAAAAAAAAATATGCAGGTAATTAAACGAAAATTGCAAGAGAAAAATCTCACGCAATGAAAAAAGAAATCAATAACATGTGAGTTTAAAATCTCACGCGATCAAAAATAAAATATTCAACAATAAAAAATAAAACATGGGTACTCACTCAATGCTGTTGAATAAAAAGTTCTCTGTAACAGAAAAAAACACGGATATAAAATTAAAATTTAATAGAATTAATAATTTAATAAATGAATAGTGATTAATGACCAAATAACAACCCGTATCAAATAAAATAGGTGACATTTATTGTTTACTGAGTAACATATGATAAATAGGATGAATATTTGTGTCGAAAGTTCTAGGAATATTAATGTTACATAATTATTGCATCTATAGTTTGTATAGAGCTGCATAATTATCAGAAACATGGAAATGAACTCAAGCACATGCGTAGATTACACTAATGTTGTAATCAACGCTTTTATCTTCTTTCTCTTTACATATATATGCTGTGTAATATTTGAACCCTTGTGAATTGGTTGTCAAAAGTGTCTAACTAAATTTAAAATACGTTATTTATTTCTTTATTTATTTTTTTTTTTTTTTATTTTCAAGACTGCAGTTTGAATGTTTGATTTTTTCTATTATCATTGATACGAAATTAAATAAAAAAAAAAAAAAAAATTAATAATGGAGAATTTGACTCGTCCTTGAATTTGAAGAGTAAAAGTTATCTCAATTAGATTTTTTCAGGAGATAATTTTATAAAAGACTTTCCTCTTTTGTGATAAAGATGAATGACAATAGTATTTTTTTTATTACTTGATGTTTTATGGCATATCAGAGTACTATAAAAATGAATTAAGATAAGCCCCATGTTCTTTATTTCTCGAGGGTGAATCATAGCCTTATAGAAGAATGTGAAACAATACGGAACCGCGAGATTTATAAGAGAATAACTACTTCAAACTTTGACAAGTTTTATAATAAAACATAACTTTGATAGTATTTTGTAAAATATAATTATAAGAGATGAACAATGGTGATAAATATAAGCGTGATTATAGAAAGGAATTCATTGTATCACAACAATTTTAGTCTTAAAATTAATTACAAAGTTGAGGACATAGTTCGGAATTTAATTTATAACAGTTGCGGGGGTGTCAAATATTCACATGTATTTTAACTGTAAGAGTTAAGGGATTTAAATTCAATAATAATAATAATAATAAATAAAAATATTTATACTCTTGAAAAATTTACTAGTAAAAAAAATCATCACCAACGATGTATAGATATACTTGTAAAAAAAAAAAATATACAAACAACAAAAAGGTATTTTGTCTATCTTTTATCCAGCCAAGAACAATAGACCTTGTAATTTTTTTTTCTCAACATGACCCGAGAAATTTTTAAAAACAAAACAGAAACTGATGTTAAAAAAAAACATCCAGAAAATCGACCTTTTACTTTTACATCCCACATATATTTTTCTAAGCTAAAACAGCCATTGTATCATTGTATATTATCATGAAAAGCAACGATGTATAGAGAATGACTATCCACTATCCATTACAGTAATTAAAAAAATAAACAAACAATTAATCGATGATTTTACTCGTCGAATCAGTTGATTGGATTTGTTTGTGTTTAATATCCGCGCATAAATTTAATGTGCGTGGGGTATCTATTTTATTGTCGAGTTAAAAGCTCGATAATAACTGTACTCAAGAAGATTTACGTCTTGTAAAAGATACCATTTGGCAATAAATAAATGTCAAATGAAAATTACGCAGCGATAAAGCTCGTCAATAAACGGGACAACTTTCACGCGGACATGATACGATAAAAGGATTAAACACTTAAAATAAAAACACGTGACCCGTTTGACAGTAATTATAATTATTATTATAATTAAAATCAAAATTAAAATTCAGTGAAACATTTTATTTTTCGATTAAAAAAAAAAAAAAATCATTAATTTTTTTTTTTTTATTCTTGAAGCGAGTTTTAAAAATATCGAGAGTTTAATCGATGAAACACGACCTTGGAATTGAATAACCGAGAGCTTCTATTCAATTAATCCGTTGATTTGTTGAGTTTTTTTATCACAATCAACGGTAATTATTAATTGGTATCTGATAACGCCACAAAAAATTTATAAAAATGTAGAATTTAACCATTGGCATTTGTGAAATAAATATAATCTCGGGTTTTTTAATCAAACCCGAATAAATTTGACATGGATCACTTTCATTTTGATTTGTTTTATAAAATAGTTTCGCAGGAGAATGACACCAACGTTTATTTATGAGATTAATCACAGTACGTGATTCAATAAGAGATTTAGTCTGAAGGTGATTTAAATCGATTTACGTGATTAAAGAATTCATTTATATTTTCAACCGACTGAATATAGATCTTGATAGTTTCATACGAATCACTTGGAGATAATTTATTTATTCAACTAATTAGGATATATTTTTTTAGGACTACTGAAGCTCTGTAAGGCCTAGAATAAATATTTCGATCCGTGACAGCAGTTAAATCATGCAGGTGTGGTATTTTGAATAATTAAAAGCGTAGGCGTAAATTTAAAAGACAAATAAGCTTATTTTAGGTTCGTTAGTTGGCATAATAATCATGTTTACGACCAAGGTGTGTGGATAGATAATAAAATAATGTAATATGACGTAAGCGCGATAGTTGACTTGAGATTGCGTGAATTAGTTGTTTTGAAAACGACACAGTAATTATTAATAAAATCAATATGCAAAATTAAAAAATACGCTCTTTCGAAACAAAAAGCATTACACGAGTATCTATATCATGAGTAACTTGGAAATCACTCTGGTAAAAGCTTTCGGATAAAAAATAAATATTCCATTAAAAGCTCAGTATTACGAAAAAATTATCAGTATTATTTGTTGACTTAATAATGCCTGAAAAAAATTCATAAAAGAAAATTAAGAGCAAATACATTTTTTTTATCATTCGAACTGTTTAAAATGAAAATTTTCTGTTTAATCATGTCATATTTGTCGAAAGTGCTTAAAAATGATAATGTCGCAATCAATTCTCTGTACACCGAAATAGAAAATAAATTACGCAATTACTTTTCTTTTTACAGTACGCAGACTGAAAAAAAAAAATTAAAGATTTCAGAGAAGAATTTTTCAAGCAAGAAAATCATTTTAAAGAATTTTTTGAATCAAGACAAAAAATTAATTAAGCAAGTAAAATTTATTTAAACCTCGGAAGCTAAAGAGATGAAAATTATACATATATTTTAATAAAGAAAAAAAAAAAATTGAGTATTAAAAGAATAGTACAATTTTTGTCCCACGTAATTCACAATATTTTTTTCTTTCATCGATAAACAAAACGATGTAATGGTAAATTACCGGACGAATCAATTTGTCAAGTGAATCCCGACGTTAATACCTCTCTTTATATTCAACAAATTATCATATGAAATAGGAATTAAAAATACCTCTAATATGAGCATGAATTATCTGAAATGTCCAATTGTCTGCATTTGCAAGCAACCATATAATCGTTTCAAAGAGTATTATGGTTATTATCATCATTTTAACATCATATTTAATTACGTCGATATATGCAAAGGTTCAAAATGATATCACGTTGCGTAATTGTAACAATCTACAAAGCTATGTAATTTTAATAATTATTCTGCTTATCAAGAGTTAATTACAACCTAAAGACCAATTTTATTTTGCAATTTTTTAATTAAAAATTTAATTTTTTTTTTTAATGTTTATCATCAAATATGTAAATCATGGAGCTCTCAATAAAATACGCAAGCTTTATAAAGCGAAGAAAAAATAAACAAAACTCTTTATTTCTTACTTCAACGGCTTGAAGCTTATCCGCTTGAGGTCTTTTCTTTAAAATTTCCCTAGTGTTTCCAGAAATAAAATAAACGGAAGTATAAAATGTGAATTTATGATGATGGTTTTTTTTTTTTTTTCTATTATTATTAAGAAAAATGTAATTCGAGTGCATAGAACTTGAGTAAAATGAAAAAATTTTAGCAAAAGAAATTACAAAGAAATAAAGTAAAAAATAATTAAAAAAATTTTTCAGCTGGTTAAATTTGATGAATGGAACAAGTTTGAGGGTATAAAAATAAAATAGCTCGAGAGTTGACCCTCTTCACTGTTTTCTGCTCATTCTTGCACCTCTACCCCTTATACGTCTACTTTTATTACTAATGACCCTTGTATCGCTGTGTCGTTTCTTAAAAGCCCATTTTATTTACCTTTTCATGTTTTTTGCTTCACTTTTTCCACTCTGTATTTCTCTTCACCCGTTTTTTCTTTTTTGCAGTTCCATTATTTTCTACATCTTGATTTACTAAATATCTCGCGTATCATTTGCAAACAGTTAATTTTTTTTTTTTTTTTTTTTTTTTTTTGTTAAATGAAAGCTTCATAAGTTTTATTTTTTTCGAAATTAATGTTTAAATGACAATTTATATCTACGGAACAAACTTGGCTTTTTGAATAAGATCACGCTTAAACCATTGATTATCAAGGTGCAAAAGTTGAACCATTTATCGAGGGTGGTTTTAGCTTAATAATTTTATCGATATTTAACAATAAATGAGTCAATTACCATTTCGAAAAAATTCGAAAAACTTTAATGGAGAAAAAATTTTAATTGTTTTTAGTTTAATAATTTTTCTACACATTTCTATTAAAAATGTAAAAATTTTAAATTATAATCAATTGTTTTCCCAAATTATAACATTTTTTAGTGGTATTAAAAATTTATTGAAGTTGAGTGAATTTTTTTTTTTTTATTAAAAATTAAAAATTGAAAAACAAAAATTATGGATGGAATTAAATTATTTAAAAATGACTCAAACAATCCATAGTTGATATTTTAAGCGAGAAAATATATATGCATGAATTTATACAATATAGTTCAACTAATATAACAGAAACACCCCCGGGAACATCAACTCGACAACGAGAAAATTTACTTTTCATTTCAAACTTCCATTTCAATATACAATTTAATGAAAACCTTCAAATTAAATCTATTACACTATAATCCAACAGCCCTTTACTGATGCTGAGATGTTTTCATATTTCTATCCAGGCGAGCAATTTAGTAACGAAATGGCAATATATACTAATTTAGGAATCAAAATATTTATTCTCATTTTAATTGCTTGATTTTAAATGTTTCTAAAGTAGTTTTACTATTAAGCTAAAAAATAAGAAATATAAAGTATACTTGACAAAAAAAAATTCCAATTCAGTCAATAAATAAAATCATACTATAATCGCAAAAAGACACAAATGCTTAAAAAAATAGTTAATTTAGAATTTTCTCATTTTCCTCAATATTTTTTGTTTTTAAAGCAAACTTTAGAAAATGAAATTGAGGAAAATGTCACATCACTTTTCTTTGTACTAGTATATCTGTTAAAGTTTTATTTCAATTTAAAGTTTACATTACTCGGTACAGTAAACTAAGAACAACAATGTCTACTACAACTGTATGTTATTTATGTACAAGTAAAAGATAAATAATACGGGATTTTATGTATTTAGTAGTTCAATATAATCCTATATACTCACAATGTAACACCCTCTTTGTATTACATATAACCAGATATACTTTCTCAATTATAATACAAGTCGACATTTAATATTATAATGTGCACTGAAAAAAAAAATTAAACTTGATACACGAAAATAACTTTCAAACTAAGACAGTTATTTCGAAGAATTTTGATATTTAGATAATTTACATACAAAAAAAAAAAAAATATTGAATTGCTGCAGCAGCAAACGTAATAAATTTTATCCTATTACAATAATTTAATAATGAATACTAGCTAGTAATTATTGAATAAATTACTGATAATTTGACAGTTTCATAATTGCTGGTTAAAAGTTTTTTGAAAAATGAATATTCAAATTTTTTTTCCGACTATTATTTCTACTCCCAGAAGAAAAATATCCATAATTATTCATTACTAAACATTAATTAGTCACGCGAAGATACCATACATGTTTAAGCAGAAGCGTGCGTCTCTTTACTCATCGACTTAAACTTTGGAAACTTAATAAGTCACATGTCCTGTGGGATTCTAACAAACGTGATGAAATATTTAGCCCTCTGTGTAATTTGCTTGTTCTAATTAATTTAAACTTAGTTTAAAAATCAGATAATTTTTTTAAAAGATTGAAAATTTTCTATAAAATAAAAGGTGTATAATTAATATAAAATATAATATAATATAATATTTTTTTTATAAAATATAGATCAAAATTAAAAGCATTGATGATACTGACGTCCAAATTTTGAAAATTTTGAAAACTAAAAAAATTTCCACGGAAATTAAATCGGAAATATTAAAGAGCATAAATTGCTGCCTAAGCTTCTTATATCTTTCTTCAAAGTCACAAATTAACTATGTATATTAATCTTGAAGCGACTAGCTCGTAATTTCTCGTTACCACATGAGTGTGCGTAGGAAATGTATCGATAATTATTTCCTGTCCTAATTTGATCGTTTACATATTTTAAGTAATTACCTCGTTCAATAATTAATTATTTATTTAAATTCTGAAAATAGAGCACAATTTAGTCACCAAAAAACTAAATAAAAAATCGAAATTTGAAACTATAAAAATTAACCAGAATCCGAGTGAATTTTACAGCTTACTTTTTTCCGTGCAGACTAAAATTTTCATCAATATAAACGAAGAATAAATTCTCATATTTGATGTTTTTATTAAAAGTCTCAATGTAAAGAGATTAATAAATGAAAAGCTATCAGTTGGTCATCTATTTTATTAGTACTCAGAAATATGGTAATAGTCCACGTACGTATCACGCCTCCACAGAATAAAACACGAAATAAAATTAGTGACTGAAGAAATTCAAAGTATTGCTTTTTAATTTTTATAGTCTTTTGTTTGAAAACATTAACGACATAAGTATTAAATGGATCGCTAGAACATGTAAATGTCATGCAAAAGTGCACTCAAACTTTATGGCCTTTAGGGTTGAATAATGTTTTATTTATTTATCTGACACATTGCAATTTTTTAGGTGTAGATGTTTTCATACATTTTTACGCTACCGGATTTTCAGCGAATTTTTATCCTTTTTTTTTTTTTTTTTTTTTTAATTAATAATCCTACATATTTGTAATACTCGCATCCGAAAAAATTTTTTATTCACGATTTAGAGTACTGAATAAAAGGACTTGCAAACTTCATCGGATTTTTTTTAATATTAGTGAAAAAATAACATCACATAATAAGTGAAATAAAATATTTAAAATAATTCATTAACTGTTAATAAATTAATGTATTTAAAAATAATTTATTTAATTTAATTAACTTTAAAAATTTGACAAATAATTTATAAAATGATCATAAATTGGTTTTAAATTATTTGCTGTTAAAAAAAAATTTGTTAACTGTTAATGAGCTTCATTAAATATTATCAAATTTTTTTATCAGTATAATATATAAATTGAAATAAAAATTTATAAAAAAATAGAAGAAAATTAATTTTTTGTCAGTATTGCAGCGCTTTCTTCTTAAAAATGCGAATGATTAATAAATCAAAATTATCAGTTTTTTTTTTTTTTTGATAAACTTAATTAAAACTGCTACTTAGAAATCGAACTAAAAGTTGAAAATTAATTAAATGAAACGAATAATTTATTCCAATCAAATAATATTAGCAATTTCACCTGCTATATTTAATAATACCAAATTGTGTATAATTAATTTATTTTTTTTTTCTTTTAATAATATTACACATTTCTTTACCTTCAAAAACGTAATTAGATTGATGTAAACGTGAAAGCTGATTTTAATGTGCTTATTAATATCTTGAGATCAAATAAGTGAATATTCTTTGAGTCAAAACTCACAGGATTCTTAATTAAAATTCACAGACTACCGACGTTATGTAAAAAGCAATTAAGTTTGTCAAAAAAAAAATCATTTGTTTGAAGTCCAAAATTTGAAAAAGGTAAATACTGTATTTTGAGAAGCAAATTATTTTTTTTTCATTATTTTCACATTTTGTTGTATTAAATATTAAAAATATTATTTCCCGATAACCATTGAAAATAATGATCACGTACAATAAATCTCGAATGTGCAGGAATAAATTTTTATTTGCATTTTAAATTCGTGTAATAATAAAACCAATATCAGAATTTTCATCTCTCCAATAAATATTAAACATCAATAACGAGTTCCTTTAATTAAATCGATTTATAATAGTATGATGCAATAATTAGTCATTAGGAGCATCAAGTGAATCTCTATATATTTCAATGTTGAAATAATCACTGTGATTAATTATAAAGAGAATTTATCCGCTCTAATTTTACTTAGTTTTTTTATAAAAATTCTTAAAAGAAAAAGTATTTTTTTTTGTTTAAATTTATGTTTTTATTGATAATTCGCTTAGCTCATCCGAAAAACGACGCACTCGATCCTATTGCAAATTCAAGTTTACCAAAATCCTCTACTTTACGCCATGTATCGAAAATAATTATTATAATTTATAATAATTTATAATACATAATTTTTTTTAAATTAAAATAAGAATTTTAATTAATTTAAAAACATTTTCTTCACCTGTAAATTAAAAAAAAATTCATTATTAAAATCAGAATTACCAAAACACTTAACTCTCAGTAAATATTTTTCCTAAATCGAAACGATTTTTTTTTTTTACTGAAGCTCACTGACTAGAAGAACGATTTAAAAACTAAATTATTCTCAAGCCAGAGTCTGAATAGAAATGTTGATGCAACAATCTTCAAACTTCTATTGATACAGCAGTAATGGTATTTTAATTTTATACTATATAAATATAAATAAATGAATAAATTTAAACAACTATTTTTAGAAATAACACTGCAAGCACTAAATTATGAAATTTAGAGATTACTCAAGATTGAAATTATCTTTCGTTCAAAAAGTCCAGTAATAGACGTTCAAATAACCAGAGAAAAATACGAATAAAAAATATTGTATTGCCGTAAAATAAAATTCATTGTCGTGAAAAATAGTTTAGATGTTTGAAAAAACAATAAAATTACTGTAAGTAGTTCGAGGTAAAGGCAAACAAAGTGCTTGCACTTTTATTTTAACTGTAGAACGATTGCTGGTAAGTATCTTTTGCAAAGCAACTCATGTTTATCTATGTCCTTTATCTTTTATTTTATACTCTGGTACTATTTTTCTACCAGCTTCTCCAGTCTTTATAAAAAAAAAAAAAAAAAAAAAAAAAAAAATGTAAGCAAAGATAATTGAAAAAAAAAAAAGGAAATTTAACAGAGTGTTTATTTATATTTTTATCCACTTCCCAGGACAGAGTCCCGAGGCGCTAAAAGGTTGGATTAAGTCCAGGCGTTAAATGAGTACCGTCCAATTACCATTGGATTAGCGAGCCCGTTAGTGGAAAACTTGCCTGCTTAGTAAGACTACAGGTTAAGAGCCCTGGAATTATATTTACCTTTTTTTTGCTTCATCACTTTCCATCGCAATTTCTCTCACCACTAGCTTTAACCCTACCGTAATAGTGTTAAAAAATTATTTACATATTTTTTTTAAGAAACAAGATCAAATCTTCAATATTTTTATCATCACGAAAATAGTTTTCTGTTGTCTATTTATGTTTATATTCAAGGCTACAATTTTTGTAAATTATTACTTCACTTTTTATTTCTAAGGACATAATTGTACATAAAATGATACGGCCTAAAACCATTGAATGAATTTTAAATAGGGTCGCTCCTTATAAAAAAGGTCTATCGTTCGATCCTAGCGCCAATCTAATAATATTTTTTTTGATAACATATTTTTGACTAAAAATAAAACTTTTGAAGCGATGATAAAATTTTTGAAAAATTTAATTATGAAGATTTAATTCAATGGATCCTCGGCTTATCTCCGTAACTTTAAAACTATCAGTGAAATGTTAATTATAAATTTTTATCGTTACTTTGATCCTACATCTTACCCACAATTTACATTTTTTTGCAATTATTTTCAAAGATAAATTTAAAACAATTTCTTAATTAAATTATAACTAAAAAATCATGAATTTTTATTGCCATGTAGACAAAAAAATTTATTTATTTCAAGTGTTAAAATTTTTCTTTGTTAAAATTGTAGGAATTTTTTCTCCTTATTTAATTTTTTTTAAGGAACTAATACACAGAAAAAAAAATTAACTTGAATAAAGTGAAAAACTCTTAAACCAAGAAAATAATTTTGAAGAATTTCATTGTCTTGGATCAAGATGAAAAATTCTTGAATCAAGTAAAATTTATTTAAACCAATAAAAATTTCTTAGTTTAAGAATTTTTTTACTCAAATCAAGAAAATGAAATTCTTCAAAATTATTTACTTGATTCAAGTAAATTTTTTTTTCTGTGTAGAAGTGAGTTTATTTTTATCTTTTATTTTTTGTCGATAATATTCAAAAAAATAAGAGACAAACGATCGTCAAAACAAGAGGGGGCGGAAATTGTTGTTCTATACTACGCACAATTTGTCAAGGAATTTCGAAAGACAATTCATGTAATAACTGTATTAACAATGGAATCTTGAATACCAAGAATAAATTCCACAGATATTTCGGATGCTAGATATGTTATAAATTACATATCAGAGTAAATCGAGACATTCTCCTAAACACCGGGAATAGTTTTTGATTTTCGAGAGTATTACGTCTATTGTCTCATGTCCCATGATTCAATAAACGAAAACATTTATGTTAAATGAATATTTATGGTTCTATAAATATTTATGCGAATATTCAACAGGCAGTACTTTGTTTTATTGTTGAAATATGGAATTTAAGATAAGCCGCCAATTAAATTTTCAAGTTATAAATATACCTCCAAACAATGAAGATAAATACGTCGACGAAATAATAAACAATGGGATATTTTAAAGGAGATCCTTTTCAAATTGTGACGAATAACTTTTGAGCTTTTGCTTGCGTGTGGAATTTAATATTCGATTTGAGGCGAGCTAATAAATTCGTAATTTTTTATGAAAAAATAACCATCAAATTAATTAATAAATATTATTATTGTAATAAAAAAATAAATAACAATATTCCCCAAAATATTAAAAAAAATAGATCAAATTTTTATTAATCACGTTTAAATAAAAATGTCTGATTATAATTGTCGATAGTATTCAAAAATTTTAATGTCACAATAAATTTTATTTATTGTGACATTAAAATAAATCTCGTATAATTTAAAATAAAATTTTTAATTGAAATATTTTTCATTCTCTGCACACAACTGATACGAAAATTTAATAAATAAATTTATATTCAAGTTAAATAAATATAAATGAAACATAAAATTTAAACTTGACATAAAAAAGAAAATCAACATTTATATTTTTGTAACAGGGAAAACTGAACTTCCCATGGTCATTATTGACCACTTTATTGACGCCACGATAAATGAGGGTTTTCCCTCACCGTTCGATTTTTGACAAGTAGTTCAGACTTGTCACCGGGCGTGTAAATCGAAAGTCCCCACTGCTGTCCCCAAAAACGAAGCGGGGTTGACAATAGGAAAGTTCGAGAACTCGGAGTCGAGGGTTATAAAAGAGCTGACAAAAGAAACGTCGAGACTTTTTTGAGCCAGCTCTTGGAACAAGTAACACCTTTTGAGCCAGGCTTTTAAGCCAGTGACGCTTTGAGACAGTGAGGCTTTTAGCAAAACAGTGAGTCAGTGTAGTGCTATGTAGTAAATTCTGTCATCAAGATTTAGAACCATCAAGAAGGAAGTCAATGTACGATCCGGAATTGGGAACCCTTTACTTGGAGTCAGATAGTTCATTGAAGACGAGAGAGAGACCAACCAGCCGCTGATTTTGCCAGTTTCCACCAGGACATCACTCAACGTTTGGAGAGTTGTAAAAGTTAAGTTAGGTATTATTATTATAATTATTTCAGGCCAAGCTTGAATTTGAAAATTGAAAGGCCGAGTTAACTGTAATAAAATTTGTCAATTAATGATCGCTATTGTCTCAGATGTCACTTTTAATTTAGTAGATTCTTTTATAAGTCAATTATTCATCAACGTCATTTATTAGTTATTACAAGTCCTTTAGTTATGGGAAATTATTTAAGTAAAATTATCTTGGTAAAAATTGAAATAGTAGAAGCATTTGTGTAATTTAGATAGTCAAGGTCATTTTGGAATATATTTAGTTTGAATATTTAATGAGGCTTGTTAAATTTGTAGAATTTGAAATTTGAAATTTTGTAAAATTAATTCTAGGCCGTTGGGCTAAATTTAATTAATTTAGTAAATCTAGTAAATTAGTTTATTGAGAAAATAGTTTATGAATTTAATTGAATAATTTTGATTGATAAAATTTGGTAATGAATTAAATTAGTGAATTTGGTATTTTGTATTAAAGAAATGTTAAGCGTAAAATTTCAGGAATTTAAAGAATTAGTAATTCGGATAAAGTGGATATTAAGTTAGCGTCCGGTGGACGATTTTTGTATGGAATTTAGTGAGTATTTAGAAACGTTGTATAGACGCCCGAGTCGGGGGTACAACGGATTAAGCTAGGAAACCACTGCGTAGACGCCCGAGTCGGGGGCGCAGTCGGGAATAGGTTTTAATTGGTATTCCGTCAGGTTGACGAGGTAATTAATTGGTATTTTATGGTATTCCGTCAGGTTGACGAGGAAATTTAGATAGTAAGGTATTCCGTCGGAGTGATGAGGTTAAGAAAATTAGTTATTTAGTAATAAGAATAATTGGCAAGGGCCAGCGTAGGTGATAGGTTCTCACAATTAAGTTAGTTTATAAGAAAATTGTTAAGTTTGTAATTTGATTGAATAAATCAATTTAATTTGTTATAAAATTTTCTCAGTTTTATTTACAGCCTTTCTCGGACTTCTCACGACCCTGTCTTTTCTCTCTCATGCTTCCCCGGTTTCTGGGACACCGTGTCTAAAATCCTAGTGGCGCCCTTTCTAAAGAGGAAAGGGGTGGCTAACTGGTCTTGGGCAAAACCCCCTGGTTACATTTTTTATACTTAAACGAAAAACGCATAAAAAAACTCAGTGGTTGTAAAGTCACCCTCAATCTAGCCCCGTGATTGAAATAAAGCCCTTTGCCCTCGCTGTACAAGACATTTCTGATGTCTCAGTTTACACTGTAATTTCCACAAAATTACTCGTCTGGCTCATATAAAAATGTACCACACCCACACATATATTAATCCAATGCTCAACTAATTTTTTCATCACACCTTTACGTTTTGAGAATCTAGGATTGCGTACGAAACGTTGAAAAGTTGTAGCCATTTAAAAATTTCTAAATAATCATTTTTTTGTCATAACTTTTGAATTTTTGAGCTCGAAGATCAACCGACGGGAAAATTTTCAGAGATGGCCTGTCGGTGAACCATTTTTCAGATTTTTATTTTTTAATTATTTTTTGACAAATTCATTTATTTTTAAATAACAATAGATTTATTTTTATTATTTTATTTATTCAAAGCTTATTAAAAGGGATTATACCCTTACAGCCATCAATAAAAATATTTTTAGAATTTACACTATACATAGTTAAATAAAAACAATATGTTAATTTTGTCTAATAAATATTTGAATTAATCAGAAAATATACAATTTATAACATTTTATTTATTGCAAGTGTTTCTGTGCTTTTTTTTTTTAATTAACCAGCTCATAATTTTTTTATTTATTGTTTTAATTATTATTATTATTATTTTTATTATTATTGTTATTATAGTCTAGGCAAGTCAAAATTTAAATTAAAAATTCTATCCTTAGTCGATCATGATAGTAATGTATTATTTAATTATATAATTTTTTCAATAGCCGGCAAGCTATAAGCTAAATAAATATTTCATGCGTGTATTCAGATAAGCTCAAATATAATACACTACATTACAAAAAATCCATATGGGTAAATATATGATGTGACGCTCCGAGATTTAAAGATTCGCGAATACCTTTTCATTCGAAGAAATTGCTTGAGAACTTCTTTATCTTCTATTTTATTCCACTAACCTTTTTTTTTCTTTTACTTTACTTCATTCACAGCTATATCTATACATTTTCGTTCTGTATTCTGTTGGAAGCCTACACATCCAGGATAGAGTTTGAATAACCATCTTTTTAAAAAACTAAATCCGTTTACGTGCTATTCCAAAAACAGTCTACTCAAAAAGCGAAGAAATATTTGATTCTTTGCTGAAATTTTTTCACGGAATTTTATTTACTGAGACATTTATTTTTTTTTCCTTTTTAATTAAACTAGATATCGGTTCAAGTTTTAGCAAAATATTTAAATGAAAAATTTTAATATAAAAATTATAGAAGCTTTTATAAATCGATATAAATTAATTAGCAGCAAAAAAATGAAAAGTTTTTAAAAAATTCATAACTTTCACGCATTAAGAAAATGAAATTGAAAAATTAACAGAAGAATTTAATGAAAACATTGAATAATTAGTTATTCATAAAATAACAAGTGGAAGTAAAGGACATTAATGAAAGAATGGCAAGTGTCAGCCAGTCAAAGGAGTGCCAGAAGGTAAACACACAGACAGAGGATAATATAAGATGGAAAGGATATATAGAAGATTCTTAAGAGCTTCACAAAAGTGCTCTTGAAAGTAACGACTTAACACAACGTCGTATAACGCGGGTGCGGTGATAGAGAGCGTTAAAATAAGAGGCCGACTAATGACATTTATGTTCTTTTTTATAACTTATAACATAGTAATTAATATCGATCGCAGTTGAGTTATATAAAGAAAAAAAAAAAAAAACATGTTAGAAATTAATAAATACACAAGTTGAGAAAATGATTCAATAAATTGATTGAATTTTTTAGGTAACGGTTTTATTTTACGGGAAAGTAATATACCTGCCGTCGGGATGATAAGTTGCACTATCTTTGTTATAACTTCACTGTGAGATTGGCTCGCGATTGTTGGGTTAAGCCTTGTCAAACTGAGAAAAATTCTTAGATATTTATTGGACTATCAAAAATATTGACAGGTTCATATAACAAAGATGTTTTAATCTTTAAAATTTATTTTTAAAAATTAATAATTTATAATGCTCGATAGAAAATTTTTTCAGTTTATTTTAAAAAAAATTATTTATAAGTAAAAAAATTGTAGATTTTTTTAAAATGATTTTCAATAAAAAAAAAAAAAAAAAAAAAAGTCGCCTTCTTGAGATAAAATTTTCGTAGAAAAAATGTTTTGACCCTGTTTTTGAAATTAACAATTTTTTTATAAATATCTCTGTTCATTTTTGTATATAATTGACAAAGCTTTTGTTTTAAAATCATCGCGAGCGTCGGCCGCGAGCGTAGTACCAATGAATGATCCACATCAGCAAGTATCGGAGACCAGTAGATGTATTTGTTGTATATAAATTTTATATAATAATACTAACAGAGCACCGAAGTAGTGAGGCTTGTACGAGCCATTCTATTCTCTTTGATCGCTCAAGAGTGAGCTTTTTCTCCTACACCCTTACGGCTTAAACAAAAGAACTTGTCTATATTCTATAGCAATATATATGCATATATATAAAATAATAACAACAATAATAAACCATGATAAAAAAATAAACTAGTACACTAACGTCACGTGTCAGAGGCCTAATGACGTCACACTCCTTTACATATCACTTGAACTCGGTTCAGCAAAAGTTGATTAAAATAAATTAGCATCTTCAATTTTAACCACTTTTTACCTCAAGCCTCAATAAAATTTTCCTCTTGTTAAATAAATTTATTTTAGCTTTCCTTGTAACTTTTCGTCCGGAAAAGACTGACCGAACGTTCTTTATATTTAAATCGGTCAGTTTTAAAAAAATTTACATTGAGAACGGACATTTTCCTATAAAACTCTCCAGTGCGTTTTATAGCTTACAAAGTGGCTCTGTTAAAAGAAATTAAACTTACAAAGACCTTACTGGGTGATGAATAATATAAAAAAGTTTTGCAATCAAATTGGCTTGAATTACTTGGATTACTTTTTTATTTCAAATGCTTCTACAGAGATTATTTTTTTTCTTTTGCACCTGAGTATGAATTTAAATAAATAAATTTAATATTTTATATTTTATGATTATAAATTTATTTTCATTTAATCAGCTATTAAAATTACACTTTAAAGTATAATTTTTTTTTTTTTCAATTTACATTTAATGAACAATAATTTTTTAAATTTTTAGTCAGAAAATTTTTCAATAAAAAAATTTGAGATTTAATTTTGAAAATATATTAACTTTTGATAGTCAATTTACGGTTGATTTTTTTACGTGATAAATGTTAGAATAGATTGAAGAATAATTTAAATTATTCAAGACCTTTATGAAATTTTCTGCGATTAATTTTTCACAGAATCTCCCTGCTGCCTCAAGAATAATGTCAAAATATATTGAACATTACTTAACTTTATTTGAATTATAAAACAATTTAATTTAGAATTCCGAAAATAAATAAATAAATTTGATAGTTAATTATTTTCAGTCATCGATATGAAATATTTCATAACAATCGTTGGTTCAATAAAAAAAATTTTTTTATTTCTGTGTCAACAGTTTTCTCTGTCAGTTAAATGATATCAAATAATTGGATAAAAAATCCCTCGTAGTTTTAACATTTTACTCACAATTCCGATGATTTATTGGCTTCGATGATTAATTTTAAAAACTTTTAAACGCTTAACTGCTTGTGCTGTTGCGAGAACTACCCCGCGGATTAAAAGTTACATTTTGCTCTGTCATAATGGAACAATTTTTGACAAAGTGAAAATCATGTATGAAACTATTAAAAATAATTGTTTAAAAATAAAATCTAGAACGAATTTAACATTTGGATTGATATATTAATATATATTAATGAAATAATTGTGCAGTCACTGGAAATATTCTACACTAACTTGAAATTGAAATTTTTAGCCCCAATTTCTTGTAACAAAAAAAAATCACTATCAATTTTTCGAAAGAAATTTTAAGATTTTAATTTTTCAACAAAAAATTAAAATCGCTAATTTTACCAGAATAAAAATTACCGTTTCTGACTTTTTTCCTGAAAAATTTAAAAATATTAAATAGTGAACTTACTAGTTAATTTTGAGTTTACGAAAAAATTTTTTCAGATATAAAAAATGTAAAATAAATTTTACATTTCATGAACATACGAATAAATATCGTGAAAACATATTATTATATCATCTGTCAAATGTACTATATTTTTTCGCCTGTTGCTTCCTACGAAATAGTGCAAGTGCAATAAACTTTACAGCCGCGAATCAAATAATTCCACTTTTATCTCTTATTTATTTCAATAATTGAACAAACTTCTTCATTCAACTTATACTTTTTCTCATAATGAAATCCATTAATTTTTATTACCGAATAAAATTTATATTTAAAACCAAAAATATCTCCAAATTTTCCTAAATTATTAATTTATCCCCTAAATTAATTTTCATAAAAAGAAAAATAATTTAACTTTCGTTTTACATTTCCTACCAAAAATAATTTGCACAAAATTTCAGATAAAAAATTTATAAAAATTCAAACAATAAATTAAAAAATTACCTTATAAATTTTAGCAAATCGCAGGAATAGAATAAAAGTATGAGTCTTGAGTAGCCAAAGTCGTCGTTACATCAGACACGTCTTAAAAATTTTTAAAATAAACAAAAAAAATTTTTGTTCGACTTTAAATATTTTCTTGTTCTTCGTGTTCGTGGTCTTGGTATTGGCCTTCTGTTTCTTCTAATAAACAAACTTTCTATTGAAGAACTCAGTCCGACAGGCAGGATCAGACTGAAGCTCCGCGTGCCACGATCTCCACATAGGACCGGCAACGTTACGTCATGAAAGCGCCTAACCAATAGACAGTGGCTGAGTATAACGGGGGTATAGTAAAACGGGGTAAGTATTTAGTCCTATAGTTAATCCACCCCCGGGAAACTTTACACTTAATTCATACTAAAATCAAGCACCTCGACTTTTTTTTCAATGCCACCATTTTTTTCTGCTTTCACTGATAGGTTGTTTCATTCATTTACTTTTGATACACCACGTGGACATCTCAGAAACAGAAAAATATATAAAATCATAAGTTAATTGATAAATTCAAAAATTACTTCAATTAAAATTAATTTTTTCATTAAAAATTTTTTAGACAGAATTAACATTTTTTTTTTTACTAAAATTTTAAAGTTTTTTTTCAACATCGAAATCAATTTATTTTAACGATATTTTCCTGTGTTTTTTTTATTTTTTCATTTATGAGAAAAAAAAAATGGAAACACTCAATATGTTACTTTACGCTCCTTCAATCGTTACGCCATCAACACCCTATAACGCTGTTGAGTGTGTCACAAGTGGTAAACATTCCAAAAATGACAAGCGATTTTTGTTTAAAAGAAAAATAGTTAGTGTACACTATTAAAAAACGAAAGTGTACACTAGCGAAACTAAATAAAGAAAGACGTATTGACATTTGAGTACTATGTACATATTGGTATGAAAAAAGAATTTTATTTATTGTTTTCTCTTTGTATTATATCATTTTACTTTCTAACGTATGCCTTTTTTTGAAAAAATTTATTTTATTAAAAAAATTGGAAAATAAAAACTATCTAATACTGTAAATTTTATTTTTTAAATTAATTTGCAGTTAAAAACATCAAACTCACGATAAAAAAATTTTCAATAATAAATAACAATAAACTATAAACTTTAGGAAGAAAATTTTTTTAGTTACCCGACTTTTATTTAAACAGTAACTTTTCTAAAGTAAAAAAGTTACTAGCCAAGTTAATTAATGGGTGATTCTATTCACGATCATAGAAAATAGAATAAAAAAAAAATAAATGAGAAGACTATAAAGTATAACTAAAGAAGAAAAATAAGGTTAGTTTAATAGTCAATTCGCGACGGACGCTGCTCGTTACCACAATCTAGTAGAATGTCTCCCCGTGGATTTACTTGTATCCCTTTCGGTCGTTTCTCTTCAACTGGCTACTAAATTTATATCATTTTTACAATTACAACTTTTTCAATTATTTTTTTACAATACGATCTTTAAATCTAACTAGAAAATTATCAATTACAAGATTTAACACTTTTAAATAGTTTTTTAACTAAAATCTTTTGTTAAAAAAAAAAAAATAAATAAATTAAGACAAAAATAAACAAAGTTATAAACTTACATAAATTATCAATTATTTAACTTCATAACTTTTGAGCAAAGTATTGAGGTATAATATTGATTTCAAGACTTATTTGTCTTGACATCTTTCTAAAGAAGAGTTCAAGCATCGCTTCTGTTGCTTTAATATCCGCCGGAAATGACGCCGCTGGTAAGCCTATTATATCATTTCATTGGTTCACTTAAAAAAAATAGTCTGTGTAATTAAATGTTTACTTTCATTAATTTATATTTTGAAAAAATTTATTTAAAAATCTATCTAGGAATTTTAAGAAAGTATGAAAATTTTTTTATTTTTAACACTAATTTTCTTATTATTAAATATATTAAATTAATCTTAAAAAAAAAAGACTTTTTTTTCTATACTTTTGATTTGTAAATTAAATTGTTGAAGTGAATAATAAATAGAATTATTATAACTTCTTCTTTCATCTAAGCTCTTACAATCAATAATTCATCAACTCATGACATAATAACAGTAACAATAAATAACAGAACAGAGCAAGTTAAATCACGTCTTATAATCATTGAAGCACCAGTTGGCTCCAAAGAACAAAAATACCCTTTGTCTAAACTTGAATTAAAATCACATGGAAATCAACGTGATCAACGAACAACGCTTTATATAAATTCTTCCGCTGAATAGCTTTGTATGAATATTAATATCAAATAAGTTATTATTATGAATTGTGAAAATAAACATTACTGATGAGTCTGCGGGTTTTTAATGAGTCGATAAATAAATTAATAATGTTAAGTTCGGATATATTTACCAAGTATTTGATATTTTACCTTCATTTTACCCTCAAACCTCAAAAGTTTCTGGATGTTTCAATCACGATTTAAAGCATGGATTTAATTATATCTCATACCTAACAAAAATAAAGCAAACAATTGACTAGTTATTGAAAATTATTAAAGCTTGAGAGTAACTTTAAATCACAGTAATTTTTAAATTATCAATTAATTTTTTTTTGTCGAAAAAACATTTGTGGCTTTGTTTAATAAAAATTTTTTTTCATAAAAAATTATGATTGATAATTTTTAACTTATATAATTATTAAATAAACTTGAGCATTATACTTTTAAATAAGTATATATTTATTTTTATCGCAAAAATAACTAACAATATCAAATTGACAGTTTATTTTCTTATTTTCATTTAAATTGTAATTATTCTTAAAATAGCAAACTGTAATAAATATTCCTTCAGAATTGAGAATATAAAGACAAATAATTAATTTTAAATTTACTCATGCTTCCTACCCGTCATACTTTAATCATCACGAATAAATTTTAACGAACATCTTTGTGTATTTAACACACGTCATTTAAAAATGACAGTAAAAGTAACAAACATTGAACGATTTAACGAATTTTAAATAAATACATCAATTGTCAATCAGAAGAAATTGAAAAATACATAATACTGAAATCAGCTGACTTCTGACAATTTTTGATTTTTATAATAAATTAATTATGGTAGAAAAAATATTTTTGAAAATTCACACTCATATTATACAACAGCTAGCACGTGATTTTTTTCATATATTTTATGTTTTTGAAATTGATCGGTAAAGCCGTTTAAAAGTTATTCCAAAAAAACCACATTTGGAAAAATTTTTTGTCAGAATTAATTTAGCAGATATTTAATAATTTTTTTAATATATAAATTATGGTAAAAAAAAAAGAAAAGAAGAAAATTGACATGTAGAAATTAAAAAAAAAATTAAAAATCATTTTTTGTCAAAAATTTTTCTTTCAAATAAAATTAAAAAATTATCAAGTGAAGTCTACAGTTAGGCGCGCGCTTGCGCGCGCAAATTAAATTTAAGTAGAATAAAATACCAGCAAGATCCAAGTGAGAGTACATCGTTGACGGTCGGCAATTATCTCCTCGTTTTTATCTTTCATCGAAACTTACGCGTGCGCATAAATAATAAGAAGCTATAAGGAACGCGGGAAAAGCGTAAACAAAATATATGACAGTGAACATATATATATATATACATACTAATATGAAAACAAGTTCAAACATGTTTGACAATGAAAGCTAGAGCGTTGAAGACGTAAGAATCATTATATATATAAAAAAAAAAAAAAAAAAAAAAAAAATAAAATAAAAATGTTTTCTCAGTATCGTGAAATGTTAAATAACAAAAATGTAGAAGGGCTCAAAGGATTGATTGAAAAATCAAATGCTTCTGAGGTAATTTTTTAAGGTTATTTTTTTTGTCAGAATATCTAGATTATTTATACTGAAAACAGACGTCCAAAATTTTTTTCAAATTTTTAGTTTTATTTAAAAAATGAATTAGAACTAAGAAAAGTTTTCTTTTTAATTTTATTTATAGTTTTTTTTCCAACTTCTACATATGGAATTTTTTTTAGTAATTTATTTTTATTGTGAAAAAAATGAATGTCTGTTAAATTTAGTAAAATTAATGATACTAAAGTTATTAAAAATTGCACAGACAGTTTTTGAAGTTTTTTACAAATGAAAATTTTTTTCAATTTTTTTGTAAACAATTTTTTCATAAAAAAAAATTCTAAAAATTTTTAAATGCCGGCTAATTTAATTTTTATTAAAATAAAAATTTAATTAATTTAAAATTTCGCAAAGTAATTCGACAATTATTATCCAAATGATTATTTGTAGCTAGCTGACTTGATTATACCGAGGATCAGTCACGATGAGTCGCCGAAAATATTGGACGAAATCCTGAACTACATACCACCAGCGTCAGAAGGTGGACAAACAACGCGTCGTAAATTTGTAGAATCCGTTCTCAAGACGATCAGAAAATCCCAGATAACTGGATCACACGCAAACTCGCTAGTTAATCGGATTATCCAAGACTTTCCCAAGTTCAGTAAATTGCAGCTGGTAAAATTAGTTGAATACTGTCTGAGCAGTATCCGGAATAATGATGATGATTTTTATTCCTGGAAAGATATACTGCCGATATTGCTGCAGGTTTTGGAAGAAGAAAAATATATCAATTACAAAGGTTAATTTATTAAAATTACTTAACAATTATTTAATATTCCTTAACGTTGTATAAAAATTTAAATAAACATCAAATATATTTTAAAATCACAGGTTCTGAAGTGTCAGGAACCCAGTACAAATCGCTGATAGTAAAATCAATTTGCAACCAGGACTGGGAGCCAACGATTCTCACACCGCTGACAAAAATGTTCAGCGAGATCCCGATGGAGCCAGTGGACCACACGTTAGTGATCCGCGCGATTTGTGACCAAGTTCCGCAGCTAAACCATAACGAACTTCCACCTCTGATCCACCAGCTCCTGAAGCTCAGCAGGAACCAAGATTGTAAACTAGTAATAAATACCCTGCAACAGTATTTTTCATCTCTATACTCTCAGGCCCTCGAGGACAGTCCCAACGCTTTTGACTGCGAGAGTATCGGACAAGTAAGCAAAAAAGAAGTTCAGGACACCGAAAGTACCATCCTCTACCACATCCGTCAGTCTGTCTCTCTGAACCATTCCAGTCTGAAGGACTTCCTACGTAACTTAAAGAACGTAACAAACGCACCTGAGTTCATCCTCGACCCCTTTCCCATGTCAGTCCTCCTCCTCGTCACCGACATCTACGAAGACCAGGTATTTGACGTAATAAAACTCGCCCTTACTCGCAAGCTCCAGGACGACGAGAAGCGTAAATCTGTCCACTGGCTCCGCGAAATCCTGCCTTCGGATCTCCAGCCCATGGACGTTATCAACCAAATAATCGACAACAGCACCAAAGACCGGCACTTAGTGCTTAAAGGGCTGGTAGACCTCGCCTTCGTTCTTCTAGAAACAAAATCCAAGGTCCAGGATCCCGAGGAATACTCTCTCCATGACATCGGGAACAAAATCTTACAGAAATTGTTGAAAAAACGACACGAAATCGGGACTACTGTCCTTCAAATTCTTACTAAAAAAATAATCGCCGGCGGTAATGTCATCACTCAATTCACCGAGTGCCTTTCGTACATGTGTCGCAGAACGACTTTAATTGTTCTGGAGTCCCAGGTTTGGATCACGACGCTTCTGGAGCAGCTTCTTTTAATTCCTGGAGAATCAGCGACTCAAATTCTGCTGGCGACTCTTCCTTTGATCCGAACCTCCACGAGTATTCGCGATACACTTGTTCTTATTTTACGCAAAGCACTTTATCGCAAGGGAGTTCAAACCAGGCAGATGGCGATCACCGGGTTCCTGCAGTTTCTAATCAATCTGAAAATCACGCCGTTCAGTCTCAGTCAGAGTTCATCCAGCACGGCCAATTCTAGCAGCTCTAGTTCTATTTATACGCAGGCAACTATTGAGAGACCGAGTCAACGACCGAATGTGAGACACAATGCTACGTTTTGCCACGAAATTTTGAGCATCTTGACCAGGTGTCTCTGTCATCAAGTGGAAGTCCGACAGCACTTGTACAAGGGACTCTGCACAGTTGTATCGCAGAATCCTGAGCTAGCTGAAAATGTCATCGACATGCTGATGACTCATTTTATGGAGTACTATGAGTCAGATGAAGCTGTGAACCCAGCGATTAAGTTTGATCTCTGCTGCAACGTAAACGGTCCAGAAGCGGTTTTGGTTGAACCAATTGGTGATTTGCTGTACGCGCTGCAGAAAATTTACTGTGAAGTCGCAATGAAGGAGCTGACTTCTATCGACAAGCTCAGCATGATTTTGGAGTCCTTGTGTCGCAGAATGCCAAATACTGAATTGGAACAACTGGGCTTGGATAACAACACTGATCTTTTGGACAATATTCCTAAGGCACAGCAGAAAGTGTTCTCGTTGAAGTTGGCTATTCTTGTTCTTGAATCGCTGATTGCTTTTAGGATTAATTCCTGGTCCCCTCAAGGGCAACAAGTCGCGCAAAATGTTACGAGTTTGTTTAAATCTATGATGGAGATGGTGAACTTCAGCAAGAAGGTTGCTAAGCCAAAAAAGGCTGAGGGTAAGAGTAAAAAGGACAAGAATCCTAATGACACTACTTTTAAAAAACCAAGGGGGCGACAGGCCACTATTAAATTGTTTCCTACGATAATGAACATTCAGACGATCAGGAAGATGATTTGTTTGCTCTATGATGACAATGTTGCTTGGGCGACAAGGGAGCAAGCGAGTGTGCTGAAGAAACGGATCGAGTTTCATAATTACACGCTCAGAACTTCAGTCCAGATATTTCATGCTACCAAAGCTCTACCGGTTTACGAGCTCAAGAAACATGAAGAGAAGTTTATTAAGGATTATTTTGACGTGGGGGAGATTATTTATAAGAAGATTGTTTGCAACTTTGATACTGTCAGAGAGATTAGAGAAGAAACGGCTATTTTGGGGCTAGAGTGCTTCAGAGAGCTCTGTGATTTGATGGTCACTACTTTTAACAGCGAGCTGGAGGCTTTCTTGACTAAGTTATGTAGGTATTTTTTTTTTATTTATTGATTGCTTTTTTTTTACAGCACTTCAAAAAATTACCCGAAGTTCTTGCTTCTAGACCAGAATACCCCCTTAAGGGAGTTAAGAAAATTTTATCCTTGTCTGATGAAATAAATTTATCTTTGTTAAATTTAGTATGATTTGAAAAGTCGATTTGAATTTAAATCTTTTTATCGTTTGACATTTTTTTTTGTAATAGTGTAATTGATTCTCTGATAGTAATATTATTTTTTAAATTTATTTCAAAAGTACCCAAACTATATATTGTAATTATAAATATCGAAAAACTATCAAGGCAAATTTTTTTTTATTTATAATTCGTAATTTCTGGGAATCACATAGTCACTGGAGATTATCAGTTAATTATTAAATTTGATAAATGATTTTTAGGTGATGAAGAAGGAAATCTGATTGCGAAAGTCAGTAAAATAATTTCAACGCTGCAAATTTTGATACAGACCCACTATGATGAAGAATTGGAAGAACAAGAAGCGACGAAAAAAATTCCGCTGACTTTGTTTGAGATTATTTCGGTGCTGCTTAATAAAATATCTTTTAACAACACCAAGTTGGATAAGGTAATTTTATTTATTTTTAAGATTCTGATTAATAATTTTCAAATTCAGTATCTCAATAAATTTTTTTATTTAAAAAAAAATGTTAAGTAATGATAAATTTTTGCCTACAGATATTCGATTGGTTAAAACAGATGTCCAAGTCAAATAAAATGCTAGATCCCGCAATATCTCTAATAATACTGCAATTAATGACCATGATCGAAGAGCGTGACATGGACTACGGCAAAACATTAGACGAAATGAGTCTAGAGTTGTGCAAAAAACAAGGAACCGTTGACAACACCCCGCCAACTACAGCCGAAGTTTACACAATAATAAACGAAAACACGATCAGTCAAACACACACTGTATTCAGTAACGCGATAAAAAATAAATTAAACAACGCATCTTGGGCTCTGGGAAGACTGAAAGCCGAGCAGACGATCATCAACACGAGTGCCGTCGTCGATGATTCTCACCGCGATAGAATAAAAAACAAGGAACGTTGTCTTTGTAAGCAATTGTCCTACACGATAGGAGCGCTGGAGTACATCGCGAATGTTGCAATCAGTCCAGGGCCCAACACCGATATTACCTTCAAAAATCTCCATCAGCTCTACAGTATTATAAATGCACTGACCAAGTATTTCATCAGCAAATCTACGAGTCAAAATCCTGCGTTTCAAGCTGTCAGGTTCAGCCAGATTGTCGAACTAGCGGGTAAAGGGCTGAAAACAACTTTTTATAATTTGATAACTTACATGGAAGAGAATCAGAACGCTGGTCGCAAAGCTGATGGACAAGCGCTCAGAAATAAAGTTCTAAAGGAGACTAAATTTATTCCTAAAGTTGTTTATGAAGTTGAACAGTTTCAGAAAGAAATTTTGGCACTTAGTAAAAAAACTGGGGTAAATTTTTATTATTTATTAATTTTTTTTAGTTTTTAAATAACAAAATTTTTAAATTGATGTTAAATGAATCGGTACAAAAAAATTAATTATTCTTAATCTATATATTGTTATATAACTAAAAAAATAAATTAATTTTTGTTTTAATTTTAGATACACTTGGAGTCACACATCAAACTAAGTATTACCAGAGACTTTAGAATAAAACAACCAGAACTTGTCGAAGGGCTTGAAAGATTAGACATTATTCAAGTACGTATTTAATTCTTAATTATTATTATTATTATTATTACTAATTTGTAGATGATTATAAAATATTATAAATTTACAATGGAATAATCATTTTAATTTTCTAGATGATGACGCAAAATACACAACGAGATCAGGCGTCACAGAGGCATTTATCACTCGATGACTCGTCAGACCCCACCGATAACGAGGACAGCGAAGTTACGGATTACGATCAACCAGCTAAACGACCGAGACGTGAATCTTCGTAGACACGTTTTAATAAATTATGAAAGTATTGAAAAAAATATTTAATTTAATGGTTTTTTTTAGGTGTTCATGTTCTAATTTTTCACAATATTTTTGTACTGTTACTATAGTGAATTTATTAATTAATTATGATGATGTTGAAGATTAAGATAAAAAGTTTAATTTTTAAGCAACGAAATCAAGTGGTCTGTTGAATCCTCCTTTCCGGTTCATGTATTGACGGTATTTTCTTTTTAAGATGACGTGGACTGCACCGGCATCGTTACCTTCCACTTTTTTACCTTTTGTCGAATCGAAGCCGCAGAAACCCATTATTTTCATCATATCTTGCTCTTCTGGAGTTTTTCCTTGTAAGTCAGCCTCTGTAATTAAAAAAATTTTATATAGTTCAATTTTTATAAAAAATAAAAATTTTGTGACACTGAAATTAGCGGACACTTGAAAATTTTTTAAGTTTTTATAAAAAAAGAAATTAGGTATAGAAAAATATTTTTAGAAAATCGGATTTATAATTTTATAGATTTTCTGAATATATAATTTTATTAAAAAATTATGAAAATTAACTTAGCCGACATTTCAAAATTTTTAGAAATTTTTTATTGAAAAAATTTCAATTAAATGATTAAAAAAAAATGTCACATGTAAAAAACTTGAAAAACTATAAGTGCAATTTTTTAGAAATATTTTTTTAGTTGTAATTTGATTAATAAAAAAAAATCAAAAATTTTTAGACGTCTGCTAACTTCAGTGTCATAATAAATTTTACTTGCTGTAATTTTTTTATTAAAAAAATTTATTTAATTACTAGATGTCCTTCATTTTTAGTGTCATAATAATTTCAATTAATTACTTACCAGATATATTTGGTCGTTCAGCAGCTACAGCTTTATGCTTGGGCTTAGGACGGTCACGATCACGAGACCTGGACCTACTGTAAGATCTTCTGTGTCTTTCACGTTCACGATCACGATCTCTTGATTTAACTATATCTCTTTCAACGGACCTGTTATTAATTAATTAAATTATAAAAAAAAAAAAATACTTTAATGATAATAAAGTTTCAAAGCACGAAAAAATTAAAAAAATTACCTGCGACGACGTTCTCTAGAACGTCTTCTCCGTCTGTCTCTGTCTCGTTCACGTGAACGATCTCTTCTTCTCGGGGATGGTGTCCGACTTCTACCCATTTTTTTTTTTTTTAAATTAAAATTTACTTACTTTAAAATAAATTAACAAACCTGAGACGATTCTCAGTAAACGTGAGCAAACGTAAACAATAATAAAAAATTTTAGGTTAGAAACTAAAATTTCCAGATGTCAGCACATCAGTATCAGTGAATCCAATGTTTGGTTTTGTGTCAGAGCTTTATTGTTACGAAAAAAAAAAAATTAATAAATATTTGACATGTTATAAGCAATGAAGTTGATTTTTAATAATTCAATTATCAAATTGTTTTTATTTATTTTTTTAAGTATAATAAACGTTGAAGGTAACAAAAGTTATGATCAATTAGAATACTATCCAAAAGGTCCTTTGGTTAAATGTCATTTCTTGTAAGTTATATTTTTATTTTTATTAATTATTAATTTTATGACGAACTAACATTGATTAAAATAATTTTATTTGTAGGCCTATTGAATTCATTGAATGTGAAGAGCCTTTTGATCACAAAGGAAATAAAACAGCTAAATTAGAGGCTGGTTTTGGTTGTGTCAAAGTAAGAATCAGATTTTTTTTTCTTTTAAAAAAATTATAAAAAAGCGACTATTGGTAAAAAAATCCTAGATTTAAAATTTTAACAAATAAAAAATTTCAGTTTGGAGGAACCCGTTACGAAGAAGTTGAAAAAACAAATGTCTCATGTACAGTTTTGCCTGATATTGAATGTTACGGTCCAAAAAAATTCCTGCGTGACGGAGTACCCTGTGTAAAATACAGCGGTCATTACTTCACCCTGACTCTGCTTTACAGCATCCTCTTGGGGTTCTTAGGCATGGACCGGTTTTGTCTCGGACAAACGGGCACCGCAGTGGGAAAACTGCTGACCCTCGGAGGTCTCGGTGTCTGGTGGGTCATAGATATAATTTTACTCGTCACCAATTCGTTGTTACCCGAGGACGGCAGCAACTGGAACCCTTACGTATAAATCTAAATAATTCACCAAGTATTTATAAATTAATGAAGATAAAACTATAAATTGTAAATAAAATAAAGTAATTTTTTAATTCAATAAAAATTTATTAAATTTTTTATAAATAGTTCGAATAAAATTCATTTAGTCAATTATAATTCATAGTCATCTGGGTGATAGAGTTCTGTTAATAGACGATAGACATACGATGGTGCATTGCCGCCCCTAAAAAAAATAATTTATTTAAAAAAAAAAATTTGATAATTGTGATTGTATAAAAATTACTTACGTATTCGTAATAAATAAATTAACAAGTTCTGGAGGTACATAATCGTAAACAGGATTATGTGCTTGAATTATTTCCATTAGCGGTGCGTTATTGCCGTTAATTACACCTTGAATAGGTGCGATGTGTTTATTAAAACCATCTTGCTCGTAAGAACAGAGATAACGCGGGGATAATTTATAAAGCGGTAACAATACCATTACCGGTACTGAGTAATGTTTAGCTGCTTGAGCTACTGTACGTGATCCAGTAATTGCCTTCAATCCACCATTAGCCATTACGGTGTTTGTGCCAATGATAACTTTGTTTACGCGCGACATCATCGCAAAAATTGAGACGTCAGAGATCAATGTTGTTTTTATCTTGTGCTTTGATAAATTTGCTGCCATTTCGTGGCCCTAAACAAAATTAAAATTATTAATTAATCAATCAATTTATTTATTTATTTATTTTTTTTTATTAGATAAAAATTGATAAGTGATAGTTACTCCTAAAAATGGACCGCCTTCAGCAACAATAACTTCAAATACACGCGTTTCAGCAGCCTTTTTGAAAAATTCTTCCACTATTTTGGATTTACCCAAGGTCATTATTATTTCATTTGAATGAATATGTTCCGATGCTTGTTCTGTTATATTCTCACAGCTGAAATAAAAAAACATATAATGTAAACTCTTAACTATAAATTTATGTCATTGCTCCATAAGGTGACCCTGTTATTGGCCAATAGGTTGTTGGGACTGTAATAAATAAATAAATAAATAAATAAATAAATAAATAAATAAATGATAATAAATTACCAAGTCTCTAGTTCGACTTCAAACTCATTGATATGCTCAATCAACGCGGACTTGAGCGTAGGTACCGGAGTGTTAAAATCAATATCCCGGTCTCCGGATGTCAAAATTTTATGGAGCGACTCCTGGCCGTCAGATTCCTCAGGTTTATTTTTTATTTCAGAAGTGTACTCCTCTCGGATTATTTGAAGAATTCTCCGGATCATATTTCCTATAGATGCTTCCAGCGGCACTGCGTTGATTATGTACTTGCCATTCAACACGATCAAGTCCATCAACTCCTTCGCTGTCCTCCATTCTTTATTACTTATTATTTCTTTCAGTGTTTTTATTGTTTCAACTACTATGTTGTATGTACCCGTAAGTTTTCTGTAAAAAAAAAAATTAATTATTTTTTGAATAATTTAAATATCAAAAGTAAATGACATTAAAGTTAGCTGTCACTTGACATTTTTATTTTTTTTAACAAATAAATTTGCTCCAAAAAAATTATTTTTAAAAAATTGCATTTGTAGTTTTTTAAAATTTCTAGATGTCAATTTTTTTTGTCATAATTTATTTGTTACAAAAATTCTTAAAATTATCAACTATCTGCTAAGTTTATTTTCATCAAAAGTAAATAAAAATTTTCAATTAGTTTTAAAGTTGAAAAATTTTTTCAAATTATGAAAGTTTAAATGACACTGAAGTTAGCGGTCAGCTGTCAATTTTAAAAATTTTTTTAACAAATTAATTACAATAAAAAAATGCTTCTAAAAATTTTCACTTGTAATTTTTATTAATTTTTACATGTGAAACTTTTTAATAAAATTTTTTTTTAATAATTTAATAGCTATAAAATTTTAAAAACGTTTTTAATATCTATTTCAGTTGTTTTTTCTTTAAATAATTTTAAGATAAATAAATAGAATATTTATTATTATTTAGTGTACGTATAACCTAACTTTGTCACTTTAAAAAATAAAATTCTACAAAACTTCTATTTATTTGTTTATAATTATTTCAAGCTGTTTAAACTTTAATATTTTTATTTTACATAGTTAATAAATTAATAAAAATTTCACTAGGTTCTTCTGAAATAATAAAACCATATTGCTTAAAATTGTAACCTCACTTAATTAAAAAAAAAAAAAAAAAAAAAAACAACAACTTATAATTAATAATTTTAAAAATAATTATTATCATCAAACATAGATTCGAATAATTACAAAATAATAAATTTTTTTAAATACTTACTCATATTTAATATTTTTAATTAATAATAAAGCACTTTCGTGAATATTTTCCTTTTCTTTCACCATCTTTCAAAACAAATTAAAAAAATTATTTTTCTATTTGTGTAAATTCTATATTTTTAAACGAATAATTAAACCGTATTAATTTTTTAACTTTACAAAAATATTACACAAATTTATATTACTCTTATTTGTTTTTTAATTTTTTTTATAACAAAAATTATCAATATTTCATCATTCTCTAAAGTTTTCACTGCGCCATCTTTTTTATTTGTTTGTATTTAAAAAAACTAATTTCTCTATATAAATAAATAGGTTATGTACCGTATTTACTTGCTTCGTACACAAACCATGTGCTTATATTTATAAATAATATTTTGATTGTTTATTAAAATTAATAATTGAGAGCAAATTTAAACGATGGCTCGAATTGGAAATGTGGTAAGATAATTTTATAAAAATTTTAATTTTTATTAATAAACTGTACATTTATATTTTTTACATGACATTAAAGTTAGCAGTCACTTGATAATTTTTTAATTTTATTTAACAAATAAATCTTTTCTAAAAAATTATTTTTAAAAAATTGTATTTGCAATTTTTTAAAATTTCTAAAAGTCCATTTTTTTTTCTCATTTACTTTTACCATAATTTATTTGTTAAAAATTTATAAAAATTAATCAATAACTGCTAAATTAATTCTTGTAAATGTATACTGTAATTAATAAAAAATATTTACAATTATTGGAATCTAATGAATAATTATTTTTCAGTCGGCAGATCAATTGATGGCGGGATCAGGCGTATTGTCAAGACCAGCTGAAGAATTTGAAAACGATGTAATTTATTAAATATTTAACTATTTATTATCATGAAAATTAAGTTAGCTGACATCTAAACTTTTTCAAAATTTTTTTTTGTTAATAAAATTATTACAAAAAAATTTTTTTTATTGCTAATTCAATTAATAAAAAAAAAAATAAAAATTTTTTGCTGTCGGCTAATTTTAGTTTCATTTTATTATCAATCGTTAACTTCAATGTTGACAAAAAGTCATTTATCATGAGTGATTAATTATGACATTAAAGTCAGCAGTCACTTGACTATTTTTTTATTTTTTTTAACAAATGGACTTTTTCTAAAAAATTATTTTTAAAAAATTGCATTTTTTATTTTATAAAATTTCTACATGTCAATTTTAAAAAAAATTTTTTAAATAATTCAAATATCTGTTAAATTAATTTTAGGCCACCGTTGAGGCAATGTGGGCAATGAAAGCATTCGAACACGCTGAAATTTATTTCAATGTAAGTACATAAAGTTTATTATTAAAAAAAAAAAAAAAAAAACAAATAATTACATCAATATACATTATTGGACAATATTTTACTTTTTCTAGTTTAAATTAATATTAGTAATTACTATAAAATAATTTAGTTTTTTACACTATGTGTGCGTTAATTAAACGACACTTGGATTCATATTTTTTTTAATTACTAGTAACTAGAGAGCTCGATACAAAGGGTGGAGTGATAATTAACTGCTTAAATCTAAATTTAACCAGTTGTCTTTTTTCAGCTTTTTTTTACGGAAAATTATAAAAATTATAAAAATAAATTTTCTTTTTTATTAGTGTTTACTATCCTAGTGCAAACAACTGACGTAGTAAAAATAAACTATAAGATTTTTTTTAATATTAAAATTAAGATCTAGATGTGTTTTAATACTTATTGCGCTCCAGCTTGTCTACACCAGACTTATAGTTTAGAAATTTAATTACTACACATTTTAAAAGTATTTTTAATTTAAATAAAATACTTCAAAACTAAGTATAAAAATTCTTTTATCAGATCATTCAAAATTTAGAAAGAAACATTTCATTAAACTAATTTATATATTACAGTAAAAAACTACCAAAGTTTTTAAATTAATAATGTTTTATAATGATACTTAAATTAGTTTATAACTGACAAATTTTTGGATTTTCTTCAGCTAAATTTATTTAAAAAATTTTTAAATATCTGCTGAATTTTAATCATAATGTTGAAGTAAAATTTTAATCCTTTCATCACTTTTCAATTTATTCTTATAAAAATCATATCAAAAGATAAGCCAAAAATTAACCTCTACTAGCTATTTTTTTATAAAATTCTTTGTTATTAAAAATTAAATCAAATACTCCGAAATGAAAAAAAAAAAAATTAAAATAAAAAAAAAAATTTTTTAAATTAACAAATTTTAATTGTTTCAAAAAATAATAGAGCATTTTAATTCACTAAATGTATCAATATTATTAAAAAATAAAATTTTTTTATTTGAAAAAAAAATTGATTGATTTTTTAATTTTTTTCCAATAAAAAAATTCTATTAAATTAAATCCATTATTTTTTACCACAAACAAAAAATTCTGAATGACTGCTAACGTCTAGTTATCAATTGCACTCCACCCTAATTCTTCCACCTTAACCCGATTAAATAAAACTTAACTAAATTAAATCCCTAACACCTTCCCCGTCTGAATAACAAAAATCCAACATAAATAACTACAGCCAAAAAATATCTAATCTTTTTTGTGTCTCGTGGGATTATAAACGCGCTCAAGCAGCGCTCTTGTGATACTCCCCGGAACACTCTGATGCTGGTTGATTAACTCTTCCAAAGCCTCGGCGACCTTGATCTTGATTTGATCCGGACTCAAGCCTTCTTGATAGTCAATGGGCGTTCCGATATAGGTGACAAGTTTAACCGGGAATCCGCCGTAGATCGGAGCGAAAGGAAACCTGGTGAGCGCGTAGATCCTCAGCCAGAGTCTCCTGCCCCAGCTGACAGTCCGGAAGGCCTCTCTGAGATTCCTCGTGAAGAAAGGAATGACTTTAACTTTAGACTCGACGGCAACTTTTGCGAAGCCCATCCGGTTCTTCCACATCAGCTTGTAATAAGAGTCTCCAAATTGGGCTTCATAGACGCCGCCTGGTGCGATTGCCAGCATGTTTCCCTCCTGGAGGATCTGTGAGCAGGTCTGGACTGTTCCTGATATCAGCTTCATCACGTCGCAGATTATAGCGAAGCCTGGAACTTTGAATAGAAAATTGTCAGCTACCGTGTGGATTATTTTAGACCTCAGCAGGACCATTTTTGCTATCAGGTAGTACAAGTCGATTGGAACTGCTCCGTGATAATAAACGAACAACACTGGCTCGTCTTTTGGAATATTTTCCATCCCGACTACTTCGTACCCGTAGTAGATGTACCCATGGACATCCCATATTGCTGCGACGACACTGCGGGCCGCGGATTTCCAGTCTCGCCCGTATGCCTCCTGCAGTCTTCCGCGGTGCAGCTTGTAAATGTAAAAAATAGCCGCAGTCATGTACAACAGCAGTAAAATAATTATTGGCAGTAAAAATGTTATCAGTAGCGGCATCAGCACCCATGATAGCCATAACGTGAAGTCTACGTCAATAAAGTTAACTAGAATATTTTTAATCATTTTTTAATATTATATTGATTAATTGTTTTTTATTATTATACTTAACTATTATAATTTATTTATTATTTTTTCTCAATTTTATATTGGTGTAAAAAATTATATTTATTATTTATTTTCAAGTGTTATTGTTGTGCTATGTACAGTGATTAGTGACTAGTGAATTTTTTTAGGTTAACTAATTAAACATTTCACTTCAGTTTGACGGAATTTTATGATACTAATATTTTAAATTATTTATTGAGCTGTTACGGTTTTTTGTTAATAACTTTTATTTTATTTATCGTTATTTTATTATGGTTTTTTATGACAAGTTTATTTATTTTTTTTTTACAGAAATGCGCGCGCAGATTTAATTTTTAAGCTAACTGGTTTTTTTTTATTGCTCAGAACAGTCAATTCAAAGGAGTTTTTTTCGGATTTGGAGTTGTTAATTTAGTGGAAGTTTTATGGCGAGAAAGTTGATGAGAATGAAAGTATAAAACTGAAAGTAACAGGATTCAAGAATTTTAATGATTATTAAATTAGCTAACAGCTGATGATCTAAATGCAATTTTTTTTTTAATTCTAATTAAATTAATCAACAATAAAAAATTGTTAATTTTTTGTTGATTTAAGTATTTTTTTTAATTATTTGAATATTTTTGTAAATTCATGTGACATTTAAACTTCAAATTAATCTTCAGTTTAATTATGAAGCTGAAATTAGCAGACATGTCATTTTTTTGGATTTTTATATCAAATAAATTATTATTAAAAAAATGTTAAAAAAAAATTGTATCAGTAATTTTTTTTAAACATTTACAAGTGGAATTTTCAGAATTTTTTCTTTTTTAATAATTTATTTGCTTAAGAAAATTATTTAATGTCTGCTAATTTTAATACCATTAATTATTAAATTTTCAAAAAGATAATTAGTAACATAATATAAAATTTTGCTTAAAAAATTACAAGTAGACTTAATTTGTTTTTTTATTTCGTAATTATTAGCAGAAAAAAAAATTACAAAAAATTTAGTAAGGCGATTTTAGAATTTTTGATTTATTTAAAAAATAAAACAAACATTTTAAATCAATCCATAAAATTCATCAAAATAAAAAATATTTACCTTGTCTATTTTTTACAATATAAAAAAAATATTTAGGACATATTACATTAAATAAAATTAAACTAACGATACAGAAAAATCTCAATGATAAAATCCATCTCAAAATATTAATTAATAAATTTTTATTTTCCTCAACTAACAATCAATTATTTAATTCTAGATCCTGTGCTCCGTGGACCCAAAGCACTTAAAGTTGACGCCGCACGACGACCTGATTTATAAGTCTTTCCGCGAAGTTTTCCCCAACTTATCGATCGCAAAATTAAACGAAGATGAAATGAAATCGCCTGAGGGAAAAAACAAATGGCGACCGTTCTGCGAGCAGTTCAAAGACATAATCGAGGACTACAGCATGGGGACTCTCCTCCGAGCTGATTGCACCGACGAGTACAGCGAACAGAACAGTATTCTTGCAACGCGGATCCAGTTCTACGCCATCGAACTTGCGCGCAACCGCGAGGGCCTTAACGACTTGATTCGCCAGAAGTTCAAGCCTAAAAAGCTCACCAAGAACTCATAACAAATCAAACAGTTAATTCATCAACATTTATTTTTACAGTACCACAAAAAATAATTGACTTTTACAAATTAAAAATAAAAAAAAAATCATTAAATAAAAATCTACAATTGATTTATTTTTTTTTAGGAATACTTAAACTAATCAAAGGATTTGACGCCCTAGCTTGGTACTTAGACTTAGCAGGAGTCGCAGAATCACTGGCAACATTCCTGTCAAATTTTCTCTTCCTCTTTCCACCACCGATAAGCCTCTTCAGAGACTTGGGGATGATGTACTCCGGCACGTCCTTCAAATGCGCTTGTAACTTAACTGTATGTAGTGCTTTATCCTGCCTGAGGGTCTGCAAATCCCTAGGATTGTCCTCAAAGAAGCTCTTGAGCTTATCGCAACTCAAAACCTCCTGCTTTATTTCTTTAAGTCTGGCTTCCCTGACCGCGATCCGGGTGACCGCTTTCCAGGCGTCTCTAGCCCGGTACCTGAAACCTTCAACCTCCTCAAGCTTAAACTGGTAAGTCTTGAACAAATTTTCCCTGCCGTAAGTGTCTTTCAGCTGGTTCTCGACCTCTTGCATCAGTTCTCTTTCTCTGATCGCCACGAAGCTCAGCGCAGTTCCCTGGTTTTTTCCTCGTGCAGTTCTTCCAGCGCGATGTACGTACGAGTTTACGTCCTGGGGAAAGTCAAAGTTTATCACATTGGCAACAAACTGGAAATCTATACCACGAGCGACTCCAGATTCTTTGTCTTTACGTCTTTTACTCTTCTGCTGCTTGCTGTTATTTTTACTTTTTACTACATGAGGCTCCTCAAGAGCTTTCTCATCAGAAGCGATTATAATGTCATAGGTCCCGGCGTTGAATTGCATTACTGCACGACAACGCGACGTCGCGGGTAATTCCGAGTTCAAAACACATGTCGGGATACCGAATTGTTCTAAAAATAATTTTAATTTGTAGCAGCGGTCGACTGTGTTGACAAAAATGATACTTTTACCGCGAATTAAACGTAGCTTTAATAGTGAGTACAAAATGGCTGCCTTGTCGTTTTCTTCCGCGGAAAGCGTATAGTGCGCAAGTTGCGAAGGTGGCGCTAATGGAGGCTCCTCGAGTTTGAGAATCGCTGGATTGTGAAGAACTAATTTTTTAAGAGAGACTACTTCCTCGGAAAGCGTCGCTGAAGCCAGGGCTGCTTGGTAGACAGTTGGTAAATATTTTAAGATGCTTTTTATTTCTTCCTCGTAGCCGAAGGAGAATATCAGATCGGCCTCGTCGATTATCACTGTGTCGAGGCAAGTTTTGAGATTGAGGTTCCCGGCTTTTAGGTGCTGGCAAACGCGCCCTGGAGTTCCTATTACGATGTCCGGGTTCTCGGCTAACAAGGGCTTTTGGGTGGAGAGTTCTTGTTGGGGAGAAATGTCGATGCAACGGATTTCTCGGGAACATTTTATTGTGAGGGAGATTAAAACCTGGTGGATTTGCTTACAGAGTTCTTTGGACGGTGCCAGGATTAAGCCTTTTGTTTGCTGGTGAGTTTGATGAGGCTTGCTGGTCAGGATTTTTTGTACCAAAGGTATGATGAAGGCGGCAGTTTTTCCGGAACCAGTACGTGCCCGGATCAAGACGTCCTTGCCTTCCAGCATAAGAGGAATTGTTGATTCTTGAATTGCTGTAGGTTCAAGCCAACCTAATTTTGCGATTGCCTGGAAAATCATTTGTTGGATTATTTATGGGGGATAATTTTTTTGAGAGAAGTAATAGAAAATTTGATTGAGTTGTTGGTAATAATTTAAGAAATTAAAAAAAAGAATGACATTTAAGTTAGCTGTCACTTGACAATTTTTTAATTTTTTTTTAACGAATAAATTTGCTCTAAAAAATTATTTTTAAAAAATCGCATTTGTAGTTTTTTAAAATTTCTAGATGTCAATTTTTTGTGCCATAATTCATTTGTTACAAAAATTGTTAAAATTATCAACTATCTGCTAAGTTAATTTTCATAAAAAACAAAGTTAATGAAGAAATAAAGGAATCAAGACGAAAAATTCTTAAAGTAAATTCTTTGAACTTGACCAGAAGGAAAATAAATGTTTAATTGCATAAATAATAAAGGTTAAAGTAAAAAAAAAAGTCATACCTTCAATATTCTATCATCAAGACCAAATTCATGAAAACTTTTTATCTTATCCTCGTTTGATTCTTCTGTATTAACTTCATTGTCATTATCTATATCCATTTTGCAAATTATTGATTACTTATTTTTTTTATTAAATAGAAATTGTATTGAGTGCAAATTATATCACAAACACACGTGGTAATATTTTTTTATTTATAACCTGTAAAATTTTGTGCTGTTAGATTCAGATATTTCTTTTACACTGACGGAAATAAACGAAAATTCACGAAGCATATTTAATTGAATAAACGTTCGCCAGGGGTCGTTTGTTTATGTCTGTTCTTGAGAAAAAAGTAAAAACAAGACGAATAATAATAACAAGTCATGAATCATACATTTCAAAATCGATTCGAGTAATACTTGTAAGAAACAAGTAAAATCTCTCTTTCTTGAATTAAAAATGGTATCAAGATTCTCACATAAGGACACTTTATATGACACTGAAGTTGTCAGACATTAAAAATTTTTTTGGAATTTTATAGCAATTAAATTATTAAAAAATTTCACATGTGAAAATTAATAAAAATTATTTGTGCTAATTTTTAGAAGCATTTTTTTATTATAATTAATTTGTTAAAAAAATTTTTAAAATTGACTTTATTTGAAAAATTAATAAAATTAAATTTCATAATTAAAAAATGATTTTATTGATGAATAAAAAATTACTCAATATATATAAATATATGACTTAATTACTAAGATTATTATTTTTGTAGGTATTTGAATGGATAAATCATTCAATTGATAAAAATTTACATACACAAAATTAAAATGATAATGAAAATATCAAACATTCACTTTATTTTAAATAGACAAAATAATTAATTAATTTCTTTATTCATTTATAAATAAATTTTATGAAATTTTTTAGTTAAAAAAAAAAAAAATAACTTTATCTTTTTTAAATATTAATTACTTTTAATTAATAAAACTACTTTACAATAATTAAAAAATTATAATTAATATTGGCCTGAAACTAGAAATAAATTAATCAATAAATGCAACTTGAAGGATTTGGTTAAAAAAATGATAATTTAAATAAATTCATGAAAAAAAAAATAATTGTATATATTACAGGCTGATTTATAATTTATTCTTTAATTATAATGTATAAGCAATTAAATTTCATAAATGATTAAGAAGACAACAATTTAATAACTAAAAGATTTAAAAAATTGGGAAGACAAAATTAAAATTATTAATAAAAAGGAAAAAAAATAAAAGTATTTAAAAATTTCAAAAGATCACAATTTTTAAAAAAGTTAACTCAAATTAGAAAAAAAAAATTCAAATTCAAAATTAAAAAAAGAAAAAATTAAACTAAAAAATGAAGAAGGAAATAATTTAAAAAGTAGAAAAATAAAAAATTAAGAAGACTCAAAATCAAAAAAAAAAAAATTGAAATTTAATATGAAAACAAAAAAAAATTAATTTAAAAACTGTAGACGAAAAAAATTGTAAAATATTGATTCGCCTAGCCCTACAAATGTCAATGGCACATCCTTAGTGTCATTACATTTGGGCTTATATCCCCACACAAAAATAGTTACTTCACATACATCGAAACCCACACCCTGCGCACCGATATACAAATATATAGCATATACCTACACCTATCTACACCGGTATCCAACATAGTAACCAGCAGACCAGTAACTAGTACCAGTAACCAGCTGTTCCATCTCCGCTATCAAAATGCCTAATTTCTCCACCTGTAAAGAGTAAAGCCATTAACTAATGTCATGAGTAATGAGTAATATTAACCCAGCGTTTAAATTATCTTTTCTTGACTGATATCACCTACAAAAATAAATAAATAGATAAATAAATAAATTTTACCAAAACAGCAAAAATTGGTGAATCTAAAAATACCCAGACAATATTTATTATTATTTTGTTTTGGGTATGACACATCGTAATCGATTTCGTCATAGCTTAATTTCATTGCCATCTATAGCTACAAAATAATATAATTACCTCGAATAAAATAATAAATATGCAAAACAAATACTCTTGAAGTAAACAAGTAGATCATAACAAAAAAAATTGAGTCATCAATTGCCCATAAATCAAACGAGATATTAAAGTCATTGATACAGAGAATATAAGGACCTTTTTTGGCTCTGGGAAATGGATTTTAGAATGTCTGGAGAAAACAGTGTCCCAAATAGGAAATGATTTTTTTTTTTAATTTAAATAATTATTAATAAATAATCTAAATAAATTATTAATCAGTGTTTAAAAGCGCAGTTGGTGAAATAAAAAAAACTAAATAGCTGAATTTTAAAATAAATAAAAAATAAAATATTTAAGGTTCGATCAATTTATAGACTGGACTATTTTTTCTCAGCGTAGTAATATTTAATTGAGCGGTTACAAGGTACTGCGGCTGAAATCGACCAATTGCAGATGGAGCACTGGGCGCGGTTGGCCAATCAGTAGTGAGAATCGGGTCCTCGTACCGAGGCTATAAAAGCCCCGGCTAGCAACGCCGTGGCGTAGTCGTACGACTGAACTCAACGAAAAAGGTCGCTCTGAGTCTCTCACAGTCCGACAAGCTATACAAGCTATCGTTCATATTTTTTTTCTACGATAATCAACTAATTTGACAAAATGGTAAGCTAAAGATACTTATTAATATTTAATAATATTATTATTTATTAAAAACCCACTTTTATTTATCTAAATTAATAACTTATAGATTTTATTTAATTTAAGTCAGTTAGTGATTGTGAATTAATAGTTTTATTTTACGGACAAAGGATGATCGCGTCGCTTGACGCCATTTTGTAACGGTCGCCGGTTGAGTCACGTTATTGATTTTGAACTTTTTATAATGCGTACATTTTGCGGTATTGATTTTTTTAATTATTCATTTTATCGCGAGTATTATTTTTATTAATAATTGTTTTTTTGTGCAGCGTGAGTGTATCTCAATCCACGTTGGACAAGCCGGAGTACAGATTGGTAATGCCTGCTGGGAATTGTACTGCCTTGAACATGGAATCCAACCGGACGGTCAAATGCCCTCCGATAAAACAATTGGAGGAGGTGATGACAGTTTCAACACTTTCTTCAGTGAAACTGGTGCGGGTAAACACGTACCCAGAGCTGTTTTCATCGACTTGGAGCCTACTGTAGTCGGTGAGGATTATTTTTATTTTATTTTATATATTTTACATTTTTAGGGTTTCTAAAAATTTTTTGATTTTTTTTTTTTTTTTTTTTTTTGAAAAAAATTATTACAAAAAAATAAAAAAATAATTCGCACGTGTAAAAAACTTTAAAAACTGCAAGTGCAATTTAAAAAAAATTTTTTTTTGTTTTAATTTAATTATTAAAAAAAAAATTAAAAAATGTAGATTATCTTGAATTGATGTAATAATTAGGTGATCAAATTGGGGAACTATCGAGATTCTTTTAACGCTTGGAGTTGTAACGGAAATTAATGAGTGGGGGGAAGCCATGGTTTGAGCGGTTATTTTTGGTACTAGTCTTTCTTATGGGATAATGAGAAGCTTCTAGAAAAAGTCTAACGGTTGTTTTTTTGTTGTTTCTCGCTGGTATTCTTTTGATTGATTAATGGAGATGTACGCTCGGTAAAATTAGATAAAGAGTGATAATAAGAATTTGAGTAATTAGTAGTTGATAAAAATTTTTCAGGTCATGGCTTTAAATTTTATTCGTTGATACTGAGTCAAATTTACAATATTTGTTTTTTTTTTTCTCTTTAAAAATTGATTTTTGTAAAAGAATTTATTTTTGTAAAATTTTATTAAAAAATTCAATTTTTGCTAATTTTAGTATTATTTTTAATGATAAAAAATTTTTAGTATGCTTCTTTAATGGAATAAATTTTATTGATCGTTAATTTTTCAGAAGTAGGTAATCAAAAAAATTTGATTGAAAAATAAGTTTGTATTGATAGTTTAATATTCTTAATCATTAAATTCGAATTTAGAGCTCTAGGTTTTGTAATAATTTTAAAAAAATTTTCATTGATAAAAATGAATCATTAATTATGGAGACAAGATGATTATTATAAATATTATACTATATTTTCAATAATTTATAGTACACTGGTTTGAAGAATTATAATTATATTCAGGGATTAGAAAGGTCTTTTTATATAATCATTAAAATAATTTTAATCTTCAAAATAAAGTTCTTCAATAAAACTTTAGGAAATTATTAAATAATTAGATTTAAATGTCACAAAATTTTCATTAAAAAAAAATTTTCACTTAAACTTTAAAAATATGTATAGCTTTAAGTAGCTAAAATATTTTGTTGACAAAAATTACTCGATAATTAATTCAACTAAAATTCTTTCTGTCAGTACAAACATTAATTAATGATACTTAATATAATATGATGTGATAATTATTTAGAAATTCTTTTGTGTTGATAAAATTAGATTCATTAATTCACCTTAATTTAAATGATTAAATATTTAGATTAACAAGTTTTCAATATCGATAAAAATAATTATAAATTTAATTCATAAACACTATTAATAAAATGAATAAATAATTGAAATTATAATGAAATCTGACAATCGTTTAAATTTTTCTAACACTAGTAAATTATTTTTTAATTCTACATGTTAAATTTTTTTCATAATAATTTGTTAAAAAAATTTTCTTAAGGTAAAAGACCCAGTTCTTGATACTGGCCTAGTTATTGACACTTGCAATTTTATTTTAATTAAAAAAAAAAAAAAAAAAAAAAAAATTAACTCTGATAAATTAATAAATATCATTTTTGAGTTATAAATTTTAAGATAATTGAATTTTAAAGGACATTTTATTTTTTTAATTCGAATAAAATTACAAGTGTCAAACAACTAGGCCCGTGTCAATAACTGGGTCTTTTACCTTATGTCTACAAATTTCAATGTAATTATAATTATTTGATCCTTGAAAATAATTAAATTGAAAAAATTTCATTGAAATAAAATACTAACATTAAAAATCTTCCAGATGAGGTTCGAAGCGGAACATACCGTCAATTGTTCCACCCAGAACAGTTGATCACCGGAAAAGAGGACGCAGCGAATAACTACGCCCGCGGTCACTACACGATCGGAAAAGAAATCGTAGATCTAGTCCTCGACCGAATTCGCAAGCTCGCTGACCAATGTACCGGACTTCAAGGATTCTTAATATTCCACTCGTTTGGCGGTGGTACCGGATCCGGATTCACGTCCCTCCTGATGGAGCGTCTTTCAGTCGACTACGGTAAGAAATCAAAGCTGGAGTTCGCAATCTACCCGGCCCCCCAGGTATCAACAGCCGTTGTCGAGCCTTACAACTCGATCCTGACCACCCACACGACCCTCGAGCACTCCGACTGCGCCTTCATGGTTGACAATGAAGCTATCTACGACATTTGCCGCCGCAACTTGGACATCGAGAGACCCACCTACACGAATTTGAACAGACTGATCGGACAGATCGTATCCTCGATCACGGCCTCCTTGAGATTCGACGGAGCTCTCAACGTCGATTTGACTGAGTTCCAGACAAACTTGGTACCTTACCCACGTATTCACTTCCCTCTGGTCACCTACGCCCCAGTTATTTCCGCGGAGAAGGCCTACCACGAGCAGCTCTCTGTCGCTGAAATCACGAACGCCTGTTTCGAGCCCGCCAACCAGATGGTAAAATGCGACCCGCGTCACGGAAAATACATGGCTTGCTGCATGTTGTACCGAGGTGACGTTGTCCCCAAGGACGTGAACGCTGCCATCGCTACCATCAAGACGAAACGTACCATTCAGTTCGTCGACTGGTGTCCAACTGGTTTCAAAGTTGGTATCAACTACCAGCCACCAACTGTCGTACCTGGTGGAGATCTCGCCAAAGTACAACGTGCTGTCTGCATGTTGTCCAACACGACAGCCATCGCCGAGGCCTGGGCACGTCTTGACCACAAGTTCGACCTTATGTACGCGAAACGTGCCTTCGTACACTGGTACGTTGGTGAAGGTATGGAGGAAGGTGAGTTCTCTGAGGCTCGTGAAGATTTGGCTGCTCTTGAGAAAGACTACGAAGAGGTTGGCATGGACTCTGCTGAAGGTGAAGGCGAGGGAGCTGAAGAATACTAGACGTCCTTATGGGATAAATAAAATAAAATACTGATTGATGTTCTTCAGCTGAAGTAATATATTTAAGACCATCGAGACCTTGTTTATATTTAATATCGTTTTTCATCTGTCGTATTATTATTATTATTATTATTATTATTTTTCATTTTGTATTGTTGTAATTACGCTGTGAAACATTCCTTTGCTTTATCAACAACTGATGATATATTACTTGGCATTATAAAATCTCTTTTTTAAATCCTCGATGGAAATACATGACATTTATCATTAATTTTTTGTCTAACGTTTTTCTCCTTGTCTTTCTCCTGTTGATGGTTTTAGTTTACTTTTTAAGTCGATAGAGTTGGTTGGAAATTTAATTTCTTGTAGATTAGGTCAATTTATGTTTTTTAATTTGTTTTAATTATTATTTATATTTAAGACTTTGGAAAGTTTAATAAAGATAAGAGCTGAGTTTAATCTTTGGTTTAATTTTTATTAATATAGCTAAAAAATTTTATTGATAATTTATTTTATGGAAAATTTATTTTTAAATTAGCAATTTTGAATTTTACAACTCGAATCATTTTCGAAGAAATCAAATATTTAAAAATTTATAATCAACTTTATAAATTAATAATTTAATTATTTCAAATGACTTTAAAATTATTAAAATTAAAATTTACAATTTAAAGTTGATTTGTTTTTTTTTTTTTTTTTTTTTTTTTTTTTTTTTTTTTTTTTTTTTTTTTTAATTAAAATAAAATTATAAGTATATAACAATTCATTTTCTTCAGACTACTTTTGAGTTTTAGCGCCTCCAATGCCTAAAAAAGAAACAAAAATTTTGCCGCTGGAAATTGTTATAACGCAAAATAGAATTTTAAAATTATCCTTTACTTTTTTTTAACTGTAAGAAGCACTAAAATTTGAGCCAGGTATTAATTCTATGGAAGAAAAAAATTTTGAAATAGCAATAAAGTTTAAAAATCAAATTTTTAAAAAATTCAAAATATCTACTTTTTTTTTAAACAGTAATTAATAAAAATCATTAAATCAGAAATTAAACTTAAGGATTTTATAACATTTTATTTTAGTTAATTAAAAGAATGATTGCAAATTAATAAGTTATTAAAAGTATAAATTTATTTAAAAAATTATTTTCCAATTTGTCATTTCAAGAAAATTTATTAAAAATTTTTATTACTGTTGTTACAATGGCAGCGTAAAAAATTTAATTGCATAGAAAATTTTAAATTAGTTTTAAAAATTTTTTTAAATTATCTACAAAAAATTGCCAAGTGTAGAAAAAAAAAATTTTTTTTCTTTTTACATAAGCGCGGGCATTTTGTCAGTTTAAAATTTCAAGAAGCAAAAAAATATATTTCTAACATAATTATAAATAAACTCATACTGAACTTTCATAAATTTCCAAAAAAAAAAAAAAAAACTTCAAAAACAAAAAATATTTATAAGTTTATAAGTTTTTATTATTTATAAGTTTGTACTCAATGTAAAAAGTGCATTAAAAATGTATATTACGGTTCAATGAGTGTGAGTAGAGAAAGTGACGAGGGCAGGATCTAAAATTTAAAAATCCTAAATATATGTTCAATAAACAGTAAGGTGTAATGGAAACTGTACTTGCAGCAGATAAAAATAAAGTATCGGCTTAACTTTTGTCCATTCCGGAAGCAAGGGACAAAAACACTTAAAAAGAGGAAAGAGAGAAACGGAGATAGTTTTCTTCCGTGACGCACTTAAGTAAACAGCAACTGTAATTACCTTGAAGCTTAGATACTATTGTTAATTTTAAAATAAGTATATTCTACTGAGGGATAAGGTGTACTACCTGATGCAAATATATTTAGCATCAGTTTTCGTTAATTTTTCGTCTCCATTCGGATTGTAACTCGTGTACCGTTAACGTGAATTGAAGGATGAGATATCAATGCGTCCATTAAATATTGTTTGGATATTTAATATATTCAAAAAGTCAACTTAATTTTAGTGTTATTTATATAATTTATTTTATTTTATTTATAAAAATAATTATAAATTCATAATTATGGTGCTACGGTTGTTGTTAGTTGTTTGTTGTGTACTTGAGGTAATTTTGTATGATCATTTTTCAGTTAATACTTCAAAAATTAACGTAAGTTAAAATTTCACATGCGCACGCATATTCAGTTATTTATTTTTTACTAAATTTCGATTTTTTGGATTAATTAAATGTTTTTACTGAGCAAAATAAATGATTGTCAAAAAATAATTAAATGTTATTTTATAAACTTAGTTTTTACAGAAAAGTCAATTTGAAAAAAAAAAAAAAAAAAAAAATGATAATACTAATTAAGTAAAAGTTTTCTTATTAATTTAAATAAGAAGACATTTGGTCATTTTTTTGGATCTTTCAAAAAAAAAATTACGACTGAGAAAATAATCATAAATACTTTTTTTATAAATAATTAAAAATTTTTTAGGTGACAAAATTAATAACTAGTTTTCCAACTCAATTAAAACTTGATGGAAATGTCACTTTTGTTGAAAATTTTGTTAATCAAACGGAACTTAATGAAAAAATTTCAATTCAAGGTAAACTAATAATTTTTTAACTATCATGAAATATTAAAAAATACCGTTTATTTTTGTAAGCTACTGTTATAAACTAATATTTGCATTTTAAGGATCAAAAAATAAACCAGTAGAATTGGAACTTGATAGATCGAAGAAAATATTTCACTACGCCAACGGAAAAAATAACAATTCTAGTGTGACGCTGCTACCGAAATGCGATGGACGGGAATTTTGCGAAGAAGTGCCTGATTATCCGATTGAGATTGTTGAAAAAGCGCTACGATCAAAGAAGAGTTTAGAATTATTAAATACTAAAGACAGGGTATGAAAATTTATTTTTTCTTCTTGAGTAATTTTTTTTTTTTTTTTTTTATTAAACGAATATACATAACTTTTAGTGAAATTTAGTGTCATTGCAAGGTCTTGATTTGAATTTATGGCTTTTTAAAATTTCATATAATTCTCACCGATTGTCAATTTGTATGATAAATTTGAATTTTTGAAATGCGTTAAAAATGAAGTTCGCAGTTAAAATTTTGCTCAATTTTTTTTTGTTAAATACTTTGTACTGATCTTCAAAGATCTTGAAATTTTTAGAAGGGTGTTTTTCTTTTTTTCAAAAATATGAATTTTTGAATTTCTAAAAAAATTTTTTTTTCGTTTTTTGTAACTTTTAAAATTTTACAATTTTATTATTTTAAATCATGCATAATTACAATTTTTTTTAGAGATTGCTGTGAATTGTTTTTTTCTTAAATTCAAATAAATTTTTCTATTAAATTTTCACATTTCTTCCTTTTCTGAGTTTATTTGCGCAAAAATAAAATTTTTATACGCTTTTTTAACACTGCGAAATTCATCTCTTATTTATTATGTTTTTTAACTATCAAGGATTTTACTCCTGACTCGTATTTTATCCCTTCAAACACAATCTTAGTTTTTTAACTTTTAAAATTTTTTAATTAACTTACAATATAAAATTTTTCTTAAATTTTAATTGTATATTTTTCAGCCTCTAGATCCAAAACCAAAATTTGGTAATGATAAAAGTGATGGTCTCTGCAAAGGACTTGTAAGTTTTTACCACTGATAAATCTAACTATTCTACGAGAATAGTAATAATAATATTTGTAAATTTTTTTTTTAGTCAAAATACATAATTCCACGAGCAGCACATAATAAAGATGGAGAAACAAAATATATTATCAACACCAAAGAATATGTTCAAGGCATGAATGTAGAAACATGCGAGTAAGTTAAATTTTATATTTAATAATCAACAATAATAGATAAATTATTTTATAAACCAATTATTATTTTTATAGAAATGTTGATAGTCCTTGCCGATTAATTGACGGTTTTGCTGTGGGTTATAAGACTATGTGTGTACAAAAATTTATGTACAAAAAATTAGTCTCACTTTCGGATACCGGTGAAGCCGAAACAGATTGGTTCTCAATGCCTGCAAGTTGCTGCTGTAAAATTGAATTTACGGGCATTGATCATGACTTATATCGACATAAATTAAATTAATTATCGTATAATTATTTTGTAATTAATTTTATTCAACTGTAATTATATGACTAAACTATTAGTTAATTAAAAAAATAAGTTTTTTTCAAGTTTCCGTCGAAAAAAATTTTTATTTAACTATAATTTTACTGAGACGGGCGTTTAATGTCATGACAAGTTTTGATTGTTGAATTATTTTGTTAAATTTTTTTTTTTTTAATAATGGTTTGTTATACTTATAAAAATTAAACATTAATTATAAACCTTACGACAAATTTAAATGATATAAAAAAAGATATATTGATTCATTGTTAAAAAAAATTGACTTAATTAAAGAAAAAATTGAATTTTTTTTTAATAATTGTTTGTTATACTTATAAAAATTAAACATTAATCATAAACCTTACGACAAATTTGAATGATATAGATAAAGCATTGATTCATTGTAAAAAAAAATTGTCTTGATTAAAAGATAAAAAAAATCTTGAACCAAGAAATTTATTTCGAAAAGCTTTGTTGTTTTAATTTTAGAAAAATTCTTGAACAGAGAAATTTTTTAGATGATTTTTAGTTTTGATTCTCAGTGAAATACTTCAAAAAAATTTTCGGGGTTCAAAAATTTTTCTTTTTTATCAAATAAATTTTTTTTTGTGTGTGTATAGTCATCGAGTTGATAATTACAGAGTAGTTGTTACATTTTTAAATAAGTCAATGTCAAATTATTCAGGCTGTATTATGAAATATTGTTCATAATAATTTGTGAGTATTTAAATTTTTATTATTTGATCAATATAAAAAAATACTGTTTCCCAAAAATTGAAAAATGACAATAATTTAAAAAAAAAAATTAATCAGAAAATAATTAATTTATTATTTTATTTAAAAAAATGTGTCAATATCAATTAAAAATGAAAAATGAAAAATATCAATGAAATTTAGCAATTCTAAAATAATACAGAAATATAATAATAATTTTCATAGCAAAAATCGTTCCAATTCTTCGTAATTGGAATCTAACATTGGGTCATCCAACTGATTGTTACCATCGGATTACAAAAGTTTTCCAAACAAATCACTGTCGCTGTCGCATAGTTTTGATTTGTGATCGCTGTTATTGGTCTATTCATTTGACCAATCATCACTCAAAACATCATCAAGATCAATCGGCTCAATTTTTTTCTCCAGCCAAGAACTGACAAAATTTTTAACGTCTAATGTATCTAAAACTTCATCATCAATTTCTAAATCACTTTCATGAATTTCTTGATTATTTACAGAACTGTGTGCCAAATTATCACCCAGCTGCAATTGACTATCGCTAAAACTCAAAGATCCACTTAAATGTTGACTACTGTAAGGTAGATCAAGTATTTCATCAATACTTAAATCTACTACACAGCGTAATAAATCGTCAATTTCATTGGAATTATTATCAATTAACTGCAATTGGACATTAATATTACCGCCAGTACTATTTCTAATAAAAATATTACGGTGTTCAATCATCGCGACTTTTTTAAAAATTTTTAACTGATTCCACAATTTCCTGCTTGTACAATTGCATTTTTTTAATCCAATGCAGCATGACTCTATTAGCGCTCTCAGCACATTCATTATTTTTGGAATTCGAATAGTTGTGATGCCCGCATTGTTCCGCAGTTGATTCTTTCTGTTCGTTTTGATAATTGTAACCATAATCGGATAAGCAAATAATATCATCACTATCATCTTCAATTATTTTAACTAATTAACGTTTCATGGCGAAATTTTCAACGAAAATATACTTCATTGTGTACAAATTTTTAATTTAGATTTAATTGTTTTTTCAGAACAATCACCAGTGCTCCACATTCTATCATTATTGTATTTATTAACGACTGTGTGTAAATTTTTGGGCGAATTATCCGGCTGACTAACAAGAAACTGACCATCAACTACTATTCCTTCACTATTCAACACATAAATACTCATTTCTTTAACGATAAATTTTTTTTTAGAATTACAATTGCCGTTAAAATTTACCACCAAGTGATTTATGCCACCAAAAACCATTTCAGTTGTCAGTGATCGGTTGAAAATAAATCCCGATTGTTTTTTACTAACTTTTGGTTCGGAAATATCATCATTATTTCTTCGCATAAACAGCCAATTTCCCATGCACTAAACAGTAACACTAGCGCAATAATTGTTAATCTTATCATCTTGGTATTTGCAAGCAATATTTTTTATTTCACGACTTTCGTCGAATCCCAATTTATCCAAAAATTTTATATTAGTGTAATTTTTCCTCAGAAATTGCGTCAATAGCTTGTACTGTTCTTGATTTTTCACATAAACTGTATCAAAAGCTTCAAATGTTTTTTTTATTTTACTCCGCAATAGATAAATTTTATGAGTACCAATTTCTGGATTTATTCCACAAACTCTGTAATATTTTGAAATAATAACGATTAGGAAATGAATCATTGGAGATCGGTGGTTCAGTGACAATTGTCTTACTGAGTGATACAGTATATGGAAAAAGGCGGCATTTACAGTATTCTTTAATTATAAATTGATTTTTATAATAATAACCACTGAAATCTATCACAATTTCCATTTTCTCTTAGTCTTATCTAATAGATATTAAAAAAAAAAAAAAAATGTTTCTATGTCAATTAAAAATAAAAAATATCAGTAAAATTTAGCTATTTCAAAACAATACGGAATAAGGTGGAAAAATTGGAATTAACACTTTTAAAATTTGAATTTTGAGTTCCGCTTTTGACAGGAGTTGGGTTGGTCATTTCCTGACATATTTTCAGCGTAAAAGGATTTATTTGATTTTCAGAAAATTTTTTAACAGGAGCTTTGTTTGGGCGCTTCCGCTGAAATTTCAAAATTTGGCTGGAAATATTTAAACAAAGCTCCTGTAAAAAATTCTCTGAAAATCAAATAAATCCTTTTACGCTAAAAATATGTCAGGAAATAACCAACCTAACTCCTGTCAAAAGCGGAACTTAAAATTCCAATTTTAAGAGATCCATCACGGAAGTTACATTTTAACACACTCTAATAAAGAAATATAATAATAATTATTTTCTCAATATAAAAAAAATCTGTTTTTCAAAAATTGAAAAATGGCAATAATTTGGATAAAAATTTAATTAGAAAATAATTAATTTATTATTTTATTAAAAAATGTATCTATGTCAATTAAAATTGAAAAATATCAATAAAATTTAGCAATTCCAAAACTATACAGAAATTTAATAATAATTCTCATAGCAAAAATTGTTCCAATTCTTGGTAATGTGAATCTAACATTAAGTCATCCAACTGACTGTTATCATCAGATTGCAAAAGTTTTTCAAACAAATCATTATCGTTGTCGCTTAATTCTGATTTGACCTTGCTGCTGTTACTGGTCTGTTCACTTGATGACCTATCATCACTCAAAATATCATCAAGATCAATCGGCTCGGATTCGTACTCCGACCAAGAACTGACAAAATTTTTAACGTCAAATGTATCTAAAACTTTATCATCAATTTCGAGATCACTCTCATGAATTTCTTGATTATTTATAGAACTGTGTGCCGGAGGATCAATTAAATCAAAAATTGTATTAATAAAATTATGATTGCTATCAGAAAGATCAAAATCAATGGGCACCATGTTATTGTCATTGACCGTTGAATCCGATGGTACATCAAAATTAATATTGACTAATTCTTTTAAATTTCTACTACGTTGAACACTCACTTGCTCACTTTGATTGCTCCACGATGTACTTGGTTGATCGCTCACCGAAGTGTTTTCGGAAAAACTTGCCGGCTGATAAATAATATTTGTGGGCGTAGGTTTCGGCTGGATCGCAATTTCTTTAGGAGGAATTTTTGATTGAACACTACGTGCCTTGGTAGCAGCAGGTTTATTTATACTTTTGGAGCTAAGTTGAGTTTGTGATAAATTTTTGAAATTTCTGACTGAATTCAAGACTTCGTCTTTGTACAACTTGGACGTTAGTATCCACTGCAGCATAATTTTGTTAGAATAATCAGCACAAACGTTCCTATGGGGGTGGGGATGTGAATGATATTTGCACTTAGATTTAGGCGATGCACTGAATTCCTGTGCAGGATCGTAACCGTACTCAGATAGGCAAATGATATTGTTGTAATTGAAGAATAATTTATGCAGCACATGCTGTTTCTTGTCAACTCCATTTACGAAAATGTACTTTATGTTATATTTTTTTACAAGAGATGTTAATGCAATTTGTACATCGTTTGGTATACAATTACCGGCTGTCCACTCTATTCCGTAAGTATTATAGAAGTGATAATTGTAAACATCTTTCATTGCGTTTGTTTTTACCCGATGGTAAGGCGGTTTAACGACTAGTAATTTATGATATATTTCTACTCCTTGGTCATTGAACACATAAACACTAAATTCTTTAATAATAATATTTGTACGTCTCAAATTATAATAACCATTGAAATTTATCACCGCGTGATTTCGATTTTTATCAACAGTTTTAGTAACTGGCTCGGTTTTCTCAGATTTTGATTCTTTGCTTGTCGATGGTGTTGGGTAAGATATAGTTGAATATCGCTTGCTATTACCACGAAATTTTTTCAGCAGCAAACTACTCATGTATTGAACATTAAGACGAGCGCAATAAAAGCCTTGCTTTTTAATGTGATATGAACAACATGGACCCATTATTTCTAAACTGACGTCGAAGTTGAATTGTTCCAATAATTTAACATGATCAGGCTGAATTTTTATAAAATTGAACAAATCTCGGCGTTGTTTTTTATTTCTAACGAAAACTACTTCACTGTTCGACAACACCCTGAATATTCTTTCTTTTAGTTCCTTAATTTCATGTGTACTGCGTTGTAATGGTATCCCATATTTTTTTAAGTAGATGCTATAAATATTATTAATAAAGTTTATATCCTTTAGGTGCTCGATTGGTGTCGCTGTTACTATCGCAACACCCACTTTTTTAGAATTGTCTTGAAGATAAGATTCGCAGTATTCTTTTATGATGAAATCATCTTTATAATAGTATCCGCTGAAATCAATAATGGTCGCCATTTTTTTGGATCTGACTGGTGTCTAATATATAGGAAGAAAATATTTTTTATTTTTATTATGTTTTATGATTAATTATTTTCATTTGATTATGATGCAAAATTTTTTCCTGTGTAATAACAAGAAAAAATTTTTCTATTAAATCAAGTTAATTTTTTTTGTATAAAATTTTATAATTTGAGCAAATTGTAATTATTTCGCGAAAGATGTTTATAAAAAATTTTTGAAGACAGAGACTCGATTGACTTCTTTGGAAAGTCGTAGTACGATAAGAAATTATCTTATAATAATACTAGTTCATATCACAAAAGCTTTTGTTCTTTCTAGTATAGAAGCCGTTGTGTATTTAAATAGATTGTTAATCTGATCAAAAAAAATATATATAATAAAAATAATTCATCGTAAAATATAATAATAAAAAAAATATTTTCGTTCTATATATTAGACACCAGTCAGATTCAAACAAATGGCGACCATTATTGATTTCAGTGGATACTATTACAAAGATGATTTCATCATTAAAGAATACTGCGAATCTTATCTTCAAGACAATTCTAAAAAAGTGGGTGTTGCGATAGTAACAGCGACACCAATCGAACACTTAAAGGATATAAACTTTATTAATAATATTTATACCATCTACTTAAAAAAATATGGGATACCATTAGAACGCAGTACACATGAAATTAAGGAACTAAAAGAAAGAATATTCAGGGTGTTGTTGAACAATGAAGTAGTTTTCGTTAGAAATAAAAAACAACGCCAAGATTTGTTCAATTTTATAAAAATTCAGCCTGATCATGTTAAATTATTGGAACAATTCAACTTCGACGTCAGTTTAGAAATAATGGGTCCATGTTGTTCATATCACATTAAAAAGCAAGGCTTTTATTGCGCTCGTCTTAATGTTCAATACATGAGTAGTTTGCTGCTGAAAAAACTTTATGGTGATAGCAAGCAATATCCAACTACATCTTACCCAACACCATCGACAAGCAAAGAATCAAAATCTGAGAAAACCGAGCCAGTTACTAAAACTGTTGATAAAAATCGAAATCACGCGGTGATAAATTTCAATGGTTATTATAATTTGAGACGTACAAATATTATTATTAAAGAATTTAGTGTTTATGTGTTCAATGACCAAGGAGTAGAAATATATCATAAATTACTAGTCGTTAAACCGCCTTACTATCGAGTAAAAACAAACGCAATGAAAGATTTTTACAATTATCACTTCTATAATACTTACGGAATAGAGTGGACAGCCGGTAATTGTATACCAAACGATGTACAAATTGCATTAACATCTCTTGTAAAAAAATATAACATAAAGTACATTTTCGTAAATGGAGTTGATAAGAAACAGCAGTTGCTCGATAAATTCGTCTTCAATCCCAATAACATCATTTGTCTATCTGAATACGGTTACAATCCTGCACAAAAAATCAATACGTCGCCTGAATCTAATTGCAAAGATCATTCACATCCCAACCCTTATAAGAACATTTGTGCTGATTATTCTAACAAAATTATGCTGCAGTGGATACTAGCGACCGAGTTGTACAAAGACGAAGTCTTGGATTCAGTCAGAAATTTCAAAAATTTATCACAAACTCAACTTAGCTCCAAAAGTATAAATCAACCTGCTGCTAAAAAGGCCAGGAATGATCAATCAGAGATTGCTCCTACTATAGAAATTTCGATCCTACCAAACACTGAATCTGGAAATGTTACTACTACTCCGGCAAGTTCTTCAAGAGACACTTGGGCGTACGATCAACTAAGTACATCGCGGGGCAATCAAAGTGAGCAACTGAATGTTCAACGTAGTAGAGATTCAAACCTATCAAGTTATTTGGAAATAAATGACGAGTCAACAGACAGTAGTGACGATGATAGATTGGTAATTTGCTTCTCTGATTCTGATAGCAATCTATGAATTTGATTGATTCAATCTCCGATTGTTATTGATATAAAACACCAATAAATAATAGTTTGAAAAAAAAAAATTAAAAACACGCTTTTTATAGAAAACCAAATTAAATAAATAGAAAATAAATCTGATTACGAATAGTGTAAAAAATTTTGATAAATATAAATTAATAATAATGTAAATAATAATAAAAAAAAAAAAAAAAGGATTTATTAAAAAGCACCCTACGCTTTTAAAAAAAAAATACATTTTTTTCTTATTTACACTATTATTAATTTACACGGAAAGAACAAGATGACACTGGATATCATTCTAGATTATACTGACTAAAAAAATTTCAGATAGTAGCTAGTATAATCCAGATTACAATAGGTATAATCCAGATATCACGCAGTATAATCTGGGATGATACCCAATGTCATCTTATTCTTTCCCTGTATGTTTATTAAAATTATTTACACTATTCTTAAATCAGAATTATTTTTTAATTTTTAGTTTGGTTCTCTGCAAAAAGCGTATTTTTTAGTTTTATTAGAGATTTTTAGCTAGTATTAGATAAATCGGCTAAAGATTATTGTTGGAATTTAAAATTAACATCAACTCTAGTCTTATCGATTATAGATGAAAATTATATAAATTAAAAAAAATCTTATTTTGGAAATTGAAAAATGGAATAATTTTATTTAATTTGTGTATTGTCATCAGTGCTCGATAAATCAAAATAAAAAGATAAAAATAAAATTTTATTTATAAAATAAACAATAAAAAGATTTGAAAGATATAACACATAATAAGAAATTGTTATTATATAGTTTTATTTAAGCGAAGAAATTAAATTTTAGGATTAAAAATTGAAGAAATATTTAATGAAGAGCATAAAAATTTACCATTCTAATATTGTTATTATTTATTTCAGTATAAATACACAATAATTCATTTAGTTGATAAAAACAGTACATTTGAAACTTATGAGCTAAAGTTAAAACAATTATTTTTATGTACAATTTATCCTTAAAGATTCATTCAATTTACAACAGACCAGATCAGTATGTATTTCGCTCAATTATTTTAAAGTCATCCATAGTATTTATAAATAAAATATATTTTTCGTAGATTAATTTACTAAATTGTCACTTTAAATCCTCGATTCATCGACTTATTTTATTTAAAAATAAATACACGCTCGTATATATATATTTATATATATACCACAAAATACAATGTGCGTATTAACGAATATTGATGGTAAGAGTAAAATCGTTTGTATATAAAATCAATATTTATAAACATTTAAATAAATCCAAAATTAACATAACTCATAATAATAATTAATAAATAATTATAATTGTTTCCATTTCCTCAAATTCGAAATTCTATTCCACTGTTATTGTTATTATTACCATTATCATTATCATTATCAATATTATATTTATATATAAATATATGATTGATCAATACGCGAAAGATAATTGCAGCTCAAATTTTTCAAAAGCAATATCATACAATACCCAACAATTATTTATGTTACAATTTAGTTGGTCAAGCAATACATTGTTAATTATTATCTTTACAAATAAATATACAGTATTTACAATTTTTTTAAACATTATTACTCCTTCTTACACTTTTTATAATTTTATTCAATCATCAAAAATACAAAATGCCATAATTGTTTCCTTTTTTAGTGACTATAGTTCGTAATTTCAAAGAACCATTCAAATTTACCGCCTTTTTTAATTTTAGCGCCGCTGCAATCACTAGCTGATCTAAAAAATAGGGGCTTAGATTTGATTTAAAAGTAATTTATTAATTTATAATTAAGAAAAAAATTTTTGTTATTGATTCTGGAAGTTTTTTTTTTTTAAATCAGACTAATTAATTAAATCAACATTGTTTTTCCCGCTCTTTTGTTTCAAGTTTTCTTCAGTAACATTAAAAGTACTTTCAAAATGAAGAAGAAACACAAAGGATAGAAAAAAAAGTGTTTTATGATGTACTTTTTTTTTAATAAAAATAAAAATAATTTTTCTCACAAGCACACAATGACAATTTAAATATCAAAGTTAAATTATTTATACATAAGCACCCATTTAATCACTCACACGTTATTAATTAAATCATGGCATTTACATTTCAATGTACATAATTATTAATTTTCTTTTATATATATATTTATTTATTTTTTTTTTTTATTATATATGTATATGTATATCGGTGGCAGTAATTTAGCATTATATTATTGTATACGAAGACTGATTTATATTTAAAATAATTATGAGGCAGCAAAATGGGCAAACTTTAAAAAAGTTGATTATTAATTCATTGCTTTTTTTTTTAAAGTAAACTCATTTTAATAAACATGACCCGTATATTCATTAAATAATTATAATAATACATATATTAATAAAATACATCAAGGAATATCGGATCAGGCATATTAAATATACTAAATAACTAAATAATATCAAACAAACTCAATGGCTAATTTGATGCTTTGCTTATCTAGTAATTAATGGTAATTAATTTAATTTTTTTATTTATTGTTATTTATTAATTATTATATTCAATTCAAGTTAGAAAACACAGCCTTCACAACTGATTCTCTGGAATGTAGACTTTATTAAATTTTTAATTAAAAATTTAATCAAGTTTCTTAATGTAATACAATATAAAATCACGTTTTTTAGACGGAAAATTGAAATGAAGATGAAAAATTTTTATAATTATTTTATTAACCTTCATGTGGATTTTGTTAAAAATTTATTACTGAGAATTTAAGGATAAATTTTTAAATATTATAATTTATTGAAGGTTTTTCCACACGGAAAGAAGAAAAATTAAAAAATTATAAATTTATTACAATTTTAAATATCAGCCAAGTTTCTCTTTTAATATTCCAAAGAATATGTCTATTAGGGTGTGTCAAAATTCAATTTTGATGAAGAACCTTTTAAAATTAGAATTTTGAGTTCCGTTTTTGGCAGGAGCTGTGTTTGGGCATTTCCTAAGATATTTTGGGGTGAAACGATTTATTTGATTTTCATAGAATTTTTAAACAGGAGTTTAGTTTGGGTATTTCCGTTGAAATTTCAAATTTTGGCAGGAAGTGCCCAACTAAATCTCCTGTTAAAAATTCTATGACAATCAAGTAAATCGTTTCACCCCAAAATATCTTGGGAAATGCCTAAACACAGCTCCTGCTAAAAGCGGAACTCAAAATTCCAATTTTAAAAGGTTCTTCACGGAAATTGAATTTTGACACACCCTAATGTCTATTTTCATAAAATGAAAAAATGCATCTAGAACTAATAGAAATTAGAAACTATTAATTTTTCAATAAAAAAAATAAGTAACTTCTAATTTCAAGTTTCTCGCTACTAAAAATACATTTGAAATTGTAAAATTTGGTATTTTCAATTGTCATTGTTTTATTACAATCCATAGTTTCAATTATTGCAATGTAAAATGTAATGATTGCAATTTTTTCTACAAGGAACCTATTTTTTTACACTAAAAACTAATTTTTCCCCTTTTTACCGTGCGTAATTTGAAATTTACAACAAAATAAAAAAATTTTACTTCAAAAACGTCATTTTTAAGTATAGTTTTAAGTTATAAAGTCGGCGTACTACTGCCATCTCTATAAATTATCCTAAAACAAAATCAGTAAAGTAAACTTTTAAATAAATAGAATTTAAAGATAATTTTTTAGAACAATTTTCCACGGAAAAATCAATGTAATTTCTTATCTTTACTTCACTTTTATTCGCAGTAATTAGATCACGGTAGAGTTTTCTATATCTTATGTGTATAATGACTTTGATTAAGACATTAAAGTAATGTATTATCTACAACTAGTATTGAGTTTTCACTCATTGTCAATTTAATAAATAACAAAACTACTTTAAGCATTTACCTACACACTTACTCCTCAAATTGATAATTTATTTTATCAACCCATATTAATATAATATATTTTTTATTAATGTAATTATTAATAATTCATATAGTCGATAACAATTAACGTTTTATTATTACACAATTAACTCTATACGTACGCATTTACACATTAATTAAAATAGCTTTATCTCAAAATCGCGTGCTTAAATAAATAAAGCCAGAGTTTTTATTTTGCGATGAGATAATTCGAGGGCAGCATACGTTTATTTTGATTAAACGACACAAAAATTAATAAATAATTGTTAAAGTTTGTCATAAATTCGAACCAACGATAAATTATTCAAAAAATTTAAATATATTGCCATAAATCATTGAATAAATAAAAATATTTTAAATAAGAGTTTTTTTATAAATTGATTCGAATTTATGATAAATTTTAATCATGCATAATAATAATAATTAAAATGGACCCTTTGTTATAAATATAATCGCAGTCAACAATCTCTTGGTATATTTATTTATAAAATAATGTCGACTGTAGATATTTCGATAATTAGTCTATTGTTTTTCGTTAATTTCAGAATATTTAATTTAATTTAAAAACACAGTTATTATAATTTTTAATTTTTTATAAAATCGATAATGCTACTTAGCACCGATTGAAAATCACGCTTTCAATTAAATATATTTTTAATATATAAATCGATAAATCGGTAGTCTTTTAAAGTTATTAGCGAGATGCTCTAACTTATCAAATAAATTAATATCTTATTATTTTTAATTGTTAAATTATTTCATTATTTATTTATTTATTTATCAACTAACTCATTAATTATATCGTAATTATTAATGGCCTATTCGCATAGCGAAATAATAGGACAAAAATGCAACGAGATCGGCCGGAAAAAAACTCGTTGCGCCCCCACGACATCGCGTTGATCAAAAGTTCATTGAAACATCTCTGTTTGTCGGTACACTTGTTTTTATTTTACACTTAAATTCAATTTTTTAAATCTTGAATGTGATGCAAAAAATATTTTTAAGTTCTCAAAATTTAATTAAAATTTTAATAATTTTCTTAAATTATTGAGATTAAAAAAATCTGTAAAATTATTGAATTTTTCTACTTTTTAGATTCAAAAATTCTTTTATATAAATTTTTTCTCGTTTTATCAAAAAATTCAGAAAAAAAATTTACCGGTAAAAAATTAAAAAATAAAATAAAAAATTTTGAAACTTAAAAAAAATTTTTTTTATTTAATTATTGATCAAATAATTTTTGAATTTTACATACTTAGTCCCGTAAAATTCATTCAAAAAATGACCGTGTAATTTATTAAGTAAGAAAGTAATTACTTTATTGACAATAACACCAATAATATTTTTTGTTAATTACAAATCTGAATTGTTGGACGGAAAAAGTCAGTTAATTATTTGATCAATAAAGTAAAATGAAAAAGTTTGGGAGTTTTATTTGAAGGAAAAAGAGGTTGGCTTTTAGCTGAAAGTTGATTTGGTGACAAGTGCAGTTGACAAATAAAGATGTTTACTTGTGGTAGATTTTTCAAGTAGCTATGATGTATATTGTATATATATATATATGAATGTATTTTATATATTTGAAGTAATAGCAGCAATAGTAGTAGCAATAGCGACTTTATACCACGCACCACATATATGTATATATTTATATATATTTATGTTTGTGAATATATAGTTATACATGACGAAGTTTATTCAACGCGATCGATCAACACCCAGGAGTATGAGATGCTAGACTGCCGTGGGGGCTCTTGATTGTCAGTGCCACTTTGCTTTTTGTGCAAATATGTCAGCGCGTAGATTTTGCGCAAAACATATTCCCAATATCTGGAAAAAATAATTAAAAATATTATTATTATTTTTTTCTTATTTATGTGTAATATTAAATCAATCAATTTTTGATTTTTTAGAAGGGAAATTTTCAGAAAATTTTTAAGTAAATAAATAAAAATAAAAAATTATACCCACAAAATAGGGGAGTAAAAAAAATTTATTTGATTTAAAAAAAAAATTTTGAACTAAGTAAAATTTATTTAGACCAAAAAAAATTTTTTTCAGTATCTGTAAATATTGAAAAAAATATAATTCAAGAGAAAAAAAATTATTTTGATCTTTTTAAAGGAAATTTATGTTGATTAAAATTTTTTTTTTCACTTAAGCTAATTTTTTTTTTTTTTTTTTCAGTGTAGTAATTTTAATAAACGTAATTGTTATCAGTATTAAAGTTTAATAAGTTTTTTGAATTTAATATTCGTAATTACTCACTATGAAACTTGTGTTGTTATCTCGGAAAATAATTGGCCAATTTAAATAACATTGAATAACGCAATCGATAAAGTTTGTAATGACTTTAATTCAATGTAAATTAAAAATTAATTCAATAGGAAGTTGACGAGAAATTAATCAAAAATAAAAATTTTTTTATTCATGTTTTGTTAAAAATAAAAAAAAAATAATTTTTTTTTAATTTTTTTATTTTATAAAAAAAACCAAATGAATGTATATCTATAAATTTATCCCACTAATAGGGGCGCGTGCGCATTAAATAATCATTATGAGTCGTGCACTTTTGGATTTTTTCATTCAAAAATTTCAAAATACGTATTTGGAGTTTTCAAAATTAATATAATCTTTTTTATTAGTTTGATGTAACACATAAATTTTAATATTAAAAAAAAATGTATCACTATTTTTTTTATTTTACAAGTAGCACTTTTTGATAAATTTCGTTAAAAAATTAGTTTGTTAAATTGTTCAGTTTAACAAATTTTTTAATCAAGGAATTTTTTTGATTATAATTTTTTTATTCTCAGTATATAAAAAAAATTTTAACCTAAGCCGCTGATTTAAATAAAAAACCCTTTGCATTCAATAATTCACCCTCTAAAAAATCAGAAAAACACTTTCATTTATTTCTTACGCTCCAACAATCAGTTCAACAAACTACCCTATAAATCACAACCTCCATAACTATAACATGCACCAAGTAGCATAAAGCTTCCGTAATAATGGTTACGAAGCAACAAAATCAAGCTTGCTTTTGCACAAATAAAGCCCTCTTAATCTTACCTTGAGCCGGAAAAAGTGCCCATCAATAACAGAACTAAAAAAATGAGTAAAAAATACCTGAGCAAAAGCAGTAATAATTGCGGTGGTAGCAATAACGAGTAAATTTTTCTCCATCCACTCCTCGCCGGCTTGTATGCATCCCTTTTCGTAAATAGAAACGTCAGAAGTCTGTAAAATAAACAGTGGTCTAGTCGTAGACAATAATGCTTATGCTTACCATACAACATTACTTATTTTTTATTTTTATTTTTATTTTATTAGCAATTAACCATTTATCTTTATTTTTGTTTGCTGATGACACAGTCGTGGCTCGGTGTATGACTACTGTGAATTCTAAAGCATTAACATTGAGGGTGGGATGCTAAACTGGCTGTAAGGATTTTTTATCTCGGGTTTTTAAACATTTTTTATTACATCCCCGAACATAAGAATACAAAGCCGCGCACAGAGTACAGAGTACAGAGTACAGAGTTAAAGTAAAGAGCAAAATGCTGAATAAAATAGATGAGAGGAGTGGAGTTAAAAAAAAAAAATGAAATAAAAAAAAATTATTATGTATATTATTATTCAGCAAACAATGTATTTACAAAAGTTGTATTAGCTCAGTCCTCAGTCGCGCTATTCAACGAGACGCTACCGTGCATCCTCTAGTGTACTGACTTTTAATTTATGTCGCGATTGCATAGTTATAATAATAATAATAATAATAATAATAATGCATGAAAAACAAGTGGAGGAAAAAAATATTGGATTGCATATTAAGCTGAAATAAACGCGATATTTTCTGTCGTTGCTTCTATCGTTTGCCTATTTCTGTGTTTACTAATGTATATATATGTTGTGTGTATGTATATTTATGGCATATGTTTATAGTTTTACTTACAACGAGGAGTAGCCTGGTATTTCAATCGTAACACCGGAAACATTATCGGCTTTCATGGTTTTGCTTTTATACCTAATATAAAACCGGTGGCGCGGGTGAATGCCGGGTTGGGAAACCGATAGATAGATATAATGCTACTTTCGCGACAATATTTATTGTCACTGGAGTTATTGTTGTTATATAGTTCCACGTTTCTTCAGACCACATCGGATATACTGGGATCATCGGTTATTGATTATTGATGACTCTTTTTTTTTTTTTTTTTTCAAAGGATGTTTTTATGGCTGTCACTTACGAGTGGCTGCTCCAGTGGTCATTAATTAACGATTTGTTTCATTTTACGGGGCTCTCGATTGGAAAAATTTTGTTTTTTATGGCCCGCGATTTTTCCTGTCGATAAATTTTGGGACTAAGGGGATAAGTTGTGGGCGCTTGGAGGAGGTGATGCGGGAAATTTGATTGTGATGAGTTTTGTGAGGGATGGCTTTAACGGAAAACGAGTTTTATTTATTTTTCTAATATGAGAATTTTTTTTTTTTTATAAGAGAAAAAATATTACTGTTGAGAAAAAATTGATTGATTTTTTTTATATTATTGATTAATATTAAAAATATATTTTCTGATTCGGAAGGCAGAAATTGATTCATATTTTTTGGAAAAAAAATTAAATTTAAATAGTTTATTTTGATAAATTTTTGAACCAAAAAATTCTTTTCTGGATAACAATTTTTTTTTTTTGAGTTGAAGGAAGGAAGTTTAAAAGGCGGAAGAACTAAGTACGGTGTCATTTTTTTTTTGAAAATCTGAGTTTTTTCAAAATTTGAGATTTATTTGAAAATTTGATTTTTTTTTTGAAGTGGGATTTTTATAATTATATATATATATATTTTTCATTAATATTCATTTGAAAATCCGAACTTTTTTTGACAGAAACGATTTTTTTTTCAGTTTAATACAATACGCAAAGTAGAGTTTTTTTTAATAACTATTTTTGATAAAAATTGCTGTTATTAGTTAATTTTATTACCTGGTACTTTTATTGGTAATTATTTATATTTAAAATTATAATTATAATTATTTTCCCTTTTTTTAACTTTAAAAATTTTTTAATAAAAAATTAATACTTTTACCAAATTTTCTGCGACTGTTGTGTAATTTCTTTGAGTAAAAAATTAAAATTACATTCAAATGAAAGATATCTTTTAATAAAAATTTAATAATAATAATAATTAGAACTATGATAAGAACTTTACTGCTTTCATTATAAAAATATCTACAAAATAAAAAAAAATTATAAAAACACCTACGCAACAAAGAAAGTTCATGCCAGCTTAAAAAAAAATGAATGTAATAAAAAAATTTCCACTACAAAACAATGCAACGGCAAACAAGTTACACATGAATACAATAAAAAATTTTGCGTAGTTTTAAAATAAAAGTAATTAGGTGTATAAAATACCTGAAGCACCATCGTGCTCACAATAGTGCCAGCTACAGGGACGAGATTTAATTCTAGCCATTCTTCGCCTGCCCTCAAGCATCCACGCTCAAATATACTCCTCTCTCCGGGCTGCATTTCCAACCAAGTGAAATAATCAAATATTACTTAATATTTAAGTTAAACGCTTAGCGTTTAAAGCTCATTAATTTAAATATTCATAAGATGTTAATTATTTGTTTAACAAATAAAATTTTCTCTGGCTAGTTATCCGAGTATCGCAACTTCGTCTTTTATGCGCGGTTACCTACATAAAATAAAAATAAATCTCGACGGGCTACTAACGAGCAAGTTAAGGAAGTAAAGGGCAATTTTATTATTTAATTAAGTATATTATTAATTAATCGCAATCGTTTATACTCCACGGTAGACGTTTTAATCACCCAGGTCGTAGAACTCGGCATTTAACTTGTCTTATCGCGCTTTACATCACGTACCAAACAATTATAAAACCCGAAATCTTTACAGACAAACAGCCACCATCGAGTTCTAGTTTCCGAGGACTGAGACAGGGACGGAATGAGAATTAAAATTAGAGTAAGAATTTTGTTCGTATCAAGATAAATTGCTTTTTTTTTGTACTTTTATTTTGTATGCAAGTTCATTAATTTTAATTTTTTTTTATTGGTCATTGTAATGGTTTCAATTTTATAGGAAATTTCAAATGAATATTCGCTTTAAAGACAATTAATAACTTATTTTTATGGGAAAAAAAAAACAATAAAAAAATGTCTTTTTTTCTCATTTAATTAAAAATGAAAAATTGAAATTCGCAAAAATTTTTCATTTAACTTTAAAAAAAAAAATTTGATTAAAAAAATTAATTTTATTATTATCTTAAATATTTTTTTCGGTAATTATTTACAAGTGGGGTCTTCTATTTTAATTTTCATTTTTTTGAATAAAATTTCTATTTCATTATATTTTTTTTTTGAAAAATACATAAAAAAATGAACAGTTAAAAAAAAAAATTGATTATCACAATTTTAGCAAATTTTAAAAATATTCAATTTTTTTATGACATTTTTAATTATAAATGCGCCGTAAAAACAAGCAGAATAAAAAAAAATGTTAATTTTTAACCCCACTTGTAAATAATTAACTTTCTTTCAAATTCAGTATTAAAAAAAAAGAAATCCTTATTGAATAAACTAAATAATAAAAAAAGCTTACATTTCCAGGCTTTCTGACGTTGTATCCACACTGTTTATTTTTGGTGATCTCCTGTAAAAATAAATAAATGCATAAATCAATGAGACTGATGAATAATTAAAGGCTGTCAATGGGTTTGTGTTATTGCAGTGGGTAAATTCAAATGTTGAGTATAATTATATTGTCGGATGATTTAACGTAAATTGAATGGTACTAAATCATGTAAAATCGATATGAATTGATGAATGCTTGGCAAATGAAACATGTACAACAAATATCAGAAGTTGTCATGCGTGAGTGAGAATGCCGAGTAGTGAGTATATAGTGTATATAGTGAGAATGATGATTGAAAACGAGGACATGAATGAGCATTTGACGAGTGGTATAGTAATCAAATTATGATTTACACTTCTCACGTTGGGCTCCCGCTTGCAACAACTGAAAGGCACGCCGCAGGCTTCACTCGATCCAATCTCACTCGAGGAGCAGTTGAAATAGTTGTTGCGATCCCAGTCCTTCGGTCCTTCGATACCGCAGCATTGAAGCTAAAATATTTTTTATTATTATTATTTGTTTGTTATTCTTCCCGTTCACAATTATCAAATTTCTTCATGCAGTTGTTTCTTATTTTTTATTTTATATAAATTATTTTTTTTACAATTGGATAAAAAATTGTCCATCATTATGATGATAACATATTAAATATCTTTGTAAACAATAGTCATTAAAACAAGTGATTTAACGGTGAAAAAAAAAATTAATTTGATGCAAGAGAAAAATTCTCAAGTAAAGTAAAATTTATTTAAACCAAAAAAAATTTTTCAGGTCAAGAACATTGTTCTTGAGCCAAGTTTATTTTTTTTTTCTTTAGTGAACACAGAAAGAACAAGATGACACTGGATATCATCCCAGATTATAATCAGTATAATCCAGATTATAATGAGTATAATCTAGATATTACTCAGTATAATCTAGATATCACTCAGTATAATCTGGATTATACTAGTTACTATCTAATTTTTTTTTCACCACAGATATCACTGAGTATAATCTGGGATGATATTCAGTGTCATCTTGTTCTTTCCGTGTAGAAGTGAATCATTAACAATAGTATAATTTTTTGCCAATTAAAAATTGAATAATTTTTCCTCGAATGCACAATTTTGATATAAATAAGATAAGATGTAATAGTTGGATATGAATAATTTATTAAACATACAATTTAGTGGGTACAAAGATAGATAATAACTATAGACACATATATATGTTAATGAAGGAATTTATTTCAATTAAATGTACATAATCTCTCTCGGAATAGCTGTTACGGAAGCATTCCATTAATGGGGTTCAAACGTGCTTGCATGCTACTGAGATCTAGCAAAGGGAGACAATGACCTAGAGAGAGTGCACAAGAGAACCAATAGTATACTGTCGAGAAAGATGATATACATGGTACCATACTGATAGCACAACATCAATGGCTTTCTCTTGGTTGCTATTCAAATTTCCTGGACCGAGATTCTGCGGACAGCTATTGATTGCTCGAATCGAATCCTGCGTCTACCAGCTGCGTTTATGCTTTTTACGTTTTTTCATTGTTATTTTATTCTATTCTGTTCTCTTCTTTGCATATTTTACATTTTTATTCAACTATTTGCATACTAAATTTTTTTTGTATCCACGTTTTTTTTAATTATATATTTTAATTCTTTTTTTGACTGTCCTAGAATTTGATTCTTTCGTCGGAATTCCGTTGCTTTATTCAAGTTTCAAACGAGCAAATGGTGAATTTCAAAACTTTTGATTTATTTTTTATTAGAAAAAGAAAAAATAACAAAACAAAAAGTACTTGTAAAATTTTTGTTTAAAGTTTTAAAATGATAATTTATTCATTTTAATACGACTGTTTTTAAAGCGATCAAAGATTGAATTTGAATGTCTGAACGCGCGCACAGAATTTAGGACCTTAAATTAAACATTATATTCTTGAAAAATGATGAATTTTAGATGAATATTAAAAGATAAAATGTGAATTTACATACCCAGTCTTCTTGAATCCAATCGATAAGATTCTGTTGATCAGGATCATCTCTGTAGTGAATTATAAACGCTTGAAAGCCTCCTGTTGCTTGGGATTTTATCTGAAAAATTTTAAGTTTACATTTTTTATTAAGAATCGGTTATAATAATCAATATTATTATTATTATTATTATTATTATTATTAATATTTCATTAAAAATTTTTAATACTAACAATAATAAAATAATAATGACAACAATAATAGTAATAATAATAATAATAATAATAATAATAATAATATAATATAGAATTTTGTTTTATATGCTAATCAAATAATTTTATTTTCATATTATATTTTGTCATCGTCGTACGTTGAGTGCTCTTGTATTCACAGAGTGAATACGAAAATTTTCCACCGATGAAATTTTTGCTTACGTATATGTCAACATTAAATTAAACTTGATTGTGCTTTTTATATATTTTATTTTAACCGAATCGTCCTTTAATCAACATACGTTCCATACTTTATTTTATTTATTTTTTCCTTTAAAATAACCAGTGAAGAAGATTCAATTAATTATTTTTCTAACGATGTCACTAACTCAAACAACCACCTTTTTCATTATGTTTATTAATATTTAATAATTACCCAGTCTTTGAAGATGAATCCCAGCACTCCAATCGTCATTTCTAGTAGTAATAACGTTCCCAAAAATATGGCGTACTGAAATAATTATTAAATCCAATTATCTTTTCAATTAAATATTCATATGGAAATATGATACATATATTAATGAGTGAATAAATGCTTACCGTTGCAAGAAGACATGTATTTTCCCTGAGCGCACCTACACATCCTGTAAACCCAATTACCGAAGTAACTGTACCTGAAATTCAAAATATAAATTTTAGTAAATCAATCTTCATTTATTAAATGTTATTATTATTACAATATTCGAGATCTAATTTTTATAATCAAAATATTATTAATCATCACAGATTTAGAATTTAATTTTTTCTAATTTGATATTTAGTTCACTTTTTCTTTTGGCGATTAACTTGAATGACGTTGAAGAAAAATTTTTAAATTTGTAATGACGTCTCCTTAATGTAAAATGTTAAATGGACTTATTAGATAATACTCGAAAGTATCGCTTGCAGGCATTGAATTATCTATTGTTGAGGTAAACGCTTTGATATCAAAGTTATAAATGAGTCACCTGTATGTATTTAAATACGTCATTAAACAACGTAAAATAAATAAGTGACAATTGTGACATTACTGTGAACTTTCATATATAATATATACATACATAAAGAGATTTTTGTTGTAGCTATCAGTTTACTTTTACAAAGTTTTAAAAACTGCTTCATGTTATTATTCATAACAAACAATTACACAAATTATATCATTTTAAAGTCAAAATATTTTACAACAAGTTTGAATAATTTGTGAAAAGTTTTTAGCATTTTAATACAGTACATGTTTTTTGTCAATTCTGTGGTTGATATTTGCACTATGTTATTTAATATAAATTTAATGAAATAATATTATATAAATTAGATTTTAGAATCTAATAAAAGCATTGAAAATATTCCTTGTTTTTAACAAAGAGTTGCATAGGAAAATTAATACAACAATGTTCAAGCAATCAGTATTCGGATGGTTACTTCTATTGATTTTAGGTATAATGGCAATTTCTACTTCAGTAACTTCGATGTCTGTTACGCTGTAAGTTTTCTAATAGTTTAATTACAATACAATGATTTTTTCTAACTCTAATTTTTTTCTTCCTAATTTTTTCTAGCTCTAATTTTTATTACAATAAAATTCTGTCAATTTTTTTTTTCTTTTCAGTAAACATCCAAATATTCTTCATTCAAGATTAAATAGTGATGATTTTAATAGTACACCTGCAGAAATACAAGTGGCTAGAAATAGAAACATTCATGCTGTATCAAAACGAAGGTATTTTGAATAACATATTCTTATTAATATTAATAAACGAAAATTCAAAAATTTATTGTAAAAGAATATTGTTTGTTCACATTGAAATTTTTCTTAATGTTAATTTTAAAATTCCAAACATTCATACTTTACACTGTTCCATTGATTTTTAATAAAAAAAAAAATTGTTCCTGACTTTACAGTAAAATATGGAAAAAATCATTTGTTATCTTCTGTAATATCAAAATTAATTAATGAGAAATAAATTTTGAAGTTAAAGAAAAATTTTTAAAAGTGTAAAATGAATAAATATAAATTTTTTTTTTTTTTTTTCGCACCGAAAATTCATATTGGTACGATGTTGGATTAAGTCGAGGTTCATCAGGTACGCGGTACGGTAAATATTTATTAGCAAAATGTCTATCAAACAATATTTATGGTTCAGGTTAAAAACGGTGAAAATTATTAGAGAAAAAAATATTATTGAGCTAGATATTCTCGTGAATTTTAATTTTAATTTTATAACTCGAATGTTAAATGTAGAAATTGATAACAGTAAATGGAAATATATTTTTGTAAAAATTATTTTATTATTTATTTATATAAATATCAATTACTAAATATAAACTCCTGTATGTTTTCTGGCTACAATTGTTCAAGTTAATTTTAATTATTGTAATTTTTAAAATAATGAAAAAGTTTGGAACATCGACAAGTGCACGTCTTACACGCTTATTTTACTATAAATAAAATAACAAAGAATTTGTTCAAAAAAATTATTTTAAAAAAATTGCATTTTTTTTAAATGCAATTTTTAATTTATTAAAATTTCTACAAGTCAATATTTTTAATAATTTTTTTTGCTATGATTTATTTGTTAAAAAAAATTAAAACGATTGTGAAGTGACAGCTTGATTTAATGTCATGGTGGTCACCTATCTTAAGTTAATCAGAACAGCTACTTTTAGTTTTTTCAAAAAATTTATTCTAGTTAACTGTAAAATAAAAATGCAAAAAAAAAATCCGAAATTATTTTTAAAGATAAAAGAAAAACATCAAAAAGCGTAATAATTATATAGTACAAGTACCACCAGAGAATCAATACAGTCAAATTTAAGAAGAACAATGAGACGTCCGTTAAATAGAAATTAAATGAGATTCATGTGTTTGACGTTGTAGAGTACGTCCAAGAACGAGATTTACCCTGAAACGCGGGCGTGCATTGATGCAAGCATTAAGAGGGTGTATAGTGCGGGGATAAAGCTAGTACGTTATGCTCACATCGTGTAAGTGTATGATCAATTTATTGAAAATCACGGTCCGCTAATTAACTTTAATTGCTTCCAGATGTCGATAACGATGTCCTGTAACTATAGACCCAAATAATTATCCAACTTTAAATTAAATATTTTTTTATCGCCATCACCGGAAGTTAATTATAAATAATTCGGGTCAGTGATTAAATGAAATGCCATTTAATTAACATTATTTATACAGAAGCTATCAAAACTTGTGTGATTAGATAGGAGATTACAAAGTTCTGCTGACGAGAAGCATTTACATCACCAAATTAATATCTAAGTACTTTCAGAATTCTCAAGTTTAGATAATTAATTTTACTTTAATATTCTATTTAATTAATACCTTTATTATTTTGATTTATTGATCGATCTTTTTTTTAATTAAAAATTTTTTTTAATTAACAGTGTTATGAATTTTTATTTTATTTACGCGCTAATTAGATTTTTTCATTTTTATATTATTGATTACCATGAGTTCAAAATACTATCGAATAATTAACTCGAAAAATATTCGGAATTTTTATAGAAAACTCTAGAAACATATTTATGTATAAACTTTGATTTAATAAGAAAAAAAAAATTTTTTTTTTAATTTTTCCTTAAAAAGAAAATTTAAAAAAAATCCCCTAAAATTTTTACACTAGTTTCAGTAGAATTTAATATTTCTGCTAGATAAAATTTATTTTATAATTTTTGAAAATTTTTTTGATTAAATTTATTGATTTTTTATAAATAACAATTGTAAGCTCAAGAATTGGCGTCTAAAGTAAGCGAAAGAATAAGTTGGACCGTTAATCCCTGTATTTTTTTTTAAAGAAACAATTATCAGGTCATTTAAATAATAATTATTCCAAGAGGTAATTGAATGATCAGACAATTAAAATTACTAACACATAATATTTCAAGTATAATAGAAAAATTAAAAGACAAAAAAGTTAACCCGATTATAAAGAACAATTATACAGTTAATCCTCTTTTCTTAAAGTTTCGTTGGTTTTATTTGTAAAATATACCAATATATATATATATATATATATATATATATATATATATATATATATATATATATATATATATATAGAAAGACGCAATTCTAAAGCTCGTTAGTTAATCTCTAAAGTCGTTAAGCTCGTTTTACTTTTTGATATTCGTAACTTCATTTTTGTTCAGCTACTTTAGCTTTTCTATCTGGCGACTGTCTCTCTCTTCTGCCCGAGTATCACTCGGTGCTCTCTGTCCTCTAAGTCCGCGACCCCGGCACGTAATCCGTTAACGTTGCAAACGGGTGTTAATTTATTACTATCCAGTTTTTCACAAGTTTCACCTCGAAAATTACATCTTACTCGCCCGAGCAGAATATACTACGCCATTACTGAGAGCATAAGTTCTGCAAGAGACTCGCCAGTTCAGAATAATCTTTTACTCGATCGCCAGATAATTTAATTAATTATTACCCATCAACATTTTTAATTTAGTCGATGTCCAACCGAAAAATTATCATTTTCCTAAATTGAAAATTATTTTAAGAGTTCGAATATTTTATACTTTTAACCAACCTGTTTAAATGTCAATCTGCGACGTATTGATAAAAAAATTAATTAAAGAATTTAATCATCGTGAATCAAATAGAAAAAATTTAAAATAAAGTGGGGAAAATTTTTGAACGTAATCTAAGATAATTGATTTATTTTTGCTATTAATTTACTTACATAATATACATTGGCTTTTGCTTTTTGATCCAAGAATTAATACAATTTTAAGATAGTGACATTCTGACTCTTCCTGACTGAAAATTTAACCGTGTATGTATGCATGTTTTGTGAATAAAGTTTTGTCGTCCGATATTTTTTTAGAAAAAGTCAAGCGATCTAGCTTTTGAAAGGGTTGATAAAGAATTATGTCCGATTAAAAATTTTTAATTTTTTGCATAACTATTTATGTAATTTTTATATATATCTTCTCATTGAAAAATATTAAAAGTTTTTTCAATAAAACTAGACAATCTAAAGACTTTAAAAGCGACTTTTTAAAGAGTGCCTTGTTTGAAAAATTCAGAACTAATAAAGAAAGAATGAAGTAGATCAATCGTGATTTTCAAGACCTGTTAACAAAGTTCTCAACAAGACAATTAACAGTCAATTGACAGTTTCTTGGATGAGTATTGATTTTTCTTTTCTCTATAATGACATCAACGAATCTAATTTAAAGCACTTGAGGATCTTCATTAATAAAACTTCATCTGCTCAAATCATAACAATTCTTTCCGTTCCTTTTTCACCGTGCATATAAAAAACTAGTAGAAACAAATTAACTCCGTAATGAGGACTGTAATTCACTATAAAATATGGGTGCTTCAGTAAAGAGCTCCTCGAATGTATTTTTGTCTTCTAGATTTTATTTTCAAGTTGAGAGAAAAGTGGTCAGAAAATTTGCCCTTTCTGGTATCTGGAGGCTACGAGGTTTCCCAATGAAATGGTTAATCAAAGTAAGTAAATTAAAAACTAAAGGGAAAATCGAATGGTTGATTAAATAGCCCGAGGGTGAAGGAATCAACTTCTCTTAATATATTAATGGCAAGGGTGGGACTTGTGGGTGCAGAAGAAGCCGAGAACAAGAATCTGTACTTCAGGAACTTGACAAGTTTCTCAGTTTGGCTTGGGGGTGAAAACAGTTGCCGTTTATTTTCTCGCACTTTTCCTTCGCCCTCGAGGCGTTAGTTATACACAGGATCTTTATCTATCCGTGGTGGGGCGCTTGTGGTGGCTAAGGAGGAGGAGAAGAAGGGTGGTTTATTTCTCGAGACTCGAGGGTAGTTGATGCGAGTAAGTATTGAAAGACAGTCTGGTTCCGGGGAACTCCGTCTTTCCGTTTAGTCCCTCGCGGTCCGCTATCGATCCTAGCATGTCCGACTTTTTCGAAACTCCGAGTTGCTATTATTGTATTGGGAAAAAATACCTAGGGGGTGGATTCGGTAAATCTATATAGACGTACAGTTTCAGGGTATATAAGTACTTACCGACTAGAATGAGGATAAATGCCGGGTCGAGTGCCACGTTGGTAAGTTGGGAAAGATTGCTGAATGTTTCCTTTTCCTTCCATGCCCAAACTCCAACTGCCATTATACCCAGGCCCAGCCACTGTAATAACAAAAGTTTTCGATTATTTTTATTTATTTCTTCTGTTGGTACAGAGTGATTATTTTTTTTTTATTACAACTTTGGTATTTTCTTAATTTATTAATTATTAAGAAAGTAAATTATCATTCACTGGTTGGAATCTGTGAAATTCGACTGATTCATTTTAAGAGAGTCAAAGGATTTAAATCCGGAGTTTTTTTTTTCAGCGGTGTGAATATTAATTTAAATCTTAAAAACATCAGAGTATGTTTTTATAACTGAATTTTGATGAAGATTATTTTGTTCTTGAGTTTTTTTTAATAAATCTTAACATCACTACATTGTATTAAATAAATAGATTGTTATTTTTTAGAAAATATATCAAAAAATGTTACTTGTAGAATTAAAAAAAAATATTAAGGCAATTTTTTTTAAGTATTAAAATTTATTTGTTACATAAAACTAAGAAAAAAATTAGATAAATTTTTTAATCTCTAATTAATACGCACTTTAGAATTTTTAAATAAATAACAATTTTATTGTTTTTATTAAATAAAAAAAAAATTTCTACTAAAACCGTCCGTTAAAGGATTAAGGTTGTCAGAGGTTGTAAATAAAGGAGCTACGTTTTCATAAAAATATTTATGAAATAAAACAAATACTTATGAGTTCGTGCATGTATGAAATAAATTGATCAATTTCTAAAATTTTCTTGAAATATATTTTCAATTTTTAGAAAAGCTAAAAAATTATTTTATGTGTTATTTTATTTAATATAAATCATCAGCGAAAATTTTTCAATCTTATGAAAGATAAATTTATCATCTAAGTGTCTATCAATAAATTAAATTTCCTTCGATCAGCACTCAAAGTTTTAAAGTTGAAGTTCTTAATATTTCAGTAACAAGCGATAATCTTAAAATAACTTTGTTGTTTTATTAATTGAGTAATTTCAAATTGATAATTGCACTTCAGTAAATTTATTTCTAAATTAAATTATAGACCGAAAATAAGCAATGAGGATAACTTAAAAAGTAATGATAAAAATTTCTCCAGCATCTTAATTATAATTTCCAATTTAAATGAAATTAAACTATGAGCCTTAATCAGTATAACGAACATTGAGGGAGGTAATATGAGTAATAAACAGTCGTTATCAGGTTCCCGGCAATCCACTTATACTAATGAAAATACAAAATTTATAAATTATATCTACATACCTACAGAGGCCGTAAGAGAGAGAGAGAGAGAGAGCTTTTCTCCGTGCGCCATCTAATTACGCCCTGTGACACATTTTAAATCGATGTCTCGTGAAATTTATGATTTATCACCCGAGTGTTGTACACTTTATTTTTTACCCCATAAATTTTATTGGCAAGGTGTAATGTGTAATGAGATGTGAGTATGGTTTCATGCGATAAACTTCAAGCAACTTTACTCCTGATTTATCGAAATTTATTCTTTTCTTTTCAATTATTACCTTCCAGAGTTTATATGATTTTTTGTTGCAAAGTTTAAAATTATTATTGTAATTTAAAAAATTGACTCTATCGAAGAAAAAACTTTCTGATATGGCCTGATATAAAAGTTGGCTGAATGTGGACAAATTAAGCTTTCAAACCCATGATTTACTAAACCAATTTTTATCTTTAATAAAAAATTAAAAAATCATAATAAATTATTTTTTTAATCTCATACGTACGAAAATTTTTTATTAACACAGTAAAAAAATTAGCGTCAATGCGTCAAAAATTTTTATGTTAAAAATTTAACACTTTTTTGTGTTAATTTAACACAATAAAATTATTTCAGAATACCAAAATTTAAAAACTTTTTTAAAACAAAATCACGAAAATCTATTTTTTTCGTTTTGTTAAAACTTAATTCAACTGGTAAAAAATTAAATCCTCTGAGCTCAAGAATAATGTTAATAAATCCTCAAAGCTCAAATAAAAATAAAATTATCTATGCACAATACTTCTAACTACCTTTAGCATTTAAACGCTAATAAATTGAATTGCACGCCTCAAGCTTCGTCTTGAATGTTATCAATTATCGCAAAGTGGATTAAGTATTAGGGTGGGTCAAAAAAATCGAATAATTTATTTTTGACTTTATACTCTGAAAAATAGGTTCGTAGACACCTAAAAAGAATTCTCTCCAAGTATAAGCTCTTAATTATAACGGGAAGGTCCTCCGCTTTGCGGGTTTCTAATTTTTTCGAATAATCAGATAAAAAAATTTATATCTCGCTTCCAACTGCTTGGAAAAATATTCCGTGGCATAGATTTTGTGAGAAATTGAATGCTTTACAAAAAAGGTCTCTTATGACTTTTTCAAAAACTCAACCGATTAAAAGATATTCATAGTTGAAGTTTGGCTATTTTAAGGAAAATATTCGTTTTTATTATGAATTTTATAAGTCGATGAAAAAAATTATTTCGGATTGCGGAACTCATGATTTTGTAGGAAATTTACTGCTCTACAAAAATGGTCTCTTATGATTTTTTGATTAAGTGAAACCGTTACGAGATATTCATCGTCAAACATTAACGAATACCAATATTTCCAGTTTTTGATCAATAATTCGATAAATTTTAATTTAAACTATGAGTTTCAGGAAAATTTACATAAATTTGAGTTTCGATCGATAAAGAAATGTTATAAACAATTTTTTTAATATTGTTTTCAGTCTTGAGCTTGTTTGATTGCATTAAAACAAGAAATTAGAGCATTTTTTCGACATATAGCCAATGATTAGTTTAATTTGAAGTGAATGACATATTTCTTTGTCAAATTTAATATGAAAAGTATTGAATCAAGTAAGAAACAACCAGTATTTAACTTTTTTATAGATAAATTTTTTATTGAATTATCAATTGCAATATAATTGTCTATATTTTTAACATAACAGTACGCTATTACTATAAATAATTTCTTTTATTACAATTTGGGAATGTTTTTGATGTTCTTTGACAACTTGCAATAAGTACTGGAATTGTTCTTCATTTTTGTCAAGCATTGATTATATTCACTGACTAATGCAACAGCTCGCTCTGCTGAATCATTGACAACTTTTAGTTGTTGAAAGTATTCTTTATTTTCGAGATAACTCTCATTAGTAAGCCATAATTCAACATCGACATCAAGAAAGTCATACGGTAGATCGAAGATTTTGAAAAGATTTAATGACTTTTTAGACACAAAGTCACTCAGAGTTCTCTGCGCCAATGAATTCAAATCTTTTTAGCAATTACAAATCTTTTAGCTTTAGAATCTGTACCTTCACGAGTATTAACAGCTTCAACAATACTTTTTTACTTCTAATGGAACGCCATCGTCAAACAGTGATAAAATGGCAAGTTCATCGCTCAAATACCATAAGTGCGAAATCATTTTTTCACACGTAGCTGAAGAAATCAAAGGATTGATATGTTTGTACTCCAATAAATTTTTCATAAACTGCAAGTCATGATAAGCAGCAGTTGTTGCAGAAGTTGATGAAAACCAAGCTTTTAAATACAATGTGACTATAAAAATACAGAAATGACGAAGACCATGCAATTCTTTCTGAGAGAGTTTGAATTCATCTCTGAATAGATACATTTTCAAACTATAAATGGCCTTAGCCATCCATCTAGCATGATGAACAGCACCAGGACGTTTGAAAGAAATCTTTTCTTGAGGCATTTCTCCAAGGAAAATCAATGATAATTCCAATAATTCTTTATCTAACTTATTATAACATTTCTTTATCGATCGAAACTCAAATTTATGTAAATTTTCCTGAAACTCATAGTTTAAATTAAAATTTATCGAATTATTGATCAAAAACTGGAAATATTGATATTCGTTAATGTTTGACGATGAATATCTCGTAACGGCTTCACTTAATCAAAAATCATAAGAGACCATTTTTGTAGAGCAGTAAATTTCCTACAAAATCATGAGTTCCGCAATCCGAAATAATTTTTTTCATCGACTTATAAAATTCATAATAAAAACGAATATTTTCCTTAAAATAGCCAAACTTCAACTATGAATATCTTTTAATCGGTTGAGTTTTTGAAAAAGTCATAAGAGACCTTTTTGTAAAGCATTCAATTTCTCACAAAATCTATGCCACGGAATATTTTTCCAAGCAGTTGGAAGCGAGATATAAATTTTTTTATCTGATTATTCGAAAAAAATAGAAACCCGCAAAGCGGAGGACCTTCCCGTTATAATTAAGAGCTTATACTTGGAGAGAATTCTTTTTAGGTGTCTACGAACCTATTTTTCAGAGTATAAAATCAAAAATAAATTATTCGATTTTTTTGACCCACCCTATTAAGTATACACTCATCTTAAATAATCTCCAAGAAGACTTTAATGGACAAACCTGCTGTTTCATTTTTCCGGTTTTAAACCAACTATTATTAAAAGATTCAAAGTAAGAAAAGCTTGTCGAGGAAAATTTATCAAATAAATTCATTTATATTTTATCTTTAAATTTCAGTTAATTAAAATTAAAAGCACACGCTTGAGAAATTGTATGCTTTAAATTATTAAACTGGTAAAATATTTTGAGCATCCTAAAACATCGAGGTGACAGATGTTCTGGAATAATTCATGTTGTATATATGACGGCAGTAAAGTAGTAACAGTAGTAGTAGCAGTAGCAGTAGTAAGGATCCTCTTAGACTGTTCAATAACCAACAGAAGCGAAGATAGTGCATCTACTGGTGGCGCTAGGGAACAATCGCGTGGAGTTACTATCAGCGTAAATAAAGTATCTCACCCCAAGGATGTAAAGAGTCTACTTTTCTTGGATCAGACTTTACGAGTGCAGTACCAGTGTTAGTTTCAGCATCCCTTCTATTTTCGAAAAGAGAGTAAGTAGAGAAAGAAAGCAGAAAGTTCTCCTTCACAAGAGGATGAAAAGTGTATCGGCTGGCATGTGTGGCCCACACATATTTCAAAAACACGTGCATTTATGTTCGTTGACTGAGATACAAATACAGATGTAGACAAGCTGTGTCGGAGTTAGACGTATGTGGGTGGCTGGCAGAGATATCGAAGGTGGGAAAGTGAGATTTATGGGGAGAAAACTCTTGAAATTTAAAGAAATTCTATCCACGAATGGCGATCGTCTATCGAAGAAACACCCTCACTACTGGAGCTGTCTCTGTCTGAAGAAAGAAAATATAAAAAGTTGTCGAGCGAGGTGAAAGAGAGAGAGGGAGAGAGAGAGAGCTTTCATGTTCCACTTTATTCCATTCATTTTTATTTTTTTTCAGTTCGACTCCGCGGATAGTTCTTACCCTCTTCCATACTTATACTTTTATACTCGTTTTCTTTATTCCGAGTCCAATCGCAACGCGGTTTTTTAAAAGTATATATTATATAGACGTCGAATAAGACTTAACTCGTCGGTTCATTGGTTTTATCTTTTTTGGTTACTCTCTTATTGGCTCTCTATATATTCTCACGACAATCGATTTCTTTATTTGGTAGTTCCTACGACAGAGAAAACGAACCTGAGGAAACTTTCTGACTCGGATACGATGGATTTGTATTGTGTTTTTCATTCCCCATTAAAAAAATAATCCTCGTAAAAGTTTGTTTCTAGTCGGGACTTCCCTTTTTATCGATAGATTCATCCAATATTCGGCAAATCGCTCCAGTTTTATTTGTCGACTTACATTTAGTGGACTTAGAAAATCCATTTACAAAAAAAAAAAAAAAAACTAATTTATTTTTTTTTGTCTGCTCGAAATTATTCAATTCAGCTTGGTGATTATTTAAAATTAAATTGTAATAAGCCGATTATTTTTTAATGTATTTTATTCATGGGTTGATGTAACTGAAAATTTAATTATTTAAAGGATTGAATTATGACGCGTATGTTTAATATAGTTTATTATTAGTTTTAAGCAAAAAAAATTTTTTTTTTTATTTAATTTTATTTTAATTTAATCTGAAAGTATCTGAGACTTGTTTTTGATCAGATATAAAATAAAAAGAAAACTCGAGCATTTTTGGTACTCTTAAAAAGAGTCAGTAAATATTATGGAAAAATTATTGGTTGAAATGTACACAGAAAAAAAAATTTTTTCTTAAAAAAAAAATTAATTTTCTTGACTCGAAAAATATTTTGGAAATTCTTTTGGCTAAAATGAAGTTTTATTGAGCCAAAAAAATTTCTTGGTCTAAGTAAAACTTTTCTCTGTGTTAGTTATTTACAAAATATTAAATTCCTTGAATTGATTAAATTTTGTAGAACTTTTTCCTTATCATTGATTTTTATTTTCTTGATTCGCGAGCAAATTTGTCGAATTAATTCAAACTAAATATCTCAAAAGAAGAGTGAAATTTTAAAGAAAATTTTTTTTTAAATTATGTAATTTTTTTTTCAGCGAATGATAATTTTTAACAATAACTATTCAAAATGAAATTGTTTTTTTAACTTCAGAAGAGTTCAGTGATCTATCTTTGAAATAATTATGATTAGTAACTCTCTAAAAAATAAATTAAGCTAATCGATAGTGTAAAACTTGTATTAGAAATGTATGAAAACAAAATGATTTTTTCTAACAAATTGTAAAGACCTTTAGGATCGGGAATAGTTTCTATATTGAATTGCACGGTTTCCAGTTGAATAGGTATCCCTAAATCGACTTAGCTTGGCAAGTTACCAACTACGGATACTAACTTCTGGCAACTTGGAAGGGTTACTAATTCAAATAGCCACCTGATATGGGAAAGTAATAAAAAGAAAAGTACAGTACAGTAAAGTAGAGGAAGGAGTAGGAGGAGAAGGTAGGAAAATAGTGAGCGTTAGTTGGATTGAGATTCAAGTGGCAATACCAGTATTATATCTAAGTAGCGTTATAAGTAGGCATATTTAAGCAGGGCGCTTGGGAATGAGAAAGAGGTCTGGCTGGAGCGAGGGTTGTTCTACTGGGCAACAGGGCAAGGACAATAAAGGAAATTCACTTGAGACCATTTCGTTTTTGCTGTCGGTCTGTTTCTTTTTGCTAGTTATCGATTCGCCAGACCGTTTTCCGGCTTTTTTAATCTCCACTTCATGCTCAAATGCCTTTGCTGATTAAAAGCTGTTCTGTATGCAATTTCGATAATTATTCACGAGTTATGAATCGAGCTTTACAATTAACGAGGTTTGACTGAAGAGAAAATTCTCTATCAACAGTAGTTCACTTTTTTCCTGTTTTGTTGCCGACAACTGAGCAAATGACTATGATTTCTTTTTTTGTGACTCCGATTAATGGGATTTGCTCTTATTATAGGAATATTTAAATAGATAAAAATGTTATCGAAAGAAATATACTAAAATATTTTACTCAATGAACGTGATTTTCTACATTTAAATTCATTCATTCAAACAATTAAAATTATCTAGATTTTTTTTAACTAAAATTTTTTATTACTTTAATTGAAAAATATCTTTAATAATTAAAAAATTAAAAATTACTTTTTTAAAAAAATAAAATTAATGATTTAATATGAAACGTAGAATAGAGGTAAAAAAATATCCGAAAAGATATAAAAAAAAATTACCCATACCAAAAAGATAATTTCAAACCTTATACTGATAATACAAGACATTTTTATACTGCAGCAACAATCGCAGCATTTTAAGTTGTATTAAAACTCTGGACAGCGGACTGCACTATAAAGTTTCTGTACACGCGAACTAACAGCAACTAAAAGCTCTTGTTGGGGAGAAAAGTTAGCAAGTTATCTGTCTTGTGGTATCCTGTAGATTTGTCTTTGGCCACAAATATTGGCATCCGGAACACGCTACTCAGACTCAACTGGTGATTTGTTCGAGTTGGTATGCATTTTGAACTGACGAGGGGAGGTTCTGGTCACGATTCAAGATAAGAATGTTTAAGGATAAGAATAAGAATAAGAATGGATAAAGATAAGAGTGAGGATATGTAGAGTAGAACAGTTTATACGAAGAGCGAAAAGTAAAGATAGTCTCTGTTTGAGTGAAGGCTGCCGAAGGATCAAGTGGAAAATACTAAAAATGTTTGCGTTCAGTTTCAATTTTTTTATTGTACGTTGAAAGTTGTTTGAATGAGTTGAATGAGTAAGACTAATGTTTTTCTATCGGTTTTATTTTATTTGCTTAAAGTTTATTTAACTTTTTATTTTAGTGCTTTATCGGGACGAATTGAGTCTCGACTTACGTGCTCTAGTTCCACGTTACGAGTTCACGTGGCTAATTCAGTTCGTGGGGATTTCGGCAAATGGATTAGACAATTTTTTTTTTTCTCTAGTACTTTCAAAGAGATTTCATTTAAATAATCCTGTGTTTCGGTTATTTGAGTTTGCTTTTAAATACTAATTCAATTTATATGCAGTTTTATTGTTGAATAACTTTTTGTTCGCGCTAGTTATTGCCATTTATTCTATTTAAAAATAAACTAAAACTCGGCGATTATTTTTTAACGGGAACGTGGGAAGTTGTTACTTATAGAATTTATTTGATGAAAAAATATAATACCTATCGATTATTTATGATCGTTTGGATTTATATTTTGTTTTTATTTTATATCTTTACGATTTATTATTATTAAAATTGATGTTATTGCTTCGGTAAAGTCGTTAATAAGTAATGACTTTTTAATGGAATGATTTTATATACTGCACTATTTTTATAAATCGAAGTATTATTTTTTTTTCGTTATCGGCTATAAAATGAAACTATATTTCATCATCATAAATATTGCTTTTTTTTTAATAGACCACTTAAAGCTTTCATAGTTTTACAAAAATAATTCATTATTAGTCATCAAAACATTTATGGTCACCACAGAAAAATTAAATTTTGTAACTTTTGCCCATACATAATGTTTTGATCAACGTTAGTTTTCAAAAGCTCCGACAGGTAGCACATAATTACTAAATCTTCTCGCTACAAAAGAATTAATTAGATTAACATATATTTCTCTAGATGTTTCACAATTAATAAATATTAAAATTTCAAGAAGGTTAACTTATAAAATTTTTTACCACAAAATAAATTATTAAAAAAAAATTTTTTTTTAAATAACTAAAAAAAATAATCCGTTAAAAGTTCATTTTACAAAAAAAAAAAAAAAAAAAAATTAATTATAAAATACAACAGTCGGAAATATTTAACTTCGTATAAAAGATCTAGAATTGGACTGGCAATGCGAGAAAAAATGTAAAAAAAAAAAAAAATGAACGCTTCCAGCAGTGCAGTCCTATTGCCTGGTAGAGAACAAAATGAAAAATTACAAAAATTCTCGGAGTTGAGTTGATCTCTGGTGCCTCTAGATAAGAGTAAAAATGGAATAGCAAAGTTTTATTTTATTTAATTTTTTTTGGTCTTTACTGAAGGTTCGAGCTACGAGAAGAGTATTCGTTGATTACAATGTCCACGAACCCGTAGTATCGCAAGCTCTTCAGGGATTTCAAGAGTTTTCTATCTGAAATTCCGAAGCTCGACGTAACATCACAGGCTTCACTCGCCCCGATACAACATCCTGCTATTTCTATTTACTCCATCGACACTTTAAGTTGTATATCTATAACTATATAAAATATAAATCTTCGTCCGTCGATACACAATATTAAATATTTGCTAACATTTTATTTTTCATCTTCACTCTGCAAGCTAGAGAACACACTCGAAGCTCGGAGCTTTGAACTTAACATGCCAATACTCTTCATTTTAATTTCCGATTGCCCTCTTACTCTATGGATGCTGGATTAAGTGAAACAAAAGCTTATTCTAATGCAAACAGCTATAGAAACTGCATGCGAGTTCACGCAATTGATTTTTGACTCACAGGATTATTCAATTGAGAGTACTTTACTTTTTTCATGCTCTAGACAGATTATCATCCTCTGCTTCATCACTCGGTACTCTCATTTTCTTTTCAATTGAATTTGTTCTATTTTGGATTGATATATTGAGTATCTCATCGAGAAATTTGAATAAAATCTATTTTGAATTTACGTCTACGTGAACAATTTATAGAATAATTATAATTGAACAAACATATCTTTTTTCAATTTAACAATATTTTTGATATTAATATAATTACTCTTTTTATTTGACTCTTCTGTTATACTTGAAACAACTAATGTTTTCAATTCTAATATAATAAAAAAATAAAACATCTTTGATCTAAGTATTAAAGATTTTATGTTAGAATTAAAATCAATAGCTATTAAGGATATTTAATTGCATCAAAAACTAACAGTTAAAGAATTAATCATAATATTATATATCTAAAGTATTGAATCATTGATTCTTAAAATTAAGAAAAATACTTTTTCTTCGAAGTGTAAATTAAAAATTGAATATTTAACTAAAACAGCTTTTTTATTGGTTTCAAAGTATCCATTTTTTAAGGACAATTTAAAATGAACCTGTCATGAAAAAAGTGTTAATATCTCAGCACGAAATTATAGCAGAAACTACTGCCAAAGCTCATTAATTTGTGATCAAATCCTAATCAATTTATCTTGATAACTTCTTGATAGTTTTCTAGATATTATATTAAACAATTAATTTTTTTTTTATTTTAAATGTTTTTTCATTCTTTATAAAAATTTTCTTTATTTCGCAATAGCGTAATTGAGATTTAATTAATGAGCAACCCTTAGTATGTCAAGATGAAAAAATTCGAGTTTATTTGAGCATATAACTGGCGTCCATGATACCTCATAAAAAGTCCCATAATAAAATTGAGATGAAATGTATGTGGCATCAAACTATTCGTAACGTGATTGGTTGAATATATCATGAGCATGAAAATATATGCAAACGCTATAGTAAGGCGCGCGAAAATTTGAATTCTAGTATATAAAAACAGGTAACGTTTTTTCTTGATATTCCCATTATTTAATTCCACTAAAAGCTTTCAGAGTCGTTGCATCTGAGTTCTCAGTACGTAAGCTTGCCCACCAATTTTTATCTTTACTTTTAACTTCATACAAACACATTTTCATTCATTTTCTCCGATGGGATGGTTATATTTATTTTAGTTTTCCCCGTCGATATCCCTTTATCTCCGATTCAAAGCCTCCTTGCTCTCGTTTGCTTCGCGCTCAAAAACTAAAGCCTGTTTTTACTCACTAAAATGTAAATCTAATCCTCAAGGCGTCAATCAAATCCTTAATCCACCCACGTACCCAAATTTATTTATCTTAAATTTTTTTTTTATTATAATTCACTCGCCTCCTCAATCTAAATATTTTTATACCCTACCTTCGTTCTTTCTCTTCTAACACTATTGAGTCAGACATTCGCACCCTGCCTGAAAAAAATATCACCGCTCAGTTAATTTATACGGAAAATTTTCCACGCGACAGAAGACAAAAAAATATCCAAAATAAATTAAAAAAAAAAAAAAAGAAATTTTTTATCTTCTTATAAAGAATTAGCATTTATATTCTCTCACCTGGTAGTTAAATTAATGCCCACCCTCGTATTTATGAAGGAATAAAAAATTATTATACTTTAAGGAAAGAAAAACATGGAAAGTCGGAAAGTCGGCGGATTAAAAGGTTTGAGCTCAGCAATTTTCCTGTTTTATTTATGCATTAAAAGTTGTAAGATGCTGCACTAATACTTATAAAAAATTGTGCTAGTTTATTATTATATATTACATATTATACATTATATATATTTACATTATGTGTATATATACATGAGAGTAAGTACATGAGCTTGTTTTCCAGTGCAAGCTCACTTATCTATCTTGCTGTACGTCAAGAACACATGAATTATTATTAATCGGTAAACCATGGTTGGTTGTCAGGCGTTTGCAAATTAGCGCGCCTACGATTCAGACTTATTATATATGTATGTATAAATATGTATCCATGTACTACATTATAACCTTTCATGAATATTCATTACTGTTTACATGTACATAATTCTCTACTGCCATGTAATTATCAGTCTGACATCTACATTTTTTTTTTAAATCGGATTTACATTTGTAAAAGATTTTTTTATTAGATATTTAATTTCAGGGGATTTATGAGTATTATAAAGTATATAATTGCTTTAAGTACTCAGGAATTTTTAATTAATAACGGAGAAAAATTTTTGGAGCCTACAATATTTTTTATTAACTTCCCGCTAAGAAAATCACCGATTTTTTTTTTTTTTTTTGTAAATTCAACCAATTTTTCTCTAATCTTAATAATAGTTTTTTTTTTTTTGCTGTGTACGATTTAATATCCGCAGATTCGGCCTAATGTGGTCTAATATAATAGTTTATCGACCAAAAATAGTATTAAAAATATTTTCTCACCGAGCCAAATATTATTTGAAGCAGGTATACAGAAATTATTATAAATTCTTCATAAATTAAATATTCTGGTTAATACTCGGGAGAAATGATGAACTCAATCATATATTTTAGCTTGGTTACATTAATGAACCATTGAAAACATCATTTTACCATTAAATACTCAGAAGTTATTTAAAAATCCATTCTATACCAGAAATAATTATTATTTCAAGATTTTTAACTTTAGATTCACCTCGAGTTTTAAATATTATTTCAGTAATAATTAAAATAGAGGTAATTTAAATAGCATAAAATTAATATGTTTCTTTAGATAATTGACGCTCGAAAAATTATTTTTGTTCTATTTGTGAAATGCATACCTAGAAAAGCTGTCGGATGAAAGCTCCCATCTACAGCTAAATATTCATAAGAGATTTTTCGCGGCTGCATAATTCCGTATAAAATTATCATTCGTAAACGACTCAATATTGTTATAAGAAAAAAAAAATTTTTATATTACAAAGGTAACAAACGTTTTTGAAAACAATAATAAGTTTTTATTTGAATAGCATTATTCTCAATTGCAATTATTTTTCTCCGAGTTTTTATAAGTGTAAACGCGTTCATTTAAATTATCTTTTACTTATAAAATTTTAATAATGCAAATATAATCTAAATAAATAAAGAAATTTATCGCCAACAAAGAAAAGTTAATTTGTGTAAAGCAAAATTGAACCGACAGAGTATACTAAATTAAACGAATGATATTTCCTCTGCAGTAATACAACCAGAAATCGACGTTGAAAACTTTAGTTTGTCTGAGTTTAATTGAGCTAAGAACTTTCCGTCTTCCATTTGTCCATCTCCTATTCTGTTGACTTTGTTTATTTTCTTGCGTTTTGTTTACAACTTTATAAACCAATTTTATAATTATTCACTCCACCATTTCACATCTCATCTACTTACATTAATGGAAAAAATTCAAGATGAAAAATAAATTTTAAAGTTAAGTAATAAAACCTCTCAGCAAAATAATGAAAAGCTGGAAGAAAAAATTTTAAGTTTTTATTATTACTATTATTATTATATAAATATAAAAATGGATTTGAACAGGTAGTAGTGTAAAATGGTTGTTGAAAGTGCAATATTAATCTTGTCTATTCTTTAGTTTCTTACATTGAAATTGGTGTTATTAAAGGTAATAGCTAAAGTTGCGGACTTTATTACACTAGATTCTCTTACAAGTTACGACTTATTGCAGCAATTCGTTGGCAACTAATATCCACGTGCGTCTTTTTATGGTTCATGAAACACATTTCCGAGAAAAAAAAATTTTAAATAATAATAATAATAACAATAGTCATAATAAACTTGAGCTTAATTGATCCTAGAAAGAACGTATGCAAAGAAATTAAAATAAAAATAATTTCAAAAGCTTTAAAAATGGTTACTTTTTCTTCGTACACTCAAGTTTACGATCATGCAGGTCGCGACTACACTGAAAAATCAAGTTTTAACATTATTCATCCAACCACGTCAGCGGCAGCTTTGGTTACAAACGAACTGAAAACTAACCGACAGAACTGAGCTCTTTTGGGGTTTACTTTAATAAATCATACAATGTTTTATGGTGACGGCTTGCTAATACTTTTTTGTTTTTAAGAATGAAAGTTTTTTGCTTTAAGGTACCAAAAAAAAAAAAAAAAAATTATACGAGAGAAATTTATCGAAAAATTTGTTGCTAACAAAAAGTTAACTTATGATATAATTATCGTGATTGATTCAGAATATCTTGAAATAAAAACTGATCAAATTTTTTTACTAACAGTTTTTTAAATTTGCTTTTGAATCAAATTATTTTTTTTTCATCATTGCAAGTATAAAAAAAAAGTATAAAATTTTTCAAAGAATTTACGAAAATGTTACTAAAAATTTTCCAAAAGAAATTAATAATTATTATTGTGAAAACCACACTTTTTTAAAAATTTTATTTATAATATCTCAAAAGACAATTTTTAAAAATTCCTACTCGAGTTTAACAAAAAAAAAACGTTGACTTTTTGGATGATTTTGTTCAGCAAGAAGTCAAAAAATTAATAATTGTCAATTTAAATTCAACAAAACATTACCAAAAATATTTTTGTTTATAAATTCAACTCATCCTAACCGTTTATAATCAATGATTATCCAAACAATAAAGCGTAATAATAATAATAATATGTTTGTTTTGTTAAAATCGAGAATTTTATCATATTTTAGCAGCGATAAATGAACAAGAGCATAAATCTATACTATTATAGCGCAATCGATATCAAAGGGCCACAGATAAAAATAATAATATAAAATAGGAATGTGATTGTGAAACAAAATGGCATGGGCATATAAATCAGTTGGCATGTCATGAACAACTGCCCGAGTACAGAGCATGTATGAAGTGCTGAGTAATTAATTTAAAATCAATTGACTTGATCGTTTTGTCACGATCTCGGGTTTCTGGTCTCTGCTCTCCGTAGGGGAAAAATAATATTCTGTCCGGCGTATCGACAAGTTTGAATCGAATGTAAAATGACGTACGCTCGAATTGACTTCGCCAGCCGGAAATATAAACATTATACAGAATAATACAATAGATTTTGTCATGACAAATAGAATGGATTTTATTTTATTTATCGTATCTAGTAGTGTCGCGTATTAACAATTGAAATTATTATTATTATTATTATTATTATTTTATATAGAGGTCTATAAATGGAAATAATAAGGCCAATGAGACGCCGAGGGTAGTTCTATTCTACGTCGTCACGTAGTTGTCGTAGTTGTTCAGTACACCCGAAGATAATTGAGTTACACTATCGACCACTCCTATATAGAGCTGCTGAGTTTAGTAAGCCTATAGTCATTTTTAATTAATGCAATTTGCAATGTCGTTAGTTCGGTGTAACACGTGCAGATTATCTGCTAAATCTTTCTCAATCCTATACTATCTGCAAATTAGAATACAAAAGTCAATTCTATACCTCTCTCTCTCTCTCTCTCTCTCTCTCTCTCTCTCTCTCTCTCTCTCTCTCTCTCTCTCTCTCTCTCTCTCTCTCTCTCTCTCTCTCTCTCTCTCTCTCTCTCTCTCTCTCTCTCTCTCTCTCTCTCTCTCTCTCTCTCTCTCTCTCTCTCTCTCTCTCTCTCTCTCTCTCTCTCTCTCTCTCTCTCTCTCTCTCTCTCTCTCTCTCTCTCTCTCTCTCTCTCTCTCTCTCTCTCTCTCTCTCACACACACACACACACACACACACACACACACACACACACACACACACACACACACACACACACACACACACACACACACACACACACACACACACACACACACACAGTAGTTTTCTGTCTCTGTCTTTCTCACAGTAAAGACCTGGTCATCAAGTAAGCTACCAGACAAATTGGCATCAACGTTCAGCGGCCGTTAATTTCCCCAGGGCCAAACGCAGTCCAAGTAACATAAAGTCCATACACTATTTACATTTTAGACTAGTCGTGTGTGACCACAAAATCGTGGCCGGTGGCTGGAGCTCAAGTCCTCTGTTTGCCGGATGGAAATATTTCACTTGACCAGAATCTATGGGCCGCAGCAGACATGTAGAGACTGCAGAGGTAGAGACAGAGGAAAACCAACTGCAGAACATCAGCCATTTTAAATTGACAAAAGACTAGTAAATAAAGAGACATTGACTGCGTAGAAGAAATTCATCAATGTTACAGAGAAATACAATGTGGGAAGATAGTGTGAAAAGTGGCTCCAACTAAAGTCGATTGATTGTTGTTATCCTTTTTTCCCTCTTTTATTTTTATTTTTCATTTTATCCTCCTTTTATTCAAACTCATGGAAAATTTTATCGTGTCTCTTGTGTTGTATGTGACTTGAACAACGACGTTAATTACGGTCTAGTGCTCTGTCACAATTGATTAGGCTTTTAGTGGATAAGAGTTTTTTTTACGCTCTTTAGATGACGTTCAACGACTCAAATTCAATAAAAATTAAATTCTAGTGGAAGGATAAAGATAAATTTACTTTTACGGGCTAAATTAGTGAAATAATTTTAAAAAGACAATTCACGGGCAATTAGTTTTGTTAGTGTTTCCAGTTTTCAATTGTTGTGTTTGGCATCCTTCAATATAATGCCGCTTCACTCTTATAATTTTTTGGCGATTCAAGCAGAATGTTGTTCCTTTGCTTGTGAAAAGAAAAGAATAAATTTTAATTTAACTTTTTTAAGAATTAATTTAAACAATGTTAAAAAAATTTATTGATTTTTTTTTAATGAGTTAATTTATTGAAGAATAAAAAATTTGTGATTTATAAATTAAAAAAAAATTTTAATTTGCAAGAAAAATTTTTTTTAATTAATATTTGAGCCAGATAAACTCATTTTTGATAAAGCTAAAGTATAAAAATATCTTGGAATATTAAAATTCATGATATCAATGAAAAAAAAAAAGGCACGATAGTTAATTAAATACTCAATTATGATAAAATGACTGATTCCATTTGAAATAAATGAGTTATATTAATATCTAGCAAGAATTAATATTCAGTAATTAAACAAAAACAACATTGAATTAAATTTATTATTATAATAATAATTTATAAAAAGGAAAACTCATCCATTAATTGAATTTCCGATAAAAAATACAAAATACGAATATCATAACAGTTTATTTAATGAATGATAATAACATTAGCTAAACAAAAATGAAAAATCAATAGTAAGAGGTATTACATATTAATAAAACAAATTCGAGCAAATACAATTAAATAATAATTAGTGAATATCGGAAATGAAATATAAATAGACAAAGCCCAGTGTCCAATCGAGAGAGCGCGAGCGAGAATTCGAGGAAGAGGGCAATTAAAATCGATCAATATATATTCACCGTAATAACGATTTGGGTGGTCCACCGGTGCATGAAGAAACCGAATCGAGGTCGGATTCACAGACACTGCTTGCTCATGCGGGAATTACAAATAAAGTCCTTTTCCAACTATACAAATATATTTATCAATGCATATAGACGTATAAATACAAACAAATTAAACTTCAGGTAAACAGATTATGTGATAAGTTACTCGAATCAATGTACACTTCAAACAAACTAATGAACATTATAATTACAGAATGAAAATTAATTATGGAGGAATATTTTATTAACAAAGTACTTTAATAGCGAAGAAAATTCACAGTTCAACAAGAATATTTCTAGACCAAGAAAATCACTCCGAAAAATTTTGTTATTTTGTATTGGGTGAAAAAATTCTTGGTACAAGTAAAATTTAACAATTTCTTCGTTTGAAAATTTTTCTCCTTCATTCAAGATTAAAAAATTTTTCAAAGTGATTTTTCTTAGCTTAAAAAAATTTTTTTTTATAATTAGAGTTAATTTTTTTTTTTTAGTGTACTGATTTTTTATTAAAATTCTAAGATTTTGCTTCTATTCCGGTAAATTCAGAATTTTCTAATATAACAACGAAAAATAATCTCTAAAAGTATTTTTTTTTAGAAAATTCAATTTTCTACCATTTATATCTTTTAATTTTTCTCGCTTCCATAGAATTCTCGAAAATGACCACTAGTATGCCTCTTAGCTATCGGGAATTGAATTTCCTACAATATTTGATCAAATTGATATGATTGAAACCTCATAATTAATCGGACGAAGTGGGTTCGATTAATATTGCAGTTGCACGAAAGTTTATTTATAATTGAATGAACTGGGTAATGAATGTTAATAATTGTAATTGTTGCTATATGACAATTATGAATTAAATCGAGGAAGTTACGAACAAAATTAATTAAGATTGTTGAAAACTCGTTTATACTTGTACAAGCGCTCGTATAAGTTATCACGTCAATAATAATAATTATAGGCGAAAGGGAGTGTGAGAGCTAGTCAAAAGCATTTCGTAGTTATAATATTAAACTGTCCTGTATAATTACAACTACGGATAATTGATTTTGCTAATCAAGAAACTTACGCCATCGTCAAATTTACTCTCACCCTTAACTTCCCTCTTTCGAGTTACTTTTTTTTTTTTTTAAGTTGTATTCAAGTCTGTATCTTGTTTTTACTTTTTAACGTTATTATTGCCATTTAATTTTTCTGACTTGTTTATAACTATATATTAAATTTTTTTCTCGGGCATGATAAATTTTAAAACTTTTAAGTCGATAAAAAAAAAAAATTTATTCAAAAATGAATGTTCTTTTTTCTCTAAAAAAAATCTGCCGAAACTTTATAGATCATTTACAAACATTCTCAAAAATCCTTTTAAGTCAAAGTAACTTTTTTCCTTGAACTACAACCACTATAAATTTATTGCAAAAATAAAAAAATAAATGCTTAGATTTTCAAACAGAAGTAGAGGTTTTACACTCAAACGATCCAGAAAAAACAACTTTTTAAAGCGACTGTTTAAAATAGAATCACGCGTGTTTAATATACTTTTTTCCTTAAAACGGTCTGTTTTTTGTATCGTTTCAGTGTAATGTAGCATGTAGATGTAAATTCGTCTGGTTTAGTGAAATAAAATCTTGTGATAATAGACCCCAACGGCGAGATTCGCGTTCGCGCTGTGCAATATTAGGATCCTTCCAGGCAATTTAAAAAAAAAAGGTCGTAAAAAAAATTATTTATAGAAAAAAACTATCAGAGGACGTAAAAACTATCAATAAAAAAGTTTTAATTGAAAAAGTTGAGTTTATTAAACATAAACTATAAAATTAGAAATCTTTCATGCAAAAAATAATTTAAAACGTATTTAAATGTTTATTAAAAAGTAATTTGCCCGTATAATAAACTGACCATGTGTAAAAAAGAAAATCCTTATAAAACGTAAATTGACGTTATATATATTTTTTTCTACTCTCAATTTCTCATCATTTATTCTCCACTTTATTCTCTTCTTTGTGTAATTCACTTTACGGTATAAAAAAGCCTTACATTTTTTTACATTCATATATTATAATATACCTCCATACATATCTAAATTTTTTCTATATCTATATACATAGGATAGTAATTTTGCGTAAGCCCCCGCATACTTTTAAAAGTTGTTCGCGTGTAATTATTCACCCTACGCATCCGGCTTGACGGTAAGCGACCACGACCCTCCTTTTCCCGTTTATACTGCACAGCATAGTATAAAATATTAAAAAAAAAAAAATATAAAAAGTTATTAAAGCGCTCAAGTTTTAAATCCTCTCTTCCATTCTTTAAAGCGATCAAAAAAATTTTAATAACAATAACAATAAGTAAATATTTTTATTGAACATGAGTTTGAATAAATAACCTTTTATAAATCCGTTAGTAATTCGCCACTCGACTCGATGAATAACTTATAACAATAAATTTATTTATTATTTCACTAATACGATATGAACAAGTTTTTAAGAAAAATAAAATCAGTGCTTTATTTAAATAAAAAATACTTGTTTTTATCCCCGAGAAATCGTTTTGCTTTTTAATCCCATTGTTTTCCTTTTTCCTTTTGCTTTTCACTTTCCAGTAATTTTTTTACAGCTTCAGTTTTGGTTTTTGTTTATTTTTACAAAAGCGAACTCAATACGAAGGATAACGAGAGAAAATTATTTGTATAAATACAATCTATTGCTTGCTATAGATAAACGTCTATAGACTTTGTTTTGTTTGTTTTTATAATAATTTTAAATGCGATTATTTACTTATTTTTATAAAATTTGATGGAATAGTCGAGGGGAAACGAACCATATTCTCTGTTCGTTATATTGCTTTACAAATATTTATTATTATATTGTAAATAATTGCTTGTTGCCATTAAAATGTATAAATAATATTTTTTTTTTTTTTTTTTTTTTTTATGAATGTTTGTTGTGTTTACTTTATTATCGTCATTATTTAAAATAGCGATATTTTCCTGCAGGCAATAGATTATTACGAGTTCATGATTCTAATAATGCTGCTATATTTTGCATTGTAAGCTTCGCTTATACAACATTACTTGAAAATTTTTTAATATACAACTATAATTTTTTTGTGAGCATAAAAAAACAACAAGCGTAAAACTCGCTTGACTTCTTCCTAGAATAAGCTTTATTCATTATTAAATATAATCTTTTGGAGTAAATAATTAAAAATACTTTCTCGAATCTGCAACTTGAGATGATCTAATTCACCGTTTAAAAAATTTAAGAGTAATTTTATGATGAAAAAAATTTTTAATAATCCATTTCAAGTCAAATTATGACGATTTAGATAAAAGATTTTTAATAAAATTTTTAAATGTACAAATTTTATATGTATGAATTGGTGAATTATCGATAATTTGTCGTATCGGCTGTCTATAAATTAATTTACTAAAAATTGATTAAAAAACAATTTTATCGGCGATTAAAAAATTTTATAATTTTTTTTTTGGTCACAAAATCCAATTTCTACGGCAACTTTAGAAGAATTTAATCGTGTCGCCTTGAGTTGTACCAAAAGGTCAAACATTGTTCACTAAAAGAGTTTCCCTTAAAAGACATCTTCGAAAAAGATCTTTTATCGTAACATATTAACCAAAGAAGAAAAAATTTTTCAGCTGCGCAGAGGTAAAGCTATAAACGATAAGCCATTATACTTAGAGGTGCGATAAACAAACTAAAAGCAATTTGATCAATACTTAGCAGAAATAGCCTCTAATACATTGGAAAAAACATTGTCCCAAGACTATAATCGATATCGCCTCAAGGAAATGTTATCTCATTCTATTACTAGCCCATCGGTATCATTCCACCCGGACTGTACTATAAGAAATTGGAAAATAACGGCCAAACAAAAGAAAATATCCATTGAACGACACACAACAGTGGGTAAGTTGCATCAGAGCTTTAACAGCTAACCCGGGTATAAAATTTCAAACTAAAAACTCCGACTTTTGTTGCACCAACAACTTTTAAGATTGGATGCCGTTTTACGCTCACCAGCTTTTCTTTGGGAAAATACCTCGGCAGCTTGCTTCCGTCCGAGCAAAAAACCTGAGTAAATAAATAAATGCTTAAAAAAAGGTAAACAGTCTAGCTCAAGGCTACTGCTTTCATCGGCTCCCTATCAAAATTGCATCTGTTATAAATATTGTAAAAGTAAGTTTTTCAATTCAAAGGTCTACTACCTTTCTTCACACTTATTTTTAAATTTTATTAAAAAAAAAAAAATATTGTATACTTGTAAAAAAATTCTGATAAGGGCTCATGTAGACGTATATAATTTTTGATAAGTCTTAATACGCCCAATCTTGATCTATCAAAAAAAAATTGAAAGTAAAGCAAAACATAATAGAAAATTTTTAGCAAGAATTGGTAAGCAGTAAACTCTCAAAAAAGAGCTTTCTAAACAGCTTTCAGTAAGAAATACTTCTTCAGCATCGGAGTCATCAGTATTTCATAGACATTAACTATCCCCGTGGGAAGGTTCGAAAATACTTAGACAGAAGCTCCAGAACCAAAGAAGGAGGTATTGTCTTATAGTTATAATGTAGCTTGTACCAACAAAGCCGAGTAAGAGATCGTCGAAGAGATTTCTCCCCTAGGAGAGTGTCTAAGGTATAGCTCGGCGTTTGAAGCCATCCGAAAAGACTTTCGGGGATTAGCGCGACACCGGGAGAGCTTTTAAAAGGTGCAACGCTCATAAGAACAATGGAAGACAGATTAAACTGGCTTCGCTAACGTACACCGGGTATTACGTTTCTCGATGACACCCTGCTAGTGTATCCAGAGCACAGAAACACTGTTCCGTTCCCGCTTAAAGAGATGGGGTATAAATACAGGTTTAATGTGATAGTAACTTGGCGTGTACCCGATGGTGTCTACCACTGGCTTTAACTCTGTTTGAAGGCGACGACGCAATGTCAGGTAATTAACGCTAGAACACCTACACCTCTCCTCTACCTTCTCTATCTCTACTTCTGTTTCCTACCTTCTACCTTCTACCTTTACTTGCACACTGACTATAGACTCCAGATAGTTTCCTGGGTATAGCAAACGCTCTTCTATCTATATTCCTCTATAGTTTCTCACAGTTTCAGTTAGTCGTTAGTCTTTTATACTTTGATACATTATCTTTCGCTCGAGTATATTACTGTAGTACAGTGATATATTTCAAAGTAAACAGAATGCTGGATTACTTTGATAATAACAAAATCCGCCGATCCGAGAATTATAATACTGAATTATTCACGGCCGGGAATTGTTGATAAGCTTCACAAGGGTTTTTAGTTGAAGTGCCGGCTGCATAATTAAGATGTGTTTCAAAGTTTGTTAAATTACGACTTTTTAATCATTATAAACTTGTGTGAAGAAGATTTCCGAAAGTAAGTTATGAAAAGCTTCTGACAGATTTGTACTGGAATATTTAACGAAGATTAAAATTAAGTTTGTTTTTGCTACCTGTCAAAGAATTTATGATATAGCTTCAAATTTACATATCAAAAAATTTTAAGTGTCCTCAGATAGCCTGATATGGATTGATTTGTTTCATGTACAATTTTTTATGTCCTTACGATTAAAAAAAATTTTGAAAATTTTTATTTTTTTTTGTTCTGTTAAAAAGTTGACAGAAAAAAAATGAAATTCAGAATTTTTTGTTCTGAAGTCTGTAAAAATCCAATTTTCAAAATTTTTTTTTTTTTTTTTGATAGTCCACTCGGTGTATTTGAGTATACAGATTAAAACCTCGCCGGGTTTTATTGTTTCAAACGAGCCAATCAGCTGATATCATGGAGGAAGTGACGATCAATTTTTTTCGAGGCGGGTGTCTTCAGATCACTATAACTTTAATTCTACTGAAAATTTTTAGCTAAAAATTTAACTGTATGCTCTTGAAATATGGAAAAATAAATGGTAAAAAGTTCAAAGTTCTATCTCTTCATTGGCCTTTACAAAAAAATGCACAAAAATCCGGGCGTAAAAACCAGAAAACCTTCTTAAGATTATAATTCAATTTTTTAAAATATATTTTTCAGTTTCAAAAGTTATGAAAATAAACTTGAGTTATGCGTAGGCCAGCTTCAGAAGTACAGGCTCTAAATTAAATTTGGAGTTGAAATTAATTGAAGTTAGAATTAGCGTATCCTTGGAATAGAAATAGAAAAAATTAATGAAAATGAAATCTCGAAACGTATGCTAATAAATACTTTATAGTTTTGTGGAGATAAAGCGAAGGGAGGTCGGTTGCACTGAATTCGAGTGTCTTTAATGTTGATGAGTCAGCAAACGTATAACTAAAACTTGATGTGGAAACTGTACTCCGAAATTCAAGATACATAACGGATTCAGACTGTGATACATATTTTTGTTGTTTAAACAAATATTTGACTTCTGATATTATGTGCTATCCACACATTTGATGATGAGATAATACCAAAACTTGGGGATTAAGTTCTGCTGGAGGATGGATACGTCAAAGTTTTACTGTACGTGCTTTTCATAATTTACTTGACAATAAACCAGTGAGAAAGAAAATTAACCCCTCGAGTCGTGACACGGAGATTGTGATTTTATCGAAGTATGCATGAGTAATATGTAAATAACCATTAATTTCACTAAAATTTATCGAACCGTTACGGTAACCTCAGTAACGGGGAATAAACAAATACTTTTATGATTATTCATGACACGTTACCGTCAATAAAAATTATTTTATGTGACTCATTTTCTGAGGTTCATTAATTTAAGTAAAATGGATAAGATTCAATACCAACAAGATAACGAATATTTATTATACACGGAAATTTATTCATTCAATAAAAAAATCATTTGAAAGAATATTCCTGTCTAGATAAATAATTCATTTATGTTGAATATTTATTTCTGGAATTTTAAACTATAATTAAAAAGATAAAACTTTTCATAATTAAAATAATTGTTCCGAGATAGTTCAGAAAAAATGTTAATTATGTTTATATAATGTTATTAAAACCACTTTACTGCGCAAGTCCGAAAACTGTTCCCATTATGTTTCAAGAATGAGATGGCCATTTTCGTTTTTTTTCTTTTTTTTTTTTTTCTATTTTAAAGCCATTTTCGTTTTTATTCTAGTTTACAATAAGTTATCCAAAAAAGTATTTGATCTAATGTTAATAAACTTCACTAAAATTTGCCAAGCGAATAAGCCCTCAAATTAAAATCTTGTTTCAGAATTTTAAGCTCAATATTTAAAGTCAACCTTCAATTTTCTTTATCATTGCCATGAATAACGAAGAAGTCATTAAAATTTAATCTAATTGAACTAAAAATGGTAATTAATAAGATTTACTTAAGATCTAATTATCTAAGCTTTCAAATAATGATCCTCTGTTTTCCGTAGAATAATTCAAAACATTAATTAATCACGAAATAATTATCCAGTACCAGCGAATACGTTTCCATGTTTCTGGTTAGCTCGAAGGAAATCAATTCCAATGATTGTAATTATTGATGAGACAGATGATGGTATAACTACGGAGTCCACTGGGATGTCTATCAGTTGACCCTTAGACCTTTGATGTGTGATCCAAACAAGGTATTGCTTTCATCGAACCCAATCCAACAACCTTTGATCAGGCTCAAAATAATTCATCCCCTTCAAAAGGCACGTCGTTTTTTGTTCGACTGTTTGTTCAGTCCTTACAGTTAAAACTTATTCGAATTATCGAAATGACAGTAAGTTGTTCAGGCGTCCATAATGATTAGAACTAGCAATGAATAGCTCTTTGCGGTAATAGGTTAGTTTTGCAATTCAGATCCGAGACACTTCAGCTAGGATGCGCACGCGTCAAATCTGCTTCTCGGAGTTTTGTGATAGTGCATACTCACAGATATGTTGGGGTGTATAGAGTGTATGTTGCATACACAGTTAAATAAAGTACGAGAGTAGGAGGTTAGACAAATAACCAAGAGGAAGGGAGGGAGGGAAGAGTAGCCAAGTAGTTCTGAAATTTCTCAAGGGCTCTACAGGGTGAAAGTGCAGTGGATGCAAACCTTTGAGGGGTTTCTATGTACCTCGAAAGCCTTATCGCCGAATACTTGAATATGCACTTACTCAACGATCTCTAATTTCGGGCAACTTTAACCTCTCAACATTTATGTTTTCTTAATCGTCAACGTAAACCCGAGCTTCGAATTATTTCGGTATATTTATATCGAGGGGCTGTCTAAAGTAGTTTCCGTGAGGATGTAAGTTGATATGGTTTGAAAAGATCAAATTGTTCAACTCTTGTAATAACTTTGCTGGTATTTTAAGGGCTGTATTCGAAGAAGATTAATTACTTGTGAAAAACTTTTCTGATATGACTATATATAATTTTTATACATTTTGAGACGTTCATGGATGACCTTATATGAAAATTGGCAATATTAGCCCATAAATATGTCTGTAAATGGTCGGATCTGAAAATTTTCCCTAGATAATTTTTTGAACATAAGTAGTGTTGAATATTTCCGACAGACGGCGTATGATCACTGAATAGTCTCCTTACAAGAGAGTTGATTCTGAGGTATATAGTTCTAAAATAAAAATCTTTTTCTTAAGTCTTTTAAAAATCTCATCTGATATTGGTTTTTACTTTAATTATTATTAAACCAAATTTTTGGTAAATACGACATGTTAATTAACATACATGTAAAAAAAATTAATAAATAATTATTTAATTCACATGTACTGCTGAATAAAGCCATATGTGGCCATTTCAAAAATTATTCACGGTTATCTTGGGTAACACAAAATGTTTTTTTTTTTTTTTTTTTTTTTTTTTTAAATAAACGAAATGAAATATGTTTTATTCCATCAGATGTGTTTATTTTTCACGTTTTTTTGATATCAATATTAACATATTAAAATACTTAAACTATTTTGCAAGGGTAAAATGAATAATAGAAGCGATTGTCAACCTCAACCGGTCCTTTGTAACTATTTTTGTTGTGTTTATATATGATGAAGAGTTGCCTGAAATGGTTTTCATGGAGCAGATAAGAGATAAAATGGTCGAACTCGGGTGGTAGCTTGGCTGGTGTTTTAAAGGTTACATTTAAGTCCAGGTGGTTTTAGCACTTGGATCATTCTCAGAGCGTCTATAGATCCGGGATGAGGGTTAAAACCTACACCAGAAAAGTAACCTCGTCGGAAACCGCATCCACTTTCGTTGAAGCGTGTTTTATCTTCAACAACTCAGTTTCTGTCTCCCGAGTTAACTTGTTTCTCAGTTATTTTCCGAGTATATTTATATACAGCTGTTGTAATGAAGAAGAAAGAGAGCCAGCCAGTAAGCTACAGTACGACGGCTAAAAAGTAATACCTGTTTCTTTATGGTTGCTTCCAAGACTTAATTTAGCTCCATTTTCTACCTTCCCCATCTATAACTAAAGCCTTTATCATTATAAATTCTGGAAAGTCCGAGCGCCATTAACAATTCATAAGAGTTTAATGTACGTTTTTGAGGATTACACCCCATCGGCATACTATTTATTATTATTTTATTTTCATACTTTATTCAGTTTTTTTTTTTTTTTTTTTTAAATTTAAGTACGTCTTTGTATTCAGAGTTTTTGGTCTCAAGAAACTCCCAAAAGCCCTGAGCAGTCTCCTTAGTGGGCACGTACACTTGATTTAAGAAAATGTCGCTAAAAAGTAATGCTGAAAGAAAAACACCTAGACGCTACCAACAAAACGGCCATGCCAGTCCCTCAAGACAAGTGCATTTTTCAGAGCTAGAAGGTTCTTCTCTCACCAGTTTTGTCACTCGACTATTTTATTACTTAAATCCACTAAATTTTTAATACGTGTGATAAAACTTTCAACTTAACTGTTTTAAGTTATAAACTATTCACTTTATTTATCAATTTATGCATTTCTAAGAAGAAAAACTAGGTTAAATTTTTATTTTTTTCATAGTTTGGCTGAAAATTAAAAATTTTTCAGATTTTTACATTTTTAAAACATCAAACTAAAATTACAATGAATTGACTCAAAAATTTACTGAAAAATGCTCTAACAAAACTTAAAAAAATAAGCAGAACAAAACGTCAACAGTTCAACAAAATGGCGGCATGTAGCAATGCGTGTAAATTTAAATTAAGCCCTTACGATTTTTTTTTTTTTTTTGGTTTAAAAACCACCAGAAAAAATTTGTAAATAATAAATAAATTAAAAAATTTTTACATATTGCTCTATTTTAAGCGAAACGTTTTTGAATAAATTACTCTCTGTGACTTTTTTAACATTGCCAATTATTTGCAATGATAATTGTCAATAGAAATGAACCATCGGCTGGTAATTAATGAGTTGAATATTTTTGTCATTATTAATGTAACGATAATCGTGTTTCGAGCAATGTAATTTCAATATAAATGGGAGATATGTGTTGGATTTTTCAGCCCTCAATATTAATAATTACCAATTATTCGTAATAATAAACTCGGAACGACGTAATTCACGAAAATGGATTTAATAAATCTGTTAATGAAATAATAATATTAATAATATTATATGCAAGTATGGGATGTGTATTGAGATATAATCCAAATTATTGGGAGTAATTTTAATTTTAATTCGGTTGAACAGTTGCCGACGTTTGGATTTCATATAATAATGGTATAAATCCAGCAAGCGGATATATATTTATTTTATATATATAGATAGATATATGTCTATATTTACACGTCAGATAGGTAGTGCAGAATACAGAGTATACGGAGTGACGGAAGTAGTAGCAGCGTACAGCACATTGAACGTTTTAATTCAATATACCAGTGCCCGGACATAGCAGTACGTGATTTCGTTGCTTTTCATATATCTACCTACGGTCTACAGCCCCCCCCCTCCCTCTACCTTCCAGTCCAAGCTCACCAGCTTAATGTGAAAATCGAGTAAAAAGGGCTGAATAAAATCAAATATAAAAAAATCGAAAAATAACAAAAATAGTCGGTAGTTTCTCCAGCTCGAGTTTTTGTCTGCTATAACACGGCGACCATCATTTTTATTTAATTTCCTGCCGGTGCAGTTCCTGTACTGTTAAACCAGCACATATTCTTCTCTTCCAGCATAAAACAGTCCCACGTTCGGAGTAATCCATTAAGCGTCGGACAAACTGGGATCCGTTTAAAAATTTATTGACTGTTTAATATTTTTTTAAATCCTATGAAATTTATTTACATTCCAAGATACTTAAATGTCGATATAGTAAAAATTAATTTGGTTAAATTGACACGAAAATTTGGAGTATTTTTTTTTTTTTTGACAGAATTATAATTTAAGTCTTCTTTTATCGTAAAACACGTAAACTAGAAATTTCATATATTTCTGCTTTGTTTTGTTCAATTGGTTTTTTCTTTTAATTTCACTCACTGCTGATTACGATCTAACGTACATTGACATGACATTGATGTGCCAATTGCACAAAAGAAAAAGAAGTGGCTTCTACGGATTAGATTCTAAACATGGAATCACAGCACGTTGACAGTTCCATGTTATTTTAATGAAAAATGTCCCGTTTTTTTGTTAATACATTGAAAAAAAAAAATGATTAAAGCATTTGATTGTATTGTCTAAAAAATTTAACAACTCAATCATTCAATTCAGAAATTAAAAAACCTGATTTTCTTCAAAATAATTTTTTTGAATCCAAATTTTATCTTCTTAACTTAAGTTAATTTTTTTTTTCCACTTAAAGAGTTTTAATATTACGATTGAAGAGTTTTTTAAAATTTAATATTCTTCAAGATAAAAAATTTCATAAACCAGCATTAACTTTTTCACAAAACTACACCACCTATTTCGTATATTTTAAATTTCCAATATACAAAATCACTTTTACCCAATACCATGATTGTATAGGGCGTGGACTCTAGGATTTTCCAATTCTTCGTGTTTACTTGTATCAGCAATCTCTTTAAAGCGTTTTTTCATCCGTCTAGAACGAAAAAAAGCTCCGGTGTTATTTCTATGATAACTTTTATTTTTATTCCGCGATTCAAGTGATGTTGAAGTGGTTGCATTTGGAATAGTTCCAGAGAGAAATAGAATAATAGAAAGAGAGAGACGAGAAACGACGACGGTGTTCCGTTTGCATCATCATCTCACGGCACTTGGAAACGACCTCGTGGACTGTTAATGAGATGAGGTTGGGACCCGGCAATCTCTTCTACGTCTACATTCCCAGCCACCGAATTTACTCCTTCCTCGGGCTTCCGCCCCCAGCTCTACAATAGCTATCCTTCGTCTGCATCTAAACCAACCTCTTAACCCAAATCCTCCGAGTGAACTGTAACATTCACACCTGGACGGGCACAAATCCCTCTACAGTTGTAATCTCTTTGAGGTGTGATGTGTACACTATTTCTACAGCTTCCTCTGCATTGGAGGTCGTTACGGCTCTAGCCCCGACACCAGTCACCCTTCGACTTAAATCCTATCGGCCATTAGCACAGTAATTCCTGCTTTGGAAACACTGTAACCTAATTACCTACTAAATAAATCACTTTACCGAAAGTCCTTTTGCAGTAAAACCGATTTCCAATTAAACTTTAACGGGTCTAAGCTTCACTTCTTTTCTTCTATTTCTACCTCTTTACTTGGGAACAATTTTTTTTTTTTTTTTTTTGTAAGACTTCTACTAACAGCAATGTCCTTTAAAATATTTGTTCGAGAAGCCTCCTAAGTCCATAAGGCAGCTTACTTTTTGGAGAAGACAAAAAAAAACCTTTTTTGCCATTAAAAATATTTATCAAGCAATTTTTTCCACAGAATTAGATCGAAACCTTCACTTTTTGATTTTCCAAACTTTTCCGCCTGTTATTTGAACATGGTGTACGCTTTAGACGTAAAACTGACACCCGAAACATATTTAACAGACATAAAGCTGATGGGCTGATAATCTTCGTAAATTTAGCTTGTAAAAGCTGAATCATCAACTTTAAAACATAAAAGCCATTGGGGAGTCCTATTTCGGAGTTTATCCAGATGATGATAGTTGGATGTGTTGATGCAAAATTATCCGAGCAAATGGCTAAACTCTGGTAGCAGGTACACAACCTAATTCGGTGATACATCAGAGAGTTAATCCCAGAAGATCCGCACCAGCACACAAATTCATCTCCGTATGTTGGTACTCGTCGGTGTCAGAGTTATGTTAGTCCGTCGATGAAGCATCAAATATAACTAGCATCCTGTATGTATGACAGAGGTACCTCTGTACACATGAGTACACAGTTTCTGATGACAAATAGCTAGTCCTGGTTCCTGTACTCATACTCTCACCTTCAGCTTGCTCCCTTCTTCCTGTGTCGTTCCCTGAATAGACATGTCCGCTGAATGATATTGCCGCATAATCGAGTCAACTAATTAATGGACGTTAAGTGACTGTCTGGTGTTCTGCTACCAGAATGGTTCAATTAAAATCACAGATTAATCAAACTCTATGTTCGCTCGTAACATATCCATTTTCAGGTCTTCCATGCAAAATCAATCAATGCTCGTTTAATTAAATTTATAGTTCACTATTTACCGGCGAATCTGGTGAGAACTAGTCTCTAGTTTTAGTTAATTGCAAATTTCAGCGACCTTGTAAGCAAAGTTTTAATCCAAATAGTCTAGTAATTTTTTTTATCATCGAATTATTGATCAATCATATCAAAAGCATTTTTTCATTGAAAAAATCGTAAATCATTGATGATCAGCTTCAAACTTTCAAAAGTAAAGCCTATTTTGTTCAACTGAATCATCAAAAAATGAAACTCTTCCAAAAATGCATCCCTCTAATAATCATCAAGTTAAAATCCACTTTAGCGTGTTTTAATACCGAAGAGCTTTATGACATAAATATAATTTAATACTCGTGTTGTCCATTTTACGACCCGAGCTCCCAAACATGGTCCAGGTGTGCAATTAGTTTAACGATCACTCGGCTATTTCCACAACCTACAATCATGCAATCCTCACTGTCTCTGATAATAATCATCAATACGTCATCCAAAAAGTATTCGCACGCGAATATCGTGGGTGGATTTTCATCCATACATCCAAGAGAGTTCCAGGTGTGGCTGTTTATTCACGCAAATCTAATTTCATTAATGTCTCCTGTCCCAACTCTATACTATGCACAATGGCTTTAACGCAAGAGATCAGACTGATAAGAGCCGTCATGTGCATGAAAGATTGGATGGCTCATTAAAAATTTTTGCAACCTTAGTTTTACCAGTTATATTCAGAACAAACACCTTCTTTGTTCATCAGCTTTTTGTTCTATGTAGAACATAGTGCATGATATAACATATAGCTCATGAGCAAGAGGTTATTAGTATACGGCGTATATTTATGCACAAATAAACCTCGGTTGATAGTTTTACCCGGGTGGGCATGAGCATATGTGGGCAGTAACTTGAATAGCCCCGCAAAAGCGGTGTACTTTCCACATAATATGTATACACAGAGAACATCACTTATACATGTGTAAACGTATGCGTACGCGCATTAGCATGTATATACACTTGAAAGAGTACCAACAGGATAGAACAGCACTGAAGAAAATAAATACCCCGTTCAACTAGTGGTTTTATTGTAGCTGTTAAAATATTTGATGCCAAAGTGGCAAAGCGGCTCGGCAATACAAGGGAAGTGGGCTTTAATGGAAAATATTTTCGCGTATCCTCGGTATAACTGATGTCTGAACAGTTTACAGTCCACATTATGAATATAGCGCATTTCCCTGCCTACATATCCCCATTGTGGACGGAAAATCGCTAAATACGTGCTATGCGGTGGATCGACGTAACATAAAAGCGTCTAGCAACCCAGAGATGTCCTTTAGATCCACGGGTATATTAATACATATGTAGATGATATGATGCACAAATTTCAATGTATGCAGATGTATGAATAAAGTAAAGTACTAAAGCGGTAAGCTGAGCATGTTTCATCGCGTTGAGGATTTTAATAACGTCTGTACTTTACTGGAGACTCAGTATTGCTTCCTCGTATCCTGAAAACCTCATTTTTCGCTTTATAAAAAGGGTCCTTTTTTTTTGTAAAGCTAATGCTGATGCTATTTATTTTTAAGTTTTAGTTTTTTTTATATCTCACGCGTTCTTTTCGCTCGGCTCAAGCTCTATGAATTTTTTTTTGTTTTTTTTTTTTTTTTTTTTTTTTGTTGTTAATTATGCAGAGCTTTGTGGTTCTTTGAAACTTTTTCTATGGTTGTTTGTTAATTACACGAAAGCCTTTGTTATAACGAGCGCGAGATGTATAGAGAGCGATTAGAGCGACGGCTTGATTCAGATTTGGGGTGCTGCCAACTGTCCGAGTTTTTCATATTTTGATTGAAGTTTGATAAAAATGTTGGATTTGATAGATCACTGATTGTTAAGAACTGAGCTTTTTTTTTTTGCTCACCGACACTTAGTCATATTTATAAAAAATTCGAGTGATAGTTCAATTAGCTTGTAAATAAATTAAAAAGAAGATTAAATGTTTGAGAGTCAGCGTTTATCAAAATGACGTCAAGTGTCATGAAATGGCGAAATACCCGCGCATACAGTTGAGGTATGTATCAATATTTAATATTGTTAACTGCAACAGACTTTTTAATTAATTTTTGTAATGAAATAACATTCCAAAAGTATAAAATAAAGTTTACACATGCTATAATTTGAATTATTTCGCACATAGTTTGTATGAACATCCTAAAATACTTGAAAGTCTCCCGTCCAGTATCGTTGAATATTTCCGTTTGAAATGTTGGATTTTTTTTTTTTTTTTTTTTTTTGTCGAAAAGTTAAAAGTTCTGGCCAGTTTTTAAAATAACTCAAAGGTAATGTATGTGAGAAGTTCATGTTGTGAACTGTTAGAAATTTGGGATGCAAGTCACGACGCCGATCGCAGTTCAGTGAGCATTAGGAAACTTGGCTGAATCCTTTATTTTCGTTTTTCTGTTATTCCTTAACTCTTTTTCTATTGATTTATTATTTTGTGAAAATACAACGATGTGAGTTAATAAGATTATACTCGAAGTGTATTGTAAGAGATGCGACGGGTTTACATAATAAACTATTGAAATGGTATTGGGTGCATTAACAATGGGAATGTACGGCTTGAGGGCGCGGAATATGTTGCATGTGGTTGAAGTATTGACCGAGCAAAATCAGGTTACTGTATACTTAAATACATATACATGTATATATTGTACATATACATAGATATATGTTATATCGTACAATACCGCAACAGCTGCATGGATCCTCTTTTTCCAATAAGCCATAATACATTTGTCATGAATGCTTTATTGCAAAAAAATATATCCCATTAAATATATTTCCAATCCCGGGTGCTGTACTCGGTCATAGCGTTCATTACTTAATCCAAGTGTTTCGCTTCTCTAATACTACAAAGGCAAATAAATATTGTAGAGATTCTTTTAGTAGTCGAATAAAAAGCATTATCGTTATTTTCGAATTCGCTGTTCATTATTTTGAGAATAAAAGATAATAATAGAAAAAATAATAAAAATCTGTAGCAGAAAATAATGAATTATCAAAAACTCTAAGCTGTTTACATTTATCGAGATAAAAATATTTTTTTTAATTATCTGATATTAAAGGTTTAAATGCAAATATACATATTGAATAGGTTGGGAAAGTATTAACTCATTATCTACTGTAACGATGATAATTAATATTTGAAGTAAAATATTGGTTAAATTTTAAAATTACACACAATACGTATTTTCATCACCGCGACGTATCTTGCGGATGGACAGAAACAAATAATCTCGAAAAAATCGATTTTACGGCCAAAACTACTGAACAAAATTGCTTTGTGACAGAAATCGAAATAATGCACGGAGAGAAAAGAATGTAATTTATTCGTATGTATTTTTTTATTTTCTCGATGAAAATTTCGATTTGTTATTGATCGCCGATGCTAACATACGACAGCAATTGTTTAACAGAATGATTTCTTAATGGATTTTATATTTTTTATACATCAAGTCAGATGATTAATAAATTAACCGGGTACTTTATTGGTTTATAAATTGTAAAATATTGATTGTTTAGATAAATTCAACCTTAAGAAAGTGAATTATTAATTTACTTGGAATAAAAAATAAAAATAATGATAGTTTAAAACTCTAAAGCTCATGAAAGTGACGTTAAAGTGTAATATTTCCGTTATATTTATACACATTGTAAAATACCCCGTCCCGTAATGTCCTAATGGTCCCATTTCATTTAATTTGATTTCTTTCCGTAAAAGTTTGTTCATTTGAAATGAATATGAACAGAAAACGTCACATTTCATTCGGACGTTAAAAGACAAAATGTCTTTTACGTTAAAAGCATCACCTTTTCAAGCACTGACCCGAGCTTTCATGTGAGCGGGAGCGAGAGGTTCTTCTTCGGGAACAAAGGATATTTCAACGGATGACATCACGAGCCAACGGAACTGTAACAATCAACAAAGAAAAAAAAAAAAGGTGTTCTAAACGTATCGCCGGCACTCAACGTCATTACTTCCACCCTTTATTACTCTCCCTTTCATATTATATACCTATTTATAAAATAATTCCATCCATAAAACACTGGCATTAAAATAAGTAACCACCCTCTAGAATTCTTGAAATTAAGACTTAAATGCTAAGAGTTTAAGTCTTTTATAAGATTTTACAAAGCTAAAACCCAATTAACCGGTATTAAATCATTTCTGTTTCAAAATTCAATTCGCAGAGTTTTTTCTTTAACTTTGAGGATTGTTTCACTGAACCCGGAGTTTTTATATCAGAAGTGCTCTCGAGTAAGATCGGTCAACTGTATCGAGTTCTTTCGTGAAATGCGCACTCTGGTACTTTAGTGTGGGTTTGCTATCGCGAGTACTTTTCATCTGCTTCTTTTTGCTAGCCACTAGCTTCACAACTTAGCTAATTATAGTAACTTTCAGATGCTGGTCAGCCTTTGAGCTAGTTCGCTTCTCAATCACTCGACTTCTCGTTTAATTTCACTGACAGCCTGCTTCTGTAAACTAATTTCAGCCCTTCTTTTTCCAAATATCAAACTATTACTTTCTATAAATCGTACTTTTAATGATTAACTGTTGTAGGTTATAGGTGATACATGATGTGTAAATTAACTTTAAGCTCAAAATTTGGAAACCTCTTATATAATTAATAATATCGGCCATTGCTAACTTGACAGACATAAAAAAATAATGTTTTGTGAAAAAGATTTTAACAATCATAAATATGATTATAATCAGTGATCCTGATCATAGCATAGAATTTTTTTGTTACAGACATATATACCCTCGATGTCGATCAGTATCACGTGCGATACTGTTAAATGGGATGTTAAAACTAGTTAATTAACCACGTGGGTCAATTAATCTGACGTTGATCATAATGGAGCAGGCATCGTACCCCGATAATGTCTCAAGCAAACCGTATTGGACATAGCTACCAATACGTATTACGTGCTCATGACTCGCAATGAAAGTGCCAGGAGGAGCATGTTCAGCGACGATAGCGATCGAACCGTGGGTTGGAATGGCCGTAGAAACGGCATCCAGCCACCATACCAACCAGCAATCCAGCTATCCAGCCACCCAGCGCTCTATATATTCTCTCGACTTCGTCTGGTTGCTCTGGTGTGGAGTCCTATCTGTCTATCTACACCAACTCGGAAGCAGTCGCGATGCCAGAGCAAGAGGAGGACTACTATCCCCATCACTAGTAGCACTACCTGTACCAGTACCAGGAACACGCTGGAGTAGAAGTAGGAGGTATGAAATAATTTCCGGAACGTCGGTATGCCCAGACGAGAATTCCAATTGATAATGAGAGTGCATTGATCGCAGTTTCAGCCAATTGCGTTGACGTAAAACGTCATAGTGTCAATGTTTGTCATTCTTTTAAATTGTATTCCGGGAGCTAGCTAGCTTTCAGTGACTTTTGTCTTTAGTTGTGATCCAAGTTTGCTGCTAAAATAAGAGATTTGAGAAAACAAAGTCTGAAACGGGAAGAAAGATTCTTTTAAAGAAGCTATCATAGTGAAAGAACTTCCTCGGGGCAAAAAGTTTTCGTCCGGCGGGACATTGTTCTTCGCGAGCCGGCTGTTGCGAAATTAATCAGAGGTTGTCCTCTTCCCGGATCTACGTGGGAGGCAATCAAGGTATTCGCAAGCTCACACTAAAAAAAAATAAGAATAAGAACGAGGGTACGCGGAAGAAGAGAATCTAAAACTTGAAGAAACCAACCGAGACTTTTCTTTTCACCAAAGCAGTTTTAAAACGCGTTCGGTGTTATTTATTATCGCGCAAGGTTAAATTCCGGTGATATATTAGCGGTACGGTAGGATTTTACGAGAACATTACGCCAAATTAAAGTTCTTTGGTTTTTTAAAAATAAAAATAATAATAATAATGAAAAAAGGAAATTTTAACAAAGAGAGATACCCTAACAAAAGTAACCGGTGGAAGAATGCATCGAGTAAGAGAAAGTTATCTCCGGTTTCTGGTAGCAATGCCGTGAGCTTGGAAGCTTTAAATAATAGAGCAGCGTACCAGAGGTTAACCCTCCAATAGAATGAGATTCTGGGTCAAAGATGCCTACGTGCATTCCCTAACTAAGCTGCTGCATAAGTTTTTGAATTCTCAAGGGAAAATAAGAAGGGAACGTGCTGAAAAAGCAGGATTTTTCTGAGCTAGCAAGTAACAATATAAGCGGTATCTGTCGGAGTTTAGTTCTTTAAAATACTTGGCTGGTGAACAACTTATTTATTAACAAGTTTAATCGGTTGGAATTCGCGAAAACAAACTAGCAATAAACAAAGTTACTGTGAAATAGGGAGGAAATTCAGCGAACAGTAACCCCCTGACACCCTCCGGGTGCATCCAAGTCGTTACCGCGAATTCAAAAGTTCACGGGGGTAATCTGTTGTAAACTATTCCTTGGCAGTCGAGTGGGTATGTAAAAGAACCCTCGTGGTTTGTGAACCGAGAACATACTGTGTTTTTCTAAAGTTACGCGAATAAGACTCCAGAGCTGTTCTGCGCTCTATGTGGTAACATACAGTCATTTTATATGCTTCGTATAAACTCGGTACGTGAGTTGAACTTGGATGTCATTGGAATCCTATTTCTATCTTTGGCTGATCCCGTCGAATAGACCGACTCACGTCGCTGTTTTGTGGAAACGCACTCTAACCTCTTCTGACGGTTCGAATCGATCAATGTTCCGTTTTATGGTATTAAATTCTACTGGTGCTTTAAATAAATCGTTTATTTGGAAAACTCTTCAAAGCTTGGTTGCTATTCTGTTTTTTAAGTCTTCATCTAGTTACCTGTGATAAAATTTTTTAATCTAGTTGTATGAAAGTGTTAGTATTCAGTAAGCGATCGATTACTATAATTGCTATAATCAAAAAGATTAAGACAACTCGAAAAAGAATGAGTAGACTAACTGACCCTTGGATTGATTTAATTTCCCTTGGGTACAAGTTTTGATGCTTCAGAAAGTTAAATTCTTAAGCTTTTTACAGTAAACTCGTATAACTTGATAGTATAGATGAAAATTTAAACGGCCCAATAAAAAACGATATAAATAAAAATAAATGTCTATTTGATAACTTTTTCATGACCCTAGTAGAAATAATCTAGTGTTGTCTCGATTTAAAACATTGCACTGGCTAGCAATATCGAGGCAAAACTATCATTACTTACATCGATCACCCTGACGTTTTATGTACATAAATGTATGTATGAATTTTTTTTTATGCGATAAATAATCTTGGATATCAGAAATTTCAACAAATAATATAAAAAAACATTTAAAGAATCCACAAAATGTGGTAAGTCAAGCCTGATAAGCTGCAATTAAATACCCATCAGAAAATCAATATCTCAAAAAATTTTGTGAATGCCAGTCAGCGTCTAAAGAGAGCAACAGCTGCCAATAGCCTAATTGTTATTCTACTTGAGAGAAGATAAATTACATCGGAAGATGTTTTTGGTATGAAGAAAGGTTTATGATCAGTGGTGAATAAAAATGATGACACTGTCGAGTGTTTAGCTGTTTTTATTGGCAGAGTTACGATTCATTGGATAGAGAGTTGGAAGTTGGAAAGAAGAGTCGGAGAAGCAGGACCCATAACTCCTTTCATCCGGTAGCTAGTCACAGTACACGTGCTTCAAAATTACGTGACACGATTTTAATGATTCAGCTCTTGGACGATTTGCATCGTTGCATTTTCGACGTGACGCCTCGCACATACTGTTCAGTAGCAGGGACCACCTATATAAATGCTAATAGTTGAGCCCGAGGATGCTACTCGACCCAGTTGCATGTTATTTGGACAATACCCCCCACATTGAACCACTGGATAATGCGATTCTCATTTTGACCCTACTTATTTGTCAAATGTATATGCATACACTTTAAAGACGCATTACTAATTTATTTCGGAAAGTTCTCAGCTCCTCCTTCTCTTAGTTTCGGTTCTCTTCCTGTTTCTTGTTTCCCTTCACTTGTTCTCTTTCGGTCCCGAGCTTCTGCATTCCTAATTTTGGTTCTGATCACGTAAGATTGAATCCCTGAATTTTTTAAGCGGTTATGGCTTTAGTACGAAAGAAAGTTTATGACTCCACTAAATCTATTCAATATAACAGACGTGTGTCATAAAAATTTATCAGACTAGAAGCTGTTTACGCGGAAGACAAATTGGAGATTTGGTTGAAAGTTGTGTGTGGAGCAGGTGATATATATAATATGAAGGACTGAGAAGAGAATACTGAGGTAAAGTTCAAGCTGGGATTCTTTATGTGTAAGAGATTACACTCGTTCTGGTGCAGGATGACTGAGTGAGGGCGAGCAGAATGAAAAATACTCGAGGTTATTCATGCCCCAGAACTAGAGACCAGACTGGAGAAAAAAACACACATACTGGAGAGCAATAAAGGCCGGTACAGAGATTATTTTATCAAGGTATTCCGAACCGGCGGCCATGTGCCGAACGCTAGAAAATTAAAATTTACTGTACGATACTATGCAAACAGCCTGAGTGTGCACAAATTGAACAACCCACCGACGGATATTTGAAATCGGTATTTTGTTTGTTTATTGGAATTTAAATTTATTATTTCGTAAATATTGAAAGTTTACTGGATTATATGAAACCTCATGCATCAAACCATTTCAACAGACCAAGGCTCCAATCATTGATGTTCAATATTAACTCAACTGGCTTTTTCATTTACTGAAGTTTCTAAAGTTGGAAAATACACGCCTCGCATCCACTGTTGAGATAAAAAGTTCGATAAATCCGACCATGTAAACTGCAATCAATTAGTAAGTAGTTACAATATTATATTTCATAGAATTTGTTAATTGTTGAAAAAATGATTGATTCGAAAACTATTTAATTTTTTGTCAAGTATTAACTTTTAATAAATTTAATAAACATTTATTAACAGCTAATGAATTTTTTTGTATATAATTTGCCTTTTCTATGGTGCGATATGATTTTTCATTAATAAATAATACCATGACCTTTTGTTATAAACATACTCTGAAAGAAAAATTAACTTTTTATTCAAAAATCTAAACAAAAGATTAACTACAAATAAATAATTATTAATAAATATTAACAAATACTTTCATTAGTGAATAAAAAACTTGATGAAATTCTTTTTTAGTGTTAACTAAAAACTTTCAATGACAAAAGTTCCAACATTTAAATGCCTTTCTAGTATTGAAGACGTAATTTAGTATCACTCCATTTTCTACCAAATAAAACAACGATACCACTTAAAAGTTATTCATGCCGATTCAGCAAAAATGGCTCTTCCTCTCTCTAGAGTCGACTCAATGTCATCCGGGTTGACAATGGCCCTCTATAAAATGACAAGTACCGCCGAGTTCATATAAATTATCATCCATCCAGCGAACTAATTTCAATTTACACAGTTATATACCCCGACAAAATAATATCCCAAGCAACGGAAATTGAGCTTTTGTGCATTTGGAATACTAAATACTTCATTTTACGATTCCTATCACTTATTCACTCAGACTGATTGTGAATAAAATAGATATCACGAAATTTGAAATGATTTAAATGGAATTCGAATTCCCGACACGGCTATCATTATATTGAATGCCTCTGGAAAATATTGGAGGTAAAATAATCCATCAATTTTCAGTTGCAATAAATCATAATTTTGTTGAGAAATCGATAACTGCACTTCAATTTCATCTCGTGGTCTGAAAGCCTTGATCGAGCTTATCCGGACTAGCTTGATAGACCGAAGAAGAGCCAAGGAAGCGCACTGAGACTGTAAGTCATGGGTTAATGCCCCTGGGAAATTACCAGACGCATTGATGGCCATCTCTAATGCACGCAGTCGAGTCGACAAGTAATTAAGTGAGTGAGTAACTGAGGGCAAGACGTTACAGGCCTTAAAGGGGTTACAATCTAGATTAAGGATGCCATCCGGACTAGACAAGACAGCCCTGGGCTGGTAGACACTCACCGAACTGAACTGGAGGACCAAGCCTTACAGCTTGGACTGTCTCGCTGGAAGTTTGTTGCCGTAAATCAAATGTATGTCACAACAAAGTTAAACGCAAACAGAGGTAATAACTTTGTTTTAATGGTAATGCTGGATAATTTATAAGACGAGGTAATAACTCATAAATTCCGTATAAATTATTTATATATTTAAGTTTACTTTAATCGAGATATTGAGAAATTTCAACGGACCTCGTAAATCTAGCTGTAAATTATGTAAAATTTATCGAAGGTCATGTACTGGTGGGGAATATATATGTATATATACTTTGCAAGTAGCTAGATACTCATGGGTACTGTAGACTAGTTTCGCTGGAAGATATACTAAAGTGAGGAAACGTATAAAATCGATTTTCAGTAACAGTGCAGAAATTCTGTGTGACGGAAGACAAAACGAGCCCATTGGGAATCGGATAGAACCTCTAGGGAAACTGTATAATGTATCTGGTGTCCAATTCAAGAGTTCCGGTATTTCGAAAAAGGTATAGGTTCTTTATAAAGTTGTAAGATGATGTACTAAATTACATTACACAAGCACGAGTCGAACCCGATTGGATTAACTTGGAAGCTATAACTGTCACCTTTATTCATTTATTTGGTAAAAGACACTTTCGCGATAGACATGCCAATAAAAATTTATCGAAAATGGCGAAATTCTTGATCATGAAGAATGTATTAACCTGGAGTGCAATTCACGAGTGCGGATTTGAAAGGAAATAGAATCAGTCATAACAAATTCCCGTCAAAGGTTAATAATCCGTAATAAGTAAAAGCGAAAAGCAATAAGAAGATGAGAAGTGATGCAAAAGTTTTGAAAACCGCCCGACTACGGATTGGTGATAAAAGGAGACCTGATAAAGGGAATAAAAATTTCTAAAAGAAATAATCACTGGGAGGAAGAGAGAAATAAGATCGATTTAAATTGTGAAAAAGAGAGACGGAAGAATAATAGCACAACGCTCGATTATCTCGGTGGAATTGTACGACTGTGGATCCCTTTGTGGAGTCTCCTACGGGGTTTATACGACTGCCTTAGAATCTTGGTAGCTAAGAATTTTCGCTCTTCGCTCTTTGCTCTGGCTTTAGGATATATATATATATATATATATATATATATATATATATATATATTCTGAACGGACGTTTATACTGACGTAAAACTTTTATAACAAGACGAAAATAGGGAATCCATTATGTCTAGTGCCGGGAAATCAAAATATTCATACATCCAGTATAAAGCGTCTTTTGTGAATGTAAATGTGTGTGCGGAGACCCGGGTAGGAATGAGGGTAATGTCGTTCATACTCTACCTCAGTTGACTTCCTTTCCGGTGAGGGATGAGAGGGCCTCTTCAGTCTGCATAGTAATCTCTCATCCTCATCCTCCTTCTCGTTCTCCCCGTTCTCATCTTCAACCTCAACTCGTCCTCTATAAAGTTCGACATAATTACGCCTGGAGAACGATTCCAGAAACGTTCTATTATCATAAAGACATCCACAAGGAGCCACCGGATTGGAAAAGCGATTATGAAGGCTTCCATAGAACCAGAGCACCGTGGTTTGCTCATCAAGCTTTCATAATGTACATATTTAACTGTGATGTATATCATTAATGGATCCAGCAGTTATGTACATTCGTTGTACAGATATTTAAAGGAGTAAAATAAGGAGATGCATTTATTAACATTTTCCACGTCTAGGAGATCCAGTTAGCTAGAAAAGAGCACTGATGACGTTGATATCTGATTTAGTTAGCTGCATGTTGTTATTATTATTATTATTATTATTATTATTATTATTATTATCACTACTCTAAAGATATATAAGCGACAGAGTAGAATAAGCAGTACAAGGAGCTAGCAGCCACCAGCCAGTTGATCCAAGCTAATTGACTAGATTCACGAAATCGAGAAATCTCTGCGGAAATTGCTTGGGTAGTTGCAGATGTGTCTTGAAATTACATTGAGCTGGTTCTCTCACTTCCCCGTTACTCTCACTCCCGTTCTCTCAGTCTAAACTGGAGCTGGCTGCTATAGAAGCTGGTAGAATTCACCCCTAAGACACCACATGGCGTGAACCGAAACTTGGGTACAACGTGCTGAGGATCGTTGTAAATTGCATCAAGCTCGTCTAGTTGTCTCTTGAGGAACCTGACACGACGACACCCAGGGAATAATTTTTCATTGTCGGCTGGTTTGTTTATTTTTTAGTTCCAAAGGCATGGAGAGAAATCCGGGCGTTGGAGGCCGAGCTTTTGCAACTGACAATGAATTTATCTCTCTCGCGAATCCACTTGCCTGTTAAATGCTTCTTTTCTGTCACAGTGATCGAGTAATCTTGATGACTCGGCTGTCAGAGTTTGTTAGCTCTTTGCCAGTCTTTCATTTCATTCGCTCTACAATTATCGGGATATTGGCGTTAAGCTTTGACGTTAGAAAGAGATACTTAGAGATGAGAATGAAGAGCAGAGATGGTAACAAAAATAAAATAGGGAGGAAGATGAAACGGGGATGGGACTATTACTTTGTGGATGGGTATAAAAAGTAGGAACTTTAAAAGACAAAGAGCAATTGCTCTGTCATGCTCGTCTGGAAAAGAACGAGCACAAAGCTTCCAGGCAATTGATTATTATGAGAATATAGGCAATCTATCTATATATATATATATATATGAAGAGTAAGATTGAGATAGATAGATAGATAGATAGATAGATAGATAGAGAGACGGGGAGTGTCTATAGAGTAAACTCTTACGTGCTTGTGTAACTTTACTCGCTGAAATATCCCATGCGAGTTGGCCTTTATCTTTTGCTCATTCGCTTGTTTGCTTCTCCTCAATTATTCTCGCTGATAGAGCTAACGCATGAGCTAAAGCCTGAATTAGCCAAATGGATCATTCACCCAATTACGCTCCCTATCTCTAAGCGAAACGATCCCCTTATTTGAATCTAGTTTTATGAATTTAGCGAGTATGATGTCTTTGAATAGCTTTTGACTCAACGGCTTGGGAAAACTATTGATATTTATCGGGTGAAAAATGAATACCGTTAGTTATAAAATTTTCTGGCAACGAGGCTTAAGTTATTAACTACACTATATTACAAAGCATATGCTTCGAGTAGTTGAGTGAATATCAGCATCAGGTTCTACAATTGTTAGCGTTTATCAAGATCATTCATTCGAATAAAAAAGGAAATAAGTTAAATAAAAAAATAAACAAAAGTATCGTGCGATTAGTTCACGTCATTGAGCGGCAGAGTGAGTCGAAGAATGAGGTTATGTCAAGGGAGTAGAACAGATAATTCTTACTAGTTGTTGAGTAACAGTCTTGTGCTGCAAGAGCGAGAGTACTTTCTCCATCGAGATCACGACAGCATCGCTAATGTTATCGGTTGAACGCCGTTAAATTTTTTGCTACACAGCACAAAACCACTACATGGTAAGATTCTTTTAAACTCACCAACCAGAGTTTGTTTGTGTTGAGTGAGTCTTTTATTTGATAGGCTAGATGCACTCTTCATTTTCCGTAAATTAAAAATAATAAATAACATGGAACATCACTTGAGTTTTCATCATATTCAAACAAAGATTCTTTTGTTTACGCTCAAGGCATTGTTGTATGAGCACAAAAATTGTATAGCGATGATTCATCAGGTGAGAATGACAGTGCTGATGTTTAAAACGTTGAAAAATATCAATGCCCATTTTTATTTTCGGACCATTCACCGACGAGGTCATTTACCAACAAACTACAACATAAATACAGCAGCAATAGGGACAAAGTTGGTTCAGTGTGTTGTATTTGTGTGGATTAAAACTCGCGGAACCAGGTTCCTGTGTATATGAGTGTACACAAAGCAGGCCTATAAATATAACTTTTGTTGTGTTTTAATCTTAGGATTCCGATTAAACAGTCGAAGATGCAATGAAACTTGATCTGGATGAGAATCAATCGGATCAGTATCGACAGACAGCTAAATGTTAAGTACTTAATGCTCGAAGCCAGCTTTTAGATCTAGATCCTCGTGGATTTGAATAGATTTTTATGTAAAGAGATTACAATCAACTGCCGGATTGAGATTGAGTGATTTCTATAAATAGAAACAGGATTGGGACAATAGATCGTTACTGAGGATTAAATCCAATGATAATGAGAAAGTGATCAACGACTCTGTTACCTTTCGAGAGGAAGGCTAAGAGAAAGAGAGGAAGAGCGGGAACCTCTTAGTATAGTTCGATCGAGTTGTAATTTGTGCATTCACCATCACTTGTAAGCCCAGCTCGCATATTTGTTACCACATTTACGGGGAATCTCGTTGGTGGTTGGTATTTACGTCAGCTGCACCTGCGTACTGAGCGTTAGTCTCCCTTCTCATATCGTCTTTGTGACGCTCGAACGCATTTGGGTTAAGGGTAGAGGGTCCTCAACCTTTATCGATCTAGCAGCTTGCTTTTGCGCTAGACATATTATTCAAAAAGATAACTCTTAACTCATTTTCATTCCAGAATGCACTCCTTCGGTTCATTTCGGTTCCGTTTCGTTCTGTTCTGTTCTGTTCCCTCAGTCATGTCTATACATACACTATACTCTGCTCACTGTTCATCCTGTTCCAGTTGTTTCCTTTGTTGACAAATTACATCATCCGTAAACACAATTTGTATCCTTTCCGGCACACGCGGGGTTAGTTTTGTCTATTTGACTCATTTACTTCTATCTACACTGAGCTCAACTCAACTCGAGGACTCACTGTCTGAAAACACTTGGGATAGCGCAAGATCCTGAGTACACAATGCTTGCAATCAAAGCCTCTGTTAATTTAAATTAAATCTATAAAAATAACAGTTCTTAGTTCTTACGTTCAGTTTTACGTGTGAAAAAATTTTATGTCAACATATGACTTCACATTGCCTAATATGGTCATATATGCTCATTTGTAATTTTTTTATCGAAAATAAAAATTTACAAAAGAGTAAAGTTTTAAGTGTTAAGCTAGTTAGCGAGTTTTATCACGATAATCGAAACAAAAAATGTATGCCAAAGTATGTAGTGTAGGCAATCAGTACTCGTAATACTCCAAACTTTTTAGCTGTGTCCGTACTTTGTACACGCATGCTTTATAAGTTTCATCACTCTTCTCGAAAGCTCATCTAACAACATTAGTTTTTAGTTCAATCAATTACTCAACCAATTTTTGTTCAACAAAATATCTTAATTGACGAACAGATTTTTTTAAAAAATAATAAATTATTTTTTTTATGACCATATATAGCCAATATATAGATCAGAATCCTTCTAATCTAAAAGTTGTTTCACCCGTTAAAAGTTAACAGCTGTAGAAGTAGCTGGATTCAAGTGTTTTTCCAGCCGAGCAAGTAAGCACTGGGCTTCTGTTAGGTTTCCAGACTAGAAACCCAGATCGCTGTCTCTACATTTATTATATCTGGAAGCTTTTGGCTTATTCTTAGCACAATCTGTTAAAAAATGCCAAGATTTAAAAGTAACTCACACGATTATTTATTTTAGTGTATCTTTCTCGCCAAAGCTCTATCTGTCTATCGGCAGACGTATCCTAATCCATTTGGAAAAATCCCGGAACATGGCCATGAGCCAACTCCAAAGTGGATAAACCTCAGCCTCCAGAAACATAATAAATTTTGTAGATCCTAATTTCCGACATAACGAGTGTACCCAGGGACTAATTCACCAGATCTAGACGAAGGGATGGCGGTTGGATTTCCCATTAGCCTCTATTCGATCAATCATACCGAGAACTACTACCTTGATAAATGTTACCCTGGCATGCACGGTATTACTTAGTTTCATTTGTCAGTTATAAAACCCTTCTTGGTTTCGACGTTTTGATAGAGTGCAAGTGCTCGAGTACCTGGCATAAGACTCCGAGATATTTTGTGCATTGGCTCATAGGGAATGTGTCACCGTGCACCAAAAATAAAACAAGTCCAAGTAAATGGAGTCGGGCTGTAGCAGTGATGGAAAAAGAGCATTCCATTGAAGGAGTATAAGCACATATGTGGAGTTTTGGTACCCGAGTAGATCGAATGTCGGGGAATGATGGTTGAACCAAATCCGGAATACAATAACACCGTTTCTAGCAATACCGATTACCTCGAGCATTTCACCGAGCTCTAGCTCGGAAATTGAACGCTTTTCCAGTTTCGCGAGTCGTAATGCTGCCACCGTAGGAAAACACACGCTTCAAAGCCATTTTCAGTGATGTCTCTGGCCAACAGGAGATCAAAGCTTTTACAAGTAACTCACAACACAAAAACTGTGTTCCTACATATTCTCTATTCTTCACTTAGCTTTCTTGTTCTTCTTTCCTTTTAACATTTCACAGTTTCGTTTTCCTTTTTCCTTTTTCTTATTCTACATCCTTCCTTCCTTTCTTCCTTTCTTTCTTTCTTTATTGCTTTCTTCTGGAGACTTTTTGTTCCTACACGGACCTGAAAGAGTCTTGGCACCGAGCTGGAAACTGAAATGACGTCTTAACACTTGCAGCACTTGTCGGACAAGCAAACTCTCGATCTTTTCCAACCAGCATTGGCCCTTTCCTACACCTCGATTTTCCAGCCTGCAGTGTATAACCTCTCGTGGAATCTCTTCTGGCTGATTCTATACTCTCAGCTGGCTTTTAATATCCACGATAAAGGACACCGGCCCGACAAGAACAGCATATATAAGTGCACTTACCACTCTTACATAAGTCCAAGCACATCATCCAGGCTTTCTGATCCCATAACTCTTTGACCCACTTTTTTGTGTTTTAATACTTGTTCCACGGTTACAATGGCTTTTTATTACCATAATGCACTTATATACTACCACTTGTTTCGCTTTGTTGTCACACTTTTTATACATAACATAACCCACAACCTCACATTTACAAACGCTAACTTTTAACCGAGCTTTATCTATTACTGAAACCGACGCTCTAGCTCTTTACTCTTTTTATCTACATCAAGTGGCTTTTGCTTTTGCTTTCGCTTTATTTGTCAATAATGTAAAGTTATTATTCCGAAAAAGGCCTAGATTAAGATTCTTAAATGCATTAAGTCCGATCAGGTACAATGCCCTTCTGTTCTTGTTTCTTAGAGCTTTATGTTTAAGCTTGATAATTAAACAATGAAATGATTTCTATAAAATAATGAGCCGCGTATAATGAGAGCAGTAATAGACCTTCAACAATTGAATGATATACATAGTAATGGAATATAACATTACATTACTGTCCTATATATAATATTAAGGCTGGAGGTCATTCTCTACTCGGCGAACAGAGACAACTTCCTGAAGCGCTTTGTTCACTTGGGCAAATCGTCGGTCGGGTTTTTCAAAGACGTGAAATTAAACTCTACGAGTAGAGTGGAGTGAACAAAGCTAAATTCTTCCTTCATAATAACTTTATAAATCCGTTATTCGTTCGAGTGATACTCATGTACTATAACCTGGCATTTGCTCTCGTTTCTTCTTTTATTAAATTTCTTTATCTTTTATTACTCCTATTATTATTATAGCTTTCTATCTTCTTTGCGATCCAATTAACTTCGATAAAGGTGATCTCTCAGTAATACTTACTGCAAACATAATCCAATAAATCTTATATTTAGCTTTGGCTCCTGATAGAAAATCGTCGTTGTAATAATAATAATTTTTGTTCTTAGTTCCATCGCAACAGAAGCCAAATTTAATAAAAAAAAAAATTATGGATTTTATAGCCTACGTTTTACTACAATTACTCAGGCGTTGAATTTTTTTTTTTTTTTTTTTTTTTTTTTTTTTATAATGTTGGAAGACAATCAATCAACCCAAAAAGTAATTTGTTTTGTGACTTGAGGTTTTATGAAAAAATTATCATATGTAGCCATTTATGTCTGTTAGAAAATTTTTGTTGAAAAAAATTGTACACTGAGAAAAAAAAATTCTTTTGAAAAAAATGGGCATTGTTGGGATAAAAATTTGTTCAACAGCCAATATATTTTATTTCCACGAACATTTTTTCCATAAACAATTACTTGGTAACTTTTTCTCAATTTATTTGATAAAAAATAACAATTTTTTATAATAATACCTCAACATAAGCTGTATATTCAGACACGTGCTTTATATTTTATGCCACAAGTACAAGTACGGTAATTTATATAAAAGTTTCTCAAAGAGATAAATACAGATGATGTTAGCTCGTAAAGAAGAAGTAGATACTTAATAAATATGAGGATAAATAAAATTTAAATGCTGATAGATACATATCGATTTAATCTTACGAATTGACGTCTGATCAAGAATTCACGAGGTTTATCTTCTCCTGTCGCGTCCTATTCGGCTCGGATGTATCTCTCTACATATGTAGTGCTAGACGGGCACACATATGTCTACAACATTTTAAATAATTCATGTCAGGTGTCATTCATTTACCATGAGCGACAAATTGAAAACGTGTTATCCGCGTTTCCACTTAAACATTTTATTTAATCTCACGTTATTTCTTTTTAACTCTATTAGTTGTCGGTATTTTATTTTTAATCAAGCTTAGTCGGAGCAGAACAGACCAGAGCAGAACTGAAAAAAAATCATTAATTTAAAATAAAATAAAATCGGTTTATTCCACAGTGGGATTGAACGAGAGAATCATTTAAAGCTCCGGACGAAGCTTTTAATCCTGTCTACTGGCCTATAGAGATTTCAGTGCGTGTGTCTGTTAATGCGAGTGTGAGTGAGATTGCTGGTGGAAATGTATATTTAATAATTGCAAGTTCAGAGTAGTGAGTTTGCACGTACAGCGTACATGCTGAAACATAGTACATCACTAAATAGAGGAACATTACACTGGGGAAGGGAAGCATCGAATAACATGGTTCATGACACTTTCCGCTGGACACTGAACGCTGGACAGAAGATAGGGTACCACACGTGCATACTTAATCGGTTATGTGACTCATAGATGTTCTACACAAAAGGGTCGACGAACCGGTCTACTCTTGTATATGAAGCCCTTTTTAATTCACTTAAATACCTATTGTAACTCTTACGGAAATTCTTAGTTTTCGGCCCAAAAAAATGGGTTAAAAAATTTTTAATTTTTAATTATGTATTTTTAACAAAATGATAAATTATGAAAGTGATTGGTCAAAAATCTAGAATTAATACAAAATAATTTTTTATTTTTCTATAACTTCAATGTTGGCAACCTAAAATATGACGCACATAGATGACGCATTTGTAATCGCGCATGATTTAAATTATTGAAATAAATTTACTGTTGAACTTTTGTTAATAATTGATACTTTTACCAAACAATTTCCAAGAAAAAATTTCCATCTCAAAATAATAATGAAAGAATTTTGATTAATATTAATACACTTATGTATTGAATAATTTATAGGGAAAACAATCGATTTGGTTAAAAATAAAAGATTGTTAATTCTATGCATAGTTGTGAAGAAAAATAATGCAAGTTTATTGAGTTTGAGTTTGAATAAGAAAGATTAAAGATTTAAAATGGATATTGAAACGAATGAAGATTGAACTGAGAAGTAAAGATGGATTTCAAAACCGAGAAGCCATAAAATACATGAGTGGATGCATTGAATGAGCATCATATCGACATGTTATTAATATTATCTGTTTCAAATAAGAGTATCAAGTTTTTTGGCAAACGTCAGTATATAAGAATGAGCAACGAACTTGCTTTATTTCGTTTAAATTTATTCACCATATTTTAGTGGTTTTTTTTTTTTTTTTTTTTTTTTTAAAGAAAAATAGAAAAAAGCTTCAAATAATCAACTAATTACTGTTGGCGCTAAATTCTCTCCAGCACGCTAATCCGCAAAAGTTGATTTGTTACTATACTAGTTTCAAGCTCTAGAGAAATTTCTTTTCATCGATATTCGAGGATACCTTTACGTAGTCTATCGCGGCGCCAGACCGTTAGATTCGTCTCCCGGGAGCACCCGAAATTCAGCTGATTTAACGCTGGCAGCTTCGTTTCTCGGGGGAATACAATCTGCGATAAACAGTTCTAGACTTTCCCTAAACTCGGACAAAAAAACACTTACCCAGAGCTGGCGGTAAAAAATAGTCTGCCCGTTAAAAAAAACGGAGCTTGGCTAAAAAAATTATTAATGGCCTGAATCAATCTGAGGGCCTAAAAGTCCCTATCTTAATACTTTGGGATTTATCAAGCCTCTTGCTGGAACTTTGAGATATTGCTTGAAAGTTCAAGGTACAATATAACGTATAATATAGCAGTAGCAGCTTTTATTTGGCTTTAAACTTTTCGCCTGTTGCATTATCGGACATGCATTAGGTATATAAATGCACAAAGCTTTTTTCGTCAACACAAAGACTATAAGCTTACTGTCAAACTCGTAATGCGAACAATATTGCAGTGCCGCTAGGAAAGTTCGTTTGTACCACAAATCATCCTCGCTTCACAAGTGAAAAGCGACATTTACAAAGCTAACTCTACAAAACTCAACTTTGTGTAATATTACATAGTATATTTGTATTGATATGATGGTCAAAAAAACATTTTTCTTCCTGTTGTATGATGAAAATTATGGTACTGTAGTTTACAAAAATTGATCATTTTTTTTTTGCTTTTCTGATTTTGATATTTTTGAATAAATATTTATAAATTTGGATTTGTTGCTGCTAATTTCACATGTTAAAAATTTTCTAATATGACTTTATCTGCTCATTATAATTTTTCATTTTTTCTATAAATTAAACTAGAATTCAATGTCAAATAAGCTCTTCAGGCAGTAAAAAAAAAAAGATTTTTTTTTTACAAAACCTTTCAAGTCTAACTTTCTGGTAAGGAGAGGATTTAACGATCATACGCCACCTGTCGGAGATTTTGAACACTAAATTTATTTGATGAATTATACATGGACATATCAATTCATATCGGAACAATTAAAGCCTGGCCAATTTTTGTATTAGAATCTATATAGACATATTAGAAAACGTTTTCGGATTTTTTATTCAAAAATCCATTAGTTCCCTTACTTATATGAGAAAATCGATAAATTCGATTAAAAAATAAATTCTATTGAAAAAACAATCACCAAATAAATTCCATTTGGAAACAATTGCATCGAATTTTTCTTTTTAACTTTTGAATGTATATGAGAAGTGGTAAAAAATAATAATTGACTCTCGGTCGTAAGGCAGGAAAAGTTAGTGACTGACAGGGAGGATTGTTGCCGACTGAAACATTGAAAAAGTTTCACTTGAAATAAAAATATTACAAGTTTACTGTTTATAGAGGCGATGGAAAGAAGTAGTCGGAAAATGGCATTTTAACGATAAAAAAAATAATAAGATTTCTACAAAAAAAAATAACCAAAATTACTTTTTTATTTTTTCAACACTGTTGAATATAATAAATAAGTATTATCATTTTTAATTGAAATATGTAAAGAAATTTTTAATGTTATTAAATTTTCAGAGTCACCTCATGAATGTTATTATTGAGCTTGCATAATAAAATATAATATAATTTATATAATTTATATACATAATATAAATTTGTTTGTAAAGCTTTTTGAATTATATGCATTACACACATAGTGTAGTTATAAATTAGTTACAAAGCGATTGCGTAGAACATACGACACTAAACAATATAAGCTTAAATGTAACTTAAACATGCATGGATAACAATACAAAACAAAACCCCAGTAAAGATAACTCGGTCTAGGACTTAGTCTTTGTCTAGACTCGACTCGATCTTTAACTCTAAATCTACTGAGTCTGGATCTACTCCCTCTGGCTTTTCAAATGAAATTAGAGTTATATTATTACCAGTTCTACTGGCAAACGCAATGAAGATAATTAAGTTAATTTGCGGCGGTCTCTCAGCTAAAATATTGCGCGGCAAGGGGTAGAAAGAAAATAGAACACAACGATATACTTTGACAACTTATACGTGCACCTGTACCTCCACTTACAGATTATCTTTTTGCAGAAAGGGAAATTATGTTTTACTTAAGTTTTAACTAAAATGCTAAAGATACAATAAACTTTCAGTAATTGATTTTTAGTATTTAGCTAAAATTTCAAACTATATGATTTATATTTTATTATTTCATTTCATTTCTGATGGTTACTTGTAGTTTAATAACTTTGCTAACTATTTTGTTTTTATTTTTTATGATTTACTTATTAATAGAGATATTATTGGATAATAGAAAATTTATCATTGCTTTTAAAATATTTATTTAATATAAGAGTTGAATTATTCACGTTTAAAATACCACCAAACCCATTTTCATATATATTAAATTATGATCTCTACTTTTTTATTCGTTATATTACAATCTAGTTTTTCTTTTCTTATCTTTTATTGTTATTATTATCATTATTATCTATATTATTAAGCGAATAAGCAAAATTAGAGTAGATAAGTATTTGATGATAAGTATTTAGGCTGCATTCCAAAATACTCTATCTCTAGATACATCATTAAGAAATGACCTTGTATCTCGTGAACTATTGACATTTTTAAAGATATAAGTTCACTCCGACATTATACTCATCGCGACCTTTTATTTGAATACCCACATCAATTTTTCATATATTTTATATATTTATATATATTACATATATGTATATATGAAAAATATATCAAAAACGCATGTGGATACTCAAATAAAAGCTCTTGATGAGTGTAACATCGGGATGAGCTTACATCTTTAAAAACGTCAATAGCTGAAAAAGTACAGTGTAATTTAACAAAAGTCATTATTTAATAAAGCAAAATTTTATTTATTTATAGTTCACAAGTGACGGCAGTCACAAAGTGACTGCAGGGTTGCAAGTTATTATTATTATTTTTTATTATTATTATTTATTTTTTTCATTTTAATTAACTTATTTTATTGAAGACTGAGACGAAAATATAGTTTCTAAATTAGATTTTAAATTGCGAAATAGGCAGAATTTTTTTTTTTTTAGCAATATAGTTTTTTTATTGGGTGTTATTGGAGGCGGATAACAGTGTTAGAATGGAAGTAGGGTAGAGACGAATAGAAGGCAGAAAGAGCTTTTCATCAAACTCATGAATCAGAGATGTCCTGTCCAGATATAACCGTATACAAAAAAAATAATAAATACAACCTCCATACAAATGATTAATAGTCTTTCAAATTTATTTTAGTAACTTTAATAAAATCCTCTATTGTTCTTCTATCCACTCTTACTCTGTTATTAATTATTAAACTTTTTATTAATTATTCTATTGCATCTTTTGCAATGAACATTCCCCTGCTCTTTTTTTTGTCTCACTTCTCATTGCCCGTTTTTAAAAATGAAAAAGTAATAAATTTACTGTCGATTACACTAAATGAAAATTTACAACTTATAAAACTCGACAGTTTGCATTACGGTAACGTCAATTTTTTCCAACTCATCAATTTTTCCAAATTAATTCCACCAATTATTTATAAAAAATAAATACCTCAGCTGCGATATTTTTTTATTTCATTTATTCGCAATCTAAAAGTAATTTGATAGCAAGAGAACATTTCGAATATCAATTAATGGATGGTTAAAATTTATAAATAATCGCGAAAAACATGACGAAGGATTACGAAGACAAACAAGGACAGTATGTCAGTATTTAAAATAGCAAAAATGTTGTTATTAATTGGACCTAATTAACCTGAATTGATTAGAAGTATCTTCGGCTTGGAGTTCGGTGAGTTTTCTGCGCCAATCGAGTCTGCGGCAAAACCGCGCCTGGAATCGACCCGAGCTCGCTTCACCGTTAGATATAGTACAGATATACATCCATATTATAAATATATAACCAGTGTTGTATGGGAGGGAAAATGCAAGGCCCAACAATAGAGATAGAAATATAGGGTATGCACACGTATTGTTACACATACAGAGTTACTGATGCGGTATAGTTTATGATTCCATTATACATCCCTCACTGGATAAACCCGTGCCGCCGATGCAAATGCTGAAATTTCACAACCGTCCACTGCTATAACTAGTGCATTAGTCCATCCGGTAACTACAATTATTCGTGAGCTTCGAGCTTCCACAGCCTCCTTCACTTATCTATACCTGCATATCTCTGCTCTCTATTGTTATGACTGACAATTAAATTTACTCTGATAAATATATATGTATACACACTCAAATTTAAATGTGGCTTTGTTTACTTTTAATTGCTTATATATTTATATATATGTATGATTTTTTCGAACACTAAAATATTTTTTTCCATCCATGAAAATTTTTAAGAGTTTTTATGATAAGAAAATTTTTTTACTTTAAATTCATTAGTTGCGGTGAAAAATAAAAGTTTTAGAAACAAGAAATGCTGGCTAACGAACTTAACTTGTTTTGGTTTGTTTTGCCATTGGTTTTTTTGGTGTAAGCTTTTTTTTTGTGAGCATGCAATTAATTAATTAAGAATTGTGGTAAAAAATAATTGAGAGAGAAAAATAAAAAGATAAAGTTATAAAATTTTCTTAATTTTTATAAGAAAATCACGTTCTTTATTGCCCTTATAAAAAGTTTTTAAAATAATGAAAATCCCTTTTATAAAAATACCTCCAAATGGAAAAACTTTTTCTCTTTTTTATGAAGATATTACTTCTAAACTAATGAATTGAACTTAAATTTCTTTCATTTACTTTTCATTTAATTATAAACTTAGGTTGTTTTAATTCTCAAGTTATTTGATTCTCAGAATATGGCTTATATATCATCAAAAAAAGATTTACGGATTGAAACTAAACTTGAGCCATTAGTTTTTCAGACAATTGCCTTCATTGAGTTCCAAAACTGTCGATAAATTATTTAAGTAGTTAACAAATTATTATCACTATGACCGACAAATTTTTTAAGATAACTTTTGGGCCATTTTTTCCGAAAATAACTCGCCTTCAGTCAAACAATCAATCTGCGTCGAGATAAAAGTTTCGGAAAAAACAACGCAGCTCCTGTCACAATCAATTCTTTAGTACGGAACATTTTTTAAATGAAAAAGGATCGCATTTGTAATTCACGATGTATTGGAGCAGTACTTTTACCCAATTGCTTTTCGAATTACCTTTTGATGGAGTGAAAATAATTGCCTTGGAATTAATCATTTAAAATTTTTAAATAACTTGCTTCACTAAACATTAATTTTTATCTTTAATTTAAAATGCTAAATTCGGAGTAAAAAATCTCAATTTAATCAATATTCATTCTACAAACGAAGACAATTAAATTTTCGCGGTATTTTTTTTTTTAAATAATAAAAATTTTGAACTTGCCAAAATTTTCGCCAAAAAAGGGTAAGTCGTAAAGACTTCTTAACAATAAATTTTTCAGAACTGACTAAATGTTAATTTGAAAAAACTACAAAGTTTATTTAAATAATTATTGAGTGATAAGTAATGAAAGCGAAAAATAATTGATTTTGAAATTAATTACATCAATTTCACTTTGTCACAATCGCGAAAAAGTGAACACGAATAACACGAATATTTGATTGATTAATTATCGTTATTATTAGATTCTGTACGACAAACTCTATTTAAATTTTCCTGTCAAACTTTCGAAGTGTCTGAAATAGATGTATTATGATTGCAACTGGCGACAAACTTTTCAATATTTATCTTGGTTATGAATTATGATTAATTATTCACCAAGAATAAACCATTTGTTTTCAACAACAAAAAAATTATATTTCATAAAAAAATAGCATTGTGAGACATGAAAAAACCTTTAGGGGAAATAAATAATATGTCAAGATATGAAATAAAAATGATAAAATTAGCATGAGATTTAAAATTTAACCAACATGTTACTGGGAAACTTTTTTCCGGCTAATCGCAGGACAACTTTAATTGAATATTTTTATGAAAAACGTAGACATAAAAGAGTCTGTAATCAAGGACGTGGAGCTTTGTCAGTTTAAAAATATCAAAAGAAAAATTTACCATGTGTATGAATTTTTGTTATAATTACTATTTAATCAACGATGACCGACTACATGAATTAAATCTTCTAATTAGATTATTTTCTAAACTTTATTTAATTTTTTCACAATGACACTAAAATCAGCAGACATCTGAAAATTTTTTTAAATATTTTTTTACATGTGGAATTTTTTTTAAAATCATTTAATTGTTAGAAAAATCTAATAAAAACTTGTCTGTTGATTTCATTATCATTTTTTGACATATCAAATAATTAAACCAGTCCACCCCGAGTTGTCCTTAATTTCCGTCACCTGTCAAGCTTCGAAAGAATTCATCAATTACAACATTGTATCACTAGCTTTGATTTCCGTCCTGTCAACCGGAGAATGATATACATTGAAATTGATACTGTTGGGTGTAATAGAAGCTACAGTTGCAGTCTCAGAAAATGATATGGTACGTCAAAGACTGTCTACTCTAGATCTGATGCAGACTAAACTGAACGATACCCACATATATACATGTATATATAGATGCAATGCAGTAGAGCGTTTGATAGAGTAGTCCTGCTAGCGGAATATTGCATGAAAGTGTACTGATGCATACATAATACTACCATTACATCAGTTAATGCAAGATGCCAGAATGTTTAGCTGCACTTGCATTTACTTGAATGTGAAGAAGCGTCAGGAATTTTACAATATTATCATTTTTTCTTATTTCGTTTTTCATTTTAACTGAATGATCCGAATACTTTGATAAAGTTTCTCACACTGGTTCCTTACCAGTCAAAAATGTTACTTCACGAAATCTCGAATATTAAATCTAAAATAAATTAACGCCGAAAGTATTTAGACCTTCTGTGTTAAAGTTTTTGTTGAAGATAGTGTACGGAGTATTATTTAATTTAATGTTCTCTTGAAAGATGAAGAGATGGAGTTTGATGGGGAACGGAAGACAGAACACAAGAAGAAAGTGTCAGGGGTAGAATATTGTTTGAAAGGATGAAGACGATGATGAAAGTGGAAATCTGAAGAGACGAGATAAAGCGAAAATGAACTTTTGGTGTTGCCTTCGATATTTATATACATAGTCTACTATCATTTAACTTTTCTCTTTCTCTTTGGCGCTGATCACAACACCAAGATTTAATGGATAGATGTATTTATCTGTCTATCTATATATTTATAGATCGAATGGATGAACGGTATGGTATGGACGGATAAATGTGTAAGAGGATAGATACAGAAATGTGTATGGATGTTGCTGGTATGGCACAATGAGAAAATATTTATGACTTGCGAATCGTAAATTTAATCCGACTGGTACGAAGATTTACGACGGGGAAATTGAAATCCTCCGAGATCAGACGACAAAATGTTACTTCTTTTTGTTTACGTCCCATTTTTTATGCTTAAGATGGACAGTGAATATTTTAGCTTACATTTCAGTTATTAATATTACTTCTGGCATCCCTGTTCAATGTTCATAACCCTATTCGGGCTTTTCCGGAAATATTTTAGTCAAGATTATATTGCTTTTATTTTTAGTTTCAATGCTCGCTTGCCAGTTGCTCCATAAATTAATTGGATTTCTCTGTGATCAAGTCACGAACAATAGAAGAATATTTTGAGATCAAAATATAAGATTAAATTGATAATACATTCAATGTTAATAACAAATTCATACACCAAAAAAAAAAAAAATTTACTTGAATCAGGAGAAAAACTCTTGAATCAAAAAAATCATTTTAAAAAGTTTCATTGTTTTAAATCAAAGCGAAAAATTCTTGAATCAAGTATAATTTGCTTAAATAGAGAATAATTATTTGGCTCAAGAATTTTTCTACTTAGATCAAACTCTTCAAAATGATTTCCTTGACTTAAAAATTGACTACAGCTTTAAACTTAACTACTCAAGCTTTGCGAATCCCGATGAATCTATGTAATATCGACAAAAGAAAAAAAAAATTTTGAATAGTCGTTTTTTTCTCCGAGATAACAAGAAGTAGAACTGAATAATCGAAACGTTCTAGCAGCTAAAATTCAACAAGATAAAATGCAGTTGCTTTTTTATTTCTAGTAATTTAAAATATTTTTTCTCTAATACAATTGTTATTTCGTTTTATTTTTTTAATTAAAGCACGAAACAATTACGTTCTGAAATAGTTCATTCGTGAATACGTCTATCGAATTTATTATTGGATGTATTTCTTTGTTTATCGTTTTTCTATACATTTATTTATTATTATTTTTCAGGGATTGGCTACGAAACGTCGAATTTTTTGTGTTTAAAACGGTATGAGAAAAACCTTGAGGTCTATGGCTATGGAGTTTACTGGTAGAATAATACACCAATGAGGACTACGCCAGACGGAATACCCGCATGTCACGTTTCACGATCATTTTTTCTTTCTTTTTATTTTATTATTTTTATTATTTTCTTTAAGAGTAGAAAAACAATTGAGACACGTTTAGTGGAGCTTTTTTTATTCGGTAATCTGATAAATTTGACACGAGTCGAGAGGAGGATTGTTGTGAGAGACGTGACGTTTTAGATATATTTTATAGAGCATAAAGTTATTGTATCATCGATAACTAGTGCTGATGATGGCAAAAATAGTTTCATACTTTTATTTTCATTCAAATAGTAAAAAAAACCTTGTTTTTTTTCTGTTTATATTATTTATAAGGATGAAAGTTAAAGGAATGTTTTTTTATTGATCTAAAGATTTTTAGTTTTTAAATTATAAATAAAAAAAGATTCATAAACTCATAAAGTTGCGAAATTTTATCTAAAACATATTTGTTATTAATTTTTAAATTGTTAAAAACAAAAAAATATCAATAGAAGTTTCAATTACTACATTTTAGGATTTAATTTAAAAAAAATTGATTAAAAAACTAAACTGTAAACTTTTTATTACTAAAACAATGAATATATGCCAAAATTTTTATCCTTACATTTTATTTTTTACTTCAAAAATTATTTTGTGAATGAAATAAAATTAAAAAATTTGTGCTTTCTTATAATTATCTTTTATTGTTCAAGCTCAAGACTTAATTACTGAATAAAATTTTATTTTTACAATCCTTATCGATTTGATATAAAAATAAAAAGTACGAATTGATAAGAAAGAAAAAAAAGAATTTTACTGTTCTAAAAAAAAAAAAAGGCAATTTCTTATCTAGAAAATTTGATATTCTCCCGGTAAAAACATCTCGATTATTCAGTTTCCATTTGGTGTTATCTTAAGAATCGGATGGAATATATTTTATTCCATTTTATTTTTTTGTGTCTGGTCCCTCAATCCGTCCGGGAATTACCGGAATACATTGGACGTACAGGTGAGGTAAAAAATATTTTCTTCAAGGCTACAACGGTTTAATACAAATAATAACAATAATAATAATAATAATAATAATAATAATAATAATAATAATAATAATAATAATAATAATAATAATAATAATAATAATAATAAGGACTTACTTCAAGTGGACGGAGGAACTGAGAGTCAATCTCTTGGTGTGCTACCAACGTAGCGAGCCGGGGGTGAGCGGCTATATGGCCCGGATGCACACTCTTTGGAGTGATATGCATCCGGAGCTAGCGCATTTTATGTCCAAACACCTGCGTAATTATGCCGCTCATCTTCGGCGAAATAGAAGATCGCTTGTGCCGGACAGAAGGCAGTCTAATAGACTTTCCTTTCCGGCGCAACTACACCAAGAGCGACGCCGTTCCTCCTCGGACAACAACAATCCCTTTGTAGGACGGCAAGTAAGTATATCTAAAAAGATAACTTACTCCCAACAACAGCTTGACGCGGTAAACGAAGATCTCCGTGCAACCATCCTGGAGGACTCCACCCTGCTCACTGTGAGCCAGGTTGTGTATGGTGCAGCAGTTTCGGCTTTTCCGAGAGAGAGACATTGTCTCTCGATCGAGGCAAGGTTGAGACAGCGCATCTTACAACTTGGCTCCAAAATTGACAGATCCCGGAAACATGTCTCCCGCATTCAGTGTGTGATTGAGTTCGAAACAACTCAAAAAGCATACACGCCCCGAATTCGACACATTGTTGCTGAACTTCGGTGGCGTCATCACACACTGAACAAGAGTACTCTTCTTGTCATCAAAGAAGAGTCTCTTAATAAATTGCGGGCTCTAGTGACTGCCAAAAAGTCACTAGAGAAAAGGCTGAAGCGGTTGGTCGACAACTCGTTGTTTCGATCCAGCCCTTCACGGTTTCTGACACCAAAGACCGATGTTACTGGGACTTATCCAACACCTGAGCGGGTGGAAGCTTTTTGGACTGAGTTGTATGGAGATCAACTAAACGTGAACGCCAATACTCCAGCTCTGCACGACTTCAAAGCATTCTGTCGGGAACACCGTCGGCAGAATGCTGATGAAGAGAGCCCTGCAGTCAGTGTGGATGAAGTTCGTTCAGCTCTAAATGGCAGCAAAAATTGGGCTGCCCCGGGACCAGATGGCATTAATGTCTTCTGGTGAAAGAAGTTTACTTCTACCCACCTCCATCTGGCCTGCATATTTACATCGTACATTAGAGCTGACGATCCGATTCCGAACTGGCTTGTAGAAGGGCGAACCGTATTGATACCTAAAAAAGGTGACTTGTCTGACCCTAAGAATTTCAGACCTATCACCTGCTTGAATGCGGTTTATAAAATTTTTACAAAAATTTTAAATAACCGTATCTTGCAGCAGATAGAGCCTGTATGGCAACAGATATATGAACAACGTGGCAGTAAAAGAGGCCTGTCAGGTTGCAAGGAGAACCTGATAGTGGATCGATGCGTCTTACAAGATGCGATCTACTATCAACGCAACCTGTCAATGGCTTGGATTGACTATCGCAAGGCATTTGACTCAACTCCACATGAGTTGATTTTATATCTACTCAAATGCCTGGGAGTCAATCCGGAAATAGTGGAGTGCATTCGGCGTACAATGCAGCTCTGGCGAACGCGTTTTCACATTGGAAGTGGAAATGCATTGCACGTAACCGGAGTTGTAGAGTATAAACGGAGGGTCTTCCAAGGTGATTCCTTGAGCCCTCTGCTGTTTTGCGTTTCACTGCTGCCTATATCTGTTGCTCTCCGTAAAACTCGTGGGTACTCTGTGGGGCCTCCGGGTGATCGAAACTATTCGATTATCCATCTGCTTTACATGGATGATCTGAAGCTGTATAGCGCTGATAAAGATCATCTACAAGCGGCCCTCAACATCGTAGCAGAGTACACACGAGATGTCGGAATGTCTTTTGGGTTGGACAAGTGTGCGGTCGTACATCTGGCGAGGAGTAAGTGCTCTGATACTGGTGATGATGTCGAGTTAGTGGATGGGAGCGTCTTAAGACAATTAGACGCCGGGGAGTTGTATAGATATCTAGGAATGGAAGAGCACCGCATGCATGCGGTCTCTGAAGTCCGAGTAACTCTCCAGAGCGAGTATGTTAGGAGACTCCGGAAAATTTGGTCCTCCGAACTTTCCGGCAAAAACAAAGTCTCAGCTACTAATATGCTCGCTGTCCCAGTCTTACTATACACTTTCGGTGTCCTGAAATGGGCCCGAAAAGATTTACGAGATCTCGACATCAAAACCCGTAAGATCATCAATATGAATCGGAGCATGCACCCCAATTCATCAGTCGCCAGATTATACCTCCCCCGATCCATCGATGGGAGAGGTTTGCAGAGTTTGGAGCGGCTTCACGACCGTTTGGTCTTGGGTTTAACACACGAAGTTGTCAATTTCACTGCAGACGAGGATGACTTTCTTATGCAAATTGTACATAAACATGAAAATGAACATAAGGGGTCATTCTTGTATAAGGCAGCAATATATGCGGCAAGAACCCTTGGTCTTGGAGAAATAAACGCTCTTATGGAACTCCGAAAGGAGGAATTTAAGAGCGTCATCAGGAACACCGAGGAAAAACTACTCCTTGGCGAACTGATGGACAAGTCCATGCACAGCGTGTTCTTTAAACACGTGCGTGATCATGGCTTGTCCACCCAGCTGACGTTTTCCTTCTTAAAGTCAGCTGGCCTGATGTCCGAGACTGAAGGGTTCATATTTGCCTGCCAAGATGGTGTCATTAACACTCTTGAGTACCGTAGCAAGGTGCTCCAGGTGCAGCTACCGAACACTTCCTGTAGAAGGTGTAGACAACATCCGGAGACGCTTATGCATCTTTTGTCGGCATGTCCAGTGCTGGCGAGAGGTGCATATATCCAGCGTCACAATGCTGCCCTGAGAGTACTGTACTACTATCTTCGTCATTGCTACGGTATTGACGTGACACCAGTGCTGCCTTATCTGCCAGGAGATATTCCCCAAGTTGTTGAGAATGACAGTTGCAAAATTTATTGGAACATGCCATTTGCAACAACCCGGCGGATAGATCACAACAAACCTGATATTGTGCTCTTCGACAAGGCCACTCGTGACATTTATGTCATTGAGTTCTCGGCCCCGGCTGAATATAACATCTCAGCCAAAGAAGAGCACAAAAGACAAATATATCAGGACCTTCTGTATGAAATTGGCAAACTTTACCCAGGTTACCGCATCAAGCTTGTCGTCCTGATTGTTGGCGTCCTAGGAGGGATGAAACAATCTTTTGTATCCTCACTTGCCAAAGTTCCAGCTTGTTCATCAAAAGCTGAGTTCTTGGCAGTTAGGATGCAGAAGGCTGTTTTACTTGGTTCTCTCCGTCTCTTAAGGGAAATGACTTTGGCCTGCTGTGATCACTAACCGCCTTGTTGTGCGGAGTGGTCCAGCAGTAACGGATGGAGCTCAGGCTGGGCCCTCGGAGAATCGGACTCCGGGGATAACCCCCCTGAGCATTTAATAACAAAATAATAATAATAATAATAATAATAATAATAATAATAATAATAATAATAATAATAATAATAATAATAATAATAATCGGCATGTCCTGTGCTGGCAAGAGGTGCCTACATACAGCGTCACAATGCTGCCCTGCGAGTACTCTATTATCATCTCAGATATAGCTACGGTATCGATGAGACACCAGTGTTGCCTTATCTGCCAGGAGATATTCCGCAGGTTGTTGAGAATGACAGTTCCAAAATTTATTGGAACATACCATTCGCAACAACCCGGCGGATTGACCACAACAAACCTGATATTGTGCTCTTCGACAAGGCTACTCGTGACATTTATGTCATTGAGTTTTCGGCCCCAGCCGAATACAATATCTCGGCCAAAGAAGAGCACAAACCCCAGATATATCAGGATCTCCTGTTTGAAATTGGCAAACTCTACCCAGGTTACCGTGTCAAGCTCGTCGTTTTGGTTGTCGGCGTCCTTGGAGGGATGAAACAGTCTTTTGTGTCTTCACTTGCGAAGATACCGGCTTGCAGTTCAGCAGCCGTGTCTCTAGCAGTGCGGATGCAAAAGGCTGTCATTTTGGGATCCCTGCGTCTACTTAGGCAAATGAATTTGGCCTGCTGCACTCACTAACCGCCTTGTTGTGCGGAGTGGTGCAGCAGTAATAGATGGCGCTCAGGCTGGGCCCTCGGAGAGTCGGACTCCGGGGAAAACCCCCCTGAGCAATTAATAACAAATAATAATAATAATAATAATAATAATAATAATAATAATAATAATAATATGATTGTTGGCGTCCTAGGAGGGATGAAACAGTCTTTTGTATCCTCACTTGCCAAAGTTCCAGCTTGCTCATCAAAATCTGAGTTCTTGGCAGTTAGGATGCAGAGGGCTGTTTTACTTGGTTCTCTCCGTCTCTTAAGGAAAATGACTTTGGCCTGCTGTGATCACTAACCGCCTTGATGTGCAGAGTGGTCCAGCAGTAACGGATGGAGCTCAGGCTGGGCCCTCGGAGAATCGGACTCCGGGGATAACCCCCCTGAGCATTTAATAGCAAAATAATAATAATAATAATAATAATAATAATAATAATAATAATAATAATAATAATAATAATAAAAGTAAAAAGAAAAATAAAATACGAAGGCGGAATAATGAGGACAATTTCTTCGTCACCGTATACGGAAAGGTATTAAAGTCGCGTGGGTGAGAAAAAAGAGAGTGGGAGAAACAGACCAAAGGGGAAAGAGCCAGAGATAAAATGGGCAGAAGTATAAGTAGAATAAAAGAAAAAGTATAAGAAGAAGAAGAAGAAGAAGAAGAAGTCAGAGAAGAAGCTGAAAACAAAAAGAACAAGACGAGTTGACTTGAGTTGACTTGAAGGAGTCTTCAAGGTCTTCAACTATTGATACCGGAAGATACCACGCGTGTTTTTCTTTCTCTTTTACCATACAACGATGTGCACCGAGTTAAGAGTCAAGTTTAAGACAAATCGCTTGATTCTCGCGCCTCTTATTTTTCTTTATCTCTCTTTACACTTAGCTATTTATTTATTTACTCTGCATACACTAACTGTTGATTACATTTACTTTTTATTTCCGTGATATGATATCTATCTACTCCCTGTATTTACTTATGTATTTATATTATTTATCGAGGTTAAATTAAATTGTACCGGAAACTCCGCCTATCTCTTTGTGAATTAGCGGGTCTTTTTTTGATTAACTCGATTCTGATTAATCCTGCGTATGATAATTGAAATTAAAATTTTGATTTGGGTATGTTTAAAAGCGTTTAACACTTCATCAGTAATTAAAGACTTAATTTAAATTTTTGACCGTTGTCATTACTTTTAAATCAAAATAGAAATTTCATCTGATTAATATTAATTACAATTTTATATTTATTAATTTTTGGATATAAATTTTAACTATTTTAAAATTTCTGTAACTGATGCAAAAGTTCAGATAAAACAAAAATTCAACTTTGAATTATTATAATAAAATAAATTTTATTCGTTTTTTGATAATTATTATTTGAGATAAAGTTTTTAAAATTAATGAATCCAAATTTAATCGATATCAATACAATTTAACAACAGAGATATTTTAATTGACAAGTTTTTAAATATGTACAACCATTACATAAATTGAGATGAAAAATTCAAATAGCTCAGCGATTTTCAAATAATTTTCTACTAATAGCCCGACTTAAAATCAAATAATTAATTTATTTATTTATTCACTTTCAATCACCCATCAAGTCATTAATTCAAGCATTTACAATTTAACATTTTGAATTATTAAAGGAAAATATTTTTAATTATTCATTTTATCTGGATTTAACCTATTTTGAATGATCCGTTAATAGTAAAATCATCGATTTAATAGTTTAATCTAAATTATCTGCAGTAAAATAATTAAATCTTACTGTCAAATCATCCTAAATTAAAAAAGAAGAATCTATTATTTAATAAACCCAGATATGTGTTATTTAGTAGTCACATCAGTTTTACAGAGAAATTATTTGACAATAAATCAATATGTCAAAAAATTTATTTAAAAAAAAAAATTGACTTTCTTTTATTGTCCCAAAATATCTAAGACTGAAATCCCAAAATAAAAAAATAAATAATTGTACAATATTACTAAAAAAATTTTTTTTCATACTTCTGTATAACTTAAAAATTTATCAATGTTAATTTTAACATCTAAGCACAAAATTTTTCGTCTGCATCTATTTTTTAAATTAAATACTTTTGAATTTTAATATCTTTTCTATCCAATTTGTGTTTGTAAATTTAACGATAATATTTTTCAATGTTTTGATAAATAAAGAAAAACAATATTTAGAATATTGATGTACAGTAAAGTATGACTACTTGGGTTCAGTGCAACCAACACAGCCGATAGAAGTGAAGTGGTCGGATGCAAACCGGTTCAAGCAACTTTTATAATGAGATTCCTCAAACGTTTCGACCGTCCAGAGTTTCCGAGTAGAGTCCCAAGAAGTATATAGTTACTATATGTATACATATATACATATATATATGCATGGATATCTCTTTCTATACATGAAGAGGCAGGATAAAAGCAACATTAGCAAAGAAAGAGACAGGATAACGCTAGAGAACGTCAGACGTTTCCATGAAGAACAGTATTCTTGCGTGAACTTCTTAACACTTGCACGCAATTGTTACATGTAACCCGTACAGTAACCAGTACCAGTAATATAACTAGTAACCGGTAACTAGTAACATTATATCTATATAATATAATATAAGATGTAATATATATTATTTTAGATACGAGCCGAGATACCTGAAGTCCACTCGTATTACGAGTAGAGTACAGGTAAGGCTAAATATTTAAATTGAAAAAAGTCATGCACGCGAATAAAATTCAGGCAGTGCTCAATCGGGTGAAAAATTCGTCAAACGGAAAAAGAGCGACAGTTTGAGGACAAATCATACGTCTGAATGACTCCAAGAAAGTCCTTTGATCATGTAAACATAAAAGTTTATGTTATAGTCGCTCGCTCTCAACTCGGTCCCAGCACTTGAGACTGCTAAGTCAATAATTTTCTCACAAAAGTCTATCTTTACCATAATTATTACCTTTCAAAGCTAACTAAGGTTGATTAGTTAGCTTTGTAAGTTAGGTGGCCTTATTAGGTAAGTTAAGTGGCCTTATTTTAACACGCCACTTATTTAAGAAAAAATTATTATTCGATTGACTTAGAGTAGACGCTAGATTTAGTTCTATTGAGTAATAATGTATTCATGCGAGGAGAGTGAATGGTCTGAAAAGTGCTTTGCACAGGAAATTAATTGCTTTTTTAGTAATAGCGAGTTTTACTTTAATCTCGGGAGCTTTTAAGATCTGATTTCGGGCTTAGATGATGTATTTGATTTTCATTTTGGTGTTTATCGATTTTTTATCATTAGAATCTGAATAACTTTATTTATTATTTTTTTTTTTTTTTTTTTTTTTTTACATGAATGGTTTATATAGAAGTAACGTTCGAGATTTTAACTAGAATTAATTTTATAAATTAATTCGTGTTTCGTGATTAAAATATTAAAAATAAAGCAGTTAAAGTGAATGTTTTATTCAAGATTTTGATTATTATATTTTTGGAATTGAATCATTGAGCTAGGGGAAGAAAAAAAATATTTTTGGACTCTGTGAGACTTTTTTTTGACTTACAGTATTTTTTTTTAAATAAGATCTAGCTATTAATCATTAGATAAGGATATTTTTTATAAAATATAACAAAAAATGGGATTTTTTTACTATAAATAGAGCCAAATTAAACGTATTTGGTACAGTAAGATAATATCATGTTTCTATATACATCGAAATTATCTAAATGTATTAAAATAAGCCCCAATTGTAACTTATTTTTTAAGAATGTTTGACTTTATTTTTGTTTATGATAAAAATTACTATTTTTTGCTCATATTTAAACAAAAAAGAACTTGAATGATTAATATTCAAAACTTGTTTACCGAGTTTGATATATTTGATGATATCATAAATATCTCTTTGGTTTTATACCGATAATTTATGATAAAATAGAATTTTTCAATTGTAAAAAATATTAATTTTAAGAAAAATTTTGTATTAATTTTGATTACAACTCTGAAACTTTGAAATTTTTTTAAATTTACAGTTTACAGTAAAAATACCGAAGATAATTAAAGTAAAAATTAAAATTGTTTAACTACAATTTAACCACCTCATTAATCAATCTTCTTATCCATTACCCCAGTTATTAAATATAAAAGCCAAAAGAGTTCTTGTCTTACATTTTTTGTTGATTAAAAACGGAATTGGAACTAATTGAGACGAAAAAAACCGGTTGAACATATTCTCAAGCTCATAATATATTTCTGGGCGATAAAATTCCTAAACTACAAAGACGATAAAAAGTCCATGAAATTAAAAAAATATGAGTTATGAATTATTTTATGTAGCGTCAAGTTTTTGTTCCAGTCGTGACAACGACAAACTCTATTTATGTATAAAAATATGTGATATGTATACAGATAGAATTCACAACCTACGGCAACAACCAGACCGAGACGTACACAATAAATATACATATATATATACACGAAACAGTAAGTAGTGTAGTACTAGGGTACCACATGCAGCGCAATTGGACTACGGAACGTTTCATAAGGGATATGATCATCCTTGTGTACTTGCTGCACTTTCATAGATACTCATACAAGTACATAGTCTATGGACTAAACATGTATTATACGGACATATATGTATATGTGAGTGCACTGTGCACTCTGTACTCTGTACTCTCAGTGTATGCCACTATTACCCCTTTAGTCAGTTATAAACTTTTTTACTGTCCCACAACGTCTACCGGTAAAGCAATCTCTTTTTATTTTTCCCAGTACTCGTTATACGAGTCTACGAAAAAATATTAAAAAATAGAATTTGACAAAGTAAAAATAAAAAAATATCCTATTTAATAAATTGCTTCATTTTTTTCGAGTGTATAGAGTTTTTAATGATTTTTATTTCTTGAAATAAATATTAATTTTGATTATTTTTATTATTCAAATATTTGAATTGTCGGAAAAAATTAAATTTTGTTTGAAAAATTGCGACATATTATTTTCTCTAAAAACTAAAAAATTTTTACGTCAAAATTGAAATTTATTTTTTTTTTTAATATTATTAAAATCATTTTTCCATTTTTCAAAAATTATTGATCCTCATAATTATTAAATCTACGATAGAATGTACATAGAAATGAATAAATATAAAAATTAGTCATTATTTTAATAAACAGTATTTATGAATATTGAAAAACCATTTTAATAATAAATCTTTTAGAATCAATTGAAATAAAATTTTAAAATAACTAATTTGTGCATTACGATGTGATGGTTCTTGAGAACCACTTTGACGCTTTTTGATGTGATATTTATATAAAAATATATGAATTGGAATGCATAGTTTATTTTGCAGAAAAATTCAATAAAATATGAGAATATTTGAGATAAAAGGTTTTTTTTACAGCCGAAATTCCGATTAAATGAAAACACTAAAACTTATTTAACAGTCTGTTTGATGTACGCTATAGACTATGAAGAGTTTCATCATAAATATTTCAATGGAATTTAATATTTTTTTTTTAATTGTAAAAAAAATATTTTGAATTGTAAATATTTGATAGGAAAATATTTTAATAACTTTATACGCATCGAGAAATTTAATTATTTGGGGAAATACTAATGGAGGTTGGGAAAATATTTTATTTATACATATTGTTAAAATTTATCGCTTGGAAAATATTGAACTTGTTTTAAACCTTTTTGGGTGACAATTTTTATTTTTACGTAAATTAACGGATGAATTTTAATCTTAAAAGCTGTGAATTGATTTTTGGTACTACAAATAGTTGTTAAAAAATTTTATAAAAAATTAGAAAAAATATTAACTTTTTTTTATGATATTTTTGGAATTAACGTTAAATATCAATAACTTTCGAATTCGTTTAAATAAAAATTCAAACTTCAACTCATTCTAAATATCAGACCTCTGGCAACATTTTAACCTACCTACTAAACAATTACCTTTAATTAGAACACGAGATGTAAATTATCAAATGCAAATAGGTTTCGTAGAATTGTTTCAATTAATAAATTTCTTTGGATGGTTAAAAATTCATAACTTTTGAATTTGATTATATCATCGTACCAGTTTTGACATCTTTTTGATGAATATTTGATAAAAACCAAAATATCTTATTCCCAACACGATCGTCTCATCTAGCCGAGATCAAATCTTGTTTTTTTATTTAAGAATTTACTGGCTCTAAAATTAATCGGTGATTAAATAATCCAGCACTATTCTTAAATCTTAGACTTTCTGGTAAGATGTTAAGTGCTTTTATAGATCAATAGTTTCCTTGAGATAAAAACTTAAAAATATCTTTCTGTTACTAACGATCATTTTATATAATAATAAGGGTCTATTTAGTAAAAATATAAGATTAAGAAATAAAGGAATGTAAAATTGGAGTTTACGCGTAGAAATTAAAGCGTTTAAATTTCATAACGAATCCCTTCTAATAAGTCAACATGAAAACAAAAATGTTGAAACCTTATCCTTCAAATTATTTTAAATATATATTAAAATTTTATAATCGCCTTAAAATATTTTATTGTATCACATAGAATTATAATAAAATTTTAAATTTTCATTTTTTCAAGATTAAATAAAATTGTTATAACTCAAATTTTAAATTTTTTGTTGTAACAACAAGCTCAAAATTTTGACTCAATATTAAGACTCAAAAAACATGAAAATAAAGTTAACAGATATCTGATAATTTGAAAAATTTTTAACATTAAAAAAAATTCCTCATGTAGAAAATTAAAAAAAAATTAGGCGCAATGTTTAAAAAATATTCTTTTAATTTGAATTTTATAAAAGAAAAATATAAATAAAACAATTGTTAAAGGTCATGAAAATTAATTTAGCAGATAATTGATAATTTTAAGAATTTTTTAACAAATAAATTATGGCAAAAAAAATTGACATTTAGAAATTTAAAAAAAATATAAATGCAATTTTTCAAAAATAATTTTTTGGAGCAAATTGATTTATTAAAAAAAATTTTTAAATTGTCAAGTGACAGCTAATTTTAATGAAAATTAATTTAGCAGATATTCATTAATTTTTAAAATTTTTTGACAAATAAATTATGGCAAAAAAAATTATTAAAAAAATGGACTTGCAAAAATTTTAATAAATTAAAAATAAAATTTTTTAAAACAAATTTTTTTGTTAAAGAAAATCAAAAATTGTCAAATGACAGCTAACTTTAATGTCATTTAAACGTCTGGTAATTTCAATATCATAAATTAACTCAAATAATTTTTATCACCGTTCAATTGAAGAATCATAACAAAACCACAGTTTAATAAATAAAATTAACATGATTAAAAAAAAACTCACCCAAAACAAGACGTTAAATCCAAAGATCACATACTTGAGGCAACAGCTCACTTCACTAGTATCCCTTCGGTATTTTCTAGCCGGCATGATTACAACACACTTATCTCCCTTGCGTTACCAGATGCGTTTTTCGCGCCCTCGGACACACACGCGCACATGTGCACCCCGAGCACTCACATCAGCTAAATGTGAAAAATCACAGCACCTTCTGAAAATCACAACAAATACCTGTCTTGTAATCACTTGTATTTTCTATACAACTATAACTATAACTACAACGTATAACAGAAAAACAGATCAGCTGATCACATAACAATGTCCCGCATACTCGCGGTCACTGGCATTGTCACGTTACAGCTGCTCCAGCTGCACAACAGCTACTGGCGAGCCAAAGACCTAAGACCAGTACAGTACCAGTACCAGACACTAGTCACCAGTTACCAGTCACCAGCCTGATCATCACCCGCGACATTCCCTCCAAGGCTCAATAACTTTTTTATCAACTTACTTCATTTAATTTATATTTAAATGAATATCCTCTCTAAAATATTTTATTTTACTTTTAATTGCTCCGAAATGAGTTTTATTTTCGACTAACAGCTTCCTAAATTTAGTCCCGTTTTAATTTTTTTTTCAGTTTCAACTTTACCATTTTATTTATTTACTGTCTTGTTTTTTTTTTTTGTTTTAAATAGAAAAATTTTTTACAAATTAACTAATCATCTTTGTTTTTGTTTTTAATATCCAAACCCGACTGCCGGAGCGATCTTCAACAGGACTCAACGATAACTGGTTGGAGAGAACTCGTGCAACTACCTGCTGTTTGTTGATCGCGCATGCGTCAAATAAACCCGCCGTTTAATTCATCCCCTCGGCGTTTCAACCCCACGGGATTGGAGTCACCCCCTCGCAACTAAGCGTAGTCTGCTGATTGTGACTATCCCAGTTCTCTAAGTATCGCTCCTCTTTATTTTTATTATTATTTTTCTTATCTACTTCACCCGATTTATAAGCTATACAATTATGCTTTGTAAAAAAAAAAGAGGGTGAATAAAAATATAAATCGTTTTCCAAAATTTTACATCATACTGAAGTTAACCATCAACTGTCAATTTAAAAAATTTTTTTAACAAATCAATTACAATAAAAAAATACTTCTAAAAATTTTTACTTGTAATTTTTTTTTTAATTTTCACATGTAGAAGTTTTTAATTTAATTTTTTTTATAATAATTGCATTATTATAAAATTTTTAAATAATTTTTAATGTCTGCCAACTTCAGTATTATACAAAAAAGTCTTATGCGAATTTTTGCAACTGGAAATTTTTATTTTTCTAATTACATAATAAAAAATTTTGCGTTAAATATTTAACAAAAAATTTTTTGACGCACACTGATAGAAGCATTTATTTATATTTAATAAGCTTTATTAACTATTAATAAATTATTTTTTAACATCATAGGATTTTTAATAAATTATTTATTAAATAATTAGTTATATCATTTATTAACTGTTAATAAATATTTATTAATGGTTAGTAAATAATTATTAACAATTAACGTATATTTATTTAAAATAAAAATCAAAAATAGCAATTTTCTTTTGATTCTTTTTATAGCTCTATAGCTGAAATACATGATAATAATTCAATTCACTAAATAAAATAACCTTTTTAATATTTAAAAATATAAAAAATTTAAATTATAAGCTGTGATAAAATTTGTTATTTAACAGTAAACTTTATTGAAATGTAATATAATTAATGCAAATAATTTATAAAGATGATTTTTGTTTTTAAGCAATCTTCATATCATATGACATTGCAAGCGAAATAAATTCACTCAACAAAATATTTATTAACTATTAAAAAATATTTATTAAAATTAAATAAATTAAACAATTGTCTTCAAATAAATGAAATTATTAATAGTTAATAAATCCTTCTATCAGTGCAGAGACGAAAAATCTTTTACTGTGTGACAAATGAAAATTTTTATAAATAATTTTTAATTTTTAATAATAAATAATAAATAATTTATGCTGCGCTTAGTGCAAGAAATTCAAGTTTTACTTGAATAATATTTAATTTTCATTAATACCAGACTAGACTGCTGAAAACAAGTAGTTTTATAATTAAATGTAATATTTATGTTATGGATGTAATCGATAAACTTTTAGTTTTATTTGTTTTGATGAGTCACTAATCGTAGGAATATTTGAGTTGTATCCATTTAATATATAGTGTATAGTGTACAGACGATAAAAGGAGAATAATTATTGAATTCGATCCGGAATCGGTAAATAAGTTTCGTCAGCTCTCGCACAGTAGCCTGCAATCATGAACCGCGAAGGTTGGAGTAATTAGATTCCAAGTGGGTCAAAGTTATATATGTGTGTACTTTAGACCGGGATTGAGAATTATTGAGACGGATCTGAAGATTTTATGATGTGCGTTTTGAGATTGTTCGAGGAAATGCAATAGGAAATTATACATTGAAGGGACGTTGCTTAATTTACGATTTCAAATCTTGCGATTTAAATATTGTTTCATATATTTATTGTTTGTTTATGATATATTGTGGACTTGTTTATATTTCATTGTAACATCCTAGCGTAGTGAAAGTCGTGGAAATTTTTTTTGTTCTTAATATAAATAATTAGTATTTCAGCTATGAGTTTTGATAATTAATTCACAGATTTTAAGTTTTAAACATAATAAATTACTCAAGAAAAGATTTTAAGAGTTATGAGTGATAAATTTTAGAGTACGCTTTATTTTCATTAATAAAATATAACGCTATTCCGCCTCTATTTCTTTATAAATTTATGCTTATGTTTTAGTCATACAGAAAATTATTCATTATTTCTAAAGTAAAAATTTTTTGTTACAAAAATATTAACTTATATTTTTGTGATAATTTGTTACTTAAAAAGTAATTAAATTAACAGTAATTATTTTTTATTTTTAGAATTAGACTTAATTCTTTTAATAGCTGTTTTAAGTGTCCACTCTTTTATCATTTTTTTATAAAAAATATCTAACTATTGTGAGTTTTTAAATGGATTAAATTTAATAACAAAAGTCTATAAAATCAGACACTTATAGAAAAAATGAAATTTAAAATCATTAATTTTTTTAATTAAATTATTTGATTAAAACTTTTCGTGAATTGGGAAAATTTTTAAAGTTAATTTTTCACTTTAATAAATTTATAGATAACAATTCCTCAGTTATAAATTATTTAATAATTAAAAATTTTTTAAATAATAACAAGCTAAAATTTAAGTTTAACGATATAAAATCTAGATATCAACTAAGATCAATTTTCATCATTAACATTATTAGTTTTAATAAACTTCTCAATCTTCTCCTGCTCATCATCGTGAATTTGATGACAAGAGCCGGTTTTTCTACCACAAACAAGCCCTTTCTTACAAGGACACACCACATAATGGGCTTCTTTGACATAAAACTTGCTGCCGTCAGGATACGTCAGAGTAGTGTTCATTATTTTGTTGACTTCAGGTCGGCAAATTTCATCTAATTTACGTCGCTCCTGGCACGTGGGGATGGTGAATCTGAAACCGCTCATTACACAGCAATCTCCAGGATAACAATTATAATCGCTTGAACATTGTCCTGGTGCAAGTTGACCAGATTTTGTCAGTATTGCTTGAGTTTGCTCCTCTCCCTTTTGTCCAGAGTGTCCGAGAACAAAGCAGATACTCATCAGCACAAGTGCCAGTACGATACTTCGTGTAGTCATTCTTGACCTCGGATCTAAAAAAGTATATTTTTTTATTACTCTGCAATAAAGAAATATCAAAAACCAATTAATTAGTAATTAATCACGCTCGTTAATTTTATATAACAAAAATAAATAAATAATGATAATAATAAATAATAAATATGAGAACTTATTATTACCTTGGTCGGTGGAATCTTTCGATTGATTTAAAAATAATAAACTCTTGATAAATAGATTTTTTATTATTTATTATGACTTATGAGTTATTTATAGCGTCTATGTAATGCTGTTATAAATATATGACTTATTTAAATACATTACAAAGGAAATATGAATTTTTAATTCCAACCTTGACCTATGGCTATTTTTTATAACTGACGCCATAATTTAAAGCACTTCATATTTTTTAATATCAATTTAGCGAAATTAATAGAAATAGAACACGACAAGTAACAAGTATAAATTACATTTTATTACTTACCGGAAAATTAAATCAATGATCAATTAAAACTAATTATTTTGTTTGCTTAATCATAGATTGCGTGTAAACTAAGTGATTTTTAATTCAATCACTGTTTAAATACCTTTTTATAACGCGTTATTATTTCAGTTTCAAATACGCATGCGTTGCGTTTTTTGATTTAATTTCTTTGAAATATATATTTTTCGTTTTTATTACCTGCTGATGGTTTTCATAAATTAATGAAAACTGCGTTGGTGATTGAAAAGTAATTACCGAGTGTTGGTACAGAACCAAAAAAATTTGTTTCTAAATATTTAATTTAAAAATTCATTTTTAAATTAACAATTAAATAGATGAAAATAAAGTTTCCATTTTTTTAAAATAATTTAAAGAGTCATCTTATTTATTGTTGTATAAAAACTTTAAATTTACAACAATTCACTATTTATCCAACTGTAAAAGTAGAAAAATACCAATAACGTAATTAAATAAGTATAGATAATATCAAGGTCAATTAACTTTCTATGCAAAAAAAACTACAATTTATCAAGAAGCATCCTGGTCTTCAATAAACTTTTGAAGCAGAGATTTATCTAGCGGAATGTCCAAATACTCAGCACCATCAACACTGCGCTTAGTCTTGACAAGTTTGTGATCAAGAAACTCCGTCAGCTGAGCACGCAGAGCAATATCCGAGCTGACGAGGAACCTCTCTCGAGCACTGCGATACAAGTCCTTAAAAGCCATGCCATGATAGAAAGTATTTTTAGCATTTTCAATTTGATATTTGACAAGAATTGTATAAATCGCTTTTGCATTGGTCGTCAACGACGCGAATACATTTCTTAGAGAAGACAGAGCAAGAGCTCCACTGCGCTGCACCAGGAGTGAGCTCTCATAAGAAGTTTCTGCTTCGTAAGGCAACAGAGTCGTAGTGTCCCACCAGTAGAAGTTGTACCTGGCTCGTTTGACGTTGTCCCAGAGCATTGGAGCGTTTATATGATCAACAGATGCTACCATCCTTACATTCGCGATGCTTGCGAGTTGCGAAAGCATGTCCTGCGATTTGTTCGACCTCAACATCGCACCATCAATGTTGTGGACCAGCAAAAACAAACGATCATCAGGATTCTTCTTCATCGTGCTCTCGATTATCGTGAAGCAATCGTTTATGTTTGAAGGGCACTCTAACTCTAGAAGCTCAGTTATTATTCCTTCGAGAATATCTTTTATCGTCAGACTAGGAAAGAAACCGTTTATTACTAACGTTGGGTGCTCGGATAGTATTTCCTGGTGAAAATCGTTTATCAGATTCCTTTTAGAGCCCAATCCGTGTAGTAGTAAACTGTAACCTTCTCTATAACATTTAAAGTAAATAAAATTTATTATTCAGAATTTATTTTTTAATATTATGAGTTTTTAAATAAGTTTATCGAATCGAGAGAAAATTTTTACAGAAGAAAATATCACTCTATTCTATCATAAAAATTAAAGTAATCAAATATTTACAGTTTAGCTATGAATATTTCCTGAGTAATTTGCTTCAAGCTTTCTTCATATATTTAATAATCAAAGAATAAAATTTATGCATTTATGTTAACATTAAAAAATGTTCAAGTAAATTTTATTTAAAACATAAAAGTACTTACTCAAGTATGCGATACCACATGGGAAAGAAACTTCTGTAACTATCCAAAAGTCCTTGAATTCCTTCTAAATGTTTTTTCGATATATAATTTTTATCTTTTAGCAACTCCTGGAGCTTTTCCTCATTCATTTTTGGATTTTTTAGTTTTCCCAACGTGTGATCTGAAGTGAGAGCCTTCTCTGATTGAGTTTCAAAATACTCGTCTGTCTTGAGATGCTGAAATTCAGAAAATCATAAAAAATTTATTTTTTTGAATAAAAAAAATGACAATTATTGTACGGAATAATTAAATAAAAAATCATAAAATGTAAAAATTAAAATTAACTTACGTAATCACGATAAACAATATTATTCTTAGATTTTCCGCGCCTGCAAGGAGTGATTGGAGTCTGAATTTTTTTTGCCGCTTTCTGGTTTTTTTTCGGTGTAACATTTCCGGCATTATTCTCCACATCTGACTGATTGCTGGCATCAGAATCAATAGTGTCATCATTACACTCTTCTTCACCGTCACTGTCAGAAGGCTCGTACTCACTTCCTTCAGTCACTGATTCGCTCTCACTGTCAAAATGAACCTGACGTTTTTTTACAGCAGATCTGACTTTAGTTGGAGACAGCTCATCTATTTTTTCAGCCAACACACGGACTGACATAAGATTTTTCGGTACCGATGCTGGCGTTCTAGGAATCTGGGATTGCTTCGCCTTCTCAGTCATCGCATTTTTCTTCACCGGAGTCTGGAATCCGTAGATACAATTCCCACTGACATCTTTGTCGTCAAACAGTATCGTGGATCTTTGTACCTCTTCATCTATATCCGCGAGTTCTTTTTCTAGTTCCTCTGGCAGTAAATTTTTCTTTTCTTCTCTATCAACTACATCATGTGTCTCTGTTTGGCTATTTTTGCGTTTATCTGAAAAAAAATTTTTTTTAATTACAAAATGTTGAAAATAAATTAACTGAAATCTGATTTTTTTTTTTTTTAAAATAAATTTATAAAAGAAAATTTTCTAAAAAATTTTTCTATGCAAATAATTATAACACTGAACTTGGCAAACATTAAAAATTATTTAAAAATTTTATAATAATGCGATTATTATAAAAAAAAATTCCACATGTGAAAATTAGTAAAAATTACAAGTGAAAAGCATTTTTTTATTGTAATTGATTTGTTATTAAAATTTTTAAAATTAACAGCTGACGACTAACTTCAGTATTGTAAATAATTTACTAAAAAAATATTATAAATTTTTCTAAATAATAAATATGAGTACAAATTTTTATGAGAATACTATTTTTAATAAATTATTTGTTTTAAAAATTTCAAGAATGGAAAATTGTCTGCTACTCTAAACAATTCAATGCAACAGGTTACTTGAAAAAATTTACGTACTTTTAACCGGTGACGGATCGACATATTCACTCAAATAATTAACCGACTGCCGAGGACGACGAGACCGGCGTAAATTGTTTTCACTCATTATTTTTATTTAATATATTGCTATTCTAAATAATTTATTTCTAACTATATAATAATCTGCGATCGTAATGTATTGTTTGCAAACAGTTGCGGTGAACGTTACAAGCCGGCTGAATTTGTTAGCGTTCATTTTCGGAGATCCCCACCAGGTAGCGACGCGCCTTGTTCTTAAAAATTCAACCTTGAATTTTGAACTACAAATTTTGGATTTTTTTTATCAATTAAATTTCAATTAAAAAGATATTTATAAAAAATTGCACTTATAGCTTTTCAAGTTTTTTACATATGAAAAATTTTTTGTAATTGTTTAAGTGAAATTAAAAAAAAAATATTATTAAAAATTTTGAAAAGTCGGCTAACTTCATTTTCATTTAAAAATATGACACTGAAGTTGTCAGACATTAAAAATTTTTTTGGAATTTTATAGCAATTAAATTATTAAAAAAAAGTTTAATTAAAAAATTTCACATGTGAAGATTAATAAAAATTACAAGTGAAAATTTTTAGAAGCATTTTTTTATTGTAATTAATTTATTAAAAAAAATTTTTTAAATTGACAGCTGACCGCCAAATTCAATATTATTTAAAATTCGATTTAAAAAATTATCAGGCGCCGGTTAATTTTTAAATTATTAAAAAATCAGTCAGATGTCGTTACTCGTATATTCTTCTTCTCATATCTTAATTCTGACACATACATAATACACCATTCATACATAGGCTTAGGCTCAGAAATAATTACAAGTGTTTGTAAAATAAAAATATGTAATATAACGGGCGTTTAAAAAACAGTCGAGTGGACACCGTGCCGTGAATTTACGGGATTGACAACACTCATCGGAGAACTCGAACAATATCAATTATCAATGTACCAAGAATAGTGGACATCCACCTACCCGCACATACATACCCACATACACTTGAGATTGTGATTTCCAATTACTGATTACTCTCATTTTACCTTAATCATCAATAATTTTTAGTAAAAAAAAAAAAAAAAAAAATCCAGCAATGCGCGTTAATTAAAAATTAAAAATTTGCTGATTGTTGCTTTTGTACAAATGCTCAAACAAAAATACCAGTAATAGTACAAGTAACAATTGTAATAAGTGGTAATGATGATCAATAAATATAATAATACTATCATTAACGAATAAGAATTTTTTGCAGATGTACATACATTTAAATGTATATAATTTGACAGTGGTTAGATGAATAGTGGCATCAAGAGGGGGATAGATTGTTCCGCCATATTTAGCAACTTGTGACTTATACATACATATATACTCATTATACTTATAGGCATATATACACGTTAATATATATGTATATACGGAGAATATAATAGTGTGCACAGTGGATTAACCCTGACTCTTTCAGTATCGTGCAATAACCAAATTTATTTGTAACTTTTTATTTAACCTCATCAAATCAATCATATATTTATATATATAAATAAATATATAGATATATTCATTGTATTATTAAATAAACGATGATTACCATGCCTTGGTTTACATCGTATACAAATTAGTGTGTACAAGAAGGAGATAATAATTTTTTATAACCAGTCTGTCATCGAACTTCTCTTTTACTTCTACCTCCTACTTGTTCTTAATAAATTGCATCACAGTTGTGATTTAACAGCGATTTTAAAAATGGTACTTTGATTTATTTAGAATTTTTTTTTTTTTATTAAAATTATTTATTTTCAATTTACTTATTATTTATTATTTTTTTTAGAGTTTTTTTGGATTCGGACAATCTGCTGGCTTGGAGATTATTTTAAATGGTGCAGATACTCGTAAAACAGCAGAAATAAAATCTGAAGATGGCAAAAAAGAACGACATTTTCTTTATTATGATGGAGAAACTGTTTCTGGAAAGGTAATTTAATTAATTATTTGTTTTATTGAATTTATTTTATTTTTAATTAATTACTGGTGTTTAGGTTATTGTGAGTTTGAGAAAAGCCGGAAAGTTGGAGCATCAAGGTGTTAAAGTTGAGTTTATCGGACAAATAGAATTATATTATGACAGAGGGAATCATCATGAGTTCACGAGTTTAGTGAAAGAACTCGCAAGACCTGGAGAGCTGACACACAACACGGAATACACCTTTGAGTTTGCTAATGTCGAAAAACCCTTTGAGAGTTATACGGGGTCAAATGTACGTTTGCGGTATTTTTTACGAGTTACTATTGTTAGGAGATTGAGTGATTTGGTCAAGGAATTGGAATTAGTTGTTCATACACTTAGTTCTTATCCTGATATGAACAATCCTATTAAAATGGAAGTTGGTATCGAGGATTGTTTACATATTGAGTTTGAATATAACAAAAGCAAGTGAGTAATTTTTAATCTAATTATAATTTTTATATACTTTTAAAACCAGATCATTTGTAAGTTATAATTCGTCTTAAAAATATTATTTATATTTTAGATATCATTTAAAAGACGTTATTGTTGGGAAGATATACTTTTTACTAGTCAGAATAAAAATAAAACACATGGAGATAGCAATAATTAAGAGAGAAACTACTGGTTCGGGTAAGATTTTATTTTAAAGACTAAATTATTCATTTATTGATTAGAAAAATATTTTTTTTGTCTATAATCAATATTTTATGTTTTACATTTACTTATTATTTTTTACAGTTATAAAAATTAAGCCATGACTACAAAACAGATTAACACAGATTATATTTTTTCAGGGCCTCACACATTTACGGAAAATGAAACAATAGCTAAATATGAAATAATGGACGGTGCACCTGTTAAAGGGGAATCAATACCAATAAGAGTATTTCTAGCTGGATACGATCTAACGCCAACGATGCGTGATATCAATAAGAAATTTAGCGTAAGGTACTATTTAAATCTCGTACTAATGGATGAAGAAGATCGCCGTTACTTCAAACAACAGGTTTGTTATTAAAATCAACTAGCAATGTAAATTTTTGTACTTGGACATTATTATTATTATTATTATTATTTCTCCAATTTTTTACTTAATATTATTAATTTGTATTTCCCTCCAGACATAAACAATTTAGCCACAATTCATATCTAATGTCCTGGTCTGGGCTGTCCGAATTATTTTTTTTTCAGTCAAATTTATCTTTAATGACAAATTTAGATATGAATTATGGATAAATTTTTTATGCCTGAAGGGAAACACAGGTTAACAACATTAAGAAAAAATTGTTGCGTTGAACTGGATAACCAATTAACTGAAAAAATCTAAAAAGATTATTTTTATTAGTATTATTATTTAATTACAGGAAATAACCTTGTGGAGAAAAGGTGACAAAAGTAGAAAATCTCAAACGGCATCACCACATTTGCCATCTCATCTCGTGTCAGCAGAAACAGGATTTCCTCAAGGTGTAGCAATGAATGGCCCAGCACTGGCATCACCACCTTCTAATTCCGATGAAGCAGCAGACAATCAGGACGACGATGATGATGAAGAGGACGATTCAACGTACGATCCACCAGCTGCGCCGATCGAAGGAATGACCCGCGAAGAAGGCGACGGGGAAGGGGAAAAAGAAATAAATTCTGAGAATCAATGAACTTCATTGGTCAATTATCAGTAATTCATTATATAACAATTTTATCATTTTTGTCAAACAAAAAGTAACTAAAAATTTTTATTATAATCCTGGAGACGATTAGAACAGTTAACGGACGTATTGATTGATATACAAGTATGAATATTATTATTGATATTATAATTATTTAATTATAAATATATAACATGCTCGGTCTATGGATTTATCAGCAAATTATTAATATCAATAATAGCTGTTATCCACAAGAATATATATATTTAAATAAGTCTAATGAAACAGACTCTTATATACTTATTATGTACATATGTGTATATATACTGAAATTACCCGGATTCCAAGTGTCCTTGGTAAATAACTTGTGTCTTATAATACTCCGAGAATAACAGATTAAAAAAAAAAACACACATTAACTAACAGGAAAATAATAACAAGTCGTCGAGGAGTCTCTTTGTAATTCGGATAAATACACGGTGTACACGGTGTCTGTATTTTCTACCATCAGTCCATCAGTTATATTATAAAATAATAAATTATTGTGCCCAGTATCATCCACAAGGCTGAAATAAGTCCCCATTATTATGACAACATCTACCATCGTCATACATTTAAACTTATGTATTTAAATATGTGACTTCGCAAATAATATTAACTAAGTATGATCCGATTGATTGATCGTTAATATGTGATGAGACTGCGAGATAAAATTTAAAGATATTAATATAAATATTATTCATTTATATCTGAATGCTTTCGATATTCCTCTGTAGTGGACCAAAAATTTATTTAAACCATTTTTTTAATTTATTTTTATCGGGCGTTAAATCATGAGTAATACAAGTGATTTTTATTATTGGTAAAAATTATTTTGTAGCTTCAATTTTTTTATTATCAATTTACTGGACTTCTTTTTTTTTTTTTTTTTTTTTTTTTTTTTTTTTTTTTTTTTTTTGGCAATTGATAATGCAATAATTAGTAAGCAATTTTTGAAATAAGAAAATTTATTTATAGTATTTTATAAAATTAAAATTTTTACTATTGGTCAATATTATAAGAGATAAATTACTTTTAAAATTTTTTTCTTATCGATCGTGTTTGAAAAAATTTATTTAAAAATATACATTATTTTTAATTATTAATAAAAAATAAAGCTACTGAATAATTACAATAATAATAGCATTGTGTTATTTATCAAAAAAAAAATAAAATAAAATATGAACAAATACATACAGGGGTAATATTAAGTAATTAGCATTCAGTAATAAATCATGTATTAATAATAATAATTAGATATTTTTTATTACATTAAATAATTTTATTATTCATTTCTATTCTTATAAAAAATTTTTATCACAATGCAAATGAAGTGAAGAAAAATATATAAAAAAAGCAGTAGTGTACGATACTTGACTATTTTTTGTTTCTCTCTATTATATTTTTATTGTTTTATTTTATTATGTATTATTAATTATTATTATTATAAATATAAACATTTTTTTGTTTAGAAACTAGGTAATCAGACAGTAGAGTGTATTTGTCATAAAACAATTATTTTTTTTTAGCACCAGCGAATTTAAGTAGCAAATAAATGAATGGACGTTATCATGAGGGCGAATCCCTAATTAAGTTTATTAATTAATTAATTATAATAAAATATATATCTTATACATGTCAAATATTGTATATATGCAATTTGTTGTATATTATAGTGTCTTAAAAATTGAATTATAAAAAAATTATAAAAATTTATTTTTGTCATTCATTTTTCAATTTCTTCTTTATAAAATAGTTGATACTTATTTATTTTTTAGTTAACAAAAACAAATTATATTAATAGTTAGTCAGCTTTATTTATTAATAAGGTAAAAGACCCAGTTATTGACACTTGCAATTTTATTTTAATTATAAAAAAAAAAAATCAACTCTAATAAATTAATAAATATAATTTTTGAATTATAAATTTTAATAATACTGAAGTTAGCAGTCAGCGGTTAATTTAAAAATTTTTTTAATTAATCAATTACTTAAAAAAAATGCTTCTAAAAATTTTCACTTGTAATTTTTATTAATTTTTACATGTGAAACTTTTTAATTAATTTTTTTTTTAATAATTTAATTGCTATAAAATTATAAAAAAATTTTGTCTGTCAAATTCAGTGTCATAAATTTTAAGAAAATTTATTTCAAAAATTACCGCTAAAAGTGTTCGATAGATAAAAAGTCGATTGATTTTACTACTAACCTAAAAATTTGTCGGTGCAATTTTAATGAAAGTCATCAAGGTCAGGACATACATTAACGTAAAAGTAATATGGAGGTTACAGTCTTCATCCTCAGTTGGCTGCATACACTTGCGTAGATTGACAGTAAATAAAACGTATATAAATAGAACTAATGACAGTTGTCATGTAATAAAATAAATTGTATTGATTAATAATACAATAATTTTAATATTTATTACAAATATTATTTAAATTGAAAATTTAATTATTTATAATAATTTCTAAGATGAATAGTGCACCAGCACCTACAGGATCTAGGGTTACTATTCTGTTTTTTTTTTTATTTATTTTTTTTTTTTTTCTTAAACCGGACAATTGATTAATAATTTATTTTTACAGCCTACCGTCGCACCATCTATTCAAGAATTCAGCATTCGTGTTCCTAAGTAAGATAAATTTCATAAATTCTTAATATTAAAAAATATTAGAGGAAATTTGTTAATGATAATACAGCAGCACTTTTACAAATTCGAGATTATGGGAGCAGCAAGTGCATAAAAAGAAATCAAGGAATAAAAAAAGAAATTTTAAAATTTAAAAACTTGAATTTATATGAGTTCTACTGTATTTTATCAATCAAATTTTAAAAGAGAATTTAATAATTACTAATCCAAAGACACTGAAAATTTATTAGCATTAGTAATTATTTAATGTATTATTTAGTCATCGTTATTATTTTTTCATAGGAATAGTCGAAAGCGGCACAATGTAATGCGTTTTAATGCGAATTTAAATGTCGATATTGCAAAATGGACACAAGTAAAAATGGAGAGAGAAAACAATGCCCGTGAGTACAAGGGTTACGATGAAGAAATGCCAAAGTTTGGAGCTGGATCCGAATTTGGTCGCGATGCTCGTGAAGAAGCGAGGCGTAAGAGATTTGGTATCACTGCTCGAAAATACAAGCCAGAAAATCAGCCCTGGATCCTTAAAACCGACGGTAAAACCGGGAAAAAATTCAAGGGAATACGTGAAGGAGGTATTGGAGAAAATGCTGCGTACTACGTATTTACACACGCACCTGACGGTGCAATTGAAGCTTTTTCGCTTCATGAGTGGTATAATTTTCAACCAATTCAACGGTACAAAACTCTAAGCTTTGAAGAAGTAGAAGATGAAATGAAAAGACGTGTTAAAAGAATGAACTATTGGTCACTGATGGACAGAAAGAAAAAGAAAGATAATGAAAATGATGATGATCCAGAAAATGTTGAAACAAATGTAAAAGATCAACTTGCTCTGCAGATTACTGAGAATGAAGAGTGGATGAAAAGCGATGACGACGAAAGCGAATCGGATGAAGAGGGTGGCAAGAAAAAAAAGAAGGATTCTGATGATGATGATTATAAAGATGACGACAAAAAAAGCAAAAATAAAAAGAAACGTAAATTATTTTTTAATCATTTGTGAAATAAATTATATCTAAATGTGACTGTTTAAAAATTGATTATATTTTTTTTTTTTTTTTTCTTTCAATTATTCTAGCAATTAAGAAGAAGAAAAAGAAGAAGCGTGACTCTGATGATGAAGCATTTGAAGAGAGTGACGACGGTGATGAGGAAGGAAGAGAGTGCGAATATTTAACAGATTCGACCGACTCAGAAGATGAAGTAGAATCCAAAGAAGTTAAATCTGTCGCTGAAGAAGATGGTCTTCGAAAAGCATTGGTTTCAGATGAGGATGACGAGGAAGAAAATGATGAGGAGAAAAAAGATGATGATGAGTTTGAGGAAGATGAAGCTAAAGATGAAAAAGACAAAGCTAAAGAGACGGAAAAGAAGAAAGATAAGAAAAAGAAGAAAAAACCTAAAAAGAAAGACGTGAAAAAAAATTCTAAAGATTCGTCTCTTAGTGAGGATTCCAGCGATTCAAACTCTGATTCAGATTCTCCCAAAGAATCTAAAGAAATTAATGGTAAAAAATTAGCCAGTGCTCATAACTCAAGATCTTCTACTCCCACTGTCGTTGCCGGTTGTTCTACTGATAACTTGAAGCGTAAAGCAGCTGCTTCACCTGATTTATCTCAAGTTAAAAAAATTAAAACCGAAACTCCGACTCCTGCTCAGGTTCCAACCACACCGATATCTGGATCAAAGTAATTATTATTTTTTTTTTTTTTTTTAATATTAACTTCTAGAATTTATTTTTTATTTAAATTAAAGTTTAAATTTAACTGATTACTGACTAAATTATTTAATTTACAGCGAAGGGATTACTGAAGAAGCAGTTCGCCGTTACTTGATGCGCAAGCCGATGACAACAACAGAATTGCTACAGAAGTTCAAGTCAAAGAAAACAGGAATAACCTCCGACAAATTAGTGGTCATGATGACCCAAATCCTAAAGAAAATAAATCCCACTCGACAGACTATTAAAACCAAAATGTATTTATCTTTAAAAGCCCAACCTCATTGATAGTATCATTTTTCAACAATTTATTTCTCATGCTAAATCATTATCAATTTATTTGCAAATAAAATTTTTTGATAATTAAATCAAAGAGAGGTAGTATTTTTTTAAAATATTTATTAATTTCCAATTTAATAATTTCCAATAAATAATCTTATTTATTATCTATTTAGCGATAACTGGTGACACAAAAAGGCTACTAGATTAATAATAAAAAAAAAAAAAAAAAAAAGTAATTGATAGCCTGATTGGCCTTCGTTAATTGGTGGCTATACCTTAAGAATTGCAGTTTATAGAGATTAGAATAAAATAATTTCCAGCATAACATTAATATAACTCTTGCAACGATACGATAGTGAAGAGAGGTCAACACCAAGAATTGGATTGCTGGCGAATTGCTTTGTTCATACGTTATTTTATCTTTCACGTGTTAAGACATACTTTATATCTTTGGATTCATTTAATATAATTATTAATAACTACTTTAATTACTAATATTTTTAATTATGTTCCGACGAGTAAACTATCGTCAACGACGTCATAAATTTATTAATTCATCTGTTCGTTATACCAGTGTGAGTTTTATTTTTAATTTTTAATTTCAATTAAAGTATAAATTATTAAACTTACAAATTATTGATTAATAATTTCAGAGTTTAAAAGGAAAAATAATAGCAATAAGGCGTGAAGATCAATCAGTATGGGAAAGAAGAGCTCCATTGGCACCACCGAACGTTCGACGTCTAATAAGATCTGGCGTAAAAGTAATCGTGCAGCCGAGCAATCGTCGTGCTTATCCAGCGCAATCGTATTTAGCTGCTGGAGCTCATCTTCAAGAAGATATAAGCGAAGCTTCAGTGATCTTCGGAGTAAAGCAAGTTCCTATTGACGCTTTAATACCTAACAAGACTTACTGCTTTTTCTCGCATACAATAAAAGCTCAGGAGAGCAACATGCCACTCTTGGATGCGATCCTCGAAAAAAATATCCGACTGCTAGACTATGAGAAGCTTACTGATAAAAATGGGCAACGACTCGTCGCGTTTGGCAAGTACGCCGGTGTAGCTGGCATGATAAATATTCTCCATGGGTTGGGACTCAGGCTCCTGGCTTTAGGACATCACACACCTTTTATGCACATCGGACCAGCTCATAATTATCGTGACTCGGCGGTTGCTCGGCAAGCGATCCGCGACGTCGGGTATGAAATTGCACTTGGAGCAATGCCCAAGTCAATCGGGCCGCTGACGTTTGTCTTCACAGGCAGCGGAAATGTCAGCCAAGGTGGTCAAGAAGTCTTTCAAGAACTACCACATGAGTACGTTGATCAGCAGAGTTTGAGAAAAGTTGCTGAGCATGGTGGTAAATATTTTTATTTTTTTTAATAATATTTAACTGTTAACTAATTTTTAACAAAAAAAAAAATTTATTTTCATACTATTTAAAATAATTAAAAATTTATGATATTGAAATTAAGAGACATGTGACAATTTTTAGAATATTTTTAACAGCAATAATTACAGCAAGAAAAATTTATTTAAAAAATTAAAAAAATTATAATTGCAATTTTTTTTTTAATAATTTTCTAGACCTAGTTTATTTAAAAAAATTTTAAGTCTGCTAATTTCAATGTTGTAAAAATTTTAATAATTAAAAATTGAAATTGAGAGACATGTAATAATTTTTTAACACATTTAACTACAGCAAGAAAAATTTATTTAAAAAATCTAAAAAATTATAATTGCAATTTTTTTTTAATAATTTTCTAGACCTAATTTATTTTTTAAGAAAAATTTAAGTATTTTAATTAATAATAAATAATTAAAAATTTTAACACTTCCGTCAAACTTAACTCTTCCATAAATACAAGTTCTAATCTTATTTCCTTATATTTATTGCTATCTTTATATAAGCGTGAGCGTAACGTATTTATCTAACAATATAACAAAATGATAGCCTCTTGAATGACCTATCGTTCTGTATTTATAATAAAAACGAAACTCTTTTATTCAGATACAAATAAAATATACGGATGCGAGATACGTCGTAGGCATCATTTGGAGCGCAAAGAAGACGGCGGTTACGACGCTGAAGAATACGATAAGCATCCCGAGCGGTACATCTCAACATTCAGCAAGAAGATAGCTCCGTACGCATCAGTGATAATAAACGGTATCTACTGGGCAGTAGATTCTCCAAAGCTGCTGACGATTCCTGATGCAAAGTACCTTCTGCGACCAGCTTACACCCCTTGGCTGCCAATAAGCGTTGGCGCGCCAGCGTTGCCTCACCGTATGCTGGCAATCTGCGATATATCCGCTGATCCAGGAGGTAGTATTGAATTTATGAATGAATGTACGACTATTGACACGCCATTTTGTCTTTACGACGCTGACAGAAACAAAGACACTAAATCATTCAAAGGTCCTGGTGTTTTAGTCTGTTCTATTGATAACATGCCAACGCAGTTGCCCAAAGAGTCCACTGATTTCTTTGGTGACTTGCTGTTTCCGTACGCTCGGGAGATTATTGAGAAATCTGACGCCAAAAAGCCTATGGAGGAGCAAGATTTCAGTCCCGCAGTTCACGGTGCTATAATCGCCTCCAACGGACAATTGACTCCCAACTTTGAGTACATAAAAGAGCTGAGAACAATGAATCAGAGAAGCAAACACAAAGCTGCCAGTGATAATGAAGCCCAGACTAAGACAATTGTGGTACTGGGTGCTGGATATGTTTCAGCTCCGCTGGTTGAATATTTGCATCGAGATGGTAACACTAAAATCGTTGTCTGCTCGCATTTAAAAGACGAGGCTGATGCACTTGCTAATAAATATTCTGGGGTTGAGTCTATTTTCTTGAATGTTACCGAACGCCCTGATACTTTAAAAGAAATAATTAGCTCGGCAAATGTTGTGGTTTCTTTGCTGCCTTATGGGCTTCATCATGTCATTGCTAAAACTTGTATTGAGACCAAGACTCATTTGGTTACTGCCAGTTACTTGAATGATAACATAAAAAGTCTTCATCAGGAGTAAGTATTATTTTACTTAAATAATAAAACTTTGGCTTAATGATTTTTTTATTTTTATAATCACATTATACGTAGTTAAGGTACGTACTTAAGGTACGTAGTTAAGGTACTTTTTCAATAAATTTTAAAAATAATTTAATGGACAAATGTGACGGAACAAATTTATAGAACCAACAAACTATTTAAAATTCCTCCAAGAATTTAACAAAAAAAATTTACCATTTGCTGATTAATCAACCATGAAGATATTAAGTTTTTTTTTTTTTTTTTTTTTTTTTTTTTTTTTTAGGGCAGAAAATGCTGGAATAACAATTTTAAATGAAATGGGTCTAGATCCAGGTATTGATCATTTGCTAGCTCTTGAGTGTTTTGAGGATGTAAAACAAGCAGGCGGTAAAATTGAGTCATTTATTTCCTGGTGTGGAGGTCTGCCAGCGCCAGAGTGTTCTGCTAATCCTCTTAGATACAAATTCAGCTGGTCACCACGCGGTGCTTTGATAAATACTCTATCACCGGCAAAATACTACCACAATGGACAAGTTGTTGAGATCGCTGGAGGTGGTGATCTCATGTCAGCAGTCCAGAGTCTTGATTTTCTCCCAGGATTTGCTCTGGAGGGCTTTCCTAATCGCGACAGCACGATGTATCGAGAATTATACGGAATTCAGAATGCTAGTACTATTTTACGAGGGACGCTAAGATTTAAAGGTTTCACCGATACGGTTCAATCTTTGCAATACTTGGGTCTGATTGATCCTAATCCTCATCCTATTTTACATCCGAATGGACCAGATATCACCTGGGTAATTTATTGCATCATTTATTATTCTTAAATTACATATTTAGGATTTTAAATTGATTGATCAGTAATTATCTTTTTTGTTACAGCGTACACTTATTTGCAATCTTTTGGGGCTGATAAACGATGATATATTCTACGAAAATCTCAAACGAAAGCTTGTAGAGCGTATAAATTCTGAGGAACGTGTCCAAGCCCTTGAAGACCTTGGTTTACTTGCTGAAGACTCTGTGTTGAAACTAAACACTCCATTAGACACGCTGACGCATTATTTGTCTAAAAAACTCAACTTTGAGAAATCAGAACGCGACTTGGTAATCCTGCGCCACAACATTGGAATTCATTGGCCGGACCACAGAATTGAGGACAGAGGAATAAATTTAGTTATTTACGGTAACGCTGACGGGCACTCGGCGATGTCTCGTACCGTTGGATATCCAGCAGCTATTGCTGCCAAAATGATTCTAGACGGTGAAATTCAACAACGTGGTGTTATTTTACCCTTCACACCCGACATTTATCGCCCTGTTCTTAATAGACTGAGGTCTAAGGGAATTGAATCCTTTGAAACATCTAGATGGCGTTAATTATATTATTAATAAATCTCATCTACATCTGTACATATTAAATAACATTCAATCTTTGTTTGTAAAATAATTATATTGCAGGGGATTTATTTACAAAGCTTCGTTAAAAAAAAATTATAAATACAAATTATACTTTACAAGTAATATTAGTTTTAACTCACAGCGACTTTATTATGTGGAATTTTACCAGGCCTTAAATAAGGATTATCAATTTCTTGCTGGGTAGACACTTCTTCACCCGTTTCTGTAGGCTCTGATTTCACGGCAATGTCTTCTTTCACATCGTCATCGTCATCATCATTGGTCTTCGTCTCTTTACGTTTTTTAACGGGAGCAGTTCTTTCAAAGTCGAACTCTGTTTCTGGTTCAAACACTTGATCCTGCGGCATCAAGGCAGAGAGATAAGGTGGAAATTGCGGCTTACAAGCAATTACTGTAATAAAGACCAGTTATTAATTACATGATTATTCAGTTTTATTCGTAGGTGAAAGCCTATTTTAAAATTCCCTGGCTCTAAATTAAATTTCAGGACTTACTAAAAAAATAAAAATCAAATAGACATTGAATTTTTCCATTAGGTATTTCAGAAAATAAAGTTTTCATCATAATTGCACCAATTCCAAACCATACGGAAATAAGTAAACTGTTTGCAACTTACATAAAAATGCGCTGTTGTCATCAGATGAGAACAGACTGTGAGTCTCACTGGTTTTAGCGACAAATCTTGTCAATGCTCGTTCAGTATCTCTTTTTTGAGAAGCTGCTTTCTCTCTAATGGCTTCGTACTCCGTTACAGGTTGCTTATGAGTCTGCGAATAATAATTTTATTAGAAAAAATTTTTAAAAGAAAGAAAAAAATACTATGGCTACAAATTTGAATGTCTGACTTACAGGAGTCCGAATATATGCATGAGGATCAGGAAACTGTGGGAGATAGCTTGGTACGTGTGGCGGATGAGGTTGTTTTTCACCAGCAGGAAGCATGTTCATCTGCTTAGACTGAATCTGTGGCTGCAGCGGTGGCAATGTTGTACGATTTTGCCTCATTGCGTACTTACTAAGACCGTCCAATTTAAAACCCATGTTTATGAGCGCTAAAATTATATCTGCTATCAAGGGTTCTGTCCTGCCAGCTAGCTCACAAAAACTTCTGGAAGATTCTCCAATTTGAACTAAAACTAAAAAATAACAAGTAAATATTAAACTTCATTTTTTTTATTTTTTTTTAAAGAATAAGCAAACTTAAAGTTGATAAAAATGTGACCAATACTTACATGACTGTAACATCTCAGTTAATGTTTCCATTACTTGTTTTTCACAAGTAATGAATTCACTTTCGGTTAAAATTCCACTTATCACGTAGTTTAATATTTTTCTACGCGAATTAGCTACTTGTTGAGTTTCCATTTTTTTGTTTAAATAATTACCAGATATAATTTATAATATAAATGTAATAAAATATAATTTTTTATTTACAATCATTGAAATGTAAAATTATAAATACGAAATGTTTTGTTGTCACATTTGAGGTTTACGACTGCTATATACTATATAATACTACACAGACTATATATACAGTGTGAAACACATGATACTAAAGTTAGCCGACGTTCAACAATTAAATTGAAAGTAAAAAAATTGCACGTATAATTTTTCAAATTTTCTATCTGCGAAATTTTTTCAATGAAAATAATTATAAAAATTTTCAGATATCGGGTAATTTAATTTTCATGGGAAACACTGAAGTTTATTGACATTATAAATTTTTTTAACAATGAAATTGTTATGAAAAAAATTTAATAAAAAAATTCTACATGTGAAAATTAAAAAAAATTCATTTTTAATTTTTTTAAATTTCTCTGTCAATTTAAAAAAAAAAAATTTTTTTTGTCATAATTTATTTGTTACAAAAATTCTTAAAATTATCAACTATCTGCTAAATTAATCTTCACAAAAAATTGACAGCTGTCAGCTAACTTCAGTATCAACAGACACACAGTGTAGGTAACATAGCAAGTAAAAGAAAAAACCCTAGAAGTAACTAGTGTATAGTTAGAAATGAAATTGATAACAAAGTGTATGTGTCATGTATATGTGTGTGTATCTATGATATGATTGTCATTTATTCATGGAAATGAGTTCCACAAGTTAGAAGGCCATGTTATTATCAAAATAAGGTAAACATTAAAGTAAAAAAAACTAAATCAGGAATAAAATAAATATTCAGGCAGAGAAAAAATAAATAAATTATAGTTATTATGACAAATCCAGCGGATAACACTCCAGTGTCAGCTAAAATAAAAAAACCTTCAGGTAACTTTTATTATCTATTAACAATTAACCTTGATATGGATAACTTAACTTAATCAATACCTACTAATAACGAAGTTGTTACTTTATAAAAATAGATAGTGCCTTCAAGCAGCAACGTCTTCCAGCCTGGCAACCTATATTGACTGCTGGAACAGTACTCCCGACATTTTTTGTAATAGGAATTGCTTTTATTCCCGTTGGAATAGGTCTTTTGCATTTCTCAAATGAAGTACAGGAAAAAGTTGTCGATTACACAGACTGCGTGTCAATAGACTCTAATAATGTAACTAAATGTTCTGACGTAATAGCTAGTTATCCAAGAAAACCTTGTTTCTGTCATGTAAACTTTACCCTGGAATCTGACTTCCCCAGCAAAGTTTACATGTACTACGGCCTGACCAATTTCTATCAAAATCATCGACGCTACGTCAAGTCGCGGGATGATTTTCAGCTTTTGGGAACTCTCAGCGAAGAAGTAAATAGTGACTGCGGGCCTTTTGCATATATTGAGGAGAACGGCAAAAAAACACCAATTGCGCCATGTGGAGCCATCGCTAATTCGCTGTTCAGCGACGAGCTCAGTATCATCGCTCTGGACATTAACAATATGCCAGTTCCGTTGATAAGAACAGGTATCGCTTGGCCTTCTGATAAAAATATTAAATTTAAAAATCCTCCAGGCGATTTAGAGCAAGCTTTCGCTGGATTTGAAAAGCCTCGTAATTGGAGTAAGAAAGTATGGCAACTTGATCCTGATGATCCAACAAATAATGGCTTTCAAAATGAAGACCTCATTGTTTGGATGAGAACTGCAGCGTTGCCTAATTTTAGAAAATTATATCGAAGAATTAACCACACTGATTTGCATTTTAAAAGCGGTTTACGCCAGGGAAATTATCAATTACAAGTTAATTATAGTAAGTATATTTTTTTATATTTAAATAAAAATAATTTGCTGTTAAGTATTTCAAACAATTTTAAAAAGTCAAACAATTGTTAAAAGAATAAGAATTATTTTATACTTATAATACGTTATCAACTTCCGTTATAAAAAAAAAAAACTTGAGACTTCCGTTTGAACTAAATTTGCAGACTTGAAAACAATGACTCAATCAATAAATAATATTTTTTTTTTTTTTTTTAGGTTACTATGTATCATCATTCCATGGCAAGAAAAAAATGATTTTAAGTACCACATCACTCTTGGGCGGTAAAAATCCATTTTTAGGTATTGCTTATATTGTCGTAGGCTGTGTATGTTTAGTTTTGGGTATTGCGTTATTAATTATACATATTAAATGTTCCAAAAGGTATGTAAAAATAATAAAAATATTCTAAATCAATCTTAAGATAGACAATTAACTAAATTAATTAATACCCTGTTTTTTTTTTTTTTTTTGTAGCACAAATGAAATAATAAACGTAAATCAACATACGCCGTATCAATGAAGCCTTATTGATTAAATCGACTTGCATTGATTTGTTATTTTTGTCAAAGACAAACACTTAAGCACTTTGAATTAAAAATATTAATTTACAAAGTGCACGGATTTTATTTTAGTCCTGTTTATGTACAATTTAAATGACTAAATGCCTCAAGGCTTTTAGTAACCACTAATCAGTATATTTTTTATTATAATTTTTATAATTTTAAGTTAATATTAACAATGAATTTTAATTAAATTAAATAATTAATTCGACTTTATTGTAGAAAATTTAATATATTTTTCTTCTTTCAAACTTGGATGTATTTACATGTTGTACAGATAAACCAACGATTTGCACGTAATTACAAATTACTACGATTTTAAATATTATTTACCTACTTATTAATCTTATATCTATTCCTATTATTGTAATTATTATTATTATAGTAAAAATAACTGAATAGTATTTAATATGTAAGTTTAAATCAGCATAAAATAATTATTTAATTTAAATATAAACCAAAAGAATAAATTTTTTAATACTTATTATATATTGGTTATGAGTGTACAGAAAATAAATATTAATTGTTTTAAACATTTGAAACTTGAATTAGACTGTTATCTATCTCAATCGTTAAAAATAGAAAAAAAAAATCACGACAACGCGTACGAAATTTACACACAAAAAATATTAAATCAAATTAATAATGATAAAATCAGTATTAAAATCCTGATAGCATCATTTTTACTTTCATTCAAACTTAACGATAATTATTATTAGTAATATTTTACAAAGATACTTTCACATTACTTCCATACTATTTTGAGAGGTTTCCTTGAAGCCTAAAGACGTTGGAGGTTCCTCCTGTGAACTGTCCTCCATGCCATGACTTGCATCCATTGGATCCATAGAGCCATTAAGTCTGTTTTCATTATCTCCAATACCTTCATTGTCTCCATTATCTTCGTCTCCGTTATCTTCATTAGCTGGTCCTGTTAGTGTACCATCATCCCAGTTTATTTTAAATCTCGTGACTCTTGGCTTGTCACCCAGGATATTACGTTGTACTTTTTCAAACTGTGGCTGCGCTGGTGGATTTTCACGAAGCTCGGGATCTGTATACTCATTATTTATAAAATAACCAACACGGACAAACTCATGACCTCTGTATGAGCAGGTAAGAAGAACAACAGTCACTCCCAAGGCATCATTTACAGGAATTCTGCTTACGTCTGGCGGGTCAGCCTGCAATTAATACGTTCATTGATTTATTTTTTTTTTTATTGTACGCCTCATAAGCGAAGCGTTGAGATTGTGCTCTACTCTCGACATTTTGAAAATTTTAAGAATTTTTTTAACAAATAAATTATGGCAAAAGAAATTATAAAAAAAAAAATGTAATTTTTTAAAAATAATTTTTTGGAATAAATTTTTTTGTTAAATAAAATTTAAAAATTTTCAAATGGCTACTAACTTTAATGTCATTTAATGGTGTTATTATAAGCACCACCCCAAGCAATTATCCCATAATTTATGATATTTTATGATACTTAATAATATTTAACATCAATACAATTATTAAAATTTACTCAGATAAACTTACTTGAAAAACAAACATGTGTCTGCCCTCAGGAATGGGTCCAACATAAATAGTATCAAGAACTTGATCAAATTCTTCAGACTCAGCACTACCAACGTAAATCATCTTCCATTCAAGATCTAAAAAAAAAATTTATTAACATTAACCAAAAAAAATTCAATCATCATAATTATCTCAATGATTATCGGCATGGATTGTTAGTAATATAATAAATAAAACTAAAATTTACCTTCTTGCAGTTCTTCAATGCACTCAAATGTGACTTCAAATTGAAAGGGATTAAGAAACGGTGATGGATTATCAAGCACAGCAACGTTTGCCAATTGTACTTTAGCCATTTCACGTTCTTCAGCAATAAACTAATATAAAAACCAAACCTCCTTAATTTTTATTTATTAAAAAAATATATTCGTATCACAATCAACGAGCACTTGGGTTTTGGTCACAAAACGAATCGTCAATGACAATTATATTAATTATATGTCGTATAAAACCGCTTGATTATTAGGAAGCACAGTGACTACAAGAGTGGTTAAGAACACGCTGATGGTATAACCGCTTTTAAGCTGTTGACGACGATGTTTGGCGGGTTCAACGGCTTATCTACCTTCCCGATGGCGGCAAAACCTTCCTCCATACAATTATACCTTCGAGATTACTTTTCTTGTGCCTAAAATTTATCCTCCAACAATAGTACATCACACCACCTGTCATCTGACTTTTACATCAATTTATTGGGCAAATAAATAAAAAATTAACATTTTCAATGAATTAATCATTTGAAATAATTGCTACTTACTTAAATACCAATAATTAACAACTTTTTCCAAAAATATTCATTTTAAAACATTTATTTTAACAATTTCAAGCAAGTGACATATTTGTAAATAATTCGGCAACTAAAAAAATTTATAAAATTGCCGGTAGATGTCGCGTCATTAACAGAGACGCTTGTGAAAATGCTCTGGATATCCATCTTAAATTGCATATTTGTTGACATAAAAAAAAACGGCTGTTTCCCGCCAGGCGTGATCACGCACTAACATTTACCGCGCTTGGACATATCGTTTATGTTTGTTAAATAAACAATTGATTTATTTAAACGCTATCTATTATATTATTAAGAAAGTTTAAAGTTTAGTGAGTAATCATAAAGGTGATGAAAACAAAAGCCGGCTTAAATATTAATTTATTTATTTGGGAGTCTGATATATTTCTACTGACGCAGGTAATCACACGTCAACATCTACAAGTATTTTATCAAAAATATATATTAAATATATTATCGTTTTGAAATTTAATTAATGATAACTATACTAAAGGTATTCAGTTACAGATTAAAGTATTAAAATGTTGAGTGTCGCTTCAAATACACCGACTGTTCACCACCATTATAAGACTATCAGTCCACCGGCAACAAATGCCAATTCACGATCTCCACGTCGTCTATGTAAGTATAATTTTAAATTAATAATTAGCTTGTTCAAACGGTTAATAATTAATAATTAATAATTATTATTTTATTTATTTTTATAATAGTGAAAAAGGTAACCAAGACATGGAGAAATGTTAATGTTTTTACAAAAAACAAAGTCAAGGCAGTTGGAAATCTCATCAGAAAAAATAGTGCTCAATTTATTGATTGTCAAAGTACGAGTGAAAATAACGAAAATAAAGAATTTAATTCAGAATCTAATGTTAGAAAGGATTCGTCACTAGAGGACGAAGAATCAGCGGTTATTGACGACAAAAGTACTGATAAATTGATACTTTCGGACTGTGAAGAGGTTTCCAAAATTTACAATAAAAGCTTAGGAGAAAATCTAGCTGAAGTTGAGTCTACAGAAACTCAGGTTGATCTTAGTGATTCTAAGAAACGTAAACGTTCTGTTTTTGGCGGCAAATTAGCCAACGCCACTAAATTATTGAAGGATAACAACAGCTCGGCAATGGCGATAAAACAATTGCCTGAAGAAAATAAAGGCGTGACTGTTAATTATGATCAAGCTGCTGCTGCAGTTGCCAATGTCGTAGATCCTTATCCGCATCAAAATCGAGATCAAGATCAGCATTTTTGGTCCCACTATAATCAGAACCGGGACCAAGAAGAAAAAAAAGATGAACGTGTTATCAATAATTGGGGAGAAAATGAGTGGTCGGACTTTTACACCGAGTTTGAACCAATTCAGGAGAGGCCACATTATATGTCAGGATTTCCGAATCCACCTGGTGAGAATCGTTGTTGGCTCAACGCGACTCTTCATGCGCTTTTTGTTCTTCCACTTATTGAGAATCTAAATGTCAACGACAGTGTGGTAGGCAGGTTGTCTAAATTGACAAAACTTTTGGTCGCCATGAAGGTGTTCTGGCGCGACGGGTACAAAAAAATGGAGGTGATGCACCAGACGGTTAAAAAATTCAAAGAAGAACTAGCAATATTAGATGAAACGTACCCAGAGGAAAAACAACAAGACGTATCTGAATTTTTGATGATTTTACTGAACTACGTAAAGACCGAGTGTGAACAGCTGTCTGTCGAAACTTGCAAGACCGAAGAGGTGGAAAATGTCCCGGAGAATCATCAAGATTTGTCTAAAGATACGCGAGCGCCATTGACGCCATCCAAGAGATCGCCTTTGGCGATTTTGTCTCCACTGAAGACTTCCAATGCTATCACTAAAGCTATTGCGGAGAACGCTGGAGACTCAGTTGCTAAGACTCAAGTTCCAAAGACACTGCACAATCCTATTGATGACTGCTTCTTGCTTCCAATGAGAGAGCATTATATTTGTGAGGGTTGCAATGAACATCGGCAACGCGACATTGATAATATGATGCTCTACGTTCCCTTGCCTGACAATGAATCTAATAATAATGATGAAGTGACCGTTATTCCTGCTGACGCTCCAGCAACACCACCGCCTATCAATCTTTCGGTAGCAATTAACAAGAGCATGGAGCCTGAGGAACGCTGTTTAACTTGCACCAAATGCAAGTCCACAAAGCACCACCGCTCGACGTCATTCCGCGGCTGTCCCAATGTCCTGACTGTCCAGATTAATCGATACGGCGTGAACAATGATGGATATTGTTCAAAAATCAATACCCCGGTAGAGATTCCAGCGGAGCTATCTGTTGAAATAACCAACAATGATGGAACTAGCACAGGTGAAAATGAAGGAGACGGTACTCCTACAATTACTGTACATAAATTTCAACCGGTTTGCATTATTGCACACGTTGGCTCGGCTATGGACTGTGGACACTATACCAGTTATGCTAAACATGACAATCGGTGGTTCCATTACAACGACATGGATGTTACACCGATGAGCGAGTCAGATGCTCTTGGTGCCGTTCAGAGAACAGCTTACCTTGTTTTTTTTGTTAATGTTAACTCATCAGAACCATTGACAAACTCATCGTCTGATTTAAAACAGTTTAATAGTCTGTCTGTTAAATTAGATGATACCCCGTTGCAGTAGACAGTTTTGTCACTACACTTTTTTTGTACCTTTTATAAAAAAAAAAAAAATAAATAAAAAAATAATAATAATGAATAATAAATAATAAAAAAATAAAAGTAGCAATAGGTTTCTATTGAAGTTAAAGTTAATCGTTGTAGCACATAGTTTAAATAAATGCTTGATAAATATTTTATTTTTAAACAAAATAACGTGAAATATAATGATCATATTTTTATATATATGAGATAATTTGCGTATATCTGGTGTGCAAAATAAATATTACTTTAAAAAATAATATTGTAATTTTGAAGAATAATAAAAAATTAAATTGTTTAATTTATATATCACGATAATTATTATCTTGCTGATAATACTTCCTATCTGATTATTTTTTAGTTTTCATAAATGAAATATTTACATGATAAAAATTTTCATATAATTTTTTTTTTTTTTTTTTATAATAAAGTTTTTTTTTTATTTATTTATTTATAAAATTATTTTAAATTTTCCTCTTCGGAAGTAGCGTGGAATTTAAAAACGCGGGAAATTTGAATGATTTAAAAAAAATGAAAATTTCCCAAAAATTAAAGCGAATTTTTACATTTTTTAACGAATGAATGAACGGAAAAAAATAAATTATTTTTGATAAATAAGTAGAATAAATAAATAATTATTTATTGAGTGAAAAAAAAAGAAAATCCTAGATAATACTAGAGTGCGCTGTTATCCTTAAAAAAAAAATCTGTACTCGACATCCGGTAGAGCGCTTGAGATGCGCACGCACATTTGTGAACAATCTCTATCTCTCATATCGGACATAAAATTTCCCAGTCAACTATCTAAGAAAAGTATATTATAGTGTGGTGTTTAATAAGTTGAGACGTAAGTAAACAACGAGTTTTTTAATTTATTAAGCAATTCATCTTTATTTTAGTTGTCAAAAATCCCGAGTTTCTGAAACAAACCAAAGTAAACAAACAAGAAAATATATTTTTAAATAAATAATTCGAGATACAGTACTGTGTGTTTAAAAATTACCAGTGAAAGGCACTGTATTGTTTTGAGTAAACCAAGATCAAGAAAAAAAAAATAAGGTTAAAATACTGTGATGGAGCTGCTTACTTTTTTTTATAACTCTACTTTACTCTTAATATCAACGAATCAAGTGATATACCACCAGCACCACCATCAACATACGTCGTCCTTTAAAAGTTCTATATAACCAATAAATAATCGTGGTGTTGTGAAAAAATTGAGCTTACAAAAAAAAAATTAAACAAAAAAAAAAATAATAACTAGGCAACTTATAAACGTGTCCGTGGATTTTTCATAGTAGTTGCAGCCAAGAATCCTTGAAAAGAGAGAGAAGAAATCCTTTTCTCTTCCCTTCTTTTCTCTTTGTGCTCGGGAGTCCATTTAAATGTGTACGTACGTGTAGACATAAATATATACACCTATATACAGAGGCAGTGTCCCTTGTATGTGTGAAAAGGAGGTAAACGACAACAAAGACAACGTACAAACGTAACAAGAGAGTTAGATAAAGTAAGAAATAGAATAGAGAGAGAGCAAGCGCAAATTGTTCATCGAAAAAAACGGCAACTTTTTTTAATACATTTGTTCAGCATATATAAATATATATGCAAATACTTGTAACAAGGATAAAAATTAATATATATTTATATATTTTATTAATTATTAATTAAATTAATAACTTTTGATAAATTTATTGACCAATGAATTTCTAATTTGTAGTTTGACTGGTGATCTAGCTTTAACTAGACTGTAGGGTGACGCTTCGTAGGAACATAAGGCCCCGTTGTCCCGTACAAATTTTTTTTTTATTTTAATCTAATATATTTATGTATTTATATTTATATTTACTTATTTATATATACAGTTATATTTGTACAGAAACGTACGTGGATGTCAATAAAGTTTGTTATAAAACTCGTGACGGGTAAGAATTGTGACCGATCGTGTAGTTGAGAGTATTTTAGCTCATGCTCTGACGTTTCTCGTTCGGGAGTTGACCGTCATATATATACATGTATATTTAATATATATATATATATATATATATATATATATATATATATATATATATATATATATATATATATATATATATATATATATATATATATATATAAGAAACGAAACAACAGCTGTTTCATTAGTTATTGGGTACGTTGTGATTTTATCTAAATAATTATTAATTTGGAGCTATGTGCTCTCTATGTTGTTAAATATTCCCTGTGACAGAAGCTGTCAAACGACAGGTTAATTTTTACACGGATAACGGTTTTGTTGGGCATCATGTTAATCTAGTCATTATTCAGTACCATTAGTCATTAGTCATTTATTTAGTTATTTAATATTTTATGCACAAACTATTATTTTTTTATCACTATGACCTGTAATGTTATTTTATTTGTTTTTTTACAGAAATTGTTAACAACTGTTTTGGATATTTAACGATTCGTTAAGAGTTTATGGGATTATAAAAAAAAATTTATTTAAACTTGAGTGAGTATTTTAAATATTTATTTTCACTGATACTGATGATAATAGTTTTAAATTTAAGTTTAATTGATTTATTATCTAAATAATAAAATATTTATTATTCGCAGGATTTATTAGCACAAATAAAAGTTTAAAATGTCGGTATTGAATTTGAGTGGTGACGATGCTGTCGAGTGTCCATTGTGTATGGAGCCACTGGAAGTCGACGACTTGAATTTCTTTCCATGCACGTGCGGATATCAGATTTGCCGGTTCTGTTGGCATAGGATTCGGACTGATGAAAATGGGCTGTGTCCAGCTTGCAGGAAGGCCTATTCGGAAAACCCCGCTGACTTTAAGCCCTTAACAAAAGAAGAAATTTCAAGGTATATTGTAGTTTATTATTTTTAATTAATTTTATTTATTTATTGATTTTTTTTTCTTCTTTCATTAATAAAAATTTATAACTAATTAAATGGATGAATTAATCCAGGTTGAAGGCTGAGAAGCGTTTAAAAGATCAACAACGAAAACAACGAGTTACGGAAAATCGCAAACATCTAGCGAATGTCCGAGTAGTCCAAAAAAATCTGGTATTTGTCGTCGGTTTGCCGATGCGACTGGCAGAAGCGGATGTAAGTATTGTTAAAATTCAAGAGAACTGCTACATACGCGACAATTATTCATAGTAAACTAATACACATCCTGTGAAGAAAGTGTTTTTAAAAATTTTTAAATTCTTACGGAAGTCTATGGCTATTTTAGTTATCGAAAAAAATACACTGAAAACAACGCGATCATTTCTATTAATTTTAAACTCAAACTCACTATCGTATTTAAATAATTTGTTAATACAATAAAGTTTATGTTCTATTGATTCTATGAATAATTAATTATTTTATTATACTAGCCATAAAAGAAAGTACTTTGAAAGGTTATTTTAACATATTGAAAGTTTGACTAGTAGCAGTTTTCTTGGATTATTATTTAGATAATTATTATATTAATATGTATAATAATTATTAATTAAAGTAAAGATACTACTATTCCTTAACCTTTTTCCTTTTGCCTGACACCCTTGAATCATAATAGTACTGACCATGAGTATTATAGGTATTGAAAAGGCATGAATACTTTGGGAAATTTGGGAAGATTCATAAAGTCGTTATAAATCAAAGTACTTCGTATGCGGGTTCTCAAGGACCTAGTGCATCTGCTTACGTCACTTATCAGGTAAATTAAAATTAATAACAACTAAAAAGTAATTTAATTATTTAATTGAATAAAATTAACAATAAAATGAATTTATAACAAAAGCGTCAAGAGGACGCGTTACGTGCCATCGAAGCCGTCAATAATATCGTCGTAGACGGTCGAACAATCAAGACATCGCTGGGTACGACAAAGTATTGTTCGCATTTTATGCGTAATCAAGCCTGTCCCAAATCTGATTGTATGTATTTACACGATTTGGGTGATCAGGAAGCGTCATTTACTAAGGAAGAAATGCATCAGGGTAAACATCAAGACTACGAAAGAAAATTAGTCCAAGCGCTTCATGCTCAAACAACAACGCCATTAAATCGGTTCGTATTTTATTTTTTATCTAAACAATAAAGATTATCTGCAGTTAATGCTGTTTTAGTCGTAATATTGCAATAAAAATAATTACAGTATTAATTTTATTATATATTATTTTTTATGTTAGGAAACCCACAATTTCACCACCAGTTGGTAATTCAATTCGTGAAAATGGTAGTACGTCTGTTATTCCAACTCAAATAAAAGAAGCATGGCCATCGTTACAACCTGGTCAACCACAGCAAAGTGTAACTCTGACAAAAGATACGTCAGCGCAAGTCTTGGATCAACAACAACAGCAACAGCAGCAGCAGCAGTCGCAACAGCAACAACAGTCGCAATCAAATGATATGAGTATTAACAGAAATAGTAAATCAGTACCGTCAAATAGCAATGGTACGTCGCAACAAAATAATAATAATAAAGGTGAATCGGGTATTATTACGACGGAAAAAGGTTCTAATTCACGACGTGGTAAGAGTAATAGTGAAAGTAAGGCGCAAGCTGCTAGAAATAAACATAAAAATAATCAGAATAAAGAAAAACATGGTGCTGGAAATGCCACGCGTACGACATCACGGTCTGAGTCTAGTAATTCGTCGAATAGTAATTCAAATGGCGCTAACACAACACAATCACACACGATCGAACATTCGCAGCAGATGAATGGACAAAAATTTTTGAAAAATTACAACAGTGATTTGATAAATGGTCAGCAACAGCAAACATCTAGGTGTAAAAAGAATAACGGAGAACAGCAAATTAATTACAAAGACAAAGATATTGACAATGACAATGACAATGAATCAGAAAATGATCAACGAGAGATCAACAACGTCAGTGAAACAACGAAGGAATTGGAACAGTCGATGTGTGAAATAAAACTTAATGGTATTGAAAATGGTATTGGTGGTAATAGTCGTGGAAATTCAGAGAGTGAGAGTGAATTACTACGTGAAGGTAGTACATCAGCGAGTACTGCTTCAAGTAGCAGTACTTCTGATGACTTGGCATTATTAAATACCAGCACTGATAGACTTATTGTTGATGCTAATGTCTCTGATGATAATGATGAGTCTGATTTAATACGTGATCCATCGCCAATTAACGGTACGAATTTAAATTTAAGCACCACTACCAGTCAAGTTGTACCACCCGGTTTCTATAATAATAATAATAATAATAATAATAATAGTAATAACTATATTAATAGTAATATTAATGTTAATAATAATAATAATAATAATAATAATAATAATAATAATAATAATAATAATAATAATAATAATAATAATAATAATAATAATAATAATAGTAATACTGTTAGTAATAATATTATTAATAGCAGTAGTAACACGACAATTAATGGTACACAAGCACAAGTCAATCATAGATCAATTTTCCAGACAGACAACAATAGTTTCTTCAGTTCAAATACATTTCAAAAATTACCACCTAGTGTCATGTCACTGACATCTAATTCACAAACAACACCTTCAAATACCATTGACTGGACAACGACATCAACAACGTCTAATTGTTTGGCAACTATTCCTGACTCATTGCCGTCTGTTCACTCTAGCGAAGACTGGCAAGCGGCCTTTGGTTTTACTGTCGATAAAAGTCGAACCAATAATTTAAATCACCACCAACATAATAACCACCAGCATCAACGTCATCGTACACTGAGTCCTACATCGTCTTTATCGTCACCGAGTGTCGTACCGTTCAATACCGACAGCTTGTTGGATGAAGACGATTTTCTTGAAACACAGTACTCTAAGACACAGACTTTGTCGAAATTACATAATAATTATATCAGAGATCACAGTAGTGCACTTATTAATACGACACCGGCATCGAAATTCATGGCTGATTTTCAGCAGAACTCGTGTCAACAAAGACTGTTGATGCAGGCCCAGCAGAATCAAGAAAATTGCCAGTATATCAAGCAGAATGGCCACGCTATGGATAGTATAATTTTGATTAAAAAGGATCCAATAGATATTAAGTCTGACGATGATTTAGGATTCGATCCCTTCCATGAGACTCAGAAGGCGCTTGCTGAGCTTATGGAGAACGAAATTCAGGTGCAGCAGCAAAGACAATTTCAGCAACAGCAACAGAAACAGCAGCAGCAACAACAACAACAACACCAGCACCAGCATTTACAACAAAGAAGAGATGAGCATTCTAGGAACTTGCATCAAAGCTATCCTACGCAAAGTTTAGCTCCTTCACATTTCTCCCAGGTTTTTATTTATTTATTAATTTTATTAATTACCATTAAATGTTTTTGGAGAATTTTTATTCATCAAAGAATTTTTTTTTTAAATACTTAACAGGTAGCACATTTAGCACATCTTCAACAGCAAGCACATCATCTACAAAATCTTCAAGTACTGCAACAATCGCACACAATATTATCACGTCTTCCACAGACTATGCTCCAACAACAGCCGACAAATAGTGTTCAAACAACAGCACAGCCAACGATGTCTGTTGGTGGTGGTAACAGCAATTTAGGTGGTCAGCGTAGTCGTTTACCACCACCAGGATTTCCTAGCTCAACGCCTAATCATATGAATTCATTTGGTCTTGGAATACCACGAGTTGCACCTACAAGCAATTCACTCGGTACCCAACCACCACAACAGACATCTTATCTTCCTAATGGTAATTACAAATAACTAGTTTATTTGTCAAGTTTATTTATTAATTTATTTTATATTTAATAGGTGTAAATAAATGTGTAAACGATGCAGTATATGGTCTAAAAGATTGGTGTGACATAAATCAACAGCAATCAGCACATACACAAACACATCAACCGTTTCATCATCATCAACAACAACAACAACAGCAGCAGCAACAGCAACAACAGCAACAACAACAGCTTCATCAAAAAAGTAGCTGGAATAATTTAGGACCAATTACAGACTGGAATACTATTGATCCTGCTATTGTAAGCTCGCGCCCTTTACAATTTCAAGCGACAAGCACGTGGCAATTTCCGAGATTTCATCCTATTCACAATGGACCACACAGTGCGCAACAGGTTAATTATATTTAATTTTATAACTTGTTACACAATTTTATGGTTTTTATTTATAACATACACAAGTATTTATTTTTTTTCAATCAGCAATTGAATTTAAATAATTGATTAAGATAATATATAAATTGATTAGGAGACAGACGCACCCGTCCAACACTGGGCAATGCAACCACCGCCAGGATTCGGTGGTCCAGCATCAGGTGCACATTTAAACGGGCCGCCACAATCAAGCACAGCTGCACAACCGCACAGTAAACTAATTTCTGCAGGGTCAGAAATAGAAAGTAAGTTTATGAGCAAATACTTTAATAATTAAACTGTATAAAAAATAAATGTTATTAATAAATTATTTAATTATAAATACAGATTGCTAAATTTATTTGCCAACAACGAGACTGTTGTGTGTGATACGTCATTAGTTAAATATTGGAATAAATCTTGAATTTTCACTATTTAAATGGGACTGCGATATTAAATCAAGGCACCAGCTAATTTAATCTAATCGCAACATCCCAGGCTGACTTGTCATTCAATCAACATATTTTTAATTATCTCTCTCTTTCTCTCTCTCTTTATAATTAAAATAAAAAATGTACTATTATATATACTTGGCAAAAAAAAAATGAGTTATAATTCAATATTCACACGATTTTAAACTAATTTGTGATCTTTTTATTATTTAAGAAAGGCTTTGAGCCGACTTTAATTTTTATAATCAAAATTCGTTTCTGTCACGTGATTATTTATACATTAAAAGCAAAAAATATTATTTCAACAGATTAGCTTGTATATCTTTTCACTTGATGAAATGAAAATGATTAACAGTAGTTAAATATTAAATTTAATTAATATAGTAAATTAAAATTAATAAATAAATAATTAATAATAATTATTCACGTGATGGAATTGCAATAAATAAGGGAATTAGCAGCGAGTACGCGTGCCTATAATTTTTTTTTTCTTTTTAAAAAGAATAGAGAAAATATATATATAATATGACTTGTAGATTAATTTTTTATTTAATAGACAGGAAGTTGGAAAAAAAAAGTTATTAATTAGTCAAATTAACGATTCAGTCATTTTATTTTTGTTTAGAAAGGCGTAATTTGTCTCACACAACAAGACTTTGTATAGTATAAACACAAAAGATTAATGGAGGAGATAAAAAAAAGAAAATAAACTTGTTTACAAGTATTTGCGATAAGGTGCAATAAAAGCACTAAACTAATAATTAATAATTGCAAACTAACGATACAACGTATAATTTTTGCGAGTTATCTCGACGCGTTTTAAACGAGATAAACTTGGCATTAAAAGAAGAAACAGATTTTAAAAATGAAAGAAAAAAAAATGAATAATAAATCACTGCGATATACTGGTGAAAAATATAAATATATATATAAATAAGTTTAATTATTAATATTATTATAATTATTATTATATAAATATATTAAATAAATTATCCATAAGGTGGTCGATAAATATACGATATATGAACGTAAAAGTTTCAATTAATTTTTTTTATCCTTTTCTTCTATTAATTTATTAAATTAATAGCAAGCTCATTTTTCACTCATATTATCCAAAAGAGTTTATTGAAAAGATTATTAATATTTAATTCATTTTTATGAACATGATTAATAAACATTTGAATACGGAGGTAAGAACTCAGTATCGGATTGATCAGTAGTCTCGTCATTTTCATCATCTGAATCCCATTCATCGCAATAATGGCTCTCTCTTTCACCCCAGATTAGAGATGTACGTGTTAAGCCCCAAAAGGACTGTGGTTTTAAATCACGTTGTGCTGCTGTAAATCTCCAGCCCATATGAGATCGACATCCACCACAATGAGCTATTGTCCATTGATACCTATATTACCACCATAAAAATTTATAAATTTTTCTGGATAGTTTAATTTGTTGGATTAATTGTAAAAAAAAAAAATTACCCAGGAAACCAGCTGTACTCGGAAGAAGGTGGTGCGTTATCAAGTACCAACGACTGAGCTTTATAAAGAGTTATTGTTTCATGTATTGCTCCAGCAGGATTACAATAAGCACTTTGAACTCCTTCCTCGTTCATTTGGAAGACGTCAGTTTGCTTGGCAACTTTGGCACCACATCTCTTACAAACAAAGACATTATTAGCCAATTTACGGAGTAATTTTTCTTCTCTTTGCAGTCTAAGTATCACACAATCTATTTCCAAAAGAGAGAGAGCAGTCTTGGGTGTTATTACTAGATTCTGCGCTACCCAAAATGATAAGTCTGTTGGATCACTTGGAATGTTTCCTCCCTCTGATAAAAATAAAAATTCAATAGTCGTAATAATTTTTAAAAATTTAATAAAAATAAATTTTAAACATCGACTTACTGGACTCTAAAAATTTTAGGTAATTATGAATTCTCGATGATAATTTTTTAGGATCATAAAGATTATAAACCCAAGAAGGCCATGGAGTTATAGCAGAATCAATCCTCGAAACTTTATTGAGCCTTTTAATATTAAATCGATCAGCAACTCCTCCGCGTAAACGATCTAAAGACGCAATTCTACATTGATAATTAGGTGGTCCCAGTTCTATTTCCGGAAGGATTTTGACGTCAGCAACAGGAATTCTTCCCGTAATCTTGGAATCAAAATTACAAAATCATACAAGGATCTAAAAAAAAATTTCATCAAGTTGATTGTTTATTCTTGCTGTAAAACTTACATTTTTCATACGTATTATTTTAAAACGCTGTCTGCCTTTAGCTTTAACACGTACTTCTTCCAGTCCATGCATACGAGACTCTACAGTATACTCGTAAATCTCAGCAGTTGTTCCAATACTATTTACATTTCTTATGCAGGCGACGCCAAAAGTACGGTCCTTGGCAATACATTGACGTAACATATCAATAGGTCGCGGATTACGTTCAACGATAGGTAAAGTACGACCGGGAAAAAGTACCAGCCATTTTAGCCACGTCGATTCTGGAGGCCAAAGAGGTAAATTTACATAGATCCCGTTGTCTAGCAGTGTTCTACCACGTAATACTTGTAAGTTGTCACCTAAGTACTGTCAATTTTAATTATTTTATCCTCATATTTCAGTTTATAATAAAATAAAATAAATACACCTAAATTAGGTGACACTTGACAATTTTTTTATTTTTCTTGAAAAATAAACTAGGTCAAGAAAGTTATTTTAAAAAAATTGTATTTGTGATTTTTTGAAGCTTCTATGAAATTGAAGTTAGCTTTAATTTTTTCAACAAACAAATCTTTTCCGAAAAATTATTTTTAAAAAATTGTATTTTTTGAGTTTTTTTTAATTTCTACATGTAAATTTTTTTTTCATAATTTATCTGTTGCAAAAATTATTAAAGTTTAATAAATATCTACTAAATTAATTTTCATAAAGCTTTTAAAAAGGGAATTTTTTTTAACACTGAAGTTGACAGATATTAAAAATTTTTTAGCAATTAAATTATTAAAAAAAATTTTAATTAAAAAGTTTCACATGTGAAAATTAATAAAAATTACAAGTGAAAATTTTTGGAAGTATTTTTTTATTGTAATTAATTTGTTAAAAAATTTTTTTAATTGACAGCTGACCGCTAACTTCAGTATCATAATTTTTAAAATAAATTTTTGTCATAATTTATTAATTAAGAAAATTCTAAAAATTATCCGATGTCTCTCAATTTAAATAAAATAAAATAAAAAGATATAAACTTACTGAGTGAGATGTAGCTAATGTCATATCAAATGTATTATCTAACGGCATCTGGGAGTCTAAAATTCATCAAGAAAAAAATAATAAATAACCAATGACAAAATTAATAAATTATCATAAAAATAAATAAAAATTTACCATCATCTTCATTTAAAATTTCATCATCCTGCTCGTCCTGGTCCTCAATAACCTCCTCTAACTCCATTCTCACCAGAACAAACTCTCAATAAATCAATCAACGACAAATATAAATTTGTATACAAATAAAATTTTATTTATTATTTATATCATCAATATAATACATAATACACAAGATGGTCGTTAATACAATTACAATTATAAATGCGCGTTTACAAAGTACAAAAGTATAATAAAATATGGAAACACTAAATGACACTGAAGTTAGCAGAGGCCTGAAAATTTTTTATTTTTTTATTAATTAAATTACAACTAAAAAAATATTTATAAAAAAAATTACATTTATAGTTTTTCAATTTTTTTTTTAAATTATTTGATTGAAATTTTTTCAATAAAAAATTTCTAAAAATTTTGATATGTCGGCTAACTTCATTTTCATACACACTAATTAAAAATAGAAAAATTTATAACACTGAAAATTCTTTTTTAGAATTTTATAACAATTAAATTATTAAAAAAAAAATTTAACTAAAAAGTTTCACATGTTAAAATTAATAAAAATTACAAGTGAAAATTTTTAGAAGCACTTTTTTATTGTAATTGATAGTAATTGATTTGTTAAAAAAAAATTTTTAAACTGACAGCTGACCGCTAACTTCAGTATTATAAAAATTAATAAAAAAAAATGTCGACAATGTGTTGAGATGAAAATGCAGCTTAAAGTCGAGGACTCACGAAGTAGGACGAAATTAATAAAAGTTGGACGAATGGCATGGTTCGGATTGTAGGAGAGGGGCTACGGGTTTGGTGATAGAGCCGAAGCAGAAAGCCGAGTATGAGGCTCTGAGCACATCGGCTGCACTTGAGAGGCAGGGAGGGCTTGACGAACGAACCAAGTCATTCAGCAGTTCGGTGTCGTCGCCATTGCCAGTGCGTTCTCGCCCTCGCTGGCCCTCGCATCTAAGTGAGACTCGTGTGCGGCGTGGAGACGACTCAGGACTACATATATATTTATTTATATATATACATCATATATGTACATATATATACGATATTTTATTGCTATAATTATTATAAATATTATATATAACTGATATAATTATACTAAAACATACTTTCACATATAATTCTGAACACCCACAATTCCTTCCTGTCGAGGGCCTTCTGTGTGCCCTACCGATGCAGAGAAATTGCACCGAACTCACCGAAAGATTGTTGAAATCCCTTGACAAGGAGTACAATGTAAGTAACGCGCGGGTTTTTAAGCCGCCGATTGATAAATTGTTAACCGTCGCGCTATTTTAAATTAAATAATAATTAAATTTATAATCGTTTTTATTTAAATTAATAATCTTAATTGTAAAAATAATATTTATTGTAGATGAAAACTCAGTACACTTGACCTAACCCTAGATTCCGATAACGAGTTTTACCTACGTCCTGATTGTTGGAGATCGTTGGATCTGCTGTTTAGTTACAGTGCTCGTAACTCGGCTGTTGCTGGTATCAGCACACTACGTTCTACAGTTTAAGTTCTAACTACGTCGCCGTCCGTTCAGGCAAACGGCTATCGGGCCACTCTCGCAACTCTGTGCGCCGTGTGCCTGTACCCGTGGCGTGCGCTACACTCTAATACAATCAAGGATAAATATGTGTTACATGTCATCATTTGTGTCTGCCGTTTTGTGTTACGCCTGTGTACTGTGCCACTGACACACAACACTCACACTTATTAATACTCCAAGAGTGTGTGCAATAATCTACAACATTTACCAAATGACCATGAACAAATATTATTTTTACAATTAATCTACTTTTTTTTTTTTTTTATTTTTTTTATTTTTAGATATTCGGGTCTATTTTTCTGAAAATCTTTACTTTGGACTTGATTTTTTAGTTTAGCTTATTTCATTGGCTTTATGTAGAGTTGGACATTTTTTTTTCTCTCTTACTAATCGTATTGAATTTCCAATTTTATTTTTCAACTACAGTCTGTTGATCATTATTTTTTAGATATCACTGTGATAAAAATTTATTAATTCTAGGTTCTGGAGTCCAAGCTGTACTTTAATTAACATGTACTTTTAACAAAAATAATATTTAGTTTAGTAATTGATAAATAATATTTTACAGGTCGTCGACATGGAAGCCGTCGTGGATGTCATTACGGCCCTGGAGAAGACGACTATTACTAAAGAAGTGCTTGAGGTGAGTATTAAAAAAAAAAAAAAAAAAAAAAAAAGTAATTTATGTCGGATACTTTAAATAGTTTATCAATGAATAAATAAATAAATATATATACAATGAATTTTATTAATTAATATAGATCACACGGCTGGGTAAATACATCAATGAACTTAGACGAAAAACGACAAATGATGCTTTGGCGAAACGTGCTAAAGATCTGGTTCGACGATGGCGTGACATGGTACTCCCGTCATCAAATCAACAACAGCATGGATCATCAAATACAGCAATAGCACCGCCAAATGCCATTATTGATAACACCTCGTCACACCAAACATTAAATGGAACCAAACCAGTAAGTCCATTGATAACAGCAGCACGTACAATAAAACCTCGTAGTCCAGTACCGGGATCAGCGGCTTCGCGTATTAAACCGCAAAGTCCATTAATGCGTGATGCAATAACATCTAAAATAATAAGCCCAGCGTTGTCACTAAATAGTGATTCATGTTCACCAAATTCAACACCTATTAAACTGCCAATAGTTACGACAAATTATAAATTAAATACAGCTGGTTCGCCAAAGTTAAGTGGTACCAGTAATCAGAATCATTCAATTGAAGCAGTACCAAGAACTCACAGTTCAAACAAACGTTTACGAAAAGAGGATCATTTTCAACAGCAGCATGTTAATTCACCTCAGCAGTACGATGTAAACTCGACTTCCAGAGACGAGCTTACCAGTATTTCTATTCAGGCTGCTAAAAAACAACGTATTAATGGCGATCTAAACGTAAATATTAACTCGCAAGTGCCTAATAGCCCTTCTTCGTCGTCTAATACACGAAATGAGCTTAATGTTAATTCTGTTTTGGACCCGAGTTTGTCTAGTAACACTAATTCACCGGCTGGTAAAGTTGAACCGGTACCAGTACCAGTAGGACCAAAAAAACGTGGACGAAAAAAAGGCAGCAAATCAATAAAAAGCCAATCACTGTCTGAGGATCGTGTAAAGGAAAAACTCGCAAGTATATCGCGGAATCCAAAATTGAAAACAACTCACGAAATTCTTGCAGATATACAGGTCCGCAATGTCACTGGCGCGCTGGGTGCTACAACACCGGGCCAGTTGAAGCGTGAACCACCGACAACAGAAGAAGTTTTACGAAGTTCAGAGATAAACAATCGTAACCTTGCCTCAAATAACAATACACGTACAAAAAGTTTATCTGTAAATCGTTTTGAATCTCGTTCATCTGCTGGGAATAATACTGTATCTGGTGTTGCTGGGTCTGCTACTGATCACGCAGTGGTTGATGCTGCTGATGGAATTAAAACTGAACGAGCTAGTGAACCAGCAGCAGAAGCCCCGTCGATAGAAACAACGGTCAAAGAAATCCTTGCTAAATTACCGCCGCTGGATCGTGACGCTATCAGGTGGAGTGATGATGAGTACACCACTCATGATTCTGATCACGATGAAGACCATAACAGTAGCAACGCGGGAACTGGTCAACACAAGTTAAGACAAATAAACGATAGCGCTGTCGACCGTCTTCATAATGAATGTATTGAAAGTTTGAATGGTAATTTTCAAGTTAAACTATCGACAAATTCTGTAGAAAAGGATGTAATTGATGAAGTTGATGAGTTTGTTAATAAGAAAATGATTGGTGTGTACAAACGTCGTGTTGTTGATGACGATACGGGACGTGAGTTTCGAGAGTGGCATGAAATGCTAGCTAGACCCAGCTACGATGGCCAAATTCTCCACATATTGCCTTACGTTATCATCGATTAATTATTATTATTAGTTATTAATTATTATTATTAATATTATTATCATTATTTGATTATTATCTAAGTGCATAAGCAATTTTTTTTACATTAATCGTATCGTAATAAATCGCGAGTGAATTCAATTTTTCGTTTTTATTTGTTTTTTATCCATAAATAATTATCCGTTTTATTTCAAGTATTTAGTCTTCCTGGTAGTAAAATATATCGCGAATTTAAAATACGATTGAAATGTAAAGAAAAATGGAAAAAAAATAAAAAAAAAAAAAAAAGAATATTTTTGAATGTCAACTACTGCGTTAAGGTGTACATTTCATACAATAATAATTTAATTTGTCATTAATGATGGACGTGAGTTTTTTTTTTTTGCAGCCGACGATTGTTTTATTTTCTTTTTTCTTAAGGTTAAATTAATTATTTGTTTTGATTTTATTGATTTTATTAATATAAATAAAAAAAAATATCTTTAACTTCTTTATATATTGAATATATATAAGTATATATAAATGTGTAATAAGTACATTGTAAATAGTAGTTTGTAAAAGATATTGTTGTTCGAAGGGGCAATAATTCTCAAACACTCGAGTCCTACGACGCAAATTTTATATTTAAATAAATAATTAAATAAAACACAAAATTAAATATTTAAATGTATATCTCTATCGAATAATGTCTATCAGACGAAGACTGAAAGAGAAATAATAAATTTAATAAATGGCGTGTAGGACAAAATAAACAATTTTTAAGATGGCAAAATATAAAAAAAAAAAAAAACTGATGAAAATTTAATTAATTAAAATTTTTAAATAAATATATATGTTTGCAATGACATGTTCAATTTATCTATTACATTTATGTATGTATCAGTAATTGAATATCAATCACATGCGGACATAAAGCAAATTTCTTTTTTATTTTTAATAAATATTTTATAAAATCTTTATTTTCAATTTTAAGGTGCCCTTTTTTGACATGTTAATTTATATGATTAATGAAAAGTTTAGTTTCAATTTTGAATAACAAGTAATATATAATAATGAAAATAAATTAATCAATAAAAAGCTTATGTCCGTTTATGTTTTAAAATAAAAAATCAAACACTTGAATTTAATTTAAACGTGGGACGTAAAAAAAAAATAATTGTCTGCGTTCTTTAAATGAACGAACAACAAAAAAACAATAATATATAATAAAAAAAAATATAATATTTGTATTTCTCATTCAATATAGTTTTTTGATCAATCATATGTCATTATTTATTTCATTTAACACACAAAAAATAAATTACCTGTAAGTTGTAAATTAAGTAAATTATAACTAAATTTAAATATTCGCGGGCTTTTTTCAAAGCGCGCCATTTAAAATTTTCTAACCTCTCTTCATCCATGTGAGCTGTAGAAACTCATATTTATTTATTAATTACTGGCCGATTGAGCTTGAGTAATTTCATTAAAATGGAAAATAAAAACAACAAACGAAAATGGTACAAACCAGCGGCTCATCATTCAAAAAAATCAAAATATTCAATCGAAGTTGAATTGAGTGGATTTCTTTGTACTTGTAATTTTCGAGAGAAAGAAAGTATTAGAGATGCATACAGATTATTAGAAGAGTACTATGGAGATTCAAAAAAAGTTGATGATCCGAAGCAAGACGTTAAAAACAACGATGTTGCTGACAAAAGAGATCAGGAAGATGATGACATTTCAGTGTCATTAAGCAAAGAAATTAAAGAGCTTAATGGTCAGAAAAAACCTGACTCAGTTAAAACTTTTCAGGTAATTATTTATTTAATGAGAATTAATTTAGCAGCTATTTATTAATTATTAGAATTTTTTAACAAATTAAGTATGGCAAAAATAAATGAGAAAAAAAATTGACATTTAGAACTTTAAAAAAATTACAAATTCAATTTTTTAAAAATAGTTTTTCTAAACTAGGTCTAAAAAATGATTGAAAAAAATTTCGTTTATTATTTTTTAAAGCTTTGAAAGATGAAATTTTTTAAATAAATTTTTCTTGCTATAATTTATTAGTGAAAAAATTTCTAAAAATAATAAGATGTCTCCCAATTTTTCAATATTATTAATATATTAACTTGCTTAATTTTATTTTTTTTTAGTATCTTGAAACAGGAGTTAAAAATGTTATTTTTATAAGCACCAAAGTACCAGATTCATTGGAATTAGGCTTGAAGATTATAAAAGATTTAGCTGAGACCAAGAAACAAAAGAGTAGATTTTTGTTACGCTTCATACCTATTCAAGTCGTTTCAAAAGCTAACATTAATGAAATAACAACCAAAGCTACGGTCTTGTTTGAAAAATACTTTGCTCAAGAGCCGAAAACTTTTTCTATTGTTTTTAAGTAAGTCTTTTTTTTATTATTTTTTTTAAAAATTACAGTAAAATTTAATTTGAGAATAATTATGTAAATATTTATAGCCGGCACTGCAACAATACAATCCAAAGGAACGAAATAATTGAAGTGCTGGCAGGAATCGTATTAAAAAAAAATCCAGGAAACAAAGCTGATTTAAAAAACCCCGAAATTGCCGTTATTGTTGAAATAATCAAGAGCTGGTGTTTCTTGGCAGTCGCGCCTGACTATTTCAAATATAAAAAGTACAATTTATTTGAGCTTTGTAATGACAATAAGGATAAAGCTGAAATGGGATCAGATGCTGCCAAAGAGGATCAGGATTAAGACAAAGAAGCTGATGAAGTTATCAGTAATCAGAAGCCTAAAGATGAAACATTTAGTTATGAAAATAACGAAAAAGTAGAAGATCAGGGTCAAGCTAAAGAAGCTGATGAAGAAATTGTTGAAGAGGATCCTCAGGATTAAAAACAATAGTAATTTTTATTACTTTCATATTCTATTTATTAATAAGTATTTAAATACTTACTTTATCCCTGATTAAAAATACTGATTGAAAAGAATTCAAAAGTATGAAATTTGAATTCTTTTCAATTATTTCAATTCTTTTATTTGTATATATAGATATACAGTTTGCATAGAGTAACCGCTTCTCAATTCTTTTCAATCAGTATTTTTAATCAGGGTATATTTAAACTTTACTCTACTTTAAATACTTCATTTTTAATAATTAATATTAAGTATTCATGATTATTTATAAACTGATTACTATAATTCAATAGCAGTTATTGAGTAGCTGCACAATAAATAAAAATACTTTCAATTATTGGATTTATTACTTACTTTTTTTTTTTAAATCGTTAAAGTAGTTTATTTTTAATGAATTAATCTCTCTTCAAAATTCGCCAAGTGAATTTTATTTATTTTTAAATATTAATTCCAAGATTAATATTGACTAATAAGTAAATGAATCTCTATATAATAATGTATTGCTAAGGAAAAAAAACTTTGCAATAGTCAACACATTAATTTTTTTTTTAAACTTTGATCTTTTCTTCTTTATTTTGTACTTCTTTACGTAAACTTGGCATAAATTTTAACAAATAATATACCTCAAATATGTAATCAATAACTCAAAGTATAAAATAGATATTATATTTAACAAATCAGATCATAAAGTTAAACTGTAATAAATATATTACACATGAAATCAGTCAGTGATTTTTTGCAAATAACGATCATAAAATAAAATATAACTTTCAACAGGTCAGCTCTTCTGACGTCTTTGTGATAATTTTTTAATATATTTTTTGTTTTAAAAAATCAAAACTATTTATTCAGCTGTTATAAATATTTGAAAATAAAAAAATTATCTGTTTATCTTTAGGTCACACAGCAATTAGCTTCAACCATCAACATTGCTGATTTATTATCATTACAATATTGTTTATTCATACATTAACAACAATGATAATTAAAATTTTTTGATAGTTGATTATTTATTAACAGATCGAATGCCGTTTGGACATGCTTACTTTTATCTCTAGTAAAATGAGAATTTAAAATATGTCCGGTCCCGTAGTGTAGCGGCATCACATTGGACTTTGAATCCAATAACCCGAGTTCAAATCTCGGCGGGACCTAAATTTTAATTTTTGTTTTTTTTTTTCTCAAAACAATTATTAAATGATTGTTGCATTTTTTCTTTGAAAATTAATGTCGGCTGATTTAAATAAGAAGTTTTCTGAAAAATTATATGCCATTAGACTCATTTTGGTAGGACTGGTCTCCTTTCTTTCTCTGAATTTTTATTTTAATTCTAAAAATTTTGACTTGTAATTTTTATTAATTTTGACATGTGAAACTTTTTAATTAATTTTTTTTATAATAATTTAATTGCTATAAAATTATAAAAAAATTTTTAATATCTGTCAACTTCAGTGTCACAAAAATTCAGGATCATAAAATTTTAAATTTACCGCTACAAACTCCGTCGCAAGTGACATCTAGTTAAATTGCCCTCACTAATTCAAGACCTCTAGGCACTGATTTAGTGATCACTGCATTGAATAACAAAAAAATGGATGAGCTTTGTAACTGCGATGTATAAATTATAAAAACTAAAAAGTATTGATAACAGAATAGTTTGTGTTTCTAACGTGTTAGTGAATTGTAAGGAGTTATTTAAATATTACAGATAATTTGTAAGTACTCGCATAATTTTTTTACCAACAATAACCTATTAATTTTCTCCAGCTTAATTTTAAATAATCGCCAGCTTATTAAATTTAAAGCTTCATCAAAAATTATAATTAAATTAGACTGTATTTAATTTTTATAGAATATCGTGAAAATGACAGCTCGATTATTAAAAGATCCAGCGACGGCAAACTGTCGTGTGTTTGTCGGTCATCTGCAGTCCGAAGACACCAATAAAATGGAGTTTGAACAGCACTTTTCAAAGTACGGTATGGTTATTGGATCATTAATAAATCGTGGCTTTGGATTTATACAGTATGAAAATGAAAGTTCTGCACAAGCCGCTATACAGAACGAGAACGGGCAAATGTTTAAGGGAAGAAGGATTGATGTTAAGCCCGCTAAGAAAGACAGTAGTGGGGGAGGAGGTGGAGGCGGAGGTGGTGATCAGAAGAATAATTTCTCATCACCCCGCGGTGGCGGTAATCAAAGCTTCAATCAGAAAAATACAAGCTTTAATAATTCAAATTGCGACACTTCGTTTGACGATAACGATAACAAAAACTCGGGTAATTCGGGTCACGACGGGTTTAATTCCAATGATAACAATAATCCTGATGATGACAATGGCAATGAATACCAGCAATTTAATTCGAATCAAAATGATTCGTTCAATAACAGCAATAGTGGAGCTAGTGGAGGTGCTAGTAACAATAATCAAGGAAAAGATAATATAGAACAGTTTAATTCAAATAATCAGAACAAAAATAATAACAATAACAATAATAACAATAATGCAAATCGTATGGACGAGGATAATAGCAATACCTCATCTGGGTCACAAAATAATCGCAGTGGAGGTAATTTATTTATTTTAAATATATTTTTAATGCACATTTCTTTTAATAAATTTAATTTTATTTAGGCAACCAAAATCGATCTGGTAATACTAATAATAATAATAATAATAATAATAATAATAATAATAATAACAATAATAATAATCGTAATCAAGGACAAGCTAATCCTCGACAACGTGGAACCCGCGGTGGAAAAAATAGAAACAAAAACCGTGCTGGAGGCGGGGACAATTCAGGAAATTTCCGAGATCGCAGTCCACTGAATCGCGGGCCTATGAACCGTGGTCCTGGAGGTCCAGGAAACGACGATAAAAATAACCGGGGTGATTGGGGTGACCACAATATGATGCGTAATAATTTCAACCGAGACAATTTCAACGACAACAACCGTTTTGATGATCGATTCAAAGACCCAATGGGTATGGGAGGAGGTCCAGGTCTTGGTATGGGTCTGGGAGGTCCTGGTATGGGACTCGGTAATCCCGGTTTAGGTGGGCTTGGTGGTCCTGGTCCGGGGCTTGGCGGTCCAGGACCTGGTGGGCCTGGTAATTTCGGTAGAATGGGTGGGCCAGGTGATTTTTCCATGCCTCAAGCTGCTCCAAATATGGAGAAAAATGACTGCGAAATTATTGTCGTTCATAAAAATTTGACTGAGTACGCTGAAGCTATTGAAGCGCGTCTTAAAAAGATGGGACTTACTGTCGATCTTTTATTTCCGAATGAAGAAGTGCCACTGAGTCGTGTGTTGGGTAACATCGCCAATCGTGGGTGTCTTTATGCTGTCGTTATCATGCCAATTAATATGGAACATCATTCATTGACTCTGAATATTCTTCATGGATTACCTCAAGGTATTTTATCTTTTGAAAGACTATCAACTTTTTGATTATTTATTTAAAAATTTTTAATTATTTCAGAGCACAGAAACATGCCAACAGAAGACGCATTGGCATTAATTAATCGTGATTTTAGTAATTACAAATCAGGCGGTCGCGGAGTGCCATTTAATACGCCATTTGCAAGTGACAGACACCCAGACGCGATTCAAGTTCTCCTGAATATGTTGGCAGACAATCACCAGCTGACTGTATTACAGTACGAGCGTGTAATAAAATACCTTGAAGTAAAGCGCGAAGAACAAGTACAAGTTGAGTTGGGAGACGCTAAAGATTTGGCTGGAAATTCTTTGGCTGCTAACGACCCAAAGCAAGCTGAATTGCAGTCCAGAATTTTAAATATATTAAACAGTAATAAAACAAATGCTCCGGTACCAAGTCCTGTACCTGCACCGGCGCCAGTACCAGCGCCACTTTTGCCAGGTAATTTAACAAATAACTTTTTTTTATGTTTTATTTAAATTCATGTCTTTGAATCACAAACTTACTTTTCCAAACATACATCCAAGTTGATCTCACGCGTGAGGTTTTTTTTTTTTTTTTCTAATTTTCATGGAGCGCAATGCGCCCATTCGGGTTTTTGTTTTGGCGTTCGGAAAATTCGGATCAGGTCAAATAATTCGAAAAATTTTCATCTAGACCTGGAATTTTATTTTTACTGAAAAATTATCCGACGTCGGTGATTGCTCGAAGCCTTGTGAATTTTTTTTTTATTTTAAATCACAAGGTAGCATACTTTTAACGCGGGTGAAATTTAACGGGTGTGATTTATCGCAGTGGTAACAACATTTAAACGTAATTTATAAACTATATAATATTAATTTATTTCTTTATTGTTTATTTTTTTATACTTGAACTATTTATATATATGATTCAGGTTTAATTAAGATATTTAAAAAAATGTGTTAATAAATCGTGTTGTCAGCATCAACAACAGTGACGCCATCCGCAATTTCAACTACTGGAGCAGCAGCAGTAACTCCATCGCCGTTGCTGAATGATCCTACAGTACAAAAAGCACTTGACAGTCTTCTTCAAGGAAACTTATTGAAAAGTATCGGGGATTCGCAGCCTGCTTCCAGTGTCAATTCATCTGCTCCTCAACCACTCTTCGCAGCATTCTCAAATATAAATCGTTTCTAATCATCTGATTATTATTATTATTATCGACTACTACTTAAGTTCAAATAATTATTGTAACATTTTTTTAAATTTGCCTTCAGAAATTTTTACTTTTAAATTTCTCTGCTTATTATAATTGTATACTTATAGACACATTTCTTGTGATTACATTTAAAGCATGTGTATACATTCCTACACATAATCAAATTTTTCATTAAACAATGCCACATAGTATTGCGATGTGTGAATTTAATATAATCTTCTAAATTTTTAGTTAAGAGGATACTTTTATTAAATTAAAAAAAAAATGTATTAAAAAATTTTTCACAATTTAATACGAATAAATGCTTAAATTTCTTCAATTTATGAAATCTTTATTTAAAAAAAAAAAAACAAATTTTTTAAAGATCTTCTTAATTAATTAAAACACTTAAAAATGGATTTGTCACAATAATAATTAATGAATAAATAAAAATTGTATTACTTAGTAAAAAAAAAATTATTTGTATTATAATTCCACGTTGACTAAGGATCTAAAAACAAGAAAAACAAATTAAATTATAAATATAACTGAAATGAATATTTATTTGTTTGCGCTAGCGAATGAAAGCAGAGTAAAAGCAAAAGCACAATAAATATAAACGGCGTAAGCATTAAAAAAAGCAAGTAAGCAAATCAACCGATAATCTATTTACTCTTGTGTAATTTACCTAAATAATAACACCTAAGATATTGTACCGCGTGAAGAATTTCTTCACATGGTTTCGCTACCGTCGGTTCGCTGTAAAGAATTTCAAGTACTTGTTTAACAGCTTCAATATCGTACTTGTTGTTTAATAATCTTTGTTTGTATGGTTTCAGCCTTTCGACCAATTGCTTATTTTTCCGGATGGAACCCACGTGCTTTTCAAGAATGGTAGCATACGTTGGCCAGTCATTTAAACAAGCCGGACACTGGCAATCAAAGTAGTACTCTTCCATCAATTTTTCTTTACGTTTGGCTAAAGGCATGTACGAGTAATCAGCGCCATACCCTGTAAATACTTGCTCGCCTGGATTTAATGGCTGCATTGCACGTGTTATCATCGTCAGGCCTTCAAAGTGTCGGAAGGTATTTGGAGCACATGAGTGGTTGTATAAACTATGGGCTACATACAGACCTGATCCAACTTTTATGCCTGGTTCTGGTTGTATCTAAATTTAAATTATTAATCAATTTTTTTTTTTATTTTATTTTTTTTTTTTAAAACTTGAAGAAAAAAAAACTTACTGAAAAACAATTAGATGAAGTAATAACACAAGCTCTTAGCATAATACTTCCACAAAATTTAATATCCGGTACTTTATCAACATCTTTAAGCTCAGCTAGCTGGTACTTTTTACCAAAGAATTTAGTTTGCGTGGCTAATAACATAGCAGTGAGTGCCGAAATACAAGCAAATGCACTAATGCCAATTAGCGGGCGAGTTGTCATATTTGTAGCAAGACTTAACGCAGATCTTGCGCTTGTACTCTCTAAACAACCGGCATCAGTGAACCCCGCTGTTCTGTTGTCTAAAAATAAAATAAATTTTACTATCCATTATCTAATTATCTAAAAATAACAAACACTTAAAATTTATATAAATAAAATACCCGGATTAGCTTCAGCAATCGCCATATCTTTACGCAAATCATCTATATTTTTCCCCCCAGATGTTACAGTAATCATCAACCGGATTATTTTCATAACCATGCGAATTTTATCTTCCTCGACATTCAGGAGGTTCAACAGAACATTGACAACCGGACACTCGAGATGGTGAGCGAGTTTCCAGCTTGCTGAGCGGCATTTTTCCGAGCAGTACTGGGCTATTGGGCACTGAGAGCATGGTATCAAGCAGCTGCTTCTCTCCAGACAGTGATGACAGTGTGTGTAAAACTTGTCACGATAGATAACCCAGCAATAAGGCTTCTCAACGGTAAGAATTTCTCCCGGTTTAAAGTGTTGATTGGCTACTAGATGACGTCCATATTCTTCAGAATATTTAATACTCAAACCTTTACTGTTTGCAGGAGCTTCTTCGCTCGGGCCATAGGGAACAGACATTACTTCAGGATTCAATAGATACCTCGGCTTGATAAATTTATCCTGATCATCTTCCTGCTTTATTTCTACGTCACTTATGTCTTTTTTGTCCCCATTTTCAATCGAGTCAGTTATTATTAAAGACTCGATACCATTCGTTCCATTTTGATGATCTTCATCTGATTTACTGTCTTCACTGTCTTCTCTGTCTTTGTCTTTGTCTTGATTTAATTTAGTCATTGCCTTCAAACCTCTTTCTTGTAATTTTTTACGCTTGTCTTCAGGATAGCCGAGTTCCAGAGCCGCTTGAATATCAATTATACACTCTTTGTACATTTGTTTTCGGTATAAAGCTGCTGAACGATTCGCACGTGCGTTTGCCATCAATTGATGCGTGTTTGCGTAAGCCAAAGATCGGGTGTAGCTTATTATTGCTTCTTGATCATCTCCAGCTACAAAATGCTGATTCCCTTTTTTTTTTTTTTTTTTATAATACAATCAACAATTATGCAATTTATATTAGTAAATATTTAATTTTAATAAATAATTAAAAGTAATAAAAGATATTTACCTTCATCGCGATAACGCAAACAATCTTTTTCATTTTTTTTATCAATTTTAAAAGACGGCATCGGTGATTTGGCCATATTTTGGAGAATATGACCTACTAATGCTTCACTTTCAGTTTGCAAACCATACCCTACGTGCGATTTATTTTTTTGCCGCATTCTTAACACTAATTCTTTTGCGAAATCCATTTTTTTAACAACTAATTTGTTAAATTATTAAAGAAAAAAAAATTAATTTTTTTTTTATGTAACTTTAGTATTAAATTTAGGAAAATACTTTTGCAGAAAGAGTTCTAAAGTCGTAAATAATTTTAAACTAGTAAAACTAGAGTTGATTAACTCGCGTTAAATGACTATGGTTGTAAATGCTGAGACTAAAATTACTTGCTCAAGGCAAAGTTTAAATGAAGAATAGAATAAAGAGAAAGAAGAGGAAGCAGCAAAGAGATTAAAAGTAAATCAACGATATATACTCTAATTTTTTTTTTTTTTATCAACATGCTCAAACTTACTATAAATAATTTTTATTCTAGTCTAGAAAATTAATTTTGATTGATAGATTGGATTGTGTTATTTGTACTCGTGTTTTAAAATATCAAAGGGCAAATAATCAAACTTATAAATAAAATTCAAATATATAAATAAATCGATTGTTAAGTTCAAGTAATGCATTTATTAATATTAAAAAAAATTTATTGAGAATAAAATTGATTGTAGCTTAATTGATTGATTTAGTCTTCTTCAGCTTCTAAATTGATGTGGCTACCAAATTTAGCGTACAATTGAGCTTTCAAATCGGTCATAACACTTTTAAGATCAGCGCACTTTGTTTCAAGTAATTTTATTTCTGCCAATTTTTTTTCTTTCGCTTCTTCTAAGCAAGCCTGTAAATAATTCGATATTACATTGATAAGTTCATGTATAATTAGACAGCTGAGAAAATAAAAAACGTACCTGAGTCTTTTCAACATCCTGGGATACAAATAAATCACCAATACGATAAGGAATTTTAGCATCATCATCCATTAATGCTAATTCATCTAATTCATCACTAGCGTCTTGCAAATTTTTTAAATCGTTCTATTAAAAAAAATCAACAATAAAAAAATCAAGTGTTTCCTTTTTTTTACAATACTGAAGTTAGCAGTCAGCTGTTAATTTTAGAAATTTTTTTAATAAATCAATTACAATAAAAAAATTCTAAAAATTTTCACTTGGAATTTTTATTAATTTTCACATGTGAAACTTTTCAATTTATTTTTTTTTTTATAATAATTTAATTGCTATAAATATCTAAAACAAATTTTTATATCTGTCAACTTCAGTGTCATTTTTTTTTTAGTAATAATTTATGAGGCTGAAATTAACAGACACGTGATCATTTTTTGATTTTTCTTGAAAAATAAACTAGGCATGGAAAATTATTTATAAAAATATCATTTATAATTTTTCAGAGCTTCTAAAGATAAAATTTTTAAATAAAATTTTCTTGCTATAATTTGTTTGTTAAAAAAATTCTAAAAGTTATCAGATGTCTCTCAACTTCAGTATCATAATAATATTTACCTGCTTCAGCTTCAATTCTTCTTTTAAATCATCCATTTGAGCATTTTGTTTAGCAAATTTATTTATTTTCTGCTGATCTTCATACGAAATATGAACATCCGAGTCCTGAAAAATAAAATTACAAATGTTAAAAACTATAAAAAAATTATTTGGTTATTAAACATGTTTCAACAATAAATTTATAAAAAAAAAATTACCGGTTGAAATGCTCCTTGTGAATTTTTACCACCAGCCATTTTTTATATTTATTTATTTATTTATTAATAAAAATTAATTAAAAATTTTTGTGAGTGACAAAATATTATTTTATGTATACTAATATATATTAATTACAAAATGTATATATTTGGTAATTGAGCGTGTGCATACGAATGAATAAAATCGCGTCGGTATTGTCATTTTTAAATCAATCTTCTTCTTTGTCTTCAAGATGGCGCAGCATTGAAATTATTAATAAAAAAATTCAGAATGATGACAGATGACATAAAATTACGTGTGTTGTGAAATCGTGATTAAAAAACAGTGATTGAAAAATAAATAAAATTGAAACAAACATTAAATACAAAAAATGTTTATATGGCTGACGTAAAAATGTCAAATTCACGTAATTCAACGACTTACAAATGGATTATACCACTAATATTACTATTAATAACTTCAGCAGCTGGAGATGACATAAAATCAGCAGAACGAAATGCTACATCTACAGCAGAACCACCCTCGACATCAGCAACTGACCTGGTGCCACTAAAAAAAATTCTCAGCAGCAATATCACCACAGCTGTCAACATAAATCCAGCTCCCAGTAGAAATGTCACAATCTCTCACGATGTCCAGGTACAATGACAATAAAGTTAGCTGTCACTTGACAATTTTTTAATTTTCTTTAACAAAAAAATTTGCACTAAAAAATTATTTAAAAAAAATTGCATTTTTAATTTATTAAAATTTCTACAAGTCCATTTTTTTAATAATTTTTTTTTGCTATAATTTATTTGTTAAAAAAAAATTAAAACAATTGTGAAGTGACAGCTAAATTATAATTGTTTTATTTTTTTTATTAAATAAATTTGCTTCGAAAAATTAATTCTGAAAAATAGCATTTTTAACTTTTTTAATTTTCTAGATGTCAATTTTTTGTTCTTATTTTTTTTTGCCATAATTTATTTGTTAAAAAAGTTTTAAAAATTAATTATTATCTTCTAAATTGATTCTCATCCAGGTACAAACAACTGTCAGTACTACAAAAGCGACAACTACCACCCGATCCGAGCAATCTGCTAAATCCGAGCAAACTTCGTCAATAAACGTGACGACTGTCTCACCAAATGCAGCAATCAACAACACTAATGAAACAACGACACCCAAGATAGACATAGTACCTGTTAATATAACAAACATAACATCGACAACTCCAGCGACCATAGAACCAGTGCTCCCGGCGAAAGAATCTGCTGAAGATGAACACAACAGCTCAATGTCTATATTTTTCGTCTTGTGTGTCCTAGCGCTGGGTATTCTTCTCATTCACTTAATGTTGCAGACCAACTTCCAGTACCTGCCCGAGTCAGTGGTGATAGTCTTCCTGGGAGCAGCCATTGGGATGTTCATAAACTTCATGTCCCACAAAGACATTGCCAATTGGAAAAAAGAAGAAGCTTTCTCACCAACTGCATTTTTCCTCGTTCTATTACCGCCGATTATTTTCGAGTCTGGCTACAACTTGCACAAAGGTAACTTTTTCCAAAACATCGGCAGCATCTTGGTGTTTGCAATATTTGGTACAGCAATCAGTGCATTTGTGATCGGTGCTGGAATTTACTTGCTCGGATTAGCACAAGTTGCGTACAAATTAAGTTTCGTCGAGAGTTTCGCTTTTGGATCCTTGATATCAGCGGTAGATCCAGTGGCAACTGTCGCTATTTTCCATGCGCTAGACGTGGATCCAGTTTTGAACATGTTGGTGTTTGGAGAATCTATTTTAAACGACGCCATTGCTATTGTCCTGACGACCTCAGTTTTGGAATCAAACAACGGATCCACTACAGGAGATGCCATTATTCTAGGACTAAACAGGTTCTGCCTGATGTTCTTCGCGTCTGCTGGAATCGGCGTGGTATTTGCGCTTATAAGCGCGCTACTATTGAAACACGTCGATCTACGTAAGAATCCATCACTGGAGTTTGGGATTATGTTGGTGTTCACCTACGCACCGTATGTTTTGGCAGAAGGGATTCAGCTGTCTGGTATAATGGCAATTTTGTTCAACGGCATCGTCATGTCGCACTACACTCATTTCAACCTGTCGACAGTCACGCAAATTACAATGCAGCAGACTATGAGGACACTGGCGTTTATTGCAGAAACTTGCGTTTTTGCTTACTTGGGATTGGCGTTATTCAGCTTTCGACACCGAGTCGAGCCAGCCTTGGTCACCTGGTCGCTCATTTTGTGCTTGATTGGACGCGCGGCAAATATATTTCCGCTGGCATTGCTGGTTAATCGGTTCCGAGAGCACCAAATTACCAAGAAGATGATGTTCATTATGTGGTTCAGTGGACTACGTGGAGCTATTTCTTACGCACTGTCTCTTCATCTTAATTTCAGCGACGAAACACGACATGTTATCATCACAACGACTCTTATTATCGTTTTGTTTACCACGCTATTTTTTGGAGGGTCCACTATGCCGCTTTTGAAGTTTCTCAGAGCTGAGAAGAAACCAAGTACAGGAATTATTGGTGGTGGAAGAAGAAAGAAACGCGATAAGGAAATTTCATTGAGTAAAACTAGAGAATGGGTAATTATTTTTTTCAAATTAATAATCATAATTTTTTTTTTTATCACCAATCGAATGGGAGACATGTTCTTCACCTAAAAATGAAGCATTTTTCTAATTATGCGTTCTTTTTGCTTTAAGAATTAAAAAATTTTATTATTTAAAATTACAATTAAAAATATTTTTTTCAAAATTACAAAATATGCGTGATTATATTAATTTACTTTTTTATTTTAGGGACAAACAATTGACTCGGAGCATTTGTCAGAGCTGACGGAAGAGGAAATGGATGTATCTTTCAGACAATCTAGAATTGGTGGATTTGCTCGCTGGGACTTGAAATTCTTCATTCCCTTTTTCACTCGTCGATTCACGCAGCAGGAACTAAAGGACTGTAAATCGCAAATGACGGACCTAACGAACCAGTGGTATCAAGCGATAAGGATAAGTCCTGTCGAATCGGACGAGGACGACGAGACAACAGCTTCCACGGCACAGTTACACAATTTGGGATCGGTTAATAAATCCGAGGGGAATGCACACGCAAATACCAGGAGCGAGAGCCATTGTGTCACTGCCGGAGGAAAAAAAGGACGTCCAAATCGCCACGGGTCTATATTGAGTATTTAAATAGATATATGAAGGGGTGTGCCAAGTGTTTCAAAGTTATTGTTGTGATGCTTACTGTATGTAAACGCCATACATTTTACGATTATTGTTATTATATATCATTCAAATAACAGTACAGGGTTTTTATTGAAACATCAGCTACTAAATTTTAAATACAAACTCTGCTTCAGTGTGTAACTAAAAAGAATTGCAGTCAACTAGTCAGACTGGCAACATTCCGAATTAATAAATTACTAGAACTTGGAAAGTTAATATAAAATAATTAATTTTATAAATTTTAAAATTTTAGAATTTTGATAATTCGAAATTTCGTCAATTTGACTGGTTGACCGCAACCCACTAAAAATTAAAAATTAAATTTGCTTTTGAATTTAAAATGCTTCGGATTTTACTTTCAGTGTGAATTTTTTTTTGCTTCAAAGGACAAGTCCGTGGCTATTTTTTTATTTATTTATTTATTAATAAATAATTTAATTTTCAGTATTGATAATTTATAAATTAACTTAGAGTATAATTTTCAGATGTTACGAGGATTTATCAGAATAATTGACAAGATGATAAATAAACGAAAAATGAATCCGAAAATTTAATTTTTTTAAATTCTATAAAATATTTTTGCTAATTATTATTGTAAATATAAATGAATTTAATTTAAAGTTTTAAATTGTACGGCAGGTCATCTTCACATAAATATTTATCTTTCTGCACGCACGTCCATAATTGTGATCAATTTTAGTTATATTATTTATAAATAATCTTTAGTATTAAAATTCCATCACACTTGAAATGTAAATTTTATTTAATGCACAATTAAGTTATTTTTTAAAATGTGTAGATAGAGTTGACTGAACGGCCTCAGGTTTTAATTATAAACAATTTTTATTTATATTTTATTAGATGTTATCTTTATTGACGTACAAAAAAAATATTAAATAAATAATTTTAATTATTCACATTTAAAATAATCTAAACAAATTGTATATCGACAATAAAGAAATTTATATTAAATAAAGTGTACTTACTTAACTTAAAAACTAACGAGTCATTACTCAAGATTAATTATAACAACATACTAATAATCTTTTGTTTCAATGATCATTTATTTCGTTAATAATTTAATCTTCGGGATTGCTGGTTGCACGGAAGAATTCTACGTAATAAAGGATCTATTTATTGTAATAATTGTTGTTTGTTTTTTTTAATTATTATTATTATTGTTTGTTTTTTTTTTTAAATGGATTAATAATTAAATGTCCATATTATTTAATTGGGCACATGTGGGGAATAGGCAGCATCTACAAAACGGATCAACCTTTATCGTAACCACTCACATCATTTATTCCACTATATAATTACTATTAATTAATAATTTATCAATTTATATTTAATAATTTTTTATTTGATTAATATCCTCCTAACTGGAGCAATTATTTAAAATGATAACTATTCAAGTATTGACATAAAAAAAATTTTTCAAATCAGTACAATCAAAACATAAATAAAAAATTATTCAATTGTAAATAAATTGCTCCAGATGTATTTTTTATTTCTTTTTAACGGCAAGTATTAATTGCTGATTCTAATTACGTGATCAGGGAAATCTATTCACAACATAAATTTATTATTCTTTGCTTTTAAATCTTAGTTAATTAATTAATTATTAATAATAATTTTTTTTATACATAGATGAATGTTATTCTGCTGTTCTTCACTGCACTCAACACTGTCATTAAACGCAAATTTTTCCAAGTATTTTTATTCATAACGAATTTTTCAAATTATTTCTTGTTTTTATTGTACATCAGTCAAAGAAGCAGCATTTGATGCAATTAGCATCACGAATAATTGTTTTTGTTAATTATAATATTAAATCAAATTTGAATAATTTTATCGTTAATTATAAATAATACAGCACTGAGATTTATAAAACCTGATAGTGAAAATCTTAATTTTAAATACGTTTAAAAAAATTTAATAATAAATTAAATATTTCAAAAAAAATTAGTGGACGAATTCAGAGCAATAATTCGCCTCCTCGTTAAGTCAATCGGATCTATTTACAAAAGATATTGCTTTTATTTATTTATTTTATACGAATTAATAAAAAACGGCACTTGTGATTAATATAAAGACATTTACGATTAAAAATAAAATATCAAATTTAATTATAAAAAATTATTTTTAAAAATTATTTTTAAAAATTTACGCCAGTTTAGAAAAATTTTGACTCCGATTGACTCAACATTTATTATTATTATTGTTATTAGTACTAATATTATTAATTATTGTTGTTTTTTATTTCCACCTGATTAATACAAGACGCGATAAAATTACACTACTTATATGATACTGTACAGCAATGATTCAGTGATGATATATTTATAATTTATATATAATCAAATAAATATTAATAATTAACTAATAATAATAATTTTTAAATAATAAACAAGAAGACAGTAATTGACAAGTCTTGATTTATTCGGCAAGACTATGAATTTATCGAAGACATAAAAAGTAACGAAAATTGTCAATAAAAAAAAAACAAAAAAAAATTTAAAGGTACAATTTAAAAATTATTATTATTAATTAATAATTATTATTAATTACTATTACATTACAAATCTCGTTCAAAGTAAATCACATTTAGTTTAGTGCGTTTATGATTCTCAATAACTTATTTTAATTAAAGTCATTGTTACTAAAAAATTATTATTCATAAGATCAAAAGTATGAATTTAAATTTAATACATAATTATTATAATTATAATAAATTTTTCTGCTGAGAATTTTTAATCAATTTCTTTTCGTTTACTCTATAAACAGTGGGAGAAATTTTAATTGCGAGTATCACAGACCGGAATGTCAAGGCTTACCTCGCGGATAATTTAAAAGCTCGATACTATTTATCATTATTATTACAATTATTAATATTAATTAATATATTTATTTATTTATTAATAAATGATTCATATCGCTATTGGTATTATAATACAGTTTCATTGGTGTACTTATAATTCTCAGCAGGTTAAATTGTAAACGTGATAAACTACAAAAGAATTTATTTTTGTGTATGTTTTTTTTGTACATCATTAATCTCATATTAATAATGATTATTATTATTATTATTATTATTATTATTATTATTATTGAGAATCATTATAGCGCACAGTTTAAAACTGTAATGCATTGGTGTTTCAGGAGGAACAAGACATTTAAATATTCAATGTATTGAGAAAAACAAATCCATTACGACTGAGATTTTCCTTTGTAGACTAAAAATTTTTTTTAAAAGCTTAAAAAACTTTTTGGCTGTCGCAGCAGCTTGAGAGCTTGTATCATGGGGGAAAAAAAAAAAAAGAAAAAAAAACTTAAATTATCTTCAACTTTTACGCAACGTTTACGTTTAATTTTATGATTATTTATTTTCCTTGCAAGTTCAATTGTTGTTTTTATTTCATTTTATCTGCAGCCACGGGTGCTTGAGGCATTCAGCGGCAGTATTACGATTATCCGGATCAAAGTCGAGCATAGGAATCAGAAAATCTGCAAATTCACGTGCTTCGCTGGGTGACCAGTCGTACTTTTCAGTCAATACCTCGTACAATCCCCATGGCTTAAGACCAGTTATGTGTTTCAATTCCCCTTTTTTATTAAAAAATGCTTTTGAATATTTTCCAGACAGTGCAATACGACGGGGTATTTCACCAAGTAATTCAATAATATGCGCCAAATGATCTTCGTCCCTATAAGAATAAATAATAATTATTTAAAATAATTCAACATATTTTAAAAACTGATAAATTTAAAGAATATATTAAAATTAAAAATAAAAATACCTTGAATAATCAGCACCACTGTGAGGTTCAAACAAATAATCACCAGTAGCTAATTCAAATGCCATACAAGCAGTAGACCAAATGTCTGCAGAAGTACTGTACCCAGCACCCAATAAAACTTCCAGGGACCTGTACTGCCTTGTTTGAATGTCTTCTGTGAATTTTTTATGAACCCAACACGCGTTACCAAGATCAGCAATCTTAACTTCTACCTCACAGTCAACAAGAGCCGGATCTAATGGAGCTACGGACATACGTTTGGGATGTTTATTATCCGCGGAATTGACAGTGCGTGTTGAATTATCACGACTGTTGTTCGAACCACCACCATTACCACCATTACCATTACCACCACCACCACCACCACCATCACCACCACTACTACTACCATTGTTACCCCCAGTACTAGTACCAGTATTGACATCAGCAGCCGCATCAGTTGTTGTTGTTATTGTTGTTGCTGCTGTAATCAACGAAGAAAAACCATCGCCACAGCTTTTGTCACTAGGAGGAATCTGAGCGCCGCCAGCAGTCGCCTCTTGATTAATTAATCCTAATGATGACTTATTATCTGACGATGATGCTGATGATGACAATGTATTATCCATATTATCTGAGCTTCCACCAGTCGCTAAATCTGTAACAATACCATTAACACCACGATGAGGTGAGGTGATTACCGGGTCAGATATATCCGGTGACTCTTTACTCTCAGTATTATCATCAATACTTTCGGTATTTTGATCTTGGTCTGTTGTTGGGCTGTTTGTTTCGCTAATACCTCCTCCACTGTTATTATCACCCTGTCCACCAGCACTCCCACCGTTCTGTGTGTTATTAATGTTCTTTGATCTTTTTTCAAGCTCTTCAATTTGCTCCATCTGTTTTTTCAACAACTCATTTTGACGTTTAGCCTTTTTCTTCAATCGTTTTTTTTTATTTTTTGACATTTTTGAATTAACAGTCGGCTCTTGAAATTTTTTCGGAGCTGTTGATATCAACGATACTGGCAATTTTAGACCCAGAGAATGTAATTCCGTTGCTACCACTGCCAATTTTCTTATATAAGTTTCATCAACACATATCAATACATTCTCTGGTTTAATATCAGTGTGGATAATTTTACCTGTAATATATTACACAATTTATTTATATTTTAAGTATAATGAAAAACAAATGTTATAATTAAAAACAATTAATAAAATTATCAAACTTTATAAAATTTGTGTTGCAACGATTTTTAGGGAAAAAATAAAATTTTTAATTATTATTTTATTATTTAAATAAAAATGACAATACTCACATTTATTGTGTAAATAATCAAGACCCTCAAGAACCTGCCTGATGATACGTTTAACATTATTACGCGGTATCCCACGGTAATTTGATTTAATAATTAACTTAAGAAGATTGTGTCCCAGTACTTCAAACACCATACAGACATGTAACCCATTAATACCACTGATTTTAAAATCCGTAAGCAGTTGTACTGTTTTGTTACGTTTGGGATCATTAGGATCCGTATCGCGAACATCTTTCAATAATTTTATTTCGTCTAATGCTGTTTCGGTAAAGTGAGACGCAGACTTGACAACTTTCAACGCGACAAATCTCTTATCCTATAAAATAAAATTAAAAAAAAAAATGTCATCAATATTAATCATAAAAAATTAAAATAATATTAATAATGTCAATTAACAAATTAAATATTGTCTCACTTGTAAATCCCAACAAAGCCAAACTGTTGAAAAATGTCCCCAGCCAAGTTTCCTCGTAACATGATAACGATTTAAAAAAAGATCGCCTATTTTAACTGGATGATAACCACCGTGACAATAATCGCTACTATCTTCTTGTTCTTCCTCTTCGCTGCTATAAACGTCATCGTCATCTTCGATTGTTTCGTTGCTTGAGCTGTGACTTGGTTCTAACCTATATCGATTGATTAATGAATAAAAATAGTAAAAAAAATAATGATAATAAAAATGTAATTATATTTATGATAGTTACCTATTCCCATTATCAGCAGTAAAAGGTCTCGGGCCATTGCCATCCTGATCAGATTGACGGGCTGCCGTTGCTGATGATGTTTTTGAGCAATGTGCTCCCGATAAATTATCAGTATTGTCTTGCTGTGAATTACTACCAGTAGACTTAGCACCCTTGCGCTTAGTTGGCTTGTAACGTTTTTTTTTAGCCTGGATCGCCAGGACCCGTCTATTAACAGACGCCTTGGTGCTCATACTTATTATCCCAGTTTATTTGACAAGTTCGCCTTGTAGGTGGTTAAAAATTTTTCGCTGGAATAAAACAATAATCTTTTGATATTACTGAGAATAGAAAAATTTATATCATCACCAGAGTTCCAATGGCAACCACGACAACTTGCGCAATCGTTCACCACACTTATCACAATACAAAAACACCAACAACTGTTTATCGTGTTATTTCTTAAGCGCATCTATGTCTCCAGCCACAACAATTATAAATAATTATAAAACGTACTGGTGCGTAAAGTTGTCGTCATTAAAATCACAGCGTATTTAATATTTATAATTTATAATATAAAATGAAATGAAATAAAATAAAAATTAATATATATCTGAATGATCCTGGCTCGATCGACGATACCCCTCTCGTACTCGTACTCGTATTCGTCTACCGTGTACTTGCAAAATAGTTATTATCATTCAATGTTATATCATTATAATATTTGTTACAGTTATTATAATAATCGGTGTATTAAAATGTAGTTTAGTATGTACGCAATGTCTAGTCTCAGCTCAGTCCGTTTTATAAGTGCCGCTAGCTCTTTACTCGCTCGCAAAACCAGACTCAGAGACAGAGATTCTTTGGTCGTTGATCGTCGTCGTTCGGCGATTGTTTGAGTATGGCCGACTTACAATACACTTCATACCCTTAAAACATGTAGCTACTGACCCGTCAGCCACCAGCAACCCACCAAACTGTCCTCCGTTATCCACTCCTACTCGCAGTTCTCGCGGTTTCTAGACTACTTTTTTTAATTTTTTTCACGTCAACCTAGGTAGTAAGCTTCCGGTAACTTCTCTGTTTATTCCACTCTCATTGGCTGACTAATAATTTGTTTTTGATAATCCCGCTAGATGACAGCTCAATTTCAAGTAAATAACAAAATGGAGTCTCTCTTTCTCTTTCTTTTTTCTTATAGTCTAGGTGAGTGCCCACGCGACATTTTTATTATAAATTATTAATTTATTTAATTCTTCGAAAATTAAAACTATTCAACAAGCTCATTATAAAAATCAAATTTTTTATTTTTGCGCTTAATAAAATCACTAATTAAATTTTAATTATTTTATTTTATTTTTACAGATTACCTGGACATAACCTAAAACTTCAACATGGTAATTATTTATGAAAATTATTTTTCAATATTTAAATATTTATAAACTTCGAAAAATAGCACATTTATTTATTTTTTTTTTATAAATAATTATTAGGTACTTTTAATGTCTTCAATTTAAGTAAATTAGAAAAAAAATTGATGAAAAACAAAAACAAAAAAAAAACCACATGTATTGTGAAAAATTTTACTTGTTTTACTAACTTTGTATAAATTTAAACTTACATCTAATGAATAATTTTTATATTTAAATATTATGAAAAAAATTAAATTTAGAAAATCAATTTTATTAGAATTTATTTGATACAAACCCAAGATAAATATGCTTGCTGGTGCTGCCGAATAATTTTTATAGTCGTATCGCAAAATAAAACGCAAATTATTAATTTATTTATTTATAGATTGCTGACCATTGAAAATTGATTATTTAATTTTTTCAGCCTCGAGAAATCAATGAAATCAAGGACTTCCTCCTTAAAGCCAGAAGAAAGGACGCCAAGTGTAATTATATATATATATATATATATATATATATATATATATATTATATTTTTATTTAAAAACTTTTTATTGGTAATTAATGTGATTGCTTATCAAATTTTAATTTTTACAGCTGTTAAAATAAAGAAGAATGCTGAAAATGTCAAATTCAAGGTGCGTTGTTCAAGATTTTTGTACACGTTAGTTATCACCGACAAAGAAAAGGCAGAGAAGTTGAAGCAATCTCTTCCTCCAGGTAATTTATACTGCCATTTTAGCGCCTAATTAATTCTAATCCGTAATATTTAATTAAATCAGTTATTTTATTAAATATGGAACTTTGTATGATTGCAGGTCTTCAGGTCAAAGAAGTAACCAAGAGTAAACGCACTTAAATTAGTGTCTGAAAGAAAATAAAAAAAGAAAATTTACGGATCCTTGATCATTCATAAGAAATGTTTACTTACCTTATAATCTTCTTATTTAATTTTTAAATAAAAAGACAATGAATCTGTACTCAGTGTTTAAATTCAATTAATTTATTATTAACCAATTAAAATGAATTATTTTTTTTGGAACCCTAATAAATTGATATGTTAAAAATAAAGTAATTAATATACAATACAATAGTATGAAGAATTTATAAAAGCCAAAAAATCACTCATCAAAATTCAATGTTACTTAAAAATCTAATATGGCAAGTTGCAATTCATCTAATCAGCATCATTAGCATTAAAAAATTTTCCTACAATCACAATTTTAGTTATTAGTTTGTCTTTAATTTTATAATTACTTATGACTTTGAATTTAACTTATTAAGGGGTTATATCCACTTGTGATTTTCAAAAAATCGATTTTTTTTTCATTTTTTGAATGTACATATATTCAAGAATATTCTCTGAAAATTTCAAGTCGATCCGACAATTAGTTTCGGAGATATAAGCGTATTAGTAAGAACGTCTCCGAACGTTAGAAAGTAGGCGGAGCACGAGCCGGAGTAGCAGCTGTTTCTGGAAGCTTCTACCCTTTTGTTCTCGACTTATATTGTGTTTGGGACCCTAATATAATAATACAAAAGATCTAGTTTATACCTGAAACCTATGTTGAGGAATTTTAGGTTAAAAATATGTGAACTCATCAGTTAGAAGTGATCTTTCACGTGGACAAGTTGTGTTTGTGCTCAGTTTATGTATTTCTCAGTGTGTATAGTTTAATAAAGGGGTTATATCCACTTGCGAGGCAGAAAAAACGCGTTTTTTTGTGAATTTTTTCCAAAGAGGCATTTTATTTTATACATTAATGGAAAAAATGTACTTAAACAGAATTTAATGTACTTTAACAATCAGCGGTTTATTTAAAAAAATATTGGATCCCCTAGCTCCTGTAGATGATCTGCGGAGATCTCCAAAAAAAGTGCTTGGCGGTGAACAAGATATCTCTGGTCCAAATTATCTGAAAATCAAAAACCAAAAATATTTAGTTTTATAATAAATAAGTACAGGTAATGATGGAAGGTCTAGTAAAAATTTTGATTTTTGACAAAATGGCGGCCGTTCAAAAAAAAAAATTCAGTTTTTCATGAAAATTTTTCACTTCAAAGTTGCTTAAAAAATCGAAATTATTGTCCAAAACCTTATTCCTTCGATCACTACCTGAAAAATATATCTGAGTAAGTCGTTTGAAAATTTCAAACCGATCGGTTTAGCGGTTTCGGAGAAATTTTGTTCACCGACTCTGAAAACACGGTTTTGAGATAAACGCGTTTAAAGTTTCGGGAACGATTTACACTAAATTAAAAATTTTTTTTTCAACTTATATCGTGTCATCTATTCCAGCACCATAAGAGGAACCCTCTGCTTCGTCGTTTGCCTCCAAAATGTTTAGTTGTTGTTGTCTACGAGCCATTCTCCCCTCGCGCGTCGATCCTGGCACTCTTGCATCCGAAATTGAGATGCGCTCTGCGTCCTCTTTACTCACGTAGGAATGAGCATTGGGTCCAAGTGATAGTCCCATAGCACTTATATAATAAAGAAGAGATGTTTTACCTTCATTAAAGACCCCGGCTACAATGTTTGCAGCTATTTCTACAATTTTAGAGCCAGCTGGAATAATTTTTGGAGTTATTTTCCATATCAGCTGATTATAACTTTCATTATTGTTCTGGGTAAAACCACCAACGCATCGTTCCAAAAATTTTTTGTTACTTAGATCTTCGTAAATTGGAAAAATAACTGTTGCAACATCAGGTGGTAAAGCCTCATAATCATGTTTATAGCTGGGCAAAGTTCCCAAGGCTCGCGCTTTTTGCCACGAACACCACGAGTTTTCTCCTGTAGGACAATTATCATGCTGGTTTCTCTGCTAATTTTACGAGGCATTTTTGACTTTTTGGTTTGACTTTTTGCGTTGGTGGTTTTACCCAGAACAATAATGAAAGTTATAATCAGCTGATATGGAAAATAACTCCAAAAATTATTCCAGCTGGCTCTAAAATTGTAGAAATAGCTGCAAACATTGTAGCCGGGGTCTTTAATGAAGGTAAAACATCTCTTCTTTATTATATAAGTGCTATGGGACTATCACTTGGACCCAATGCTCATTCCTACGTGAGTAAAGAGGACGCAGAGCGCATCTCAATTTCGGATGCAAGAGTGCCAGGATCGACGCGCGAGGGGAGAATGGCTCGTAGACAACAACAACTAAACATTTTGGAGGCAAACGACGAAGCAGAGGGTTCCTCTTATGGTGCTGGAATAGATGACACGATATAAGTTGAAAAAAAAAATTTTTAATTTAGTGTAAATCGTTCCCGAAACTTTAAACGCGTTTATCTCAAAACCGTGTTTTCAGAGTCGGTGAACAAAATTTCTCTGAAACCGCTAAACCGATCGGTTTGAAATTTTCAAACGACTTACTCAGATATATTTTTCAGGTAATGATTGAAGGAATAAGGTTTTGGACAATAATTTCGATTTTTTAAGGAACTTTGAAGTGAAAAATTTTCATGAAAAACTGAATTTTTTTTTTTGAACGGCCGCCATTTTGTCAAAAATCAAAATTTTTACTAGACCTTCGATCATTACCTGTACTTATTTATTACAAAACTAAATATTTTTGGTTTTTGATTTTCAGATAATTTGGACCAGAGATATCTTGTTCACCGCCAAGCACTTTTTTTTTGGAGGTCTCTCCGCAGATCATCTACAGGAGCTAGGGGATCCAATATTTTTTTAAATAAACCGCTGATTGTTAAAGTACATTAAATTCTGTTTAAGTACATTTTTTCCATTAATGTATAAAATAAAATGCCTCTTTGGAAAAAATTCACAAAAAAACGCGTTTTTTCTGCCTCGCAAGTGGATATAACCCCTTAAATCCATTAGATTATCACCGATATTATTAATTCTGTCAACATCGATTTGTCGTCAATGAATCGCTGATCTCGAAGGCTGAACATTGAAACCAGAAAATTGCCAACGACGCTCCATGTTAGCACCTATTCCCGACAGTTCTTGCTTAAATACCTGAGGAAATCGTTGCATCAGAGCTTCGACTTCACTGGGCCTGATTTCTGGCTCTATTTTTTGTAAATAAGACCAAACGTAGTCAACGCTGGCCCCAAATGGATGAATATGAAGAAACGTCGCCATTAGTCCTGAATTAAAACAAAATTATTTTAGTTCTAGTTTAATTGCCAAAAATTAGCCATAAATTGCAGATTTACCAATTAATTTAGCGTCTTTTTGAGTTATTTGAACACAGCCAGGTATAGTAGCAATAAGAGGTCTAGGAGTTCGCGGCTCCTCGCTGACAACAACCGAGTCATCATCTTTATCTAAAGTTATCACTTCATTTTCAGTCGAACAACTATTATCGCCTATTGAATTTAATTTAACAGTTAAATCTTTTATTTTTTGGTCATCTTGCACCTGTTGCTTCTGAGATTGAAGCAATTGCTCCTGCATACCCTTCAATGTTTGTTGCAACATTTTTATTTGTTTATCTTTGGCATCAACTTCTATTTTGGTCTCTGATTTTAATAAATCAACCTGCAACGCGATGAAACAATAAAAACAATAGTCCCACGACAAAATATTAATGTAAAAAAAATTTAATCGTAACAGTTTTTTACGAATAAAAATCAATACTTCATTTTTGTAAGCCTCAAGCTGACATCTCAGACTCTTAGACTCTTCTTTCAGAATCGCTTGAACTCTTTCATCTTCTTCAGCTTCGCTTCCCTGTATCCTTGCTTTTTTTCTTTGGGGCTCATCCTCCGAGTCAGACACTTCCATTTCCCCTTCGCCGACTCCTGTCACAATGGCTTCTTTCAGCTGAACGGCTTTGATCTCCTGTTTATATAAATGTAACAATAAAATATTTTTTTCTCAATCATAAAAAATATCAAACAGTATTCAGAATGAAATTTATTGTGAATAAGGAAAAAATGAAATAAATGATGACATAAAAATATTAATGTGCATGCATGTCATACTCTGAGTGTATTTCTTAGTGCTAATCGCGAATTATCAATAGTAAGTTAAATATTTTTCTACGTGACCCGTCACATTTTATTATTAATTAAATTAACAAATAATAATAATAATAATAATAATAATAATTTATAACTAAAAGTCAAGCATTTACATTTAGAATAAATGTTAAGTATAAGTATAAATACAGAAGAGTAATCAGTAATCAGCAACATTTAACCGGAACTTGAAGAATTTGAAGAATCAGCTGGAGTTTTTATTTACTGCTGTAGTCCGTGTTCTGTAGCCATAGCAATTAAATAAGCCATTGATAAATTAAATTAAAAAAAAAAAAAAAAAGAAACAAAAAACAAAAATGATTTTTTTTATACCTAATTCCTCTTGATAAGTCGCGGGTGTAGTATAGGTGTATAAATATTATAATTATTTATTAACTGATGGATTAATCGATTGATGAGTAAATCCTGGGGCCTTTTTAACTTACCTTTTATCCATTAAAAAATTTACTTAAATTACTTACATCATTGGATGGATCTGTGTCTTGGGGATAAAAGGGAAGGCGCTACCCTTCCGATTTTATTTACTGAGATATTTTTAAAAAACGGTCCGCTTTAAAAACATCGGAAGGTGCGATTAATACATACCGATGACTGTTTCTTCCACATCTTAATATTCTTGCGTTGGGCCTTGGTGAAGTGATCCCATACTTTCTTATGACTTGCTGCGGTGAACACACGTTCTATCTGACTGACTGTTGTCGATCGACGCGGATGTTGCATGTCGCATAAAAAAAAAAAAACACAAAAAATCCTCTGTTGTACCCAGCGTTAAATTCAGCTCACAATTTTTTAAAAATAATTCTTCTCCAACTTTCTCTCTCTTTTCTTTGTGTATTATTTATAATTCCTAAGTACCTGTACTGTGTGCCTTTACAACTACAATAAATTTATTTTCCATTGATGATAATCGCAGCGAAAATCCTAGATTTATTTATAAATTATTCAGCTATTTATAAGAAATTTTTAAAGTTAAGTAGTTTTATTTGTACAAAAATTATCTTGACAAAAAAAAATATATAAATTACTATACCCAATACCTTCCAATCCTCAGCATCCGCAACATGCAATTATTTAGTGACTAGATATACATTAATACATCAATACCCCTCTAGAATATTAAAAAAAAAGAGAGAGATAGAGAGATAAGTACAAAAGTACAATTGATGTGTCCACGAATAACAATAAATAGCAGACACGTCAATGAAGGAGAGACACTTGACGAGGAGCAATGCGTAATTATATTTAATATCAATACTTAAATAAAATAAAATATAAAGAGCCGATTTTTATATTATTATAATTACGGCAAAAACTTACCCGTGGAGAATAAAACGCGGTAACATTTGTACGTAATTAGTACACTTTACTATGCTATGAGTATTGTAGTTAGCGGTGAAACAGCAAGATAGACAGAGATACATTTAAATAAGTTATCAATAAATACGTACATTGTATAAGTAATCCTTGCATTCTTCCTTTCATCAGTTTTTTAGCTCGTTGTAACTCTTCTTCGTATGAGGCTTTTTCGGATAACAGCCTTCTCACGTGTGAATTTGTTGACTGGATCATTGAATAAAAAGTAGTTGAATTTCTTTTCGTACAGTCTCCACGTTCCAGCCATGTCACCACGGTCTAAATAAATTAATTTCACAATTATTTGTTCATCAATTTAATAAGTTATTTGTTTATATTGTAAATGCTGAGATCTACTTTGAGTAGCATGGCATTATTTAGCTATAATAATTATCGCGTTTTTTTAAGTAATTTTTAAACTTGTTTGACTATGTATCTTTGTGTGTGATCAATAAAAATTATTTAAAAAAAAAAAAAAAAAATATTGACAGTAATAAATTAATTAACAATCAATTTACTTGAACAGCTTTCATAAAAGTATCATTCTGCTTAATCTTCTCACAAATATTAGAAGCTTCATAGTCAGTATAATGAACAACCGGTGGTGAACTAGAAGGTTGCCGTTGTCTTTCCTTTTCGACTCTCTCGCGATGTCTTTGCTTCCTCTGCAGCTGCCTTTGCTTGCACTCCCACTCGTACTGATCATCCCGCGCATAAATATGAGCAAAATCAACATATAGCCTTCCTGTATTAGCCGAATCAACATTAGAGCCAATTATAATCCTATAGCCTGATAGATAGATAGCCCCATCGACGCTATTTTCATTGGCGAACCTGACGTGACAGAAGTTTTTCTTGGACAACCTCAGAGTAGTAATTTCCCCGCACCGCTCGAATATCTCCTGGATAATCCCATAAGTGATATTCTCCGGCAGACCTCCCACGAAAATGGTACGGCAGCCTGGAGGTTTTTCCTTGGTAGTTCGCTCCGGAGTGTTTGGGTTTGGCGGAAAGAGTGTGCAGCTCTTGCAGTGGATTATTTCTTTTGTAACCGGATTGTTGGAGGGATTACCAGAGCTGTTGGAGGGATTACCAGAGCTGTCGGAAGGATTACCAGAGCTGTTGGAGGGATTACCAGAGCTGTTGGAGGGATTCTGATAACTAGAAGCTAGCGTAGAAGCTTGTAAACTAGCAGCAGCCGCAGCAGCAGCGACATTCATCATCTGCTGAGCAGTGTCGTTCATGATTTGCTCGGTCCCCAACATCTGAGCACTGAACATCGCGCCCTCGTGTGGATGAGGCATCAGCCCGAAACCCATAGGACCGTAGCCGTGATGATGGTGCGTGTGACTCATATGTGGGCCCAAATTCATTTCACTTAGCATTGCACTCATTGGGGGTCCTATGGGAGCCATTCCCATCATCTGATAGCCGACTCCCATGCTCCATACATCTGGACTAGTAGCTACAGTTTCCATCTGGGTGGGGATGCTGGAACTGGTTGTCGCCGGGGTATTGGTCGATTGTACTTGATTGTTTCCCGCGGAACTAGATCTTTCTTCGATTCTTCTTTCATCTCTCCTGTCCTTGTCGTTCCTCTCGTCACGCCTGTCTCTTTCTCTGTCACGATCCTGACGATCGTTCCTGTCATTTCTGGACCTCCTGTCGTCGCGAGTGTCTCTATTGTCTCTGTCACTTTCACTTCCGTTAATTCCACGTCTGTTGGCGTCGTTCTTGTTGGCCTCAGCTCTCCTGTCAGCGGATTCCTCGGGGCTCTCGCGGATAGGAGATGGCTGGTTCTTCTCGGTGGCAAACTCCAGAGGAGAGTCATTCATACTTGGCAAAGGCGGCAATGGTGGCGGCAAAGGCGGAAATCCTTGGCTCGCCAATTCCATGAATCCTTGAGGTCCTGCTGTAAGTCCCAGACCCATCGGACCCATTCCTAGAACGTTTAACCACATTATTGAGGGAAGATTGTGATGAACTTTTTAAATAGATATTCTACGAGGGTTTCTACTTGAGTTCAAACTTAGAATAGCTATTGTATCATTGTATCACGAAATAGAATATAAATAGATTTAGAAGGCCAGATCCCGGTCACAGACAACTCACCCATTGGAGAAATAGCTGCTGATGGTATCCCAGGAAAATTGTACGCCATTTTTATTCTTAAATATATTAACTATTTGTTGTTTGGATTAATATATTTCCTTTCATTGATTTAAGGTGCAATTTCATGCTGACGCTCGACGCTGGCTTAGATCGTCAAATGAGGTCACGTGGTATAATTTCGACTGGAACGCCATCTGAAATTTCGACTGGAACGCCATCTAAACATTGTTTAGCTTTTTAAATCGGGTATTGTAGCAAACAATTTTAACTGACATTATCAGCTGTTACTAGTGTTTTGAATAGTGCAATGGACTACGAGGTAAATATTCAGTAGTATTTAATCAGTAACTTTAACGATATAAAATATATGCATCGATAAGGATAATTCGCCCATTTAAATTAAGAACTTAATTAAGCAATCATTGAATGAATTATCGTGATTAATTTTTTATTTTTAGGAAATACAAATTGTTTATACGTGCAGTCTCTGTGAGACCATTTGTCCGTAAGTCCAAGGACATTCTTGTTTCAATGGCTACAAAAAAGTTTATGTGGATGACAATTATTATTTTTATCTACTTTTAGGTAATTTATTTGTAATTAACATATAATAAACAAATATTTAATAAATATGAGTAATTGTATTCATGTATTTTATAGATGATGGAAAGACAATAGTTCGTCGGTCTGCTCTTCCAGACGGTAGCGAGAACGTCGTTAACGATTCTACCTTAGTTAACAACGAGAACACAAATCCAAGTTCTCGTGAGTAATATGACAATTATCAATTAGCTTAATAATTAATTAAATTTATCTTTATAGCGGAAAAGCGAGGGCATACATTGAAACGAAAGAAAGGCCAATCAAAACAACCATTACCAAAGCAAAGAAAATTGGATGAAGATGAAATAGAAATGCTCATAATGGAAGTGGAGCAAAGAATTCCACTATGGAATTTCAATATTCCAATTGAAGAGCGCAGTAGGGAGACTGTGGCTGCTTTGTGGGAAGAAGTGTCGGAGGCATTGAATGGTAAAATATTTTTAAAATACTAAATGATATCTACTTAACATAAATTTTTGAGAACAATTAACAAAATGAATATATTTAACTTAATTATCCATAGGGATTAAGTGGTTCTGCTAGAATCGACACTAAGCATCAATGGAGATTTTATAAATGTTGTGAATTTCTACGCGATTCGTGTCTGTTGAAATAGTAAGTAAAAGGTCTTTTGAATAACATAAAAATAAATTAACTCCAACTATATTTATGTTGAATAATGTTAGTACAAGCAGTAATGTGGCTCAACAAACTGATGGCCAAGATTCAGATGATAATGAACCACAAAACAACCTTGAATCTATTGAAGAGAATGATCCTATGGATGACAGTATGATTGAAGCTAGCAGCCAAATTTCAGGTATACAAAATAAATAAAATAACTATCTTAACTGTACTAAAACTAACTTTAATGAATGGATAGGTTCTACACGCAATAAATCAAATCGTAATCGGGCCAAAAACTCTCAGGAAAGTAACTCAATGCAAGCTCTAAATCGAATCGCCGACATTATGTCTAAAGAAACTCAGTCTTTAGTATTACCTGAAAAGCCAACCATGGATGCCATTGACAATTTCTTAACTGGAGCTGGGCATGAAATACGTAAATTGCCAGAATCTAAACAATTTGATACCTGCGTAGAGGTACTCAACCTCATCCATCGCATAAGACATTAATATTCAGCTGATAATGTAAATTAGAATACTTAATTAAGAAAATTATTTTTTATATGTGCCAATAATACTCATAAGTACAATTTTAATTAAGAAAAGTTTATTTTTATATATGCCAATAATAATTAATAAAATATTAATTTAACATATTTATTGTATTGTTTTCAAAAGCTACAACATTTACAATTTTTCAGTTATTGCAAAGGATGTTTATTTACATTAATTAATTGTATATTGATATGAAATCATTATGTATAAATTGATTATAAAACATAAATTGATTATATGTTTATATAAAAATTGAAATTCTGGTAATTAACTTTAGGATTTTTATAATATTTATATACAATTGTATTATAGGCAACGCGCTTTCAAACTCCGTCGTACTGCCAGTGAACAGCTCCTTCTGCGTTAAAATAATCAAAAAATTCGTCCCTTATTTTTGTTGCAACACGGCTGCTGTAGTTATTACCGTAAGCTTTATTATTTTTTAAAACTGAATTTTCTTCTCTCCAAAGTCCAGGTTTGAATCCATCGGCTCCATAATTATCAACCATATTAGGTGGAATGTAAGTATTGTTTTCATCATTGATCCTGAGCCAATTATGAAGAACTACAAGTTATTGAACAGTTTTGATTGTATTTTCAACAGTAGATTCAGTTGGTTTGTTTAAAATTCTCCACTGACAAACTAATATACCAAACGAATTTTCAATAGTTCTTCTAGCACGACTAAGACAATAGTTGAAAATATTTCGATTCTGGTTGAGACCACCTCTTCCAGGATACGGTCGCATTAAGTAGTTGGTTGACTGAAATGCCTCATCACCTACTAACACATAAGTTAAAGGCATCCCATCAGCAGTGAGCAACTCTGGTTTTGGGATATTCATTTCATGTTGTTCAAACTTTTTACCCATTTCTGAGTCTCGAAAGATACCTCGATCGCTTCGTTGACCGTATGCACCGATGTCTACAAAAGTAAATGAATAATTAGCATCGCAGATTGCTAATAATACGATGCTATGATGATTCTTATAGTTATAATATGATGATCCACTATTATCAGGACACTGAAATAAATATTTATAGTTATTGTTGTAGTATTTTTACGTTAAATCATAACTAACGATGAAAAAAAAATTTCATACCTGTATTTTGATATGTTTACCGTCAATCGCGCCAATACCATGTGGAAATTGCCATTGTTCATCAAATTCATTCGCAATTCTAAGCCAGTCAGTTGTTTTTAATGGATACGGTAATACTTTTTCTTTGAGAATCTACCAAAGAATGTGACAAGTTTCGGCAATTATGTTAACTGATGTCGAAAAACCAACAAGATATTGATATGAGCTTGACGTCATACAATCTCCAGTTGCTAAATATCTAATAAAAGTATAATAATTGTAATCAGTATAATTATTTTTTAAATATGAAAAATACTAGAAAAATCTTACCTCAGTGTCAATGCAAGTTGTGTTGGCGTTGAAATTGTCTCTCTTACAACATTCTTTTTACATATATGCGGACCAATTAAACACAACAACTCCTCAAATTGCGTTGCCGACATTCGAAAATAATTTTCAAATTTATCGGAATATGAAGAGAGAGTCGGAAATACGGCTTCAAAAAAACCATGCTTATCCCGTAATTTAAAAATAGGATGTACCCAGAAACATTTTTTACTATAATTTCTTTTCCTTGCAGTCTGTAATGATATTTCATTACATAAAAGAGTAGCTAAAATTCTTTTTTGCCGGATTTTTGTGATTTCATTTTGTCGAATTACTTTTTGACACTCATATACCCACATTTGATATTTATAAGTTCCAGCCATTTCTTATTTGCACTGACCTTAGGATATTAATTTTTTAACTTAGAAAGGTAAGACGTCTCATTAATATTTAATAACTGACAATTTGTATATTTTTATTATTTATAACGCACACTTTATGTTTATGGGGTTAACGGCTATTGACAGGGGGTATATTTTTTTTCCAGCGTTTTGAAGCTTGACGCTCCGATATTTGACGCTGCATTAATTTCAGATACGAAAATTATTCCAAGATAATTTTTATTGATTTTTTCGGTTTTATGGATTGGAAATATTAAGATGAAAATAAATGAAAACACTAGAATTGTTGGCTCCAAAGTGCTTCTTGTTCCCTATAAGAAAAAATATGTTGAAAGGTATGTGTATTCGTAAAATTTATTTGTTATTTTAATTATTATTTTATGATAATTTGTTAAGTTAATTTTTTTGACATTTTTTTTTAAAGAATTAGATTGATTAAAGTTTATAACCTTAAAGCGCAAAGCAGTTGCGTGGGAAAATTCAAACAATAACATTTATTCAAATTTAATTTTGTATTGAAAACAGCTGATGTGTATAAAATAATTATTTTTTTTTTTATGGAAAAAAATTGTGAGATCATTTGAAATTTTTTTAAAAAATTTTTTTTTTAAATTGCACTTTTAGTTTATCAAATTTTTTACAAGTGAATTTAAAAAAAAATTTTTTTTTAGTTTTATATTTTATATTTTTAAAAAAGAAATCATTTTTTCAATTAAAAAAAAGAATGAAAATTTTTAGATGTCGGCCAACTTTATTTTCATCAGTTAAATGTGCTGTTAAGTTTGAAAAACATAATTTAATTTTTTTTAATTCAATTGAATAAAGTTAAAAATTTTATTTAAAATATAATTATTTTTTGCAGATACCACGAATGGATGAAATCGGAAGAGCTTCAATATTTAACAGGCTCTGAACCTCTGACAATTGAAGAAGAATATCAGATGCAAGAATCTTGGCATAACGATGATAACAGTAAATTAATTATTTTAATTTTTTATTTTTATTATTTGCACGTTTCTTGAAGATTCAGTATATATAAATAAATTTATTTACAGAGTGTACATTTATAATCCTGGACCGAAATCGTTTTGATAAAGCAAATCCCGTGGATTCAATGATTGGAGATACCAATTTGTACCTAAATGACATTGAGGAGCCTTTTACAGCTGAGTGTGAAATAATGATTGCTGAAAAATATGCCAGGGGTCAAAAAATGGGATGGGAAGCGCTAATTCTTATGCTGCGATACGGTAATTTTTAAATAATTATATTTATCTCTTAATCATTAATCAAAATAATGCGAGATTAACTTATCTAGGAATTGAAGCGCTGAAAATAAACAAATACAGAGCTAAGATTAAAATTGACAATGAGAAAAGCATTAAAATGTTCAACAAACTCCGATTTAACGAGGTGATACTTTTATAAATAAAAATAATATGAAAATCACATTTTATTTTTGTTTCTAATTGTTTTGATTTTTAGATAAGTAGGAGCGTAGTTTTCGAAGAAGTAACACTGGAGTGTGATGCAAGTCCTCAGTGGAAAGAGTTTTTGTTAAATGAAACAGCAAAATCTTTTGACGAACCAGACGATTGATAAATTGGTAAATTGCTAATTATTTTAAATAAATATTTGAGCTTAAAAAAAATAAAATAGTTAATTGAAACTTTTAGTACAGGGTTTAGGGCACAGAGCTGGAGATGAACGATGCGCAAGAAGCTGTGAATACTCTCAGGACCAGGTACTACTTGCGCATCATATCATATAATGTACAGTTGATGTTCGTATGCGTGGCGATTAAGTTTAACTGATCATCATCAACGATTCAGTCGCGTCACGCGTTCGATCCCGTTAGGACGACCTATTGCTTAATCCATGGCAATAAAAATCAAAAATAACACATTTGTAACTTACAACACTAAAATTATCAATTAAAAATAAATAAATTTTCAATAAAAAACTCACTAGTATAAATTTCAAATATATTTTTTTATAAATTTGTATTTTTAAAAAATATATATCCTTGTAATAATTTTATACTTGGGTATTGTGACCCGCGTGTTTAACTTCTAAGTTGATGAATCGTGATTGCTCGTAAATGGAGTGTAATAAAAGTAATAAATTACAATCTTTTTTTATTATTCAATGATTACCTTTAGTCTGGGTGTACTTAATTTAAATATGCGCTCAAGTATATCAACGAATAAATAAATAAATAAATAAATAAATTAATGTTACATAAGAGTTATGATTTTTAATTTATAAATTAATCTTATTATCATGTTTTAGGTTGACGCAATGCGGTAGAAATGATGCGGAAACACTCTTTTATTTTGTACTAATTCCACGTGTTGCGACCGTCAAATATACACTTGTTTTTGACAACGTTACAGGTATTTACTAATATTAATTTCTGGTAGCTGAAATTTATTAATTTAAAAATTATCTAATAAATATTTAATAATATCGAAATCCTAATTTTATTTTTTATAATAATTTAATTATTATAAAAATCTAAAAATTTGTAAAACGTCTGTTGATTTTAGTATCATAATATTTAATATATATTTTTTTTTTTATTTCAGAAAAGTTTAATTAATAAAATAAATTATTAAGATAATTGAAAAAATGTCATTTTCAAAACTTAAATCAGCGGCGATTAAATTTCGTCCTTTATTTTTTAATTCTGTCGCTTATGGATCATTTTATACCGGAGCTGAATTTTTACAACAGACATATAATATTAATCAAAAAGAAAAAGCTGTAAGTATGAGTAAATATTTGAGTATTTTTATTATCAAATATGTTCTACTAGAAATAATGAATGTTAAAAATAAATGTTAAAATGAATTAATCCAGATAAAAAAAATTAATACAAATGAATATTAAATTTCATATTTTCAAATTAAAATATTAAAAGTATTTTTCTAATCAGCTATTACTGATTAATTTAATATATTTAAAACTAGGTTGCAGTATTGAATAAAACCCCGGTCAATTCAAACAAACTCTTTCCCGATAAATTCAAACTAGAAGATTATAATGTACCCGTTCTAAGAAGATATCTCGCATACGGATATTTCCTGGCTGGACCAATCCTCCATGGATGGTAAGTATAAAAAAAAAGTTAGAATGCCGCACGTACTCCATTTATGTTAGCCAATTAATATTCAGCACTAATGGCTTCAGCTTCATATTATCTGATTTACCTGAAACAAAATTTATTATTTAAAAGAAAAATTCAGTACTTCTCATTCTAGATCATCGGATTTTAAATAAAATGATAATGTAACAAGAGGACACGTGTAATCTACAGTATGCCGATCTACCTTCTTTTCTGTTTTAATTTTGGAGACGGTAATTGGGTCCACTTTTTCTATTAATATCTAATTTATTTACTTTTCACATTTACACGCTGGCTTATCTGTGCACTTTTTTACCTGCAAACTTTTACATCGTACTGATCCAATTACAGTAGTTATTATTTATTTATTAATGTTATTTTAATCACTTGGTACACGGAAAGAACAAAATTACACTGCATATCCTCCCATATTATACTCAGTGTAATCTCCAATTTCACCAAGTAATTTTTCTGGTTATAATTTGAATTATACTCAGTAGAATCTTGGATTATGTAATTTTTTCAAAAATTGTGATATTCAACTTATAATTTATTAATTTATAAATTTATAAAATTTGTGAAAATTGTGGTAATCAATTTTTTTTTTATTTGTACATTTTTTTTCAATATATCAATAAATCAAATAGAAATTTCGTTCAAAAAAATAAAAATATAAATATTTGAAAATATTTACCAAAAATTTTTCAACCCCAAATTATCAGAAAAATATTTTCTATCCATGCATTTTTTAAAAATATACATAAAAAAAAAATGAACAATTTAAAAAAAATTAATTATCACAAATTTAACAAATTTTCAAAAAAATAAAAAATTTGAATATTACAATTTTAAAAAAAATTATATAATCCAAGCTTATACTGAGTATAATTTAAATTATACGGGATATTTTTTTCGGATTATATCCAGTGTAATCTGGGGCGGTATAACCAGAAAAATTACTTGGTCAAATCGGAGATTATTCTGAGTATAATATGGGAGGATATGCAGTGTAATTTTGTTTTTTCTGTATAATTAATAGTTAACATATATAATATATACCCTTAGGTATTCATGGTTGGACAAAATGTTTAAAGGAACAGCACCTAAAATAGTTGTTACTAAATTATTATGTGATCAATTTATACTTACGCCTCCATTGGTCGTATTATTTTTTACAAGTGAGTAATTTTATTTATTTATTCATTCGTATCTTGATAAATTCAAACTAATATTCCAATTACAGGTATGAGTTTTATGGAAGGAAAAAAGACAGAAAACCTTTTGGATGAATGTAAAGCCAAATTTGTAAAAACATTTGCGGTAAGAGATATTTAAAAGCTTTTTTTTTAAATAAAATACTACGTCACTGTATTTCAAATAAATATTTTTTGTAATTTCAGACCTCATGTATATTTTGGCTACCAGTGCAATTTGTAAATTTTTTACTTATACCACCATCGTTTCGCGTTTTGTATGTCAGCGTAGCTTCTTTTTGCTGGGTAAATATTCTTTGCCATTTGAAACGTACGCCCATAGTACCTGCTATTGAATTAAAAACTGAATAATAATATGTAAAATTTAAAAGTTTATTATTATTGTTAAAAAAAAATTTTTTAAAATAACGTTTTAATAATTAAAATTTTTTAATGCACAAAATAAAATGCTCTTGAATACTCTTAACAATTGGCTTTGTTTATTATTAATTATTTAATTACACAATATTTTTTACAGTAACAATTTAATCATGTTCACAACGTAGTCGTTACATTTAAAGTCTCTTCTTTCGTTCTCTCGTTTATCAATTTAAAATTTATTTCATCATTTTCATTCGTTTAAAATTATTTTAATAAGACCATAGGAAATAACTTAATATATTTGTATTGTAAAACCTTAAATAGTTAGTAATAATAATAATAATAATAATTAATAGTCAATAATTAAAAAGAAATAATAATAATAAACTGGATGAATTATAAACTTAGCTCGCATCAGCAATAATCTGCTTTCATATGACAAACTCATAAGCTCAATAACGGTGGACGGAAATAATTGTGTACAATACACGCGGAGATTTAATAAATATTAATCGATATATTTATTTTAAGATACCTTCAAAACTATGAGTTAATTTCCTCTTCAATGTCACTGCAACTGTTTACAATAGAATCGGTATACATGATTTTAATCAATGTGATGTACTGAGTCGCGTCATGACAAGTGATTGAACAGACATTTATAAACTTATGTTTCAACTGTTTAGTATTTTCTTACTAAAAATTTTAATTATAAAAAATAATTAAGTGAAATAGTCGGCACGGAAATGCAGTTCTTTGGATTACTTTTGAGTTAATTTAAAATTATAATATCAGTCGCGCGATAAATGGTTTTAAAATTTTAATTTACATTCAATCGCTTTAACATATTTATTTATATAACTATTTTTTTTATTTTTTTTAATATTATAGTTTTCAAAGTGTAAAACTACCACAAAATGCTATTAAAACAGGCCTTTGTAAAATATTTACAAATATTTCACGTCGCGATTTTATTATAATATTAATAAAAAATTTAGACGCTGTTTATATCCATTTGAACAATTTACTTAATTCAATCTTGTATGTCATGATTAATGATTATAAAAATCGCATTCATTTAAATATAACGCAGTATCACATTATTGCTAGAAATAAGTCACGTGTTCATATACAAGTTTCACTACTAAATTTCACCGCTGATAATTATTCCATAAACATAATATCACGGATAATTTTGTAGACAATTATGTAGCGTTTAAAGTAACGCTGGTGCATCATAATGCGAGTAAGCATATATTGATTTTTCCCTGTCAGTCTTTGTGTTTATATTTATATTTGTATTATTTTAATGTTTAAAATTAGATTAAAAGCTAAACACTTGTGTACTGTGTATGGTAAAAGTGTTACATATGTCGTGTGCGTCAAAAAAGTGGTTTTGTTCATTTTGTTTATAATTTTAAATTTGTTCTTTTCGTAGCTTTGGACTTGGCTCTTGTAAACTGTCTTTAAACATAATACCTTTTTACTTGAAAGAAATTTTCTTCATTTTCTGGATTTAAATTTATTATAATAAATGTCTAAAGAAAATCCAGCCCTACCTTGTTGACGAAAATAATATATTCATTGTTCCGCTAGCAGTACGTTTTCTTACTAGTCTTGCTGCCACTAAAATAAAAAAAAATATATTTTTTATTAAATTTTCAAAAAATCGATATTTTTTTTACATTTTCTGTAACCCTTTAAAAAGCACTAACCTGTAGCATCTTGAGGTGTTAACGGTTTATCAATAACTTTTTGGATAACATTTATCCATTGAGCACGATCATCATCAGTCTGAGCAGATAACAAAAAACTTCTGTCAGGTGTTTCTAGAGTAAACGAAAAACCTTGATCTTTAGCACCAGGTGGTACGCCTGTTTTAATAGCAAATCCTTCTGAACTGTGACCAATAAAAATTTCTCCCTTTGGATGAGCATCCTGAACATAAACGAACCGTAATAAGTCATTAAAATAAATTACTCATTGAATTCATTGATATTAAAAAAATATTACCATAGGATCATCATGGTACATTAATTTTCGACCGTCTAATGTAAACCATCTCTTTTTGTAAGCGTCTGAATGTCTTGGCCCAGTTTTCCACAGAAAACCTTCTTTTGGAAAATCCCTCGTTAATTGTGATAGCAATTCATTTTCCGAAGCACCAGGATACGCGACCTGTAACCTATGCAGCTTGGCACATCGTATCGCTAGATACCAATTCGTTATAACTTCAGCATCTTCGTGGTAGACGTAGATGTGGCGCGTTGATCCGTCTTTCATGAATGATATTTGTAAACTATTTTGGTTTCCGGTCTTGGTTGGAGCAAACGCGACGTTCAACTCAGATATTCTTAATACTGCTTTAGGATCTTTATGCTCTTTTACATGATACTTTAACGTATCGTCTGCTTCGGACAGCACAAATTTACGAGGATAGTACCGGGAATCTTCTTTACCTCTTTTCATTAAAAATCCTTCCATAAAACCTGATACGTACTGATTTTGGCGCTCTGGATGACAAAATTCTTCACGTTCATATTTAGCACGGATCCATTGTTCTACTAAAACTCTGAATAAATAAATCAATAAATAAATTAATCAAGTTTATGATGCATTAAAAATTTATAAATCCAAAAATATAACAACAAATAATAAATATATCAATGAGTACAAAATTCAAGTATAAAACGTAAGAGTTTATCGTTTTATCCACAATGTCATGAAATTTAAAATAAATTAATCTTTTTTTTAGACATTACTTTTTTTTTTCTTATCAACAATGATACAATTAATCATCAATAAAAATGATACTGGAGTTATCTATAAATACGGAAATATTCATTTTTTTTTTGCAAATTACAAAAAAAAAAAAAATTATATCTGTTGCATTTAATTTTACAAAGATATTTGATTTTTTAAAATAAATCAGAGAAAAAAAATTTCTTAAAAAGTATAAAACAATGACAAACTTTATACTTTGTTTATTTTATAACTCTATAAGTAAAAATAAATTTTTTTTTTCTATTATCAATATGTATAAAGCCGATTGCCGTTTAAATTAATAAATAAATAAATAAATAAACAATGAAAAAAAAAAAAAAAAAAACTTACTGAGGAGCATTTTCAGTAGGTCTTCTATAACAAGAAGGTACCCGTTCCTCATAATAATATCTCGCAGTATTATTACCAACTTCCCTAACTCTGGTAACTTGCGAATCCTCCCATCTATCTAGCTTTAAATGTTTAACTTTCGAGATGTGAGCACCCATTGATCTATGTACACCTGCACATCTCGTACATAAGAAAATCCCGATGTTGTAAGAAGCCCATTCGGGATCTGAAAAAGTAAAACCATCTAATCAACCAAAGGCCAGCGAAGAAGTATGCGGGCGGGGGGTCTAAGATTTGTCGCAGCCTCCACCTCATCGTCATCAATGATAACGATTGTTAAATGATATGTACATGTACATATACGTGTAAAATAAAATACTGATCTAATAAATCTAAAATCAAGGCTACAGAGCAACTACAAGATAAATAATGAGTTTAATACTCATAGACATGCGTATGTTGTTATTACATCAAACGCAATTATACTGTTCTTACTCATACGCAATACCCATGAATAAATAATAATTAATAATTATTTTTAAGTATAAATATTTTATAAATAATTAAGATACTTACTTTTAGCTCCACAATCAGCACACTCATTGTTGCCTGGTTTTTTTAATAATTCTGCGAGCAACTTTTCATTCGCATCCGCCATTTTAAAACACTATGTGAAAACGTATTAAAATTTTTATTTATATATATGTCTATGAAAATGTCTTTCAATAAAAAAAAATAACCATCTTACCAACGGTTGGTCAGGAAGAAATTTTTTCTTACCAACAAAACCGCCAGAGCATCAACCAACGGTTGTGAAATAAAAATTTTATTATTATTTATTATTGAAGATAGATTAATTAATTGAAAAAACTATTTAAAAATTTATAAAAATTATTTAACTACTTACAAGTAATAAAATTAAATAATAAAAGGTAATAATAATTAATAATTGTCGCTATGATCGCCATTGCGCGGTCATGTTTTGATCAGCAAAAAAAAAATGGCCGTCGCACCTCCACTGCGTGATTGAAAAATTGCTGAAATAAAATAAACCGCGATTATTAACAGTAAATATAACAACAATTGTATACAAAAGTAAGTTTATTATATGAAAGTGAAGTTTTTTTGTCAACAGCAGCACCAGGATCTGCATCAACAACAATCAGTATCTAAGTTTTGAACAAGTAAATACCAGGGAATATATTGCCGTGTAAAAAATATCACTCACATGTCTTGGTATTGGTATACATATCGTTTGTTATCAATCTTGGAGCCAGTGATAGTTTGTTTTAAGTAAAGTAATAATCAGTGTTTGTGATAATGATCTTATTTTACTTTTTTAATGGCTCGTGTTTCGCGACAAGACTATTTATTGATTAAGTATTAAATTATTTAATAAATATTTGATTTTAATTATTTGAGGATCCGTGGGGTATCAGTTTTTATGGATTATGGCGTCAATGGATTTTGATGCTGAGTATTTTGAAAAGAGGTTGACGAATCTAAAAGATTCCCAAGATTCGATTCAGAGTTTATCAGCATGGTGTCTTGAACGTCGTCCTCATCATAAAAAAATAGTCGCTTCATGGCTGCAGGTCTTGAAAAAAGGTTGGTATTTTTATTTTATATATTTGTATGATTAAATCTTGTTTTGCTAGTAATTTATTAATTATTTTATATTCTTAGATATGGAGATATAAAGACAAGTGCAATAGTTCCCTACTATTTTTTTTTTCTTTTTTTTCTTTTCCAAGACACGAAAAGAACAAAATTACACTGCATATCTTCCCATATTATACTCAGTGTTATCAGCGTTCAAAAAAAAAAATTTCAGATAATGTTAAATATAATCCAGATTATACAAAATTATTTTTATATTATACTCAGTAGAATCTTGGACTATATAATTTTTTCGAAAATTGTGCTATTCAACTTTTTTCTTTTTTGAAATATTTTTTTTTTAAAAATACATAAAAAAAAAATTAATTGTCACAAATTTTACAATTTAAAAAAAAAATTGTATAATCCAAAATCCAAAATTCTACTGAGTATAATTCAAATTATACGGGATATTTTTTTGGATTATATCCAGTGTAATCTTATGCGGTATATCCAGAAAAATTACTTGATCAAATCGGAGATTACACTGCCTTTTAAAGAAATGTCGACCATTGACCAATTTATTATCAAGACTAGTATGTCATTCATTTTTTAATTAATAAATCTAAAAAAATTAGTGCAATTGTAAATTTTAATGCTAATCAATTTTTTAGATATTACAATATTTGAAAAATGCTAAATATCTGAGATATTTATTGAAAAAATTAATGAACTATTACTTGTCTGATTTTTCCAGACAATAAATTAAATTAAATATTAACTTAAAACTTTATTTTTGCAGTCAAAGTCGAACATCGGCTGACTTTATTTTACTTGGCGAACGATGTGATCCAATACTCAAAGCGCAAGAATTTTGAGTTCGTCGAGTCCTGGGGCACGACGCTCCAGCGAGCTACTACAATGGTCCGCGACGAGAAAGTGAAACACCGCATTTTGCGTATCTTCAAGATCTGGGACCAGAGACAGGTGTACGATGAAGAGTTTCTGGCAGATTTGTCGGGACTCATTTCTGCAGCACCCAAAAAGAAGGCTGAACCACAGCCAATCGTAGTCCCTGAAGAGTTTCAGGCTGCGCTGCTCATTTCGACTATGAGGTCTTGTGCAACGCTTGAACAAGCCACTGATGCAAGATTAAAGGACTTGCGTGATAGTAACGTTGACATTGATAACGCTGAAGAGCTCTGTGCTTCTCTCAAGGATCGGAGGCATGTAGAAGATGCAGAGAAGGAAGTTGAGGTCGCGGTGAGCAGTGTTGAGAACTATGTTCGTGCTCTGGAGGCGGAGATAAGAGAGCGAACCCAGGTTTTGGAGTTACTTGAGCAGGCTGATCAGTTTTATGAGACTCAGAGGGGAGAAGTTAAAATTGTTGCTAATGTAAGTCGAGATATATATATATATATATATATATATATATATATATATATATTTTTTTTTTTTTCAATAATTAATCGGAGGTTAATTAATTGATGATATTTTTCAGGCCTACAGAAATTTTGGTAGTCGAGTTAAAAACTTGAAAAAGAAACTCGATGAGTTGCTGCCGACTCTTACATCACCTATTCCTTCACCAGATGTCAATGCACCTTCCCCGAGCCCTGACAGTGACATTGAATTACCTGGTGATGAATTGAATGCTAGTAGTAACATTATTGATGTCACTCCAGCTCCGATGTATGGGTCTTATGTTCAGGATTACGATGTTGGAGCAATTCCTCCACCAGATTTAACTCAAGGAAACAGTTCTACTGACTTTACAAGCAATTTCTCGTCATTTATGGGTGGAAATGTTGATTTTGATATGGTAAATATTTATGTTTCAATTCAATCAATTAACCATTTTATCTCATTAAATTAATGTACATTGTGATTAAAAATTTTTTTAATTTCAGAGAAATATATTCAATGATAGATCATTAACACCAACTGGCAGTAATCACTCCTACAATATACCAACAGAGGTAATCAATTATTTAACAGTGAGTTGAAATGAATAAACTGTCAAGTGATTGATTGCTAAATAATTAATTTTTATGAATAGGCAATGCCGATTGAAGTGATAAACATGCGTCCGAAAGATGGGAATGAGTTTACTCCAAGTTTCTTAAAATCAGTTCTACCGAGCTCAGAAGCACCCTCTGGAATTCCCGGTCTAGGTCTAGACATACCCGAGCCACCACCAGAGTCACCTCAGCGCTCAGAGTACCCACACTTACCTGGCCAGCTAAATAACGCAGCACGATTGAGTCTGGGAAATCAGTTGCGAGGATTGGGCAATGATTCACACACTCCTTCACCGTACTCGAGCCAAGGAAGCCAGAGCAACGTTGCAATGGTTTTTGAAAATCAGAATCCTGTGCCAATAAATCCATTACCACCACCTCCATTGCCTCCACCTATTTTTCTGGAAGAAGAAAATTGCTACAACAAATTGCCGCCAAAGTTTCCTACATGGACATCTACTAATGAAGGTACTTTATTATTAAGAGTTTAAAATTTATCGGGTGAAATTTTGGTAAGAAATTGATGTAAATTTTTTTTTTTTTTTTATACTATAAACTAATAAACTCCAATTTTATTTCAAACAGCTAAAAATATTAATACATGGACAGAAGAGAAAACAAAATCCTGGGAAGGAAGTAATAACCGCTGGAATGAGCCCGAGGCTCGATGGTCCAACGGTATGCAGTCAAAGCCTCTAGCTTCCGAGACCTCTGACTCTCCACCGAGTTACGAAAAGTCAAACTTCCACGAATCCATAGAATATCCGGATTCTCAGGCTTCAGAACCTTTGGTCAATAGTGTCACTGACGTAGATCATCGAGTTGTTCCTGTTTCAAGGCCAAACGATGTTCATCTTCCACGATTAATGAAATCCGGAGACGTTGATCATAGAAATTTGATCAGTTTGACCGGCAGTCCTGCCAGCGTAATTAATTCCGAATCAGCTACTTCAAATAATCGAATCTGGGACTCTGATCAAGACTACAGGTATATTAATTACATATTTTTATAATATATTTATCAGTTAAAAATTATTAATAATTGTATCTATAATTTTTTAGAAGACAAGTGCAGTCGGGTGATATAGTAGAAAGCGTAGACATGGAAATGTCTGATGATGAAGCTGATGGTCCAAGTGCTAAACAAAAAAACCGAGTTCTCGTAGATTTGAGGGCTCAAGACCGTGACATGAGAATAACTCAGCCGCCTCCGCCACCAAGACATGACATGGATATGCGAATGATTCCGCTGCCAAACAACCCGATGATCCGCGGTCCTATGCCAGACATGAGGAATGTTCACATCAGACCACCTCCATCTGCGCAGTTTCATTCTCAAGAGTTTGTTCCTGGTCAGCCGAATAATTTTCCTCACCCTGAAGATTTTTCCGGTGGTAATTGTCCTCCAGGTATGCCTGGATTTATGCCTCCTGGAGAGTTTCCTCCTCACCCGGATTATGCGCGTCAGGATATTTACGAGAGCTACCAAGGTCCTCCACCAGGAGATCACCAGTCCCAGATGTTCCGTGGACGTGGCAGAGGTTTCAGGAATCGGTTCTCGGACCACAATGATCGGAACCGTCGCAGACACGACGATAATTTAGCTGATAGACAGCAGAACTTGCAGCCTCCTGATACAGTCGTTATTTTGGACGACAATGGCATGCCCATAATGCCGGATCTTAGCGACAGAAGACCTTCTCTGGATCCTGAAGAGCACGAGGACTTACGACCCCCTGGACACAGTCCTGATATTTCTGAAATACCCGATAAACTTGACGATGATGTTAATGCCGAAGAACGCGCTCAGACAGCCGATGAAGCGCCCCGTAATTTATCAGAACATCTAGAGGCGTTGATGAATTCTAACATGACCAATGATATGGAGCGGCAGAATGGGCTTCTTGAGCAAGATATGTCGACAGCAAAAAGGCCTATCAATGGACCTCCCACATCGGGAATAAGTGACATACATCCAGGAGCTTTCGACTACGAGTCGCCAAACGCGAATTTCCGGCCGCGAATGCCGACAAACAGTCCATTTGCTGGGCCCTGGAGAGGCAATCATACTCCTCGCAGCAGGGGCGGGTTTCGCGGATCTCCCAGGGCGCCTTGGAGCGATCGAGGACCTCGGAATCCTGGTAATAATGGCGGACCGTCTGGTAACTTTCATCCCAGGGCGATGAAACGCGGAAGCCCGTTTCGCGGCGGAAACTTCCGAGGCCGCGGACGCGGCAATAACTGGTGACCTAAAAAGTTTTACTAGTTTATTATATTATTTGCTGTAAATAATATAATATAATATATTATTTGTATTTGATCGTCTGTATCTGATTTACATTATTAATTTGTTTATTTAAATTTTTAAGGTGCTGACGATTGTTTAATAATATGCGTGCAAATATTTATGTTTGTAAGCAAGATTTATCGAGGGGGTTTGATAGTTATTAATTAGAAATATTTATCTATATAAATATAAATATAAGTATCAATAAGAGTTAAAAGTTAGATCTAATGTACAAATATTTCTTTTTTGTTTAATATTTAGTGGGTAAATTTTATGTAATGAATTTCCCGTTTGATTAGTTTAATTTTTTTTTTTTTTTTTTTTTAATCAAGAGCACAGATGTCAATAAAATATGACAATGTATTTAGTAATAAAATACATTATACTAATTGTCCCTTTTTTGCATTCAAATTTTTAATTATTTTATATTATAATCACTTGATATTTTTTTTTGCATTAATTTGCTCATTTAAAAAAATTTGTGATAATTTAGATTGAATTAAACTTAAAATTAAAAAAATACGAAAGTTGTAAATATTAATAAATATAGTTATTTAATTTTACATGAGTCAGAAATTCAATAAATATTTTAGTTGGTTCATTTAAATTCAACGGTGAGCAAATTAATGTATTATAATTTTTATTGATTATAATATTCAGAATATATATATATATATATATATATATATATATATATATATATATATATATATATATATATATATATATTTTTTTTTTTCAAATGAGTTATGTAGGTGATCTTGACGATGTAATAATTTATAATGATAAAGTTTACTATAATTATAATTATTGTTGTTAATTAAGTTGTATTGTATATTATTGTACAAAGCGATAATTTCCTGGCAATATCATTTACTATTTAATAATACAATTATTAAAATTATGAATAAAACTGTGCTTCCCCCTCATAATAAGCGTTGTAATATATAAGATAAATATATTTAAATTAATGTAATAATTTTTTAAGGGTCATAGAATCTTTGAGCTGTGATAAATTTTTTAGTTAAATGAAACCGGTTCCTAATTTTTTGTTCACTTTAATTTTAAAATTTTGAATGCGAGTTTAGCCGTTTGATGGGATTCCTATTGTAAGTTTTGAATGTCTGCTAACAAGAGACTGGTGTGGAATACTAATTACTCGCTTCTTATTTAAATATGTATTATCATTATTTATAATAATAATAATAATTATTATTATTATTATTATTATCGCCCGAGATATTTAGCTTTCCATAAAATTGAATAAATCTAGTCAGACAGTTTTAAATTGATAAAAAATTAAAGTCTAGTCAAATTGTGAGCAAAATAAAAGCCGCGGCAAAAGGGCGCGCAAACTGGCCTCGCGCAAGCGCGTTATTTTTAATTTTCGCATGTACAAATATGTCAATTGATTTTAAATTTATATATTTTTTTGTTTACTCTAGTAATAAGCCACATTAGATAAATTCCGACAATTAAATGATTGCTTTATTACATACTGTGTATGTAATTATCTAATGAAATAAGTTTTATAAGTAAAATCAAAAATAAATTTAATAGAAATGTCCGATAAATCCAACTGTATATATAGTAATTAATTAATTAATGTATTCTGTAGATAAGCTCGTTACATACTATGTATGTTTAATTATATTAATGTTTTTTGTACATTGTATAATAAAAAAATTTTTAATCTACTATTTTTTTTATTAGTAATTATTATAATTAGAATTTAATTTATATCTTTAATTTTGATAATTAATTCAAATAGAATAAAAATTTGCAAATTATAAATTTCTAGGTCATCATTTTCTGAAGAATATATTTTTCATTGAAGTGAATAATTAATAATAATAAATGTCGATTGAAATTATCGTTAAAAAAAAAAAAAAAAAAAAAAAAAAAAAAAAAAAAAAAAGGGTATACATTAAAAGCATAAAAAAAAAGCGTTAACGTGCCTTAGGTAAATTTTTTCCATCATGCTGGTCGTTAACTATGGGTTAATTGTAAGATATTTAAACCCAGGCGTTGCCGTGGATACCAGGTCATATAGTGTCACGTAACATATATTTATTTATACATATTTTTATTCCAGATGACCGCCGATAAAACAAATTAGTTGTACGCATAAATTAATTTCCCGCCTTCCGATCATTTGCATTGAAACTTGTTTCCGTCCCTCAGTACCCCCGACCCTTCTGTTCATTCTGTTCGGATCCTTTCACGCTTATCAGCAATTAAATCTCTATTTTCCATAGTAATTCCTAGTCTGATATAATGCCACACTGATATAATAATGTCATTTATTAATGCAACCAAAAGCTTGTTAAGATAATTAAATGGAACATCTATTAACAATTTAATTAATTAATCTCAATAATAATAATAACAATAATAAATAATAATAATAATAATAATTATGATAATATTGATATTAATAATTGTGTTTTATAGTAAATTAAAACAATTTTACTGAATAATAAGACAAAAATTTAATTCTTAAAAATATTTTTTAGAAGAAAATGTAAAATTGACTATATAAGTTTTTATAATTGAATTTTTTTTTTTAATCTGAACAGATAATTTTATAAAAAATTTTGCTAATGATAAAAAAAATAATAATAATAAAAATTGACGGAAAAAATTTATTACAATAAAAAAAAATTATTTCTTCATTTTTCTTCTTTCATATTTTATGTAAACTCAAATAATTGTGACAAATTGGTAAAAAATTTCCACAAAATATAAAAGAAGAAATATAATTAAAACTAAAAAAAAAAAATTGGTAAAAAATTTCTACAAAATATAAAAGAAGAAATATAATTAAAAGTAAAAAAATATCACTAAATAGAATAATAAATTTTATAACCAAAAAACCGGAAGAAATAACAAAAAATGAGTAGCCACCATGGCACATAATAGAGCATGAAATGTGCAACAAAACCCATAGACTCCTGCGCGTGTTTATTGATTTTTTAAAAAAGGTCTATTGTTAATAATATATTTTTTATCGTTTATTAGATATAATAATAATAACAATAATTATTTTCACGATTATTAAATATTTACACAGAATAAATAAAAGTATAAGAGTTTAAGGTATAAATGGATGTAAATATATAGATGGAAGCTTATGGGTCGATAGAGCCTCCTCCACCCACTAATTTTCCATCTTCGTTAGTTAGGTGCTTAGCGTGTTACAATTTTCCTGGTAGTTCTCTCTCGTAGACGAGTACGACTCTCGTGTGAGCATGACATGTAGGATTCTAGTCTACTCGGTACACTCTACACTAGGTGGTAGCTAGTTCTGAATTATCAGTTGCCCCGCGTACCGCGTTAACGAGTGTCGATTCGCGACCGAGATGGTCACGGTTCAACTTTACACGCTTTATGGTAATTTATATATATTTTTTTATTGTTTATCATCTTCACTTCATTAAATATATCATCATCATAATAGTAATATTATCATTATATAATATTCTATCACATCTCCTATATTCTTCCCTCGAGTGTTTCAATTTGATAATACAATATAACAATCCTTGAATTTATAATCGATTATTGTTGTTGTTTATTATGTAAATTAGACACGCGCCTTTTCATAATTATTTAATTGTATCTTACGTTATTTCATGCACAAACCCGGGGTGAATAAACTGTTTATTAAAAGTGGGTGTTTTGTAGTATGTTTTTATAATATATTTTAATTTATACAGGTGTTTTCCAAAGTTGTAAATATAAATGTGGATTGAGAGTATTTTTTTTACATTATTGATTTGACCTTTGGATTTGCCCTAGAATATTGTTCTATTGATTGATAATTCGGTTTTTCTTTTATGTATTTGATCTATTTTTGAATAATGGACTAAATAGTAAGTTTTGTGATTGTCATATCAAGAGACTTTTTTCTTCTTTTTTCAGAGTTATAGTGGGTTAGATATAAAAAAATAAGTTTATTTCAATTTTACTGGGATTTATTAGATATAAGTTTACTTTATTTTATTTCTTCTTCTTTTTTTTATGTTAGTCTTATATCAAAAAACTTGTGTCAAATATTAGAGTGATTCAATTTTTATAATAACTTTTTTAATAATAATAATAATAATAATAATAATAATAATTTTTTAACAAATAATTTTTAAAAAATATTCTTCTGAATAAATATATTTATTTTTTAATTTTTTCATTTAAGTAAAATTAAAGAAATTTAAGTTTTAACTTTTATAAATATCACTTCTAAAAGTAACAGATGTTTCACAAAAAAAATTTTTCAATACTAAAATTTTGTTGTTAGTAATAACTGTAAATATTATTTATTTTACTTTAATTATTAAAAAAAATAAATTATAGTAACTAAAGTAACTTAATTTATATATATAAAAAGAAGAAGAAGAAGAAAAACAAGTAACTCTATTAAAATAGCTTCATTAGTATAGTAAGTAATTTCTTATAATTATAGATAAAATATTCAAATTAAAGGTGGTATAAAGTACTTAAATTTCTACTAAATAGAGATTTTAAATTTAAAAATAGGATGCAATTACTTTTGTGAATTGTTAAAAATGTCAAAGTGTCTCAAGTGTGCTATACTTCTAGGCTTTGTTATTATACAAAGGAGTAATTTTTTTAATAAATTAAAGGTTTATGGGTATAAGGACTAGATATTAACTGATTACTCAATCAAGCAACGTCTTGTTGATTTAACCTTCTTCAAATTATAAGATATAAGTTAATTATAAGTACTCAAATGTCACAATTGAAGAATATATTTGTCTTTACACTCAGCAAATGATATCCTTAGCAAAACAACAATTTTTGATTTCACATTCAATATTTTTTTTTTTTTTTTTATTATTATTTCTAAATCCAACCTTTAAAAACTAATTATACAATTAATTAATTGTTTATTTATTTCTTCAGGCCTTGAGACTACGTTTTTTTAACATTTGAAATTTCGAAAAAATTATTTATTTATTAAAAAACATTCTAGCTGTAATCTTGCCAAAATAAGATACCGGCAAGTACATTAAAATACAAATCCCAAGATAATGATAATTTAATTTCAGTGAGATTCGATCACTGCTCTGTAGGGTCATAAATTTCTCACACTGATGTCGCATTTACACATTTAAGTAATCAATATCCTTTTTTTTACAGAAAATTTCAATTTTTAAATGTTACTAAACTTAGGATTATCATTTTACTTATCCTTTGAATTTATTCAAAAAGATCAAAGTTGATTTAACTTATAATTAAATATTGAAATTTTTACATAAAATCTTGTCTTTACGGTAACTTTGTCATTAATAAAATTATAAGTATAATCATAGAGTATGAAAATAAAAGCACGGTTGTATTAAAATTATAATAGCCTACTAAAAAATTGTGATAATCAATTTTTCGCTACTATAATTTTAACATCATAGGCTCATTATTTTATTATTTTTCTTTAGTACTCATGAAAAAATTTTTCATCATTGTGTGAATTTAAAATTATTAAGAAGTATATAAGTTGTTTTGATTTAAAAATTATAATAATTAATTTCTCTTTAATTTGATGTGATCTAAAAATAATACATAGAAATAATAATCCTAATAGTAATTAAATAGAAATAATTGAGTAATCAATCTTCAAATTACTTTATATAAAATAAATAGGGGATGTAATCTGACACTTTTGTCAGTGTGCTTTTTAATTATGTTGTGACTTATGACATGTGTAAGACCATGTAAGAGGGTTGGACAACCTTTGATTCTATAATCCACCTCATATATACCCTGGATGGGTACTCTGTTTCAAATTAAAATTTAATTACTAATATTTAGTGATTATTATGACATTGATAAAAAAATTAAATTTTGGAGAAAATGATTTTCTTGAGTCAAGAGAATAAAGTTTTAAAATAAGAAAATTTTCTTGATCAAGAATAATTTTTTAATTCAAGAATTTAAACTAAGTGAAAAAAAAATTCAGATAGTAGCTAGTATAATCCAGATTACAATGAGTATAATCCAGATAACAATGAGTATAATCTAGATTATAATGAGTATAATCCAGAAATCACGCAGTATAATCTGGATTTTTCTAGCTAGTGTCTGAAATTTTTTTTCACTACAGATATCACTGAGTATAATCTGGGATGATATCCAGTGTTATCTTGTTCTTTTCGTGTACTGTTAATTTACCTATATTTATTTTAGTACGCAATTTTTTTTTTTTTTTTTTTTTTTTTTTTAATGTGAGAATTATCAGCTATAGAGTTTTGAAATGAGACTATCAATTGTTTAATTTAATTTCTATACAACATTGTTTATATAATTCAATGATACTCGGATGCCACTTTTCATTGAAAAGTAATAATATTGAACATCAGTTTTAAATTGATAACAATAAGAAAATAAAAAAATTAAATAATGATATAATTTTTATATTTTTAGATTAAACCGGAGAATAAATGGAGAGAAATAAATGTATATAAATTTAAATCGGTCGATGGTGGTGAGTATTAAAGTTGAATATTCATTGAAACCATGCACCTCGCAGCAAATCGTATTGTTTATATCAAAAAACGTTTAAAAAAATTAAAATTACTATCAACAAATTATAAAATAAGCCGGCTAATAAATAAAAATTTAGAAAATAAAAAAAATACAACGATTAATACGCGTGTAAATAATGAGCAAGAGTGTGGAATTACTTTCTGGTTCCGAGAACGGTGAACAAGGTAAATACTTAAACAATTATATCACTACTACTAATAGGAATAATTAATCGATCAAATAAAATAAAATTGTAATTAACCAACTACAGGGCAAGAAGAAGACAGATCTCGTTTAAATTTAAACGGTAATAGGCAGTTGTCACGAAGTGCCACAGAATTACGAGTTAATAATGAAGAGTTGTCGACGGGCAGGGCGTCTTCGGCCCAACCCTCTCAGCACAGACACTCGCATGTCCAGCAACACCATCACCACCATCGGCACGTAGCGTCGGTGGCCCAGAGGACCCAGACCTTTTTTGCGACCCTCAAAAACCGGTGGGCAAGAGCTCGCAGCAAGGAGCGCAAAAAAGCCAAGGATGCTCACGATTCCACTCACAGTGTTGGTGTCGAGTCTGATTATGCTGCCGATTATTCTTCCGAGCACAGCAAAAGCTCTTCCACGACTCACAGTCCGGCTAAAATTGCACTCAATCATCCAGGTACTTTCTGAAATAATAAATTATAAATTATTAATTTTATTATGAATTATTACATACTTATTTGCATTTTAAATTATAAATTATTGATTTGGGTACTTAAACTCACACTCACTTGGTATTATGGAAATTAATTGGTACTTGAAGAATAAAAGAGATTTATGATTATTAGTGCGCCGCATTGCTGAGATACTTGCTTCCGATTTTAGTAGCATTTTAAGATGCAACATTTAAATTTTATTACATTTATGTCCTTGATGACTCATGAATTTTTATTAAATTTTTTATTTTCAGTTTACATTTAAAGTTAAAATTTATTGTTTACCTGAAAATAAAAAAAAAAAATTAAATATTGTACACTGAAAAAAAAATTAACTTGAATCAAGAAAAAAATTCTTGAAACAAGAAAATTTTCTTGGTCAAGAATAATTTCTTAATTCAAGAATTTATACTGAGTGAAAAAAAAAAAATTCAGATAGTAGCTAGTATAATCCAGATTACAATGAGTATAATCTAGATTATACTCATTATAATCTAGATTATACTCAAATTAAGAAGATGAAATTTTTCAAAATTATTTACTTGATTAAAGTAAAATTTTTTTTCTGTGTATTAATTAATTTAATTAAAAATTTCAGAATCTCCTCTAGCTCGTGGAAAATCATCCCTCGAAGACAGCCCGGGAAGATGCAGCGACAACTCATCGAAACTGTCAGCCCGAGCATCCCGGGATGCTCAAGACCCCCAAGACCCCATGTCAGGATCTTCATCAGCAGTTCCTTCGACGTATGAGAGCTCTCAGTCAAATGAATTAGCACGGCGACGCGAATTGGCATTGAGACAGCATGCATTTTTCCAGCTGCGTATGCACATTCGCCGAGGTGCCAATCTCGTGGCTATGGATCGATGCGGTACAATTTTCTAATCTTCATCTTCATCTTCTTTGATATAGAAGTGCTTTACACCCACTTTACCTAGATTACTCTTAACTTTGTTCCTTATAAATATTTAGTGTAAAAATTAAATGTCAGTTAATAGACGGTAATGTCATTTATCGATTCTATGTGTATGTATGGATGTTTTAAACTTTATTACAGGGGCAAGTGATCCTTATGTTAAGATAAAATGCTGCGGTAGATTGTTACATAAATCTCGGACAGTTCATCGTGAATTAAATCCAGTGTGGGATGAAAGTGTCACACTGCCTATTGAAGATCCATTTCAACCTCTTAATATTAAGGTATATTATTGTTATTTTTGATTGGCTCTCATGTTTTTGGATAAAATTTATATTTTATATTTTTTTTTGAAAGATACATAAAAAAATAAACAATTTAAAGAAAAAAAATTTTAATATCACAATTTTCTAAAAAATTTATAAATTTTTTTTTAAATTTGTAAAATTTGTTAAAATTGTGATAATTAATTTTTTTTTTAATTGTTTATTTTTTTATGAATTAAAAAAAACATATCAATAAAATCAAATAGAAATTTCGTTTAAAAAATAAAAAATTAAAATGGTTGACCCGACTTGTAAATATTTACCGAAATAAATTTAAGAAATTAAATTTTGATCATAGAATAAATTACCAATAATTTAATGAAAATATTTCACGGAAAAAAATTATAGAATGATTTAAAAAATAATTGATGAAAAAAACAAGCACTTGAGACGTGTACTTTTTAACTTTTTAAACTTACATTACAATTATTATTATTAAATAAAATAATCAATACGACTACTGTCTCATTATTGATTCATCAGAAGTTTGGTGACAAAAGTTGTAATTGAGTTTTCAAATTAAAGGTATTTGATTACGACTGGGGTCTACAAGATGATTTCATGGGCGCGGCGTCGCTGGATCTCACGCAATTCGATTTAGGACAACCTCATGATATTACTTTGAAGCTTAAAGACCCAGCAAGACCGCAAGTTCATCTTGGAGAGATATTCTTAACTGTAACTCTATGGCCGAGGAATCAGCAAGAAAAAGAGCAGGTAGTTTTATTTTTTAAATTCATGGACTGATGTTCGCGGTAAAGAGTTTACGAGATAGGACTCACGGCTGTTTCCTTTATGTGCATCCGGTTTTGTTTAGGTTATCGTGGATTTGTTTCCTGGTACTAATGCATTTTTACACTGATAAAAGTTAGTATCAAAGATATTTCATATTTATTTATGGAAGAAATTTCAAGTGCTATGTAATTTAAGAAATATGTGATGGAAGATGAGAAAAATGAACTTTTGATGAAAATGACAAGTGACCCGAATTTTTAACAAAAAATTCTTACAGTAGAATTTTTCTATTGAAAATTAGATTTTTAAATGAGGATATAATTTTATCTTTACATATTTATAAGTAAAATTATCGGTTGAATGATAATATTAATTTATTTAAAATTTAAATGTATTCCAATGTCGAATGTTTTTCATTATTCTCCTTTATAATTTTCTTTATTATTAGTTTAGTCAATAAAAAAATTTTATTATCGAACTATTAAATATTAGACTCGGTAGAGGATTATACGCAGTTAGAATTAAAAAAAAATTTTTAGACTTGAATGAAAACTTAAACGCTTTTTTCTCAAAACAAGATTTATTAAAAACTACTGATAAGATCAGTCTCTGATTTTTACACAATTTTTTTTATAATTGACCTAAGAATTAATATTTTACATTTTTATAAACAATTTAAGGCTAAAATTTTCATAAAAAGTCGACAATTTTTTTTTTTTTTTTTTTTTTTTTTTGTTAAAAATAGATATTTTTATAATTCCTTTGATTAATCACGAGACAATATTCTATATTAATGGAATTTTTTTTAATTTTAAAATTTTGATGATTCAAACTGAAGATTTCTTTTTTTTTAAGGTCTCCTAGAAATTATCTCCAGTAATTGTAAAAATTATTATTTGTAAAAAAACAGAACTTATAATTAAAGTTCAAATCACTACTGTCAGTACATAAATTTTTATATTAATCAATTAAAAAACCTCTTCAGAAAAAATTGCTTTTTTTCGGCCTTCCAAGTGCGTATAACTGATTATTAAAAAGAAGAAAACAAAAAAAAAATTTATTAAAAAATTCAAAAGCGCAAACTTTAAAATTAAAGTTGTGAACTGTAATTATTAATTAATTTCAAAGAATTCGTATAATCTCACAAATATTTGAAAACTAACAACTTTAATTACAAGTCTTTAATAGGCTAAAAATACCGATCAAAGCCACTAACTCAATGCCTGACATAAAATAATAATAAAAAGGCCGAAGCGAAGCTAAAAAAAATTTATTCTATCAAACTTTTCAATTTAATAAAAAAAAAAACCTTAATACAGATGAGCTCTTATAACATTTAAACTCTATAAGAACTCCATGATCCGCTTCTATTCACCATCAATACCTTCCTTTTCATTAGCTTCGTGTCTGATGATGTCGGATGACTAATGACGAATCCCGGAAATAGACTAACTTGTTGCGATAGCCAATTGAGTACCGTACGTATATTATCACCGTGTGTATGTTTCTTTTATTTTATTCGGAGTGGGAGGACTTTGCCCGTATTCGTAACTGTAAGCCGTAGATCCACATCTTTATCCACATTCGTTTCAGACCAACATTAAGTTAACGTGCACGCCACAATCCTAATATAAAATATATAATATACAATAATAATAAAAGTGACAAGTGATAATGATAACTAAAGGCCATCAATAAAGTTAATTACTTCAACTTATTTTTTTGGAGTAAAGTAATTTTTATCTTTTGGTCTTTACATCGAATTCTATTGAATATATAAACAATATTTATCATATTTATGTGTGTGTATTGAGTCCTACATATCCCCTCTTTAATTTAAATGTACGACTCAGTTAATTTAACATGTAACATGTAAAATATATATAACGTAACGTGTCGGAGTATATATCGTGTATCATATAATGATGATGTGTATGTTCATGTACAATTGAGTTTATTATTGAATACAAGGCGGCTTTATTTAATTCGTAGTAAGGCCTCGTAATAATAATTTTTATCTCTTCATTTTATTGGTCGGATTTTTTTTTTTTTAAGTGCATAATTGTCAGTTTTTATTACATTAAAAAAAATAATGACAAGTACTTTTAAAAATCCATTGCATGTTTGAAATTAATATGGAGAACGAACTGGGAAATAATAATGATAAAAAAGAGTGTGATGACAAAGTTAGTCATGAACATTTCTTCACGAGTGACGCAATGAGCGATGAAATAGGAAGAGAAAAAAAAAAAGAAGAAGTTAGTTTAAGAAATGTTGACGACAAAAGTAAACTTGAAGAAAAAGAAGAAGAAGAAGAAGAAGAAGAAGAAGAGGAGAAAAATGGAAACGCAAAAGAGGACAAAAAGTTGACGAGAAGAAAAAATGTCGGGAAGAGAAGATATGGTCTGAAAATGGACGAGGTGCAAAGACATAAAAAGTCGGTCCAGGCTTTCAAACAGTCGCTGGAAAAAAGGGTGGAAAGTATGGAGAGAATAATAGAGGATAGGGTCGAGAGGATTCTAGAGGAGAAGGCAGATAAACATCCCTGGTTGCAGCCGATAGAAACCTGGATTGTGGATAAATGCAAGAAGGATGTAAGGAAAGACAGGCTGCCCTTGATTTCCAAGGACTTCGAGGGTGAGGAGAATTCCAAGGGCGAAAAGGCAGAGCTAGATGGCGGCAATTTTGAGGTCGAGTTTAAAAATAATGGCGAGCATGAGGAGTTCATTAAAATAATATCCACGCCGGTTCCTGTTATTGAGATTCATGATAAACATAATGGAGAAAATAAACACACGCCTGATTTTATTGATAGACTCAAAGAAGGATGGAAAGAAAAAGTTGAAGATGTTACGAGGGTATTTTTTTTTTTTTTTAGAGTTGAAAATATTAGAAAAATTTGTGATACTGAAATTAGCAGACATTTAACAATTTTTGGAATTTTTTCTTAAATTAAATTAAAAACAAAAAAAGTATTTTTAGAAAAATTTTTCTCTGAATTTTTTTTAAATAATTTTTTCAATAAAAAATTGTCAGATATCTGCTAATTTAAATTTCACAACAAATTTCTTGATTTTTTTTTTAAATTAACTGGATAAAAAAAAATTTGTTAGATATTATTTAAAATGTTTATATAAGAGTAAAAATAATTGATAAAAAAATAATCAAAAAATTTGTTTACAGTACTTCCAGAGAACAAACAGATTAGCAGACGTTAACCGGCGACTAAAATCACAAATATGGAGTTCTGTTGTCACAATTGTTCTCGTCGAAGCCAAAAATTTATTACCTATGGACATCGACGGCCTTTCGGATCCTTACGTTAAATTTAGGTATTTATCATATAAAATAAACAATTAAATTTATAAATAACTGCTTATCAATATTCTGCTCCTTGCACCACTTGAAGACAATAAATTAAAAATATTTGATAAAAAAATTTATTATGAATAAGAATAAAAACAAAAACTTTTTCCTCAGACTGGGAACTGAAAAATATAAATCAAAGGTCGTAAACAAAACGATAAACCCCGTGTGGCTCGAGCAGTTTGACCTCCATCTGTACGAAGACCCTTATCTGGGTCAAGAACTGGAGGTTACGGTATGGGACCGAGACAAGGGTCACCAAGATGACTTGATGGGCAGAACTACCATTGACTTAGCGGGATTGGAGCGCGAAACGACCCATAGGATTTGGAAAGAACTGGAAGATGGGGCTGGAAGTATTTTTCTTTTACTTACTATCAGTGGTACGACTGCCAGCGAAACTATTAGTGATCTTGCTGCCCATGAAGAAACTCCTCAGGAACGCGGTCGGTTCGAAGTTAGATATTCCCTCTGGAATTCGTTGCAAAGACCCCGGGATGTTGGGCATCTTACTGTTAAAGTTAGTACTTTTGCTATTTATTATTTATCTGTAATTTAAAATTGAAAAATTAACTTTCAATTTGATTTTTATATGTCTCAATAATTAAAAAATATACTTACCCTGTTTTAAAATTTATTTCAAATAAATATCCACGTTCTTAATCAAGAATTTTCTCTTCTAGGTCTATAGAGCACAAGGGCTTGCTGCTGCTGACTTGGGAGGAAAAAGTGATCCTTTTTGTGTCCTGGAATTAGTCAATTCACGGTTACAAACCCAGACTGAGTACAAAACTCTGGCACCTAATTGGCAAAAAATTTTTACTTTGTAAGTTCATTAGTATATTTTAAGAGTTTACGCATTTAGAAGGTAGCAATTTTTTTCTGAAGAGAATTTTTAATTGATTAACATGAAAATTTATATACTATAAGTACATTGCGAAAATGAATTAAAAAAATGGAATTTTTGATTGTTGGATTAAAATTTTAGATAAAAAAATTTGAAATTTTAATTTTTTGATGACTGTTGAAAATTTTATATTTTAATAAATTAATTAATAATTTATTATTAAAATGTTTCAGTAACGTCAAAGACATAAATTCGGTATTAGAGGTGACAGTGTACGATGAGGACCGTGATCATAAAGTTGAATTTTTGGGCAAAATAGCAATTCCATTACTGAAAATCCGGAACGGTGAAAAAAGATGGTACGCATTGAAGGATAAAAAATTACGCGGACGTGCAAAGGGAAATTTTCCACAAATTTTACTGGAGCTACGCGTGGTCTGGAATGTCGTGAGAGCATGCATTCGCACTCTGAACCCAAAAGAAAAGAAGTACATGGAGCCTGAGATAAAGTTCAAGCGACAAGTTTTTTTGCGCAATGTACTGAGACTCAAGGCTATTATTATGTATTTCATTGATCTAGGAAAATACATCCAGTAAGTTTATTTGATTACAAAAGGCAAATACGAATATATAGAGTTGGTATTCAAATAATAACTGTGCCAGTTAACTCTGGTTACGTTGTTAGTTGACTATAATTACTCACCAAGCTGCTATTTACTGTTTTAACTTCACTATTATTATTACATTATTTATTCGTTATTTTTTTCACAGAAGCTGCTGGGAATGGGAGAGTAAAACGCGGAGTATTGTTGCTCTTGTACTGTTCGTCCTCGGGTGCTATTACTTTGAACCTTATATGATTCCTGTCGCAGCGCTCTTGATTATGCTTAAATATTGCTGCGTTTCATTGTTAACCAGCACTTCTAGTTCTTCATCTTCATTTCAAGTTCATTCTATTGCTCATGATTCGGATTTTAATTCTGATGATGGTCCGCCTACTCCAGGAGATGATGATGATGATGAAGATGATAAAGATAAGGTATTACATCCCAAAGTGTTTTTTCTTAAATGTCTGTTCAAAGCAGTGTTGGGTAAAAAAATTTTTTTTGGTTATTATTATTTAATTTTTCAGAAGAATTAATAATTAGAAAAAAAATATTACTGTTTTTAAAAAGTTAGCAATGAAAAAAAAATATTTATATAATTTTTCTGAGAAATTTATTAGAGAGAAATTATTACTAAATTTTCTGAAAAATAAGCAACTAAAGCTAATTATCGAAAATGCTAATATTGCTTAACACTATTTCAAAGTCGGTGAGCAAGATTTATCGGAAACGAATGATAAGATCAATCTCAAATTTTCAAACAATTTTCTCAACTGTATTTTTTGATAATTGATCCAATGATTAATATTTTACATTTTTATAAACAATTTAAGGATGGAATTTCCATCGAAAACTGATATTACAGTCACAAAGTTGCTAGTAATAATTAAAATTCAAAGTTACTACTATCAGTATATTCATTTTCATATTAATCAATCAAAAATTCTCTTCAGAAAAAAATTATGAAAAGTGTAAAAGTATAAATGTAGCAAATATGATTCATACAATTTTTTTCTTATAATTGAAATTATATGTTGCTTCAATATATATTATAATTTTGATTTCATCATTGTACTAATAGGAATATTATCGCTTCGTAATCGTAAGAATGTAGCATTAAAATGAATGTATTTATTTTTGTGATTTCAATAACGTTTTAAGAATAGTAAACAATAGCAAACAATTCGACAGAATAAATTCAGAATTTAAAATAGTATTTTACAGAAAGTTTTACGCATTTGCATTAATGTCAAATCTTTATCGCATTTTTACGGCATTGTCAAAATTGCGAGAAAGCGAAAAATGTTTGATGTAATAGCTTCTTACATAAAATTGCAGACAGACGTTTAACTTTTATTTTTATTTCGTAATAATGCTATCTTTACAAGCTTGTTAAATCTGTGATTTAATGTTATTATACCTTGAAGTACGGTATCAATCTTCAGCTGGCTGATTTACCGAGCAATAATTCACATTTTTTGTTAACTAATGACGTTAATTATAATTTTAAGATTGATGAGTGTATAATTATTTATGAATTTTTGTATTAATCTTACAGGAAGAGAAGAAAAGTCTAAAAGAGCGATTGCAAGCAATTCAAGAAGTGACGCAGACAGTTCAAAACTCAATTGGCTACATCGCGAGTCTCTGCGAGCGAGTTAAAAATCTCTTCAACTTCACCGTACCTTACCTGAGTTACCTGGCGATGATCCTAACTGTTCTTGGTAGCATTGTGTTGTACTTGGTGCCCATACGTTACTTAATTTTGGCCTGGGGAGTCAATAAATTCTTCAGGAAACTTCTGAGGCCCCACTCAATTCCGAACAATGAAGTTCTGGATCTTATTTCTCGATTGCCTGATGATGAAGATCTTCTTAGTTACAGGTAAATTTTTCATCAATCATCAGAATCTGGAATCAATACAAAAAATACAAAAATTAATAATATTAAATTATATTCCAACAAATAATTATTCCAACAAAATGATTGTTGTTACACAGAAAGAAAAAAAGTCTTGAGTCAAGCGTAAATTTTTTTAAATCAAAAAAATTTTAAGGAAGACTATAATTTTTTTAATGAAGTTAAAATTTTTTGAACGAAATTAAATTTTTTTAAACCAAGAAAATTTCTTCTTGCTCCAAAATAATTTCAGTCTTCTTTATAATTTTCTTGGTTCAAGAAATTTTTTTTTTTCTTTGTATGATAACAGATTGATTTAGTAGTATTAAAAGCTAATCAATTTATTACCATAAAAAAATTCAATAGTTGCTACTACATATTTTCCTCCAACTTTTACTTTCATTAGTTTAAAAAAAGTAATTTTTGTGAATTAAGATAAATTAATCTATTTCCGAGTTAATTTTAAAACTAAATTTCAGAGAGTTAAAACCAATGCCAACAGCAGATTGTGAAAAAGCGTCAACATCAAGTCCCAGTAGTAATGCAACGTCAAGAAGAGAACAAAGAAAAAGACATAACAAAGCCGCGTAACGAAATGCCCCGCGGCCATCGGATGTCGCGGGAACGCGGACTACAAACATCCTTAGATCAGTTCTAACACGTGGTAATAAATTATTGTCTTATCAGTATCGTCGTAAAAACTCAACAGATTCAAAAGATAAAGACTGATAATTATTATCATGAATATTTATGAATTAAGGATAAGACACGTAATTTATTGATTGCTGTTGACGGAAATTTTTTTTTCTAGTCAATGTTTCAAATAATTATTAGTAAATAAGAGTGAAATAAAATGCAGAAAGTCGTTAAATCTGTGATTGACAAGGGACAAGAGGGAGGTATTGATTGTGCTGTTAGTTAGTTAGTTAGTTAGTTAGTCAGTCAGTCAGTTAGTTAGTTAGTTATTAGTTATAATATTTTAGAGATACTTATTAAATAGCTAATTTAATTCTCGATCGACGAAAAGAAATTCTTGGTCGCTTTTATACGGCTAGTTTAATTATTATTTATTAAAATTTTTTTTTTCTGTAGGGTTTATAGGATTGATCTATTTAGTAATTGATAAATTGTTAATGTGGATTATTAAAATTATTATTATTGTTAATATGATTATTATTATTATTATTATTATTATTATTATTATTATTATTATTATTATTATTATTATTATTATTATTATTATTATTATTATTATTATTATTATTATTATTATTATTATTATTATTATTATTATTATTACAATGACAGTCGGTTGAGTAACAAATTATTGTACGATATGAAAAGGGTTATAAGTAAATGAATAGTTAATAATTAAGACTGTCAATAATTGCGTCCATCGATGTCATTTAGGATATGCAATTTTTAAACACGCGTTGTTTATACCTATGTGATTTTTAATCAATTAATATTGTTAATAATTCTTAAGTCGTATAAAATATGTATTTTATTTGTTTGATGAATTTTTTAGAATTAATATTTTTACAATGATTCTGATTTATAACTGTAACACTTTTTTAAATTTTATAAAAAAAATTTATTTTAATTTAAAAAAGCAAAAAGATTGATTTAAAAAAGTAAAGGTTTATTTTTCAGTTTAAGAATTTATTGTAGTTTTGAAAGATACGATTTGAGAATTATTGATAATTATATTATAAATAAATAAATTAAAATAATTGAATAAAAAATATATCGATACCCAGCACCGGGACTGGCTAAGACGCAAAACAAACTGAAATAAATAAATAAAAGTAAAAAATTTTATATGGAAAAATAAAAATATTTATCTCGACGAAATTAGTCGATCTTCTTCAAACTTCTCTTTATCAAACAATCTAATTAATTATAAATATTGAAATCAATAAATAAAATAACGAACTATCATAAATTTTTTTATCAACGAACCTATTTAAGTGCTTCATTCATAATTCAGTATTTTTTAATAAAAACTACTCACACACTTGACACTTACACGCATTTATTTTCATTTGAGATAGTTGATTGAGTAATTAGACTTTTTTTTTTTTTTTTTATGAATTAAAACAGAAATTGTATTAACGAGTGTTATACATTGATATTATAGTCAGATTATAGTCTTTTTTCTATGTATTTTTCTACTCTCTGTTTTGTATTTGTCTACCAGTTAGTATTAATTAATTACTTAATTAATTTTAAAAACTACCTAATAAAGTAATTATTGAATATTTTAGTGTATACAATTTTTTCTATCTCTTTTAAACTCTCTTCTGACAAATTTTAAAGTCTTCAATAAGTTCTTTCTTCATTGGATCATTACAATTACATTACACAATTTATACATATAAATATATTTAAAATATATCGATGAATAATTACTATATTGACAAAATTAAAGTACACATTAACACATAATCATGCGCGCAAAAAATGATTAAAGAAATGAATCAACTAAGAAAAGTAATTAAATATATTTTTTATTGTGAAATATTAAAGAGTTTTTTTAAATTTAAATTTTGTGGAGGCAGAAGAATAAATTAGACAGAAATAAATAAAATAAATGGTGAATGATAAATTATAATATAAGCGATTAAGTCGGTCCGATTAAAAATCTCGCACTAAAAGCTTTCAAAACTCTTTTATTAAATTAATGAATAATTAAAAAAAAAATAGCTGAAAATTTTGAAGCAATCTGTGGTTCAAATAGTGACTCTATTTCATTTGTATTTAATCTGTAAATAATAAATTTAAATAAAACGAAGCGCACTTGTTGAAAATAAAAAAGGTGCACGAATCTTCGTTTGATTATTTCGACTGATAGAAAAAAAAACAATTTATAATTATATATGTTATTATATAAGTTGGTTACAAGAGAATCGAATTATTGAATTTTAAAATATTGTGGATATTTATAATACTAACGATGTTCTGTTAAAAGTTGCGCTTTATTGTTAAATAAATTTGCGTACTTATTGAAAATAAAAATAAAAATAATAAATTTAATAAATTCAAGAGTCATTGTTATATTCGTGATAAATAAAGATTGATTAAAATCTCATCCTATTGTTTTACTAAATACTTATTTAATACTTCAAACTACCAATGCTTTGAATTCCAAATATTTCTTCCCAAACATTTTCCAATGACACCAATTTTTTTATACTTTAATTCATCCATATTGCGGTCACATAGTTTCCTCCTTCTTTTACCAGCTAAAACTTTTCACAGCTAAAACTTAAAAAGTTAAAAGAAATGTTTCTTCCCAAAGAAACATGCAGAATAAATTTACAGGTTTTTTACAAAAATAAATTAAAAAAAAAAAATACTTTATAAATAAACATTTACAGTTAATTCATTTTACCACTGTCTCATAACTCAAAAGGATAATTAATTTCCTCGGAAGTCTAAATAAAAAAAAAAAATAATATACAATTACTAAAATCATTAGCATAAACATATAAATGCCACCGAATCACATTTCCTTAAATTTTTATAACGGCAAACGGAGAAAGTGAAGAGATACTTTTTTATTATTTTTTGCATGAGATAATTGTTGTAAATGTATAAATTTCTCATACATTTTTTTTTTTTTATTATTTTGTCATGTTACGTACGTCAACGTGAGAACTTGTTTTCATTCTCATTTTTATTCTTAATATAACTTAATTATTATTATTATCAAAATTAAAAATTATCATCTAAATAAAAGAATGAAAAAAATTTTTCGATAATTTATTTTATAGTGAAAATATTTTTCAAAATTGATTAAAAAAAAAATTCAAATTATTTATACTGTTAATTAAAAATATAAAAAAAATTTTGTGTTAAAAATTTTTATGTTAAATATTTAACACTTTTTTGTATTAATTTAACACAATAAATGTTAAATTTACACATAAAAGTGATAAATATTTAACACAAAATTTTTTGACGCAATGACACAAAATTTTTTACTGTGCATTATTATTGATACTAAATTTTCTATAATAAAATTACTGTCATCTATAATTCTAAAAAAACAAAAAAGCTATAAACAATAAAAATCTATAACAGACGGGCCTTCAAAAAAAATTATATATATATACAAAAAGGTATAAACGGCCTAGACCTTGTTCGACGGTGAAAGTAAAGGCCGTGTCAATCTTTAACTTGTTACTTGTATTATCATCATTACATTATATATTTTTTATTTACTTTTAAAGTAAAGACTCTTCTATTATTATATTATATTATGTCTAGTCGGACATGAACGTCGCATCGTATCTGACATTGACAATATTTCCCGATTGGCCATGACTTAGAACGTCATTTAATAAATATGTACCCATATATACCGAGTAATAATAATCGTTGAATTGGATTACTCGCCGGTAATTGACAGATTTATTTGTTCGTGTTTTTTATTCATAAATAATAAATGAAAAATGTTTCATGTTTATCGTCGAAAGTTTTGTTAAAAGATCCGGTTGATCCAGTTTTCATTTTATTTTCCTTGATAGCCGCTCAATGTCAAGGTACTTTGCATCTTTAATGCAGAGTAGAGATGAAAGATGAAAGCACGCTCATGTTTGTATAATATCAACAAAATTAATGTATATATAGATATTAATATTGAGGTAAAGTATTTAAGTATTATATGAGAGTTGGATAAAAATGGTGATGTATTAAAATTTCTAAAGCGATTGTAAAAACGTAAGTTGCGTGTGACCTGTTCCGCGTTCGTGCTGAGAATTTATTCGGTGGGTGGTAATCAGATTCGGTTAAATTAATATAAGTTGCCTAGCTTCGGCTACAACGATAACTACAAGTGACTAAAATGCACAATTAAATGTAATGGATAAAACACTTATGGTCAGTGAAAAGATCTGTAAGCGAAGTTATAAGTTGGTTTGCTGAACTAAACGCAAGAACTAATGTAAGAATGAGAAGTAAGAAGTAAGGTGTAGTTACAACTTACAATATAAATACATATAATAATGATAATAAAAATAAATAGTAGGTCAACCACACCGTCCGAGGAATGTGGGTCAAGTTTGCGGCTTCGGACATCCGTTGTCAGACCGGTCTTCTTTCTCTTCCTCTTAGTTTTTGAGTTATAGCAATAAGTATCGAGAAATTAATTCCCGCGCTTTATTTTTTGTTACGCGAGTTGTCTTAAAAAAAAAAAAATTCATTTAATGGCTTATTTTGGTGAGGAATAATTTATTTGTTTAGGAAATTAAGAATATGAGTTGTGGAGAAAAGTCAAAATTTTAAAAAAATTTTTGTGAACTTGATAGATTTTTTATTTTAAATATTCAATTAATTGAGATTGATTTTTTTTAATAATTTTGAATAAATCAAAATTATTATAGGGTAAAATTAATCATAAATTTTAATTTTTTATCAACAAAAATCATTTTTTTTTAATTTTATAAAACATTACTGTTACCAAGTCAACAAAGGAAATTTCATTTTTTTTTTTGCAAAAAAACTTGACAAGTTTTCTTGATAGCTATTTTTTAGCTCATTTGCGCTCAACTCACCATCGTTCAAAAATACATCAATCGAAAAATTTTGAAAAAAAAGTGATAAAAATAAAAAAAATTAAGCTCGAAAAAAATCGAAGCTCTTGAAAATCTAATCAATCATTTTATCACTTAAATTCTAACATTCATCGAATAAGTTCGATTAAAAATTTTAAATTGCATCAATATTTTTTTTTATTTTCTAAAACCAGAATTTTTTGACAAATTCTCTCTATAGTAATTTATTTGCTAAGAAATCCTAAAAATTACCATGTAAAAGTTAATTTCAGTAACATTAAAGTAATTAATTTTATTTAATTAAATATAGTAATGTTAAAATGATTTATTATTTTTTAAAATTTATTATTTATCAACAAGATTTAAAAACAAAATAGTATTTATCAAAATTTGGTTTAATTTTGCGAAGTCAAAAATTTTGGAAAAATATGATCAATATTTCAGATGAATTTTTTGATAATAATTTGGCATATGAAAATTTTTTTTTAACAATGAATAAATTTAAAAAATCAAGCAAAATTTCTAACAGTTTTCTAACAAATAATATCAATAAAATAATTTATCTTTAACCAGAAAAAATGAATATTTAATTTAACATCGACATAAATATGAATGTCTCAAGATCTATATACATACATACATACATCTGACATGAATATAAATTTTTTTTTTGTCTGGGTCCACATACCCAAGAAGTGAAAGTAAGATCATACTCTTACCTCTCACCAATAACAACTTAAACTCACTGCGCCTATAAATAAAATTAAACATTATTATATATTACAATATATATATAGACATTTAAAATTCTCCGAGAACACTTTTCAATTACGATCTCAATCTATCATCCATTAAAAACTAAATAAAGCACTCTACTCGGTTAAGTATCGCTATAAGTTAAAAGTTAACAGTTGGAATGTTTAATTTAAATTTAAATACCGCCCGATTATTATTATCATTTTAGATGATTTTTCATTGGTGAGATCCAGACCAAGACTCATTATCTTTAATGTCGATCACAAAAGTCAACAAAATAAACTATTTATAGGGTAATAAGGCAATGAAATGATAAATAATGAATAATAAGTTAAGTAGCGATGAATTAAATGCTAATGAAAACTCGAATCCATAAATATATTATGGTATGGTTAATAAAATAATTTATAATAAAAAATAATAACAGAGAAAATAGTTTCGCATGGTGAGCCACGTTCGCGATATAATATATAATATATATAATATATAATAATAATAATTATTGCGGAATTTAAAATATAAATAGCAATAGTGAAGAATCGTGACCTACTTCCGGTCAAGTTCATTGCTCATCTGTTCGTTGCGGGTTTAACAAGCTTCAAGCTCGTCTTCATATTATTATATTATATTATATTAATAACTAGTCATTTAACCTTTGGTTACTTTGGTGGTATAGGTGGATAAGTAACGCGACTTACTGAGTTAAATCCGCGAAACCTCTGGCAGATTACCATTCTGCGGTGTAAAATCACGTTTAAATATTTCTCTTATCTTAAGATCTGATGAATGCTATAGTTAACTTTTATTTTATTTATATTTAGATTTAATATGACTACTTGTACTTTTGTTTAACTACAGACTGCACCGCTAATGGAAGAATTAAGTATTAAGTATCAAGTAGACGCTTGTAGTTGGTAATTTAGCATTTTGAGTTATTTGTTGAGCGCTACATAGATCTAGAGAAATTTGGTGAATAGTCCGTAGAAAATTTATGTAATTATAGTATAACTATTGTCATTGTTATGGGTGTTGATACTTTCTGTTTTAGGAATTTCTATTAGAAACTATTAGGTGATTTTTTTATTTTATAAAAAAATTTTATATGAAAAAATAAAAATATTTATCTCGACGAAATTAGTCGATCTTCTTCAAACTTCTCTTTATCAAACAATCTAATTAATTATAAATATTGAAATCAATAAATAAAATAACGAACTATCATAAATTTTTTTATCAACGAACCTATTTAAGTGCTTCATTCATAATTCAGTATTTTTTAATAAAAACTACTCACACACTTGACACTTACACGCATTTATTTTCATTTGAGATAGTTGATTGAGTAATTAGACTTTTTTTTTTTTTTTTTTATGAATTAAAACAGAAATTGTATTAACGAGTGTTATACATTGATATTATAGTCAGATTATAGTCTTTTTTCTATGTATTTTTCTACTCTCTGTTTTGTATTTGTCTACCAGTTAGTATTAATTAATTACTTAATTAATTTTAAAAACTACCTAATAAAGTAATTATTGAATATTTTAGTGTATACAATTTTTTCTATCTCTTTTAAACTCTCTTCTGACAAATTTTAAAGTCTTCAATAAGTTCTTTCTTCATTGGATCATTACAATTACATTACACAATTTATACATATAAATATATTTAAAATATATCGATGAATAATTACTATATTGACAAAATTAAAGTACACATTAACACATAATCATGCGCGCAAAAAATGATTAAAGAAATGAATCAATTAAGAAAAGTAATTAAATATATTTTTTATTTTGAAATATTAAAGAGTTTTTTTAAATTTAAATTTTGTGGAGGCAGAAGAATAAATTAGACAGAAATAAATAAAATAAATGGTGAATGATAAATTATAATATAAGCGATTAAGTTGGTCCGATTAAAAATCTCGCACTAAAAGCTTTCAAAACTCTTTTATTAAATTAATGAATAATAAAAAAATAACTGTCCATAAGTAATTGAAATATTATAAGGCCTCTTCTGATTCATAATTTTCTCACAGAGTACTAATTATTCAGAGTAATAATCATTAGATAATCGTTACAGAATGACAAAAATATGAGTCATAGGTCGCCGTGAGAAACATACTCTCTATTGAATGGTGATCATACAAGCGAATTAATATTGCCATTCACTTTTACTCCTTCGGACAATTCGATTCTGTGTAACTAATAAATATTTTCTCAGCATTCAATAGAATTTAAAAAAAATGAAAAAAATTTATAAAATCAAACAAATTGAAAGAGAACAAAACAACAAATTAAAAAAAATGCAAAGGCCAAAAAAACAGGATTACATGATAAACCCACATTAAATCCTGTATCAAACTGTACTCTATTGTGTATCAGTGTACAGTCTAGGGAAAAGATATTTATCGTTCGACTTAGAAAAATTCGAAATCCGTGTCACGATTTCTTGCGTCGTGCCGGTTGACTCGTGCCGGTCGATTCACTTTGTAATCAATTCCGTCTTTAGTTTATATATTAAAGAATAACAACAACAATAGTAACAACAGTAACCGAGTAAGCTTGAAAAAACGCTTAATCATAATATGATAAATTTCCGTATGATTAGAAAATTAATAATAAAAATAAATTACACTAAATTAATAATAAAACTCAAACAAGCTTAACATAATGAAGTCATTGTACTTTTTTTCATGTCAGGCTTCTATTATATTTTTTTTACTTAGAGAAAGCGACCCGCCTTCAAAGTAAAATGCATTCCATCATACGAGAAGAAGAATGCACACTTCTGTTTATTGTTCTATTTATTTTTTAATTTTAGTCAATTTGAGATTAAATAATTTTCCGAAAATTTCCGAATTGATTACTTCAACTATACAGATCCTCACGTTGCCTGTTTTGACGAAACTACATATATTTACAAGAGTTATTTTCTGTATGCTTAATAATTACGTCGAACAAATGATTCCTTAAATCAGAAATCCGGATCGTCATCATTTTAAGGAAACGTCATTTGAGGATACGTTGGATAGTAATTTTAAAAATATTTTTTTTCCGTATTGGAAAATCCAAAAGACGATTCACAATTTATAAAAATTAAAATTATATTGCTAATTAATAGAGTAAAGGGCAAAAAGATGAAAATTTATAAATAAATATTGATATAATTTAAATTACAAATATTTCGCGGTATTGTTCTTATTTAACTTAGCTCTAGCGGATAATATAATTCGTATGTGCAAAAAGAACAAAAATTTTCGTGTATATTTTATGAACAATAAATAATTATAATTTATTAAAATCGAGTTAGATAGTCTTATAACATACCGAAACTTGAAAGGAACAAAACGAGTATATTTAAAAAAAAAAAAAAAAAAAAAAAAAAAAACTACTTAAATATTTCATTGCTCTATTTCCAAGCTTGCAAATTTTTCTATTGCTTGTCAGGAACAAGTTTTGAGTTTATTTTAATGATTTAGTTTATTTTGCATCATGAGTCGTGCAATAATGCATAAGAAAAAATATTTTTATTTGTATTTAATCTAAAATTTAATTGAGTTCACAGTTAACATTAAAATTGCGTCAAAAATTGTTCTAAAAAATGGAGACATGCACACAGAAAAAAAAATTTACTTGAATCAAGTAAATAATTATAAAGAATTTCATCTTCTTGATTTGAGTAGGAAAATTTTTAAACTAAGAAATTTTTCTTGGTTTAAGTAAATTTTACTTAATTCAAAAATTTTTCATCTTGATTGAAGACAATTAAACACTTCAAAATTATTTTCTTGGTTCAAGAATTTTTCTCTTGATTCAAGTTAGTTTTTTTTTCAGTGCACGTGCAGGTAAATCGAAATTCAAGCAAAAATAAATAACTTTAAATTTCAGAAACTACCGCAAAAATTTTAATGAAAATAAATAAAATTAAATATTTTTTTGTACACGTTAAACTGTCTTAGCAGTTTAAATTTGACCTCTAAAAGCAGAAAATTTACAAATTTATATATAGTAGAAAAATAGTCTCTAAAAGATATATCAAGTTAATATATTAAGAAGAAAGGTCACTGAAACATTAAATAAGTAATCTGAGTGTAAATTGACACGTAAAAGTAAAAACTGTTACCATAAAAGGATGTATAAAACAATGCCGGTTTGTATGAAAGAAAATTATAAGGATAAAGAAACGGAAGTTCTACTTGGTGTTGAAGGAGATGAAAATCTTTTATTTAATCATTATCATGGAATTCTCGAGTTTCTCTTCATCTCTAACGCCCTCTTCATTCATCATTCGAGGCATTTATTCTCTAGCTAACCCCTCGTCAGGTTGTAGTTATCTCGCGGTACATAATACAATATAATGCATGTGTTATGTATGCATCCTAGTCATTATTGTACGAGGAACAATGTGCTAAAATGTTATGTATAAGACTGAGATCGATCCGCGAATAGAATGACCGGATACACGGGCCTTGAGGATTGCAAGTATCTCCCTTGCTTCGTTTACTTTTATTCATTTTCAAATCAGAAAATCGTTAAATAAAAACCTACTTATATCCTCCATACACTTGCATGGTACTTACATAATATACTGCTGTTATTACTGAATTATTTTGTGAAAGGCAAGTGGGGGTCTGTCTAGGATATCATGTTTATTTTGTTATTAAATATATGTATAATGTGTTATTAATGCATGACGTTTTGCAATGTATATTTAATATCAGTTCAAATGGTCAATGTACCTATTTGCTTGTTCTTTTTTCCTTTTTCTTTTTTATTATTTATTTTGTAAGGAACTGTCATTTTTTGCTCACTTTCGCTTCTGATTTCGTGTTAGTTGCGGAATATCCACAATATTTTTTAAACACGCAGAAAAAAATGTTTTTAAGATTATCTAAGATATGTTGTGGTAACAAATTAATTTGTTAAAATAACAAAATTTAAGTTATTACAAATTATTGATATGTTATAACAACAAAACAGTTTTGTTACTGTAGCAAAATCTTTTAGTTGGTATTTGTTTAAATATCAAAACTATTCTATTGAAATAGCAAAAAGAATTTTTTGGAGAAACAAAGACAATTTGTTGAAGTAATAAAAAAAAATTTGTAAAAATAACAATGAGAATTTATTGAAATAACCCATTGAATTTTATTATACACAATCTTTTTCGTGATAAACTTTTAAAGATTTGGAAAATATTTTGGCAACTAATTAGTTTTAATTTTATAATAAAAATAATAATAATTTTATACGAAAAATTACACTAAAATTATTCCTTTGCTACCATAATAATTAGTAACTGTAACTTATCTTATATTGTCCTAAAAAAAAATTTCTTTCAGAATGGAATTCAAAATTGAACTTTATAAAAATTTAGAATTTTTTAAAATTTCTTGTCTAATTAAATTAAAAATTCTGCAGTTAACTGAGTAATATTTCTTAAAATAAGAAAATTTCTATTAAAATCATGAGAACGGAGATTAAAAATCTCATATCCGTAATATAATTTAAAAATGCAGAGTAAGAATAAAAATAAAAATAAAAATAACAAAAATCATTAAAGTTAATGCTAAACTTAACTTATCCAACATCTGTAATCTAAAATTCTGACCCACAAAGATACTTAGCAATAATGTAAGCAATTAAAAAATTAATTATCCGAATTAAAAAAATGATCGGTTACTCATGCCGGGAAACTGCAAGTCATATCAAGAAAGGTAGCGTAGACAAACCTAATGTAAGTTTATTTATCCATTAGAATTTATAATCTAGAATTGAGAATCCACTTTACTATTTACTGTAAGTGTTGCTAATTTTTCTGCCGCTCGGAACTAAGTATAAGTGAAAGGGAAGTACTAAAGTTCTCCACCTAGTGTCCAGCTCCAAGAGACCTAGATATCCACACTCTCCTTCAAGATCTTTCATTATTATTTTTATTTTTATCCCATATATTTATTTATACATTTATAGTCTTCGTGAGCGGATGAAATTACCAAGTCTTGCGGGCAGCGTTAGTCTTTCTCATGGCATTAGATTGTCTATGTATTTAGTTACTTCTTTTTGCTACTTGTCATTGGCCATTATCTATTATCAATTACCTATTACTCATTGTTTTCAACAAACCGATTCCTTATTTGCAGAATTTTTTACCTACTTTTATTTCTCATTATTTTATTCCATTTCTTCTCGTTTTTAAGAGAGCCATACATAATTTTTATGTAATTTTGTCAACTCTTGTTAAGAAAAGCAATTTAAAAAGATTTAACTGATGTGCAAAGTGTTTTTAATTTTTTTTTCTTAATAAGAAAATAGAATTTACTTTTAAAAATTTTTTTACGGATGAAAAAATAAATTTTATCTTAGTTTTAATTATTTAATTTAAAAAATATGGGGATTAGACCAAGCCGGGATTTCAACCCGGATCTTCCGAATGCATGTCAGGTGCTCTGATTTTTCTTAAATCAAATTAATTTTGTCATCAGCATGATCATCAACCATGAAATTTAAATTAATAAAAAATTAATTTGATTGAAGAAAAATATTAAATGAGAATTTTTTATAAAAAAATTTTTTTTCTTGAATTAAGTAAAAAAGTTTTCGAAAACAAATTTTTTAAACTGATTCTCTGAGTTCAAGATTTTTTTTCTTCATGTTAATTTTTTTTTTATCAGAATAACAGTAAAATTTGATTTCAATATTTTTAATTTTAAACATTTATAATTCTTATAATTTACAACATTTAACAATTTTTAGAGTGCGATAGTAATGTAAATTTTACCAAATTTTCTGTAATTTTTTAATAATATTTACCGTAAAAAATAAAACAGAAATAATAATTTTTTGAAGCAATACGGTACTTTTAAGAATAATTTTCAAATTGTTAATTTAAAATAATAATTAAAGTATTTTACTAATTTACTTAACTACATTCATACTTAAAACTGTAAATTTAATCAGAAAGTGTTCTTAGTGCAAAAGTTTAGTGCTGACGTCAATGCTACAAGGTGGTGTACACTTATACCATAAATCATAATAAACCAGAAAAAGGAATTCTTTAACTTAGACAAAATATTAAATTTTAAATTTTCAAGATTAATGTGATGAATTTAAAAAAAAAAAAAAAAAAAAAAACAACTATTAAATTTTCAAAATTTTTCCTACAAAAACTCAATGATATTGTCTGCTTTCTCTTAGAAGTTAGTATCCATGAACGGGCCATACATCGGATCAAAGAGACCAAGACACCAAGACACCATACCGATATACCTTTACTTCTATTAAAGAATAATCTTATTGGAGGGGATTGTTATATAGGTCTTACGCTTACTGAGAACTTGTTTCAGACAATTCACGACTCAGTACTCGAGTACATTTAGGATTTTATTTTTCACGTGCGTTTAAAGTGTCAATAAATTAATTGTTATCCCTTGTTAATAATTTATCAAACTAATAGCTCCGGAGAGGATGAGTGGTGTTGTGTTGTGTAGTTAATATTTTAAATTAAGGAAAAGTAGTGTAAATTTAAAAAATGGTAAGTACACTCGCTGATTTTATTAGTTTTTACTAGTCAAGTGGATCAAATTTAGCTATCTATTTATTTATTATATATTTTATTGTATCGAGAGTTTTTGAATTGAGGTCACTTCTGATTTTTCTATTCCTCGTTCTCAGAAATTTCAATATAAATAGATTTACCATTTTATAGACGACTGACCTGCAGTCATAATTTACAATCAGAGATTGCGGCAATTTAAACGTTTAAGTGATTGATTTAGAATTTAGAGATTTAACTTGTCGGTAAAATTTCTTCCGCGGTCGAATTGTTTTTTTAACGGGCAATGAACTTGTGGGTTTAGAAAATTTTCAGCCTTCTATAGAGTTAATTAGCGGAATGCGGAAGTTTTGGTGATGAGAAGCGGCCGGTTTTTTAGCTCTTTTTTTCAAGATTATCCGCGCAAGCTTTTCATACGGAACTAATGGAACTTGCTGTTCAGGAAGTCCGGATTTGTTGAGGAAGACATTTGAGATGGATATAAAGTTTCGATTAAAATTTAATTTAATTTAAATTCTAATTTTTTTTTGTTTAAGTGATCTTTTAAAGAGTGTTCTCTCTTAAAATGAATCAGTGGAATTTCACTGTTTCACAGTTATAAGTATACTAAGTGGTATACTTATAGCTGTGAAATAGTGAATATACCACTAATTTCCAGTGATTTTCACTGTTTCAGATTTAGAGAGTTAATTAATAACTTTTTTTTCAATTAAATTTTTTTATATAAATATAGACTTCTTTTTAAAATTTTTTTTTAAATATTTTAATTGAAAGAAATTGAAAATTTTATTAATTAAAAAAAATTTATTTTTAATGATAACAAAATTAAAAATACCTCAGAAATTTTTTTTCAATTAATGAGATTTTTAAAGTGAAACTTAAAAAAAATTTTTTAATTATAAAATTGAATTTTTTTTTGTCATAAAAATTAATTTTAAATAGAAAATTTTTGAAATTTTTTTTCAATAAAAAAATTTAATAAATCAATTTTTGTTATTTTTTTTTTTACCAAAAAAACTAATTTACAAATTTAAAAAATTCTTTAACTTAATACCGTTTTAATATAAAAAATTCAAAACTCTAATATTGATTTTTGTTTAACCAGAAAATTAATGTACTTCTTAATTAAAAAAAGTTTTAAAACTTAATTATTACTCTTTCAATAAATATCAAGGGTCGTTATTTTTTAATAATTAATAATACATATTTGTAAGTCTAAAAAACTAAAAAAATTTTTAAATTATTAGCCCATAGAAATTAATAATAATAATAATTGTTTGCATTATAAATATTTTCCGGTAATAAAAATTATAATAATTTAATTCAAGTTTCTATTAACAAAAAATTCTTCGTTTATAAAATAGAAAAATTTGAACCATCTGCCAATTAAAAATAATAACTAACATTAAGCTGTCATTATTAAGTATATTAGTTAAGTTTAAAAAGTCGGACAATCGAAAGCAACAGAAAATGTTTTGGTGTCGAGCGGCGCTAGCGGGCCCACGAAAATGAGAGCTCGAGAGAGCGAAGGTGACTAAAGAAAGTTCTCCGTATGTACTATAACTACACTATCAACACACTTATTTATTCTCCTTTAATTCAATTTCTTTCCGTCCGGTGACTTTAAATAATATAATGGGAGATTCTAAGTCATGATTTTACACTGATAATTTTCAGTAGAGTAGATCAAGTGCCAACAGTTTCAACACATCACTAATTTTTTAAACAAATGTGGCATAATAAATTATTTCATTTTTAATTCAAATAAAAAATTCATTAGACAACTTGTAAGTTAATAACAACTCTGAATATTTTATAAAAAATAACTTTGAAAAATCCGGACTTTCCTGATTACCCACGAGAGCTTTTGACATGTAATCAGGGAGGTCCGGGTTCAATTCCCGACTTGGTCAATGTCTCATACTAGTTCAGTTATTCTTGGCTTCCAATGAATTTACAATGTAACTATTATTCATTCGATCATGATCATAAATTTCGCTGTTTGTTGGTGCAGATAATTGCAATTCGTTTCAGTTGTTTTATTTAATTTGTAACCTGGTGATGATAATTTAAAAAAAATTTTTTGTGGTTGAATATAATTATAGTTTGACAGTTTGTAAAGAAATTTTTTTGACCCGATTTCAAACTTAGAATTCAATGATTGAATTGAAACGAATAAGTCATAACTTATGTGAGGAATACAAGTAAAATTTTATACACTTTTTTAACCCTAGAACCTTTAAAAAAGTAAACTTTTATGTTTTTTTCAAGGTTGCAACGTACCTTTTTTTTTTATTTATTTATTTATTTGAATAATTTTTATTTAAAAATTTTTTCTGTTAGATTCAATTGGCTTTTGGCTTTTAGGGCAAATAACTTAATTTATAAAAGTTAATAAAAATTTTCCATTAACAATAATAATAATTTTGATATTTATTTTTTTCTAAAGACTGGTTTTTATAATACTTAATATTTTTAGTTTTTATTAGCTGTTCAGTCAAATACAACAATTTTTTTTTCTAATTTTTCGTAATATTGTTGGCATAAACAAATTATCGTCAATTCATATCTAAATTTGTCATTAAAGATAAATTTGATTGAAAAAATAACCTTTACGAAAAATTAGAGAAAAAAATTGTTGAATTAGACTGGACAGTCAATAAAAGCTACAAATTAAAAATATAAAATAATAATAATAATTTATTCAATTTTTGTCTATTTAAAAAATTTTTTTTTGTCAGATTATGTCAATCAATAATTTTAAATTTAAATTTATCCATTTGCTCCACTGCCCACATCTTGAATTCCTTTACAAAAATGAAAACGAAACTGGAACCTTACTTAATCCGTAATTAAAAAAGGAACCCAAATGAGCTCTCGAGATAAAAAAGCCCACGGTCGGCGATAAGAACGAGATTACGATGAAAAAAAAAAAAAAAAAAGAAATGGAAAAAGAAAAAGATAATCGACCTGGTTTGCATGCATGCTTCGTTATGTTTATTCGATCGATAATTATATTCACTTAGCGATACAAATAATCGTGGATCTATCACAATGAAGAGAAAGTTATTTAAGTTAGATATGTATGAATGTAAAACTGTAGATTGAGCGGGTACTCTTTTTTCGTTTCATTAAGTCGGTACAAGTACTAATATAAATAGTAAGTAAAGCCTTTCGGGTCCATATCAAACACTAAGTAAAAGGGGCAGAAGTATACAGAATAAGAATGGAATGCGATCAACACACGTGTCGTGCATAATTATCCAACTATCATTGCTGTTAATATTAATGTTATTAAAATTATCTTTGTAATTTAACGTGTGTATTTTTAAGATGATGATTATTGTTGTTATTATTATAATATGGTGAGGATGAAAGCTAAAAAATAAAATTAAAGCAAACACGCGAGGCTTCCGCGATTTAAATCCCGCACGTATGTTGTTTAGTTGTAATCATGTCAGTAGTACAGCTGACTATTGCAATGTAAAACGTAAACGTAAACGTGCTAAATGCAATCCTCAAGTGGATGTTTATGCACGAAAGTATTGTTCAATTGAATAATGAAACGCCTTATTACTGCATTAAATTGTTATTAAATTTCTTTTGTGGCTTTTTTTTAAATTCCTTTATCTTTCTCTCAATTACAGGGTAACCAAAGCTAAATTATTCTTTTTTATTTTATTAATTATTACGTTTTTGATGTCAAAAGGATTTTTTTAATTTAAAAAAAAATATATACGTTGGAATTTTAATTATTTTTGTTGGGAATTATGTAATTATAAAAGAGCGCGTATTTATGATAATTTGAAAATTAACATTTATCTTATACAAAATTTAATAGAAGTAATTTTTTTTACCGGAAGGAAATTTAAAATAAATTTTTTTTTCTAAAGAGATTTATTTTGCAGAAGATATTTCTCTATTGTATAAATTATTTAGAGTTCTAATTAAAATTTAACTTGGAGTTTTGAAGATGCGAAAATATTTTTAGAAGATCGTGTAAAGTATTTTAAAAAAAATTAATAACTGCTTGCATGCGATAATTTTATGAAAAAAAAAAGCATGACTAGCTCTTGAAAAAAATTAAAAAAATCCTTTACTAAGATATCAACAAATTTTGATGTTATTCATTATCTAAGTAAATTTTCATGTAAAGATTAATAAGATTAGTCATTTTTATACAGAAAAAAAATTCAGTAAAAACAAAAAAAAATTGAAAGGAAAATTATAAAGTTATAGTGAAGGAAGAAGAAATTTTCTAGAGATAAGAGCTTCTTTTATTAGCTCATGAAAATTTTAAAGCCAAGAATTTTTTTTTATGTGATATAAACAAAAATTAACTAAAAATTTTAGGTATAGTGGATAAATAAGGCCGATGGGTTAACATACTCACTTGAGTAATTAAATTAAATTTAATAAATTTTTTGTATTCAAGATGAATCATCAAGTTAATTATCGAAATGATTATTTTACTATTGATCTTAAATACTAAAGATGTCTAGACTATTTAATTATACTAAAATAAGTCGAAATTATCCGACTACAGAAGAATAAGAGCTAATTGTTACAATTTTTTTAAATATTTAATTTTATTTTTATTCATGGTAGAAATTACTATTTTTTTTTGTGTTTTATAGATAATGTCCTTGGATAATGATTAACAGAAATGTTCCTCGTAGTTGCATTGAAGAAAAAAAAAATTTGATTAAAAAAGAAAAATTTTCAACCAAGAAATTGTCTTTAAAAAAATTGATCGCTTCGAATAAGAAAACAAATTTTTTAAATAAAAAACAATTTTTTTATTCGAATGAATATCTAAAAAATATTTATCGTAATTCAAGACTTTTTTTTAGAGCAGGCCAGTACTCTAAATTTGAAAAATGACTAATTTAGAAAATAATAAATGTAAATAATCTGATAATAAATGTAAAATGACTTAATTACAATCTCTTCTAGAAATTTTGGTGTGTAAAATGACCTAATTAACAATAATATTTCCAAAATCTAATAACAATAATTAAAAGTTTCTCTCAGTTAATTAAAATGAAGAAATTTTTCGGCTTACAAATGACTCATCTTTATAATAAACCAACAAATACCAAAGATCTAACAATCAAATAATTAGCGGTCAAATTATAAAGTGAATCCATAGATCATAGACAATAATTACCACTCTTTCTTCTCATTCTCAACTAATAATTTTCTTATTTAGAAATCCTCCGTATATTTACAATTATTTACAGTTCGTTAGCTCTGTTTCACTCCAAATCCTGCAGTATATTACTATGGTGATATAAATGTATGCCTACATATGTGTTATTACGACACGCGAGTTAAACATGTACCTCGGTGACGTTGATAATAATAAAATAGTAGTAATAATAATTTCAATACCTTAACTAACGATAGTGTCGATGTTGGCTCCGATAAATTATCCAACATCCACTTAACTCACATTTTTAAAGCAAAGCAAGCTAAAAACATTTTTTTACCCAATTAAAAACAATAATTATAATTAATTCCACTTTGCTGTATAACGAAACATTTGTATTCTTTTTAAAAATAATTTGCACTCGAGGTCGACAACATTCACTTTAAAAATTCATTTTTTTTCTGTAAATATCATTTAGATAAAATTTGCTCTAGAAAAATTGTTGAATTATTTATAAGTTAAATTTTTAATAAAAAATTAATATCGAAAAAATTTGTAACAAAAAAATTGAAAAATTAACATCTTAAAAAATTTTCTATAAAGTTATTTTTGTTGAAATGAACTTTTTAATAAATCTTGAAGCTTTTAATGTTAACAAAAATTTCATATCGATCGAACATTGTTTATAAATTTTGAGAAAAAAAAAATTTGTAAGTGCTCAAAAAAAAATTATTGTGAAACTAATATTTTCAATAAAAATCGATTTAATCATTATCAATTTGTCAATAAAAAATTTTTCGATATTTTTTAGTCTATTTTGCGAGTTTTTAATCACAACATTTTTAAGTGCGCTCTTTTCAAATTGAATTTGAAATTGTTGAAAAATTATTATCCGACAATTTTAAGAATTTTTTATGGAAGCTCCGTTTTAATATTCCACAGGGCTCTGTCGTTGTGAGTTCATCTTAAAATAATCTTTCAAAATTTTTTTCAGGCTATTTTAAGATGAGCTCACAGCGATAGTTTTGAAAATTTTTTTTGCGCTGAATCTTAAAAAAAAAAAAAAAATGTTACTTAAAAAAATTTCAAACATCATTTTTATCAATTAAAGTATTTGGACGCGTGAAACTAAACACCTACCAAAATTTCTTATTAATAAATCATTAACCTTATTAATTTATTATAATTTATTACAAATTTCTAATTTAAAAATTCAATTTAATGCACGACTGGCTAAAGTGTATAAAGTGTATCGCTAAAGTAAAATCAAATAAAATAATCGGAAAAAAAAAAAAAAAAAAAAAATGACAAATTACTTTCGTTCTAGTTGTCTATTAAGCTTTTTTTTCCTTTTATATCGTTACTTATAATATCGCGTAATTGAGTTGGCATTATAATTATTGTTGCGATTGTAATTACAACTGGCAAGAGCAATTATAAAATAGGAAAAGAATTGCCCAACAGTCAGAGATCCTGAATAGTGATTTGACCGGTTAAAAAATTTTTTTTGTTAATCGTAGATCGTCAGGAAGACAATGATGATTCTTTTAATAACCTGGCTGAGTCTGTCAACTCTTGTCTCCGTGGAGAGCAGCGACAGATGGTCACGTCAGACGTCAAACAGCGAGTGGATTCCTTTGGCACGTCCAAGATCAGCACTTCCGCATCAGACGCCAGTGGTCAGTAGTCACAGTCAGTCACCCTCTGGCTCCGCTTTATTACATAATCCCAATAATAATATTCAATCGCTGAACCTACCTCCGGCATTGCAGCAAGAGTACCAGCAGCAGTTAATGCAACTTCAAAAAACTCAGGAGAGCATCCAGAAACTTTTGTTATTGCAGCAACAGCTCAGGTCGCAACAGCAATTGCTTCAGGTACTTTTTTTTTTTTTTTTTAATTGGTAAAGTAGTACCTCCACCCCCATGAAAATAAAATTATTAAAAATATGTAAAAAATAAATTTTTTTTAATAGCTGACTTTTGGACGATTTTCTTTTATATTTTTATATAATTTAATTGTAACAATTTTAATACATAAAAATATAACTCAGAATATATGTATGAAAATATGAAAAAAAAAAAAAAAAAATATATATATATATATATATATATATATATATATATATTAATCAATATTAAAAAAAATTCAGTAAAAAAATGAAAATATATTAAAAGTATCATCATGTAGTTTAAAATAGAGTTATATAAATGTTTTAAAATTTTTTTAATACACATATTTTAATTATTGATAAAATATTTAAAATATAACTATTTATAAAATGTTATCTACTATTTAATTCTTTACATATTTTTGCTGTAAATTTTTTTCATTGACCTACTACTTTTTTATCAGAATTTTTATTATCAGTGCAATAGTTTAATTAAATTTTTATCGTAGAATCAAGCGTATCTGCCGAATGCTGTCGAAGAAAACAAACAGCCATTCAGACAAAACGCGATTCCAAATCGGCAAGTTGATTATAATTCAGAAATGGCACCTCCGCAACTGTCTTCAGATGCTTTGCCGCCTGTTTATTCTTCACAGCAATTCAAGCAGTCTCAAGAGGCGGCAATTGAAGGCGGAGTTCCACCTTCTGGACCAGCCAGCGATGGAAAAGGAGAAAATACCGATGAAGAGGTCGGTTTTATCGTTTAATTGTTTAATAAATAAGTCAACGAGTTGTATTTAGACTTGATTAATTCACAAGTAAATTATGCATTGACATAAAAATTAACTTGGTAAAAAAAAAAAAAATTTCGAAACCAAGAAAATCATTTTGCAGAGTTTTTTAACAAAACTATCTTTAATTAGTATAATTTACTTAAACATTTCTTTAATTCAAGAATTTTCCTGCTTGATTCAAGAAAAGAAAATTTCTCAAAATAATTTTCTCTTAAATTAGCTTCCTTGTCAGATTTAATTTATCATACCCACTTAAAAAATTTGTTGTTCTTATTATTTTATATAACTTAATTAACAAGGAATTAAAAAATTCAGTTTTTTTTCAATAATAAATATATCCTATTTATTAATTAAATTATAAAAATTCTCAATTTAACTTTGATAGCTAAAAATAATTAGAATAATATAAATTCCGATTAAAAATCAAAACCCAGTTTAAATAATGAATTCTCTATCGAAAGTTCCGCGCTCCGAATAATCACAACCAAACAAATTTCTCGCGTGACTGAGTGAGTGAGATAACAAATAAACATTGACGTAGTAAAAAGAAAGCGGGAAGCAATAAAGTCAGTTGATAATTTCATTACAGATTCAGGTGGTATACGTCCCAGCGGAAACACTTGCGCAACGAGGCCAATCCAAGGAGGAAAGAAACCGCGACCACAACCAATTTTCCTTCCCGCGACACGATAATCGTTACTCCCATCCTCAACAAATCGACTCCTCGCCCCCCGTCACCACAGAGGAGCCCTACAGTCAAGAATACGTAGAGTTTCCCCGCGGACAGCAAGCGATCGAGCAGTTCTACAAAGAGGCCCGGCAAAAAGAACTTGACCGGCTGAACGAAGAGCGAAAAGAAATAGCCCGTCAAGCTAAAATCGCTGCTGCCGCTCGCCAGCGGGAGCAAGAACGAGCTCACCAGCGCGACATGGATAAGAAGCTCAAAGAGCTCGCTAAAATAGAAGAACTCGCGAAACAACGTGAACTAGAGCGCATACGTGAAGACCGACTTCGCGAGCGCCAAAGACTCGAAGAACAGGAAAAAGTTAGAATGAAAGAAGAAAAAGCCCGTCAGGCAGAAATTGAACGACTGGCAGCTCTCGAGAGGCAGAAAAATGCCGAAATCGAGCGGTCCATCCTCAGGCAAAAGGAGCTCGAAAAAGCTGCCCTCCAGCAAGAAGAAGAAAGAGCCGAAGAATTGAAGAGTTCTGAAGAACTTCACCATCAACACCACACCGAAAATATCAAGCACAAAGGACCCAGGCATCGCAGCAAGCCGAGAAGACCACTCAAGGACGAAGTCCAAGAAGCCTCGACAATCCCTCCTCCCAACCAGCCACCTCTCGCCGTGTTTATGGGCCCAGACCTCGAAGCTCAAGAAACCCAGCCCCAGTTCCAAGTAATTGACGCCCTGCGATTCTTGCGTGATGCAAAAACAATCCCGGTTCTCGATCATGTTTCATCAACCAACCCCCGAGTCTTCGTAGGACCCGCGAATTTGGAGCCCCCTCAAGGGTACTCTAAGTTCGAGCTGCCCTATCTTTCTTCTCTGGACATGAATCGCGTTGAAAGACGTGTAGATAAACTTCCTTTCTTCGTTGCGCCTTTGAGCTTCAGTCCACCAGCCGGGTACTACAAGATTCCTTTCCCTCATCCGCACATTGGATCGGTGATCGTCAACAGCCTAGATGACAATATCGGTCCCTCTGCCAGTCAGGAAAGTTCTAAGACAGTGCCAAATGTCATTGATCACAATTTGCCGGTTTCTGGCCCTGGTCCATACCAGGCGAGCTATGAACTAGCGAGTCGAGCTCCTTATCCTACCGGGTATTCATCAGCCACTCCGCAGTATCCTTATCCATCGAGCTCCGGGAACGACGGGTATTTACGAGGATATGAGCAACAATCTGTGACGCCTTATCCTCAATCTGAAGAGTACGCGACTACTATTGATTACAGAAAGCCGAATATTGTATCTTCGTATTCGTATGACACTGCTCCTACGACCCCTGCGTATCAGGATGGATATGCCCACACTAGGGTCCAGCCGAACAAGGACCAGGAGATAACCTCCCAATTAGCTCAAGTCAACCAGCATGATTACTCTCAACACAGACACGCTGAGAATCCTTATCAGCATCCTAGTCAACAGGCTTCTCATTCCTTGAATCCCCACCATGGAATTTATCACCTGAATCCTAATATACAGAACTCGTATGAGGAGATTGATGCAAGGCCGGTTGGGCCCAATGGAAATGGTAATAGCAATGCCAATGTGGTTCCTATGACGGGGTACAGTTTGCCGCCGGAACTCCCGCCGATTCATCCCCAACTTCCTGGATTAGTTAATTCACTGCTTGATTCCAAGGAAAGTGAAGCTGATAAGTATATTACGACAACTATTTCTACTACTAGCGAGCCTACTACTGTTCCGACTACTACCGAGGCAATTACTACCACTCACAGACCACGGGTTAGACAGAGGTAAGTTTGGGGAGATTGGGGGACTGTTGGATCAGTTTTTTTGAATATGTAAGTTAATTTTTGGACTGTGATTTTCAGAGGAAGAGTTACAGCGCGAACAACAACCCCCTCGCCGACGAGCATCACCCCCACGGGGTCCACGCAGAGAAATTATGAACGGACACGAAGACCATTTAATAGATCTAGATCACGATTTACGACTACTACGACCACCGAAGAGTATAAGGACACTTACGAGCCAAGTAGGTCTAAAGTTCCCGAGACTACCATTAGGTACACTACTCAGGAATATCGTCGGCCGGCGAACAAGATACAAAAGTTCAAGAACCGCAATCATGAGGTAGGTTAATTTTATTTATTTATTTGAAAATTACTAGCAATTTAACAATAATTTGAGTATCTTTGGCTTCTATAAATGTTCATATCAAAGCATTTTTATCTACAAATTTGTCTTGACCTTTTAAATTATACCAAATTTTAAAAATATTTCTTTTTTATGAGAAATTAAATTTTCTAAAGAAAAAGTTCTATTCAATTTTATTTTATCTTCTGTTTTTAAGCCAAAAATTTGAGAACAAGTCAAAAACGAAATCATAAAAATTTTCCTTATTCTCTTGATTTCATAAATTATTTCCAAAAATTTTAAATCCAAATTCTAATAAAAATATCGAAGAAACGATAAATTTACACAAGTATTTTTTTGTAGGAAATTAAACTTTCTATATTTTATCATATCTCCCATTTTTAAGCCAGAAATTTAAATCAAAGTTAAAAATCAAATCATAAAAATATAAAAATTTTTTTTTAATCTTTCAAATTTTTTCAATGATACTAAATTTAACTACAAAATCAAATTAAATGTAAATAAAAATATTTCAGGCGCTAAATCAAATCCCAAACATTCAAGCCCACGAGACGTTATCTGATGACGGAAGCATCCCTGAAGACCCACGTCAGTATCAAAACTACAATGTGCCACTCACCACCGTGAGCTCCTTGACGTATAGCGACGAAAGTTTGACAACAGAACGCGATTACTCTAAGAATCCTAATTACCCTCATCTATCTCACGACAGATTCCGCGGGTCCGATAGTGGCTACCAGGGGAACTTACAGGCCCAGGGGTATGATTATGATGCACCAGAAGGAGCTAACATTAATAGTAATAACAATAATGCTCCGTCGACACCGATATCGGTGACACCCGAGTATTATTATGCCGATAAAACTGAAAGTGCTGAAGGCGTAACGGATATACCTTATTCTCAAGTGGAATATCGTCCTAGTATTAATTACAACAATGATAATAACAATAATAATAATAATAATAATAATAATAATAATAATAATAATAATTATGATAATAATAATGATGATGACAGAAGTAGTACAAGTGGTGAAAATAGTCCGGTGTTAAATAATAATCAATACTCTGCGGAAATGCAGCCGCGACCTTATGAATCTTTTTCTGAGCCCGAAGTAAGTCAACAGTTATTTTTATTTCATTAGTTTGTTTAATTCATTTGTGTTACTAATTTTTAAAAAATTTTTTTAAATCAAAATTAAAAGTCGCAATAGTCATTTTTTTACTAGTGTATTTTTTTTTTAATTCAACTAATTTTAATGGTTCTAAATTGATTTTTGAATTTTCTACTGATAAAAAATAATTAAAATTTTGTTTTTAAAAAATCAATTTTGAAAATCAAAATTTAAAGATCAGAAATTAATTTTATATTTAAAATATTAATTTTATTTTAAATATCATAAATTACGCGTCTATAGAATTTTTCAAAGTTAAAATATTTTTTTAATCTCAAAATTTAATTTTTTTTATGAGTACATTTTTTTAAATCCATGAATTTGAAGTTGTACAATCTAATTGATAAAAATTGATTGGAAAAAATCAATTCCCTATTGAATAAAATCATTAACGATTCTTAAAAAGTTTTTATATTATTCAAAATTTTATGTAAATAAATTTTTCTTAAAGAAAAAAATTTTTTTACAGCCTTAACTTGAAAATTATACAATAAGATTGATGAAAATAATTTGTAAAAAATAGATTTCTACTTAAAAATTGAAAATCAAGAAACTATTTTCATTAAATAATTAATTTTTCAAATAATTTATGTAATTAGTAACACAAATTGTGATCAAACCGGATTATAATTTAATTGATAAATTTTTCATGATTTATTTTGTTAAAACTAGACAACGACAGAAGCACCAACGACAATGGAACCGGCGCCAGTCATAATTCGCCAGCGAGTAAGGGCGCGATTAGGGGGTCGCCCTAGACAGGACTCCCCGATCCAGACGGCGCCGAGGGGCTCGCAGGACGAGTTCGTACACTTCAGCGCAGTGAATCAACCGCGACAACAATCAACAACCACGAGGACACGCCCGAGAGCGAAGAAGCCCAACTATCTCACCGCGGCTCAGGTCCAAAGCGAAGGAAATGATTACGTGAGAATACAATCTGCTAATCGTCCGCATCCTAAAACAATTGTGCAAGCAGCTGCTCCAAAAACCACTACAACCACCCTCGCCCCCGCTAGTGAGGAGTCTAGTGAGGAAGAGTATGGATTCATACGGAAGCCCAACTTTAATCAGCCCCACAATCTTATCAGCAGCAAATTCCGCGCTCCGGAATCACCAGTTAGTTTTTTTACTTTGTTAATTAATTTTTAATTATTTTTCATACTAATAAAATTTTTTATTTTTTTTATCAATAGATCCAACTCCAAAACGTAGGACCGACTGACGGAACAGCAGCAGATTCAAGTCCTACCCACACACAAGTATCAACTAAAAATCGACAAAAATATCAATCGCCAAACCGACCACGTCCTGTCATAAAATCATCTACTGCGCCTGTAACAACGACACCTAGTGCTTTGGACACTCAGTCCTACACGATAAAGCCTCGCGTGAGAGCTGAAGAGCCCAAAAATCGCATACGGACCCGGGTCAGGAGACCTGGTCGTAGACGTACAACCACTACAAGCACCACCACTGAGGATCCACTCGATGAAAACAATAATTTGCCTCTAGAAGAAAATTACCCGAGGCTACTGATCCATCCAAAAGCGTCGAGAGACAGCGCCGAGAGACAGTCGGTCTACGACGGTAATTATGAAACTTTGCCAGCTAATTCCGGAGCTAATGGACCCAGTCGCTCGGATTATGTTTATGAAAATGTAAGGTTTATTTTTGTTGCTAACTTTTGATTATTTAGTTAATTCATCGATCTGAATTAATTAAGTGATTGTTTATTATTATTTCAGTATCCCAACCAAGACCGCGAGTTCATGCTGAATTTCGGAGCCTCGGATATCGTGGAAGAGCAACAAGATCAAAGTAGCCTCAAGCTAAACAAGAACCATCATGATGAGTCAAGGCTGAGACCTTATTCTAGGCAGCAGCCCTCGGATATTTACGGATCCGAGAGCCAGTGGTCGACCAAGTTGACCCAATCCTCTTTCCAGCCAGTGAACCAGCTTCCGGAGGAGGATAAACTCTCGAGAGAGCAGAAAGAAATTAGCGCCGATAAAGAGGAAGCCCCGGAAATAATAACTGCGAGGCCTGATGACGGGTTTGTGACTGTTCTAGTCTCTTCTGACAATCAAACCAGCACCCCCGGGCTAGACATGACGGGAGAAACTACTATGCCGACTGATTTCGGAATGAAAATGTCTGCAGAAGAATCTAATGAAAATTTGCCGCGAAGAAGAGTAAGATTTTAGAATTATTAAATAATGATTAACATAAAAATTTATCAATAATTTTCTTTTTATTAAAAATATCTCTGAACTAAATAACTCTTATCAACTCAACTTACTAAACTCCACAGATACCCGGCAAAAGAAGAAGAGTAAGAATTCGCGTACGTCCATCACCACCGGATGACTTCGTAACCGCTGAGTCCCAACACTTTAACTCCGCAGTAAACAACCTCGTGCAAGAGCAAGCTAAGCCAAACGAAATGTCTTCACAATACAACAGTAATCCAAACTACGAACCACCGAGTTCACAAGTTTCAACCGAATCAATAACCACCACCCCAACAACCACCAGCGTAACTCCAGATTCAACAACTATCACCACCGAAATTAAAGAGCAGAAACATGAAACACCAGAATCTGCCTCAATTCCACCAATTAATGAAACAACCGAACTAGTAAAAAGCGACAGTGATGATTACAATCTAGGAGTCACCGAAACTACCGAAAGTGCGCAAACAATCAGTTACGAGACCACCACTTTTGTTGAATCTTCCACGGAATCGACTACAGTTTCAATTCCTCCTGAAATCCCTCGTAAATCCTGGGACTCGACAAAAGCTTACACCGACTGGCTGATGCGGAAAATGGAGAAGACCCTCAAGTCTGAGCAATTCCTCAAGAAGACTTCAGCTAAAGAAGATAAAGAAGCTCATGAAGGAGAAGAAGAACATCCGAAAAATCATCGAAGCGAGTGGAGCGAAGTTCGGTATCCCGATCGCAGTATTTTCGGGTTTGGACGATCTGAAAAACAGGAAGAAACCACCACCAGCAGCACCACTCAGATACCGGGGGTTGTTTCCAAGACTGAAGGTAAATCAAGTGTCGGAGCGATTTCAGATTATGTGCAAGCTATTTTTGATAGCATGAAAACCGCGGATGAGGAACACGCGATCCTTGATAACGCTCCGGATTTGTGGGACGATGAAAGTAAGCCTACCACTCAAAGTCACTCTACTTCTGTTTCTATTTCTGTTTCTGGTTCGACTACTTCAGAATCTACAACGCCCACAGCAACGGCAGCTCCGGAAACTACTACTGCTACCGATGAGCCGATGATCGATAATCAACATGGAGAGGACAAGGATAAGCTTGACAAGGAGACAAAGACAATGCTCGATGAGCGTAAAGAGTCCACGAGCACTATTAATCCCAGTAATGAGGGTACTGGGAGGGTACCCAGTATTCTAGACATGCTGGTTACTACAACAACCGAGCCCCCGACTTCCAAGAATTCCTCCGCATTGTTAGGCGCGATCCTCAGGACCTCGACCTCCACCAAAGTCTCCCATATGACGGAAATTTGCTATCGAGGTCGTTGTGTTATGACCAAGCCTAACAAGGACTCCCGTAGATGATTTTGATGAAATTTTTTACTTTGTTTTTATTTTTTAGTTATTTATTATTGAATTTTTGGTACATTTTTTGTCTACGGCTTATTTATGATTATTTATTTAACTAACAGAAATTTTTTTAATTTTTAGGGATAGAGAGAGTTTTAATTTGAAATTGCACGCCTCAAAATGAATATTATCCTTTTACAGTAGAAATTTATTTGTGGATTAAAAACTGAATTTTCAGGCGTGCAAAAATGAAACTCTGACAAAAATTAATTAACTTTTAATGAAAAATTTTAACCAAAGTTTATTTAAAACTAAAAAAAAATGTACCGGAAGTTTGCGAATCAATAAATTTAACTCCTAGGCGTTAATGGATGAATAAATATTGAAATATAAATAAAAAAGCTTGAATCTAAAAAGTTCTGCTTGGCAAATACTATTTACCAGCCATCAGACTAATTTATTTACGCTCGTTATAATGTCAGCAACGTTCCAAACGCGACGTATATGTGACACATGACAGATATCATCGTAACATTATATTTTCTTATCACACCAAATTGCTCGCTTAATCGATCCACTTTGTGCAAACACCCCGAGTGTTTAACATAAATTATTCATGTCTTCTTATTTTTATCACTAGCATTTTTAAAAATCATAATCATAATCATAATTATTATTATAATTTATCTTTACCTACAATTTATCTGTAATATATGATAATAATATTAATTGCTAATATTAAATAAATAAATTTATGTAAATCGTACAATGTACATTTCTATTATTAAAAGTAATATATAATTTATAATAGTTACTGGCTTGAAACTCAGTATTAAATGTACAAGCCAATGTACTTAAATAAAATAAATAAAAATAATTTTGTCTGTTTGTTTTACTATTTTGATTAACATTATTAATATTTCTGAATTTTTTTTTTGGTAATTTGGTAATTTAATGGTAATTTTTTTCAAGTAAGTAATTATAAAATCAAAAATTAAAAAATTTGAAAAAATGCATAGAAAAGTAATTGCATAAAAAATTGAAAAATGAATTTTTAAAAAAACTATTTTACAATTTCTTTAAACATGTTTTATTATTCGGCAAATGAAAAATAAAAACTGGTTTGATTTTTAAAAAATTCAATTTAATTAAAATTTTGGATTTAAAAAATTTTTTAATAAAAACCAAAAATTTAATCAAACTCAAAAATAAATCTTAAGAAAGAAAAATAATTGTACTGTGTTTAAAAACTGGGTCTCTTGCCTTAAATTCTTTAAAAAGTGATTCATCGAGGCTAAGTAGAAGGATAAGGGTAGTTTTTTACTGTCTTTAGATAAAGATTGAGATAAACTGGGAATGAAAATATAAATAGCATCAAGTATGAGTATATAGATCCAACAAACATCTATCTAAATAAAAATGTATATACAGATATAAAGATAAGTATTTTTAATTAAGGGTTGTTCATCGATTGAGGGCGCACGCTCAGTGTATTCCGTCGTAGATGGCGCGTACAACTACAAAAATAGTATAATTCTGCGCACCTAGTCGTAGACGAGGGGTAGGAAGCAGACAGAGAGGAAAGGTAAGTTTTAAGGGTGAGGGTTGTAGGGTTGGTTTTGCGACAACGACGCCATGCGGGAATCAGTATAAGCGGTCGGGTTGTAGGTGGAAGGACCTCAATAACGAGTTCCAGCCCAATCCGGGTTGCTAATTATGCCAGGCGGCGAGGGGTCTGACACCCCCTTTAATTTACACCCTTGTGTTAATGCTAATGCTAATGTTAATGTTAATCAAAATGACAACGCTACCGATCACAATGAAAGACGTTTACATACGGACAGTGACTCTGTCAGGAATGACAGCTTGTGCGCGGATGATAATTATGGTGATAACTCGATGACAATTGGTGATGGGGTAAGGAGAAGAAAGGTCATACGGGCTGCCAAAGAAACGCTTGATAAGGGTAAGACTTTTTGTTTATTTTCAATTTAAACTCCGGTTTTTTTGCTGTTCGATTTTTTTTTCTAAGACAAATATGGTTGGTTGACATTTACGGGGTGGAATTTTATGGGTCAAGTTGTAAATCGACACGTGGATTGAGATGGTGCAGTTTTTAGGTTTTTTTTCAAGGATAAAGTGATAATGATAACTATCCTGTACCGTATTTTATTAGGTAATATTGATGTATGTTTGGGGAGTTTTTTGGCAGAAGCTAAAGTCCCCTCGAATTGGTCGGCCCACTTACGGTGACCGAGTTCGTTCGATAAAAGAGAATGAGGAAAGAAAAAGACACTAGGTCTTAGTTCTTAGTTTGTTTTTTTTTTTCCTGTGCTTAGATTAAAAAAGAGTGAAAAACTGCTGATACAAGATTTCTTATGTTCAATATTTAAGTGTGATGGTTTATGAAAATTTGATGAATTTTTATGGATATAAGATTGGGATATTTTTTTAAGTATGACGATTTCAGGATTTTTTTATGGAACTTTTTCGGAAGAAAATTTAGAAAATTCTACATGTGCATTGATAGAAAAAATAACTTGATCCAAAGGAAAAAATTTTTGATCATACGGGGATTATTTTAAAGACTTTTTGTGTCTTAAATGAAAAAGATTTGAATTAAATGATATTTATTTAAGCAAAGGAGAATAAATTTATTCAAGAATTTCTTTTGCTCGATTCAAGGTAAAAAATTAATTAAAATTATTTTTTTGGTCTAAGATTTTTCCGTTTGGATAACAATAATTTTCTTATTGAAGTAAAAAACTAAAAAAAGCTATGAGTAACTTTTTTAACTTCAGTATTATTTTTTTATCTAGAAATTTGTAAATAATAAAAATTGGTTGCTCATATTTTAAGGGAAATTCATTGAAATTAGTAGTTCTAATTTTTAACATAAAAATTTCATATAAAAAAAGTTTTCTCTTGTGCTTTTAAATTTTTTTCATCCGGAATTATGTTCACACTGTAAAAAATCGCGAGTGAATTGAAGGGGATTTGGAGTTTTTTTTTTGCACCAAAATAAATTTTTATTGAACTAAAACACGTTTTATCGGCTAAAGTGCAAACAAATACTTTAAAAAATTTACCTCGAATTTAATTAAACAAAATTGCTTTATTTATTATATAAAAAACTATAGAAAAAGGCAATATTAATTTTTGAAATTTTTAATTACGCATTTTGTAATTTTCAAACAAACAACAATAATTTTTTTATTTTAATCAATAAAAATAATTAAAGAATTCATTTCGTGAAATTATTTGTTATTAATCCTATAAACAAAATCATTTTCTGAGTAAGTTTCACTCCGCAGAGATTTAACCAATTAAAAATCATCTATCTCGCCAATTTTTTACGGTGCAAAATAAATAAAATTAGTAAAAATTGTAAAGACTTATTTTACTTACAGCTTCGCGGCTGCTGAGGCGAAAGATACCCTGCACTGGTCATCTGATGACTCCCCGCCGCCTATGGATTCAAAAGGTTCCAACTCAAGTGAGTAACTAGAAAAAATAAAATTATAAAATTATTTTTACAAGTTATTATTTAAGTATGACAGTATATTATTACTTTCTCGGGTTAGAGCTTCAGCTTTCAAACGCTGAGTCAATAGTGCAGAGTTATGAGCGTTTGTTTTAATACTACAGCTTGTAGTGGTAGTTAGCAAACTTTACTTAGGTTTCTACTATTTATAAAAAAAAAACGGTGTCAGAAAAACGTTAACTTGCTTTTTTTTTATTGTTCAACGCCATAACTAGAAATTATTTCATCCCGAAAAATTCAACTTCAATTTTTTTCACCCGAATTAATCCGAAGCAAGAAAAGATGATGTTTTTTTTTTTTTTCACCTCTTTACAAGGAATTGTGCAAAAAATTCATTTCCTACAATAGTCAAAAAAAGTAAATTCAAGGAAGAATAAAACCTCCGAGGGTTGAGGTTTTATTTTTTACTTGTAGTCATTTTATTAGCAATGGTTTTTCTAGCAATTGACATCTAGCTTTTTTCTCTTGTCTGTTCAATCTAGACCTTTTTTTATTTTTATTGTTACAATAGTTTTTTTCTTATCCATATAATGTAGAAAATTTTCATTCATATTTATAAGGGTGTATCTAAAAAATTATAAATAATTTTTTTTAAATGTTTTATTAGAAAATGCAAAAATCAAGATCCTGGTAAAATTTAAACCTTTCATATTAATATTTTAAAATTAAAAATCAAAAATTTCTCTTTTTCTATTCAAATAATACAGGAAATATTTTTTATACTTTGGAATTTTATATCTTGTCGTATAAGCAACGTAGCAAAAATCATATTGAATTAATTTTTCTAGAAAATTAAACGATCTAAAAAAAAGGATTCTTATGATTTTTTTCTAAATTGACTTTTCTTAAAGTTATTCAAGTTTAAGGTTGGACAAATCCTAAATTTTTTAATTTTATTTCATTTTCGACGTTATTATAATTTAGATTAAAATTTCTCAGCAATTTTGAGGAATATTGTGATCAGAAATTGAAAACAAGTAAGGTCAAAAATAAATATTTATATTTATTTATTTGAATAAATATCAAATAACAATGTTGTGAACTGAAAACGTGAATATAATGGGCAGATATTATTGAGACAGAAATGTTACGAGCATGTAGAATCGATTAAACATCGTATCGGCAATCATGTAATGCATATAATGGATAGGTATAACGCTCATGTCAATTATCTGGGATATTACATTAAAGTTCTTGTTTAATATGTGTATATGATGCATAAGTGAATGTCTCTGCTCATAAATTTTTACGTAGATGTACTTTTACTCTAAATTTTATATGTATGTGCATACACATGAATATGAAGAGCCATTAATGCAAGGATTTTAGGACACGAATATGTACTCAACGTAAGTTCTTATCTAACTGGTCACATGCAAAAGCTGTCGCCCGAAATGGATTGTTTTCGCCGGTCTTTTTATTTCATATATTTTCTGCTTACCCAGTAAAACCACACTGTTCAACTATTTTCATCCGCGACTTTATCCGAGTGAATTTAACCATTTTTACACCCGACTGTTGAATTCATCATTAATCAAGTAACATATTGCAGTTTTTTTGACACATCAGTCAAACATAGCAGAAATTTTTTCTTGAATTTATCAAGTCGCTATTTCAAGCTTAATTTCATAATAATTATCTTCTATCACAATGTAGTTAAGAATTACTAGCAACTTTGCAGTCACTATGTGACTGCCGTGACTTGTGAACTATAAATAAATAAAATTTTTTTTTATTAAATAATGACTTTTGTTAAATTGCTCTGTACTTTTTTAAATATTGACATTTTTAAAGATATAAGCTCATCCTGATGTTATACTCATCAGGAGCTTTCATTTGAGTACTCACATGCATTTTGATATATTTTTCATATATACATATACATAATATATATAAATATATGAAAAATTGATGTGGGTACTCAAATGAAAGGTCTTGATGAGTGTAACATCGGGATGAGCTTATATCTTTAAAAATGTCAATAGTTCTCTAGATACAAGATCATTTCTTAATTATGTATCCAGAGATAGAGTATTTTCGAATGCAGCCTAAATACTTGTCATCATAATAAATTGACTATCGATGAGAATGATATAAAACCTTGAAAAGGCACAAATTCAAGTCTAGACTTTTGCAATGATACTAAATTTCACTAAAAACACCTATTTTATCATATGACTATCCTAGACACAAAATTTTTTTTATTCTCTTAATAATATAAATTACATAAATTTTTTTTTCAAATTAAAAATTTTATTTTGAATTCATTTAAATTCAATTTTTCTCAAAGTGTAATTGTTTGAATAAATTATTTTTATAAAAAAAAAATAAAAATTGAATTAGAAAATTGAGCTCACATTTTTAGAAATAAGAAGGGAGGAAAACATTTTCCAACTATTCTTAATTACGCTTTCCATCTGTTGAGTCAACTAGAATAATTTAACATGAATATGCAGTAGTTAATTAGAAATGCGGTTTATATTATGTTTTCAAGTATAATAAATAAATAAAATGAATAAAGAAAATTTTTTTTGTAAGTTTTTACTTTTAATAAATAAAATAAAAGGACGCATTTATGTATTATTGACCAAAACTGTAAATCATTTTTAATCGACTCCAGAATTCAAAATTTTGTGTGTTATATGGAAGGGGTCGTTTGATAATAACTTTTTGTGTGAATCATTTAATACATGCAAGTGTATAAATCAATATTTACTAGTTGTGCCGTATGTATTCAAGAATTAGTCGAAAGTATTTATTTTCGTTATTTATATCCCACACAATAATAGTAAATCTTTTTGATATATCTCTTTGGTTCAACTGTAAATTTATTAAATATATTATTAATGTAATGACACTAATAAAATTTGTTCAGAATAATTAACGCTAAAATATAAATTTAATAGCGAGGAAAAATCACAATTTAAATTATTGTTTGAATTCAAATTAAACCCTGACTTTAACCAAGAAAATCAATTTGAAAAATTTCACTGTCTTAATTTGATTAAAAAATTTTTGAAGTGCAAATTTTCCTTCACTCAATAGTAGCATTTTTATCAATTTAGTACCAAAAACTTAATAAATCAATTGGGAATGTGACTTTTCTTAATAACCAACAAAATTAACTCACAATCTGAACAGTCCAATAAAAATCTCAAACTAAAAGCAAATTTTAATAACATGTTCTATTGAGGATAATTGAAATAACTAGTCTCAGTGGATCCGCGAGCATTTAGTCACACACGAGTTACCTCAATTGTTGTTATATAGAGCTAAACACTAACTTTGTCGTTAGTGTACCGACAAACACGCATACTTTTACCCACAAAGTACAATGTATTCATTATACAGAAGCATGCTATAAAATCGATTTGTGTCACTGAACCCGCATTTTATATTTAAAACACTAATCCGAAATTTGCATAATTCCCTGACGTAAAAACTATCAATCACACGCTTTTATCTCTATCGTTATCAGAACTTCCATCTATTTTTCGCTTTTATTATTATTATTATTATTATTATTATTATTATTATGTTATTAAATGCTCAGGGGGGTTATCCCCGGAGTCCGATTCTCCGAGGGCCCAGCCTGAGCTCCATCCGTTACTGCTGGACCACTCCGCACAACAAGGCGGTTAGTGATCACAGCAGGCCAAAGTCATTTCCCTTAAGAGACGGAGAGAACCAAGTAAAACAGCCTTCTGCATCCTAACTGCCAAGAACTCAGCTTTTGATGAGCAAGCTGGAACTTTGGCAAGTGAGGATACAAAAGACTGTTTCATCCCTCCTAGGACGCCAACAATCAGGACGACAAGCTTGACACGGTAACCTGGGTAAAGTTTGCCAATTTCAAACAGGAGATCCTGATATATTTGTCTTTTGTGCTCTTCTTTGGCTGAGATGTTGTATTCAGCCGGGGCCGAGAACTCAATGACATAACTGTCACGAGTGGCCTTGTCGAAGAGCACAATATCAGGTTTGTTGTGATCTATCCGCCGGGTTGTTGCAAATGGCATGTTCCAATAAATTTTGCAACTGTCATTCTCAACAACCTGGGGAATATCTCCTGGCAAATAAGGCAGCACTGGTGTCACGTCAATACCGTAGCAATGACGAAGATAGTAGTACAGTACTCTCAGGGCAGCATTGTGACGCTGGATATATGCACCTCTCGCCAGCACTGGACATGCCGACAAAAGGTGCATAAGCGTCTCCGGATGTTGTCTACACCTCCTACAGGACGTGTCCGGAAGCTGCACCTGGAGCACCTTGCTACGGTACTCAAGAGTGTTAATGACACCATCTTGGCAGGCAAATATGAACCCTTCAGTCTCGGACATCAGGCCCGCTGACTTTAAGCAGGAAAATGTCAGCTGGATGGACAAGCCATGATCACGCACGTGTTTAAAGAACACGCTGTGCATGGACTTGTCCATCAGTTCGCCAAGGAGTAGTTTTTCCTCGGCGTTCCTGATGACGTTCTTAAATTCCTCCTTTCGGAGTTCCATAAGAGCGTTTATTTCTCCAAGACCAAGGGTTCTTGCCGCATATATTGCTGCCTTATACAAGAATGACCCCTTATGCGCATTTTCATGTTTATGTACAATTTGCATAAGAAAGTCATCCTCGTCTGCAGTGAAATTGACAACTTCGTGAGTTAAACCCAGGACCAAACGGTCGTGAAGCCGCTCCAAACTCTGCAAACCTCTCCCACCGATGGACCGGGAGAGGTATAATCTGGCGACTGATGAATTGGGGTGCATGCTCCGATTCATATTAATGATCTTACGGGTTTTGATGTCGAGATCTCGTAAATCCTTTCGGGTCCATTTCAGGACACCGAAAGAGTATAGTAAGACTGGGACAGCGAGCATGTTAGTAGCTGAGACTTTGTTTTTGCCGGAAAGTTCGGAGGACCAAATTTTCCGGAGTCTCCTAACATACTCGCTCTGGAGAGTTGTTCGGACTTCAGAGACCGCATGCATGCGGTGCTCTTCCATTCCTAGATATCTATACAACTCCCCGGCGTCTAATTGGCTTAAGACGCTCCCATCCACTAATTCGACATCATCACCAGTATCAGAGCACTTACCCCTCGCCAGATGTACGACCGCACACTTGTCCAACCCAAAAGACATTCCGACATCTCGTGTGTACTCTGCTACGATGTTGAGGGCCGCTTGTAGATGATCTTTATCAGCGCTATACAACTTCAGATCATCCATGTAAAGCAGATGGGTAATCGAATAGTTTCGATCACCCGGAGGCCCCACAGAGTACCTTATTATAATAATAATAATATTATTATAATAATAATATATTATTATTATTATTATTATTATTATTATTATTATTATTATTATTATTATTATTATTATTATTATTATTATTATTATAAAAATTGTTATCATCTGTTTAGAATATTGAAAAGAAACCGTGGCACCGAAAAGATCAAATAAAAATGTGGGTTCAAGAAATAACAGGCTCAATTTTGTTACTATAGTGTGTGTACTGCTTTGGCACGAATTACGTAGCTTTTATTAGGCAGATATCCAACTTACACAATGGAATGTACTCTCACCCTTACCGACAAATCTCTCAATCTTTATACTAACATTCATACACATCACGTACTTGCGAACGACCTAGTCACTTACTTTTACTACTGGAAAAATATTTTTTCGCTTTGTCTCTGTTTGGCTCGAAGCTATCATTTCGGATCTTTTTATCTTCAAATCGCGGACATTTATTTGTAAACATAATATAATGCAATATAATACATATGTAAGAGAACGATGTGTTTCAACATCCGAAAGCAATTTAGGCAAAATTGAATTTTTTAGGGCTCAATTCACTGGAAAAAGAAAAAAAAAAAAAAGTGTGCAGTTCCGCATTTTTTTTTTATAAGATCTATATTTTTATCTCGTTAATTAATATGCGGATATTGGCTTGAATTTCTGGACCAAAAAAATCTATATCAATTTTGTTCTATTGAATTAATTGCGGAAAAGTGAAAAAGTTTTGTCGCGATTAATAGGCGATAGAAAGCTAAATATTTATTGAAATCCCGTTGTTTGTTGACGCAGAAAATTGAAGTTCACTTCTGCTGTTTTATTTAATTTGTAATGGGATGATAATTAAAATCAAATTTTTTGTAGTTGAATATAAATATATATAGTTTGAAGAGAAATTTTTTTTGGGCTGATTTCAAACTTAGAACTCAATGGTTAAATTGAAACGAATAAGTTATGTAAAGAATAAAAGTAAAATTTTATACGTTTTTTTCACCCTCGAACATTTGAGAGAATAAACTTTTATGATATTCTTTTCACGGCCGCGACATAATTTTTTTTTTTTTTTTTTTTTTTTTTTTTTTTTTTTTTAAGGAGAAAATCAATGCTGGTGTACAGAAAAAAAATTTTTGTTGTTGTATTGAATTGACTTTTTGTTGGTAGGAAAAATTTGAATTTATATAAAAGGTTGATAAAAATTATTCATGTTTAATAATAATAATCATAATCTTTCGTAAAATCAAAAGGTAATGTTGTCTCCAGTGTATTTACATGATGATCATTAGAAAGGTCTTGACCTATATTTGTGCCCTTTAAAGGTTTAATATAGTTTCTGACGATAATTAGTTTATTTGATAAATTTTCAGTGATTAGAATTTCAAGCTAGTTAAAATCTGTTGACTTATTTATTTTGTTTAGGAAATGTGAATGTGGTTATTTGAAAAATACTAATTTATCTAATTAAGAAAATAAGAAAAACTTTGTTAGTAGATTTTTATCATTGAAGAGATTTTTCTAGTTAATTTTAATATGGTATCATCAAAACAGTCTTGACCGGAATTCATACCTTTCTATGATTTTATATGTTTTTTAATTTTGTTTTTACAGTAGTTATAAATAGTTTGTTGGCTTTATAAATTTATTCCGTGACATTTTCCATTAAATTTTCGATAATTGGTCACGTAATAACAATATTGTTACCAAACTTTATTTCAAAAGTAATCAAATTATGTATATTTTAATTAAAACTTCGTAATTCTTCGTAAACAAGTAATTAAGTAAAAATTTCTAAAAATTATCTATATTATTAAGAGTGAACCTTTTTTTCTATGTATGTATTATATATATGTATATATGAAAAATATCAAAATGCTTGTGGGTACTCAAATGAAAGTTCTTGATGAGGGTAGCATCGGGATGAGCTTAAATCTTTAAAAACGTCAACAGTTTAAAAAGTACAGTGGAATTTAACAAAAATCATTATTTAATAAAGCAAAATTTAATTTATTTTTATTTCACAAGTCACAAAGTGACTGCAAGATTGCTTGTTCATAATTATTGTTAAAAACTTTTTTTTAATTGAAATAATAATAATATTGTCCTAAGAATATTGATAATTATTGTTTAGAATTTTTAGAAAATTTTCATGAAAAAAAAAAAAAAAAATAAAATAACTATAATATTTTAAAATTACAGGAATGCGATGTAGTAATTTTATTTCCAAATGGCGCTAATGATGAAATACTAATGTGGTTGTTAGGAAGATTACGTGCTGGAACACCTGGACTAGTAGTACATGTTCGTCATCACACATCATCAGATAGTTACGGATTTTATTTAACAGCACCCTTTCCTGTGTACGTATGCTCCTATTTGTTTTCTACTTATACTTAATTTAATTAAAAACAGTACAGTGAAGTATTAAATTAAACATTTTTCTCTACTTATTCTCACTCCATTTACTTATTCCATTAAAACTTTCAACTATATTAAAAAAATCACTCTCGAATTATGAAACTTGAATGTTCAACTTCCGTTAGCTTTATTACCCAGAATATTTATAATTGAAATTATATAATAGTATCTTTATTGAATTCCTACTTAAACTCTTTCCCTGACTTCAAGTACTATCTATTCGATTGAAAACTTTTCAAATTAAAGAGAAAAATTGTATATAGTTCTTTCCTGGGTTGGGTTATTTACTGCGACAGTTACGGGCTTAATGTATTGCAAGGTTGTTAAGAAAATAAACAACATTTTATAACTTAATAATATTGTAAATCACTTTAACTACCTCGATTCTAAATGATTAATTTATTTTAAAACCATTTTCACTTTTAATTGAGAAAATATTAATTAAATAATTAATTTTTTATAAAAAAAAAAAGATTATTAAAAGCTGCTGAAGAAGTTCATTTGCCGAAAGCTCTAAGACAAGAATACGGCGGAGGTCTAAAAGAATTCGTACACACCGAAATAAATTGTTTCGAAGGTAGCGATGATCAATCGCTATTTTTTACTACCCAAGAGAGACAATCTCTAGTGTTACATCTTCTCCACACGTTACGAGCGACCCATCAAGATCTATCTAGTCTTCCGGGCGTTAAATTAGTCGAAGGTCAAGCTATTATCCCTAAATGTATTTCTTCAGGTATTATTTCTCAGGTAAATTTAAATTATTTCTTCACTTTTTCTGTTATATCCTTGTAATTACACTAAAGAAATTTTTTGTTAGAACAACTTAAGATGAGTTGTGAGAACAAATTATTATGTTAGCATAGAGATAACAAACGATATGTTATGATAACAAAACATAAGTTGTGATAACTCATTTAATTTATATGTTACATCAACAAAAGAGTTTTGTTATTGTAGCAGAACCCTTTAGTTAGTTCAGCAAAACAGTTTAGCTGAATTAACAAATCGGTTTATTGAACCAACTAAATTCTTTCAAAAAAATAACAAATATTTTTTTTGTTGAACTAGCTAAATAATTTTGTTCAAATAACTAACAGTAACAAAAACAAATTTATTTTGTTACGCCAATAAATTTATTTTTTTAGAGCAAAAAAAAATTCTGTTATTTTTTAAAAACATAGATCTTTCTTCAGATTTTTTTTACAACATAAAAAAAATTTTTTTTTTTGGTCTTGACATTATTTTAATTGCTTGTAGATAAATTTATATTTTCTTAAAAAAGTTGATACATTTTTTGTTCTTTTTTTGTGATAATCTTCCTACACAAAGTTTGTATAGGTTTTTTTTCCAAAAAAATAAAAAATGTGTTGATTTTCTCCAACATTTTTTACTATGTAGATTTTTCATAATAAATATAATAAAAAAATAAAATTAAACAGGTCTTTCCATTACACGAGCTTCCGGCTCTAGAAAAATTGCAAAAGAGCTGGGTAAGAGCATTTTTAAGTCCACAGCCGCTAGATGAAATTTGTAATTATTTTGGCGTTAAAATAACCATGTACTTTGCCTGGTTGGGCCACTACACTACTGCACTTGTGGTTCCTGCTGCAGTGGGTGTCATATACTGGGTAAATTTAATTATCTATGCTTTTTATAGTGCTAATCGATTTTAATAAGTCTCTAGCATTTTTTAATAGATTTTTAATGCATTGGAATTTTTTATCGTGGGTATAAAAATCATTTGTTTGCTTGAAGGCTCGACTATCGGTAAACGATTAAATGTTTCAATTGTAATAATTTACTTTAGTAATTTTTTTATAAAAAATTTTAGCAAATAAATTTTTTATTATTTTTTAGAGCATACTTTTTTCTATTTAAAAAAAATATATTTATTGGCAAAGGTCGGCATCATTGGCAGGAATCAAGCGGTAGAGGACGTAGCTTATGTTCTTTTCTCGATTTTCAACGTAATTTGGGCGACTGCGTACTTAGAAACTTGGAAGCGGAAAGGAGCAGAGCTCGCGTACAAATGGGGTACATTAGATCAACGAGATGATTTACTTGTAGAACCGAGGCCATTGTTCGTCGTAAGTACTGATGTTTTTTTTTTCGTTTTCATACATTACTGCGAACATTTGGTCTCAAAATAAACACTTGGATGGCACAAAAATCACAATTATAATCATAACTGGAAAATTTTAGTTTTATAAATTTTTATAAAAATTGTAAATTTTTTCAAGGGAACTTTACAAGTGTCACCTGTAACTGGAAGACTAGAACCTACATACCCTAATTGGAAAAGAAACGCTATTCGATACTGTATCACGGTTCCTGTTATCGCGGTTTCATTATTCTTCGTTTTCATTGTCATGATATTAAATTTCCAAATCCAGGTAATTTATTACTTCATATTTTTGATATTTTACTGAATAATTACACCGAGGAAAAAATTTAATTGATATAAGGAATAAAATTTTTAATCAAAAAAATTTCAACATCAACAAAAACTTTTTTTTAGCCAACGTGGCAAATAGAACAGTTTAAAGTAAAATTTATCTAAGCTGAAAACTTGAATTTATATAAACTTTGTTAAAAGTACAATTAAAAACTGTAACAATCAATACTTTAGATATTTTATAAAAATATTTCAATAAATTTTACTAAGTAAAACTTTTTTAAGGCGGTATTCTGGTCTAGATACCCACGATTTCTCAAGTCCTACTGAACCGAATCACTTGAAATTTGGTGTGAGTTTTTTTTACAGACTTTTCTATCGCCTGAACTAGCCTCATTCCCGAATTTCAATATTTACTATTTTTAAAAAATTCTGAAAATTCGGTAAAAAAAGATTGTTTTTTTTTTTTTTTATGGTTTAAAATTTTGTTCTTTTGAATCAAGTTAATTTTTTTGATCAGTGTATAGAATAAAGTAATAATAATCATTTTTCATCATCAGGATTGGTGGGACGCAAAACTAGAAGCTGCTGGATACGGTTTTTGGCTGAGCTACGTACCAAAAGTACTGTTGGCAGTAGTTATAGCGCTGATGGACGAAGCGTACTTCAAAATAGCCGTCTTGCTGAACGATTTGGGTACGTATAATATTTTTCATAGCTATATTTATTCACTGTTGAATAAATAAGAAAAAGACTGGAAGAGTTGAAATCTACACCGTTTAGATAACACCAATATTAACATTGATCTTCATATTTATATTTATATTTATTCTTATAATTTTGAGAGAAAATGGAACAAGATTTTTAATTCAAGCCTTTCAGTCTCGGTTATTTCCTTCTTTCTTATTCACGCTGCAATATAGAAATAGACTAGATCGATCGTGATTTTTGATTGTAAACGTCGGAGTACTTTTAATTTGCTCTCTCTTTTTTTTTTTGTTTATATTCATTAACAATCGATAGATATGTACGTAGATAGTGTCTTATTTTATTTTGTATGTATTGGATGCAGAAAACTATCGACTTGACACGGAGTACGAGAATCATCTGATCTACAAAGTGGCGCTGGTAAATTATTTTTTAATATACTTTTTCTTCAGTAGTTATTTTGCAAAATGTATTTGCTATCACAAAAATACTGCAGAGTTCTGATAAAAAATGTTTTACTTCCAATTTTTTCGGCTCTAAAATTTTTTTTCTAAAAGCCAAAAGGACATATCGAAAAAAAATTTTTTTTTTGCCTATTAAACCTATTTTTAGTAGATTTTATAAATTGTATTATCAAAGAAGATTAATAAAACTATTTCTACATGTTTGTATTAGTGCCAAAAGCTCATAAAAAAGCATGTATAGTTTAAAAAAAAAAAAAATTTAATTACTGAACTATAAAAATATAAATTTTAGTTTCAGTTCGTCAATTCATTTCTGTCGCTGTTTTACATCGCGTTTTATCTTCAAGATCAAGAACGATTAAAAGAGGTAACTAATTATATTGCGGTTTTATCATATTTTTACAGTTATAAAATTTTTTTATTCTAATTATTCCAGCAATTGGCAGCACTCCTGATAGCACGACAAGTGATAAGTAACTTAAAAGAATCAGCAGTACCTTATCTGATAGAGCAATTGCGATTAGCGAGACTGAGTTTCGAGATGTTCGGGGCTTTGAGTCCTAGCGAAGCGCGATCTCCACCTGAGGATGCGGCTAAAAACACCGAGGATGCACCAGATACAGATAAGGTCAAAGACAAAGACAAAGACAAGGAAGACAAAGATAAAAAAGAAGACAAGGCTAAACAGCAAACGCGGAGCATCAGCCAAGCTGAATTGGAGAGTTCACTGTACCGAGTAGGACACTCATCTAATTCTCTACTTAGTGACTTTACTCTTAAGGTTTGGTTCTAGACCTCACCTAGATCGCTTAATTTTAACCGTATTGTCCATCGAGCACCTCATTAACCATTGCACGAAAACTTATCAGTCAATTGGCCAAATTATGTTTTTATTTATATTATTATAATTATAAATTAGTAAATTGATTAATTATTAATTATTGAGCATTATTATGATTTCATTTTGTCCTTTGTTATTTGTGTTATTTATATTTTAATTATTTATTATCAAAATTATAAAATAATTTTTTTATAAATTCTTCATATCGGTCTTCATCATCGACACGCAGATTCAGGCGATCAAAAAGGTATAGTTTGCTTCACCGTTTTATTTATTATTATCATTGTTTTAATTTTGAATTAATCACTGATTGATTATTGATTACTGATTTGTTTATCCTGTCACTTTTGCATAAACACGAGTGGAGCGTGAGCTCACTTTTAGTCGATAAATTAAATTTTTCGAGTAAATGAATAGTAAATAATTAATTAATTAATTTTAGTATGACGGGGCGTTTTCCGAACACTTGGAGATGCTTTCGCAATTGGGTTACGTCTGTTTATTCTCATCGGCGTTCCCTTTGGCGGCTATGGCTGCGTTGCTGGGAAATTTATTGGAATTACGCGGCGACGCTTTTAAACTTTGTTTCGTGTTACAACGCCCGTTTGGTCGACGGGTGTCCAGTATTGGCACTTGGCAAGTAAGTTACTATTTTTATTTTATTAAATTTTATTATGGTGTTTTTAATAATTTGTGAAAGCTTTTGGGCTTCAATTTTTTATTATTGATCAAAAGAAAAAGGGAAAAAATACATTAGATAATGTCATTTTTACAGATTTTGTAATAATTACATTCTAAAATGTAAATTTTACATTTAAAGTTGTAAAAATGAACATTCAAAGTTTGAATTTTAAAAATGTTATTTCGAATGGCAATTTTCTAGTTTTAAATTTGAAGCGACACTTATTACTATTTGTAATGTCGTGAAAGCATTAAATCAGACAAATACTTTTTCTAATAAATTAAAAATTCCAATAAAATGAATAATTATTAATACTGAATAAATTAATATAGAACGCGATGGAAGCAATGGGTTTAGTAGCAATTTTGGTGAATTGTGCCCTAATTGGTCTGAGTGGTCAAGTACAGCGAATGTTTCCCGAGATGTCAGCTACGCAAACAATTCTCTTGATTGTCGCCCTCGAGCACATTATGTTAGCAATTAGATTTATAATAACATGCGCAATACCGGACATTCCAAGCTGGGTGGCCACGGAAATGGCTAAGGTTGAGTTTCTGCGTCGTGAAGCTGTCCGAAGGCTTTCCTCAACACCCTCACCAGATCAGCAAATGCAAACGGTTATAGGTAAATAGATTATAAACACGCATTTGAATTTGACTTTTCAAAATTTATATTAATTGTTTTTTTTTTCACTTTTTTTTTTAATAAAATAAAATTTTTTGGACTTTAACTGTAAAAGTAGAGCGTGTTTATATAAAAATATTAGTAAGATGTGGCGCTTGGCGCCGATTAACTGGCTTCGAACTCAGGGAGGTTCGTGGTGAGTCCAGCAGACGGTGAGAACGACGCCGAAGCGACCCTCATGAGCCAAGCCGGGTCCATGAGCCAAACCGGGTCTATGAGCCACTCAGAGAAAAACGGCCCCAGTCACGAGGGAACTCCTTCCGGGGACACGGGGACTTCTTCGGCGATTCACACCCCGAGCAATCCGCCCACGCCAGGAGTTTCTGCGATGCCAAAAATTGCGGCAACACCTCCGGCTCTGGAGACACCCGGAAGTGTTGGGAGTGCCAGCGATTCTGGGAGCCTTTTTTCAACGAGTTACAACGCCAACACCACGCGCGAGTCTCATAATACTCCTAGATGTTCTATTCCAGGTGGCGAACGCGGTAATTTTTTTTTGTTTTATTATTTTGTCTAAAGAGTAACAGATACAATAAAATGTATCAGTACGTTTTTGTAGAAAATTTAATTTCCTACAAAAAAGTATTCTTATGACTTTTCCGTATTTTTCAATATTCTATTCAAAATTTAGAATTTTAAGTCTTGTAGAAAAAGTTCAAAGCATAGGCAATAGTTTTCCTAAATAACACTTTGAATATTTTATCAGGACGTCGTTCTCGGGACTGGTTAACAAGCGATCGGGGATCATCTTCACCCGGGACAGATCAGTACAGTCATCACCTGACAATTGGTCCCCATGGTGGAATCGACTGGGTAAGAAAACTCGGACTTGACGGGACTGGAGTTCGTAAATCCAGTGATTCTGAGATCAGCGGAATTCCGGAAAGTAATGTCGAGGATTTAACCCTCCATCGATCCACGGATTGTATCGTCTCCAAGGAATTAGCCTCTTCATCAGATAGTGACCTCCTGAGGTATCACTTTTTTCTTTTTATACGACTATAAAAGTTGTACGCACTTAAAAGACCGAAATTTTTATCTAATCACTTTTTTTGTCATTAATCTGTAAAAAAAATTAGAAATATATTTTATTTAAATCACTAATTTTTAAAAAACATTACGTTATTTTTTTCGAATTACTAATTCTTCGGAAAAAACTGATATAAGAAAAAAAATTTTTTTTGTTCATCTCTTCAGTGACTCGTGAACTATAAATAAATAAAATTTTGCTTTATTAAATAATGAATTTTGTTAAATTCCACTGTACTTTCTTAACTATTGACGTTTTTAAAGATATAAGCTCATCCCGATGTTACACTCATCAAGAGCTTTCATTTGAGTACTTACATGCATTTTCATATATTTTTCATATATACATATATATATATAAAATATATAAATATATGAAAAATTAATGTGGGTACTCAAATGAAAGGTCTCGATGAGTGTAATGTCGAGGTGTGCTTATATTTTTAAAAATGTTAATAGTTCTCAAGATACAAGATAATTTCTTAATTATGTATCTAGAGATAGAGTACTTTCGAATGCAGCCTAAATACTTGTCATCATAATAAATTGACTATCGGTGAGAATAATATAAAACCTTAAAAAAATACAAATTCAAGTCAATACGTTTGCAATGACACTAAATTTCACTAAAAAAAACCGATTTTATCAAATGACTATCCTGGAAATAAAATTCTTCTTATTCTCTTAACAATATAAATGAAATAAAAAAAATTGATTCTTTGCAAATTTCAAGTACATACACGCCTTTAAATTTTTTATCAAAACAATAGAAATTTACATACTTTAAACATTTTTCTAGATCAGCGCCGCCGTGGATGCAAACCCATCGCAACCAGAAATTCCGGTTCTCTCCAGAGAAAGAAAAAGCCCGTGAACGTGATCGACATCACTCGGGGTCACAAGTGCAATCAACACATCATTTACAGCTACGTGAGACGGATTCCAGTGATCGTAGGTCTTCAGGTCACGAATCTAGCAGCGGGATTTCCAGTAGCGGGGGCGGAAATGAACGAGCTCACGGCGGAATCGGGGGCTTTGGGCTGTCTGATTCAAGTCGTACGATTGCCAGCCAAGAAGAGGACAAAGCCGCGTCGAAAGAAGAACGTGAAGCTAAGAAGACACGTGTCAAACAAAGTTTGATGAAACGCGCACGTTCGGTTGCTATTTTTTCCTTAAAACTGAAAGAGCGACGCGCTAAAGAGGCCGAGGTTAAAGCCAAGGAGGCCGAAAGGGAGGCTAGGTGGCAGCAACCCCAGTCTTGCGTCGGGGGCGAGTTGTCTTGTATACCTATTGAGAAACTCATATCCGTTGATGACATTGCCGCGATGGAGGGTCGTAGATTAAATCACTAGTTTAATTTTTTATTTTCTGTTATTCATTTTTATCGGACTTTTAAAAGTATTAGTCTAGATTGAATATGTCAATAAATATTTTTTTAATTTTTTCTTGTTAAAAATTTTTTTGATTGTTGTTTGGATGTGGAGATCTGACGTTTTTTACCTTAAAAATCTCAAAATTAACCCATTTAAATTTTATTTTTGTTTGAAGCAAATTTATAAGCATAAATTGGAAAATAATTTAAAAAAATAAAAATTTTTAGTTACATTTTTTTGATTTGAAAGACAAAAAAATTAAGATTTATTTTTTATTTTTGTTTCAATTTTTAGAGCATTATAATATTTTTTTTTTCTTAAAGACTGAAAAATTGGACAAAAAATTATATCCTGTGTCAAAAATAGGACAAATTAAAAAATGAATAAAAAAAAAATTGTTGACAACTCAATTTTTGATTTTTTATGGCCAAAAAATATCGGAACTCACACTTAAATATTTACCATTTTGTTATTATTATTGGAAGGAATTTTTGAAGAAAATTTAAGGATTGAGATTGTTTTACCAGATTTTAACAATTTCTTTTTATAAAAATTTTTCTAATTTATAAAAAATTAAAACATGAAAATTTTATAAAATTGTCAACGAATTAAAAAATGATGAATTCTTCTATAAAAAAATTTCTTATCGTCTGTCTATCAAGATCGGTATGAGTTAAATTAAATTAAATTAATTTGCTGAGTAGATGACAAAATAAAAACTAAGTAAAAATAGTGTATAGAAAACTGATTGGACGGAACGACGCACAATGAATCAAGACATCGAGTACGGTTACTTAATAAATAAAAAAAGATGCCTTCGCAATTCGAACACATAACGTAAAAATCATCTCTCCTGCCCTCAACTCAAAAATCATTGTAAATCGTCAATTTAAATCATCGGTTGTAATAAAGGAAAAAAAAAAAACGCTCGGTATGCGGGAATGTATCTAATGATGATGAAAACTAGTAATAGATGCTAGACAATAGTTTCGGCCACTGTAGATTACATAAAAAAATAACGTCCAGGTGAAATTTTTGTAAAGTATTGAAATTACAATAACAATAGAAGCTTCGTGATAAATGAGCAATGATAAATAAATAATTAATTGGTTGAAAATAAATAATAAATAAAATAAATGAGTGATGAAGTTAATTCATCGTGATTAATTGTTGTTAAATATAATTGTTGACGCTGACGTATAAGTTGTTACATGCTGTTAAATAGATTAAATTATTAATAATAATAATAATAAATGTTGATAACGCACTTTATTTTTTTAAGTTTTCTTTAACTTTAATAAATAAATAATAATTATGTAAATAATTTATCGGGAATTTTTTTTCAATTATTGTTTTGTAAAAGTGTTATTAGCGTGTGTACCGTATACTTTAGCCGCTTTGGTATTACTTGGTAATGTAATGAGTAATAATGGTTAATTACTTCCGATAAGAAATGTCAATTATTTAATTTTGTTTTTTTCGTAATTTATAATGTAGTTAATGCACACATTAATGTTAATGATGCGTGTTTGTTTAGATGTTTTGTATAAAAGAGATATGAGCTATTGTAATAGATTAAAAATCTCTGTGAATATTTGTTGGTCTTTAATTCATTATTCATTCTTTGCTTTATTGATTGAAAAAAAATTATTTTAGTTTTAACTATTAATTTATAAATTAAGAAAAAAATCATCAATTAAAAATTTTTTTTTTTTTAAATAATATAATAAATTTATCGTAAATTTCGGATAAGAAAATTCAATTTTGAAAAAAAAAAAAATTGCATATCCGTAAAGTTTTATCTGAAGATAAAAACCCAGCCATAGGTGATAAATTAATAAATATTTATCACCAACCACTGCTGAGTAGAATATAAATATATTCTACTTTGTTATTATTTTTATTGAGCAATATTTAATTACTGACAAGCTAAATATCGTTGAAGTTAAAGAGGGGAATATGACAGACCATGAATGTATTGACTATTTCATGCATTGTACAGTATGTTAGTAGAGACTTGTCACAAGTAAAGTGAAGTCATAAAACTTTAAGCCGTTTGATCCCACTTAACTTGTGATTTATTGGACACATCCGAGATCTAAATTAACAAATAAAGTTTTTGTCTGACAGTTTATTAGAAAACAATTCATTTTAGTTGTCAGATCTCGAGTCCGTCAACATTTTTCGCTAAAACATGGATTTGTCTAAAATTATCAGCAGTAAATTTGGTGAAGAAAATTTAAAAAATATCCTGAGCAAAGCGACTGGTCATGAAACTTTAAAAATTTCTGATACCGGGTGCGAATTTGAAGCTAATTCTACAAAAGGTGACAATTATCTCTCAGTAGTGCATCGTGTACGGATCCACGGTCTCGTTGATTGTAAACCAATAGAGACTAGAGTAATTATTAAAACATTTCCACAAAATATCGCGACTCGAAAGACTTTTCGGGGTGCAGAATTTTTTGAAAATGAATTAAACTTTTACAACAAGGTAATTTATTATTTGTATTCTTACTATTTATATTTTTGTTTTTTAATCTATTTCATATATTTCCTGCTGGATTTTTTTAGGTTATTCCTTTGATGGAGAAATTCCTGGAGGCTAAAAGCAAAAAAAATGTTCTACCAACTCCAAAGTGCTGAGACTCTTACTCTGATGGAGAGAATGATTTTATTGTTCTGGAAGATATCAGAACTCGTGGGTATGGACATATTGCAAGACAAGATCCTTGGAAACTTGAAAATATCAAAGTTATACTGAAAACTTTAGCGCAATTCCACGCTATATCATTCGCGTTTAAGGATCAGTGTCCTGAGGTGTTTTCTCAGATACCAAAAATTCTTAAAGAAAGTTATTACGGTTCTGAACACTGGGTGTGGTATGGAGAGTATTATGTATGATTATTTATTTTTTTTATACTTTAATAACAAATATTAAGATAGTAAATTATTGCAAATTTTTCGAAAAAATAATCAAAGCTTAGTATTGATGAAAAAAAAATTTTCAATGCATCTTATTGTAAATAATTATCTATCATCTCACGTGTATAAAGTATAACTGAATTAATTCATATTCAAATGAATCAGATGATTTGGAGAGTATCAAATTTTTTCTAATAAATTTTAGTAAATAATATTTTTTACAATTATATAATTCCTCTAAATTTTTAGGATTAAAATTTGAAATCATTTTTGAATTATGGCTCATATGAAATTTTTTTTATCATTAATTTTTGAATTCACATTGTCATACGACAAAATTTTTATTGCACGGCCGGATTTCAAGTTATTAATACATTAGTTAATTTTATAAAAAAAAAAAAATGATAAATAAGTTTGACTACCAAATTTTCAATTATACCACAAAAAGTCAAAATTTCAGAATTTTTCTAAACTACCAACTAATCCAATCTGATGCTACCTTGATCATGATCATTAAATTCAAATAATTCAAATTAAACCGAGACATTAAACGTCGCCAAAGACGCAGTTTCAAAGGAATACCCAGGATCACCAGAAGAGAAAAAGTTTCTATCCATTCCCGCCCGTTTCTTTTTCGAAAAATCAATGGAGATTTGTAGACATCCCGAAGCTCCAACGTCTGTGGTAACTCAGGGTGACTCTTGGGCAGCCAATTTTATGCTTCATCTATCAGAAAAAAGTTCATCTAGCGATCAAAAACCAGCGGCTATTTTATTGGACTTCCAATTAGCCAGATGCTCCAGCCCAGTCACTGACATCGCCTTATTTTTGTACACAAGTACCGATACAGAAACTCGTGATAATCACTTTCAAGATCTTCTCAACTACTATCACCGCAATCTTACCGAAACTGTTGTTTCTCTTGGCTCTAAACCAGACTTGTATCCACTGGATACATTTTTACAAGAGGTATTTCTGACTACATTACTATCAATTATTACCAGGTTCCGATAATTGATTAATTAATGATACTGAATTCTACAGACATCGGAAAATTTTTTACATTTTGCATATTAATTCAATTATGATAAAAAAAATATTTTCAAAAATTCGCCCTTACAATTTTTTTTTTATTCCTACAAGTAAAATTTCTTTATTAAATTTTTTTCATGATATTTTAATTGTTATAAAAATTCTCAAATGTCTACTAATCTTCATAATTAATTATCATGAAAATTAAAGTAGCAGGTATTTAATAGTTTTTAGAATTTTTTTAAGAAATAAATTACTGCAAAAAAAATTGACATGTAGAAATTAAAAAAAAGAAAAATTCAATTTTTTTTTTTTAATAATTTTTTAGAACAAAATTGTTTGTTAAATAAAATTAAGAAATTGTCAAGTGACTGCTAACTTTAATGTCATTCAATTATTTTCTAGGTGAAGGAAAAATTCGTTTGATATTGAAGATATTCAGGGAACTGAAGCCGTTAATATTGCTAAAGTATGGAAAGTTAAACCGATAACGTGTAAGAAAAATCGCAAGCGAGTTGCTGATGCGATGGTTCACGGTATTCATCAAGGATTTATTTAGTTGGAATTAAATTGATATCTAACAAAATTATAAAATAATTTAATAATCTTTTTTTTTATCACGGTATTTAATGATAAGATTATAGTTTATGTTATGTATAAATACCAGATAATGTTTATTGTATCATCTAGTTGCTTCATTATTTATTTGTAAGAAGTTATTTCTAATCCAGTGTCCACAAAATATTAGTATAGTAAAATTTTTAAATATTCTTATTGAAATATTTGATAAATTTAGCCGATTTTCAATTTTGAATTTAGCCGCGAGTGCTGAAAGCGCTACACTAGCGTTTGGTGCATATGAATTAGTGACGTGTACCGTGCGTATAAATATTAAATTGTAAAGAGTGAATAGATAGAAACTTTGTATTAAAAGTTTGAACTGTAAAATCGTGTAAATTAAAAGATATTAATTTTTTTTTTGTGATAAATTTATCACAATGGCGAAAAATAAAGATATTTTAACTGGACTAAGTAAGTTATTGACGGAAAAAACACTGGAAAATATTGTAAAACAGGCAACTGGAGGAAAAAACATCGAAATAGTTGATTGGAAAAGTGAGGAAGCTTCTAAGAAAGGTGACAGCTACTTATCTACTGTTACGAGATTGACGATAGAAGCTATTGTTGATAACAAGAAGAATAATTTGAAAATTGTCATCAAGTCACTGCCGGATAATTTGGGCCGTAGGAAAACTTTTCGCAGCGCTGAATTTTTTCGAAATGAAATAACGTTTTATACCAAGGTTTTGAGATTTTATATTTTTTACTATGATACTGAAATTGAAATGACTATAAAGTTAATTAATTTATTTTTGGAGTAAAATCTAAAAATAGCTAATTGTCTGCTGACTTCAGTATTAATTATTAGAAAATTTTTAGTAATAAAATTTTGATGTTATGGGAAATTATCGTTCGAATTTTTGAATTGAAAGATTGAATTTCAAAAAAATATTTAGGATGTCGAAAATTTTTAAAAATTTATTTCAAGTTAATGAATAATTTTTAAATAAAAACATTTATAACAAAATAACAAGACTATAAGATTCCTAAAAATTATTTTTTTATAGGTAATGCCGTTATTTAGATCATTCCTAACATCAAAAAACCAGAATCATTTACTGCTAGTGCCAGACTGTTACGCTCATATTTTGGATGGCGAAAACGACTTCATTGTCTTTGAAGACGTGACAGTCCGAGGATTCGGTCCAGCTTCGAGGCAAAGTACTTTAAGTATCGAAGAATTCGAGCTTATCCTGAAAGCTATGGCGAGATTCCACGGAGTTTCTTTTGCTTGCAAAGCCAATGACTCTAAAAAATTTTCAGACGTCTCGAATCAGTTGATAGAAACTTATTTCAGTGATAACCATTGGGATTGGTACAAGACTTTTCACGTAAGATTTTCAATTAAATTACCAATTTAAAATGTTATCAAGATTTTCATGGGTTAAATTTTTCAGGGAGTCGCGATTAAAATTGCAAAGGACGCAATGGAAAAAGAATATCCCGAAACAGAAGAGCAGAAAAAATTTTCAAGCATCCAGGGCAATGATTTGTGGCGCAAAAGTGTCCAAGTTTGCTCTCAAACTATGACACCATCATCAGTAATAAATCAAGGAGACGCTTGGGCTCCGAATTTCCTGATGCGCAGCACTGAATCTGGAGAAAAAGAAGCTTTGCTTCTAGATTTCCAGCTAGCGAGATGCGCTAGTCCAGTTGCTGATCTTTCATTCTTCATTTATTCTTGCTCGGACGCAGGATTGCGCGAAACTCATTTCGATAAGCTGCTGGAGTTTTACTACCAGCATCTCGCGGAGACTATCAAGGTTCTCGGGGGCCATCCGGATAATATTTATAGCCGAGAAACATTTTTTGGCGAAATACAGAAAGAATTTGGGCATGGATTGAACTTTTGCTTGGAATCAGTCCCTCTGAGTATTTTAGAAAAAGATGAACTGTTTGAGTTAGACGAAATTCAAGGAAACACGGTGGATCTCGCTGATGTTTGGAAACTAAAGCCAATTGAAAATAAAGAAAAGAGAAAGCGGCTTGCTGAAATTATCATGCACGCGATACAACATGATTTTATATAAAAATAAAACGTTTGTTTTAGAGATTGAATCAAAAGTTGTATTAATTTATAATTTATGATATTTAGTTTCTGAATAAATATATAAATGATTTGTACACAAGCTTAAATGTTATATATATTTATAGTGACAACGAAGTATTTTAAAAATAGAATATGCGTGACCACAGTGTGGTATTGTAATAAGTAATAATTTATCTATAAAGATTTATCGAGTTTACTTAAGGCATTGTGGATAACAGCCACTTTGCTAATTTAATGGTTCAAGATTGAGAGTATAAGCTTTTGTTTAAGCATCTAGATGTAGCTCTTTAGCAAGTCCACTGGCATCAAATACGATATTATCGTCGTCGTCTTCTTCGTCAAGAGGCAGTGGTCGCATTTCGATGTCTTGCTTGTTTGCCAGTATTCCATATTTTCTGACCATTTGTGCTGGACCGTTGCGTAATCTATAAACAGTGTTATTGATAATTTATCTTGGATATTATCGTTAGTTTTATAATTATTCTAAATATATTTTATGAGAAACATCTTTCTTGATTATAATACTCGTTTACTACAATTACTGTGTTTTAAAATTGGGCAGACGTATTGAAAGTTTCAATTTTGAGACTTATGAAATTATACAAAGTAAATAGACAAGTGCTGATGAAATAGACTACTATTATCTAATTAAAATAGAAAAGTTTAGTGAACACTTGAGAAAATACACGTTTTTTGTTTTATAAGAAAAAAATTACAAAATATCATTTTTAAAATGAATTTAATTTTAGTACTAATTCAATTATATTAATTATTTTTTGTGAAACTTTTTAAATTAAAGAGTCAAGTAATTATTTTAGTAGCATATTATTAAAACTAATTATTAAAACTTTAGAACTAATTACTTAATATTTGCCCTGAAAAAAATAAGTTAAAACTAAATTATCTTTATCAATAACGAAATATTTTTAATTACTACCTCAGGCGATCAATCAAAATTATCAAAGAAGCAAACAATTATTTTTAAAAAATTTTTATGGCACAAAAAAAATAAATTTTTTAAAATTTGAATTAATACTTGACTCTTCAATTAAAATATTTACTAAGTTTTTTTTTTTATCTAGAAATTTATAATACTGAAAATTTCTATTTAATATTTTTTTCTATAAACATAAAAAAAAATTTCATGAATAAGTTACTTTCAGTATCATAAAAAATAATTACCTTGTAGAACGAAATATTAAATAGGCGACACCAATAACACTGAGACCAAGGAAAACATAAAAAGCTCTCATCATAGCCCCAGAATCTAGAGATGGTCCATGACCGCTAGGAAGCTGAAGTAAACAAATTATTAATAACAATAACAAAATTTAAACAATTAAAAATACATAAATCAATTAATTATCTCTGCTGACAAAAAAAAATAAATAAATAAAATACTTACCACAGTCTCAGCAGTTTGATTAGCATTCTGCACAGCAGTGCTTTTATTTTTCAAAGTGCTCGAGTTTATTAATTTATCAATATGTTTATTATCACTTACTGATGAAGATGAACTATGACTATTTAATGAATTGTTTAGATTTAAATTACTGATAATGGTAGCATTGTTATGATTATCAAGCTTCGTTTGATTGTTAGCCGGCAATTTTGTATAATTGCCGGCGCTAACACTCGGAACGTCACATCGCGACAGGTTAATCAGGATAAATCCATAAATAATGACCGCTGATGTCGACAACGATCCTGATAAAGTCCATGATAGTAACGATTTAAATTTAATAAAAGAACTAGACGACTTCATTGCCCTGGATGCTTCCCCTTCATACGTGACAGTCTTTTAATCGACAGTAAATTACACAAATAAACAGGCGACAGCTTGTACAAGTAATTGGATTTTTTAAGTAACATTACCACCTCCACGATTGTTATTTATTGACAACTCAATGTACTTAATTTTTTATTTATGTACCACCACATTACTAGTGCGTAAAATGATTTACGATTTTCCCTAACTCTGTGCTGGAGTTTATGTGTGTGTTGCTCATTTGGATTATAATTTTAGACGTGATCAGTTTTCATAGCTTGTTATTTTCATTTTTTTTAATGAGACAAATATACGTGCGCAATGAGAACATACCTTTATTTATGTATTTGTAGTGGAACTGCAAACAACAGCATCATCAATGTTGAAGAACTTCACTTTTTACTTGTCCGGCTGCTAGCAAGTGAGGTGACGCTTCTGAGCTTCTGATTTTCTGCTTCTGGAATTTTCTGCGCAACTACGCAGCTAAATTTTAAATACTCGCGCATGCGCAGTAGTCATGATATTTAAGTTAACTGTCACTTGACCATTTTTAAATTTTATTTAACAAAAAAATTTGTTTTAAAAAATTATTTTAAAAAAATTGCATTTTTAATTTATTAAAATTTCTAAATATTCATTTTTTTATGCAGCGATTTATTTATTAGAAAAATTATTAAATATCGGCTAAATTAATTTTCATGCAGTAGTCACAGTAGTCATGTCTGCGCAGAGGTCGCTAGTTTGTAGTTTTGAGACAAGTGTCGGTTGCGGTAAGGCAGTGAAGACGGTTGCTGCTATCGTGACTCTTAAGAACAATAGAAAGAGTAGACAATAGATACAGACATAAACAATAGATACTTTCGATAATGACAACAAGTGTGTCCTGTAAGCGATATATTTTTACGTGTATTATAAAAGTCGGCAGGAATTAAATTGAAAAAATAAACGTCGAGTTTTGATAATAATTTTGGTTAGGAGATGATACATTTATTTATTTACTAGCAAATAAATAAGCGAGAATTGTCATTTTTTTATGATCAATTTATACGTTTTACACAAAAAAGATATAATCAATCTTTATATGTGCGTGCTGATTTAAGTCAATCACTATCGCGGTTTATTTTTATTTTTATGTATAGAAATTTAGTTTGTTTAGAAATAAAAAATTTTCGGTAGTTTTGTACAGTGACGGGCAGTGAAATAAATTAGATGTCGAGTTTATAATTAAAATTCGATAATTAGTGTGGTGTTAACAGACATAGTTTTTATGACATATGGAAGTGTTTATGCAACAATGTAATTTTCTGAAAAAAAATACAGTTGGACATATTTTACTTCAAAAATATACTTTCTTCATTTCTTGAAGATTATTAATGGTTAGTATACTTAGATAGTTTTAATAATTTCTAGTCAATAATTATTATTTTTATATTTTTTAGGTTCATACGTCGACTTGAGGAGAGTGCTAACGAAGGAGAGTGCAGTTTGGTGAGTCATTTTTGAAAGTACTTGGTTTTTTTATGTCAAATTAATTTAGCTAGAAAGTTTAGGTCGGCATATTTTCGATTTAAGGTAAATTCAACCTATAGTTCTCCATTGAGCAAATATCTTGATCAATTCCAATGATTAGCTGAGTCAAGCAAAAATTATATTGACACAAATAAGGAAATTGAATGTAACTCACAGTTATTATAATTATTTTTTTTTAACTGGTTAAAAAATGACTACAGGTATATGTTTGATAGTGTTGAAAAAATCAGATATTTTAGCCAGGAATTTGTTCCTCTTCGGGAATGTCCATGTTTATATCTATTTTGTCCAGCATCACACGCAACGTTGTAAAGTATGAAAAAGTTCTCGACAAAAACTGCAATTTAATTTAAATTATTACAATTATTCACTAAATGAAAAATATAATTAGATAAAGGTGTTATATTGCATTTTCTTCAATATCATGTTTTGAATTATTTATACACGCAAGAAAAAGGATTGACTGATCAAACTTTTCTTTATAATTTTGGTCAATTAGTTCTAAAGTTAATCAAAAATGTTTTTTTAAACTGCATAACACCTCTATCTATCTATATCTTCAATCAATGAATTGTCATGACTCATGAGCATTACCATCATAAAGTATCGTAGAGAAAGTACTGGTAATATTCCTGGGACTTCAATAGTTACCGGTGTTTGTGATCTCTGCATTACAAATATTATACCACTGTTCAGTTCTTTTGAGTTTTGGACCCAAGAGGATTCATACAGTGACATCCCAATTTTTTCGCACTAAAAATTATCAATTTTATTATGAGCAAAACAGTTAGGGATTATAAAAATACTACCATCTGTAGAACATTTTCTGCTGGCCATGAAGTAATGTAGAGTGTCGAGGATACAATCACCCAGGATATCATGAATGGGACTTTGAAAGGTACTGGTTCATTCTATCGTCGGTTTTATAGATCAATTAAAAATTTACTTGTATTATTTTATTGATTGATGTTCAATTAAGGTAGTTGGAGCGTGATAGGTATATCAAGAAAATTATAAAATCTTTCGATAGAAAAAATTCCATAATTTTCTTATGATATGCCTATCATGCTCTAACTACCTTAAAGATTTATTCTTACTGAAACAATATGGACTCCGCTGGAAATCGCTGTTAGTACACAAGTACAGCCAGTTGCTGCAAGAATACCACGGCTGCTGATAGCTATTTCTTGAATGTACCTAATTGAATTAAAAAATTATTTTTAGAATCTCATCTTATATCTCAATGACACTTGAGTGTCAAATTTTAAATGATTTAAGAAATGAGTCTTATGAAACTTAATTAAAATTCTATCAATCCGCTCTTCACCAAATTGAAAAATTTCTCAAAATAATTTCTTAAATATTTTTCTTCTATTTTCTTTAATTATTAAGCATTAAATGACCAGGGTTAGAAAGAATTATCAATGATCAATTTCCCAGAAAATTTTATAAAAATTACCATAATAAATACTGGTGCTTCTTGACACATTCAGCAAACTGTTTATCATCTGTAACATTTTTAAATTCATCACTCAAAAGTTCAAGTCTCGCACCAGCGTACCACAGTAACAGCGCGATTTGGCAGTCAAACGCCGGAATAGAGAGACAATGAATGGTTGCACAACTTTGATGCAAATAAAGCAATTCATATGTAGGATGTCCATCAATCGGAAACGGATAATCCGCGATATTTGGAAATGGTTGAGGTAATGCGAGCGGTGCTAGAATGATTATATGAATAATCAGCAATCCGCTTCCCATGACAGTCAAGTGCAATTTTCCACAACGTTTTATGTATTTTACAAATAATTCTCTTTCATGAAGCTCTGCTTTCTCTACGTACTTCTCCATGTCGTGCAACAAATACTGAAATCAGAAAAAAAAAATCGTTAAGTCAAAAGTATAATAGTTACAAATTATGAAGCTTGAAAAAACTTCAATTAAATTTTATACAATACCCGCATTTTTTTGTAATGAACTTTACAAAAAAACATTTTTACAAACGTTTGACTAGTGTTAGAAATGTCAAACAGCGATTTTGTCAAGTTCAAAATATTCTGATACTGGTTGTGTGCCGCGTAACACATCGTCATGCAAGCCGTAATTGCAAGAAAAAATGTCGCCCACCACCTTATCTGGAAAATTACGAGCTTCCACTTTGGTGTACCTTCGTAATTTGGCCATGATGTACCTAGTAATGCTATAAGTTTAGTGAACTTTATCGCAAACTCCGGAGTTGCTTGAAATACCATTTTAGACAGAAGGCTTCTGAAGGAATGAGTCAGTGTTTGAATGAAGATTTAGAACGCTTGCTGCAATTTTATGCTATAATTTTTGTAATTGCTGTTGCATATTTGATGACCTGCTAAGTTTGGGTGTACAGAAAGTGAATTACAGTTCACTGGTACCGATAATCAAAAGTTCTCAAAAATTTTGAATTTATAGAACGGTAATTATGAGTTTAATCAAACACAAGTCAGCTGAGTGCGAGTAATTGATATATTTCAATGGATAATTATCTACTCGCATATTTAAAGGAGGGTATAGAAAGTTTGATGATTGATAGCTTTGTTATGATGACGTGTCGGGTTACCACCAGACGAACCGGAGTCGTTAATTACATGATGTAAGATAATTAGTCGCTTATTTATGTAATTTTTGTATGTAGGGAGACGTGTAGTTTTGAGGGAGTAGATAATCGCTAGTGAGTTTTGGTGGGGATTAGAATTCAACTTTAGTAGAGCATACTTCAGTAAGAGTGTGATATGCATTGTGAAAAGTAAGCTTTAAGAAGTACCGTGTGGCTCCAGTTATTATTCAAAAGATATTTATTAGCTGAAGAGAAAAATTTGTTTTGGATTACTTATAACTATGTTTTGATTGTTGAAACATTTTTGGTGATTCAAAAGTTGTTTCAATGTTGGATTAGTTAAACTATCTGAAAGTAAATATTACAATTATAAGTTAGTAATTTGTTTGGCTTCATTTTTTTCTTGAAAAAAATTTATATCAAAAATATACGTTGAAGTATAAAAAATGATTAAATGATATAAAAAAAGACGTGGAATATGTAGAAAAGATATATTTTCATCAGTTTAATTAAAAAATAAAGATTTCGATAGCTTTTTTGCCTTCAAAAACTGGAAAAAAATTTGGCTTTAATTGTTTATTTTTTTATGTATTTTTCATAAAAAATCAAATCGAAATTTTGTTCAAAAAAATGAAAATTAAAATGATTGATCCCACTTGTAAATATTTACCATAATTTTTTTCTATGACTCCAAAACAGAATGATCTAATGAGAATTAAATTTTTAAAATTTGGAGACAAATAAATATTATCCCAAATTTTGAAAATTATTGATGCTTACCGTGGAAAATTAAAAATTCTTCATTATTAACGTATGCAATATTGTTTTAGAGTTTTTTTCATTAATGAATTCTCTTAATTTATTTTACGTAAAAAATAAGATAAATTCAAAAACATCAAAACTTCTTTTTCATATTATTTTACTTATGTTTTATTATCTCTCTTCAAAAATACTAATTACTTTTAACTTACACGACTACTGATACAATATTTTCTATTATCTGTGAACAAATTTGTGAAACTTTATTATATTATAACTTTAATCCTGTATTAATGTCTGATGTAATCATCTACATAAGTCATCAACAAAACTACGTTAGAATCGATACGATTAATCAATTTCCATTTTCGATAGCAGGACACGCAGGGTAGTAAAATATGAAAATATTTTAGATAGAAACTGAAACAAAAAAAATAGTTATTTATAATATTCATATTCATTCATTTTTATTTAAAGACTTTTTACACACTGTTGCATAATACGGCAATGAGAGCGAGGGTAATATTCCAGCGACATCAATGCTTGCGACTTTCTGTGATCGTTGTATTACAATTAGTACACTTGTGTTCATTTTCTTGTAGTTTAGAAACCAAGGTGAGTTGTATAATGCTATTCCTACGATTTCGCACTAAAAAATTTTGTAAAACTTTTGAGATTATTCCAATTTTACTATTTTATTACTAAAAATGAATTTATGAATTCCTAAATACCATATGAGCAAGATGTTCACACGGCCAAGCAGTCACATAAAGCATTACGTACATGATCATTGAAGCAACGACGAAAGGAACTTTGGCAGCTACCGGTTCACTCTAACAGAATTTTAAATACTTTTAATTACTTATTCGTGTAACAAGTTACTGCATTACAACTTTTTTTTTTTTTTTTTTTTTTTTTTTTTCAAATTTTGCAACTCGAATTATTCAATAGCAAAATTTCTTCAATTGAAACATTAAAATTTTTCCTAATTTTGAAACATTGATATCGTCTATTTTTTTGATGTATCAAAAAGGGATAGAAAGAAACTTTTAGCAATAAAAACAAATTGATAAATTAACTTATCGACAAAAACATATTAGATTTCTATAAAATTAAATTTAATAAATATTTTTGGATTTGAAAAGTCCTCAAAATAAAATTTCAAATCCTGAAATGCAGTGTTGTTACCCCAACAATATGAATCCCACTTGTAATGGCAGCCAACACACAATTTACGACAGTAGTCGCAAAAATATGACGGCTACTGATAGCAATATCTTGAATGTACCTAAAAAATTTCAAAAATTTTTACGTGGAAATCAGATCAAAAACTCCTTGAAGTTTTTAAGAAAACTACCCCAATAAGTATTGATGTTTCTTGACGCACTCATTGAAGGCTTGATAATCAGCGGCATCAAAAAATTCTTGGCTCAAAAGCTCGTCGTGCCCCAGCATACCACAGAAGCAATGCAATTTGGCAGTCGAAAGTCAAAATAGAAAGACAATGGATGGTAGCGCAACTTTGGTGCAAATATATCAACTCAAAAACAGGATGTCCTTCAGTAGAAAATAGATAATCCACAATATTGGGAAATGGCTGGGGCACTCCAATAGGTGCTATTATTGTGATGATAATTGTTATAAATCCGCTTATCATTGTAGTTGCGTGCAATCTTCCACAACGTTTTATGTAACGTATGAACAGTTCTCGCTCATGAGGTTTGGCATTGAGAACATACTTTTCCATTTCCCACAACAAATACTGCAATAATAAAATAAAATAGATTGATAATCTCTAAAATTCGCTAGTCAAAAATAACAAACCTGCATCTTTTTGTAATGTATCTTACAAAAAATTATTTTGACGAAAGTTTGAATAGTGTTGACAGCATCAAAAAGAGATTTTGTGAAACTTAATATATTTCGCCAGTGGTTGTAAGCCGCATAGCACATTGGCATAAAGGCCGATATTGACAGAAAAAATGTTGCCCTCCATCTTATTTGAAAGACAACGAATTTCCACTTAGGAGAGCCTGGATAGTTTGGCCACGAAGTACTTAGCAATGACGTGAACTTAGTGAACGCTATCGCGAACTCAGGAGTTGTTTTGAAAATCATTTTCTGGTGGTTCGGTTACGAATGAGTCAGTCCAATCAAAATAAGACTTGCGTATTAACTTTTGTTCGAATCATATACTCTATAATTTGCTAAACGTCGATTTATTATTCCATAATATATTCGTGAGTCTAAAACGGTCTTAATATGCAACCTGCAATTATACCTTCGCACCCTACTTGTCGTTTCAAAAAAAATTTCTTTTAAAAAATTTCAAATCTTCCGTTTAAAAATTTTTTCTGTGAACTACTATTAGTTACTTGTAATAAGAAAAAAATTTTGATATTTATTTTTCATGGTAACAATTTTTTTGGACATTAAATTATAGTTAGGCGAAATTTCAAAATATTTTACTTTTGAAATGCCCTGTAGGAAAAAATGAAAGGGTTGTAGACTAAGCGGTGTCGATAATAGTTCGTTTAGGTTTATAATCACGGTTATAAATATTAATAAATCCACCTCTATGGAAAATAGAAGAACAACGAATCTATTTCTGTTAAAATTTTTCGCGAAATAATTACCGGGTAGAAGCTTTTATACGAAAGGGTTATTAATATAATTTTAGATTTAATAACAATAATAGGAATCAGGTGCATTCACTTCGTCATTTGTGGGGAAATTAAAATTAAAAAACTTTATGTTGCTTAGTTGCAAAACCAAAATAAAGGGACGTATTTCCGCGCATGGTTATTATGGCTTGGATAATAGATTTAGCCTATCACTATAGCTTTAAGTAAAGAGGTGCTTTGCTAGATAATAGCTATGTTTAGTCTGACATGATCGAGTCTTATAACTATCATTATCCACTTATTCACTTAACTAAAACCGACATCATTAATTTTCAATCACATTTTCTAGTTTTCATGGATAGAATTGTTCTATTTCATCAAGTGTGATTATTCATAGTAAGTCATAAAATTTTTATTATTATATTTTAACGTAATTTACTTTGAACTTATGCATAATTATGCTATTTATTGAAGTGCAGTGTTTTTGGATGATGTTTTTACAAAGATAATTTCTAGTTTATTTAACAACGATTATATACAAGTGCATAGACTTATTGTCTAGAATAATAAAAATTAATTTTTGTAAATTTTAGTCAATCTAATTAACATTTCTGCTTCTTTTATAGTTTACTGTATTAAACAGTATTTTATAAATTAATTAAAATCGAGTGATTAATTATCCTTCCATTTTGTCCAACATTACTCGTAGCGTTGTAAAGTATGAAAATGTTTTTGATAAAAACTGAAACAAAATTGAAACACATTTTATTATTGTTGTTGATTATGATTGATGATTATGATTAGTTAATTATTAAATACTGTTGCGTAGTAAGGCAGCGAAAGTACAGGCAGGACTCCGCTTACTTCAATGGTCGCTGGTTTTTGAGATCTCTGTATTACGATTAAAATACTTTTATTCAGTTCTTTTGAATTTTTTACCCAAGGAGAATTGTATAATGCAATCCCTATATTTTCGCACTGAAAAAAATTTATCTATTATTGACTTTTGATTTTCAAAAGTGCCTTCGATTATTATTAGGCGCTTGAAGGGCACTCACTACCTTTATAGAAAAGTTAACTAGTTTTAAGATAAGAAAATCTTTAGCCAAAAAAATCAATTTGAAGAATTTATTTTTCTTACATTAAGTAGAAAGGTATTCGAACTTGAAAATTTTCATCCTTCTAGTCAATTTTACTTAGTTCAAATACTTTTCCGGATTTTTTTTTTTTTTATTATCTATCTGCTCAAAAATTCTTAATCCTATTATCTAAACAAAAATTTTTTTCTGTGTACTCGTATGCATTGAATAAAAAAGTACAATCACAAGCTTGAAGCTTCTCTATGAAATTTCTAACTCAATTTATTGATAGTATATTTCATTGATACAATAACAGCGTCGTATAAACTCTTACCATTTGCGAAAGATGCTCAGATGGCCATGCACAAAGATACAACACCGCCGATAACCCCATCGACAATACAACAAAAGGTACTTTATCAGCTACCGGTTCATTCTGTTAAAAACTCAAAATATTTTAAAAAAATTCATATAAAATTACAAATTTCTCACTGACATAATTTAAATTAAAAAATGAATAAATTGTTTTCAAAGGATTGAATTTATTAACAGTCAATAAATTCTTGTATCAATGCATAAATGAAAGATTATATCTAATAAAATTTTACCCCAACAATATGAACTCCACTGGTGATGACAGCAATCGTGCACATAACAACCGTCGTTGCTAAAATATGACGACTACTTGTTATAATTTCTTCGATGAGCCTAGACAGCACATTAAATATAAGTCAAAAACTTCTATAGCGCTAAAAATATTAATTACCACAATAAATACTGATGTTTTCTGACACATTCTATGAACTGAAAGTTGCTGGTGACATTCTGAAACTCTTCGCCCAACAATTCTAGCCTTGCACTAGCGTACCACAGCAACATGGCAATTTGGCAGTCAAAAACCGGTATTGACATGCAATGAATAGTCGCTATGCTTTGTTGCAAGTAGATAATCTCAAAAGTTGGATGTCCATCCACAGGGAATGGATATTCAGCAATATTTGGAAACGGCTGTGGGACACTTAGTGGCGAAATAATGATCACAAATGCTGCAAAAACAGCAGACATCATTATCGTTACGTGTAATCTTCCACATCTTTTGATGTAATTTATGAATAATTCTCTTTCATTATTTTCTGCTTGAGCAACATGTCCTTCCATTTCACAGAAAAGAAACTGAAAAATAAATTTATAAAAATTAACAAATAACAAACAATCAATATAAAAAATTTGCACAAAGTTGTTAATAATAATTATCAAATGATTCAATTATAAATGAATTCACAATAGGAAACCTGAAGTTTTCGAAAATGTATTTTGCATAAAAACATTTTAATGAAAGCTTGGCTACAATTAGCAGCATCACACAATGACTTTGTAAAACTCAATATATTATTGGTATTGTTGTATGCGGCGTAGCACATCGGCAGAAATGCTATTATTGACATGATCCAAAAAAACCACCATTTTATAGTGAAAACAATGAGCTGGAACTTGCTCGCTCCTTGGTAGTGAGGCCAAGAGCTGCCAAGTATCGAAGTGAATTTGGTGAAGGCGATGGTAAACTCTGGGGTTGCTTTGAATATCATTTTCTTCTGGTGGTTCGAAAACGAATGAGCTGATTGTTTGGGTGTGAAGGGTGTGAACCCTCGGTGATACCAAAGATAGCTTCAATGCGTCGATTGGTAATTACTGGTCTGCTACATAGTTGATTAGCTTCAGCCGAAGTTTGTAGTAATGAATTGATAATCAGTAGCTCAAAATACACTTTTAGCGGTGAAAGGGGTTGAAGTGATAATTCCGTAGGCTACCCAGACAATCTGGAGCCGCTGATGATAGTGTCAATGGTGCAATTAAGTACTCAAATATTCACATTCGCGGAATTGTGAGTCTAAGCTACAATTATGAAGAATGTAGGTGCTGCGGAAATTCAACGTATGAAATTAATTATTTGAGCGCAATGTTTAGATAGTCTTAGTCTCTAGTAATAATTCATAGTCTTTGGGGTAGTGTAAAATTACACTAATTATATGTTGGCTTTTCTATGAAGTGGAGTTCGTTCACCTGGATGATTTTTTTGCAAAAATATCGCTCAGTGTAAGTCTATGGAGGGTAGTGAACTTCGTACATTGTAACATCTGTTGTAGCAAAATTGAATAAAGGTGAATAGTGTAGGAGTCAACGAAATTCATTTCTAGTGTTGTTGGGATTACAGTATGATAGTTTGTTTTGAAATTAAATATCCCATTAAGTTAGATTTGGGGTTTAAATTTTTATTCTATTTTTTTACCATTTTTATAGACTATTTATAATTATTTTTTTAACTTCCCGCTAAAAAAATTGAAAATTTTCAAAAATCGGGAAGTTATTAGTTTCACTCCGTTTTTTGAAAATCGAGTTTTGCATATAACACTGAAGTTAGCAGTCAGCTGTTAATTTTAAGAATTTTTTTAATAAATTAATTACAATAAAAAAATTCTTCTAAAAATTTTCACTTTTAATTTTTATTAATTTTTACATGTGGAACTTTTTAATTAATTTTTTTTCATATCAATTTAATTGCTATAAAATTCTAAAAAAATTTTTAATCGCTGTCAACTTCAGTGTCATGTTTTGCATTATATTTTTATAAATTATTAATCTGACAATTTTTAATTTATAACAAATCAATTGTGGTAAAAAAAAATATTTTTTTTAAATTTGTATTTATCAATTTTTCTTAATTCTTAGACGTAGAATTTTTTAAAAAATTTTTTTTCAAGATTTTAGTTGTTATATAAATCCAAAAAATTAACAGATGTCTGCTTGCAACGCTTACAATTGTCAATTTTTAGTAATAATTCTTTTTTTTTTTTGCCACACAGTAAAAAATTTTGTGTAAAATTAACACAATTTTTATGTTAAAAACGGTCCACACAATATTTGTGTTGAATTTCAACATAAAAAAAATATGTTAAATCTTTAACAGAAATTTTTTGTCAGAATTTTACTCTAGAGAAAAACAAATAATCTAACACAATTTAAGTGTTAACAGTAACACAAAATAAATGTTAACTTATGAATGTTAATTAATCAACGCTAATTTCTATAAACAGTCCAATATCATCATAAAAATGAAAGTTTTTTTGATAACAATTGATATTAATGTCGGTTTTAATTGAAAACGAAGATTAGGTGAATAATTTAAAATACAGAAATTCACAATATTTACTGCAAAATTAGATTTATTGGTAGAGTTAATATAAGAACTTAATTATTATTATCACATATTGTTTAATTATAAAAATAGTTTGTAATTATAACTAAAGTATTTGCATATTGATATAGTTCCCAGCTTTTAGTATACGGTAAATCCATCACATTGACAATAAACGTTTCACATGATGGTTCAATAGAGTAACCAAAACAAAACGGTAGAATATTTTTAGTTTTCCAAGATTCACATATTATAAAATATTCGGAGTCGTTATTAAAGAACGCTAAAGTTTTACTAAAAACTGGTAAATCATCTGCGAAAGACGTGCAAATAAATTTATTAATTATTAATTTAGTTCCTTTGAACTCGATACTATTTCCAACAGTAAAAAACTTATTTGTAATATCAATACCATAAAAAAGATTTTTAATAATAGTTTTAAACTGGAAATTTTCAATCTCTTGTTTCTTAGCATTTAAAAGAGTAGGTTTTTTTTCAAAGGATGTCAACTGATCATTCCAGTATGACAATGTATTTGTATATTAAAAATTTTTTTCTTCAGTAATTATCTTCACTAAATTTCTTTTCTTCACACTAGTCACAAATTTATTTTAAATAATTATACCAATAAATTAGATGGCGACTTTAACGAACGAAAATAAAGTAACAATTGTAATGGAAACGCTAACTAACCGTTTGCCGCGTAACCTCAAGAAAAGACGCGTCCTAATAACACAAGCTTTGTGTTATCGTTTGCTGGACAACACAAAATTTGTGTTGATTTTTAAGTAACACACAAAAAGTGTTATAAAAGATGTATTAACACATTTTTTATGTTAAAAAATATGTAACACAAATAAAAGTGTCAAGTTAACATAAATACTAAAAATTTTTCACTGTGCAAAAAATATCAATATTAAAAATCTTGATCGAAAAAATAAAAAACGAATTTTTCTGTCAATTAAGAATATCTAATATTTAATTAATAATCATTTGCAAAATCGCAATCATTAAAAACAAAGTCAGTTCTTCTCTATCAACAGCTGCAAAATGACTTTGTTTGTTTTTTACCATCCGCCAGATGCCTCCATCTGGATATTTCACTTGCACACTGCATATATTTTTCTTTAAATCTTATATTTACTTGCGCCACATATATCTCGCATGGACACTTGTCCCTTGTATGTACGTACATTTATTATAACACAGTAGTGTCTGTCGTGTCATTTTCAATTGTCACTTCAAACTGCCAAGTTCAATTTGCCGGATTATTAAAAATAAAACGATACATACATCGTTGATTAAAAATCACTTAAATATTTATTGTTCTAAAGTAGAAAAATTATTCAGAAATCTAAAAATGAGCTCTGAAATAAATTCAATACCCTACTCCAAAAGTGGAGACAAAGACCAAGATGAGGTTAGTAATTAATGAGATTTTTTTAAAATCAATTTAATAAAAATTCATTTTATCTTGTATTCATCGTTCTTTCGTTATCGAATTTTATCTCCTATGTACGTTATAAATATATGTCATCATTATATTGTTTCACATTTCACATGAGGTCATATAATTCATTATTGATTTCTTGGAGTTTTTATTTATTATTAATTTTCAGCTTTTAAAATAAGATAATTCTTCTTTAATTTTGTAATTATCAAAACTATGACTAATTTTTTGTTTTTTTAATGTGTAAAAATATTTTTTTATAAAAAAAAAATGTATGTTATCAATAATAAAAAATTTTCATATTTTTCATGTTTATTAGAAATTAAATATTAAATAGAATTTGAAGAATTTTTTGTAATTATTTACAAGTGGGGTCCACCATTTTCATTTTCATTTTTTTGAACGAAATTTCTATTTGATTTTATTTTACAAATTAAAAAATATTAATTTTTCACATAGATATGGCCAAAAATAGGGTGGACCTCTCTTGTAAATAATTACCGAATTTTTTTTTTTTAATTCAGAAAATATCTAGCAATTGTGTAAATTAGAAGAACATTTTTTGGTTTTTTTTCAAACTCTTAAGATTATGTTTTTTTTTAAATTGTTTGAATCATTAAATTTTAGATTCATATTTTATTATTATCAAATTTTTTTTTTTTTTCTACTCAAACTTTCAATAAAATTTCTTCAATTCTTTAATATTTAATAAAAACATTTTTTATAAATTTTTAAAATAACTAAAAAAAAATTTAATAAAATACAGAAACTATTACAACCATTCACTTACATCCTCCAAGTTCCTGGGAAACAAATCCGAGCAAAATTAGCACATGCCATGAATTGCTGGTTAAAAATTCCAGCGGAAAAACTGCAAGCCGTGGGAGATATTGTACAAATTCTCCACAACTCAAGTCTTCTGTAAGTAAAATTCAATTAACTTCCTGAATAAAAATTAACATTACTCATTAATACAATTAAAAAAAACAAATTGCACTGGCACTAATTAACCCTACATTTATTTTTTAAATTCTCTGGGTCCGTAAGTAATAGACTAAGCACAATAATTTAACTAATTAAGACAATAATAATAGCTTTAAATTGCAGCTTAGATGACATACAAGACAACTCGATTTTACGCCGCGGAATCCCAGTAGCCCACTCAATTTTCGGTGTCCCAAGTACAATTAACGCCGCTAATTATGCAATCTTCATAGCCCTTGAGCGCGTGCTTGCTCTGGACCATCCGGAGGTACGTGATGAATACATGACTGATGAATAATATCTTCGTGGATAACGGATATATATCTCCGTAAATTACGAAAAATATAAAAAAAAAAAAAAGATGTTTCCAACGTTTAGTATAGTTGTGTGTATACAATAATAATTACCCTCAGGCAACAAAAGTTTACACGGAACAACTATTAGAGCTTCATCGGGGACAAGGAATTGAAATTTACTGGCGGGATAATTATATTTGTCCAACAGAGGCTGAGTATCGCCACATGACTATGAGAAGTAAGTTTTTAAAAAATTTTAACGTTTTTCATTTTCACTGAAAAAAAAAATTTTTTTTCTTGACATCAACATATATTCTTGATAATGATAAAAAATGAATTTTTTCATGTGAAAAATTGGTCAGATTGATTAAAATAATTTTTTAATCGACAGAAACTGGAGGATTATTTAACCTAGCTATACGCCTAATGCAATTATTTTCCGAATGCAAGGAAGATTTTTCAATGCTGACAGGAATCCTAGGTCTCTATTTTCAAATAAGAGATGATTACTGCAATCTATCGATGCGAGAAGTAACTTTATTGATTAAAGATAGTTTGATTTAATGAATTAATGAACTAATCAATGAAATTTATTTTAGTACTCAGATAACAAAAGTTTTTGTGAAGATTTGTCAGAAGGCAAATTTAGTTTTCCAATTATCCATGCTATCCAAACATATCCAGAAGACCGACAAGTACTAAGTATCCTTTTTGAAGCAACATGATTGATTATTTAGTGATTCGTTGGTGAAAAATAATTATGTATTCCTTAATGACAAATCAAAGATATACTAAGAAAAAGAACAACGGACATTGAAGTAAAGAAGTACTGCGTGACTTTGCTGGAAAAGTTCGGCTCATTCGCCTATACGAGAACAGTTCTCGAGGACCTGGACAAAAAAGCGAGAGACGAGGTTGAGAGATTGGGTGGTAATCCGTTGTTCATTGAGTTTCTAGATAAATTGAGCTGCTGGCCCAAAAATCCGATGTCTCTTGATGTCGAAATGAATGATCTCAGTGCTTCCGATTAAGCTTTGGCAATCGCCAATTCATTAATCAATCCACGTTCTGATGATGAAAAATTATAGATACTTATAATATAATAATATCACTAAAAGTGAAATGTGAGACAATATTAAACGATGGCTTTAATACGCTTTTAACTCTTAACTGAAGTCGAATTTTTTAGTTAGGGTTTAAACGTTCAAGGGAGATGCTGCGTTATTTATTTACCTAGATAGTTATTTTTGAAATTGTGATTTGTTGAATAAGTTCAGTTGTTATTAAATATTAAAAAACTTTTTTTTTTTTTTTTTTTTTTTTAGAATATCACAAGACAAGTTGTGTTAATAAACATAGGTTGTAATAACTAATTTAATTTATATGTTATATCAACAAAATAGTTTTGTTATTCTAGCAGAACTCTTAAGTTAAATCAACAATACAGTTTAGCTGAATCAACGAATCGATTTGTTGAATTAACTATATTATTTCAAGGAGATAAAAAATATTTCTTTTGGTTTAACAAAAAATATTTTATTGCAGTACCATTATCTACTTAGGCCTAAAAAATTTTGTGGTTAAACTAGCTAAATAATTTTGTTAAAATAACTAATTGTAACAAAAACAAATTTATTTTTTTAAGGCAATAAGTAAATTCATTTATTTTAACAAAATCAGCTAACTAATGATAACGAAATTTCAATGAAATTATTTTTATGAGTAATTTAAAAAATTTTTTAAATTCAGTTTTTTTAACAACAAATATCAATTTTTTTTAATTGTGCCAAAAACAAGCTAATGTCGATTTTTTCTTTAAAAATTTATTAAGTATATCAAAATAACTATCATATCATTAATTCTATTAAATATCAAAAATATATCACCCCAAATTCTTAAGATCGAAATTTATAAATTTTTTAAATAAAAAAAAATAAAATCTGTAGCTCTCCTGTTTTCCGAATTATCGTAATTAAAACTCTCTACTCTTATAATTATAGTAAAAACTAAAAATGAACTACTTGAAAATGCTCAACTAATAATTATTATATATATCTAGACTTCAATACCATAGAAACTAAATAACAAATAATTAAACAAACTGGCAATAGCGACTTTAAGTACATACAGAAATAAAACACTCGGACGTAAATGGTTAAGTATATGTTTATTGTTACTCGCTAATACTTGATAATTACTTAATTAAGTTATTTTAGTCTTATAGGCTAACCATCAATATAAAATAGGTCCAATTAAACATTAAAACCTTAAGTAGTTTTAATCTAATTACCAAATCTGTTCTTAAACTCGAGTCATATCTTAAGATACTTTCTTTATTAACTACTTTTACATTTATTAATTACAATTAAATTCACTTTAAATAATTTAATATATAAAATATATAATAATATTAATAATAAATACAATTATTATAATAATAATTAAAATTTGATAGCGACATTACATGAATATTTAAGTATGCATACAAAAATTGTTACAATAAACAATTTTATAGCTTCACTAAAAAGAAATCTCATTACTTACTCCTCTTTTATTTATTATAAAAATTTATATCATATACATATATATTGTTTTTTGTTTTCAAATGAACTTAGTTCATTAAAATTGCAATTGACAATTTTACACCACTTCACTCTCATTCGTATTCTTTTTCGACAATTATGTCTCGGTATTTAATATAAACATGAGAGTTGATTGAAAAACCAAAAATTTTATCTTTACCATTTCCAAAATATTATCCAATTGAATTCTTGTGTCATAATTTAAAATTTAATTATTAAAGAAAATTATGAAAATATTCAACACTTTAAAAAATTGAAAGTGTTTTTAATTAACAAATAGTAAAAAATTTTTTTCTTTTATAAGAAGGTTGTACCTTGAGTTGATAAAAAAATCTTCCAATCCACTCTAATGAACATATCTCATTTATATATACATTTAAATTTTTAATTAATGTGTTGAATGTAACTAGGACAATGTGGCAATTTGACAAGTCTTTTGTTCAGGCTCACTGTCCTCGTCAGTTTCACTGGCCCAAGAGGGCTGTCTTTCGTGTCATATTTCTCCATCGCTGTCACCTAATCTTCCAGTTGGTCCTCCGACTCCATCGTCCAATACTTCTGTTACCTATTATTACATAAAAATCAATAATTATTGTCATTTGATATTTTTATTTGACCAATAACAATTGGACGTTAAAAGCATGATACTGAAAATAGTCGACCTATTGTCCGACAATTTTTCTATTTGAATTTTTGAGCAAATAAATTAGAGAAAATTTCAAAAATTCAATTATTTTTTGTAATAATATCCTTAGAAAAACAAACGCCAGTTGGCTACTTTCAGAATCATGTCTAGTATTATCCACAAATATTTAAAACAATTATCTATAAATTTACAAAATGAGTTAGTTAATATTTAACAGCAAGATCGCGGTTGAGTGTCTTGAAATTTCATAGATAATTTTCATTGAATTATTAAACTCGTTAGTTTCTCGTACAGCGTTCTAATTACCTGAAAAGTTTAAAATGACTGCTAAAGTTTGAAATATTCAAAATTGCTTTTTTAATCTTCATGAACTTGTATTATTAACTTGTGATAATTATAATTGACATTATTTTTAGCGATCCTTGAATAGTTTTCATGAATAAAAAATTTTGTTTTATTCGCCAATTTATTTTCAGCGATCGTCGTAATTTATTCTTTAGATAAAGGACTTTAAATGAATTAAGTAATCTAATTTTAGAAGATTACTTTTTTCGAGTATCTTAAAAGAGAAATAAACGTAAAATTTTCTAATGTTTTGCACGCCTCATAGCGCGAAGCACGTAAGGTAGTACTTTACTTCCAACTCGTCAAAGTCAAGAATTTTTGTGATATTTAAATCCCTTCATTACAGCTATATTTTATTTATTAAAGTATTAGACTTTTTAAACATCTTTTTCTGTTGTTACTTCAAAAAAAATTCGGAAAATGGTTGACCCTAAAGGCCCTAAAGGAGAATAAAAAATGCCCCAGTGAGTTACTCAACAATGGAGGTTTTTCTATATAGTTATAGGCATTGTAAGTATTGATTACAGTAAACGACGATCGGGCATTTAACAGAAGCAAAGCTGGTGTCAAACTTCACCAGCACTGGTGGTTCAATGGTAGAATGCTCGCCTGCCACGCGGGCGATCCGGGTTCGATTCCCGGCTAGTGCAAGTTTTCATTTTGCAAAATTGGAAAATTTTATATTTTTTTTTGACTGACTGAAAATAACATATTTGTCAAATTACTTTTTTCAAACATGAATTTATCACAAAAAAACTGAGAGGACGTTTGTATGCACAATTATGATGCTTCACACTAATTTATGGAGAGAATTTTAAGTCTTATTTCAGTATTACGTCAATATTTTGTGCAGCGAAAAAAACTCATTTGATTTAATGAAGTTATACCTTTTTCAAACATTAATTTATCACAAAAATTGAATCTTGAATCAATGAACTCTAACTTTTTAATGAACACAATAATTCTATCGAATTTTACTCCAATTAAGGGTAACCAATTCGATTGTATCGACTAAAAACTCAATTTTGAATTTATTTGCATTTGTTATCAACCGGAGGTACAAAAGTCTTAATCCAAGAATTTAAAAACCAAGAAAATAAATTATTGAAGCAATAAAACAACCCTTTTTTTCGATTTCAATAAAGTTGATTTTTTTTATCAGTGTATAAAAAATTTTAAAGGTAAAAATGGCAATAAATAATAAACTTACTAAGACTTCTTCAAATCGATCATAAATTTCAGGCCGTGCGTTCAAAAGTCTCTCTCCCATTGAATCATTATTAGGCCGATTAAGGGTTCGCTGGCTCATTAAGCTCGATATGATGTGCAGTAACGACAGAGCAGCTAAGAGCCCAGCTGAAAATTAATAATTTTAAAAACAACGACGATAACAATAAATAAAATTTTTAATATAACCTCCAGTGAGTTATTTAAGGTATGCTTAAATATGAAAGCCGGAAATTAAAAATGTTAATAATATTTATATTTTCTCACAAGTTAGTTAGGTTAATGTAGTTAATTTTAATTTAAATAGAAATTATATTTTATTATTAAACGTCTATCTCAGCACTAAATCTCATAAACTGGGAAATGAATGTGTGGGTGAAGATTAAGAACTACCGGGTGTAGAGCTGAAAGCCAGGGATATAGTAGTAGAGGAAACCCTCTAGAAGTATGTATGTATGTGAAGTAGCTACCTGTAGTGGTTGCTAAAGGATGAAGGAGAAGATGAAATAAAATAGGATACGAATAAACAATGACTGAGCTTTTTTCATTTTCAGTCTTTGGTTACTCTTACCGGCTACAAAAGAGAGCCACAAGTTGTGCGGTTTCCATGCCAAAATACTCGACAGCGGAAGGTAAAACAATGCTCGTCTCCAGCCTTTCGTTATTGTCAAAACGTACGACCAGCAATGTGAGCAGTAAGCCTCATTATTTCTGAAAAATTAATTATTATAATTGTTATTTGTTTTGTTATCATTACATTTTCTTATTTCCATCACTACTTAGGTACAAGATTTCTTAGATAATATATTTTTTATTAAAAATTAAATGAGCATTATGAGTCGTGCACTTTTGAACTTTCCAAATTTTTTTTTTTAAATACTAATGAAATTTTCAAACTATAAATTTTTTGGAGATATAAATATTCATGAAAAGAAGTATACTTCATCTTCTCAAGGGTTATAAAATTTTTGAGCATTCTTAGATAACGTGACATGCAATGCACGTACCTAAAACATATCTGTACGAAGAGCGTGATAGCCCAGGTAATCTCGAGGAAGAAAATCATAGCAGACGCCACTCTGAAAATAAATAACCCACGATATGTAAGACAAATCTAGTAAGGCGATTACAGTGCACGATAAAAAATCTGGTAATCTTATTACGTTCTTATGTAAGCATGATATATATCTACAAGTTTAAACTTTGTATAATACAATAATAATAATATCGGTAACAGATAATAGTTTTTAATAATCTAAAATATAATTGTTGTTGGAAATTCGATCCAGTTATATTTATTACCGTTAATAATTAAATTATTGATTAAATGTTTTCAAGAAAAATTCTGAATTATTTAAAATCTGTCTTAAAACAGAACAATTTATAAAGAAAATGTTTCACAATGTCAGTTTTCCGATTTTTTATACGAGAAAGAATCAGATGTTAAAATTGAACAATTATCAATTCAAAAACAAAATATTACTTTTATTCAATGAGAATTAGCATAAATTTATTTAAAAAAAAAGTAATTTGTTTCTTCTTAAAACTATTAATTTTACTGAAAAGTCATGTATTATTTTATTTATTTTCCGGTTAATGTATTTGACAAACTGGAAGTGGATAGTGCATGAATCGATTTACAAGTGCATGTTGAATTATCCTCACGTAACGTAATAACCCATGATGTGTCGATGATAAGCCACATCTGCGCCAACTCCGCATACAACTGCAAAACAAACAAGCATACAATCAAATTGTATTATTTGCTCATCATATTTCAATTCATTATTATTAATATACATACATATATATAACATTACACATTCAATCAGTATGATAATTTATCGCTTAGTAATAAGTAATAAGTAATCAAATATTCACACAATAATTATGAAAATAATTCAACTTCAACTTAAAAAAAATATTTTTTTTTTTCCGCAAAAAATAATTAAATTTTTTTCAGTCTCCGAGAATTTGTTATTAGTTAAAAAAAAATGTATCTTATCAACTGAAGACAACATACTCTTATTAGACTGAGTCGTAGTAGTTATCTACCGTAGATACAAAGAACTTACTCCAAGAATTCAAAAATCAAGAGAGTAAATTATTGAAATAAAGCCAACGCTATCTTGTTCACATTCCTGATAGAAAAATTATTATTATCTTTTTTAAATAAAATTTTCTTTCTTCGCAGTAAATAATAAATAATAAATAAAACAAAAAAAATTGTAAAAAAATAAAACAAGTATCAAACCAATAAACGCAAAACATGCTTATCATTGAGATTATTGAAAAATTCTTGGAAAGAATTCTGTGAATAATGCATTAGGTATTTTTATTTCTGTTAACATATATATTCATCTTAGCATTAAATCCGAATTGGGTTACTATTCCCCGGGGAAAGATACGTACGTAACAACCTATTTCAAATAAAACAAACCTCGAGATTCTGAGATAAAGTTTATTTTCAATTTATAAGTAAAAATTCGTTTTATTTTTCTTATGAATTTTTATTGAAAAATTACAATTTTTATTAACATCTAAATTAGCTGATCAACTTTTCGATGATTGTTATCCAAATTGACAAATTGGTAGTGTTGAAAAAGGTCGACGTGCATTTACGTCCCTCAATTAAAAGTCCTTTTAGGTAGTGACCGTTCTTTCGGTGACAGCAATGGGCTGGCCAGACTGTCCTGTAATTAATTTTATAAATTATTCAGTGGAAATTAATTGAACTTTTAAATATTTTAAAATTGCTTGTTACTCTGCAGACGAACTGAATGTCTCTTGCAGCGCAGAACATATTTTTCCCGGATAAATTAAAATGTGAGTCGTGACAAAATTTATCTGAAACTATTCCGGTACAAAATTGGTTGAAGCTTCGGCTACCTAAAAGTTTTTTTTGTTATTGTCAATTTTATAAAAAATTAATTCACAGATTCTTAATAAATTTTGAGGATAATAAACTTACCCTTTTTGAAATCGCCTTTAAAGTAAAAAGTAACAAAATCATCTTGATATATTTCGTTTGAATTCGGCAACTCGATCGGATCTAAATCAAGCGGGGTTTTAAGAATGACAGCCGCGAAATTAAGTCTTCTTTTGTGCTCAGTAAGCGGATGATTTATTACTTGAAAAACATCCCGTTTTTCCAGAGAAGTAAACTCCATAATATCTAGATATTTATTCCAATCATAAGCCTGTACTTTGATTAAGCTCGCGGGGTTTATCCTCAAATTCGAAATTCAATTGACGAATTTACAAAGCGAAAAAAAAAAAATAACAATGCATTGATAAAAAAATTTATTTGATTCAAGAGAGAAATTCTAGAACTAAGATTATCTTCAAAGAATTTGATCATCTTGAATCAAGTGAGAAAATTCTTGAATTAAATTAAATTTATTTAAACTAAGAAAAATTTTTCGGTCAAAGAACTTTTCTACTTCAATAAAATTTTAATAAAAATTAATTTTTCATTTAGATACATTTTTATAATAAATGATATTTACCACCCAATATAAACGTTTCAAATAGCGGTCATAAAATTCCAATAAATTTATTCGAAAATAATAAAACTTCATTATTATTGATAACTCAATTATAGACAAAATGGTCATTAATATAATAATAATAATAATAATAATAATAATAATAATAATAATAATAATAATAATAATAATAATAATAATAATAATAATAATAATAATAATAATAATAATAATAATAATAATAATAATAATAATAATATGCCATTAAAAGCAAATTTATTACAGAAGGTTGGCGATATTTTGGTATCGCCTAAAGAGCTTCGGTACGATGAATTAAAATTTTAATGATCCATGAAGTAGATTGAAGTTAACTGAGTCAAAATATGCAAAAACACTTGAGTTATTTTCGGCTTTTAGATTAACTTGTCGGGTTAATTTGCAGAATAAAGTTATACATGATTAGAACTCGTTCATATATACGTATATATTTACACGTTTCCTATCACTAGAAGTTCGGTTCTTCTCCGCAAGTTGTTCTTTATAGTTAAACAAATAAAATCGAGGAAGTTAGTCTTTAACAAACTTTTCGTACACGTAATTTTATCTAAACAATGTTATAGCACTTTTTTTTTTTTTTTTCAACTCGTGTTTACGTTGCGTCAAAAGTAATACCGTAGAAAATTCAATCTTAGGTTTTTACTTCACATCTGAAAACTTTGAAAATTCAATTTCTTCAGACTGCTCAAATGTTTTATGTGACACCCCTCACATAAGAGAATAATTTTTCTTTATCATGATTTAAAAAAATTTTTCTTCGATCGAAACACAGGCAAAGTTCATCACCATTCAATGCTATATCTAAAAATAATAAAACATGTGAAAAATTTTTTTACCTCGGGGTTTGTTTTTATAAAAATTAGCGTTTGATACCATGGGGAAATCATGTGAAAAATTAACGGGACATTCATATTTGCTTGTCTTTCGTTACCTATATCGAAACTGTTAGTCTGTAAAATTTTCAGTTCCATTTATTATATTCGCGATAAATTCGACAACAGGCAAACTCAAAACTGGTGTACCTTTAAATTCATTCCTTTATCTTCAATTAGAGTATCTTCAGTTAATCCGAGTAACTTTCAATTAAAAAATAAATTTCTATATGAGTTTCTCGGGCTTTTATGTCAGAGTAAAATTTTCCAATGCGATTTAATCTTTGAAGATAATACCGGTTTCATTGAAGCCCTTGCTAAAAAAAAGAGCACGAGCACTCGCCGAGTCAATAAAGCCTTTTTTTATTTACAAGTATCCTTATACATCGCAATATATTTTTTTCCCATGAAAAAAAAAATTATCTTCGTCGGTATTTCTTCCTTCGGAAATAAAGTTGATTTTTTTTATTAATAAATAATATCAAATTTCCGCTGTTAAATTTACTCAAGAGACATTAATAATTTATAACCTTAATATTTATTCGTCGTAAATATTTCTAAACGATAAAAAATTTTATCTAAGCACAAAGATAAAATAGACAACTGTAATTCGAGTTTACAAACAAAAACAAATATTTAATGGTAGAAATGTAAGAATAAAAGACTAAATTAAACAGTTATATTTTTGCAGTAAGTCGATTTATTGTTTTAAATATAAACTTTTAAATTAAATTAACTCCTGGGGAATAAACTCAACGAGCCGAGAAATATCTCTGGAGACGGGAATGTTTTATGTCGGTCTCTGATCGACTATCAATAAAACGACTGTCTTACTTTTAAAATGGAGAATAGAAAAGGAAATATTATTTGCTTCTTTTTAGGTAAATTTTGAATATTATGAATAGTGTAAATAATCTAATATATCTTAATGGTTAATTAATTTTTATTTTGAAAGACAATAGTGCGTGAAAAATTTTCCAGCTTAGTGTACAAATATTGCATTTTTCTAATCAGGTCACACTAGAAAATAATGTAAGTAGAGATGTACTGTAATAAATCTCGGTTTTTTTCCAAAGTTTGTACAACACTGAGATCATGGTAATAAATAATAATTAGCCGCTGTAGTGGGTCGATAAAGAAAAAGATAAATCAAAGTTTATGAGTATGAAGCTTTGTGTTTTTTTCCCGTTTCTTGGTTAAATAAATATTAGTTAGACTATTATTATCATTGTTCTTGTAATTTGATTCAACAGTGAGAAATATTTTAAGCTTTAGTTAAGCTCCGGGAACAGCGGATAATAAGCTCGGGATTACTTATTTAAGGGGCATTATCTATATTTGTGTATTCATTCTACGCGCTAGTTAAATTGTTTGAGTTGGTCAATTTGACAATTATTTTCAATTGTAATCAAAGTATTTTTTTATTTGTAAAAATAATTAAAAGTTTTAAAATTTTAATAAGAATAATTTTAAGTTAGGACCACAGGGGGAAAATCAAAAATTTTGATTTCAAAGATTTTTTTGAGCCGGGTTAAAACAAAAAAAAAAAAACAGTAAGAATAACTTACGATTTTATTACAATTCGATCTAAACATTCTTATTTCTACTTCAAAAATTTTATTTTTTACTCCGTAAAATTTTTTACAAACTTCGAGACTCACTAAGTAGTAATTAAGACAGAAGTAAAAGTCAAAGTAAAATTTTCAATTAACCGTCCAAAGTGGCAAACTTACGAAAACTTGAATAAAGATCTTGTTTCGTGTAAACATCTTGGATTCTTGGGCTTATATTGGAATCTCTAAGACAATACAATAAACTAGTACTAGAATGAGATCTAACTTTACTAAGAATCTCTTAGAAGTCTTAAGGTTAAGTTTCAGAAGATTCAAAATGTTAGAACTTGCTTTTATGAGAAAAGGGTTTGCCTTTTTTTTATTAGAAATTATTAAAAATTTGTATACTGACCAACTTTTTTGATATAATTTTTTCAACTATTTGCAAAACAAAAAGTTTATTGTTTCCGAAAAAATGAAAACAATTTTCTTAAAACAAATATTTAAAATATGAGATAACACTTTTAATTGGATCTCCCCTCAGCGACATAAATTTTACTTTCGCCGGGAATTGAACTCCTGCGTATGATGTCACTCAAGGGACTCCCACGTAATATAAAATTACAGCAAAAATGGTTACTAATATCATTATTGATTTTATCAGTGAAACATCCGATGAAAAAAATGTAATCGATTTACAGCGTAATGCAAAAAAATTACAAAATCTATTATTTAATGAATTATAAAGGAAAAAGTTTAAAGATAAAATAAAAAAAATGGTAATTCAATGGTCTTATTCCAGACATAAAGGCATTGAAACTGAGGAGTTTAAAATGCATTAAAAATAGATTGTCAGGTGTAGCGGAGAAGTTGTTTGTAATTTAACGTGAGAATGAGAGTTTGGGAAATGAAATCTTAATTATTCTGAATGTTAAAATAAAAGAGACGAAGTAGAGGACAATACGGATGGAAGAGAATAGATAAAATAAAAGTTTCATGAATTACTTTCAGGGCAGGGTGTACTTGTGTGCAAATCCTGTTAAAAAGTCGCGTTTGGAGATCCTCCAATTGGAACATGTGAAAGTATCTTTTTCGAAATAGAATAGGACCGAAATAGACTAGACAGCCAGACACCGTATTGAGAACTCAGATAAAAACAAACAAATAATTGTTAAGAAAAATTACGCTGGAAATATCCTAGACAAATTGTCTTTGGTAATAAATATAAGTCTGCACAATTGCTACTGAATTGTGGATTGTATATTTTGGACGGAAATTCTCTGGAGTTTATAAATAGAATAGAAATCGCGCAATGAAAAAAAAAATGGTTTGATGATTGAAGAAAAATGAACTTTTGAAAATTTGTATTTTTTTTTTATAAACACTAAATAGTTTAAAAATCTTAAGTATTTAAAATCAATAATTAAAATGTTTTATCGAAATTAATATGGTTAACACAACTCTTGTAGTTTTGGATTTTCCTTCACAGAGATGAATTCTAACAATATAAATAAAAAATTTATGTTTGTGAATCATTGATTTTTTTAAGCTTTCTACTCTCTGTCATTTCCGTCTAGTGAAATCAACTTTAATATCCAGTAAAAGAAGTAAGTTTTACTCTTGTTTTATTCGTTATCGACAGTATTACCAGAAAAAAGGAAAAAATAAATTTTAAATTCGCGAAGATGAAATAAAAGAACAGAGAGCGAAAGGAAGAAAAAATGATTTACTTTTTTCAACCGGAAGGAGGAAAGGAAGTGGATTTACGTGCTGATGAAGCCGAGTAAATCTAGTTTTCATTCGAACCAGTGATTTGTTAAGTCCATCTGCGGCCGCGGAAAATAAAACTGCGGAAGCAAAGAAAAAAGGGTCAAATTAATGGATAGCTGGCACTCCTTTGCATTCAGGGGTCTCATATATTCAGCTTTCGTCTAACATTTTAAGAAGTCCATTTTTTAAGTGACAGATGCTCTATGTTAGAACATAAAGTATATTTTCCGCGTACCGGTACAAACTCGCAGAGGAAGTGCCTTCATACTTTCCGTTTTCCTCTCACACAAGCACAAGAGGATCGAAAAATGAGCGAAGAAAAGATGCACTTGGGTTCATTCGAATAGAAGACATAAAAGGCAAAAACTCTGTCAGCATTCACGAAAGCAAGAAAATTTATTCAACTTTTTTTCAGCTTGTCCTTTTTCAGGAACAACAAACAGCATGATACTCGGAGGCATTCACACTATTGAACACGTTTTCTGATAAACAGAGACCAAACATGAAAAAAATAATAAAAAGAGTGTATTCAGTTTTATTTTTACTGGAAAAAAATAGAAATGACTATTTAAATTAAATTCATTTTATTACTTTCTTTTTTTTCATTTTAATATTCTTGGAAGTTGTGTAGGTATTAATACGATATTCAAGTTGCTTGCTGAACAAAATAACGAGATTTACAACTGAGAAAGACGTTCAATAATAAAAAAAAAAAAAAAAAAAAAAAAAAAACTCCTATTCCAATTAAAACTAACTGCTTATTAATTCAACTAACTTAAGAAAATATAAATATAATTAATATTTTTAATTTCCGGCTCTTATATTTAAGCACATCTTAAACAACTTACTGGGGTGATATTAAAAATTTTATTTATTGTTATCGTCGTTGTTTTTAAAATTATTTATTTTCAGCAGGGCTCAACTGCTCTGTCGTTACTACACATCATCTTGAGCTTACTGTGCCAGCGAACCCTTAATCGGCCTAATAATGATTCAATGGGAGAAAGACTTTTGAATACATGACCTGAAATTTTCGATCGATTTGAAGGAATCTTAGTAAATTTATTGTTTATTACCATTTTAACCTTTAAAATTTTTCATACACTGACAAAAAAAATCAACTTTATTGAAATCGAAAAAAGAGTTGTCTTGCTTCAATAATTTATTCTCTTGGTTTCTAAATTCTTGGAGTAAGACTTTTGTACATCCGGTTGATAACAAATGCAAATAAATTCAAAATTGAGTTTTTAGTCGATACAATCGAATTGGTTGCCCTTAATTGGAGTAAAATTCGATAGAATTATTGTGTTCATTAAAAAGTTAGAGTTCATTGATTCAAGATTCAATTTCTGTGATAAATTAAAGCTTAGATAAAGTAATTTCATAAGTATGTTGTCCTTAATCAGTTGAAAGAATTCAAAATTTTCAAATTTTGCAAAATGACAATTTGAATTAGCTGGAAACCAAACCAGTATCTCCTAGCAAAAATGAGCTCAGCAAAATGGGGAGTCAATTATAAAGAAATAGCCATACTAATGGTATATTCGGAGCCTTAATTGAATTAAACGAGAATAACTCACTTGGATAAAAAAGTGTATTAAGATCGAAGAGATAATTTAAATTGAAAGAGGAGTAAACTGAGGCAAGTCTTAAAAATATTGAATGAACCCTACCTAGAATAAGAGGAAGCGACAACTTTAAATTTATACGACACAAAAACAAAATAAAACCAAGTTATTTATTTATTTGTTTATTGGATCGGCAGATACCGTTCGGCGGCTGAGTTATAATGCCCTGACGAAGTAAAAGCACAGCTTTATTCTTGTCTTTGTGTACCTCAGTACAGGATTAGTTTAACGAAAAAGACAAAATAAGTAAGAGAACGATGGGAGTGAATGTGGAGAAAAATTACTTCAATTTTTTACACTGAAATTGGTAACAACAAACAGATACTGTTATTCCAACAAAATGATTGTTGTTAAGACAACAGATTGATGTAGCGGTATCACAAACTGGTTTGTTATTGTAACTGGGCTCATTTTTTTAAAATAATATCGATTTAATGACAATAAGTAAACTTATTTGTTACAAAATATTGTTCTGTAATTTCGTCTTTTGTTATTGGAAGAAATCATTTTATGAGTGCAGTATGAGTTTAACAGAAAAGACAAAATAAGTAAGAAAAAACGGAACTGGATAAAAATGTCACAACTATCTCAACCGAAACTGAGCAGGGATAAGTTTAGTACCATAAGGGCAGAAGCTTTTACTTACTACCAATAGCAGCTATAGATAGTAGAATCAGGTATAACCCGAATATATACCCACTTTAGACCATAAACCGCAACTGCGACACGATATGGGGATGGTTGGATGCCTCGTTGGACTGGCATTAATGTGTATTCATGAGCATTGGTCAGGTTCCAGTTCCGTGACCACAAAATCCATGAGCGCGAGCTGGCTAAACAAGTAGCCCTGATTGTTCCACTAAGTGCCGGGCAACGCGACCCGCACTGCCAACTTACGAGTGCCCATAAACAATAAACTTGAGGCATGATCCCACATTATGGTCTTCACTTTTTCCATCTGCGTTATGTTGCCAGTTTGCGAACGCTTATGTCACTCCTTCCCATTTACTAGTACGGCTCCAGTGAGCTTCTAGCTTCTGTACTAGGAGCAAGCTCTTCTCTATTCCCTGTTTCTTGCTTCCTGCGAGTTACAAACTACCCACATGAATAATGGTTGCTTTCTACATGCCATTTATCACGCTCCGATTACACTTTATCATCATAATTTTATATGATAATTACTGGCATTACCAAGGCAAAAATCGAACTTCGAGGTAATGTAGACTGAATGAAAAAAAATACTTGGTTTAAGAAAAATATTTTCCTTGAAACTCTGTACCATTGCTTTAAGGTATTCTTTAATGAAGGAATAAACGTCAAAGATAAGGCAAAAAATGTTCACAGTTTAAAAAAAATTTTTTTTGGTATTCTAATTGAAGAAGCTTGTTCTTAAACCAAAAGTATAAATTTCTTAGACAAAGATGAAATTGCGATTAGTTTTTGAGAATTGTGTTTTTAAAGGCAAATTTGATTGTATCTCACGAAGATGATATACTCTTGATTCAAGATTCACTTTTCTTTGAAATAGTTTTCTCTTTAGAATTTGCCGTCGCTCATTTGAAACTAAACCTTTCAGTCTAAATTTGAAAATATTATTGTACGTGAATGGATTAAGTATCCTTGGGTTTTTTGTTTTATTATCTTACTGTTGCATCCTACGACAAATATTTTTCCCAATCTTTATCAACTATCTATCAATCAACAATTAGTTAAGAACAATATTATCTAATGTTACAATATTAGAGAAATGTTGTGTATTATCAAAGTATTTTTATTTCCTAATTAAAATTTACTGAAGTAAATTCCTGTCTTTTTTTTAAAGAAAAAACTTGATACTCCTCAGTCTCTCATTCGTCAAAATGAGTGATCACATACATGTTCGTGTGGGTGGATAGATACTCGATCGCGTTAATTGAACCAACACTCTCTTATTAAAAGTATATTGAGAGAAAAAGGAATATTTCCTGATTCGATCGAGTTCATAGTTCATTCTGCTGATTATTTCCGTTTTTTATAACAACAGAAAACAAGTGCTTTCTCTCTGTAGTCGATCGAGCTGAATTGAAATAAACGTGCTATTGACAGTTTTTACTTTGCTCGTTGTTATTTAAAGAATAAGTTGAGCTTTGCTTTCCATCAACGGCCATTATTCTCGTCGATTTCAAGTCGTATTAATGATGATGGATTATTAAAATGATCGAATTTCAATCTTTTTAACCTTATGCTTTAAAAAATTATAAATTAGAAAAAAAATTGAAAAGTTATTGACTAACTTGAGTCCTATTGAGAAAATTGAGTTTTAATTACATTTCGACGTTTCATGGCTCCAAAAAATTATTGTGACTTTTTTTGGAAAAAATTTCGTATGTCTGTAATTTTTTCTTCTCGTGTGATATCTTAAGAATTAATCAACCGATAAAGACATGCAATACAAATAACGAAAAACTATGACAAAATTTAGAGTCAATTTCAACATATCAAATATATGTAATCGATTTTTTTTAAAGTTGACACAAACAATATAAAAGATCGTTGGAATTTGCATTTCATGTAAACATTTATTTGCACGATTCTATTGCACATTGGAGCGAAGACCAAACGATATTCAGTTGACAGCTGAATAATATTCAAAAGTAACAAAAAGTTTTCGCCCATGAAAAAATATATTTATTAAAATCATGTCGAAAAAAAAAAAAAAAATGACGATATGTGTTTATAACTTTTTCCCTCTGGCGCTACTAAAAAATTGCTTTATAATACAAATAATGGAGACGGGTAATGTGTAAAATCTGAAAAACAAAAGGAGAATAAATAAAATTTAGCGTTGCGAATAAAAACTTGGACGAAAAACTATATAAATATAGACGGAACGCATAGCTAAAGTGCAGCTAGTTTCAATTAAATACATTGTTACACGCCGAATGTACCCTTTGAATTCGAACTATTCTTTTCTATTTCCGTGCTGGCCTTCAACTTTTACAGTTCACTTTTGTATTAAACCAAACTAACCGTTAAATCCGTACGGCGATTCCGATTCGACCCACTTAATGCCTATCGATCTATCGAAGAGCCGCTTTGGATTAATATAAATTTAGCACTTTGCAGGGTCTCATTACTTATCAATTAAGAGCTGGGAAGGTTTATAGAGAAGCGCAGCGCGTACTTGCTGTAAATATTTATTACCGCACTCTCGTTGAATTCTATCGAGAAGTTTGAATTTATATTCATAAGTGTTCGATTGATTTGGCGAGAAAAAAATTACAAACTATAATTTTAAATTTTTAATGATACTTTTTAAAGTTTTGATCTACTTTTGAGATAAAATAAATAGCTTCAATATTATTTGAGTTCTTTATTATTCACAAAATCTAAACTTTAAAACAGTTGAAAATTTGAACTTTTCAGTTAGATGAATTTGAATGATTAATAGTTTTTTTATTTTCACTTGAAAAAATATCCGACCAAATTGCAAACAAACGGATCCTCTAAAAAAGCATAAAAAGGTTTCAAGCTCATTGGTTTGTCAATAACTCCATTGCAAGCACTCAAATCGAAAACGTAAATTGTAGAGAGTTTAATTTTCTAAAGTTATAATTTATAAGTTTTATTTTCCACGCTTCCATTTATAAAAATTTCATTTTTTTTTTTAATATCATAAAAGTTTATTTTTTAGGGCTACTATTATTAGCTCGAAAAAGTTCAGTGTGTCAAATGTTAAAGTTTACTTATCAAATTCATTATTCATAGTAATTGACGTAAAATGTAATATAGGACTAATTGCATTACAAAAATCAATGTTCTCAATTCGTCAGTTACAATTTTAAGTTTAATTAAGCCATCGACAGTAAAAAAAAATCAAAAGTTATTTAAAAATAAAATTTCAGTCAATTTTCTCAAAAATTTGAATTTTTTCAAATTTTGTCAACTGAAAAAATTTTCGACAATTTTTTTTTTTTAATCAAAAATAGTTTTTAGGTGGTCTTGAATCGATTGGTCGAAAAATCACAAAGTTATTTAAAAAAAAAAATTTGAACAGACCAAAAAATATATAAAAAGCACAGCAATGATAAAAAAATGAACGAATAAAAGAAGTATAAAAATAAAACCCCTATCGTGAGAGTTAAGTAGTAAAGTATAGTAAGAATAAGTATAAATTGAAAGACTCGAATATTGCTGAATGAGCTTTCAATAGTCTTAAGATTCATTCCACGATAAATATTTCCTTGTTCCGTGCAATAGGTACATATCATAAATTATAACTATAACCCCGACGCTGAAGTCACGTGACGCAGTCCCCGAGGCAAAAAAAGCTATATATTAATAAAGCATCATTGAAAAGCGTCAAAGGGCTTTTTGCTTTATCCGAGTGCACTTTAATGCACCACATGCTACTTACTCCCGCGCACAAATACTCACCTCCTCTTCCATATAGATATATCAAGAAAATGGATGCTAAAAACCAGTCATCAGATCGATGTTGAAAAGCAAGGTGCATATAGAGAGCACAAAAGTTTTAGCTAACTGAGAGTTTTAGCGTCAAGTGCACGTTGTGTCGAGTATCACCAATTGGTGAACCCGGACAAGTTCTGTCGCTCATTAGCATTTAAATGAGCCGAGTTTCACGGTTACTACCGTCGATTGGACTCCTATTTTCGTTCATGTACATATATTTATATTTATAAGTATGTTATAACTTTTAGATTATTTCACACGGATAGTTTTATTATTAGTGTTAGAATTATTACAAACTTTTGACGCATTAATATTATTCATTAATATTGTTTTATTAATGTTGAATTTAAATTCAACTGTAACTATTTCTTTATTTCACAAGTTTTGCTTTTTGTTTGTCGTCTCTGGAATTTTATTATTTTATCATTAATATCAATGGTATCATTCACTTTTACCTGTGACATTACTTTTCTGAGTTTTTCATTAAAAACAAAAGACCCATGTCAATATTTTGTACAATATTGTGATTAAAGAACGAATGATCATATTACAACGTGACGTGGGAATAAAACGAATGGTTAATTATGCTAAAAAAAAAAAATATTTTTCATTATTGAATATTTTCGTTGTTTTATTTTATCATTCTCTACCTAATTGTTTTCTTTTTATCATAATATTGTGTTACGTTAATTAATTATATTACTTAATATATGAACCCAGTAAATGAGGCTTTCGCGCTCGTGTGTGACGCACACGCTTCGCTCGTTATGCCAACCTTTTCATAGGGAAAAGTTTAAATAATGTACTACTAGCAACCTTGCAGTCACTATGTGACTGCCGTGACTTGTGAACTATTAATAAACAAAATTTTACTTTATTAGACTATTGTCTCTGCATGTGGGTCTCAAAAGAGCTTTCTTTTGAGTACCCACATGCATTTTTGATATATTTTTCATATATAAAATATATAAATATATGAAAAATTGATGTAGATACTCAAATGAAAGATCTCGATGAGTGTAATGTCGGGGTGAGCTTATATCTTCAAAAATGTCAATAGTTCACAAGATACAAGGTCATTTCTTAATTATGTATCTAAAGATAGAGAATTTTTGAATGTAGCCTAAATACTTATCATAATAATTTGACCATCGGTGAAAAAGATATAAAGTCTTGAACACAAAATTTTTCTTATTCTCTTAATAATATAGATTACATTGGATTGTAAATAAAAATTGACATAACATTTTTTTTTATTGATTTCCGAGCTTATACTTTCAGATCATAAATTCAGATTACCTTCCTAGTTTCAGATATATAAATAGATAGTATCAGATTAAACTGTAGAAACCCATTTTATAATATGACCGTCACTTAATTTTCCTTATTCTCTTAATTGTATGAATTAATATTTGACATGTACAAAATAAAGTAACTAAATTTTATCTAGCACGAAATCGAATCTATTTACAACTAAAACAAAAATTTTTAATAAAAAATGATCAATCTTTGAAAAACATATGAAACTTTTAAAAAGCATAAATTCAGGTCAAGACCTTTCCAATTATACTAAATAAAACTAAATTAAAAGAACCCATTTTATCATATAAACACACCCGAGATATAATTTTCTTTATTCTCTTAATTTTATAGATGATAATTTCACTTAAAAAGGAACATTAACAGCGATTCTCAATTAGAGAAAAACAAAACCACATTATCAACACTATGTACTTAAGTTTTATAAGTAAAAAGTTTGAGTTCATAATAATAATAATAATAAAAATATTTAGCTGGCGACATTATCAATATAAGTTTCATTGGTTAGCATTTAAAGTGACGTCGACAGTGAAGCCGAGACTGAAAAGGGAAGTAAGTCGGTGGGAATTGGAAGTAACATTTATAGGAGCATAGAAAATAAAAAGTATTTCCTCGTCTTTTCTTCAGCGTTTTTTTTCGTCTCCTGCTCTTGCTCCTTCTCATCTTCAGTCTCATTCGTCTAAAGCATGAGCTTTCTCTGACCAGAGCTATAGAGTCTTCTCCCCCGAGTCCAATGCATTTAGGGGGTGCGATTTCGTGTAAAGCCACGCGAACAATGAGTTCGTTATTTCTCGTGCTCTCAGATCAAGACGGAAAACGGGCCAACCCGAATAGAACTCCTTGAAGCTCGGAGCTTCTTTCCTTCATACCTATAATACACTGCCCTCATCTCGACTGCACCCACTCGATCTCCGACTTGCAGCTTGTTTTTATCTTTCATTTTGCTCTTTACTACCAGCAGCTTACACTTTTTAACCTCACTCCTAACTTTCCTCTTATTTTCCCTAGTTTCTTATTTCCTTAAGAGTTTTTACCAACTATTTTACTCGGAAAATTATCCGGTTATATCATTACAGACAGCTAATTACCTAATTACTCCAGATCAAGTAACTTACAGGAAATGGGTGCTTACAAAATCGATATTCCATTTCAATCATATTCAATTTAGCTTTTATTATGATTAATCAGTTATTAGTACTGTTGATTAAATTTGCACTCGTGCTACAATCTTACCAATTATCTGTACTCCTTTAATTTGATAATTATTTCATCTTGAATTTCTTATGACACTTTAAGCTCTGGAATAATTTTTTCTTATTTTTAGTTTCCTATATTTACAATTATTGTTGATTTTTTTCTGTTTTAAACATTACACGGAAAAAAATCACTTGATTCAAAGTAAATATTTTTGATCCAAAAACAAAATTATTTTGAAAAGAATAAACTTCAAACACGTTTTTTATAGTGAAATTTGAAATTTAAAATTCAAAATAATCTTATCTTCGTGAGATTAATTTTCAAACATGTTTTTATTTTTGACTAAGAATACAAATTTTTGAATTTAGTGATATTCTCCTGAAAAAAAATTTCTTAATTTAAAAACTTATCTCCTTCTGAATCAAACCAACTTTTTTATTAGTAAGAAAAACACTATTCTTGAAAACTAATAAGAACTTTCGGTTATGTTTGAAGAATTTATGTGGTTAGTTCAATAGCAAGTTATAAAAACGTTGACATCTGATAAAAATTCAATTTCCGACGTTAAAAAAGTATTTTAAATCAAGTGTCGATCTTTACTAAAAATTTATTAAAATTTGGGCCGTTAATACAAAAAAAAAAAAAATTAAAAATTTACTATCAAATTAATTTGAATTTTATTTATTCACCGTGCATAAAAATTTTAGTCAAGTGACTACAAATGGCACACCCGGATGAACATCATTTTTACGGCAAACCAATAAGGTCGTTCGTGACGAGAAAATAAATCCAGTTATTATTGGGAATAAAAATGATAAAAAAATACGCACCACAATATAACATAACATAACAAGATTTTGGAATAACGGGACATAAAAAAAAGAAACTATTCTATCAGCGTCAGTTTTGTAAAGTAAATATTGACAATCGTAAATAAATAAATCATCACATCAGTGATTTATATGTTTGCTATTATACGTCTGTATTATATATCATATCTCGTATCTTATATCTTAAATCCAACATCCAACTACAGGGTGATGTTTGTAAGAGAATTTACCATTAACGGCTCAAAATTATTGTTATCAAACTAAGTCAACCGTAGACTGCGCTGTTAACGGTTAGTGCAGATGTAATACGAGATAAGATATTTGACGACACTTCTCTGCATAGCAGGAGGTCGTCCAACTTGTACCTATATCTATATTGTAGATATAGTACTGCACCACTGAATTTCTGTGACAGCATCACAGCCACTATGACAGCATCACAGACGTAATTGACTTCAGGTGCAGTCTACCTCCATGTTCAACTTAATATCTAATATATAAATAAATCTATCTACTTAACGATTTGAGTTTCTCATAAAAAATTCTCTTTCAATGGCTTTAAAAAAAGTTTTACAAATTTTTTTATTAAAATTTTTATCATTGTATAAAAGTGGGACTTTATTTTCAGTAACAAAAAGTGAAAAATTCACTTATCGTTTAATGATAGAAATAAATTTTATTTCTAAAAAATTCAATCTTTAATTTGATGCTCTATAAATTTTTTTTTGAAAAATAATGAAAAACGAGACAAGTTTTTTTTGGAAATTAAAAAAAAAAATTAAAAGACCAAATTTTATAAATTAAAAAAAAATGATTCTCAAATCCGCTATGAAAAGTAAAAATACGTGATAACCCACTTCTGTATAATAACCGTTTTACCGTCACTTTTTATAAAAAAAAAACTCTAATTTTTTATCTAAAGTTAAAGTATAATAATTATTATTTCTAAAAACTTAAATTAAAGTTTTGATCAAATAAATGAAAATGAGTAACTATTATACTTTTGATACATTCATCAATATTTTTCAAACTGGCAGTAAAGGATCTGTTAGCGCAAGTAATAAATAAATTGGCTGGATCGAAGTAACTACATCGCTCAACTCAGCTCTCGGTCTATAAATCAACCCATTATACAGCAGAGTAATATCAAAGTTACAACGCAAAATATCGAAGTTTCTTGATATCTTTATCCCATCTAAAAAGCTCCGAGCTTTAAGTCACTTTTAACCGGAAAGCAGCTATTTCGCCAAACCCTCTGAGCCGGAGGATTCGCTCCTACTTATTCTCGCCATCACTTTAAAGAGTTAATTTCTTCCGGGAATTCCTGCCATGTTGAATAATTACTGATTGAGTTCATTTTTAGTGTCCTAGTTAACGTTCTCTTTCCCTCTAGAGTTTCGAGTTTTGTTTTACGATTTATAAGCTTCCATTTCTGATGTCAATGCTAATGATAATGATTAACGATAATAAGTTGTTTCACTTCAAATGACTCGAGGATTTCCAGTTGAGTGGGTTCTTCTTTATTCGTTGTTATTGTGTGTATGCCGATTCAGGGCGTATTCGTGGGATATATTGCTAGGAGTAAAAAAAAACGGAGATGTATTTCGAAGACTAACAGGCTTTGTAAAAGCTTTTAATGACTCGTAAAGAGATAAAAAGAAATCTTTTAAGAAGTGACATTTTTGGTCGAAGTTGAAAGAATTCGTTGTTAATTTTTCAGAGAAATTTTTTTTAAAATATATTTTTGTTGTGAGTAATTTTTGCTAAGAAATCATGGCATAAGATTATAGATAAATAAAAACATCAAAATATTTTTCAGATATTTTTTGACCCCCTTGACATAAAATTTAAATATTTGTTGTTAATATATAATTACAAGAAGTGGAAAGAAAAAGAAAAAGGATCAAATGATTGCTTTCCGATTATACAAATCAGTTATCAGAAGCAAATCCTTGAGTTCAGATAGACTTAACGTAGTTTGATTTATTTGAACTCCTAAATCCTGAGCCATGGAGATCGAGTCTGACTGAATTTCCATAGGATTGCTGAATTTCCCTTTACCGGGCTAGGTATAAATGGGAGGAGGCAGAGCGATGAGTAAGCAGGAGCGAACCGAAAAAGAACCGTGAAATTCGGTGGTACAGTTTGTAATAAACCACGCGCAAGCATGCTATGTTCGCCGGCAATTTATCGTCACCATTTACACAAGACTCAGGCAAGCTATTTGTACCTTAACCCTCAGTGTTCTTTTGGCTTCTGAGGTTCAAACCCGGTGGGCTTCAGACCACCCGATAGAACTACTCTGCAACTACTGCAACGTTGCTACTATTCCAACTTAACTTACTTTTTGCAAACTTTTATTGCATTCAACAACCCACAACTAGACCACCGGTAAGTTTCCGAACCTTTGATGCAAATTGAATATATTTATTTATTTTTGTAGTGGATGTGTTAGTAGTATCAATTTTGTATTTAAATAGAAATTCAGAAGAATTTCAAAGTGCTTTAATGGAAAAATTTTTTCCCTTATCTCATAAAATATTTTTATTGTTCGAATTAATTCAGAAAGTTCAGAAATTAAATCAAGAAATTAGAACAAAGCGGATGAAAACAAAAAGTTCTTCATTAAAGAATTTTAATTATTCAACGAAATACTTTACTATTTTCATAAAAGATACAACATGTTTCATCCTGGAAAAAATCTTTTGTTAGAATAATGTAAGACAACTTGTGGGTAACAAATTATTATGTTAGCAGAGGGATAACAAAGCATAGGTTATAAAAACTAATTTAAATTGTATGTTATATCAACAAAAGAGTTTTGTTATTGTAGTAGAACCCTTCAGTTATTTCAACAAAACGGTTTAGCTAAATTAACAAATCGGTTTGTTGAGCCAAGTAAATTCTTTCAATGGGATAACAAATATTTTTTTTGTTAAAAATTATATATTTGTTCAAAAAAAAAAAAAAAAAAAAACATTCTCACTATCAATGCTAATAAATCAATGATAATCTCTGAATCCCAAAATCTAAAAACAAAGCAAGTACTTTGGTTAAGTGGGTTGGTAATTATAGTGATGGTCACGCGATAATATATTCGCATGGTAGTACGGTAGCAAGGGCCACATTTGCCATTCGTATCAGAGAATTCACCCACGGCTAATTTGGCCATGCATCTAATGCGATTACGTCGCAATACACTGCACACAACGTACAGTCTAACAGTCCCGCGAATGTGAATGTCATTGTATTGTTTCATACAACATACAAAATAGAGCATACAACGAATCAATCCCAATCGAAATAGCACGTGGCCGTCCGAATAATCGAAGTTGTATTCTCTTCTATTGGGCAATAATGCCGCAACAACGTTGGTACGCTCGACATTTCTCTAAATCTCTGCTCTATCTCTTACTCCACTCGCCACTATCTATTGTGTATTATGTTATAGAATGTTGACTAACGAATAATCATTTACAGCATTACTCGAGCCATCATATTCTACTGCTGAGGTAAAACCTCAATCATTTTCATTCGTATCAAATTACTGTCAGAGCTTTCATTGATTCAATTGATCAATTATTGATTATATTTCAACAATTCCTTCAATTATTCATTCTGTTCACCATCTCATTGATTAACTGTTCACATAAATAGATTAATTTATTTAAGCATTGTACAAAAATAAGAACTACTTTTTACTATTTTTTCATTACACTACTCCAGATTGATAAAATTAGAGACTTAAGTGTTTACATTGGTAATAAGCTTATTTTTTATGAATATTTGATTAATAAGTCGCAAAAGCTAATAAAGGTCTTAGCAGTCTTCTGAGGACAAGCAATTACTTCCAAAATAAATAAATTAAATCCGGTACATAGAAAATTCATCAATCATTGCAGTCAGGAGAGAGTATCTATTAAGAATTTTATGTAAGAGTTGAAACGTTGCTGAATTAATAACGAGTATGTTTAATTAATACCTCATATTCACTTTCCCGATAAAGATCAATTCATTATGAATTGATATTAATTTAAACAACTTCCAAGTAAGAATTATTCACCCAAAATTTAATATAAAATTCCAGACATTGATAAATTATTAAAAATTTTATCTTAATTGAAGTTGGTTACTTTTATACCGAATTAGTTATTATTTAATATTCATATTCATATTTTTTGAGTAAAAAATGTTGATTTAACAGAATAAATGTTAAATTTACACTTAAAGGTGTTAAATATTTAACACTAAGTTTGTTAACGCAATGACAAAATTTTTCACTTCCAAAACAACATTCTCTTAAAAACAATTTTCCAAAAATATATTTAATATACTAGTTTTTTCATTTCACAGTTAATCAAAAACAAAATTTTGAAAAATCAAAAATTGAGAAAAGAACAATTTTTTTTTTTTAACTAAAAAAAATTATACAATCTAAAACTATATGAATATTTCAATGCGGCCGGAAAAATGGTCTGTACTATCTAACAACACTTTTAAAGTCCGAACTTAATCTACTAAATTAATATAATCCTCAAAATTCATCAAAAAATTCCAGAGTCCTTTTAGCCGTCACTTTGACACAAGAATTAAAGCCTCGAACTTGACCATTAGCACACTAACGACCGGTCAAAGTGAAATTTTTCCATGTCCTCACACCCTAAAAAGTTTTTAATTTTCACGATCCATAACTCGCTAAAAATTCCATCCAGCAGGAGAATCGAAAAGCGCGGAATTAAAGAAAGTACAAAACAAACAAAATATAAACTAGAAACAATATAAAAAAATAAATAACATAGCAGATAAGAGCAGACGTTAAAAATAGGGGAACAAAATATAAACAAAAATATTTGGCTCGGTATTTCATAAGAGATAAAAGCTTAGCCAGCGATTGCCAGAAATACAATGAAACAAAACTTACCGAGTATTCCCCGTTGTTCTTGTCCTTGTTTTTACTTTTATTTAATATTTGTCTGCAGAATATTCCAATAAATAATAGGAGCGTCTGGTGTCGCTCAAGATTCAACTCCTGAGAAAAAATTATACTCTGCAGAATCGCTTTGTTTAATTAAAGTACGAACATAGCAGAATCCTTTTTTTTTTTAATTTTTCTTTCTTTACTATCAGAGTAACGGGATAATAAAAGCGAAAGGGTGGGACGAGATATGCGAACGGATACATGTCCACTGGCGCAATTTATGCCAAATAAAAGAACTCTGGCAATTAAATCCGGAGTCTAATTAGAATTAGTTCTCGAGCCAATTCACGTTCGCGAAAAATATTATTATTTAAAGTTACGGACTTAGCAACCTATGCGCCTCATCACAGGCTACCGGAGCTCTTGATTTAAAGGAAAACTGATCAGAGGATTCACCGTCTTTTTTCGCTCATTCATACTCACAGTATGCTATCTGAGTAAAGCGACGTTGCGAATTTGTAAAATCAACTGAGACGAGACTCGAGTTTGCAAGCACAAGAGAATGTATCGTATGTACAAAAACAGTTTTTTTTTTTTTATTTTTACTTTGTTTTGTTTGCTTTTTCGGTTGATTAAATTCTAGTAATCATTCGTTCGTGCTCGATAAAATGGGAATTTATAGTTCAATTATTTCATTAATAATTTTAGTGTTAATTATTAATTATAAATGTTATTTGTGGCGGCGTTTCCTGTGCAGAAGTAAACTAACGAATTATTTAATTGCTGTTAAAGTCAATTATTTTATTACGCTTGGTGTAAATTTAGTTTTGCAGCGAAGTTCACTGAGCGCCAAATACACGAAATGATCCTTTCGTACTCTGCATGTTCTTACACGGCGAAATTGAATATTGACAACAGCGAAGTGTATACATTTTATACTTTATTCAGTTGAAACAAGATTCACATTCAAATTACCAACAAATACTTCAAAAAATTTATCTCAAGTTTGTTTGTAAAAATTGAATGTTTTTAAAAAAAATTTCATTTTAGAAGATTGAACCAAATTTTTATAAATATTATTTTGTTTTTAAGTTTTGTTGATAAATTATTTTAATGTTATTAACATTAACTTCTATAGGGAAATTTTTATAATTTCTTAAAAAATAAATTATTATAGAGAGAATTTATTAAAAGAGCTACGAACTTCAAAAGCTACTAGCTTTCTAAATTTTAAAGCAATTTTTTTGAATTACTAAAATTACTAAAATTATTAATAAGCAACTATTATTTTTTTATTTTTGTTGAAAAAAAAAAAAAAATTTTTTTGCGGAATTTTTTCATTAACAATATAAATGAAATTATTTACATTGTACTATTTTATAATATATGAGTACACAGTGCAGAAAATATTTAAATTCTTAAATTCCAAATGTATGTGTATTACATTTCCAGAATTTACCTTCTATGAAATTAGCGTTGATTAATTCTGTATAAATTCCATGAATAGTTTATCGTATTATACATTCAATTGACAATAATATATTCTGATAAATGAATTATTATTATTATTAACATTATTTTATTTAATTTTTTTTTCTATTGATATTACATTGATAAAACTTTATCAATAATTTTTTATTGAACGTATATTCCATAATAGAAAAAAAAATTCTGTATTCATGTCATTTATCCCAGGGAGGATCAGAAGTATTATCCAACAATTCGATTTTTCATCATCTTGTCTTAGTATTTGAGTTTCATCTTTTTGTAGTGTTGACGGGTGTGTTAAAGCATATAAAAACCTTATATAACAGATAAGTATGTATAACATATATCATAGAATATAGAATAAAGAATATAATATTATTATATCCTGAATTCTATGTAATGAGGATATTCCCGTATTTGATATCACGTATCCCAGTTCTTAAAAATAGCCCACGATTCTACACTCTCGAAAACATTATTTATTCGCCCCTAACTGCTACCAACTGCCAGAAGAATAATTTACTCTCGTTTATTCCTACTTTATTATTAATAATAATAATAAAAGTGTTTATTGCTTGAATTTCACCAGAAAAACTTGAATTCATTTAAAAAATCCGGTCAGTAAGTACATTCATTGAAACGAAGCCAATTCTCGATAACTATGAGCATCTACAAGTTTTTCGCCGCTTGCTAGCCACTTGATGCCTTTTTCCCAGCTTTACATCCATGAATTACTGAATTTTACGAGCTCTTATTCGATAATAATTATTATCGTAATAACAAAACTTACTTCGGAACAAAATTAATGTCTAGGTGCAAAACCAAAGAGAGAAAGAATTTATCGGTAATAACTTCATGAAACATCGCTAAATTTACACCATTTTATCACAGAATTTATTTTTCAAATTTTTTTTCTATCTATAGCAAATATTAAAAAAATAAAAACAATATTGATTTCAGTAATTTTTCAATTTCATGAATTGTTTTTTTAAATTCATCAAAATTAAATAATTAAAAAAAAAGAAATTTTTTTTTTATTAAATCAAAAAGACAAAAGGGATAAAAAAATGTTTATACTTACTTTAAATATAAGTAATTAAATTTTTTATGAAAATATAAAGTTCAAGCTTTTGTGTGTGTCATATATTAAATATTAAAAAAATTTAATAAAAATATGCGAAGCTCTAAAAGTTCAATGGGAAAATTTTGAGCTAACTTTTAACGGTTTGAAAAAAAAAACAGACTTAATAACAACTTTTATTAATTTATACTCCAAACTATATTATATATTTGTATATTTATTCATTGTGAATGCATATGTATGTTTTATGTTATGTATATTGAAGTTTTATCGTGCTTAACCATTAAACTTTGTTTGCATTCAGTTTTTACGCAAGCTCTGTTACGTTGGCGACTACTCTGACCTATACCACTAGTAACACTAAAAGTTTCAGGTCGCAATATTGCATAACAAAATTGCCTCGACAAATGCTAGTTTGATAACTCAGTTTTCATTTTTAACCGAAGTTCAAGTGATAAAACTATAAGTAGTCGGTGAAACTGGATTTGTAAATTAAAATTTTATAAACTATACCTGCGAATGAAAACTTTTTCAAATCCAGTGTTAAAAATAATAATTGTTGAAAATTTAAAAGAACATTTTAAAAATTTAACAAAAAAAAAAAATTCTTATGACAGTAATAAATTCATAAGTTTTTAAGCAGCCGATACTTTTATGTCATAGCTATCGTGATAAAAAATTTAAGACCCATAGCAATTACCCGCAAGTAAATTCGACGTCTGTCAAATAAAAAAATTTAAAACCAACCCATTAAGATAATTTCCATTCATCTAATTACCTTATGTAAAAAAAACTTGGACATCTTACAAGTTCTTGGACTTCATCAGACTCGAGTGTTTTTACTTTGAAAAATTTAGAGAAGCAGTTTAATATTCTAAGTACTTTAGACTTATTAACCTAGAAAAAATTTTTTTAAGTAGAAAAGTTTCAATTTTTTTATTATTCGATTATTATTATTATTATTATTATTATTATTATTATTATTATTATAATTAAATTTTTATAAATATTGTAATAACTCAATATTTTTTTTAGTTATGGAAATTGAAATTTAAAAAACGAATGTTTTTTCGTGACATAAAACCGATACAATTTTCCCGGCCCAAATATCTGGTACTATATCTACTAGCCTATAAATAGATACACATCAAATACATATATTCGTACATAGTTTTCCTTCCGGCAAATAAATATCACCCTCGATACCGTAAAACGCTGTCGATATTATTTTTTCCGCTATATTATTTACTCTTTTACTTATACTTATACATGGAAGTGAGAAAAAAAGAAGGAATTCAAAAAAAAAAAAAAATATATATATATATATATATATATATGTTTGTCTATTGGATGTTTTGGGGACAGTAGATAGAAACCTGTTTAAATAGTGGAAAACATCAATATAGATTAAATTACATTAATATTTCTGTGAACTATAATTTTTTTTTTAACTTTTCACACAATTTTTTATCGACTGTATGATATGAGACCAGTTATGTAATAGATGTTTCGAGGACCTATAACTTTGTTCAAGTATCGACTACTATGGGGACAGCTATACTGAACATATCAATATAGTCTATATTTTAAGGACATTTGTCTGGTGACTGTTTTGAAAATGCTAATGCTCTGATTTTTTCAATTTTCTGTACATATTTAGAGTAATTATTGCTCATATAATTTATAAAATTGGTAGTTTTAAACACAAGTTACTATTTTTTTTCTTTTTTATAAAATGAGAGATAATCTAAGATATCTAAGAACAATGTATGTCTGGTTATCTAATACTTCAAAGCACTCATAAATGTTTCAAGGGAAATAAATTATGCTTTAAACGTCAATCGAATTATATTACATACAAAAGAATATTTAATTGATTCAAACGAAAAATAATTGAATTACATCAAATCATTGAATTAAGATAATAATCTTGAAGAATTTATTAATTTAAATGAAAACAGAAAATTTTGGATTCAACTAAAATTTACTTGAGTCACAAAACATTTCCAAATTCAAAAATTTGTCTACTTCAATCAAGACAATGAAATTCTTCAAAATAATTTTTTTTAATTAAAGGAATGTATATTTTATATATTGTATATTTTTCCGAAAATGGGTAAAGAAAAACAAATGTCTGGCAGAGACCTCATACCAAACGTTGTAAGTACAAACCAATGTCTTCATAATGACTGTTCCATAGAATGAAAATGTCTCCATAGTTTTCTAATGTCCTCATAGTATACAAACAGTAAAATTTACAGATTACCGTATATTTCACCGCTTGTATACCAATGTCCTCATAACGACTGTTCCATAGAATGAAAATGTCTCCATAGTTGTCGGATGTCCTCATAGTATACAAACAGTAAAATTTACAAATTACCGTATATTTCACCGGTTATATACTATGAGGACATCAGACAACTGTGGAGACATTTTCATTTTATGGAACAGTCATTATGAGGACATTAGTTTAATTTACTGAACGTATTAATATAGTCTATACTTTGAGGACATTTGTATGGTCACTACTTTGAAAATGCTTGTATTCTGATTTTTTCAATTTCTACGTACATATTTATAGCAATTACTTCTCATATAATTCATAAAATCGATGGTTTTAAACATAAGTTACTATTTTTTTGTCTTTTTATAAAAATGAGAGATAATCTAAGAAAGTTAAGAAAAATGTATGCATACCTAATACTTCACATCAATCATGAATGCATGTATCAGGGAAAATAAATTATTCCTTAAGCGACAAAAATCATATTACATACAAAAGAATGTTTAATTGCCTCAAGCGAAAAATTATTGAATTCAGATAACAATTCTAAAGAGTTTATTGATTTGAATGAAGACAAAAATTCTTAATTCAACTAAAATTGACTTGAGTTACAAAACATTTCCAAGTTAAAAAATTTATCTACTTCAATCAAGACAATGAAATTCTTCAAAATGATTTTTTTAATTAACGAAATTTTTTTTTTTTTTTCAACCAAGTTCATATTTTTTTTTTTTTAAAATTCAATTTAATTTTAAACAAGTGATAAAGTACTATTCGCGGGTTTTATGTTATTTTCCTCATTTTTGTATATTTTTCCGAAAATGGGTAAAGAAAAAACAAATGTCTGGCAGAAACCCCATACCAAACGTTGCAAGTATAAACCAATGTCCTCATAATGACTGTTCCATAGAATGAAAATGTCTCCATAGTTTTCTAATGTCCTCATAGTATACAAACAGTAAAATTTACAGATTACAGTATATTTCACCGCTTGTATACCAATGTCCTCATAATGACTGTTCCATAGAATGAAAATGTCTCCATAGTTGTCTGATGTTCTCATAGTATACAAACGATAAAATGTACAGATTACCGTATGTTTCATCGCTTGTGTACAATGAGGAGATCAGACAACTATGGAGATATTTTTTTTTCTATGGTACAGTCATTATGAGGATATTGGTTTGTACTTGTAACGGTTTGTATGAAAACTTTGAAAGAAATTTTTGTTTTTACTTCATGTCTAATAAAATACACTCTCCAAGTATAGATGAGGGAAATTTTGTGTAACTTATGTAGATAAGAAAATATCTCTCAAAGTTCTCATACGATCTGTTAGAAGAACAAACCGATATAAATATTTGTAATTTTTCCTTTCAGCTTAATAGTTTTTTAATAATTATTTGTCATCGATTTTGTGGAAATTACTACACACATTTTAAAATGATTAATTTCTAATAATAATAGCATTTATTTTTATATCAATTTATGAAATTAATAAACACGATCGTTTTTAAATTAATCAAATGAACAAAAAATTTTTTTGAATCGTTGATATTTAATCTTCGTAATCGATTCAAAACGTGGCCAATAAATTTTATTTGTTTGTTGTCAATTCTAATATTGACCGTGTTTACAATTTGCTGTAATCAGTCGACAAAACTTAAAAAAATGTCATGAACAATCATTATAACCAAACATACTTTATAAATGACGAACAAAATAAATTAATCGTAACAACTTTTAAGAATCATTACGTGTTTTTACCTTGTATTTAATACCTTCGACTAATCAACGTCTGTCCTTAAATCATACTTTTGGTGATTAAATATTATGGGGACACTGTCCCGGTTTACACCTATCAGTAATGCTGTCCTTAATTAAACCTTTATATTGACGGTGTATACTTTGAAGACAGTCCTCGAAGTATACAAAATATGAAAAGAATTATGAGGACTGTCTTCAAAATAGCCATATGTCCTCAAATAATACTTTATATAAGATAAAATGGTCTTATAATAACCAATAGACAAAATATATATATATATATATATATATATATATATATATATATATATATATATTATTTTATAGACATTTTAAAAAAATTTTATTGCGCTGAATTTCAGATAAATTTTTATTAGCTTTATAAATTCCCTCGGATCTTTAACGGAATAACAAAGGTCTCCATAAGCGCGAAGATAAATGTATATATATATATATATATATATATATATATATATATATATATATATATATATATATATATATATATATATAAAGAAGAAATGATTCAATTTAAAAAGAAAAATCGGAACGTAGCATTGTTTCGAGCTAGGAATTTATTTTTATAATATTCGCTTTTTTTCTCGTTCTCGAGTGAGACCAAAACGATGAAATAGAATGAGAAAAAATCCTTTCGCCAGATTTATATTTATATTCTGTTAAGAATTCTTGTAATAATTTAATATGACAGTCGAGTAAATCTAAATCATGACTTTTCCTTGATGAATAACTCTATTTTTTAAGAAATAAATCCGCTGTTGGCAGCGTTCCGCTTTTTCTTGAAACTTTTTATTAAAACATTTAACTATTCAATTTTAAAATAAAAAAAAAAAAAAAAAACAACTTATCTAATAGAATAAAGAATGAAGATGTACTCTGGTACGTACATTTTATTTTGATACAATTCATAAGACCGAGATGACAAAATTTGTGTCATATAATTATGAGAAGAGATATTTTTTCAAACCGATTTCAAGAAACTAGGAGAAATTGAGCTTTGAGATTAACTTGATGAAAAAATAAAAAAAATTGAGAAACTTCAATTTGATAATAATAACTAGAAAGTAGATATAATCTAAATTAAAAAAGTGACTTAATGTTTTTTTTTACTGTGTAGATAAAATTTAAAACCTCACGATGGAGAAACTTTTTCAAGAATTCTCGGGGCAATCAGGAGGTATGATACCATTTGATTGGATTACTTTGCTTGTATTGTTTGGAAAATAGATGAAATACTTATTTGTCTACCATTAAATGCTAATATCTTTTTGAGAATGTATTTTTCTTGGTTCAAGATTTTTCTCTGGAAGTTAATTTTTTTTTTTTTTTTTCAGTACATTAATGTTTCGATATAACACTTTTTATTATCGACCATAAATAATAAAAATTTTTAAATTATTTAATTCTGTTAAATCGAAATTAATCGACTACAATAAAATAAGCCTTAATTGTTATAATTGTTTGAAACGTTTAATATAATTGTTGTTGATAGCAATAATTAAAATTTTTTAGTAATATTCTAAAGAATCTGTACTTCAATGAAGATTGACAAAAAAAATTTGTCAATTAAATTTAACATCTTTAATTTCATTTTAAAGATTCCTAAGTGAAATTTTTTCTCGAGTTTTTTGAGCCAAAATTTTGCCTTTTCTTTAATTTTTTTTTGCAACTTGCCGAGAGTACCTTATTTAAAAATATTAATAAAATGCGAACAATATAAATCTTAAAGTATGAATTTGATTTGAAACAAAACTTTGGTAGTTTCTTAGCAATAAATAATTCCGCGTACAGTTCGCAGTATGATATACAATATTATAATATATAATTCACAGATAATATTTATGAGAACAATAAATAATGAGACTCTAAACTAAACTCGGGCGGTGTGTAATTAAAGCCCCGATAAAAGTTATAATGAAACAAAATGGCAACTAGCAAATAGCATGCAATAACAAATAGTGAATCTGCAGTTAACTCTTGAGAAGAAAAAAAAATAATGTAAAAAAAAAATAAGAGCCCTTTTATTTAATTGATTACTTTTTGGAACCATCAAAAGGTTAGTGTGAAGCAGTTGATGCGGTTTATGGTTGCGTTCAAACTGTGACTAAGGGATGAATGGCTCTGTGACAGTAGTGGGATTGAGTTATGGACAGAAATAGAATAGTAAAGCAAGTAAACTCGTGAATTTGTCTCTCAACTCGTATATTTAATAAAAGCTTTGTCGTAAAATACGATAACAAGTCTCTGGGTGTGTATACTAAAGTATCCTCTGTGTATACACCGTGTTGTTGTTATCATTGTTGTTATTGCGGTACCGGGGTAATAAAACAGAGCTCTAGTATTCGTATCCGTACATCTCGGATCCTGGCTCGTTTCTCTTATATTCGCTTTAATTATAATTGACGGAAAACGCAATTGTCGCAGCCAATCAACCCCCTGTGAATAAGATCCGCAATTACATTCACACTGAGTGCTCTATTTATGATGTATACTTTTCATTCGAATTCAAGTGTCCTTCTATTTTTTTATTTCATCATCCACTTGATTTCTACTCGATACTTTTCTATTTATTTAAGGTTGAAACTTTCTTTTCATTTTATTTTTTTTATTGTAAAAAATACTGATGGAAATTTAATACGTTTTGTGCATGATTCAATAATAGTCGTAATTTTAAAAGCTTTGAAAAATAATAATAAATTTACTATTAAGGATGATGAGATTTGATCTTTGGTAAATAAATAAAATGTTGCTTTATTAAATAATGATTTTTGTTAAATTGCACTGTACTTTTTTAACTATTGACATTTATAAAGATATAAGCTCATCCTGACGTTACACTCATTAAGAGCTTTCATTTGAATACCCACATTCATTTTTATATATTTATTTATAAATATATAAATTATTTATTTTATATGTACATATATATAAAATATATAAATATATGAAAAATTGATGTGGGTACTCAAATGAAAGGTCTTGATGAGTGTAACATCGGGATGAGCTTATATCTTTAAAAATGTCAATAGTTCACAAGACACAAGATATCTTCATAAAATTTTGTTGAATAAAAAAAAAAAGTAAATTTAAAAAAAAAATAATGAAACATTGGATTTATAAATAGGGAATATTCAATTACATTTTTGAAAAAAATTTTTGGTTTTTAGGACAATATATAATTGTTTCAAAAAAATGAAAAACAAAATCGTTCTTTGAAAAAAACAAAAATTTTAGTTTAAAAGTTAAAAAAGAAATGAGGAGATTTTGTTTGGATTTTTTTTGTAAAATTTTATTTCAAGTTGCACCAAAAAATAATTGTTAAGTATTTAATTGTTTTGAATCAAAAAGAAAAATTTTTAGAACTGAGTAAAACTTTTTTTATAAAGAACAATTACCTGCTTGATTTAAAAACATGAAACTCTTCAAAATGATTTTATTGGTTCCAAATTTTTTTTTTAAATCAAATTTTTGTTTTTTTCAGTGAATAAGAAGTTGTAAATTATTAAAACTTAACGTAGCGTTTTTAAAATTTTCAAAAATTTCTAACTGACACATTTGAGAAATTTAAAAGCTGAAAATTTACAGGTAAGCTTGTTTTACCAAGAAGAATTTATCATATTTAAACAGAGCATCAATTTAAATAAAACTTACCGATCGCTGTAGAAACTCCTAAAATCCGTATGAAAATTTCGAGATTAGAATCAAACGTTTTGGGAAAGTCATTATTCACATTTTGGTCAGAATTTACTTCAAAATCTTTACCGTAACTGAGCATGATAAGCTGAGTACGTGTCAATTTGAGCATTTAGCCCAGAAAAAGTTTTTATATAAATTTACTATGCCCGGTAAAATTTAAACAAAGTAATTTGTAAGCTGCGCAGAATTTATCGACACTAAAAAGTTCGGGAGTTGTTAACTCGTGATTGCGGTTCTGATTATATTATTATGGAGGAAGCACGTGTCCGCGTTGCAAGATCGCGCTCTACTGAGCTACTCACTAAGGGTGCTACAAGATTCGCAGCATCCCCGCGGCTAAATCTCGATTCTGCGCTCATAACTCTCACAATATTTTTGAAATTTCTCGATTCTATTTATTTAATATTAAATAATGTTTGTTTAAAAATTTTTTTTGATTTTATTGAAAATTAATTTAAAAAAAAATACGAAATAATTTTTATTAAAATCATTCACTGTTGATATTTTAAAAACTTTCAATCAGTTGACATAAAATAAAAAATTTTAATAATAAAAACAATATTTAGTTTAAAAAAACAAGAAAACAAAATTAATATTAATTAATAAAAATCAATTAAATAGAGTTAAAATAATCAAGTAAATTAGGTCGAATAAAATAGTGAAAAATTTATTTATTAACGACTTGAAAAATACACAATTACATTTATTTATTCCTTCATTAAATTAATAAATTAATAAATTAATTAATTAATTGATTAATATCAATTGTTTAAGAAAATTTGAGGTAGACTCTCCGTATCGAACGTTTTTTATTTTTACATAATTATTATAATTATAAACTTGAATAATTTAACACGTGTAATTACTATTTCAAAGTTACTTAATAACACTGATTAAATATTTAAATTTTAATTAACACGTACATGCAAATCTCCAACAAATGAGTCCTTATTATTATTCACCATCTGCAATCTCATTATGTTGTTTGATATTTATATACTATCTTCACTCAATTTATTAATTTCGGCATCTAATCTTCACCATACCATCATATCACGCACACGAATTAAGAAATAAACACGCTAGCTACCTTTCTATTCTACAAATATTTTTAGCTGATTTCTTATAACTTCTCAGGCTCGGGCTATCTCTATTTAGTCTTGTCAACTTGGCAGATTGAGTTATTTGTTTACCAGTAACTTCTAAAAAATCATCTCCAGTCAAATGACACGAACTCGGCTTCACTGGACGTAGAATGGGACTCAAAGAGCGACGACCTCGCTGTTTTATTGTTGGTGACTCAATCGATCTGTTTCAAAAAATATATATACTTTTTTTTATTCTAAATTGAGAAGGTAGAGATACCCCGTAGTTGAACAGTTTTCACCCTGTAGTAAAACGTATTCAACCCCACTTTAAATAAATAAAAAAATATATGTATAAGTTAACATAAGTGTTTCCAATGAAAATATCAACAATTATGAATCTATGCGCAAAAAAATCACGATACAAAACCTTTAATTATTTTTAACTACGCTGATCTTTTGATATAAAATTTATTCAAGTTGCCGTAAGTAGTACTAATCACAATGCTGATTATTAGTGCCATTAGCTAGTTAAAATTAAAGTATTCCCAAAATTTTACTTTTACAAAATAAATAATTTTTTACTTTGAATTATTTTAAATTGTCGCATTAATCACCAACCAAATTGTGACATAATTGTATTAACATAGTTTATATCTATGAAACGTAATTAAACCACATTGTTTACAATTGCACCATTACTCTGTAGACTATTAAACTACTGCTGTGATTAGAAAATACATAAGGACCAAAACTTGAACATGCGACGCCAACTTGTTTAAGTTCTGGGAACAACTTTGAAAATTGAGAGATGTTAAATGTTTTAAGGTAGTTATCATTGTACAATTTGTCAAAAAATTAGAGATACATTAGAGAAACACATACAGTATTTCTGCCCGACTCCGTAGACTTACGCTTTTTCAAAAATTGTCGAATTTTAATCCGTTATTTATAAATAATTAGACGGTCAAAATTTTTTTTTAAAAGTCACAACAAATACATTAAAAGACTGTCAGTTTTTTTTAAGTTTTTTTTATAACTAAGAAACTGATACAGAGCTGCAGAGAGCGTATGCAATCAATGTTAAATATCCAATTTTTAATTGAATTCATTTCGGGTTATAAATGGCCAATCGGCTTCAAATTTTTAGAGTAATTGTATCATCATATCCTTAATAAGTAATACAAAAAAATTTAGAATTTTCTGACGTGAATTATTATTGGTAATAAATATTTAAATAAATTTTTTACAGTGTTCTATCATTCGAAACGAATTGTACTACTATAAATTATTCATCTAATCAATATAAATAATGATAATTACCTATTTTTACTACTAGGCAAACGTGAGGGATCAATAGGAGCAAGTCGTAAATTTTTGGGCCACGCCGGACTTACTGACGACTGCCAAGCCGAATGTCTTTGAGGCAATCTTGTCGGTGATTTACGATACGAATAATTTAATTTCGACGCTGAGTTCATGTTTCTATTAAAACCTAAAAAAAAAAAAAAAAAAAAAAAAAAAAATAAGAACAAATAAATAATAATTAATCTAAAGCTTACAAATAAACACATATTCAAATTTAACTAAATTTCGCAATCTAATTTTAAACTTAAATTATTTACAATACCATTACTTAAAAAAATTATAATATTTACAATATCAAAACGACTATTGTTTTAAATAAAATTATTTACTATAATTAACAAAAAAAAAAAAAAAACCAATCACCTTGTGGCGTCGAAAGCTCTAAAAGATGTCCAGCATACTTAATAGGAGTAGTTTTTAACGTGCAAAAACTTTCGCGCGTAGTAACAGCGAAAGGCACTGGACTAACGACTATTTTGTTGTTAAAAACCGTACCGAGTTTATTTCTACCATGCTTGGCATCCGTTCTGTCGGGATCCTCATCGTCATCATCCTCTTCCTCATCCTCATCGTCGACATCATAGTCATAATCAACAATACTGTAATCAGCGTCTTTGGCATTTCTAAGTGCTCTTAAAGCCGTGTCAGTACGTTCAGTCAATTCGAACGATTCAAATAAATTGGCACTACTTTTTCTACTATTACTTTTACTACTTTTAGATACATTTAACCGTCTACCACTGTACGTTGGCGCTGGTGTTATTCTCAATACTTGATCTAAATTCTCCAGTGGCTTTTTATCAACTGATTTACTGTCATCGTTGTTATTTTCGTTGGCGATATTATCCTCATCTATTTCTTTTTCTAGCTCTATCATAATATACTCTAGTAGTCTATCTAATATTTGTTCGCTTTTTATTTGGATCAAATGTTCTTCCTCTGGACTCAATTCCTGAAAATATCATACTTTATTAACATGATTATAAATTTTGAACAATATGATAAACTAATAAAATTTAGCGATTGTAACCATTTTATATTTTTGTTTCTTTTTTAAAAATTGTCTATTTTTTTCGGTACTATTCAAAGTTTGATAATATATTATTTGAGATTTTTAACTTTCTCGTATTTTTTTAATTTTTTGGATTTAAGGGGCACAAATAGTGTGACAGCCTAAAAAAAGGCAATTTTTGGGAATTAAAAAAAAAAAAAAACTACTGAATCAATTATTTAAAAATTTTAATGGTATATTTATACATATTTTGAGAATACACAGTAAAATTTTTGAAGAAAAATATTAAATATTTAAAAAAGCTGCTAAAAAAAAGGTCCTCCACTGCTGGAGTGATTCCGGCCTTCTCCGTAGATAAAATATAAAAAAAAAAATTCTCGTTAAACTAGAAGATATTGCCTGTAAAATGACCCACGGTCGAAAAAAAATATCAAAAACTGACAACATGGCGGCGTTTTTAAAAAAAAAGTTGAATTTTAACCGAAATTTTGGTCGTTTTTGGCCTACCAAAATTCGATTTTTGATCAGACCAAAAAAATGGAGGCTCATTGTATGTAGAACTATATACAGAATATGGTGAAAAAAATTTGATAGTGATCGGATCATTTGCCTCCGAGTTAAAAAAAAAATTTATACTCTAAAATAGTAGACAAAAAATTTTTAAGAAAAAAACGTTAAATTGCTTTTTTAAAGAAAAAAAACTGTTTTTTTATCTTCTAATTTTTCAAAATAAATTTCTAAATATGAATATTATCTTTCAATTAAAAGTTAATAATTTTAATTATTTTAATTTTAAAATAAAAAAATAAAAAATTACAAAATTTTAAATAACAAAAACTAGAAGAAAGATTCCCAATAAAAAACAACTACCTCAACTTTTTCAGCAACCTCCAAACTCTCAACTTCTTCTTCCTCTTCATCTTCATCCTTACGCTCAATATTCTTCCCCACGACCCTGTAATGCGGAATCTGGGACCGCCACTGCACACACTCATCCATAACAGTCCCCAGCTTCACCTCATCGTCTTCTTTGTACAAAGTCCTCTCCACAGTGGCCCAAAGCTTTAAAACTTTCTTCGTAGCAGCCTCTTCAATATCTTCCGGCCAAGAAGACGAGGTCGCTCTGCTGTTTACGTCCCAAGGGGACCCTGATTCTGGCCATTTTTTGCTTTTGGCGGTCTCCAGGTAGCTTATAACTTCATTTCTGCTACTCACTGTCATCTTCGAAGGTTTATCCTTCAATCTAAAATACCAAACTTCGATCATTTTTAACCCCTTCATAAAACTAACTTTTATTGATATATTTAAATACAACAAAAATACAATACTCACATTGATTTTTTCCTTGACATTTCATTCTGCGGTTCCCATGAGTTTAAACAATAAATGCATAAATAAATAAATTCATTAGTTTATTGAGGTTAAACTATTTACGTTTATATTGACGTTGTCCAGAGTCTAGAGACTGTTTTATTGATTAATTCAACTTGTTTATGTCCATGCTCTTAAAAACTATTTACCTGAAATTTTTTAACATAAAAACACCGTTAATTTAATAAGTACGTAAGTCAGTCAGTATGTAAGTAAGTAAATAAACAATCAAAATAATTGAGGGAAAAAAAATGAATAAAAAAAAAATTGTTAGAGGTTGAAGCTCTGATGTTTTTGTTCCGATTGTTTCGAGCCGACTGAATTCTGTCGGCTGACATGGACACCCGGTGAAATAAATGTGCTTTTATCCGTTCTATTGAGCCTGCGCTTTTTCGACATTTTATATCAATATATATAAATCTACATATTATTTTATATTTGTTATAATAATTTGTAAATTTTAATTTAACCAATTTTTGATAATTTTTTAGAATTTATGTAACAAATAAATTATGGCAAAAAAAATAACATTAAAGTTAGCTGTCATTTCACAATTTTGTAATTTTTTTTTAACAAATAAATTTGCTCCAAAAAATTATTTTTTAAAAATTGCATTTGTAGTTTTTGAAAATTTTTAGATGTCAATTTTTTTTATAAATTTTTTTTTGTCATAATTTATTTGTTACAAAAATTTTTAAAATTATCAATTATCTGCTCAGTTAATAACATTAAAATTATCTGTCATTTCACAATTGTTTTAATTATTTTTAACAAATAAATTTGCTCCAAAAAATTATTTTAAAAAAATTGCATTTGTAGTTTTTTTTAAATTTCTAAATTTTTATAATAAATAAATTATGGCAAAAAAAAATTATTTGTTATAAAAATTCTTAAAATTATCAACTATCTGCTCAGTAAATTTTCAATTAAAATAAATTTAGCAGATATTTAATAATTTACTAATTTTTAGAATTTTTTTTTACAAATAAATTATGGCAAAAAACAGTAGGAAAAAAATGAAATTTAGAAATTTAAAAAAATTAAAAATCCAATTTTTTTAAAATCATTTTTTGGAACTACTTTTTTTATTAAATAAAATTTAAAAATTCTCTAATGACTGCAAACTTTAGTCATTAATTTTCATCAAAAAAAAAAAAGTTAGAAAAAAAAATTAACATGTAGAAATGTAAAAAAATGAAAAATGCAATTTTTTTTAAATAATTTTTTGAAGTAAATTTTTTTGGTAAAAAAAATTAAAAAATTATCAAGTAACTGCTAACTTTAATGTCATATACATTTACTTTTACACTGCGAATCCACTTGTAATAAATAAAGTTAAAAAAAAGAGAATAAATAAAGAAAGAGTGAAGACTTAAATTTTATGTGGGTGTATCTGTGAATTAACCAAGGGCATCTTATTTAAAACTTTTAACTTTAGTTTGTTTATCTGATAATTGCACTTACGTATAATACAAGCATTATGTTATTTAAATTATAGAGATCAGTTAACGGTGTTGCATGTGTGATACCTGATAAAAATTCAACATTGCTTGACCTTGATATTTGTTTGTAGTTTTTTAGTGTTTTTATAAGATTTTGCGATCCGAGCTTTTAATTACCCTCCACAACCCTACAATTCCTATTAAAACATATAGTATGTTATATACGTTTAAATTTATTTACTGTATCTAGGCTCCATCTTGAAGAGTGTTTGGAACTTACAATTTACAATCAGATGGTGTGCTTGTTGATGTTTTGATAGTATCTCGCTATATATTACGTTTAATTGTTTTGTCAATAAAATTTTTTAGTTTTATATTTAATAATATTCTTTTTTAAAGTTTAATTTTTATTGAGTGAATAACAATAATTGTTATTATTATTATTATGGCCAACGAAGAAGGATATGAACAGGTAAATTTATTTCTAACCTCAAATTTCCATGTTTTTATATCAAATGAAAATTAATTTAGCATATATTTAATAATTTTAAACATTTTATAACAAATTAATTATGGCAAAAAAAATTAGAAAAAAAATTTGAAATTTAGAAATTTTTAAAAATAAAAAAATGCAATTTAGAATTTTTTTTTGACAAATAAATTATAACAAGAAAAATTTATTTAAAAAATTCCATCTTTAGAAGATTTAAAAAAATATAAATGTAATTTTTTAAAAATATTTTTTTTTTTTTTTTTTGATAAAAATCAAAAAATTGTCAAATGTCTGCTAAATTTAGTGTCATTTATTTTTTAACAAGTATGTTATTATAAGAAAAATTTCACTAGTGGAAATTAAAAATACTGTGAAATCATTTTTTTTTTTTTTTTTTTTTTTTTTTTTAATATTTTCTCATCATCAATTTATTTGTTAAATAATATTAAAAAATTGTAAGGTGTCTGCTGATTTTACTATCATCACCTGGTGATGAAAATCTAAATGAAAATTAATTTAATAATTTTCAAAATTTTTTTAACCAATAAATTATGACAAAAAATGAGAAAAAAAATTGACATATAGAAATTTAAAAAAAATAAAAAATGATCAAGTGTCTACTAACTTTTAAATCATAAAATCTTAACTTAAAATTCAATAATTAATAATAAAATTACTTACAGTTCGAAGATGAAGAGGCTGACGTCCCAATCGGGACTTTACCAAGCGGTCGCAAGCGCTTGTTCTCAAAAGAATTACGCTGTATGATGTACGGATTTGGCGATGATCAAAATCCTTACACTGAGAGTGTAGACTTGTTGGAAGACCTGGTTATTGAATACGTAACCGAAACAACACAGCGGGCGATGGAAATTGGACGTACCGGACGTGTCCAAGTTGAAGACATTGTCTTTTTAGGTATCAACAAATTATTCAACTATTTTTAGTTGTAGTAATTTACAATTATTTGAATTCTGAGATTTGATTTTTTATACTGGATAAATAGTGAAAATGAATAACAATAATAATAAATAAATAAAATTTCAGTTAGAAAAGATCAAAGGAAGTACGCCCGTGTGAAAGATCTGCTGACAATGAACGAAGAATTAAAGAAAGCTCGAAAAGCGTTTGATGAAGTTAAATACGCAGGTACTGTTAATCAATAAATAATAAGTTATTGTCCACTTATTCTTATTTAACGCTGCCAAGTACATTTCATCGCATGTACACGACTTATTACACCTTTTGTTTCATTTTATGTATTTAATTATAATGTAATGATTTATTTTTAAGCAAAATTGTATTTTTATTGGAATGTGCAATATAAAAAATATTCAATGCATTTCCATTGCAGCAATGCAGAAAAAAAATTTTTTTTTTTTTAATTACTTTTATTATTTTTAATAATAAAATAATTATTTTTATTTAATTATTAAAAAAAATATTTACATATCGCATGTTTATTCTCAGCAACTACAATCTGTACATGAATGCATGATTGGCATGTTACTTCATGCATTTATTTCACGTCTGAAAAGTAATTATATTATTATTTTTATTTTATTAGTATTGAATATTACTTTGATTCTTATAAATTTAAATATAAATATTATATTCAGTTACTTACAATAATATATCATCAATCGCGTTTTTCGATGACAGAATAACGTCGTTTACTCCAATACCCTGATAAGAAGAACCGCAAATCGCTAAAGACATTCCATGGGCAATTATGTAATCATGAATGCGTTTCATACGTGCGTCGTGTCCGACTATTTGCTGGGGGATACAATCTTTCAAAATTGATACATCAACATGCACTGGATCTTGTTTTAATTTTAATATATCACGCAATTGTTCTATTGCTGTGGATAGTAAGTATTCTTCTGTTGGATTCTTTCCGAAATATTGGTCAAACCACGCACCGCCCATCATTGCTGTTAATACCTGTAATTATATTATAATATAATTTAATTATAAATAAAAAATAACACTAGTTTAAAAGTAATTAAATTTATAAGCAAATTTACTCTGAAACTTTTTTAATTCACAAATTTTTGCCATTAATTTAACCAAAAATTTTTTTGTTTAAGGTAAAAGCCCCAATTATTGACAGGGGTCTAAATATTGACACCCTAAATTATTTTTAAATATATTTAATTATCTGTAATAAGAATAACTATTATATAAATTTTTATTAAATTCTAATTAATTAAAAAATTGAAAAAAATTACTCTCAGTTCAAAAAAATTAAATATTAATTATTAAAAAAAAAATAAAGTTTACAACTTTAAAAAAAAAAAAAGTTTTAAAATTTTTAAAAACATTACTTGAGATATTACCACAAAAAAAATTCAACGATATTGATTTTTAATTGCTTAAAAAAAATAAAATCATAACTTCATTTCTTATATGTCAATAATTGGAGCTTTTATCTTAATACAAAAACAATTTAATAAAAAATAATAATAAAATAAATACCGTTGATTTCTCCGAACGAACACAAGAATCAAAAATAACACCTAGCAGCGGTAAGTTCTGGTTAGGTGGGACCAAGAATCCAAAAGCTTCAATCGGCGCAACTTTATCATTAAACTCAAAATTAATGACAGCGACCGTAACAGAAGGTATCGCTTCCAACTCCTGGGCCAGCTCTGGATGCTGTTTCTTCACGAGCTCAGCAAGATTTCGAGCTGGAAGACTAGAAACAACTTTATCGAACTTATGAAGCTTACCATCAACCTCGACATCAACATTTTTATCCCCGAAGGTCAAATTAGTGCACTTCTTCAGCTGGATATCGACCTTGTCAGCCAAATGATCAACCAGAGCACCAGGTAAAGTTTCCATGCCATCAGCGAGGGTCCACACTGCCCACTTTTCTTTCTCTGCTAGCAACGCTAATCTGGAAGGGCCCTTGTTGGTCCTACCTAGCAGCATATCATTTTGTTCTTCCTGCTTTCGCTTGTCAATGGCCTCCTGTAGCTTGTTAGTCTTCAACATCCCCCTAAAAACTCCACCATACTTCTGCTCAGCCTCGAACAGCGAACGCATCAGGAATTTCACGCTTATTTTTTTAGCGTCTCCTGCGGCTATTCCGCAGACCATTGGACTGATCATGTAGTCCGCTACATCCTGGCTGATCCTCCTTTTGACGAAACTGTACATATCCTCGTCCTCTTTTTCGACTTTTGGAGCTTTGAACTCGTGCCACAGTGACATGATCAGCGGGCGTTTAAATGGTGGCTTGGTGGAAAATAAATCCAGGAACGAACTTGGAAGCACGTGGAGCTTTTTGTCGGCATAAATCAGTCGGTTTTTCGATGTAGGGTGTGTCTGAGGTATTTTTATCAGCTGATCTCCTAAATTTAGCTCTTCGACCATACGGAGAGTGTTCTTACCGCCTGCTCCAAAGGGTCGCACTGTGCGAGGACCTTTTTCGAAGGTCGCTCCTGTAGGCGATCGATTGGTTCGTATCCATCCGCCGAGCCGCTCACTTGCTTCGAAAAGGGTCAAAACACCTAATCTTGGGTTTTCTAAGGCGTAAAACGCTGCTGATAAGCCGCCTATCCCACCGCCTAGAATTGCTGTCATTTTTTAGCTAAAAAAAAAAAAAAAAAAAAAATAATTGTTAAGAAAATTAAAAATTACATCTTACTAGCAACCTTGCAGTCACTATGTGATTGCTGTGACTCGTGAAATATAAGTAAATAAAATTTTGCTTTATTAAATAATGACTCTTGTTAAATTGCACTGTACTTTCTTAATTAATGACGTTTTTAACATTTTTTTATACATGTATGGTTATAACTTTAAAAAGTTGATTTATTAATAAAGTATAAAATTATATCAAACGTCAAATTTGGAATAAACATTTTTAATAAAATATATAATAATTTATTTAATAAAGTTTTTTCTATGTAATTAGTAAAAAAATTCAGATCTACAATCTAAGTACATAATTAAAGAGTAAAAATATAAAATACCTGTCAAAATATATGCACAATAAAAAATATCAATCCGAGTAATTATTTATGAACTATAATTGTTTAAATAATAATGAATACACATGCTCACTTTATGTTGTTATTCGGCAAATATTTTGTTAAAAATGCTTTTAGTTGCAGATGGTAACAATTTCCTTAGAAATCGCTAGGTGGAGTTAAATTAACGTTCTAAAATTCCATATTAATGTTTAAATTTCAAAATTTTTACTTGAAATTACATAAATTAGCCAAAAACTAAAATAAGGCAGCAAAAATCAATAAGGTTAAGTATCCAGTACTTAAACACTGCAAAAAATGGGATCAACATTTGAGAAAATTAGTGATTAATAATCATATTTAGTATAATTTAAAATAAATGCTCACTTATTTTTTCTAATACTGTATAAGGAACGAAGGCAACTTCTCCATGGCCGCTTGTCAAGCATCTACAAGTTTAAACATTGACATTTAATTGTTTGTTAATTAGAGTGTGACTGATAAGGCACGGGAAAAAGACATACGAAAGAGCTCCTTTACTGCCACTAAAATCTTCCGCTTGGGTAGGCTGACATCTAGTCGCTTCTTTGGTCTGATCGTCTTGGGACTCCATGTCTCCAACGCACTGCTGACAAAGAGGTGACGTCTTAGAAGCACCTGGTGCACAAGATCCGCTAAAGAACTCCCCGAGTCCTTCCTCTGAGATTATTAGACCGGCTTTTTTCAATACTTGGACGGGTGCCAACCACCCGGCGAAATCGTTCTTATAAAATGTGTGACATGATTTTTTGTCTTTCAGATCAGCTTTAGTTGAAGAAAATTATTATTAAATAAAGAATAAATATAATTAACTAAATTTATTTAAAAAATAGATTAATTATAATTACCTAATTTGTTAATTGAACTATCTTTCTTAACAGCGGCAACCGCTGGACGTTCACTGAATTTAGTTGAACCATTTCCATAATTTTCCAAGCTCTCTTGATATTGAATTTTAGACACATTTGATAATTTTTGTACCTTTTATAACAACTTAATTATAGCAAGAGAAATTTGTTTAAAAAAATCAAAATTTAGAAGCTCAAAAAATTTTTGATTACAATTTGTAAAGAAAAATCAAAAAATTTTTCAAGTACTTGCTAATTTTAGTGTCATTAATTATTTTAGCTCTTGTAAAATTAATACAATTTATCAAACTATTAAATTTTATTTTATTTTTAAAATTATTTTCTTCAAAAAAAAAAAAAAAAAATCTCCGTTTACCCCTGTATAGATTCTTTTCAGTAAATCATTTAATTTATTTGAAGGTTCAATAATTTTGAGAATTGCTTAATCCTATTTGTACACAATACTCATAAGTATTTCTTCTTGTCATTGTTTAAAAATTCCAAAGTGATTATACTATAGTACGTTCAAAAAGACCATAGCTATTGTTAGTACTTGCTAGTCAGTTGTATCTAGTCCTTTCTTCAAGAGAGTCCCTCAAATTATTAATTGCTGTTATACTTAAAAAATAAAATTGCAGAATCATTTTTAGTTTATAAAATCAGATGAAATAATAAATTACCAATTGTTGAAGATGCTTCGCGATAGAAAATTAGTAAACGCGCCTCAAAAGAGGACTTGGTCAGTACCAAAATCGGTTGACAAGGAAAATTCCGAACCAGCTGCTCTTCAGGAAAAAAAATCACTTGGAGCAATTCCCAAGCAGTTTAATCAAACATCTGTTAAAAAAGCGCGTCCGCGATTGGTCAGCATTGAAAATGTCACTGAAAAAATTGTTACAAAAAATTTTTTAGTCACTCAGGATGTTGTAAATTTATCTCCAACGTTAAAAGCAGCCGGAATATTCCAAGATTCGCGTTTTGCCATATATAATACGGAAAAAGGAACTACGGTGATAACAAGCAAGAAAGAGAAGAAATGTAAACCAACTAGCGAGAAAAATTACTTGAAAGTTGATTCCGGTGACTTAAAACTTGAAGAAAAAACTTGTGATTTGGTTGAAGCTCGGAGCGAGAGGAAAAATCCCAAGGTTTCATTGCCGAAGAAAGTTCAAATCAAAGAAGAACCAAATTCTATTTTCCCGGAGGTTTTCGGTGACGGAGATTTGGCTGCGGGTTACAGCTATGAGAAAACTCCGGCAAAATTCCCGCTGAAGGTCGATGAGTTGTCGCAAAAAAGTAAGTTCAGGGTTGTTAAACACTTTTTCTCGGATGTAGAGCAGAACGAAAGTTCAGAAAAAGTCAAGAAAGTTTTAAAACGGCGTATTTCTGAAAAAATGTTGAAAAATCTGGCGCATTTTGAAGTTGATGGTGAAAAAGGAGTAAAGAATACGGTTAAAAGTACTGTTGTTATTTTGCCCGTCAAACGAATCCAAGAATTGAAGGATCAGGATAAAAAATTAAAAGAAACTCCAGATGATACTAGGGGATTTTTACCACCTCTAGAGAATGTAAGATTTTTTTTTAATTTACTACAAATTTACTTAAATCGGGAGACTTCTAACTTTTTTTTTGGACATTTTTAACTTTCCAAGTGAAAATTTATAAAAAATAGCAACCTTGCAGTCACTGTGTGACTGCTGTGACTTGTGAACTATGAATAATTAAAATTTTGCTTTATTAAATAATGACTGTTGTTAAATTGCACTGTACTTACTTAACTATTGATGTTTTTAAAGATCTAAGTTCATCCCGATGTTACACTCATCAAGAGCTTTCGTTTGAGTTCCCACATGCATTTTTGATATATTTTTCATATATACATATATATAATATATAAAATATATGAAAAATTGATGTGGGTACTCAAAAGAAAGGTCTCGATGAGTATAATGTCAGGGTGAGCTTATATCTTTAAAAATATTATTAGTTGACAAGATATAATGTAATTTCTTAATTATTGACATTTTTTAAAATATAAACTCATTTAGATGTTACACTCATCAAGAGCTTTCGTTTGAGTGAAAAAAATATTTTTTTATAATAACTTTCAATACAAAAATTCTAAAAATTTGTAGATGTCGGCTAACTTAATTTCCGTTGAAAACTTTAACTTCAATTGTTGATTTTAAATTAATTTTTCAATTAAATATTGCTATTAATTATCGTCTTACTGTTTTGTTATTGTTGCAGGTAAAAAAATTGAGACGTGAAGTTTCGAAAGATATATCCTTAAATCATAAAAAAAAAGTAGTCAATCCTTCTTTTTACAGTAGCGTTTCCATAGAATACGCCAAAGAACATCTTAAATTTTTCGAGGAAAAAGAATATAACCGTCAATCAGTTTTGTCCACTACCCGACGATTAAACATCTCATCGACTCAACGCCAGGTACTCGTAAGAAATTTGATAAATATAAACAGACATTTTAATTATCCAGGATTCCTCACTTACAACGCAGTTCGCTTATTGGATGACGTATTATCACTTTCGCTAAATGTTCCAGTGGAAAAGTTACAATTATTTCAGCTCACCTCACTGTGGATCGTGTTGAAAAAAGATCACGTTTTTCATCGTGTTCCTCTGAGTGACAAAATAGCTCAGTTGTCAAATGGAGCCTTTAGTAAAAAAGAGATCGTTCAATGTGAGCGTGAAATCTTAAATCTCCTAAATTTTGAAATATCGTACACGGATGTAGCGTCAACAGTGAATCTTTGCATTTTGTCGGATCCCAAGCTCTTCAATATCAATCCCGATGATATTTATGTAATGTACTATTTCTCGGGTTATATGATTGATGTCTCATTGTTTAATGAGGAACTAATGAAGGTGTCTGCAATGTTACTGGCATCGACAATCGCCGATTTATCAGTAGTGATGAATATGTCTACGATTTCGTCAATCGCTGATATTTCAATTGATAATTGGACACCTAGTTATGGAAAATGCTTCCCTGAGAAGGATAGAGTACGGGTTCGCTCCATGATCATATGTCAAATATTGAAGTCCTTCGAGTCAGGCACCATGGAATCGGTTGTTTACTCGAAGTACAAGCGGTCTCGTTACGGGGCAGTATCAAAATTTCTAGTCTTGAAATTAGAGAAATTAATATGATTAAAATTTTTTACAATATTATTAGTACAAATATTGTTTGCAAAAGTCATCAGTTTTTTTAATTTCATCATCAAGTATTAGATTAACAAATTAGTTCAATTTTTTAATATGTATTGATAATAACTGTTGGCTGATAACATTTGTTATATTTATCAATTTTCCATATCGAAAATAATTTTAATATTTATAACCAAAATTATTACTAAGTTTTATAAATTAAAAAAAAAAAAAATTTATTAATAGTAAGTAAGGCATTCTGATAAGAGAAATAGTTTATAAATTTTTCTTATCATAGAGAGAAGGTAGAAAAAATTTTTTTTATTTATTTATTTGAAATTTTTTGCATGTTTTTGAATAAGTGCGAAAATAAAAAAATTTATTTATTAAATTGAGAAAATTCTCATGTTGAAAATATTTTTATAGAATTATTTAATAATTTTTTTTACTGAGGAATCAGTTTATTATTAGAAAAAAATGATTCGAGTATTATATAATTACTTTTATTGTAAAAACTAAAAATTATACAACAATTTTGTAAAATTCGTATTGAAAAACATTAAAAAGAAAATATGTTTATCTAGTAAATAATTGAGTTTTTTTAATTAAAAATTACTTATAGAAATACACTTAAATTAAATGGCTCCAAAAGTTTGTTCCGTAGAAGCCCATTGGTCCCAGTGATCCCAGGAACTGTCAACAGAGACGAGCCCAATGGCGTCATCTTTGAAGAGGACATTTTTGTGGCCACCCCAAGCACCAAAAAGTTGAAGAAGATCTGGTCGCTTTGAATACAAACTGGTAGCAGTAAGAACACCATGAGTCAGTTCCTCCAGGACGTTGTCAGGTTTGCCCGCGTGACTGACAATAACACGCGGTGGTTCGTATCCTAAATTACAATCTTGGTATTGGTCGATTGAAGATACTCCTCCGTTTGGACAAAGTAGCATCAAGTCAGAGATTTTGATATCTGAAGTATTATCATGCTCTAAAAATAATTCAATCAAATTAAAAAATTTCATATAATAACAATTACGAGTATTTATATAAATTAGTGATTAATAATCATATTTAGTATAATTTAAAATAAATGCTCACTTATTTTTTCTAATACTGTATAAGGAACGAAGGCAACGTCTCCATGGCCGCTTATCAAGCATCTACAAGTTTAAACATTGACATTTAATTGTTTGTTAATTAGAGTGTGACTGATAAGGCACGGGAAAAAGACATACGAAAGAGCTCCTTTACTGCCACTAAAATCTTCCGCTTGGGTAGGCTGACATCTAGTCGCTTCTTTGGTCTGATCGTCTTGGGACTCCATGTCTCCAACGCACTGCTGACAAAGAGGTGACGTCTTAGAAGCACCTGGTGCACAAGATCCGCTAAAGAACTCCCCGAGTCCTTCCTCTGAGGTTATTAGACCGGCTTTTTTCAATACTTGGACGGGTGCCAACCACCCAGCGAAATCGTTCTTATAAAATGTGTGACATGATTTTTTGTCTTTCAGATCAGCTTTAGTTGAAGAAAATTATTATTAAATAAAGAATAAATATAATTAACTAAATTTATTTAAAAAATAGATTAATTATAAATACCTAATTTGTTAATTGAACTATCTTTTTTAACAACGGCAACCGCTGGACGTTCACTGAATTTAGTTGAACCATTTCCATAATTTTCTGCAATTATTGGCTTGACATTAAATTCTTCAATGGCTTTTTTCACAGCACCACCAGTCAAGATAACTAATTCAGCCCCTTCATCCCTCAGAGTTGTCAAACATGCTTCTTGATCTTTTTCAAGTTTACAATCTAATCTCGGTCTTGCATCTCTGTAAAATTAAACAATTAAAAATTTCCCATGTTATTATTATTATTATAGATTCAAAATTATACTAACCGAGAATGAGCAGCCTTAGCAAGTGCGTGACATTTAGCCAAACTTTCATCACTCCATACACACCAACGCGCGTCTCTTTCAGGGGCTCCAGAATTTCTCTCAATAACATCCAAGTACTTAGAGTTTTCTAAATGTTGTTCCGGGCTTATTTTATCCGAAATAATGGGAACTGTTTTTTCGTCGAGCAGCAACAAGTCTTTCCACCAATCAGCTTTTTCTTCTTCACCCAAAGTTCCTAGTTTTTCTATTTCCTAAAAAGTGTAAAGTAGAAAAATTGTAACTAAAAAAAATGTTAATTTTTTTTCTCATACAACTACTTCTACAATAAAATTAATTTTAAACTTTAAATTAGAAAAAATTATAGAATTGGAATCAATAGGCCACAAAATTTTGCTTATTCTCTTAATAATATAGATTGCAAGTGCGAATTTTTGAATTTCTTTTTTTAATCATTATTTGATAGAAAAATTCAACAATTTGTCAGATTTTTATTAATTTTAGGATTATAAAAAATGTAATAAAATAATAAAAATACCTTTTGCACTGAAGTAATGTCACTGACTTGTCCATTAGTCATGTATCCTTGCCAAGGTCTGGCAGCCCAAGTGCACGGTTTGGTGTGAGCATCAATAGGCACCTTAGTACCGTCAGGACAGAAGTATGCGAAATCGCTTGGATTTTCATTTGTTGGAACTGCTGGAGACTTACCAACTGGCAGACCGAAGAATCGTTTTACATAAATAACTTTGGTGAACGCCACCTGACCGCCATTGTGGGCCAAACAACGTAACGCGCCTTCGTATCCAGAAAATTTATCCGGATAGTCGCATTTTACTGGATCTTCACACAGCTCGCACATATTGCTGTATTTTTCCTCTAATTAAAATGTGAATAAATTAATTTAATGGATAACAATTGAAAAAATCAGAAACTTACTCAATTTTTTGTTAATTGCCGGGTCCGGTGACCATTTCCCGACGAGACAGCCTCTGCTGAACAGAGTTGAAAGAGCACGAATTTCATTTTCACGCGCCGAGTACTCTGGATCATTAATGTTAGCAAGTACGCCCATTGCTGTTAATTTAGTTATCGGAATTTTGTAGCCCACGTTTCGCCCGACCCCAGTGTGACAGGAGTTTAATCCTCGGAAGCTTTGAGGGTCAAATATTTCAAGATCCTTATGGATAACTGCTACTGCTTCGTATCTGTATGGTTCATCTGGTTCTTCTTTCGTACGGATCTAAAACCATTTAGATGAAATTAAAAAAAAAAATAAATTATTTCCTTGGAAAGTTGTTTAAAGATTTTTGTGGTTAATGCCCGAAAAAAAAAATTTTTATACATCCATATGGCTCCCGGGACCCATCTCGGATGCCATAAGAATCGTGTAGAAATGCAAAAAAAAAATTTTTTCTTCAAACTAAAAATTTTTTTGGACTCAGAAAAATAATAGAATTTTTATTATTTAACATTTCTCCACATTTCGGACAAAACTACGTTGATTCCCGAAAAAAAATTTTTTTTACAACCTTATGGCTTTTTACCGGGACTTTTTGCCAGTATACGCCCTTATGGCATCTGGAACGCGACATAATATATATAAATATATAAAAAATTGATGTGGGTACTCAAATGAAAGGTCTTGACAAGTGTAACATCGGGATAAGCTTATATCTTTAAAAATGTTAATAGTTCACGAGATACAAGGTCATTTCTTAATTATATATGTAGAGATAGAGCATTTTCGAATGCAGCCTAAATACTTATCATCATAAATTGACTTTGGGTGAGAATGATATGAAACCATGAAAAGGCACTATTCTAGGTCAAGACTTTTATATAAATACACTGGCCACAAAATTTTGGTTATTTTCTGAATAATATAGATGATGATTATTATTATTATTGTTATTGTTTAGAATTTGAATAAAAATTACCTGTTCAATAACATTATATCCAGGATCAGATGCAAAGTTATTTTTAGCTGCAAGATACATGTCTTCAGGATCGACCGCAACTACGTCAGCTTCTTTTTTACCAACTTTTTCCACACATTCGTATCTATCACGTCCAGTAATACAAGAAACGGGGATTCCCTTGGCTGCTGAGTCCTTCATCATGTTTACACAGTCTTTCCAATAAATTTCCGGTACGCACATTGTAACTGTGTTTTTTTTTTTTTTTTTTTCCAAAAATAAAAATAAATTAGTATAAAATATACAACAATATTTTGGTTTATAAATAAAATCACAAATTACATTTAAAAAAAAAAAAAAAAAAAAAAAAAAAAAAAGTTTTGTGAAATTGTCTTCACTTGAAGAAATATCAAATTGTACGTCATTAAATTATTTATAAAAAACTTTACGGACATATTAATTAATTATTGAATGATATTAAATCAAAAAATTATAATATAGTTTAAAAAAAAATTAATTTTTTACAACTTACAGACAGGAGCTGTGGTATCACCGGGTACGCTCGCGAAAAATCCCAAAAGGGCAACAAAAGTGATGCCCATTCTCCCCATTTTTAGCACGAAGTAAAAGTTATTTTGAAGTTTATTAATGCGACTCCTTTGCAGGATCTTCTCAAATGTGCATCTGCGGTCCTTTTATATCTGCTGCAGCCACGAAACTGAGTAGTGGGAGACAAAACAAAGATTAACATTTCTGTTGTCAACATCCCCACGCTTGTTTTCATATTTATAATCTGTAATCGTGTATTTTATTACATGTCAACTGATCCAAGTCGGGAATTCCCGGTGTTATTTTTACTTTAATTATCAGAGTACTTTTTTAGCTTAATTAATTAAGTTCAATTATGGTATTTATTTTTTTATTGTCAAAATTCAATTTTCATCCAAATTATCTATTTAAACGTGTCAAAATTTCAATAAAAACTTACAAGTTTGGAAAAAATAAAATTAGTTAAAAAAATTTTATATACAAACTAATACTTTATTCATTAAATATTTTTAATATTTTTAAATTTTGAGTGCTACAAATTTTATTCGAAAATAAAATTTTTTAAATTAAAATCTAAGTTTTTTTTTTTTTGTAAGTTATATAATAATACTACTACAAAAAAGAATGTATTCAGAAACGTGAGTTAGTAATTTACAAATCAAAATAAATTCAATAAAAAGCGTATGAATTATTCTTTATACAATATGATAATTGTAGTTGTTGTCGCGAATTATTACAGGGCAAATAAACTGTGCAAGATTGCTGAAGGAAATTAGATTTAGAATACCTACAAATAGACCTTATTCTCCATTCTACTTGCCGGGAGTTAAAACCAATTTGCAATGTCCGCACCAGTGTATAGACTGATGCATGCTGGAAATTTATTTTATGAGTATGATAATGAAATAGACTTGTTGATGTTATTGCAAATTCTATATATTAATTTGATAATTATTAAAAGTTAATTTTCTATATTGGCCGCCAACAATTTAATTTATTATCGTAAATAAATATTGTAGTATAATATGTACTAAATTCTATGTCATTTGTGCAATTATTGTAAAGGAACTCTGTAATTGGCTTAAAGCTGTTGAGTTAATTATTCTTTAAATAAATAAATAAATTAAAATTATCAGTCAGTAAAAAAAAAAATCAGATATTAATCCCTTTAATTTTCGTGTCTTCTTCGTGTCTTCATTAATTTTTACCAGAAGCTGTTCTTAAAATTTTACTGATAGAGTAATAAAACAATAATACGACAAAGAGGAAAAATGAAGAAAAATAAAATAAAAATGTAAAACGATAACCTAGAGACCGACATTACTACTTAAAAGAATTAAATTTCTTTACGATAACATTACACTCAAAGTTACATAATAGTGCAGCATTTTCCTTATAGATTATGAAACTTAACATTACAATAAATAATCGTAATCATTTTTTCCTCAATCTTAGAGTGGGATAGGTTTTCAATCTAAGAATCTCGAGCTGTGATCTCAGCGTCAATAAATCGTCATAATTATTCTGCACTCTAGTAATCAGTCGATTTTTCTTCATGATAGCCTTCAATTTGACCCTCTGGTGCTTAAAATCTTTAACTCTAGCGTCTTCGTTGCAGCGGATCGTTAATTTGCAGGTAGCTAGCTTTATCTCCTGGATCTTAGTGTTTACGGAGGTGTTGAGCTTCTGCCAGTTATCGAGCTGGCTCTTAATATCGATCAGCTTTGTTTTTTTCCCCTCTAGTATTCTGGTGAAATGCTGAAACGAGTTTCGCAGATATAACAACTCAAATTGTCCTTGAGACATTGAGACTCGCGCTTGACTTGCTTTTAAATAAAATAAAATACAAATAAAAATAAAAAAAAAAGTTTATAATACGAGAATAAAATAGATTGTCAATGTATATCTCCTCTATAAAGGAAAAGGAAACAAAAGTATCAACAAGAGATGAAGGTATAAATATAAATATAAATATCCATGTAAATTGCTGATAAATGTTGTTTTTTTCTAGTTTACCTTCTTGGTAGACATGACGCTTCTCTCCCAGATATCAACGTCCTTCTCTGACCCAGGAGTATGCAAATGACGCATCAGATACTTTTGTATTTCTTTCGTGACCTGAAAATTTTATTTATTCTATTGTTACTTTTATTATCATTTTTTTTTTTAAGTTTTAAAAATTATTAATTTAGGTTTTGAAAAAAAAAAAAAAAAAAAAAAAAAAACGAGTGGAAATTTTTTGTGATTGAAATTAAAAATAAGAAAATTAATGACTTGAAAAAAATTTGATGATAAATAAAAGTGTAAACTTTCTCTGGTGTACTCAATAATTTCCACCCGCAATAAAATAAAATAAGACTCTTATTTTTAACCACTTTGAGTTAAAAAAATATAAACCTTAACATCTTGAAGAACTCTTAACTCTTCTTTCATATCTTGTAGCGTAATTTTGAGGCAGCTATGACACCACTCCTTCCAATTAATAGTTTTGCGAAAAACAATAGTCTGGTTCATGGCTTCAAGTTTGTTACGCCCGGCCTCAACAATTGCCGTATTAACTTTAAGCACCTCGTCAAAAGAAACGAGCACCGAGTTTTTAAATTCTCTTGGGTGCCCACACAAATTGGTTTCTATCTGGCCCATTTGCAGGACCAATTGCACCTCCATGTCCCTCATAACATCCTCGTTTTTTTTCTTTCCACTTTCCATCATGTCTCTCAACTGTGCCACCCGATTTTGCGAGCCCGTTGTTGCTTTCTGATAAGCATTCAACGTTTGTTCGGCTTCTGCCAGCTCTACTGCACAACTTTTTAGCTTGTAGATTAAAAATAAAAATTAGCTATAAATGTTTAATAAAAAAAAAAAGATAAAAATGACAAACCGGTTTACTGACAACAGCAACAAAAACTCACCCTAATTTCGATCTCAACTTTATTCCTCCTCAATTTGCATAGCAGAAACCAATGATTGCTGTCTATTTGACTGGGCAAACTGGTCGGCATGATGTCAAGACTGTTGACGCCTTTCAAGAAATCTAAACAGTTGCGCGGCAAAATATCCGATTTGTCTCCAGTCAAAATGCACCTCGACAATTCCGACAAATACATAATCGAAGTACAGAGGAATTGTCCATTTCTTGGCCGCTTTTTGTAGTGCCTCAACAAATGCTCAACCATAGGCTGTTTCAAGTCCGGAAACTCCCCTCGGAATTTTGACTCCAGCAATTTTTCACGCTTGCTCAAATTTTCGTAGCGCAGCTTTGTTTCATTCAAGACCAACTCCAGCTGCAAAAACTCCTCGGTCTGACTCTTCAATTCTTTGGACGCTGCTAGAAACTCGTTTTCTAAATCATTTAACTCCTTAATGCCCTGTAAACGCAATTGGTGCCTCCTTAACTCCCGCTGTTTCATAAGATTTTCTTGAAGCACCGCTGATTCAATTTTTATGCGCTCGAGGAACAAATTTTCTAGCTTTTCGTCAAAAGATTTCACTCCTTTTTTCAGTAAATCTATCCAAAATTTCAAAGACAATTTAGTATTTAATATTAATTTAATTCTTTTGTAAATTATAATTTATATTGTTCAGAGAATAAGCAAAATTTTGTAGCCAGTGTATTTATATGATAAAATGGGTCTTTATGGTTAAATTTGATATCGCTGGAAAAATCTTGACCTAGAGTAGAATTATTTATTTTATTTTGTACATTTGAATGTGGTTGTATATCAAAAATTAATTTACATAGTTAAGAGACTAAAAAAAATTTAGTAACGGGTATATCTTTATCATAAATTCGGTTTGATACTTTTTAGCGACAGTTATTTATGATTTAAATAATTTTTATAGTTTAATTTGGTATTATCAGAAAGGTTGAGACAAGAATTAGTACTTTTTCACGGTTTTATATATTTTTCCGTGAATCAATTTTTTGTGTTGAGTTTTTAATAGTTTTTTGGTTCTATAAATTTGCTCGGTCATTGATGTCCTTTAAATTATCTGTAATGAGTCCTGTGACAGCATTATTATTTGTAAAATTTATTTAAAAAGTATCCACACTAGGTACAGTGTGATTATAAATACAAAAAATCATCAAGCCAAAGTTTTCTTGTTCATAATTTGTAAATCTTTGCTCTTGCATAGTTTTAATTATATAATTAAATATTTTACCTTGAAGAGAAACAATTTCGTCTTGTAAAATTTTTTTGTACTTCAATCTTTCGTTGTTTAAAATTTTAACATCTTCTTCGTATTTTTTTATTATGAGTAAATCTTCCTCTGAATAATTAATTGAATTTTTTGATAAACATTTTGGTTTGACAATGTCTTTTTTTATTTCATCTTCCCATCTGAAATAAAATTTATTATTGTTTTAATTAAAATTGAAAATCATTGAAGAAAAAACATAAAAAAAAAAAAAATTATTGCTTAGAACAAATCAACCGGAAAGTTTTTTTTTTTTTACTTTAAAAGTATATAGTGTAATATAAGAATTTTCTGACACATGGTGTCCAGATTTCCCGTCAATTCTCTCTCACTCTACCTTGACCTGCTCAAGCCCAGAATTTTACTACTTTATCCCGATCTTTATTTTTTAGTGAGAAATAAAATTCACTTGAGAAAATAACTTTTTTTTCTCAGTCTGGCTTGATCCCTTCAAGTAACTCATGTGATTTTTCTTCCTTAAATATTTTCAAGTAAGTATAAAAAAATTATCAATTTAAAAAAAAAATCTTTTCATTTTTTCTAAATGTTTTTTTTTATCCGAGTATTTGAAAATCTAATTTATTTTTTTTAAACAGGTAAAAATAAAATGTCATATCAATTGTATAGAAATACAACGATAGGAAATGCTTTACAAGATGCTCTCGACATATTGGTATTATCCGAACAACTTACGAATGAACAAGCGTCAAAAATTTTGCTTCAGTTCGACAAAAGTATCAATCGCGTATTAGCAACCACAAACAGGTCGTACGTTTCATTTAAAGCTGGAAAATTGGGTTATTACAGATTCTGTGACAATGTCTGGACATTTAAGCTCAAAGATGTTGAGTTCAGAGGAACTGATGAAGAAGCCACTTTTTATTGCGTTAAAGTAGTCGCCTGCGATGGTAAAAAGCCGGAAAATATTTATACAAATAATGAAAATTTATAAAAAATGTATTTGTAATTTTATGATACTTAATAATATATATATATTAATGATTATTACATACTTTGAGTTGTAATTTATGGAAAAAATATTGAAAATAAAATAATATGTTCTACAAATTCTTATTATTTTTTTAGCAATAAATTTATGATAATATTTTACTCGTGTTTAAATTTTAAAAGCCATGTTTAAAAAAACTACTAAACAATTAACAAACAAACATACCTAACTTCAAGAACTCCCCCCATCATTTCCATCAAAGCTTTTTCCCGAAACAAAGAGACCTGATCTTCAGCCAACCGTAAATTATTCTCATTTTCATGCGGTATGTTTGTTGAATAAGTTATTAACTTATAAATTTCCTTATCGTCAACCTTGACAATAGTATGAGGTTTCTCGGAGTCGCTTAATTCAAGGTGTAACCACGTGTAATCAGTTGAGAACTCTACGTTGAACATCGTTTTCAACTCAGATGAGCAATGCTTCATTCTAGCAATGCGATCCTTTGTTATTTTTATTTCTTGGGACTTAAGCTGTTGCATTCTGGTAAATAAATCGTTGAAAAAGAGCTGCGAAGAAATATTTAATAATTGAATTAATTATATAAAAGTTATAAAGAAATATTTTCATAAATAAAAAAAAAGTATGATAAAACCTTCAATTTCTCTTCGCGAATTTTAATAGAAATTCTCAGTCTAGTTCCTTCAGTATAACTTCCGTTGCGATAAATTTGATTAACTCCAGGAAACGAATTTATCCATCGATGAAACGTGGTTCCACTCATGGAAAATAATTCTTCTTTGTTGTTAGCAATTCTTTCTTCATTCTTTACAGCAGTTGGTTGATTTAATTCTACGTCAATACTGAAAATTTTTTCGAAAATTTAATTTCAAACATAAAAAAATTCGATCATTTGATATTTCAATATTATAATAAAAATAAGTAACTAAAGAAAAAAAAAAAAACCTTGTCATACGAGTTACCAAGTCGATGGAAAATTTGTCCCAACTTCTCTGTTGTAACTCGTCAGAAGAAACCGCAGGAAGCGCGTAATTATCTACTCGAATTTTTCCATCTAAAGAAATTAAAGAGCAAGCTGGAACGAGCATTGAATCCCAGCACATTTTACGTAAATATTCCATCATTTTAATTTGCCCAGAAATTTTCTCTCCAATAGTTTTCTCTAATTCCTCTTGATCTAATTCATTCCGCGTAATTTGTTCGAAGCGCGCTTGAGTATTTAAGTCGAAAGTTTCAGTGGCTAATTTTTTATCTTCAGTTTCTTTTTCATTTTTATCCAGGATGTTTTTCAGCTGAAATATTTTTATAATTATTCAAATAAAAAAAAATTTTAATTACTTATTTGTTGGAACAATTAATAAATTTTTTTTATTAATTAATTTGTAAGTTTTGGAAAATTAAATAAAAGTATATAGAAAACATTTTTTTGTTCAACACTGTATAATATAAATTACTTTTATTTTAAGGCTATTAACATCGGATAATAATTCAGTGCGTTTGACAATCGAGGAATCTTTCTCAGTATTTAATTTTTGTATTTGTATCCATTCGAACCAAGGTAACTCCGATTCAATGTCAAGATCGCTTGATGTTTTTTCAGAGAGAATTTTAAAGGTGTCTACGAAGTTTATATCACGTTCATTCAACTCCAGTTGACTTATTGTTGATAATTGGCTGAAAGATTGAATCGATGTCAATTAGAAAAATTTCCATGACTTATAGCTTTAATTTAGTAATAAATTTTAATAAAAAATAAATTTAATAAAATAAAATTGTTGAAAGAAAAATGAGAAAGTAATAGTTTTAATAGTTAAAGTATAATTTTTAATAGTTAATTCGCAAAATTCATAATTATGGAAAATTTTTTTATCAAAAGATAAATGCATCAATAGCTCACCACAAAAATTTCAGATCAATTCACCCCACCGTTTGTGAGTAATTAATTTTTGAAATAGGTTCTTTTACACATAAACGTATGGAGATTCGATAAAGTTAGTTTGAAATCATTCGTACCGCACGAGTGATGAAACTAGATTTCCATAATTTTCCATAATTATGAATTTTGCAAACCAACTATACTATAAAAGCATAGATAATAAATTACCCTATTTTAGTAGCAATAATATTCCCATTTGTTCCCAAACAAATAACAATGTTACTCGCCGTACAGACAATTGCAAATTTTACGCCTCCGTCATGTCGATGGTGCGAAGAAAACATGCCTGTCAATTGATAAATATTCGCTCTATTACGCATTACCAAAATCCCATCAGCTCCGTACGTCAAAGTAATTGATGAATCCGAGTTGATATTAACGTCTCTCAACTGATGTGACGAGTTAACACACTCCGTCAGCCGTATTGATTTCAAATTATCCTATCAAAAGAAAATCAATCAAGCCTTAGCCCATAAACTTTAAATGTAATAAACTAAAAAATAATGTATACCTCTAGCTTCATATTAACCACGTGTTTGCTCAAATATGGACTCGCGATAATTTCGTTAATATTCGATCCGTAATTTAAATTTTTGAATGCAAAAGGCAGTTCTATTATTCTTTCAACAATTCCCAAAGTTTCAAACATTGATTTCATCTCCATCACGTAGATAATGACACTTTTGCCGATATTAATTTCAGCATGGCCTTTTGTTAATATCAGCAATTTCAGGCGATTGTCATCATTTTCGTGGATCAAAAAATCGGCAATCTAAACGGGAGACATTTATTAGTAATTTTTCAATGAAATTTGCATTTCTAGTACCTCGTATTGAATTTTCAATGACGTCCAAACATTTATTTTAAATGTGTCGAAATTATTAATAAAAAATAACTGCCCATTACTTTTATGAGCGACGGCAAGTACTTGAGCGTCGAATGATAATTTGATTTTATCTAAAGGTTCTTTTGTTAAAAACAATGGTTTTATGGTAATTGGCGCCAGTACATCGATAATGCTGGTGATATTACAGAAGCCATTGTCTGTTGTTGTGATGATTAGTGGTACAAATGGATGAGCGATTGCATTGAGAACTAAAAAAGATGACAAAAATCAAAATTGATTTTTAGATTTTCGAAGAAAAATTTAAAAGAACACTTATTAAAAGTGTTGATACCTTTTCCATAAGATTCCAGAGAAATTGAGGACGTTAAATTTCCAGAATCACTTTCAATAATAACGAGACGATTAAAATCGTCGAGAACAGCACAATGCCTTCCGTTAGGATTGATGGGCATTAAAAATGCATAGGTGGAGCCTTGATGGCAGACCATTTGCATTCGTGGGACATCATCATCCCCGACACTTACTTCCACTATTTCCCCCGCTTCAGTGTGGAATAAAAGACTATCACGATGTGGATTACGAGTCATGAATAGTGGTTGTGATTGCGTTTCTAGCTCCCATACTGGCTTCCATAGGGTGAAATGCTTGCTATGTTCTGATGATTTTCTGTAAAACTGATGGTTTGTCAATCATTTGCTTATACAACCAAAATACATACTATAAATTATCTACGTTTGTAATTCAAAAAATTTTTTGATAAAATTTGTATTGAAACAGAAAATATGTATTGTGTGATTAGAAATATCAAAAAATCGTTAAGCCAAAGTTTTCTTCTTCATAATCCGTAAATCTCAGCAGTCGCTTAGTGACTGCAGGTTGCTAGTATCTAATAATGATAATATATTGTATGCTGATACTGCTATAATAAATAAACAATGTTACCTTTATTTTCGACCGTGAATTAACTACCGCAACTCCACAACGAAAATCAACAATTAACGGTTTAGAAAGCATCGGTACCTCCAATAATGATTCAACAACTTTATATCGTCGTTTTCCGTCGCTTAAAATCAAAAACACGTTGCCTAAATCATCAGCAATCAGCAAATTTCCATCAAACGTCCAAGAAGACGCAACAATTTTCTCAAAAGCATTAAAATTTATATTAATCGCTGATGATGTCAGTAATATTATCTTCGAGCATACACTTACTTCATACACTTTTATTCTTCCGCTATCTCCTCGTTGAGTCAAAAACATCGGCAACGTCATCGAACATCTATTTGTATTCATTACAGATGACATAAGACATAATATATATTGATCTATGATTTGTATTTTATCACAAAGTTATAAATTCAACGATTAATTGATGAACTTACGAAATTTGTTGATTAATATCGCTAATATCTGTGTCAATAATTCTTAAATTCTCTCCAGTCCTCCAAAGCCAAATGATTAATTGAAATGAAGGATAGGAATTTAAAGTCACTAAGTAATCACTGCCTACAAATATACAAGAAAGACAAAAGCTCCTCTGGCCATGTTTTTTATGAACACACGTTGATATTTTTTCAATTTCTGGGTAAGTAAAGATAGATATTTTTGGATTTGAGCATCTTTCAGCGATTGCGAATATTGGTACTATCTATTTAACAGAAAACATTGAAAAAAATTTATGAAAAAAAAAAAAATTGTCATGTAAAGTGCAATTTTTAAAAAAATGTTTTTTAATGATTCAAAAAATCAAAAATTTTCAAATTTCTGCTAATTTTAGTATAATTATTAATTAGTTGAAATTAAATGGGCGGTTGTAGTGGCGCACTAGGTTACTTTTGAAGTAGATGGAGCTACTGAACTAGATAGATTTTTTTTGTTCTTTTGAAGTTAAATATAACTGTAAAAGTCTTAAAAATATGCGTGTGTATAAATTCATCAAATTTCAGGTAACATTTTTTTTTGAATGTCTTTTTTATAATTGTTCACTTTAAAAAAAAAAAAAAACAATAATTTATTTTAGCTCACTTCAGTTCCGTACACGAATTATCGAACAGTACAGAAGAAGAGTGATTAATGTAAATGATAATCGGAATAGAACGTCTGTGTCTTAGCTTGTGTGTCAATAAATTCCTCACTGTGAAAATCATAAAAATAATCTGCATCCATTTGTATTGTGTTCAGTTAGTAACTTGTTTTGAATTTATTTTTAATAATTTAATGTTATCATTACCTAAAACAATTTTATTTAGATATTATTTATTAGTTGTAGATTTCGATTGACATAAAACCAGTCTTTACGTACAGAAAATAATTGAAAATAGAGCTAAATAATTGGAACGTGCCACGTGTGCATTTTTCGGAAAAAAGGTACATAAAAAATATTTTTGACTATAATCTTCTATTATTAATTACGAACAATTATGATTTCAGAAATTGATAATCATCATCCTTTTTTTCATCATCAACGATTTGATAATTAAGTTTAGAATAAGATGTCCTTGAATATTTTCAGTAAGTACTTGACCTCTTGAGCTGCTAAGATATTAAAATAAAAATAAAACCGATATGATTTAAGTTCAAAATATTTAAGAAATGATTCAACCTCATTATTAAGCATTACATAAAAAATCCAAAAATTATGGAGCATTTATTTAATAATATATTTTTTCAGCATAAAAGCGTGATCTAAGAGACAAATTCCATAAAACAATTGGACTATATTCTGCAAGTTAATTAATTAGTGAAAATATCAACATGCCGCCCTTCCAAAACCAAGATAACTCCACGGATAAATCAGCATCGATAAACGTTGATATCACAGAAGAATCGGTTCTTGAAGAATATAGTAAAAATGACAAAAATGACAAAACTGCAATGTTATCTGAAATTATATCTGTCGCTACTAAGAATATCATTAGTAATAGTAAGACAGATGATTTCAAAAAATATCTTCAGTTTGTTATTGTTATTCTTAATTATGAAAAAGAAGAAAACTCAAAAGAGTTCAAAGAAACCATCCAGGATGCAACAAAAAATGGTAACTTTATTATTTTGGCCTGTAAGTACAATAGAAGTGATATTTTAACATATATTATGGATAAGAAGAATCAAACTTACTCTAGCTGTTGTCAACCTCGTGATCAAGATAACGAAAATCATAACGCTTTTTACTATGCTATTCGCGAAGAGAAGATAGATTTTATTAAAGTGCTACTTGAAAAATGGCCAGGGTATGCTAATTCTGCAGAGTTGTATCAAGCTTTTGCAGACGCTTATGCCGAATCGAAGGTAAGAGGATTAGAATTATCAGACAAATTAGTTTTGTATATCGCAGAACGGTTATTAGATCATTATTTTTATTCAAATGATGAGGAAGATAAAAAGATTACAATTTCGCTGTCGGATATAAAAGAACGTGCTAAATTGCTTATTGAAAATATTCGTTTATTCATAGCTGAATATTCAAATACTGATGACCTAAATAGTATATTATATCTGCGCTCAAAATTTATCGCTTTCAATATCAATGTTTTAAAACAACAAATGAAGGCAACGTACTCGAAAATTTTGTGGGAAGAAATCGAATTCTATTTGCTTATGTTTATTACTTCAAAAGAACAACGTAAACTTCATTATATGAATCTATACAAGTTTTTGATATCGAAAAGTAAATTACTTAATTATCTCGATCTTTTTGCGAATATTCTTGAGAATGAAATGAAGATCATTTCCGACGAAAACCTTGATATTTTGAAGAACTATCCCCGTGAAAGTCGAGTCAAAATGATACCTAAAATTCTGGAATGTAATCCTAAAATTAGAGAATTCTATGAGGATTATCAACGTGTAAAGGACGTTTATGCTTTGCACATCATAACCAACTCAGTAAATAGATCATTAGAGCCTTATTCGAATTTAAACGATAAGCATGTTTCTTTAGATTCAAAATGTGGACAGATCGTAATAAAAAGGACCCTGCAAGTAATCGCTGACATGATGAAAAATAATTGGGAATCACCAAATATGACGAGGTCTCTGAGCTTACTGCTTCTGACGTCATTGCCTTTACGTACACGACAGATTATCGTTAATTTTCACAACTCATTATTTATTCACACTCAAACAAGCAAACTGGATAAGGGACACTCTAATGACCCTAATAAAAAAACTATTTTCAATGATATTAAAGCTGATTTGAAGATAATCAAATGGATGACCCAGAGTATTCTTCATGTTACTCTAATACATTACATTACAGTTATGTTAGAAACAATTACGGAAATTAAAACTCCCGAAGATCTTACAAATTATATAAATTCTCTTGACATAGATTTCGATACGGAGTGGTTTGGAGAATATGAAGTTGATGAAGAGTGTAATTATGAAAAATTAATTTCAGAGATCAATAATCTGGCAAATATGTCAATCGGTTTAGAAATATCAACGGTTGAGCCATTAGTTAATAAAAATTCATTAAATGGTATAAATGCGAGAAATAGATTTTTGCATACTTCAAACTTGAAAAATTTTAAAAATTTATGCAAATCGATCAAACAGGGGAATAGTAGTAACAATATATTCCATAAATTAAAAACCTACGCAATAATTGCCTTAAAAAATAAGTTTGATGAAGATGAGTTAAATTTTGTTTCACCGAGTTCAGTTTCTTCGATCTTTCTTGTCACCATAGAATGTTTTATTCCTCATCTTATTTGGAGTAAGTGTGAGCATATGATGCTGTTATTTAATCAACTGTTTCTAGTGATTGGGCATGGACTCCAGAGCTATGAATGGCTTGAAATTTTGAGTACACAAGTGTGGACAAAACGATATTCCATTGCGTTAAATCTGGACGATAACATGAATTTTGTGCGAGAAAAAAGAGAACTGTCGACACAGGTACTCAATGATTATAACTCAAAAGTCAAAATTTTAAAGAAAATCTTTACGAATCATCAATATGGTGAAAATTGGGAAATACATCTAAATTTAACGACACAACTAGCGGTAGTGATGTTAACATTAGAATTAATGTCTATTTTGGATGCCTCAAAGAACTTACTCGATAACTACACATTACTTGATAACTCGGCACCTATATTAACGGGAAAAGTTTTATATAATTATATAGTTCACTCTGGTTTAATTTTTCAAACTTTTGATGCAAATGTGGCTATAGTTTTAAATGCTAAAAAACTGTGTTTAAGAAGTGATAAAATTAAAGAGAAAAAAATTGGCAAAATCTTTCAAAATAATATAAAAGAATTAAAATTAAAACACAGTCAACATTTATCATGCATTATTACTCAAAATGAAATGTTTCAAGCTATTGAACACGGTGACATGAAAAAGTTAGAAGATGCAATTAATAAAGGTGCAGATATCAACGGGTCAGATTATCATGGGTGGAGTTCTTTACATTACGCGGCTAAAGGGGGTCATTTTGCTATTTTTGAGCATTTAATTTATCTAAAGGTAAAAAATAATTTCAAAAATGTAAATGGAGAAACTCCGCTACATATTGCTGTAAGATATGGACGAATTGAAATTGCCAAATGGCTCATTAGATATCTACAAAACCCTGAAATCAAGGATTATTCAGAGACAACTCCGTTATACCTTGCAATTCGTTATGGCTACAACGATATTGTCAAATTATTATTGCCATTTAACTATCAATATTTTTACAACGAATTACTTCGTTTGGCAATGTTTAATAATCGTAAAGATATTGTTGAGTTTTTACTTAAAAATACCAATGAACATGTAGATTATTACCGAACTTATAATGAGGAAACCCTACTGTTTACAGCGGCGGGATGTGGGTACTCAGAACTGACACAATATCTAATTAGTATTCAAGCTGATGTAAATAGCCGAACGACTCAAAGAACAACACCTTTGTTTGAAGCTGCCGTCTACGGTTTTGTGAATACGGTAACAATTTTACTTCGAAATAAAGCGGATGTTAATGCTTCTAATACAACCGAAACTACAGCGCTGCACGCAGCTGTTGCAAATGGACATGAAGAAGTAGTCAAAGTTTTGCTTGAAAATGGAGCAGATGTCCATAAGACCGATCTAGGTGGATATACACCTCTTCATCTTGCAGCAAAAAAAGGATATCTCAATATTGTTAAGCTACTGGTAAAATACAAGGCTGATGTTAACGCTTCAACTATAGAACGTGACACACCACTTCATTTAGCAGCTGGCGGTGGTCATTTTAAAGTAGCAAAATTCTTGCTGTCAAATAATGCTGTAGAGACGGCACTTAACGATTCAATGAATGCTCCTATACACTGTGCTGCTATAAGCGGTGATACTGAATTAATGAGATTGTTACTTCGACGCAAAGGACAAATTTCCAGAAAAAATCTGAATGATCATGATCCACTATATTTAGCGGCATCTCGTGGTAATCTCGAAATTGTGAAACTTTTAGTTGAGCGCGGTGCGAATTATACCGAGTTAACAAAAAATAGTGGGTATAATCCACTGCATATAAGTGTACGTATGAATCAATTAGAAGTTGTAAAATTTTTTATCAGAAAAAAAGTAGATATTAATGTAAGAACTGCAATGTGCTCAACTCCTTTAAGTATTGCTGCTCATAATGGATTGTATGAAATGGTAAAATTATTAGTTGAATCTGGTTGTATTATAAACATTGGAGATAATTATCATACGACACCTCTGCATCTAGCTATAACAACAAATCATCAAAAGATAGTAGAATATCTAATCAATAAAAATGTCGATATCATGATACAATTAAAAGACAAGAGACTTCCGATTCATTTAGCAGCAGAATGTAAGCAATTTAACGTAGTCGCCACTCTATTAAACAAAAACAAACATTCGATTCACTATCAGGATTATCGGAACAAAACGCCTCTGTATTTCGCGTGTCAATGGAACCATCCTGAATTGGTAAAACTTTTAATAAACAACGGTGCAAAAATAGTTTACAATACTATACATTGTATGGATCCAGCTATTATGTCAGGAAGCAAAGATGTTGTAGAGGTATTGCTAAACGCCGGGGTCGATGTTCACGGTTTTCTACCTCATGGAATACCATTTCTTCATCGAGCTGTCCAATACGAACAATTTGAGATTGTTAAAATGTTAATTGCTAAAAAAGTAGATGTCAATGCTGTTTCGGGTGCTAAACAAACAGCACTTATGATCGCTGCATATTGTAACTTTACGGGCATAGCAGATTTTTTACTGAAAAACAAAGCCAATCCAGACATAAAAGATAAAAATAATCACACTGCTCTAGATATTGCAATTATGGCGAACAGTTACGAAACATTCTGCTTATTATTTGAATCATTGAAAGTGGAAGTTACCGATCAAACAAGTAATAAATTAAACATCTTACATATTGCAGCTATTCATGATAGACATAAAATGGTCAGATACTTAATTGAAAAGGGAATTGATATTAACGGTCGTTATTTAGATGAATATACAGCTTTACATACGGCTGCCAGTTGTAACAATCGGTCAACAGTTAAAACATCATTGGAGCATGGTGCATATTATGATTCCGAATGCTTAGTTGATAAAAAACCGATAAATTTGGCAGTCGATGAATTGATAGTCTTTTCACTTGAAATAATAGATAGTTTGTTTAGTTATATTAAAGAAGGTGATTACATTGGGTGTTTAGATTGTTTGAAACGGAATGCTTTTGTAAATGCCAAAAGTTCTTCTTCTTTAACACCATTGCATTACGCATGCCAGAATGGTTTTTCTGATATTGTCAAACTTTTACTAGAATTCAATGCTGACATAAACATGACAGCTCACTTAGGTACACCTCTTGTATATGCTGTTTTATACAAGCATTATGACGTTGTTAAAATTTTGCTAAAATATGGTGCAGTTTATAATGTGATAACTAAATTTGGCGGTAACTCTTTAGTGAAATTGCCAGTAGATCTGGATATCAGTTATCTTTTAGAACTTATTGACATAGCATTTGATGCAATTATAAAATGTGACATTACCATAGTTGATGAGATAAAAAAAATTAAAGATCTTGATATTTTGCAGTGTATACTAAATGCTCGCAATACCGACAATAAACAATTATATCTTGAAGCACAAAATAGTAAATTTCCAGAGGATAAATTTGCTGAAATGTATGCTCATGAAGCTTATTTATGTGTCAAAAAATACACATTGAATAAATTATTATAATACGAAGAATTTTAATGAAAATTACAATATTGTCGCGAATTTTTAAAATTGTATAAATGAATGATGGAATTTTTTTTTGGATTTCAAAATGACTTGTTAATTTTTTACGACAATGTATTGTTTCCTGACAAAAAATTTTAATAACTATAAGAAGATGATTAAATTTTTGAACAAAATACTATTCTTACATGGTAAATTCTTTTATTCGAATCTAATTCTCGTTTATTTATTTATTTCATAAATCTTAACAAATACACAGTTTATTTTTTCAATTATGTTTTGAAAGTGAATCAGTAAATTATTTATAAAAATATAAAATATTAAATCAATTATCATAAAAATATAATTGTCTTATTCTTACTCCAAAATCCTTCACTCAGTAGCTTTTGCTTCTAAGAAGTAAACAGCATATAAAAAAAAACTGACATTCATTTGGAAACGTAATCAGTATTTGAATAATTATTTACAAGTGGGGTCAAACCCATTTTGGGCCATAACTAGGTGAAAAAATAACGGTTTAAGTTTTTTTTTATTCTGCTTGTTTTATGGCGGATTTATGATAAAAAAGGTAATGAATGAAAATTAATTTAGCAGATATTTGATAATTTTCAGAATTTTTTTAACAAATAAATCATGGCAAATAATAGTAGAAAAAAAAATTGACATGGAGAAATTTTAGAAAATAAAAAATGTAATTTTTTTAAAAATAATTTTTTGGAAAAAATCTATTTGTTAAAAAAATTAAAAAATTATTAAGTTACTGCTAACTCTAATGACATTGGTAATGATAATGACATTTTAATCCTGGATTGAAAAACTGGCTCTAAAAACATACGCGTGTATAAATTCATTAAATTTAAAGCCAAATTTTTCGGAATGTCTCTTTTTCTATTTTTCACGTTGAAAAAAAATTTCCAAAAATAATTAGAAGTCAGCTTACTTCAGTATTGGTCACTAGTTATCGAACAGTACTGTAGGAGAATGGTTAATGTAAGTTCTAAATGAAATAGAAGGTTTTTGTCTTAGCTAGAGTGTAGATAAATTTTATGTTGTGGAAATCAGACAAAATTAATTTTTATTTATTAATTTTTCTGTTAGTAACCTATTTCAAATTTATTTTTAATAATTTAACGTTATATTAAACCATAATAATTTTATCGAAATATTATTTATCGATCGCAGATTTTGACTGCAATAAAACCAGTCTTTATTTGCGAAAAATAATTGAATTGAGGGTTATTAGAATTTGGAAAATCTGGTGTTGTCAATTAATAGGTACATAAAATGCATTTTTCATTATTATATTTTATTGTCGATTATCAATAGTTGTAATGTATAGGAATTGAAGGTTATTGTGATTTTTCCGTGATCATCCATTGAATAATTGAGTATGGAATAAGACGTCCTTGAACATTTGTAGTAAGTACTTGGTCTTTTAAGCTGCTAAGATATTAGAATAAAAATAAAACTGATGTAATTGAAGCTTAAAATATTTAAGAAATGATTCAACCTCATTATTAAGCATTACATAAAAATCCACAAATTATGGAGCATTTATTTAATAATATATTTTTCAGCATAAAAACGTGGTCTGAGAGACAAATTTCATAAAACAATTGGACTATATTCTGCAAGGTAATTAATTAGTGAAAATATCAACATGTGGCACTCCCAAAACCAAAATAACTCGGTGGATAAATCAGCATGGATAAACGTTGATATCACAGAAGAATCGGTTCTTGAAGAATATAGTAAAAATGACAAAAATGACAAAACTGCAATGTTATCTGAAATTATATCTGTCGCTACTAAGAATATCATTAGTAATAGTAAGACAGATGATTTCAAAAATATCTTCAGTTTGTTATTGTTATTCTTAATTATGAAAAGAAGAAAACTCAAAAGAGTTCAAAGAAACCATCCAGGATGCAACAAAAAATGGTAACTTTATTATTTTGGCCTGTAAGTACAATAGAAGTGATATTTTAACATATATTATGGATAAGAAGAATCAAACTTACTCTAGCTGTTGTCAACCTCGTGATCAAGATAACGAAAATCATAACGCTTTTTACTATGCTATTCGCGAAGAGAAGATAGATTTTATTAAAGTGCTACTTGAAAAATGGCCAGGGTATGCTAATTCTGCAGAGTTGTATCAAGCTTTTGCAGACGCTTATGCCGAATCGAAGGTAAGAGGATTAGAATTATCAGACAAATTAGTTTTGTTTATTGCAGATCGGTTGTTAGATCATTACTTTTATTCAGATGATGAGAAAGATAAAAAGATTACAATTTCGCTGTCGGATATAAAAGAACGTGCTAAATTGCTTATTGAAAATATTCGTATATTCATAGCTGAATATTCAAAGTCTGATGACCTGAATAGTATATTATTTCTGCGCTCAAAATTCATCGTTTTTAACATCAATATTTTAAAACAACAAATGAAGGCAACGTACTCGAAAATTTTGTGGGAAGAAATCGAATTCTATTTGTTCATGTTTATTTCTTCAAGAGAACGTAGTAAAGGTCAAAATATGAATCTATACAAGTTTTTAATGCCGAAAAGTAAATTACTTAATTATCTTGATCTTTTTGCAAATATTCTTGAGAATGAAATGAAGAACATTTCCGACGATAACCTTGATATTTTGAAGAACTATCCCCGTGAAAGTCGAGTCAAAATGATACCTAAAATTCTTAAATCTAATCCTAAAATTAGAGAATTCTCTGAGGATTATCAACGTGTAAAAGACGTTTATGCTTTGTACCTCATAAACTGTTCAGTGAATATATCATTAAAGTCTTTTCCGGATTCAAACGATAATCATGTTTCTTTAGATTCAAAATGTGGACAGATGGCAATAAAAAGGACCGTGCAAATAATCTCCGAAATGATGAAAAATAATTGGGAATCACCGAACATGACGAGATCCCTGCGCTTACTGCTTTTGACGTCATTGCCTTTACGTACACGACAGATTATCGTTAATTTTCACAACTCATCATTTATTCATGTTCAAACACGCAAGCTGGATAAGAGACACTCTAATGACCCTAATAAAAAAACTATTTTCAATGATATTAAAGCTGATTTGAAGATAATCAAATGGATGACCCAGAGTATTCTTCATGTTACTCTAATACATTACATTACAGTAATGTTAGAAACAATTGAGGAAATGGAAACTCCCGAAGATCTTAAAAATTATATAAATTCTCTTGATTTAGATTTCGATAAAAATTGGTTTGCAGAATATAAAGTCGATCAACCATGGAATTATGATAAGCTAATTTCAGAGTTCAATATTCTTGCAGATGTGCAAACCGACCTTGAATCGACAATACTCAAATCATTAGTTGATAAGAATGAATTAAGCGGTATAAATGCAAAAGATAGATTTTTGCATGTTTCAAACTTGCAACCTTTTAAAAACGTGTGCAGATTAATGAATTGGAACAGTTTCAGTGATAATTATATTTTCCAAAAACTAAAATCAGAAGCAAAATTTGCATTGGAAAAAAAGTTGGATAAAGATGAATTAAAATTTGCATCGACTTCCGTTTCTACCTCTTTTCTTATCGCTATGATATATTGTAGTCCTCATCTTATTTGGAGTAAGTATGAGCGTATGATGCTGTTATTTAATCAACTGTTTCTAGTGATTGGGCATGGACTCCAGAGCTATGAATGGCTTGAAATTTTGAATTCACAAGTGTGGACAAAACGATATTCCAGCGCCTTAATTCTGGACAATAACATGAATTTTGTGCAAGAAAAAAGAGAACTATCGACAAAGGTACTCAATGATTATAACTCAAAAATCGAAATTTTAAAGAACATCTTGACGAATCATGAATGTGGTGATAATTTGGAAACATATGAAAATTTAACAACACAATTAGCGGTAGAAATGTTAACATTGGAATTAATGTCTATTATGAATGCCTCAAAGAACTTGGTCGATAACTACACAATACTTGATAACTCGGCACCTATATTAGCGGGAAAATTTTTATATAATTATTTAGTCCACTCTATTTTAACTTTTCAAATTTTTGATGCAAGTGTGGCTATATTTTCAAATGCTAAAAAACTGTGTTTAAGAAGTGATGAAATTAAAGAGAAAAAAATTGGCAAAATCTTTCAAAATAATATAAAAGAATTAAAATTAAAACACAGTCGACATTTATCATGCATTATTACTCAAAATGAAATGTTTCAAGCTATTGAACAAGGTGACATGAAAAAGTTAGAAGATGCAATTAATAAAGGTGCAGATATCAACGGAACAGATTATCATGGGTGGAGTTCTTTACACTACGCTGCTAAAGGGGGTAATTTAGCTATTTTTAAGCATTTAATTTATCTAAAGGTAAAAAATAATTTCAGAAATGTAAATGGAGAAACTCTGCTACATATTGCTGTAAGATATGGACGAATTGAAATTGTTGAATGGCTTATTAGAGGTATAAATAATCCTGAAATCGAGGATTATTCAAAGACAACTCCGATATACCTTGCAATTCGTTGCGGCCACCACGACATTGTCAAATTGTTATTGCCACATAACTATCGATATACCCATAATTTTTTGCTTCACCTGGCAGTGTTAAATAATCGTAAAGATATTGTTGAGTTTTTACTGAAAGAAACAAATGAACATGTAGATTATTACGAAAATCAACTTAATCAAACCCTATTGTATGTAGCAGCGAAACATGGGTATGAAGAACTGACACAGTATCTAATTAGTTTTCAATCTAATGTAAATTACCGTTCAGATGGAGATTTAACACCTTTGTTCGAAGCTGCCCTCTATGGTCATGTGAAAACGGTAAAAATCTTACTATCAAGTAAAGCGAATATCAATTTTTGCAATATAAATGGAAGTACAGCGCTGCACATCGCTGCTGAAAATGGACATGATGAAGTAGTTAAAGTTTTGCTTGAAAATGGTGCAGATGTCCATAAGACCGATCTAGATCGATATACACCTCTTCATCTTGCAGCAAAAAAGGATCTCTCAATATTGTTAAGCTATTGGTAAAATACAAGGCTGATGTTAACGCTTCAACTATAGAACGTGACACACCACTTCATTTAGCAGCTGGCGGTGGTCATTTTATAGTAGCAAAATTCTTGCTGTCAAATAATGCTGTAGAGACGGCACTTAACGATTCAATGGATGCCCCTATACACTGTGCTGCTATAAGCGGTAATATTGAATTAATGAGATTGTTACTTCGACGTAAAGGACAAATTTTTAGAAGAAATATAAATGATGATGATCCACTATGTTTGGCGGCATATTATGGTAAACTCGGAGTTGTGAAACTTTTAGTTGAGCGCGGTGCGAATTGTACAAAATATAATCGGTATACACCACTGCATGCGAGTGTAGATAAAAATCATTTAGAAATAGTAAAATTTTTATCAGAAAAAAAGTAGATATTAATGTAAGAACTGCAATGTGCTCAACTCCTTTAAGTATTGCTGCTCATAATGGCTTGTATGAAATGGTTAAATTATTGGTTGAATCTGGTTGTAATTTGAACATTAAAGATGAACAGGGTGTGACACCTCTGAATCTAGCTATAGTAGCAAATCATCAAAAGATAGTAGAATATCTATTAACTAAAAATGTCGATGTCATGGTACAATTAAAAAACAAGAAACTTTCGATTCATTTAGCATCAGAAACTAATCAGTTTAACGTAGTCGCCACTCTATTAAACAAAAACAAACATTCGATTAACTATCAGGATGATTGGAACAAAACGCCTCTGTATCTCGCGTGTCAATGGAACCATCCTGAATTGGTACAACTTTTAATAAAGAACGGTGCAGAAATAGTTTACAATACTATGCATTGTATGGATCCAGCTATTATGTCAGGAAGCAAAGATGTTGTAGAGGTATTGCTAAAAGCCGGGATCGATGTTCACGGTTTTCTACCTCATAGAATACCATTTCTTCATCGAGCTGTCCAATACGAACAATTTGAGATTGTTAAAATGTTAATTGCTAAAAAGTAGATGTCAATGCTGTTTCGGGTGCTAAACAAACAGCACTTATGATCGCTGCATATTGTAACTTTACGGGCATAGCAGATTTTTACTGAAAAACAAAGCCAATCCAGATATAAAAGATAAAAATAATCACACTGCTCTAGAAATTGCAATTATGGCAAACAGTGTCGAAACATTCTGCTTATTATTTGAATCATTGAAAGTGGAAGTTACCGATCAAACAAGTAATAAATTAAAACTCTTACACATTGCAGCGATTCAAGATAGACATAAAATAGTCAGATTCTTAATTGAAAAGGGAATTGATATTAACGGTCGTTATTTAGATGAATATACAGCATTACATACGGCTGCCAGTTGTTACAATCGGTCAACAGTTAAAACATCATTGGAGCATGGTGCATATTATGATTCCGAATGTTTAGTTGATAAAAAACCAATAAATTTGGCAGAAGAAGAATTGACAGTCTTTTCACTTGAAATAATAGATAGTTTGTTTAGTTATATTAAAGAAGGTGATTACATTGGTTGTTTAGATTGTTTGAAACGGAATGCTTTTGTAAATGCCAAAAGTTCTTCTTCTTTAACATCATTGCATTACGCATGCCAGAATGGTTTTTTTGATATTGTCAAACTTTTACTAGACTTTAATGCTGACATAAACATGACAGCTGGCTATGGTACACCTCTTGTATATGCTGTTCTATTCGACCATTATGAGGTTGTCAAAATTTTACTAAAGTATGGTGCAGTTTATAATGTGACAACTAAATTTGGCGGCAACTCTTTAGCGCGATTGTCACAAAATTTGGACATTATTCATCTTTTAGAACTTATTGACAAAGTATTTGATGCAATTATAAAATGTGACATTACCATAGTTGATGAGATAAAAAAAATTAAAGATCTTGATATTTTGCAGTGTATACTGAGTGCTCACAATAACGACAATAAACAATTATATCTTGAAGCACAAAATAGTAAATTTCCAGAGGATAAATTTTTTGAAATTTATGCACATGAAGCTTATTTATGTGTCAAAAAATATACATTGAATAAATTATTATAATGCGAAGAATTTTAATAAAAATTACAATATTGTTGCGAATTTTTAAAATTGTATAAAATGAATGATGGAATTTTTTTTGGATTTTAAAATGACTTGTTAATTTTTTAGGATTATTTATATGAAAATTTTATATTTAAAAAAAAAAACTATTTATGTAAATTCTAGATTCTTAAGTGATTTAAATCCTACTCTTGGTGTCATAGAATGGGTTAAAGTATTTCCATCAAAAATTTTTGAATAAAATAATACTTTCATATAATAAATTCTTTTTACTACGTATCTCATTTAATTATACACAAATCATAACATCATTAAATATTTAGACTAAATTTTAGTATGCTTTTAACATTTGTGACATCATTTTTTTTTTTATTATTTATTTCACAAAGCTACGTTTGATTTATTAGCCAAGTGTAGTCAATGACAACTTATTATATCATTTCATATCAATATTTTCTATTAATGATCAAACGCAGTTTAATTTTCAATTGATTGGCACACTATCCAAACAAACAACCAGGAAATACATCAACAAATATACTGCATGAGTTCATCAAAGACTATTACTTTTATCATTATAATAATAATTCATTGGAAAGAAATTAGTTATCATTAAAATATAATTAAAAAAATTTTTTGATAATTTTTAAGACTTGTTAAAATTGTTACAATCGACTTTTTTTAATTGTTTTTTTATGTTTTTTCAACAAAAAAAAAAAAAAAAAAAAATCTATCAATAAAATCAAATAGAAATTTCGTTCAAAAAATGAAAATAATAATAGTTAATCCGACATGAAAATATTTACCAATATTTGATTAAGACTATTCAAAATAGAAAAAAATTTCAGTAAGTTAGTATTCAGTGAATAACTTAGTAATTTTTGAAAAATGACTCACTGGTTCTTGAATGTCAGTCAACACAATCATATGGCTTGTGTTCATGTGATTTTCTATTTTTCATGTTGAAAAAAATTTTCAAAAATAATTAGATGTCAGCTTACTTCAGTATCGTTCACTAGTTATCGAATAGTACCGTAGGAGAATGGTTCATGTAAGAAATAAATGAAATAGAAGGTCTTTGTCTTAGCTCGAGTGTAGATAAATTTTATGTTGTGGAAATCAGACGAAATTAATTTTTATTTATTAATTTTTCTGTTAGTAACTTATTTAAAATTTATTTTTAATAATTTAACGTTGCATTAAACCATAATAATTTAATTAAAATATTATTTATCAATTGCAGACTTCGATTGCAATTAAACCAGTCTTTATTTGCAAAAAATAATTGAATTTCGAACTGAGTGATTGGAACCTGCCACGTGTGCATTTTTCGGAAATCTGTTGTTGTTAATTAATAGGTACATAAAATTAATTTTTATTATTATATTTTGTTATTAATTATTAATAGTCGTAATTTATAGGGATTGACGGTTATTGTGATTTTTTCCATCATTATCCATTCAGTAATTGAGTATAGAATGAGACGTCCTTGAAAATTTGTAGTAAGTACTTGATCTTTTAAGCTGCTAAGATATAAGAATAAAAATAAAACTGATGTGATTGAAGCTTAAAATATTTAAGAAATGATTCAACCTCATTATTAAGCATTACATAAAAATCCACAAATTATGGAGCATTTATTTAATAATATATTTTTCAGCATAAAAACGTGGTCTGAGAGACAAATTTCATGAAACAATTGGACTATATTCTGCAAGTTAATAAATTAGTGAAAATATCAACATGCCGCACTCCCAAAACCAAGATAATTCGGCGGACAAATCAGCATCGCGAAATTTTGATGGCACAAAAGAATTGGTTCTTGATGAATATCAAAAACATGACAAAAATTATAAAACTGCTATGTTATCTGAAGTTATATCTGTCGCTACTAAGAACATTATTAGAAATGGTGAGATATATGATTTCAAAAATATCTTCAGTTTATTATTGGTATTCTTAGTTATGAAAACAAGAAAACCCAAAAAATTAAAAGAAATCATCCAGAACGCAACAAAAATTGGTAACTTTATTATTTTGGCCTGTGAGTACAATAGAAGTGATATTTTATCATATCTTATGGATAAGAATAACCAATCTTACGCTCGCTGTTGTCAACCTGGTGATGAAGATAACGCAAACCATAATGCTTTTTACTATGCTATTCGTGATGAAAATATAGATTTTCTTGAGGTGCTACTTTATAAATGGCCAGGGTATGTTAATTCTGAAGAGATGTATCAAGCTCTTGCAGTCGCTTATACTGAAACGAATCTAAAAAGGATGATTTTCTCAAACAAATTAATTTTGTTTATTACTGAACGGTTGATAGATTATAACTTTTATACGGATGATAAGGAAGATACAAAGATAACATTTTCGCTGTCGGATATAAAAGAACGTGCTGAATTGCTTATTGAAACTATTCGTTTATTCATAGCTGAATATTCAAATACTGATGAGCTAAATAGTATATTATTTCTGCGCTCAAAATTTATCACTTATAATATCAATATTCTAAAACAACAAATGAAGGCAACATACTCGAAAATTTTGTGGGAAGAAATCGAATTCTGTGTGCTTATGTTTATTTCTGCAAAAGAACATAGTAAAGTTAAAAATATGAATCTATACAAGTTTTTGATGCCGAAAAGTAAATTACTTAATTATCTTGATCTTTTTGCAAATATTCTTGAGAATGAAATGAAAAACATTTCCGACGAAAACCTTGATAGTTTGAAGAACTATCCTCGTGAAACTAGAGTTAAAATGATACCTAAAATTCTTAAATCTAATCCTAAAATTAGAGAATTCTTTGAGGATTATCAACGTTTAAAAGACGTTTATGCTTTGTACCTCATAAACCATTCAATTCAAATATTAATAAAGTCTTATTCGGATTTAACATATAGACAGGCGGTAATAAAAAGGGCCCTGCACGTAATCTCCGAAATGATGAAAAATAATTGGGAATCTCCGAACATGACGAGATCCCTGAGCTTACTGCTTTTGACGTCATTGCCTTCACGTACACGACAGATTATCGTTAATTTTCACAACTCATTATTTATTCACACTCAAACACGCAAGTTAAGTAAGGGAAACCCTAATGACCCTCATGAAGAAGTTATTTTTAGGGTTATTAAAGATGACTTGATGATGATTAAATGGATGGCCCAGACTATTCTTCATGTTACTCTAATACATTACATTACAGTAATGTTAGAAACAATTCTGGAAATGAAAACTCCCGAAGATCTTACAAATTATATAAATTCTCTTGATTTAAATTTCAATCAAAAGTGGTTTGAAGAGTATAAAGTCGAACAAACGTGGAATTTTGATACACTAACTTCAGAGTTTAATAATCTAATAGAACCCGATAGTGATTTAGAAACATCGGTATGTGACTATTTAGAAGGTAGAACTGAAGTCACAGGAATAAATGCAACAGAACGATTTGGGCATGTTGATAACTTGATATATTTTCAAAACATGTGCATTCATATAAATAAAGCGACTATCAATTCTCACATGTTTCAAAAAATAAAAATAGAAGGAAAGTTTGCATTGACAAACAAATTGGATGAAACTGAATTATATGTTGGTCCGACTTCAATTTGTTCCTATATACTTAGCGCCGTGTATAGTGTTAGTTCTCGTCTTATTTGGAGTAAATATGAGCGTATGATGTCATTAGTGGTTCGAATTTTTGTCGTGATTGGGAATGGACTCCAGAGCTATGAATGGCTTGAAATTTTGAATTCACAAGTGTGGTCAAAACGATATTCTGTCGCGTTAAATCTGGACGATAACATGAATTCTACGCAAGAAAAAAAAGAACTATCGACTCAGGTACTCAATGATTATAACTCAAAAGTTGAAATTTTAAAAAACATTTTCGGGGATCATAAAAGTGGTGAAAGTATAGACAAATTTAAAAGTTTATCGACACAATTATCGGTAGAAATGTTAACATTGGAATTAATGTCTATTTTGGATGCTGCAAAGAACTTAGTCGATAACTACACATTGCTTGATAACCCGGCACCCATTACAGTGGGAAAATTTTTATATCGTTATTTGGCTCACTCTCTTTTAGTTTTTCAAATTTTTGATCCAGCTACGGTTATATTTTTAAATGCTAAAAAACTGTGTGTAAGAGGTGATGAAATTAAAGATAAAAAAATTGGCAGAATTTTTCACAATAATATAAAAGAATTGAAATTAAGACACAGTCGACATTTATCGTGCATTATTAATCAAAATGAAATGTTTTATGCTATTGAACAAGGTGACATAAAAAAATTAGAATATACAATTAATAAAGGCGCAGATATCAACGGGTTAGATTATCGTGGGTATAGTTCTTTACACTACGCTGCTAAAGGAGGTAATTTAATTGTTTTTAGGCTTGTAATTAATCTAAAGATAAAAAATAATGTCAGAAATGTAAATGGAGAATCTCCGCTACATATTGCTGTAAGATATAGACAAATTGAAATTGTCAAATGGCTTATAAATGATCTAGGAAACCCTGAAGTTGAAGATTTTTCTAAGACATCTCCATTATACCTTGCAGTTCTTTGTAATTACAAAGAAATCGTCAAAGTACTATTGCCACATAACTATAAAACTCCACATATAGATTTAATCCAAACTGCAGTGTTACATAATTGTAAAGATGTTCTTGAAATTTTACTGGAACATAGTAATGAAGAAATACATTTTTTTGAAACTAAGGATAGGCAAACTCCACTTCTTATAGCAGCGAAAAATGGATATGAAGAAATGACACAATATCTAATTAAGGTTAAAAAAGCCGATGTAAATTACTGTTCGGATGGAGTAACAACACCTCTGTTTGAAGCTGCTCTCTATGGACATTTGGGAACAGTAAAAATTTTACTTTCACAAAAAGCAGATATCCATTTCAGTAATAAAAATCAAATTACAGCGCTGCACGCGGCTGCTCAATATGGACATGATAAAGTCGTTCAATTTTTGCTTGAAAATGGTGCAAATGTCCATAAGTTCGATATATCTAACTGGATACCTCTTCATCTTGCAGCAGATAACGGACATCTTGAAGTCGTTAAGTTATTGATAAAATACAAGTCTGAAATTAACGCTGCAACTTCAATGTTGGATACTCCTCTGATTCTTGCAGCTCAAAAAGGTCATTGTGAGGTAGCTCAATATTTACTTGAAAATAAAGCTGTAGACTTGGATCAATGTAGTACTCTGAATTCAGTTGTGCACTTTGCTGCTATACACGGTAATCTTGAATTAATTAGTTATTCACTTCGACGCAAAGGACAAGTGCTAAAAAGAAATGGAAAATATCATTCTCCACTATATTTGGCGGCAATGAATGGTAGACTCGAAGTTGTTAAATTTCTGTATGAGCGCGGTGCTAATTGTGTCAATTCAGCAACTGATACCGGCTATAATCCATTGCATGCGGCTGTACATGAAAATCATCCGGAAATTGTTGAATTTTTCATCAGTCGAAATGTAGATCTCGATACAAAGACGAAAGAATCTTCATGTCCGATAAGTATTGCTTGTCATCAGGGTTTTTATGAAATTGTAAAATTGTTGGGTGAGGGTGGTTGTGATTTGAATATTAAAAATGCTCTCGGTTTGACACCTCTGCATCTAGCTTTATTGAAAAATCATCTGAAGGTAGTAGAATATCTATTATCTAAATATGTCGATATTATGGTATTAACAAAGCACAAAAAACTTCCAATTCATACAGCAATAGAAAATAGTCAATTTAACGTAATCGCCACTTTTATAAACAGAAATAAAGATTTGGTTAACGCAGTGGACGATTTTAACGCAACGCCTTTGTATATAGCGTGTCGTTGGAATTGTACCGAATTGATTCAACTTTTAATAAACAACGGAGCGAATATAATTTATGATGATATGCATTGTATGGATCCAGCTGTTCGCTCTGGATGCAAAGACGTTATAGATGTATTATTTAAGTCCGGGGTCAATGTTCACGGTGTACTACCTTATGGAGTACCATTTCTTCATCGAGCTGTCGAATTTGAACAATTAGACATTGTTAAAATGTTAGTTGCTAAAAAAGTAGATATCAATGCTTTTTCAACTGCTAGAGAAACAGCACTCATGTGTGCTGCATATTTTAACTTTACCGACATAGTAGACTATTTATTGAAAAACAAAGCTGATCCACACTTAAGGAATGAAGATAATCTCTCCGCTCTAGACATTGCAATTATAAGAAATAGTTTTGATGCATTCTACTTATTAGTTGAATTATTTCAAGTGAAAGTTATCAATGAAATAAGTACTAAATTAAAACCTTTACATGATGCAGCTTATTACGGTAGAGAAACAATGGTCAGATTCTTAATTAAAAAGGGATTTGATGTTAACGGTCGTTATCTGAATGGATTTACATCTTTACATGCCGCTGCCAGAGGTAACCGTAGAGTAATAGTTAAAATTTTGTTGGAGAATGGTGCACATTATGATTCTGAAAACGCTGAGAATAAAAAACCAATACATTTGACAGAAGATGAATTGACTGTCTCTTTACTTGAAATAATAGATAGTTTGTTTACTTATATTAAAAAAGGTGATTACAATGGATGTTTGGATTGTTTGAGACGAAAGGTTTTGGTAAATGCCAAAAGTTCTACTTCTTTAACACCATTGCATTACGCATGCCAGAATGGTTTTTCTGATATTGTCAAACTTTTACTAGACTTCAATGCTGACATAAACATGAAAGCTGACTATGGTACACCTCTTGTATATGCTGTTCTATTCGACCGTTATGAGATTGTTAAAATTTTACTAAAGCATGGTGCAGTTTATAATGTGACAACTAATTTTGGCGGTAAATCTTTAGTGAATTTGTCACAAAATTTGGACATTATTCATCTTTTAGAACTTATTGACAAAGTATTTGATGCAATTATAAAATGTGACATTACCATAGTTGATGAGATAAAAAGAATTAAAGATCTTGATATTTTGCAGTGTATACTGAGTGCTCACAATAACGATAATAAACAATTATATCTTGAAGCAGAAAATAGTAAATTTCCAGATGATAAATTTTTTGAAATTTATGCACATGAAGCTTATCTATTTGTTGAAAAAGTGCACATTGAATAGATTATTATAATGCCAAGAATTTTAATGAAAATTACAATGATGTTGCGAATTTTTAAAATTGTATAAAATGAATGATGGAATTTTTTTTTTTTTGATTTGACAATGACTTGTTTATTTTGTACAATTATTTACACGAAAATGTATTATTGAAAAAAAAATTCCACAGTGATGATTAGAAGATAATTAAATATGTGAAATATGTGAATAATCATTTTATAAGTTTATAGAAAACTAATTCTATAAATAAATTTGAAAGATACAAAATTTCAAACAAACAAGCAGTGTTATTTTCCGATCATCTAATTTCAATGAATAAATAAATTTTATTATTAAAGAAAAAAATGTTTTTTTGTAATTTAAAATTTTTTTCGGCCGCATTCTGTTTTAAACAATCTTTCTTGCATAAATTGAAAACTCTGGTTTCAGGATTTGTTGTCCGATAAATTTAGCAATATTTTAATAGTTTTCTACGCCTCTTTATTGATACTTGCCATGATCTTAATTTTCATTCAAGAGTTAAACGTTAAAAAAATACTTGCGAGCATCAGTGATGAGTCAAATATCTATTGATAAAATTAAAAATGATAAAATATAATTTGTGATTAGTTTTTAATATTATTTTTATTTTTATCTTTTATTCCCCAAAGCTACGTTTGATTTATTAGTCAAGTGTTGTCATATCATATCATATCAATATCAGTTGAATATACTTTTGTTAATGATCAAACGCAGTTGAATTATCAATTGATTGGCACACTATTCAAATAAACAACCAGAGAATTACTAACAAATATAGTGCATGAGTTATTAAAAACTATTACTATTACTATTATTATTTTTATTATAATTCAATAGATAGAAACTATTTTTTGTGTTCAACAAAGGCACTCGCACTCAGCCTTTCAAAGTACAGAACTCCGACAATTTGATTAATGTTGTTTACGATGAATAGTCATCGTAAACACTATCATCGTAAAAATATGTTTTAATAGTATCGAATTGTGCATACAAGTGTTCAAACAGTCAATTCTAAGCTCCATAATCGGGTTTATAATCGACTAAAGTCTTATAAAAACCATCAGATTATCCGAGCGCTTTAAACCGTACTCTAAAAACATTAATTGGCGAAACTAGAGCATCAATATGGCTGGTAAGCATCATTTTACTTCTTCAGACCTCAAGAATAATTAAGATTAAATTATAACAATAAAAAAAATCTTTTCTAGGATTGTCAATCCAAATAATTGCCGGGTTTCTTCTTGTTGGCACAGTTTTTGGAGCGCCGTTCCAAGAGGTAATTCTTTGATGATACTGAAATGAGCAGATATCTACAAAATTTTTTAATTTTTGGGACAAATCAATGATTTTACAATTCTTTTTTTTTTTTTTTTCAAAAAAATTTTTTTTTTTTTCAATTTTTACATGTGGAATTTTTCGGTAATAATTTACAAGTGGGGTCTATCATTTTAATTTTCATTTTTTGAACGAAATTTTTTTTTTTATTTCAATGGATTTTTTTTTTTTGAAAAATACATAGAAATAAAAATTTTAAAATAAAGTTGATTATCACAATTTTAAAAAATTTTCAAAATAATTTATAAAATTTTGATATTCCACTTTTTCTTTTTTTTAAATTGTTCATTTTTTTTGTGCTTTTCAAAAAAAAAAATATATCAAAAAAATCAAAAAAAGAAAAAATAGAAATTTTATTCAAAAATATGAGAGCCAAAATTTTTTTCAACTTTTGAAGGCAAAAAAGCTATCGAAATAAGTATTAATTTTTTGATACTTTCGAAATCACCATCATAAATCCGCCGTAAAAACGAGCAGAATAAAAAAAATGTTATTGCTATTTTTTAACAGATCCATCATGAGATGTCACCTGAAGAAAGACTTGGTGTATTTGGTACAGCAGGAACGGAAGGTGAGTAAATAGACAAGTAAAAATCCAAAATTTTAAATTTGACTGACATTCATTGATTTGATTAATTGCTATTATCAAAATGAAATTGCAGTGCCACTTTATGAAGTAGTCGCCAGATCCAGTCGCCAAAACTTCAAAAGCGGTCTGTTGAAGCGGGTCATCACATCAAAATTTGAGCTTTTGGTGATGAAATTGAACACTACTTGACTCCTTTGAATGACGTATTCGTGACAGACAACACTCCGATCAAAGAAGCTATGTATGATTCGAAAAAAAGAAAATTAGCAGTCAGAAGGTCTTCTGTGGTAAATTTTTCTTTTAGTTGATCATGAAATTATTAAAGCAACCGGCCATAATAATAAATATATTTTCAGAGTATGTCAATGGTTTCTCAATATATTCATCAAGAAAAATCTTACGGGATTACTTTGTCCGTCAAAATTCATAGAGGGCGCAGAGAAATGGTAAGTTTTTTATAATACTTTGATAAAACTTAATTAAGATCAAAAGTAAATTTTGTGAAGCATTAATAAATTTTGAGAATGTTTATACTTAATTTTGAATTCAGAGCGGAATTATTGGATACAAAAATTGGCATGTAAGTCCGATGCCTGAACGTCTCAGAAGGTCTCTCAACCAAAGTCGGTCCAACAGATCTATTGATGATGAAATCGATTCTGACGATGAAGACAAATCATACCATATTATTTCTCAACTACCAAACACTGACGGTCAAAACTTAATGGCTCGTAAGTGATGAACCATTTTTCATTATTGATGAGATATTCATCAAGTTTTTTTTTTTTTTTTTTTGCAGCATTGTTGAGCGTGCAAAGATCAGGACGTTCTGCAGAACAACGTAAAGTTGCGTATATTGAAATTCTTGTCATAGTAGATTTTAATTTCTTCAAATTAATGAATTTTGATATGAACAAAACTATTATATATGTTCTTGCGAATTGGAATAGTGTAGACACCTTGTATAGGGATTTTGAACATCCCAAGATCAAGATAAGCATTGCTGGAATAATTGTAGCTCAGGTACTGTTTTGATTTTATTTATTTATTTTTTTTTTTTTTTTATCAAAAATAACTATAACAGTAGAGTGATTCTACTTTTGAGTGACTATTTTTTTACTTCCACAGCTAAATAGTATTTTTTTTTTCATTTTCATTTTATATTTAATTTAATTTTATTTCATTTTAAATAGTATTTTTTTTTAATTTCATTTCAGAATGAAAAAGCTCTTAGTTACATTCAATCAGATAGCCAAGACAGAATTGATGTATCAGTAACATTGGATGGAATGTCAGCATGGTTATACGAACATAGAAATATACTGCAGATTTCAAACTATGACGCAGCTTTCAGGATGATAACGTAAGCTAGTATTATTACTATTTACAGTGATCTTAATTCAAAAATAAAATCAATAAATGTAAGTGATTTCGTTTTTCTTATTACAGACACTACCATCTTAACTTTGTAAACGATGATGGAGTATGGGAACCCGGCACCGCTGGCTTTTCGCATGGTTCAGCCATATGCAAGTTTCGTGAAGACATAAAAAGTGAATAGAAAACTTCGATTGTCGAAGAAAAAGGACACTTTGAGACTATTCGCACAACAGCTCATGAATTGGCACACTTGTAAGTGATAACAACACATTTTATTAAATAAATTAATTATTCGAATTGACTAAATGTTTATAATTGATCTTCTATCGATTTTTTCAGACTTGGTTCTTTTCATGATGGTGAATACAACGATTGTTCTTTTGAAGACGGTGCAATTATGACTAATTACAGTACTTATAATTTATTCTCTCAATATTCACATTCGTTTTCACGATGCTCTATAGAAAACATCGAGTATTTATTAACGTACGTAATAAAATTAAATTAAATTAAAAGGTTGTAATGTAAAGCATTCAGTAGTTGAACTTTCAATTTATAAAGATGTAATTATTAGTTTAAATTAGTAATTTTCATGAAAATATAAATAATTCTGAATTAATTGTTGATATAGGTTGCTTCTATTTTTTTAAAATTTTAAAATTTATTTTTTAGTTTGCCGAATGCTTCTTGTGTATGGAATGAGCCTCCTCGAGGAAAACCATTGTCAAGATTACTACTAGGAAAATTAATAAGCTTGGAATCGCAGTGTCAGGAAAGGGACGAAAATTTTAGAATTCCAGTTAAAGAAGAACGTATGTGCAAAACACTTAGATGCAAAAATAAGGAAGGTATGGAAGCTGATTACGATGGTCGACCAGCAGCTGATGGGACTTCTTGCGCAGAAAATAAAATCTGTTTACATGGAGAGTGTGTTGATGAAAGAAGAGTCTTAGCAAATCTTTAGTTTTATGAAATTCAAGTTTATTGATTAGACGTCTTATTGGTGTCACGATCAACAGCTAATATTCTTTATCATCGCTTTTTTTTTAAGTAATAACATTTATTTAAAATGAAACATTTTATCTAAGTTTAATTTCAATCTATTATCCTTTTTTAAATAATATGATTTACAATATAATAAAAAATGAGGTTTATGTTTGTTAATATTAATTAAAAAAACCAAAATCATAAATATTGTTTGCAAATTACCGGATGTCCAGAGAAAGAAGAAATTCCATCGCCTCGATCCTTGTTATCAAACTTTTCAATTTTTTCATACTTGGTATTCAGATTAACAAACAATATATGGTAACCGGAAGACAAAGCTATTATATCTTTGCCCAAAAACACAATATTATTTATGTCACCGAACTTGACCCACCTAAAAAAAAAAAAAAAAAACAATAAGTCAATGAAAAATTCATTTTGATTGTTGTTTATCATCAGATATACAGTTATTTATTTATTTATTTACTTAGTATCGTTAGCCGGCATTCTAGCAGAGAAACTTCATTTAAAAATAAACTCAATTGAATAGTAGACTTGGGTAAATAGTCACGTTGGTTCTTGTCGCCGGGAAACGCAAACAATTCTTTATTGATTAACAGAGGAGTTCAGGTGCCGAGCAAAGGAAGTTACTACTGTTTTCATATGATAATTCCTTTTATATATATAAACAAACTAGAAACAATGTTTATTGTAATTTTTCTTGAGTTTACGTGTAAAAACGAATAGAATACGTGCTTTTGCTTAAAGAAATTTTTTTTCAGTGTAATAAATTATTAACAGCTAAATTTATTTAACACGCTGCATTTTTGTATGAAAAATTTTATCCTTTTTTTTAATTTATTGTTTTTTCGACATTTGAATAAATTTTTAAAATTAAGACTAGAATTTTAATCCTAGTTTTTTTTTTTTCTGATAAAAAGCTGTTTTTTTTTTTAAATAACATTCCAAATATAAAAAAACACTCCAACTTGCTCGTTATTTCAAATTTTTTAAATTTACCCCGTTCATAAAATTATTATGGATAAGAATCTTCATCATGAAGCGAAAAATGTTTTACGATAGTATCAACACAAAATTTCCTTGAATAAAATAAAAAAAAAAAATGAGTTAATTTAGCCCAAAAAAAAAAATTGATGTTTCTCTATTCATATGACCCAAAAAATCAGCCAAAATTACGTCAAGCTCAATTATAAATTAAAGAGTATACATTTACTGCACACTTTATCGCTCTCGAACAAATAACAAACCAGAGCACATGATGTACTTTCATTTAATGATCGGTATTAGTTTTAATAATAAATAATTGTTTAATATTCCTCCATTTAGAATTCATTTTTCCGTTCTCAGGCAACAGAGACTGGGGATATTGTTCTCACTAGTAATACCCGTCGAGCACTAAATACTAAGTACCCTGCTAAAATCTATTCAATTCTCCGTTCGCGCTTAATGCGCTATACGTTTCCCTGGCTATTCATTAATATAAATAAAATAGCTTCCTCCGTCTTAGTATTCACCATCCCAATTAATTAGACATCTATAACAATAATAATAATAATAATAATAATAATAATAATAATAATAATAATAATAATAATAATAATAATAATAATAATAATAATAATAATAATAATAATAATAATAATAATAATAATAATAATAATAATAATAATAATAATAATCATTGTTAAGTATATTTATATTTGTATAAGTATGTCACTGGATCAAATAAATGAATTATCGGGTAGTATTGTCTTTAACCGTTATCACAGACACTGGCAATACATAATAATGTGACTGCGCCTTTAAAAGAGTTCGATGTACGTCTTGTATTGGACACTTTCGCATTCTGAATACCTTATTCACTTACTACGTACTTACTTACTTAAATGCTCCTTACAATTGTATTTATGCATGCTTGTAAATTGATACTAAATTAATTTTTTTTTTTTTTTTTTTTTTTTTTAAAGGAAATCATGGTATTAATGAACAAAAAAAATTTTTTTTTAATTGTACTTGTATTTCATTAAATTTTCTACACTTGCGTTTTTTTTTTTTTTTTTCAATAATTAATTAAAAAAAAAATTAGTATCACTAATTTTTGCTAAAATAAGAAAAAATTTTTTACAAGTAGGCTAAAATTATTCAAGTTTCTAATAAAACTAAATAATATTTATTTACAATAATAATTCAAATTTTTTTTCTATTATCCGTAATTAATTTGTCAGTAAATTTTTTACGACGATGACTTACAACAATTGTAAATAAAATTTACTGCCGAGAAATTTAATTATTTTTTCTTAAAATAAGGATAAAGAAGTTAAATAAGTAAGTGTTATGGTTGTAATTAGGAATGTATGCTCAAATTGTTGCCTGGTGGAGTAAAAAAATAACCCATGCCCCACTATATACCGAAGGCGTATATATACCTGCCGTTGCTTTAGAAATTTTTTTATTTGCTTCGTGTTAATCAGAGAGTGTTGTGTTTATAAATAGTTTTATAGTTGTCAGTTATATAGTACTGTAATTGTTGGCTTTTGGATGAGAAATTTGTGAATTTTTTTTACTTATTATGTGATAGTTGGTGAATTTCTTTAACTATTGGATTTTTTTTTTATTAATTGAAAAGGTATTTTGATAATTAATTTTTGTTTATTATCTTAAGGAAAAAATCATATATTGATTTCACAAACACTAAACATTTTTTTGTAAAAAATGAACACATTTTTTTACACTTGTATTAATTTTACCAAAAATTTTTACGTATATATAAAATCCGTTAAGTAAATTGAAATGCACTTACAAACTGTAATTATATATTCAACAGCTGAAGCCATAGAAAAATCTGTTAGTAGACACATATTCTAAAATATTTCCATTTCTATGGAAGAAATTTACAAATAAATTACACATTGTAGCATTAAGAAAAAAGAAATTCAAACAATTTTAAAATCTTGAAAATTAAATTTTAAGAAATACGAAAAATTTTCGGTAATTATTTACAAGTGGGGTCAATCAAGCCATGCTGGGTTATGTTAATTTGTTTTTTTATTTATTATTTTTTTGATTAAATTGATCATTTTTTTTTTTTAAATTGTTCGTTTTTTATATACTTCTAAAAAAATAAAAAAATAATAAAATCCAATTTTTATCTGCAAAGAAGCTATCGAAATCTTTATTTTTTTTTTCACGTCATTTTTTATCATAAATGTGTGTAAATTCATGAAAATTTGGGTTATACTTTTATTTCAAATTTAAGCTAATTTTTTTGAACTTATTTAATATTTTCTTGAAGAAATAAATTTTCAAATTCGAAAATTCAAATTAAAAATAATAATTAACAATGACATAAAAGCGCTTATGATTCTAGGGCACGTGATACCACGGTATCAGAACAAAACGACAATGAGCGGACTAATGAGAAAATTGACAGTGTCAAGCGTTCTGTTAATTTTGTCAATTCTAACGGGTATTGTTAACTCGATCGACGTTGCTCCAGTTAAACCTACGACTAAAGATCCTGTTCCAACAAGTTCATCAACCCTAAAACTCGAAGCAAGATCTGACCCGCTCAATAATGAGTACGACAGTGCAACAGCGACAGTGACACTGAATTCAACCTCTACCTCTTCCAATATTTTTCCAGTTTACCCGAGATCCAACGATAAGTCGAGCCTATCTGATCAAACTGTGAGTCTGAATACCAAAGATACTTATTTGGAGGCGCTGGAGCACTCCCACTCAAGTAAAGATCCACGTGAAGGCGTTATCAATGTTGACTCAAGGCCCAAGAATACTAAATTTGTCCGTAGGACTTACGAAGGCCCTGTTTACCGGCCCGAGTATGGCCCACCGTCAGATAATACCAATCCGCGAATCGTTCATGGAACCAGCCAAGAGTATCCGTCCCAGTCGTCAAATGAGTTGTATTCATTGCCGGCTCAGCAGACTCAATATGGCGCACCAGCAGCTCCACAGACTAATTATGGTGCTCCTAGTAGCAGTTATGGAACTCCTAGTAGCAGCTATGGTGTTCCTAGTAGCAATTATGGAACTCCTAGTAACAGTTATGGTGTTCCTAGTAGTAGTTATGGTGCTCCTAGTAGCAGTTATGGTCCTCCCAGTACTAGTTATGGATCTGTTCAAACTCAAAATTCTTATGGACCGTCAAACAGTTATTTACCCGCTAATAGACCTACGCAAGGTGAGGCTCGAGGTAGTGTATGGATTAACAAATTTTTTTGAATCAAGATTGCAATTATTGAAAGAAATTGTCAGGAAAAATAGTCTATAGATATCTTATCATAAATGATCATATGTGATCAGTGATCACATATATTTAGTCAAATGTCGTAAATATCTGATCATATACAAATATATCTGATCAAATATGAACAAACATATGATCACATATATCTGATCATATGTGGGAACATATCTGATCATATAATTATATATAATCTCATATATTTCATTTTATATTTGAATTAAAAAAACGCGATCTTTCAAGCTCTACTGATCATAATGGTCATATATATTTGATCATATGTGATTCTATGAATTTGATATGCTTGATCAATAATCTTATATATATCTAATCATACATAATTATTTACAACTAATCATATATGATCATATGTAATCACAAATATCTGATCATATATGATCTTATATTTTTTCATACACTTTCGTGTATGGAATTAAATAAATTATACATAAACACAATAACGTTTTTTTTTTATAAGTTCATATATGATCATATATAAAAACTTTTGTCTAATTATATACAAAAAAGCCGTATATAATCATACATGTTGATAAATGATTTCTTCATCGATAAAATGAGGTTGAATTTTGTTCATATAAAATCTCCTAACAATTTAAAAACTGATTTCAAATTAATGAAAATTAAGATTGAATTAAATTTATCATCGATTAGATTGAATCAACTAAAACTGTTCACCGGAATGGTAAACATCGTTTCAAATTTATATATAGTTTGTCTAATCATAATTAACATATTGTTCAGAATATGGAAGTGTATGGAATGGGTATGCACTACCGCAACTGATGCCAGCGATCGATTTCTCCTGGCCATTTGCATTGAAATTAAACGCCTTCACTATTGCTAAAATACTTTTGAAATTAGTAATATTCAAAATTATCGTCAAATTTATAGCCGTTATATGCCTATTACTATTTATCCCCAAGCTGGAGATGAAAAATAACGACGATGACAGCGATGATGATGAAAGCCGTGTGTTCAAATGTAAGTTTAATTTTAGATTCTACCTCTCTTTGTAATAATATTTTTCTCGTACATGCGCACTTAAATTCAATAATAAAATAATTACAGTACGTGACAATTTTCGCACTTAAATTTAACGTTAAACACATTGATATATAGCTTCCGCCGCCAACGTTAATGTAGTTTAGCTATAATAATAAAATAATATAATGTAATAAAAAAACATATCTATGCATCTATACTTTGACATTGTATGCATAATTATTTAATGACTCGATGAATCACCTAATCATATTGTTGATCTACGTATCGGGTTTTGTTTGCTTTTAACTGATTTTATTTAACTTTTTACATCAAGGCTATTGCGGTACTGCATGCATGTTTTGCTTTTCATGAAAAATTAAAAAATTAAGCTTGTCTTTTTTGAGATGCACTTAAATTGAAATATAAAAATTAATTAATTATTTTTCGGTAAAGAATGTTTCTCGTAACTTTTATTTGCTATTTTTTTTTTTTTTTATTTTAAATGCATTTCAAAAATAACAAAATTGCATTTTCGATTTTGATGAAAAAATTTTATCTTGATTTATTAATTATTTTTCAGTAAAATGTAATTAAAATAAAACTTTTTCATATGAATTTTTTTTTTTTTTGATCATTTTTATGTTCAATTTTTGAAACTCATAAAATTATAAGATAACTTTCAAAAAATAGTATTAAGCTGAAAATTTTATATTTTAAAAATATAAAAAAACGAATTACAAATTTTTTATGAAAAATTTCTATTATAAATATTTTTTTTTTTTTATCTGAAAATTTTGACTATTAAAAAATATTTTTTTGCAGCTACTTCTGCTCTTGAGCGTCTTAATTCACTTACGGCAACTGTCTTAGATTCAATTGACGAATACAAGGTCAATAATAATAACGAAAAAAGCATCCAAAGTCAAAACTGCAATGATTTAAGCTGCCGTTTGAAGAAAATTTTATTAGCAAATGAATCATGGAGTAGTTACATAAATTTATTCAAAAATTACGTCGCTGAAGAAAAATACATGAGTACTGATAGTAAAACATAATTAATTTATTGTTATTAGCTTTTATTTATTATTTATAATTATGATTACTAAAACTGCCATGTACTTAATTTATTTAATTTATGTAAAATAAAAAAATTTTTATTAAAAGTATTTGGTTTTATTTTGTGAGTTAGTTGAATAGTTTTGTAAAATTATTTAAATTGAAGGTGAAAGAATGAAGTCGTCCTAATTTGACTCACGTACTTTATGAATGAGTTTAATTAAATTTTTGTACTGTAGATTAATTCATTCGGTGTGTGTATTATGTAGTTCGTAGTTTCGCAGAATGAAAGCGCTTTCGATTTGAAAGAGCTGGAACAGTGTGACCTGGAGGACGATAAGAAGATCAAGGATATTTAGCAATTCAAATGAACGTTTGTGAGGGATAAGAGACGTGAAAGCACTCGGGTAAAGCTGCAGTATTATGATAAAATTAAGTCTAATGATTCTATAGATATTTTATTATGCAAAATCATTATTATGCTCTAAAACTACCAAATTAAAACTTGTTCTTACATACAGAAATTAATTCTTAAAAATGTGGTTTTATAATTAACCAGAAACTCCAAAAAAAAAAAATAAGCAGAAATCGTTAACTGGAAGTAATTACCCAATGAAAATGATCGACAAATAGACCTTTAAAGTAGTGCGCGTGAAATAGTTTTGATTTATTCAAACATTATCGTCCAATGAACGGGAAGTTTCCACCCCACTTCCGTTAGCGAAAAAAATTTGGATCATCATTCATCCAGTGGGTAAGCATGAACTTTGATATAAATCGCAATCGCTGATTCTTTGTTGAATTTTTCCTTTTTGCTCAGGTCATTTGTCGTTTGCTCGATAATTCGTTTAAAAAGATCTAATTCGTCTAATCACCTGCTCAGATGATTCAATAATTTTAAAAACTAATAAAAAAAATTAAATTTGATGACCCATAAAAATTCTGACCTCGAAAAATTATGTCACCTAAGACGATAATTGTGGTCTGTAGTGTGGAATTAATTACTGCTAGCAAAACCATCACTGGCAATAAATAATTCAAGGATATTACATATATGTATTTACATTCAATAAATTTTTATTGGCGAGTAACTGTGGAATAAAAAAAACCGTAAACCTCCATTACATTAACTTTACAATTTGTACGTGATACAATCTAACTCGTCGTCATTTAAGCAGTTGGGAGTGGGAATAACGGAGAAGCTGTGGGTAAATTGGCAAACTGATACACCAGGTCATTGTAATCGGTGTAAGCTAGTAATGTCGCGGTAAATAGTATCATCTAATTATTAAAATGGGAATGAGGAGGAAGAGGAGGAAATAAAAGGACGTAGAAAGCAAAAGTGACCAGTATTCACCGGTCACTTAAATAACTTAATGTGGAACCAACCGGTCCATCATTTATTTGATGATGATGATAATAACGCTGCTCAGGTTACCAGGTGGGGGAGTTTACGACAATTGGTTATAAACGCGGATGCTGGACGTATCTTGTATCCAGTCACTATTGTATTATTCTACTGAGCGTTCATTAATTGTACCGGTATTCTTTTTTATCTGTTTTATTAATTATTGCTTTGTGGTTGGTAGCTTTTTTGTTCCAAGATGAGAACCTTTATTGTTATTGGTAAGAACTTTTTATTTTGTTATTTTTATTGATAGAAATTTTATCCAAATAGTGAATTATATTATTTTAAATTGAATTAATTTGTTAAAAAATTTAAGGACTTTTTTTTATTGATATGAAAAGTGAATGATTTGTTGATTATTGATTAAATTATTTAAGAACATTTTTTAAAGGGAATATTTTTATTTTAATAACAATAATTTTGTTTTGTTAAATTTATAAATGTATAAATTTATTTTAAAAGCTATTAAATTTTGCATATTGTGATTAAATGTAGTGAAAAATTATGAAGCCATTTTTTTAAATTGTAATTTTTAATTATTGGCGGTTAGATATTACAGTGACTGCAAAATGGTAATATTTTTGATAGATATTTTCATTTCTAGTTTCGATATTGAAATAAAATTTTTTAGTTGGTTAATTGGTTGTAAAAAAATTAATAAATATTTAGGATAATGGACTTGGAAAAAAAGATTAGGAAGAAATACATAAAGATTGGAAAAAATGACTGTTAGAAAAAAAAGTATTGAGAAGAAATCAAGAAAAATTAGAAAAAATTCGGATGTATGTAATAAAATACATTGGGACGAAAAGAAGAAATATAAAAAAAATTATTGAGAAGAAATTCAAAAATATTATTAAAAAATTAATTTTTATTAAAAAAAATTTTTTGGGAAGCTTGCATAAAACAATTTATCAAATTGGAAAGAAATAAAAAATTTTCCTACAAAAATTACTGTCACAATTGAACAATAAGAGTAGAGTTTATATTATTTTTGAATTGTTTCATTAATGAGTATTTATGTTTTTATTGAGATTAATAAATTTTTTATTGACTTTGAAAATAAATTATGATTCAAAAAATAAACGATTACGAAGTAATTATTATTTATTCATTCAAGTAAACGTTTCTTAATGGAAATAATGTTATTGACATCGCTGAATAATATTATACATAAATAGTTAAAATAAATCTTCATCAAAGCTTAAAATTTTACCTTTTACTTTTGCTATTAAACTTAAAAATTTTCAATTCATTAAAATTTCCTTTTCAGCACTGCTCGCAGTGTGCATCGTAGCACTCTGCAATGAAGCCTCCGCTTCGCCAGCAGACGACAAAACGAAAGAAATGAAGCCAGGATCGACGACGCCGAAGAGCGTAAAAGACGCCCGGAAAAAAGATGAAAAACCGAAAACAGTTAGGAAAGAGTGTGTGAAAAACTGTCCGTCGACTGTTGAGCCCGTGTGCGCCCACGACCCCGCTAACCCCAACTTCAAGCCTCGTACTTTCGCCAATCAATGTAGTATGGAAACTGTCGCCTGTGAAATGGGACTTAGTAAGTAATCGTTTTTACATTCTAAAAAATTGTACGGAAAAATATAGTCAGAATTTGTTTAAAAAAATTAATGAACAATTTTTTTTTGTAGAACTCGCGGTCAAAAACAAGGGCGATTGTCCTGGATCAGGTGGCATCCGATTATCTTAAACAAAACTCCTATCAAACTCCGATGTACTCAATATAAATTACACGCACCTATTAACGGATTAACATTTAAATTGTAGATATTGTAAGTAATTAGATTACTCAATAAAGTGAAATAAAAAAAAAATAAATTAAAATTGAATGTAAGGGTTCAATTTATTTAATTTAATTAAATAATTTATAAATAAATAAATAAATGAATTAATTACTAGTTCATTCCCCTCGTAATATGAGCTCTTAATAATTGCCGAACAATAAGATCCATAATAAATATTTACTGGTCGAATTAATGAGGATGCTTACTTGGTACTGTAGCATAGGGAGTCATAGTCAGTAACTCGCGAGATTTTACGGGAATATGTTTTCGCAATGTCCAGTCCCAGATGTTTCAATTTTTATCTAAAATCCCAATTAAAATTGTTTATTATTTTTTGTATTATTTTTGTGGGTGTTGTAAATAGTAACAGTTTGTGCAAGGACAAGAAAAATTGCGATGAATATGAGAGCGAGGATAAGGACGAAGAGAGAAAACTAAACATCGAAGATGTCGAGAGCAGAGTTTCTAGGCTTGAGCGACGCTTACGGGCAATGGAACAACCAGGTATAAGTTTAATAATGATAATAATTATAATGAATTCATGCATAATTTAATGAATCAGACGATGCGGGTCGGTGTCTTTGTTAACTAACTCCCTTTTACACTTGAGTTTAGTTTGGCAAATTCGGGGCTGGCCGGAGGACTGGGAAGTTTGTGTAGAAGGTCCTTGTAAGTGCAGACCGGAAACAAAGTCTATTTCTTGCTGGCGTTACGGTCTATTTGACGTTCCGGCTGGGCAACTTGTTCCACAGGATATCATTAAACTGTAATTTACATTTTTTCTTTTGGGAGTTTGAGTTATTGGAAGAAGAAAGGTAATTTATTAAGGGTATTGTTTTCAGAGACCTCGGGAGCAATCAATTGACGGCTTTGCATAGGGATACGTTTAGAAATTTGACTGAACTAAAGGATTTGTGAGTTTTTTTTTATTTTTTTCATAAAGTTATTTCAAAGTCAATAGGAGAAAATAAATCATTTTTTTCAGAGACTTGAGTAATAATATGATCGAACATTTGCCATTAAATTCATTCTACTCCCTCTACAGTATCACTCACTTACGATTCAGTAAGAATTTACTCCGTGATCTTCATCAGAATTTATTTTTACGCATGCGTTATCTCGAGATTGTGTAAGTAAATTTATTTAAAAAAAAAAATAAAATAAAATAAAAGAAATAAGCAATAATGAATTATTAATAATTTTAGAGATTTATCTTCAAATAAATTGCAAACATTACCGGAGGGTTTGTTCGTCGCGAGCACAGCCCTCCTTCTACTAGACATCTCTTCCAACAAAATATCAGAACTACCCACGGACATTTTTTTCAATCTCAAAGAGCTCGAAGATCTCTTGCTTTCAAAGAACCAATTATCTCACCTCGATAAGAATATTTTCAAGGACTTAATAAACTTAAAGTGCCTCAAATTGGAGGAAAACCACCTCCGCGAGCTCCAAATTGGGCTCTTTGACTCTCTGGGAAATTTGATTGAACTGATCCTTAGAGACAATCAAATAAAAGTTATCCCTGAGGATTTATTCATAAATTTGGAGGCCGTAACTACTTTGGATCTATCTAATAATTTGATAAGTCAAGTAATAATCTCTTTTTATTTATTTATTTTTTTTTTAATTAATTAGTATTGAGAAATTTAAGTTTGATCTTGAATTTTTAGTTAAACAAAGAAGCTTTTACTGGACTGAAAGCGTTGAAAGAATTGAAGCTAGGTAAAAATCACATAAAAGTCCTTCCAAAAGGTATATTTCTTCAGATACCTGCATTACAGCAATTGGTACTTTACGGCAATGCTTTAGAAAAATTATCCGACGGAGACTTTCAAGGACTGGGAAATTTGACGTCTTTATTTCTTCATTCAAACCGAATTCGTCGTCTGCAGTCAGATGTTTTAAAAGATACTCCTTTTTTGAAAAAATTGTAAGTATTTGTTTGTTAAAATTTTATTTCATTTTTTATCTACTTTACTTTCTCTTTATTTTTAACTCGAAACTTTTTTTTTATTTTACTTCATAACATTAATTGAGAGTTTTTATTTATAATTTATTTAATTAATTTTTTATCTTTAAACCTTATGCCTAAATTAAATTAATTTTTTATAATTTTCTTAAAACATGAATTTTTTTTTTTAATCAGTGACCAAAAGTCAAAATAAATTGATAATCTTTAATTCCATACAATTAGTAAGTTAAAATAATAATAAATTTAATTATTTTATAGACAGTTAGAAAGTAATCAGCTGTCTTACGTGCCTGGCCGTTTTTTAGATAGTGTACCAATGATTCAGCAGTTACGGCTTTCCCGTAATCCTTGGCATTGTGATTGCGAAGTTGCTTATCTCGCGATGTGGCTCAGAAAGATGTACTTTGCTCGGAATAATCACAATATTAATTCTAATAATCACAATACTAATGATAACAATAGTAACAGTAATAGTAATAATAATAATAATCACAACAACACTAATAGTATTGCTGACAAAAATGTGAACCGCAGTAATTTTTGGCAATCTGGGGCCGGCGCAATTTGCCTCGGTCCAGGAACTCTGGGCGGAAAATTGGTTATCGAATTGACGTTTCATCAGCTCTGCGACGGGCAATGGGCTTCAATGAGAGGATTAGCGCCAAGATTACCCGTCGAACTTCTCACCCCTTCGCCGCCCAAGTCTGCACAATAGTTAACAATTTGTCACTGAAAATAACTCTAATAATTATAAATTATTCAAATTAATGTCAAACATAGATAAATTTTGTCGGAAATATTAATTATTATTATTATTAATATTTTTATTGTATATTGATAAAAATTTTTTGACAGAATAACATAAAACAAGTTGTGGTAAAAAATGATTGTTAGCATATGGATAATAAATTTATTATTATTGTTGTTTAAAAAATAAATTGTACACGGAAAAAAATTAAAATTGTCTTATCATTAATCCAAAATTATTTAAAAAAATTTGAATTTGTTCCTTGAACATTTTAGAATATACTAATAATTTTTTCAAATATCTTCGAAAACGTTAAATTGTTAAAAAAAAGTTTCTTAAAAAAATTTGTGGCAATTCGCGGGGCTTTCCTTATTGCTTGACCAGAGTCGTAAGTAGTTTTTTGTTCGCGGCGTTGCCGAAAACACATTTAGTCTTTGCCTGTCAAACTAAAAAAATTTTTTTTTGCTCTGAAACAACTTCGTCCTTTTTTTACAATTTTTTTCGTTTAAAAATTGTTTTTTTTTTCTGCGCGTGAATTTCTCTTTACACAGAAAAAAAAATTTACTTGAATCAAGTAAATAATTTTGAAGAATTTCATCTTCTTGGTTTGAGAAGAAAAATTTTTAAACTAAGAAATTTTTCTTGGTTTAAGTAAATTTTACTTAATTCAAGAATTTTTTTCTTGATTCAAGTTAACTTTTTTTTTTCAGTGTATGCTTTAATTTTGACATAAATTTCTAATATCTTGTTCTGGCAAAAAAAAAAATAGATATCAAATTGAAGGATAAAAGCTGTGATGATGCAAAAATAAGGATTTTAGTCCATAAATTTGTGCATTATTCTGTCAAGACAACTCATTTGCATTTCCACGATCAATTATTCTCCGGAGTTGACAGTTAGGCTCTGGCAGGTGCTGTGGTAACAGAATTGTAACACATTTCCGTGAGTATCAATTGTTATGATAGAACTGTAATAAATTGATAAATCACGATGAGACATCTACTTATCAATCCATGGATTTGATTCTCGAACAAATTGTACTAATAGCTCATAAATTATGACCCCTAAGTTGTTTTATTTTCGTTAATCTATTTTAAACTAACTTATAATTAGTACCTAACGTTGTACAATCATCAATATATATATATATATTTTCAAATATAACGATTATACTAGCGACTTAACTTCAAATCGTAGTAGTTATTATCTTCAGACAGAGCGTGTTAATAAGATGAAAACTGTCTGAAGGTCCCATCCTATCAGTTTGATATTATTAAAAATTTATGTCTTTTTATAACATTATCATTATCACATATGGATTATTCCTTTTATTAATAAAGTTGTAGTCGGATCACGCTCAAGGAGAACGTTTGATAAATTATAATTTAATGAGATTAGATTTACTTGATGTTATATCTTGAATCTTGCTTGACCTTTAGCCTCTGTAGTATTTAAAATTAATGAAAAATTTAATAACGTTCAATGACATAGTAAGTTCATTTAATGCAACAACAATTATAATCATTTACTGGGTAATATACCAGAGGAGAGCTGAAAGTATCCACTGTACAGTATGTTTAGCCACAAACCTGACTTACATGATATCGCTCATATCCAAGTAAAGAAATAGTGGAGGGGACTACTAGTAGTTGACGGTATTTTCCCTTCGGTTCAGTGTGCGTACTATCTACTTGTTTGCACGATGTCTGAAGTTTCTTCTGCTACTGTGTCCGCTTTTACGCATGAAAATAATATTGACACTAAAAAATTACTTGAAGAAGTACTAGGTATTTTAAATGAAGAAAATGTTTTTGATACTACTGGACAATTTCCTGTTGTTAAATTTTTATATCCTCATGAACTTCAGGTAAATAAATTTATTAATTATAAAATAATAACAATTTAACATTTACAAAATTTTTTTCTAAATCCGATAGTATACTTAAATATTTATTTCATCCTAAAGACTGGTTTATAATACTTTTAGATTTTTCAGTTGATTGGCTATCCAGTCTGATACAAGATCCAGGTTCGAGTCCTGGTCTGGGCCGTCCGAATTATTTTTTCAGTCAAATTCATCTTTAATGACAAATTTAGATGTAAATTGTTTATGCCTGAAGAGAAATACAGACTAACAATTGTAAGAAAAATTAAAAAAATTTTTTTATTAGACTGTATAGCCAATTAACTGAAAAATTTAAAAATAATAATAACAGTAATACAAAATAAATTAGAGTAATTATTTATTACTTTGCACTTGACCATTTCTTAAAGTTTAAAAATATTTCATCATTCTGACATTGGCATTGTATTGCGATAAAATATAATCACGATTAAAATAATTAAATTGATGTATAAACACTCATAGAGTGATTGAGTATAATTGTTTATGTGTGGATGCAAGTATATAAGGAATTTTTCTTATTTCTGTTAGTTTTATAGCAGTAACAGGGCTGTCAGATATTTTTATTTTTCTTAATTTCTTCAATATTTTATGCTTGTTTAATAATTGACGAATATGACGGATTGAATACACATGAATGTAACCTATAGTAAAAATTTTTATTAAAAAAAAAAAAGTTTTTAACAAATAAAAGTACTGACAAGAGATTGTAATTGTAGTCCTACCTGAACTTAAACCGATAAATAACATATTAGCATGCATAGCGATACTTGTCGGATGGATACCATCTTTCAAAGACATTTCATGGGATTCCCATTTGTCATCACCTTCTAATAACAAGTCTATCCCAACCGTCAAAGATTGATCTAAAAATAATTTGAATTTAAGTTTATTACTTTGGATAATTAATGTTTTGAAATTGTTATTAATTACTGTGAACGATAATGGCAGTATTCGAGTTTGGCATGATCATCAATTGATTTTTCGGTTTTCTCAAATTAATGTCGTTGGGATTGTAGAGTTGAGTTTCAATAACAGTAGAAAAAATTTCTAATGGTAATTCATAAGATAGTATTTTTAATTTTTGGTTCATAGAGATCATTACTTGGAACTGTAATGAGTAAAAACAAATTGATTGTAATTTTTTTTATTATGTATTATTGCCATTCTATACGAAAAAAATATGTATGTTTCCAAACTCTTTTTTGAAAATACACATACCCATTTATCTTCACTGGACATTTGATAAATCTCAACATTTCCATCGAATTCTAAAGAAAAATCAATCGTTGTTGAACCTTCCTTCACCAAAAGATTGTCTCTTGAGTTCAATGAGTACTCTTTAATTGAAGAAAATGTTTTTAGGAAAAATCTATTATTTAAACCGACGCTGAAATGTAAATTTGAATTGCAATTAATAACATTAAGAATTTTCAATAAAATACTTTTAACTCTACCAAAAATTTAGTCCACTCAATTCAATTGTCATTGCCTTTCGACGGCTTACACTCCAAAATGATAAGCGGTTAGATTCATCCATTGCTATTAAGATCAAATTGCCATCTAAAACAAAAAATATTGTAAATAATATTTTTAAAAATTGCAACTTTGTAAAAAATTGAACAAACTTACCTGCGTACCAAAATTCCATTTGAGTCACAGCTATAAAATTATTTACGTCAAATGCAGGTTGATCTAAATTAGGGAGTTCGTAAAAATATATTGATGCTTCGCTGGTTGCGATTGCTAAAGTATTTGCTAAAATTAAAAAAAAAAAAATGTTTTTTCAAATTAGTAAAATATTAAAAATTTTTTTAGTTTTATTTCATTTTTATATTTTGTTGTAATTAAAACTTTTTTGCATGGATAATTAAGAAATTGATGAATAATTCACATTACAGTTTACTTTGATAATCAATTGATTATCAATTTGACGGATGATAAAATTCATATCTACATATTATAGACAATATTAACCCTAATCATTTATTGATGCAATGTCGATAATCCGATGTGACATTTTTGCAATTATCAAACTAGAAATTAAACTTCTATATTATTCATCAAGTATTTCATGGAAATTTTGTCAACTAGTGATTATTAATTAATAATGATTGACGATTAATAATTAAACATTGTGCATTACCCAACACGGCGATGCAAACAATATTTTCATTGTACCCCAAAAATTTCGTTAATTGACATGTTCTAATTGACACATCGTTGTTGCGATTTGTGAACAGTCTCCATTTTTTGTACGACAGAACCATCTTCCGCCAAGATTTCTGGAGCGTAAGTTTCCATGTTGCGTCTTCAGTTTTCGGCAAAATCATCGAAAGAATTCTGTATTTCCACGGTAACATTTTATCAGAGAATAAATTTTCCCACACTCTTCTACCGAGCACTAGAGGTTCTATTAGCGAATAAAAAGTATAATTTACGCGGCGTAATTTTATTAAATCTTTGCCGTCGGTAATTTTGGTGAGAATCATTTTCCATATTTCGTTCGGAAACATTTTTTGATAATTTTAAGAATAAACAAAATGTATTTTGTTGAATTAAAACTGACAATTTTTATTAAAGTATTCAACATATATTTCTATCGCTAATCGTAATAAATATAGACATTAATGATTTTGTCAGCACATTAATTACAATGTCAACTAATTAAGTAACTAATTAAGTAATTACAATGTCATATAAAATAATCACATCATTTTTAAGTTTTAACATTATTTTATTTGAGCTTTGAAAAGTGCAAGAACAATTCTTTTTTTACAAAATGACGGATTAGTGAAATTTTTTTCGGACTATTCTAGGGCAGGGTCCAAAACTGTTACACTTGTCGCTCCTTTTCTATTGATGTGAAATATAAAATGCTTTCTATTTCTGACATACGCATGGAAAGGATGAAACTTTAAAATAATAAAAAAGTATAAAATTAAAAATAAAATAAGCTCTTTTTTACCCTATATAACTCGAATACATACACTTGGCAAAAACTCCCTAAATATTTAATATTTTGACTTTTCTTCTTGTCAGCATTCTTTTAATTGTATTTACTAAATATTAAAAAAAACTTAATTTATTGAAGTTTATGCAGAAATTTTTTTCTCTAAAATAAAATTGCTCTTGATCTTTACAGAAAAAAATCGATATAAAATTAAAAAATGAAGGATCGAGCGAAGAAGAAATCAAAGATGCGGTTCGTAACATCGCCCATTATTCAGTAAAAACGTCGAACCCACATTTCCACAATCAATTATACGGTGGAGTTGACAGTTACGGTTTGGCAGGTGCTTTATTAACGGAATGCTGCAATACAAGCCAGTAAGAATAAATTGTTAATTTTGTATACAAAAAAATAGTTAATTAATTTCTATAAAACTGATTATTATATTTTTTATCGAAGATACACGTATGAAGTGGCACCTGTGTTTCAAATATTAGAGCGACAAGTGTTGGACCAGGGTTTAAAATTAGTAAACTACCCTTCCTATCCCGAAGCAGATGGAATTTTGTGCCCTGGTGGAAGCTTGTCGAACATGTATGGGATGGTATTAGCACGATACTCACGTATTCCTGAGATAAAGACTAAAGGTCTCAGCGGCTTGCTACCATTATCAATGTTTACCAGTGAGTTGGGACATTACTCCATTTCAAAAGCAGCGCATTGGCTGGGTTTTGGCACCGACAACGTTTATACGGTGATTAATTCTGAAACAATAGAATCTGGGTGACGATTCACGTTTATTGTAGCGATAAATGGAATTGTTAAAGTATCAAGAGTTTTAAGATTTTTTTTTTGTCATTGAATTTAGATAAAAACCGACGAGCTCGGTCGCATGGACCCAGAGGATTTGAGGAAAAATATAAAAGACGCCAGAGCGCGAGGAACGATTCCATTCTTTGTAAACGCTACTGCTGGGACGACTGTGGTTGGTTCTATTGATCCGCTTGAAGATATTGCTGCTATTTGCAAGCAAGAGAATCTCTGGTTTCATATCGACGTACGTTTTATTTATTGGGTGAATTTATTGCAAAAGATGCTTTATTTTATAAAATTTTTCCAGGCTTGCTTAGGCGGGACTTTGCTGCTCTCAACAAAGTATCGCGATCGATTGAAAGGCGTGGAATTGTACGTATTTATTCACTTTATTATATTTTTTAGCCGCGAAAATTCATTTAAATGGATTAATATTATTACGGTTTGCTATTTTAATTATTTAGATCGGATTCAGTGTCATGGAATCCACATAAAATGCTTGGCGCACCTCTGCAGTGTTCATTTTTTTTAGTCAGACGTAGAAATTTGTTGCACGAAGCTAATTGCTCCGGAGCGACGTATTTATTTCAGCAGGATAAATTTTATGACGTCTCCTGGGACACTGGGGACAAAAGTGTTCAATGCGGCAGAAAGGTTACTATTATTTGAATAATACAAACAAATAAATCGACGAGGAATGAATGATTATTAATTGGTAATACTAATTTGTTTGAATAAATAAATCCAGGTGGATGCTGTTAAATTATGGCTGATGTGGAAGGCAAGAGGCACCAACGGACTCGGGTTATCCGTTGACATCGCCATGGACTGCGCTGATTATTTTTTCAACAAAATAAAAGATCGCAACGGCTACAGACTGGTCTTCCCAAAATATCAGGGCAACACCATCAGCTTCTGGTAAGTTTTTCACCGTCCACAATGATCACTGGCTTTACAAATCTTTTTATCAATTAATTTATTGATTTTCTTGAAGGTATATACCTCCGAGCATGAGAAGCCAACCGGAAACTCAAGAATGGTGGGACAAATTGTACGCATTAACCGCTAAAATAAAAGAGCTTTTAGTGTTGGATGGCCGATTATTAATCGGTTACAGTCCGTTGACGGGTAAAAAAATCGGTAATTTTTTCCGAATGGTCGTTTCCTGCCAACCAACACCTTCTCATCATTCCATGGACTTTGCTCTTCAACAAATTGAATTTATAGCTCACAAATTATAACTTGTGACTACCGTAACAATTATAATTATAATTAATATTCCATACAGTAATTCATTGTAAAGTTAGAGAATCATAAATATTTTGTACCAAATTTTTATGCAAATATTTTATTATTTTATTAGTCAAAGTCATAATCTATGTTTACAAAATATTAGTTTTTCTTATGTCAACTTCATTACAATAAAATCAGTGCGATCTGATTTATCAATTACACAGTAATATTAATAATAACAATCAAAATATTTTGGTATTAATCTATGTATATATTTTATAAAAAATTTATATCAATAAATCTTCACATAAAATTATAAAATTTATTTATGACATTTTAACTTATTTATCTTATCATTATATTTACGTATTTAATATTTTCAATTTTATCGAGCTCAATATGAGTCAAACTTACAACGCCGGCAGACGTTATTAATACATCATTAAATCATTACAATTAATTATAATAAAGTAAAAAAAGATATAATTTTATTATTTACACTTCATGGCACTACATTCATAAAAAATATTTCTATATTTAATCTTAACATATAACAATTGTTAATCATTCTCTTTACTTTCGTAGACTCGAATCGCTTATTTATTTATTAGTACACTAAAATACTAGTAATTAATCATCTTCATCTATTTACACGTTTGGCGTGGCCTCTTTACAATGAGCGTTAATATGAGCTTTCAGCCGCCTAATTTTTTTTAATAATATAAAATGTTAATTTACAATATTAATTAAATCTCAGTATGACACATTTATTTTAACAAGAATTAATTTTTTTTTCTTCAAAAAAATGCATGATCATCTTTTGCAAATTCTCAACAGCTGTTGGTTGCAATCAATTATTCACATAATTTTCCCATAAAAATCATTTTTTATTTACATCAACAAATAAATAAACTTTGAACTGTTCAAAAATATTAATTACTTCAATTATTTCTCAACTATCGGTTAAAAAATATAATTTTTATTAAATAATAGTCCTTAATCACTAATTAAGTATCATCAGTCAATCTTATCAATCTTGTTATAAAATATATATTTATGCGAAACCTCAAATTATGTCAAATTTAAATTTCTTCTTTCTTAATTTAATATAAAATGATTGAAACTGATTGAATTTTTTATCAAAACAATTTTAGCCAAATCTTATTTTACAGAGCAGCCGAACAAAGCCGAAATTCAGATTAATATCATCTTCGTTAAAATTTTTTAATTTAAGCGTCCATAAATTGAAAAAAATAAATTAATCTAATTTATTTATTTGAAAAATAATCATTTTTTCTTTTTTCCAATAGACGAAAACAAAAACGCATTTGTTTCATTTAAAATACTAACGAACACGGCCTGATTTCATTAGATTTTAAGGTTACGCACTTTGTTCATTAATTTTTGATGTATAATACCCTGATTTTTTTTTTTCTATACTTTATAATTCTGAGTTTTGACACTTTTAAATACTTAATAATATTTTTCCTGGTCTAAATCAGCTCGTATGTGCTGCTGACCATGACTATTCCTCTTCAAAGTAGTAGACTCATAATCCAGAGCTTTAGGATACAATTTGGGACTTCCCAGGCCGTTGACATTCGGGTTAGTTTTGTTCCTCAGCGTTCCGTTTCCATTACTTGTGCCCGAGAAACTTGGTTGTCTCTTAGTGTTAACCTAAATAAACAAACAAACCATTAATTACGTGTAAAAAAAAACCCCCATATTTGCTTTATTATACACTGATAGAAGCATTTAGTACGGAGTACTAAACTGATGATTTAGTAACAAAATTTTTAGTCATTCATAAAATATTTTTTACCCATCAATATTATTTGTTACAGTTTAATAAATGATTTTTTTATTCTAATTACTAAATCTTATTAAATAGAACTAAATCCTTCTGTCAGTGTATAAATAAGTAATCATCAATACCATACCTCTTTAAGCGGAACAGCAACATAAGGATTCTGCTTGCTGATATAATGAGGGCTTCCAGGAACCCCCGGTTTTCTCCTCCTCAAATACAAGAAGCACATCATGGCAGTGAGCGCCAACCCCAACAAGAATCCCGCAATACACCCTCCCACTACAGCGCCCACAGAAATTCCGGCGACATGTACACTCCTGGGCAGAGCATTAGTATCAACGTCATTTCTCCCCCAATCACTAGCTCCAAAGCTCCCGTCATCGCCATCTTCAATGTTCCAGCACTTGCGAACCTCGCGACTAGAACCCTCACAAATTCCATCACCGAGTTTCATCAAACACTGTCTCTTTCGGAACTGGGTCTGTCCGTCACAAGCAGACCAAGCGCTCCAGTTGTCCCATCCGTATAAAGACGCACAGCTGGGCATTTCGCAAGTCTCGCGCATGACACTGATGCCCTCGCAGCCTGACAGCGCCACCACTCCTGACGCCGCGGAACTAGCATCCGCTAGACAATCCCGCGTGCGCGTTCTGAAGCCCACGCCACACGAGACCGAACATTCTGACCACTCTGTCCAACATGACCACTCTCCTCTTCCATTTCTTTGAACGAACTCATCGTCATCCCCATTCACAGTCTCTGACTCTCCCTTGCAAGGGTTCATATTACAGATCCTCGTCTGGATATTGACACCCTCACAAGGTGGTGACTCACAGGAACGCATTCGGTGCTGAGATCCACCATTACACGCCCGACTGCACGCGTACCAAGGCGACCACTCTGACCAGCCGTCGGTATTGTCAAAATTGTTGTTGTTAGGACTGAAAACCGTGTTCTTGGAACAGGTACCATCGTTCTTGCAATGCCGCTCTTCTTCTTTGGCCAAGGCAACTTTAACTGAAGCAGGGTCGTCAGTTTGGGCCCGACAACTGAACTTGTACCTTTTTTCCGTGACTCCCATAGCAGTCTGGCTACCGTTTACGAGCAGCCAAGGCGTCCAGGAATAGCGTCGAGTTTCTGAACAGGAATGAGTGTTACAATCCTCGATCTGGAAGCTACACCCAGAACACTCTGGAGTTGACGAAGCTGTAGACGATGGCAGCTTGTCGCAAGTTCTTTTACGAATTCTGATACCACCATTGCAAGCGCGCGAGCAGGTGTTCCAGGAGCCCCAGGGTGACCAAACGCCGATCGATTGAGTAGGGGGTGGGGGTGGAGCTTTGGCTGGAACGGGACAAGGTGGGAGGTCTATACAGACTATTTCGTCGTGATCATGCCCAACGCAAACGCGCCCTCCGTAAGCAGGAGCAGGATTCGTACAAGTTCGTCTGCGAGTTTTGATAGCGAAGCCGCAAGTTTGTGAGCAGGCTGACCAGGCGGACCACGCTGTCCAGCCACCATGAACCGTGCAGTTGGCAACCTTGATGCGCGTGCCCGTACATTGGGAGCCGCCATTTTGTGGAGGCGGGTTGTTGCATTCGCGAGTTTGACACTGACATGTGTCCGGGCTTTCTGTATCAATGTGAGGGCGCAAGTGTGACCTGATGTTGTGGCCCGTAGCCATTTCAGCTGTTCCGTGTTGGCAAGACGACCAAGTGCTCCAGGCGCTCCAACCGCCATCTACTGGGTCGGTTAGAACTGGACAGGTTGTTACTTCTTGGCGCCAATGATTCGCTAAATAGTTCTGCGTCGGTGCTTGGTCGCATTTCATCAAATGCGCGTTCCAGCCACAGTAGGGATCTTGGGCGTTCAGACAAGCCTGTTCTTTCTTGTGTCTGTGACACTGGGCAGCGGGAATTCTGAGTAAGCCAGTCTCCATTCCTACGTAGAGACTCTGAGAGTCTTTTAAGAACTGGAGCGTCATTGCTGGTGAAGGAAATGGGCCCCAAACTTCGACAATGCAAGTTTCTTGTGTTCTAGGAAGGACTGATATCTTCTTGATCAGTCCTTCGGTGGTAGCTACGTAGAGAACCGTCACCCCGCGGTGGATTTTTGTCGGTGTTACGTCTACTGCGATGTGAGTGAAGCGTTCCAGAGTGGTTGCGTGCAAGGGTGATGAAGTGGTTCCTTGGACAGCTTCGTCCATCAGTTGGTAACGTTGGTTGTCGAATATTTGGTGAGCTGGGGGCTGCTCGAGGCGCCCACAATGTTGTCGGTACTGATTCGGCACTCGCTTCTTCTCCCATGCTGCTCCTGAATGCTCTTGGTGCTTGAAGGGGCCGTTGAATGCTTGATTTATCGCGGTCATGTTGAATGAACATATCGCAGAGCCGGCAATTGCGTTGCTGTCGAAAAATTAAATTATTTAGTTTTTATATTAATAAACAGTGAATTATTTATTACTGTATTTCCGGGTTGCAGATTGATTAATGGAATGATGAACTTTGATATTTTCGTTAAAGTTAATTAATCAATTAATCATACAAGTTAAAAATCAATTAATCATTGATTAAATTTGATTGGATATTAATTTAGGCGAGATTTGTGATTTGTGGAACTAGAATTTAGTTGGTGAAGTTACCTAGGAGTTGTGAAGGTTGCATAGACTATTCCTTCCTCTGAGTGGTAAGCTGCGCCTTGGATTTCATCGTAGTAGAACGGAAATTCACCAGGAAGGGAACAGTTTAGTCGGGCTTTGCTAAAAGTTGTCCATATTCCCCGTTGGACTGTTGGGCTTCCTGGGTCTTTTTTGCACACTCGGGATATTCGAGAGTATATTTTCTGGAATTTATATAAAGAGAATAAATATTGTGGGTACTAATTTATTTCTGAATAAATTTTTTAAACCTAATAAAAAAAAAAGTATAGAAAAATTAATTAAATTGTTGTTCGAATAATTTTTTTTTTAATTAAGCAATAAAATAACAGAAAAAATGGAAAATATATGAATAGTACAGAAAATAGGCTGGGAACAATATTGACGCATGCGCGTTACATGTTCCGTATGATGTAACTATAGAAATACACCTACCATATTGTTCTTAAGTTAAAATGTTGTAATTTTTACGATAATTAATGGATAAATTAAACATGTTTTGAAATTTTAGTCATATAAAATGTTTTTCTTTTATTGTCACTTAATTATTACCTTCAGTTTTCATTAAAGAAAGATTTTAATGCACATACATATTATTAAGTGTTCAACTCAACATTTTACGGTCTGACACATATTCATGCAATTATTACGTATAATTCTATACTAATTATACAATTATCTTCATCGTAAGTATATGATTATTTTTATATTTAGAATTCTTTTGTTACAGTTTTAATTCTTTAAAAGAATAACCTTCAAATAAATAACAAAAATTCAATGAAATAATTTTTATTTTTTATTTTTATTAAAAAAAAAATTATTATGATACTAAAATCAGCAGATAATTAATTATTTTTTTGATTTTATTTAAAAAATAAATTTTTTTATAAATTCTGCCTGTTCAAATTTTAAAATATATTTTTCTAGAGTATTTAAATTTTATTTTTACATTTAATAAGATAATTATATTCATGTTTTCAAAAATAAATTAATTTGATGTAAAAAAAATTTTATTTCAAGTTCCAGAGATTTTTTTTAGCATGAAATAAAATGTATTTTATTAAATTTATGAATTATAAGTAATTAATAAATTACCTTTCCGCAGTTGATGTATTCAACAGCTATTTCACGAAATAAAAAGTAAACATGGTCTTCAGTTTCGAAGCTTCCAACGAACTGTGGATCATTGAGCCACCTAAAAAGTAAAAAAAAAAAAAAAATTACTAAAAGTAATGAATATATCTTAATTTAATTTCCTGAGTACACGATCAACGGTCATAATTACATATTAACAAAAAATGTTATTTTATTTATGCGACAGGAAGGCAAATAAATTAGTTTACGTGAGTCAATTAAATTGATTAATTACACTGATGAGAGAAAAATAAATATAAAAAATAAAATTTCATTAAAATTGCGCATCACTTGGATCGGTGCGTTATTTATAATTAAGTAGAAATTTTTTACATTAACACAAACCTCGAGTCGTACTGCTGCGTGCGAAGACTTGGTGACGCTAATGTCCGGTAAATAGTTCCATCGGTACCGGAAAAATCTGTCGGCGCGCCGGCAAATAGACCGGCATTTTCTTTTGCCAGCAATGCCGTTACATTCGCCTGGGGTGAGTATGGACACATTGCGACACCAGAAACTGAACTTGTTATGCTGTTGATATTTTCAATCTGTAAATGATTTATTAATTTATTTATTAACAAAATTTGAACCTTATCAGAATCCTCAGAAGGAGTATTAGTAAAAAAAAAAACCTTTGAGATCAATTAATGAGCTTTTTACTCTATTAAAGAGTCGGAATAATTTGTACAAAGATTAAAAAATGAAAATACATTATTTTAAAATAAAAATTAAATTTTTGATCGTAATAAAAGTTTTTCCAAGTAAGAGCGGTACTGGGCCCATAACCTATGGAATAATCAACATGACAAGTTACTAAACAGTTAATTTGTCGGTAAACATTTTGATTTATCGATTTTAAAATGAATAAAATCTGTTTATTGTTCTCTTCAAATGTTTGTCATAATTACAGATAAGATCTAACGTGACTTAAACTTTATTTTTAGAGCTATAATTTTCCAATTTTAGTTCCTGTGTTGAGTGTTAAGTACAAGACACTTATTGCCGAACAAAAAAGTTGTATTGAACAGTCTATAATAAACAGCCAATAAATAAGAGGGTCAATTATGTAAATGAGAATGTTAATTACACGAACCGGATGAAAATAAAGAAATTGAAGAGAGACGGTGAAATTAACCGTCAATTAAGGGGATTAATAATAATTATTACCTCACGCCATGTGCACTGTGGGCTGAAGGCATTGGTACCGCAGGTAAAGAGACTCTTGCCATTAGTAAGCAGGACCTTGATGTAATTGTGACAGTCGAGAGCGGTTTGACCTTTGTCTTGGCACACGGTCGCTTTTTCCGGTGGCGCTGGCCACGACGCGTGTTCCAGAGGCGTCAGAGAATTCAGCGTTAGTCGGTACAGGTTATCTCTGCAATAAGAAATAATCATAAAAATAGTAATTAATATATCATAAAAATTATTTAGTTGTAATTACAAATCAGTTTGAAATGTCGCTAAACTAATCTGTTGGTAATTTTAAAAGTAGATCAAATAAAAGTTGAAATTATGGTGCCTGATATCATTCAGGAGAAACAAAAAAAAAAAAAAAACATTTTATTCGTCCTACCACTAAAAAAATTAGTCGCGTGTCATAAGGTGGTATGTAATGTAACACAATATATTTGCTGTCTATCTCGTGCTCCCTTGTATTTCGTTTTGAGAACAGCTGGACCTGGGCTTGTACCCGATAAGCGCTTATCCACAACTTTATAACTTATAACACATAACATTTGAATAAAAAGTAATGCCGTGTTTCTTGCAATATCTATTGATAACATAAAAAAATTGAAATAAATAAATAAAACCAGATCAGACAAAACGAAACTCTTTATACCACCAATAACTTTTAATCCAGTCTTTACTTATATTATATCAGTCCTTGAGCCCGCGGTGCGGTGATTATTTTTTACCTGTAAATTTATAAATATAACTACAAACATATTTGAATATTCAGCGCCAACGCAAGTTTATTTATAAATTTATTTATAATTTATCACCAGTCAAGTTTTAAAGTTAAATCTCCAGTCTACAAGTTGAGTTTAAGTTCTCGTATCAGTTTTTGCGCCTACTCGACTACTACAAGTCGATCGTCAATCGATCTATTTACTCGATATAATAATAATAACAATAGCAATATAAACAAAAATAATAGTAATAAAAATTAAAGGTACGTAGATTGTCGCCTACAAACATTTTAATAAAATTCAAGTAGGTTGTTTTGGAATGCTGCTCAATAGTTACGTTGGCACTTTGTTTCTCCGATCAAGTCACTTGACTTTGTCAAATGCTATTTCAACAGCCGTCGACCTGTTGTGTAGCCTTGAGTTCGCCCTTAAAGTTATTGTTCAAGATACGTCTGTTTGCTAACTGTTTTTATTATTGTACTTTAAATTTTATGACCAATTCGTTGTATATGTGTATATATAATCACATAAGATTCATGTATGATCAGATATCGACTTTTGTACAGAGGACCTAAGATATAAATAATAATTTCACTGTAATTATTGATCGGAGTGTGTTCAATAACGGACAGTTTGGCGTAGGAGAATGTCAAACTGAGATCAGTGATTACGTCTCAGTCAACCGAGTTATAACCTGTTGGCACTCTTGTATCTTTGATCATAGGACCGGAGATTGTCGAGCTTAATCCTTCATCCTAAAAGACTTAACAGCTGTCATTGGTTATTGATGTTTAGTCAAAATTAATACCACTAAATAAAATTTTGGAGATATTTTAAATTAATATTTATATGGTCAAATTAAACAATAAATTGCCATATCAAGCCATATAATGTCATGGATTGTTCATATAATGCTATATATGGCCATATCAGGATTTTTTTTCACATAACTATAAAAATAAAAAAAATTTTTTGACCGTCTAATTATTTATAAATAATGGAGTAAAGTTCAATTATTTATGAAAAAGTACACAGAAAAAAAATTTACTTGAATCAAGTAAATAATTTTGAAGAACTTGATCTTCTTGATTTAAGTAGAAAAATTCTTAAATTAAGAAATTTTTCTTAGTTTAAGTAATTTTTATTCAATTCAAGAATTTTTCGTCTTGATTCAATAAATAACCAAAAGAAGAAAGAGATATAGTAACAAAGATAGTCTTTTAGCAAAAATTAAATAAGGGGAAGAGTATTCGTGCGCTGAGCAGGAAGTAATCTGTTTCAATGTGGCCACTTTCTGATAAGTAGTGCAATAACGAGCAATTCAAGTAGTCACTTGTATCTAACTAATATACTTATACTTGTGTTACATATGTATTTTTATTTTTTCTTAATACAACTTCTTCCTATCCTCATCATTATTTCTCTCTCCATCATCCTTCATCCGTTATTCATCTCTATTATATTCGTCAGTTAGATACAGTCGCTCCCGTACTAGGTGGATTAACACCGTTACACATTTTTATCATTTTAATTTTATCATTTCATCATATTATCCATAATATTATATCCTATTCGATTAAACGAACTAATTCAATTTAATTCCATTGAATTCCTCCTGTAAGTCATTGGTGAATTATTATGAGCAAAATTCATTTTTATTGAGCCCATTAGACATAAATATTGGAGTCATTTTTATCGTGACACCGGCTGATTACACAGCAACTAAAAGTTATTATTACTTACACCCGGTTGCGAGTTAGTAGATTATGTATATAATATAATATAATATGTATAGACTTGAGGTACAACAGACTAGCGATTTTAAACGGCCTCGAGCCGTCCTCCTGTTTCACTTTTGTGATTGCAGCCACACTTTGACAAGAAATAAACCGGCAGCCAAGCATAAATGGCGCCTACGTGGGCGCTTAATTATTTATTCCTTTTTTTTTGTTAATAAATATTTTTATCGATATTCTTACACTCGATATTAAGTAACGGCCAAATTAATTATTAATTAATCTATTAAATAATCGGTGGTGAATAAATTTCAACGCCGGTTATTTTATAGTTATTTATCATCAAACTATATTTTTATTTCATGATAGAGAAAATTTGACAATTAAATTGAAAAAGAGAAAAATTTAATTATTTTTCAATAGGACAATCTGCGTAAACATAAATATTAACTAATTTATTGAAGAAATGTTTGAAAGCTTTTGTTTATGCCAATGCATTTATAAAAAAATTATTTGAATGCATTTGATAGAAAAATTATTTTTTCTTCAACAAATTTTATTTTAATGATTCATTAAAAATATAGCAAAGAAACTTGAATAAAGAAAAAAACAAATATTTTACTATAATCCATTCTAAAAATTTTTATCGCCGTTTTTCATATCAAGCCATAAATAGTAACATTAAGCAACATAAAGACAGATCAAATTTTTTGATAAAAAATTTTTGAATGTTCACCTTTTTCTCTCAATTATCTTTGTTCAATTTTCTTGATTCTGTTCAAAAATTTCTTGAAGTAATTAAATCAGAATATCTCGTTCAAAGAATTAAATTTCAGATACTATATTCTTCTTTAATCAACTTTTTTTTCCAGTCCAATAAAAAAATCCACTTCCATTATCTGAACACCCGAATTTTAAGGTGTGTAATTATTATATTAAAACAAAAGCTAAAAAAGCCAACAAGATGTTGATTTCGCAGTAAAAATATATAAATGTCTGACTCGCACTGTAAATCCAAGTGTTTTAATAAAACACACATAAAGTGTTTCGTTCATATCTTGAAGCATTGTAGTCACTTTTAAAACACTTCCACGTGTTTTAATTTCCTATGTTAAATGCCCATTTGTAGTCACTTTTAAAACACTTGGATTTACAGTGCGATTAATCTTGAGATCGTTGTGAGGCTGATATGGGTATTAAGGTCGCGTGAGAACGATAAATTAATCGTTCGGGATCGTTTTACCGGTAGGTGTCGATAGCAAATAAAAATAAACCATTATATTTATAATTATAACATTATAATGCAAAATTGAGTAGAAAATCAAATAGAAAACCTGATTCAAAAATTTGGTTTTAATTTTTTAGATCAATATTGATATAATGATATGATATGAGAAGAGTTGGACAGCTATTTTATTTCCATTCCTATCGTGGGAAGTTTTTGAAATATTCATTCATGTATTTTTTGAGAATAATCTGACTTTTTTTCAGTTATTATTAAAGATATTTTTATTCTCAACAGTATTTGCTGAGTGACGTGTTTGTATAATGCATTCGTATCTATGTAGAGGAATTATTTTATACAAATAAAATCTACAAATGAAAGATACACACAGTAACAGCACAGGTATCAACGGCCTACGCGCACGTTCTTAATATAAAGCATTGTATGTCGAAATCGCGAATTATGCGTACACACGCGTGCATGAGCGACAACCTGGGGACGGGGCACTATTAATATACGCAGGTAGATATAGACGGCAATCCTGCACATTATAACATTTTGTATCCCGCGTGGGTTTTTAGATATTTTTAAATTCTTTTGCTTTAGTTTAGTTTTTTATTCATTATTATTATTATTATTATTATTATTATAAATGCAGATATATTTATTTATATATGGAGCGTTATATCAATGAGACAGCTGCGGTGAGAGCGGTGTTACATTAAATATCGCTCAAATTGAGAGAAAGTGTGTGTTTAATTTGAAAAATAAAAAAAAAATTTGAGAAATTGAGAATTGAGTTGTTGAAAAATAGTTTTCATAAATTTTTACTTGAAAAAAAAAAATTAATTTAATAATTCAAGCGTGAGTTATGAAGAAAGTAGTTCTGGTAAAAAATTTCTCTAAGTATTATAATTAACATATTAGTACTAATATTGATAAATATTTATTAAAGTAAATATTTATTTAATGAGAAGATTAAATCTCGGATTGGAATGGTCAGTAATTTAATAATTTTTATAAGATACTTTTATAGTTAATATTTAATATTTAATATTTATGGAGTTAGAGTGTGTACTTGTGTTTTATGTGAATGAGGATTACCTAATCCGTAATCCTCGATTATGTGGTACACAGGTATGTATGAGGTAGAAGCTTGTAATCGTATTCTCGTATCTGTCGTTAATTAATTAACACGCGCGTGCCTTTTAAATTAATTGCGCTGGTGTTTGTGTGTATCATACATGTGTAAATCATTAAGTTGTTTAGATTCTACGTTTACGTAACGCTGCCCCTAATCTACTTGACTGATGGTTTACATTGTTCTATTATTATGATAATTTCAGGATAATTCATAGCTAACAGAGGACTTAGTAAATGTGAGCTTCGAAATTTGATTTTTTATAATTAAATTTTTGAAATTTATTATTATTATCTATATAATTATGATAATAAGGAAAATTTTATAAAATTTATAAAATGAGTTTTTTAAATTACATTTAGTACCATTAGAAAGGGTTTGACCTAAAATTTTTACTTTTAAATCTTTCATATGATTTTTAGCAATAGTTAATTTATTATGATCATTTTTTGAAGTAGTTATAAATAGATCCTTATCGTAAATTGGGTTTGATATTTTTTCAGTGATAGTCAATTTTTTTGTTAAGTTTTTGGAGAAGTTTTGAATAGTTTGTTGGATCGGTAAATTTGTTTCATCGCAGTTTCCATTAAATTATTCGTAATTGATTTTTTTATAGCTTTATTATTTTTAAAATTTTCTCAAACTATGTATAAAAAAATATAGCAGTATAAAAAAATTATTAAGCCAAAGTTTTTTTATTTATAATTCAGAAAGCTCGACATTTACATAGTGACTGTAGGTTGCCAATTATTATTGTTATTCATTAAAAATTTTAGGAAAAAATTCGATCTTTGTTTATTTAACGAGTACTAAGTACATGCATTAACGATTAATGTTTAATAATGTACCCGTTAATTTGTTGTCAGTCTAATTTTTCGTAAGAGAAAGTATGCACTTAGTAATTATTACGGCGCCATGATTTACATTCTCTTTGATGTTAATTTACTATCATACATGTGTCGTTATGTGTGAGATATTATTCAATATTCAAATATCCTGTTATTATTTTTAATTTTGTAACACCTCGATACTGCTATGAACATTTGTAACGAAAAAATTTGAATAAATCGATCAGGAAAATTTCTTTCACTGAATGTTAAATGTCAATTTGCTATTGATGGTCTGGAATTTAAAATTCTCTTTTTATGTCTATAGTAATTTTTCAACTTTGTATCAAATTTTTTGCTTCTATCGCCTCTTTATAACTGATATTAAATGTTATTAAATGTCGGGAATATGATACCGCGGACTATTGAGGATCAAATTGAATTTACTTTCCCTTTAATTACAATTTAATTACACATTGAAGGCTATGCACAAAATTTCAAGTTAAAACCCACAAAGTCAGTACTTAGCCCAGAAAATTTTATTAATTTATATTTCCGTCATTAAAATTAATACCCCAATAAAACTAATTGATCGAAAAATCTAGTGAGCCGTAGGCAGAACCTGACAACCCACACGCGTTTTAAATGCCGTAAGGGTTCATGATACTCTTGATACTCGTATTTATTTCACTATTACTATTACCATTACTATTATGATGCTTATAATACCCCGTACCAGACATATTTATATATTATTCATTATATATTATATATAACTTTACTTGTAGCTTTACCGGTAGTTCTATACCGCCGACTACCTAATATAACTAACATATAACGTAATATAATATTATTATGTACATAATACCTCTCCTTTAAAATAAATATACCCAATCGACGTGTTCAAGATCACTTCCAACTAAAACCCTCCGTATTACATATAATACCCTATTATTAGATTATGTCATAATATTCTTTTTTATTATTTTTTTAATAAAAATAACTGACAGCTTTGTCTTGGGTATTAAAAGTCAAGTTCTACTACTTATCCTTTCTCTCAGCATACAAGTCAGGATAGTCCTGTTATTTCTGCGGTAAAAACTTCGGTCAAGAAAATAATAGTGTAATGAAAAAAATCAATGACTTATAAGAAAATTTTTTAATTCAATTTATGTAAATATATATATTTATTATTTTTTTTTTTTTTTACAAAAAAGAAATTAACTTAATTAAAAAAAATTTCTTGAATTAAGAAAACTCGTAGCAAGAAAGCCGATTTTATTGCTTCCAGAATTTTTTTTTAGTTTTTAAATTCTTACTTCGAAATCTGTTTATGCTTGGTTCAAAATTAAGTTTTCAATTAATTTTTATTAGAGAAAAATCCAATATAATTAATAACTACTGGATATAGAGATTTATCCAACGAACGTATTTAATTGAAGATTTTTCTTTACTAGATAGCCTCTAAATGTCTGTCATTGATAATTCAGTCATTAAATATCAAGGATATTAAACAATAACCAGTTTCTTATAATTAGAAAATTGTTTATCAAATAAAATGATCCTGACATCATCACAAAAAAATTACTTTTACTTGAAAAAAATAAACTACAGTGTATAATTGTAATCACATGTAATTTCTAATTTAATTTTATAATCAGGATTTGATTTGAGTATTGCAGAGATAAAGTGCTTAATAATTGAAATAAAATATATAAATATAGTTTTGAAGCAAATAAAATAGGAACCTTGAATGATAAAGTTCTTGAATAGAGTTTTTTTTTCGATCTCCATCCAAGAGTTATAATTTTCTTTAATTAAGTGATGTTAATATTTCGAAACAAGACTTAAATTTTGAAGGAAAATATTTACTTGAAATAATTTTTTTTGTGCGCATCGTAATTATTATTATTTGTTAGAGATACCTGGTATTACATGAGTAAAGTATAACTTACAGATCAATAAGCCGCCGATTAATACATAAATCTAAAACTAGACGCGTGAGTATTGCGTATCGACTGGCGCCAACTTCGACATTCTCTTATTATAGGATCGTTAAAAAAAAAATCAAAATTTTAAATATATTTAGTGGAGCGTGATTTATTTTATTACTTTTTTTAATTTCAACTTGAGTCATTATAATTTATTTTATGTGATAAGCATTTTAATAAAATAAATTTTTTATGGTAATCTATTCCGGTGTAAGATTTTTAATTGGTTTTAGCTGTGATGAATTTACAAACTATTTTTATTATGATTGATTTTGATGTGAGTGATTTTTTTTCTTTAATAGAAATTTCTTCTGCGACATTTTCGATCGTAAAAAAAATTAAATAAAATTTTTTATTGAATTTTTATTAAAAAAAAAATTTCAATTTTCTTCGACAAGCAACGAGTTTCTCACGACATAAAAATATATGCTAAACAAACGCGAAAAGACTAAAAAAATAAAATTTATGAAAAAAAAAAGCAATTTGTAAATTCCTCTAAAATTTCGACCAAACTCTCCTCTAACGCACGAAAAGTAAACCACTTAAAGATAAAAGTAACACAGAGAAGTCGAATAAAGAAAATAAATGTTTCGCGTGTTTGCGGTGCTTGCGTTCCGCTAAAAAATTAATATCAATAATAATAATAATAATGAAAAATAAAAAATATATTCTGTTATTTTTATCTCTCAATATGTTTATGTTCAAATTTATTTTTAGATGCGATAAAATGAAGAGAAATCAATAAGTTGACAGAATGATAGAAAATTGCAGAATTAAATGCAAATCCGTCTTAACGGTCTGGTGTCCGATTCCTCAGTGGGTGGGTCAAAGCCATCATTCTCAATAAGATATAATACTCTTCTTGTGATATTGTTAGATAACTATTCTATATATAGAGCTTTGACATATTATAAATTATTTATTATAATAATAATTTTTTTTTAATAAATTAAATTACTTCGTTAAAATTTTGGATCGCTAATAGATCGAAAATTTTTACAGCTTGATTATTTTCAAGACGAAAAAATAAAATCTATTTAGAGTCAGGTTTGACACACTTAATTATCAATGTGACATTAATAAACTCTCATAAACTCAAATCAAAAGTTATCCGTTTTAATTTAAGCTTAAATATATTAAACGAGAGTTAACGTTTAATTTATTTTTAATTTGCTTTTTTTAGGAACTCACCAGCGTGGGGTTAATGAGGACTGTGTGGGCGATTTTATTATTCTACTTTGTTTCCTTCTGCCTTATCGTTGTTTATACTCAATCAAAATCATATACAATATAACTAAGAAATACCGCCGGTTTCTAAATAAATTCGACTTTGAGATTAATTCATACACTTTTTAACGAAAACAATAATATCAATAAAATAACTTCATTTGTGGATATTAATGAGCAACAATGTTTTGACCACAATTTTTGATTTTTTTTTTTTTTTTTTTTTTTTTTAATAAAAAAAATCTCAAGTTTAGAAAAATTTACTTAAAACAAGATAGAGAAAAATCATTTACTTGATTCAAGATGATGAACTTCTTCAAAATGATTTTCTTGACATAAGATTTTTTCTACTAAATCAAGAAATTTTTTCAGCTGGGCATGATTGTTATTTTACACTGCTTTTGATCAACGAGCTCGAACGTTAAATTATAGTGAAAAATGCAAAGATTTCAGTAATAAACTCAACAATATTCAATAGAAAAATGGACTAAGTACTAAAAAATAATTACCAACAGATAATTTAGCGGTCGTAACTTAAAACTTTTTACAAATAAAAGGAGTACTAAAATCAACTCTCATCTCTTGTAGGAGTTAGGAGTGTATAAAAAGGCATGCCATAAATAAACATTAAAATAATGATAATAACAATAATAATAATAATTATCACACAGTGTTTTAGTCATATATAATAAACAACGTCTAGGTGTACTTAAAACTGTCACAGCGCTATCTTTTATGTACAATCTATAAAGATAATTGTTTTCAGCACAAATGCACGATTTACATTATTCCGACTAAGCCATGACTATAATTACTAATAAATAACGAATTTTTAGATAAAGTACCGGAAGATAAGGTATTAAATAAAATATGATTGACAAGAATGAATTGAGTATATAAATTTATACATTTATGTAAGTAATGGTCAATTATTCTGAGAGATTATAAAAGGATTAAAGGTCACGGGGAAAATTACGTCGACGGATAATGGGTACAAGAAAATAAAGACAAAAGGTGTTGTGTAGTCTGCAGTGAGAAAGGAGAGGATTTACGTCAGGTAATGAGGAGCTAATCCAATATGGGTACTGCGTAGGCGTTCTATTGCTGTGACTTGATGTATATGGAGTGATCTTCAGGAAGTTACAACCACCAACCACCAACCAGATTATTTTCTTTTCTTTCGCTTTTTATTTTTATAAAGTTATCTTGAGATTTATTTAGAAAAAACTAGTTAATAATCTCTCACTTCGCAGGGCTTGAATTAAAATTCGTTTGCTTTTTAGTACGAAAATTTTTTAACTTTAAATCAGCATTAAATTTTAATTTTTGAGATTAATTAAATGTTAAATTAAATGTTTAAATTTTAGTATAGATATAGATTATTTAAGATATTTTTTAAATTTATTTTAGTGACAGCTTATTTAAAAATTTAAACACTGTTATGAAAACTCTTGAAAATGGTTGCTTATTTGTAGCTTGATATTTTAAGTAAATTTTCAAAATTATTAATTATTTAAAAAGTAATTTACCATACACTAAATGCTAAACGCTTTTTCGAAACACGCTACATTTTTTGCTATAAGTTTTATGTATATTAGTTTTGAATTATTCATACTTGGACATTTTAAATAAAGTGTTTTCATTTTTCATCACAAATTTTTTCTTATAAATTTATTTTTATTTTTATCTTTCGAGTTATAAGTAGTGGGAGAAAAATTTTTCTTTTCCATTATGATTTTTTGTTTTTATTCGAGCTTCATGAAAACGCGGAAATAAAAGACTTTCGACAATGGGTAGCAAGATACTTCTCCGATATCCGATTAGTTGTTTCTGGCAACAAGTCAAGATCTTCTTTTAGTTATCCGCGTTGGAGATCCTTTTAACAAGCCTGTCTCAATCTTTTATTCCTTTCCCGCGACTCCACTAGAATAGAATCTTCTGTAATTGGCAATTGCTTTAAAGCAACTTCTAGTTTCATGTTATACCATCGTAATCGAGCGCATACACTGAAACGGGACAGGAAACTGAGAAAAACCGGCAAACGGAAAAATAAACTGTTTTCTTCTTAGTTTCTTTTCTTTCTTTTTTTATTTTTTTCATTATTCTTTCAACTCTTGCCAGACAAAATACTCAATTCTTGTTTGTTTTTATTCTTTAGTTTGTTCACTGGGTTTAAGCCAAATTGGCTAACGCCGACACTTGATTTCTTAAAGTGTTATTCTCGAAGAAAAAATTTTGTAAGTTAAATTTTATAAATTTGTTTACTCAATAATTGAGTTTGTAACTTTGATAAATCGAAAAAAGTTATTTTCTTTATCATTTGATTTATTTTTACGTTTTTTTTTTCTTTTTCTTCAAAACTTGATTAAAGTTAAAAGTAAAATAAATAAAAATGTATATTTTATGAATAATTTTATTTTTTTAAATAATTTAAAAAAAAGACGATTTTTTGCCTAACTTGATGGTCTTATAAATTGTATGGTACGGATTACTAGAATTTTCTTTAAGAAGATTCATATGACTACTGGAGACAATGGCACCCGGCCGCGATACATATGATTGCGTGGGCTGATGCTTGTCGGAGCCAAGAAAAAAGATGGAGGAGCAAGAAAGGGAGGAAAAGAGCTAGAGGAGCGTTAAATTTAATTTACTGCGGCACAATGCCACATTGTGGTTACACTGTATCAAGAGTTATATATCGCAGGACGAATAATTCGCGATCAAGGTATTTATGAACATTGAAATTTTTTCCCCGTGAAAAAATTGTTATATATGGCCAAATATGCACTGATATGATCATATATGGTCTGATCATGGCATATATGATCTAATATGTAATATATAATTTAATTAATTTGATTCAAGAAAAAAAAACCAACGAAATAATTTCAAAGATTTTTTTTTATTGTATTAATTTATATAAGAAAAAATTTTTTGTTAATTATAAACTTTTTTGAATAATTTTCTTCTGGTTCAAAATTTTTGATTTTTGAACGAATATAATTTTTCTTATCAGTGCAGAGCAACAGTTTTTTTTTTAAGAATTAATTGATTATTGGCTATTGATTAACAGTTGAAATAATCCAGTGTGAGTTTTTGATCAAGATTGGATTATTTTGCTGAAGTTAAGATAAGGTTTTATCGCGATAGTGGCGACTGCGTGTCTCTACATTCGTTGAATAGATGATAATGCAGAATCTAGAATGTAGAAGATGCAATGTAGATTTATGGCTTCCATAAAATCTTTACGATTTATCCGAGTTTTAAATACACGAATACAAAAGTAGATATCCATCGCGGAACTTGAAGTTATTTTATCATTTTTGTAATAAAAATTTACAGCCAAAAAATTTGACGTATTAGTTGATATTATCCTTATGGTCATATTTATTATTTTTATTATTAAAAGTGAATTTTTGATATTGATATTACTTGAAACGAAAGAAAAAGAGTTATTCATTAAATGAATTATTAATGTGAATAAAGCATAAATGAAGCTAGTTTTTAGTTTTCAGGCTTAATTAAATTATAAATTGGAAAATATTTATAGCTGTCAATTTTTCAAGATAAATACACATAAATTTAAGTAAAAATATTGACCTGGGGGTAATAAGGTTTAAAAAAATTGATGCCAACAGGTTAACAACAGGAACAGTAGACCATAAATCTAATAATTATCTGAATCCAGCCGCAGCAACAGCATTAAGTAATTCAATAAACTATTGCTATACTCTTAATGTAACTAGTAAGTAGAATGATAGAGTGAACAGTGAGCTAAATACCTACACAAAAATTTTTTCTCAACTCATTCATCTAAACTATGTATATTTAGTGCAGTAATCGAATAGTATTAATAAATTTAAGTACGAGAATGTAAATTTATATTTATTACCGCAATATAATCAAGTCTGTAAGGCTGAATCGTCAAATTAATCGTGACTATTTAATAGATAAGTAGAATGGCCTCGATGATAATGGATACTGATCTGATTAAAAACAAGTTTTGTTATTATTATTATTATTATTATTAATTTATTTTTTTAATTGTTTAAAGTTCATCAATATCTGAATGTAAAATAACTTATTGTATATATTTATGATAATTACCTAGCGCCTACAACGACCTGCTGTCTGGCAACATCGAATAATAATTGTGAATATGTAGTAACACCTTCTTCTTGGAATAAACTACTTCTTTCCGCTAAATCTGTAAACAGATAATAAATATATATCATTAAATATATTTAAATATAATAAATACTTTAGATAATATTTATTTATACTTTGATTTTATAAAAAAAATTTTTTTATTAAAATAAATTTACAAATAGCACCTTAACATACTTAAACACGTCAGGAAATGAGTATTTTTTTAATTAATTGAACTTCATAATTAAACTTCTTCAATGAAAATCAAAAAAATTTTTACAACAAATTAAAAACCAAAAAATGAATATATTTATTAATTAATAAAACAAAAACTGAAATAATAGCAAAGGAAGCGGCAGTGTATCGAGTACCTGGAAAAATAGGAGCAAGTAAAAAAGTAACTCGTCAGTCATTAGTTAGTGAATTGAAACGTGGTACGCATCTATAGCTAACTTCTACTCTTCACTACTGGTTGTTACTTTTTTAACGCAATCTCGAATGTACGACGATATTGCATCCTATCTATGTGCTTCTTATCCCTCATCCTCGGCTTCCATTCGCGGAACCCACGATACCCGGAGAAAAAAAAATAAAATCGAAGGTTACTTTACGAGTTAGGTACTACTTCTTTCATGATACCTCGTTATGTTCTCCTCGTTGTATTATACATATATCTCGCTTTTTGTTAGTCATTTTTACGAACATTTGAACGACCATGTCTTATGTGCGCTCTGTACAGTATATTGTATACTGGCTTTTTCATCACATCGCCAACTTCTCGGTTTACTGCTTACTGTATACAGATTACAGGCACATCCAATTGGATATTCTGTTGTATGTACGTATTATTATATTTCCTCGGTATTTATTTTATTATATTAAATAAGAGGAATTCTTGTTGAGCTCGAGCTTTATTCACTTCATTTTGTTTATTATTTATTACTTTTCTGTTTATTAAACGCAGCTGATTGATATTGTGCGAAGTAGCAATTTTAGGTGGTAGTAATTTTAAGAAACGGGGAATATATAGTGGCCCAATGGGTTTGTTTATTACGCGGACGCGACCAAAGGCCAAAGCAGCGATAAACTCGGCCTTTTTTTCCCTCGTAAATACACGTGACATTTTAGTCGTTAAATATATCATAAATCATGAAACTTTAAAAATTTTATTTATTTTTCGGCTTTAAATTGTAAATTGTAGAGATGATTGTTTTTGTGGCGAAAATTTACTAGGCAAATAATTTTTAGACAGTTAATACTGAAAAAAAGAAAAAATTTTTTAATTACGCTGATAGAAGGATTTATTTTTTGAATGTTAAGGGATCATTTTGGTTTGTAATTTAAAAAAAAAATTTTTTTTTTACATTTTTTGAAAGAACAAATATCTTCAAGTATTGTTTAAAATTTTTCAAGTGATAAATTTTATACCTTAGTATAATATTTATTTATTATTTTTAAACAAATGGTAAAAATTTCATCACAAAAAAATTAAAATAACTCGACCTTTTTCATACTCTCAACAAACTTATAATTAATTTCATTTAACAAAGTTCGTGTATTAGAAACTGATAACAACAATTAATTTTAGCATTAAGATATCATTCAATAAATACCACAATTTTCTCCCCACAGACACGGCAATTAATAAGTCTTGTATTTTGCAAGAAAATAATGAGAGATCATTATTATTAATTGCAATCGTTGAGAAAAATTATCTAGATTTTTTATATTACAAAAATTACGAGTAATAGCAAAAAAATGTATGAATGAATGTATGAATTTAAAAAATTTAGATTAATTGATTTGATTTGATATGATATACATTATTTGACATAATCGATATCACAGATAACGCTATTAACCTATGAGTAATTCAGCAATTCAGCCACCGATATACACGATATATATTGAGCGGAGTAAAAAATTAACTAGAATCTTTAGCACGCAATCGAGATAAGTCCCACGTGTAGTAATAAAATCTCAAGATTTTCTTGCGAGTTTTGCTAGCTATGTATATATGGTTCGTGTAACGAAACATTTGAAGTGTATTATATATTACATGAGAAACGTTATGATGAAATCCTTGACGCTAATTAGTCCCGAAAGGACTCAATACTGATGTCAAAGTACATAAAGTAATGAACGAATATTATTTTTTAAAACTTTCAGAATTATAATCAAACCCTCCTCATTTTTCTTATCTTGTAAACATTTTTTTTTGTTTATCATTATCGATGAAGCTTGAAAATTCGGCGACTTACATGATCAAAGATATACTTTTTTATCTTCCTGCCTGTCAATATACGAAACAAGTTATGTCATGTAACCACTGAATATAAATTTGATATTTTTTTATATCAAAAATCTTAATTGACAGTGATGTCTTTCAAACAATAATAGTTAATTGAAAAAACTTCGATTTTTTTTATATGCAAGTCAATGATTTGAAGTAAAAATTTTTCCAATTGTTATTTATTTATTTATTTGACATTACATAAACTCAACAGCTCAAGGGGCCAATAACAGGGTTACTTATTTTTTACAATATTAAAAATTTTGACAGAGTGAAAAAATTAAAAAAAAATTTTTTTTCAATATAGGAGAAAAAAAAATTACCAAGTTCTTTTTTAAAAATTTTTTTTTACGTTATTCGAGTCAATGATTTAAATAAAAAATTTTCTAAACTACGAACCATATAAACGTTTCAAAACACTTAATTAAAAACTCTTGAAGTCGCATTAAATAACAGATAATTAAATCCACAAAGCTATTATCCGAGCTGTGAGTTTTGTCACGACAAAGGGCTTAATGCAACAGCTTGGACATAGCCACCCATACTTTAAAATATGTATGCGTATAGAATGAACGGAGACCACCAGGGTAGGTCTTAATACGGATAATTGCATTATACAAACTTGATCTTTATATTCCGAGCCCTTTTCGTGTTAATCCAGGCCAGGCCATGTGCCCACGTAGACACCCGGCATTGTAGTTACCAGCAAAGTTGACACTAAATTTAAGGCCGAATTTTAAATGTAACAGTATCATGGAAAAAAAACTCTGAGAGGGAATCAACAGGTTGCATCACACGTTTTTTAGTTCGCTTTCACGTTACACGGATCTCATTATCATTTAATGTTAATACAAAATGCGGACATGTGGGTGTACTCCTACAATTTGGGTAATTAATTGCTGATTTTTAAGTTGGCTTGTTTTCGTGTCCTTATATAGTATCAACATGCTAATATAAACATTTGAATTTATGTTTAAATTTTTTCTCGTTGCAATTAAAATTTTCAGATTTATTAAGAAAGTATCATTTGTACGTTGTAGTAATAAAAAAAAATTTTTTATTATAATTCAATTCTATGAAAAATCTTTCGAAGCTTTACGGCAGTTATAAAATAAAAATATTATATAAAATGAAATCATCAGTAGCCTAGTTTACGTAGTTTTTTTAGAAATTAATTTTTATTGAAATTTACTAAGACACACACGTACAAAAACAAAATAACTATTCTTATTTTTCTCACGTGAAAACTATGGCGCTACTTAATCAAACTAAATCTTTTTAAACTGCGTGCGCATATGACAAGAAAAATGGGCGCAAATGATGAACAAAAAGTTATAAAATACTGTGTGAAAAATTAGTTAATTATTTTTTTTTCTAAATCAATTGCAAAATTTATGTTTTTCTTAAACAATAGCTAAGTGTTAGGAGGCGTGCACTTTTAGATTTTCCTAACTAAACGTTTTGTTAGTTTAACGAAATGACTTTTATCAGTGATTAAGATTGTAGTTCTTGAATCAAGAAAATTTTCTTCTCTCAGTGAACATTTTTGAATAATATTTTTTAAAATTCACTCTACGAAACTATTAATAGTTAAAAAATGCGGAAAATGTTTATGCTTATAAACAGTAACCATAGATTGAAGCCAGAAGCTCCGAAGTAATGCATGAATGCATGAGCGTATATACGTATGTATATTTAATCTGTTAGTACCGTATTACGTTTCATTTCTATCTATTCTGTCTGACTGAGTGGAGTGCAGACATAGACAGATATAGGTATAGCTTCACAAATACAGTTGATTGTAGTTCGCGTACACAGCACGAGATTAGATGGAACCTCTCAGTTTTCAGCAAGCTGACGAGGCATATCAAGCTTCTTGGAAGCTCTCTGGATTAGATTGGATACCACTGTTGGTTACAATGCTGGATACATTCAAGTCCATGGAAATATACTCTACTGGGCTGTATTCGTCTACTGTGTGGTTGCGCATGTGTAGGATGGATATGGATAGGGATATGGACACAGATATCGCGGTGTTTATGTTTATGCACTCAGAAGGGAAATACATCAGAGCATGTAATATAGATTGCAACCGGTAAATATCAGCGTATGCAGAACATACAATACTATCTAGTAACGAACCGTTGCTCGTCGGCTTGGAATAGTTACACTTTCAACAAACAATCTGGTAAGTCTTATCGGATCCCATGTTTCGTTTCAACTCAAAATATCTTTACTTGTCTCTCATTCATATATCTCCTCCTATGAGATAACTAAACGCTACACCATGTTTTGTTACGTATGGAACATAAGTGTCTTCTAAAATTTTATTCATTTTTTTTTAGTTCTTTTTCGTGAGAATTTATTTTTTCACATACACTCGGAAAAATGACCCCGTCACAAAGTGACAAAAAAAATCCTAAAGTGCACGACTTATAATCTTATTTTCCATAATAAAATATATTAAAATAAAATACAAAAAAATTGTATAATTATTTAATAATTCAAAACCGATTTGTTAATTCAGCTTAATTATTTTTATTGTTGATATTTGTGAAAAAAAGTAATAAAATAAATGGTTCATTTGAATAAATTTTTAAGCCAAGAAATTCTTGTTCGAAAAATATTTTTTTTCTCTTAATGTATGCCTGATTCTTGAAATTTAATAAAAAATTAACCAATTTTCTTGTTTACAGAAGTTTTAATAGTTTTGTTAAAAAAAAAATTCGGATAAAAAAGGATGAAAAGTAAAATGAATGAATGAATAAGAGGTAAATATTCACGTAATGACGTTTACACACGTAAGCTGGATAACAACAGTCGGATGAGTGAGTAACAAAATATGGCGCTAGCATCAGGTTACAAACACGCGAAAAATTTTCACATACAAATTTAAAAATAAATAAAAGCCGTTTGTCAGGATTATTGATTACTTGCTTTACACACTGGGTTAAACTATCAGATTTAAAGATGTTAAGCCGATTTTGATAAAATGACATATATACAAAAAAAAAAAAAAAGAGTATGAAGTATAATAAATGTTGATTAACTCAAAAATAGTTTTGAATCATCTATTGTACATTTATTTTCAATCTCTCGCCTTTCTGTCGGACATGAATGTTATAAAAGAATTCAATTATTACATATAAATACATATGTGAATGAATACAGTTGCAAGTTGGATAGAACGTCCTTTCAATCGTCCTTGCATAATATTTCAAGGATATATTCCTTACATTTTATATTTATCATGATTTATCATCTTGCTATTTTTTTCAATTAAAAAACTTGATAGTTATGATTGAATTTCTATGATAATGAATAATCAGATGGCCTTTTCGATAGATATTTATCAATAATATAAAATGTAATTATTGAAGGACTGAAAAAAAAAATGAATAAATAAAATAAATTATTAATTCAAAGAAAAAAATTTTTTTTTTAATTTACATTATTTTTGAGATATTTGAGTTCAAATTAATTGAAAAAATTCTTAATATGTCCAAATATGACTAGGTAAGCTCATTTAATGCTTAATGTGATCATATACGTCCGTATGTCATTTTTTGACTCAAGTTGGTGCTGAAAATTTCCAATAGATGGCGCATGATCGCTGAATTGTCTCCTTGCAAGAGAGTTAAGTTTCAGAATCTATATTATGAAATAAAAATAATTTTTTTTTCTTTTAAATCGCATATCTTACAATTTTTTATTTATTGAACATTATTATTGACATATACATTTATAGAAAAAATTGAAAAATAAAGTTAAATAAAACAAATTCTCAAACGCCTAATTCTTTAATCAAGATAACCAGTTTCCTTCAAAATAATTCCCTTCGTTGCAGAATATTTCATTTAAATCAACTAATTTCCTTTCATTATATCAAAAAAATTTCTTCTGCAAGTCTCAAAATATTTTTCCTTTCTTCTGAAGAAAAAAAAAATTTTTTTAACTGCGAAGAAAATAATAAAAAGTAAAGAATTAAAATAAAAATAAAAAAAGCAGGTAATTTGTATCAAGTTGAGTAAGGCAAAAGCTAATTGGTGTAAGAGTCGTCGTCCTGACGTTAAATTCAAGGGGCCAGATAGGAGCATATGTAGCATGCAGTGTGTTATAACCCAACACAAGAGAAGATATAGGATATAGGAGTAAGAGCGATTAACCATGACCAGAGATCTTATACACATTATATTAACGTCCCGAGGCAGATACTGAGAGCGGACGATGAATCGGGCGAGCAATCAAGCTCTCCTCTCTGATCTGGCTCTCCTATCTCCAGAAAGTCTCCAAGAGACTCATACTCGCCGCTGCCGCTGAGAAACTTCGATTTATGCCTTATTCGCAAGGACGTCTGTTTATCCTATGCTACTTCTGGCTTACTTTCCGTAAGTCCTCACTTTACATCATGGACACTCACTCACACGCATAAATATAAGTAGTATAGTGTATGCCCAAGTCCATCCTCCATACAACGATCTGGGCTTCTCATCTGCTTCTTCCCCGGGCGTTTTCACATCTCTTCCTTTTATATCTTAACCTTCTTCTGATCTTCCTCCATCCACTCTCCACTCTCCAGTCGTGGACTTATTCTTCAGGTTGTATGCACGCAACCGACTCCCTTATATGCTCGAGATACTCGACCTTTTTTAGCAGTCTTTTATTTTTGTTTTTTTCTGGTGCCGCTGCTGCTGCTGTCTTTCTTGGTCTTGCCTTTGGTGAAGAAACGAATGAACGATTCCACAAAGGTAGTCGGTGCATATAAGTATGCGTCGGATACGGCTCCAGTTAGCATAACCTGATCTTCACCAGACCCTCTGGCCACCACATTTTGCTTTTTTATTTGTCGTTAGTTTGCTTTTTTGATACTCATGCTTGCACTTCTGTCTATACCTCGATATCGTAGACCGGAGATTGACGAGTTGCTGTGTTGGATATTTATACATAGTAGTCTTCATAGCTCATACATTTACGCCCTGTTCCGGTTTTTACTTTTATCTGACCATGACAAAATTTTTCTTGCTCAATTGATTTGATAGATTATTTCTGCAAACTTTAAATTCAAATTATCGGTAAAATATTAAAAATACGAAAAAATTATAAGAATAATTTTTTGTGGAAAATTAAATTTTCTACAAAAAAAAACTTATCAATTTTATCGTATCTCACGTCCCTTAGCCAGACTGTCGATTCAAAGTTAAAAAACAAAACATTGATGTTCAAAATGAAAGAAAATTTATCCTTTAAAGTTAAATCCTTTCATAAAAAATATTTTGAAAGTGTTGAGAGAGAGAAAAATAAAAAAGTGTAAGTATGAGTATAAAATGTATGGTTATGATTTTTTTATGATGGCAATATGTCTAAGAAGTTATAACAGATGATAGGAAGAGGAAGAGAGGAGTATAAGTAGTATATAGAAGAAGACTCTGATCTAAGAGTTGTGCCCGAGGTCAAAGAGGATTATCCCTTTGAATCACCGTGACAGGTTTAGAGATCGTTAAGATTACTTATTTTATACTTTTTCGCTCATAAGCTTGTATTTCAACCGCGGGATTATTCTGCATTAAAAGATGAATAATTATGTCGGTTTTTGTGAGGCCTAATTTTAAATTAAGGCTTTTTATGTTATTGAAATTTAATTATTATTTTTTTTTGTTTTCAAGGCAATAAGCTTGAAAAATTGATGCTTTAGGTGATAAATTTGTTCTAGGATTCAATGAAAAATTCCTGACATTCCGAGTTGAGTTGATGTCGTCTGGGATAAAAGTGTCAAAAAATTTATTTTACACCTTCAGTTAATTTATGACGCTGAAAATTTTATTAAATTTCTTATAAGAAAAATTTGTACACACAAATAAGAAGACTTTTTTTTTAAACGACCAAGTGAGAAAACTATTAAAAAATTATAAACGCTTACAAAAGTCTTGAAGAACAACATTAAGAGTAAATACTGTTGTAAAGTTAAAAAATTTTTTTACTAAAAAATTTTCAACTCAAGTCCTGCGATTGACAGCTAGTGAAAAGTAAATTAAAAGAAAATATATATAATATAAATCAAATAAATTTATTGCGCAATTTATCATCCGAATCGACAAAAAGGTAATTCGATTTCTGGGAATCGAATCAAACGTGACTGTATTGAGTAAATCTAAAAAGCGCCACCATAGAAGCTGAGGTAGACAGAAAACTAAAGAATGGTGTAAGCAATGGAATAAGAGAATAAAAAAGATCGGAAGCTGAGGTTCGTTTTTTAAAAAACTTCTAAATAAAATTCACTGCGTCTGGACACTGGGAACTCTAAGAAGACCGAGAACTGCTAAGTGAAGAAGTTACTGATGTTCTATAGAATAGCAGTAGTGCATGGCTAGTTTAAATGAAATGAATAAGCGGAACGGAGACAGAAACAGAGATGGAGAAGAAGACAAAGTAAAGATCTACACGTATAGCCTAAGAAATCGGTACGTGAAGTAACGCAGTCCCATTGATCACGACGCCATTCTATCCCCGATCGGCGAGTGGAGCAAAGCCGTTTATCTTTAACACGCGAACTGCACACTAAACATTTGATTTAGTTCTCTACAGTTCTATTTTATTTTTTATTGTATTGTTGCAGGCTGCGAATTGCAGAAACGAAGAACAGAACTAAGGACTAAGAACAGGGGATAAGATGATTTTCGGAGCTTAAGATAGCTTTGTAACTAATCTCTGATCATTGTCGTGAGGGTCTTAATGGAGGGACAATTGTCATAGTTCTTGGTTGTTGGAGTGGTATAATGGCAATGGTAATTTTGGGTTCAACCTGGGGTTTGAATTAAAGACGCTGCCGAGATACTATCAAGGAAATTTAGTCTATTGGTACTTTGCTTTAGTTATTGGACTTTGGATTAACTTTTGAACCTTAGGTGGTAAATATTGTAATAAAATTTGTGTTTTGATTGTGCATATTTTACTTTAGTCCATGAATTAGGCATCAAAGTTTTGTGACTTTGATTATTTTTTATGAATAATTTCAGTTTATTTTCGAAAGTGGCAAATTACAATATTTTCGATAAATTTTCAAAAATTATAGAATTTATATTATTTTTCTGAAATTTTAAGTGACTTTTTTAATTATCCTAAATTTCGTGAAAAAAAATTTCTAATACGCCCATATATAATTTTTTGACGAAGTAAAACTACAAATTACCAACAGATGGCGCATTATAACTGAATCTTCTCATCATTACAGAGTTTATTTGGAGTTTTGAGAAAACATTTAGTATAAGCTATATTATTAATGAATAATATTAATTAAATCCAACCCTTTCAAACAAAAATATTAATTTCCAAAAAACAAAAGTTCCAACAGGTACTTAACATCCTCATTTAATTAAAAAAAATTTATTAACCTCCCGAAACTAATTACCTAAAAACGTCAGCTTAACACTAAATTTTCGTCTCATTAATTACCTCAGAAAAAAAAAATTAAAAAAAAATTTACCTGAGAAATCGCGTGATGCCTAAGTCATTAGTTCAGCAACCTCTCAAGCGGTGAATTTCTCCCACCGAAACCCAAATAATTTATTTTAACATTGAACCATTTTATTCAGTCATATGAATTTATTTTATTTTAGACACAAGCTCTTTCTTTATTTATATTTATTATTATTGTTAATACTACAGCCAGCTTACCCATCACTGCACAACAGTGAGTTGTGGATAGCGCAGTGCGTGACGCTAATGATCGTCTTCAAGATCACGCGCCTCTTTGCATTCACCAGGATTCTTAATTTTATTTTCATCATTCTCATTATTATTATCGTCATCATCACTACCATCAGCTTCATCTCATCATTATCATTATATTATTTTTCGCCTCACTATCTTACCTCGCTAGAACACTAAACACGAGCTCTTCCTCCTGAGATTAAAGTCACAAGCTTCCTTCATCCCGTTTAGAGTCTACAGGTGTCAATAGACACTCTTACTCATGCTCAAGATATTTTTTTTTTCGTAATACGGCCTTCAGGTTCGATCACCTCGACAGGAAATTATTTTTTTTAATTTTAGAAAATTTTTCTTTACCTTTTTTTATGTATTTCGCAATATATCATCTCACATATTATCTCAAAAGATGTATGTAGTTATCCTTGATCTTTCTGTCTTTCTTCCTCTCTCTTTTTTCTCTTTCTTTTCTTTTTCGTATCAACATCGTGACCGTCTTAAGGCGCGACAAATCTGCTGGCGAGCATTCGTCTCGGTACTTGGCGAGCAAAAAAAAAATGCATCTCAATCACAGTGTCTTTTATTAACATTTATGTTTACTAGTTACTCATTGCGCATTGGCTTAAAATTTTTAAATCAATGATTAAAAAAATTTTTTTTAGGAAATTATTATTTAAAAATTGAACTCTATATACAAAAAATTTTTTCCAATGCCAAAAAAAATGTATAATTTTGATTTCAAATAAATAAAAATTGAAAACTTGAAAATTAAAAAAAAAAAATTAAGAATTTTTGGTAATAAAATCAAAAAATGTTATCAAATTATTTTTTTCCATCAAAAATTGTCATAATTATCTTTAAAGGATTTTTCAAATGTTTTCATACACGCGAAGAAATTTTATTAAGAATTACTAATTTAAATTTAAAGTAAATTTCTTTTTGCGTATCGTTTTTCTTTGTACTAGATTTGTAAAAAAATTTTTCCAACTATACAACACGACAATACTTAAAAAAAATTTCCCTTTTTCGGGTAACCCATCTCATAAATACGCACACACATACCCACGTTCTTAAGCAAAGAACAAAAAACAATTATAGTTTTTCGATGTTTGCTTTTACTTAGGACTTGCAGGTCTTCGACCTGTCCAACATACGGTCACCCACTTCTTGCGATACTTATATATATATATATATATATATATATATATATATATATATATATATATATATATATATATATATATATATACTTATATATACTTATTATACATATATGTATTATTTAGTACCTGGATGTTGGTCGGTTCGCTCCAGTACCACAACATATATAACAGCTAGCATGCTCGAAATAAAATAATGCCTCATACTCACGTACTCGATCGCGATCGTTTCGTTTCGTTTTGTACTGACATGCAATGTCCCCCATTCTTTACACTCATGAAACACAATTTCATGATTGAGATTATTTTTTTTCTTAAGCTAAAAAATTATCTAAAATTTTCGTTACTTTTCCATGAAAAAAAAAAAAAAATGGCATTCTGAGGCGTGCAAAAATAAAAGTTTAATTTTGATCCAAACAATAATTTAATAATCGGGAGTTAAATTGATTTATCGTCGCGTAATTTATCAAAAGTCACTGACAAATTAGTGAAAGCTTGCAATGAGTTCGCATTTTATTGTACGAGCGCGTGTTAATTTGCTGAGTGAATACTCTTCTGCCATACATGGATAGTCAGTCGGTAAGGGGAGGAAAGAAGAAGAAAAGAGGAACAAATAAAGGTTATAACTCCGTAACCCCTCGGGATTATTTTTATTTTTATTCTTATAAAAGCTGACATGATAATTGGATCCGTTAATTACTGAGATTCGGAAGATCTTCTCGGTATTCTGGGCCAAGGAAGGATCAGGAGCTCAAGAAAGGGAGGAGGAGCTGGGTATAACTCGAAAAACTATTTACGATAACTGAACTGGTCCCAAAAAAAAAAAAAAAAAAAAAAAAAAAATAGCAACTTGACATATCTGTTTAATTTCGCACGACGCGATAATTATTATAATAAAAAAGGGTTAAAAAACTTTAATTATTAGATTTTCTGAATCTTTGGAATAATGTGTTGTCTCTAAAGAATAAAGGTTAAATAGATATTTTTGTTCTTTGTATTTACTCATAAAAAAAAAAATAAAATTCAATTACAAAAATTTTTATGAATAAAAAAATGCATTAAATTTTATAATCAGGATTTGATTTGATTGTTGTAAAAATTCAATGGTTAAAAATTAAAAAAATGATTAATTTTTCTGCGTAAGAATATGTTGAATGTTATTTTATTATAAAAAAATAAAACTATAAACAAGAAATAAGTGTAATAAAGAGAAAATGAAACTTAACTTGGCAATGGTGCGCTTTCTTCTCAGTCTTAAAAAAATTAAGCCCATTATTTAAACGCACGGGAATTGTTTCTTCGTTTACTGTCTGGCGCCTTAAGGATTCTCAGAGACGTACATAAGACCGGATTCAGATAATTGGATCAGATAATTATTATGTCGTTGTTTTATCAACAAATAGCTACCATTTAACTTATTTTTATTGCCAGTAATTTACTTTAACATAAATATAATAATAAATATTTATGGCATTTTAATAACTTTTTTTTTTAATTTTTATATTGAGAGCAGTGATTACTTTGGTAATTATTGTTTTTAGTGCTACTGGGCAGAATTTTAATTAAAATTGTGAAAACTGCGCTTCGGCTTAATTGAAAAGTATCGATAGTAATTTTTATGAATAGTAGAAAGTGTGTCGATTTTAAAATTTTGACATTTTGAATTAAGACGTGATCATATATGATTTATTGTGTAAAATTTTAAATTATTCATCAGATTGTCAGCCTACGCTAATACAATATTTTTAATAGTATTTAAAAATGTTTGTAATATTTATTGATATTTTGATTTTAATTTAAATACGTCACTTTGGAATTGAATGCTTGTCAACAGTAGAAACGCAATTAGTCAATAAGTTATTTCGAAGTGAAATAACTCTAGCTGCATCATATAATATAATATAATAATATTACTAATACGTATGGTATTACGAAATTGGTGATCATCGGGCTTGTAAGCTCGTATGTCAATGGAATAAGCCCTATATAATTCGATATTAATTGACCCAATTCCTTTGGCAGCGGCTTAAGATCAGTCGATAGTAAGACCCTAGTCAAGTTATAATTGGAGTCATTATTATTCATTAGTGATAAGCAACTAATTGGTTAAACTGGTTGATTTTTTAGTTAACGAAAGATTAATCTGAGATGAAATATCAAAAATTGATTTATTTGTTCAGGTGAAAAAATTGATTCAAGAAAAAAAATTTTGAATCAGAAATATTATTTTGGAAAGTTAAATTTTTAAATTGAGCAGAAAAATTTTTGAACTAAAAAATTTGTCTTGGAAAAATCATGTGATTAATGATTATAATCACATAATTAATCATATGATTATTTTATTAGCTAATAATCATATGATTATTTTATTAGCTATAAAAACACAAAAATTAATATTATTATTTCAAAATTATATCTTCTCAATCAAATGAATTTTTCAATGTGTAAAATAAATTTTTTTCGAGATTAAAAAAGTAGCAATAAAAACCTTACATTTTTTATGGTTTGTTATTTTTATTCCCTCCGTAATAAAGTGATCAAATAACTTGTTATTGTTACTGCTCGTGCTACCATTAAACTGTTCTTTATTAACGCTCAAAAAAAACAACAAAAATTATACGAGGGTGCCTCAAAGAAGTGCTTCTATTTTTTTTAAACTGAGTAAAGTGAACGTTGAAAACAAAAATGTAGTATAAGAAACATCTCAATAACTCTTGTTCGTTAATCCTAGTTTAGTTATAAATGAGTACATTTTTAACGAAATAAACTTTAAGTTATGTTGTGTTATAAGTTATAATAAAAAATTTTTTTAACGCTGTAAGAGACTTAAACTTATAATCACAAGTCTCCAATAGAAGTGATATTACAAACACATGTATATATAATATACTAATATATGTGTGGATGACGTAGTCTGAGAAAACAAGACACGAGTGTCCGTTTCTGAATGGAGAACATTAAGGGTTGATTTGATGGCGATTTTATAGCGCAGACTTGCCGGTTTAATATTATACGGCAGTCGTGAGACGAGAGTCAAATAAGTCCCATGAATATTTTATTTTTATTATTATACTATTTTATTTTATTTATTTTTTTTTTTTTTGACAAAAGTAGACAGACTATAAAAATAAATCCTTGAAGTCACTTTGCCCATACTAAATTTCATTACCTTTTGATTTACACTTAAAAATAAATAAAAAGAACAATGCTCTAAAAAAAAAAAAAAAAAAAAAAAAATTTTTTAAATTATTCTCACTAACAACTCTGTTAGTTGCGTACAAAACACACAACAGACCGTCCATTAATCTTATATTGCGATTACGGTATTATATAGCATGATTTTCTGAGAAAAGCATCTTTACTTCCGGCACGCGAAAACTTGTGTGCGTATAGATGATTTTTTTGTTGGCAAATTGTTAAGTTCTTTTGATGAGAAACGCATTAATGGGTTATTTAAATTATTTTATATATTCTATTCACATTTAAGAGTGAGGTGCTTTTTGCAGATTGTTGGCGAGAACCAGAAAAATATAATTTTAATGGAATATAAGTTGATGATATTCTTGATCTGTCTTTAATGTGTGCATTTATACGCACGCGAATATTCACTCATAGGTTGTTATTAATTTTTTTTACGACATTGATGTCCCTCGCCGGAGGGACAAGCGTTGTCTTGACATCATTACAATTATTTTTATCGTAAATTGCGTACAATTATTCGTTATAAGAAACGATGATTAAGCGCCGGTCAGTTATTGAGTGATTGATGATTGCGTTTATCAGAGAAATAATGAATTATTTTTTTAATCATAAGTTATGATAACACAACATAAATATTTTTTTTTTTGGTTCAACAAAAAACATTTTGTTGCAGAAACAAAAAAAATTCATTTTATTATGCCAACAATTTTATTTTTTTAAGGCCACAGATTCCGTTATTTTAAGAAAAACTAAGAAATATTCTGAGAAATTCTTCACATTTAAAACAATTTACTTACACTATTGGAGAACTAATAATTATTTCCCCTTGCAATTGATAATTAATATTTTTTTATATCATTTATTTTTACTTAAAAAATTTTCCTAGACTTATCACATGAGTCATCGTGACTTGTGTGTCATAAGTCATAGGTAATAAAAAATTGAATATTTTTTGACATAAAAATAAAATAATTCAAAAACTTGACACATTATTTTGTCGAAGCCATTAATTTCAGATTTACAGCGTTTTGTCGCAACATATATTTATATATATTTGTATACATCAATGTATAAGAGAGTATAGCTCACAGATTATATTGGATTGTACTGGATGAAAAAATAAGAATGAACCTCGCGTGGGCAAATTGACGGCACGCGCCTCTCACGTTCTGATTGGGTGGCTCAAAGTTCTTCTGACGATTCCACCACGTAATATAACGTTCACTTCTCACATTTATTGTACATATATATATGTACAATATACACACTTGTACTACAAATTTATTTGTAGATGTATGTGTATAAATATGGAATATAAATTTCTTTATTCGCTTTTCTTAAGTATGTATAAGTATAAGTGCTTATATTATATTATATTATATTATGTTGCTATTTCTTGCGTGGTACAATACAACTTGTTCGTTTTATTTAACTACTACTTGATTTTGTTTTATTATTTCTAACTTTATTAACAGTTTTATGGATTTATTTATTCAGTTGTACTTATTTTTATCTCACAGAGAGATTGCCTATAAAATTTAACTAAAAACAAACTATGTTAGTCTTAATTAGAGCTGGAGGCTAGTTGTTTTTATCCAAATCAATTTTATTAGCGTAATAATGTATTAATTATATTTTATGCCTAGAAATTAACATTTTAATTATTTCCATCTTTTAGAGATAAAATATTCAGAAAAAAAAATTTCATAATAAAAAATAGAAGAAATTTAAATAAATGGATATGTTAAAATTAATTATTTGATTTTAGATTTTAATTTATTGTTTCTTCACCTGATAATTGTCAGAGTTGCCGGTTGTTAGTCGGTCACGCGGACACTTTATAGAACAGTTAGTTAAAATTTATTGAAAAATTAAGAGATTTTTGATTTCTAGTTTTTGAACCAACTTTGAATACATGTAATTTCTAAAATAATAAAAATTTTTAAACCGGCTGACTTTTGTTCGAAAGAACAGACTTGAACCTATTACTTTTCTTTCTAAATTCAATAATCATAGAATAATAATTAAAAAAAATTTATAATGAATAATGAAGTTCAATTCTAAATTTATAAGCTTAATTTAAAATACTATAACTTCTAAAATAATCGATATTTTAATACCAACCAAATTTTATTCTACATACGAGACTTCTATCTACAATTTTTGTCCGAAACTTTTTTTTCTAATCCCCATAATTACCGCTGTAAAAATAAAAGCTTAACTACATACAAGCTTATCAAAATTAACTAAGTTCAAATACTTGCATGTCATTAATAACTGATATTACTCGAGCATTTATATCCGTCTTACGACAAAAATGTTTCTTAAGCATCAAGCCAAGACAGAACACTGGCTTCATATTTACAATAACTAACATAACATACCTTAACGGAAGAATTAATAATATAGAAGCGGAATCGAGGTCTCTAGATATCTAGATACCACTAAAGTTACCTTTAGTGTTTAACATAACAAAAAAATGTATAATATATTTATTATTTATTATTTATACAGTATTATAATATAATAAATAATAAACATACGGGAAAAAAGACTTATGGGTTTAACCTTCTGGTTAGTAAGCGTTAAGAATTGCGACTGCGTGGGCTACATGTGGAAGTGTTTAAGTACGCCTAGATGAGGCCTCACAGCATGCCTCCAAATGAATTCAATTCAATAATACATACATATATACATTTCTATATATGATGGTCTACTATAAACTACACGAAATACCTGGCTGCAGTATAGGTGTATGTACGAACGTTTAGACGGACATGTGTTATGTATTTAAGAGCAACATATGTACTCTAGGAAAAAATGAGAAATGCATGTGTGGATTTTATTTGCTAAGATCTTTCTGGACATTGCATGCAATCCTCAGACTCATTCTCTTGCAGTCTATCTATATGTACATTACACATGCATATGTATATGCAGCTGAAGAGAGCTTCTTTAACAAGAAGCAGACGAAGAGGCTGATGCCGAATAGAATAAGATAAAGAAGATGGCATGTAGTGGATGGAATAAGAAAGAGTATGGTAGCAGATTAGATACAGCATTCAACATTCAGCATTCAGCATATAACACTGAAAAAAGGTAGACGGAAAAGGAGTACACTGTACTATAGAGAGTAAGAGTGGAGTCGAGTGGTAAAAGAAGACTCTCCAGAAAATATCTTGGTGATTTACAGCTGTACACTGAGATTTACTACTCTGTCAGCAGTAACTCTGTCTAAAAGTCTAAGTAGAGGTGCGTATGTTCGTACATACGTTTTACGTACAGTACCTTCATCAGTTAACTATTTTAGCCACTCCCTTTTTATTTATTTTATAGACACAAGAATTCTATAGACATCAGGGTGGCTTATTCACAAGTCTGGTGATCAATTGATTTTTTAGATTCGGAAGCAGTAAAGCTTGTGAATATGTTTGCAAGGGATGATAAGAATTTTTGTGATTACACTATAAAATTTGAAATATCAGACTTATAAAAATTTTTTTAATAAATAAATTATTTAAAAAAAAGTTTGACATTTAGAACATTGAAAAAACTAAAAGTGCTTTTTTTTCAAAAATATATTTTTGATTTGTATTATCAAATATACAATTGTTTATTGTGATTAAAAATGTCGAAAAGTCATTAAGTTAAAGTTTTATTATTCATAATTTGTAATTCTCAGCTGTCACATAGCGACAGTAAATTTCTATTCATAATTAGTATTATTTTTTTTAACTTTTTTGGTGATGAAATTCAGGAATTAAAAATTACTTTTTGTATATTTTATCATAAAACATCTTTATAAGTTTTATTATTTATTACTTCAATGAGTATCGATAAATGTTAATTCTCTAATGTGAACTATTATATCTATGTATGACAAGGATAAATTTATGAGAAAATTATTGAAAATAATTAAGTTCAATTTGTAAAATATTCAAGCTAGTATTTACTATAAAAAAATGTAAAAAGGATTTAAAAAAAAAAAAGAATAATTTTTCAGAGAAATTAAAAAAAAAAGACGAATTAAAATGCAAATAGTTGATCAGAGAAAGTAGGCATAAAATGATAATAACTAAAATCTGAAAAACTTTCTACAAAATAATAGGATTTATTTGTATTGTGAACTTGCATACTAATATCTCGATAGCGATTACTTCTTAACGATGGGTGCCTTTTAAAGGATATCTGCTGTGAGTCATTCCTATCTGCATACTGCATATTTATACTTGTATTTATAGGAGAACATACAGCATATGGATATTTCTCAATCTGTACTTATGTATATCTATATAGTTATAAAGATTTTTCATCCTCATAATATTTATCAGCGAATAACAAACGGATACTCTCTCTCTGTTAGCTGCCGCGTGACGTTGTTACAGTCGATACCGATCATCGATGACCAGAGTACACTTGAGGTCACGTCTATTGTACCAGAATACCGTTCTAAATCGATGTTATTAAAAGCTGTCGAGCTATATACACATACACACACTAATCCGATCGTTTGATATAATACCGTCTATTATCATCATCGTCATCATCATTTATATATTATTATAATTATTATTTCTTACTAAATAGTTTGATTATTTTTAAAATTAATAAGAATTTTGAGCTTAATTTCACAAATTTTAAAATTGTGGGTACTCATTTCAAGGAGAATATTATTGTTGTTATTTTCTCAATTAAATTTCTATCTATAATTTGTAGTACAATATCTAATGCAACGCTTAGTTCTGTCATGTTTATATAATTCGTTTTAGTTGTTTCTTTGTAATTATGTCTGAACTATAAACACTTTACTAGTTTCTTTCTTTTTTTTTTTTTCTTATGTTATTCTTGACGTACGTTCACTCGAGCTAATTTTAGGGTGTTGTATATAATTACTTGTTTGTACATTCGCACAAATTGACTGAAAGTCTAAAATTTACGATGTAAGTAATGTAAGAAAATTTACTAGAGAGTTTACGATACATAAACTTTTTTTTCTATTTCTTTTACACGTAGTAAATAAGCCGCTGAAATTTCGATCCATTGTGGACCGTAAGTCGTAAAAGTGATGATTGGTATTTTGAATTAATGTTTATAGTGTTGATTCTAGACAGAAATTTCACAGATTTTTTTTCCTAGTCACTAAGCTAATATATTAATTGTTTTAAGAATTAACAATTTTTATTGTACTTTAATCAGTGACAATTTTAATGAAAATTTATTTTTTTTTAAATGAAAAATTTTGAACTAAGAAAAAATTTTGGAAAATTTCTCTGACTTGAATAGTGATAAAAATTTTTTTTTTGGTTCAAATAAATTTTACTTTATTCAAAATAAAAAAATTCTTTATAATACTTTCTCTCATAAATTATTTTCGTCTTGATTAAAGTCAATATTTCTATCAGTGTATGAATTTCATCGGGAAATAGTGAGTGCAGAATAAATGTTAACTTATTTAGATAAACTAAACTAAAGTAGGACAAAAGACATCTGTCGAACGCCTCCTTAAACGATAACATGTGTAAAGATATGAGATTCAGTAGCGAATGCTGATGCTGAGTTCGTTGATGTTGATGCAGACTGCACGCATTGTGCATATGTAATCAACAACATACATGAAGGCCTACTATTTTATATTGTCTTGTACAGTAATCGCTGTTTTAGAACGAAAATAATGGATGGAATATTCATAAATTGATAATAATTATTATGAAACTAAGGTTCCAGTTTTTAAAAAATATTTTGTGTTTTGTTAAAGATAATAAATTAATTTTTTTCAAAGTTTAAATCGAACTCCATACATATTCTCTCTGCTGAAAAAAAATACAGATTTACTCCGTACGCAGTATTTTATTTTTTTACTCTGTTACTCCCAATTTTTCACGGAAAATCTATGAATTTTTTGAGTGTTCTACTGTGAAACTAAAATGAATAATTTTCTTACTATTTAGACCGACCTAATTTTGTATTATCTCGAGTATTAGTAGGGTCAAATTCGCTGGTCAGTATTTCCATAATGTTTCTTAATACATTAAGCTATCAGCGCAATTAATTACACAACATAATTCCAATAAATCATAATCATGAGAGATAGAAAGAATGTAGGGTAAAAAATCTAAACAAAATATTCATATAATCTCAAGCTTTCTCCGGATCGCTGAATACTTTGAATCTATGTGAATTTATAAATTACAAAACGTACAAAATCATAAATTGCAGATGAGCGAAATGATTGATACAAAAATAAGTAAAGTAGGAGAAAAACAAACCAGTAACAGAAGAGCGAATCAAGTAAGTAGAGACATTACCCACCCCGCGGTCTTCAGTCAAGATCACCAGGGGGCTTCTTCCATAATCCGTGTAGTATAATAATAAATACAGCAATAATGGATCCTATAATGGATAATGGAATACAGTTTAATGCGCGAATAAATAAATGAGAGTGGAATCAGGTCACCTGTAAAACGGTAAATATACGAGTTCATTAACGCACCATGGCTTTTCCAAGTCCAAGGTATGCCTTTAAACGTCATCCGGCTCCCGGCTCGCTCCATTTATATTAAACACTAAACATTGCACATTAAATGCACCTATCATGCAATATAGTTTCTTACACACGTTAATATAAATAATTCCCCAATAAATACATAATAATACACGTTAAATGTGTATGATTCGTTTTTTTTTTTTAGGCGGACGATTAGATCGTAAATCGCGGATAAACTGCCGAATGATGAGAAAATTCTAGTGCAATCAAGAATTTTCATGATTCCCTACCCTACATGGGAGTGGTCATGTATTTATATAGTGGCCTTTCTATATAAATATATAATAGAGTTTCTTCAGTACTTCTATACTAAGTATTGCTTGCTTCGAGAAGTAGAACGCTCAAAGAACTAATGTAATATAAGGAGGAAGAGGAAAATGATTATTGAGGTGAAGGTGATACTTTTCAGTAAGATTGAGAAGAAGAAGGACACTTTGTATCATATATAATAGTACGCTACTACAGATGAAATTTTTTTCAGTGAATTTAATGTAAATTACTTGTCTTACTGGGTTCAGTCTAATTTTTTTGAAAAGTTTTAATAAGAGTGATTAGAAATTAATTAAAATTTTGAAAAATAAATCATTTTAATCTGAGGCAATGTAACGAGGTTAATTATTCCTATAAAAGTTGAATTAGATGACTTGAGAAAAATTAAATATACTTATGATATATCTAAAAAATTTTTCAATAGATTTTCTAAAAAAATTAACGATTGTACCGATAAAATTATAATTGTGATTAGATTCAATTTAAATACCAATGCACTAATAATTTATCTATAAAAAAGTGCGCTTATTGAATCACTTATGTACCTTTAATACATTAAAAACAACAAGTATAATGACGACAAACATAAATTTTTATAAATATTAAAATCGATCAAATTTCTAAACCAAAGTTGTGTATCGATGACAATCTGTCTATTCACGCGTAAATACCGATGGCTTCCTTCACTTTTTCTCCTTTTTTATTTTAATTCTCAATATTGAATTCCAAGAACCTTCGTTCTCAGCTTGAACCACGTCCAAATATGATTGATGGAACAGAAAACAGTTCTGATCCAATTATAAAACCTACTTTGAATATTGAATAACTTTTAAACAACTTCTTAGAGTTAGTTTACCTTCGTAGGAAATGTGTCGAAAGTCCCCGGTGGCTGTTGTTAGGATCGAGGTGTGGAGAACCAAGAGGAGCTGATGCCAGATCAAAGCCATTTTGTCACGCTCTTTAGCTGGAATAAAACAAAAGAAATAAAACAGATAAATATTTTATACTATATTTTGTATTGAATTGAGAAAATTAATTTTCAGTTCCAAGTTATACATCCTAACTTATGACCTTTTTGACAGTAATGTGGTAATTGATGTAGTAATTTATATTAAAATAAAAATTACATATGTTCAACAAACATAAATTATATACAATATTTAGATAACCATACATTTGATGGCATTAGAAGGCCGAGGTTATTCAATTACTAACTAAACCGGAGATAAAATCTTCATGTCAAATGTGTATTATACACAAACAAACCTTTTTTGAGTGACGGTAAGTTTTCGTTATTAATTAACGATAATGATATTTTAAATGTGTGTACAGTTAGTGATAGTATGTATACACGCCTCTAATCTTCTGTACAGTTTCTGGCTTGAGTTTAGAAAATTTATTTAGATTTTTTTTTTTTTTTTTTTGAAGAGTTGTCATTATAACGGTGAATTTTGGTTCAATGAATCTGTGTTTAGATAAACAATAGATGCATCTTCAAAAATAATTCTTTAATTTTTTTTTGTAAATTAAAAATTCTGTTTTAAATTGAACAGAAATATTATTGAGCAAAGAAATTTATCATGGTTCAAGGGAACAATCTCGTTATAAGTTTGAAAATATTAAATTTTTTTTTTTTTTTTTTTTTATACTTTGAAAATATAATTGAAATAATATTGGCAAGAAGAAAAATCAAAATATAAAAATATTTAGGAAGTTATTGTATAAACTTGAAGCTGTAACTATTTATCGTACTAAAACTTCAAGCTTAACTTTATCGAAAGTGTACTTTAAGAAACTTTTCAAGCTGTAACTTTAAAAGCAATTGATCGATTTCGTTAATCCTTCCTTTGCATACTTCGGAAATAAAAAGTCTTTTTTCATATCAATAAAAAAAGCGTGAGAAATACGGCACTTTTGGAGCTTGCACCAGAATAGTCCAAATAAAATTCCACTAATCCTTAATTTGGAAAAAAAAAATTGTTTTTATTCTTTTTAAGTTCATATAAAATTTTATGATTATTTTATTACCTTTTAAAACACAAAAAATTACTCATTTCGAGCCGTCTGCAGAAATTTTCCTCTTTAAAATAAATTCTTATCGGATTATTTTTTATTAGCAAAAAATTAATCATCCGATTAATAATAAATCCATTACATATAATCAACAACGAGAAAAGCATCCTCTTAAAAAGTGACATAATGTATAAAAATAATAAATATATGTTAATAAATTAACACGTTAGAGCACTTGACGCAATTTCCTTGACATTTACGGGAATTAGCGGGTTTGCGAGTATGATGTAAAAGAGTACACACGATACTTCTCCTGGCGCTCATCGATGCAGAACTCACAAACGATAAGAGCTCCGTCAATATGTGATTATGATTAATCACCTTACAAATATACACATCGTTACTAGTTTATAAATTCACCGAATTCGTTAATTAAAATCGGCATCATTACGGGCTAAGTGTCGTTATTAAAATTTATTTTAATTTATTATTTCAAAGCATTGTTATTATATTTTATTAATAATCGTGAATTACATGCTGGCTTATGAGTTTTAAGTTACAAGTTACAAGTATGATTTTTATTTCATTATTTTTTGCTTCATCTTCCAAGGCCGCTTGAGTTGACCGTAACATGTCCAAAATATAGTTCGGTATTGTATTTAATGATAAAAAAAAAAAAAAAAAAAAAAAAAAAAAAAAAAAAACCTTCGGTGTACTGCTTGAGAATAAATACAGAGTTCTTGTTTAAACTCTCTCAAGTTTCGCCACCTTTTTTGGGAGCCCTTGCGAAACCGCATGTACATATTTTATATATCGTTACAGAATTACTTGATGGGGAATTTTTCGTCAGTTACCGTTCTCGGCACATATTGTGGTCATCATGTGTTTAACTTTTGAAATTTTAATGCGAAATAATTTTTTATAATAAATTTTTTTTCTGAAAATTCAAAAAATTATTGTTAATTTTTTAAAATAAGGACATAATTTTCATAAAAATTTTTTTTTGTTTTTTATTATTTAAAATAATTGTTTTAATTCAACATTACAATAGATTACAAAATAGTAGTTAGTATGAGTCAACAAAGTAAGTATAATTACTAATTAATTAGGTGCTATTTTATAATGTCCATCTGTTGGTATGAAATTCTTAATCTCAATCAACTGTACCGGCGTTGAATTTCTTCGCCATATTTTAATGAAATTATTTTGGGTTTTTATTGACTAATTGTTACATTTTTTACAAATGTAAATAACAGTTTAATTTAAATAATTTTAAAATAAATAGTTTTTTTTTTACATTAAAAGTAAGCTATTTTTTTTTTATTAAATCTAGAAGTTTTCTTATTTTAAGTACGAGATTTTTTCTTAAAACTTTAGACATTATTTATTTATTTTTTTAGTACATTGTACATTTCTACAAAGGTATATTGATTTATTATAATTTTAATTCTTAAGTGTCTAAAAATTAAAGAATATTGAACCAATCAAAATTTTGGGAGAAATTATGAAAATTTCATTTTGACCTAATTTGTGGGGGATAAATAATATTAGTATTGTTAACTGACGGATTTTAATTTCAATGACTAAAATTATTATTTTTTCTTATTTTTTGAGTGTAAATAATAGCAGATTTTTCAGAAAAAAAAAATTATAAAATATAATTAATTTATTTATAAATATTTTTATATATTTTGAAAAATATTTACCCAAAGAGTCAAAAACTGATGATTATGTAGGAAAAAAAATACTTTCGGTCTCGTTATAAAATTTGCTTAAAGCTAGAACAAATATCCTTGATAATTATCGAAAATATATTTTCTTCTTTGAAAAACTGAACTTATAAAAATATTTTTAACTTAACCCAATTATCTACTTATCATAATACTTTTTCAAAAGATTAATAAATTAAATGCTTGATTTAAAAAAATTCTCGAGCCAAGAAATCCTTGTGTGAACAATAATTTTTCTTTCTCTCAGTGCAACGTAGACGTCAGAAAATAATTTCTTCTGCAGCTCTTTCTTCTTAAAAAAAAAATTTCTTGCCAAAAAATTCCGCCAAGCCCTTTCAACAAGACCAACTTAAAAAACTAAAGTAAAAAAAATCTATAAAGTAAACGGAAAAAAGTTTTATTTAACAAAAAAAAAAAAAAAACTACAAGCGTTAAAACAAATAAAAATCCAGACAATACAAAAGTAAGCAATTTATCTACGGCGTTCAACTTTCTGTGTCTTGCGTTTTTCCTTTTTCTCTTCCCTGAGTTTTATCTGTTTTTCCCGGTCCTCCTTGTCCTTTTCCTTCTTCTTTTGGCTCTCGAGTTTTGCCCTCTCTCGCTTTTCCTTTTCCTGCTGTGCGATAGTAGCGGCGTTCATATTCTTCTCCAATTCGGTCTCGCTTCCGCTCTCTTCATCCCCGTCCTCATCTTCGTCGCTCTTTCCCTCCGCGACCTCACCGTATTTTTTAATAATCGCGTCTCTTAATTTGCGGTCCTCCTCAGAGTAGCTTTTTTTGGCAACGGTTGGTAAGTTCTTGGATTCCATCATCCTTGCAAGCCGAACCTCGACGTCCTCTACAGGATCGTCCTCAGTATCGGAGGTCACTTTCGAGAAAAACTCATTCCATGAGACCAGAATCTCCGACACGTGACTATCGATATCGTCTTCGGTGACACTCGATATTAATTCCTCTAGCGCCTCACGTTTTTCCGCCAAGCTCTCATCGCTTTCTAATATTCCTCTGATGTAACCCCCAAATACGTCGACGTCGGTGTTCAATGACTCAAGTTTTTTTTTTAACCATTCGTCGAAATTTTCAACTGCAGCTGCCATTTTTTAAATATTTTTTACAATTATTTTTTTCTTATTTAAAATTTTTCCTCTTTTATTTCAATAACAAACCACAAAATTTAGCTGTCAACAAAATTACCAGTGCAATAACAACAGACACTTAACAAAATTTACAACAATCACTGAATTTACAATTAAAACAATAAATCCAAGTGTTTAAAATCTGTTTTTAAAATAAAAATAATTAATAACTGTCCTCAGATATATTATTATATTATTTAATAAAAATTCGCTTAAAAAAACGTGCTCGGATCAATACAATAACAACAGTTATCTGAGGTTAAGGCTAGCATCAACAAGCAGTCGCGGATCCATAGTTCGAAATAACAGCCAGCATAAATTATAGCCCAGCTAGAATAATACAGCGTGCGACACCTTGCACCTTTTTTTCTAACTACTTCATATTTTTCACTCCTCGCTTTTGGCTGTATCGACTCTTCGCTTCACGGTTTAGCTGTATATATCGTGTAGTAGTCTACTGTATATTTATATGTAGGTGCCGAACACTCTGAAGGTTTTTTTTAATCTGGTTCTGCTGCCTCAATATAACTGGTCGATTATTTTAATACGATTTTATTTAATATTAAGTGCTCTCTTCTTAACGTTTTAAATAATCGTTTTTTAATAAAGCCGCTATTTACTGGTGAATGGTTATCGGTTAGTTTTTAGTGACGTATTATCAGCACCTTCTGTAACACAAGTGTACGGATCTAGTAAATTCAACAGTTGGATTCTATTTAATTCATGTATTATTAATTATTTATTTTATCTTTTATCTATTATATTTTCGATCAGGCAAAGATCAAGGTCTGGAGGATTGTTAATATTGTTTTTTATTTTTTAATTACTGATAAGAAATTTATGAAGGCGAATTTTTTATATTTTTAATCTTTATCAATTTTTAAAGAAATTTTTTGTCTTTAAAATTATTCAAAAGAAAATTTTTTAATTTTTTAATCAAAAGTGTAAACTTTTTTTTTATATATCTAAAGAAAATTGAAAAGATCTGAGAAATAGTAGCTGAATTATAAAAAAAAAAAAAATGGGTTCAATTTTTTTAATTAAAATAAAATTGTTTAAAAATAATAGACTTTTTCTTATCTAAATAAACACTGAAAAAAAATTTAATTAGTAAAATTTAGTATAAAATACTATTATTCATAAAAAGGGAAAAAAATTGATAATTTATGAAGAGATACTTTTATAAACTCCACTTTCTCAATTTAAAAGTTTGAGTAATACGTATAAGTACTGATTAATAAACCCGAGATCTCGATTAATTCATGATCGATATCCCATCATCAGTATGCCGGGGATGGTAATGCAATAAAAATAAAAAGTAAAAAGAAAACTCTTAGCACGCTATAATAAGACATACTAATTTGGATCGACTACGAGGAGTGGAGTCAAACAAGAAAAACGGGGAAGTTGAAGTAGACATAGATGAGCAGCTAAGACTGGACGAGTTGAGTTGTATTATATTATATGTACGTTGTGCGGAAGACCGATAAGAATATAAAGAAAAGAATGAAATGGTACGAACGTGAGTATCCTGAAAGATATTGCAGTTACCGGGAAATCCTCGCAGAACGTCAATTCCTTTTTGGTCGTTTTAGTAGTTTATGTTTGATTTTAAATAATTCTTACTATAATTTCAAACCAGCGTGATTTTAATATATCAGGTAATGAAGATTAGTAAAGAGATATTTTTAATAAAAAAAAAATTGTTGATGCAAAATATTTTTCTTGTATATCTCTCTTTTTATTAGTTTAACAAAATTATTTTTATGTTTAATGATTATTTTTCACATAAATAACAAAATCAATCACATGCATTTATCGATTATTAAATTAGTGTTTTATTCCCAAGTACAATGAATTTTAATAAGTTCTCAAGATTCGTTTTTCCCTTGTCCCCATATATATACAAATAAAGCGAGTCGAGCCTAAAAAAGCCTCAACTAGTCGCATCTCTTGTCTTCTTTTCATCCCGCGCCATGATTCTGGACCGACCGCGGATCATGTATGTGTGATGAACCGCGACGGAGAATGATCGTCACAGGATCACGGCGAGGACAACGAGCCAATGGTACGACCATACTAGTTAAGTCTCATGGAGAAGAAATAGCTGACGTTATCCGCGGACAGACAAGTTGGGTTCAACGACCTTTTATTTTATTTGAAATAGCATGAGATAGATGAAGAGTACGTTCATCTACAAGAGAGTAGGCTTGATCTGAGCTTAAGTCTCTGTTTTAGTCTCAGTCTTCGTCTTGGTCTTGGTCAAGGTTTATAAGTATGAGACTTTTCCATGTATTACTGATGATGGCTCAGCTTGTTTGCTACTCTCAGTACTCGTCTCAGGTAAACTCCCTTACTAGGATCCCGGTGTACTTGGACATGAGAACTTCACCGCATAAAAGGCGAGACGAGCACCGCGGTGACAGGTTCGTGTTATTTTATATAACCATGTCCATCGTAGTCATAATAATTTACCTTTACGTTTTAAACATATATAATTGTCTAATATAAGGTACCGAGGAGTAATAAGGATATTTTTGATAGAATAAAAAATGTATTATTTAATCAACAAGTTTTCATGTTGATTATTATTCAAGGACACTTTCTGCAAAATATAAATCATAAATACTTAATTTTACAATAAAAAAAAAAAAAAAAAAAAAAAAATTAAATTTTTTTAATCTATATTATTAAGAGAATAAAACGTCAATATTTAAGAAAGTACAGTGAAATTTAACAAAAGACATTATTTAATTCATTTGATCAAATTTTTTATTTATGCAAAAAATAATTACTAATTTTTTTTCTTATTTTTTGAGAAAAGTACGAATGGAAAAACGATTAAAGTTTACTTTAATGACCTCGAGTGATTATCGGCGATTCTTATCATCGCTATTATCACTAATTACAAATCAATAATAATATTTAACGATAAGTGGTCGTAATTACCTAATTAGTTATTGAATACGCTATCTTAAGCCGAGTAGAGTTAAACGTAAAAAATATAAGTAATAAATGAAAATAAAAATAAAAATAAAACAACAAAAGTCTCAACTCGACTTAACTAAGAGTAAACTAAAAGTGCGATAATGAAGGATGTCAAGATACGCGCGGATAAGAAACAACGGTTATCGTATTTTTATCATTACTGTGCTGATGGTTAATATTTAATAAAATATTTATTTATAATTTATATACTTTAGTAGGTGTGGCATGGGTTCATATTATATCAAAATCGTATATTAGTATTCATATTTTACTTGGATCTTGGATCTTTTCTTGGATCTTGGCTATCAACTTCCGCCCGTATATCTGGTCTCTATTTATGCAGGGCCATGCGGCTAACTTATACTGACGTTATTTCAGTGTATAATAAACTTATACTTATGACGTAAAAGAAAAATAAATTTCGATATTTTAAGACTTGATCTATTTACTTCCTGTTTTACATTAATCTGCTTTAATTTATAAAATTATTATTACACCGTAAAAAATTTCCGGAAAGGATGGTTTTCAATTAATTTAATCCCTTCAGAGTGAAATTTATTTCTAAAAGGATTTCATCTATATTATTAACTAAAAAAACTCCACGGAGTAAATATTTTATTTTTTTTTTTACAGAATAAAAATAAAAAAATAATTATATAAAAGTTAATTAAACGTAGCAATATTAAGATTTTATTATTTTTTAATTTTTACGTAAGGATTAATCAACAAGACTTGAAAAAAAATTAACATTCATCAAATTTTGGTTCTATACTCCAAGTTAAAATTTTTTGGGAAAATATAATTTATATTTACATACTTATACTTTAGATAAATTGTTTGAAGTATTTTTTAGTAATTTGGCATATGAAAGATTTGTTTCAAACTGAAATAATAATTTATTTTAGTGTAAGAACTCCGTACTCAGACTGTTGTAATTATTATTATTATTATTACTATTATTTTTATTATTGTTATGATTTTCATTATTACTATTATTAATAGCAATTTAATATTCAATTAATAAAATTTAATATTATGGTTATTTTATTGTTATTGCAATAGTTGTATAATATAACAACATTGAAGAGTGATGAATCGTCACTCAACCCACCTAAAAAGACCTAACAAACTCACATTACATAAAATGTACAATAATAAATCCAGACAATAGACGACTCATCGAGTTAGTCAATCGTAGAATACAATAACCAACAATCGGAGGTACCTCCTAGACATCAATAAAACATTAGACATTACACATTAGACATTAGACAATCACCAAGATATATCTGCTAGACGAAATCTGTCCCAGTTGGTTAATAAAAATTAACGAGATAAGCCTACTTACATCTTACATACATCTATGCATCCATACTAACATACAAACTCACATATATACACATCCATATCCCGCGTTCGCAATAGACTTGCTCAACTGTCAATTAAAAAATTTCATGACTCAATTAGCGAGGCGTATATAATTACCTCATACTTTTTTTTACTATTATAAATATAAATATTATTATCATTATATTTAGTGTGAAACACCTGGTTCGAGGCGTGAACCATCTCAATCATGTGGAATATTACAAAAAAGTAACTATCAAAAATAAAAAAAAAAAAAAACATTTTTATATTAATGTAATTATAAGATGAAAATACAAATATGAAATAATGCATAAAATTTCTGACTTAGACCCACGGGTAATGAAAACTATTTTGAATAGCGATGCGTGAGATCAAAAAGTCTAGCGTGAAAAAGGAAAAAATATTCTTGTACCTTTAAAGTGCTCTCAATATATTAATATCTCAAAGAACCTCCTCAAATATTAAATATACTTTATATCCAGCATCGCGTAGGCCAAAGCTCTTTTGAGTCCTCAGTTTCTATATTTACCTAATATAAATTAGGCTTTTTTTTTTTTTTCAAAATTCAAACTTTGTCGAGTATTTATCTATCATTTTTATTACGAAAAAAAATTAGATGGGTAAATTTTACTTCATAGAAAATTTTTTACAATTAATAATTATTAAAGTTAAAACCCGACTAGAAATTACTTTGGGAATGCTCAAGGTATACATTGAGGCCCCATTGGGTTTCAACGGGGCATGCCCAAGAGGGAAAACCCAACGAGGACCCAATGAGAACCCGATTCGGAAAACCCAACGTAAAAATAATAAATTATTGCCAGTTTTTCCCAATTGGGATCTCTGTGGGACCTCATTGGGAAAACCTAACGTAGAAATAATAAATAATTGCCATGGCATAAAGTTTATTTTATCTGAGATCTATTGAAAAACTGGATTGCGAAATTCATAAATAATCTGTAAATTTAACCAATCGTTAATTTAGATAAAAACAATCATCCAAATATGTGTGTGCTTATATTAGTTGTATATATTTGTCATAAGTAAAATAGAAATAAAAATAAAAATTAATCGTTAAGAAAGGTAAAGCACCCAGTAGATAATAATAAAAATTCTGAAAACTGTTCAAATTCGCGTAAAATGCCACTTAGAGGAAAAATCAAAATTTTCGAAAAATTCAAATTTTTGAAAAAAATTGTTTACCAAAATAATTTTCAACAGAAAACCTCTACAAAATTGTATTTTCAAGTCAGTTAATTAAATAAATAAAAATACATTCTTGAAGCTTGAGCATAACATAAAGTATATTACAGTCAACCGATCGAGTTGATGTGCACCAAATGAGTATTGTATTCTTCAGTATTCCTGCTTGGACCAGAAGTAACGTGAAGGACTGACGAAACTAAGGACCCCAGTTCGAGCCCAACCCACGTCAAGGATTTTTTCAATCGATAAGTCTGTATCAATGCAAATAAAGATCGTAAATAAGTTCAAATATGATATGAGTATCGGATCCTAAATTATTCTTAATTTTTTCAAAAATTGTACTATTTTATTTCCAAAATTTAAATTGAGCTTTGATGGGGATTTTCCCATTGGGCCCGAGGGATTGCCCAATGAGGACCCCATTGGTCTTTGCGTTACATCCCAATGTGGGGCCCCAACAGGGGATCCCAATGGGGACCCTATTGGTTTTACTTTTAAATTTCTGGTCGGGAACATGATAACTTCTTTATAAATTTATTATTATAATAATGATAGTCATAGTCGTGTATAATGAAATACGGAAAAGAAAAGGATGTAGGTAATGTATATAGTAAACAGATGATTCAGTGACAATAGCATGTGGGAGTAGCACTGAATTGAGGACAATACTTTGTTACGGTAATGAAAAGTCATCTTGTAAATAGTTGTTTTTTTATATTTAGTATTTGTTGATAGTTTTAATTGGGACGATAGCGGTGAATAGGAGACTTGAGTTTCGAAACTAATGATAGGTATTTTTTATGAATGAAAAAAAAAAAAATAAATAAATAAAAGTCTAAAAAATATATTTTTTTTTAATATTGATCGAGATTCGAACCCTGAACTTTTGAGTTCAATGTCACTACTTGTAATTCACCGTCTTAATCCTCTTAAATTTTTTAGAAATAATTTTTGGTCTTAAAAGTGAAATTATGAAACTTAGTCTTTAGGGAAAAAAAAAAATCGCATACACTTACGCCGAAACGAGCGAGGTAAGATTTTCGCGTGGTTATGTTTACTCGCGAGCCTAAGTCCGTGGATCAGCCCACGCGAATTCGATGTATATACGTAAAGTTTTTCTTCTCCTTATTTATCTTCTTCCTCTTTCTATTTCTTTATTCTTATCGCCTCTCCGACTACTTAACCATCCTCTATACTCGTTTTTAACAATCCTGGCCAACGCGTAGGCGGACGCGCGTGTCTCACAGTGTAAACTCACAAGACAAGAAGGACCTCAACGATCTTTTTGGCCACAAAAACCAACTGCATTTATATTTTTATCGTTTTATTTACAAATCTTCCAAGATCTTAACAATATATTTTCATTTGAATTTCTGTTTGTATATTTTTATTAGCATGTTTATATATTTATTTAAGTAGCCTCAATTTAAATTCCGCATTAACCACCATCAATTTTGTAAAATTACATTTTGACAAGTAATAACAGTAATTATTATTATTCGGGAGACATCCCAATGAATTTTAGTCATTAAAAACATTTCAATAAAACCACAAGAGCCATTTTTAATGTGGATTTTAATGCCAAGAAATTTAATAATGTGGAATTTTTTTTGTGCAGTTAACTAATTTTCACTTTGAGTTAAATAAATTAAAAAATTTTATAGTTATAAAAATTAATAAATAAATACAGTTATATATTGTCAGACATGACATTACGCATCAACATACTTATTCGAGTTGATATTCGTATATTTGATCATATGTGAGCATTTGTACATGTTTGACATCTTGTATGATCATTAATCATATGTGAGTAAATTATATATTTATTCGTGAGATCATGTGTGATCATATATCATCACAAGTTACATTACATATGATCGTATGTAATGATATATGATCATGTATGACATCATATATGATCACATGTGACGTAAATAAGCATATATAACTATATTTGACATGATCTATGATCATATGTGAATATATATACTGAAAAAAAAATTAACTTGAGTCAAGAGAAAAATTCTTGAACCAAAAAAATAATTTAGAAGAGTTTCATTCTCATCTTAAATTTAAAAGATAAAATCCTTCAAAATTATTTACTTAATTTAAAAAAATTAAAAATAAAAAAAAAATAAAAAATTCATGTCTTCTGTAATACATAAAAAATGACGTTCCTACGAGATAGTACTACCCTACCCCCACCAGATCTCAGCCCCGATTATTTAATCAACTTCAAAATAGTATTCCATTTCATTTGAAATTAAGTTATAAAAAATAATTGATATTCAATATCAACAAGAATCGTAGCAACCGTAACAAAATATTCAATTCCACTGAATCATATACATCCATTATATCAGCCATTCAATACTTATTAAATTTCTGTCATGAAAAAAAAATCATCGTAATAAAACTTTCAATATAACATAATATCAATATTATACAATAACTTTTTCTATTTAACAACATATTAGATTATCTGTCCTCTAAAAAATGATTAATTTTCTCACAAAAAATAATTCACAACTTATTATTCATTTACAAAAATAATAATCGACCACGACGGCCCGGCAATTTAGATTTATTAGTGAATTAAGCGTGTTTCGAACGTTAACCCTCAACAAAATCCAAACACGTGCGTGCATATTATGTAGTACTATTTGCATGCAAAATTCTATTGTAAAACCCGGTTTTTATTTTATTTTATTTTATTACAACATTAAACTTTTCATCCTTCGGTGTTCGTCCTCTTCGCTATTGTATTTTTAGTCGACACACGTTTTAGCCTACACGCCCAAGTTAGTAAGTCCCCTGGGACGTTTTACTGCCAGGCTAAATTTCAATCCAAACACTCACACACATGCAAAATATATACATATTTTTATCTTTTGCATATATGTATAATATCCAAATATTATTTCTCACGTCCCGACGAAAAAACTCGATAAAGATGTTTATTTTTCCGTAAAAAAAAAGTCCGATTAAAAAATTTCATAAATAATTATAAATTATTAAAAATTGTACGCAGTAAATTATATATGATGTAAATCATGCATGTAAAGATGCGTGGAATGTGTGAAGAAAAAAGTCATGTTAAAAAACCAATTGACAGCCGACAATTTATTTTCGCCCTCGATTTCTCTCTCAATTTTTATTTTTTTTATTTTTACTCTTTTTTAATCTCTTGTGTACTTGTCTTAAGTCATTTTGACTGCTAATTTCTCAAGGTCATTTATCTCGATTCTTGTCAGTTTTTTCGTGTAAATAATTAATTAATATTTATTTGAAATTAAACAAATTTCATCAAATAACTGCTCGAACTTCATCAATAGAAATTTTCAATAAATATTTCTCCTGCCAAGAATAGTGAGTAAAAACTGTCATTACGCGGACATGTGAATCGAGTGTGATCAAGCTACGGGATCGATCAATTCTCGCGGGTCAAGGCGCGGGTTAGTGTGCGCTTCACCTTGCCCTTCGGTATACAATCGATTAATCCTCTTGTATACAACATAGCAGAAAAACTTTGATAGACGTCATGGAGAAAACGAATAAGAATTAATCACCGACTTTTTTGGCTTTAATCAATTTCATTGTGAATTATTTATTTTGCAGGAGAACGAAATTTATTTCTTGTTTTATTCAGTAATTCAATAATTCATTTAATTAAAAAATTTTTTGTTTCTTCTTATGTTATTTCAGTCGATTAGTTCACGTTTGGCCGCTAGGTGGCATTTTGGCTGGTAAGTTTCTCCGATTTAGAACGGAACGGCTGTAGTATAATAGGATAATGATGAAATTTCAGTTATTTGAATTCCAAAACAGTAAAATTTAGTTCTAAATAAAAATTATTTGTTTACTTAACTAATTATTTTCTCAATAAAATAAAATTCTCAAGATATGCATATTTAGATTTGTAATTTTTTTTATTCATCAATGCATCTTTGTGTACACATTCCAATGAATAATGAGATAAGAGTGTTAATGGCTTTCAAGTGGCACAACGAATGCAAATAAAATCTATCTGTTATTATTTAAAAATCAGTGAATAATTTTTACAATTAACACAGAAATGTCTTATGCATACATACGTATTATGTCGGCAGTGTAAAGATCACAGATTTATTAAAAATAATTATTAAAATTAATAATCTCTGAATGGAAAAAAAAAAAAAAAAAAAAAAGAAGATCAATCAGTATCAATAATGACTTAGGCCAATTTAAAAAAATTATTAACAGATAAGTAATATCTCAATAATCTATTTTTTTATCATCAAGTTAATAAATCCTTTTACAGGTTAATGACTCGGGGATTTAGGCATAATAAAAACTAAATAAACTTTTATCTTTAAGAAACTTGGCAATACGTGTCAATGCTTTGAGTAAATATTAAATTTTGTCTCGGGTCTCGGCAGTAAACGACTTTCTAGTCCTGGGTGGAATAAACCTCTTTTTAATATTTTAGTTATTTATTAGTATTCATCTTGAGTAGGGACTTAAGGCCTGAATTATATAACATAATAGACAATAATTGACGGACCTTAAATGATTCAACAACGGGATCACCTTATTAACATTTATACCCGTTTGATATTTTTTCTGCTCACGTGTTCTATCGCCTTCCGGTGATGGGCTTTCATGACACTTCCTGCTGACTGGATGTATCCGTGTTTCTTTTTTCTTTATTATTTTTCCATGCGGAAAATAGTAATGACCTTATTATTGTTTTCCTTTATCCATTTTGTATTGATCGAATATTGTAAAAAAATTTTATTTATAAAAAAACATCATTCGAATATGTTCAAATTTTTTTTAAATATAATTCATTCATTAAAGAAAATGTATTTCCTCTATTTCCAAAAAAAAAAAAAAACATTATCAATTAACAAATTTGATGCATTTTAAAGTCGATAAATCAACATTTTTATGGACAAAATAATTGTTTAGTTGTTTAACTAAATTTTTCAGTCTTCACAAAAAAATACTTGACACATTTAAAAACAATTTAACCGTCATAAATCGCATACAACTTACATTCACAGACACGAAGTATCGATAGACAACCACTTGCAACGTAAAAAAAATAATTTCTTAAAAAACGAGTGTCCATTAAACACTCAAGTATCTTACGATGAGCAAACAAATTACACTTCTTGTCTTCACGCATAGCAGCCCGATCACAAAGTCTGAACTCAACCGCTTACACTTTAAAATAATTTAATTTTTTTCGTCATTTCTCCTCAACCTTTTTTCGCAGAGCACCAGCAAAAAAATTATAAAGAACTCTCAGAGCTTAGAGAGTTGTCAAGTACTTATCCGTGTGGAAATCTCTCATCTTTCATCTAAGACGTAAGACATGTCGCAAAAAAAAATGTTGAATTGTAGTGTCTCAATTCATCATTCACTTGTTTTAAAATAATTTTATATAAATAAATACATCATTTATATGGTATATATAAATATAAAAACAAAAAGATATAAACATTTATTTATTATTAAATTAGTTTTTATATTGAAAGTCTTGAGTAAACTTTCAAGCTAACCATGTAAGGTAAGTCTTGTTCTCATAAAATTTCTCTGTACGTGAACGGTGGACAAACAAGAGTATATATTTTTATGTATATACATATATGAAGAGATGGTGAAAGAGAGAAAGAAAAGAAGAGCTAACTTCCTACGCTTGTTAGAGATAAATTGCGTGGAAGTTAACGCGAAGAGACGTGAAACTACATGACCACACCCTATGCACACCCTTGGTGCATTAAATATTACATTCAAAAATATATCCTTGTATTATATTATACTATACATGTGTAGATCATCACAATAAAATCGCAGAATAGCAATGTAAGAATCGATAGTGTTAGTATGTGTATGGGTGTGCATTTTTTTTAGTATTATTTATTAACTTTACATGTAGCACTTTGTTTGCAACTTGGGAGTTTATATAAATTAAAAAAAAACTTTTTCGAGGGCGCGAGGATTACTTATGATTTTGCGCTGGTACATCATATCAGGTTACGTTATAGTTAATATGGTGTGCATATATTTATACCTTGTTGTTGAAAGTTGTATGTTGTATGTTGCTCGTTATAACGTTAAATAAATTTGTCTGATAAATCGGTGTGGATGGAGATTTTTATGGTTTATGTCTCGCTGGGGAGTTATTTAGCGTTTTTATGTTTTTGGTGATAAACAAATTTCGTGATAAACGCAATCAAGAGAGAGATGATTTGTCGGATAAAAACTTAATATTTGCGAAAGTTTTCGATTCCTATAATATTTTAATTTCAGTTAAATTATTGATTCAAAAAAATTTTTTAAGACAATTGATTCAAATTTTTAAAACTTGTAACCCATAAAATCATTTAAACAAAGATTCGAGGTCTTTTTAGTACTCCAATTAAAAAAAAAAATTTTTGACATTTTTTGAGTGGTTACAGAATGTTAATTTTTTTTTTATAAATCAAAAATCATAAATTTGGTCATTTTTAATTACGTAAAAATTGGAATAAACTTTTATCTAAGTTCAAAATTTGATAAATTAATTCAAAATTGAATTTTCTTAACAGCAAAAAAAATTTTGAATGTTATTTCCTTTCATGATTGTGTTAAAATATATTATTTGATAAAAATTTACATTTTGCCAAAAATACACTTGTTAATAAAAATTATCAAGTTATTTTGTTAATAAATATTTCAAGTTATTTTATAAATACAAAGCAAAACTGATAAGATGTGAATTGAATTTAAAAACAATTATCTTCTTAGGGTACGTGTGTGTGTGTGTGTGTTTACGTAATTTATACTCTGAAATCACGTTTAGCTGCAAAAAAAGTATAAAAATAGCATCGAGTTAACAAGTATGACTACTGCAGACTGCGGTAGATAAACATTGAGAAAACGACATCACAAGACGAGTGAATATTCCGTACTACATCATATGCTTATCGAGTATATTAGCACGCAGACTCTCAAAGTTAGTTTTTATTATTTTTCTCTTCTTACCCTGTTTTATCCTTATCCTTACTCTCATTCCCATTCCCATTCGCATTCGCTGTATTTATATTTCATTTGAGAATACTTGTTTGAGTAAAATTTACTTTACTTAGCTTTCCTCTCGCGTATGTGCATGAATAAATAAAAACAGTTAATTTTCTTGTCCCTCGAACTACGTACTACGTTCGAGAAAATGGAGGTGCTGTGAATAAGATGGAGGAGGGAAGGCATGTGGTAAGTCACGAGTCCAAATTGCTGATTCGTATCGACGCTCTTGCGCTTCGTTGTCTAATATATAATTTTGCACTTATACTTATTTATTAATATTATTATTATTATTATTATTATTATTATTATTATTATTATTATGAATGTCGTCATTGTTTATTATTTACATTTTACTTTTACTAACCGTGACTTTTATTGTTGTTGAGTTTGAGGTTAAGAAATATTTATAATTTCAATTTAACTTAAAAGTCCCTCCAGGTTATTGCGCTTACCTTTTTATTATTTACAAGCACGCATAACGCATGAGATATCCAATGATTTTATATAATTATAAGACATTAAATGTTTAAATTTGCTTAATACAAAATATCTCATTTTTTCCGATGCCTGACATCAATGCTCCCCTCTTTTATTTTTTAGCCCCGCCCCTGACAACCGTTGTTTAGCAACGCTCCTAATAATCGTAGTAATAGCCCTAGCAACTATAGCAACGCTCCTAACAACGAAATTGTTCTTAAAGACCTTCAAGTATCCGGCTCTATTTAGTTTTTATAATATTTGAAATTCGTCAATAATAATTTATAATTTTTTGAGCATGTTTAGGCATTAATTGTAAAATATCATTAAGGGTAATTATAAATTCTACCTACTATCGAGACTTCTACAAATAAACGTTCTCTGTTGTTTCAAAAAAATGTGGAAACATGTAAAGAAAATTAATAAAAATTAAAATTATAAATTTTTGATAAATTTTTTCTAACAAGTTTAATGAATATAAATGTTCTTTAATTTTTACCTTTTCTCTATTTAATTCTCTGAGCCGGTAAAAAATAAAAAAAGACTTGCAATGATAACTGATACCATTGGATAATGTAATTAAATAATGTAAAATATGGTACTCTGTTAATATAACTACACATATATTTTCATATTTATGTGTAATGTATATGAGTAAAGACGTGTTGTGTGTGAGCGTATGGGAGATAAAACCAAGTGTGTCAAGATAAATCCTATGGAAACGAACCTGTATTCTTTTATTTATATTTAATACGTACGTATGTGTGTGTGTATGTGGGTGTATTGTTTAATGCGAGGTACATAGTTTCGGTGGTTCATATATAACACATATTGTAGACATCGTGTATGTTATATATTATCTGTTTGAATTTCAAAGCCGATAAACTGTTCAATTATTTTTGTTATTGATTCTTCGATAATATTACCGATAAATTATCATTAACTAGCACATATATACAGATAATTATTGTGGTTTTGCAGATAAATATCTTTTTAATTAACATTTTTGTGGAGTTTGTTTAGTCACGTGGTGTGTGTTATGTTTTATGATTAATTGTAATTGATTTCGAGTAATTGTTTGTTTAAGTTTTAATTTCTGGGAAGCATGTGCTTGAGGATCGATGTAATTAGATAGTGTTGTTGGTTATTGGATCCAGATTGTAATTTCGTTTAGTTGATAAGGTAGATATCTTAGATTAATTTATTATTGCACGCATCAAAACGCGCTATTTGGACACACGCGGTGTGTATCAGAAAAATCAAAGTTATATAATAAACTTATTGTGTTTTTTTGAAGTTCATGTCTCAAGACTTGAATTATCTACTAGAAAATTATAAATTATGTATAGAAAAAAATTTGGTTCAATGATTTTTGATATTTTTAATCACAATATATATTTGGGTATTTTTAGATAAGTTTTAAAAGTAATATTGTTATGACAGGATTAATTACTATGAATACTTTTTTGTCAAAAAATGATACAGAGGCATAAATGGTCTGATATGAAATTTAGCCATATCAATAAATTTTTTATAGAGGGTCAATATTTGAATACTTGAATTAATAGGAAGTGTATGGAGCATTGAACATAAAAAATCATAATAATAATAAACGAATTATGAATGGTGACCATTGTATTTAATTTAATTAAAAAAAAAAAAAAAAACACGTATGTGTACATAAAAAAAATAATAATACACTTACTCTCGACTTGTCTTAGCCACCATGACCCATTTTGTATTTTTCTTTTCAGATAAATAAAATATAAGAACTCTTTCTACATTCAACGCTGCGTACAACACTCGGTGGACAATGCTGCATGATATAAAACTAATATAATGTAACCTGTACTTTCTGTGTAATATATAATGTCCAATTCTTCCAGTATTATATTCTTTTATATTATTTGATATATTCGTATGTTTATTTGTGCTTTTTGTTGTTTTGAGGACACATAAAAGGTTACATCTTCAGAAAAACAAAAAAATACCCTGAACTTAAGTTCCGAGTTATCGCGTGCACCCCTCAAGCTATGACAAAAACTCGGTTATTATTTAAAGTTACTTTGCTTTATTTTGCAGGTTCTCCTTCTGCTGGTCCCTCTGGGAGGAATTAATGCAGGACGGATTCCATGTAACTGGTCATTTTACGCCCCGTTAAATATCACGACTTAATTTGAGGACCTACCAAAGTTAATTTACGTTTCAATGAATTTTAAAATTTTATTATGTAAAGTTTATAATACATAAATTCATATTCTCATTGAGCGGAAAAAATTATTTGATAAAAATTATCAATACTAAAATTTTGAATTTTTTCAAAAAATTGCAAAATAATAATTCAGTCTCCGTTTATTTCTACATTTTGCCAAGAAATTTTCCTTGTAGCCGTATTTGGTGTCTACTACATTGTAAAAAGATGTTACAATTTTTTTTCGAACTATCGCGTCGATGTTCAGTCAATATATATTTAATAGAGATCAGCAGCGAGTATATTTGAAAGTAAATAAATATCCGTCTATAAATAATGTTACTAACAGAATAATAAAAACATTTCTGTCTAATATGTGTTTGTTAGTAAACAGACAATGCTTCATATTTTTTTTCGCTTGGAAATTTTATATGATAAATATATCAATGGAGAGGCCAAAAAAGTTGTAACTATTGAATTTCATAATGAACATTATTCATCGACTGTAAGAAAAAAATTTGTCAAAAAATAGGTGCACAATCGCTTAAGGAGTTTACTGAGAATTTTTACTATCATCTATAAAAAAAAAATTGATCAATTTTCTCTAGTTTTTTTATCAAAATTCATGGAACTTATTATTATTATTATTATTATTATTATTATTATTATCATCAAGTGTACGTTAAACAACCGTAATATTGATAATCTGATTCTTGAATTTTTATTTCTTCATTGAATTAAACAGAAAGAAGGAAAATATTAAATAAATGTATCACTTATCTCTGGGATTATCAACTTCAGCGCAATAATGAAAAATTTTTTTCGGAATTTAAACCTGTTGTTTAATTCTCGATTTAATATTTACAATAGATGTATGAAAAATGTTAATTAAAAATTATGCATTTATAATCGTAATGTTAGAAAAAAATCTTCAATAAAATATTTTGCACGTGATGGAAAAAATTAAAAATTAACAAAATAATATAATTTTTAAATGTTTCATAAATCATTTTCGGTCTAAAAAATTTATTACTTAATACCACGTCTGTTTGTATTTACTCAGATCTATACACAATGTTAGAGCGAAGTTGCCGTATATTAACTAGTTTTTTATTATTAAATTTATTATACTTTTAAATTACGCGACTAGAACAATTAACTACTGTTTTAAAATAGTTGTTTGCTTAAACCGAATAACATAACTGGTTCAAATAGTACATACAGCGTGCCTACACAATTTTTTAGCTTATCGCGACTCTTGTCTATAAACGATAAACTAAAGCATTCAATGATTCACCGCAATTCGTAATCGGTGATAAAACTTAGTTTAGTATAATATGGCGACAAGCAGTCTCTCATTGTGCTGATTAAAACACCATTTTTTTAAATAAACGCTTAACTCAGAGTCATACTCTAAAAAAACATTGATACCCTGGAATAAAATAAAAATACCATGAGTTTTTTAGCGATTAATTACCGAGTGCAATAAATATCGCAGGTAATAAATCTCGTATCAATGTTGTTTGTTGTTATTGTAGTAGGTGCATCTTTTATCTCGACGTGGCTTGAATTCAACCGAGTCATCCCGGATCTTCAGATCGCTAAAGATAATGGAAAATGTACTTTATACATTGTACTATTACTATTACCCGTCGAAAAAGTCTCTGATGGGGGCAATTTTTTTTTAAGCACGGAGAGAAATTTTGTTTGAAAATTACAATGAAAATGGCAGTAATTGTGGGACCTTCTGATATTATTGACCTAATTGCAATAATTATTGTTTTTATTTATTGTTAAAAAATTTTACCTAAATTTTTCAACTCATTCAATACTCAAAGTGCAAAAAAGTTCGGATAAAAGCAATTTAAGCCGAAATAATTGCTTGACCTTGAGAGAGTGAGAGTAAAGCACTACTCACGCTTCGCGTTAAGATGTGCAAAACTTACAAATCTATATATTAGCTTAAAAATGAATCATCTGCTCGAGTTAAGGTAAATTTCTCGCCAATTACAAACATGACAAATCATAATAATTATAATACAATAAACAATAATAAAGGTTTTCAAAGAGACACTGTAACTGATAGCCCGTTAGACCTCCCATGAGGAGTAAAATTCAGTCTGTCGATACTTTTTTTGCGTCGTCGGGCGGACTTATAATAATATACATGTATCGTAAGAAGTAAAGATACACCGTAGTGTGTGTATATTAATTTCGGGTCTTTACGGCAGACTTCAATACCCACGTACTTAAATATTCATCAATATCCAACGTAGCATACAATACAAAAATAGAGTCTGTTATTTATTAATTTTTTTTTTTAAAGTGATTTTGTAATAATAATTTATACGAATTTGAATGATGGGAAGGTATTTTTCTTTCCACAACCTATCGCATTTGGGAATTAAGTACGAGTGACAAACTGGTTTATCAAGTTAGCTCTTTTGCCGGAAATGAGTTTCAATTTTTTTTAGATAATGATAAAAAAATTATTACATCTGTTTACTATTTTTCAGAGCCGTTTCAATTGCTGTAATAGAGCACTTTGCTGGTAATGGAACACTTATCAAAATTTTTAATCAACTTTTTATGAAAATATTTGAAATAAAAATTACACAAATGATAGACAGTAAAAAAATTTTTTTTCCGTTTTTCCTCGGGAAATTAAATTAGCGTTAAGTGAATGATGAAAAATAATTTTTTTTTTTTTTTATTTAGTATCAACACTGAGATATGGATGATAAAAAATAAAAAGAAGATCAGAGGTGTAGGATTGCAAGCGTTATAGGCTGTAAGTCCGATAAAAATTTATCACGCTTTTCTATTTTATTTGAAATTGAATGTCACGGGAAAACTGGAGAGGACAATTCAATTAACCTGGGATATATATGTTATATATAAGAGTGTTGAGTGTAGAGTGTGCTGTACTTGGATAGAAGCAAGTAAAGATAAAGTGTGAGTATGATCACATATATACGGAGACAGAGAAAGGGAGAAGAGGGGGAAGAGGGACGTCACGATAGTAAAGTCATATACCGGTTATCCACAGTTATGGGAATACGTCGATTGGCCTCTAGGGTCAGCGCCGTGAAATCTCGCCGTAATCGAGACTTTTGGTCAAGATTCTACTTAACTTTAGATACTCGACATTAAAATACAATGTGTTAATATCCCGTGGTATTAAATGGTTAGAGGCCGAGGGTTGAGGTCAATTGGAACTAAAAAGTCTATAATTAATTGTAATATCTTTTTCAATTTATTGTGATTTTCCTTCATAATATTATTATATTAAATTGTTAAAACCGCAATATATTCTAAACTATTTTTGCGTTACATTTACATATTTTTATTTCAGTACCACAATTTATTATTTTTTTTTTCTCTTATCAAATATCAGTTCTTCCTCATACTTTTATCGCGTTTTATAACTCCACACTTCTTCTCATCCAAAAGGATTACATCGGTACGTTGGCATTTGGCCGCAAGGATCCCGTATAAGGAGATGGCCTACTACATCGCGTCCGCGTCTTTTTCACGCATACTATAAACTGCGATGCCCAGTTACTATACGAAGAGCGAGATCACCGCGAGAATAACGATTCAACACATATATAAGAGCCGATAAAACCAAGCGAACTTTTGCGGCGGTACACCCTAGTTAAATACACATATGAATTCATATAATATTTTAAGAATAAGTTTATGCTGAATTTATTCAAATTTTTTATAAATATTCAAGCTGTCACATATAATCATATGGTCAAAAATGATCACAGACTAACAAAAATTACACTATATGGTTACATATGATCATACATAATCTATAAATAAAAATTAGTAATACAATTTCTTTATTTAAATTCAACTGATATATAAAAACACGATAACCTAAAACCTAATTGATCGCCCAAAACAAAATATTACCATATCAATTACAAATCCATTATATTTAAAAAAATATGTATCACTTATAAATATTAATGTATTCAAATTTAATTCCTTCAATTGATAACTTTAACTTTAGCGTAAAATCCCGAGTAAAAGTAACATACATACATATTAATATTACTATATAAATGAAATAAATAAAAAATATCTCTAATGCTCAAAAATAATCTATAAAGCTCTAATGCGTTAAACGCACAGACCAGCAAGCAGGTACGTCTAAATACACAGTACACAACGTAATAATAATATAAGATATATTATAATAATAAAATATGATATTCAGTGGTTGCCTTGCCGTAGGCCAAACGAGAAAGTACAAGCCCCCACTTACTCGTTATTTTAGTGCCACAGGCGTTGAATACTCTGTGAAACTACTTTTCGAGAGCGTAAAAAGACTAAAAATGTTGGGAAAAAATAAAAATAAAAAGAAGCATTTACTTTACCCAATGGAGTGAGTTAAGTGTTGATGTTGAGCATCCGAGCGAGTACAACTGATAGCCAAGTCCAAGTCAATGGACAAGACTAACAAAAAATGATAACGTTACTGGTCAGAGCCACAAGTCAAGTTATGGATCGTAAACTACATTTTTTATTTTATAAATAAAAATAGATTTTAAAATAAAATATCAAGACTATAATACAAATTTTTAAAGAAAAATGATATCTGAATTTTTTTTAGTTCAAATTGAAGAGGGTCTAGGTTCGAATCCCGCTCGAGGCGATTAGGAACAAGTTATTTTTTTACCGTGAAAAATTATTAATTTGTATACACCTCTTTTATGTTAATTCAAAACATAACAATTTTGCTTATTTATCGGCATTTATATTTCATAAAAAAAATAATTGCTCTTGCATAGCGCTAAGCAGGTCAATTATAAATAATAATTTAAAGACATTAAATTTGATATAGGCATACCCAAAAATTGAACTAAAAAAATTTTTAATATTCATCCGTATTTCTCTTAAATTATTGTTAATTAATTTTAAAAATTTACTGCGAAGAAAATAGTCTGTCAAACGCGTGCTCAACTCCAGATGCCGACCACGTGTTACGGGTTTTATTATTTTATTATCCTCGCTATTTTATTTTACTTTTACTTAGTATTATTATTTTTTATTTATATTTTTTTGGGGTCTGTTTTCGGCCATGGCAAACGACCTTCGAAAATTTAAAACTAAAACGGACAGAAGAGCTGCCGGGCGTGGGTGAACATTCAAAAACAGGTTTCGTCTTTTCAAGAAGGATCGTAAAAAAAATATTGAGCCATTAAAAAAAGACAGAAATTAAAATAAAAAAGACACGTTGGTGTGTATAATATGCATGAATTTATAAAAGAGATCATATTATAAAATATATATATATAAGATTCATTTGGTGTTACTTTAATCTCGTTGATAACCAGCAATCATAATAATAAAAAATTAAAAAAATTAAAGAAGAAAAAGGGATTAAAAAATAATAAAAATGCACACGACTTTTATTTCGAGTCTTAAAAAATTACTTGATCGAAAGTTTACGAGCGTGAACGAAACGTCACCTGAGATGTTTAATAATAATAATAAATTAACATTTCTTCGGTCAAACGTTAAATTAATCGTACTTGTAGGCATACGTGAATTTTATACATTTGTATATGCATTCAAATTCCTTGATGATAAATAATAATGTAATGTTTAAATGTGTAAGTGCTGTCGTAAAACCTTGATGTGTTTAATACTAAAATAAATCGACGGTGGCCACCCCATATAAAAGTATATTTACTGAAACGTTTTATCAAAAGTGTTTTTTCGAATTATCTAATTAAATGACGATAAAATTTTTATTTAAATATAAATAACTTCATACTTACATCGCGCTCAGGGGAAATACAACGTTTACTTGTCATAACACTTCAATTAACAAGACAGGGTGGCCATATTCTCCGTTTTATACAACCGAAAAATTTACTTGGAATTTTAATTGAGATAAAGTTTCATTCTACGAGGAGAAATTTGGTGTTAGTCTTTCCAATAAGTGTTTTTAAGAACAGCTCAAAAAAAGTTTAGAGTTGCTTAATTGTTAATTAACTTTTGAATAATTATTTCAAACAGAATAAGTTGATTTTTTTTCTTGGAAGAAACTTTGTAATATGATATTGATAACTTTCAAAATATTTTATCGATTGACCTGATTTTTTTCAATTATCTTTGTGATATTGATGTCAAGTACCCTATAAAAAATTATTATCCAACTCCCTTCGGTTTAATAATAATAATAAAAACATAAAGCTTAAAATGAATGTCAAACATATCTTAATACATGTTTAACATTTTTTGTTTATTTTACTCACACATATTTAATTTATTAATTGATCCATATAGCAGTGGAAAAATTTTCTGATATTTTCATATATCGCTTCATGTAAAAATTTGCCATATCAGGTTTTATATGACTATATATTATCAAATATGATCAAGTTACAATATTAAAATGATATTTATGGCTATATATGATCATACTTGGCCAAATATGACCAAAAGTGGCCATATATGATCATATCAGGCCACATATGACCAAATGTAGCCATATATGATAAGTTATGAGTGTTATGACTATCTATGATGACTTGATCAGAATAGCCAAGAAGTTCATCTTTACAATGTTTAAAAAATATCTATGGCCATATCTGATTAGATATGACCACATCATAAATTTTTTTCACGAGTATGGTTATCCATGACTTATATACACATCTTCATACATGAACAATATATAATTTTTCACTAAAAATGAAGCGATTTCAGATTATTTAAAATTTCCCTTCTATAAATATTTCGAGTAGAATATACCTATATTATTGTATGTATATCTATTTATGTTCTTTTTCTTTCGATCACTCTATTCAGGACTTCCTAGCGTGCCATTGTTCACTTTTCCACCCGAAAAATTCAGTATTTGTATGCGGACCACGTACCTACCCACACATATGATGATTTTGCAGAAGAATCGATTTCAATGTAAACACTCATTTCTACGTTTAGAATAAATCGTATAGTTTCACATAATTTTACGCTACACATGTGAAGACACACACATACACACGCTCAATTTTTTTGCCATAACAAAGAAAAGAGTCTCGTGCCTATGATTTGCAGCTGTTCTTTATCCTATTGAGCGTCATGCTCAAACTATATACCTATTTATGCTTCTTAACTTTAAATGTTCTACCGATAATTTGCGTTACTGAGTAAAAACTCAGTAAAAACTCGATGAAATCCATTATATTTATTTGTAATCGTTAAAATTTAAATTACAATGACGATCTTCTGAGAAAATAATCTGTGATTTAAGAAAGAATAGGTCGAACATATTAAGCACTTTATGTTCTGTCACGTTTATGAAAGTACATGCTGTTCAAATTACACGTAAAACTAGCTTACATTTCTTGAAAATACCGTACATATTTTTTATTTTATTTCGCTTCTTAGAATCTAACGTAACATAGTTTAAAATAATATTTATTGGATTTTTGATTAAATTAAAAAATTCTGTATCGTAATCTGCCGAAGAATTTTCTTCCGGTCGATTTTGATGGTTGATTTGTATCTTTATATCTATATATATATATATATATATATATTTAAAAGGTTTATAGTTCTGTTCATCTATTATAAATCGTCTTCTATGGAAAATGAATACGTGGAAAGTTCTGAACATTAATAAATGTGTAATTTTAGACATTACATTTGAATAATCTTTCACTCCCTGTGGTGACAACAGTAATTATTAATACATAGATTTTTATGAATTTATGGATCCTATTTATCATACCTCTAAATCACCGAGATATCGTCCGCTTAACTCTTTACTTAACATGTAAATTACTTAATTAGTATTTTCAGGTTATAGCTGCCCAAGTGATTGATTATGATTAGAACTCAAAAATTTTTTAAGAGAAATTATAATTGTGCCTATTGAAAGCGGTACTTATAGTAGAAATTAATTTTTACGCGCTCGGTGATTCTTGATTAGGAAAAATTGTGAAATATTTTTTTCAGGTGAAGAATTTTCATTAATCAATAATTATATATGATCTAAGACAGATTAAATTTTTTTTTTCAATAATTTAATTATGTTGCACATTTAACAATGGTTTCGTTGAACTATCAAACGACAAAATTACAGAAACATATATTGTGGTTACAACTAAGTTTTATAATATTTCACAAAAATAATTTATTATAACATATGTTTATTTATAAATTGGATTCGACGATCTACGAATCACAATTGATAGATCTTCCAGCCTAGAATCAAAAAACTTTCGATAATATAACTGAACTTTTTGTATTGAGCTTCGAGCAGTCTAACTTTTTGAATTACAAAGTCACATATGCCAATTTACTCACATATAGTCTTTTAATTACACAAAACTGTCGTCAAAAACTTCCATTGAGGAGAATGCTTTGGTACGACGCGAATTTGACCGATGTGACCCTTTCCAAGATTTTCAACCTCAGGTGGTAGGAGGAAAAAAGTTGTTATTGATCTGAATCATTAGACTGTTCAACAGCTCCAACAATGGAACAATTACCTTTCAGGTGATTGTCTAAAGTTTTATTCAGTTGCAACAACATCAGTGTTTGTTGTCTCTCAACGTGTAATAACAAAAGATGTCGACGACCTAATCGGAAACAAAGTATCGCGGTTTTTCCTAGCGTTCGCGGAACTATATATACTCGAGAAATGGATCAACTCATCACGAAGTTCCAAGTTTGGAAAACATAAAGACCTGTTCAATTTTGAATACTAACAACGTGAGTATTAATAATTAATAGTAGCTCCATATATGACAAAATAAAAAAATTTGATCTGTTCATATCAAGCCATGTCTGGCTTTGATATAGTTTGATACGTCTTCATATTATAACGATAGACCTAAAACGTTTCTTTGATTGATCACAGGTACAATACCAAGATGCATTTCGCAACTGTTTTATTCATGGCCGCCATGGTTGCTTGTGCTGCAGCATCATGCGGCTCCAAGCCTGCTCCAAGCTGCGGGTCTTCTGGAGGTTGTAGACCATCTGGAGGGAGCAGACCTTTTGGAGGGAGCAGACCTTCTGGAGGAAGCAGACCTTCTGGAGGTTGCGGGCCTTCTGGAGGCTGTGGACCTTCTAAAGTAGATATTGTTGGTGTCAATATTAACAACAAGGTAGGAAACATCGGAGGAATCAACAAAGGCAACAACGAAGTTATCAATGCTGTCAACACCCTTGTAAGCCCAGGTTGCAGCACTTGCGTAAGTGTTTTGACTTTTTATAATAACCACTGATATGTTTTATCGTATTTTAGTTTTCAGAGATACTTAATAGTATTTTTTTCCTTTTTGTAGTAATCCAAGCAATTTCAAGTTTGAGGGATGATCTAATTACTTCCCCAGGAGATAATTTTTTTTAAGAAAAAATTACAATTTAAAGCAAAAAACAAGTTTTCAAATTATCAAATTGGTCAATTTTTATTGTATAAAAAATGAATTCGTTTAATAAAAGAACTTTTGGTTAATTTTTAGTTTTTAATAATGACCTGTGTTATCTCTACGCTAACAAAAAATTTTTTTGGGTGCAAAACTTTTAAAATTTTATATATTAATATCTTTTTTTAATATTTAAAACTTAGGCGTACATTTCTTCAGGCCCACTATTATATAAACTGAAATTTTTTTAGATTAGATTAACACCAAGGTCGCTAATTCAGTTTGTTTAGCTTTGATTTACCTTTTCACGGTCTCTGAGCGATATTGTGTGATATACCAGCCTTTGAATGAAAAACTACGCTTGTTAAATCTTAAAAATTTCATAATTTAATGATCGCGCAATAAATCGTCTTAAAAAAAAATTCATTGTCATTCTTCATAAAACAAAAATTTTTTTTTTTAATATTTTGCTTAATTTAGACAAATAATTATATGGATAAATGTAAACATACATGTGGTTCATAAATTTCAATGTGAAGGTAAAAATCATTGACGTAGAACTAAAAAACAACTACATTCTGACATTATGATATAAAACATTACGATTGTAATTTTAATGAGGCATTAAACGGTTTAATTGACCAACTTCTTATATACCTGACGTATGAAACACGTGTGAAATATAAATCCACTTATTAATGTGATGTTACATCTGTAACATACATTATTTTTTATCACGAAATTCGTAACTTTGCTGAATCAGGTGTGGTTATCATGATAAGCAGCTTAAAGTAATAAATCACCAAATTCAGTTGTTTTCCTAAGTAGGAAGAATGAAACGATAAACGATGAATATAATTAAGTATATTCAAGGTATAATTTTAGGTAATAATCAACAGAAACTATAAAACGGTAACTCGTATAAATAGTTAAGCGATGGCGGAACTTGAAGTTAAAATTTACGCCATTGTACCGAAACTTGAGTCAACATAGTGTAAATACTCTCGTAACTCGTAATATAACTGATTAAACAAAACATAAAACATGTCGTCCAACAGTCTACGTAAAATTTTCATAATAATAATTATACTCTGTTATAACTTGTCAATCTGTACTAATAATTAACACCTGATTACTAACTCTACTATCCATCTGTCAAAATAGTGCCGTCTTTTTTTTGCTAGCGGGAAATTTGATTTAAAAGAAAAATAATGGTAATAATAATTTACTGTATTTTTAGTATCCAAATAATATCGCGTTAAAATTCAAGTCAATTGTATCTTCATACATTTAATAAAGTTTTTACATCGCATTCATACTCAAAATCAATGCTTAATCATTTTTAGTCAATATTTCTGGATCTACCTGTACAATTTTTATGAAATTTTAATATTTTAATATCTTTATAAAATTAACATTCATCAAAAATAATACTTACAATAATAATGATTGAAGGCGCGCAGTAGCCTATCGGATCCGGCCTTTGCTTACCAAAGCATTGGCCCGGGTTCGAGCCCGGCGTACACCAATAGAAATTTTCAATATTCAAGTGTATTATTCTGCTCAGCCCAAAAAATAAAACGAGTCTTATAAGGTCATATACTACTATAGTAGTTTATGCGACTTAAAAAAAAAAAAATAATAACAATAATAATTGAGAAATTTTTTGTTGCAGTTCTTAAAAATAATAATAAATACGTCAACACAAAAATCACCAAAAAAGTATGAATCAAACGAGTTGACGGAAGACAAAACTCTTTGAAAGCAGATTGGATATCATAAAATCGTGATCTAAGCCGTAGCTCAACTCTTTATTTCTTTTTTCGTTGTCTACTCTCCTATCTTACCCATGCAAACACATACACATATATTTAAACGTATATGTAAGCACTATATCTAGTACGACGACTAACACAAGTAAACTACTGAAGGGAGATCTTCGGACACGCCTTAATAAATAATTCATGTCTTTTGGTGGTGACCGAGCCAAACAAAATATAACTAAACTAAACCATACAAATGAAGACCGAGGATAGAATTAAAGACAGACAAAGACAAAGAGACAAGCCATTTAAATAACAAAATTTAAAAAAACAAATCCGGACGAGTATTTTTCATCGCCAGTGCCGTTTTTCGACGAATTCTCATTACAAACTAACCGCTAAAACTCTCGCCTTTTTTATTATTCATATGGTTATAAATAAAAATTTATAAATATAAAAAGAGATGGATAAAAATTTTATTCGAATCTATGAATGACACGCTTGACTAAATGCAGGCTTTCAGTTTCCTTCGTCAAGAAAGTAAGAATGCCTATAAAATATAAATATATAGTTGTATGTGAGTGTGTATGAGTGGCTTGTTAATTATTATGGATTGGGTATAATGCTAATGTAAACGTATCCAAGAAATGTTTAATAACAAGTATATGATGGTGTTATAAACATCCGTTCTCATTGACCAGTATCGTGTTTTTAAATAAAACTAGATTTTATAACATTACATCAATATCCTATAGTGTGGTATAGTAGTTTTACTCTTGTTTTGTTTATTTCTGGTGGATGTAAACGACCTTCGCACTTCCGTGCGTTGAATTATTATATGATGCTACCGTTAACTGTTACAATATGCACTATTATATGTATTTTGAACTAATTTTATTATGAATTCTATTTAGTAACAGGTTGCAGACTTGAATTTAACTGCGAAAAAAATTTTTCATTTGTCCGCAATATTTATATTTAATGTCTATTTTATTTTAAAAAAAACGCTAGTAATAGAATTAATCAATTTTATTATTTATTAAATTACAGTCTAAAAAAACAATTACAATTAGCATTTATTCAAATTTAAAATTCATAAAAAATTGTATTTTTAATGAGTCAATTTTTATTCTTACAATACAATTTTTATTTTCAAAACAAATTTCTTTTGATTTAAAATTTTGATCCAATTTTTTTACCAGAAAACTTTCTCAAGTTTCAAAAATTTTCAAGTCTGTAAATTTTATAAAAAAAAATTATATTAATATGATATGAGTTTGAACTCCAAGCATGTTTTTGGACCAAATTAACATAAAAAAGAAAGAACAAAATTACACACTAAAATATATACATATATATGTTCAAACAAAATATAATTTTATAAAAATATCTCTGAACATAATGTGAGAAAATCAAATAAATCGTGGAAGGTATCAAATTAATGACAGTGTTCCATAATAATTTACCGAAGCTTCCGAAGTCAAATATAGCAGTACTATGCAGTGATCAACAGGTTCCAAGACTTGTTAATACAACCATGGAGTTAAAATTCGTATAAATAACCGTTTTCATCATATCAAGTATGTGAGCAAGTTTGCGCTGACGATATTACTTTTAAATTGAAGTACATACTTTATATTTACAATTTTACACCAGGAAGCACTCGCATATCATACATCACACACACACAAAAAATATTGTTGTCATACTGTATATGATCCATAAAAAAAATTCATTTGAACCAAAAAAATCATTTGGAGAATTTGTTTTTGGCTTAAAAAAATTTTTTTTATTTCAAAAAATTTTCCGCTTCATTCAAAAATTACACAAATAATTTTCTTGGTTCATCAATTTTTCACTTAAATCAAATTAATTTTTTTTTTTTGAAAATTCTTCTTTTTGAATAAAATTAATTTTTAAATTTATTGATAAAAAAAAAAAAGAATAAGCTTATTATTTTGATTCAGATTGAAGGACTTAAATGCTCCAAATTGGCGGCTTTAAAGACTCTAAATAGAAAGAGTATAAGTAAACAAATATCTCAAACGGCATACATTAACATTACTGTTAATAAGGACCAATAAAACAACATCTAATAACAAAAAAATAAAAAATCTAATAAAAAGTATGCATTAATCATCTTCAATTTAAAGCAATTGGTATTGAAAAAAGCCCGCACTGGAATGAAATTTAAAATTACAAAATTCTTATCAATTAAAACTTACATTATCGTTATTTATAATTCAGCAGTCATCGAAATATCAGTCATAATACACATGATAATTATAATTATTGAATTAAATAACAACTCAGTAAACAAATGTTGATATTGGGTCGACGATCGATTATCACTCCAAAATAAGTTCCATGTTTATCGAAGTTTTGTTACACTTAACTATTATTTTACTGTTTTATTGATCGGAGTAAATCCACTAAAAGTCGCACAAAATTTAACTATTTAACTGTTCACGGATTTGTTTTGAAAAATTTTAATTTTTGGAGGATGTTTTGACTAAAGCTTGCGATTAAAGTTTTGAACTTGGTGGTAAAAATTCAATTTGAGTCGGTAAATTGTTTGTTTATATTTTCCCGCGCTGTTTTGAATGACGCACGAGAGCAATAAACGCACGAGATTTATATATATATTTAATGGATGGTACGTATATACCGTGTAGTAGTGTTATGTACCGTAGTTAGGTACTGACTGAACGTAAAATCGTGATCGTACGAAAGACAACTCGTGGTGTAGCGTGGTACAACACGCTCAACTCAAACTTACTACTCCACAAGTTTACTTCTGTTGAGTTCAGCTTTGACGTTGCTTTGTAAGAGTGGGTAACCCTGTTGTAAGAGTATCCCGCAATGCACGAGAATACGATCTACAGTTTGGTATGTGTATAGGATCAGAAGAAAGAGAAAGAAGGAGTTAGATAGAGAGCTGGAGAGAGATAGTGAGTATGTATCGCGTGTGTGTTAGTTTGTCACAAATTTACTAGCGGTTTTTGCGAATTTTGACTCCAATTTAAAATCAATCATTTTATGATCAATGGGAATTTGAGTAGGTAAAATTTGAACTTAGTTAATTAAAGGATGAATAAAAAATATAGACAATTATGGGGTTGAAGCCTTGTTGACAGGAATAGAGGTCATTTTTTGAGGTAAATTTTTTTGAAATTTACAAATTTTTTATCGTGAAAATTTTATCGACAAAATAGAATTTTAGGTAATTATTTACAAGTGGATTCAACCCGTACTAAGCCATATTAATTTTTTTTTTTTTGATCAAACTGATCAATTTTTTTAAATTGTTCGTTTTTTTATGTAATTTTCAGAAAAAAACATATTAAAAATATCCAAAAAAGATAAAATAGAAAATTTATCCTAAAACATGAAAGCTAATTTTTTTTCCAATTTTTAAAGTTAAAAAAACCTATCGAAATCTTTGTTTTTCCTTTCGCGATATTTTTTATCATAAATGTCCCGTAAAAACAAACAAAATAAAAACAAGTATTAATTTTTCACCTAGTTATGGTCTAAAATGGGATTGACCCCACCTATAAATAATTATAGAATTTTAATTAACTGAAAAAAAATATTAAAGTTATTTAAAATAGTTTTTTGAACAATAATAATAATTTTGTAATTCACTAACATCAACGTATTATTATTACGTGTGTAAAAATATAAATGTCTACGAATGTGTGAGTGCATATAATATAAATGAATTGGTATGTATAATATACATAAAAAAAAAAAAGATTATTATGTTATGTGTTTCCAACTATGACCGCCAGAATGGCGCCAGTCTGCAGCCTACTAGTTTTAATCTTTCGTCTTTACACAATTTTTTGACAAGTAAACTAGTACTCTATTAATATGTGTGCATGCATACATGCAAGTGTGCATGTTAATACATGTACGAGCGCGTATGTGTTGAACTGTGCTGGAGGGATGTAATGTATAGGTACAGGTACTGACCATGGTAAATAGAGTAGAAAATTAGTGACATGATAAATAGCTAAAAAAAGTTTGATTTATTTATTATTCAAATTTTTAAATTTACTTATCGCTTTTTTACAACTGATGTATTTATTCGAATATATTAATTGCCAGTTTATTAATAGAATACCGAACATTAATCATTTAGTTTAATTAATAGTGTAGAAATGAATTAAAAATTTTTACAAGAAAGATTAATCCGTTATTCAAATTTGTAAGAAAAAAAAATAACAGTAGAATGATCTGTCCTTAGAGATTGGCCCATTGACCTGGAACGCAATTCTCAAACCCTTCGTATTTTTAATAGATTTTTCAAAAGTAGCTTTGTTATTTAGTACCTGCTTTTACACAATACATTAAACAAAGATAAGATACTAATTTTAAGCACTTAACAACATTTTAAAATTACTTCCGTCCCTTCTAATTCTAACTAACTACATTTTCACCCTTCGGTGATTACGTCACGATTTTTTTCACTTGCTAAATTATTTTAGGAGAAACTTAAGACGTTACTTTTCCAACTAATAGTAAAAATTCATGGCCGGAAAAATTCAATTTAAGTTCCCGAGTTTTAATCGGTTTATTAGTTTCAAAGTTTTTCGGCAAATAGAAATTTGACTATTTATATTTAATACGAAAAGTTGATACATTCTATACTGTAACTGTTGAAATGAAGTTTAAAAATACTCGAGATTTAGTGAGAAAGTTTAAAACAATTGAATAAAAAAATCTTTTAAATTAAATTCAACAAAAAACTAATTATTAAAAATCATTCGAACCAATTTTCAACTTTTTAAATTTCTTTTAGTATTAGACTATTTTTTTTTTTTTTTTAATCTAATTTATCTACCCTGAGAAAAATTTTTGGAATGGACGAAAACGGAAACAAATGTATCCCAGTAGCCTCCCGTAGTGCTTCATCCATAATGTCACAATGTGTTGCCATTGAGTGTCCTCTTAAATCCTTTAGAGGTCTGCATGTAAACACTTAGTCCTCCTTCAACTATCCTGCCACGAAAAATTATATGAAGTGTTGACAAAAAGAGACTAAGAAAAACAAAACGAGATGCGTCTTTTGACAAAGGACTGAGTCAACAAAAAAAATGTTTTTGCTGAGCTTAAAAATTTTTTTTTTCCGAAAAGGTGAAACACTTTACCTTACTTAGCTTAATGATTTTCATTCGAAGGTAGATAGGTACAGAGATAGGTACAGATCACTTATCGTTATCGCTTCGACATTTTTCAGAGTTATCTCATAATGGGTCTATATAGCGTCCATAGGTTTCTGTGTCTTCTTAAGATATCTGTTTGGTGATGTTTAGATAAATTTGTTTGCTGCTGCTGGTGAGTGCTTAGTCATACTTAAAACTATTTTTATTTATGTGTACAATGTATATTGTTTATTAATAGTATAAATTCTGATTTACAAGTTCACTACAAAAAATTATTTTATTAGAGAAAATTTTTCTTAATTAAGAAACATTTTCATTTTTATAAATTTAAAGTAATTTATATTTTTGGATTTTTAATTTGACTGAAATTAAATTAATTTCAATTTTTCTGAGATTTTCATTATTTATTTAGTTATAAATTATTATTTTTTCATTTTTTAATCCTTGAAAATTAATTTTCTTTTGACAATCTTGATTATAAAAGTTGTCGATTCAATAATAAATCTTTATGTGAATTAATACTTGAACTAAAAAATCTTCTTTAGCTGAAATAAATTTTACTTCAAAATGATATTCTTCATTTTTTTTCTCTCTCATCAAATTAATTTATTATCAAATCACATCGGCTTCGCCTCGGTTAACAATTGCATGTGATCTGAGACATTTCTTACTTTACTTCCCTCGGTGTGTAATATACTATTCTCACATCAAGTAACTTTTTTCTCCCGTGTAACAGCTCATATATCATTTCATCGGGAAGCAATTACAATTTTCATCGTCATGATAATAATATAATCGATGGTGGATCAGATCGACGACGCCAAAGTATCAAGCATATCATTTAACTCGCCGTCATCTGAAATATCCAATGAGGTGTTTCGATATCGTTAAATCTTCTTGACACACCAAGTTATATGCTGTATTATGTAGGCGAGGCACTTTTACAACTGATATCATACGCATACGCATACGATGAAGTGTATTGACATGATTAACGAGATACCGGACAAACTTTCTTTTTTTAGCTCTTTCAAATTTCAATTGTGTTTATCTCAATATTTATTCAATTTATCAACAATTAATTTACCTGAAAAAAAAATAATTTAGCTTTAAATTTTTACTGCTAAATTTATTTATTTTTTTTTTAATATTATTTTAATAAAATCTTTCTATACAAAAATTTTTGATTGAATAATTTTTCTAATTCTTGAAATTAGTTGTAGAAAGATTTCGATCTTTTATAACTCGAGTTTTTGGTAATTAAAATTTTGAGAATTTGAGAAATAGTTTTTATTTTTTATTCTACATTTATTGTAGAAAAATAATTGATCATTTGCGAACATCTTGAAGTATATATTTGTAAAAAGAAATAAATAATGATTGACAGTTACAACGAAGTATTTTGTTGAATTAATGCTTTCCTTTCATTTACAAGTACAAGCAACGCCACATGTAGTTCTTGCAGAGAAATATAATTTTCTTGTGATGATAAAGTAGGTTTTTTTAAAAATTGTTTATAACTATGATTTATTTATCTGTTAGAATTTTTACTATATTTTTATAGTCTTCCTGATTCGTTATCAATTAATTTGATGGAAATAAAATTCTATAGAGTTTTATAGAATTCTTACCACAAAAAAAATGTATATGTTTAATTAACATATAAAAAAATCTTATCTATATTTTTGCCGAAAACGTGTATGAAAACTTATATAAATTCATCATGTATATTTGTATAAATTATCATGTATATTGTATAAATTATATTTATTTGTTCATTTTTATTAAAATTAGCAGATACCTCACCAATTTTTCGGTTCATTTAGAAAATAAACTGGCGCAAAAAATACACAGTAAAAAATTTTTTTCTTTAATTTTAATTTTTTTTGTACTTCATAAAAAAAAGAACGATTAAAAAAATAAAATTGTTTTATTAAAGATGACTTTAATTTTATATGATTTCATAAAATTTCAGTGTCAAAATTTGTTGACACTTCATAAAATTTAATAGAACGATTTTCTCTGAAATTTCTTCCTTTTTTCTAAGTTTTTCATTTCTTCAATTTTTTTCGACCAACAACCTCTACCTGATCTCTACAAACTAAAGATGAAGACATCTCCGAACATCCACGAAACTCAAAACTAGAAAAATATTTAAAAACCCAATAATCCAGGATGACTTATATATTACGTATCTCGCCTCATTATCTCCACTTAGCTCGCAAAGTAGGGTCACAATTACAGCTTTATACCGAGGTAAACAGCTACCTGCCCTTTGTTATTATATATATATTATAATAACAAAAAGTATACTTGTATTTCCTCTCTACACCACTCCTCATATTATATTAATTCCATTCCGTGTGTATAAATATAAAGACCGAACATAGAGTTAACTTATTTATTTGAGACGATGCTTCAGACAGACATAAATATAAAAGACTTGGGCATCCATCAAGGACAGATCCCCTTGCTTCTTATTATTCCATTTTATCTAAAGTTTTGAAAACAGTTTTGCCTAGTTTTGGCTCCCCTCCTTTCTTCTATCTTTCCTCACGCATCCTTCCCCGTATCCTATGTCCTAAATCCACTCGAGTACACACAAAGGAATAAAAAAGGTTGTAAAAACAATAAAAATAAAGTATCAGTACCGGGAGGGCATCTCAAGCCCCCAAAAACCTGTTTCAAACCTTTATTTTACTACTCTAGGGTCAGCAGCATCATTCGATATAACTAGACCCCTCGGATTCAACTTCGCCCGAGTTGAATGTTAATTTATCCGCCGTAATTTTATTTGTTGCGCATCGAAATGAAAAAAGGCTAAGCTAACATTTATAGATTGTAATCCGATGAAAAAAAAATTTTAAATGATCATATGTGATTTGATTTATAGTCACATATGTGGCCATATTTAAACTATCGATAAAATAAATAAATAGTTTAAAAAATCTAAAAGTGCACAACTCATAATTTCACTTTCGATAATAAAATTGATTAAAATCTCATCCGCTTCGCTTATGAGGCGTGCAAAAATTATAATAATTTTTTACTTTTTATAAAAATGTATATGTCATTTAATTTTCTTGTTTACTTATTTTTCTAGACTGGAAATTATTTTGTGTTTGTACAATTTTGCAAGTTTTTTGATAGCTCTGAGAAATCTGCTCCAATTTCAACTGCCAAACGATCTTTCTTATTGGCTTTACAATCAATGATATGTTCTACATACTACAGTCTGGTATGAAGTGTGTGGTGAAGCTCAAATCCTTCCGGGCATAAAGGATCAAATGAGGGGAAAGATCACCTACGGCATCCAATCCTGTTGGGAGAGCTACCCGCACTTTGATGCTGCATCCAGCCTGATCACACCTGATAAATTTGATATTTTTTTTTCGTCTTTTAAGAGGGACCCACTGCCGTAAATTTCTACTCGGCTTTAGCTTTACTGAAACTGTTTTATTTATATCTTTTTTATGTGCTAGAACAATGGGAATCTATACAACGAAAGATCGTGTATGGAAATTTTACTTGAGTATTTTTTGAATATAAACAGAACAATATCTAAATATTAAAATTTTTCATACAATTGAACCACTTTCACATAATTTTTCAAAATGTATTTACTTCAATACATACAAGTTTAAACTTCCTTGAATTTTTTACTTCAAAAATTTTTTCAGTTACTATTTTGAAGAAAGTTTCAACTTCGCGATCTTCAAACTTTATCATAAATTTCTCTTCACTCAAAATTAAAACCAAGACATTGATCGAGTAATTAATCATTATTAATTATTAATTTAAGCGAATTTTTTATTTATCGGACTCATTATTCGTGAAATCACAAATTACTATTAATTTATTTTAATTTTTAACAAATGGTTATCATTATTATTTTAAATAACATTATTATCCTACATGCTTTGTCTATTTATTTATTCCTTAAAGCACCAGATTGTTACTTAAAACACCATCTATCAATCCTTAAACGTCACGATACACAAAAGTCAAAATTAAGCTATGAAATCACTTAAGATACTTAAAGTCTTCACTTTGACTTTGACGGGACTAGAGAAGAATTGAGTAATTTTATTTTTATTTACATTCGGTTCGGAACTTCTAGATTTATCGTTTGAACACACTAGTGATTTAGTGGGTTCTTAGTGCAAAAAAAAAAAAAAATAGAAAGAAAAACACTAATGGAGAGTTCTAGGTCAACCGAGATAATTTGAATGTAGACAACTGAACGCCGATGTTAGAATATTCAACGTCTTTAATATTTAACTTGCTTACAAGCAGTGTGCGTTTATTTTTGTAAATTATCATGATAAGTTGATGCATGATTTGGGTTAATTAGAAATTGTAAAGTATAGAGGATATTTTTAATGAAATAAAAATTAAAAATTTTTAATTTAATTACCAAATTTTTTATGTTGATTATTTTAATACTGCACTCAGATTAAGTGAAAATGTTTTAGTAAAATTACCATATTTTTAAACAACCTTTTTATTGGTGATAAAAAAATGCAAAGCGTAAAATATCTGAAACAGTACCATAATCAGAAACAGAGAAATAAAAATAAAAATAAAAGGATCTCATGAATTTTGTGGTAGAGGCATAGACTGTAAAAAGAAATAAACGAGAGACTCGACTTTAAAATATAAAAGTAGAGGAGAAGGCTTTTTTTCGTCTGTTTCATACGTTATACACATTGTCTCTCTTCTCTCTTTACTATTTAAATTTTATCTTGGCAGTAAATTATAAATTAATCGCTCGGTTAAACGCTGACATAAACTTTAAAAAATTTTATTCGCTTTTTAAGCGATGGGCTTAAAAATAATTAGTGGTGAGTAATTGTGGCAGTAACACTGAATAAAATCTAAGACGTACTCATTGCTCTTAACTTGTCAATGTCGATATTCTTTTAACAATTTGAAATAAAATTACTCCTATAAAATTTATATACTGAAATATAACAAATATAATGAAAACGAAGGGATATTTGTAAAAATTTATTGTACAAATACATTGTAAGAAATTTCTGAAGGGGTTAATTTTTTTTCGATTGATTTAATCCCTGCGAAGAAAATTAACTTCGAAAAAAATTTTATTTATATTATTAATAATAAAAAACTTCGTAGAATGAATTCTTCATTCTTCGTATTGAATAAAAAGAAAAAAAGTTGTTATTAGTTTAAAAATTACAAAATCCGTATTCAGAGATTTGAAAAATCAATATAACTTTTCTACAAGAAGGATTTTTTGATAAATTTTCTCTGTAATAATTTATTTGTTAAAGAAATTCTAAAAATTTCTATATAAAAGTTAATCCAATATTTTACGAATCCATACTAAGTATGAAAGTATCCGACTGATCTTGACTTCGTCTCTTTTATTTATATGTATATTTTTTCAAATAAACAGCTAATTTTAGAATAATTCGAAATTTATTTATGAAATATTGAAAATATCAAAAATAATTTAAATTTGCTTATAAATATCTAATGAAAATTCAATTATTTGACACGTTTATTTAGATGTGGATGATTGAGTGTATGAAGAAAATAAACGCAATAAATAGAATGTTAATCCATACATATATGCATAAGTATTGTTAGAAGGCGATTGCAGACCAAACCGATAATATAATACATGTTGTCGACTGTGTGAATGATCATACTGAATCAGTCACTCAGAATCGCTGTTGTTAAATCGCTACAATATACAACACCAAGTTGCAGTACCTTCACTTTATTGATTTTTTATCTTTCTATATTGTTTATCGATCTACTCGAAGTTTAGTTTCATTTTAATAATCGATTCTTGTGCGTCAATATATGCGCTGTGTCATGAAGATTTTAATTGTCGTCTGTTTGTTAATTGCGTAAGTACGCAATTTTTAATAATTTATTATTGTACAAAGTATCATATCTCTCCAAGTAAATTTTAAAAGTTGGTAACGTATAAATTTAAACAACAGGTGATAAAACATTTTTTTATTGGTCGAATCTTATCGAGTTCAATCGAGCACGCTAATTGATATTTAAATTTTTCATTTTATAAATGTCTTGGGCTTCTAATTGATCGAATATGTTTTTAAGTTTTAAAAAATATTTTATCGATGAAAAATACATTTTTTATTTAATTGAAAATTTTAATTGATTTATCAAAAGAATTTAATAATTATTTTATTTATATATAATTATAATTTTTTATCTTCTTTCTTCATAAATTTCATAATTACTTCATAAATTCACGCTTTTTTTCTCTATCGATGCATTACATTTATCATTTTTCAAGAAATAATTTTAGCCACAATTGTAAGCTATCAAATTTCATAAATTAAATTTTGGATTAAAAAAAAAATTAAATGGTGGATCAAAATTATGATTAATGTTACAATATATTAATTTTTAGAGTAACACAATGCCAAATAATAAATACAAATTTTCTGAACGACATATTTTCAAACATAAACCACCAGCTGCAAACAGATATCCAAAACCATGTCCGTGATGTCCAGCAAAAAATAAATGACAATGTCCGGAATGAACTGTCCAAAGTCGATCAATTATTAAGTGAGTAACATTGATAGTATCAAAAAAAATTTTTTTATCATATTCTTCTTCATAGTGGATTTACAAATTATTCATTAAAAGCTTCAAAAGCTATCGTTATATTTATGATAAAAATTTTTTGTGACTTTTCCATGTTCTAAATCAAAAAAAAAAAAATTGTTAAGCTCTAAATTTTTTAAGATTTGTAAAATTAAAAAAATTGAATCGAAGTTTTGAAAGTTCACAAAAATGACCTGATTTATTTATCAATACGTAAAGTATAAATAAAAAGCGGCAAAAAATTAGCTATTGAAAAAGAAAAATTGTATGCAAAATTCATTCATTTATTTTTAACAAATCAATAGGAATTGTTTCATTGGAATAGGTTTTAATTTCTGTGGATTTTCTTGCTTTAACCAATATGTTCTAATAACAATGAAGCTCATTGTTTATCCCAACGAAGAATAAATTCACGGGTATTTATTATTTTCTAACAAAACAACGAGTTCTAATAAAAGTAACAAGAAGAGCAACTGTGCATAAAATAACAGATAAGAAATAATTATTAAACACTTGTATTTTATTACTTATTATTAAATTACATTAATCACTTTGCTCTCCTTTCACCTTAACTACACACATAACAATTATAATGATAGTGTAATTCTCTTAACTTCTATTTAATTTTAATTTGTTTCTCAATCCGTACTGTATTGCATATAACCTTCAACTGCATAAACAGTTATTACTTCTTCTGACATGACTCACTCTTAAATTAATTATTTATTACTTAAATACTCTTCAGAGGATTTAATTTAAGATGTGCTTAAAATTTATTTGAACTTTCAGCCGAAATTCGACAACGCCCGATCCCATTGCCCAGCAGCGGACAAACAATAATCGTTAATGGCGGTAGTAGGTCTTCACACACGGTTCTTTCAGGCACGACCCCCGATGGCGAACCATATTTTCGAGATATCGAGGATCGAGTTGATGGAAACATTTTGCATCGCACCGAGACTATTTACAACCCGAAGCTCAGAAGTATGGAAAAATATCATTATACCCTTGACTTGACCAAGCCTAATGCCAAGCCAGTTCTGGTCTCGGACACAATCGAGCCAAATGGTAATTATTAATTAATTTAATTACAAATTCAAATTAAGAAATTGAGGATTTTATTTTAAATTGTGGATCATGGTACTGAAGGAAAAAATAGGCTGTATATGTTGCTAAGTAATTAATTAATTTGTTTTTTGTTTTAGTTGCAGAGAAAGCCTGAAATTTTAACTTACTGTTGGGTTAAATATAAAAATATTATTGGAATCAATAAATATCAGTATGCAGAATAAAAAAAATTGAAGAATATATTTTGGTTTTTTTAGTGATTTTTAGAAGTTATATTATTGGCAATTAAAAATATTTAGCATGATCAAATTTTTTGTGAAAAAAATTTATAGGAAAATATGTATCTATTTTTACTAAATATTCATATCAAAAATGTATTATTAAAAATGTATTATGTTTGTCTAAATGTTAGATATTTTTATTCATACAAATAAAAAAAATTACTTCGATAATTAAATAATTTTTTCATTAAATTTTTCTATGGAGATCGCATAAAATTTTACAAACGTTTGTCAAATTTTATGATTACAGAAAAGTTCATAAAATTGTCGAAAATTATTGTCAAAAGCTAAAGGGATTGTTGATACGAAATTTTATATGCGTTATTCCATGTCAAATCGAAAAATAGTTGAAATTGACCCTTTTCGATTTGTTCACAAAATTTTATGAAATTACTTAGAATTTTATGGAATTTCATGTATTTTTATGAAAAAATTTCCTACCTACCATCAGCAGATACATTCAATACACAAAGAAAAATATATAAAAACATATTGTAATGCTGAGAATTCCCTTTTTAATTTTGAGCAAAAAAAATAAAAAAAAAAAGAGTGAAATTTTGGCGATTACATTTTTCTTGGATCGAGTATAGTTTTCTTTTTTTTTAAAATTTGATGGAGTAATTAATCAATATTTTTAGTAATCCAAAAATATTGAAATTATAACTTACTTTTGTTTAAAATATTTAAAATATTCTAAAGGTCAAATATAAATATAAATATCAGAAAAAAATTTTTTAAATCGATTAATTACAATAAAAATTATTTAACATTAATTTCCAATAATGTAAGTAATTAATTAAGCTTTTGTCCAATAACTAATGCTGTAATTTAAATCAAAAAGGGAAATTATTTTCTAATTTTTATTTCGATATTAAAATAAAAACTAATAGCGATATTATATGGACATATTAGGGACTGATCGTGAAGACATAAATATTCGGTCGAATATCGTCGGGGTAATTAGCCGCGTTATCGAGACACTTCGGCGACAGAGATACTGGAATCAAGACGTCGCGACAACAGACTTGTGCCACATAACAGCAGTCACCATACCACTGTGCTTTTTTTTTTAAATAAACACGTAGCAAGTTGAACAAAACAAAATGAAAATGAAGCCTAAAAAAAGTATCATGCAGTAACAAGTTATATTATCGTTTGAGAAACATAGTAAGAGAAGAAGAAGGAACGATTCAAGTAAAGGTAGTCCGAAAAAAAGGCATCGATCGAGAGGATCGATAATGCACTCTTCGAGACCAATAGGCTTCTTCGTCATTTAGATGCTTCTTTTTCCTGTTGCTCTTGGGCTCGGTCATTTGTGTTTTTTATCCTGAGATGCTCCTTGTTCTGCAGTAGCTTCACTTGTGCAACTGGTTGAAATCATTTGCTTGTATAATATTCTGGTATGATGCTCATGTTATTTGAATTCCTGGGTCTTTATACGCGAGCTTCATCAGAGCTCTTTGATCGTTATCACTCTGGATTTTCTGGAATTTTAAATTATTCTTTTTTTTTTACAAATTACTTTAATAAATTTATCGTCCATTAGCTAAGTAATCACAAAAAAAAAAAATTGATTTACAATGTTTCAAGAAATTTTTGGATTTCAAAAAATTAAAATTTTTGGATGTTTTTGAGGGATTTGTAGAAATAAAAAATATTTCATGAAAGAATAAGTTAGGTAACTTGAAGGTATGGTATATTACGCGTAAAATAAACCACCACGCCACTCGATCGGTCGCAGGTTGATTTTCGATTAATTGATTAATAAAATATTAACGTGATTTTATTAATGAAAAAATATTAATCAATATGGAGTGTAGGTATTCATTCTTCTGGAAACTTTTTGATCTAGATCACAATGTGAGAGTATTAAAGGAACAATAAACTTTTTAACTTCTCGTTAATAAAATTGAAAATTTTTTAAAATCGGGAAATTATTGACAAAAATCGAATTCTCATCAGATCTCGACGTTCTGAGGTCCTAGGAAGCTTTCTTGTCGAAACTTAGATTTTCATTACAATTTGGACCGATTCAGACCAGTAGATTTTGAGAAATCTCAGAAAAACTAAGAAAATAAATTTTTTCAAACGTAGTTTTTTTTAGAATAACTTTTAAACAACTTTACCGCTCGAGCTTATTTTAAGTATTTTCGTTTTATGCTTATTACACTGTATGAAGAATAGATTATTAATAATCTTAGGTTGTTAATTTAAGCTTTATAATTTTTATTTTGTTACCTATTGGGCTAAAACATTTTTATAATTATTCAAAACAATAAATTATATAAGATTTAAAAAATAATAAATTTTGCCTACTTTATTGGAAAATAAATTATCCAATTGTATATTAAATTTTGACTCGGTTAAAAAAAAAATATAAGTTATTCAAAACCAAGGCTAGATCTTGACAAGACACTGCAAGCTGATATTGCAAATTACTTATTTTTCCAGATCAATACAAGTCTTAAATTTCAAAGTCAAAATCAAGACACGATTAAAAATTTCGAGATGAAGACAAGACTTTCCAAATCTTGTCTTGTCTCGGCTCGAGTGAAGCCCTATTTCGAATGCCGAATGGTTTTTTTTGTATACGATCCTAGAAGTTTTTTTTTTATTCATTATGGAATCTACTTCCATTTCGGCTACCAAATGCTCTATTTTGATTTCTAAAGGCTTAATGTCTCTTAATTCAGAAAATCAAACATTAATGTGATGTAATTGTTTCAACAGTTGATAAGACGAATTTTTTTCCTCCAACTGTTAGGCATTCAGAAAGAGACATGAAGCGTAATTGAAAACATTACTTCATTAAATATTGTTTATCTTGGAAGATTAAGAAACAAGGTGTATTTTTATTAGTGTTAAATTGAATTATATACACTTGAAATCGCAAAAACCAACTGCGTAATAAGATTTTTAATTTATGCTGTCGAAATATTCATGGGGTCAAAATTTAACTCAACATAACCATAATTATGTGCTTTCAATTATTAAAAATATTTGAAATGTTCAATTTATAATTGAAAACTATCGATTGATTTTCTGGATCGTTTAAAACGTTCTATTATGAATAAAAAAATGATCACTCATGGTTATTTCCAAAAACAGAATTCTTTGGGTTAAAAATATTCAATGAAAAAATTTTTACAATCGAAACAAAAATCTGATTCAAAAAGAATTTAAATCTAAATTTTAGATTGAAATTAATGTTTTGACTCAAATATTAATTAGTCTTGATCTCAAATTTTAAGTAAATGATGATTGTTTGATACTTGAAATTGGCCACCATTAATTTATCATAAATGCCAATTGATTCGAAAAAAATTTAATATGATTTACCTAGAAATAATGAATTATTTAACAGCTAATCAAATCTGATACGGCTTGAATCTAATCTACAGTTAAAATTAAATTTTTCACTATACGATAATTATTTAGTTGGATTATTTTTTCAAAAAACTGGGTAAAACATATAATTCAAATAACTATTAATTGTGTTAGCTAAATTATCAAGAAAACATTTTTCCAAGACAGATCAAATATTAATGTTATGGAATTGTTTTATCAGTTGATGTAACGAATTTTTTTTCCTGTTTTGCAATGTACTCAGATAAGAGGCTGCTGTTTCGAGTGAAAATATTGCTTCATTGAATATTATTCATACTTAGTATTTATAATTAAAAAAATTAAAAGTATTTTTAACATTCAGACTGATAATGCTACGCATTCTAGTGTGAAATCGAATTATTTATACCTGAAATCCCGAAAACCGAATGCTCGATAAGATTTTTAATTTATGTTGTCGAAATATTCATGAAATTAAAATTTAATTCACCATAACCATAATTATGAGCTTTCAATTCTCAAAAATGTTTGGAATGTTTAATTCATAATTGAAAACTGTCAATTATAACTGTTTAATTCATAATTGAAAAAATCGCGCCAAGCCTACATTCACAAAACGATTGAAAAAAAGAAATTAGGAAAACGGTCGACCCTGAAGGCCATCCCTTTAACGTCCCGTTAATTCCATACCTAGGCGCTTAAAATTATACTTATGATGTGGTTGAGCTCGTCGACCTCAAAAATTGCAATTTATGTGTTATTTCAAGCTCTCCGAGCTCAAAGAGATAGCTTTTCTAATACAAAAAAAAACCTTTTTCGGTTTTCTTCTGTCGACAATATCTCTAACCAATCAACCGATTTTAACGTTCTTGGTAACGATCGACATAGTTTTTTGAATCCTAATAATTATTTCATACAATCAAAAACGATCCGAAAAGAAATGTCCAAATTATAGAGAAAAACACTTTTTCCGGTTTTCTTTCGTTCACGAAAGTTTTTTTTTATGTTAAAAGCTGATTCATTTTTGGAATAGATCTGTAAAGCCGTTTAAAAGTTATTCCAAAAAAATCCCATTGAAAAAAATTTTTTTTCTCAGTTGTTTTTGAGATTTCTCAACATCTACGGATCTAAATCGATCCAAATAGTAATCAAAATCTAATTTTGGCCAAGCCCTTTCGAATGGTGTCAACCTCGATGAAATCGGTCAAACCTTTCAGGAGTTATAATTTTTGAAAATTTTCAATTTTCTTAGCGGGAAGTTGAAAATCAAAATAAACCTGAAAAAAAAATTAGTGGAACTTGGTGCCAGACTGTACCAAGTTTGTTGATCAACCGGCCATGCATTTGATGTCACACAAATATTTGGCTTGTCAAATGAAGAATATGCAATTATTTAAAATATAAAACACTTGTATTTTTTGGAGATAAGGATACGTATAAATACGGTCTAATTTCACTTACCGATCAGACAAGTTACGAAGCTCGATAGATTCTTCTCATCGCACTCAAACTCAAAGTAAGTTAAAATTTACTTACAACATTCTTCTACGTTACTAATTTTTTATTTTTTTTTCTTTTCTAAAAAACTTTCTTTGCTTTGAGTTCAATTACTTATCAGATCAATTTTTGTTCAATATATCATCATAATTGCCGTACGGATTTTCTAGAAAATATATTTGAATTAAAAATAATATATCAATTTATTTTTTACTCTGATATGTTGCCTGACATGGCTATAGATGATCAGATTAATCCACATCAAAACACATTCACATCCTATTATATTTCTTATTGCAAATACTAATATTTTTATTTTATTTTTTTCTTTCCGATCATTTTCAATAGAAAAGCAGAGCAAAATGCGTTTTGTAATTATTTTCTTGTTGGTCACAATGGTTGCCAGTGCCTTTGCTTCAACATTCTATAACTCACCAATGTTACCGAGTCAGACGGCATCTTCTTCATCTTATCAGAACGGTATACGTAATTCAGCAACCAGCAATATTAAACAGCAACAACAAAATTACCAAGGATAATAATAACAATAGACGTGAAAAAGTAAGAGTTTTTCGCTTAGTATTGATCATTTATTAAATTTTACTGTTGTTTATAGCTGATGATAATTGAATTTTTTATTTTAGTCATCCAAAAAAGAAGCTATGTTGAAGCTCAATAATTTTGATAGAAACCTTCCGAATTCAATTTCAATATTATTTACTGCGTAAATTAGCTTTAACTTATGCATGTAATACTGAAAAATTTTTATTTTAATAAAAGATTCTTGGATGCTTTATATATTTTTCGTTCATTATTTTCAACTTAAAAAGTATACCAGCCAAATGTGGTTAGAATAATAGATTTCCTAATTTTTACAATCCTCAATTTCCTTAGAAGAAATAAAATGAAAGCTTACAAAGTTTGTAATGATCTATTACATGTTATGATTTCATTCATAACCACTAATGAACCTGAACCTAATGGATCGATTCACAATATATCATTTACTAACTATATTTGTCGTTTTATGATAAACATCAAATAAATTATTCTTTAAATTTACTTATCCTGTAACTTTTACTTTCTAGTTTTTAAAGCTTCTCTATTGATATAAAATAAATGTATAATTAAAATGATTCGACTTGCGGAAATTGCGATATGATTACATGTTGTCAGCAGCCTAGTTAGCACGAGTTAACAATCAACTAGTTGATGTTCAATGGTTTACGTGAAGTTTACGAAAACTTCGCGTCAACTTTTGCATTTGCAAAAGTTTCACAAAACTTGACTTTAACTTACGCATCAAGTTAGCGTAAACCTACTACCAGAATTGACCGAAAGGATCGCTCAAAGTTGACGTTAACTTGACGTAAACTTGTTATAAGTAATGTATACGTTCAATATACACGGAAAAAAATTTTCTTTAAAATATCGTTAAATTCACTGTAATCGTGGGATATTATGCAGCCCTTTTCTATACTACCATTTTTTAAATGAAAATTACGGAAAAATTCATTTATTTTGTGGTAGACTTCATAAAATTTGCCGATAACTGAATAAAATTTACAGTAGGCTACAGCCTACCGTATAGGTAAAGTTTGTTGAAAATTGAAAAGAACTTAAAAATTATCTCACTTACCAACAAATGATTAAATCGTGCCATTCGTCCCACAATTACTGTGAATTTAACGGTAATTTAAAAAAAAAAAAATTTATTTCAGTAAACATATTATAGACGTGAATGATACGTCATTTGAAAAATGTATGACAACGATTCATCATACTTCGATAAAATATATTTTTTCGGTGTTAATAGATATAAACGTTTTATATAAATCCAAGATAAAAAAAAAATTGGAAAATTCAAAAGTGCACGCCTCATAATCTCATTTTTCACAATAAAATTTATTAAAACAAAAGAAAAAACAGAAAATTTGGACTCGGGCAGCTTAAGCCGTTTTTGAACCACCAGAAATGTTACCTTATTGCTGTTTTTTTTTTTTTTTTTTTTTTTCTATAAACGATTGAAACAAATTATTGAGCAGTTGTTTTCATCAGTGACATAGAAAAATATTTTGAATAAATTTTTATTTACTATAAGTCTGTATACTGCCAAAAAGATCTATCGAGTTTCCAGATCGAAAATTGAGTTATCAGTAGGTTTAATCTTCGGTTATTTATATTTAATCTTATCTTAAAAAAATACAGCTATTTTCTTCACAAGGCTACATGTCCTTTATTCAAAAAATTACATGCTTATGTGACCGCAATCGTTTGAACAGTTAGGCAATACGTAAGAAGCTTCAATATTGATTAAAAAAATTGCTTTATGAAATATCATTTATATTTAGAGATTGAGAAACAAGCGGTATTTTTATCGTTTTGATTGTTATATTAGCGCATTTTCGCGTGAAATTGAGTTATATACACCCGAAATCGCCTTATGGAATTTTGAATTAAAGCCGTTTAAATATTCATAGTTAAATCTCGACCCACCATGACTATAACTGTTAATGTATTCATTAATGAAAATTTTTGAAATATGTTGAACCAAATTCGTACTTCCATTCGAACTATCGTCGTTGTTCGACAGCATCTGCATAATTGCCTAATCTTTAGCATCAATTTCATTTCTGGCACCAGAATATGGTATTACGAGTGTTTGAATTTTTAGTAGCATCATTAGTTATTTACATCAGTAATATAAAGAATATTTAATACATTTCTATTCACTGTGACGCTGTGTGAAAAGGTCTATCGAGCTTCGAGATAAGAACTGTAATAATCAGTGAGAAAATGCTTAAGTATTTATATTTTTTCTTATCTTTAAAAAACATACTTATTTTTAATTGTGAAAAATCGTGTCTTTAATTCTGAAAGTCAATATTTCTGCAATCGCCATTATTTTAACAGTTGATATGATGAATTTTTTTCCTCCTACTGTTTAACAATGTACTCATGTACGAAGCTCGTGTTTTGAATAAATACATTGCTTCACGAAACATTGTTTACATTTAGCGATTGAGAGAATTAGATGTATTTTTATCTTATTGACAGAGTTAATCAGTGCATGCGAGTGTGAAATCGAATTATTCACACCCGAAATCGTGGCAGCCGACTACTGTTAGTTTTTAACCATATCTCTCACATGAACCAGCTTCTAGACATTGATGGATGACACATTCTTTCGTCGATTGCTCTCAATAAAAGTCATGAGTTCAGGATATGTAAGAATTTTAAACATCCGCAATATTTGACTTTTTCAGAAGAACGTCCATATATGTAGGTAAAATCGATAACTTCTGAACGGCTTCATCGATTTAGATGACATCGGCGTCATTCGACGGAATTTTACTAAACTTAGATTTCTCGGAAATCTGAACCAATTCAGACTGGTAGACTTTGAGGAATCTTAAAACTAAAACTTTTGAAAAAAAATTTTTTTGGAAAAGTTTTACACTGCTAGACTGATTGTTCTCATAATCTAATCGGCTCTTGACCTGGATAAATAAGGCTAAATGCCTTAGATTGATTCTTTCATGCAATATCGTAATACAAAATTTTCAAAAAAGTCCTGTATCAATGTAAAGACTAGCTTTTAATGCTAAAAAATGTATAAGGGTTGTATTTTCAATAAGTAAACTTTCAATCAATAGATGCAATAATGAAACATAATTAAATTAACTGAAAACTCTTTTATTCAACGAATTAATTTTTCATACAATAAAAATCAACTAATTTGATAACTTGAAAACTTGTTTTTGTTGTAAATTGTAACTTTTTTCGATATTATCTCCTGGGGAAGTAATTAACTGATCCCTCAAACTTAAAATTGCTTGGATTACTACAAAAAGGAAAAAAATACCATTAAGTATCTCTGAAAACTAAAACACGACAAAACATATTAGTGATTATTATAAAAAGTCAAAACACTTACGCAAGTGCTGCAACCTGAAGGGCTTACAGGGGTGTTTCCTGACACGTCCTTGATGTTGGTGCCGGCAACATTGACCACTTCGTTGTTGCCTTTGTTGATTCCCCCAACGTTTCCTACCTTGTTATTAATGTTAGTGCCCACGGCATTAACAACGTTGCCGTTGCCACAGTTGTTCGACTTGCAACCTCCTGTTTTGCTGGCAATATCAGTGTTGACAACATTGGTCACAACGTTGTCACCGCTGTTTATTCCGCCGATGTTTCCAACCTTGTTGTTAATGTTGACACCAACAACGTCTACTACCTTGGGACCAGAAGGTCCACAGCCTCCAGAAGGTCCGCAACCTCCAGAAGGTCTGCTACCTCCAGAAGGTCTGCTACCTCCAGAAGGGCTGCTGCCTCCAGAAGGTCCGCAACCTCCAGAAGGGCTGCTGCCTCCAGAAGGTCTGCAACCTCCAGAAGGGCCGCTGCCTCCAGAAGGTCCGCAACCTCCAGAAGGTCTACTGTCTCCACAAGGTCTACTATCTCCAGAAGGTTCACAACTTTCAGCGGGCTTAGTGAAGCAGGCTGCTGAAGCACAAACAACCATGGCGGCCATGAAACAAACAGTTGCGAAATGCATCTTGGTGTTGTACCTGTGATCAATCAAAGAAACGTTTTAGGTCTATCAAGTCACAATATAAAGACTTATCAAACCATATCAAGCCAGAAATAGCTTGATTTGAAAATTAGACGGATCGGACCATATCAGACCAGATACGGACAGATCAAATTTTTTTAATTCGTCATATATGGAGATATCAGGTGGATACAAAAAATTTTATTACAGTTTTTTATATTGAGCTACTATCAATTATTAATACTCACGTTGTTAGTATTCAAAATTGAACAGGTCTTTATGTTTTCCAAACTTGGAACTTTGTGATGAGTTGATCCATTTCTCGAGTATATATAGTTCCGCGAACACTAGGAAAAACCGCGATACTTTGTTTCCGATTAGGTCGTTGATATCTTTTATTATTACACGGTGAGAGGCAATAAACACAGATGTTATTGCAACTGAATGAAACTTTAGACAATCACCTGAAAGGTAATTGTTCCATTGTTGGAGCTGTTGAACAGTCTAATGATTCAGATCAATAACAACTTTTTTCCTCCAGCCACCTAAGGTTTTTATCCTCAAATAGCCATAACTTTTTTTTATATTGACCTTTGGGTACCTTTTTTTCTTTAAATTTTTGTTTTTAAGTGGACTTTTTGAAAAAATACACAAAAAAAAATTAAATACGATAAATTCGACAAAACATCCAGGTTTTTCGAATGAAATCGTGATTTTTTCGAAATATATCATTTTTTTTTTTTTTTTTTTTTATTTTTATTATCGGAATGGGCCGATTTTTTTTTTTAGTTCTTTAAGTTACTAGATTCTAAACCTATTAACTTAATCTACGATTATACTGCCTAAGATTCAAATTTTAATACATCAATTCGATCGATAATCTAGAATATGAAAATTATAGACTTACTTAGAGCCAGTTTAGCAGATGCTATACGGTAGTATGATTTCATTTAATAATGATAGAAACTAAGATAGTGCTAGAAAAATTCATCTGTTCACAGGTTGGAAAAATTAACCAATCTCCATTTATAGAATCAATTTCTTATAGTCAACTTGAATATAAGTATATACTTTATTTAATATAACATTGGATACATGATGTTTTCTTCTGTAGTCATTAAAAATTTATTTCAATGTAAACGATTTTTTCAATTGTGCAGGGCCTCTCAGCCTTTATTAATCCTGCTAAATATTTATCATGCAAAAATTTCTCAGCTAAAATTTCTCATGACAAACGTTCTAAAATTTTCTCATTGCTTGAATTTCTCATGTCAATAATTTTCTAAACACTCCTTGAAAAAACTCCAACACAAACGCGTGTAATCACGTTGCGCCCATTTAACAAGATGTGAATATGTTTACAAATTATTTTTTTTAAATGTGGGGCCTCGCCCTCAAACCCCCATCGGGGCTTTGCCCCGGACTCCGAGTTAATTCTTCATTATAAATAAATAAAAAGATTATTAAATAAAAAAAAAAAAAAAAAAAAACAAAGTAGCTGCGATCTTCATTATTCTGAAACTAAAAATGACTTACTACCCATTTATAATTAGAATATAGCGATGAGTCATTAAATTTGAAATTAAAAAAAAATTATGAGAAGTTTTCTACCTGAGAAATATTACTAGATGACTTATGTCATCAGAAATTATCGCTTGAGGAAAAAGAGGTGGACGCCTGAATAACCTATCTATGATGATGGTGTTTATGTTTTGCGCAAGTTGAGCACTTTGAATGGCCAGCGTCTCCGCTCGAATCTTGATCCAGCTCTTCATGTGGTACTGCTTGTTTGTGATTACATGGTTTCTTCAATAAATTTCCTAGCAATCCGGCCTTGCCAAGTGAACCTAGATCCGACGTCTCAGATGGTATTCCAAGCTTTTTTTTGCATGGCTTCTTCAATACTTGTCCGAGCATTCCGTTTAATTCTTGTGAACCTTGATCCGAATTTTCATGTGATTTATCGTTCTTATCGTCCCGTGAACTTTCCGTTGTATTTTCGTTTTTGCCGTCCGAACTTTCATCGGGAACTCCCTGCTTCTTTTTGCATGGTTTCCTCCTTTTATGTCCTGGCATTGTACCTGATCCTTGTGAACCTGTATTTGAGTTCTCATGTGAGTTATCGTTCTTATCTTTTGGCAAAGTTTCTGTTGAATCCCCGTTGTCAGCGTCTGAACCTTGATCGGTAGCTTTCTTACAACTTTTGCATGGTCTCTTCATTAAATTTCCTAGCACTCCGCCCAAGTTTAGTAAACCTCCATCTGGAGTCCCGTCTGAATTGTCTACTGCATGTCCGTTATTTCCGTCTGAAGTCTGATCTGAATTCTTACTTGGTATACCATGCTTGTTACAAAGTTTTTTCATTACTTGACCTAGTAAGCCGCCTGGTCCTTGTGAATCTTTACTCGAATTTTCATGTGATTTATCGTTCTTATCGTCCCGTGAACTTTCCGTTGTATTTTCGTTTTTGCCGTCCGAACTTTCATCGGGAACTCCCTGCTTCTTTTTGCATGGTTTCCTCCTTTTATGTCCTGGCATTGTACCTGATCCTTGTGAACCTGTATTTGAGTTCTCATGTGAGTTATCGTTCTTATCTTTTGGCAAAGTTTCTGTTGAATCCCCGTTGTCAGCGTCTGAACCTTGATCGGTAGCTTTCTTACAACTTTTGCATGGTCTCTTCATTAAATTTCCTAGCACTCCGCCCAAGTTTAGTAAACCTCCATCTGGAGTCCCGTCTGAATTGTCTACTGCATGTCCGTTATTTCCGTCTGAAGTCTGATCTGAATTCTTACTTGGTATACCATGCTTGTTACAAGGTTTTTTCATTACTTGACCTAGTAAGCCGCCTGGTCCTTGTGAATCTTTACTCGAATTTTCATGTGATTTATCGTTCTTATCGTCCCGTGAACTTTCCGTTGTATTTTCGTTTTTGCCGTCCGAACTTTCATCGGGAACTCCCTGCTTCTTTTTGCATGGTTTCCTCCTTTTATGTCCTGGCATTGTACCTGATCCTTGTGAACCTGTATTTGAGTTCTCATGTGAGTTATCGTTCTTATCTTTTGGCAAAGTTTCTGTTGAATCCCCGTTGTCAGCGTCTGAACCTTGATCGGTAGCTTTCTTATAACTTTTGCATGGTCTCTTCATTAAATTTCCTAGCACTCCGCCCAAGTTTAGTAAACCTCCATCTGGAGTCCCGTCTGAATTGTCTACTGCATGTCCGTTATTTCCGTCTGAAGTCTGATCTGAATTCTTACTTGGTATGCCATGCTTGTTACAAGGTTTTTTCATTACTTGACCTAGTAAGCCGCCTGGTCCTTGTGAATCTTGATCTGATTTTTCATTTGAATTCTTTTGCTGACCTTCGTTTGAGTCACTCGAGCCCTCACTCCCTTTGCCATCAATATAATTTACCTGGTTATCGGTGACAGTATTGTTGATCCGATTATCATAGATTTCTTTACCATCAACTTCTACGGTACGAATTGACACATCACTCGTAATTGCGTCATTACTATAACCTTTTTTTGAACTGCCGCTATCACTTCCACTGATTATCGTAGTGTCAGCAGTGCTTTTATGTGTCCCATCCGCATCTTTTTTGCTAGTGCTGGCAGTATTATGGATGGTATTTTCGACTTTCCTAACACCATCAACGATGCTGCCTTTACTTGTTGCAGAACTTGAAGCTGAGTTTCTCTCGAAATTGTTTCCGTGGCTTCTTACACCAACAGCGAGCACACCGACCACCATTGTGCCCGTCAATAACACTGTCGTAAGCCGCATCTCGATTTTCTATTACCATTAATGATTAAAAATAATTATTCCACAAAACTACTGTATTAAAATTTTCAGAATGTTCTCTGGTAACGATTACTTACCCCGACGAGCGACTGCACCAAAATTATGAAAGCCCAGGACTGTTGTTCAATATTTTGAGCACTGTCTGACATTTATACCGCAAGTTATATTCGTAACAAAACATTTACTGTTTATTATTTTAGTTATCGAAAATATTTCTTATAACGCTGTCAGTGAAGGTCATTTTATGTATTTTTGCAACTGTTGTTAAAGTATATAATAAATGTAGGGGTCACCTTATCAGCACTCGAATAGCTGTTGTTCTTCTGTTTCGTGGGTCCTAACGCAATCATTGATTTTTATGTTATAATTATATAGCCATAATAATTCATTGCTAAATTTGTCATGTTAAAGACAAATTTGGGAACTGGGGGAATAAAGGATAAAGGGAGAGGGAGGATGTTACTCAGTAGGAATTTTTCGGTAACCGAAAAAATAATTATAGATTTTTCCATCTAAAATGGAAAATCTTGGTTTGCTGATGATGAATGACAGGGTCAATTTTTTATTTATTTATACTTTTCAATTCATTACTCATCAGGGGCACTTTCTTGGAGTAAGGTAATGCGCATTATGTAAATAAATATATATATATCATTCACGGGTGAGTAAACAATTTCAATATCCAATGATTTTGTAACAGTCTTTATCAATATCTTGTGGTTGATAAGCAATAATTTTATGTCGATTAATTATTATCACTAATTACACATGGTCATATATCTTCATTAGAGTGTATAACTGATCAGGAATATTTTTCAACTTCCCGCTAAAAAAAACAATTAAAAATTTTTAAAAATTTGGGATGTTATTGATATTCCCCTGATTTGCGAAAGTCGAGTTTTCATTAGGTCTCGACGTTTTGAGATTCTAGAAATCTTCTAAATGAATTAAAAGAATTATTTATGAATAAAAGGAGTTTATTTACTCAGAAAAGTTCCATCTGCTGTCTTACAAAAATATCAGGAAAAAATTCCATCAAAAGTCATTATTTCTATTTAAAAAATCTTTATTGTATTGTCCAAATTTTAAATAAACATTTACAAAGAATCGAAGTAAGCGTTACAGAATAAACGACAATATCGGTGGGCGATACATCATGTAGGAAACGATATTTTCCACGTCCACTAATTTGGCTTGAATATTGGTAACTGGTGATAAATTGATGAGACCACCTCTGAAAGATAAAGAAACATTAACATTGATTACATTATTATCAATCAATCGGCATAATGGAACCACTTACGTATCAGCAGATGTGGGTCCGTGGTTACTAATGGTGTCCAAAATCGCATTTTGTACAAGCAATGTCGCAGTCGCCGTGCTAGGTTTGACAATATTCACGTTAGTAGTAGGAGTATTGACAGTACTTACCGCTGGATTGCCATTGCCAGTTCCGATTATAATTGCGTCAATAGTTTTACTTCCAGTGGGATCAGTGCTATCAACAGTAACCAGCACCGCCTCATTTTTTAAGTCAATTGCTTTTGATATTGTGCTATTAGTGTCGGCTACCGTCATATTTTTCTGACTGTTATCTGTTGCAATTTCAGTAGTGTTTTTTGAATTAAGTTTGACAGTAGTTGAATTCGTTGAATTGCTACTACTGTCGAGGCTAGTGCCATTAATACTGATAGGTTTTACTGTAGAGTTATTACTTATAGTTACTATTGAAGTATCGATTCCAACACTTGTATTCCCATTATCAACAGTACTTTTTGATAAACTAGAAACATCAGTTACATTTTTATTAATATTGGAAGGGACGGTTTTGATCACTAAGCTACTGTTGTCGTTTTCTACCGTATTATTACTGCAACGAACAGTACTGTTCAACAAATTAAATCCAGAGAGCTCATCTTTAATTTCAGCAGAACCAGATCTGTTTACTGTAGTGTTCGCAGTGTCAGTAAGATTGCTAAGAACAGTATTGGATTTATCTGTGTTTCCATCTTCATTCTTATCCGTAACAGTTTTATTTACTAAATTACTGTTCGTGATATTATTGTTACTAAGAAAGTCATTGTTTAATAGTTTAGATTCAGCATTTCTATCTTTACTATTATCAGGAACAGTTATGTTTACTGGATAAGTTTTAGCATTCCTATTTTTACTATTATAAGAAACAGTTTTAACCACTGGATTAGTTTTAGCTTTTCCATCTTTACTATCTTCAGGAACAGTTATTTTTTCTGCAGTATTTTTAGCACTGTTATTAGAATCTCTAGAAACAGTATTATTTACCGCGTTATCATCACTTTTAACTATATTATTATTATGATTAAGAACTTTATTATTTATTAAATTAGAACTAAATTGATGATTCCCATCACTACTTTCAACGTTGTTATTAATATTGTTCAACACAGTATTTTCTACTAAAGTTCCATTCTGCGTAGGATTAGCATTAACGACAGTACTATTTATCAAATTAGAAGCATAGTTATTTTTACCATGACTACCGGCAATGCTAGAAACAGTACTTTTTACCAAATTATAAGCATGAGGATCACCACCAGCACTGTGAACTTTACTGCTCACTGAATTTGAACTGTAATTAATGCCATTAGAATTACCGACGTTACTATTAATCTTATTTACCACAGTATTAGTTATTTTACCAGAACCACGATTGTTTTCATTATTATTGACCACAGTATTGTCTACAGCATTAACACCATGATTTTTTCCCCAGTTACCACTACCACGATGATTCTCTCTCCCGCAACGATTCCTTCTTCTCGTTTGAAAATGGTTCTTGTATAAATGTTCACTCTTCAATTTGGGATTTTTGATAACTTTGTGGTCCATCACAGCCGTATTTCCCAGAAAATTTCCACTATCACCAAAACCACGGTCACTATTTTTGATTCCGCCATTGCCACCAGTATCAGACAAGTCACTACTGACTTGACCTGGCAACTCTTGCTGGGCTGAAGCCCATACTGTTATTGTCGCCGTAAAAAATATAATTGTCAACCGCATCTCGTAACTCCAGTCCAAAGTGGGTTACTCCGGCATATATTTATCGGTTAACAATAATATTTACTCGTTATTACTACACTTACAATAACAACTCCCAGAGACAAAATTTGAAAGATTGTGTAAATTTATAATTTTTCATTGTTATTTATATATACCTACATTTTATCTGTTTGAGTAAACATATCATGTTTATTGAGTCTCTTTCCGATTATGTATTTATCGTTCATTACTCTAATAAACGAACAATATTTATGTTATCGCAACTGCATCGAAATATATCCGTCACATTGGAGAATAATAAAAGTTCCGATCGATTTTGATTGACATTTTAGTTCGCCACAGACTGAATTCAACTTTTCGAATAAAATTTATTCGCTTATCACCAGACTGGCTTAACTTAAAATAACAATTTAACGCAATCAAGAATTACACTTGTATCTTCAATTTAAATATGGCCTTTAAATTCTGTCATTTGAACCCACCTTCAAGCAAGACAATTGATCTTGAAGCCAATTTCATTTAATCACACGCTTTTTATTAGCTTTACCTGTATGTATGTTTGTAATCAACTCCTTTAGGCGTGATTTTGACCCACTTCAAACGATCAGATTTCTTTGTCGATTTATCAAAGACGACGACAATACACTAATTTGATAAAATTATTCCATTTTTCAATTTACAAAATAAGATTTTTGTCAAAAAAGAACGCGCTCAAAAAACCGAATTGTTATTCGTCACTTGAAAAAGCGGGTGAGGGAACCTATAGACAGTGGATTCAGAACTCGTAACTTGCAAGGTTCTTTAGTGTTCAGATTGTTCTTTAGTGACAACACCGAAAACGTGAAGTCAAAAAAAATCTACACAAAAATAGTATTATTTACAAAGTCATCATTTATTTACATATTCGTTTTTATCTTTAGTTAACATTGTTCATTCTATGCGCATGAATTATACAATATTGATAAATAATAAACAATATTATCACAAATGCATCACAATCGTCTGTAGACGGACGTCATTTTTTGCCCTATAAAGACCTGTTATTCAAAGTGTCAAAGAAAGATTAAGTTTTTTTTAATAGTTACAAATATAAGTTAACTTTACGCCAAGTTTAAAAAAAAATATCGAATAAATAAACACGAAATACAAAAAAAAAAAAGATTTTCTACGAATGAAGGAAAATATAAATGAACAGAAATAGAAGAATGTTGAGTTTTGTAGCAAGAAGTTGTTTTGCCACTGGTAATGCAGCTAGTACAAGAAATTGTTTCGATTGCCAATAAATGTATAGCTACAAGTACACATAGCCTTGGCTTGTGTATGATTATATTTATATTAATATTCAAATTTATGCTTATATCTATAAATATATATTAACTGAAGAGTTGTCAAGGAATGTAGTAGCATTTGAAGTCTCACTGTACTGGAAAAATGCTTATGATTTGTGGGGTTTGAGCTTCACGTTACATTTGAGTTGAAAAAAAAATCTGAGAAAAGAGAGAGGATCGCTAATTTATTGATGCGAAGTGAGCATCGTCAATGTATGCGAAGTCATTTATATTTAATAAATGGTACGAATATTTAAATTCGAAGGTTTATTTTTACAGTTTAAATTAATTGAATCATTTTATCATATACAATATATATATGTTCTGAAGGATGTATTAATATATAGCTAGGACTAATTGTAAATGATGATATTTATAATTATAGGATAAATATTCATTGGTATTGCTGATGAAATTGTTGTAAAGATTTTTTTAAAAAGAAATTACATCCCCCGGAGCTGTGAGACTAGTTATTCTATTAAAAATGTCAGTGAAGTTTATCGTAATTAAATTTAATTGAAAAAAAAATGTCGTTTTTTGTAATCTTATAAAATATTTACGTAATTCGTTGTGTAATTGGGAGCAATATATTTCGATAGAAAAAAATTTCATAATTTTCTTGAAACATGCCTTCTACGACCGTACTACCTTAACCAAGTAATTTTTTTTTGTATCTTTTTCTTAAATCGAAAAGTTCTATCTTCAATAAAGATAAGATAATAGTATGCATTAAGAAGTCTCTCCGTACTAAAAATCAATCGGAAATTCTGCTCCAATCCCCGCATGGCATCGCGAATAAGATTAAAACTAAAGAATATTTCTAATCCCACGAATTCAATTTCCGTTTTCAAAAATCTTATTGACAAAGTGATTTTCAGATTAACACTGCGTCGAATAAAAGCATGATCGTGTAATCTAGTTCTGTTGGTCCTATAGATTAAGGATAGAACTAAGTAGAGTAGAACATAATATAATATAATAAAATGAAGAAAGACCAAACTCTTGTATGACACACTTATCGGTTATCGGGTAACCGGGAGCTGATCTCCGGCGTGTTTTCTTACAATGAGGCCATCAGATTTTGCGTGCATGCGTGCTGCAATTTTCAATCATCCGTAATGTTCTATATATTTACATAAGTGTAAATTTGTGAAACACGGTCAAAAGTGTCTGCTCGATAAAACCATCAACTTTGATTTCTTAATTAATCTGCATTGAAGTAATTAATTAATTTATTTATTTACTAAGTTTCGGACGAGTTAATTTAATGTGATACTGGACTATTATTTGCCCGTAGGTGTTAACGTTTTATTCCTGCAAACTACGACGCCGTATAAACTATTATTATATACTGCAGACTGTACACGATATAAAGACATATAACGGTTAATGGTAATTATCAAAGACAAACAACCAACCCAGATGGCTCGTGTTACTGATTATTAATTTTAAAATATCTTATCATAAATCTCCAAGTAAGTTTAAAATTTTTTTTTTTTTAAGTTGTAATTACTTGCCACAAATTTATTTATTAATTTACTTGTAAGTGATGTCAATATCTTTTTTTCTATTTTTTTTTGTGAAAAAGCTAACAAGCTAATGTTCACCAAACATGTGGACAAGATCAAGCTCCAAGCGCTAAAAATCCTAGACCTTGTCACAAGAACTTGTAGAGACTTCAATAATCCATAGACTACGGTCAATCTTTACTCTGCTCTATTCTGCCGAAGACAAGCTATGTAAATACCTCTCAAATACATGCTGCATCAGAATTCTGTTTTTACTCGGGTGGTCGCGAGCAAATGCTTATATTCTTGATGATCTTCGCAAACACTTCAAATTAAATAATCTGACTAATCGTCGCCAGGTCGCCGATATGGCTTTTTTCTACCAGGTAGTTAATGAAATCATTGATGCCCTGGACATCTGCAGCAGCTTTGAATTTGCACCTACCAACCTAATGTTGAGGCGTAAAAAGCTGCCGACTTTTTTTTTTTCGTTTTCTTTTTTTTTCATTAATTAAATAAATAAACAAAAATTTTGTTTTGATGCATTAGAAAGTGATGAATTGTCAAAAAATTTTTTATTAAAAAAAAAAGTGTTTGAGTTATCAACTGTTAGGGTTTTCGGTGCAAAACATGCTTGAAATTATTTTGAATAACTATTGAATGAAATATTGACAGGTTTATGGTGAATAAAAAATATTAAAATAAAATATTTAAAATGATGGATTTATGTGAATGTTCGTGTCATATACATACAGGTACTGACAGTACTACATCACTTACGTCAAGACTCCGTTACCTTCTTCAGCTTCTTCTTATTCGTGGTCTTGTGAAAATTCCAGTATAAAACGTGCCATGCATGTGGGTGTTCTCGGAGGTGTGAACTGGACCCCGAGGTCTTCTCGTTTCATGCTCACACTCTTTACATTGCTATTTTATGCATATCGTAGAAATATGTAAGCTCATAATTAGAATTTTCTATTCTTAATATTGTCAATAAAATCAGTACTGAAAAATTTTCATCGATTGTTAAAAAAAACTACAAAATTCATCAATCTAGACTTTCAACATCTATCGTTTTTGTCTTATCTTTTTCTGTGCACACTATTTCGCTCCGAAACATCGTCCGCGGTAGTATAATAATTCTCTTTATTATTGTAATTATACATAGTCTACTTGAGACCTCTATATTTTACAAAGTTTGTTTGTTTGTGGTAATTGTATGTGTTTGGGATTATAGAGGGGATTTAAAATTCTTTAGTTATATTTTCATGTATATATAATAGTAAGATTCTATGAAGGGGTCTTGGGGGGAAGGGGGGTATTTTCCTCGATGGCTCGGCTGGTTGGCATCCCCGGCATCCACGCTGGTGATGGGTTTCCCTGGATCCATCATCCCTGGTGTTCTGTCTTCAGTCTTTGCAGCAGGATTTGGGCGCTGGACTTTGCCACGGACAAGGCGATGTTCGAGAGCATGATTTCAATTTTTCTCTCTGTCATTCCCAGCTTTTTTAGAATCTTTACGCTGTTTTTGTGCTCTTCTGTGTCCAGTACCTCACCCAACGCCCCAAATATCAAGACACCCAACTTCACTGGGCATCTGTGTTTTCTTTGGAGTGCATCCACAAGGTTTTCACCCCGCGTGACCTCCTCTAGGTTGTTCTCGAAGATCTCGATTGTCGAATTGATGTTGTATCGAGTCCGCTTGATGCGCTCCTGAAGTCGTATGTTCTGCAGGTGAGATACTGCCACTTCCAGCACGAAGATCTCAGCTGGGCTTGAAATCATGATCACTATATCCGGGCAGTTGTGATGCAGGTTGGTGTCTACAGTGACCCTTGGTCCCGCGCAGATCTCAATTTTGCGCTTCTCCCATAGGTACTCGGTGACGAATGAGGCTCGTGATTTGAAAGCTCTGAGTTTTATAGTGGTCAGTATCCCCGCCTGTCACGCGGGAGACCGGGGTTTGATTCCCCAAGAGGGTCAAAACCGAGAACTTCTCGATTACTACGTTCAACCCGGACACAAAAGCACCAGTCACTATCCCAACAAAGGATAGTGTCAAGTACCTGGGCATTGAAATCGACTACCTGGCCCGATGTTCCAAACACATCACCCAGCAGATCACAAAAGTCAAAAACTCGAGCAGAACCCTATACAGGCATTTCCACAGCAGATACTTAAGCGCGCGAGATAAAGTTATCTGCTACCTCCTGTTGATAAGACCTATCTTAACATACGGTGCCCCAGTTCTCTGGAATCTCGGTGCAGCCCAAATGGAAAAGTTGAGAAAACTGGAAAGAGCCTGCTTAAGGGTCGCTCTAAAAAGATATAAGTCCACCGAGTCCCAGTACACTCGAAATGTCAACAACTTGGACTTATACAACGAAGCAAAGATACCTAGGATTGATAACTTCTGGTTAAAAATCACTAGGGACTACTTCGCCAAGATGAAGTCCATCGACAATGACATAATCAAACAGCTCAGGACAAAAGGATTCTTTGGGCAGAGAATCAAAATAGCTACGGACTGAAATACTCCAAAACAATTCCAGACGCCGATAAAAATAACTTCTATCGGCTGGACAAAAAGTTTTGGTGGCTAGACCCGAACTCCCCCCAAATGAAGAGGCTCAGAAATAGACAACGTGACCTCAACAACCAGTGAGTCAATGGAGCTCCTAACCAGGGTGTCTCGCATCTGTAAATAATGTACAGCCTGTAAATAATTCCTTAATTATATTTAGTATTTAGTTAGTTTGTAAGTTTCTTCTTTTTTTTTTTTTTTTTTAACACCAGATTGAGGATATGTTTTTTTTTTTTTTCAAATTTTTCCATAAATCGGCAAATAAATTTTTTTTTTTTTTCGAGAGTGTGGAACTTCAGCTTCGGCTCCACCAAAAACAAAAAGAGATCCAGATTGAATAAAAACAAAACAAAAGTGATTCAAAAAGTGCGCGTACCGCAACCTGCGGTCTTTTTCTTTATTTATAGATATCAATAATGTATGGCCTTTTTTTTATGTTGTTTGGCCAATTATAAGCTTGTATTTTTTCAGTGTACGATTGTCGTGAGTTTTAATAAACAAACATTTAAACAAAAAAAAGGTTCGATTCCCCGCCGCGGAGAATTAATTTTTTCTTTTTTTTTTTGCCGAAAAATACGCCAAGGATACGTCAAAACATTCATTTTATTAATTTAACAATTTAATTAATAAATCCATCACTACCATCAATTAATATCATCCACAGCCTATACATTATATCGATATACACATCCTATAGTCTTTCATGATTCTCAAAGTAATTCCAGCTTGCAATGGTGTAGTAAAAGCTTATCCTATGGCCAAAAATTATACCTGGATAAGTAGGCCTTGGATATGTGAGAAACCTCTGTTATTGATAACTAGAATTTAATTTGCGTGCACAAGCGCGCGCCTGACTATAGATTTTGCATATATTTTCATGCTTATGATATATTTGACCAGTCACATTACGAACAAATTGGCTTCACATTAGGGTGTGCCAAAATTCAATTTACATGAAGAACCTTTTATTTTGGGGTAAGACGATTTATTTGATTTTCATAGAATTTCTTAACAGGAGTTTAGTTTGGGTATTTCCGCTGAAAATTCAAATTTTGGCCGGAAGTGCTCAACTAAATCTCCTGTTAAAAATTCTATGAAAATCAAATAAATCGTCTCACCCAAAAATATCTTGGGAAATGCCCAAACACAGCTCCTGCCAAAAGCGGAACTTAAAATTCTAATTTTTAAAGGTTTTTCATGAAAATTGAATTTTGGCACACCTTTCTTCACATATATTTCATCTCAATTTTATGTTGGAACTAGAATTTAAATTATCTTCCATAAATCCTCCAAACTCGTAGTATAAACCCTTCACTTTTGGTTACCCTAAAAAAAACTCCCAAAATCATAGAGTTACAAGGAAAATAATAATTTTAATTGCATACGACTAGCATCAATAACTGAATATTATAAAAAACTTTAGATCAATAAACAGTATTATTATTATTATAATTTGATATTTTAGCATAAATACACACTTATCAAATAAAACACCTTGTTATACAACTAATTGTAAGACGGATGATTTCACGCTGACGCTAAGTATCACTTGTCACACTTATACAATACAATACAATAAAAAATAAAAAATGATATACAATACAATACAACAGATAACCAAAGTTGACTCAGCCCAAGTGTGAATACTTAAAATACAAGTAAAATAATAATAACAATCCTCAGCATTTAATATTTATGATAGGTCCAGTTAGTCGAGGTCTTGTCTGTGTGAGATTCACTTCAAGACCCTCTCTATCTTCGTGTTTCAATATTTTCAGTTTTACACGGTTCAATCTACGAGCAACACTTGTATCATTGTATTTTCCAAGTACTATAAAGCACATAGATTGTTCTTTTTTTCTCGTAGAATTAATACAATTAACATCACCAACGTTTTCTAGTAGTGATTGTGATTGGGATAGGATTATAATCCGCGATTCCTTTCCAGAAATCCGAGAATCTACATAGTACGTCCGAGTGGTTCAACAGCTTACGACATCTCTTGGCTGGAATTTGAATTTTTTTTTGTCTCTAATCCCGCGAAAGTTTGCATATGCAAGCTGATATTTATGTCATTAGTGTTTTTTTTATTCTATACTGTTAAATTGAAAAGTGGTATGGACAGTGAAGAAAGAGTATGCACAAGCATAAAAATCTCCCGATAAATGGTGGATCCGTGAGCTTTGAAAGAGTGAACTGAAAAGTGTACAACAAAATAAAAAAATGCAACAACACACTCGAGAGAGAGTTTTGCCAGCACTTTTGTTTCATTTGTTGGCTGTGTCGTTGCTTGGATGTGGACATGCTGATCATGGACATACTGACCCAATTCTATTCAATACTATTGGTAATTTTTTGCTAAAAACAGCATCCGGGTGGATGTTTTGTGCCGAGTTTATTCATTGTTCTTTTTCTATAGTTGACAGAAATTCAGAATTTTCGATTCAAAATGTTAGCTAATGATTTTTTTGTTTTAGGACATGGTGGGATTTTTGAAGAAAAGAGCAATTTTACCAAGCACACGTGGAGAACTGGTCGAGGCCCAAGAGGTTGTGGTGTCAGCTCCAAAGGATGGACCAGAGTTGTCGGCGGGCAACCAGCTAATCCTAAAGAATGGCCGTGGATGGTCGCGCTCATTCGGAAAGATTCTGATCAGTATTGCGGAGGAGTGTTGATCACTGATAGACACGTCCTTACTGCTGCTCACTGTTTGTACGGGTTGGTAATTTTTAAATTATATTAAATATACTGGAGGTAATAGGGTAACAAGTCTTTCTGTCAAAAATGTCAGATACTTGGATGGCCAAATAATTTGTTATTGAAAAAAAAAATCCTTCGTCCCAGACCTTGTAAATTATATCTCGAAGAACTGTCTAAAATCTTATCAAGATCGGTTGAGCAGTTCTCGAGAAATCTTGACAACCGTCTTTGAAAATATAGTTTTGAGGAAAACGCGTTTAAAGTTTTGAGTGACAATGAAATAGTGCCTTGAGCGCCCAACTTTTTAAAACTGTATCTCCGAAACCATCATTCGGGTCGATTTGAAACTTTAGGACAATATTCTAGAGATGTTGTAGAATTTAATAAGACAATAAAAAAAAATCGATTTTTGGAAACAGTGAAACCCATGTAACCCCTTAAATCAAGTTAAAATTTTTTCAAGTGCAGTTTAATTGAAACTTACCGTCAATCTACGACCGAAATCTGAAGCAAACTTGACATAAAGAATTGGAAAAGCGAGAGTTTTAGTTAAGTTAACAGCAAGTTGCGCTGCAACCTTACTTAAAAATCGGCGCTAGTTATTTTCTTAAAGTTGTAGTAAAATTAATGGAAAGTTAACGACATGCAATGTTCCATTAAGTTCCATTCAAATTTCTTTTATTAAAAAATAAAAAAGAAGCCCGGTCCAAATACAATTTTTCTTAAAACAAGATACTTTTGCCCGCTGAAAATAATTAATGGTCTTGTAATGTTCTGAATTTTCCAGTACAAGATTTTGATATTTTTAAATTCCAGGTTGGCCTCGTTAGTGTGTCGACAGACTCTAAATTTAATTAAATATTACAAATTCAACGGGACTATTGTGTAAAATTAATTTATAATATTATTAGACCCTTCACAGCTCAAATTTTGTCTTCCTTGCTCTATTCCAATAAATGAAGCAATCTAAAAAAAAAAACAACCTAGAAACTATACACCGAACACCAGTTGAAAGTTTCTTGTACAACAGTCGATTATCTATAATTTTAAGTGAAATCTCGGCAAACTCTCTCGACAAATGTCATTGTGAAAATGACAATGACTTAGATAAGTAGCCCGCAGTTTTACACGTTCCCATATTATATTACTCTTGCACTTGCGCCTTATATAGTAACAAGTATATAATATAATACACACTCCACCATCTGCAGGATAAAGAGAATAATACATAACAAGTGTAAGTGTAAGTATAAGTGTTTTTAAGTAGTTAGTGAGTTTTACTGTAGGATAATATAAACGGTATAGTCTTAGTTAGCCATTCCTATCACGTATAACCGTTTCCCATTTCTTCTCATACTTGGCATTAGCTTCTCGTTCTATTCAGTCTATTCTTGCTATATTCTACATATATACATACACATACATGTATAATACCACTCTCGCAACGAAACTGGCAATATATACAAGTACAAGTTCGGTCTGAGGTCTTAGACTAACGGCCTTGAATACATCGTAGATTTGTGGAAGCTAGATAAAATACAACCACATGGTTATCTGCCGATACTCGTGGCTATTATCCACAGATATTTGTAGTTATGTATAGTAGCGTATAGCGTACGTTGCTTCGGTACACAGGTCATCAACAGCAACACAAACAAAACTAATCCTTCGAAGAAGCTGATAGAGAGTTAGTTATATTACAGCTTTCTCTTAAAATTATAAATTTATTTCATCCTTTTCTCTAATATTGTTTAAAACCAATGTGGGTTCTTTTTCATGGAAATTTTGGTAGAAATTTTAAATTATGATGATCATAATGACTTGTACTGTGTGACTGTCAAGAGTTACGAATTATAAATAAAAGCTTTGGCTTGATGACTTGTCGATATTTTAAATCACAATATACATTTAGGTATTTTTGAAATAAATTTTTAAAATAATAATACTATTTAAAACTAAAAAAATATATAAAATTGCACCGAAATAACAATAATAATAATAAATTTAAATTAAAATTTTTCACAGAGTTAAAATAAGAAACATAATAGTCAGACTGGGTGAATACGATTTTTCTCGACCCGATGAAACACGATTTCTCGACTTCAGAGTAGTGGATATCAAGATTCATGAAAATTTTAATCCGTCCAATTACGAGAATGACATTGCAATACTAAAAATTAACCGACCAACTATCTTTAACAACTACATCTGGCCAATTTGTCTACCGCCTGAGGGGACTTCTTTTGAAAATAAAAATGCTATCGTAATTGGTATGTATGCTCAACATTTACCTATTAATTATCATCACAAGTATCAGACAAAAATAGTTAATAATTTTTAATTTTTAATCCACAATTTTACTAACTATCTATTTAAACTTTTAATTTAATTTTTCATTGGAATTGAAAACTTTAAATTTTTTTTTTCATTAGCCCGCTTATCTAGTAACTCAGCAAATATTTGCGAGTTGACAATGAAAGTTGCTTAAAAAATAAACAAAACTTCTGTACGAAAAAGTTAATATTTATTTTTAATTTAAAAACTCATACATCAAATTTTTTTTTCATTATTACTTTTTTGCTTAATTAAAGTTTACCTCAAACTTTCAACAGCAATTTATAAAATAAATAACAAGTATTGAAGCGCATTCTATTTCCCCGCTAAATAAAATGGGTCATTTAGCATTCTTTTAATTTTCCACAAGCGTTATCCAGCAGAATTTGAAGCTACAACAATCCACAATGAACAACAAAAAAAAATTAAAATCACTGAATATTTCGCTTGCATTCCAGTTAACTGAATCCAGTGAATTATACTCACCGTAAATATTTGCGGATGATTTTTCTTCAATAGAGACAAATTTAGCAGCTGATTGTAGCATTGTTATCCCTAACTAATTTAATTAAATTACATACCTTTGCCTTCTACGTAACAACTCAACAAAATAATCTGAATTCTCATAGAATTTTCTCCCTAACAATTTCAATTTGTCGTTAAATTAAACCCACGAATGAATTAAATGAGTAACCAGTGACTTTATTGGCCACGCTAATTAATATCGATCGCCGATAGAAGGAAGCGAGTGGCTTTTTTACTATTTTGTTCCATTGTTTATTTCCCATGTTTCATTTCCGTTTTGTAAATTTCGGCAGGTTGGGGCAGCCAGTACTACGCCGGTCCGCAGAGTTCGATCTTGATGGAAGTCCCGGTGTCAGTGTGGCCGAAGCACAGGTGTGCCCATGCTTTGGCCCAGAGACTCTCGGATACTGTAATTTGTGCGGGAGGTTACGAGGGTGGACGAGATTCCTGTCAGGTAATTTTTATTGGGATAATGAGAGTAGATATTTATAGGTAATTTTGTTGATTTAATTGCTCAAAGGAAGAAGAGCTTAATTTTTGGGAGCGAGCTGATTGACAATTTTATTTCACATTTAAAATTTTTTTTTCTTCTTCACTAAAGATGAAAATTAGATGATTCAAAAAAAAATAATGTTCGTCCAAAGAAATTATTTTGAACGGGAAACGTTATATCGATTAAAAAATTTTTTATTTTGAAAATCTTTTTCTTGGCTTAGAAAATAACAAAGAAGGATTCTTGGTACACTGTTAAAAATGTATGCAGTGGATAATTTTAATTGATTTAGTAGGCTGAAGTAGCCCAAAAGTAGCCCAATCACGAAGGGAAATAAATAAACCAAATTTTTAAATTAATTTAGTTCAATATTCTAAAAGTCAAATTAAAAAAAAAATACAATTATTACTTATTAAGAAATTTTAACTTAAGACAAATTATTTAAAGTATTTGTCAGTAATTTGGCGTACAAAATTTGTCTTAGCTAAATAAAATTTATTTCAGTCTAAAAACTCCTTACTCAGATGTTTTTCGGGTTAAAACCCACATTTAAGTTATTACTCCGGCTAATAGCTAGGTAATCTTCAAATACATGATATATATACCTCTTACATAAGTTATGTATCTAGAACATAACTCTCATATCTTATTTAGGGTGACTCAGGTGGACCTCTCCTCCATCAATTAGGCAACGGGCGTTGGGTCAACATCGGAATAGTATCATGGGGCATCCGGTGTGGTGATCCAGGACATCCCGGGATTTATACAGACGTCAGCTCTTTCCTCGACTGGATATTCGGCAACGCCATCTTCTAGAAATCTCCTAAATTTCCGTCCTAAAATACAAACTACAAAAAAACATAGAGCACAAAATTTCGAAAACAATTAAACTTTATTTCGGCAATATTAATTCGTTACATTGTGAAAGAATTCATCATATTTTTTCGAGATAAATACACACAGATTTACATAATTCCATTCACCACATTCAGATAATTCTCTACAGATTTTTTTATTGATTATTCATTATTAATTATTTACCAATTAAATACTAATTTATTTCTTTTTCAACTCAATATTTCCATTCCAGGTCGCCCAATCGCGCTTTTTTTCTTATTATACTTTTCATTAGCTTTGTTCTTATTATTTAATTTATTTTTGTTATACTTATCAATTATTGTTTGTAATTGTAATTTATAGTAATACATTTCATTAACGTTAATAAACTCAACATTCATTCCATGATCAATATAATTAAATTGAAAAAAAAGTTGAGGCCCAGCCTTTATATAACAATTTATAATTTTTATCATACGTTTATCTTAAATCATATGTATTTATATTTATCATTGATTTATATATATATATATATATATATATATATATATATATATATATATATATATATATATATATATATATATATATATATATATTTACTACGTCTTTCTCTCTCTTAGATTTTTTATTAATAGTAATTATGTGTATACATAATTGTGTATATACAATTAAAATTAATGAATTATCATTATCATTATTATTATTATTTTATTATTGATAAACTATTAAAATTTATTTCAAAATGATGTCTTAGGTCCTGCGAAAATTTGTAATATTTAAACATTTGTTCGTATTAATTAATAATTAAAAAATGAGTTAATGATAAGTAAATGAGTATTAATACTGTCATTATTTTATCTATTAATATTAATTAATAATTATACAAAAATGGTTCATGCTAATTAAGTTTATAAATCGAATTATTAAATCACGTTTGTAGAGATAATAAACATTTAAATGGTACAATAAATAGACTCTTGCAAATAGAGTTATAAATCAAGAGATTTAAAAAATTTTAAAGTCGATTAATCAAGAAATTTGTGGACATAATAACCACTTCGTGACTTATCACGATAATTTCTTCATAGGTTATGAGCCCCCAGTTCGCTGCAGCTTTTAAAAAAATACAACAAATCAGCTCGATTTTAAAAATTCTCTTGTAGGATTATTTTTGAAAATAAACATTATCATTCCGAGTTAATACAGTCCAGATTATTTTTAATTGATTTGATTTCGACTGTCATTCGAAATCACCAGAAGGTGGCGCCTCATTCTCTGTCTACTAAAATCCAAGTGAAAATATGAATAAAATACTATTTACTGTACTTTTAGGCGCTGAAAAACTTATATTAACTTAAAAAATTCAACTTTTGTTTTTTAAATAACGTACATTCTTTTTTCGATATTCGTATAAATTATTTTGACGCTTCAATAGTGAGTAAAATGCTCATTAACTCAACTCAAAGGATTTTTACGTAACAGCTTAATAGATCGAACTTTATATACCAAGTTGGCATGAACCATATTTATATTTTACATAATATGCTTATCATTACGTTTGTGAAGCTTATCATATTAACTAATAATGTTTGTCAGAGGAGCGACATCTTTGATTCGCTGGAATCGATTAATCTCAAATAGACACGGATAGAGCGTAATTTTCTCAACGATTCGTCAAGATTTGTTATTGTGCCACCTTGACTGTATTCTTTCGTAAGCTTTTCTTTCCCTTAAACATTTTATTTAGAAATACTATTTATCTTATCTTTTATTTTATACCGTCTAGCTCATGTTTTAAACCAAACTAAACACTGTGATTTATTATCCCTAGCAAGTATTTCACGTCACATTTTCAACAGAAAATTCGATTTATCCTCAAAATTATAATATTTTGTTACTTTATTTTCTATTTTCGTTTGCCCGAACTCAATTTATAAAACAGTTCTTCACAAAACTATAATTAACTTTTTTTTTTTTTTTTTCTATTTAAGCCAAGAAAATTGACCTGATAAGAACCTCATTAAACCCGTTTGTTTCCACCGTCAACCGAACTCAGCTGACGAACGTAATTAAACGCCCAAGTTGATTCCAGTAATTACGTAGCACCACGATAGACGCATTTTCACCTTTGGCTTTACTTTTTTCTGCAACTCACGCAAAACCTTATCAGATATTTAACCGTAACTTTTCTATTACACACAATTTTTGTTCATTTATCGATTAAATCGCCCAGCCTTGACATTTAAGCCCCTCAGCTTCCCATTAAGAAGGTAGATTGCTTAGCTATTTTTCCTGAATTTTATTCAACTCGAGCATCCCGGGTCTAACAACTGCGTTACACTAAATAACTTCAACCCTCTTCCTTCATCCATCTCCTATTTTTGTTTCCATTCATCCTAATGCTTCTACATCATCATTATCATTATCATAATCATCATCATTATCGTTATCGTTATCATTATCATAAAAGATTGCCTCGAATGGCTCACCGGTAATGTAGTTTACTTATAATACTAGAGACAAAAAAATAAATAAATAAATGCATGATGATTTTTAATTTATTGTTCAGTAAGTGTTCCAGCACTTAAAGAAGTCTCGTTGCTAAATTTATCAACTGATCAGTTTACTTCTTTGATTTCAAGCTAGAGAATGAGATGAAATTTATTAATTACTCATTTTGGATTATTATTATTGTTATTATTACTATTATTATTAAATTTTTTTTGTTATTATAATTGTTGTAATTATTAATTTAAGCTCGTGAAGATCCGGTAGACAGTAACAAAGGAGCATTAGCGCCGCTTTCGGTGTGATTAGGAACATTTTCGCTACCTGTAGCGGAGAACTGGTTCGGAGAGTTCCGCTGGTGAGAGGGCGACAGCAGTGGATGGTTCCCCGGCGCGCCGTTCCCCGTGGCCATATTTAACATGTTTCTTGAGCAAGTACTTTGAGATCCTAGAACTTGATCAGACTTAGGCTGCTGGGGGCTCTGCTCACTGCTCGGATTCGGATTGCTCTCCTGGACATTGTTATTTATCGGCTTTTCACCCACCAGCCAGTAAGTTGTCATTTTACCCTTACCCTGAAGCAATTTTCAAAGATGTTATGTTTAAATTACGGAGCTTTTTGTATAATTCAAAATTGTTGTACAGAAAATAAATTTTTCTTTTACTGTGAAAATGACAGTAATCGTGGTACGTTTTAAAATTCATAATCTGATTTAACAGTAAATTAAATTAAAAAAAAATCTCTTCATGTAGAAACAAAATAATGAAAATAATTGTTGGAAAAAATTACGATCTACCTTCAGAGTAACTTCACCTCGACAGCAGACTTCAAATGTCCCAAAGGTGTCCAATATTTCTTTGGTCTTTGGACTGACATGAATTTTCAAAGCTGTAACAGCGGAAGGTAAAGCACAAAATTAATTAGGTCATGTTGGAAAATCAAAGTCCTTTAATATCGCCCATTTTATTCATTAATAATAATTAAATATTTGTAAGGTTTATACTATATAGCCTATAATAGTTTTATAATATTCATATATATTTTATGAAACCTTTTCATCAAGAACTTGAAGCTTTTCACTTTGATACCCTGATGGTTATAAGCCTTTATTATATGTTACATTACTCTTTGTGGAAGAACTTTATACTGCTATTATTATCACTTATCACCCCCAGTTGCCCATACGCACTCAGTTGGTGATACTTTCTGTACCAAGGATCAGGTTGTAACTTCAGGGTTTCTTAAATGAGCTCACTTTATTCATTAGTGCATTAATTTAATTACACAAAGGATAAATTATGAATAATTTGAATCGATAAATTTCTTATCTTAAGTGTTAGTTTTATCTGTACTAAAATTCAAAAATTCAGTATTGACGTGGATTATGAAAAACAGTAAATTAATAAAGTTTGGATAATTCAAAATTCTACAACTCATAAGGCTCATTGAATTTTTAATGAAAAAATTTATTATCATATTTAATTTTAAACTTTGAAATTTTTTTAAGTAAAAATCAAATTTTTTAAAATTCAATTTTCTATAAATTTCAATAATCCGTGAAAATGATTACTTTTGACTTTTTTTCTGAGCAACAAATGGAATTTAGTCATGAAATTTTTAACAATATTTTTGTTTTTATAAAAAGCAAAACCTCTGACGTCAAATTTCTGCAATCTATTATCATTTTATTCGCATGGACAAAGAGTTTGTTGGAATAACTAAAATTGGTACTTTTGTTTACACAATAAATGGATATGCACTGTTGTGATTCTATGTATAACCGTAGCTTACATACTCCGGATTACTTAACCCATATATTGAGGCCGCAAATCTTTATTTTACATTTAGTAGCCCTACAGTGACGTATTGCGCCTGCTAATGGAAAACCGAGATGTATAATTAAGCAGTCAAATTCAAAAATAAAAAATCCGATGAATAGAAACAAGGATTGATTCTAAATGCAATTTATTTCTGAAAAGTACATAAATAACGTAGTATTTTTATGTTAACTGAACAGAATAGAAAATACGTTAAATTATGCACACCTTTGTCTTCAGGGTGTGCTTTTAAAAAAAAAAAAAAAAAAAAAGTTATTATAAATGGTAAATTAATTCAGAAAGTTATTTTTACTCAAACTAAATATTATTTTTAATATTTTATTAAATTACTACTTCATGAATATTTATCAAAAAATAATTCAAAATCGTGTTAAAATGAACCAGAGCATTTTGTTTGTGGCGCCATCCGTTCACTATTTTTTGAAACTAAAATAACTCTTCAGCGGTTGATAAAGCAGAGATCCGATCAATTTAAGAAAAAATAAAGTTTTAAGTGAGGATTTTATAGATTTCGTAAAAATTTATCTATTCTATTGGTCCTCATGCCGGAATTTGGCCATAGTATCACTTAAGTAGTAGAGTAAGGCTAAAAAATGGCTAAAAAATAAAAGTAATTGATTTCTGAGAAATCTACATTTTATCTTGGTTGAGGCCGAATGGCGTTTTTTTTTTTTTTTTTTTTTTTTTTTTATTATTATTATTATTATTAAAATAAAAAGGATTTTATGTAAATGCTAATTACCTTCACCGTTACTTTCCATTCTAGAAGCAGTGTTAACAGTGTCACCAAAAAGACAATACCTGGGCATCTTAAGGCCAACAACGCCGGCAACGCAGGGACCTAAAGAGAAAAATTCACTGGTTTTTAGTTGAAAAATTTTTTCTAAATAAATATATAATTGAAAAGTAATGCGCTTATAAGCTTAACTCAACTTTCAGGATCAAGTAAACTTTAATGCTCTCTTATTTCCGTCGGCTCATTTTTTTTTTTGCAAAAATATACATTTATGTTTTTATCGTATTTTTGTTGCAAGTTGAGACGGAGTACTTTACACGCCAGTGGTTCAATCAAAAAAGTAATTAACTTTTTAATGGAAGCTCTGTGATAATAATCCTTTCAATGGTTTTTTTTTTTTTTTTTCATTATTTTATCAAATTATTTTGTAAAAGCGTCTTAATTTTGAAAATTTAACTTGAACTCACTTATACGATATTAAAATTGTTAATTAAATTAAAAAAAAATTTTACAGGTGAATTTAATAATTACAGAAGTGCAAAAATGTTCATATCTCTTCTACAACGACTTTATCTATTTTTGGTCATAAAAAATTGACATTTCTTAAATTTTTTCCCATCGGATTTTCAGATTTTTAGTTACAAAATAAAGAAATAGAATTTTTAAGTTTCCCTGATTAAAAAAATGAATTAAAAAGTATTGGAAATAACGAAATTTGAATTCTTTCCAATACTTCTGAATACTTTAAATACTTTTGAATTCTTTATCTTATGGAAAATTAACATTGTCAATCGGTTTGAATTCTTTTTTTTAATCAGGGTTAAAAATCAAAAACTTCCATAGAAGAAAATTTTTTACAATAATTTTTGAAGAAAATGATAATAATTATAGACAAATTAATTATTTAAAAAAATTAATTTTGAGCTCAAATTTACCAGAATGCATTCCAATTCGAAGTTTGAGCTGCTCACTAGGTCTGTGACGAATACTGAACGTCATAACAGTGTCACGAAGTGCAAGGCTCATTCTAGCGATCTCTCTTGCGTGGTTCATGCCATTCCTGACAGGCAGACCTGACACAACCATGTAAGCATCCCCTATCGTTTCCACCTGTAACAGACAATCAAACCGATCGATCTTTGTCACTCGAATGTCAACGACAACTTTGATGTTTAATTAATGTAAAATATGAAATATTATTTAACATATGACAGCAATTAAATAATGATCTAGGTCAAAGCTCCTTGAAAAGTATTTAAAACGAATTGAAATATACTGAAGTGTTGCATGGTGTCAATATCATTTATTTGAAATTTAATATACTTTTTTTAACATCAAGGATTATCGATTTTAATCTCAATGGCTCTTCTTCCATTATGTACTTTGTTAATAGTTAATATCAATTGTTAATGATAGACGGGGGTTAAGTTGGCAAAACAGATTCCTGGACCCTGAAAGGAACAGTGAGGATAAGCGTATTGTACGAAAATAGCCAGAGGGAAGTTGAATTGTTTTGTAACAAAGTTCTTATTATAAGTTCACGGAAAAAATTTTTCTAAGATAAAATAAAATAATATAAAGTCGAGATATTAATGTTTTATATAATAACTAGCCGAGCGAGCCTGCCCATGACTAAGTATTCCAACCTTTAAAAATATTAAAAAATTTTTATTTTAATCTGTACCAATTTTCTTATTTTTCATTTGCTGTCCGTCCATTTTTCTTCACGATACAGCCTGTTAAAAAACCCCCAAAAATTTGGATTTTTTCTTGCTTCCTTAATTCTTGTAATCATAAACTATATTAGAGAAAATAGATATAATTATTAACTAGTGATTAACAAAAAACAAAAAATAACTAGTGATAAACAAAATTCAGAACTCATCAAACGAGTTGAGGACATAATTCAATAAAAAAGTAAAAAGTTTAAACAATTAAGCAACTTCATCATTGCCCTATAAAATTAATTCTAAGCGATTAACATAGCCAATTGGATAGGTGAAGAAGTTTTAATTGTGATCGTTTGATAAAACACGGCCCACTGAACTTTATTTCATTCTTTTAAAAACTTTCATATTAATCATTGTTCTCCGTCTTCAATTACCTTTCATTCACAACTTTTTATCTCTATACCCAGCCATTTTCACAGATTTTATTCTCTTTGATTCAATACATGTATCTTTTTATTTACTTTGACATTATTTTTTATCTCGTCCTCCTTTGAATTTTTACCTCCGTCGTTAGTCATCACCCGTTTGCTATCATCTTTAACTCACTTTATCGAGATTCAAAAAACATTTAAAGTTAAGACATTTTTATGCAAATTTTTACGCTTATTACTATTCACCATATACATTTTCTTTCTCATTAATTCATTTCATTTAGTACTAAACTTATTTTTACTTTTACTTATAAATCAGTAGATTTTTTTTCGGGTTATTTTTCAGACTCACTGTTAAATTCAAATATATATACAATGTAAAATATTTATGTGTATATACATTAATATTATTGCGCACCCATGAGATGTCGTGATAAATCATCTTTATTTAATTTATCGAACTACTCAAGTGTCAGTTCAAGTAAAAATCAAGAAATTTTATCTTGAAATACTATTTTTACATATTTATTGACGTATTGACATTTTTGTTCTTGTTATTTTTAGAAATATTTTTTATTTATAGAATCAGAAAAAAAATCTGACAAAAATCATCGAACTTAAATTTTTAATGTAAAAAATTGAAAATATTTTCAAAAACTTTTTCTTTAATTTTTACATACAAAATACAAAAAAAATTTTTTTAATTTCAATTACCCTGTAAAAAATCTGGAGTTGTTTTTATTAAATGCAAAGTTGAAAAATTTTTCAAAAATTCCTGCGCTCTACTTTTTGATAAAAAAAATTTTAACTCTTTTAAATCTCAATTACTTTGAATATAATTACAATTGTTATAGCCACTCAATTAACAAATTTAATGAGTCAATTATCAAGTTTTTGAAAACCAAAAGTTTTGCTAATCCGAATTGAGGAGAAACACGAATGATAATTTTAAAGATGACAAAAATAAAAATAAAGGCGACGAAAATAAGAAAATACGAGACGAGACTGAAGGTTCTGTAGTACAGAACAGTCGGGATAACAAGTTACAGTTGACCTAATTTGTAAAGGTCTTGTTTTGAAACTTTACCAGCATCAAGTGCGAGTGTTTTCGTTTTTATTAAATCTAAATTTATTTTTTTGTCTCACAACTCAATTATATAATATCAAATATAACACATTCATATTTCCCAACGACTTCATTTTTTATGCTATTATTATTATTATTATTATTTGTTATTAATTGCTCAGGGGGGTTTTCCCCGGAGTCCGACTCTCCGAGGGCCCAGCCTGAGCGCCATCCATTACTGCTGCACCACTCCGCACAACAAGGCGGTTAGTGAGTGCAGCAGGCCAAATTCATTTGCCTAAGTAGACGCAGGGATCCCAAAATGACAGCCTTTTGCATCCGCACTGCTAGAGACACGGCTGCTGAACTGCAAGCCGGTATCTCGGCAAGTGAAGACACAAAAGACTGTTTCATCCCTCCAAGGACGCCGACAACCAAAACGACGAGCTTGACACGGTAACCTGGGTAGAGTTTGCCAATTTCAAACAGGAGATCCTGATATATCTGGTGTTTGTGCTCTTCTTTGGCCGAGATATTGTATTCGGCTGGGGCCGAAAACTCAATGACATAAATGTCACGAGTAGCCTTGTCGAAGAGCACAATATCAGGTTTGTTGTAGTCAATCCGCCTGGTTGTTGCGAATGGTATGTTCCAATAAATTTTGGAACTGTCATTCTCAACAACCTGCGGAATATCTCCTGGCAGATAAGGCAGCACTGGTGTCTCATCGATACCGTAGCTATATCTGAGATGATAATAGAGTACTCGCATGTAGGCACCTCTTGCCAGCACAGGACATGCCGACAAAAGGTGCATCAGCGTCTCTGGATGTTGTTTACACGTCCGACAGGACGTGTCCGGAAGCTGCGCCTGGAGCACCTTGCTACGGTATTCGAGAGTGTTGATAACACCATCTTGGCAAGCAAATATAAACCCTTCGGTCTCGGACATCAGGCCAGCTGACTTCAAGAAGGAGAATGTCAGCTGGGTGGACAAGCCATGGTCACGGACGTGTTTGAAATACACGCTGTGCATAGACTTGTCCATGTGTTCACCGAGGAGTTTTTTCTCCTCGGCTATCCTGACGACGCTCTTGAACTCCTTTTTCGGGAGTTCAATGAGAGCGTTTATTTCTCCGAGACCTAAGGTATTTGCCGCGTAGATTGCTGCCTTATACAAGAACGATCCCTTCCGCGCATTTTCATGACTATGAACAAATTGCATCAGGAAGTCGTCCTCGTCTGCTGTGAAATTGGCAACCTCGTATGTTAAACCCAGAACCAAACGATCGTGAAGCCGCTCCAAGCTCTGCAATCCTCTCCCTCCGATGTTCCGGGAGAGGTACATCCTGGCGACTGATGAGTTAGGGTGCATGCTCTGATTCATATTGATGACTTTACGGGTTTTGATGTTATTATTATTATTATTATTATTAATGAATAATACTAATAATAAAAAAAAAATTTTATTAATATCAAAGCTAAATATTGTAATTATGATGTGCGTTAACCGTCCTATTTCAGCATTACGTATTATGAATTAAAACACAGATAGCAAAGACGATTTTAAATTAAACGTGTATTGAATAGAAAGACAAACTTAATACCTATTAATTTGCAGTGTATTAATGGAGGTAAGTGAATAAACAGACTGCCTTTTCATTAAATTCTACAAAAGATGTGATATATATGAGGCATGTAGTGGATGTATTTGTGTGTGCTTGCTCGTAAAATAGATACTTAATGGAAGGCAATATGTAGAAGCGTACATCTTCTATCCGTGTGACATTAACCGACTTCCTGACGTAATTTTATACTTACAAATACAGTGACACAAATTCATGTCGTGTGGGTTCTGTTTTTTAATTATTAATTGATATTTTTTTTTAAATATGATTATGACCTTATGATAATTTCTATGACGTGATGATTCATTGAATAATCAAACACTGTTTTTATCAAGAGGATTGTAACGTAAATGTTAAAATTTTTTCTAATTTAAAAAAACAAAAATTTTCTTATCATTTTTGTTTTACTATTTTCCAAAAAAAATTTTTTTTTTATTATTAAAGTCACTTACAAGAAAAACAATTTCGTCACGATAACATTTTTACACAAGTAATAACTTTTGCAAAAAAAATCTAATGTTTAATTGAGAAAAAAAAAAAATGTTAACGATAAAAAATTTATAAATTATCGTTCTAAGAGTGTTTCAAATCAAGTTTGTATTTTATCGTATGTATAGACGAATTTATAATGAAATTATTCGATAAATATTTAACCCAGTCAATGATTTTAAAAGTTATAAATTTAACTTTAAATTGCGGCAAAAAAAATTGCTCACAAGTTTTCATTCATTTTTTTAAACATAAAATATTAATTAGAGTTCCAATGAAAATGAAAAAATAACTTTTATTTAATTTAAATTAGACTACTATAAATAGATACTATAAAATTATATTTTTTAACAAACTTTCCAAGATGTGGAACGTAAATTTACAACAAACATATTTATTTTTACAAATTAAATTTTGTAAACGACTTTTGGTCAATAATTTGATAAATTTCCTCAACGACGAACTAATATAATATTTTGTTTTCAAGATTAATCAGTTTCCGTAGAAACTTTCAAAAATTGCCGTAGCCGATGGTATTTCACATCGTCTTGGCGGGGTATTGGTAAAAAGTTTTCAACTAGCAATAATCGCACCTCAGTAGGACTTCATTGGTTACGATATCGCCACTGCGCAAAGCTGACATTTCTATCCACCGAAATAGCTTTTAAAACCTCAGTCATAACTGTCCTCGACGGAACATTTTTCGCTCGGCGACGCCACCTGGCAAAGAGCCTGTAACTACTATTCTCGCTCTCTCTCTTTCTTTCATTGCCACAATTTTAACTATTGTAAATTCGTCTTGGTTTACCCTTCAATTCATACTGAAGTAAAATAATATTTATCACTAAGACTATATAAAAAATAATACAATAAATTACTTTAAATGGAAAAATGAAACGTCTAGCAGAATATAAAAAAACTTTTTTACAATTTTTCTATAAATTCATTGACTTTTTTTTTATAAAATTTTTTTATTGAAAAAAAAAAAAAAATAAAAAATAAAATGACAAATATCATTTATTTTGACATTTAATTATACTCTGTCGTTTTATTTATTCCGTCATATTTTCTCATGGAATAGATTGTTTGTTTACATGGAAATTGAAAAATTTATGAAATAACTTGTTATTTTTTTTTCTTTTTTTTTTTTTTTTTTTTTATATTATTAATATGTTCAGATTGTTAACGAAATAAAACTAAATAAATTTTTTATCAAGTATAGAATATTATCGCTTCCTTTAAATCAAAATATGCTAAAATTCAAGGATCATTTAAAGTGAATAATAATAAAATATCAAAGTTCATAAATCTTTATACATTTTTCATGAAATAAATTTTAATAATAAAACTTGTAAAATAAAATCCCAATATTTTTCATTAAAATAAATTTTTAAATTAAAAAAAAAAAAATTGTGAGTGTGAAAAATAAAAAATGTGAAAATATTTTATGATTTTTTGTAGACTTTTAGCAAATTATTTTATAGATAACAAGTTCAAGTGACTGTAAGGTGTAATTAAAAAAAAAAAAAATTTTTTTTTTACCTTGTAGACGTCGAAGTTCTCGATAATGGAGTCGAAGCATGTGTAAAGGTCGTTGAGGAGGTCGACAACTTGGAGCGGTGTACTTTCAGCGGACAAACTTGTGAACCCAACAATATCACTGAAGTATATTGTCACTTGGTCGTATGTTTCAGCTATCACGCTTTGTCCTAGTATCAGTTGCGATGCTACTGATCTGAAAATATATTAGAAGAGTAGGACAATCACTCAATTTTATTTGATGAATTTTTTGCAAGAGAGTAAAAAATTTATTGATAATTATTGGATAAAAAACTTTTTTGTTTTGAAAAAATCATTAATTTAGATAGTTCATTTTAATACAACAATTTAATAATTATTAATTGTAATATTATATAACTAGTTTTAATAATTATAATTATCTTACAGCAAAAATAGAAAAAATAACTAAATACGTTGTATTAATTAAAAGCGTCAACAATCGTTCTAATTAAACCGTAAAAATAATTGAACTTTCCTATCAGAACTCGGAAAATTAAAAAATAATTCAAGATATCTCTAACTGACGAGAAAAAAAACCCGAGTCACGTTTCCGACAATAAATTACTTGTACTCAGGAGAAATAAAGATTAAATGAGACTAAGTCACTGCCGTCATTGCCGCGAACGCGTTTAATCACGAGTACCGAGACACGACGAGTTTCCCGAGGAAAACTGCAAATTAAAAGTTTAAATACAACAACATTAAAAAATTAAAAGATAAACGCAATAAAAAAAAACATTTAGCGTAGTTGGGCGTTAAATAAAAAGATAATTGCTAAAAAAAAAACATTCCAATTCCTTTTTAATTGTAAGTGGTTTTAATTTTCTTTTCTTTTCGTAAAAAAAATTAACTTTCTTTTTATAAATCTTAATTGAAAAGAATAGTAAATAATAAAAAAAATTTATTGGTAAGAAAAACAAAAACAAGTGATGAAAATCCGTTTCCTTTCACTATGACATTTATTTTCTTTTGTTTAATCTTATTTTATTCATTGAATTCAGCATACATAATAAAGTATCGATTATCTGTATATTATATTCGTTCAACTTCCCCAACGTAATTGACCGTTTCAATAGACGTTAAATTTAAATTTCAAATTTAATTCTCTGAAGAATATACATCAGTGGAAAATAAATAAAAATATTCATTTCAAATTGAAAATAAATGATTATAATAATAGACTCAATTGGCTACAATAAAACATCATTTGTATCCTTCAATTTTTTTTTTTTTTTTTTTTTTTCATTTCATTTTATTCAGTAATATCTGAGTTAATATCGACACGTGATTGTCACACGTGCCACAAGAAGGCACATATCACCTTTTAATTTATTATGACTAACGAGCATAGTTGCTTTTTGTACTACACGTGGAAGGAAAAGATAATCTTTATCAATTATCATTAATATCTTATTCAGTATTTTGCTTACTTTTTTTTTTTTATAGAACAAAAAACTTTTTCTGAAGTTAAGAAAAAAATTTACGTCAAAACTTTTCTGATGACATCAAATTTAACTATAAAAATTACTTTTGAAATAAAAATATGTACGTCACAAAATTTTCCTAATTTTTTTTTACTATATGGATTAATATTTGACCTATAAATAAATTGATGTGTATATACATACACAAAACATAAATTATTACTATCGACAGTCGATTAAAATTGTTGAGTTGAGCCATTTACCTCTTACTGATTTTTGAAAGTTTTTTCTCTTAGAAGTATATGACCTAGGTAATAGCTAATTATAAAAGTTTTTGAATTAGCAAATGATAAGGAAGTATATATATATATCAATGTGCTTAATAAAGAGCAAAGAGTCTATAATCTAGTTTAAACAGATCGAAAGTTTTGAAATTATAAGTTAATAGATGGTCTAGTCCTTGAGCGTTTAATATAACTTTTGCTAAAAGTCCCAGTATTTACTTACTTGGGTAACAGCTGATACAATAATTCCTCACATTTACGTTTCTCTTCCAGATAATCAGCAGTTCGCTCTGCGACTAGTGTCTCCAAGTTGTTCGCATACTGTTCCATGCGTGATAATAAATTATCCAAGATGTTACTGCTCTCATAATCTCTGTAATCACAAAAAATCCAAATGGTCTTTGAGAAATTTAATAAAAAGTACAGTTAACCATTATTAATTTTTTTTCTTTTTTTTTTTTTGTTTCCCAGTCAAGAAATTTTTCTTTTTGTGTAGTTGTATAAATAAATATGAGTGGTATATAAAATATATACATCGAGTCTTACACAAGGAACTTAATCAAATAATTAATTGAAAAATTTTTCTAAATAAAAATTTTTTCTTGATGTAAAAGTGAATGATTAATTATTTGGATGACTAATGAAAGTTATTAACCAAAAAGAGTCTTGGGAGATTTAAACGCAGTAGTAATTTCAAGAGAGGATATAATAGTGATGATTAATAAATTGAAATAATTGGGGCAAATTTCAAGTATAACCTTCGGGTCATACATGTATGTAGGGAATGTAATAATCCTGAAATTTAATTGCTAGTACATAGGAATATACGTTTGAGTCTACATATCTACATAAATATGACTCTATAAATTGTAAGCTGCGCATTAAATCGTATTAATTGCTAATAAAGGAAATTTGATTTATCAAAGCTTGTTACCACGGCTTTTAATGAGATAGTACGATAAAATAATTTACTGAATTATTATTGTAGTTAGGATTATTATTAAATTTTCATACTAATAAAAATACACTGTAAAAAATTGTGGTGGATGATTTTCATTTGATTAAATATATCAGGAGTGAAATTCACTCCACGAAGGATTTTAGTTATATTATTAATATAAAAAACTTCATGGAATACATTTTTTTTTTTTTTTTTTGAATAAAGTGTAGAAGAAAATAAAAAGAAAGTAAATGTGTAAATAAAAATATGACAATAATTGTAACAATCTTGCATATTGACGTTAAAATATCGACATACGTGAAGAAAATCCAGGTTAAGCAGTTCCCTGCAAAAGTTTACCTCTATACTTGCTAATGGTTGTGTGAATTCTCTCAAAACAAACTTCTGGTTAGTAGTAAGCAAGAGCTGAAACCGCGCGTATATTTGTTGTACATACTCAGCATATCTCTGTTCTATTTGATATTGTATAATACTTAGGTAACAGCAGATTGTATTATAATACGTATGCGGTTTTGTGTTCAAGATATTTCTGCACTGCTGGTCTGAAGCATACATTTGCTGTATATTTTTATATTTTTTTTTTTTGCCGTATGAAACAACACAGTAAAATTAAAACTGTCTTAAATTATATTTACAACTTGTGAGCTGGGCTCACAACTTGGTTGGTTCTAATATAAGTCATTGTTCATTATATTTGAATTAGTAAAACTTTATTTTTAAAAAATTTATTATTATTTGTCAAGATTTGGGTCACAGCAGGATTGTAACAATGTTCATAAACTATTTTGCTTGTGGCCATGGCGAGAAAAAAATTTAAAAATTAAATAAAAGCTTACTTCAATCAACTGACGTACGAATAAAATTATGAAAAAACAATAAGCCGGATGATAAAAAGTTGTTTATAAAGTAATGCAATTTTGTCGTAATCCCCTAGGCAATCATGTGACAGAAATGAGGTTAATCACATCTGGAAAAGGGTTTAACAACATTAGGAGATTGCTTGCCGGACGAAAGCACTAACTAATAGTCATTTCTTTCTTTCTTAAGCTATTATAGTCATCGGGATGCATTTTAGGCTAGAATTTAATTCCTTATTAATTAAATTCATAAAAATCTTCTGAAGTCAAGTGAAAAAAATGGAAATTTTTTTTTTTAAATTAAATATTAATTATATTTTTCCAAAAAGTTTGACTTTAGAATATTGAACTAAATTTTCAAAAAGATTTTTTTGATTTAAAGTTTTGTGAGTAAATCCTAACGTAAAAAGCGAAAAAAAAAATTATCAACATTAGTACGTTTAATTTTTTTAGTAAATAAATTATTATAGTGAGAGTTAACAAACTAATAATACTTGTACAAATTGAAAAAAAAATATTGATGCAATTTTTTAAAATATAAAAATTTATTTCTTACATCAAACTAAGGAAAATTGTTATATGAATTTTTAAAATCTCGAAATACGAACTTAGTAATTTTTAAACGAGCTATTTTTTAGTTTTATTCAATAAAAGAGAAAAAAAAAAAAGAGTTTTCTTTCCGATACTTTCATTAATAATACAAATAAAATTCTTCTCGAAGTGAATTTCAGTCCTAAGGGATTCAATCAATTGAAAATCATCCACTGTGCAATTTTTTACGGTGTATTTTTTATAAGTAAGATAAAAACATTTCAGAAAACAATGTTTCATTATAACTTTTGTTTTCTACATGAGCCGAACTGAATCATGAAATTTAATAGCACGTAAGGTACAGTAGAAGGAACCTGAGTATTGTCTCTTAGTTTATTACGCTATTACTCTCTTGCAGTCTGCCCGAGTTTTCGCAATAAATGCCAGAAGTGGATCATAAATATCTACTTTACCGACAAAGTTGTTGGTTTCAACGATTATATATGTCGATGGGTTTTAAATTTAGTTATCATGACCATATATTCTCATTTAATTTTATCCTGCTTTTAGTGAGCCGTATCTATATTACACTGAGTTGTACAAGTTTTCCGGACGATAACGATCGTTAGTTATTTATGATTATAAACAGAAGAAAACTAAATTTTCAAAACTTCAGCATCCTCTCGATATTCGCGGTAATTATTTCTTGGAAAATAATCAATTAGAGAGCTGCGAAATTATGTGCAAGTTGATGAAGGTAGATTGAGGGAAAGCAAGCACTTAGCAAAAGTTTATTAATTACAGGTGCTTGAACAATGCGATTTATGACTAAGAGTCATGGTATAACTCACGAAAATTTCCTGAAGTGGAAATAGTTCTTGGCACTTACATAAATATTTATTTATTGACAATAATGCATGGGTGGCAACAGGAAATAGTGGGATTGGTTCAATTACCAGGCAATATTAGATAGGTTGACATAAAGGCTTCTCAAGTGATGGGAATCCTTTGCAGTACTCATATACATGTACGGGATTCTCAATTGATATTAACTGGAGAATCTAGAGCATCTAGGACTCGTATCACTTCCAAAAGCATACACTTTATATCAACCAGCATTCTCTAGTAGCAATTACTACAATAGAGCGAATATCAAACGGGGTTGTGTTTGTTGGGAAATCACGATGGGTAAGTTAGTTCGTGATCTGTATGTCACACTAAATGACTAAGCTGTTTAACTTTGATTGCTGATTAGAAACTTTCGAAAATTACGTGGATATTTGCGTTAACTTTGGATCATTTGATCCCAAAATTTGATGAAAAGTCTCTGATAAAATTAATTAAACACGCTGGATTAACTAAGTCTTAAATTGACAACTTTTCCTCCCACGCTACAAAATTTCTGGTTTTACACACCGAAAAAACCGCTTAAAAATAAACTAACGTCAATAGATTCAATAAATCCGGACTATTAAATAAATCACTAGATTAAATACACCGTGAATGTTAAACAGAATTTGAATCTGTCTGATAGGCACCTCAGAGTCCAGTAGTGCATCTCTTCTACTCGTCGGCATTGTGCAAGCACTCTATTCAATATCAATAACATACATGTGGACGTAAATAGATACGCATACGCAGAATTAACAGCCTGTGAACGACATTACTCACTCAAAAATTCGATATATCGATTTATCATCAATAATACGATGCCTATATGGCGTATATTGTCTACTGAGCGCCTACAACACTTTTGGTCCAGTACAGCGGCTGCGTATACTTAATGACAAACCTGTCAATGCCCAAAAATTCATACAAGAGCCATTGACTTCATCTCTCAGGGATTTAATCCACTCCGATCGATCTCGATAAATAAAGAGATAGATTTTTGAAAAGCCTACGTGAATAAATTACTAAACTAATTCTTAATAACTTAATTAAGGGTAAATGCTGGTAATGTTAAAAAAAGGTTTACTGTAAAACAAACAAATTTCAATTGAAGTCCAGCGAAGCGGACAATTGGCAACTAGGATAATATACAGTCAAGTCTCGTAATGAGCTCTATTTTTTTTTTTTTTTTTTTTTTAACCAGATCTGCGTTAATATAAGAGAAACACTAATAGGACATAACGAAACTCGACTGTACCCATATTGGTAATATAAATCATTTGCAACCAAATAATAGCAAAGTAAAGCCTTTGACTCAATTAAGCAACCATACCCGCTGACCCTTCATCAATAATTAATTTACCAGCTGTATAATTATCTTCCCCAAACACACAAACCTAGGATACTAATCAGCAGGCAATTATTTAATTTACTAACCCCGTCAGTTATATTACAAATCTCTATTAAACAATCAATAGCCGCCCCTATGTTCCATTGGTTTATAGTTAATTAAGAGCTCTCTAATTTTAATTATTCTGATTCATATGTGTGGCTCTTAAATTATTCTCCGAGAAAATTAGATAATTTGTCGCATGGTCGAATTAGTCCGGCCGTATTGTGCTCAAATTGCCCGTGCTATAATATATCCAAAGCCGAATGGAGGCAGAAAGCTAAATGTTTCACTAAAAGGACCACGAACGATGCGAACTACGAAACACCAATAGTAATTCGAGGTTGGACGTAATCATGAAAAATGGACTCTTGAGGTCTAGGTCTAGGTGCAAAGGTTATATTGGGGATTATGTTATAAGAACCGAGACAGAAAGTGAAGCCTATTTGTTGACTGCTCTCTTGTAAGTTTATCTAAATCAATAGTTTTTTATATTTTCTTTTCCGAGGCTGACATTAATGAAAAATTCAATTAGGTCAAGCTTATGCTCAAGAAAAAGTTTGACGACTCAACTATTTATAGCGACAATTAATCACGATAATTTAATTTATTTTTTTGTTATATTAGCGAGGGTCTAGACAGAAAATTATGAGAAAATAGTTTCATGTCATCCTTTGGGAAATCGTATTCTGAAAAATAAATATTTATATGCCAGTTATTTTTTTTTTAGGTCAGAAAAATTACGGTGAAGTTATGCGACCCAAGTCATATGTTTTCATCTTTTGATACTTTTCTTTCAAGTTAATAAATTTTTATACACTTTTTTATGATTTATGATATGATACGGCGGTATGTCAATGATCTGAGGAATTTCTTTCGGTCAATTTGAATTAATCAGCAAAAGTCCTTAAGTCAAATTTAAGGCAACTAGATAATTTTTAAGTCAAAGTCAAGATCCGAGGGAAAGTTGACAGCAAATTGACAACTTCAAAGGAAATTAAGTGAAACATCTGAATTAAGATTTTTTTTCCACCGGGCACTTTTAATAATTATCACAAATAAAATTAATCTATTTTCGAAACAATTAATCCTGCTTGTTCTCTAGAATTTTTTTCCTAGAAAAATAATCAACTAAAAATAAAAGAAGAATAATCGGACTAATTTTAATTTGAACCACTCAGCTCGAGCTCGTTTTAATGAGAAATTTCCCAAGTATTACATGCTCCCATGAAAGCGCAGATAGTCTGGCGAAATAATGGTTAAAAAAATAAATGTGAGACCGAATATTTACACGTTAAATGCAGAATTAAATTTACATTTAAAATATTTCTGCTAGGGGTTGTTAAATCAACGCAAAAAGAGATGAATAAAATATTCATTTGCACTTAACGACAATCATTTCATTTTTGTCAATTCTTGTATATTTTAATTAATTGCATAATTTAATATTTTTATATCTATCTCGGCATAATTTATTATTTTTTTTCAGTGTAATTTCTAAATTTTCATCATACATATGTGTATTATTTTAGATTCAAATGAATTGACTCGCTCAACTCTGACTAAAGGGAAATATTTTTCAACTACTTTCATGAGTTTCATTTCGTCGAAAGTCAAAAGTTATATTATGATTACTCTATTGTTATTATCATGCCAAGTTTCGATACAGTTGTATAACTTTTTATATCTGTATTCATATATGTAAAATAAATCAGGGTGAAAAAAAAAAATAATCTCTGAAGTTTTCTCGACACTTGATTTTTTATTGAACTTTTCCGAAAATTTTAAATGTAACTATTACAATCTGACGCGGATCTCTTGATTTGTAGATGTTTTTAATCTTTTTATTATGTATTATACGCTATAAATATTTTTAATGTCAGATACAATCTTGAGGGTAAAATTGAGCAGTGTATTTATGATATTCATATTATCTCATTTGAATTTCAAAACGACGGGTATTTAAAACTTTTTTGACTACTAAGTCGAAAAATGTGTTCTGTATAAATTGATAGAGCATCACCATTTCTAAAATAACTAAAATAAAATGGCATACGATTATTTTGTGGTTTTGTTCAGAAAATAAATTTAAGTCTCTGTGGCTAATAAGGCCCAGTTAAGAGATTGAAAAAAATTTTTTTACAATAATTAATTTGTTTAAAAAATCTTACGAGTTGTCACCTATGGGCTTAAATAATTTTTTTATTTTAATGAAAATATTTTCAAGTGAAAATTTAATTTTTTACTCTAAGAACGGCCAATAATTGTAAATTGTAAATTCGTCATTGAAAGCAAAATTTGGCAATTAAATAAATAACACTGATAAAATTTAATGATATATGTTGGCATTATAAAACTTTAGTTTGGCGCCATAAAATAAGATCAATATCAAAAAGTTTCAGGGTCGAGAGCAGAGAAAAGTTTTGCTGGAAACTACTAACGCGAGAATGAATACAATATTTTCGATGGAAGAGTAGATCGAAGTGAAGAGTAAACACGTTAGAAAAAAAAAATAAATAAATATAAAAATAAATATGAAAAACTAGACACTCTTGATAAGAATATGTCGTGTAAAATGGCGCCTAGTTGTTGAGATTCAAAGTGGTCTATTGATTTTTCGCGTGTACTTGCTGGGTCAACGAGTGCGGGGGCAAAAGCCCCGGATGATAGCTCGGCTCAAGAAAACACCACCGACTTTATATTAAGAAGGAAGGAAGTTGAGGTGGAGAAATCAACCCAAGGTACACCCGTATCGTATCTGTGAAAATAGAGAAATAGGGAGTTGAAATATATCTATAGACGAGAAGAGGAAGGGAACTGACAAAAAATAAAATGAGTGGAAGATCATCAAGCTGATGAAAAATAATCCAGTTACTTTTTTTATTTTACTTCCGACATCTTCTAAGAAAAAAAAACTAAAACCTTCTTCTTTCGTCGTGTTTTCTTTCATGTTCTCGTATTTCCTATACAGCCTCATTCACATTAGGCAATAATCGATACGATAAAATTAAGCTTTTCCGGATTCTACACAGAAAAAAATTACGTAGCTCAAGTAAACATTTTTCTTCAAAATGTCAATTTCGAGAAAAATAAATTTTAAAAAAGAAAAAATATACGATGGTTCAAAAAGAATTTTTTCATGTCAATTTATTGATTTTCTATCAATCCAAAAATATAAAAATATTCCTATGTTTAAAAAAAAAAAAAATGTATGAAACTGAAGGCTTTTTACTTAATGAAAGTTGTGTCGAGAGTATCATTAAAAATTCTTCATTCGGTAGGTTAATTTATGCGCAAGCCTCAAAAAAGAAAAAAATATCCACGTCCGCATGGAATATTTTATGAAATAAAAAAAAAAAACTGTATAAAGGAAAAGCAACTCATTGTCAACGATGATGAGAAAACAAAAAAAAAGATAGTGTGAAAAAGAAAATACAATGTAAGCCGAGTTCTAGCGCAGTAAAAAGAACGTGAGCTCGTACAATTTTCAAAAAAATAAATATTAAAGCTGAGGCTGCAGAGTACTTGTACTTTAATATAGAGCGCTATTTACGAAAATTTTCTCAGTGCTTTATGTAGCATTCTGTTTAATTATTTCAGTACTCATTTAAGATCAAGTCTCCAAAGTTTAACTCTACTTTATAACGCGTGGTCGTATGTTTAGAACAAGTGCAAGTTACTGCTCCTGGGCTCGTGTATACTTTAAAATTATAAATTTTACATGAAATGCAACTAATGGTTAAATAATTATTCTAGACACCATAGAGATGCTCAAATTGACCTTTACTAATTTTTTTGTCCACGCAAAAAATTCACTAGTTATGAAGCTGTTGCTTTATTCAGAACTGATGGACAGAAATTTTTTTTTTGGTAATAAAATTATGAAAATTCAAAATTTGATTTTTCCATTCGATCCAAAATTACGTTCAATAATTTTTTTAGATTCCCTGAAAAGAAAGGTATTTTTAGGATTAATTTTTTTAGGTCTTGTATTTTAATCTTAGAAATTTTGATTTTTCTACTGATAAAAAAATTAGCTGATCAAAGAATAAGTTTTTTGTTAGATTTTTGTGAACTCAACAAAAAAATAAATCTTGCAAATAAATATGGGTTAAATGAATATACTGTTTTTTCAAAGAAGGGTGTGTTACAGTTGAAAGATTGGGTGAAATCCAAAAAAAAAAAAATAATTTTTTCATTCAGCTCGGATAGGTCGCTTTTAATGTTAGCGAGCAGTCGGTTGCTGGTTGATAGATGCTTTTACACAAAAGAAATGTCCTTGGTGCTTAAGAGTGGTTTACCCATGGTTTTACACAAAAGCCATGTATTTACTGCTTAAGAGCGATTTACTAAAGCTTTTATATTAAAACATGTTTCTAGTGCTGAAAAATTGCAGCGAATTGAAAAAAAAATTATCTTATAACATTTATTCAGTTTTTTGATAAAAAATGTATTTTTATTTTAACTTGCACGACAAAAAATTATTTATTTGTTACTTTTGGACTTATTTAATAAGCTGAAGGCAAAGTAAAGAAAATAATTTAAATATAATAAAAAAAAAATCATTTAGAGCCATTTATTTGTGTTTGAATAAAGCTGAAAAAAAAAGACCGCAAACCGCAAAGAGAAGACTTTTCTGAGTATCGGATGAATGAAGACTATTATACACATTAATTAATTTTAACTTAATTCATATAAAGCCATTCATTCGTTAACATTATAATAAGAAAGGCAAATATTTAATAATTAAAGTAAATATTGATCTTCTTTTATAAAATAACTAATTACAGTGCTCCCTCGCTAAGATATAGCAGGTTATCTTTTTTTCTCTTGTCAGTAACTGATGAAAAAATTGCGACACAGCTAAAATATTTTAAGGGGGGAGCACTGTAATTTAAACAGTTTATTTCAGTAATTTTTTAAGCCACGAAATTTTTTTTTTAGACTAATTTTGAAGGAAAAATTAAAATGAGTGTAGAGATTTTAAATTTAAATGTTTGGCTCACCTTGTTAAAATAACTAATCTATCCATTACCATAAGTATGCTTTTATGCTTGAATATTTTTGAATTTAAAGTATCAGTCAATTATTCTAGGAAAATACAGCCCGAAAATGTAACGCAGTATAATAATTTGGAATTTGAAAACTATGCACGGTATTGATAATAGTTGGTTAATTACGTTACTACTTTAATGATGTTGAGGACAGTTTCTGAACTGTCAACGTGCAAACAATATAGAAAATTGCAAACTGCATAAAGTATGGAGTTACTAGATCACAACCTCGTCACAGTTTAAATCCAAATTTATGTTTCTATATAAATATATATAATATCTAAGAAAAATATGTAAATTTCATTACACGATACAAACTGCCGAGAATGATATAATGCATAACATACAAAGGCGGTTGCACAAAGTAGCATAACTCGAGCCAACAGAACTAAATACATATTGAACAGATACTCACTTGTTGATTTTCCGAATAGTTTGTTTTAGCGCTGGAAAGTCTGGTCTATCTGCCGAATCTTGTGCCCAGCATCGCTTCATCAATGTTGCGACCTTCAACAATTAAAAGTAATGATTTTTATACATCTCTCCGTAATTTTGCGCTTTTTATGCGTTGCGGATTCAAGGAAAATTCTGCGTCATTGTCGCAAATTATGCATACCGCTTTGATAGCCACTTTTCTTTTCTTTTTTTTTTTTTTCATCACACTATCTGTAGATCGGAGGGTGAATTATAATGCAAGCTAGGGAGACAAGAGGGAGCCATTTAAAATTATTACTCTCTTACATATGAATGAGGATTTTTTTCCTCGTTTACCCAAGTGACTACGTAACGAATGCATTTTCTGAGTATTTGTATCGCTCAATTTATTTCCCGGGGGATTATAACCTTGGAAAATAACCGACAGGATTTTTTCGCGGTCAGAGATTTCAAATTTTCGAATGATGTTTTTTTTTTTTATTTTTTTTATTTAAATAGTTATTATTGTGAAGGGTTTTAATTTTTAGAAAATTTGGGTCTGTAGGAATGATTAAAATTCAAAATGGATAATAATACAGAATTTCCAAACTAAAATAAATTTTAATTCGCTGAAACAAGTTTTATATGCCAAATTATTAACAAAAAAAAAATGATAAAATATATCCCAATTTTAAATTATATATATATTTTTTAATTTAACTTTGGTACATTGAACCAAATTTTTAAAAAGATTATTTTGGTTCTAAATCTTATTGATAAATCCTAACGTAAAAAGTAAAAATTCTGGAAAATGGTCGACCCTGTAGGCCATCCTTGAAACTTCCTGCTATGCACAAAACGCTGGAAAAATGTTCAATTTCGAAGTTTTGAGTTTTTTTTTTAACATTTCTAAATACTATTTTATAATTTTTAAATGAATAATAATTTTTTTTATTTTTATTCAATACAAAAACAAATTTACTCTGGGAAGTTTTTTTAATATTAACATAGATAAAATCTTTCTCAGATTTAATTCAATATTAGCAATTAAAAATTTTTCATTGAAAATTTTTTACAGACTACTAATTCGAAATTTATTATTATTATTATCAAAGACTGGTTGCTATTTGCAATTCTATATAATGATAGTACAGAATATATGTAAAGGCAGTCCGAAACATCAAAGTGTTCACCTTCACAAGGACGGTTAACCGTATTACAGATATACTAAAGTATATTAAAGGCGCAGTTTGTGCTGGGATTGATATTACCATTAACTTAATATATACAGTAAAATTACATATACCTTTAATAACATATATTTAGTATCTTATATTTGATACATTGATAATTTAATAAGAAAAAAAATTTTCGACTTTATTAATTTTCTAATACTGTAAGAGAAGTTACTATGACAGTAATTTTGACTTGACGGAAGAATTACTAAATTAAAAAGTTTTTACTCTACTGCTGAAGCAATTCTCATAAACTTTATTTCCCGTGTGGCGATATTTAAGAAGCCTTATAAACCTTTTGCTATAAAAAGTTTTTTCATCAGAACTATACTAGAATCTACAAGTAAATAATAATAATAATAATAATAATAATAAAGAAAAAAGTTTTGCAAAACAATTTTTAATATTGACTCACTTCTTCCTCGACAGCGGCTTCATCGATTAATGGTCTCAGAGGAGATCCGCCGCCTCTTCTTACACCTTCCACAATTTCTGTAACATCAAAACGGAAATAGTTAACGATTATCTAAATTCATTTAATTAAATTTTCAGATGATTAATTACATTTGTAAATAGGTTTTTTGTGAAATGAAAACGACAAATGAATGGGTGGAAGGAAATTTTGTTTAAAATTTATTGTTAAATTCATGAAAAAATTACCGAACTGTACTGTAATCGTGGAAAGCTAGGGCGCTGCTTTATTATTAATTAGTAACAGCAATACTTTTGGGGGGTAATGTCAGTAAAATTTACTGGGCTCAACCGTAAAATAAAAAATTTAAATCAGCTACCGCATACAAGGAATAGAATTATTATTTGACATATTGACATCAATGTAATATTTTGATTTTAAATTTTATGGATCTTATATTTAATAAATTTATTTGATTTAATTTATTTTTTAAGGCTAATTCACTTGAAATTTTATATAGAATGATAGCGAGATGATTGTCAGTCGTGTCTCATACAGTAATCATAGCTGTTTTATTTTTCCCGTGCATTGTATTTATAAATAACTATTAAAAAAATTTTAAATAGGTCAGAAACTGCGGTATACTTTACGATTACTGTGATTTTCGCGATAATTTTTAAAGAAAATTTCCATTCTTGTGAATGAAAATAAATGAGTTCAAACATATCTTAAAATTCAAGAGCTTAATTTTACCAATTTTAATTTCGAACTCTCAATAATTAATCATATTTCATGTCTAAATTTTAATACATGAATATATCAAATAAAAACTAAGTTTTTCATGACTCATGATTTATAACAACAAAATATTAATATTAATTCATAAAAATTACAATCAATCATAATAAATAACAAGCAACCTAAAAAATTGTGTCTTCCACTTTATGAATCCATCAAAAAAGCCATGTTGCTACTAGATGTATGTATTTGTGCGTGTCTATGAGTGAGTTGGGTTACATAAAACTTGTTGGTTATTATTGGTGTCCATGTGACCGTCAGGACGTATGTAATATATATGAGTAAAACACGAAACCAGAGGGATAGAAACGTGATATCGATTCCTAGCGGAGGTATTGTGGGAAAATGCTACGAGAACTACCACCTCACATTGCTTAACGTCAATTACGAACACCTAGCAAGCATTTCATAGATCCAACCGACGTTAAAGAATCCGATTTATATCCTCGAACCACTTACACCTCTCGTATGTGTCTTGATGTCTACATCTCAATCGTCAATACAATTATTCAAATTTTCTTATAACTGCATTAGATGAATCTCATGTTTTTTTCTTCACTATCATGATACTAATGACTAAAACATTTTTATCAATAATTCATTTCCCCCTTATAAAATATTATTACTTGCAATTCGACGAAGAGAAATTTAAGAACGATTTTTTAAAGTGATCTTTATATTTATAAACTTCCTCAAGGTAATTGAAATAATCAGACCACTCTTCGATAATTTTAAATAATTGCACTTACGAAATTTTATACAACATACGACTGACCAATTCGGTATTTTGAGCCAAGCAGTAATATTTTTTTTCAACCAATAATTTATTGTTTTTTTAAATGACAGTAAAAATACAAAACCGTAGGAAAAATTAATTAAAAAAAAAAAAAAAAACACGCCAATAAATTTAGCAAAAAAAAGTCAAATTTAAATGAAATCACCGACCCTCGAATATATGTCTATGGAGGATTGATTTATTTTCAGTCGTTTCTTTGAACTTTATTAGCTGGAATAAATATTCCATTTCATCCATAAATTACAAAGTTCAAAAAATATGAAAAAAAAAAAAAAATTTACGAGGACAATAGAAGAGAAGTGGTAAGAAATTATTATGTTAGCATAGGAATAATAAATTATAAGTTGTGACAACAAAACAGAGGTTAAAATAACTAGTTTAATTTATATGTCATATCGACAAAACAGTTTTGTTGCTGTTTGTTTAACTAACAAACTCTTTCAAAGGGATGACAAATATTTTTTTTGATTTAACTCAAAATATTCTATTGCAGTAACATGAACTAGTTAGTTGGTCTAACAAATTTTGTTGTTGAACTAGCTGAATTTTTTTTTTCAACAACAAATGAATTTTGTTTTTTTCACAAAATCAGCTAAGTAATGCTAATTAAATAATTTAGTTGTAACAACAAACAGATTTAACAATAAAGCCAGCTGAATTGCAATAGTAAATCAGTTTGTAATACCGCTGAATTAATCTATTGTCTTAACAACAATCATTTTGTTGGAATAACGAAATCTATTTGTTGTTACAACTAAATTATTTAATTAGCATTACTCAGCTGATTTTGTGAAAATAACAGAATTAATTTGTTGCTTTAAAAGAATGTCTTCCCACCTTTATTAATTCGCAAAAGTCACCATTAAAATAACTAATTAATTTATTACCATCAGAAAACTTATTTGTTACTACGACATATTTTTCTGTAATCCCGCCTTTTGTTTGTTTAACGAAATAATCTTTAAGAGTGTAAAAAAATGTACAGTATGAAAACAAAAATAAGTGTTTTTTATTACAGGCGTAAAATAAATGCTGATAAAACATGAAAAAAGTTTTATGGAATAACAAGAGTAAATATAAATATAATTCACACTTATATAACGACGTTATCGTGGCGAAAAAACAGTTCTCTTTATCTAGGTTGTTCTGAAGCGAAAAATAAAAGTAACTAAACGGAATACAGAATGAGATACAAACTCTGAATTTCCAGTCGAGAAATGACACGAAGTAGTTTATTGCAGTAGACACTCTAGCCGAGCACCAAACGGAGCCAAGGAAGTAAAGGTTTAGGTTCGCTATTTTATTATGTACTGCACTACCGGTATAATACTCGGGTGGGCTTACACATTTCCCGCCTGACTATGCAAGATTGTTCTACTGGATAGAGCTGCATCGGTGAGCAAGTAGACACGTACCGGATCTAATCAGACGTGAAACGAATCAACTTGCTCTTATTTGTCTTATGATTATTCTTTTTGTCGTCTTTTTTTTTATGGCACTGTTTTATTGAGTTTTTTTCTCAGAGTAGGTCATCTTGTGCTCACTATTCATCACTTGTCAGTTTATACCTAAATTCACTGCTATTTTACGATTCAATCGGCTCTCGGTTTTTTTCAAGTTCTTTTATTTCTTTCGGGTTTTTTCCAAATATAATAGATTCATTCTAATCAGTGAATTGACTACTTAAAATATTTCGAATTTCAGGCTAATGGTTTCATTACAGTTGAAACATTTCAAAACAAAGTAGTTAATATTTTTTTTTTTTTTTTTTTCAAATTTATCTTAAGAAAAAAAATTTTTGATTTAGAATCAGATCAGATTATATATTAACAAAAACTTAAGTAAGAAAAAAATATCAGATTGTTAGCTTAAAATAAAAAAATAAAAAAAAAACAGGTTTAAAAATTTTGCAATTTTTAAATAGGGCGGCCATTTAGTAAAAATAAAAGTAAATTTCCTACTTAAATAAAATCATAACACTAATAATACTAATACTTCAATCACATTGATGTAATCCCTTTTCCCTAAATTAAAACGAATGCAATGGTAAAATTTCATTAAATATCTTCAGACGAATAGATTATTTCAAGTCTAGGAAAATGAAATGACATAAAAAATAAAGCTCGTTTAATGGGCTCTTAAATGCAAGTTACAAAAATTCGATAATTTATTTCCATATATATTTTCTGAATCAGCTCGACAAACTGATTCAGAAAATGGCTAAATTTATTAAAAGTTGCGCCTCGAAAACGGCTGCAATGGTTAGATTTTGATGAAATTTACTAAAAATTATTCATCGGCTGTAAAAAAATGATAAAAATCTGTTAAAAAGTGGGTTAACGCTAGATTTACTTTAATAATCACAAGTTCCTTATATGTTGTTCTAAAATGAAAAAACATTGGAACAGTATTGATGAAAGATAAAGTATGTACTATATTGTAAAAATACTTGACACTTGGGGAAGTCCATTGATGAAGGATGACTGACTGAGAAATGAGTGGCTGACATCGAGTGTGGTGAGCTTATAGATGGCAGAACGAGAGAGAGAGATATAAAGATAAATTAGTTAATAATTTAGCAACCTGGGTGGAAGCTCAACGTACTGTGCCTGTAGATGTCCTCGAGGTAAGCGCTGCAGGAGTCACAATTGAGGGTGCAGTGGGGCCTCCGCACCTCTAGCAAAGGGCTAACGGCTCTCCGGGGACTAGCGCCACCGTCGGGACTAGCACCTTGCAATGATGGAAGTGCCAGCGAGCTTGTGCTAGACGCGTTACTGCGCTCTGACGCCATTTTTTATCACTTTTTTATTAATATTATTATTAATACTGCTGTTGTTTTATTTTATTTTATTTTATGATTCTATTTATTTATCTTTCACATCCACTTCTCGTCGGGCTTAATTAAAAAGTTTGTAGATCATGATTTGGATTTTTTTTATTTTCAACATTACTCCAAATGCTGCCCCTTTGCACCTTCCATTCAATTTTAATGTCTTAAATTCTCTTAATCACTTAAAATAAGTTGCATAATAATTTTTACACTCCATGGATCATTAAATTTCTAATACTTTTAAGGGGATGTACGCATCCAGAATTAAAAAAAAAATCAAGTTAATTTTATTACGCTAAAATGTTGGGAATGAAGAAATCTGAAATTTTTTGGAGCTGAACCAAGTTTTAAATGCCAAATTACTAACAAGTACTTCAAGTGTTTATTTTTTTTTTTTATTAATGTCGAAAATAGGATTCCGCACGACTGCCGTATTTTTCTAAGATTTTTCTCAGAAAATTTACACAGGATTGTTACAAAAATTTCCGTTACTTCTAAATGAACCTTCCGGACCTTCTAAATGTGTATAACCCTTCAATATTAATATTATTAATGACAAGGGGATGTGTTTAATTGTGAAACATCCCAAAGGATCGACAATCTTGAATTATGGCTTGCGAGTATCATAGACAGATCGAGTTTAGCCGCGGGTGAGCGAATGATTGAGGGTGAAAATTGACGTAGTGAGGGCGTGTAAGGGGGTTCGTTTTGTATAAGCCGCGAAGCGTAAAGTTGAGGCACTGGAGTAAAGGAGAAGCTTAAAACTCAGTTTTACGCATACACGTCTGTAGACTGAAGATGGGTGTTCTGATAAGACAGGAGTTTTTGTATACTATATATAGCATGCTAGAGGAAAAGCTCGTGCTTAAGTTGAGTGTCAACAGATCGGGGAGTTTTTCGAAGTTATTAGAGATACACTTTATAATATCAAATAGGGATTATTATTATATATTGATTACTCGCACTTTAATATTTTGTCATTGAATCGATTATCCTTTTTTTTGTTGAAAAAAAAAATTTAATAATTAACATTTATTTATTAATATATCTATAGTAAAAACAAAAATTGTAAAATTTACTGAGATTCTGGTTGCTTTTAAGTGATTCAAATTATATATCGGACTGCGGGGTGTCATAACATTAAATATTACGAAGCATAATGTGAAAAAGTATAAAAGCCAATATTTATTATTTATTATTAACAAAAGTGGAAGGGAATAGGGTTTATTGTTGTTTGGAATTGTATTTTTTTCAGTATAAATATTGATCTGTAAAATTTGGATAAAAAGTATTATAAATTAACTGTTAAAATCACGATTTTATTGTTAAAAATAATGTTTAGTATCAATTGATACTATTTATTACTTATTATAATTTAGTTTTTTCCGCGTTTAAAAATAAGCTATATTATTGCGCATACTTTGATTAAATGTGAGTAAATTTTGAATAAAATTGATCTAAAAGCTTGAGTTTTTTTCTTAAAAATATAAAAATAAATTGAGGGATGTATTTCAAAGGATCAAATATGGAGATTGAGCTACGAAGAAATGAAAAGAAAAAAGTTAAAAGCACTAAGAATGATATGAGGTATGTTATGATTATTATTGGTATATATAGTAAAGAGAGCTATCATGAAGTACAAGTGGAAAAAGTTGAAAGATTTTACTCAGGATTCTAGACAATCGTTGCTACGAAATCATTATCGAAGGCCATTGAACCCGAATGGACTAAGAAAAAATGGATTTAAAAGTCTAAGGAACGAAAATAAAAGGAATAAATGTATAATGTATAAAAGTATTGTTACGATTATTGTTATTATCATATATTAAGGTTGCAAGATAAGGTAATTACGTTTTATAGAATTTTTATTTCGCGATATTTTATTGATTGTAATAAAAAATGGAGCAATTCATTCGCGGTTACATTGTAGAAAAATTAATGCGCTAATTCCGGATGAGAATGGTATTAAATTTTATCTATGAAAGTATGATGCGGAAATTGAAAATATTCATGATTTTAAATCATTCTTTTGATACTCGAAACAATTAGATATTTTTTAGCAACATGGAAAAATTTACCACTTTTTTTTAATTGTTGATAAATTATTCGTTAATTAAAATTGAAATTTTATTTTAATGATAAAAATTATTAATTTAAATATTAAAATGTAAACTTTGCTTTAAAAAAAAAAGTAATAATCATTTTAAGGATAGTAAAAATGTACAAAAATTCACGTTCGCAGAAAAGTTCCACTTAACATTTTTTACGGGCATAAAACAACCCTACTTGATCAAAGCCCTTCTTTTATCCAACTTGATAAATAGACTGAAATTTAACTCGAAAAAATCTCTATGTATATAAAAATATATATGTGTGTATTTTATCCAACATTTTTCATCCTGAAACCATTCATTTAATCTATTTATTTTCCGATTTATAGCATCGAGGATATGCGAAAGCTCGGCAATAAAACGCACGACTGAATTCGAAAATTGAGATACATATTCTCGGTTCAAATTATTGAAACAGATATAAAAGGGTTGAATCGGGTACGAATTGTAGTGAATAAATAAAAATAAAAATCCGCGAGCAAATAGACTCATAGTAACTATGACTCGCTTTGTATGAAATCGCGATACTCAATTTTGTTTCTAACAGTTATGACGTGTGTCACGACATCAGGCGTGTGGGAAAAATTGTCAATCTTTGTCCTTTCATTGCGTGATTTTTATCTAAAATATTTTCCGATAAAAATTTGTGATCGAGAGAATTAAAATTTTTTTAGTTTCTAATTAATATTTATAAATTATCGGTGATGTTGAATTCTTATAAAAGTCATACTTGTAATTTAATTTAGTATGTTTATTCATAAACAGAAAAACTGTTAAATAAAAACATCACTGTCACTATTCACGTGTGTTAAATACTCGGAACTTTTTGCTAGCGAAGTCGCAAAAGGAGCGAACACGACGGTGTTAAAACACTGACTGAGATTTTCATCCCTTTCGGGATCGACAACCGTGGAAATTTCACCCCCTAACGTTTATGTTTTCCTCGAGGAGGCGACGCCGATCGGTAATACGGGTTCTGTAGAAATATGAAAGCTTCTGAGCTTAATTATGTGGTGGTTTTCCCGCTATTGATTTATGGCATCGGTTAGGCTGGAAAATTTATACCTATGTCATTTATGGACCTACTATCGATCAGTTACCTTCTACTATCGTTATCATATGTATCGTTTACAATGGCCGATAAGAGAGACTCTTTATTCTAACTTTTACCGACGTAAAAAATGTTAGAAATTTATTTAGATGGCAGTAAGAAATTCTGATAAATTTTTTGGCACATGTTTACACTTAAAAAAAAAAAAAAAAATACAATGCTTTGTTTAATTTATATTCTTGATTAACTATTTTAACAAACTCGTACAAGTTTGTTGTAAATAATTAATTAATATTAAAAAATTCTCTTTCGTTTCATAAAAAAAAAAAAAAAGTTGGCTTCGTTATTTTTCGATATTGATTATAACAATAAACACTTAGGTACTTTCGAAAAAAATTTTGAAAATAATATTCATTTCACATGATTAATCATAATTTACTTAATAGAAAAATATCATGGAACAAAATTACAGAACCAACATTAATTACATAGATAAAATATTAAATATTTCCATGTCCAATTTTTTTTACAAACAACTTTTTAAAAATTATTGTCTAATTTTTTGTTTCATTCATAATTCATAATTTTCGGAAGAAACACAGCTACTGAATATCATTTATAATTGTATTTCCAACAGAGTGCACCTGAGCAAATATTATGACCTGATACTTGACGTAAAGTTGTAAAATCAGTTGATGATTACGATCTGATTCATTGTGCAAAATTGACAAAATTGAGTATTAAATTTAAATAAAATTACTGAATAACTTGTGCGGTAGCTAAACTCTATTAACCGGTTCACTTCACAAAATTAATTTACAATATTACCGATTTGGACAGCTGCCGCAATCTTCAAAGCTGTTACTTCACAACCGACGACGTTTATTTAATTTAATAAATTCAAATTACTTATAATGTCTCGGTTAATTTATTTTCATAAGTCAATATTAATATTCTCGCCTTTTTCTCTCAGGAAAAAAATTTTCTACAAAAATCTCGTTAATTTATCTCAACTACAATTGCTATCTTTTTTTTTTTTTTTTATTTAATTTTCCCATAATTTCTAAAAAATTTTAATAGTCGGTAATCTAAAAAAAAAAATGTAGAGGCAGGAAAAATATTTTCTATGCTTCTACTTTAGTAAAAGTATTCGATTTTAAATAGATTTACGTCGTAAAGATGTGGTTGGAAATTTAAGGATTAGATGACTAACTAGTAGTTCTGACATGCTGTCACCAGATTTTAAAGTATAGTTACTCTGCAAGACATTTAAGAATATTGTAGCTTGAGTGCGAGTGAGAGAATGAGCAAAAGTGTATGAAATATGGAAGTATGTTGTTTAGAGATGGGAGTGGGAAGGGACCGAAAGGCCCAAGTAATTTTAAGGGATAGTTTGTAAGTTAGCCTAATAAATTTCTAGTAGTATCTATATTTTTTTTCCTACTTAAATACGTCTTACATGAAAAAAAAAAAAATTGTACGAAAAGTTATGATTGTCACATTGTAATGCAAGACCAGACTTTCAATGTTTTTCATTTAAAATTTACGATTTTTATTCATTTAAAATTTACGAAGAAAATTTTTTTTAATTTCAAAAATTTCAACTAAATTGATTAATTCTGTATCAGTCATAATTGAAAAAATAAAATATGAGTAAAAATTTTTTCTTGTACTATTAAAAAAAATTTCAACATCTCCCAAGTCCACTTAATTGCATAATTACTTAGAATTATAGATAAAAAAAATCAACAGCCTGATTACAAAGTCCATTTGATGATGTAATTACGTGATATTACGGAAAATTACAGAAATTAATTGAAGAAAAAAAAAGAAACTAACTGAAACTCATAAACTAAGAATTCCAGATAACGAAATTTATCAATAAAATTTTTCGCTGAGCATGAGGACACTCAAGTTTTCTATTTGCAGAGGCTATAGAATATCAATAAGTACCCCGGCGGTCAGCCTTAAGCTAACAGAGAGTTACCTGAAGAACAATCCTCTCGCCCCCCATTATGAGTAACAAGGGACCGTCCATAGATAATGGCTCACTATATTCCGGATTTTTAGACTCCTCTTATCTTTCCTCAAATGTCTAAATCTCTAACTCACTGAAACTAAATTTTCTGATGTAATATCATCCTATGAATAAGTAATCATAATTACTTTTTTTCAATTATTAGTCATCTTTAATTTTAATTTACTGTAAAAAATTTTGAAATTAATAATTTTTCTGTTTCAGAAAAAATTTAAAAATTTGTAATTCTGTTGCACGACTCATGATGCGAAGCATCAGAGAGTGCTTTACGATCGAAAAAATTTTTTCGCCTTATCTCGGCAACTATTTTTATTATTATAGCCTTGTTAGTTCACGGAATAAAGATATTTTTCATGCTATTGTGAAGATAATTTAACGGAGATTAATTTAACACTTTTCAAAAATTAATTTAGTGCAATAGAAACGGAAGAAAACATCAAAATAGGTAAAAAAATTTTCCTCTCCGTCATGTATGAAACTCCGGGAACATTGTAACTTGCGAAATGCATTAATTGAGTTAATTTTTTTTTTATTCTTTGAAAAAATTGTAGATCACCGAATGCGAATGGTTAGAAAGTGTCGTTTATTTAAAATTATTAAAATAAATTAAAAAACAGAAGACTAGATATCAAAATGTGAATATTTATCCCACTAGAGGCGCTTGCGCATTATCGTACTATTTAAGCTGTTTTGTATTTTTTTTTTTTTTCAAATTCTTAATTTTATCAATATTTCATAATTAAATTAGCATTATGAGTCATGCACTTTTGGATTTTCCAAACTTATTTTAATTTTAATCCGTGACATGACAAATAGACAGCTAGACTATTTGAGTGACAAAGAAAGAAAATGTGGGACGAATATTCGAGAGTTGCAACTAAACGTACATTCGTCATCATCTATTGAATTTCGTACATCAAATAATGCAGCAACCCGCATACCGACCTTAACAGATTGCTGATTATTACGTTCAAATATTTATCTAACATCGTTTATGAATATTGTTTAACATTTTTGTAAAAATTTTAGATACTCTTAATTACTACTGAGACTTGAGTAATACTTCATCATATTAGGCTTTTAGTAATATTCCTAGTAATTATTTTTCTTAAAATAATGAAAATTATTTTAAAAAATACTAACGATAGAACTATTCGATTCCTATCTTATCTATTACACTTTTAAGACACGTGCTTTCATAGAAATCTAAGTGGTAGTTTGTCGGTTACTACTTGATGCTTATCATTAATTATTTTCACTTATGCTGTAAGTTTAGTTAAGAAATTATGAACTAACTGTCATAAATTTATCTAATTTCTTATGAATTTATTGATTATTTAAAACTATTACTACGGAGAACAATTTTATTAGGCTGTTTATAAAAAAAAAACATCCGAAAAATTTTATTTTCTCAAATGATTATGAAATTACATCAGAGAATGCCAAAATAGACTTTGTCTTATATAAAAATTAGAGCTTATAGTATCAAAATTTAGAGATCGCGAATATAAATTTTTTGATTTCCGCTTAAATAACATGGGTAAAAATATTTTTAAACTTTATAATTTTATATCTTGTCATAATAACAATTTACTGGCTCATTTTTTTTAACATCAAATTTTTGACTGCTAAATAAATCATAAATTTAAGATTTAACATCACAAAATTTTTTTATAACTTTCAAGTAGTCATAAAATTTTTTTTCTCCGTTGAAATATAATACAAAAATTGCAAGTTGTATTATTATTATTTTCTAATTGTTCATCTAGACAATATAAAATCGTACAATTCTACTTTAAATTTTACGATGAATTAAATCTCAACAAAAGTATCCTGACAATATCAGCATTGTTTATTGCACGGCTATACATTACAAGAAATAAAAAAGAAATCTATTAGCCTCGGGTAGATAACGGGGGCTATGAAAACGGCAAGGACATTTTCGAATACCGTTAAGTTGTAAATGTACTGCAGACGTCAGCGAAATGTATTTACTACTTTACTATGTGCAAGGTAGTGACGTACAACGCATACACAAATTTCCGAGGAGGTTCTCAAGTCACGTCAGTCCAGAAATAAAAAAAACATATTGTCCTAACCACTGTTCCCTCTGGATTTCTAAGAATTTATGTCTTTTTTTTTTTTTTTTTTAGCCTATTCAAAATAAATTTTTATGAAAAGAGCATTATTTTGCATTATTAGAAGACTCTCACAGCTGGAAAATCGAATGAAAAACTCGTTATCCGTAATAAATTATTACTCGCTACGTGGAAATATTTTTGTACGGCATATATAATATATATGTTTGCAAGTAAAAAAATATGCAGCATTTGTGTACGGTATGTATAAATTCCATGTGGATAAAGATGGATGATTTCATTTTAGTGATAAAAATTTCTTATCTGTGCACTCATAAATTATTAATGTACTTTTTTATCATAATAATTATTATCAGTAGTGTTCAAAAGCTTAATTACTGCTTATCATAAATCAAAAATTACAATTGATCTTGTCGTGATAATTTTTTTAAATCATCATTCAAAATTGTATTTTTTGTACACAAATTTAAAGAATTATTAAAACTAAAATTTTAGCGAATGTTTAAATTTTTGTCACAGCATTAAAAATTTTGGTAATTATTTACACGTGGGTTCAACCCCATTTTGGGCCATAACTAGATAAAAAATTAACATTTTCAAATTTTTTTTATTCTGCTTGTTTTTTCATATTTCAAAAAAATGTAGTTTTGTGGTTATTTTGAGATTTCTCAGAATCTATCGGTCTAAATTGTATTCAAAATCTGAGTTCAATCAAAAATTTTATCATCTCATAAAACACGTGTATTTTATTGTAACTATTATGTAAATACTTGCCATACAGCTATTACTTTGGCATTAAATTGAATAAATAAAAAAAAAAATATATTTGACAAGCTCCTTTAAATGACTCACTCACATGTGAATCATAATTTCAATGATAATCTGGTTCATTTTTTTTGAAATTGATTTAAAAATTTTTAATTTAAAACTTATTGATGTTTAATCTATATATATATAAGAGATTCCTATCTATATAGTCACTCATCACGATATCTCGGGAACCATCAGACCTAGAAACTTGAAATTTGGTAGGAATATTCCTTTCGCCGAGTAGAGGTCAGCTAAGAACGGATTTTACGGAATTCCACCCACAAGGGGGGTTGCGGGGGCGTTAACAATGAAAAATTCCCGTTTTTAAACTATAGCTCCTATCGACACCAAATTTGGTAGGAATCTTCTGTAGGAGATGTAGAAATAATTTATGAACGAATTTTACGATATCTCACCCCCACAGGGTATATATGCTAATTCGATGAAATTTGGAATTTGTGAAAGTCAAAACAATACTCTAATTAAATTTCAAGTTTAAATCTAAAAATACAATTCTATAAAATGCCCAGCGAAGCGGGCGAATAACAACTAGTATCTTAATATTTTTATAAATAAATTTTTTTTTCATTCAAAATGATTTTCAATCAAGAACATTTTTTATCTTTGCTTTTATTTATTAATTAAAAATATTATATTATTTTTGAAGCCTAAAATTTAAATTATATAAATTTAAAACGCCTGGATTTTCTCTAAAAATCACGTGTTTTCATCGTATCTATTTTCAGGTATGACTCATCGAAAATAAAAATTCCACGAACTTGACCATTTTCTATTCTATTGTTACACTCCAAAACGTGTTTGCAGGAGTATACCTGCTAAGCAAGGGTCTTCGAGAAACGACTAGAAAAAAAAGTGATGTCATAGTGACTCACAATTTCTAAACCAATCAACGTGCAGCGCACTATGCCCAGAATGGCCCATCCCTTCCTACCGACTAATTTTCCGGCGTATATATAAGCTTGAGGACTCATCTCCTCATTTCCAAGTTCTAAATCGCAGTGTTCAAATTGTTAGTAATTAATTTATCAAACATGAAGATTGTGTACGGCGTTGCTCTGATCGCCGCTTTGGCTTTGATCAGAGGATCATCAGGTAAGATTTTTATTTAATTATATTTGCGATGATTCCAAAACCATGAAATTCTCTAGTTCTTTAAAAATTCGGAAAATATTTTTTTTTTTTTTTTGTAATTTGTCGTTTTAGATTAAAAAATTTTTTTAATTAATTAATATATTGTTAATATAATTAACAATATATTTTGAAAATAATAATATAGAATATTTGTAATTTGTTTTTGTATCGCCAGTAGATTTAATTAATTTAAAATATTGAAATTTAAAAAAGGTGAATGGCTTTTCGTACGAAAAAAAATTTTTTTTAAAACAAATTTTTATTTTTATGCAAATTAAGAAGGTAAAATCATACGTCGTAATTTAAAAGAATTTTGGTATTTTAAAATTATTACAAATTTTAGAAATAAATTAAAATTGATACAGTCAGAAGTGTTATAGTAAAATTTGAATTTTTGACTGACAGTTCGGAGACGCTAACATGTATAATTATTGTTACAATTAATATTACTATACATAATTTATTTGTGCAACTATTACAAGGAAATATCTTATTGTAGGATTTGAACTAAACCATGCTGAGGCCATCCGTGTACGCACAGAAGTAGGAACTACTGAAGTACCAACCACTAGTGAAGCTGTTCGTGAACGCAGAGATGCTGAAACCACAGAAGTACCAGCCACTACTGCGGCTATTCGTGAACGCAGAGAAATAGAAACTACTGAACTACCAACCAGTACCGAAGCTGTTCGTGAACGCAGAGATGCTGAAACCACAGAAGTACCAGCCACTACTGCAGATATTCGTGAACACAGAGAAATAGAAACTACTGAACTACCAACCACTACCGAAGCTGTTCGTGAACGCAGAGATGCTGAAACCACAGAAGTACCAACCACTATTGCGGCTATTCGTGAACGCAGAGATGCTGAAACTACCGAAGTACCAATCACTACTGCGGCTATTCGTGAACGCAGAGAAATAGAAACTACTGAATTACCAACCACTACTGAAGCTGTTCGTGAACGCAGAGATGCTGAAACCACAGAAGTACCAACCACTACTGCGGCCATTCGTGAACGCAGAGATGCTGAAACTACTGAATTACCAGCCACTACTGCGGATATCCGTGAACGCAGATATGCTGAAACCACAGAAGTATACCAATAGAAGGATTTAGTTCTATTTAATAAGATTTAGTAACAGGTACTAAATGATTTAGTAACAAACCTTTCATAGCTAAATATTTAATAATAGTTACTAAATCATTTATTAAAGCCCATTTAGTTCCATCAAATAAATATTTAGTAGTATTCACTAAATGATTTATTGGTATTCAATAAATCGTTTGTTGGTATTAAGAAACCAAATTTTAGTGTGTAACCTTACTTATTTTACTCAAAATAAATTAAGATAATCAAAATAAATAATTTTTAGTATAAGTATAAGGTATTATAAAGAGTGTATCACATTAAGTTAAAATTTTTTATTTGAGGCATACTCAGTGAATAGATAATAAATAAAATCAAACTTACCAGATAAAACGGAGTACAATTTACTTAAATTCCACTATTTTAAAATCTCTTCCATGGTTATATTATTACAAATTGACTCAATATTTTGATAACAATTAAAATATTAATGTCAACACTAATGTTTTCAACAAATACATACAAATTTTCAATTTCAGCATAGCCATCTACCGACAATACTTACCAAATAAATATTTAGTAACTATTACTAAATATTATTTGGTGGAACTAAATATTTATTTCTATATAGTAAGGCTTTGTTCATATTACTATAATTTATTTATTAAAAAATCACTGATTAAACTGTAACAAATAATATTGATGGGTATTAAATATTTTTTTCTCCCAAATAAATGACTAAAAATTTTATTACTAAATCAGTTTAGTACTCCGTAATAAATCCTTCTATCAGTGTACCAGCCACTACTGCGGCTATTCGTGAACGCAGAGATGTCGAAACTACTGAAGCTGTTCCAACCACTACTGAAGTTGTTCGTGAACGCAGAGATGCTGAAACCACTAAAGTTTTGCCAAGACTGAATAGTTTTGTATTTAAAATGACTGTGTAACTTTTTACATGAATCTAGTTAGGTATCTGTACAATAAATTATTCATACTCGTATGAAAATCATTAATAATAAATATGCTTTGCGTTTAAATTATTTAAATTATACCTCATTATTCCTTTTTTTTGTTATATCAATCTTTATATTTAATTTTAAATTTGAAAACTTAACACTTAGTATTATATTCAACTTCTTTCGTATTTTCCTAATATACATCCATTGCCTCAGATCCTTCCACAATCCAAAATAATCTAATACTCTTTTCATTTTTTTTTTTAAGTATTTTAAAAATTTTTAAATAACTATTTGAATATGAATATATAATTAATTTCTGATGATATTTGAACTCTTCCATCCTTGCAGAGCAACTCTTTACATTTCAGTCGAATAAGCATTCATTGCTGCAAGCTTCATGCCATCGAAGCACTAACTCGCCACTGAGTAACCTGAGAAGCAGGAATAATTCAAGACAAATTTCATCTTCGTTGAAGAATTCGACATTCGCTAATTAATCAGCATATAAAAATACCGAAGCTTCCTTTTATTTTATACAGAAAAACTTTTTCCCGACCCTTATTCATACTTGAATGTGCATTTGAACTAATCGAAACAATAAATTTCCAATTTAAGAGTCCGTTCGAATTTCAAGAACAGCAGTCTAAGCTTAAGCACATACTAAAAATATTAAAAATACCTATCGTGAACTTTAGCCGACTGCTTCGCGATAAAAATCCATCATTGACCTTTGTCCTGTAGAATTATTTCTTCATGAAAATATCTCACTAAAACGAGGATGAAATATTTATTTTGCGATATTTTCGATCAAAAAATACCTCGTTTTTCCTCTAGAGAAGATACGGTAAGATATTTTTTTTTTTTTTCAAATTTATTATTCTTTTTATAATTATTTACAAATACAATGTAAAAAAATAATATTCTATGGACTAAAAAATATTACTAACGTAAAATTTGAAAAGTATTGCTGTTATTAATAATAAATAATAAAACAGCGCTCTAGCGTTTCCCGCCAAAGCCGAGTCCAGTAATTTTACTCATGAATTTAACAGTAAGTTTCAAAAAAAATTTCTCTCCGTGCATGAAACAAAACTAAAAATTCATACAAAAACTTCTCACGAACTTTCATATTTAGCGTCGATCGCTAACGAACGTTGCGAGAAATCCGGTGACATTTTATCATATAATACGCAGTCCCGGGTACGGAAATGGCGAGGGAGAAAATATTGAGATAAAATGATCGCAAGGAAGCTGGAAAATATCCACTCGATCATTCGTGACAACAATCTCACTCTTTATAAACGTCAATGTGTATTCGATTGAATTAATTAACGAGTTCAAGTTTTTTGCTTGTAGACAATCAATACCTTCAAACATTTATAATCACGCGTTTTTATCTCTTGCACCTCCTAAGAGCGAAGCGCGAATTCCATCCCAAGCAATAAAATGCATTAGGAAATCTAATGATGAAAAAAAACTCAGAAATCTTTCCGATTGCATTACAAGTAACAAAAAGAAAATCTTTCAGTCCAGTCTATTGATGAAAAATTCAAGTCTCGCTTCTAGTAGCGGACGTGATGAAGCTTAGCAGCAATAAAACTGAGTTAAATTTTTCACAACTTGATTAAGAATTTACCTCATGGTTTACTGAGAAATTAAGTCAATACTTGAATGCTATAAATTCACCTGGAAAATTTATTATCGATGTAAAAAAAAAAAATCTTAAAAATGGTTGACCTTACAGGCCATTCCTACAACTATCTACCCAAAACATCTTACATCTTACATCTTACATTTTGAAAAGTAGCAATAGTTGTTATTGTCCTGCTAATATAATGCAAAATAAAAATGATTTTTTGTTCTCTCTTTCATACCGAATTTTGCGCTCATATGAAGATCATCGTAGCATCATAAATAGAACGAATTGCATAGAATGCGACGTCATCACGGGGTATATAATATGCAACTAAAGTATGATAGTATAATGATAAAAATAATAAAAATGACAATAGAAAGCGAGGAAATGAGTCTCGAGAGTAGACAGTAGAGAAAAAACGGACAGACATCATCAAGTATAACAGTTAAAAGAACTGAGAAAAACTCACCCCTTGGGGTATAGTTGGTGTCTTCTCCTAAGTAAAATGGTCCTTGACGGACCACGATCTCGTGGACGATTATGGCGAAGCTGTAGACGTCTCCTTTCTGAGTGCCCTCGGGCGGTGGTCGCTCCATTCTCAGCAACTCTGGAGCGGTCCACAGCTGCTCTATAACGCCGATGGTTTACTTTTTACTTTATTTATTTTTACACCCCGTCATATGTCAACAGAGCTTTAAGTTTTTTTTTTTTTTAGTTAATTTATTTTTGTTTTATTTTAATGAATAAATAAATTCTTTCAAGGGCTGTGCAGTCAGAGGTATAGAAAAATGACCATTTCTACTATTTGTTTTTTGATACTGATTAAATTTTTTTTTTTTAATCAACTTATGTTTTAATTTGACTAAAATAAAATTTTTTAAAAATATTTACTGTATGCAATGATATTACAATTGAAAAATAAATGAAAAAATAACATGAAACTAATTTTGATAATAGTTTACATAAATTTAAAATTGCTTAAATTAATAAAAAAAAAAATTAATTTATCTCAAAAAAAAAATTTTTTAAACAATTTCTATGTAATTGAAAACTTTGTAAGGTGTCTTGGAAATTATTGATTAAATTTATTTAAAATTTTTAGCAAATATTTTCGAGATAGCACTTCAAGAAAACATAAAAAAAAGAAATGTTTTAATAAGCTCTAACTGCACTTAACTCCTTAAATCACCACGGCATTGATAATTAATCTTCCAAAAACCAATCGTAATACTATACAAAATCTTTAGATCGATGTAATTTTTTTTCTTTAAACTTTTCAAAAGCTTATATCTTTTCCAAATTGAAGTGATTTTTCTCACTAATTAAAAGCATCCCTCTTTGACACTTAATTGCCCCGAACGAAATATATGAGCCAATAAAATTGAACTTACTCTTCCAATGAGCGTAGCTGTCTTTATCTTCATCGGAATCACCCGGACTAGACTTACGTAATTCGTGCAATCCGAAGTCAGTTATTTTTAGTACAAATCGAGAGTCGACGACACAATTCGAAGACTTTAGATTCCCGTGGCTCTTAACTTCCGAGGCGTGGAGGTACGCCATCCCCCTAACGATGTCGTGGATCAAAGAGCCTCGAAACACTCGGTCCAGCTTTATCTGATCGTTCTCCAGGATATCCTGCAACAATATATCATTATATTCAATAATGTTATCTTTCATTATTTTTTCTATCAATTGGTTATGGCGTTAGATTAATTGAACAATAACTATCAATTAATAACGAATTTAACAAAGCGCTTCACTACTTTGTAGATTGTAAATACGTAATAAGATGTGATGATTGATAATGCCATAGTTAGTAATAAATTGATTGTAAAACCTGCAGCGATCCCTTGGGGCAGTATTCTGTGAGTAAACAGCAGTGAGGTGGCTCGACGCATGCACCGTAAAATCGTACCAAGTGATCATGCTGAAGATCCTTCATCTATAACAATTTTAATATTAATAGTGACAATACACTTAACAATTTTGTTTTGTTATTATTATTTTTTTTCATCATTAGTAGTTAGTATGCTCAACATTGGTAAATTTTAAGTTAATGAAATTAATTGCACGCCTCATAATTTTTAGGAAACAGACATTATTAATGATAACTTTTATTGTCATTTCACAAAAAATCACCAAAATATCTAAAATTGTAACTAAAACATTTTAATTAAAAAATAATGTGAATTTAAAGGATTCTGAAAGCTTTAATATTACAAATGATTACTATTTTTTTTTTTTGACTTACGCGCTTTAATTCAAGCAACAGAGGCCGTGACGTTTCAACTTTGGTCCTTGGAAGCGGTTTTATTGCAACTTTGGAGTTCTGCAATTTTCAAAAATATTTGATTTATAATAATTCAATGCTTAGTGAATTCTAAGAATAGTTTTTTTCCACGTAAAAAAAAAAAAAAAACTCAAATAAAATTACTATTTGATTGAAATAAAAATTTAAAAACTTCTACTTTCATTACTTCGGGTAAGAAATTATAAATTGCTTAATTTTTAATCAAAATTTTTCAGAATTAAATTATAAAAATAAATTCAAACATACCTTATAAATTCCTGTAGGAATGTAAACATTTCTGTCGACTCCGCCGCCACCTGGTAAACTAATATCGTCATCCCAATACACTGTCTAAAAAAATTAAATGAGAGGAAAAAAATTTTAGTTAATAATAAAAACAAAACGTGTTAGTTTGCTAAAGAAAATAAAACTGCCCCAAGTATACACTACAAAAAAAATAAAATAAAGTCATTTAAAGTTTCAATAATTCGAGTTTTTAAACAAATATCTGAAAATAATAAAATAATGAATTTTTTATTTAATTAATAATAACAACACAAAAAATCTATTAAAAATTATTGTAGAGTCTGAATTTTCTGAGCATCTGTTACACGAAATATTGCTTAGCTGTTCACTTATCAAATTCAATAATGTTAAAGGGATGTAAATAATGCTTACCAACTGACTACCCCGTTGCTTATTTGGAGCAAGCGAATGCATTGAGCCACGTGTTCTGCCAATCGGTACTACAATCACATCCTCCCAATGAACTTTCCACGACATAGATGCTATTTCAACCTCGAGCTTGTAGTGCCTGCAGTCAAATACAATAAGTGAAAAAATAAACCTGTTTCGTTTTTATTTCAATTCTGTTCCTAACTTCATGAATTTTTTATTTCTCCATCGCTTCAATTACATTTGATTTATAAATTTTCTAAGGAATTGACCACACACACACACACACACAGCTGTACGGACACTCAGATCTGATCAGAACTCGATTTTCGAAAAGCGGGGTAAAACCAATAACTTCCCGATTTTTGAAAATTTTCAATTTTCTTAGCGGGAAGTTAAAAATGAGCAATTAAAAAAAAAGTTGATTATCACAAATATAAAAAATTTTACAAATTGTCAAAAAAATTTTTAATGTTTTAGAAAATTGTACTTTAAAATTAAAAAGAAAAAAATTTGAAAATGATAATTTTTCACATAGTTATGGCTCAAACTGGAGTTGACCCCACTTGTAAACCATTACCTAAAAAAATTCGTAGGAAGAAATTTATTTAATAAAGAAATATAAATATTTTCAAAAAAAATTGAAATTTTGGAGAAAAATATTTACTTGAAGCAGGATTTTTTTTCTCGATATTCTTATTAAATAAAAAAAAATTTTTTTTTTGTTATTAAGCAAGTGACAAATTCATATCATTAAAATTCAAACGGCAGTATAATAATATTTCGAATTCTCAACTCAATGTCACGTTAAAGATATTTTTTTCTCACCTCAATTTGTTACGACGCTTGACTAAATGTCCGACATTAATTACGACACTACATAATGTATATATTAAGAAAATTTTCGCGTGATTACATAAGATCAGACACGACCGCAATTATTAATATTAAACGACTAAATCATGGCTGTCCAACCTCCATCGGTCTCTATCTACTGAGACAAGTCAAAAGGGGTGCAAGTTTAGTTTTTGCGGACAATTATTCAAACAAAGTAATTTTTAAACGTCAGATTTTTTACAGGTTAATAAATTTCGGTTTGATTTATTAGAATAAAGAGTGAAGACAAAAACTAACGAGCTTGCGCTGATTTTCGCCGAGATAAAAGGGAGTTTTTTGGTGCAGGTTACAGTACATAAAAGTAAGACACTTGAATAGAAGATTACAAAAAGTAACAAAAATAAAATTCAATGATACGAACTGGAGGGTGCTGAAAGATTGATTACTTAGGTTTCAATCAATTTTTTTTCCGTATATAATTTCTCAATTCGACCCAAGTAATGTCAAAATTATTTGTCAGGGCGATTGGTTCAAAATTTCAAAATTTAAGTTTCCTTCATATTTTTAAAATTATAAAAAAAATATTATCATCAATGATATCATTATATGATGCATATAAAAAATTACTCATCGAAACTTCCGGTTAAAACGATGTACAATAGATGCTTATGTGCAGAGATTAATTTATTGTACACCGAAAAAAAAATTCTTATATTGAAAAATTTTTCTCGATTTTAGTAAATTTTACTCTCTCTAAAAATTTATTGTCTTGAAAATCAAAACCTCCAAAATAATTTTGATGGATCAAGAATTATTCTCTTGGATCTAGTTAATTGTCTTTATTTCAGTTAATTAACTCGAAAAACTTTCAATATAAATATAACTGGTTATAATTTATAATGTGTTAAGTATAATTAACAAATTTTAATGAACGTATGAGGTAATATGATACGATAGTAACTAGTAATTATGTTCCGTGATATACTTGAACACTCGGTTTTCTCTACTTTGTCATCAGAATATATGTAGTATAATACTATAATAATGTATGACATATATACTCTTTGGTATAATGGAATATTTTGATTAACAGTAATTTTATCACTATTATTATTATTATTATTGTGATCATGACAAGGGAAGCGTATCGATCGCTCATTTGATGATCGAAGACTGGTGTGTGCAAGCTGATGAGATATGTGTGTAAGCCCATTGAGCATAGATATTCCGGCCGCAGTATTGGCCATTGCACGGTTTAGATTAATTGCATTTACCATGAAACCGTCAGCCCTCCAAAGGGTAACACGTTATGTATAAGGGCACTTGCTCACAGTCTATTCACTGTTATGTGATCTTCTGCTTTGACAAGTACATAACCACGTAATTAAGTTTATAGTTTGATTTTTTTAAAGTTGTCTCTGAGAAGAGATCACTGCCAATTATGCTTTCAATTAAAAACTTTCTTAATTAATTGTTTGTTGGTTTTTTAACAGCCTTGCAAGAAGTTTCACTTTTTTTAATTTCTACTAAAAAAAAAAAAAATTAAAAAAAAAGTTTATGATGATATTTTATTGTTTTAAGGAAGGATACTAATTTAGATTTTTCGGGTCAGTAAATATTTTTCTCAGTTTTAATAAATTCGGGTTATAATAAAGTTTTAATTAGCTCGCGACTAAAAACCGCAATAAAAATAAAAGTAATGAAAAACTGAAGAATATAATGAATTTAATGGGTTGTGAAGTGCATTGTGCGATGATGCGTTAAATTCGACACTTGAGAACAAAAAATTCAAAAGGATGGAACTTGCTTAACTCGATGGAGGAAAAGTACTCTGGCATAACTTTTTTCGACATTAAATGTTTTTAAGAAGATAATAAGTTTTCAGTTTTATTCTTTTGTTTTTTTGTTTTAAAGTTTATTGTAGACGAAATGAATTTAAAAGTTAGACGTTTTTTTGACATTAGGAACTCTTGACGAAGTTTCTTCTATGGTCTTATTTGTCCATATAATGAGTTAAAGAAGAAAAAAGGGTGTATAAAAATTATAAAAATTTATATGCAAAGCAAATCGGGCGTGTAAAATCTTTTTGAACTATAAAAAGTTCAAAAGTAGGGAATAAAATTCTTACCTATAAATAATGACCGAAGCCACGACAAGACCAACTACAATAGAGCTGAGGACGATGGAAAGAATTGCATACCCTGGTAATGCTGTTAATAAATAAAATAAAAAAAAAAAACATTAATTTAAATAACATTCTAAATTTACAAAAAAAAGTTGAGTTTGATTTGTGTAGATAATAATTGAATTTATTCAATTATTAAACTTACTTTTATCCGGACATAAAGACCCATCGTATCCACATTTAGGTGTATCTGGAGGTGGCTCCAGCCTACCACCGGACCAATGTATCCGCTTACCGGGAACATACTCGAGGGTTTTGTTAGCTCCGTAGTAATTCGCAACAATCTGGAGCAAGACCGGATAAACAGTGAATAGCTCTGATTACCCTATCATAATGACTAAGCTCGTTTTAAGCTTAACAATTTCCTCGGTACATGCATGCATGCAGATAGAGATTACTAGTTCAAGTAAATGTGTATTCAAAGTAGCGGAACTTTTGTTTAATTAAAAGAGTAATCTATTACCGCTGCGATAGATATCAAATTACAAGTCACATAAGCGAGCGAACAACTATTTAATATTGTAAATCGAGGTTTATTCGGTGATTAATTACCTCAAACTTTGATGTCTCTGGGTCCATGTCAAGCAGTGAGTAATCTGCTATTCTGTCGCCATTTTCATCTATGTTCACATCTCCGGTGATACCTGTTGATGAACGATCAAATATTTACGTTTAATTTGGTTATCTATCAAATTTATATGGTAAGTTACTACAAAGGAAGGACGATTAAATTGGTTAACAAATAATTAATTTAAGGTAAATGATGCTTCAGGACTCAACTTGAGTAGAGTTTCATCGAATTTGATCAAACTAAAATTATTAAAGTCTAAAAATGCTAATACATTCTATATCATCGAAAAAAGTCTCAAGTATAGTGAAAATTGTTTTACCAACACTGATAAAAAAATTAACTTGATTCAACACAGAAATTCTTGAACCGAAAAATTTATTTTGAAGAATATCATTATTTTGATTTTAGTAGAAAAATTTTGCTATTTTTTTATAATTTTTTATATTTTTAAATATTAAAAACGTTAATTTATTTAGTGAATTCAATTATTATCATGTATTCCAGCTATAAACGGAATTATTCTTGATTTTTGAGAATTAATTATGATTAAGGAATTTTTTGTACCGACTGAAGCTGCAGTAGTTATCGATTAAAGGTAATTTTTTTTTAAATCAAGAAGGACAAATTCTTGAATTTGACAAGACAAGAAATTTTCTGAGCGCGACTACCAATTTTCTTGAAAATATTTCTCTCAAATCAAGATATTTTTTCTATCAGTGTCGAATAATATATAAATGTGAGAGAATCACGTGCTCAAGTAGTGAAAGTATAACATTAAAGCCGATTAGTATCACAAGATGACACCCCAGTCCCACGTACTTATATGAAATAAGGGTCGTAAATATATAAATCAGAAGCTTATAAGTATAAGATAAAATTAATCTTGTAAGCTTCTACATATATACGTGTCTATGTAATCCCTGGGAAGTTTGTCCATAAAAATAGTCTCTGTTTTATAAAAGATGTTTATAAAACAACAAACCGTCTTACCTTTGAAACTTTTTCCCCACATTCTCTTGGTCAGATTTCCGCCGTCCAAGTTTATCTCCCCCGGTTGCTCAGGCAGGCTCTCTTTAAGGGCGAGGGCGTAAAGAAACACCGCGTCGTAGAACGCGGCTACAAAAGTTGAAAGGGAACTGTTTCCAAATGTGAAATTGTACTTGCTCAGCGCCAGAGATTTAACTTCACGTGAGAAATTTAAATATTCCTCGTTGTCCGGCGTACGTGCTGTCACTGTTAATAAAGCTTGATAAGCTTTTCTGGCTTTTTCATTTCGCTCTTCCGTGTCGCCTTCCATCCTCCAGGGCTCTTTTGAGTTATTATCACTGCAAGCGACAACCGATTTACCGTTAGACTAGATTCATAAAAAATTATCAGTCAATCAATCATGCATTCAATTGGAAATTGTTTCACTATTTTTACTCATAATTTTATAAAAACCATACTTTTCTTAGGATTTTTTTGAAAAACTGAAAATATTTAATTTGGTGTCTTTATTTGCCGCAGTACCTCCTTAAATATTTTTATACTGTGATTGGAATGAATTTTGATGGTTGTAATGATTAAATAGCTTCAAAGGTTCCGTATAATTGGTCGAGAAGCTTCTAGTTAGATTGGCATCCTTCTAGCTTGCTTCAATATAAGACAATGATGCTCTCACGGCGAAACTATGTGCATACTGCTGTTTAAACGCGGACTTTCGGGCTTTGTAATAAAGAGAATTGCTTGGCATTCAATTACTTGATTTGGGAAAATTAATTTTAAGACTAAGTTGTGAATGTTATAAGGATCAGGAGGATCGATTGAATAATCAGTTAACTTAAAAATGAAAAAGTGAAATAATTTCTTAATTAAAAATAACGTTTTAGAAAATATTGAAGATCGAAACTTAAAAGAAGTATTTGTTTTCCTTTGCAAAATTTCAGCAAAACTTTTTAAAAGCATGTCACTAGAGTTCAAAAACAAAACTTTAAGTTCTGGCCTCATAGTCTATACTATAAGCACAACCCTTCTGGACTTAGCGGTTGATGGTCAAAGTCATAGTCATAACTTGTTTTAACTGACAAAGCGGTTAATTAAAAGTTATTGATCGTATGTGCTGAAATTTAATATCGACTCTAACTTGGTTACAAATTACAACTGGATTATTTATAAATGTAATGAATATGTCGATTAAAAATTAACCTCATCTAATAGTATTCTCAATAAAGAGCGCGAAATTTCAATCGAAGCGAGGACTGATTATTCAAATTCCCGTAGGTATTAAATTTATATGACAATATAAATTAAATTGAATAGATGGTTTTGGAATTACGAGCATTTGAACAACTCGTTTTAATCTCGAGAATGATCAGCTTATCAATTCAATAATCGAAATTCAATCGACTGCAAATACCACATTTTTTTAATTTAATTTATTAAATTTTTTTTTGTTCCGTCTTTTTTTTTTTTTTTTTTTTTTTTTAATATTCTCAAACATTTCAAAGTTATGATAAAAACAATTATTTCTAAACTAAATTTCGGTGTTTTAAGGTAGTAGTCCTAGCGTGCAATATTGTGGTGAATTTTTTTTAATAGAAATTAGTTGAGTGGCAAGAAGTTTTCCATGCTTTACATCGGAATTTATCCTGAAAATTGCAAACTTTGATATCAAATATCTCGCATTCTAAATAATCAAAAATATTGTAACTTTGGAATTTCATAATATACATTATTCATCGACTGTAAAAAAAAAAACGGAGTTAAAATCTGTAGAAAAGTGGGTTTACGCTCGAACTCATTGGCTTTTTAATAAAAAATATTTTACGTTGCTATAAAAAAGATATTCATTCAAAAATACTAAAAGAAGGTTAATGTAAAGATTATGCATGGTTGGTTGTCATTTTTTATAAGCTGGTATATAATATTTGGTTGTTTGGTGTAGAGATGCACAGATGCACAAATCTATACACGAAGTACGTAAATATGACCAACAACTCATATTCTATATAATAAAATTTATAAATGTTTTGTTTTAATATATGCAATTCTTATTTCGATATTAAAAAAAATATTATTAATATACATTCCTGAAAAAAAAATAGTGGTATAAAATTATGTATAAAAATATATAATCACATAATTTTATATAAAATCGTATGTAACTTTAATAAAATTATAAATAATTATATGAAAAAAATTTTTTCCTTTTTTTTATCTATTTATCTATATTATTTTTTTAACTAGTAAAATAAAGTCCAGAAAAAAGATAATTAATTATTGTTAATTTTGCGAAGTAATTTACATTTTAAATATTTCGCAGTGCATATTGTAAAAGCAATTTTAAACGCTTTGCATTATATCGTGCAATAAAAGCTTCGTCAAATAGGCTTCTATTAGCTGGTACGAAAAGTAGACAAATAATGTCAAATCCCAGGCATATTTGCCCGTGTAAATATATTCACCCTAGTCTTTACCCTTATAAACCGGCAAGTAAGTACTCGAGTTAAAGCTAATGAAGAAGTTTAAATTCTCAGGAGTGGTTTGACGTGTATCGTTTATTGGATGATACTGCAAGAACGGATAAAGACCGTTTTGGAATGTGTGCTTAGCGTGTTGACGGGTTTTGTGCCGGTACTATACGAACAGTGATGAGCTTCTACACATAATAGAACTAATACTCATACAAAATACACACACTTGTATTTACTGTATGAAGTTTTGGATAAAGCTGTGTTGGTTATTCGCAAACTTGGCGGCGCTTACGTGGTTGTTTTCAGTTTAAATATCCCTGAATACTGCAAACTAGCTTGTTTCTCTATAGATAGATATTTACAGACAAATACTTAGATACATGTGTGCCTGTTAATGTATATTGAATTCATATTGCTTGAACTTACTCGCGTGTGAATAAATGAGGAATTCAAATCGATAAATTCATCGGCAAAGTGAACAAGAAGGCGGTAGTTGTTGAATTAATTCTACGATAATTTATACGGAAATTAACCGGCTTGATTATTTTATTTCACGTTCGTAAAGTTATTAACGATGGTTGATTTATCATTTATCTTTCACTGCTCATGATTTTAGTATCATTATAGCTGATTGAATGTTTTTTTTTGTGTAAAAAAAAATTATTAAAATTTTTTATGGCTTATTGATAGAATTAAGTTAAAAAAATTTTTATCGTTTGATTTTTTTGTGAAAATTTATGAACATCAATGATTAAAAATTGCACGACTCATAATGCGCCGCATTTGAAAGTGCTTTACGATTGAAAAATTTTTTTTCACTTCTTTGCAACTATTCTTAATGTCAATTCTGAGACATTAAAAAATATTAAAAAATTAATTCTGCTATTTTCAAAAATTTATTATCTGTAATAAAAATAAAAAAAATATTAAATTAAACTAAAAGTGCAATTCTCTTTACTTCATAAAATGAACAATATCTAACCTCGGTCATTATTTAAAGTTACATTATTGAATTCACTTTACCTGGAAGATAATTCGATGGAGAAAAATACGTATTCTCCTGAATCAACCATCCCCAATTCGTCAGCCGCCAGCAGTATTTCTCGTATCGTAGTTGAATTAGCACACATTACAACGACTGCAACAGATAAAAGTATACATCTATTAAATACAGCACCAAGAATAAATTTAACTATCAGATAATTCCCCCAAAAATAAATCTATTTCTTTACTTTTATCTTCATCTTATCTCCATATTTTATTTTTAAAATCCCGAAAATCGATGCCAAGTTTTCTTGACAATTCATAAAAAAGGTTTCCCTTGTCATCGAGCTTGACAAATTAAATAAAAGTTTTTTTTTATTAAATCGAAGTCATGACATGAAATTGAATAAAATTTCAATGGCTAAAAAAAATTGACTTACATTTTTCAGCAAAAATTAGTCAAAAAATAAATTTTTTTCATTTAAAAGTTGCAAAAATTATTAAAATGATCATGATGATTTATTGTCTCATAACAAAATTTGAATAAAAGTGTACAAGAATAAAAATAAAAATAAATATTTATTGGAATTGACACACAGCAATTTACTTATTCGTTTCTCCCGCAAATAATGTACTCAAAGCTATTCTTAGCTTCTATCCTCCTTTATTCGAACATTTTTCAACTTTTTCAATACAATTGGAAAGGAAAGCATTGAAGCTGTCAACAAGTAAGAGCTTATCTATACGAATAATAGTATAAAAAATTAGTAACTATTTCTGCGCTTCAACTTGTTCAGTCACGTGCAAACTATCGATAGCACTTCAGGAAACATTCGAAACTTTTGTACTTATATTTATAGATATGGATATGGATTCTTGTCCAAAAATTTGAGGGTTCCAATATATTGGCGCAGTAGAATCATTCTTACCTCGTATCGGATAAGTCTATAAATAAGTTTGACGAAAAAAGATCGATAAACTCTGCACTCTATACTCTATTCTAGGTAACTGAAAACACCTTGAGCCTATTACCTTCAATTTATACCGCTATAAATTGTATCATTTCTTAAGTAATGTTGAAGATAAAAAATTCTTCAGGTTCATAAATAAAAATCTCTCGTGTTTGTTGTACCTCACAACCGAGAGAAATAAAATGTCACGCTAAAAGCATTTAATAATAAAGAATGAGCTAGATGTGTAGTGTCCATCTCTACACTGGTCTTTATTATCTCAATTTTCTTTTATGATCGGAAGAAGAAAAATTTATTTATTAATTGAGTAATAATTTTTTTCCAATCAGTTTTTTTGTGAAGAATGTAATTTTTTTTTTTTCTTTCCAAAAACTAAAATGTTTTAGTTTAATAATTTTTCTACTCCAATTAAGAAAAATATTCTTGATCCAAAATAATTACAAATGAACCACGACATGTGTTGTATCGGGTTTGAAAATAATAAATGGTTATTATATACAAGTGGGGTCCACCATTTTGGTTTTAATTTTTTTTAACGAAATTTTTTTTGAAAATTTTAATATATTTTTTTTTGAAAAAAAAAAATAATTTAAAAGAAAAATAAAGCTGATTATCCCAATTTTCACATATTTTACAAATTTTCAAAGAAATTTATAAATTTTTTAGAAAATTGTGATATTCAACTTTTTTGTTTAATTGTTCGTTTTTTTTATGTATTTTTCAAAAAAATGTATTTTAAAAACATCAAAAAAAGATAAAATATAAATTTTATCCAAAAAAAAGAGAGCCAAAATTTTTTCCAACTTTTAAAGGCAAAAAATCTATTGAAATCTTTATTTTTTTATTACACGATATTTTTTATCATAAATGCACCGTAAAAATAAGCGGAATAAAAAAAAATTAAAAAATATTAATTTTTCACCTAGATATGGCCAAAAATCACCGGGTTTATTTCTTAAATATATTATCCCGCAAGTGCAGTCTTAATATAGTCATAAACGCAATCAAAATAAGGAATGAAGTTCACAAAGTACAACATTAAAAAGCACTACATTATTTACTGCTTAGTATTTATACACTCAAATGCTAAAATTGAATCGTGCTACCTGGGAATTCAGTAATATGTCACTCGTCTTACGGATCATGACAAAAACACTTAGCGTCGAGAGCTTGATTATGTCTAAATATATATGAGGAATAGTTATAAAATCAATAATTAGCCGTTTACTCTGCTTATTTTACCATGACCCAATATGCTTTTACTAACATCACACCAGGATATATAATCGGTAGTTGTTTATTGTTCCAATATCTTTTCATCAAGATATCAATATCCACGTTTTAAGATGTCGTATCGCATAAAAACATTTGACAGCTTGACTTTTTCTGAAAAATCAAATCTTAATGCAATGTAATGCAGCTTCTGTTGAAGTTTTAGGTATTAAATCGTTTAATAAATATTTTATTGATAGTTTATACGTTTTTACATGATTTATACATTTTTTTGCACTTATTTTGGTGAAAAATTTTATAAAAAATCTAATCAAGTGTTGAGAAAACATGATTCTTTTTATTCTACAATTTAACACCTCAAATATTTGCAATATAAATATATTTTATAAGAAAAGTACATTTTTAAACAGTTAATAAATATTTATTAAAAATTAATAAATTTTTTTTTTTCGGGTTAATATGTCTTGTTTACGGTGCGATGTGAAAATCATTCATAAATAAATAATGCCACAACCTTTCATAATAAAATATGATAGACTAATGATTTTCACCCTAAAAAGTATTCTGTAATTTATTACAACCATTATTTTACTATTCATTGAATTTTTTCTGATAAAAAAATTATTATTTTACCTGATTTAATGAAATTGTAATATCTATCAAGCTTATGTAATTATAAAAAATGTAAATTGAAAATTTTAATTATTAAATTAATAAGTCCCATTCAACAAATGATTTATTTATTGTTGATAAATATTTAATAAATCATCTAACATAAAAAAATTATAATAATATTGAACAGTTCTTACATTTAGCAAAAAAATTTTTCTAAATTAAAAATATTGAATTTTAGAACATCTATATCAACATATTCGTATCCCAAAATTCAAAAAAGTGTCCCTATAATTTTATTCAATCGATTATTTCCGACACAATTCCAATCACAACCCTCACTTTTCATCATTAAGTATGATTCGGTGGAAATGCGAGATTTTGAAAGAGGAATAGGAAGTTATAGTTGACGGGGGTGACTTTCAACAGGGATATATTTGCCATAGAAGATCTAACAGCGTGAAGTAGAGAAACAAAGGTGACACTCCACTTGTCTGTTCTCCGTTCGTAACATATATACATAGAAGAATACTAGCCCAGCATCCCCTACTTTCCTACCCTCGGTATATTAATACCCGTAGTCGTGGATAGAACAGCGTAGAGCTAGTATAATAGCATAGACGACAAGTTTGATACGACAAGAGCTAGTACGGGCTCTTTGAACTTGACACGTTGATTTCCGAAAGATATTACCCTGAGGATAATAGATTTAATGAAAAGATACTCTTTGATTACTTTTTCTTCTCGCTTTAGATTTATAGTAGTTTGCTAATAAGTTTTTTTTTTTTTTTTTTTTTTTTTTTTTTTTCATAACTCAGCGATTTACTTGTTCATTAAACTTTACTGAAAATTAACCGACTCTTTAGCAGGTATAACTCTGATTTTATCACAGTTTATTATCGTTGTGAGATTTACAGATGATCAATCAATAATTCCACAGTCTTTCAGGTCACATAAAGGGTCATGTTCAAATATTTACTCTCGCATCTGGAGGAATAACTCTACATGGTGTGAAGCCGAAGAGGGTTTACGGTTTACGGTCAACTGTTGGCGAATAAATGTTAAAATCAATAATATTTGTATTTTTCTTGAAAATTCGTGAAAATCTGGGTAGAATAAAAAATACAATCTAAGGTTTATAAAAAAGACTGAGTGATCCGAATACGATATATATATACATATGTACATCTATATAGAGCGATCGTCGCAGCCGCGACGGGAGCGATCGTGACCTAAGGCAATATTTTTCTTTATCGCAAAAAACTACTGAATGCCTAAAGAGATACGTGATCTTTGTGCTAAAATACACAATCGTCTCTTTTCCTTATTACGGATTTCCACTGATTTCTGGAATCAGAGTGGAAGAAATCCAGAGTAAAACGGAAAAAGTAGGGGAAATATATGAGGAGCGATTTTGTTTTTAGGTCAATTTTTTGTATCATTATTTTAACCAAAAGTTTGAAAACTATTTGGATAGGTGCTAAAATTTAGTATTTTTACTTTTAGCTTATATTCTGTCTAAATGACAAGAGATACGATGAAATTAACTAAGACGGATTTTTACAGCATTGTACACCACTTCATTTCCAACAAAAAGGTTTTGAAGATTTTTTCGTATCTTCAAAATTGCGTCCACAATATTTGTTTTATATTAAACTTAAAAAATAAAATTAATCTTCAAAATATAAATTTTGAATTTATTAATCTCTACTAATATTATAAAGAGGAAAGATTTGATTGGTTGTTTGTTTGCACCGAATAGTTTTACTACGAAACTATTGAACCAATTTGAAAAATTTTTTCACTGTTAGGAAGCTACACTATCCCCGGGGAACATAGATTATATTATATTAATTTTAGTTTTGAAATTTTTGATCAATACCCGTGCAAAGCCGGGGCAGACTGCTAGCTCTTTATAAAACTGTTAATTAAAGTTTTCGTTCGGATAATTTCTCAACCCAGTTCAGCTCAACGTTCTAGGAAATGACGCGTCTTAGGCATGAATACAGCTAAATAAATAAATAAAAACGTAAACAGGCAAAATAATGATAAAAAAAAAAAAAAGAGAAAATGAAAGGCAAATATTTATTTTGATTTGTAAAATGACTTTCATCTAAAATAATGCGTATCTCAGTATTAAACACGCCGACGGGAGAACAATTCCGTCTAAAGTCACGACTGAGAGTTTTTGCCTGTTCTTTGTTACTCTTAATCGATTGATAAAACACACAAAAAGTATGAGGTGAAAAAGATTGAGTTCTACAAACTTTATTTTCATCTTATTTCTTGAAAGTTTCTTAATTGAAAATTTTTCACGTTTCGCTTCTATGTATGCATAGCAACTTAACTTGTACTGCTCGTTTTATATTATTATCTCGCAACATAATATTTACCTTTACTGAGCGATACAAATAATATTTGACACGGAAGTTGTTTTATGACACTCGTTTTCATTTTACTCTCTATTTATCTGTGCTATGCATATTTATTTCGTTAATATAAATTTACTGTCAAAACTCGTTGCACTTTTCAAATGCGACAATATATATTATAGATGGTGGCTTCTAATTAATATTAACGGATAATTAAACTCTTCAAAATCTTTATTGAACAAAAAGATGAATTTTAAAAATTAAATTAATTGATTATTGTAAAAATTAGAAATATTTTCAAATCGCGGATTTTTATAAATTTTAAATAACATTTTTTGTAAATATTTTGTATGCAAATTTTTTTTAATTAGGAAAAGTTCATAATTTTTTTTCAATTAAACAAACTGCCGTTTTTTATTCGCAAAAATAAAAATTTATAGTTATATCGCATTATTATTCGAATAAACAAAATTTTTGTACTCTATATCATTATACATGCATACTCACATATGAAAAGTATTATTCAAATATGTAAAGATATTTTATTCATATCAGTATTGTATTAAAATTCAAATGTCTGGTTCACTAGAAATCTCATAAAATTCTGGAGAAACGTCAGTTAGTGTTTGCCGACAGCGTTTTGTTTTTTTCCTGAGCATTTCTTTCCGATAGTCTCCAGCTCCTAAGACGATAGATGGTTCTGCTCGAGATATTCTCGTTTTCCTTGATCTCCCAAGGAGATACTAGAACAAACTCTCGATATCAAACCGATGAGAGTCTTTGTCGATTTAAGGACTAAAAAGATCTAGTCGAGTACTTTAATTTCTAAAGACCAACTCTCTGTTCCGATAAATCGTAATTGATAAAAAATTTCGTTTTTTTTTTTTTTTTTTTTTTTTTTTTTATCTCAATTAATACACACAATGTAATTACAATATAATTATAAGTTTTAAGTTAATATAATGAATAAAGTCACTGCAGTTGATAAAATAAAACGAGTGTTGATAATTAGGCAATTGTTTAGTTCATTATTTTGGGATGAAATAAAACAAAAGCGCTAACTAGAATTAAAAACTTTACGAAACAATTCAAACATTTGAAGATAAGACCAGGAGTGTAATTTTATTAGCGTTATTAAAGTTTTTAGCTTTATTACTTCGTCGACAATCTTTGCATAATGTCCAGTACATATTTAACTGTATAATAAACTCGTTGGTGTGAATAAACCAGTGTGCCAATTAAAACAAGACATTCGTCAGAGTCGAGTCGTAAAAGCTTTACGATTCTGTCTTGGAATAAATGTTTACCATTAGTGTGTGTCTACATCAATTTTAACTGTTGCTGCTATGAATTAAACCATCAATTTTTGTTAAATTGATCTAATAAAATATCTATTTATTGATGATTGTTTTTGTTAGAAAAAAATTTTCAGTATCCAAAAGTTTATCGGTGCAAATTCAATTTTTTATGATAAAAAATAAACAGTACTGATGGATTATAAAGTTAAAAGAAAGAAAGAAAATTTAATTATTCTTCAAAAATTGACGTCTATAGCTGAAATTGTCAGTTCAATTTTTAGGTAAATTTTTTTTTCACAAAAAAAATTAATTGCTTTGGAAGTCGATTTTTTACTTCAAGAATTTTTTTTTTAGTTTCTAAATTCTTGTTGGGTCATGCGAATTTTTTATGGTTCAAGTAAATTCTGTAACATTTATTCCAAATATTATAAAAAAAAATATAACTAAATATTTTTTTACTAACATTAAAAATTTTTGTTGTACTTTTCGCAATGTCAGAAAAATTTTTTCAAGTGATGAAACTGTTGATACTTATTTGAGAAAAAAAAATATTTATTCTGATCCACCGTAAATAAATATGACTCGATAGATATAAAGGGATCATATCTCTCCAAGTGGAAAGACTCGTGCTACTGAATAACGAAAATTCATCCTCATACTTATACTCACATCTATATATAACTATATATCTATATATATTTTTTTTATATACACGAGAAGCGGAGATAAAACTTACTGTTAACACTCGTGGATTTCACTCTTAGGAACTTGATATCCAAGTCAAAATGAAAATAGTTTTTGTGCGCTAACACCCTCTCGTCTTTATAAACCCGATGGTATAGTGTATTAACTTTCTTTTATATATTTTTTCGTTACCGGCTTAGATATTAGTTATAGTCACTCATTTAATATTTTATCCTTGGCCTTTTTTCTTCCTATCCCGTCCACATTTTTTTTGCAGAACGTGCAGCACTTATTCCCGCAAACTTAATTTATGTTTTTTTTTTTTTTTTACTCACGTAACTTTACTTCCACAAATTTATGTACTTATTTTTGTTTTTATAATTATAAAAAACCAAACCTTATTTTTAGTTGTGAGGAAAAAATATTGATCGAAAAATTAACTGCAATTTTCATTAAATTTTATCTATATTATTAAGAGAATAAGCGAAATTTTGTGCTAGGATTTTTTTATTCATTTTAATTATCATAATCGCTATTTTTATTTGTTAGAGTTTTTCTGTGATAAATATTTATTTTTCATTTATTTATTTATTCATACATGTTAAAATACATTTTGATAAAATCCAAACACATAAAAAGTTTATTTATTTAAATCGAGTATTTATTTTTCCTCATTATAAGTCTGTAATAATGTTCTGTATTGACAATAAAAATAAATTAATATTCGTTAAAAATATATCTGATAATAAAAATGCAGAATAAACGGAAAAAAAAATTTTTGATAAAATTAAATTTCCTCTAATATTAATTTTTTTAAATATTTATAATTTTTATTTTTAATCAAAATAAATTTTATTTTTTTTATCTTCAAAAAATTCAATTTTGAGCCAAATATCTTTATGACCTTATACTTGAAAATATCTCAAATCTGATGAATTTATCTTGAAGTAAAGTTTACATTCACACGATTGACTTTAATATAACCGGAGGGTGTTATTATTCATTTAGCAAAAATCGAAAAAAAACAGAGAAGCTTGTATTGTGAGATCCTTGTTGATTTCCATGCGCTGCAGCCGCTACTGACAGACAAGTAACCTGACAGCGATGGATAATTTAAAGAAAAATATACTAAGCGACTAAGTGCAGAAGTACTCAGATCCATGGGAAGCTTTTCTCTATTGTCAACAAACAACTCAGTCGGTTTTTTCATATTTTATATAGAATAATACAATAACTTTTTTTTCCTCAACATCTTTACTATTATACCACTGTAGAACTCTTGTATTCTTGTAGACTTTTATTTTTTTTTTAGATACGTATACTTTATAAGATTTTCTTTTTTAGATTTACTTTATTTGCGTGTATATTTTTCGTACTTTGTTTAATAATCGTCTTAGATTTATTTCATCATTTTTTTTTTTTTTTTTTTTTTTTTTTTTCAAGAATTTAAATTGAAAAAAATTTTAATAATAAAAATAATTATTCAACAGTATTTTTAAGATGGGTGATTTTACTTATTAAAGAGCATTTAATTTTGTAAGCCAACTTTCCCGATCCGAATGATGGAAGACTAATTCAATTGTCATTTATTACCTATTTGTCCGTAATTACTGTTCAGCTTACCTATTAAGAATGGATCGGGAAAGTTGGCTTACAATAATAAATGCTCTTTAATTAATGAATAAAAATAATAATATTTTTAAAAAAATTTTGAGGATAAAAAAATATGCATAAATAATATTTACTTAATAAATCAATAAAGTACGTTAAAAATAATTATCAATAATTATCAACTCGCTTCAGAGCACGAGCCAGTAATCAAATTAATTACAGTTCGATTTCTCATTCAAAAATATTTGTCCGAAATATTTTTAAGTTTATATAATCACTGATGTGAAATATTTTTTTTATGACAAAAAAAAACAACTTTTTAAAAGCTTGATGGGTTCAGAATTTTCAGAAAATCGATTTTTTTTTTAATATTTTTTTTAAGTATAATATCTTAAAAATCTTTTCTGAAAATTTATAAATTATCTATCGAATGATGCGCAAATGAATTACTAATCGTATAATTAATTAAATAGTTGCGAAATCGAGACAAAACAAATTTTTCGATCGTAAAGCACTCTTTGATTCTTCGCATCATGAATCGTGCATTTAAATCAATTGGTGTAATAAAGTAACAGCAAAAATAATAATAGATGCGTGCATTTGATCCATAAATAAAAAATAAATTAATATTTGCTCACATTCTAATGAAATATAAAAAATAAAATTATAATAATCTAATAATACAACGGAAAAAAATCTAGAAAAATATTTTTCAATTAGGGACTTACCCCAAACATTTCCAAAGTTCCCAACCCCGCGATCTACGAAAAATAAAGTACTCATCAGCATTCTCTTAAATTATTAAATTCGATAACTTTTTGGTATAATTTTCATCTGAGTAAAATAATAATAATAACAATAATAATAATGACATGCTAGCAGCAAGAATGAAATAGCCACCACATAGCATGGTAGATTATAACCTCGTTAAGAACTCATCAGCTAATTTCGGTAGTATATACTGACTCTATATAATCTAATAAGTATAAGCGGAGCATAAAAAAAAAACAGGATTTAATTGAAGAATAGCTAAGTAAAAAATAATAAAAACATCGGTATTAAATAATACTAATGGAATTGTTTTCATAAGTGAGTAATACGAGATGTATATCACGGGCAACAACAAGGGAGGAAATTACAGCAAGATTGACGGCTGTAAGGCTCAACAGTGTTATTTACCATTATTAACTCCAATCCAACATGCTCTCATGTGTATGATAGTAACAGGAGTAATGTAATAACGTAATAAAACAAGACGAGTTTGATAATTAATTGCCTTTTTTGTGTTTAATTGAGCTTAATTAAATTCAGCGAAAGGCGAAAGATCTTCCAAAGCCGTCATTTTTTCATAATAAGGAATTTAAGATATAAGCTTTTGTTGATGTAATGTACTTTAGTCGAAAAATGAGACACCTTTATTGAGGTGAATTATTCTTGTGAAAATGGGCCGCGATTTACGTAAAAATGAAAACATCAGAGAGATACAAGATACCATAGCCCCGAGCATGAACGAGATTTTAAGTATTATATCAGATAAAAATATACAACGGACTATTAATCATTGTTCGCGGTAGAGTAGTATATAGGTAATAACCACATATGGAATATTTGAGAATACTCATATAGCAGGTACCTGGGGCATACTCGATATCTGAGCTACCAAATACTGCTTGGTAATAAATAAATTTTAATGCTGTTCATTGCATCAAGAAACATAAGTATTTTGGATATTTACCCGGAAAGAAATTTTTTTTTTAAATTAACGAAAAAATTTGGAAAAGTACCATTATATTTTTTACTGTGGTTTACGGGTAAAAAATAATAAACGTGAAAAATTAATAAGGTTAATATTTTTTTTTCCCAGCTTGCATAAAAAAATTAATAATAATATGTCAAGATAAAATTTTCTTATAAATTTGTAAATTTCGACAATTGGTCAACGATCTAAAAATGAAATGAAAATTTTTTGATATTTGATATCAATAATTCAATTTGTCCATAATACAGTTTCTCTATAATTTTATTCCGTTGAAAATTTTTTTTTTATTCAAAAATTTATCTTACTTTGTTGAAAATAATTTCAAGGTTAATTTCATGACGTTTAAATTATTTGAGGGAATTAATTTTAAATCAATAAATCGTAACTTTTGGCTGACCATGTCTTATTTAGCTCTACTGATAAAGTCTTTTGTGTCCTCTTATAACGTACAGCATTGAGCATAAAAAAAGATGACATTTAATAAAGTTTTAAAAATAAAAATACAACTTTGATTGTCATGATAAAAAACGAAATAATTGGTAAAAGAGCTCTGTATATTTTTATCCGTAACCTTGTTTTCTCTGTCTTTTATTCCGCGATGTGGACAGACACATTTATAAATGACGAGATGGTAGAAGTGCTAAAATTTAAAATAAAATATCTAGTGATAGTAGACGAGGGCGAAATAATAAAATTTTCATTGATAGCTACCAGGAAAAAGATAAAATACATATCCATAACTTTTATCATTTCAATGCCTCGATATCGCTGGCAATTTATAATTTTATCTTTGGTTTTATTGAGCAAGTCAACAAAAGTTTCGTTATAAAATTACAAATATCAGTGCTTTAAGCACTCTTGTTATGATTTAATAATTGGTTTAATAAATAAAAAATACATTATGTGACAAATAATCTTCTAAAAAAATTAAAGTTTAGTTATTGAGATTTTATAATAGATTTTATTGTACTCAAATGTTATTTTTATGTTAATTATTATTGGAAAAAGCGAAACTAGGTTGGTAATGTTAAAAAATTCATCAGTACCTTTTCAATTATACTAAATTTAACTGAAAAAATCCATTTCATTAGATAAATACACCAGAATCCAAACTTTCTTTACTCTCTTGATTACATAGATTATTATTATATAACTGTAAAAAACCTTGGATTTTCAAGGATAAAATTCTACTTAAAACCTCAGTACCAAGAGAAGTAATTTTATTACTCAAACTCTTATTTTAAACTTCTTATAAAAATTTAACGTCCAAATGATATTCCGCAAAGTAAAAAATAATAAAAACACCCAATAAAAAATCTATAAATTCATAATTTTATTTTAAAAGAACTAGCCTAACAAAAATTACGACTAGTCTCCGAAAAAGCAATATAACACCTGCTTATAAATGCGCTCGGTTTTACACCGATATTTTTTTTATCGATAAACTTTTTTTATCAATCAACTAAACGAGGAATCCAATAAATAAATTTTTAAAATATAAAAAAGCCGAGCAAGTAAACTCAATTAATCAATCAACTTTATTATTGAATTATAAATTAAAATTTTTTCAATTTTGCTAATTGACCAACAATAAATATAGTCAGTAATAATTACTACATCTAAATTATATTAAAATAATTTTTGTTCATTACTTTAGTATATTGTAAAATGTTCGGAGGCAATTTTCGAGTTAAGCCCCAAATTACATTCTCTATTAAACAATTCTATCACATAAATACACTGGAGACAAAATTTTTCTTACAATTTTAGTTATAAATAATTTTCGATGGAAGAATAAATAAAATTTTAAGTCATTAGTTTCCGTGATGGAGAATAATGATTGGCATAAAGAAGAATAATAAATTATTGAGATTGAGAACCAAGGTAAAGTGATAATAAAGTAATGAACTTACTTCGTGCAGAATGTGAAACGAAGGTAAGCAGGTTCCGGTAGTCATTGAAGTTGTTGGTCTCTTGATTGAAGCTTTTGTGTACTGATGTTTTGTTAAGGGCTGAGAATACCGCGCTGAGAGTGAAATGACACTCGGAATGTCCCTTGCTACTCTCCATTGCGTGGTTGTGGTAAATAAGAGCCGCCGTTGTCCACCCAAAACTGTGGAGTATGTGTCTGAGTGCTTCGCCCACGAGACGGTGCGAGCCCATCATGCGGGTCAACGTGGGGTAATGTTCACCCTTATGCAGAAATGCGTCCGCTTGACCTCCGGTCGTCAATACGGGGATGCCCCACACTCCGGCGTATCGAGACACCGGGGCGATTGCATAGTCACACACCGGACCCAAAAATGCGTCTACATTTTTCATATGTTTAGTATTCAGTTTATTTATAAGGAGTTTTTATTTCATTGATTTGAATTGTCAATAGAGAGGAGATTTATGGTAATTTTATACAAAGGATTATGTAATAGCTATCTCTCTCTACTATACATTATACATATGCATACATATGTATAATGTATATATTACTGTATAATGTATATTATTATAAAAGACAATAAATTGTTCAAAATAAAGTGAGATGTTTGTTCATTTTTTTTTTTTTAATTTTTCTATTCAATAATAAAGTAGCGTAATTTTATATCTTGAGATTGAATCATCGAAATTGATAAAATAAAAAAAAATTTTTTTAAGATTTGATAAATTTAAGAACATCATTAATTATGTTTAAAGATAATGAGATATTACGATCTATTCATTATAAATATCGTAATAAATCTTATATTTTAACACAAATATGAGATTTATGTAAATTAGTTCAAATTAAAATGAATCAGAAAATTATGATGTCTGCATAATTTCACAATTAAATTACAGAGATATCTACATACATAAATGCATTATTAAATCACAGTGCTATTGACATGGTGATATAATTATGAAATTTTTCGGATTCCACCATAATTTCACAATAGATTTTAATCGAAACTACCCATGTGAATTAAATTTCATCTTAATAAAAAAAAAAAATTAATATCTCTGAATATTTCGAAAACCAAATCGATAAAATATGCTAATAATATCTTTATTATGATCATTATCATCATAATGATGTATCATTTTTACATCTTCCCTCAAAAAGTCCTGCAACTATCGATCATTTAAAAAAATAATCGATTCAAAATGAAATAAATTTTTCAAAATTGCAACTGTACTAATTTCTATACCGAAAACTATTTTTCTGTCTCTGATCTTCAAAGTATTACTATTGTATTAATTCTATTAATGAAGATCCGGAGATCGAAATTGTTTGTACAGCTTAAAAAGTAATTATATCAACAAACAAATAATTACGTCTAAAGCCAACTGAAAAACTGGGTTATTTATTTTATATAATTGTGACGACAGCATTATTGTGCAGTTGCGATAACAAAAAACTGTTTATTGCTTTTTTAAAATTGACACAAGTAATGTTTTTCTGAGAAAGAACGGTGGGATTCCACAGTTTATTATAATCGGTTTAGCAAAACAAAATGGAGTATATAATCTGCAAACTTCCACTGCAGAATCACTCAAATTCGAAACATTTAACAAAATAAAACGAAAAAAATTGTAAGCGATCAAATTATCTGAGTCAAATTTAGTAACTATTGAATGAAAAGTATAAAAATAAAAAATTAATTAATAACTTTTTTTTTTTTAGAAACAAAAAAGTAAAATGCGTTTCGCAATTGTCCTTTTTATCTTCGCCATGGTTGTCTACGCTTCAGCCTGTACTGGTGGATGCGGAAAAAACAATGGTCTTTTGAGCGGTGGAATTTTGAACGGTGGAATCTTGAACGGCGGTATTTTGAACAAAGGTTGTAATCAAGGCGGACCTTCGAACAGTGGAAGTGGTTCAAAGAAAGGATGTTCAACTTGTGGCGGAAATATTGACAATGTCTCTACTACTACCAGTGGGTAAGTAAAAATATTACGGACTAATATCAATTTAATTTTTAGTTTTTAAACTTTTAAAAGTTATTTACCGCCAAAAACGAGACATTTTCAATGCCCGGTAATTTAACAGCGATTACTTTTCACACGATTATTTTACTATGCTGTAATTTCACCGGTTATTAGTTAACTATGAATAATTACCGATATAGAGGTTGTAGATATAATTGAACTTAATTTCTACTATATGAATATTTAGTAAAACAATTCTTATAACTTTTTATTGAATTTTTCAGAAGTGGCATCAACGTTAGTCCGGCTATCAAAGTAAGTCAAGTGTTTTTGTGAACTCTATTTTATCATTATCAGTAATGATTAATATTATTACTGAATTTTTATTGTCTGTTATAGGTTTTGTAAGTAGGATGCAGTCAAAACAAAAACTGCCGATGAGAAAATTATTCAACAAATTGAATAATCTTTTGGGAATAATAAAAAAAAAAAAAAAAAAGGATTTTCTCAACCAACAATCATACTTCTCATTATGTAGTAAAATATTTGCTAATTGAATGAAATTAATTTGTGTATTTAAAAACTACAAATTTGAAATAAATATGAGCTGAATATAATTGCATTGTTTTTTGTGTACATAAAATTTTTGTAATAACCTTATAAGATTATTTTTTTCACAGAAAAAAAGGTAATACACTAGTGAAAAAAATTGCGGCTCCGATACAACTATTTTTAACGAAGATTCAGCCACTCGAAAAATCCTTAAAAATTTGGACCTTTTTTTATCCTTTAATTTTTCCACTAGTGCAGAAAATTACAGTTACTATGTGACGGTCGAGAATTCAAAATTTAAATTTGAAAAATTTTAGCTTCAATTTTTTCGATATATTTTACTTTTATTTGAAATATATTTCTCATATACCAAAAACGGCCAAAAGTTCAGTAAACCAAATATAAGTTGCTTACATTTGAAATGTACTTGAAATATATGCAAGTATATTTTGAATATAGTTCAAATATATTTCACATATATTTTGTGTATAAAATAAAATTTATTTTTTTTATATTCTAATTATAATTTTTTTTCGTAGGGGAGGCCAAATGGCGGTTTTTTTTTTTTTTTATTTTTAATTGAAGTGTGCGAAATTTTGGAAAGAATAAGATATTCAATATCATGTGTAAGTATCCTTAACAGAACGATTAAGCCATAAAGTATTTTTAAACTTTTTTGTATACTTATCTTTTATTTTTAATCAATGAACTCGAAAAAAATATCCACATGTTAATTCTTTTTAAATATAATGATGAACGTCTTTAAATGGAAGAAATTCCGCAGCAGTAATATGATATGACTTTTAGTTGACCTTATTCTCTCCGTAAATACATATGCTCGAAAATATATTCACCTGAGCAAATCGAAAAGTTATAATTATCCGAAATAATTAAGCAATGCTACGTAAAAAGACTGAGTATAAGAAATTAAGCTCTTTAAAAGTTGTCGAGTATGTGAAAATATATAATCTAACATCTAATATAATTATATAAAACCATATAAAATGATCGACGATGTATTTAATGGAGGAAGGGGCAAAATGGGGCACCTCAAATATTTCATCAAAAATTTTCCTTTCTCTTAAAAGCTTCAAAAATGTTAAGAAATATTTTATAACTCCTCCCTAAAAATGGCATAAAAAAAAATTTTTCTTTTTATAAATATTATTAAATTATCTCGATGTGATTTTCTAATTATCAAAAATTTGTATTTCATGTTTCATTCAAAGTTTAGTTTTTCTTAACGTTTTTAAAAAATTATTATAAATTTTATTTTTAAGCTGTTAATTAGTTTTAAGTAGATAATAATTAATACAGTAGTCACAAAAAACTTTTTATGTTCACAAAGCTAAGTCAATATTACACAAAATTGATTAATTACAATAAATTTCATGCAATAATCGGTAATTATAACAAATCTCATGTAATAACTGTGTAAAATTTGATTGTAACGATTACAATAAAAATCATATCTTAAAATCTAATTGTAATTTTGATTAATAAGTAATAAAATGAAATTTACTTCCATTTCGGCTGCCGAATGGCCTTTCTTACATTGTATTTGTAAATAATTATCAAAAGAATCATGACTAAATCAGGAATTGCGAAACGTCCCTCGATTGCTGTGAATTTCACAATAATTTCGTAGCATAATTTTATTTCAAGTATAAATGAGCGATGAGTTATTTTTTACAATCAAATAAGCATCGCTAGTCCTGAATTCTTATATTTTCCAAACTTTTTTATTATTTATTTATCAAAACTAATCTCTGAAAGGTATAAAGTTTTAAGAAACTGATATAAAATTATCTCAATTGAATTTATGATTTATTCTGATACTTGGTTTTAATAATTTTTTGTCATTTACGTGAATTCTCCTCATTTGATATGTCTGACAAAAAAAAATTTATATTGGAAATGCACGTAACTTGTGCGAGAAAAATTAGAATAAATTTTATTATAATTTGAGAGGTAGCAATGTTCATTTATTATATCCGAAATTAATAGGTTCTCCTGGGTTTATAATTTAAATCTAAATAAAAACAATTTAAAAAAAAATTTTTTTTTTAAATGACTTTAAGATTTTTTGATTATAAAATTGTTTCTTATTTTGCAAGACACCTATGTTTACAGAATAAGTGGAAAATGAAAAATATAACCTTCAAGATATTTACTTTTCACAAGATTAAAAAACGAATCGATAATTACACTGTAAGAAATTTTCTTTAAGACTTACCGTTATATATTCACTGTAATCGTAAGACAAATGGCATGACCTAATCATTTTTCGATAAGTGAGATAATTTTTAACTTTTTTTCATAAAATTTTACCGTAGTCTACTGTAAATTTTATTCGCTTTTCGATAAATTTTATGAAGTTTACTACAAAATAAATGAATCTTTTCATAGTTTTTATTTCAAAAATGATAATAAAGAAAAAGGCCGCATTATGTCCCATGATTACAGTGAATTCAACCGTAATATTTTTAGAAAATTTCTTTCCGTGTAGAACATAGTACTTTAACAACTTTAAGATAATATATTTTCTTCTAAATTATTTATTACAGAAAAAATCATTATGCGTTACACATTTTTATTCCTAATTTTGGCAGTCATTGCTATCAACGAAGTCTTTACATCAGGGTGTCCATGCACTACAAATAATAAAGGTTCTTGCTGTGGAAAAGGAACAAGAGGCGACTTAGACGGTACCACCATTAACGGGTTAGTAATTTTTAACTTATCATAATCGGAAAAGTAACAAGTAACGTATATCGTGGTTTAAAAATTTTTTAAAAATGTTATTTTGAAGGAATTATTAGAGTATTTATCTTAATTAATTGGAAAATTTTCATTTATAATTTTAGTTTTATAGCTTATTTATTTTTTTATTGAAAAAATCCTTAATGCTATTGCTAAATAATTTCATCAATTATATCTTCAATTATTAATGATTTTATTGATATTAATTTTATAGCATTGGCATCCCCATTGGCATAAATAAGGTAAGTAAAGCGATGATTTTCTAATTAACATTATAATTTACATTGCATAACGAATCCGTTTTCTTTTTATATGTACAGAGTCCGATTAGCGCCTTGAGCTTCACAAGTACTGATAACTCTGGTTGCAACTGAAGAATTATGAGATAAATAGGACCAATCTCACATGAACTAAAAATAATGTATACAAAATTTCTCATCTTTGAAATCAATTCAGAATTCAATTTCCTTCGTTTGACCAAATAAAATATTTAAAGTTCACGAATTCACTACTGCTATTTTTTATTTCACACCCTAAAAAAACTCTCCTTCTTTTCTCGCTTAATGGTATTACGAAGGGGAAGGGGAAGGTTGAGCTGATTATAGCTTTTGGAATCGATCGGTAAAGCCGTTTAGAAGTTATTCCAAAACCACCATTTTTTGAAAATTTTATGTAGAGTTGTAAAATTAAACTGTAACTTATTTTTTTAGTTTTATGATCACTGTAGAGTTTTCACTTTTGTAACCAAGGTTGTGAGTAAAATTGTGAGAGTGAATTTTAAAAGTATCTTGGAAATGCGTGAGAACTATAAGGCCCAAGTAGTAGGTAGAGTAATTAAGAAAAAGGACTTGAGAAGACAGTCCTGAAGAACTATTCATTGTAGACAGACCTCTGTATTATTTCCTAATAAACACAACACAAATTACCTGATCTGTGATATCCTTTTTAGATATTAACAACATCAATATCCTATCCAGTATTTCTGATACTACATTTATTTTTGAGATTTCGATTCAAATTTTCATTAAATTCAATGGCAATGATGCTCTTTCGATCGCCACCTATCTTGATCCGATCAATCCGATTCCAGACAGACAACATCGCGGGAATAGTCAGGGAAGTTTCCTAGGACCTCAAAACGTCGAGATCTGATGAAAACTCGATTTTCGAAACAGGGTAAAACCAATAACTTCCCGATTTTGAAAATTTTCAATTTTCTTAGCAGCAAGTTAAAAATTTAAAAAGATTACTGAATTTCTTTAGTAAGAATTTTGGTTTTTAATGTAGCCAAACGTCAACATTTACAAGACAAAATAGTAAATTTTAGACATATCGATAAAAAACGATATTTACTACAATGATTGACTGGGCACTTTTTACTATTTGTAACGATAATTTATAAAACATTTAAAACATTAAAAAATAACCATCTGAGTAAATTTTACTATTCAATTCTTTCTATGTATTAATGTTTAGAGTGTAAACCTTTTCTCATAAAGTAAATTTGAAATAATTCAAGAAATATTAGTTACTGTATTTTGAAATGGGACAACCGTGATATATTTACGAGACGAATTCTTAAATGTAGGTTGGAAAAATATTGAAAAAAATGTTCTTCGAATGTGTATACACTTATATATATATATATATATATATATATATATATATATATATATATATATATATATATATATATATATATATTGACGTCAAAAAGCCAAATTAAAATGAGAACTGAACTTTGAAAGGGAAATAAAAAAATTTGAAAGTACCCAAGCGTTTCATTCGATTTATATTTCCCCAGCGATCACCCTCGCTAACGTTATAAGCGAAGGACCCATATGTGAATTCGAAAATGGAATTAAGGGATATTTACCAAACCATTGCGATGTATGTACATGACAGGAAAAAAAAAAAAAAGAAAACTACTTAAATGTACGAAATCACAGTGATTCTAGCTCTCAACAGGATTCACTACTTTTGAAGTTCCCCGTGCTAGTAGATTAGATCTGACCCTGCTATACTTTACGAATTTTGTACTCTTATTTCTAACGTACTAAAAATAACTTCAGAGGAGAAATAGGCAATTTTGTAAAGATAGTTTTTGATGTTCTTTATGAATTCAGGTTGAAAAAAGTTCGGATTTTAATCTTGATAAAAAGTTTACAATTGTAATAAATCGTAGAAAAAAAAAAAAAAAAAAAAAAAAAATAGGAAAACGGTTGACCCTAAAGGCCGAGCTCAAAGAGTTAGCTGCTTTAAGCTTTTGAACTCTTCGAGCTTAAGAGTCTGACAGAAGTTTTATGAAACTCTATTATTTAAATTTTCAAATCGCAATAACTTCTGAATAAATGAATGAACCGATTTTCACACGGTCGAGATTTAATGAAAACTTGATTTTTGCTAAACGGGATAAAACTAATAACTTGCCGAATTAAAAAAAATTTCTAATCTTTCTTAGAGGGAAGTTAAAAAAATTCTTGCACTTTAGATTAATTGAAAAAAATTGATAAAAAATATATCGAATCGTTAAAGATGAAAACGGTAGTAATCGATAATCAACAAAAGAAAAACAATACTACCTGACACATGTCAATTAAAATAGGTATTTATCTTTCACCTTAAAAGGATAAAAAGCAGACAAATAAAAAATTCCAATAACAACAATAAGGTTCAACGCCGGCATCTGTTAACTAAAAAGTCAACGAGTACATTTTCACGTATCCACGGATTATTTTAATCTGCAAAACAATTTTAGCAAAATGTACGCTCTTAAACAAGCTGAGAAGAATTTCAATTTTAACATTTTTGCTCATAAGTCATTTTTTAATTTTAATTTTAATGTAAAGCTAACGCAAATTCAGATCGTTGGACTCTTAATTATTAAAATAACCCTTACACCGTACGACCGACAAATCGATACATATCTCATATCTCATCATTCTTGTAAGCTAAATCTATATGGTGACGAAGTGTGACGGTTTATTATTTATGTTATTTAATATTGTGTTTCGATGACAATTAACTATTTTTCACAAATGTTTATTAATTAAAAAATGCAAGAGTCAAGTTCTTATATTACTTTAGACTTTGTACATCGTTCTGTATATTTTTAGTATGATATTGTAAATTTTATTGCTTCAAATTATCAATAATAAAAATTCAACTGTAAATTATTATATTTTAATTTTTTTAAAGCTACATCAATTTTAGCATTTGCTAACAAATATTCATTTAACAATAAATATTTACTGTTTAAAATTCTATTACTTAATAATTAATTAACTTTGGATTTTCCATTATACTACTACAGATTAAATAATTTTTCTACATAGTTCAAGTCAACAAAATTTTTGCTCTTGAACCTAATTAATTTTTCCATCATCGGTATATAAGCATTGAAACACTTGAAAAAATTAAACCTTAAATTTTTATTTAATTTTTTTCATTTAGACAGAAACAATTTTTTTCACTTTCGTATTGCACACCTGTATTTTATCCGTGATTCCGATTTATATGTACGTAAATTTTATCGAATATCGAATTTATGTAATATATATATATATATATATATATATATATATATATATATATATATATATATATATATATATACAATATATATGCATAAATAAATTTATAAACATTGATATAAATACATAATATGTTATGTTTGCGTTCGTAAAATGTAAATAGACCATTAGAGTCTCTAGAAATCTGATCAGTGAAATTAAATTATTCAGACATATGGTTGAATCATGCAGAAATTAATGGACACATTGGCTTGTCGAGCTTACGTATTAATGCGTGAGTAAATACTTGAAAAATGTACACGTGGTGAAATTAAATTAAATATGCTGTACTACACGGATATAGATGAAATTAATAAATGAGCATAAATAAATAAATTGATGTTATATTAGTTTATTTTTATCAGTTTAATATAGCAATATTAAGCATCATTGATAAAATTTACAGATTTGAGTTATTTTCAATCATAGCTAATTTTTAATATCAATTTTATATACATTTTTTTCAAAATAAAATAAATTTGAAATTGACCGGAACACGAAAATGAAATTTTATTTTATATAATAGTAAACCTTTTCCGTAATCATAAATTACATTTCCAGTCTCGTCCGTTGACATTACGCTTCATACTTGGTGTTATAAAATATTTATAAATTTACCTGCCAAATATATTTTTTATTATTGTCAAAGAAAAATCTAAGTACTTTTATTTAAATTTAACTCATTACACATGGCCTTAATTCATCTCTTTTTTCTAGTCATTAGAATTGATATTTTTTTTTTTTTTTTTTTTTTTGAAAAATACATAAATAAACCAATACAATAATTAGATTTCTCTTAAATCTACTAATAACAAAAATTTATAAATAATTTTCTATTTACTATAATGACCTTTAACTGGTTATTATACTAGTGAATTTAATTCTAAAGAATAATTTTTACTTTGGAATGAAAACAGAGAGTTTAAATCAACAAGTTACTGCTATTAATTATCAATTATTAATTAATAATTAATCTGAATGATAAAATAGATTGAAAAAAACTAAAGAGGTTTTATTAATTGACCTTAAATGAAGAGCGGTTTTAAAGAGTAATTAAAGAAAATTAAAGTGAACCATTTGTGAGATACATAACTGCAGCGATGAAAGCAATTAAAGTAAAAATAAATTAATTTATAAAAAGCTAAACAAGTGAACAAAAAAAGTTGAGATAATAATGATGTCGCGACGGACTTTGGTTGACTGACCGCTGGTTTTGTTTTTTTAAAAGGGCTTACAGCTGCTGTACTGATGACATCACTCATGTGAGCAAAATATACAAAAGACGTTTATAGATGAGTGAGTATAGTCTTTAAAAAATATAACAGTGTAGTATAACACCAAAGACTGTTCATCGTCAAACAGACCGCGGTAACATCAATTCCAAGTCGAGTAGACAAGAACCGCGCAAGTAAAGTATATAGAACAGAAACAGAATAGGATAAGAGGGTTCTCTGGGAATTAATTGATGACATTTAACCACTACTTATCAACGGTTACTTTCACGCTAGAGTAAATATTTATTTATAAGGTTTTACACGTTTGGAATTTTTGAAAAATATATTTATTTTATTTCATTTATGTAATGTAGGCATGTACAAGTGTATACACTAAAAACACCGGCCCACAAAAAAAAAGAGTAGTCTGTACTTTGGACCGAACCTACCTATCTTTATGTATTTCGACGCGCTGAATTCGAATTTAATAATCGAGTTTTAGATTTAAAAAAATATAAAAAAAAAATTAATTGAAAATCGGATTTGAGTTTTTAAGTACACGAGGTGGTAGCTGTCAATATTAAAAAAAAAAATGATACAGATTATTTTATTTTCTTGAAATATCGTCAAATTCTTTCCCTCTTTGAAATGTTCAATTTTGACGGATATATTTTATCGTAACGTCAGTAAAAAAAAACCCTTTAACTTTTATAGCTGACATAGATCGCAGCCGATCGGCTTTTTTCAACAACCCCTTCGAATAAGCCTAAAAAATATTTACAATAAAAAATTAAAAAAAAAATCATATCAATTGTTCAAAAAAATAGTATACGAGATTTCACGATTTTTTCAGAGCATAAAACCCGAGATTTAAAACAATAAGCAAAATAAATTCTGTTCAAAAGAGTCACATTTAGTTTATCAGGGAAAAGCCAGAAAAATAATCTCTCAATTATTGTATACAGTATTTTTTAATTTTTTTTCCTGTAGAGATACTTGCGTATTCTGCAGAGATAAGTCGTATTTAAATTATGTTGCACAATTTCTGTCTCAGTGACGTATATATATGTTTTTTTGCTGAATGTATAACCGATTAATGCATACATTAAAGATAACAAGTACCGAAGAGGATTTAAAAAAAAAAAAAGCAACTATTTACTAACTGTAATAGTTACTTTTATTTCCCGCTTCTATCAGGAAAATATCGTTTCCGTATCTTCTGCTCAAGAATTTTTTCGCGTGATAACCGAGTAATAACCGCGAACATTAATTCCCACGAAAATTACTTATTAATCGTTAACTCTACTTTATAAAACACATTTTTTAATTATTCTTTCAACACATTCTTATCTTTTTTCTTCAGAACTATTTGGATACTTTATATAAAATTTAGATTAAAAAAATCTTTGTTTTTTACTGTTACTGAATTTAAGCTCGTTAGTATCATTACGCTATTAAACTACAGGTATACGGAGAAAAAAAAATTACTTGAGCTAAGAAAAATATTATCCTTGAAAATTTCACTCACGTTTTGAGAAACTCAGTCCGAATTAATTCAAGAAATTCATGCATAGAATTTAAAGAAAATTTAATTTTTAGAAAAAGAAAAAAAGGTTCTTAATAAGGAATTTTACAAATTCAACCAAACGAAAATTTCTATCGGTAGTAAAATTAGAGAGAATTCAATAGAATATTAAATTTCTAAGGAGAGTTTAGTAGCAACAATAATGAAATATCGAAAATGAACATGTAAATTACAATTATATTTAAAATTGAAGTATTGTGTGAAATTATAAACCTTTGAATAATAATTATTATTATTCCGTAGAAGTTTCAGGAGTTATAATTTAATTTTGATACCTTGTCAAGCTTGAAATTCAACGAAATCCCAAAACTATTTTTAAACTTTCATATTTTTGACATTTTATGTCATTAAAATATTATCTACTTCACTAAGATGTCCTTAACTGAAAATATTATTGTCAGTTTTAAGGAATAATATTTTTTGACTTCAAATTTTTCTCTGCTAAGAAAGCGATTTTCAATTAATGAAATACTTGAATCAAGACAAATATTTTTCTTTAAAATTAGAATATTTCTTTTGAATTAAGTAATTTTTAATAAGTAATTATATTTTAAAAATAAGTGATTAACATTAAATTCAAACTCTCACTTAATTTTAATCATTTAACCTGTTTTTAACAAACAAACATCTCATTTTTTTGTGTCCTTAAATTAATTACTTAAAAAATTTTATGTTAAAATTAAATGATTTTTTACGAAAGAGGAAGCATTATATTTTTTTAAATAAATATTACACTTAGAAGTAAAAAAAAAAAATTAAATTAAATTAATTAAAAATTATTTAAAGACGCATTTGCTTCCTCCCTATTCCACTGCTGTGGAAAAATAAAAATATAGTAAAACAAAAAGTGTAAAATACTGATAATTGATAACAAAGTAATGACCTGCGGTACGATTGATGTAAAAATCGAATGCAGCGAGTGATCCATGAGTACTTGAGCATTTAGAATCACGATATGTAACACTGATAGTCCAGCCAGGAAGCGGACCTTTTGTAGAACTAACGGCTTTGACAGCCAGAGCGACTGCTGGGAGAATTCTGGGCAAACTTTGCTCATGATGTGAATCTGCGGGGGCTATAACACCTATTTTAACAACACGACGATTAATATCACTAGGCACTGCATTAACACGTGTACTTGACCAGTGTTTTCCCGGTAATTGAGTTCCTGTTATTATCACAGCTTCACAAACAACCGACGTCTCTATGTACACACATATTAAATACAACAACAATAAAAATATTAATAAAACACTTTTAGTCCCACATTTATTTTTCTCTCTCATGATTTAGTTCTTCAGAGTCGGTTACACTGTTGTCATTTGAGACATTTTTTCATTACTGTTTATATTATTACTATTATTATTTTTAGCAGAAATCATTTTGTGTTAAATTTAGCTAATATTCACTACGATAATTCACATTTTTGCTGAAATGTTGACTAAAATATTCAATGCCATGGAGTGACGAGAAGAAATAAAATTAAAATTTCTGATAGAAGTTAGGAGGAATGCAGTGAAATGCTCAAGGTACGGCGAGGCAAAATAGCTAGTATTGAAAACGGAGAATTGAGAGTGAAAAATATGAATAAATAATAAAAATAAATTGTAGGAATGAATGAATAAGAAGTCAGCAAAGAAATACACCAGTCAGAAAAAAAATCCATCAGTTTTTTTTTCTTTCATTTCTACTTTGCTGTACTTTGATTTTTTTTTCATTTTGTACAGCAAATACACTTCTAGCAATTGGGTTTTAGTATAAATAAAATATTTGCAAATGATGAAGTATTTGAATGTTAATAAGTTACTATTGAACAGATTTTTGTAAAATAGTTACGGATACTTTTATGAAATAATTTAATGATGATAATAATAACAATTTTATGATTTTATTCTAATGATAGTATTACGTCTACACAATGGAATTTTATTTTTAAAGTGATTTTAAATATTATTATGATTTTTATTACTAGTAATTTGCAGTCACTATATGACAGCCGAAAATTACGAATTATGAAAAAAAGAAATTTCTGTTAATGATATTTTTAATTATAACTTACATACTTTGGCCACAAAATTTATTATTCTCCTAAATAATATAGATTATGTAGATCATTATTATGTTACTGAAAAAACCTTTAATTTTCAAGGATATAATTTTAATTGAAATTTCAATACTAAAAGAAGTAATTTTATTGCTCAAACTCTTATTTCAAAATTCTTATAAAAATTTAACGTCCGAATGATATCCCGCAAAGTTAAAAGTTATAAAAGAGTCCAATAAAAGATCTATAAATTTATAATTTTATTTTAAAATAATTACCCTAACAAAAATTACGACTAGTTCCCGAAAAAGCAATATAACTCCTGCTTATAAATGCGCTCGGTTTTACACCGATATTTTTTTTATCGATAAACTTTTTTTATCAATCAACTAAGCGAGGAATCCAATGAATAAATCTTTGAAAAATAAAAAAAAGCAGAGCAAGTAAACTTAATTAATCAATCAAATTTATTATTGAATTAAAAGTTAAAAAATTTTTTTTTTATTTTGTTAATTAGCCAATAACAAAAATAGCAAGTAATAATTACTCCATCTACATTATATTAAAATAATTATCGTTCATTACTTTAGCATATTGTAGATAGTTTAGAGACAAATCTGGTGTTAAACCGCAAATTACATTCTCGACGTCGGTTTCTACCCATCCTAATACGCATACTGTTATAAATATATATATGTCTGCGCACATATATGTTGAATAAGCACATTAGTGCCGTAATTTATGGATAAACTTACTTTTTCATCAATGCAGCGCCTTTAGTTATATTCTCACTTATAAATATGCATTTTCATACTTTAGTATTTGTACAAAGATGTATCCATCGTACGATGGTAATAACGTGCATGTAAAATCGCGATAAAAACAATACAAGGTGAGTTGAGGATCGCGAAAAAGTTAACTTGTAAAGTTGAGTTGAGAAAAATGGTAAAGTAACTGTATATTCTACGGCTATTTGTTATGATTTGTAGAAAAAATGTTCAAGACACTTTTAGAAATACTTAACTGTGATAACGAAAGATTAATGTGTAGATGTACATGTAATTCTTTTATTTGTGGCAGTAAGACAAATGCTGGTTTAAATCCGTTGGATTTTCGGGGTGTCATTTTAGTTTAGTTATATTTAAATTACTTTATGCTGAAATATAATGGCTGCTATAAAAATTTCGAGGGTGAAGGATAAAAAATAAATGGAAGTAAACTTTTTTACACGTCATAGAAATAGAAATTATTTGCAAAAAGGCGGGAATATAAAGTAGTTATATTTACCATTGTAACGTGGTCATTTTTTATAAAATCGTAAATGATAGTATGTGAAATAAAATTTATTATTATTTTTTTGGTAATAATTCCTCAGGACATTGTATAAGTTAAGAGTTAATATTATTTTAATAAATTGCAATTAAAGTACGAGAATGATACTTAGTCAAAAAAAAACTATGATAGAACAATAAAATATTAATAATTACAAATATTGGTTATTGATCGTGATACCAGGATAAAAGTAAATAATTATATTCAAATTAATAATTTTATTACATCTTTTTAAAATTGCCACGAAAAAAAATTAAATGTAATGTACTTTAAGAAAGAAAAATTAATTTAAATGCCGTTAAGTTTTTATTGCGATAATTAATTAAAAATTATTCAATTTATTTTGATTGAATCATAAAGCTTATTATTTTCTAAATATTTTATTCTCAAGCTCGAATTGTAATAAAACAAAATTATAATTAGTTCAAAGTAATCCAAATTTAAATAAAACCAATTTGTTCATATTAAATAAGTATTTTTAAGTTATTTTAAATAAATTTATATAGGAATTTAAATCAAAAAAACTGTTTTATCAGTGTAACTATTTACTTTTCTTTGTGCACGCTAAAAATATCGTATTAAATAGCCATTATTTTCTCCTTGTACAATCGAATAATACCTGATGTATAAAAAGAGTAAACAAGAATAACTTTTATAACTCATTTAAAAGCATTTTATGGATTTTTCAATACATTGATTTCCGTTCGTGGAAACTTCGAATACGTGAAAAAAAATATAAGTCAATAATGATTATTAAATTATTATTTACTCGGGATAAAATTATTTTCATTAGATTAAATAATTTATAAATTCAGTTATTATCATTGCTTTACTATTGGTTATTTAAAATCAGTTTTCGATAGTTGTTTGAAATTTTTGACTTGTAAATATTTAACCGAGAATAATTTAAACACTAAATACGATAAAAATTCTAAGCCGATAATGCTGAATTTATCGCAATTAAAATTCACTATTTACCCAAGATCTCCGGTTGCATCAAATCCTGTGATACCTGATAATCCCAGTTTATGTCCCTGTTTTGTATTTTTTTTTTTTTAATTTAAAAATATATAAACAATAGTACAATGGTATAAATTAAAAAAAAAATCTTAATGATAAAATAAATCTTTACGAAATTTTATTATGCAACAAAAAACTTCAGAATAAAATTAAATATTTAATTTACTTATTTCCTCAATGTTTTTGAAAAAATTTTTTAATAAATTTATCTATTTGTACATCAAAGAAAAAATGAACTTGATTCAAAATAAAAAATCTTGACCCAAAAAAATTGATTTTAAAAGTTTCATTAGATTTTATTTTTTTAAAGTTAATTTTTTTTTTTTTATCAGTACAAATAATTCTGTGAGATATTAAAAATTATACAATATATTAATAAATCAATTTTTAAAGCAATAAATATTTATTCTAAAGAAATATACGTTCGCTAACAGTTAATACATATTTATCATACTCTAATTCTGTTATAATATAAAAATTGCTTTTATAAAAACTAAACCCATATTTTCATCACTTGGAGACAATTTGACATACATGTTTTTCTTCTATGCGTCTTTTTAATTCCAATAACAGTTTACAAACGTCTAATTCTCCATATGACTCTAAAATTTATTCCAACATCTGAAACAAATCGACCTACTCGGACAATAATTACAATTAAAATTATTATTATCGAAAAAAAGAAAAATTTTCAAGCTCGAAATTTAATAGCTTAAATTATTAATAAAACAAATTATAAAATACGCGAGCTTATCTTTATAGTTTTGTTTACAAATAAATACGTCAACTCGCGCTCGGTAAATTTGCAATCATTAAAAAATTAGCGAATCTTATTTTGCCCCACTGATTCAATTACGGCAATGAACAATTGCTCATAAAATTATAAATTAAAAAATCATAAATAATTAATTGACATTCAAACAAATAATTTTTAACCTCCCTGTTCTTCAATAAATAAACCGAGCCCCAGAAAAATTCAATTATAAAAAGCTTTTAATTTTCTGGTACTAAAAAAACTTTTTCTAGCAGCCGAATCCATACAAATTAAAAAAAAAAAAAGGAGAAAAAAATTACTAGATTAAAAAATGCCGAATAAAATATTTAAAAAAAATTTCATTGTCATGAACAGCATTTGGTTAGAAATAAAATTCCAATTGTGAAGCTGATGAATGGAACGTTAATAAAATTCTTAATCGAAGGCAGAACCGAGTATATGAATTCCTATCACATGATAAAAAAATTTTTTTTTTTTTAATATATAATATATTATATATAATATAATATATTTAATATATATTACATTTTTTCGTTTGCGACCTCATGAATATTTATTTTTCAAAAAAATAAAATAATAATTATAATAATGATGATATTGACAATAAAACAGATAAAAATATATATACTGCTCAGAAATAAAATAAATATCCTCGATGTATCCTTGAGTTTTCACATTTACAAACAATTATTTATTCTTATCAACTTAAAAATAATCATTTTTCTTCACTAATAAATTTTTCACTTTTATATTTAAAATTTACCAACAAAATTTTCAAACCTCATCACAATTTAAAAATTTTAAATTTAAACAAAAAATTTTAATAAAAAAAAATCCCGCTCTTTGAAATTAACTGTCGCTGTTTACAAGTGGATTTGATAATGCGAAAACAGGACTAAGAGGAAATAAATTACGGGCACTAGGACGTGGAGCTTTCGCGACTAAACACGAGTACGAGGATAGTAACTATCGTGACTTGGGCGCCAGAGAAAACGTAATACACATGATGTTAGCCAGAATAGAGAGAAAGTTGGGGATGAAGATGAGGATGAGAGAGGAGAGAGTAAGAAATGAAGAGATAAAGTAGAAGGGAGAAAAGCGCGCACGCGCTACTCTAATGTTGTGCTATGAATTATTGTGTATACACGCACACGAGCTTTAACGTGTACACGTATTATCTATCTTTATTTCTATTTTATATTGCACTACTGGTCCTAATACTAGTGCTAGTACCAGTAGTGCAGTATGGGGTATAGTGCATTGTCTTGATATGTTGTTTGCTGTGTTTCAAACATTAAACTTATCAAGCGTACTCTCTTTCAGGCTTTATCTTAACATTAATGCGTATATGCGCGCGGATTTAGATTTAGGTGTATGAATATGATGAAAGGGGTTGAAAGGAGAGGTAGGTACACTTGAGTGAGCCGGAGATTTAAAAGAGTAAGATATCAACAGAAAACACCCACACGGTGGTTCACACGTGCTTTCTTCATTCACCGCTTTAACGCGATTTCTCAGCTAAACATCTGTATAGTATTTGCTTTATGTATATTAAAACTTTTATTGTTATCATCTTCATAATTAAGAGAATAAAAAAAATTTTGTCTCCAGGATAGTTATATGATCAAATCGGTTTTTTTAGTGAAATTTAGTGTCATTGCAAAGGTCTTTACTTGAATGTGTGACTTTTCAAGTTTTCATATAATTCTCATTAATAGTCAATTTATTATGATAAGTATTTAGGCTGCATTCGAAAATACTCTATCTCTAGATAAATAATTAAGAAATGATTTTGTATCTTGTAAACTATTGACATTTTTTAAGATATAAGCTCACCCCGACATTACACTCATCAAGACCTTTCATTTGAGTACCCATATCAATTTTTCGTATATTTATATATATATATATATATATATATATATATATATATATATATATATATATATATATATATATCATATTATATATATGTATATTATATGGATATTACATATGTATATATGAAAAATATATTAAAATGTATATAATATATATAGATTATTATTGTTATTATTTGCCAGTTTTTTTTAATGATTCTTTAAAGTCCTCATCGTATTTTTTCTCGTTGAATAAGTTCTCGTAATAAAAACTCTTATGAAATGTAAAAAGAATGGAAAAAAATGTGGTAGCTGATCAAGTGAAACTAAAAATTGTGGATTAAAGTTTCAAGCATTGAATGGGCTTTTGAGCTACTTCATTCTTTTTATTTCCACATTTAAATTAAAAGATCCGCTTGTTAAACTGTTAAGCTTAATAACTATGCGCTGTACAAACTTTAATATCCACCAACAAAAAATTAATTCAATTCACTATCTATATTTGTATAACAAAAAAGAAACAATATCTTAGAATAAAAACTAACAAATTTTTAACCTATTTACGTTTTATTAAAGCATCACAATATTATTCTTTAATCTTCTTAGTAATTACATAATAATAAGATAATAATTAAGTTTTTGCAATATTGCAACAACCCGATCTTTTAAAAATTTTCTATAATACTTTAATGTACATTATCACAACAATTATTTCACTTTAGAGCTTTGTTCAAATATAAATAATCAACTCTACTAGTCACTTTATAATTACAAAGGTAATTAGTAATTAGTATTTCGCTATTAAACTTTGACATTAAAATGAATAATTTACATTTTAATTGCTTCGTTACGTGTTTAAATGCTTATGTATAACAAGCTGTTTTTAATAAAGATTTTTTTTCGTGAAAATACAACGATGATATCGAAATAAAGCTTTGTAATTATAATTAATAATTATTGAAGACTTCGACTGCTCGCTATTATTAAATTACAAAAGATTTGACAGTTTAATTAGCAGTGCCTTTTTTATCACTGTCGGGCAGCGTCAGTTCGTAATTATAGTTTTTTTTATCATGTCAATTACTCGCTGATACAATTGACATTTTAATTTCTTCCTAATAGTAACTAAAAAGTTGACTAATTAATTATATCAAGTTTAAAAAATTTCTAAAAGCTTAAATTTTATACTGTATGAAGTTTTGGATTGAAACTTTTTTTACGGGCTTTTGTTAAATTCATAACAAGCAAAAAAGTCAGTCTCATTATGAATTCATATTTTGAAACAACAATAACTTTGTAATGAATTTTTATTTTAAAATCATATTTGTTTAGAGCCGTGAGATAAATATTTTTTAACTAACCGCTAAGAAAATTGAAAATTTATAAAAATCGGGAAATTATTAGTTTTACAATTTATAAATCAAATTAAAGTTATAAAATTTATAAAATTTAGTTAAGTGTTCCAAAATTGAATTTTTTGTAAAAATTCAATAAATATTTACAAACTTGAACTTGAGATAAATTGTTTGAAGTATTTATTAATGATTTTGCTTATGAAACTTGTTTCAGCCAATTATAATTTACTTTGATCTAAAAACTTCGTAATTGAATATTTGTCGAATTAAAATCCATATTTACCCTTTTGAAAAATACTCTGTAAATGGAGTACTCATAGTATAAATGGTCTATGACAAACAGAAAAAAATCATTTAAAAAATATTTTTCCCGATGAGTTCCGAATATTAATTCACTTTAAAAAAACCGACTTTTTTTAACATCAAACAAGCTTGAATTATAAAATAAAAAATGTTTATCCTCATCGAGGTACAGTAATCTCGTTAATACCTGAGGTATCTCTGGGGAGCGACTTGTCTGCGTTCAATCATAGTCCAATGATGGGTTATGCATACAACGTCTGGGTACATAATTTCATTTTCAAGGTTGACAATAGTGTTGCTGTGCTACTTTAATTAAATTTCAAATTTGATTTTTTTATACCCGCATTAAATTTTTAACATATTCTATTGAATTCGCGGTGAAATGAGACACTGGAGTAAAATTATGTCAAACAAAGGCTATTTTTTCAATCAACAAAAAATCATCATCAAAGAAAAAAATTTTACTAAAACTAAAAACAAAAATTCCTTCTGTCTTTGAACGAAAACTTTTCTTGGCGGTAAGTGATAAAAGAAACTCATATATAAGGTAGTGTGAATTAATTAAACGGATGAATATTTCAAAAAGAGGGTAACTACTTTAACGCCCACAGAAGGTGAGAAGAGTGGAGTTAATGCTTACATTTTCGTTATACGTCATATAGTTAACTCTCTTAATTAATAACAGTCCCACGACTTTACGTGTTACTAGACTTTGTATAATGAGAGATTTTCATTACACACATACATAAACATATAAATTTTCGTGTGTACCGCAACTCTCAAAGGGTTAAAATTCAATGCTTGTTTTTGAACTTATAATACCCGTATATAACCATCTGTGTATTCAACTTCTGTCAATTATTAATATTCATACTCATATTTATCATTTAATTTTATTTCCACAAATTAAAACTTCACTTAAATAAATTTAATTTCAATTTACCAAATTTTTAAAGTTTAGATCTAAATATATTACGTAAAAAAAATAAAAATATATAAGTTCACTCTTCGATTCTGGGTTACCGATTAAACCTCTAATTTATGGTAAGTGGTCCTTTTTCACTAAAAGGAACTTCTTTGTAAGAGTTGTGACTTATTTTACTAGTTTCCTGATGGTACCGAGAATCTAAATACCAAATTGAACCGTTTCTTCATAAAGTAAATGCATCTATATTTCTATAGGAGCTTTTTACCTATAACGAGGATATGTACTTAACAAATATACGTACTTATGAAGCATACATAGCTGATAGATGTATATAACAAGCGTATACAAGTGAGTGTGCTTATAACCGGATAATCACAAACACACGTTGGTACACAAATTTAAATTGCATCGATACGATACCGAGGAACTGTACTGATTAGGAAATTCAGGAGAGAATGCAGTAAACGTCAGACAATTACAAAGCGACTACACATAACTAGCTAAGCACACGCTAAAATTTAATTGAGCTAAGAACAAATACTTAAGACCAACAAGACGTTCGATAAATTATTTAAAATATTTTATTCAGAGAAAAACAAATTATAACAATCGCGTTGCAGATGCTATGAGGATGTATAAAAAATTTTTTTGTCGGAAATTGACATATTTTTATCTGAAACGTACAGAAATTCAAAAAAAAAATTTTTCAACGTTTGAATGTCATTCGGAGTTATTATTATACTGTAGTATAAATATACTAACAGTACCGATAAAATTTTAGATAGGTCTTCGAGATATAATTTACAAGATCTTAAACGGAAATTTTTTTTTTTTTTTTTTAATTATAACTATTAAAAAAAAAAATTCCGCGAAATTTGAGCCAAATTTTCAATTTTTTTAAACATTATTTTTCTAAATCTTAACTGTGTAAAATAACGTTCAAAATTATTTTGAACCATATATTAGAATAATTTTAGAGAAAATATTTTCTTTTTTGAAATTATGAAAATTTTTTCTATTTTCCCAAATAACTTTAAAATGTATTTGTGAAAATTTGAGTAACTTTTGAAAGAAATAGATTTTTCCACAAAATTTTTGACGTACCCGATTTTGGCCCTGTTCCTATTGTTCATAAAATTTTATTTTTGCTAACGATTATTATTCTCATTATTATTATTAAAATAAATGAATAGAAATGTCATTATTGTTAAATATTGATTTAAAAACGTCCTTGACTTAATTGGATAATGATATTGTAACTTTAAAAATAATAACAATAATAATATAACATTCGATATAAAAACATGAAAAAAATGTGTAATGCAAACTTTATAATCATTCCGCGTGTTTGATATTGATTTCAAAGTTTCTGATTAAAATTTATTTAATACCAATTCGTCTAAATATAACATACAGTTATTAGCTTTGAGTTTTGAAAAAAAAGTTTCACCAGCAATTTAATGCCTCTTTTAGGGGAGAATGGAACAGATGTTAGAATACAAAATCTATACTTATATCCTGAAAATAAATTCTAAAATAATTACTCCTAGAATTATGTACGAAAAATAAATGGTTTTCGATATTTACCAATATATACTTTCTTAATTCCTTGGGGTGTAAACCCTCCATTTCTCAAAAATTTTTATTGCTCTTTTATGTATATCATTTTTATAGGGATAAAAATTAAGTATGTTTTACTATCTGCGACCAATAATAAATTTTTTTATAGAGGCTTTATTTTTGAGAAGCATAATTTTATAGATATTTAACAGATATCGAAAGTTTTATTGCTTATTTATTAAATTACAAAAATTATTATCTATAAAATACGATAGTGAAATTATTATTAAATAAATATCTCACTTCCCTTTTCAATTTTTTATATTTAGAGGGTAAAAAAATCACATAAAATAATTAAAAAAAAAAGTAAAACAATTTTCACCCTTTTGAGCTTTATCAAATAACCCGTACTATGTAAATACTTTCGATCTCCAATAATTTCCACACCCAGTTCATCAAAATATAACCAAGTAAAAGTAATTTTATCTAATTATTCACTTTTTTTCGTTTCCATTAAAAAAAAACTGCGATTTTTATATCCTGTATTCAATTATTCAATCAAAGCCTCGAAAATAATTGTTCAATTCACTGGCTTCTAAAAAATTATTATATAACTTTCCAGTCGCTAATAATTCTCTGGTTGTCAATTTAATTATCAATTAGTGATACTTTTTGCTCGAAAGCTTTTTACGACTTGTAACAAAAAGGGTGTTTCATTGGTAAAAAAAAAAAAAAAAAAAAAAAAAAAAAAAAAAACAATCAAAGAAATTATCACCGGGAATAAGAAATATGTTGCTATAATTGGTCCTCAAATAAACGTCGTACATTTTATTCTTCGCAATTTTTTGTGATTTCAAGAAAAAATTTTCTTGAAAGAAAAAAAAATTTTTTTTTTCCTTGGAAATTTTTTTAAGCCAAGATATTTATGAAAAAATACCTTAAATAATTACGTTCTTTAATATTGAAGTATTTAATCTAATTATAAAATTATTTGCCGCCAATAAAAACTAAAAACTTAATTTTCTGAACAAACAACGGATTATTTAATTAGAATTCCATCTTAGAAATGATTAAAAATTCGATAAAAAAATGATAATCGTTAATAATCCTGGTGGCCTTTTCTATGTGATTTTTCTAAAATTTTTTTTTTCTAAATAAAAATAATAAATTCGACTCACCAGCGTAGTTATTTCCAACATTAGTTTTCAGTGACTCGCGGTATTCTTCAGTCGTCATCCCCTCGATGTCGAAATTCCCGAACGTAATATCACCGCGCAATTTGATAAACTGTACCATTGACTTCATCATCAACTGGCACGTGTGCCTGCCGGCTATTTTCCTCTGACCGCTTGGATCATAAACCAGATGAACTTTTTTCCAATTGTACCTGAAAAATTAAAAATAAATCTTCTAAATTTAAATTTAAATTTAGTTTTTATGAATAATGACATAAATATTAATTACTGTTATGACAATAATAATAGTTATTATTGTTTGTTTTTTATAACAATTACCTATCCATGACAGAAACAAAAACATTACTCATATCACGGAATGAGAGTGTGCCGATCCGCGTAGTCATAAAATATTCATCCGAGCAAACTATTTTACTTTCGGTGAAATCAAATGTGAATCCGCCGGTTGTGATCAGCGGCGCATTCAAAAACTTAGCGACTCTTCCGACATTAGCTGAATAGAAAAAATTAAATTATGCTAAATTATGCGCATATTTGCCTGGAGCTATGAATAGTCATTAATAATTTATATTTACCAACACAGTAGTCGCAAGCTGGACCAAAAAATAGATGCACACACTCGGCATAACTATCAATTGCTGCTATTTGAGCATATGTTGCGTCGCAATGGTCATCTTTTGGGAGTAGCTTTAGTTCTAACCAGTTCGGAAGGATTTTCAATGCTTTTAGCCTCGATGCTGCTAAATCTGTAATTGAAAAAGTGTCAAATTGTTAATAATTCTATGTTTGGTGATTCTGAAATTCATAGAAACTATATGTTTAGAATTTTTTTTAACAATCAGATATTTTTTTTCTTAAAGTTCAGAAAAAAATGAATAACTTAAAAAATTTAAGTGTCAAATTCCTCGATAAAATAATTTTTTTTTTTTTTTTAATTTTCAAATGTAAAAAAACCGAAGAAAATAATAGACCTAAATGGACACATTTTATCGACAATTTTCGTTCAACTTAATATTTTTGTTAAAATTAAAAACTTTTAAACTAATTGAAAAATTTATTTTTATAATTTTTTATTTTGTCAAATAGAATAATTTTTTAAATGTCAATTTTTATCTAAAAAAAAAAAAGACTTTGAAGAAAAATTCTTGAATCAAGACAAGTTTGCTTAAATTAAAATAAATTTTTAAGTTCCAAAATTTTTTTACTTGATTAAAAATAATTAAAAAACTCTTGAAAAAAATTTTTTTGATTCAAAGCTTAAATTTAATTTTTTTATCATTACTTCAAATCATACAATTACCGAATATTTTGATAATAAATCAAATTGTATAAAAATTCATCGATTTTAAACATCAATTAAAAAGAAATAATGAAGGAAATTATTTGAGCTTTATAAAAATATTTCTAAGCTTCTTTAAATTCATAAAAATTTTAAATGATTAAATAATTTTTAATTCAATCAAGTAATTTCAATACAACGATAAAAATAATTACCTAAAACAGGCATTACTTTGTACAAAGAAATATCAAACAATGTATTATTAGGAAGGAGAACGGCAGCTCTCAATTCACAGGATATGAAGCCCCGTTGATTTTTACTACAAAGTGCTTCACAGTCGCGAGCTAATTTCGTTTCTCGACAACTTGAACGCGCTATTGTCGCACACATTATCGTAATTAACAATGTCGCTATTACTTTCGCGAGACATCGCGGCCCCATACCACGGATCGACAATTATTCCAGCCCCTGCACTATACACTACACAGTAAAACTTTTGTCAACACTGTTAACCGACATTTTTCTTTATAATTAACAATTAATCATTAATTATTAATAATTAATAAATAAAACATCACTCCGCTCCGGTAAATAGTTTAAACACAAAGGAAGCAATTACAAGCTTATAAAATATAATTTTATTATTTATCAATTCCAGTAAAATCTATTAATAAAAATTTTTATTAGTTATATAATGATAATGATATGAAATAAAAGAAAAAGTTTAAACTATTTATGGATAATGTTATCATTGGAATTGTCACACGCTAACTGACCGTACCTTCGAATCATCCACGCGCACATAATAATAATTATTTTCGCTATCGCTGAATCATTATCGAATATTTTTTTTATGATATCAAGATTATTGTCGTCTTATTTTACTCGAGTCTTATTTTGTTTAGTAATTTTTATTTAATACTATTTTATTGTCGAGATTATTATTTATTTATTCCATTGAATTTCGATAATTTTTAGCATAAAAATTAATTTTTTTCTTCCTTTCAATTGAATTATTCTTTGAATTTTCAAGAATCAAAGTTTTGAAGCAATAAATTATTTTGAAAAATTCTTGAACTCAGAAATTTCTCTTAATTTCAGTAAATTTTACTTTCTTAAACAATTTTTCAATCAACAATTTTTCATATTTTAAAAAGCTCCCCACGCTTTTTTTAAAATAAAATATATTTTATTCTTATTACACTATAATTAATTTATATTTATCAAAATTTTTAACACTATTCTTAATTTAAATTTATTTTCTACTTTTTAGTCCGGTTTTTTATAAAAAGTGTGTTTTTTAGTTTTTTTAAATTATTATTTTTTTTACTAAATTACTTTAGAATTAAAATTCAAGAATTAATCATTAAATGAGAAAAAAACAATATTATTTTTTTCTTATCTATCGTCCCGATTAAACCACGTGCCACTTTTATATATAAAATTTATAAATAAATGATGTAAAAATAGATTTTTTCTTTTATTTCTAAATTAGCGTCCGGAGAATTTGAATTTCGCGCCATCTAGAATAATTTTAAAAAGTCACTATTTTGAAGTTAGTAACGACAGCTGATAAAAAAGAAAATGACATGGTTTTAAGGAACGTAAATAAAAAAAATTACGAATGAAAACATAACCGTTCGAATAAATTTATTTTTAACAGGCGTTTGATGTTCTATAGATTAGAAAGGAGCAGGCTTGTGCTTGTTTACTTTACAATTACAAGTAAAAAAAAAACGGTGTTTTAAGCGTGTAATTTTGGCGCGACGTTAGTAAATCACATGCTACTTTTGAGAAATTTGTATCTAAAAAAAAATAAATAAATAAAAGCTATTTATTAGTTGATAAAGTAAAAAGTAAGTGTTAATTCTAATAGATTTAAAATAAAAATAAACAATGTCACAGAAAAACTCAAAACTGAACCCAATACCGGCGATGAAATTTTACGGCGGGTACAGCCAGGTGAGGAAAAAAATCCAGGATATCGAGGAACGCAACAAGAGTTATCATTTGACGACTTTTGGAACACAAGAACGTATGCCACAAAGTTTGTTGGGACCGACGCAAGACTGGGCTGAATTTTACCGCCAGGCAGAAGCTCTTCAGTTAGCGGATGCTAAATCAACAAGTATTAATATTCTTCTGACATTTGTTTATGAGCAACCAAATGGCCATCGTAAATTTATTGTTGCACATCCTGAAGTTTATTGGTGGTATTTCAATCGCACACTGCCTGAAAGGAGATGTAGTTATGAGGTAATTATTTATTTCATTTATTTGTTAGTTTTAAGTTTTATTTTCATTTTACTTTTCGTTAGTTAATTGGAGTTTTTGCTAAAAATTATTTATTGGAGACTTGAGATGATTATTTTGCTGGATAAAATAAACTTTCAAAATTTTAACAGTTTTATTTTCTCCAGTTTTTTTTTAAATTAATACTCAATGTAGAAAATTTTGGGGTTGAAGTTTTTTAAAAAAATTTTTTTTTTCAAGTTCATTAATTATTTTAGTAGAATGGAGGATTTTGACAAAAAAAATACTTTATTAAGAATGTAATTTCAAAAAATTATGTTTTGGTTAAAAAATAAGAATAATAATTTATTTTGAAAAAAAAAAAAAATTTGTCAATTTTAGAAATTAAAAATTACAAAATAATTATTTATAATTTTATTTTATATTTTAGTACTCCAATATTTTATAAAATCTGTTAAAAGCTAAAATTTTCCCTTAAGAAGTAGAACCACTCACTAAAATTCCAAAAAAATACACTTAAATCTTCAATTAATATTTAAAAAAAAAAATTGTAGTAAATTTTATAAATAAAAAATTCCAAAATAATTATTTATAATTTTATTTTATATTTTAGTACTCCAAAATTTCAAAAATCTGTCAAAAAGCTAAAATTTTCACTTAAAAAGTGAAATCATTCACAAAAACTCCAAAAACATACGCTCAAATCTCCAATTGATATTTGAAAAAAAAATTTATAAAACTCCTAAAAATTAATTAAAGTAAAATAAAATCTCAACATGTAATATTAAAAAACAAATAAATAAAAACTAATTAAAATTTCAGGTAATCCCAGAAGGAAGTCCCTGCTGCCTGTACCTGGATTTGGAGTTCCAAACAGACTTGAACCCAGAGCACAACGGGCCCCGAATGACTCAGACTCTGATCGACATCTTGATCGCATTCTTCCATAAGCACTGGGAGCTGTCAATGACCAAGAAGAACGTCTTGAACCTGGACTCGACCACCAAAGTAAAGTTTAGCCGACACTTGATATTCCGGCTGAAAGACGTGGCGTTCCACGACAACATAAACGCAGGACGTTTCATGAAGTCGATTTGCGGTGAAATAGAGGACTACATAAACACCGACGGGGTTCCGTTCCACGACGTGCTGAGCTACTTCAAGCGCGAGGAATTGGAAGAACTGTTCATAGACACGGGAAAGCGGCGAAAATTGTTCATCGACACCTCGGTCTACTCGCGCAACCGACACTTTCGCATCTACAAGGCTACTAAATGGGGAAAAATGTCCCACTTGGTGAGAGCCAAGGACTGCAAGTTCAAGCCGATCACCGAAAGTCGCGACAAAGAGCTTGAAATATTTTTGGAGAGTCTGGTTAGTTATTTCCCGGAAAAGGATAATCTTCAGCTGCTCGAGCTCAGTGATGATATTGTTGCTGATTTAACCAAGTATGACAGCACGCAGTTTAGAAGTTTCACACAAGCTTCTCGGGAGCAGTATCACTCCTCGCCTTATCCGGCGATTGATAAATTTATTATGGGCATTGTTAAGCCAGGAACAATTAGAGTTTCTAAGTATTTTGAGGATAGGCAATTGATTACGTATGAAATAATTGGCAACAGGTAATTATTGTTTGATGGTTGAATTATTGATACTGTTGATGTGATAATTAGTAAATATAATGGGTTTTAATTGTTGCAGGTACTGCGCCAATGTCGGAAGACAGCATAAGAGCAATAATGTTTACTGGATCGCGGATTTAAAAAATAAAATCGCGTATCAAAAATGTCACGATCAAGAAGACTGCGCGGATTTTCGGTCTAAGCCGATAATGTTTCCTGATGAACTGACGTTCATTATTGACGAGGAAGACGATGACATTTTCTTTAGTGTCAATGTAAGTTGCTTTGATGACTCTAATTCCTCTGATCATAATCAAAGTTTGTGATACGTTTATTATTCATTTGTATTAAGATAAATTGTTGAGAATTTGATATCTTTTGATACTACAGGTTAATATCAAGTATTTTTCTACTTAGAATTGTTTAATGTTATTGTTAGATAACCAAGTCGGTTTGTAATTTATATGAAATTTTATAGAAATTTCAATGGATTTAAATATTTGTAATTATTTATAAACTTTTTTTATATTTTTTCGCGGGTACAAAAAAATATTAGGGTTGAAAAAAAATTTTTTTTTTTTTTTTAATTTTTTTAAATGAAAATGAAATATTTTTTGTAATTAAAATTCGAAGAATTATTTTTTATAAAAAAATGTTCATAAATAATGAATTTAGTTATAAAATTTTGTATAAATTAGTCAATTTAAATTATTATTTATCAATTATATTTATATTATTATCAATGTTAAGACAATATATTAATTAATGGATTACATAATTTTGGCAAGCTAAAAAAAAATGCTATGACATAGAAGGAATACTCGAAAGCTGAATTAAAAATAGTTAAAACTTTTCCATAAAAAGACGGAAAATTTTCTTAATTAATTGCTGTGAATTAAATGAATTAATTCTTAAAGTACAAGTGCAACCTAAGACTACTTTTGTAATATTTAGGAACATTATTTTGAATATTTATGTATTACTGGATTTAATATTAATAATAAAATTACTGTTTACTTATGTAATAATTATTCTTGTTATTATTATTATTGTTTTTACATCTCGATACATTTATCGCTCATTCATAATTAGTTAATTAATTAATTGACCACCAACTACAACAAATATTATCATTATGTACACATTCAATCAAAAAACAAAGACAACATATAATTCTCTATATAAAAATGAATTCAATTCAAAATAAATTTTAAAATATAACAAAATAATTGATATATTTAAACCAAATTATTCTGTATCTGTTTTGAAAACTACGGTAACTTTCATCCTAAACTGGTCAATAAACGCGACCTAACGACTCTGGTCAAGCGATGAGGAAAGCCCCGCGAATTGCCACAAATTTTTTTTTAATAAAAAAATTTTTAAAAAATCTTAAAATTGTCAGTTACTGTGTTTTGAAATTGGGCAACCGTGAAGATGTTGACTCATACGTTGACTAGTCTAGGGTAAATCAATCAAATCTTAATAAAAATATCAAAGATTATCATTATTTATATACGAACAAATAAAATCTTTGTACTATCTTATAGTTATTTTCAACAGTATTTATCTCAAGTTAAAATTTATGGCGAGAAAATAATAAATCTCATCTATTTTTGTCGCTAACAGTAAAGTCACGCGTCGAAAATGTATACAATTGTCATGCAAATAATTTCGTTAAAAACAAATACCTAAAGTATCCGGTTTCTTGTTCATTATTTTGTTCTAAATCTTTATCACTTTCTTTCGTAGCACTTTCTTCACTCTTACTACCGTTATCATTACCATTAATACTATTATTATTGTTATTATTATTAGTATTATTACTGAAATAAACAATATTATCATTATTAGCAGCCGAACTTTCGATAGTTGAATTGTTTGACAATGATTCGTGAGAATAAGTTTTATTTACGATATTCGATTCTCTAGCAAAGTTAGCGCCATCGAGATTCACCAAAACTTTACTGCTGTCATTAGAATTATTATCTTCAGCTTCAATGATTTCTTCGTCTTTATCTGTTAATATGCTGGCAGATAACAAATCTTCTTGTTTTTTAATGCAAATATAATTTTTGTAATCCTTGGCAGCTTGTCGCATGCGACATAAAAAGTCGGGTAATCCTTTAAATACATTCAGATAAATTATTATTATATTATCATTCAATAATAACGTCTAGATTATTTTGTAAAGTAAGTTTCACACGCTAAATACAACAAAAAATGTTGATAAAAATTTTGCATTGGTCGAGATTTTAAATAAAACTAAAATAAAATTTTTTAGCATTAAAGTAGTTGTCATTTTTAACCACGATAACTACCTTAATGGTGACAAATATTTTAAAAAAAAAGTTTGATTCTTGTTTTTATATTCAGAGTGTCACTTATAAATTATTAAATTAAAAAAACAATTAAATTACCACTTAATGCGACCCACGCCGTAACAGCAGAGGGTATATTTACACCAGGATCGTCAAAATACGTCAATCCAAACTCAATACCTGGCTCGCTAAAATTCGTAGACGGTTTTATTACCATGTACGACCAATACGAAGTAACTCTACAATAATTTAAAAAATATTATTTTATCATTCATACACTTAAATTTACTTATTATTTCATTACCGATAAGTATCAGGTCTATTAGGCGCATCTGGATGATCAGTAACACGACTGACAATGACTACAATATTTTTTTCTTCATCCAAAACCCATCTGCGCTGGTAAACGTAATCACGATTCGAAAATAGTCTCTGTAAATAATTAAAATATTCAACAATCGATTGAACAATTTAATTCAAATTATTTATTACCGGCCATATCATTTCCCAGTAAATAATATCCGTACGATGGTCTTTGGCAGACAAGGATTTTGGATCAGTATCAATAATTTCCAATTGTTTAGCCGTTGGATCCCAGACTTTTCTGTAGTCAACGTCAACTTGTACTTGTAAAAATTCTTCAGCACTGACATCGGAAAAGGTACCAAACACTTTGTATGCATACATTCCACCAGTATTTGGTTCTTCTTTCCGCCAAATCATCATATCTTGTCTTTCGATGAATGGCTCCCATTCATTCTCAATATTTTCTGTTTTTAAATTTATAAATTCAAGTGTTTGATAAATCAAATCTTTAGATGGAATGTAAATTAAGAGATTTTTGGTATCTGATAATTTTTTAGACTTTTTTAAAGAAATAAACTATGATAAAAAAAATATTACAAAAACTTCCATAAGTAGAAATTCTAAAAATTTTATATAAAATTTTTCTTATATTTTTTTTTTGTACTAATTGATTTTTCAAATTAAAAAAAATATATGACATTAAATTTAGCTGTCACTTTACAATTGTTTTAATTTTCTTTAACAAATAAATTATAGCAAAAAAAAATTATTAAAAAAATGGACTTGTAGAAATTTTAATCAATTAAAAATGCAATTTTTTAAAACAAATTTTATTGTTAAAGAAAATTAAAGAATTTTCGAGTAACAGCTAACTTTAATGTCGTACAAAAAATTCAAATGTCTACTGATTCTATTATTTTAAGTACATGCAATTGAAAAATAAAAAAAAATTGACGTATGCATATTATTTAAATTTTCATATAATTCAATTAATTTTACCACTTGAATTGATGGATTTTGATTTATTACACGTACAATACGTGACATTAGGTTGTTTCTTATCAATGATTAATCTCAAATGACAATTTTCGCAAACTACAGTGGTATTACGTAGCTTATGAATTGTTTTTATTTCATCAGCGTAACTAGAAGAAAAAATTACAATTAACAAGAAATCAACCAAAAAATTATTAAGTAAAAAACAATTAATTAAAAACTTACCTGTAAAGCTCTTGGTCATCAATACGCTCTTCATCCCAATTAAACATACTTACCCCAACAGCACTAATTAAAAATTCCTTGCTATTTCTAGTTTTACACTTTCGCCATAATTTAAATAATTTTCTAAACAATAAATCTTCCCAAAAATACGGATAAAATTGATATAATTTCAAACTACGTTTAACACGCTGGGCAGCTATGTACTCGAACTGACGACAGAACAATCGCGCAATTACGATTGATTGTTCAACGAACCAAACACTAAATTTATTTTTATAATCACGGTATTTATTTTTACAGTAAAAATTGTTATTATTAGCGGAATTATTTATAAGTCTACAGTTTTTTGGTACTAAAATACTGTAGGTTGATTTATGAGGTATTTTGTAGGTGAATAAATGTACGATTTTAGATAAATTTGACGTATACATTTTAAATAACTTGATTTAATTAAACTTTAACTAATTAGTTAATTAGGTTTATATAAAAAAAAATATATATGTGTAATTTATTTATATATACATGTGTATAATTAGTATTTATATTTATGTCACAGTATGTACATCCTTAATGACATTTATTGTAGTCAGTGGTTAATCACTTAGTTAATTGTTAAGTCAACAATTTCGCAGCTTTTAATCTCTATTGTCAAAAGTATTTAAACAAATTTCTAACTACCTCGTGCTTAGCTAAAAAATTACCACCTTAATATATCTTAATTATTTTACTTGTTATTATATTTATTATATATAATTTATTAAAATACAGTGTATGTAATCCAAAAATTATTGTTTCAACATTTTTTATAGATGGCGCTGGTTTAATATTTTTAAAAGCTCGCGCCAAACAAAATGGCGGCAAAAACGGACCAAAAAAATGGCGTTAATTATTATGAAACTGAAGTTAGCAGACGTCTAAAAATTTATAATTTTTTTTTGTTAATCAAATTACAACTAAAGAGATATTTATACGAAATTGCACTTATAGTTTTTTAAGTTTTTTACATGTGACATTTTTTTTTAATTGTTTAATTGAAATTTCTTTAATAAAAAATTGCTAAAAATTTTTAAATGTCGGCTAACTTCATTTTCATTGATTGTTGTGGTGAAAATTTATTGTAAATATACTTAAAATGCATTGATTAATCATCAATTAATTAATTTTATAATGATTGATCATTAGTGATGATTAATCTTTGTAAACTTTCAGTATAAAAAAGGAAAATTAAAAACTTACGGATCAGCTGAGGACAGGAAAGAAATTTTCTTCATATTTGTGGTAAGTTATTCAATTTTTAGATAAAAATATGACAGAGTGTTGTTGTGTGACAGTACTTAAGTATTGAGTGATACTTTTGTTGGTTAGTGTGGTAAAAATTATTTATTCGCTATGAGTGCGACTGCAGCGCCAGACAAAATATGAACTACGGGAGGCTGTCAGAGTATGTTTTTATACGTATGGCAATAGCAAGAAACATAAAAATAAATAAATATTATAAATAATAGTAAAAAGAAAAAGTTATAAAAAATGTGACATTTTTATAGTAATTGCAGTTTTGTTTTTTAATTAAACGAATCAACAGCAAGTAAGTATAATGATAAAAAATAATAAAGAATGCAGCAAACATTCAGGTTAAGTTGTTTGAAATTTATATCAAAGTCAAAAAATGATACTAAGGAAAAAATTAAAATGAAAAAAAAAATAATTAAATAGTTATATCAATGGAATATATTAATATTTATTTAATTAATGTAATTTTTTATTTTTTTTTAGTAACAAAAAAGCCATGGATATTATTATAAAGACCGGATTTCAGTGTATCACTCATCAAATTGAATTTCAGCCAGCAACAGTGAGCAAGGGCAAAAATCTCGCTCTTGCAGAACATGTAAGAGATGTCGAGGAACACAGACGGAACAATGATAGCTATTTTATAAAATCTCGTATTATTCGCCAAGCCTCGGTCCACAGTACACCTTACATTACTTCATTGAACGTAATTTGAAACTTGATCATTTATTTCGTCGTGGTAAAAATTATTAGAGTATTGTAATTAACATATTTTTTCTATTATTTTCTTTTAGATAAATTCCGAACGCTATGTAACGGATGTACACTGTAATTGTGTATATAATCAGAGTAAAAAGTGCAAACACGTCGCGGCGTTAATTTATTTTATTAACAATGAGGAAAGCGCTTCAAAAACAAGTCATGAGCAGCAGTGGGGCAAGCCGAGTGCACGTCAATTCACAAAAAATAAATATTCTAAAGGAGAATATTTTAAAAATATGATACCACACAAATATACCCAATTACATGAACCTCAAAAAGTTTCAATCACTGAATTAAAAGCTGATTCACCCTTAAAACTAATAATGCAAGCACAATTGAAAGAAAATAATAAACATACAGTCAGAAATGTTATGAATTCTTTATTAGCGCAAGTCGAATTAAATTTGGAGAAAGAAGAATGCGCTGTGTGTATTGAAAATTTATTAATTTTCCAAGAGGAATATTTTATTTACAAAAGTGAATATGACATGGATAGTAAAATACGAGAGTTTTACCTAAAAATGTGCAATTATCAGAACAGGAAATCATCAATTTGTCTTATCAAACAGTGAAACAGTCTTCCAGTAATAATTGGTTCAAAGCTCGACGGTTACGAATTTCTGCAAGTTCAAACGTTCATAATATTAAAGTTTTAAGTAGAAAACCAGTTGAAGCTTTAGTTTCAGACATGTTAAACCCTAGTAAAATTGACAATGCTTCAACCAGATACGGTTTAAAAATGGAAACTCATGCCAAAGATAAATACCAAGAATTGGCAAATTGTATTGTTAAACGTGTTGGAGTGTTGGTTAGCAAATTTCAGCCTTGGCTTTGTGCAAGCCTGGATGGCGTTGTCACTGATGATGGCTCTATTTTAAAAATTGTAGAATTTAAATGTCCAAGTTCCTGCGAGAAGAAACCAATAATCAATATTGTTGATAATTCAAGTAATGTTAAGTATTTACAACTTATTGATAATAAGTTACAACTTAAGAAGACTGATATTTATTATACACAAGTTCAAGTTCAAATGTACGTCAGTGGAATGAGCGTTTGTGATTTCTTTGTCTATTCACCTGTTGAAGATGGCAGTTTCTTGATTGAAGTTAATAGAGACGAAGATTTTTTAAAACTATGATTTTAAAAAGCGAAAAATTCTATTTTAAACATTATTTACCTGCTTTATACGCGACCCTAACTATCGAAGATAGTGATAAAGAAAATAACAATAATAATAGTGATAATACTGATAACTTAGATAATAATGAGGAAAATGATATTGCAATGGAGAAACGAAGCTTTACTGGAAGTGATATTGAGAATATTTTTAAATAATAATAACTTATTTTTATAATACATAACTACGTAAAAATAAGGATTGTTGTCATTGTTACCAACAAGTCAATTATTAGAAAGTTAAGTAAAGATATTTATTCGTTACTTAAAATTTATTAAGTTAATATTTATTAAGTTTAAGGTTAATATTTATTAATATTTATTAAGTTAAGTAAAGAGCGTTGTTATTCGTTATAAAAATGCCAATCTTAAAGAGTTTTAATTTAATATTTTATTTAATATTCGTTACTAATGTAAAAGTTATAAATAAGTTTAAAAGAATTTTATTGTTTATTACAAGAATTTAAACTATTTATTCATTAATTTTACAATTTATTTACAATATCTTGAAATTTAATTTTGTATGTCATAAAAATCCATAAAATAAATATAATTTTGATGAGTAATAAGATATTTTTATATCTTATTTTCAACATCTTCTTTATTAGAAATAATTGAGGCTGTAAATTAACCAAAACACAACAAATGTGCAAAATATCGTCTATGCAATGAAACAAGTGCTGAGGAATTTTATGCAATATTTGATAAGTCCGTAATCGTTGCATGATTCTTTCAACGGGAATCCTAACTCTTGCTACACTGTATGTTTGTTGAGTTTCTTCGGTTGAAAATTCATTTTTTTCTCAAGGAAAGGCGGCATAACCATTTGTACTTTTTTACCGCTTGCGTCAATCACTGTTTTTATTTCTGGAAAACCTTTGTCAGCCAAAACAATGTCACCATCTTCTAATAGATCTAACAGCCCAGACTCTATTGTAAGTTGAGAATCCGATTTCCGTCCTCCAGCTACGTCAGATCTTAAGGAAATAAAACCTCCAGGTGTTATTCCAATAAGAACTTTGGCTGTGAAGTTCTTTTTGTATTGGGAGTATGTAAAAACACGATTGTCGACACTTTTAGGGATATCAATTCGAAATTCTGTACAATCAATTATAACTCTGGTGTTACTGTAATCAGGTAGAAAGCAGTCAGGCATAGTTTCTTGTACAGCGTCAATATCTGGCCAAAATACTAAATTTCTAGTTGCACTAGCTAGTAGTTGCAAAGTTTCATAAAAATTGTAGAAATTGTTGTTCTGTGAACACTGAACAGTACATCAAGTGCTGAAAATGTCAATCCAGTTTTCATTTTCATTAAAAAATTAATAGTCGATCTTTTTCGATACTATGTACTTTTTTGCGTAGACATTCTTGTCAACAAGAAATCAAAATTTTCGAATGATACCCCTGCCAGATCAATGATTTCTTGATCCTTTGTCACCGATATGAATCCATTAAAATGTTTACTATCTGCTTGACTTTCTTTATCAACAAAGGTTTTTTCAGGAGTACCACATTCTTTATCAACAAATTTTTATTACCAATATGAATTTTTATCGACCTAGTATCTTTAACAATTTCTGTCTGAGTTTCAGCATGACATAAATCGTCTTTGACATAACGATTGCAAGTAAACATTTGAGAATTGATATCAGAGTTCGAATAATAAAAATCAATTTGACACTCTTGGTCTATTTTTGAAGACACTACTGGAGGATTTTCAGTCATCACTTCTACCGATTCTATAACATTGGACTCAGCATTTGATGTTGAAGGTAATTTTGCTTTCATTCGCCGATTCATTACGCGTTTATATCTGAAAATATGAAATTATCATTGCTAAGTCGTTCAAATTGATCAAGTTTTACCAAATAATTTTTACCTGTTTAACGCAGAGGATTCATTTACTTTTGAACACTTGTAAATTGAAGGAAATATAGTTGGAATGTAGCCAGGACTTAGCTCCTCTTCTGATTTTCTGCCTCCAATAAAATGATCACTACAAATACAATCGTATGGCTTGGGAACCCACTGTGATCCATCAGCGCTAAAAATCACGTGTTTATAAAATGTTAGAACAGTATGTTAATCTTTTTTTTTAATTTAAATTTAAGCATTTATTATAAATTAGATTTTTTCATCACAGAATCCTAACAAAATTATTAACTTTTACTAAACTTAAAAATTTTGAAAAGGTTTTCAATACTATAATGCTAAAGTTAGCTGACGTTAATTTTTTGATTTTTTGTTTTATTAAATTAGAATTAAAAAAATTTTTTTAATTTCACTTAGAATTTTTCAAGTTTTTTACAAATTAATTTTTTTTTTTAATTTTTTCGTAATAATTTTTTCGATAAAAATAATTATAAAAATTTTTAGATGTCGGCTAACTTAATTTTTATTTAAATTTTCCGAATTATTGTTATTGATTAAATTAAGGTTATGGTAGTACTTACTTCAGCCTTTTAACTGCAGCTATCCACTGATTCCGTTGATTTCTTTTCCACTGAGCAGTCGGAAATTTATAAAACTTGCACTCACTTTTTCTGCTGGTATTTTTACAATTTACGACACAACAACTCTGGTGTCTCATTTTTTAATTTATTTAAATTAAAACAAAATAAATACTCTCACGTGTACTTGCTTACAATTTTAGTAATAATAGCCTCCCGTAACGCCAAAAGTAACCACTGCGAACGCTTCAGTCGATTTCATTTCCCCTACCATGGCTTCACTCACAGCGAATACACGGAAAAAGGAAAAAGACAATTGAAAACTTTATTGCGCCTGAGACGCATATACCGGGTGGATATTTTCTAAGCAGTTTTTTTAGGTTGGTACTCTACTGCCCTGATAGCCACCTTACCTATAACTTACTGTCAATCTACGTCCGCAATTTGAAGCAAACTTGACGGAAAGAGTTGGCAAAGCGAGCGATTACCTATTAGTTACCTATAACTTACTCTGCAAATAGACGTCAAAACTTGCTGTACAAGTATTTCAGTCAAATTGTAGTAAAGTTGAAAGGAAATTTAACTACAAGTTTGATTGTTAACTTGTATTCAAGTTGCGGCCGTAGATTTCCGTCAATTTGCTTACAACTGTTGTTGAAAGAAGAATTACCGCCAACTTGATGTATAAATTAACCGTAACTGCTGGAAGTCAACACTTACTGAGAAAGCGCTGGCTATCAGGGTGGTCTTTCGAGGTATAAATCTAGATATCTACTATAGTAGCTTGAAATAAAACAGGTAATAGATATAATCAATCCTGCAAAGTTAGCGGTCACCTGTCAATTAAAAATTTTTTTAATAAGTTAATTACAATAAAAAAATGCTTCTAAAAATTTCCACTTGTAATTTTTATTAATTTTCACACGTGAAACTTTTTAATTAAATTTTTTTTTGATAATTTAATTGCTATAAAATCAAAAAAAAAAATTTAATTAATTATGACAATTAATTTAGCAGATGTTTATTAATATTTAGAAGTAACAAATAAATTATGGCAAAAATCCCATAATAAAATTGAGATGAAATGTATGTGACATCAAACTATTCGTAACGTGATTGGTCGAATATATCATGAGCATGAAAATATATGTAAACGCTATAGTAAGGCGCGCGCTTGCGCGCGCAAATTCAAATTCTAGTCCACTCTTATAATTTAGATGAAAAATATGAAAATATATCATATAAGCAAACTATTCGTAACGTGATTGGTCAAATATATCATAAGCATGAAAATATATGTAAACCCTAAACTCAGGCGCGCGCTTGCGCGCGCAAATTTGAATTCTAGTAAATGAGAAAAAAAAATTGACATTTAGAAATTTTAAAAAATTATAAAAGCAATATCTTAAAAATAGTTTTTCAGAAAAGATTTATTTGTTAAATAAAATAAAAAAATTATTAAGTGGCTGATAACTTTAATGTCATCTAAGTTAATTCTCATTTATTATTTGATTTAAATATTTAAATTGATTACCTATTTTATTCTAAGCTACTATTGTAGATATCTAGATTTATAACTCGGAAGACCAGAGCACCAACCTAAAAAAACAGTTTAAAAAATAAACACAGGGTATATGCGCCAGACCTGTATATCTAATTGTTCGTAAATATTACGCAATAGTGTGCGGTTTCCATGGAAAATTGAGCGCGTAAAAATCGTGACGCAGATGTGATTGCTCCGCGATTAAGTAAATAGCGATTGCAATCGCAATATTATTTTGAAAAGTAACATACCACATTGTGGAAAGTAAAAGTTAGTTGTTTGAGCGCTGGGCTGCTGGAGCACTTTAGTCTTCAGAGCACAGTGAGTTTTACTTTAGTTGGTGGTGAATCTCGAAAGGAAAGAGGAGAAATGTCAAAATGGCGTCACATCAGGACGCTTGGTATCTCTCGTTATTGGGTTTAGCTGAAAATTTTCGTACATCCAGTCCTCCGAACATAAAAGCTTGCATACAATGTCTGCAAGCTGTTTTTTTTTTCAAGCCACCTCCTAAGGTTGAAGCCAGGACTCATCTTCAACTGGGTAACATCCTCCTTACGCACACTAAAAACATTGACCTGGCGCGATCTCACCTGGAACAAGCGGTCAGTTGTCATTTTTTTATATTATTACTCTTTTATTTTGCTTAACAGTTTACTCTACTGTTGCTAATTATAAATTTCACGTTATTTTATTTTTAGGTAACACTAGTTGTTTATTATTGTTTTGATAGCTCCCGGAGATTCCTAACCTATTCTATTGTTTATTAAATACATGTAGATTAATGGCGCACACTGCACGTTAAATATTTTTTATTATTAAATTATTAATAACAATGAGGTTGACATTAGCAGACACTTGACAATTTTTATGACATTAAAGTTAGCTGTCACCTGATTTATTTTTAATTTTATTTAACAATTAAATTAAGTTTAAAAAATTGCATTTTTTTGTTTTTAAAATTTCTAGATGTCAATTTTTTTTCTTATTTTTTTTTTTGCTACAATTTATTTGTTAACAAAAGTTCTAAAAATGATCTAAAATTCACTAAATTAATTTTCATCAATTTTTTTATTTTTCTTGAAAAATGAACTAGGTCTAGAAAATTATTTATAATTTTTCAGAGCTTCTAAAGACGAAATTTTTAAATCAAATTTTCTTGCTATAATTTATTTGTTAAAAAAATTCTAAAAATTATCAAATGTCTCTTAACTTCAGTGTCATTAATAACACTGAAGTTGACAAACATTAAAACGTTTTTTAGAATTTTGAAGCAATTCAATTTTTGAAAAAAAAAAATGTACGTAAAAAGTTTCACATGTAAAAATTAATAAAAATGAAAAGTCAAAAATTTTAGAAGCATTTTTTATTGTAATTTGTTTGTTAAAAAAAATTTTTTAAAATTGACAGCTGACGACCAACTTCAGTATCATAATTATTATTATTTTTTATTGATAAAAATGTGATTAAATTTATTCTTTTTATAAAAATATACTGAAATTATGATCTTTCTTTTCAGTGGGGATTAAGTCAAAATATGAAAACATTTGATGACGTTAAATTCGAAGCTGCGAGTATTGTTGCTGAATTATATAAACAACAAGACTCAAATCACTGTATGCCAATACTTAGAGAAGCTATTAGACTTTCAACTCAAAATGTTTATTGGCATTGTAGACTTATTTTTCAACTCGCAGTAAGTATTTTTAAAGGTATTATTTCCTAGAGTATGGTCTCATATATTTTGGAGTATAAAAATCATTTCTGTAAATAAAAACTGCCTTTTCATTATAAAAAATATTCTAAATTATCAGTACTTTCATTTTACTTAAAATATCTTTGCTGTAAATCTATATTAACTTTCATACACTTATTTATGATATTTAGTATTTAAAATATAAAAATTTTCTTGTAAATAAATGTTTAATGTCTTTTATTTAATAATTTATACATGAGACCATACTTAATAATAAAAATTGAAGCAAGAATTAACTAAACTAAAAATTAATGTCACCAGCAAATGCACGCATCCGAACGAGATTTTATAGCAGCGAATAGTTTACTGGAAATGGGCAGCGAGTACGCCCAAGTAAACGGAGCTAATTATACGCGGGTTTTATTTATCCTGAGCCGGTGTATGTTGCTGCTGATCGACAAAAAGTTTTCGGAAGTCCACCCGCTGTTCCACATGGCCAGCCGATACGTAGACGGATGGGAGGGAAACCACTATCAAAAGGAGTACCTAAAAGTCTACCTGTTGGTGCTGCAAGTGTGTTATTTCCTAATGTTGGGTCAGGTTAAAAGTGTTAAAGTATTTTTAAAACAGTTACAACAAAGTATACAGACAATAATGTCCCCGACCTGGCCGTCAGACGAGGCCGCGACCAGTTCGAGCACCAGCGACATGTTTATATGGATGCCAAAAGAACATTTGTACGTTTTAGTGTACCTCGTTACTGTGATGCACTCGATGCAGGCCGGTTACATGGAAAAAGCGCAAAAGTACACGGACAAAGCTCTGACACAAATCCAGAAGCTCAAGAGTACCGACAACAAACCAATACTCTCGGTCTTTCAACTGATGCTGCTAGAGCATATTGTGATGTGTCGTCTAGTCAGTGGAAACAGGAGCACGGCGCTAGTGGAGATTGCGGAAGCTTGTCAGCTCTGTAGGACGCAGCCCAAACTACTCAAGGGTCATGAGTCTCAGTTACACACCCTCCTGGGTCTCTATGCCATGTCAATGAACTTTATGGAAGCCGCTGAGGCTCAGTTCACCGCGGCGCTCCAGACCTCTCAGGAGAAAGAACTTTGCACGTTCGCGAATCTCAATTTGGCGATCGTATACCTAAGGACCAAGCGGGACAAGGACCTGGGCAGTCTCATGGAGCGAATCAATCCCGAAGGACTCCACTCTCACTCGCTGCAAGCTGCTGCCTTCTACGTACAGGGTCTCCAGGCCTTTTTTGGTGCCAGATACAACGAAGCCAAAAGATACTTGAGGGAAACTCTCAAGATGGCCAATTCCGAAGATCTTAACCGACTAACGTCGTGTAGTTTAGTACTTTTAGGTCATATTTTTCTATCCTTGGGTAACGAACGCGAGTCAATGAATATGGTCACTCCGGCTAATCAGTTAGCTTCTAAAATACCTGATGTTCACGTGCAATTGTGGGCCACGGCGATACTTAAAGGTGTTTATTACAATTGATTATTTTCGAAGGGATTTTTTTTTTTAATCAAAATTAAAAAGTAATATTAAAATCTAATCTCATCATTATATTCTTTCAGATTTGTACAGTAGAAATGGTGATCACAACCACGAGAACGAAGTGTATCAACTGCACTGTAGTTTTTCGTCAACCTTACTGAAAGATCACATGCAGAGTACTCAAATGCCTGAGCATATTCTCATTCAATGGACGAATGGTACGATTCCCGCGTTGCCAAGCAATCCACCAGCATCAACATCGCGAGCTATTCTCTAACATGTTCCGTATCCGTAAACAATCAAATAAATACATTGTATATCACTTGCGAATTTTACTTAAATTGCCGGCGAAAGGGGCATGAATCGTTAAGCAAAACAGAAATTTGTAAAAGGCAGCTTGCGCTCTTTAACTATCATTATCGTTATTATTTTATTATATTTAAAAACAACGCGTACAAACAAAATGATGCGTGGTCCAAATTGAATCGCGAGAAAACAGAGTGTCGATTTGCGTTTCAATTTAATACAAATATATATACATACGAAAATTGATATCTATATATATATATATATATATATATATATATATATATATATATATATATATATATATATTAATAATTAATAGCTTACTCTAGTACCGGAGTAAGAACATCCAGTACTGGTGATCTCCGTTGAATAATGAAATCCACTCTGTATATTAGTTGTCAGTCAACAATAGAATAAGTCGTGTAAGTAATATACATGTAATTAATTAACAGGACGAAAATATTAATATTAATAATAATAATTATAATTATAGAAATATTAATGATAATTATAATTATAAAAATAATATACTATATATAAAATATAGCCTGACGCGGTTTTTACGTCTGTGGGGCCTTAAATGCGATATAATGTGCGTGTTAAATACGAGAGTATGAATGACAAAATGTAAATAATTTAATCGGTTTATTATAAAGAGATAAAATTAAATGAAATACAACAAAATACATTAATTAAATTAAATAAATTAATTTGACGTTTATTAAAACTGTAAAAGGTCTAATATCAAATTAATTCGCGTCTTTAACTTTAAAACATCATGTAATTTTTAAAGTTTATTTTAAGATCTCAAATTAATGAGGATAGTAAAATTTAATAAATTAATAGTATGCTTAAATAGTGATTAGTTAGTAACTACATTAAAAAAAAAAAAAATATGTATATTTATAATTATTAAATTTTATGAATTTTTTTTATCAAATAAATTTTTATATTATTGCTTTGATCAGGTCTAAATTCTTCTATGATTAATTTAAATCAGGATGTTGTAGACCAAAATGATTTTTTTTTTATTTCATTTATTTTAACTGAAATCATCAGGCACCTGAAAATTTTACAATATAAAAAGACATAGTCCTTAATTTACAAAAATTACTGCGCATGACATTTTTTTTTTTTTTAATTTATATATTTAGAGTCTGTAATAAATTTTTGTAAATGAAGGACTATTTGTTTTTATATTGTAAAATTTTAAGCTACCTAATGTTGTCAGAATAAAACTGACGAAACGTTGCATGTTAAAATAAATGAAATAAAAAAAAAATTATTTTGGTCAACAACATCCTGATTTAAATTAATTATAAATTTTTATGTTTTAATATTAAAGACGCGATTTATTTGACAACGTATTTTTAGTCAAGAGATTATCCGAGAGAAATAAAATTCCATTCTCGATTGTTTTCCAATTTTAATTTGTATACACGATAAATGATAATAGTAATTGTAATTATTATAATAAATGTTAAGTAGCGTGATGAATGAATGGTTCCTGATTATCAATCTTGTATAGGCTGTTTTATCACAAATGTATGTATTTTTTAAGATAACAAATGAAAATCTATTTCGCTGTTATTCTTCCTAATTACATTTATCCAAATCCTTTGTGTTTATGAGATTAAAAGAAAGATTTTATTTATAAATTAAAATAGTTTTTAAGATTTCAAGTTACAATTAACCGTAAAATATTTTTATTCAACATTTTTTATTTTTACATTTCTGCTATAAACATCTTATCAATACCAGTTAATTTACTGCGAATAAATAATTAATTCATTCATTAAAAAAAAATTAGTATTTTTTTTTTAATTTAGTAGCGCTGCTGAAGTCACCGCGACTAAGTCGACTACAAATAAATAAATCAGAGCCACCTTATTTTGTTGTTCAATTTGATTAAGCCCTGTACCACACTTGGGCTACCGACATACGCTTTACTTTCTTCTGGAGCTGGAGAAGCCCGTAAAGTAGAGCTTCTGCCGTTGGGGGACAACCTGAAATTTTTTTTATTATTATTTAAGAAGCTTAATTTAACATTAAATAAATAATTACTGCTAATGGTAAATGTACTTTTTTCGTATGATAGTTTTGAAAAGAATATTAAAAAATTCTGAGCATACAGATTTTAAATAATTTGTAAATAAAAATAATTAAATAAAAATATTTTTATAAAAAAAATAGCTTCATTTAATTTTTAATTTTCAATCAAAAAAAATTTTTTAATTAAATAATAAATTAATTGTGCTTAAAATAACTAATTAAAATCGAACATTTTCAAATTTGTTTTTACGGCGTATTTGTGATAAAAAATGTCGTGAAAGAAAAAAATAAAGATTTCGATAGCTTTTTGCTTGTAAAAGTTAGAAAAATTTTTTGATAATTTTGACATATATTTTTTTGAAAAGTACATAAAAAAACGAACAATTTAAAAATAAAAGTCGAACATCACAATTTTCTAAAAAATTTATAAATTTTTTTTGAAAATTTGTTAAAACTGTGATAATCAATTTTAGTAGATTTCATAGAAATCAAAACCCTAGAAAATTTTAAATTCCACTACATACAAAGTTTACAAAATACATTAGCTTAAATAGAATATCAACCGAAAAACAATTTTATAAATTATAAAACATCGAGCTCTTGAATATAGATAAACATAAATCTTATATTCCTCCAAATTTAAAATTAATTCAATTAATTAATATAGCTTTAGTTTTTTTCTCTATTCAACATTATATTTTTCGGAATTTAAAAATTTGTAAAATTAATTATTTTAAATTAACTTTCCAAGTTCTAGTAATTTATTAATTCAGAATGTTGTCAGTCTGACTAGTTGACTGCAACCAAAATCTAAATTTTGCTTGAAAAATTTTTTTTTGTTATAAAAATTCCAAAAACTGATCGGATGTATGCTGTTTTAAAACTGAGTGCTATAAATTGTGTAAATTTAAAAACTAAAAAAATTAATAAAAAAACCAGTTACCAGGTACGTAAATGTCCACAGGAATAACCCGGTCACATCCTCGTACCACCGAATAACTGTAGTGATAGTATCCTCCTCCATTGGCGCAGCTTCCCATGGAAACGACCCACCTGGGCTCTGGCATTTGGTCATAAACTTTCCTCAGAGCCGGTGCCATTTTATTGGTAAGAGTACCCGCAACAATAATAACATCAGCCTGTCTTGGAGAAGCTCGGAAGACTATTCCAAAGCGATCCATGTCATACCTAGGAGCTGCTATGTGCATCATCTCGACAGCACAGCAAGCCAGACCGAATGTCAGTGGCCACAACGAACCCTTCCGACCCCAGTTAATAAGATCGTCGACACGTGCCAATGCATACTCTGCTAAATTGTTGGTATTTTGAAACGGACTGTACGGTTTCTTCTCCAGCTTGCTTACATCTTTCTTGTCCTGAGTCTCCAGGGAGCTATCACGTACTTGTGTTATTGTTGGTAAGCATATTTCATTACGCACACTCTTTAATCCACATCCCAAGGTACCTAAAAAATATATATTAACGTTTCAATTAAATATAATCAATTTATATTACGAATTATTTATTTATAAACTAATTGCACATTTTAATGAAACAAAAATCAAAACGCATTATTCATTATATAATTAATATAAATATTGTCATAGGTTACCGAGTGTTAGAATTTTCAGATGTCACTTTTAAAATATTTAAACTTTTTTTTTTTTTATTTTTTATTAAATTGGGAAAATTAATTAGTTATTAATATTGAGTACTTACGTTTTGCAATTGTAGACAGCATTTTTAAAAAAATTGCGTACAATAGTACGCAAAATTTTTTTAAAGCTGATCAACACCTGAGAAAGAGAGCGACTGGGACTTTGTTTTTCCGAACTGGCTGTGGCGCTCACGTAGTAAAAAAAATGGCGCGCTTATTTAAAACAAACTTTCCACAGTAAATTTTTTTTTTAATTAAAATTAACTTTACTTACTTATTTATTTAATTTTTATGAAATGTTCATAGTTTGGAAAAGTGAAATTACTAAAAACAATTTACTCAACTAAAATTGAATAAGTTTGTATAAATTAAATAAATAAGATTTTATTTTTAATTCTGAGAATCATTGCTCATTTCGATTATTGTAATATTAAATTTTTTTTTTTTTTAGAAATAACAATGTTTAAAAAAAAGACGTAACTCTAGTAAAATACACATTTTTATAAATTAAGAATTAAATTTCTCTTAATAATATTGATTAAATTGAATTACATTTTTAAAAAATAGATTTTTGAAAAACATACAGGATTGAACTGAAATTTTGAATCAGGGCCAATATTTATTTCAAGTACTTACCCCGTATTTTTAGCTGTTTTCAATTTTTAATAGACATTATTTATCTATACTAATATTATAAAAATTTATTATATTTAGATTTTCTTCATATAAAAAGACTTTATTAAATATATTTATAAATTTTTATTTATATCTAAATAATATGATATATAAAGCGTTATATACTATATTATATTATATTTATGATATGGGAATATAAAGTAATGTTTGATTGTAAATGATTATACCCGTCAACATTAACACAGGCCTAAATTTTAAGCCATAAATTTGTGTAATTTGTACTCAATAATCACACATGTGGCACGAATATTTATACACTCATACATTAATGATTAATGATGAGAGTATTTTGTAATTAAATTACTTGAGAAATAAAAAAAAAAATCAGCAGTCATAAGATTACTAGAAGTTTTATGAAAACAAAAAACTGTTTTTTTATTGAAAAAGAGGTCTTGTCTCCCTGATATTCATTGCCGCCATATTCAGCAGTAATTCTTCCTGTCTGATACTTTCTACTGGGTCTACTGGGTCTATTTCTTCGACAAATTTTCTTCTACGTATCACTTGCAAACCATCAAAAGTTTGCCGCGCTGCATGTACTGTTGGCCAAGGACCGGAATCTGTTTAATTAAGAGTCTCTATAATAGTAGATCTTGAGTAATTAAATATTAATAATTAATATTAATTATTTATAAGCAATAAATGAATGAGATAGAAAAATTCTTACCTGTTAGCCAAGGTAATGAGTTGGGTTGACTTGGGCCAGGTAACGCTCGACCAATTTGCGCACGGTGAAGCGCTTGTTTAACTAATATCTCTTGCATATTAAAGTGTAAACAAGTGGGTACATTGATTCCCATTAACGGCATCGATTCATCAGTAGTCATCTTTCGCATTTGCTGTAGTATCAGGCTTTTATCTCTATTTTCCAGATGGGTCATCATTCTATTCAAACAGGATTGTAAACGTTTATTTTTAATTTTACGTCTGATTATCAAAGGCACCCTTGGTATCAAACTTAAATTTAATTCTCGTCTTATTGAAGGATCCACAAATTTTGGATACTCTGTTGAGTGCGGAAGATCCTCGTCAGCTGCTGATTCATCTTTTTCAGTGATAGTCGTAAGAGTATCACGTTCTTGAAGAAGTAGATTTGTAAAGTTTGTAATCTCCTCGGAATTGTCCATTTTTCCTGAAATTTCAATTTTTTTTTTTTAACTATTATAGTTTTTTTATGAAATGTAAATAAAATTAGATTGATTAAAAAAATTATCGAGTAGAAATTAAAAAAAAAAAAATGACTGAAAATTTATTAAAATTTTAATTTTTTTTTAAATATTTGTTATTTTTATCTTTTTTTGATAAAAAAATTAAAATGTTTTTTTTTTTTTTTAATTTGAGGTTAATTTTATTTGGAGTAATTTTTGACGCTAATTTTTCATATTTAAATGTTGACAAATGAAATGTGAAATAAAAATCAACTTACACGTATATTTTAAAACTTTTAATTTTACTGTTTACTCTAAAATAAAATTGCTGATAAATGTTATTAATTGTTTTTATTGTTCTCGGACCTTATCATCCACATAATCACAATAATCGCGTGTTATATACACATGAGGTGTGGGAGGATTTTCAAGCCCAGACTTAACCTGTCACGCCATCTTTCATGAAAATAAAATTAGTAATAATACTGAAGTTAGCGGTCAGCTGTCAATTTAAAAAATTTTTTTAACAAATTAATTACAATAAAAAAATTTTTCTAAAAATTTTTACTTGTAATTTTTATTAATTTTCATATGTGAAACTTTTTAATTAAATTTTTTTTTAATAATTTAATTGCTATAAAATTCTAAATAAATTTTTAATATCTGTCAACTTCAGTGTTATAATTAGCAGACATCTGATAATAATTTTTTGCATTTTTATTTAAAATTAAATATTGAAAATTAAGTTAGCCGACATTTAAAAATTTTTAGAATTTTTTTTATCGAAAAAAAATGATTGAAAAAAAAAAAAAGAAAAAAAAATTTCACTTGTAAAAAACTTGAAAAACTGTAAGTACAATTTAAAAAAAATATTTTTTTGTTGTAATTTAATTATTAAAAAAAATTAAAACAATTGTGAAGTGACAGCTAAATTTAATATTTATCTCTTGTGTATTATTTGCTTCTTTAAATCACGAGCGACGTCTTAAAATTAAATTCGTTGAATTTATAGCGAATTCCCATGTTTTTAAAACCATATTAATATATATGGTATCAATAGCCGTGTTTCGTAATCTTCGTATACCTGCTACATACACATACGTCATGTCATATGTGTAAACAGAACACAAATACGTACAGATCATACAGCACAGAGTAACTTATATATATGTTACATTTAGTGACACGCATTAATTTATAGAGGTTATACATGAATTATTCTTGCTGTAGTAAATAAAATATCAATAAAACGTCACTGTAATTAAAGCGAAACAAAGAACAACTAATCGTCATAAATATAAACAAAATCAAAGCTGTCATTAGTTAAAAAAACATTCGTAAGTATTGTATCCTACTTATAACAGATTATTTCTTGAGAAATATGATTATTGTACATTCATACTCTAATAAACAAATTTTTTTTTTTCAGTTGTTACTACGATGTCAAAGTACACCACTTGAATCCTGGTGAATTTGGTGGGACAACATAATAATTTTGTAATTTACATTGAGGCCATTGTTGATTAATAATACGTAATAATCATAAACGTAATACTAATAACAATAACAATATTAATAATAACAAGAATGTGAAGCAGACAATAGATTGACAATTGACTTTTCCATCCGCGAAATGAATTTATTTTCATAATGGTTATTGATAATTCGCAAAAAAGTCTAATTCTTTAGTGACATTTCAAGTGAAATAAATTAATTGATATCAAAATGGAGAAAGTTAAATCACGTCAGGTAAAATTATTTTAATGTAACCTTTAATTGCTTTTTTTTTCAATAATTTGTTATTAATTATTCTTAATACTTGGTCTATTTGTTTTTTAGCGATGAATGATTTTTTAATTTAATTTTATGCAGTATATTTTATTGTCAATTGCTAGATTATATTCAAAATTTACATGACAGCTGTCATTACGATGATATTTTTTAAAAATACATTTTTTATAAAAGACATTCGATTATTGAAATTAAAAAAAAAAAATTTAAGAACTAGCTGTCATTCTTCTTCAATAGTTGTCATATTTTTATTTTTGTGTGAAGTTGTGTATTCATTTATTAATTATGAGTTATTATTTTTTTTTTACAATTATGTTCTTAAGGAATTTTGTACTTTTGTACTTTTGTATTTTTCAAAAATTTTTTTAAATCATGAAATTAAAAAAAAAATCATATCCTCAAAATTTTAATTTACGTAGGCAACAATTTTCACAACAATCATAAAATCGAACTTATAATTTTCAGCGTCGAAAAAAAGAGAAAAGCCGTGCCTACAACATCGACCGCCAAATTCCTGACGCGCCAACGATGGAGGAGTTCGAGTGCTTGCTCGGAGAGTCCCCTACAAACTACCCCCGCGTCGAGGGAATAGCGAACATGGAGAGCGAGCTTCACTCAGCAGCGATCGACACTTCGATCTATGAAAAAGAAACCGTATCCTACAAAGAAGACCAGGAAGACGTGATCAACGTCTCTAGCATCCAGTCTGTGATATCTATCGACGAGGTTGACACCACAGAACTCCCTGAATCTTTGCCTTGTAGTTCATCTCCCGCTGCTGAGGAATTAGAAACTACATTCACTTCAGGAAAAATAAAAATTGACCTTCAGCAGACAGAAAAAACCCTGGAGAAAATCGAAGCTCTTGACTTGAACCCCAACCAAGACCTGAACCAGCTGCAGAAAGACTTGACGCAGCTCCAGAAGGACCTAGACCAATCCCAGAAAAACCTGGAGCAGTCTCAGAAAGATTTTCTTCCAGACAGCAATTTAATCGCAAGTTCCTCGACGAACTTTGTCCATCAGGAAGCGTCTCAAAAACCGCTCAAGTCAAAGATCCAGCCATTTACCGAAGCTCAGTTGTCTTCTCTCTACTCCAACGCAGAATTATCTCATCTAGATGCTTTTATCAATGATTTCATAGACTCGCAGCTCCGTGCAAGCTCCTCCCGACAGCACCGCCTCCATGAGTTGCTGATGAGCTACCTCCGAGTGAGGAATCACCTGACCATGAACTCAGTCGAGCTGGAAAACTTGAAAAAGTCCTGCAAGGAAGTCCAGAAGCAGCTTTGGCACCTGGACAAGGCCTCGATCACCGAATCCGGAGAATGCGAGGATGGAAATCCCGTTAATGCTAGTCACGAATACACCATCGCTCACTTTAACCAGCAATCCTTAGTTCCGTTGACGAAAAACCTCTCTTCGATAAAGGAGTTGCTCCACAACTGCCAGGTTCTCTACTGCTACGAAGCCGAGGTGCTGAAACTCCAAATCGAACACTATATTCAGCGAGTTTCAACTTCTTGTCACGAATTCGCATCACTTACTCAAAACGCGGCTGTTTGCTTGATGACCCACCAGAAACAGGACACCAAGTCCTCTCCAGTAGCAGAACTAACAGAACTTCGGACTTGCATCACCATTCTATTCAATTTCCAGCGGCGCATTCTAAAAGACGGAAAATTCGTATTAGAATCCAGACAATGGCTGTCAAGACTGGTAGCAGTGCTCCTGAGAGTCGCGACCTGGCAAGATCACCTGTTTATCCTGAATCATGTGCTGCGCTGTCCAGGAGGAGTCACCAAGTGGGCAGCAGGATTGGTCCAGGTTCCTACTACCTGGAACCAGTCAAGAGGAATCGTGTCAACATCGACTCTCCAGGATCCCTACCTTGACCACATGGTGGCCAGTCTGGCGGTGATGCTGCTGCCAATCAAAGACCGGGAAAAGTTCCTGGAGCAGGTACAAATTTCGCTCCAAGAAGCATCAAATCCTGGTGACACCATCTGGGTGATGCTCGACGCTGAGGGTGAAGAAAATGAAGACATTTCTACTGCTGCTAGCTTATTAGAAAGCGACCTGATCAATTTGCTGAACCAAATTCCCATGGACAAATTATTCTCCCAGGTGCTATTGATTGAAGAAACTGACTCTGGGTTTGTTCAGGATACAAAGGGGATCACTGAGCAACATATGCTGAGAGTGATAGCTTTTGCGATAACTTTATTGAGGCTGTTCCGACAGGGTTTAAGGACTTACGACTCGCCAAGGTACCGTCAGTTGGCTAAAAGACTGAGTGCTTTGATCCGGGACTGCGTTCAATATGTCAGTGATCAGTGGGAAGCTTTTGACAAAAGTGCTGATCGTTCCACGACCATCGAAAGAATCCAGCTGGAGTATGATTGGTTCTTCATCCGCGCTACCATGTGTGTCTTTTCTTCTCGGCGACTTGGAGCCTGGCAGTATTTAGCAGCAATTCCTTATCATTTAATTTCTTCCTCTGCGCTGTGGAATATCTTTTACTGTCTTCACAAGGTCCAGGACAACGAAGATCTCCAACAGATTGATTGTCTGAGCGACTGGGAGGCTGAAAGCTCGGGATTACTCAAGCAGTTTGAAGAGAAATTGATAGAAATGCCTGGAGACGAGTCCTACTTCTTGCTAACGACTTTCGCTAACATGGCGATGGCGAGGAGTTTCAAGGATTATGATTTTATACGCGCTACAACTATTGATTTGTTCAGAATTGGATTCTTGAGTGAGAAAACCCAGGAGTCTTGTTCTAAAGACGCGAGATCATTGCTGTCGAATTTGACAAGTAAGTATCCAGCGCTACTGTCAGATCTTTTGCTGAAACTGAGGGATAATTTTGTGTCAGTGGGAAAGCTAAGCTTGTATTTATTCACGGAATTGTCTATTGGAAAATGGATTCCCAGGGAGGAAGACCTGGGGATTTTATCAGGCTGGCTGCATAATTTTGGACTGGGATCTACAGAGAGCCATCTGGCGAGGTTGATTCTGACGCACTTGAACTGGGGGCTGGATAGGAACGGAGACTTGTACTTGCCTCAACATCTTCATTACAGGATCGCGGTGCTGATTGTCGAGCTGATGATCAAGTATGTGCCAGAAACTCCAGGACAGTCGACATCGCTCCTAGAGAGCGTGAAGAATGTATCGGCGATTGTCAGGCCGCAGAACAATGAGCAGGCTTTTTCTTTGTGGGCTTGGGAGATGGTCACCAGATTGAGACTTCACGCGACGGATACTACCGAGTCTAGCTGCAGAAATGCTATTGTCAACCCGGCAGAAGCTTTCTTTCATGTTCCGGACGTGGAAGCTGATCCGACGATGGAGGTCTTGGTTAAGGGAGTCCGGGAGAAACAGCCCATCGCTTGCTGGGTTGTTGTCCTGATGACCCAGTGGGGACACTCGGTTCCTCTGATTTGCAGCAAGGGGTTTGCACAGCTTTCGATATTGCAGTGCTTTTATAAATATGAGCAAATTCTCATTGCGCTACATTGTTTGGTGCCTTTGTTTATTGATTGTGCGGACTCTTTGTACAAAAATGAACGGTTTTGCGGGCTGGTGAACTCGTTGGTGATGGCTGACAGGACTTATGTCAAGATGGCCAAAAATCTCATTACACCGGAGTTCCCGGGACCAATTATGAGGCAGTTTGGGTGGATGATTGAATCACATATGATTAATTTTAAAAGGTATGCTTCATAATTTTTTTTAGGAAGTTTCACACATTTAGAAGGCTGAAAAAAAAAAGATTTTTCAATTATCTTTCCACAGATATTGTTTATCAAGTCCCGAACCATTGGTACAATTGTGGTTGAACATATTGGTGTGTATCCCAGATTGGAATCGAGATAACAACGTTATGTATCTAATGGATATTATTATCCGAGCAGCGTTTTTCCATTTAGACGCGCGAAAAACTACAGAAAATATCTTCCAGACTCTTTATACGGTAAACATTTTAACATTTATAAAATCAATAAAATTTTGCACCCAGAAAATATTCTTAAAATTAAACATAACTTACTCTCTACTAGCTTTCATTTAAAGGAACTAACGAGGTAGCTTAATCACCTTCCTAAAAATTATTCTTCTTTTTAACTTCTCTAAAATTTCAGAATCTCAGCTCATCCAAATCAACAAACTCAATTGGATCTTTTTTGAACTGGGCAACAGGAACAGGATCATCAGCCAGCCTCCTCGACAGCTCAACTTCGTCAATCTGGCTAGCATACTTGATTCTCTTCACAGAGCAACAAGTCCGTGAATTAAAAACCGGCTTATGGCGAGAACTTCTCCGCGAATTGTCATCCTCCAAGACCTCCGTAGACTCTGCATTAAAGCGGGTCTGTAGTACACTAAAAATTCCCTATCAGAATTCAAACTCCCTTGCGATTTACCGGTGGTCGCAACAAGCTCTGGACACACCACTGGAGCACCCTTTGTTGCCGCTTCTCTGGCAGAACTTCTTTACCCTTTTCCTAGCTCGGATTCCCGTGGCCGGCGTCGACCTAGGAGGCCTCGGCGACAAATTCTTCGAAGGCATGATCAACCTGAGCTACCTGAAGAAACTAAAAAAGCGGCTTAACGAAACCACCGAGCACTTCCAAGTAAAAGGAGAAAATAACTTGGACAATGGCCACCCCATCACCGACGAGCAACGAGTCTTTTATTTCAGCACTGCCAAATTCTACAAGACTCTGAGTCTCTGGCTAGAAGAGCCTCGCTTACAAGAAACCGGGCTCTACCTCCCGGCGTTACCCCCACAATACATGTCTCAGAAGCTGATCATCTTGATGCAGGGCGACCGAACACCCTGGCTCGAGTACATAAACTATCCGCAAATCCTCAACCAACAATTGACCAGTCTCGACGACTGGCAGCGAACTTGTCACCGCGTTCCTGAAGAATCCCCCGTAAAATCACCCAAGAAGTCACCATCTTCTTCGCTAGACCTCGACCCGATCAAGCGAACTTACTACCGTCTGATAACCTACGAGGCCCCAGAACCTCCTCCACCACTAGCGAAGCACAACCCGCTGATAGAACCTATATCACAGGACTGTCTTCACCATCCTGACAAAATAATCCAGACAGTCCAGCCCCACTTGAAAGGTATTTTAGAATACGCTACTATCTACACCCTGATGGTTTCTGAACATACCGCAGCAGATTGCGTCTTTCTGGAACTAATTCCGACGTTGTACCGCGAAGTAGATACTTGGATAACCCTCCACGCGCTCTGCGATCCAGCTCCTGTAGGCTCTCGGTGTCGTTCAGGCACCCCACCAACAGTTCATTGCGCCGGACCCGCTGTCATCCGGATAAAAATATCCGAAGCTCGCGTCTGCGAAGGAATAGAAGCCCTGATTTCGCAAAACCGAGCCGAGTACGAGAATCTGCTGATAAAAGCTGGTCAACCTCCACCCAGCAAGTTCACCCAGGGATGTGTCTTCATAGACCACCTGATCGCTCTTTTAGAGCACGAATTGAACCTTCACCGAACCTGCGAAAACACAGTAGTGCTTACGGACCTCCAGGCGACGGGAGTGAGACTCTTCTACCACCTGGTGGAAGTCTACTCGGAGGAAGCTGCTCTTTATCTACCAACCAAGCAGCTCATTACTACCTGCGTGGAGAAACTAGGCCAGCTGTTCATCAGCGGTGAAGAGTCTCAGGGCCCAAGGCTGCTCAGCACGATAATCCAGAGACCAACTTTGGGAGGTCTTCTGGGCCCGCACTTTACTCCAGTAGCTGGAGGAGCGGCTAATTTTCTGGTGATGTACTCAACGGTGGTCGACTTGTCATCTAGCAGCAACGCGGATTTGTGCTTTGTTTTGCTGTCGAAATTCGACGTAGGCGCCTGGCTGAATTACCGCAGACCCAGGTTGAGTGAGCGGTCTACTTTCATTGAGCTGGTCTCCAAGGCGCTGTGCAACATCGGGCTGAATCCTGAAGACGATAAGCTCATTTTGCACGAGCTGTTTCGGAATCATTTGCGAGCAGTTTTGTTGCATGAGTTCCCGGAACACTATGGGGAGGTTCTAGGTGCCATTTTGCGAGGCAGCGAGGGCCAGAATCTCTCCTTAGACGTGTGGAGAGACCTGCTGGCGGCTCTCAGTGGCAGGTCGAGGAACCTGGTGGTTCACCCTTGCAAAGTTCGCGAAGAAATTCGCAGGTATGCTACGGAGCAGCGGCTTTTGTCGAGACAAGAGATTCATGACACTGCGGTGCTTTTGAGTAAGCATTTCATGAAGGAGCGACTTCAGTATGGCCTCTATGGGTTATATCCCAAATACCGCGTGTATAATGAGCCCTTAAATATGTTTTTGGGCATGATAGGTCACGCTCTAGTTGTCCTTACTCTGCAGTTTGATCGTGGATCTCTTGCGGACCAACTCTGCGAGCGTATCTGGCCGGTATTGAGCGACATGTTTGCACCCTGGATCACTCCCTACTGGACAAGAAACCTCCAGGAACCCACTGCTGCCTGGATCCAGCAGCTTACTGATGACAGAAGCGTTCTATTGCCGTGGATCATCAGCGACGGACCTTATGCGAACAAAACGGTCGCGGTTTTTGTGGAATGCATTAGATTTATTATCGATACCATGCCGGCCAGTTGTAAAATCTTGGGGTATCTTTGGCAATTCTATGTGACCAACTTTGCAAATGCTTCTATTAAGGATCATGTTCTTAATGTTATTCATGGAAATTTTTTGTCACTGCCTTGGGATAAATTTCTCCCCGAGTTGACTGATGTTGAATTTATGGTCAAGGTTGTTGATCAGTACTTGCCGGACAGTCATCTGTTTCTGGGAAATATCTTTGTGATGATAAACTGGACTACTTGGATAAATGACGTATTGGCTACCCAGCCGATAGCTGTTGCTGGAAGAATGCATGTTTGCTTGCTGAATTTGATTGTTAAGCTATCAAATGAACCGAATGTTAGACAGAATGAGAGGGCGATTCTGTTGGTCACGGAGGCAGAAAAGTTTGCTTGGCATTTGGTTGATGCGACGGTTTATGATCAGGTAAATATTTTTTATATTAATAAAAAAATTTATTAATTTTATTAAAGAAAAATAATATTTAAAAAAGATAATTATTCTGAAGAATATTTTCAGCTTAAATTTTTAAGCAGAAAAATTCTTGACTCAAATTTGAATCAAGAATAATGTTTTAATCAGTTTTTTTATCTATAATAAAAATAAATTTATTTTTGCCAATATATTTAGTATTGAATGAAATTTTATTTCAAATTTAAAAACTGGTCTTTAGTTTAAGAATTTTTGGATTGATAATTATTAATAATAATAAATTTTTTATCTAGGTGGTGAACTGGCATGTAATGAGTTCAGACCCGAGAGTAATCTTGAACTTAGGATTCGGTCAAGTACACACAGTAGATGTTGCTGTTAATAATTTACTGAAAATAGTAGCAGCTTACGATGCAACAGTTACACACTTCCATCCTACGACGTTAAAAAAGCGTCAGATCTACGTCCGCTCGGCAGTGAAACTCCTGGTGAATTGCACAACAAGACACAAGTCACTAGTTTCGAGTAATGCGAAGGCATTTGCAGCAGCAATGGGAAAAATGTTGGAAGAGATGGAGATTATCGTCACCAGTACGGTGTCGGAAAACCAGCAGGCAGCAGAGGCTGGACTGCTTATTACAGAATTGCTGCATTCAGTTAACCAGAATGGGTTTCTAGTAGAGCAGCTGCGAGTCAGTTGGTATGGATGGCTGGCAGACAAGACTTCAGCGAGTCCAGTTCTGCTGGGGATGCTGAGAGTAATTGGAATCGCGGTTACCTCTCCGGCGACGTTAGGAGAAATTATGGAAGCTGCATTGGAGTCATATTTTAAACACAGTATTACAGAAGATATTGAACCTAGTTGGAGCAGTGTGCTAGGAATTTTGCAGCCCGTGGTTCCAAGACAGCCGCCGATTGAAAGTGTGCTGGTCGCTGAGGGCAGGCTTTTGGCGCTGTACGCGCTGTTAATGAAACGGCTGCCGTCTTGTAGAGACATCAGAGAAGAAGGAATGATGCTTGTTAATTTGGTAGACTGGATAACGGCTATCAAACCTAGGTAGTTTAATTAATTAATTATACTTTATCTAATAATTTATACAGTTTTAATTTTTAAAAAATGTTTATTTTCTAGTGAAATAATTGAAGAAAAAATTCCACTATTATGGGCAAAAGCATTCGAATTAGCTTATCGTCAATGTCAGTACAATGAAAATACAACAATTGCTGCCAGATCACTAAAACGCCTTGCTCGAGCACTATTAGCAGTCGCAGATGACGCTGGACAAGGTTGGGGAATTTTAGGAGCTATTGGTATCAGAAAAGGTTCACAGTTATCAATCAGGTATTATTTTTCACTTCAATTTTTTAAATAAACAATTTAATTGATAATTTAGCGATGTTTTACATTAACTAAAAAAAATTTTGATCTCAATTTTAAAAATTTTTTGGAATTAATAAAATTTCCAATTAATTAATAAAAAGTAAATAAAAAATATTTAAATAATTTTCGTTACAGGTGTAAATTTTTAGCACGCGTACTAGGTACCTACTGCTTTGCACAATTACCGGACTCGAAATCGGAGCAACAGATAGTGCGTTTCACTCCTCATGCACCGGGTGTCGCGCCCGCGAGATCCGTCGACCTGGACACTATTGACGTACGGCCTAGTCCGGATGTGCTCAAAGGGTTGCAAGCACTTGAAAATCTCCTCACTAATAAGCAATATGGAGAACTAAAGGGTGACATCGAAAAAGCTATTAAATTAATTCGCGATTCGGCAAACTCGCTGCACAATGCCGTAAATATCGTTGGACTGCTTATCACTGAGCTTTATCATGAAAAATATTTACACGTACTCACGGAATAATTTTAACGAGCTTTTTCTATTAAATTCGAACTACTGTTCATGTTATATTGAGCGTCATCTATTACAGGGTTATTTTTATGTTTATGAATCACTGTTATGAAAGGTAATATCTAGTCATTTAATTACTGATGTACACATTTTGTTACTTTAGTAGTTAAGCTTCGGAAATTATTTTTTTCATTTGAAATTAGAAGATATTTACAATTATTATTATTATTAGATTATTACTGTACTGTGGTATAAGTTGGTTGTAAAATCGTTCAAGTTCAACTGCTTATTTATCTATTCTTGTACTTTTTAGTCATTTTTTTACTGACTTTAAAAAACGTACATTTACTCATTAATTTTCTTTTTTTAGAATTAAATTTTACAATCGAAAAATAATTAGTAAAATTTATACTACAGCGGAAAAAAGTCGCAAGACTCTAATTTTAGCTCTCGAGTTAATTTTTATAATTTATAAATTCGTTAAAAAACATTTTATAAAATTATTTTATACTTTCATAGATTGGAAATTTTAACGAGATAAATATAAAATTTTAAATTTTATGAATATTATAATTACTTTAAAAGTACAAAAATTATCTGAAAAAGATAAGAATATTTGAATAAGTAGCTAAAAAATTTTAATTAAAAAAGACCAAGATTAAGTTAAAAATTTAAGTTTACAATAACAAAAAAAAAAATAGATATTATTCAACCAAATATATCGCCTAGCCTTGACCGAGGCTGTGATGCTTTAACTGTTAATTAATTAATTAAATATATATATATATATATATATATATATATATATATATATATATATATATATATATATATATATATATATAATATATATATATAATTACAATTAATTAAGAATAGTTACTACAAATTAGCATGTACAACATAGTATATTTTATTTTTCAATGCTATAGCAATAAATTATTCAAATCTTATCATTATAAAATATATCTATTTATTAAAAATATCATAATCATTCCTTAAAACTCGCAACTCACCACAAGACTTAACAGTTAACAATTAAAAAAAAAATTAAATAAAAACGAGCATTGATTTCTTGCATAAACAAACAATTACTAATTATAAATCATTTCGTAGAAGAAACAGCGGCTCGCATTATCTCTGAAGCTTCACCAGGCTGGTAGTCAACGATCGTGCACTTGAACTGATCCTCAAAGGCATTTTTAAAGATTGGAATAACATCACTAATAGTGACTTCCGTGTTGAGTTCTTGAGAGAGACTCGTCACACCTTTACCCTCGATTCCACAAGGCACAATGTGATTGAACCACTGGAGGTCCGTGTTGCAATTTAACGCTAGTCCATGAGAAGTTATGAACCTACTGCCGTGGATACCTATCGCACAAATTTTCTTGTCACCGACCCAGACTCCGGTATGTGACGAAGTTTCGGCTTTTATTCCCATTTCTGCACACAGTCTTATCACCGTCTTCTCAATTTGCTCGACGTACCATTTGACTGAAGGCTTAAACTGCTTCAAGTTGATAATCGGGTAAGCTACCAGCTGACCTGGACCGTGGAATGTTATCAAACCTCCGCGGTTCGTTTTAAAAAATTCAGCACCGGTTCCTCGTAGTCTTTCGATTTCTTCAGCTGTGTAATTTTTATCGCGGATCCCGATTGTGTAAACGGGATTGTGCTCTATTAATACCAGTGTATTTTCTTGAGTTGAATTTGAATTATGGTGGTGCTGGTCAACCAGAGTCTTTTGTAAATTCAGACCAGCTTTGTAGCTCATACGTCCAGCCCAAATTAATTTAACGATGCGAGATTCCATTTTTATTTATTCCTCTTAAAGTCGTCCTTGAACAAAAATTTTAATCTTTATTTTTTGAGCGCCAATTATTTATTTTTTACTTGATTAAAAAATTTTTTAATTTTTTTTACTTTATATTTTTTGAAAGACAATAATTTATTTTTTACCTTATTTATCAAAAAAAAAATTTTTTTAGATTTTTATTAATAAAAATATTTTTTCAGTCATTCATTTAATTGTCAAAAAAATTAATTTATATTTTTCACTTACTCAAGTCTTATTTTAATTATTAAAATTTTTTGGTTCTAATTTTTTAATTAGTCTATTGAGATATTAAAAAAATTAGACGGTTATGAATCCTTGAGGTCTTTGCGCTCTTGATCCAAATTATCATGATCTATTAAACAATTTTGCTCTTCAAACGACTCGCTCAAATCAGCAGGCAAATTTTCCTTTAACTTTTGTTCCGCTACGTCCTCCTTGATCACTGCATCTCCTTGAACATCGGGCTGATCGGTTATTTTCAGGCGTTCAATTTCCTCGGCCTTTTGGATGGTTAAATGGAGCAACAGAGAAACATAAGCGTCGGTGGCAGCGTAACTCTTTTGTGCATCACTGAGCGGTAAAATATGCCATTTACTGTTTCTAACTTTCGCATCCTTGCTTATTTGCTTTTCAAGTAAATAAGCCGTGAGACGCTGCAGGCTCCATCGGCCCGACCGGTTGTATATTTTGTTGCAAAAAGGTCCACAATCGATGCAATTATTCTCAACAACTTTCTGGGCTGGAAATTCTGGAAAATCTCGACCCAATTTCCAACAATCGCTAGAAAAATTTATTTATTCATTTGGACGACAATCGGCATTATACAACAATTAGTATATTCCTTAAATTATAAATTTTTTAATTTTTAAATTTTAGCTCAAAAATTGCACAGAAATAAATTAAAATTCTTAAAAAATTAACAGTGTTTTTTTTTAACGTTCCAAGTGCGTATAATTTCTATCATTCGAAATTAATTGATGCAATAAAATCTTTGATTTCATAATATTTAACTCGAATAAAAAATATGACATTAAATTTATATATTACTTCACAATTTTTTTTAATTTTCTTTAACAAATAAATCATAGCAAGAAAAAATTATGAAAAAAATGGATTTGTAGAAATTTTAATAAATTAAAAATGCAATTTTTTAAAAATAATTTTTTAGAACAAATTTATTTGTTAAAGAAAATTAAAAAATTGTCAAGTGACAGCTGACTTCAATGTCATATAAAAAATCATTTGAAATAAATCAAGACATAAAATATACATACTTTTTTATATTAACACCAACGAGTCTGACTTTTGGATGACTCAATAGTAAGATAAACGAGGCTGGCAATTTTTTCAAATTGTAAATGTGAAACAAATGACAAGTTTGTTCAGAAACACAAGTTTGAGCTAACGCGGTTTTACCAGACCCCGTTTGGAAACTAAACGGCCACTCCAGGTCAAATCCTATTGGTACGATGTCTTTTGCAAATTTATTAATTCGTTCTCTGTAATAGTAATCATAAATTTTATATTATTTTTTTTTTTTTTTTCTATAAAAATCTGATAAACTTTAAGTGTAATGAATTTAAAAAAAAAAAAAAAAAAAAAAAAAAACTTACATAACTTGGTCACAAATATTAGCACAACCTTCAAAGTCCGTAACATAATAAATTTTTCCGGTAAAATGAATAGGTGGTAATGATGAAATATCAACTTCTTTATTCTTCAGCTCCTCATTCAATAATTTCTAGGAACAATTATTATTATTACTATTATTAATAATATTTAATTAAATCGTTATCTCTGTAATTATTTAACCTAAATATTCTCTAGACAATTAATAACTCATTCAAATTTTTAGTTTTGTAAAAATTTTAACGTAAATGATAAAAATAAAAAAAAAATTATTACGGCAGCTATCATAGATAAAAACAAAACAAAAAAAATACAAAATAAATATTTAACCTTTTGTTGAGACTCAGGAAGCAGGCGCGCTGATCGTCTGATGATTCTTCCTTCAATAATATTATCTTTCTGAAAGTAGAAAATACTTAGTTAGATAAAGAATATAATAATAACAAAAATAATAAATTATACGATAGTGAACCAGTAAACATTTGATGATTACAAGTAGAATCAATAATAATAATAATAAAAAAATAAAAAAATATTTTTATTATTCATAACCTCATACTTTGCTGTTGATTTCGTTTGGCGGCTCATTCTTTACGTTTTATATTTTTTTTTTGTGTGACTGTGTAATAGTAAAAATAAATTTTTAATCATTCAGTTTATTTAAAAATTTTAATTTATAAAATTTCAATTCAACTGTTGTCAAATTTAATTCAACTGTTTGCGTAAATATTTTAAATGCAACTTAAAAGACCTGCGTCGCCATATTTGTTTACATACTATTTCCCGCTAAAACAAGCGCCATTTTTTTTACCTTAAGCGCCGTGGAAAAAATTGTTTTTAAATATAAATAAATTAAAAATTAATAATTATTGATTTTTGGGGTGATTTAAAAAAATATTAAAAAAATTTTTTTGTAAACTAAAATTAGCAGAATGACTTTAAGTTTTATGAATTCAATTTGAACTGTTTTTTTTTTGAAATTATAAATTTGTTAAAAAAAAAATTCAGATTTATATTTTTCATGATAATATTTTTAAATAAATTGTTTTTAGTCACAATAAAAAATTTTAAAAAACTGTAATTTTTTTTCACCAAAATAATCAATTTTTTAATAATCTTTATTAATAGTTTTCATGTTTTTACATTTTTTTATTAATTTTATTAATTTTACATTTTTTAGAAATTAGCAAATATCTAACGATTCTTAGAATTTTTATAACTAATTAATTATTATAAAAAATATTTATTAGGTCCACTATATCCTGATTTGGTTCTTTGAAATTTTATAAAAAATATATTTTTAAAAGTTTGCAATTATAATTTTCTAAAATTTCTGAATGTGAAATTTTTTTCATTATAATTTAAGTGTTACAAACATGCTTAAGTAGTTGTCTGTTAAAATCAGTAGCATTATTAAAATTATTTTTATTAATATAAATTTTCAGTTTTTTGACAAATTTTAAATAAATTTATCTTGAAAAAAATTTACAACCGCACTAAAATGAACGTATTTAACAATTTCAAGCAATAAATCTCGGAATAATTCCAAAAGAATGAATTTAAAAGTAATTCTTTGTTTGAATTTAAAAATAAAATTTTCTTCTCTAAAGAAGAAAATATTTTTACAAGTAAAAGTAAAATCACGTTAAATATAACAACAAAAATATTTAAAATATAAATTAAATAATTAAAAAAAATCCTGATAAAGAAATGAAATAAAAATTCTTTCTTCTAAACATAAAAACTCGGTCAAGTATTTACACTACTTTTTAAAAGAATGAATAAATATTAAAACCTTATGGTTTTACTTTTATCTTTATCTTTCCAATTAATAAATACTAATAATAACAATAAAAATATAATAAGATTATTCGATAAATGTTAAAAGTCATGAATACACTTTCCTCGTTAGTAAAAGTAAATGTACTCAATAGCTCTTGCTTTCTTCAGTAGATCAGAGACCGCAGTTTCACTTTCTCGCTCACTATTTTTTGTAAGTATTTTTGTTTTTATTATTTTACATTTATAAATTCCCAACAAATGATACAATGTTAAGGTCACAAAAGAAAACATCTTGGATTTATAATCTATTATATTGTGAATTGTATAGAATTAAACGAGTACTGTACACAATAAATCCATTGTCTATCATTATCAATCATAAATTCCTCTGTTTATATATTTACAATCTTGTAATCTGAGCAGTTAATAATATAACTACAGAACAAAACTTTTCCTACTTACTCTAAAACCCCACCAGATATTTTTATTTATTATTATATTATATTACATTAATAGTATAATTTAATATGAAGTACAAACACTCTTACACTCTAGTCTTGTCTTGGTGTCTTATTATAGTACACAGTACATAGACTCGAGCATAAGTAAGAGTAAGTAAGCGAAAAAAGGAGTAATAAAGCGGAAACGTGTGTATAACTTTCGAAGTAAGATTGTAAGATGGTCCATTCAGGCAAGAGAACTATTACAAGTCACATCTATTTATTTATATATTAAATCTTATTTTTTATTTTGGTTATTTACAAAAAAAATTTTTTTTTTTTTTTTTTTCAAGTTTTAAGTGTCAAGTGTTAAAGTGGTTTTTATTTTTTGAAATATGTAATTTTAAAAAATTTTTCAAAAAAGATTATTATTAAAAAAATACAATGCATTTTTTGAGTAAATTATTGATCATTTATTTGCTATTTAACAAAGAAATCAAAGCGATGATTAAAAATCAACCGAGTAAGTATTTTATTATTATTGCAATAGAACTTCTATAACTTGAAAAATTTTTGTTAACTCTCTTTTAAAGTCTGAAAAAAAAAAAAAGAAATTAGAAAAAAAAATTCTTGAAGCAAGATAATAATTTTAAGGGCCTTGATTTAAGTAAATTTTACTTGATTCAATCATTTTTCTCTTGAATTAAACTTACTTTTTTTTCAGTGAATAATTTAATGTCTAATAAAAAGAATGAGAAAAAAATCAAATAAATTTAACAAACTAAAAAAAAAATTTTCTATTTTATTTCAAGAAATTTTCTTCACAGAAAAAAAATTTATTCGACCCAAAAAAATTAACGAAGATCAAAATAATTGTTTTGAAGCAAGAAATCTTTTACTCAAGATAAACGTCTTCATAAATATTTTTTTTTAATTGGATAATTTTATTTTCTATTCCAAAATTTATTTTTTTGCGGCTTGACTTTCAATAAATAAAAACTTTTATGTAGACCTTTTTTATAGTGTTCAATCACTTACAAAAAAACTCCTTGACCATCCCTTTCAAGTGATTCGTTCTCGAGTTCAAAACTTTCGAAGTTGAAAAAGTGCTTATATATTAACAATGTTTAAAAAAAAGAATTTTTTTTTGCTCTAAAACTTTACTAGTCAAGAAAATTTTCATTCTTTTAAATATTTTCTTGAGTCAAGAAAATTAGTTATTTTATGAAGAATTTTTTCCTTCTCTGTAACATTAAAAAAAATTTTTTTTCTTCTCAATTGATTTTATCAAGTTAAAATTTTAAGTTTTAAAAACTCGAAACTCTATTTTTCAAATTTTTTCTTTCATCAAACTTTAGGTTCTCGAGGTTCTACTGTAAAATTATTTTATCATTTATTTACAATTATTAAATTTGATAACCGGATTCCTACATCTAAAAATTTCAAGCATAAAAATTATGTACAATGACAATTAATGTAAAAAAAAAAAAAATTGTTTTTCTTTTTACTTTAAATATTTAACATTGTGGGAATTCGTTTGCAAATAAGCACGGCGTAAGCCGTACAGAATTAACTTTTGAATGGTAGAGTGCGGTAATCCCGCAGTTACACATCGGCAGCCGCGGGGAATTCTCGAGACCAAAATCGAAGCCCTGGAGCTAAAGAGGATGACTACCGCGAGGACCACGGGGAGGATTTTCAATGGGAAGCCGAGCAAACGCGGATCTTGGCCCTGGCAAGCTTCCCTGCAGCTTCTTCACCCGAAGTTGGGGTTCATCGGCCATTGGTGCGGAGGAGTACTCGTTGATCCTTCCTGGATCCTCACTGCGGCTCATTGTATTCACAAGTATGTTTTTATTTATTTGTTCGGTAAGGTGGGTTGAAAAAAAAATGTATTTTTTTTTTTTATAAAGTTGTTTGATTAATTTTTGAGGATTTTAATAAAATTTATTTTTTAAGAAAATTCTTTAGTTTTTGCGATTTTTAATGAATTTTGATTTTTGGGTTGAAGAAAATTTTTGTAAAAATCTTCATTAATTATTAATTTTGAAAATAAAAAAAAAATTCACTTTTTAAAGTTTTTTTTTTAATTTATTTTTTATCTATTTAGTTATTTTTTAATTACAGTGATGTATTCAATCTACCGATTGGCGCATTATGGACGACGGTGCTCGGTGAATGGGAATTAGATTCTGGAAATCGAGGATCTGTCAGGATACCGGTTGAGCGAGTGATTATTCATGAAAAATTTGATAATTATAATCATGATATTGGTAATTTTTTTTTTTTACTATTTTTTTTATAGACTTTACTTTCTTGATAGTGAAAATAATACCAGATGTTTAATACGTAGTTTTTGAAAAATTTTTTTTTATTTCATGAAATAAAAAAAAAATAATTGACACTTCTATATGGTATGATAATTAAAATGATAAATGATAATTTCTTTTTAAATTGTTCATTTTTTTTATGTATTTTTCAAAAAAAAAAATATATCAAAATTAAAAAAAAAAATTTCGTTCAAAAAAATGAAAATTAAAATGGTAAACCCACTTGTAAAAAATAATTACCAATTCTTATTATTCCAATATTTTAAAATGAAATTAAAAAAAAATTTTGTATTTAATTATTGAAAAAAAAAAAAAAAAAAAAAAAAAAAAAAAAAATTATCAAGAATTTTTTTTTTAAATATAATAATAGTAATAAAAAAAAAAATTGAAATTACAGACAGAAAATTAAAAAATATAAAGACAAAAATTAATTTTCACACTTAATTAAAAATTTTAACAATTTTTTTAGCTTTTATTAACAAATTAATAAAATAAAAAAAATAAGACGTACCATTACACTTAAATTACTCTAAAAAAGTAATAACAATTTAAAAAAAAATATAATATATTTCAGCTCTGATGAAATTAAGTAGACCAGCTCCACTTTCAAAAATAATCCGAACAATCTGTTTACCCGAACCAGAAACAGAAAAGAAACTCGTAGACACAAATTGCTTTACTTCCGGCTGGGGTCGATCTGGACCATCACCTTCATTGTCTGCGGCGCTCTTAGAAGCCAGTATCCCGCTTCTGACTCTGGAGGATTGCAAAAAGGCCTACGGCAATTCGGTGCCTCTGAGGAACGGGCACTTGTGTGCTGGGCATCTCGACGGCTCTTCTGGATCTTGCGTGGTAATTTATTTTTATTTTTATTTTTATAATAATATAAAATTTTTTCAGTAAGAATAAAAATTTTTTTATCCTGAAAAAAATCTGCGAATGTTTTTCCGACTATTTTACAACTAATTAATCATTATGTATGACTTAAAATTTGATAAAATTTACAGGGTGACTCAGGCGGCCCGTTACAGTGTAAACGAAGTGACGGCGTTTGGCAATTAACTGGCATAACATCCTTCGGATCAGGATGCGCCAGACCGGGATTCCCAGATGTTTATACAAAGGTCCAACATTACACTGAGTGGATAAAAAATACCATCAGCAATTATGCCGACACTTGATCATCATATAATATTTAATCGTCTGTTTTAATATGTAAATAATAGTGTAAATATTTTTTATTATAATACCGATAAATAAAATAAATATAATGGTTGTTAATAAATAAAAAAATTTCGGAATAATCGATGTCCGATTATGTTTACTTTCCAATAGTATTTTCAAAGTGAAAATAATATTATAAATTTATTATATATAGTATAGATAGATCGTTTGTAATAGATTTATTCTTGAGGATCCTAGTTTTCCAAACCGTTAATCTTTAACGATACTTTCACGTTCAGTTTGTTCCAGCATACTAATAAATATCATAAATTCCATCTTTAACTTGTGAATTATTGTTCAATAGTTGACATATTTTTATTTTTCATTGTTGATATTTTTGTGTGAAGCTGTGTATTTATTTATTAATTGTGAGTTATTATTTTTTTTTTTACCTAATTATCTTTACAAATAGTCACCTGCTTCGTTGAGCTTCAGTTAAAATTTATTTATTTTTAGTAAAACAATTTTTTAAATTTATTTTCAATTATGTTTTTAAGGAATTTTGTAAATTATTTGTAATTTTTTATTTGCAAGCATGAATGCTTTCAATATTTAAATTTCTTGTAAATTGATCTTTAAAAATTAAAATTTTTTAGTTTTGTATATTTACATCTCTGTAATTGTAATTAAGATTCTATTAAAATTGGAAAATTTTTAATTAGTTTATTTACTTAAAGACTTTAATTAAAAATAATAAATTTATAATTAAAACTTATTATTTTCTGAGCTAAAAAATTCAAGTTACAAATAAGCAATTGAGCATGTATTATTATATCTATTGCTTCAATAGTTTTGTTTAATTAGGCATGTCTAAAAAAATCTAGTTTCTTTGTTATTAATTACTGTAATTAGTTGTTGTATTATTTTCTGATTAATTAACTACTTGCGCAAGCATTTAAAAAAAAACTTCAACATAAGTTCACAGTAAAAAAAAAAAAAAACATTATATTTTAGTTTTAAAAAAAATTTTTCTTTTAGTAAATTATTAAAATTAATTTTGATGACGAATAATTTATTTTTATTACTACTATAATTTTTTAAATTTTAACAAAGCATATGTTATTTATAAAAGCGAATTTTTTATAGAAATTAAAGCTGACATATTTATGTATAAAATATATGAGGAAGCTAATTTGTATACATAGCGAAGCTTTGAATAAATTGTTATTTTACCATAAAAATAGTATTATTTTATTGTAAAAATAAAGAAAATGTTGACGGATTTGAAATAAATCCTGAAGTTTTCTATTTAAAGTAAAAATAAAAAATATTATAGAATATGATTACTATTTTGTGTATATATAGAAATTTATTTTTAGGTAAATACTTGTTTGAGTTATTAGATATTGATACTTAATCTAATAATTTAGAGATGCATTAAACTGAAATACTATTATGTATTATGAATATATATATATTGTCGATAACTGTTGACATAGTTTGTAGTCTATAGGCTGTAATTTAATGGTAAAGTAAGTTATGCAGTGCACTTAGTTTGGTATTTATAAATGTAACTCTTACAGATAAATATTTTATTATAGTAAATACTATGTATTAATTTTTTAAAGAAATATTTTGAAGAATTGTTGACTAATTATGTTTTAAGTGTTTTGAAAAAAATTAAATAAAACGTGTTGAATTTATTCAAGTATTAAATAAAAACGCCAAAGATAAAATTCAAAATTTTGTTTATAAAAAATTAAAATATCTTGTGAAATATTGAAATTTTTAAAGATATAAGCTCATCCCGTTGTTACACTCATCTATACCTTTCATTTAAGTACCCACATCAATTTTTCATATATTTATATATATCATATATATGTATATATGAAAAATATATGAAAATGCATGTGGGTACTCAAATGAAAGCTCTTGATGAGTGTAACATCAAAATGAGCTTATATTTTTAAAAATGTCAATAGTTAAGAAAGTACAGTGCAATTTAACAAAAGTCATTATTTAATATATAGTAAATTTTGATTTTTTTATTTCATAAAAAATTCGTTAATTTTTAATTAATTCTATGCAAAATTATTGTTTTAATTTAATAAAATTTTTTTATTATTACAATAATTACACATAATTAGATGAATAAAGTTAATTAAATATCAAACATACTTTATTACTTTAATAAAAGTCTCACATTTTACCATAATCATAACAATTAATTACTTAATTAGTAAACTGAAGTGCTGTGCATAATTTAATAAAATAACAAATACTAAATTTAATTATAACTTAAAATAATCATTAATGTAAACTGTCACTACAATAGTGTAAAATAAAATATTTTTTTAACGACAAAACAATAAAATTTTGTAAAAAACTATTAAAAAAAACACTAGTCATTATTCAGTAGCATTAGCTGATTAAAATGATTAAATTCAAGGGAAAATTCTCATGAGAATATACATATAATGTAATGGTAATAATAGAACGCCCTCTTGTCGCCTGCTTCTATTCGGATTAGCATAAACGTAAAAACATTTTTTTTTTTTTTTTTTAATTTAAGCACATTTATCTAAATTATTTAGTTTGCTGCTTTATTAGCAAGTTTCTAAAAATTGGATTCATCTGATAATTTTTTATTTGAATTTACGGCCAAGCAAATAAATTAATTTTCACTGTTTTAAATTGAACAAAAATTGAATTAAATATGAAAATTTTTTATTGATGAATTAAGTAATATTACAAACTTTATTGGAAATATTAAATTATGTTAGAAAAATTCCAAACATGATCTAATTTTAGGAAATTTTGGACCGACCAAATTATTAAATTTATTTTAATATAACTAGTGGCCAAATTTTTCTATTAAATTATAAAAATATAAAAAAAAAGTTCAATTATTTTGAAACTTTTTATGCCTAGATAAATTGCTGTAAATTACCATTTAGTTTTATTGTTATTTACATTTATGTTTACACTATTTATAATTTCTTGGGTTTCTTGAATATTCAATATAAGATTCAAAGATAATATTTAAAAATCATGCGCATTCAGAGAAGTGCGCACGTTATTTATACGCAATCATAAACATGCGCACATACAATACTCAGGTTCGTATAAAATTGAATTTTAATAAATTAAAAATTATTTTTACATATTATACAAATATTCGAATGAAGGAGACAGTTTTTCAAATAAAATTATGTAAAAAAAAGTGCTAAATTTATTCAATTTAAAAAAATTATTAACTTTTAATGTACGATGAATATTGAAAATAATTAAAAAAAATTTTAAATTAATAATTTCCCGCGGATAAATTTTCACATTCAAAAAAAAATTTAATAACTTTATTTAACATTTTAAGAATAAATAATTAAAAATTTAGTATTATTATTATGTAAATTTTTAAAATGAAATTAAAAAAAAAAAATTTGCATTTAAATTTTGAAAATTAACTATCAAAAATTATCGGGAATATTTATTTGATAATAACAATTATGATAATAAAAAGATTGAAATTATAAACACAAAAAAATAAATAAAATAAGAGAACAGGGTATGGAAAAGTTTTAATACGGTACTTAATAGTAGTATAGATAATATTGAGTTGCGGGGGTGGAGATAATTTTGAAACATATAGATGATACATAAGATGTAGAATTTGTTGATCGTTTTGTCCAGTTTTAGTTCAGAGTTCAGGATATTAACACTGTAAAATAAGAACTGTAGACTAGCACACTTTCATTTCTTTCTGAAAGTAAGCTCTCTGTATATATAAATATAAATATATAAATCTACACAAAGTAAAGTGTAACATTTAATATTAAATAAGTGAAAAATTCAATATTAAAGACTTAAAATTTTTTGTTTGTGTTTACTGACTGACATAAATAGTAACAATAATTACTGTCATTATTTTTTGAGTATTCTAAATGTAAGTAATTTTGAAAGTATTTAAGGCAATATTTATAGATTTACATATTCAAGCTGGAGTAAAAATTAAAATTAACCCACAGTAAGAGCTATTTGTAGAATTCGATCAAAAATAGATTAACATCGATCCTTTTTTTTAATTTTTTTACAATTTATTTTTATAAATAATTTTCTTTTTTTTAATTCACGAAAATGTATAAAAAGAAATTTATTTTTGTATAATATACATCTACGAAAAAAAAATCAGTCTTTAATTATGTCGTATACACAGAAATTTGATCTATAGTTTTAAAATATAAATACCGAGGATAAAGTGATAAAATAAATACTTAGAATAAAAAATGCCTGAGTAGTATTGTTTATATTTAAAATACAAGGTATAACAAAGGGGCCCACATCAATTTAAATCGATGGTTTTAGTCAGGGGATTTTTGTTATAATTAGTTACTATAATATAAAAGAAAAAAATTTTTAATGAGTATTTTAAGTCAAATAATTAGCTGTTATTTGACAATTTTTTTATTTTCTTTAACAAAAAAATTATTTAAAAAAAATTGCATTTTTAATTTATTAAAATTTCTACAAGTCCATTTTTTAAATTATTTTATTTGTTAAAAAAAATTAAAACAATTGTGAAGTGACAGCTAAATTTAATGTCATAATTTTTTAATGACTATTTTAAGTGAAATAATTAATAAAATAATTTTATTGTAAAATTATAAAATTTTTTAGATACTTAATAAAATAATTTTCAATAAAATAAAAAAAAAATGCAAATATCGGACTTGAAAAAATATTTTTTGTTTAAAATTTAAAAAATAAAAAAATTTTGATAATTTATAAATTTTTTTTAATAAACTTTTAGATCATTTTTCTCCAAATTTATTAACGTTAATAATTGTTACAGAAAATAAAAATGGAGGTTGATTCAATATCACATGGAATAATATTCATCCCACTATCGAACCAATTGTCGACAGTAACAGACGCGGTAGCATCTATTGAATTTCGAAAAGAAATTAATCAGAGTATTAATTTACAAGCTTTGCCAGTGGTAACCTTATCAGAAAATGGATCTCTGAGAAAAGCTGAGTCAAAAATCGAAGCGATGCCATCGGAAGGATTGGTTCCAATGGAACCAGTAGAAGTGTCGGTATCGATGCTGGAGAGTCAGAAAGAAAGTTCGTCAACGACGAGACCGACTAATACGCCTGACAAAACTAAGGGATGCCCGATACCAACATGCTCGAGGTACCAATGTGCATTCTCACGTGCTCACGATTTAAAACGTCATATTGCGCGCCATCAAGCTAAATTACATAGTAATTCAGAGCCTCAACCGTCTGATGTACGTACTTGTGACCAATGTGGTGATCATTTTCTCAATGATCTCATACTGCAACGGCATATTAATACTACACACTCTTTTAAGTCGCCTAGAAGTAATAATAATCCTACTAATAATAATAATAATATTAATAACAATAACAATAATAATAATGGTGGTACTGATGATTACTCTTGCAATATTTGTGAATTAAAATTTAAGAACTTTGAACAACTAAATAGTCACGCTGTTATTCATAAGGTTTTATATTTTTTACTATTAATAATAATAATATATGTTTATGGTAATTGGTTAATTTCGCGGTTCAAATATTTGAACCCATGAAATAGAATCCCGTGTAAAAAAAAATTGTTCCCAAAATTTTGGAACTTTTATAGGACATTTTTGAAACAATTTTTAAATGATTTGAGAAGTCCTATTTTATTTTTGCACAGCTGTAGATTTTTCCCAAAATTTTTTTTTTTAATTTCTGGGTATCAGTTTTTTTTCTTACTTTTTTTTTGCCATCATTTATTTGTTATAATATTTTTTAAATTATTAAATATGTGCTACGTTAATTTTCATAATGATGTTCTATCCATTAATTTTGGGGCAAATCTAAAGCTGTGCAAAAATAAGTTATCTTTCTAAAAATCATTTAAAAAACGTTTCAAAAATGTCCTATAATAGTTCCAAAATTGTTCTAACTATGTTCCAAATTTTTTGGACTTTTTTGGGGACAATTTTTTTTTTTACAAGGAATAATTAATTAAATATATTCATTTTTTAGTTTTCATGTCAAAAAATTATATATGACCGTGAAACTAAACAATTACCAAAAAGTTTGTTATTTAAGTAATTTTTTGATCCAAAGTTCAATTTTTAAATATATTTAAATATTTTCATTCAGATAAATGATTCAGAATTAAAATAAACAATGTTTAGAAGTAATTTTTATATTAAGTCAATAATAAAAAAACTGAAGTAGAACTTGGATTAAAAAATAACTTTAAACTTTTCTAAAAATTAAAAAAAAATTATTTATTCAATCCAGAAATCTTCGGAGAATAAATCCCCGAGCGAAGAAAAATTATCGAATCACCTGAAGCATCATTCGCAAGAAATAACTTCTTCACTGGATCTCGAACCTGAAGAAAAAATCGACGACTTTCTTCTAGAAGAACTACTGTTACTAAAAAACCCGCGCGTGCCTACAGAACCCTGCAGCAAAAATCAAAATGAAAAGTCACCTGCTGAAAAAGATAAGAACAAAATTCAGTGCGGCTACTGCGCGAAAACTTTCAAAACCCAGTGGACACTAAATACCCACGTAGCAGCCCATGAAGGGCGTTATCAATTTGCTTGCTCTATTTGCAGCAAGAAATTTGTACGGAAAAGTCATTTCAGCAGCCATTTGCGGTCCCATGAAGCTACAAGGCCCTTTGTGTGCGATTATTGTGGAAAAGCTTTCAAGGAATTGAAACACCGACGGGAACATGTGAAACGCACTCACAATTCTAATTCTAATAATAATAATAATAATAATAATAATAATAATAATAATAATAATAATAATAATAATAATAATAATAATAATAATAATAATAATAATAATAATAATAATAATAATAATAATAATAATAATAATAATAATAATAATAATAATAATAATAATAATAATAATAATAATAATGATAATAATAATAATAATAATAGTAATGATAATAATAATAATAATCGCAATGCAATACAAAATTTATTAGACAGCATAAGTGCGTCAGTTACGGCTGAAGATTCAATAATTTGTGACCAACCTAAATTAACTCTACTTATGCCAATGAATTTTTCTACTTAAATAATTTTGTTTAAATTTTTAATTTATTCATTTATAATTTATCAAATTAATACAATTAAATCGATCATTGTTTAAATGTTTATTGCAATAAATATTTAATGAAGTTATTTGTGAAGAAATAGTAATAATTATCATTCCCTAAACTGTAATAAATTTAAAGATGATTTTTAGTTAAATTAATTTTACTGGAGTGAAATTGACTCCAAAAAGAATTTTGTTTATATTTAAAGAAATCTGTGGAGTACAGATTTTTTAAAAATTTTATTGTCGCATTTTTTAAAGCTTAAAGTAAAAAATCTGTTTATCATCACTTTTTTTTTATTTTATTATTAATGCTTGTATTTTCTAAGTCTAAATCAAATTTTTCATTAATTTTGTGACTACATTTTTTTCTTAAAGCCAAATTTAAAAGAAATCTGTAAATAATTATTTTTGAATTAATTTTTTAAACTGTCCTTAAGAAAGTATTTAAAAAATTTGAAAAAAATGAATTATTGGTGATTTGTTCTTAAAAAAAAAAAAAAAAAAAATAGTAAATTAACTGAAGATTGCGTCGAATGCAATTGACAAGAAAAAACGACTGTTATTTATTTTTTAATGAGAGAAAGGAAAAAAAAGAGTTTAATTTTATCATTTATATATAAAATAGTATTTTAATTAGAATAAATTGGCGTTGTCTCGGAGATAATGTGCTAAGGAGCTTTCGAAGAAAATAAGAAAAAAAAGGATTATTAGATTGGGAAATTATTAAATGAGTGCGAACAAGCGCCGAAAAATATCGTCGTCATGGGAAGTGAAAGATGGCCCAAAAACGAGATCGAGAACTTTCACGCTGGAGACCCTGCCGCCAGAAGTACTGGAGATGGTTTTCAAATATTTGCCTTGCCAAGTTGTCGCGACATCCACGAGACTCGTGTCCAGGTATTCAATACTTGAAGAGATTGAATTTTAATGATAAACCCATTTTTTAATAAAAAAACCCCACAAAAAAAAATTTTGCTTATTTTTTAAATTATTAAAAAATTATAAATAAAAAAAAATTATGTGATAGGAATTTAAACATAAATAATCTTACAGGCAATGTCAACTAGTAGCAACATCAGTCCTAAATGGAGTATTTATCTCTGCGGGACATCGCCTGGAAGCTACCATGCTTCGAACAGAGTCACGAATATCCCAGCTGAAGAACGAGACCGACGTCCTGGCCTACAGCCGGGCCTTCAACATCCTAGAGCTGATTCGCTCTCAGTACAAGATGCTGAGAGCTGTAACCTGGCGCTACACACACCCACCGCGTCCAGAGAAGTTTCCCCGGCTGTGTTTTTACGCCGGGAGTCTCCTGGACGAGCTGAACAACCTTCTGTACCTCGCGAATGTAAGACCAGCCGCTCTGATCGGTCCCAATGGACCGGATACAGTAGTAACCGCGTTCTTTGCCCTTTGCAAACGTTTCATGAACTATTTCGAGAAGGTCTCGGAACGCAAACTCAACAGGTTGTTATTATTGAGTTGATTTTATTTTATTTTTTTTTGACTTGTTAATAAGGGAACCGCTAGAAATTCTAACTGAATATTTAAACCGTTAAGGACGTTCATGCGGTACTTGTCCGTCAATTTAAGACTAACTGTTTGTATAATAACAGTTTATTTTTTTTTCTTCTATAACTTAAATAATTTATCAATTTTTTTAATTCACTGAAAATATTTTTTCATATTTCAAATGGAAAAAGATTGAAAGTGAAAAATAAAATAAGAATTAAAAAAAATTTTTTAAATATTTACAAATATTTATTACAATTTATATAATGATTTTTAAAAAATTAATTTGATTTACTAAAAAAATTATTGAATCAAGAAATTTTGTTTTTCAATTTTAATCATAATTATTAAATTTCCAATCAACTAAGAACAATTCTTAGAGCCAGTCTTTTAATTTGGGATAAAATTTTTATCATATAAATACACTGGCCACAAAATTTTGCTTATTCTCTTAAAAATATAAGCAGAGGTCTGAAAATTTTTTAGATTTTTATACTAAATCATTATAAAAAAATATTTTAATTTTTTTTATTATAATTTAATTGTCATAAAAATCTAAAAAACTGTCAGAAGTCTGCAAATTTAAATACCATCAATAGTTTTATAATTTGGAGCTCTACAAATTTTATATTGTCCTGTTTAATATGTAATTATCCAATATTAAAATTTCCGCGTGAACGTCCATTGCTAGCGGTTTCCCTACACCGATAAATTCTGTAAATAAAAATAACATTAATTAGCACATAAAAAAAAAAAAAAAAAATATATATATATATATATATATATATATATATATATATATATATATATATATATATATACAGATCAGCCCTAGTATCCGGTTGCAAGGCCATCGACATACTGGACTGCCTAGCAGAGGGACGCCAGGTAGTAGGATTCCGATTGACAACAGGACGCGGGAACCGCGGGAGCATTCTCTGCATGCAACTCCGATACGTGATGCGTCGCGCCTGGTTCACCTGTCTGGAAGTCCCGCGTGCCGTGGACGAGACATCCTGGCGCGACGAGCAACGATTCATGTACCTGAGATTGAGACGGTTGGTCGGGAGCGTGAACGAGCACCACTACGAGGCCGTCCACTACGACAGAGAAAGACTGATGCACACCAAGAGGATGCCGCTTCCAAGAGTCCCGGTCTCTTCGACCTACTCCGGCTACGGCGAGTACGGAGGACAATTCTTCTACTACGGTAACATGAACCGTTCAGCATTTGCCAACAAGTTTCACCTTGCCCCAGAGTCCGAGGACTACGAAGCTGATGCCCTCCAAAATTCTCGAGGAATCTCCAAATTCAACCTGACCATTTCCGTGGATCTTCGGTGCTCTCCGGAGCTCGCTCCCTTTGTGGTCAGGTCTATCCTCAAGAGCGACGACTTTGATCATCCCAGAGCTTCCCATAATCCAGAAATTTACTTGAAGATGAAAGTCTCTTGCCCTGGATCTGTCGTCAACAGACTCCCGGGTAATTTTATTTGGGAGCAGAAAGCTTCCAAGCGATCTCATAGTTTGATTTATTGATTTATTTATTTATATTTTTTTATGGTTAATTTTCTTGAGAGATGATAGAGACTTAATATTTTTTTTTTATTGTTTTAAAAAAATTTTAGGGATTTCTTTTTGAGAAATTTTTAATGAAAAATTCAAATTTTTTTTGTTTTTAAGTGAAAACTTTGATTTTTTTTTAACCTCAATATTGATGAGATTTTTATTGGGAAAAATTTAGTAATTTCATTTTAAAGTTTATTAATAAATATTAAAAAAATTATTTTACATTCAAATTAAAAAAATGAATTAAAATTTTTTTATTTTAATTAATAAAATTATAAATAGAAAATTGAACTTGAAAAAATTAAAAAATTTTTATATATTTTTTATTTCAATAATATTAAATCTAAAAAATCAACAAAATATACTTTATATAGTAGTGATATTTAAATTTTTAAAAAATTTCTTAATATATTTAAATTGAAAAAAATATTAAATTTTATTAAAATTATCAATTTAATTTTTTAATAAAATTAAAAATCAAACGAATTTTCATTAATAAAATTTTCTCAAAATTTCGGCAAAAATAATTCAAACCATTGATTTAAATATTGGAAAAAAAACTTGAATGTTTACCTTCCAAACTAATTTCAAAACTTCTTTATATTTAAATCACATAAAAATATTAATTCGAATTTAATATAAACCCCAACAAGGAAAAATAAAAAAATCACAGAAAATTATAAACATAACTTACGTTTTATTACTTATAAAAGTGATCATCAATAAAATACTCAATTTTTAGCAGCAACTTTAACATGTTCATCTTGCTCGTGTTCGGTTATCCGCGGCATCCAGGTGATATCGTTGAGTTTCTGAGCCCGTTTTTCCAGCAGCCCATACACGACATGATTAACCAGGAATCCTTTGGGCAAGGCGATTCCCTGGAAGCGGAACATATCGAGCCCTTCTTTCTGAATTTTATGAATAGCGGTCATCGTAAACCGACCAACAATAGAGGAATTAGCAACCATGGGTCCCTTGCTGATGTCCACGTGCTGTCCCATTCTATAGAGCGTGACTTTCTGGTTGCTTTTCTCAGCAATGTCCGGGATCTGCTTACTCTTAAACGGATTGTCCTGGAACATCTCCAAGGCTAGAGCTTCGTTGACTTCCAACCGGTCGATAGGCAGCTCCTGCTGAATAAGTTTCGTGAATTCGCTGGACAGCACCCGCATTTCTGAAGCTGTTGGTGTCCAATTCGGCAAGTCCAGTTGCGCGTCGTAGATGAAGCTGCCGGATTTAATGATCGGAGCCGTGAAACTGTGCAAGTGGCAGGTGACCTCGTCATTGAAGGCGTTGTCAATTACAGCGCCCAACATGAATGAGCAAGTGCGCCAGAAAGCATTGTTGACAGCCGGGACCAGGGGCGTTTTCATGGTCGAAAGTTTCAGCTCACATGGCCCTGAAAGGGGGCGGTGCATGTCCCAAGGAACACCGTCGACTAGAGCAAGTGCTGACAGATTTGCCACTCCTTCTGAAATGTGTTTGGCACAGTCATGAGGGGTAGACAGGTTTTTGTTCATCAGCATTGTCACCTCGTCTTCGTGGGTGTTGTATAGAACTTTTATTTTTTCTATACGGCCTACTGCTGATCGCTGCAATTTTTTTTCGGCTTCGAATAAGTCATGCCGCCACTTTTTCGCTTCTGATCGGGACACTGATGATGAAAAGTAGCGAGAACACAGTTTTATACTCGCACGACAGCTGGAGAAATTTTTACACCTGAAATTTATTTTTATTCGTTTTGATTATTGCAGAAAAAAAAATTAGAAAAAAAATTGACGTGTAAAAATTTTTTAAAATTAAAAATGCAATTTTTAAAAACTATTTTTTGGGAAAAATTTGTTTGTTAAAAACAAATTAAAAAATGGTCACTTTGTTACAATAACTTTTTTGATTGTTTTTTTAATACATATTAAAAAAAAAAAATACTTTTATAGTTTTTTATAATTTCTACTTGACAAATTTTTTTTAATCAAAATTAATTTGTTGAAACGTCTTTAATTATTTTGTAAAATGGTTTTTTGACAGTCGGATAATTAAAATTTCAAAATAAAGTAACTGTCAGCTGATTTATAAATAATGAAATAAATATAACGTTTGAATAGATGAAATAATTGAACTTTTTAATGAAAATATATAAATTAAACCGGATAATCACACAAATTTTACAAATTAAATGAAAAAATTTTCCATTGTTACTTTTCATGTAAAAAAAATTAAAACTTACCCTTGAATCATGTTGATTAATAACACAATAATTATTAACAAAATATTATCATTATTTATCAATGACAATTAATTTGTAATTGTAACAAAATTGTTTATAAAGTGTGATCGTATTTTTGTTAAGTTCACTTGTGCAGACGTGAGAAAAATTTGAGGTTATGACGACTTCATGACTGGTTGATAAGGTAAGAAATTTACTGTCGGTAATAAATATTTCAAATTTATTTATCGTCAATAAATATTTTACAATCTGGAAATAATAATTTTTAAATTCAAAATTGATAGGCGGTAATTTAAAATTCAGCGTTGACTTTCAACGATAAATAAATAATTTTTTTATTTTTTACTGTTTATAAGCAAAAACTTCTTTACACTACATAAGATTATTATTAATATAAAAAAAAAAACAATTTTTTACAAAAAAAAATTTTATCGAATTTTTTTATTTCATTTCATTGAAGTATAAAATGAACTTAAAAAAATTTATTTACGAACGTGAGTGCACTGAGTGCATATGAAAACAAATATTCTCACACACATATTAATAACACAATCACGGTTATTATAGCTTTATTTAAATTGTTATTATAATTATTATTCATAATCATGAGGAAAGAACCACTTGGTCTGGCCACAGGTTTCGAATTACGCTCGGACTTGAAGAAAACATTTTACGGTGATGCAAACAAATTTTATTATTATTATTATTTTTTTTTTTTTTTGTTATAATTTATTAATACATTTTTTTAAAAAATAATTGCCCGCCAAAATATTATTCAAAAAAGATACTTTTAAATCATAATATTAATCAGTCATAAGTTTAAATAATGAACAAAGAAAAATAAATTTAAATAGTAGTTTAAATTGTAATAGTCATAAGTCATAATATAACAGAATAACAGACGATAATTTGAAACCGTAATATATTTATTATAAAGTTAGTCATCGCAGCAAAATGCATGGGGTAGCAATAATTATGAACTGTACATAGAAGAAAAATTGATATTTCAGGCGTTCTGACTATTTTTACAGTGACTAGATAATGATTTTTCATTTTTCACTTTGTGAGCATTACTTTCATTATTATATCTCTTAAAACATTTAAGATAGCCTGATAGTACCTTGTAAACATTGTAGAAAATTTTATAAGCTACCATTTTGGCCCCTTATGAATTTTTGATAAAATTAATGTTTTAGAAGTTATAAACATTTTGACATTGACTAGAAAATGATTTTAAATTTAATTAAAAATTTATCTTTTTAAATAATAATAATAATAGTCATAAAAAAAAATATTTGAATGTATAGACACAATGGAGCCGCTTGTCGCAACAATATTTTTCCGTGACTCGTTTAAACAGCGATTAGATCAACTCAGAGCTAAAATAAAAAGAAATGAAGTAAATTTATTCAGTATACGTATCGTATATAGTAGAATGCTCTCGATTCGGGCAATAAAGTCTTGTCTCTTTCTGAGTTTTTGCGAATAAGTACATAACTATATTCTTCTTATGTTTCTGAAAAAATATCAACAATCTTGTAAGTATGTTCATTTATAAATGGTAAAGCTGTAATTAAAATTGATTATATTTTATATATTCAGTTGGCAATTTAAGTTTGGTATTTTTAAAAGTGTGAAACTACAAATGCGCAGTGTTGTAACGGAGGTGACTTAAACAATTAGTAAAGAAATTAGTCACGGAACGTGAATAAGCGCCCAACGTGTCTAAACGTTAAATTTTTCGGGTCCATTAATAAAAAAGAATCCCATTCATAACCACCTGAAGAGTCATAAATCTTTTAAGTTCAACACTAGTATAAGACTGTTACGAAAATAGTTTTTTTTTATTTATTTTTTATACTTAAATTCCACATATTTAAAATATATATGAATAAGTTTATACACTGGTGTTATTAATTTATAGCGTTTTCGAGAAATAAATTTAACGGAGCTATAAGGTGGTCATTTTTTTATTTGATTACTCATTTTTTGACTATTGCGCGATTTGAATTCTAAGTTATCGATAAGATTTCAGAATTACGGCATTAAAATTATTTAAAAATTAAAATGCACACCATTAAAAAATTATTGCTTCTGATATAAGATATAAAATTTAGTAAAATTCGATAATATAAATAAAAAAATTACACTTTATATAAAGTAAAAAATATTTTATGATGTCAACAATGCACACCATGTACGCTCTCTTAGCTTAAGATAAAAAAATCACACTTTACAATGAAATATTATTTCTGAAGTCATGAAATTAAAACTCATTATCGCTAAAATCAAATAATAAAATGTTTTGAAGAAAAATGGAGAACATTCTGAAATAAAAAATGCAAATTGGTTACTAAATCTTCCATTAAGTCAAAAACACACACCTTGAAATAAAAACTTTTGATTAAAGTGATTAAATGCACACCATTAAAAAAATTATTCAAGCGAATAATAAAGTATAGAATGATGAAAAATGAACAATTTAAAATTAAAAAATGCACCCTGAAATAAAAATTCGTGAATGAAGTTATAAATGCACACCACGGAAAAAATTTATGTGAGCGAAAAAAAACTGTAAAGCCAGATAAAAAATGGACACTTCGACAGTAAAAAATGCAGACTTTCAAGTAAGAAATCAATCTTTTGAAGTAAAACAAAGCAAAGTGTTTACTAAATCTTTCATGAAGTCAAAAAAACACACCCTGAAGTGAAAATTCTTGACTAAAATGCATAGTCAAATGAAAAGTCATAAATGCACACCATGGAAAAAAATTATTGAAGCGAAAAAATAAGCGCAGTATGAGATAAAAAATGGACACCTCGAGATATTAAAATGCACACCCCGTTAGATATTAAAAAGAAGTTGAAGCCGAATAAGAATCGTGAGAGCTTAAAGGGTAAAGAGACGGTGTGCAAGTGAATAAGGATTACGTTAAAAATAAAACAAGAGAGCGAGAGAGAGAGTGAGAGTTATTGGAGTGAGAGCGCGGGGAAGTACGCGGGATGCTGTGGGGGTGAGAGGGGCGAGCGACATTCCAGAAGGCGGCGGCGGTGGTTCTCGTGGGAAACCAAAAGAGCGAGATAGTATTATAGGCAAAAGGCTAAGGATCGAATTATTGTCGAGTGAAGGAGAAAGAAGAAAAGAGAGAGAGAGAGAGAGAAATGATCCTCAGATGAGAGTGGAGAACTTACCAACTCTCGACTCTACTCTCTCACATGTACATGAACCTACATGCTGGACCAGAGCTTCGTTCTTTCGCTTCGCAATCTCACCGCTGGTGTCGGATGATATATGTTTTACGGAATTTCTTTAAAACTATTAAATTGTTAACCATTCTGTCACTTGCGCGAAATCTTTTATTCAATATTTAAATTAGCGACAGCCTAGTTATCTGTTTCATTGTCTAAAAGATATTTTGACTATTCTTTGCGTGAATCGTGTTGGAAACTCGATAGAAATTTCGTTTTCTTTAAAATCCGAGCTTACCACTGAGAAAATTTATGAAAAAAAATAAAGAACTAAAACTTTTTTGAAGAATTCAATTTATTTTGATCAAGTAGAAAATTTACTAACTAAGAACATTTTTCAGTAAGCCAAATTTGTATTGGATGAAAAACTTTAACAATTTTATTAAAAAAATTTTACTTTCACCAAGAAAATTTTTATTTTTTTAAATATTTTCTTGAAACAAGATAATTGATTTATTTTGAGTTCTAGTAAAAATTTTTTTTTGATTGATTCAAAATAATCTACTTCTTTAAAATAATTTTCTTGATTCACGATTTTTTCTTTTAAATCGACTAAATTTTTTATGTTGTATATTTTTTACGTAGTTTATTTTAACGCATGATTCTAAAATTTGGTTACTTGAAGATGAGAAAAATATTTCACTTGAATTTTTTTTTTTTTGCTCAAAAAAAATTTACTTCAGGTAAGAAAATTTATATTTTCTTCGATCATAAGAATTGTTTCTTCAGCGAAGAAATTTTTTCTGTGTAAGTTTTCTTAATATGAATTATTGCCTGATTAAAGTATCCACTGAAAGCCTTTTTTTTAAAAAGCTCATCTCACGTCAAGCCAAAAACTACTAAAATTTAAGGGAATTTCGTTGTCGACTCGACGCACCAAAAATTATTGTTTTCATCTGAAACATCCTAATATATATATGTACTTATATGTATAAAAAAGCCCGAGGGGATCAGGCGCGAAACCGTCAGGTGTGAGGATTCTACCCTCTTATCGCATGAAGAGCCGCTTTCTCACGTCATCCAGCCCCGAATTATCATTATCTTTTTCCTCTCCTTTCAACTAATGCGTTTCATGATTTTTGCTCGAAGAACAATCTTACCGCTAATTATTTTCGGCTCTTTTCATTTGTAAAATTATTAAAACTTACAATATTTACTTACACATTGACAAAAAAATAGACTTTATTTAAAGTAAAATTTGCATTTAGCTAAAAGAAATTTCTAACAATTACTCAATAAAATTCATCTCAATTTTAAGTTTGTAAAATTTTCATAAAGATTATTTTGTTTTTAAGTTTTGTTAATAAATCCTTACGTAAAAAAGTTATAAATTATAAATTATAAATTATTAATATTACTAATTAATTAATTACTTTAATATTACTGAAATTAACTTTTATTCGGTAGTTTTTAAGATTTCTCAACAAAGAAATCATTGCTGAGAGAATTAAAAAAAAAAGCTAAAATCAATACGTAGTTTGAAATTATTGTCCTGAATACCTGTGACCAAATAATTGAAGACAATAATAAGTCTAAAACTAAAAAAATTGTAATTCAAAATAACATTTTTAAAATTAAAATTTTGAACGTTAATTTTCATAGCTTTGAATATAAAATTTAAATTTTACAATGTAATTCTTACAGAATCTGTAAAAATGACAGTCTGAATTTTTTTTTTCCCTTTTTCGTTTTTTCCGTATTGAAGAGAAAGATATACCTGAATATACTATCACAAATGTGATATGTGAATCGTCCTTTGGGTGAATTTTTATTTATACTCCTAAAGTATAAAGAAATGGTACGGTGAGGAGGTAAATCTGATGGGAAACGGAGAGTGAAGAAGGTGGAGAGTTAATTGAATCTGAGCAGCGTATAAGTGGAATGGCCTATTCCTTCAGCTCAAAGAGTTCTCTGGTTTTGGCTTTGGTTATTCAGACTCTGGCTCGGACTCTGTATATATGTATGTATAGATATATTTCTTCTTTTCTTTGTATTTGAATATATACAGGTAGATGTACAGGTAGGAAGGTAGAGGTATAGGCTTATTCAGTTACTCCGTTTCTTGTTTGGTGTCCTTGTCTCTTGGTACCACTACCACACGGGAAAGGGCCAAGAGGATCGCGGGAGTCAAGGTGGACGCCGCGAATCCAACGAGAATGGAAAAAAAATAAAAAGTTGCGTTTGAGAAAGAGAGACGAGCATTCCTTTGTCTCCACGCGCGAACGCTATAAATCATATTCATATGGTTACCACTTTGGTACCGTGATTATTTATAATTTATCTTTTGGTACTTGACATCGGATTTTATTTTTGTTTAGCCTCCACCAGTACACTCTAAATTATTTAGTTATAAATAAATATTGTGTGTACAAACTGATTAAAAATAAATACATTTTTATTTCTTTAAATTAAGTAAATTTTACTAGGTTTAAAAATTTTTCTACTTCATTCAAGATTTCTTTAAAATATTTTCTTATTTCAAGATTTTTTACTCTTGACTCAATTTAATTTTTTTCTCAGTGCACAAAAAAAAATGTCTTGGCTCAAAAGAATTTTATGATTCAAGAAAATTATTTTTTTGAATTTATAAATTAATATTTTTTTGATTTAAAAGTTTTTTTATACCTCAGTTTAAAAAAAATTCTTTAAATAGATCAAATATTACAAAATTGATGTTATTTAAATCACAAAACTGCTTTTTTAACTGAAGATACGCCATTTTCAAGTATAGTTATAATACCGAGCCACAATTTTAGATCATTTCTGCTCCAAATTTTCCATAGTCTCTTTTGATTGATTATTTTACATTAAAAATTTATTTTTTGAGCTTAGAGAATAATTTCTTTAATAAAAAAGTACTGTACTTTTCAATAAAAAATTTTTTTAGTTGAATTAAAGAATATCTTCTCAATAATTCAAGTTATTTAATACCATTAATTTTTTTTTTTAATTTATTACATAAAGAAAAAGAGCTTTTTTTTTGTTCTAGAACAAAATTTTCAAAATTTTGAAGAACAAAATTTATTTCTTGGTTGAAATAAAATTTTTATTTTTGTGTAGTTATAAATAAATATTATATTTATGAGTATAAGTATTAATGTAAGTATGAATAAGCTAATAAGCAGTTGTAATGGATATTTTAATAGCCCGAGAACAAATGTTGAGATTTATTGATACTAAACCCCGATATCTTGGTTGTTAGACGAGTCAGTCCGAGCACAGTGTCCAGTGTCGTTTTAATATTTGCGTATAGTACCCGAAACCGAAAATAGCTGGCTGGGTTTGCATTTGTATTTCTCTTATTGGGTAATTTTATTTTTTAACCGACTGTATCTGTACACAGACGGTAAGTTTGTAGTTAACATTCCCATAGTAAACAAGTCGCGGTTTTAGTTAAAGTCCAGAACTGTTGTCTATGTGCCGGTAAGGAGATAAGATGAGTATACATAGAGTCCGTGCAGTTCTCGAACCATGAGAGAGACTAAGCTAGAGATATTCCACAAAGGTGGACGCTGGACGGTAGACGGTAGATGGTAGATGGTAGATGCTATACTATACGGGCCTTCTGGATGATAAAGGAAGAAAGAGATAATGTCGAATGTCGAATGTTCTGTGTGGAGTAACCGCAAAACCAGTTCGCTTGGTGAGTAAACAAAAAACGAGGAGAAACGAGCTACGTAAGCCGACGCTGCGCTCGATTATGCTTTCCAATATAACTTTAAGCTAATTATAAAATGCCCTATTTTTGATCCACTTGATTTTAAATTTTTCGTGGTACAGAAATTACGCACAGCGCCATTTGAGTTAAGAGTATAGAGTTATTTTTTTCTTTCAATAGTTTTCGTTTTATCTAAATTTTTCGCTAATTTTTCTTCATTATTTCTTAAAGTTTTCCTCTATTTTCTATTCTTTTTTCATTTTTTAAATGATAAAAAAATAATTCATCATTCTTTTTAAATTTATTATTTTTTCAAGAAAATATATAATTTCATTATCATGTATTAAAAAATTTGGTTTATTCTATAATTAAACTAAAAATAAAATGTTAGGTAAACACCTTAGAAGAATTGAAACAGCGATTTTTATTCAATAACTTATCTCATCAGGCTTAAGTCTTCTAAACGGAAAAGATTTAGCTACCATACGCTACCTGTTGGAGTTTTTTGACACTAATTTTTAATAAAAAAAACTACATATGAGCAAATGTAACTATATCAACCAGAATTTGGCCTAATATGAACAATTCCCATACTCAAATATTTTTTCACGGCTCATATACATTTTTTTCGACAATTCTTCACGTTTTTTTTTTTTTTTTGGTTACTCTGCAAAAAATCATTAAATATTCAAAATTTTGTATTAATCAAAAATGGCTCTTAAAATATAAATTTGAAATTGTAAAAAAAACTGTATCATTCCTAAATAAAATTTTAACCGAAAGATGAAATAAAGGGTCGGTTTGTGTTTGAAGTAAAGACGACAAATGTGGATTTGAAGTAAAAAAAAAAAAAGGAAGATCCGTAAGAGGTCATTACTTGAGGCAAGTATGTAACGACGTTGCGTATGACACGCAATAAAATGTGGTTAGCCCTTTGGAAGGTTTTATACTCGACAATTAACTTTCTTGTATGACGGCATCGCTTGGAGTTGTTACATATGTATGTATATATGTATAATATGTAAGCGGTATCTTGATGATGGTGATATGCTGTTATGTGTATCTGAATGGGCTGCGTGTAGTGTACCCAGTCCGCGGGTTGAAAAAGTTAAATTTATAAAAAAAAGAATAACCGCAAAATGAAGAGAAACGATAATGACGATAACTCTTGCCGACTGAAGACAAGAAAAAGAACCAACGCGGCAGAGACGGAAACGAAACTAGAAGTAAATATGAAAATGGGATAAGTGATTACTTATTGTGATTACTTATTAAATATAAGGGAAAGTAAAAAATGGATTTGATTGTATGAGGGGGAAAGGTAATTTTTAGACCCGTGAAATACCGGAAATTCGATCCGGGATCGTGAATAACCCAGAGAACAAAACAAAAATTGTGATACGTGCCACTCGTGCCGACAGAAATAAAAATATAAAGATTTTTAAAATAAATAGACGGTGTATTTTACCCGTGTGATTATCATGCTGCCGTGACGATAAGCTCAGCGTCAGAAGGTATGGGAAAAATTTATATCACTATCTAAATATTTCATTGGGAATGGAAATGAAATGTTTTACTACTATAGATATAAGAAATTTAAATCTCTGATTTGTAGAAATTGTTTGGCAGAATTTAGAGTATTTTTAAATCAAAAACATTTACTCAGCTTTGTTTTTTAAAAACTTATTAAGAAAATTTTTTTGACACGAAAACATATCATTAATTGTGACAAAAACAGATATTATATAAGAAATTTATAAATTAAAAAAAAAAAAAAGATAAAATAGAAATATTATCCAAAAACATAAGAGCCAAAATTTTTTCCAACTTTTGATATTTTGTATCATAAATGCACCGTAAAAACAAGCAGAAGAAGTTCTTGAAAATTATTTACTTGGTTCAGGTTAATTTTTTTTTCTGTGTAAAAATTGGAGCTTCTTAAAAAAAATAATTAAGTGGGTGGTTGAATTTGTCAAATATTTGAATGGGTAATTTTTTCTGAATGTGTTTCACCCTCTAGATTCAATTAACGAATATCTGAATTGAATTTAAACAAAATTTTTCTTGACCCAAAAAATAATTCTTGTCTGGAAATATTATCACCTTGATAACGATATCACCGACCAATAACACCCAAGCTTGGCAGTATTCCCAAAAGTTAAAAAAAGATAAAAGAGAATAAAGGAGATGAGTTGAGAATGGGGTGTGTGGGGCCCGTCCTCCCTTTAATTGACAAATTGGAATCTTATTAGAAGCCCGTGATGCCCGAGGGGCCCGGTGGGTCCGGGAGGTTATAGTGTCGAGGCGATGGATCTCCGAGTGAGAGAATCAGCCAGCGTCGGAAGGTAGTTATTCATCATCTCTTTTTATCTTGGATTTTCTCTCATCCATTTCAGTGAGTCCCTTCACACAGTGAACCTGGGCCCGGTTGCTCTCACACATGGAAGGGCCGGGGGGCCCGAAGCCCGCGTCGAGTGGAGGGGCATAATATGTGGACCCTCGACACTAACAGGTTGTAGAGTGGCTCGCGAGCAAACCAGCTACCACGAGTGTTTAGAGATCCTGCCGGCAGTCCGTCCGGCGAGTGAATGCCACCCAGAAAGCGTCCGCGCGTGCGCGATCTGTGTGGCCTCGGCGATCTCCGACCACCGGGACGAGCCGAATCCGCCCGAAGCCCGGCGAACTTGCCCGAGTATTCCCGACCGGGACATGTGCCGGGCCACCCGGTAGAGCGCGCGCGTGCCGCGTCCTGTGTGGTCTTTCGGGGTCCGGGCGGGCTCTTCCTACTGCACATATACACCGAAAGGATCCACTGCTGCTGGACTATACCATACCGGTGCTCCTGGTTCAGCTGGCTCCCTCAACTCGGCTTTAATCTCTGAAACTTGTTGTAGTTTTGCGCACACGTTCACTGTTTCTTTTCCACGGTCTCTTCCACCACTTGCTCGAACATTCGCATTCCTTTTCTTCTTTATCTCCCCGTTCTTGTTCTTATTCTTATTCTCATTCGAAGGGAAAGAGGGAGTCTCTCGGTCGAAGCTTTTCGACTTATTATTCTTATAGCTCATCCTTTTTTTTAACCACGTGTTAACTTATCACGAGCTGACCATTTTTCATTTAAAATACTGGCTATTGAGATTGGATTAATAACCATCTCGGAATTTACATGGGCTCTGTGAGAATAGACGTGTTGGGCGGGTGTGTTACGGTAACCTCGCGTGTATTTTCACACGAGCGAGATGGCTCACATGGCTCACATGGCTCTTTGGATCTGAGATATCTGGTATATGGGAAAAAATCTCCAAATGGATATAATATACAGTCAACAAGAAGAAATAAACAAAACCGAAAACTATAGACCTCGGGATGAATAAGCGTGTGTGAGACCGCGGAATGAGGTTCGCGCGATGATTGGCCCGGGCCATAAACTGTATTTTCGCGTGTAAAATGTAAATGGCTCCTCGTGCCAAGGAGAGAGAAACCGGGAGTTCAAAGAGCCGCCAGTTGTTAAAGAGCCTACTCGAATTCTCGTTTGAGGGATCCTCTCTCTTCCTCCGAGGAGGATATATATATAGTTATGTCCTCACACATCCTTACTAACAGCACACGTACGGACATCCGTGAGAGTATTTCTACGCAGAGGGATCGGGACTTTGTGGCAAGATCAGGCACTTTTCGTGTGGCAAGTAACTCCGCGATATCCCAAACAAGATCTTTGTCCACTGATCAGTGTACCTTCTCAAAACGGCGTTTCTGTATTAAGTAGCCTTCACCGGGATATTCTCTCAGCTTTCTATAGCTCCATACTCACACAGATCGACAATGGACCGGAGTCTGCTGATACTTTTTAAAACTCCCTGGTGGTGTCTATAATGGGTGGTATGCAACGCCAAAAATCTATTTCGTATATATATTTCAAAGCTTGTCTAGACCTTTCACAATATTTAGCCTCAGTCTTTTCACAGAGATGAGAGAACAGACGGTTGCCGCCGATCAGGACGACGTGGCCGGTCCACCCAGTCGATTCCTGTTATACAGTCGGTTATAGTTACCAATTGGATGGCCATGGCTTTGAGTCCTCCGTGATGGATGATAGCCAGCTTACATTATACATAATTCTCCCTTTCGGGGAGGTTCTTATTCACCAGACTCTAACTTGCCTCATATAATATAATGCTTCATGTCTGAAACCTTATACTTCATGTTTCATGTTTTACTTCATTCGGACAAAACACTACCAACCCGTTGACACTACCATCAATGGTAGATCATTTTTTTTTTTTTTCAAGCTTTATTTTTTCTACTTATTTTAAATTATTAAAAATTTTTTTTTTTTATAAACTACCTCGAAATACTATTGACTAAAATTAAATATTTTAATTTTTTTAGAGATTTTAAATGTCAATATGATATTTTTTTTAGTTTGATAGAATAAATAAATTTTAATATTTTAAAAAAGGCATCAGCATTTTTTTTAAACTTCTAAAAGTCGCATTTTATTATAAATTTTCTCTATAATAATTAATTTATTAAGATATTAATAAAAAATGCCATATAAAAGTTAATTTCAATAACATTAAAGTTATAATTTTACTAATTTATTATTTTTAACTTTCCGCTTTGAAAATTAAAAATTTAATTTCTCCACGTTTGAGATCCCAGGAAGCCGTTGAGACTATCTCCGACTGGACGTTCAAAAAATAAAAACCAAACCAAAAAAATATATTAATTATTTACAAACTTAAATATTAAAAAAATTGTTTATAGTATTTTACTCTCCAAACTCAGTACTTGGATGTTTTTCGGAAATAAATACTCCAGATTTACTCCATACTTAGAGTTTTTAATTTCTTCACTCCAGCACTCCAATTTCGCAGCAAAAAAAAGTTTCTCTCGCTGAATTATTAGCTGATTTCTAGAGCCTGACTTGTTACAACAAATCAAGGTCTAACTCGTGAGAAGTCAGCTGCGTAGGAGCGTGACACTAGCCCATAGAATGAGGAACAAAGGGCCTGCCATCAACCAATGTTTTACAGTAAAGAGCGTGCATTGTGACGAAAGTACTGGATTTATTATTAGACAAGACTGACTACTAGAGTAGACTAAAAAGTCAGTTGGAATATTGAAGAGTACTAAAAGGAAATAGTTAACTCGTGAATCAATGGACCAGTTGCTGGAGCTTAAGCTGGAAAAGGAGGTGAGGGTGAGGAAGGAAGCGAGCCAGAGGCGCCCGACAGTCCCCCTACCGTTAAAAAGCGATACCTGAAAAACACGACCAAGAGACCAAAGAGTCCCGGGTCCATTCCAGTGTTCTTCATCCAGGTCGTCCAGGTATATAAATTCTGGTGCTATTATTGGGGTTTGGTGAGCCTTCTCACAGGACTCCCTCCCCCCTGGTGGTCGCCCTCATCACCCTCTAACTCGGCGTGTCGGTTCCTTTGACGCGAGCTCTTTCCGCCTCTACACCAGTCGAGTCTTCTTTCCTTCTTCTTTTCATTTAAAGAGGAACAGCCCTCTCACTCCAGCTGCTTCTGCTCCTTTCAGGGTCTCGAGAGCTCCAGGTACAGTCCAGCCAACTCTATCCCCCCCCTCTCTTTCTCTCTCTCTCTCTCTCTCTCTCTCTCTCTCTCTCTCTCTCTCTCTCTCTCTCTCTCTCTCTCTCTCTCTCTCTCTCTCTCTCTCTCTCTCTCTCTCTCTCTCTCTCTCTCTCTCTCTCTCTCTCTCTCTCTCTCTCTCTCTCTCTCTCTCTCTCTCTCTCTCTCTCTCTCTCTCTCTCTCTCTCTCTCTCTCTCTCTCTCTCTCTCTCTCTCTCTCTCTCTCTCTCTCTCTCTCTCTCTCGGTCGATCTTAAAGGAGCCACATGGAAATGGAGATGGAGAGTTTCATTTTTCGGGTGCCGCCAGGGCCTCCTGTGTTTGTTTTTCCTCCTGTTCGTTTACTAAACGCACTACACCCAAAATTACACTCCCCAATGATAAATATTTGGGCTTATTATGCCTTTCGAGGTAAATAACCGGTGGAACTTTAACTGGAGTCTTCTGATGACATCTGATCCTGGATTCTAGATTGTCTAAATAATATTTTAATGCTTAAGAAGACTGCAAGTAAGGAAGAGAATTGTTTTATTATAAATTTAGAATGGTAATTATTAATGTAGCGACCAAAGTAATTTTTTTTAATTACAAATAATAATTTAACTTTTGAATTTTTTTTTTTGGGTCAAGACTTCTTATTTTGAATCAATTGTTTTTTCAATGTACAGTTACTTGAATTCATTTATAAATTTTTAAGAAAATAGAGAAGAAATAAAAAAATTAAGTATTCAATTTCACTCGGAAGTTTTTGCTGCATAATAAAATTCCGTAAATATTTATTTTAAAATTAAAAATTCTTTTAAATTATATTAATATTTACTGTTTAATTTCAGGGAAAGAAATAATTCTTAACATTTAATTACGTATTTCAAAAATTACAATTCAATTTTTTTGGAGTAAATTATTCAGGCCAACATTTTTTTTTATACAAAAAATTCACTTTTTTCAAGACAAATAAATTTTCTCTAAACTGAAAAAAAATTTGAATTTGATTCCTGAAACTTTATTTATATACAGCTACAATATAGCGCAGTAATTAATACCATACTAAAGAAAAAAATTAATTTAATTCAAGAGAAAGTCTTGAATCAAAAAAATCATTTTGAAGAGCTTTATTGTCTTGATTTAAGTATAAAAATTCTCGATCTGAGAAATTTTTCTTGACATCAGTCAATTTTTTTCGTACATAAAAATAGTAATTGATCAGTACAGTATAATTTCCAATTATGTATAGAATAAAAATACACAGAACAGTCAATATGACTGTTTTATTTTTTCCATATATCTATTACTTCGTTAAGCCTTCAACCAGTCAGTTTATCCTTAACGACGTCCTTAAAAAAAAAAAAAAAAAAAAAAAAAAACCAAGAACTAGTGGAAAGGCATCAATATCGTTTTACTCTTATTGATAATCTAAGGCTAAAGACTTGGATATCCCCAGCACTTATATCCCCCTTAGCCGTCCATCAAATCAAAAATCCTGTAAATTGTTTACTGCATATTGCCGGTCGTTATTGAAAGTTAGCACTTGCAGTAATGTTTATTAAAGATTATAATACTCAGCACATGCCAGGTCACTTTGCCGATCATGAGCACTTACTATATGCATGGATCCAATCTCCACACGAAATTTTATTACCACCCGAGAACACCGACACCGGTAAATCTGTAGCGATCACCATCTCGTAATATCTCATACTCACTCATCCACACATCCCAACATCCATACATATGTAACACATAACATTGTATTTCTTCCCCGGCCTATAATTGAATCCCGAGTGATTTGCATATATCGGCTCAACACAAGCTCCGGTTATTTACGAGCCTCCTCCAGAGATATTCATTAAAATCAATCGAGATTTCCCTCGTTATCTTATCTCATTATCACTCGGTATTTTTAATGCCTCCTATCCTGCTCTGCTCACCTTACGCGTTTATATTCCCACTATCATCATCATCATCTTCACCATCATTATCATTATATTTTATGAATCGATGAAAATAAAATCGATACACCAGTATCTGATGGCTCGGGTGGAGCTGTCACGTGCGTCAACCTACGCACGCTTCTACGCACTACATATGTGTATTTATATATATATACAAAACACTATAGATATGTAATCAAATGACATGTACACATACATTCAACACATTGATCAACTGTGACGAGGATAAGAATGGAATTGTCACAAGTCTTAGATAAGAAAAACTTGAGATATCGAAGCCTCGAATAGAAGCACTAATTTTGCGGGAACCACCCGCCGCACTTTGACAGCCTTATACTCTTTGTTGGGCTTACCTTGTATGTTCCTCTGACACCATACATACATGTGCTGATAGAATCGAATCGTAATTCAACAATCATACATTATATCATAAGTCACATTTTACATGTTACATGTTACAGTAAGTGTTACTCTGTTATTCATGTGTGGCTCCATGGTGCTCTTCTGGTGCAGCCCATCAGCCGACAACCGAACTAGGGTATTGTATATAGTATATATACTACATATACATATATATATATATATATATATATATATATATATATATATATATATATATATATGTATAGATATCTTATCTTGATATTGAAAGAGAGTGAAAGACCGTGTTATACATCGTAGACCGATTTGATTCGAGTAAATAAAGGCTAAGTGAGTAGAGCCAATGGTTACTATCAGTTCTCATTCGTACGTCGTTGAATCACGGTCATTATTTCTCTTCAATTTAATCAAAACAATCTTTGTAATTAAATTTTTAGAGTAATTGTAAATTTTGAGTTCGGTAGCTTTAGTGGTAGAGCGCTTGACGCGTAATCTCAGAGATTCAGGTTCGATTCCTGGCTTGGTTTGATCCAGATAGTCTTAAAAATTGTTCTTGAATTTTTTATTCATAAAAATTGATAAAATTTTTTAGTGATGAACATTAATTTAAAATTAATTTTGGCTGTCGTTAGAAATACTCGATTTCTTCATTTTTTGTAATATTCTAATTTTTTGATTATTGTATAGAAGGAAAATGTTTATCTTGCTGTCTCTTGTTAAGTTGTGTGGAAAAAACTGTTATTAAAAAAAAAAAAAATATCTGAGCTTTAATATTATTAATTCAATAAAATGCAAAAAATTTTTGCTAAAGCGTTGTGATAAAAATGATCAATAAATAGAGTATTGTGAAGGCTAGAATAAAAAATAAATACTCCAAATATAAATAAAAATATTATTATCAATTAGCGTTGAAAAATATCTTGTGTACTGTATATGTTACTCAAGAAACTGTTGCTCCTGAGTATCAGATTCGGATGTAGAAGGAGAATAAAGTGGATCTTTTAGCTGAAAGCTCCAGACAAAGCATCACATAATAATAATAATAATAATAATAATAATAATAATAATCCAAGTTAAGGATTAAAGAGCTCAGAAAGTTAACAATACTTGAGAGCTTTCTTACCTCTTGTTGGTGGTGCCGGCACCTGTCCTCGTTTAGCGGCTGGAGACACGCCCACGACCAATCGACGAGCGCCCTCAGGCGTGACGTCAGCGGTCCTAGTGGGCCTGGTGGGGACCAACGGGGACCGCGGTGTCCTCCAACAGTCGGGGGTGGGGGAATCGTGTAAAGTCTGTCCGATCGGAATACTATACTATACAGAGGTGATCTAAGCCTATGCTCCCCATCGTGATGCCTAACGTGCATTTCTGACACGACTTGCTGCCAGCATCCGATGTCACTTCTCGGGATCAAATCCTCTGGTTAACGTCATATAAGAGGTGCGAAAATCGCGAGTTACCCTCGATGTCCCTTTTGTGATCACCGATTTTGTCTTTAAGGGATGCTTTTTAATCTTGTCAGTGACTTGTGTTGGTTTATTTTTTCTTTCATAAGTGTGTGATTAGATATTACCATTGGTTTTTATTTTATTTGTTAATTGTTAATTATTGATCATTAAATGCTGGTTTTAAAAGTGTTTGATAAAGTGGTTTAAGTATTTTTATAAAATATTTAACCAAGGGGTGTGATGCCCTGGTTATCATGGTTTTGCGTGAGTGAGGAAAGAGGTAAGAGGTGCTCGTTTTATTCGACACCTTGGATCATTGAGATAAGTGTGTTAAACGATAAATTATTTAAAAAACAGCCCCGAGGAATAATCAATAGCATTTATAGTACCGATATTGTTAATTATTATTGTTATTTTTTTTGCAACCCCAAAGTGGTTTGGGCTCTTGACACGTGATTATGGTGCAACAAAGAGACACGGCGGTGCCGGTCTCGTACCTGCGTCATCATCACTATCATCACTATCACCACTGTCATCATCATCATCATCATCATAATCACAACGACGACAGTAGCGATATAAGTAACAGTTGTTCTAGCTGTAATAATCCCAGTAATACCACTAGCAAACATCACAATGAGAACAATAATAATTATAACAATAATAATAATAATAATAATAATAGTAATAGTAGTAGTAATAACAATTACCAGAAAGGACGGAGTTGTTTTTTCATCTCAAGACGCAACAGACCACCCCCGCGAGTATTATTAATAATTCTATTGACACTGTGGTTACCGGCGGGGGTGCTGGCTTGCGGGCCTGGCCGAGGAGGCGGCCGAAGGCCCATCTTGAGAAAATCTACCCCCTTAGTTTATAAACAACATGTGCCGAATGTCAGTGAAAACACCCTGACCGCGAGTGGACTCTCAGAAGGACGGATTTCTAGGCACGACTCGAGGTTCCGGGATCTAGTGCCTAATTATAATGTCGATATTATTTTCAAGGATGAGGAGGGCACTGGAGCTGATCGACTCATGACACAGGTAATTCTAATTATTAGTTTATGTAACATGTTTTTTTTTTTTTTTTTTTTATTGGGTAATTTTACAGGAATAAAGGAAGTAAATTACGCTGGAAAAAAAAAATTTATTTGTTGCTAGAAAGAAATTCTTGAATTATTTTAGAGTTTCATTGTCTTGATTTGAAAAAAAAAATTTAAATAAGTTTTTTGTCTTGATTCAAGACAATTAAATTCTTCAAAACGGTTTTCTTGGTTCAATCATTTTTTTTTCAGTCCAATGTAAATAGTCAGAAGTGAATTTTCACTCCGATCACTCGGTATACTAGAGTAAAGAAATTAAACACTCGGTGTAATCTGGAGTGAATATGGATATTAATTCGAAAAATATCCCAGTACAGAATTTTTAGATTAAAACAAGTTTTATTTATTTAATTACAAACAAATACTTCAAAAAATTTATCTCAAGTTTAAGTTTGTAAATAGTTATTATGTTTTTTTTATAATTTGACTTTGAAACATTGAAATAAATTTTGATAAAGATTATTTTTTTTTTAAATCTTATTGATAAATCATAACGTAAAAATTAAAGACAATAAATTATGTTTCATTAAATAAAATCAATTACTTAAATGTTATTAAAATAATTTCTATATGGCAATTTTTTGATTTCTTAAAAAATGAAATATTATAGAGAGAATTCATAAAAAAAAAAAAAAATGCAATTTTTAGAAATAAAAAAAAAAAAAAATATTGATGCAATTTTTTTTAAATATCAAACTAAGGAAAGAGGTTTTATTAATTCATAAAATATATTTTTTTTTAATTTATATTCAATAAAAAACAATTAAGAATTTACTCCTGTTTTTTTTTTCATTAATATAAGTAAAATCCTTTTCGGAGTGAATTTCAGTCCGGTGTGGTTAAATCAATTAAAAATTTTCCACTCTGAAAATTTTTGACTTTGTACTTAATTAAAAAAAATTTTTTCGTGCTCCAAAACAACTTAGGTCTGTGTAATTATCTGTGTAGTTATTTAGAGCTTATTTGCATCATATGTAGATGTATAATGTGTATGTGACAGTACGGAAGGTACAAGAAGAAATTAAACGGATTGGATTGGTTATTTATTAAATGTAAACATGTTATTGCGCTCGACTTACGCGTGTTTACAGATTTAACATCGCTGACTCGGTTAAATGCGTGGGCATGTATATAAAAGTTATCTGTTTATATTGCCGCTCGTTAGCCTTTTATTCATATGCATTTATTACTGTTTATACATTACTTTACACCTTGCTTGTACTACTGTGTTGATATTAACAACTTTTTTAAGTATTTCTGTTTCATGAATTTTTATTTTTAAGTCTGAAATAGTTTGTTAATCCAAACTATGAATAATTTGTTTTTTTTTTTTTTTTTTTTTTTTTTTATTAAAATTGTAACAGAAAATTTTATTTCATAAGGAAGAGAAATTTTTCTATTCCAAAAATTAAAAAAATTATTTCTTAATTTTTTGTGGGTATTTTAAAAATTTTTATTTTAAAATCTGATGAAAAAAATTAGACCTACCTATAGAAAATAAAATTGTTAAGCATTTAAATTTGTTGCACGCAATAAAAATTTTTTGAGTCAAATATTTTTTACACAATTTTTTTAACCCGATAATCTAAAATTTTTAACTCCAAAAATTTTATAAATTCAACGAGTAAACATTAATAAAAATAGTTTTTTGAGTCTAGAATATTTTACGGTCTAATAAAAAATTAATTTTTTCTGTTTTAATAATTTACTAAAAATTTTTTTAAGATGACAATTGATTGCAAAATCTAAATTTTGATTGACTAAAAAAAATGAAACTTTAACACAAAATTAAAAAAAAAAATTGATAAATAAAACTAATTAAAATTTTTAAGTATTTATCATGGACAATCAAAGTATAATTTTTTGTGTTTAAATCCCCAAATTATAATTTTTATCTCTGACAATTTATTTAATCCTTTTAATACTATTTAATGATTAAAAATAACAAAAAAATTAAATATTGATTATAATTATCTATAAATACCTTTCAATTATATCAAACCATAAATATTATTAAATCAACAAAATCTAATTTGACAGCTAAAGATTTCGCAATAAATTTTTTATCACCTTGTAACAGATAAGCAACTAAAAATTCACAATTAAAAAATTGTATGAATTTGAGAAAGAAGCCCATTGCAATCCCGTTTTAAATACTCGTATATCACGGAGCACTAGATCACTTAGTTTCTAGAATATAATGTGTTATGTGTAATGTAATGAGCTAGTGAGGACCGTGAAGACACGGTAATAGTGATTAGAATACACGACGCGCGAGGCGATATACCAGATCCGACTTGTTTGAGCAGGTGTAATTTCAGAGCAATCATACTGTTTAATTAAGCATGTGTCATATTAATTATTAACTTATTTTTATCTTTATTACATCAGTCTGATAATAATTATTAAATTCATTAATATTATATATATATATATATATATATATATATATATATATATATATATATATATATATATATATATATATATATATATATATATATATATATATATATACTCTAATATTTGTTCAGTATCTTTACATCATAAATAAAAATCAAAATTATTATGTCTAATAATTTATTACTTTTTTTTGCCGTCGGCGTTTCCGAGGATTTTTTTTTCATAATTTTTTATACTTATTGCCGATATTTAAAGTGCACAGTAAAAAATTTTGCGTCATTGTGTTAAAAATTTTTATGGTAAATATTTAATACTTTTTTTTGTGTTCATTTAACAGAGTAAATGTTAAATTTACACATAACAGTGTTAAATGTTTAAGTTTTTTGACGCAATTACGCAAAATTGTTTTCTGTGTTATTTTATTTTGTTACTAAAAAAAAATTGTTATTTACTTATTAAAAAAAATATATTTTTGACCCAAATTTGATATATTTCTTTCTATTGGTCATATAATTGTTTTTATTGTGGATATTTTATTTATTAAAAAATTTATTCCCAATATTTGAAGTTAAAATGTATTTTTATTAAATAATTATCATAATTACTACAATAAATTTATCACTTTGATAATCATCAGTAATCAAATGTCTCAGTCAGGTGTTTTCTAATGAATCAAGTAAATAGAAATGATACATACTTATAGATAAGTAAAGATTTTTTTCACACAAAATTAACATCAGAAAGAACTTGAATGAGAATATACCTGAAATACATTATATTAGATGTAATTATTTTGAGTGAGGCTTGTACATATCGCGGCCACTTGACTTTACACATATATTTATATTTAATATTTATTCAAATAAATGTATGGGAGTATGACCGTAATATAAAATCAAATATATTGCGTATAATTAATACACGACAGGAAATATTTATTAATTTAAAAAAATATTTAAATGCATTAGCTGTTTGTTTTTCATTTGCTGTATAAATTTGCTTTTGGTAAAATAGCTGGCCAGTCCCTAAAATCTTTTGCTCTTGTGTTATATGTGTGTACTGATATGAGTGAGTATGAGTAGAAACGGACAGTTTTATTTGAAATACTAAAATATTTCTTGGGTACATAGAGAAAAAAAATAAAGAGACCCAGAAACAATATTTACAGGATCTCTTTGCGACCTGTCTCGAGATTTATTCCTAAAAGAAAAATATTATTCTCAGAAAATGGCTATATCAGGAGTATATATATATATCAGGAGTATATATATATAAAGAATATGTCTTTCATAATCATAGGTAATTTGTTCAAAGTCGCCGGAACTTAAACTTAAATTCCTGAGAATAACAAACTGTTATGTTTACACAATCGATAAGGACTAACTGACGTGCCGATTTTGGTATTCGGGTTTATTTTCAGTGGTATAGATGGAAAAAAGTTATCGGGAAATATTAAATATATTTTTTTGTATAGTAATATACTATTGAAAAAAATTTTTTTTAGATTTTTTTTAATTATCTATATTTATATTATAAAATGAGTTTTTATGCTTAAATTTAGTATCGTTGGAAAAGTCTTGACCTGGAGTTGTGCATTTTCAAGGTTTCATATCATTCTCACCAATAGTCAATTTATGATGATAAGTATTTAGGCTGCATTCGAAAATGCTCTATCTCTAGATACATAATTAAAAAATGACCTTGTATCTTGTCAACTATTGACATTTTTAAAGATATAAGCTCATCCCGATGTTACACTCATCAAGACCTTTCATTTGAGTACCCACATCAATTTTTTATATATTTATATATATTATATATATGTATATATGAAAAATATATAAAAAAGCATGTGGGTACTCAAATGAAAGCTCTTGATGAGTGTAACATAGGGATGAGCTTATTATTATTATTTCATCTTATGATTTTTTAATTTTTGCAAAATTAATAATAATTATTATTTTTTAAAAAGATTATTATTATTAAATTTTTTATGCTTCATATCTTAAATAAAGAAATTGTACTTTTTAACAAAAAAAAAAAAAAGAAGAAGAAAGTAACTTTCTGAATAAAATAATAATAAATGATTGAATAAAAATGAATGCATATAAGTTGAAAATAATAACTATTGAATTGCAGATTGAATCATGAAGAAACTCGATAGTCGCACGTGGTAACACGTGATACCGGGTTCAAACATCAATGTGTCACAATCCCGTCAATAGAAAATAAAAAAAGAGATCAAGCCTTTATAAGTAAATTTAACTGAAAAGAATAAAATATATACGTGTAAATATATATCTATATATCAAACGGTGAATCGTGCCGAGTGTATGGTACTATACACTCTAGACAGGATTTAAAGATTGTCCCGATATATTATACCGCCCGAATAAATTTATAACTAGAATCATGACACCAATCGACACCATCATAATCCATCAATAATAATCCATCTTTCTATTTCGCTTAGCTGGCTACTCGGTTATACATATATTATATATTATTATTAATCTATACCAATATACCTTACTAACATCGTCCCTTCTTCTTATATTCTTTATCATATATACATACATATATAATGATATTAATATTGACCTCTTCTCTCTATCAAAGTATCCAGTATTGGATGTCCCGTGTTATGAAAACAAAAAGATATGAAAAATAATAAATGTCATCGATGGAGCATCGATCAGGTCCCTTAAAACAAAGGAGTTACTGACGTCATTTAAACAGTCGTCAGGCGAGAACCCGATGCTTTATAGTCCTTGGAAAGATGAGTGGCTTCATTTCTTTTTTCTTAAACATTTTTATATTTTTATTTAAACATGCATGTATAAGTGATCATGTGTGCCGCTTTTATTCTCCAATTTTGTTCTTTGCGTCTAGTATATAACTGTTCATGCACTTTTTTATATTATCGAGGTATTGCGACACTAATCATTACTCAAACTTTTACTTTGTCATTAATAAATTGATTTAATTACAAAAAAATGAAATTCAATTCAAGAACGATTTTATTTAAGTGAATAAAAATAAAAAAATTTTTATTCATTTAAAAATGACAAAATTTGGATTTAGAAATTTAAACAATTATATTTTTCGTATGTTTAATAAAATTTTAATGTTTAAAAAAAAAAATTGCATGAAAATTTTTCTTTTAATTTTTACAAAATGCATTTTTTGATAAATTCTTTCTATAATAATTTATTTTTTATGAAATAAAAAATAATTTTAATAATTTATTATTTGTACTTTTTACGTTAGGATATATCAACATAATTTAAAATGCAAAATAATTATGAAAATTTAATTCAATCTTCAAAAATCAAAGTATTAAAAAAATACAATTAATATTTACACATTTTAATTTAATTCACAGAAAAAAAATATTCTTGAATCAAGTATTTAATTTTTAAAAACTTAATCTTCTTGATTTAAGGAAATTTTACTTGATTCAAGACTTTTTTGTCTTGATTCTAGACAATTACTCTCTTCAAAATTATTTTCCTGGTTCAAAAATTTTTATCTCTAATCAAAATAAATTTTTTTTCGGTGTATAAATTTTTGGAAGTATTTATTACTAATCTACAAACTGTGTTTATTTCTTTACTCGAAATTTTTTAGTGTTATAATTTTTAATTAAAAAAAAAAAAAAAATGGTGAAACAAACCTCCCAAAATATCTAAATAGAAGCCCTAAAATTCTCGACGAAGAAAAAAGTATCCGTTATCTTGAATAATTAAAAACTATTGAAGCAGAATATGAATGAAGCCATCTTGAATAAACACATGCTTCATGTATGTCGAAGTAGCAAAAAAAAAAGCGTGGAGGTCAGGTCTCGAATCCCAGCATACCTTATCTTATACTTAGCTTAGCTTAACATTTAATGAAGTGTCTGAACCAGCGAACCGGGGAAAGATTAAAGATTTAACAATAAAAACACTATTTATTCCTCGGTAATAAAACTCCTCAATAATAATAAAAGTAAATATTTAAAAAAGTTCGAAATATCACGGTAAATTTATTTAATTGGCCGCTATTATGACAAATGAAAACAAAGTCGGGCTAATGATATTTCGGATGAGCAAAAAAGTGCCCAAAAAATGGGAATGAAAATAAACATAAACAACAAATGAATCAGGTATATTAAAACGAGTGGCAATATACTGTTCCTTTGTCTACATGGAAGAATCTCCGCGTCCGTGCCGCCGCTAATTAAGGTCCTCCAGCTCCAGGGGGATGGGGATGGGGATGAGATGTTTTTAGGGCGAAAACGGTTTTACACCGTGTTATACCAACTAAACTAACCTAACTCGGGTTATTTTTTATCTCCCGGGTCTGCCATTTTAATTATTTCTTCTTTTTTATTCTCTCTCATCTTTTCAGTTCGAGCGCTCTTGTAGGTGTCGCTGGTCATCTACTCAGAGCAGGTTATGAGCCCAGTTTCCCGTTAAGGTCATCGTTAAAAAAAATAAAAACAATTTTATAACATTTCTAGTACAATTTTCCATAAAAAAATGTTTTTTAAATTTTTTTATCAAAGATTAGGGGATAAAACATCGCCTACATGGAATCTCTTTAAATATGCAAGGGTTCCAGCGCCAGAGTGTGCTTGAGACCGATAATCGTAAGGTCAAAGGCGCTGAGTAACGTCATGGCTCATGGCTAACCTTTTATTATTTTTAATCTCATTGTATACCTTCTTAAGTTCTCGTTTCGACCTTCTTCTTCTTCTTCTTATTCTTATTCTTTTTCCTGCACTGCTAGGAGATTGTGTTTCACGATCGAGCGTCTCCTTACCCACGAGAAGACATAAAAGCTTAAAAATTTGTTTTTGATTCTAGTCTCGGAAATTAGAATCACCAGGAATGTAAATAAAAGATAATAAATTTATTGATGGGTTAAAAATAAATAATAAAAACTAGAACGATGGGGTTTAGTCTCTGTAAAGTGATCTTCGCGACCACTTCCTTCCTCCATGCCGACGGGATCCGATGACCAGTTTGAGGTCGCCCGACGTGGGAACGTCAATTCTCTTTTGATTATTATTATTTTTATTATTACAAAATTAATGTCTTTTTTTTTCTTTATTATGGTTTTAAAAATTAATATTTGTAGCATATTTTCCACAATTGTCATCGAAAATTTATTACTTCAAGATGGAAAGTTGTTTGATGATATATACTGGGATATATATATATATATATATATATATATATATATATATATATATATATATATATATATATATCTTTCGGAAGTTGCTTTTTTAAATTGTCTACGTTTTTTTATTTTTTTATCTATTGGAAATGATTAAGTGAACAGCAAACTAATATTTCATGCAAAATATTTATTATTCTTAAAAAATTGAAATTTTTAATAATTATTTTTCAAATTTTTCTTACTCTAAATTTTTTAGAATAACAATCAAATCCAATAAATAATAATAATACTGAAAATTTATCATTAGTTATTTTTTAAATAAAAATTTCCGAAAATTCTTGAAAATAATATTTAAAATTTTAGACGTCAAATTTTTTAGCAAACTTTATTTTACAAGCCAAATAAAAATAATGGCAATTTTTTAAAATATGTTAATACAATTTTTATACTTTTAAAAATGAAAAAGACAATATTTAAAACGTTATTGATTTGAATATCAAACAATTGGTAATATAAATAAAACAAACTGTTTCTCAGATAAACTTCCCTTTCCATTCTTTACCGTGCAAACACTGTTAATTTATAGGTTTGCTCACATGCCGTTTCTCTTTTGTCAAATTGTTCTCATGCTGAAGCCCACGTCGCAATAATTCATTGGGATAGAAAAACCGTGGGCAAAACGGCCCGAATTTGTTCGAGTGTCCATTAGATTCATATAACATAACATTACTTGCATACATATATATAGATATTTAGCATATTGCATGCAATTGAAAAAGCGTTTTAGAAAATGAATGAAGGAACTCCTTATACGAGTTATTAAGTTAAGTCCTTACTCCCTCAGATTTATTTTCTTGACTTAAATAATATACTGATTTAAAGTTGATAAATAAATAACTGTATAATTCATGTCGCGGCATTCCATTGTTCATTGTCTTGTTCTCATACTTTTATGTATTTACAGTCCCTACTCAGTTAATGCATTTAAAAGTAATGCACCCCAGTTTCTCCATATCTTTGACCACAAAAATTAATAAACAATAAATGAAATAAAAGTATTATTTATTATTTTTTACTATACTTAATCTCAAACAACAATAATAATAATGATATTTATATTAGCTTGTGTAATGAATATTCTATGATTATACCTTTTTAAAATAAATTATTCAATTAATTTCCATAGTAGGAACAATGGTCGGGTTTGTAATACACAACTGGACGATTTTAAATTTTTTTGGTCTTTTAAAATTTCATGATTTTAATCGACGAAAAAATTTTTTAAAGCTTCTTATAAATCACACGATAAATCTATCTAAGACACAAAATTATTGTCAATTTGTTAACACAACTTACTATAATTATTTTCAAACGTCAACGTGCGTTAAATTACTACAAAAATGTTGATAAAACTAACTTTTAATTAAAATTAGGCTCTGAAATTTGTGTTAAAACAAAAATTATAAAATCTAGACATAGACTATGTTAAATATTAGCCATAATACTAGAATTACTAACTACCAAAAATATTACAACAGTGTAAAAATTAAAAGGCTATTCTGAATATATAAAAAACAAATAATTCCTCGCGTTTAAATAATGACCTGACTTTATTTTGGAATTTAGTCGGCGACTTTAATAAAATTATTCGATGATAAATTTGATGAATTACAACCTCTAAAGTGTAACTTTGTGGTGAATTGAAAAGTTTAAATTCGACAATAGAATTTATATTTTATCTATTGCCTAAAATATTTAATACCGAAAATAAAACCCTAAAAGTGTATATCCGGTGATAAATCAGAACCTAACAAGACAATAATTTGAAAACTATCACACAAAAAAAAAGTCTAATTCATCCTGATGAGACCTGAAAAAACCGGCATCGGGTCTCTCTGATGCATCATAAAAACATAATATTTAGTAAACACGTCTAATAATCTCCAGCAGTACAAATTGAGATTTAGAAGTAAGATTATAAATTTTATAAAAAAAAGTAGGAACATATGAAAAATAATGGTATCGCGTATTTCTAAAAACTCAGATGACTTTTCGTGGTACGAGTGGGCATTTAGCGGCGTCGAACGGACACGGAATGCAGCAGGGTGGTAATATAATCGCGTGCAAAGTCGTCCCAAGACTCAACTGGGTGGACGGTGAGTAGCAGAGGACAGTGGACGTTTCGATTGACGAAGTGGTGAAACCGGCAGTGAGCAGTGTTTAAGAACAAGAATCAGGTGACTACAAAAACAACGAGCAAGATCTGAACACAAGTAGCTACGATTTGGTGATATGATAAAAAAGACGGCTGGCTAAGGATTCCGTCGCGGCCTTGTTATTTATCGTCCTGATTTAATACTTGGACAAAGCTCCAGCCTCGAACGCGACGGAATGCTGGACAAACAATGTTGTGTTATATATCTTATAACAATGTTGTGTTATATATCTTATATTCTTATTTTCTCAAATATATATTATAAATGATATTAGATATTGGATAGATAGCTGAGTTCAAAACCGATCAACCGGTGACGTTCCATCTTTTTCCCCTTGATTCTCCTTCTTAATAACAATAATTAATTCTACTTTTTCCACGTCTATTTCTGATACTTATGCTCAAGCTTTTCTTGTTCGTTTTTTAATTATTTCAACTCGATTATTCTTCTGTTCAAAAGAGTTTCAATTAGTTCCTTTTCCTGATTTGGGGCAACGACCTTTTAAACAGTATTCTAAACATAAATGTATTTTGTTATCTGCTCTTGGTACGTGTTAATTACTTCAATGTCAATTATCAAGTTTAAACCTGTTTGAAAAGTGTTTGTTCTAATTATTATTTTTCAGTTGTCTTAAAATATTTTCAACTTACACAGTCTTGATTGAGTTCTGTTCAAAATAAAACTTGTTGCATCAGCTAAGAGCTTTAGTGTAGAAAATCAAAAAATTAAAAATCTTTAAAAAATAAATTTATAAAAATTTTTTTTGATAGAATTAAAAAAAGGGAATAAATAATGTGATATAATACATGTCATGCCAGTGATTGTTTCGTCCGATCGTGTGGTTGATGTTAAGCTTGCTATTTAATCACCGTTAACGAGCAGTTATCGTTACCGTAGAAACACTGTGATGCTAACGAGCCGATCGCCGGATAAGAAGCTAATGAATTATATCTTACCCTAAAATTTAGTTTTGTTAAATATTAAAATTTTGTTTGAATTTCATGATTTTTCGCGCTGTAATTTTTTTAGTTTCTCATTTAAAAAAAATTTTTTTTCTCACAATATTTCATAACTTCAAAATTTTACCCAAGATTTAAATTTAAATATATCAAAGAACAATGATTTTATCTCCAAAAAATTTTTTTTGCAATTTTTTGTATCAAATTTCGATTTAAAATTTAAAATTCAAATTTTCACATCAAAAATCACTTATTTCGCCACTAAAAAAATTTTTTTACAGTATTTTATGACAAAATTTAATGTAAAATTATTTATTCAAAATTTCACATAAAATATGAATAATTTTAGGTCGAAAAAAATTTTTTGTATCAAAATTTGACCCAAAATTAAAAATTTATAGTTTTATAATTAAAAATCAATTATTTTACCTCTATAATTTTTCTTGCATAATTTTAAATTTCTCCATCAAAAATTAATTATTTTACACCTTTAAAAATTTTTTTTTTTAATTTTCTCACAAAAAAAATTTCATCTAAAATTAAAAATTTTAATTTCCACACCAAAAATTAATAATGCTCCCTCCAAAAAAAAAAAAAAAAATGCATCAGTCTCAAAACTCCGCACGACGATTGCAAGAAACCGTTAAAAAAAAAACAAAACCCAACAAAAAGTAATTAACATATAATTTTCATAGAGGTGACTTTCACACACGTGTTTAAATAGTTAATATTATACTTGTTCGACCAAAATAGCTAGTTATTGAACAGTACTTGCGTCATTTTGATTGTTTACTAATTAAAGTGTAAACAGAGTGACTTACAGTGAAAATATAAATCATGTTAAGTTTGATTTAGGCGGAGCGGCGAACAAAGATAGCGAGAAAGAAATAAAAGATTAAATTCATTGATAATTACAATTCTAATTATACCTTAATATATGATTGGATTAAATTGAGTGTGAATTATTTAAAGTGACGAATATTGACACATATTATGACGTAAATTAGTAATATTCGGAGGTAGTGCCGAAGAACATAAACGGTATATAAGTCGGTGAGATAAGGCTTATGATCATTACTGATAACGTTTAACTTTAACAGTGTGTTATCAAGGTATATTAACCGTGAAAAAAATTATAGAGCCACTCGCTGTTAAAATGTCGAACAATAAATTACTGTTAGTGTTTTTCATCACAATTGCATATTATTCACAATGTAAGTTTACAATTTATTTACCTTTAATATTATTTTTTATTACAACTAATTTTGACTTGAAATCAGTGGTTAAAAATATAAACTATAATCATTAACAAGTAGTCAGTGGTGATAATGATTAATGATAATTAAAAAATAATTTTAATTGTTAAGGTTTGTGTCGTACTATCCACAAGCGAGACACGATGAGCTGCATTATAACGGAAGGAATAAATATCGAAGAGCACGGTTACAAAGCCCAGGATCAGAAGGACCTTACGGACTTTTTGAGCGACTCTAAATACTGCTTCCGATTCAAGGGTGACACCTGGACGGATGACCGCCATGGAGTTAGAAAAGCCGCAAGGTTTTACAAGCCCGAGTTGATGAAAAAACACAATTGCATTGATTTTGAAAACTGCCACTTTCCCGAATTTCCCCTCGATGATTTGACGACAAACGAAGAGAGGCTACAAAAATTTATTAAAATTCTTCTTGGATTCAAATAATCCAACTGTTGATCTGTAAATATGTGTCTGATTAATATTTATAATAGATTTTTTATGTATAGTATTAATATAATATATAAATTATTGTAACTATATGACAATTAATGTGGTAATAAAATAAAAAACATTTTTAATTAATTTTTATCAGCAATTTATTTTTAACACCTTTGTCTTTTTGGACTAATATTTATAGTTTTATGTTTTATGGACATAGATGTTCACAAGCATTACACGTGAGAATGACTAACTCACGTAGATTATAAATTATTACTTTTCAAGGTTCACTTTTTTTATTTATATCATGTAATATAAGGATTTATCTCGGAGGATTTAGAATTTTACACTCTCAAATTTGTCTTTTTTTTTAAATATCTATAACTCAGTGGAATTTTATGCTATCATATTGTACTGAAGTGTATCTTAATAAAATTCATAGAAATTATTTTTTTAGTCATAAAAAATATTTGATGGTATTTTTAAAAATAAATAAAAAAAAAAAAGGAATTTTTCAATTAATCTCTGTTCAGTTGAAAATTTTTTAAGTTAACTCTTAATAGCCGATGATTTTGAAGGAAGGATCGATTTTCGAAGAAAACAAATCGTAAATCTTGTGCAAGTGTTTGCTGAAAAGTCATTTTTTAGATTTTCGACAAGATTCTTCACCGTATCGGTAGCTAATTCTGGTGTGTTGTAGAGTTTTTAATTTTGTTTGCTGTCCGGTGTAACAACTAGGTCTGCGTCTTGTAAAAATGTGTCGGTAAGGGTGAGCCCCCGTCGAGAAATGTATTCCCTGAGGAAGCTAGAAAATAAAATACAAACAGACTCGTACCGGGACTAATCAGCTATTCTGCACAATACTTTTATGTTTTCTCAAATTCAAACTTTGATGGCGTAGTAATTTTACTAGTTCGGGCGTTACTTTTTATAAACAAACTGATACCAAATTCCGATCTCTATATGGCGTTATAAAAGTAAGAATGAAGAGAAAAGGACTAGCATAATATAATGTAGGTAAAAAAGGAGCAAATGGAGGAATTCAAAAGTATTCACCCGTAAATAATCAAAAACGGTGTAACTAATTTGCTAGAAATTTTCTTCATTTTTTAGTTTTAGTTGCTGGTACATGTTTTCTAACATGTGAGTCGCATCCGAGCTTCCTTTATTTTGTTTTCACTTCACCAGCATGCCACTGGAAGGAAAACTGTTGGTTCTAGATTGTATCAGTTGATTCATTTGGGACTAATTGCTTTTGAGATTTCTTAAATCTTTTGTCTCGGTGAATTTGTCCTCGACCTAGTTTCAGATATTTTTACATTTTATTTTACACATTGATAGAAAAAAATTAGGTTGATTCATCAGAAAAATCTTTAAGCAAATCTATTTTAACTAAAAAGTTTTTCTTGGATTTAGTAAATTTTATTTGCTTCAAAATCGTTAAAATTTTCAATGATTTTTTTTGTTGAAGATTTATTTTTTTAATCAACCTGTAAAAAAATTTTCTAGTATGGCTGTATTGAAATTAAACTAAGAATGAGAATAGAAAAATAATTAATAATAATTTTTTATTTTTTTCTAAAACTGCAGTGATAAAAAAATTAACTTAATTCAAGAGAAAAAATCTTAGTTTGATAATTCTAAATCGAGCAGAAAAATTCTCTTCAAAATTTTCTTAGTTTAAGATTTTTCGATAGGCTTAAATTTAAACAGAAACAAAATTAACAGGTTAATAATTTAAAATTATAGATATATTTTTGAAGCAAGTAAAATATCTTGATTGAAAAAGTTTGGTATGATCTTAAATCAATCTTACCGACTTTAAACCAATTTTTATCCAAGTTATAATTTTCTGCAATTAAGAGTTGTAAATATTCTGAAATAAGACCGAAATTTTCGCCAAAATTATTTACTTGATTGAAATAAATTTTTTTTTCTGTGTATGGTTTATTTAATATGATCACATAAGAAAATTTTTTTACAGAAATAAAATTTTTTTATCAGCGTAGTAACTTGCAGTTACTATATGACTACCGGGAGTTAATATTTGACTTGAAGAATTATCTAATCTCGCTACAGAGATGAGCCGGGATAAATAATGTAACAGCAATAATGATAATAATGGACGGAAGGTAAGACAAGACCGTGGAAAAATAAAATAAAAATAGAGAGATGAAAATGATGAACAAGTGGTATAATGGAGTAAGAGTAAGAGTGAGAGAGTGAGTTTTAAAAATAATAAAAATGATGGAAGATAACCTCTGGCTCTGGCTCTGGCTCTGGCTCTCATCTGGCTCGGATAATGTTTATTCCTGAAGTTTGTTGGGAGCAGAGAGAGAGAGTAGAGAAGAGTGTTATTAATCTTCCTCGATATCTCCTGGTGAATGGAGAATAGAAGCTGGGTGCTTGTAAGCTGGACATGGAAGCCCGGTGAACATGTTTTCCGAGAGGGTTAAGTGTTTTTATCTGGTAGCTTTGTTGGACTCGCGGGCGAGAGGCGAAATCGATAAATCAGTTCGAAAATTCAGATACCATTTAGAAATTAAATACCGGATTAAGCCGGCTCCCTGGCTACAAAAATCCTGCCGATTTCGTGCTAAATCCAGGCGAGAGTTTAACCTTATCTCTCTGGCTATTAGTCTTTCTTAGTGTGTGGGCTCATCTGGGCTTTCGATGCATCTTCCACTCCATACCACGCCAAACACTCCATTCCGATGACGCTCGAGGATGCACCGGGTACTTTTCCGCTAAAGAGCCTCAAGACCTCGAGGGTTAACTTAAGTAGCTATCGACAATCACCATCTACTTATTTTCTTGATTCTCAATGACTTTCTGACCTTCATTTCTTTTACTCTTAGGATTTTTCACTCGTTTTTCTGAATTATTTTTATTTAATAAGTTTTTAGGAAAAAATTTTTATTATTAATCAATATTGAAAAATTCTTCTAAGATTTTTTTTATGGAAAGAAAATTTTTTTAAATTTTGATTATAGAATACACTTTTATAGAATTTTAACAGTAATTCTTTTTTCAAGAAATTTTTGATAAATTTTTTTTTCACATTTTTATTAAAAGGAAATTTTGTTGAATTTTTGATCAATTTAAATAACAAAATTTTTTTTCTATTTTCCAAATTAATATTTAACTGGCAAAATTGCAGCTACTATAAATAAAATTTTGCTTTATTGAATAATGACTTTTGTTTTTTGACTTTTGTTAAATTGCACTGTACTTTCTAAGCTATTGAGATTTTTAAACATTAAAGCTCATCCCGATGTTACACTCATCAAAACCTTTCATTTGAGTACCCACATCAATTTTTCATATATTTATATATATTATATATGATATATATATATATGAAAAATATATAAAAATGCATGTGGGTACTCAAATGAAAGCTTTTGATGAGTGTAACATCAGGATGAGCTTATATCTTTAAAAATATTTTTTTGAACAAGTTTTTCCTTAAAAAATTTTTCATTAAAAGAAAAAATTTATTTAATGCCAATAAAATTGAATTAAAATGATATTTGACACTTTTTTAAAGAAACAATAAAAAATAAAAAAACCGTAGATTAGAATTTAGCATCACTTTAAACATTAAATATCTTTTTTAACTGTTACACCGAAGATGCATGTATAAATAAATATCCAATAAAAGTAAATAAAAAAGATGGTTTATTGACATAACAATTTAATAAATGAGCTATTGAGATGATAGATTACTATTAACTGTACAAACATAAACATTTCTATTTTGTTATCTGACAAATTAATCACTCAAAATATTTATGTATACCTAGTATTTACAGAGATCTCAAGAGATTGATTGCTCATCATTGTGTAGCTTACAATAGATTGATGATCTAAATTCTGATATAAAATATTTTAAATTACCAAAATGTCGGTAATTAAATTTTTTTTTTGTAGCCAATCGGAATTCTTCAAATAATTATTGCCGCGCAGGATAAAAAGAAAATGGAATGAAAGAAGTTCACAGTTTAAAGTTAAGTTTGAGTATAAACTTTTTGGCGCGGGTATAAATGGATGACGGGAACAATAAAGTTGAACTGTTATACGACCGCCAGTTAAATAAAACCTTACGAGGATCATAACGCGATTGTTATTATATGAGTATATCCTCGTCTTGCATATATTAAATCCGCAATAAAATTTATCTATTTTCATTTCATTTATCGATTATTTAACTATTTTAAAAAAGTATTCTCAATGAGTTGCTTTATTTCATTTGAATATCTTTTCCAACAACATGTGACGTTTTTTCTCTGTAAACATTTTGTCAATAGAATGTGGAGATTTATGTTTATAGAGGAATGACAATCTGTTTTTTTTTTCTTCTTTCGAATCCCCGAGCGTGGATAATCCAAACGCGTCGCTACAGGCGCGTAACTAATCGCGATACAAATATTTTTCGGTTACAACTTTTTTCTCTAACTTACTTTTTTCTTTAATTTTTAAAGTTTCTTTTCCAGTTTTCGGGATATTATAGTTTTGACAGATTCTAACTTGGAAAGATTCGGATAATTTCCTTGTTCCGAACTACTAGAAAAATAACTTTATTGAATGGTAAGAAATCCTTTTAAAAAAATTCGTCCTTGTTTAAAAAATAAAATTTTAGTGTTATGACTTCTAATCAAAATTCTGCCTCAAGGATACAAGATACGGGAAAATTGATAAGAATCTTTTTTATAAAGAATTTAATTTACTTTAAAAAATTCTTTTTACAGATTTTTTATATCTTCAATATTTAACTCAAAATTTAGGTTTTATGTTTTAAGAATGAGATTTTATTTTTAAAATTTTTTTGTTCAGCTTTGAAGTTCTGAATCTTGATTTTTTGTTAAAATTCTGCCTCAAGGATACGAGATATGTGAAAATTGATAAAAATCTTTTTAATAAAAAATTTAATTTTCTACAAATAAGTATTCTTATATTTTTCGCGTATCTTTAATATTTAACCCAAAATTCGTATTTTAACTTAAAAAAATTTTCAAAATATCTAATTTAGAAAAAATCTCGAAAGCAAGTTTCTCAAATAAATATTTCTAATTCCCATCAGTAGTCCCAGCAGTAGTAGTTCATTAATTCATCCACCTTATATCATACGACTACGTAATTTTTTTCTCCCAGAAATATAATTTCTCAGCTCGTAAGCCTAAAAACAAAACCCAGAAGACTACAATATAAATTATAAATGATAATAAATCGATGGTTATTTATAATTCCGAGACAAATATCTCATGAGAATGCTTTTCTCCATCTATAAGTGATGATGATCTCCTTCCGGTGATGCGGAAGCCTACTCAGCTCGGGTTATGAGTAGTCGATTACGAGGGTTTAATGGGGACTCTTAATCATTCAGACTCATCTGTATAAATATAAATACAATAATATAAATATATAAATATATAAATATATAAATATATAAATACACCTATAGTCCATAACACCACTACAATAAAACATATAATATAATATAACTTGTTTGACAGGATTATATTAAATGTAACCCACCTAACCGTCTGGCCATAAGTTTTTACCCGTCATCATACTCTCGTTGTCGTCATCACACACACACACACACACACACACACACACACACACACACACACACACACACACACACACACACACACACACACACACACACACACACACACACACACACACACACACACACACACACACACACACACACACACACACACACACACACACACACACACACACACACACACACACACACACACACACACACACACACACACACACACACACACACACACACATATATATATATATATATATATATATATATATATATATATATATATATATATATATATATATATATATATATATATATATATATATTAACACACATTCTTAATTAATCATTAAACATAAGCATTTAAATGAACACACCGTTACCAAACCATAAATTAACCGTTAAAAACAATAATTAATTTTTTTTTATTTTTCCCAACGGTAATTATTACATTTTTAATACTTTCCCAGAACAAAATTCATTTTATCATTATTTTATATTTTATTAATTTACTATTTATTAGTCGGCTGTTTAGAAAGCAAGTTAATTCAATGGACTGATTGTTTTTTTTTTTTTTTTTTTTTTTCAATTTTAACTGCCAGCTATTCATTATTCTTATTTACAGTTTTTAATTATAATTATTAATACAAACGTATGTAAGTTTACAATTGTTTACATACATGGCTACGTGCCGATTCTCACACAATTCGCGTTTGCGTCAACCGACGCTTTATATGTTTACACTTTAATTTATAATTCTTTTTTTTTTATATTAGTTTTTATTTTTTTTTTTAATGTTTTAAAGTTTATAACTCATTCGCTAAACAAGAATTATGCTGTAATTGATATTTGACGTGATGTGTCAGCGTTTTTGCGCTCCTTATGCTGTATAATGTATGGTAGCATTGTATTGTACAATTATTGTAATTTAGTATTTATAATTTATAATATAGTTAATTTTAGAAGTGGAACACGGTCACCTCTGTTTATTTTTTGTTAATGTCTGATACCCGAACTATTATTATCGAATTTCATGTGATTTATTTTTTTCCCATGTTGCGAGAGTTTTTTTTTTAATTACATGTAAAGTATTATGTATCGGATCAGAGATTATAAACTTATTAGGTGATTTATAAATATTGTGAATTATTTCGGTGAAACATAGACGTGAGAAAAAAAGTCCTCCCTTCTCCGGGATAAAATCTTGGAAAATGTGAGCTCATCTGGGTGAGAAAAAATTCATTATTAATTCATCGGGAATTTAAGAATTAAGATACAAGTAAGCAGTTATTTGACAGAGAAAAAAAAATTTTTTTTTAATTTTCTATGAAAATTTGTTGAATATTGAGAAAGATTAATATGAAAAATTATTGAATTTTTTTTTTTTATTTGCATGGGAAAAAATTAGTAAACGTTAATCTTGTATGATTTATTTTTTATTTAAATTTTTTACTGAAAATTTTGAATGGAATTAAGTTCAAACTTAGAAGAGATCATTGAAAATTTTTGAGTGGATTAAAGTTCGAAAAATTTATTAAGAGTTTTTTTAAAATTAACTAAAAAATAGCTTATGGATATTTTTACTATTTATTGGCTGATATTTTAAGAATTCAGAGTTTTTAAATAGAAAAATTTTTAAAGTTACAGGCAAGTAAAGTGAGGGAATAAAAAATAACAGTTTCTGCTTGATAAAAATTTTTTTTATATTAAATTGGAAAATTAAAAAAAAAAAAAGGTGATTTTTTGTCGGTTTTTTCATTTTTTATGATTTTTAAAAATTTTTTTAAATTTATTTAAAATTAAAATTATGCAATTTTTTTTTTATTCAAAAATTTCAGACTCCTTAAAAATTATTATAATTTGTAAGCTTTTTTTCAGTAATAAAATTTGTCAAAATATATTTAAAATTACTAGAGTTCATAAAAATTAGAGTGAGAAAATTTTTTAACATTACATGAATAAAAAAATTAAAAATCTATACAACTGTCAATTGATTTTGAGGATTCTTAAGCAGTTTGTCATTTTTATGTTACAGCACAATATACCGCGGCGGAAGTAAATGTTTTTTAAAGTAAAATATGAAAATGGCTTTTCTAAGAATATCGTGACTAAATATTACTTTGACACTTGAATAAATATTTTTAGAGAAATAAATTTATACGAGGTAGTTTTATACTTTTATTGGATGAACACACTGATTTTTGTCATTGTAATAAAATTTATTAACTTGACCAAGCAGATTTCATTGTTTGAGTCATACTTATTATCATAAAAATTATTCCACAGAAACTACTATGACTTTTAAAATAATATTAAAATTTCTATACAAGAAATAATTTAATTTTTTAATTTTAATTAACTGTAGAAATTGTTTTTTGCACCTTTTTATTGTCAACGGTAATGCTTAATTTTTGTCTTCATATTTTAGACTGAAATATTCATAGAAAATTCATTTATTTCGTTTCATAAGCCGAGATTCATCAAGAATTAATCATTTATTTCTTTATCAACACAGACAAGAAAAATTAATGATCATAGTTTAAACAAAAATTATTTTATCTCAAAGTACAACAAGAAAAATCCGAGTAAAAAGTTTTAAAACTAAAATAAATTTGTATTAGCTAAAATATTTTTTGTATACAAAATTAATAACTTTATAATCACTGAATTAAATTTTAATAGACAATTTTAGAATTTGATGCAATTTTTTTTTCAATTTAAAAATTTATTTATTTTATAAAACTAAGAAAAATATTAACTTTTTAAATGTCTAATATGTATTTTGTAATTTTTAATAAAATAGTAATTATTTATTCAATTTTATTCGATACAAAAAAAATAAAAAATGCACATTAATAAAATCCTTCTTGGGGTGAATTTCACTCCGAAAAAATTCAATACATGAATATAAAATCACTCCGTAAAAACTTCTCAAAGTAAATTCAAGTTTTGCTTAAAAAAAAAAATTAAAAGATAAAGTTGAAAAAAAAAAAAAAAACTTCATTGAATTCCAAAAATAAATTTTTCACTTTACAAAAACACTGTTATTGTATCAGCCAATATACTCAAAAAATAAAATTGACATAATAATATTTAAAAGATTATTTTTGAATTTGTTATCGGTCTGCTGATAAATATGATCGAAAACTAATATTCTCAATAATAAATGACTCACAGTCATCTATAACATTGATAGTTACTTATAGTAATAAAAAAAAAAAAATACAGCAATTAAGGTAAAAATGAAAAAAAATAAAAAACAACAACTAAAAGCGTTTTTAATGAGAATTTAAAATGATAAAAATAAACTGCACTAAAGATTATTATAGATTAAAAGTATCCAAACAAAATATTTGTTGTTAATAGTCATATGGATGTAAGTTTCAAAGAGAAAACATAGGGATAAAAGGAGGAGATAGAATCGGGGCCTGATCCTTTGCCTGGGCTGGATCCTATCGGAGGGTATCAACTCTGTTTTCTACCGTCGAGTAAAAAGATAAAAAATTTAGTGTTGAGAACTACTATGGTAGTAGTATCTTATATGTTTAGGTATGTATTAAAAATATGTATAAGTAAAGGAACAGAAAGGAGTTTCAAAGCTTGTATGCGGTGTAGGTGGACCGGGCAGGGATTCGAGCTAATCTGACCACTTTCGAGGGCCCGGGTAGCCGTGTTTTGCCCAGGGATCGTGTTAAGGGGATTTACATTCATTTTAGATCCTAATAACCCGATGCGAGGATCCTGGAGCGCGATTTGGAACACGATACCCACCGCTCGTGCAACCCCATCACTGACGTTTTTTTTACCTCTCACACACACGAGTTATGTATACTTATAACCTATTTATAAATTAAATATTCGCAAAACCATTCAAAAACTCTGAATAAATTTTCTTGAACTTTTGAACGCTGACAACTTGGAAACGATAGGTCCTACGAGAAAATCACTCGAGATCAAAGTTGTAGAGGAATTAATTTCCGAGAAAAGAGGTGTTATTAGTTTTTTGCGTAGGAACGATATTTTAGGCACAAGAGGGCTTTGAAGGTAAAATAATAAAATTTTTAGATGAATAGAGATAAACTTGTAATTGGAAAATTGAGGAAAATTTCTTAAATCTTTAAACGCTGATAACTCGAAAACAGTTGTTTTGACGAGAAAATTGCTGGGATGTAAGATTTAGGTAATTGAATTTTTGAGAAAAAATGTATCTTTAGTTTTTCGCGTAGGAAGAATATTTTAGACTCCAGAGGGCTGTGAAGGTAGAATTGTTGAATGAATGGAGACGATTTAAGTAAGATGGATTGGAGTAACATAACAAGTTAATTAAATGATATGTAAGTATAAATATATATATATATATATATATATATATATATATATATATATATATATATATATATATATATATATTTATATATTTATATATGTATATATGTAATGATTAGATAAAATAAATATATACATAATTAGTGTAATAAAACAGTAATGTCAAAATGTATACTGTTAAATAGATATGGACATGGAATATGGGATATGGGATATGGGATATGGGATAGGATGTATGCAATAACATATTGAGGGCAATGTCGGTGCAGTCAAGTGTATCGACTCTCGCGATCGACCTTGACGAATCGGGTCTTACACGCTCACACCTGCGGCACTTACCATACGTTTCAAGTGAGAGAACTAAACTGGTCTGCCGGGTAGCTTACATTCATACATATCAGTAAGAGGAAGATAAAAATAACAAAATATAATAATATAATATAATATGGTATATAGTATGAGAAAATAAAATAAAGAGAATAGCGAGTATGAGTGAGTGAGTGAAATCGTTTGAGACAGCCAAGGGCGATGAGGCGTCGCAAAATTCAAGTCGACGGGACGTCATCACCCAACTTCACCCTCCAATCATATTATTTCACCTACTACACTCTTATTCTCATCAACTCTGCTGTGTTTCACTCATCAGCTTCGTATCACTTCTCTATAAGTAGATTAACATTCGAATTCTAAAATTTCTTGCTTTCCTAAAACTTTTAATCAAAATTTAAAAAATGGATCGTTTTTTAAATTATTCGGAGAATTTTTTAAAAAATCATTTTAACGATGATTAAATTGATAAACATTACTTTTTTTTATTTTATTTAACAAATGTTTTATTGTAAAAAAAATGGTAAAATTTTTTTTAATTTCTTACTTACAAAAGTTAAAAAATTGACAAAAAATTTTGAGTTAAAAATTTTCATGTTAAATATTTAACACAAAATTTTTTGACGCAATGACGTAGAATTTTTTACAATGCAGCATTTACCCGCGGCTTCGCTCGCGTTTAAGCCTTTAGATAAATATCAAAGATCATTAAATTTCAATAGAACTGAATCAATGTGATTCTAATTGTTTGACAAGCAATTTTGTTATCTTTCGTCAAAAATAAATTTTTTTTTTTCAACAAAAAGTATCCTATGTTACTTCTAATACCTCCAAGAATATGTGTACAAAGTTTCATGATGATCGGTTTAATTTAAAAACTCGAAAAAATTTTTTTTTCAAACCATGAAAGTTTTGATATTAATAATAATTAAATCAGCAATTATTTTTGATTAAAAATTATAGTTTTTTTTTTTTTATTTTCATTGATAAAAAAATAAAGATTAAAAATCACAAATCTTAAACCAAGAACAATTTTTTACAATTATCATTTTGACTTGAGTTCATTTTTTATCAGGAATTTTTTTAAAGATGTGCTATCGATTTTTATGATTTTAAAAATCATAAAAATTGTCAAAAATTTGTAAGACGATATAAAAAATATTTACAAATTATTATTGTTTAATTATTAAGAAATTACAGAAAGTTGTGGGAGAGGAAATTTTCTTAATCTTCGTGAGCTTTTCACCTGCAATAAATAAATAAAATCCATAATAATATGATAAAATAAAACAATGATTAGATCTATAGAAAAAAAAAACCATGAAGATGGTGTGCAATTTAAAAAAATAAAAAAAAATTGTATGTATAGAGTATGTATGTATGTCAAAATGTATTAGTTGAAAAGTGACGGGTGTTTGTGTCGCTTGTAGCGGTTAATCCGTTCCCACAGACAAAAGAGGATTCGTGGCATGTCGAGTCCGATATTTCTCATCGTTCACTCATCTCCTCAACTCACTCTCACTCCAGGTAATAAGGATGTAACCCGAGACACTGAGACACCTTCTCGGTCTTCCAGGAAACCTCCTCATCGTCATTATCGTCCTGTGTATTATAAATAACAGACACGAGACACTGTTATATTACTAACTAAAATGCTCAATGAAAAATCGATAATATTTCGTTATTTTTTATTCTCTCGATTTATTATTATTATGATTTTTTTTAGTAGTATGACATTTCGTTATACAGAGCGCCTGGTTAATGTCCAGGCGATAAATCTCCTGACATTAAATGCCCTCGCCCGCGCTTTCAAATTTATCGTCCTGTTGGTAGTGATTCATTGGCACGAGGAGGCGTCAGTGTCGCCAGTGCATGCTACTCCTAATTTTTTTATAAATTAAATTGATATCCTGAAACCAAAAGAAGCTTTTTCAGCTTGATAAAACTGACAATAAAAAATATTTTCATAAAAACGCCAAATTATTTTGAAAACAACCGGTTGTTAAATTCTAGAATTTCTTGCCTTGAATCTCAACTTCTTCAATTGAAACTTGTATATCTTTAGTCGATAATAATTGTTACGATCCAAGAGAATATTATGTTAAGTTGAGATGAAAAATTTGATTATTATTGTTATTGATTCATGACAAAATTATTCCACTCAAAATACCAAAAAAAAATTTTTTTTAAACTCCATTTTTATTTTAAGAAATTCTAGAAAGTTTTAAAAAATTTTTTCATGTTTTTTCAAGCAAGAAGTAATTGAATATTATGTTTGAAAATAAGAAAATAGTTAAGTGCTTTGTTAGAAAAAAATTATTCGGAAGAATTTTCGGTACAAAAAAAATCACTTGATTCAAAAGAAGGATTTTTGATTGAGCAAATTTTTAGGTGAAATAAATTAGATTCTTTTTTTTTTAAGTAATAGAGCACTTTTAAATTCTGTAAAATTGTAAGATTGTTAAAAAAACAGCTTCTCTTTATTTCCAAGTTTTATTTCTTTGATCTTGTTTTTTTGAATCTCTTAAATTAATTAAAACTCAATATACCTAAAAAAAAAAAAAAATTAAAATTTCTAAAAGAATATTTATCTTCATTTTTTTAATTCAAATTTTGACACTCTTGAGCCAGCTCATATACCAAACTTCACACATATTACAATTATCTTCTTACTATCCGTCGTCAATATTTAAAAAAAAATCCTATGTCTAAAAATAGCCTAAAAATATTTTTTTTCTTCACTTAAAAATATTCAAAAGGAAAAAAAACAGGACCCCGTGAGATAGGTCATCCTTTCTTCACTTAGATCCTCTTAGCTTTCCTCTTTTGTCCATTGAGAATCTCGCCGGAATTAATATTTTTTTTGTTCCACAGCTCAAGTACCAAACTGAGAGCTCAGTAAACACTCAAACAGTAAACTCAACTCACTGGTAAACGCATCTATTGTTGCCTCGTCATCTTGCTTTTCATATTTGTCGTCTTCATACCCGTAATTCCCTTTAAACAATTCCTTCCAGCCCAGCTGGAAATCAAAATCAAAATAAAAAAATTCACAACTACGCTAAAAATTCAAACACTCATTGAGATTATTTGTTATGAGCCTGTGAATGAAGTTGAAAAAAAAAAAGATGAAGCATGTCACTACATAGTAATCAGCTGGCTCGATAAATGTATGAAGCATGTAAGGCGTAAGACGTAAAATGTAAACTTTAAATGAAGTGGTAGCATGTAAATTAAAGAGTTACCTTAAAAAAAGGAAATTCCGTGTTCTCATTTGAATTTCGGAGCTCGCGGGTCACCGGATCAAAGCTCGGAGAGAGAGAGAGAGAGAGAGAGAGAGAGAGAGAGAGAGAGAGAGAGAGAGAGAGAGAGAGAGAGAGAGAGAGAGAGAGAGAGAGAGAGAGAGAGAGAGAGAGAGAGAGAGAGAGAGAGAGAGAGAGAGAGAGAGAGAGAGAGAGAGAGAGAGAGAGAGAGAGAGAGAGAGAGAGAGAGAGAGAGAGAGAGAGAGAGAGAGAGAGAGAGAGAGAGAGAGAGAGAGAGAGAGAGAGAGAGAGAGAGAGGCAATACAGATTTGTTTATGCATGTGTGTGTGTAATGTTTAATGTGAGTAGAAATAAAAACCGGATGAATAGTTAAGTATAAGTATAAAAATAAAAATAAAGATAGAAGGGGGAAAATATATTTATATATTTATATATATATATATATATATATATATATATATATATATATATATATATATATATATATATATATATATATATATATATATATATATATATATATATATATATATGAGTCGGGAAGATGAAGGCGGGGCCGAAAGATCTGCCCCGCGAGATCTTCAGTACCTTCACTTAGAGATCTGCCCTCTCTCCAGGCCAGCATCTTCCATCGCGGCTATAACCATCATGGACCATCGGGTCTTTTTAAACCCAACCCCCTCGCACGCTCGGGACTTATTCGCCGGCCCACCGAACAATTTTACATCATCTTATTTTGTTAGTTTCGGTTTAATAACATTCTTCACCGGCTTAATATTTATTGTGATTATCACCTAGCGGTTTTTTATTCACGCCGGAGCTCTTGCGTTTCTCATTTTTGCCGATTATTTACTTTACTGAGTAATAATTGTAGCAAGATTAGCGTTTTTTTATTTGACGATAGATTTTTGGGGTATATTAACTTCATTGATGGATATTAATATGCTAACTTTATTTATTAGTTTTTGGGAAAAATTAATTTTATCGAAGAAAAAAATTCAAAAACCAAATAGAGATTTTGGATTTCGAGTACTGAAAAAAAAAATTTATTTCATTCAAGAGGAAATTTTGAACTGAGAATTTTTTCTTGGTTCAAAAAATTTTTGTCTTCATTGAAGATAATTATTTATTCAAACAATGAAAAAACTTTTTTAAAAAAAAAAAATTGTTCTTTGTTTAAGTAATTTTGAATTATTTAAAAAAATTTTTTTGGTTCATTTAACATAAATTAACTCTTCAAATTAATATTTTTGGTTTAATAATTTTTCTGTTAAATAATGTTAATTTTTCATCAGATTGTGATTATTTAAAAAATTTGGCTTTTGAATTTTGAGGGCGTAAATTAAGAATTTAGAAAAAAATTTCAATAGTTGAGAAAAAAATAAACAAATTGAATGTAAAAAATTTAATTATAAATTAAATTTTGAAAATTATATAAAATTCATGAAATTTCGTAGAAGTTTTTTTAAACTCACAAGTTAACCACATTGTAATGTAATACTACTTGTATTGATATTGAAAGTTGCACTATATCTATAGAGTTACTACTTGATTCCTTTATTACATTATAAATTTACATATGCAAGAAACTCCATCAAAATTAAAATATTGATAACAAAATTAAAAAAATTAATTTGGAAAATTTAATTGAGCAAAAAAAAATATTTGAATCAAGTAAAACTGACAATTATATCAGAATAATTATTCAATTCTACAAATTTTTTACATGATTTAAATTGATCAAATTCTTAATTCTAAAAAACAATTTTTAAATATTTTATCCTGCAAAAAAGTTCCTGAACTAAAGAATTTTTCCGATTTAATTAACTTGATTCAAAATTGTATAAGAGTTTAAAATTTATTCTCATAAAGCAAGTTAGCTTTTTCATTAACGAAGATAATATTTTCATTGATGCAGAATGTTAAAAAATAAATAAATAAAATATTAAAAAAAAAATTTCCTTACATTTATATTTGTAAATAGAATGGTGGGATAATGAGAATAATAAGCCCTTGTTGGCGATACGGTGTGCAGAAGATAAATCCTATAGGACGGGATGCTGCGGTGTAATGAAAAAAGAAAGGAACGATTTAAAAAATGGCGATACGATGGTATGGTACAAGCTCGAAAGGAAGTAATACAGGTTTAATCCTCCTTTAGGACTGCAGGACGGCAGGACGGTATATACATTATAGTTGGCGGTTCGATGCAAGCCCACGATAATGCATGGTTAGACAGAGAGTATATGCACTCGAGTAGGCGTCGTTTGCGATACGTGGATGATTGACACCTTGTAATTAGCTGTAGGCTTTATAGCTGACGCTTTCTCACTCCACGCTAAGCAAAAATAATATTTATACACATATATACATATATATATAATTGTAATAATAATGATAAAGGATTAAGAGAAAGACGGTTCATCTTATTTGTAAGTGGTGTATACAAATGCCATTCCCACGTACGAAAGTGCGCGACGGGACTCCCTCTGAGATCTTTCCTCATGAATATCTCCGACTCTCTTTCCTTATTCTCTTTTTCTCTTTTTTTTTTATTTTATTTTTATTTTATTTTGCGGTGTACGTTATGTAGCTTAAAATTTGTTGTATCCTCCCATTCGCCTCCTTGTCAAGAGACTTACGAGGAGGTGGACAAGATGAACAAGAACTTAAGTGTTTCCATTGTCTTTGCAATGGCTGATTCTTCATCTTGTCTTTTCATATCATTTTTTACCGACTGAGATTTTTTAATTATTTCACAAATATTATTTATCACTTCTTGAAATTACAGCCCTCGTTGATTTATTTTAATATTTCATTTTTCTATTTTTATTATTTTATGGCTCATAATTGTTATAAGAAACATTTAAAAAGGCTCGATTCATTTTTTTTTTGTATATTTTCTGGAATTATTTTTATTTTTAGTCCACGAACGTATAACAAAATTTCCACTGAAAAATAAAAAATTGATTTAAAAATTTTTCAAATTGATCCGAAATAAATTATCCAAAATAATTTTTTTCTGAATTAATTTAATTTTATCAGTTGTAATAGAAGGTGAATAAATTATTTTAGTAATTGAAAATAATAAATTTCTTTACTCTTGAATTTTACTCTATAAATCAATAATGCAAAATTTTGATTATCAAAAATTCAAAGAGCCAAATTTTTTTTCAATAATGTTAAATTAACATATTACATACTTCTGAATTAATTAATTAAAAAGTGTAATTAAAATTAATTAATTTAAGGATATAATTGAGCGGCTAATTATTTAAATTCAGTATGGTAATTAATTTTAGACAGAAAATTACAGTTACAAATTTCTTAAAATTTATTTTACAAAAAAATTATAAATTATTAAAATCTTTTTTATTAATTTTTATAAACTGTAATTTTTCGTTCTTGTTTTTCTTATAATAATATTAAATTTAAAACTTAAATTACAAAATTCAAAAATATTCAATAAATTCAAAGTTATAAAATTTTGACTTAAATATTTACAATTTCAATTTTCCGCACACACATCTAATTAAATTATCAAATAAACTGAAAAAAATTAACTATTAAAGAAACAAAACTCTCGAACTAAGAAAATAATTTTTAGGAATTTCTTTGCCTTAACTCAAGCAGAAAAATTCTTGAGTAAAAAATTTTTTAGCGTGAAATAAATAAAAAAACAAAAAATTGTTAAATTATCTTAAAAATCTGTAATAACTTTTGACTCTGATTTAAAAGTGACTGAACGAACATAAAAATAGTATGGAGTGAATGAAATAAAAGCTAGCCGAAAGAAGAAAATATTTGAGGATTTAAAAAGATCCAAATATTTTAGTGAAAGACCAGATACCTTAAAAGTGAAACGATTAGCCTCTGACAGTACACTAAAAGATCGGAGTCTTTTGAAGCATTACTGTCCCATAGATCACCTACAAATTTATATCTTTCTACGAATATTTGTATTTAAATTTTAATAGTAAAAAAATCACCGCCAAAGTCAACTCTCAAGATTGTCATTTTTTAACAAACACATGTGTATTTTTTGGCCCGACCACTAAAAATATATAAAACGCGACAGACGTCATAATAAATAATAAATAATAAATAACATTGTACATAATGTGAAGTGAGGATTTATTGATATTTAGTGATCGCGTGGGCGTAAATGTCGACCACTATTAAAATATTATGGACAATTATTATTAATCTGTGTCATATTTAATTTGCAGTGGTGGATTTTTCGGTCGAAATTCGGGTGATTAATTCGCTAAAATGGCACAAATAAATTATTCGAGCAAATATCTGCGGATAAAAGTTATTCATAGTCGGATTTTTTTGGTATAATATTAAATAAATAATAGGAAGAAGATCTGAGGATGGAGGATGGAGGATAGACGGTGAACAAGATAAAGGTCCAAGCATAATTCGGTTAAAGAATAAAAGAAGAGTGAAAGAATAGTGTAGCAGATACAAACGAAAACAAATTTAAACTCTGGGAGTTTGCTCTGGGGTTTCTTTTAGTCTTTGGAAGTTCGTATTGCACCCGATGGGGTTCCATGTTCGCACAGCGGGTCTCCGTAATGCCCCTCCCTGATTTTAACATCTATTTACAAACATTTTGTCCGTGAGCTGGACAACAATCTTATTCCACTCTATATATACAAATATTAATACACGGACACTGACAATGACCGACAATAAAAAATTACCCAGCGCCGCTCGGTATCATAGAAAACACATTCTAAAGATCATCTTCCTAAATACTTGTTAGTACTTTTTTAATTGTTTTTACTTTTTTCTTCCTTGTTCTATTCAGATTTTCTAACTAATTTTATTTATTTTTCAATATTTTGTTAAATAATTATTATTATTAACTTTTCAATTTTAAATCAAAAAAATGTCACATGATTTTATTAAAAATTTTAATTTCAAAATTATTCAGAGAAATTTTAATTTAGTTAAATATTTTGACTTTTGAAAATCCTGTTTTAAAAATTGGAGTTCAAAAAATGCCTCTTAAATTTTTTACATCAATATTTTCTCAAAAATTTAAATTCTAAAATCACTTCATAAGATTATGGGGTTAAATTTTAATTTAAGTATTACAATTTATATTATTATTGTCAATTTCCGACTTTTAATCATTTTTTTTTTTTTAAATATTGAATATCAAAAAAATGTCTTTAATAATTTTTTGTATTTCGAATATTTTCTTAAAAATTTTAATTCCAAAATTATTCAGTAAAATTATAAAAATAAATAATGAATTTGTTAAATACAATACTTAAAATTTTAATTATCAAATTTTGAGTTTCAATAATCCTATCTAAAAATTTTTAGTATTTTCAAAATTTTCCTCAGAATTTAAAAATCATTTTACAAAATCATACGCAAGTTATTCCTTGTCTTTGTTGATGTACCGAATCACAATTTCAATTTCCAAGAAAATATCCCCGAATTGAAAAAAAAAATTTTTTTTTAATTTACTCAGGAAGTCTATATGATAGATTATTTCCTTTGAAAAATTTCTCCAAGAATACAAAGATCTATTCGAAAGTACAAATTGAATCAAAGTTCAATAAAAATGCAAGTCACGAAAAAAAAAATGTAAAATCTGTGAAATATAATAAAAATTAGTGCATTGACAGTAACGGAGCGTAAAAGCCATCCAAAGCTGTAGCAAATACCAGGACGAGTAATAATATAAATACAGGACATACAATAGATTTCCGAACCGAAATAAAAGTCAACGAGTTTTTCCATTGACTGTTGGCTTTCGCACCGAATAGTTTTTTCCCCGATAGTTTTTTTATTTATTTTATTCTAGAAAAAAAAAATCACACACGGCCCGTGCGTCTGAAAGTCTTCAGCCGAGCATCAGTTTTGACATTATGAATAAGTTTGAGCAAAAAAACTCACACCCTCATCTCTTTTACTGTTCTCGTTTCGGTTTCGGTTTCGGTTTAGTTCTTTGGGTGATCCCGAGGCTCATCCCAGGTAAAAGATCCAAAGTGACACGAAAGAAAAATATTTATACGATATTGTATAAAAGCCTTTTGGCTTTCTTCCATCTTGTATTTATACTCGTGTTTGCCCCCAATTCGGCATGGACTTTTGGTTCTTAATAATTCTCCTCAATACAAGCAGTCTCTCAATAACCGACCGCTAGACTGGACTAGTCATTTTTTCTTTCACGTCTTTAACATTTATACCTTTCATTCCTGTCAAACAAACGGTCAAAACAACCATTTATTTTTCATTCTTAAACGCTTTAACTATTTACCTCATGCCTTATGCTTACACTTTTTTCCTTTCTTCGCTCGACACTTTGTTTTATCTTAGAAATCATGACCACAAATCGCATTATATTAACAATCCTTTTTAATACTTATCACAAACAGCGCTCGGAAGTTTTTGATTTGTACTAAGTAGGATTTTAAACTTTTTTTTTTTTTTATAAAATTTTTAATCCTTGTTGATTTTTTTTTTTAACTTTTAACTTGGGACACTCTCGATTTGTGTGTCAAAATTTTGTACAAAAAAAAATTAGTTCAAAAATTTTTAACTTAAAATAAATCAAAAATAATGAATTTATTCTACTCAAAATTTTTTATCTCTGTCAATTTTCATATTAAAAAATTATTGTATAAATTTTTTATTTGTTATTGATTTCATACCAAATTTGATCAAAACAACTATTGGATTCTTTTTATTTGCTCCAAAAATTATTGAGTCAATAAGTAAAAATTCAAATTTTTAATAAAAAAAATTAAAAAATGATAAATTTTTTATTCAATAAAAATGTAAAAATTTTTCAATTTTTACTTAAAAAAAAAAACTAGTTTTTTATATTTAAATTATTTAAATAGTATTGATTACATGCAAAAATTTTTATTATAATTTTTAAGACTAACTTTGATCAAAATACTCAATTTTTTTACATGTGTAAATTTTTTAAAACAAAAAATAAAAGCTCAAACTTAAAATTTTTCGGCAATTTCAAAAAGCTTAAAATTAATAAATTTTTTACTTAAAATAATTTCTTGAAACATTTAGAACTTAAATTTGCTTAAAAAATTCATATGAAAAAAATATGAATTACTTGTAATAAAAAAAAAATCCTAATATCACTTAAAAAATTTATTTTCCAGAGATGTAAAGAGAGACTGAATACATTAGCAATATCTGTAATGAATCAATGGCCAGGAGTAAAATTACGCGTCACTGAAGGGTGGGATGAGGAAGGAAAACACGCAACAGATTCGCTTCACTACGAAGGACGAGCCGTTGATGTAACGACAAGTGATCGAGATCGTTCCAAGTATGGAATGCTTGCAAGGCTCGCTTTTGAAGCTGGCTTCGACTGGGTCTACTACGAATCCCGATCTCACATCCACTGTTCCGTTAAATCAGGTAAGTGCTTTTCCAAAAATAACTTTTTTTTTAAAGTGTTAAGTAAAGGAAGAGAGAAAAGGTGAAAATAAGAAGCAGAAAGCTTAAGCCAGGAGTCAGAGTATGTATACACACATATGTATATATCTTACATGGATATATGGAAGAATATAGTCGGCGCCGGGCATAAAATCTTTGATTTACTCGAAAGCGGAAGGTTCTGAAGTAAAACGACGCGTTAATATGTTTTTTTAAAAAGAATATATTTAAGAACTTTTCAAGCGGTTGTATTGATGACACTGCCGCGTGTAATATATCGTCGGATATGAGGATGCCCAATGAGAATAAGAATAAGAATGTTATTTTAGAAAGAAAAAAAAAAAAATAAAAATAAAATAGAAAAAATTCAGAGATAGTATAATGTTAAATTAAACGAGAGATAAGAAAAACTTAGGAGCTAAATTTATAGAAGTTTTCGTTTTAAATTTATTGTTTATCGGTCATAAATAAAATAAAATTAATTTCTTAAACTGTTACTGTTTTTACAAGCTCGATACGAGTCAACAGGCATTCTAATTGATTGCATTAAAAATATTTTATTGATAAGAATTTAGAGTTGAGAAATCTTACAAATATTATGTTTATTATTTTTATTTTATCAATGCTCGCTTTTATTGATAATAAAAATTTACAATTAAGTAAATTGCCTGATTTAAATTCAACTGTTTATTTTATTAAACAAAAAGTCATTCGTAATGTAAGATAAATATTTCGATTTCAATAGTAAGGGGATTCCCCTTTGAATTTTACACCGAATAAATCGATAAAACAAATATAAAATTGATTTGAAAAATTTTATTGGCAGCAGCAATTTTGTTTAAATTTTTTTGTTTTATGGTCGGAAATTTTCCGTGGAAGGTTAAATAGTTGTCTTCTTTAACCACGCTATCGCGGGTAGTCTTCTTCTATTGTCAAGCTTACAATTCAAGGCTCCAAGGATAATCTAGACTTATATTGCTCTAAATATTTTTGCATTTTATTATTTTTATTTATTATTTAAATAATTCTGATTGTAAACACATTAATCTAATCTACTTAAGTAGAATTACAAAACTTATTTATTATAATAATTAAAATAATTTAATTGCTTGTTTGCAAAACCCCATTAAGGTAACTAGTTTTTTCTGGAAAAACGAATAAAGAGATTATAAAAATTAGACTGCAGAATTTTTGTAAGCTTATTGTAAAAGAAGAAAGATAAATTTTAGATTGAAAAAAATAAAAAGTACTCAGAAAAAAAAGAAGGTTAATTTTTTCGCTGAAGAAAATACTAAGGAAGACTAAAAATTTCTTGAATTAAGTCAAAATTTCTTCTTCAATTTTTTTTTTTACAATAAAATAAATTTTTACAGTAGAAACTTGAGTTTCAAGATAAAAAAAAAAAATAGCAACATTTTTCCGCTGTAACTCGTGAAATCCTTTCAACTAAATCAATACAAATGTTAGTAGTTTATTCCGCTCAATTCGTTCCTCTAAGCCCTGGAAGCTTCTACGACAATTTTCTGGATGAGAAATGAGACTTTTATCTCTTTCATTGATATCTTGAATTAATGATCCTTCTCTAAATCCAGAGGAGTTTAATCTTAAAAAAATGTCAATAATTACTTCGTAAAATAATTTATCTCTCTGAAAGCAAATAATAATAAAAATAATCATTATTTTCCAACAGAATCATCATCAGTAGGAAAATCAGGAGGTTGTTTCCCCGGAAAAAGTCTAATCCGAACATCAGACGGCAGCCAAAAAGCGCTGTCAGAGCTGAAAGTGGGCGAGAAAGTAGCAGCCTTGGACTCTCGCGGCAACGTTGTCTACAGCGAGGTCCTGGCATTTATGGACCGCCAGCCAATGGAGAAGCGACAGTTTATCAAGCTTACAACAGCATCCGGGAAACATTTGACCCTTACACCCGCGCATTTGGTACCGGTCCAGCAGAGTGATAAGGAGACAGTGACTTTTGCCGCTCGGGTTAAAATTGGCGACCGTATCTTGATCCAGGATTCTGTTCCATCAATTTTATCTTCTTCTTCTTCTGCAGAAGAGCTCAGATTACGCTGGGACTCGGTAATTGAAGCAAAACTAATCCTTGACAGCGGAGTGTACGCTCCACTCACCAGCGAAGGAACTATCTTGATAGACGATGTTGTCGCTTCTTGCTACGCAGTCGTTGACAGCCAAACTGTCGCCCACTATGCCTTCATGCCCTTCAGAGTCTTCCATTACATCCAATCATCCTTGGAGAACATTTACAGCTTCTTTGTGCCCAGTTATAATTCATTTTCTGAAGTTCCGGAGAAGAAACTCGAAGAAGACCAAGATTTGGCTACCAACGAGATCCACGACCGGAAAATCGAGGACTCTGATGAACCCCAAGGTGTTCATTGGTACCCGTCTTTCCTTTACAAAATTTCTGCATACATCCTGCCGTCTTCAATGATATACTAATTTTAAATTACCTTATCTTTGATTCGGCAAGGTCACGACAATTTATTTAATTAAAAAAATTCATTATGTCAAAGATGTAATGCTTAATTTAAATCAATCAGTAAAATATGAAAATAAATAAATAAAAAAAAAATACAATGAATTTTATAAATATTTATATATAAATATGAATTATTATTATTAATTATTTTATAACTATTTATAAACAAAACAAATTTATATTCTTATAATTAAGTCGTAGAGAAATAATGGCCAGTCTCAGTCGCATTTTTTTAATTATTAATTAATTTACGTACTTATGCGTATTTGTAAATAATAATCGATCGCTTTTATAATTATTTTAGATTTTTTGGAAAACCCAAAAATAAAAAAAAAAAATATTTATCAGTTAATCAACTGTACTATATTTTTATTTTATTATTATAATTATTATTATTAATATTATTATTATTGTAATTGTTAAGTTAATTATTAAAAAATAAAGACTAGATTTTTTGCTTTTTACTTTTTGTAAAGCTTAAGTTATAACATTATTTTATTATTATTTTTTTTATTAATAATATTATTATTATATTTTTATCGAATTATATCGTAAAATGATTGTACGTAGTAAAAGTCATAAATTATGTATATATTGAAGGATGAAATACATTCAATGCTAAATTAATAAATTGTTGTTATTTTTCATTAGATTTAATTAGCTTTAGTAATGATAAAAATTAAGGTAAAAATTTTTTATTCAATTACGAAATTTTAAACAATTATAATTTATTATTCTGGAAGAGTTTTAAGTTCTATTTCCGAAGTTTTGACTAAAATAAATTTTTAAGAATAATATACACTTTTTTTTTTTTTTTTTTTTCCAAAAAATTATTCAGAATTGTTTAAACTTTCATCTTTATGAAGAAAGATAATTAATTTAAGAAAATTTTTTATAAAAATATTATTTCAAATTTACAGTTTTTTTTTTTTTTTTTTTTTTTTTTTAAAGAAACAAATAAGTGAAAAGAAAATATTTTTAAAAAATTGCATTCAAAGTTAAAAAAAATTTTTTTTTTCAATTTTCTGCATAAAATTTATTTCTTCGCTAAAATTAAAAATTATGATTATTAATTTAATAATTAGGAACCAAAGATAGTTACTAATAAATTAATTTAATAGTGACTATTAAATTAATAAATAAAGTAAGATCATTAACAATTAAAAATGAAGAAATACATCAAATGCCTTTAATACAAAAATTAGCATATATTATAATTGCCGGAAATTTTTTCTCCAAATAAATTTCCATCTGATTAGTTCGTTCTCTGCGTCCTGAATTTGTATCATCATAATAATTATTTTTGTTTGTAACCTCTTTTGTTTATAATTTATTGTTATGTCAAATGGGATACAGTTGGTTACGTTTGATTGAATATTTATAAGTTATTTTATTTTATTTTATTGTGAATTTACTTGGTTAGATTTGAGGACGCGATTGGGACAATTGTTTGTTATTGAAGCTAAGTGAGGGATGTTCTTGAGACGTGAGAGGAAATGAGAGTAGAATGGAAGAAACTGAGGCGCCAGACGCTTCCTCCGAAGATGAACTTGACAAAGTTAAGGTTATTGTGCTTGAAACTTTTTAGATTACAGATAGTTTTAAGGTTTTGCTTCTTTTCAAAGGAAATTTAACTTTGTTCTCTTCCGGCAGAGCCAAGGAGTTGTTTTACCGCAACTTACCAGTGTTGAGAAGTATTTCTTTGACTTTGTTGCCAATGGGAATCTGACCTGTGTTAAAAAGTTTCTAGAAGTTAATCCACATTTTAAAATTAATGCTGTTAACTATCAGGTATTTTCAATGAGCTATTTACAGCAAAAATTTTAATTTAGCCTCTACGACTACTTATAACTATAATAATAATAATAATTATGATAATAATATTAGCTTGTGTAATGAATATTCTATGATTATATCTTTTTAAAATAAATTATTCAATTAATTTCCATAGTAGGAACAATGGTCGGGTTTGTAATACACAACTGGACGATTTAAAATTTTTTTGGTCTTTTAAAATTTCATGATTTTAATCGACGAAAAAATTTTTTAAAGCTTCTTATAAATCACACGATAAATCTATCCAAGACACAAAATTATTGTTAATTTGTTAACACAATTTACTATAATTATTTTCAAACGTCAACGTGCGTTAAATTACTACAAAAATGTTGATAAAACTAACTTTTAATTAAAATTAGGCTCTGAAATTTGTGTTAAAACAAAAATTATAAAATCTAGACATAGACTATGTTAAATATTAGCCATAATACTAGAATTACTAACTACCAAAAATATTACAACAGTGTAAAAATTAAAAGGCTATTCTGAATATATAAAAAACAAATAATTCCTCGCGTTTAAATAATGACCTGACTTTATTTTGGAATTTAGTCGGCGACTTTAATAAAATTATTCGATGATAAATTTGATGAATTACAACCTCTAAAGTGTAACTTTGTGGTGAATTGAAAAGTTTAAATTCGACAATAGAATTTATATTTTATCTATTGCCTAAAATGTTTAATACCGAAAATAAAACCCTAAAAGTATATATCCGGTGATAAATCAGAACCTAACAAGACAATAATTTGAAAACTATCACACAAAAAAAAAAGTCTAATTCATCCTGATGAGACCTGAAAAAACCGGCATCGGGTCTCTCTGATGCATCATAAAAACATAATATTTAGTAAACATATCTAATAATCTCCAGCAGTACAAGTTGAGATATAGATCGAGATCCAGATGTAAGGTATATCCTCGATCCTGTAAGGTAAGGGCATGAATGACTCGGAGAAAGAATGAAACGCGTGCGGTAAAGTGACGAGGCACATTAAATTAGCCTTATTCAGGATCAAATGTTCCTAATATAATAAAAAAAGGCAATTGACGCAACCAGTACAGCAACATAACGCCATAACAGTGTAAGAGTCAGATCCATACCAGAGGAGCGGCGTTTATTGAAAAGAGCGGCTTTTCCGAGGATTCTTTAAGTGGCCTATAAACTACCGATGCCTTCACAACGGGGGTTATTCCGTTACCTACATTTTTGATGTTATTCGCCTTCTGTCACTTGGTCTTTTTCTTATATTACTATACAGAGTATAATACTACCGTCTATTGTCAACTCTCAGTGTTGAGGATGTAACAGACTCCAAGGTTCTCAATAAAAAACATGGCGTCAACTTCTTTGTCGGTTCTCGGGCCGACAGCTTCACAAATCCCGCTTTCTTCCCTCTCTCTTTCATCCCAAAATTCACTTACAACTATGAAATTTCTTTTCTCACTCCCTCGAGCCTTTCTCACGCCTTCCACAATCCAATATCAGCTCCTAAATTCCCATTTATTAATTTTACTGTCACATCAACCTATAACTTACGCTAACGCTTACTTTTAGCTGATGTGACGCATTTTCATCTCAAATTTATGCCTGCAGAACCTCTCAGCCCTTCATATAGCCGTGTTAGAACGCGACGTACAAATGCTGGAACTGCTGCTTTCGGTTCCGAACGTCGACTGCAGTGACACCGCCCTTCACGCGATCCGAGATAACCAACAGCAAATGGCGGTGATGATTCTCAACAAAATGGAGGAGCAACGTCCTCACTCGGAGTTTGCTGGAGCTGTCGATAGTTCGGAATTTTTGGACGAAACTACACCTATGGATGTTGCTGCGGCATACGGACATTTTGACATGATTAAATTGCTTGCTGATAGAGGACATTCAATCACGAAACCTCATCCGCCTGATTGCTACTGCCGAGAAATTTGCAAGTAATTCAATTGTTTTACTTTAGAGATTTTTCCTTGGAACTTTTTTGTGAATTTTATTTTATTTCAGGCGTCAGAGGGAAAATGAGGACCCGTTGGTACTTGACAAAAAAAGACTGGCTCGGTATCAAGCCTTCTCAAATCCTGCTTATATTTGTCATATTTCTTCGGACCCTATTCTCAAAGCCTTTCAACTTTCAACAGAACTTAGCAGAGCTGCTGTCGTGCAACGGGAATGGCACAAGTTTTACAAACAACTATCGCAGGTTTTTTTGTAAAAATTCTTGTTTTTTATCACAGGAGAAAATTCCTTAAAACGATGAAATAATTATAGAATTTTGACATTATTTTATTTGTACAAAAACAATTTTTTTTTTTTACAAAATAGCGAGTTTGTAAATTTTTTTTTAACTGGTAAAAAAATCTGAAAAGCGGTTGACTGATGGTCCGTTCCTGGAACTTTCCGCTTTTTTTGACCGTGAAACGCTCGAAAATTCTCCAATTGGTTGACTTTTGAGTTCTTTGATTTAAAAAAAAAATTTTTAAGCCAAAAAAATCATTTTCTTTTTCATTCAAAGCAACAATATTTTTCAAAATGATTTTTAAAAATTTTTCCTCTTAATAAATTCTTAATAAGTTAAATTTTTGAAAAAAATTAAATTTTTTTAAAGTATCCAAAATAATTTTCCCTTTCAAAACTATTAATTTGGTAGGACGTGACAAGGTTTGGAGCGGAGCTAATTGGCTGCGCGAGAAAGGCGGATGAAGTAGAATATGTTTTGAAAAGAAAAGCTGGGATGGTTTTTTCCATGAATTTCATTTTTCCACGATTACTTCTGGCGATTGAGTGCAAACAGAAGGCTTTCGTAGCCCATCCTAATGTTCAACAGGTATTATTATCATTATTTATATTATTATTATTATTATTATTATTATTATTATTATTATTATTATTATTATTATTATTATTATTATTATTATTATTATTATTATTATTATCATAGGGTTTAGGTTAACTTTATTTTGGAAAATTCGTTTCACAGTTTATTTATTTTTTACTTTATCCACGAGGTAATTGAAAATAAATGGATCGGAGAATGGTACGGGTGGACGAAAAAATCCCGGACTGCCAAAATAGCGACCGTTTTTTGGAGGATACCCACCTTTTGGTTTATGGCGCTCTGGGTTTGGCTTGCTCCAGGCTCAAAACGCGGCAGAAAGTGGCAGATTCCTGTTCATCGTTATATTTCAATTGTCGCGAGTTACTTGGTCTTCTTGACGATTTGCTTCCTGCAGTCGAATGTCAACAAAAAAAATCAGCTGCGTGGCCTACCGAATACTGGTAATTTATGTATTTATAAAGTCATGTAAATGAAATTAAAAAAAAAAATACCGCGAAATTTTAACCAAATTTTTCATTTTTCTTTCCTTCATCCACGTTCTAGTTGAAAGTCTTAACTACAGCACGTATTTTTTTTTTTTTTTTTTTCACTTCAAATAATCCTGCTACACAGAAAGAAAAAAAATCTTGAGTCAAGCGTAAATTTTCTTAAATCAAGAAAATCTTAAGGAAGACTGAAAATTTCTTAAATGAAGTTAAAATTTTTTAAGCCAAGAAAATTTTTTCTTGCTCCAAAATAACTTCAGTCTTCCTTATAATTTTCTTGGTTCAAGAAATTTTTTTTTTCTGTGTAGGAGTTCTGCGTCAACGCGGACGCATCTTTTTTCCGAGGACTCGTCGGAAATGACGTCACAATAGCATAGTTTTTAAAATTTTTTTTTTCAAAAATTTCAGCAATCCGTTATTAAATATGTATGTTTAAGATAGTAAAAAGTTTGAATTAAATATTTTATTTTTATATTAAAAAAAAAAAAATTGTTAAAAATAACCCATGTAACCCCTTAAGTAAACCTTTAATTTGCTTTATATATATCACAAACTTCCCCTTCCCCATTAATAAATAAAAAGGTTTCGCGCAGTTATCCCATCCATGAATTCTGTAATATATAAATGATTGATCAGAAAGTGTACTTTTTCGATGATTGATAAAATGTATTTCAGGATGCGAGGTGCCGCTAGTTATTTATGTGATATCGTTCATATGGGCTGCGATACGTCTATGTATGATTCATGGCCCCAGCAGATACTTTCGCTCCCGATGGAATTGGTAATAAAAGTCATAAAAGATATCATCCGGTGGGTGAAACAATAACTTTATCCGTTGATTAATTTTTTAGGTACGAAGTTGTAATGCTCATATTATTTATCATGACATTTATCTTCTGGATAGCTTCGGCTATAGATGTGAGACTTCACGACCAGAGAGATCTTGAGCGCAAATATTGGCACAAATATGATCCGACACTAGTTGCCGAGGGTACGCTATGTCTTGCTACAATAATGGCCTTTTTCAAACTTATTTTTCTTTGCCAACTTGATTATAATCTTGGACAACTTCAAGTAACACTTGGAAAAATGATACAAGATGCTACTAAATTTTTACTCCTTTTTTGTATTATCATATTTGCTTTTGCTGCAGGTAAATGATTATTTCAAGTATTAACAATTGTTTCACAAAAAAAAATTCAAAGATATTTTTTAAGACTATAAATGCCCTATTTTTTTATTCAAAATAATTTTTTTAATTAGTGGTATTAAAAATACTTGAATTAATAAAATAATTTATTATTTTTAAATTAATTTAAGCTTAAAAACATTTTAATGCAAATACACACTGAAAAAAAATTGATTTGATTTAATAAAAAAATTTTGTGTAAATTTTATTTTATTTAAATATTTTGTCTTGGTTTAAAACAATGAAACTCTTCAAAATTATTTTTTTCTTATCAATAAAATAATTTTATTCATATTAAATAATAAATATTATGAAGAACTAATTTTTATTTAAATAATAAATTAATTTTAAAAATTAATAAATTATCTTTTACTAAAATTTTTAACCAAAATCAAACTTACATTTAAAATTACTGCAAACAGGTCTAGCAAGACTCTATCAATACTATGACGGAATGGTCCAAGTAGACGATGAGTCAAAGATAAAAATTCAGCAAGTCTCATCCTTCGTCGACTTCTTATCCACCTTGAAAACACTTTTCTGGGCAATTTTCTGTATGAGCACTATCGAGTCCGCGGATGTCATAATCGAAAACCTTCCCGGCGAAAGTGATTCCGAGTCAATTATTAACGATCATGCTTTCACAGAAGGAATCGGATATTTTGCATTCGCGGGTAAGTAGAAAATAAGAAAATTATTTCTAGAGCTCAAAATTTTTCCTTTTTGTACAAGAAAAATTGATAAAAAAAATTCATTAAATAAATTTGATTTAATAAAGAAATTATAATCACTTTCTTCCAGGTTTCGAGTGTATTTCTGTGATAGTCGTCCTCAACATGTTGATCGCTTGCATGTCGAACACATTTACGGCAGTCACCCGTAACGTCGACGTCGAGTGGACATTTGCTCGCACAGAAGTAATAAAACTATACAGCATTTTAGAAGTTAATATACTTTTGGGATTTAATTTAACTTGCTAAAATAAAACTTTTTAGGTTTACGTCAATATCATGGCTCTGAACTCGTTACCACCCCCTTTCAATCTTCTCCCGACTTGTAGCGAGTATCGCACAATCGTCGAGTTCGTAAAACTTTTATTTCGTCCAACTAAAACCAAACGAGCTCGATGGAACTTCAAACATGGCTGTTATATTGTAAGTTTTTAGTTATTAATTTTTTTTTTTTTTTATTTATTAAATTTGTCTGCTGGAAATTCTTTTAAACTTTAAAAAGTATCTAATGATCGTGTAAAAGTGATTGAACCACTCAAGATTTTTTATTAAATTTTCAAGCTTTTTATATAGCTTAGAACAAAAATAATTCATAAAAATTTTTTTAATTTTGATAAAAATATTGTAAAAAATCTTCAATTGCTGATTAACACCCAAAATTTTATATAAAATTTTTAAATCAAGATATTAAATTTTTTTTTTGTAATTTATAGTAAAGAAAAAGTGATTTAACATTTTTTAAATTAATTTTTAAAAAATTTCAATTTCAAAAAAATACGAATTTTTTAAATTGTAAAATATTTATTTTATAATTTTATAAATGCTCTACAATGGAGAAAAAAAGGTAAATATTTACAAGTGAGATCAACCATTTTCAAAAAAAGTATATGAAAAACATCAAAAAAAGATAAAATTGAAATTTCATCCAAAAACATGAGAGCCAAAATTTTTTCCAACTTCTGAAGGCAAAAAAGCTATGGAAATCTTTATTTTTTTCTTTCGCGACATTTTTCATCATAAAAACAAGCAGAATAAAAAAAAACTTGAAAATATTAATTTTTGACCTCGTTATGGCCTAAAATTGGGTTGACCTCACTTGTAAAAAATTACCGAATAAAATTCTAACATTTAAAAAATTACCAAAATTTTTCTCTTAATTAATAGTAAAAAATATTAGACGTCTTTTGTCCCACAAAATCATAACTGGTCGCGGTTATTTATTTCATAAATTATTTATTTATTCACTTGCTGAATACAGCTGTCACAAGTAAAATAAAATACAACTGTCATCCACGAAATAAAATACAGCTGTCATGAAACAAAGTAGATAATGATCTGGCTTCTTTACAATATTAAAATTAAGCAAGAAAATTTTATGACAACCGTATCTGTATGATAATTACATACCCGATCTTTAGAATTCTAGAGCGGAGGTGTAAAAATGGATATTGTCTCTGATAAAGAAGATTTTGTCTAAACGACTTATGATATATATTATAAATGTTAATAATTTTTTTTTTTTATTAGGAAAATACTGCAGAGAACAACAATGAAAAATTTGGTGAAATAATGGGACTGCTAGTGATGCGTTATTTCCGTAAAAAACATGTAGAATCGGAAACGAACGAGATCCGGGGTCTCAGAAAAGATTTAAATGAGCTTAGGTACCTGCTGAAAGACGCTCTATCACCAACTTAAACTAAAAATGAAACAATATTAAGCCGTAAAAAGTAAAGAGTTAATTTTATTTATATTTTATTGTATAAATTTTTATTATTTTAATTTATATTTCATTTACCGTACGGTAATAAAAAGTGACCGTCTTAGACTCGAGGGAAATCAAAACGATAAACCGTGAATGGCAAAGTAGAATGCTAAATTATAACTTTAATATGAATATTATTTAAAAAAAAAAAAAAATAAATAAAATATTTATCTTAACTTTGGCTTTGACATTATTTCACGTGTAAATATTTGATTATTTATTCATTTGTAAGTCAAAAAATTGAATCAGTAGGTCAGTTATTAATTAGGGTAAATTAATACGCATGGTTCTAATTTTTTAAATCATTTATAAATATTAAACGCAGTCAAATATAAACAAATAAATTTATTAATTTTTATTGTTAGATTATTATTATTTGATTTAATATTTTCCCAAGTATTTAATCGCATTACGAAATAACTTTTGTCTTTGTTATGTTACATAATAAACAAACATGTGAATATTTTAAATCTGTTAGTTAATAAATGAGGTGTGTCTAAGATTCATTAATTACGCTCGTTTTAAATAAACAGACATCTTGTTTTACGATAATAATATTTTCAATTACATAATTAGTGTTTTTAAAAATGAGTTGCACAATATAATTTTTAATGCGACTAATTATTGCGTCATCGGTTGCGGTAAGAATTAATTGATTGTTTTGATTTCGGTAATTAATTCATTATTAGTTAAGTTTGAGTCGAATTTTTTTAAGGCGATTAATCACAAATTTACTTGTATAATAAATTAATTTATCAGAAGAAATATTAAGGATCATTTAAATGATTTATAATTGAACTATTACCACATTAAAATATTAAAAAATAAATTAATTAATTAAAAAGCTGAGAATTTTTCCTACAAAAAGCTATTTTTTGCAATTACAAAAAAAAAATTTTTTACGGCAAAAAAAATTAATTAAAAATTTTTTCAAAGATTAAAAAAATCATAAAAATTTAGTTCAATGTTCCAAAGTAAAATTTTTTAAAAAATATAATTAATATTTACAAAATTAGACTTGAGATAAATTATTTGAAGTATTCGTTAATAATTTTGAATATGAAACTTGTTTCAGCTAAATAAAAATTTATTTTAGTGATCTAAATTTTTCAAAAAAAAATTAATTATCTTACGATGAAGAATATATGAATTTTATTTTTTTTTATTAACTTAAACAAAACTTCCAACAGCAATAATTCAAATGAAATAATTTCTCAATAATTCAATAAATAACAGAGTTATTAAAATAAAAATGCCCGTATGGTCAAAAGTTCAACAAAGAAAATAGGGGAAACGACGTAACTGGATAAGAAGATCATAAACTTCAGTAGCTTGAGACCTCTGGATAATTTTCCCTATTTTCTCAACCTAGCGATCGTAAATTATCATCTTGATACCAGTACATTTACCCACCGCCCACTGTCCCAATGATCCTTTTTTATCAGAGAGACCGACATCTGTTGTCTGCAAACTAACAAGGTAAAAAATTTTCACCAAAAAATTACATCAGAAGAATTTGCGTTAATTAGTCATTTTTAATTAAAACTTTCACGTAACAGCGGAAAATTTCTACTGCACTAAAAAAAAAATAAATTTAATTCTAGAGAATTTTTTTTTATTATTATTTAAATAAAGGTAGGTATAAAAATAACTTTAAAAATTTCAATGCGGCCAACATTTATTGGAAAGATTTATGTAATAGAATTGGCGGCGCTAATTAATAAATTATTTGAATTATTGAAAGTATTTCGCGTAGAAAATCGATGAAGTTAATCAAGTTACCTGAAGAAATTTGACTTCCTCGGCTTTTCTCATCCTGACCCATTAAGGAGTCCCTAATACAATCAAGACTTAGGTTCTTCTTGATTTGAATAGAAAAATTCTTAAACTAAGAAATTTTTCTGGGCTTAAGTAAATTTTACTTGATTCAAGGCAATTAAACTCTTTAAAATTATTTTCTTGGTTCAAGAATTTTCATCTTGATTCAAGCTAAATTTTTTTCACATGTATTATGTTGCCCCAACAAAAATTTTTTGCCTGTAATTTTTACAAGATTAGAGAGGTCTCAAAATTCAAATTTCTACCGTAGATGCCGAGTGTTTGTATAAATTTTTTCCGTAAGGGAGCTTTCGCTTACAACAAAAGTACTTTTTATTTACGTATTTACGAACGCTATCCAATAAAAAATCCGTTAAAAAATTTCCTCTTTTGTCACACAGAAGAACTTGGAGCTTGAAATTTTTATTCACATTTTATATCGGAGTCATACAAAGGAATAACGAGTTTTAAATAAGTAGTGTGTAATATAAGTAGAAATGGATTTCTCTGGGAATAGAAATGCTACACAGAAGAAAGGGCTGAGGTGTAACGCAAATACCTACCCACACCAGAAGGGAGGAGAAAATACAAGCTCAAGCTCTTCTCCTCACTTGTACTTCTCGTAACTATAACCCAAGGGTTTTCTCCGAGGAGATGAAAGCGACGAGTTTCCGGCCGACGCGCACCACCTCCATCCTCTATTGCGGAAGGGGTTTGTGAGCAGTGCGATTTACTCTCATAGCACAGTCTCTTATTCAACCCGTAACGTGTTCATTACTTTTTTTACGGGAATTCTTTGTAGTTATTTCTTAATAAAATTTAACCCGAGTAATTTTTATTTACTTCGACTCTGTTTTTTTTTTATTAATTTTTAGAAAATTTACTGAGTTTATTTTTTTTTTCTTTTCAAATAAAATTGCATTGTAAAAAAAATAAATGAAGTTTTTGTTTCGTAACTATGCGAAGTGTGGACAGTACGTAAGGTAAAAGACCCAGTAATTGAAACTTGCAATTTTATTTTAATTAAAAAAAAAGTCAACTCCAATAAATTAATAAATATAATTTAATTTGTGAATTATAAATTTTAATAGAACATTTTTTTCTTTTAAATTCAAACAAAATTGCAAGTGTCAAACAACTAGGCCAGTGTCAGTGACTGGGTCTTTTACTTTATAAATAAGTTTTAAATGAAATTAGAGTGTTGAAAAAAAATTGATATTTTTTGTTTTTAATGTTTTATTTATTATTTTATGTATTTTTAGTGAATGAAATACTCTATAAAACAGGTCTGATTTTCGAAAATAACGAGCTTTTAAAATTTATAAATTAAAAAAATTTGTTTTTCCTAAATCTATAGCTGAAGCTGATTGATTTTGAAGACGCGATATCTCCAAAACAGCTTGACTTACGCAAATCTTTGATCAGACCCTTTTTTATAGAACTTTAAATTCCTTACAAACGCATGTCTTGATCGTCCCACTAAAACGACTTGTTGGCGAGTTACAAGATTCTAAAATTAAAAATAAAGGTACTTTTTAAGAAAATTATTTTTTTGAGTTGAAAAAAAAATTCTTGAACCAAAAAATTGTACTAAAAAGATAAAAAAATTAATTTGAATAAAGAAAATATTTTTTAAGGACTTAATGACTTGATTTTAGTAGAAAAATTTTTAAACAAAGAAATTTTTAGTAGTTGTAAATTTTGCTTAATTTAAAAATTTTTTAATGTTCTTCCAGAAAATTTCAATCCAAAAAATGAATTTTTGTAAAATACTCTATTGTGTACTTATATGTATGTGTATATGAGAATGTTTGTGTGTACATATAGATAAACAAGTATCGGACCGGCATACGGAGATCGGAGAAATGTTATTGAAATTGGAAAAAACTGTATAGAAATAGGAATCCTTTATAGATAAAAATAAAAATATCCATTGGTGGTGTAAAATATAATGCACATGTATGTACCTGTATGTGTATAAAATGTTACGAGCCCCTTGGATGTTCAGCAAAAAGTTTCAATTTCGCGGAGCTCACCGGTCAGTGTCTCATCGAGTTACCTAGAGGCGAATCGCTCTCGTGAGACGTGATTTGCTTTGACGAGATAAGAGATAACTATAAATATCATCGATGCCGGGGCTGCTTTTTTGGATTAAGGATATTCGTTAGGGTAAGTACCATCGAGATACTTGTTATGTATTTTTTACTTTTTTTAATTTTTTTACTGTTCACTGTGTTTTACAGCTCACTGGCAAGTGAGGGGTAGTAATTTGTAGGTGCATTAAATTCACTCACGGAGAAAACGAGGGAGTTTTTTTTCTACAACAGAGAAAGTGAAGCTTATAGAGCGGAAAAAAAGTTATTCGTTGATAAATTTTCTATCAATCTGGTGGAAAAATTTTTTTTAATTTATAAATTGTTTAATTTTTATTTTAATAATTATTTAGGATATTTTTTATAATAATTTTTAAGAAAATTTTTCAAATTTAAATTTAGTCGATTTTTAAATGTCTTAATTCTTGTAAATTTTTTTAATAATTAAATTATAGCTTCAGAATAATAATTAGATATTTAATCATTATTATCTTGAATTTAAGTGAAGTACGCACGAGTGATAATACGTAATCAACAAATATTTTTAATAAAAAAAAATGTATCCATAAATTTTTAGATTTATCATTATTTCAGTAAAACTTTTAGAAAATATCAACAAATAAATAAATAATGTTAATTTTTGCTATAAATAAAAAATAAAATTAATTATTTTAAAAGCAGTAGGATAAGAAGAGCAATATGAATTTAATACGTACTCAAATAATAAATATACACAATACATTCTTTGTATTTATTCATGTTAATTCTAAAGTATTACTCTGATTATTAATCTTAAATACTAAATTACTTTAAATTACTTGATTATTTTAAAGTGAACTGAAATTATTCCTAAAGTAAAATAATCCCTAAATGTTGCAATTATTTAAAATGTTTAATTAAATTCAAAATTATCATTTTTTGTTAAAATTTAAAATTTAAAAGAAAATATACTTTAATAATTTTTAACATATCAAAAAATGTAATCAAAATTTAATTCCAAAATTTTTAAACAAATTTTTGTTACAATAAATCAAAATTTATTAACTAGTCAACTTATTTTGAATTAATTTGGATAATTTTATTAAATTTATCGAATCTAATATTTTTTACAAATTCGTAATTAAGTCATTAATTTTTTCAATAAAAGAAAAAAAATTGTAATCGATATTTACGTCACAAAAATTTATAAAAGTTCAATATTTTAATCAAAATAGTCAAAAATATTTCCCAAAGCGAGAAATAATGTAAAATTATACACATATTTTATATTACGCTATGTATCATATTATATAGATGTATATATTTTCCCATCGGGTTTACTAGTACCGTTACAAAATCAAATTATCTAAACAATATCAATATCTAAAACTAATAAAACATTATTTTTCGCTCACGCAGGTCAACAGTTTTTCATAAAAGACTAGCATAAAATTTTTTTTTATTTATTCGCTTGATTTATATAGATATTATATTTCATTTTAATTAAAAGCGCCAAAGTATTTGCGTTTCAATAACAATATGAAGCCGATATTAATTGCCAATTATCATTTATCAATTATTAAAATTTCTGTTAGTTTAATATAATTTTACAAATGTGAATTTAATGATATAAAATAATTTTGTCAGTTTGATAAAGAAAAAAAAAAGTGAAAATTCATTAACACTAACTTAATTTTATATAATTTTAATGGACTCCCATAACGATGCGAAATAATTCATCAATTAAGATTGTCAAGTATAAATTATTCAGTAATCCAACCCGCACGAATTTACCAGCGTTAATAAGCAATTAAATTAAGCTACCGTGAATAGAAGCATAGATTTAAATAGATTCAATGCAAAGAGCTTTTACGTCCTCGTCAATCCTAACTGCTTTCAAACCAATTCGCATAAATGCCTGATAATAATTATCGCAAATTATCTCGAGGACGAAATAGTTGGTACAATTTGTAATCTGTTTCAACGCTCGATTAATTATTAATCTATAGAGTTTAAAATTGAAACAATTTATTTTGTAATTACTGTAGCTTTATGTTTTTTTTTTAAGTATTGGATTTCGGTCGTCAATATCACGAGTAAAGGCTTTACTTTAGGTAAAGTAAAATAGAGTTTTAAAGAGAGAGTATGGGCTTGGGAGAGACCAGAGAGCTCGAGATAGTACAGGATTTCAGCCACTCAAGATGGACGAGAGTCTATTTGATAATTATTGGCAAACTGGGTTCAAGCTCACGGGGAACTTGATAGTTCTTTAATTATCTACTGAACTTTTCAATTAATTTTATCATCTTTCTATCTAGATACTATTTTATTCAGTTCATGATTATTACTATTATTATCATTATCTATATTATTAAGAGAATAAAAAAAATTTTGTCTTCAGGATAGTCATATGATAAAATCGGTTTTTTTTTTAGTAAAATTTAGTGAGCATTCGAAAATGCTCTATCTTTAGATACATAAGTAAGAAATGACCTTATATCTTGTGAAATATTGACTTTTTAAAAGATATAAGCTCATCCTGATGTTACACTCATCAAGAGCTTTCATTTGAGTACCCACATCAATTTTTCATATATTTATATATTTATATATATATATGTATATATGAAAAATTGATGTGGGTACTCAAATGAAAGCTCTTGATGAGAGTAACATCGGAATGAGCTTATATCTTTAAAAAAGTCAATAATTAGGATAGTACAGTGTAATTTAAAAAAATTCATTAAAATTCTTAATAATTATTTTTTTAAATTTAAGCGTAAAATTTCATTTTAAAATATTGAAATAATAATAATGAAAAAATTTTTTTATCTGTTCAAGATTTCTGAATAAAGCAAGCAATCGGAGGAAATAAAAATGGTGCAAAGAAAATTCTCAGTTTGGACAATCGAATGATAATACGCCCGGGTGAATAATTTCACTTGCCCTTTCTCAGAGTATCACGTAAGCACGATAAAACTTTTTCCATACTCACAAGAGACTATTTTTGGATATATTATAACATTTTTCTCAACTTTTTTATGCTACACATTTATGTAAAAAAAAATATTTATTATAGTAAACAGTTGGAATGCTTTATATAAAATTTAATATTATTATTAAAGCAAATTCTTTAGGTAAGAAAATACAAAAAATAAATATTTAATCTTGTAATCGCCTATTCACTGGTATTCGGTGAATTTAATATCACATTAGCTATAAAAATAAAATAAGTAAAAACTCAAGTCTAATAACATTCAAGTTTATGACCAGAAAATAAAATGATTGAGTGAAGAAAAAAAAAAAAGGTAAAGCAAGGAAAAAATGATGGCAAGATAAAAACGGATTCGTGTAATGTCTCATTTTGAACGGCCAGAGGACACGCATTTCTTTTCAAGAAGAAGAAGAGTTCAAATAAATAAAAAAAGCACGTTGAGGTAATAACGATAAAATAAAAAATATATCCTATGAGTTATAGTTTATCCTGACTTTTTTTTATCGAATAATAAAGACGAAAACATTGACGACAAGTAAAAAGTCACCGTCACCAACAGACGAGAATAAATATAAAATAAAGTAGATCCACATACTATTTTCTACTAGCGTAATTTATTTTTCACAGTCTCATTTGTTCCTTTCATTTTATTTTGATTGGACAATTTTTACTTTTTACTCTTTACTTTTCTCGACAAATTTATAAATGAGAAAAACATAATCTCGTTTAAAGTCAATCAAAATAATTAAAGGGATTGCGTAATGTTTTTTTTTCATTCAATGGTATTATTAATGTTTGTAATTATTTATGTATAAAAAAAGAGAGGATGAAAATAAAAGATAAATATAGTGGGATGGGGTACGATAGGATAGGATGAATCTAGGTCATATAAAATTTTAAAGGGATTTTATACGAATGAAAGAGTACAATCCTTGTATTCAGTAAATATAATTTTAAGAGTTTACTCGTATTTATGAATTACGTAAGCTCCATCAACTTCTTGGTTCATTAATTTTATGGTGTAATATTTAAATAAATTATAAGCTTGGTTATTGTTCTTTCATAATTAATTCTTAATAATCTTAATGAGTTTTTAATTGTTTTTTCTTAAAAAGTTTTTCAATTGAATAATATGAAAATATAAAAGTGCCTTTTAACTTTATTAATAAGTTTTTTTGTTGAAATTCAAAAATCAAAAAAAATTTTATTAATATAAAATATTATCTAGTGATTAATTGAAGGAATTGTCAAAAAATATATTTTTAATAAAATTACGGCTTCATAGAAACATTTTTAATTTTCAATGAAAATTTTTGATTTTAATTGTTTAGGGAGATTTAAAATATTTATAGAAGTATTAATTTTTGGGTAAATTATTGAAAAATATAATCAATAAAATTATGTGAAAAATTAGAAACTGACTTTATTAGCCATTTTTAATAAATCTTTCTCACTGACTTTGAAAAGAAGATACTTAACTTTGAAAATACTTTTCCGATTGACAAAAAAAAATTTAACTTGATAAAAGAAAAATTCTCGAATCAAGTAAAATTTAAATTTAGGTAGTTGTCGTGGTTAACTACTAATAAATACTACATTTATCAAGCAAAACTACAAACCACTAACCTTGAACTCTAATTATTTCCAGGAAATCATTTAAAAAATAATAACAATGGACGAAGAGTTATCAATTTCACTGGTAATAATCCTTATAATCGGTGGATTAATGATAACAGCCTTACTAACTTGCTACGCGTGTATATTCCGCGACCTGTGTTGCCAAAGGGTAGATCGCGCTAAGCGACGTCGCGTATGCAGAAGTCCAGGAGGTTCTGGAGAACTTGGACAAAACCGACACGACATGATTCACATGAACAATATGATTCAGCTGAACGATATCACCCAAGGCGAAAGCATGCCTACGGAGACTGAAAACATCTGATACTTTCCAAGCTATTTATAAATAAAACTGTACTGAAATAATAAATCAAATTATTAACAATATTAAAACTATATATATTTATATAGATATAGATATATTTTTTGTACATAAATACACTTAATTGTTTCCCAATTTAGTTCAATAGTTAAATATTATAATTGACTTGTTCTTATTTCTAACGGCGTAAATTCCGCACCCTGATAGTTATTTAATCATCACTATGATATTTTTATTGGTAACTTTTATTCCAACCACTAAGGCAATTATTTGATTGATTAATTAATTAATTAAAAAATTAATTAATTTTGGAAGATTAATAATAAAAGTAAGTGTATGATTTCAGTAAACGACTAGCTAACTCGGTTGTGCAATTGTTGGAGTACTGAACGCACAACTTCATGTAATGTCTGAAAAAAAATTTTTTTTTAAATTTTTTTAAATCAATTTATCAATAATCAATAAAACGATAAAAAATAAATTATTTTAAATTAATAAAAAAAAAAAAAAAAAAATTACTTGGGGTTTGCAGTGCTCCTCTAACCAACTGAAGACAGAACCCGATAATTCATTAAAGTTAGCGACTGAAATGTGATTAAAGCTTTGGAATAATTGATCCATTATACTCTGAAACTAATTACAGACCGTTAATTAAGTGAATTTTATATTAAATCTCTTGATGTTAAATTAATATTCAATTAATGTCCTTACAACTTGGAACTTAGTTTCATCAGACACTCGCATCTCGGTGTGGTTCGGCTGGGTCTGATGAGCTTTGACTATCTGCTCGTAATTAGCCTCCATGATACGTAAAGCCAGAACCTCTTTGCGCAGCGCATTGCGTTCCTCTTCCTGCTTCTTTTTTTGCTGTAGCAGAAATTGAATGTAGTCGATAGACTTCTGCAACACTGTCGCTTTGGAAAGCTTGTAGCCGGACGAGTCTGAATGTTGGCATGATGGAACCAAGTCTTGAAGGGAGTCGTACCCTTTTTTTATTGCATCACGTCGTTTCTGCTCGGCTTGAGTGTGAGCTTCTCGGCGACGCTCTTTGTAGCTTATTGTCGAGTTTTTGTTATCGCTGTCTTCATCTTCTGAAATTAATTTTGATATTAATTCAAAAATTTTAATCTAATCTTAATTATTTATATGAAATATAAAATTTAATCATCAATTAGTTCTTTTCAATTTAAAATTTTTTAATGAAAATTAACTCAGCTGATAGTTGATAATTTTAAGAATTTTTGTAACAAATAAATTATAGCAAAAAAAAATTTATAAACAAAATTGATATTTAGAAATTTTAAAAAACTACAAATTCAATTTTTAAAAATAATTTTTTGGAGCAAATTTATTTGTTAAAAAAAAAAAATTAAAAAATTGTCAAGTGACAGCTAACTTTAATGTCATAATTTTCTAAAGTTTTGATAATTCGAAATGTTGTCGATCTGACTTAACTGGTTGACCGCAACCCTTGAAAGTTTTTAAATTTATCTGAGAATTTAAAATAAGTGATGATTTGATATTTACCAGTATTATGTGCTGATGACGACGGTGTGTGTAATGAACCAGTACTATTACATCTTGAAAAAACATATCGTTCTGTTGGACTTGATGGTTCCAATTTCATATCACTGTCGGAACCATTTCCACCATTTGTCAAACTCTTCATTGTTCCTTCTGAAAGAATTTTTTTATTTTAGTACCTTATCATACGAATAAAAATTTTTTTATTTTTAATGATACTGAAATCAACAAAAATATGACAATTTTAAGATTTTTTATTGTTAAGTAGATTACAATGAAAATTAAAAAAAATTCCACTTGTAAAAAATTGTAAAAAAATATGAATAAACTTTTTTTAAAAATATTGTCATAATTATTTAAGTAAAACCTAAAAATCGTCAAATGTCAGCTAATTTTATAAATGTGATTTTTCCATTTATTTTTTAAATTAAAAAAAAAAAAAAAAAAAAAAACAATGTAATTTTCCATTAGATTAGAAAAATAACCTAAAAAAAAATACTTACGGATCTCGTGCGTTTCTTTTATACCATCGGCCATAATTAATAATTTAACAATTAATAATATATTATTAATTAATTATCAAAATCACTGAAAAATATTTGCACAGTTAAAAAAACGGAAGAAGATGAAAACAAACAAAGGAAATGAAGGAACTAAAACGTTCATAAAAACATTGATCGCGACAATTATCTCGGAGTTAATTAAGACGGATTACATCAAGGACATTGTCTAGAAAGTAAATAAATAGTAATGGTTGTGATAAAGTTAATCACATATGTCACGAGTATTTTCAGTAATTATTATGATTATAAAAATAAAATATAAGTTTCGCAAGACCTAACGGGGCCATTTTACTTGGTGTGGTTTTTTAAAAATTAGAATTAGAAAGTGTAAAAGGAATTTTTCTTACCCACTGAATGATTGCTGCTTTATCGGTAATTTTACTTACTGACAGCGACACTTGTAAACTCGTAATTATTTACAATGCAGCACATACCCCTTTTTTTATGCATAAAAAATTACAAGTAAACAGTAAACATTAGTTATATGTTAATCACCTTGATCTAACATTTTGATAATTCTCACTGCCAATTAATGAGTTAACTAAAGGATTGATAAACTTGATCAAATAGTTATTTTAATGTTAAAATGATGTAGTGTCACGCGTGAAATGTCTTAACCATGGCAATTAAATCATATTTTAAGTTTGTTTACTATTTTAAATCACTTGGTGCATGCATCGTTATTTTTGGGTACGTAGAAAATTTTTACTAAATTAGCAGACACTTGACAATTTTTTTATTTTTTCTGAAAAATAAACCAGATCTAAAAAAATATTTTTAAAAAATTGCATTTATGATTTTTTAGAGTATTAAATTTTTTTTTGCTTTAATTTATTTGTCAAAAATCCTCAGATGTTTCTCAATTTCAGTATCATACAATTAATAGTTCTAGAATTATCATACTGAAGTTAGCCGTCAGCTGTCAATTTGTAAAATTTTTTTAACAATTCAATTACAACAAAAAAATGCTTGTAAAAATTTATGAGTGTGAATTTAGCAGATAATAATTAATTAAAAAATTTTTTTATCTAATAAATTATGGCAAAAAAAAATTTATAAAAAAATTGAATTTAAAAATTTAAAAAAATTGAAAATGCAATTTTTTAAAATAATATTTTGGAGCAAATTTATTTATTAAAAAAAAATAAAAAAATTATAACAGTGACGGCTAACTTTAATTTCATGAATTTAGCAGACATTTGATGTGGAACTTTTTAATTAAATTTTTTTTTATAATAACTAGCAACCTTGCAGTCACTATGTTACATTAATCAAAATCTTTCATTTGATTGCCATGAAATTCTAAAAATTTTTCTAATGTCTGTCAACTTCAGTGTCATCTAGAATTAATAAAAATAAATTTTTCAGTGGCTCCTGGTTTGTCTACCAAGTGCGAGAGACATCAAAAATCCTACGATCAACCGTCGCTACCAATGTGCTAAATCTAGAACATACACAAGCTCAGTATATTTATTTAGACTCTCATCAAGAAGGTATATTTTAATCGACCGTATTTTTCATTAATTTAAAATCATAAATTTTATTAATTTATCTAATTATAAAAAATGTACAATTTACAACGCAGATATTTTTATCTACAATAGTGACGATGCAGTCAAAAGTAAGGGAACAAGTCTTTTGGGTATTGTGTCCAGGTGGTGGAAATCATTCAATCAATCAATCGCGTACAGGTACTTAAATGTCGCGAAGCATGGAAGCAAGTATACTCGAACACGCGCTGTTCATGATCTAGGAGCGATGAAGCATCTCCAACCCTGGGTCTGTCAACAGATAGCTCAAATGATGGATTCAAGAACGGCGGTGGCTCTCGCGAGGATTGCTGACTCGGACCTACGGCTTTTTCTCAAGCCGCCTCATCATTGGGTTGATAAAAAATTGTACGAAATAATTGACCAGTTGCACCAACTTCTTGTTGATATGGACAAGCTTTGTCAGTCTAGTCATTCGTGTCTGACACAGTTTATCAGCAAGAAATTTTACAGCTCTCGGGTAAGTGTTATATTTTTAGTCAGATAGTTTAATATGTTGTGGTAATTAATTGATTTGTTATTCTAACAAAGTGAGCCAAGTTGCAATAACATTATTTAATTATTTAGAATCAATATTATATGGCTGATTCTCTGTAAGGATGTTTTTTGCTGTTCCACACTGAAAAAAAAATTAACTTCAATCAAGAGTAAAATTCTTGAGCCAAGAAAATAATTTTGAAGAAGCTCATTGTCTTGAATCAAGACAAAAAATTCTTAAATCAAATAAAATGTACTTAAGTGAAATTTCTTAGTTTAAGAATTTTTAAACTCAAACAATTTAAAAAAATTTTTTAAGTAAAATAAATGAATCATTAATTTGCAGAAAAATTTAGAGTTTGATCACGAATTATCCAGCATTGATTTCACCGCAACACCCACGATAAGTTGGGACGAGCAGTTACTGACCCAGTGCATCGAAGCTATTTATCATCACACGGCAATCGAGCAATTCAGCCGAGAACTTGCGAACGCGCGAGGACTGTCAGTTTTGATGGAAGTCAAAAAGAAGTTCAATGACAATGTAGACGTGTGTGTTTTGCTGGCTAAAATAATATCCAATTTATCATTGTATACCGAGCTGATGGATGATATCTTTCGCTCAGGCTGGATCGGAGTTCTTGCTGCCTGGTCGCGACACAAAGACATCAGACTTGCTGGACCCGCTGCCAGAGCTTTGTTCAATATGGACGTCGATGCTAATAATGGAGAGAAATTCCCCAGAAGAATTTATCTGCTGCATCCGATGAATAGAACCAGATCCAAGGCCAAGGTTGATGTCATTTTTATTCATGGACTGCTTGGGGGAATTTTTATCTCTTGGAGACAGCGAGATCCTGATTTGACACTTAAATCCGTAGGTTTGTTAATTATTTTTCAGTAAAATAGTTTTATGAATAGAATTAAACTGATAGTTTAAGTGAAAAATTTACCTTTTAGATTCTACGAAAAGTGATAATGAAGATTCATTAATCAATATAGTTAAAGAATACCCTCAGGAATTTTTTCAAGACTTAGCTCGTGATTTACAAGAGAGAGATTGGAAAAAAACGGGTCATGATTATGAAGTGATATTAGATGATTGTCCAGTTTCAATGAATTCACTTGCAGCTGGGCCATTTACTTGCCCTGGGTAATTAATTATTATTTTTAATTTCTAAAAACTTTTTATCAATCGCCTCAATTTTTTTTTTTTTTTTTTTAATTGGAATTGTAACATATTAAATAAATTTTTTCAGTAATGAAATTTGTACTGAATACCAAGGAATTGATTTAACAAGAACAGAGTGTTGGCCAAAAGACTGGTTACCTAAAGACGTGCCATCAATCCGCGTAATTGGAATTAATTACGAAACTAGTTTATCGTTATGGAGTCTTCCATGTCCCATAGAAGTTTTAAAGTAAAGTATAACTTATAACTTATAATTTAATTGCTCGTAAATTTTAATTAATTAATTGATAAATAAATAAATAATTGCAGAAGTACGATAAGTGAAAGAAGCCTTGAGTTTACCAAGAAACTAGTCACGGCTGGCGTGGGAAAACGTCCCATTATTTGGGTCTGTCATTCAATGGGAGGTTTATTGGTGAAGCAAATGCTCGTTGAAGAATCAAAGACCGGCGATAAGCATCACCTCTGTGATAATACCAAAGGAATTATTTTTTACAGCACTCCTCACCGTGGATCTCACGTTGCGGCGCTTAAACATACTACGCAAATGCTTCTGTGGCCTTCCATTGAAGTTCAAGAGCTAAGAGAAGGTAGCTTAAAAATATATCAAAATCATCGTCTGTATTTATTAGATTATTTATAATTAATGTATTTTTAAAATAATTTTAGAATCACCACAGCTTCTGAAACTTCATCAGGAATTTAAAACAATGCTTGAAAAGTACAAAATGGAGATAGTGAGCTTCAGTGAAACAAAATCGACGTTTGTAAGTGCCATGAGAGTACCTCTGCAAATTCAATTTGTTTTACCGAAATCAGCGGACCCAGGAGTAGGCGAATTTTATGAAATACCTCAGAATCATTTGTCGATATGCAAACCAGCAAGCAAACACTCGTTTTTGTATCGCAAAGTGGTTGATCTTTTAAAAAAAAATCTTACTAAAAATAATTAAATATAAATTGTAAATTAAATGTATATTTTTTTTTACTTATAATTAGACTGAAAGGTAATTTTATATTTTTTAGACAAACGGTTTATTAAAAATTAGTGTCGTAATCGGGCGGATGGCGTGAAAAATTAGCAGTACTTTCGTAACCGGCGAACTTGCTGCTTGTGTGAGATGGCTGATAGTAATAACCGTTCCAGTCAGATCTCCAGCTGTCATAGACATTGTATTTTTCATTGTCGGGCACGATACCGTCCATTAAAATCTAAAAAATATTTTGCAAGTTCTATAAAAAATTTAATTACTAATTCTATTCTTATCCATTCAATTTTTTTAGCAATTAATTTTATGCAATTGACCCAGGTGATGCCATTACAAAAGATATGTTATGTTACCTTATTTGAATTTGACTCAAAGGATTTTTCCTTCCATGCTTCGGGCTCGTTCCAGATCGTTGAGATTTCCGACTTCGGATACTCGTGCGATGATCTATGGGAGGACGCTACATGACTTGAGTGTATTATATTTTTAGCTGCTTCTTCTCCGTACATTCCGGATGTTGGTGGCTTCAACTTCGAGGCATTTTGCCGATTTACGAGCTGTAAATTTATTTTAATTTTAATTAATGGATTTTTTTTTTTTTTTTTTTTTTTAGGTAAGATAATTATTAAGACTTACAACAGAGACTCCAAAAACAATAATAAACAATAAACCACCAACACCAATAACAATAACAGCAATAGCCCACTGTGGAATCAGTCTGTCATCCCTCTCAATTTGCTGTGGCAAGGTAACTCTGGGTATCACTACAAAGTCAGTTGACTTGGGATCAATCACAAAATTTCCCAATCTCACTGGACCTTTGTTTATCTTCGTCTCGTTCCATTTATGAGCATTATAAGTTCTCAGCGAGTCGTGGAACAACACTTTCAACTCCTGAGTATTTATCTTTTGGCTCAAATCTTGGAGTTCTACAAAATAGTCTACCAAAATGCTTCCCTGGCTAAAAGCGTCGATGCGTATATTTTTGTACCATTTTCTCAAGATCGCAGACTTCAGGAACACCAAGTTCATCTGTAAATTATTATAATTGTAATTATAAATAATAATGATGATTTTATTAAAATTTATTACAGGCTTTGACTTTAATTTGTGCCTTTTAACCGTTTTTTGTATTTTTCAATAATAGTCCATTTTTTATTTTAAGTTTTTAGAGGAATTTTGAATAGTTTTTTGATTCTATAAATTTGTTCCGTCATATTGCGTTACTAAAATTAAAAGGTTTTATGTTAAGAGAAGCTAAAAATTTTTTTTAATTTTTTTTTCAATGAATTTTCACGAAATACAAAAAATTGAAAATTAAAAAAAATTCGGCTGTGATAGAATTTTCAGTTCAATTTTCAAAAATAATTTTTTCATTAGATTTTTTCAATACAAATTTCAAATATTTTTCATATACCCGCTTTTGGCTTAAAAATTTTTTTTCTTAAAATTAAAAGGACGTATTTAGAAAAAAATTTTTTTTTCCGTTTATTATTATTATTATTATTATTATTATCAAATAAAAATTTCCAAAAATTGATGATGATGATTTTTTTGCAATATTTTGTGTAAAATTTCATGTTAAAAATTATAATAATAGTAATAATGATTTCTGTATAAAAAAAATCAAACTCACCTCTTTTTCAATTTCATCAGCCAGCAATTGCCACTCTTTCGTATTGCGATCCAGAAGTTCCGGAACCCAAGTAGCATTACCAATGATCCGAATAGTACCAGCAACTTCACAATCTTCTTCACAGAGTCCCGGAGTAGTAGGTCGGATTGTCGTGGTAGTGGTCGTCGAAGTCGACGTAGTTGAAGGTTCACTAGTCGAAGTGACAATAGAAATATTACCCGAGGTAGCAGTCGCGGTTCTGGCAGCTTCAAGCAATTTCTCAATAGAAATCGGTGTAGTCGAAGGTGTTGGCCACCCAGTAAACTCCGTAGTAGCCCTAACTGGCCAGCCCCTTTGAATTTTAGGAGTAACAGCGGTAGGGGCGTCAGCAGGTCGACTAGTAGACGCGGTTTTGGCTATCGCTTTCCTACCACCAGGTCTACTGGGAAACACTAGCTTAATACCTTTGCTAGTAGTACTAGCTTCAGTAGTACTCGTAATTAGTTCAACTTTTTCTTTTTCTTTTTCTTTAAAACCAAGAGGTAGCAAAGCAGAAATATCAACGCTGGACTTGGAGAACAATTCTTGCAAGCTCTTTTGTATCGGCGTACCAGTTGTTGTTGTTGTTGTTGTTGTTGTCGTCGTGGATGTCTCTAACTTGGTTGAATTTTTTTTGAAATCTGGAGGCAAGAAAGCGCTGACGTCAACGCTTTTTGCAAACAAATTCTGCAACGGAAGTTCCTTAGTTATCTCAGTGCTCTCCGGCTTGCTGGGTACTTTAAAGTCTTTGGGCAGCAGTGCCGAGATATTAACACTAGACTTAGCAAGTATATCACTGAGAATAGTCTTCTCAGTGGTCTGATCTTCCTTTTTGAGTTTATAACCTGCCGGCAAGAAAGCGCTGATGTCCTGAGCTTCTACCCTGACCTTGCTCAACGGTTTCCTGGTGGTCTTCCTCGTGGGCTCTGTCGTGGTAGTGACTCTAGTCCTTGCAAAACCCGGCCAGGGAATTCGGAAGGGCTTGGGCTTGTCAGGACTAAAACTAGCCGCAGCTTGATCATTCATTTCCACACTTGTCATTTCTTTAATCTCCAAACTCGCCGTAGTCCTCGCAGCCTCAGTAGTCTCTGGGGACTTACGCCGAGGAACAAATTTGCTGATCACCGGGGCTTTGGTAGAAGTTGTCGTGTAAGTTTTCCGTGTGGGTCTCTGCTCACTCAGGACATCCAGCTGCAGAGCGTTTCCAGCAGTTCTGAATCCTCCGGTTAGAAATCCACTCGAAAGTTCTGATTGCACGCGATCCAGCTTGTCGATTATACTTTCCGTCGACTCGGCTACTGTTTTGTTTACTTTGCTGTCGTCTTCTTGATCATGATCGTCAAGATCATCTTTGCTTTCTTCATTAGTATTAATATTTTTGCTAACCGCGTCGTAATTGTTAACATTGAAAGGCAAATACCTGGCTCCGGAAATGCTGCGACTTGTCTGAACAGAAGCAACGATCATCGCGTCTTCTGTTGTCTCCTCAACAGCTTCTGCAGAAGAATTACCTGTCGGAGGTGGTGACATTTGTTCCGTTGTCATTGGTGGTGCTGTTGGTACCGAGTACGTACCATTGACAACACTCTTCGTAGTGACAACAGACACCACTGCTTCACCTATCAAAATGCTTTCATCGTCATCATAAATATTAGGCGAAGAAACATTTAAATTTATTTTTTTATCATTTTTATCATTGACTATCTGTTCTTGACTTTCTTCTACTTCATCTTGACTGTTGACTGCTTCTTGACTCTGAACAACTTGTTCATGACTATAATTTCCTTCTTTGCTTGATGATTCATCATCATATGTGTCATATTCTGAAATTAATTGATATATTAATAAATTGTTTACCTTTTTATAATCTATTAATTTTTTTAATACGTCACTATTTTTTAGTATGTCACGGATATTATCAAGGTTTCAATTTAACAAGGTAATTATTAATAAAATTCATTATTTTACACGGTATGTGTCTCTTAGGACTTGATTAAGTCTCAAGACGCTACCGGATACGCGCAATAACAATAAATGGAAGAAAATAAAAATTAAATAAAACCGTGGGATTTTACCTGCCGCTTGAGAATTTGTCGCATTATCATAATCATCGTAAAATTCAGCTTCGTAGTCACCAGGAACTTCCTCTTTTGTTTCATAATCTTTAATTTTAAAATATACATGTGTGTATAACTTTGTTTTCAGATTAAGAACAATAAATAGTAATTAAGTTATTCAACTTACGGATTTCTCTTGTTTCTACTTCTTCTCTCTCGGGAGTCTCTTCGTAGTCATATTCTTCATTGACGTCTACTTCTGCAGATCGCAGATCATTATTTCTTTTATTATCATTATTATTATTATTATTATTATTATTATTATTATTATTATTATTATTATTATTATTATTATTATTATTATTATTATTATTATTATTATTACTATTAATATTAGATTGCGCTACCGCTTGGTTCTGTTCATAAACAGAATTCGTTGGATATAAACGACTCCATGTTCTGATTTCTGTAAAATGAAAAATTTTTTTAATTTGTGATTTTTTATAATTTTTATTCATGACAGATTTAGAAATTTTATTCATTAAAAATTTACAAAATTTGATATTTATATAATGACATTAAAGTTAGCCGTTTTTTAACAATTTTTTAATTTTATTTAGCAAAAAATTTTATTCCAAAAATTATTTAAAAAAAATTGCATTTTTTATTTTTCAAAATTTCTAAATGTCAATTTTTTTGCTATTATTTATTTGATATAAAATTCTTAATCTTATTAAATATATGCTTAATTAATTTTCATATTTATATTTTTGATGTTATTTAAAAATTTTTTAAATTCATACTTGTCTTGTTTTTCTGATTGATATTTTAAAAAAATCAATGTATATAAAATCAATTTTTTTTTAATTATTTTGAATGAAACAAATAACTGAAAAAATTATTTTCAAAATCTATCACAATAAAAAAAAAATAATGAACAAATTTGTTATGCTCGAAAAACAGTAAAGCCACACACCTAAACAATTACCAAGAAAAAAAAAAATAAATTTATTCATACGTTCATAAACTACTTCATTAAAAATAAAAAAAAAAATATAAACAGTTTGACTTTAAAAACATGATTAGTTCCAGTAATAATAACAAACAAAAAATGATTATTAAAAATAAATATATCGCATAAATTAGCATAAATATCGAGCAGGAAGTGCTTTCTAACTGTAAACTATGTACTTATAAGTCTTACATTTATAAATCCGTATGGTCATTGGTCGCCGTGACCAAAAGGTGGCCACCAGCAAGTAATGTAAAAATTTACCGAGATCTTGACATGACACTTTAACAATTAATAATATCTTTTAATGATAATGTAATTAAAAATGAAGAATAATTAAATTTCTAACGTTTAAAATAATAATATTGAGAAATAAGCTCGCAAATCGGGGCCTGTAGCATAAATATAACACGAGAGCCACTCTCTTTTCAGCTGGCCTTCGTTTTAACACGTAACCCAGTTCATACAATCCGAGCAACAATATTCTTTGTCCAAAATAATTAATTAATTACTCAATTAATTGATAATCCACAGTACATAACACCCACTCAATAATTATAGAAAAATTATAATTAAAAAATAATAAAAATTACCTTGCGCATGAGTATCGACAATAAATAACAAAAGAAGCAAAGTAACATTTCGCAATATGACATCCGAGTGCATTATAAGCTTCATAATTCACAGCCTGGCAAAATGTTGATGTAAAAAGCCACCCTGGGCTTTATTTTAAATAATTTTATACACCGCCCAAGGTGTCCAATTAATTTAACACTCGATGAAATCCACTTTATTCACGCATTTTACCGCTCGACCATACTTCAGTGTCCCAACACAAAAACTTGGATATTTAAATTTCTTTTCAAGCTTTAAAAATATTTAAAATTGCCCTTTAAATAATTATTAATTTTGAGTAATTAAACAATATAATGAAAAATCGATGCATTTTACTGGATTTAGCAACATATTTGTCACTGGTACAAAATAAACTGATAGGTAGAAAGCAAAATCCTACTTTCACTCGTGGATACCACCGAGTGTTGAAGCTATGCAGGCACGTTGTTGCGAGAGGTATTCCGAGGCCGCCAACAGGACCAGAATTGTTGATGTAAAAGTGTTGGTGAGCGTACAAACCAGTGTGGTATATACCAATATAGCTACAATAATATAATATATAAGTAAAAGACCAACAAGTAAATAAAAGTATAAGTAGAAGGGGCATAAGCGGGCCCGACGTTTACTGGTTCAGCCTTTTTACACTACCGTCTTGCTTCTTACATCTGGAGGTGAGTGGGAGATTGCTCGTTTCGTTCGCTTGAATAAAAAATAAAAATTGTCGCGTGTCCGCATCCCTCTTGTATTAAAGACTCGAGCTAAGAGCTGCTTTTCCGTCTTGTATTGGTATGGTTCTCTGTTAATGACAACCTGGACTGACCTGGAGCGCAACTGAGCTGGGACTTGATACAAGCGCATTTTACATTATACATTGCCATTGCACGGAAGTTCGTTCACCCACGCTCTGCTAAGACTTCACCCTTTCCAGTGTTTATTTTTAAACACACATTTTTCGACGGCCTCCTCGAGGACATCCAGTTGTCCTGCATCCTATCGCCGGATTTTTTTTTTTTTTTCTTAAACTCTTTTACTTCTTAGTCTTCTTTTTGTTACTTAATTATTATGGCTGGTAATAGTTAAGTATAGCAATAGGGTTTTCACTTTCAAAGGCTGGAAAATTCCACTGGGCGTGTGAATCAAGTGAAAACGTCGTCTTTGTACTCGATCTGGTTACCGTTAATGTTTACTTGCCGAGTAGAGCTAGACTAGACTGCAGTCGACATAAAAATAACGGAATGGCTCTTTTTTTTTCCTTTATCCTTTAATGTCCTCCCGGATCCTGTTTGCTGGTGGATACTTCGCAGAACTTTAAGGGAATGCAGGATCAAGGTTTTCAAGTCTGACTGCATCTTGTGTTCTTAAAATTTAATTAAATATTAAATTAAATACGTTAATTATTATTAAGAGCAAAGTATAATTATTGAATACGGAAATAAATGTAAAAAAAAAAATTATTATTAATATTAATATTATTATTATGAACCTAAAATTATATGACAATGGTGGGCTTTACTTAATAACGTATTTATTTATTTATTTATTTAAAACCAAAACTTTCAACTATATATAAAGTTGGTGATTTGGTGTTTAGTTGGAAGTTTTGTAAGTAGATTAGCTGTAACAATAAAAATATAAATAGTAAATTAATCATCGGTAAAAAATGTTTGGTATGAAAGTAAATGTAAATATAAACATACTTGGTCGTAGGTCTACGAGAAGGTTCCGAGGCTGTAGGAGGCGGTGGTGGGCCTCTACGTGCCAGTTCTTCAAGGTAACCCATAAGTAACCTCGTGCGTTCAGCTGCTGCGGCGTCTAACACTAAAAATCTCCTGTCTTTTTTCAGAATGTCTTCTATCTCTGTCAAGCATGCACTGTTTTCTTGCACTTTTTTGTACGTTTTGTCAGTTATTAACTTTGTTTCCTGCAGCAGCTCACGGAAGTCCGCTTTCGCGGCCACTAATTTATCTTTGATGTACTCTTTGAACTCTTTTTCACATTTCTAAAAGAAGAAAACATTTTTTTCATTAAAATTCAATTTAATCGGAGGATAATTATAATAACTTACCCGATCGCTGGATGAGAATTTAGTATATCTAGGATCGTCTTTGAGTAATTTTTTGATATCCTTCCACGAAGCCGTAAGTTCAGTAGACGCGCCGACTTCGTCCAGCAACTCCCGGAACTTGTCACGTTTCTTACGGCCAAGCTGCTCAATATGTTCGTTAAATAATCGCTCCTTTTCCTCGCGATCTAAGGTATCAGCGAGCTCCCATCTATGATCTTTTCTCAATTGACGTTTAGCTTCCCTCCATGCTAAATCTCCATTTCTCACCTATTTCATTTGTTCAAAAAAAAAAAAAAAAAAAAAAAAAATTTTATTTATTAAAAATTTTCAAAATTTTTTTTTAGAGAAAGTAAATAATTATAAAATCTTTTTAAACCTTCTTAAAGAAATTATCTATAATTGATGTATGAGATTTCTCGTCGGGATGCTTTTTTTTCTTCTCATTAATATCAATTTAGATCAACTAATTCATATCAACACAGTCGAAAGTATTTAGAAAGTAAGCGATTGGAAAATAGTGAATAAAATATAATTAAAATTAAAAAAATTTGCAGAAACATGTCTTTAGTAGAGTTTCACATAACGATATTATTTCGTAAGCGGTTTTTAAAAAATAAATATGCGTTGACATAATTAATAAAGCAAAAATAAAACTTACTAAGTCAGCAAGTAATGCACTAAAATGTTGTACAGCCTCTGTATGTCTATGATGTTGTCTCTCCTTATCACGGTCTCTTAAATGTGTGGCCAAAGTTCTCTGAACTTCACGTTCTCGCTCCCTCAAACTAGCTTCAGCTCTTCTTTCTCGATCACGTTTTTGTTTTTCACGATCTTCTTCCGAGTCTGAGTGATCATTATTTTCATATTTCTGCAAAAAAAAAAAAAAATCCGATGAAAAACTCGACTTTTGGGAAGTTAAAAAATAAATAAACAATAAAAATAAAAAATACATACATCTTTTTTTTTGTCATCAAGATCCTCAATCTCTCTAATTTCTTTATCGACATCCTTCTTATCTTTTCCATTTTCCTCAGCAGTATCACCCCGCCGCTTTTTATCCTTATCTTTGTCCTTATCCTTATCCTTGTCCTTATCCTTGGAGGATTTATCTTTGTGCTTATCATCTTTGTGATCCTTATCCTTCTTGTCGGACTTGTGATGATCCTTGTCCCGGTGCCGATGGGACTCTTTTTCCTTATCCCGGTCACGTTCCTTCTCGCGTTTTCGTTCATCCTTCAGCATACGCACATAATCGCGAAACCAATCCTCGCGAGTATTTGCTGAATCGACAGCACGATAACGCCAGTCAGATTCCAGCATTTTTTTACAATCACTCCAGTGTGAATGCCTGTCGATGTCTTTTTGCTCCCGTAGCATCGTCATGAAATCCTTTCTCACCTGAAATTGTCGTTTATTTAAATAAATAAAATCATTTATTATTACATATATAAACTTAATATTTAATTTAATTCTAAGTCTTAATTTACTTTTATTCAACTATTTATTTTAATATATATATATTATTTTCCAATCAATTTATTACTCTCTGTTTATCATTATTAGAAATAAATTTATCGTGAGAAATATATTCATTGGAAATAAATAAGACATTAATGAGCTGTAAAAAAATTTATTATTAATTATCACTCTGAAAAAAAAATTATTTTATTAAAATTTATTACTCGTATCTCCGCTAATTTTTTTTTTTTTTGTAATATAAAAAATTAACCTCTTTTTAAAATATCACTCTCGTTTAGTGAATATACATTTGGTTAATTAGCGGAGATTCGTTTATTTATCTAAAATAGTTAATTAACTGGCTGGCCTTGCTGTAAAAATTAAAAAGATTAATTATATTAATTATTCTTAATAGTAATTGATAATTCATGGTCGGTGAACGATGACGCGATTTAGACACTAATCAACCATTCAAATCAATAAATTGATCAAAAAAACTTGAAATTTTTAACAAAGTACTAAGTCAAGATAGACTGATTCAACAATTTTTTATGAAAATTTTCAAGTATTTAAAGCAATTAATAAAAAAATAAATAAATACGACCGTGTGAATCCGCTCGCTACCTCATCGTCTACCCCAGTTTAAGATAAGTTAGCTTGGTCCCATTAATTAATTAACGTACAAATTAATTAATTAATTAATTAATTAACAATAACAAATCATATATATTTACTAAATTATTGATTGAATGAAAATTTAAACGGTGGGAAAGTAGTTAATTTGTTTTTTTTTGTTTTGCTTTGAAGTAACGAGGATTACGAGTAATATACAAATACCGAGTTGGTTTTTTCATTCTCATGACTCTGCTTTGGAGTTAAGAATGCGGCGCGCGAGGGTGTGTGTGCCAACGGTGCCACGCAGTTTGTAGTTGGGGATGGAGATCAGACATCATCCCATGCCACCAACCAGCCTCAGTAACACCAAGCCAATCATCCACATACTGTCCTGCCTGCCTCCTGACTGAAGTGGAGAGTTCAGAATACATAAGTCACAGTAACTAACAATTCATTTCATTTTGTTAAACACATTGTCATACTTTTTTTTAATTATTATATCTATATATATATTTATTTATTTTTTTTTTTTAAATAAAATTATTCTTTTAGTTTTATACTTAATACTTAAATTCCTTAAAGAATTTAATTTAAATCCTCTTCAGCTTTATCATTAATTATAATTTTGTTTTTTAAAAATTTTTTTTCTTTTATCTTTAAAAGCTTACAAGTTTAACAAAATAATAACATACCTATTAAATCTGAAATAAGTAATAAATTAATGCTGAAAATAATTATTATTAAACATGAATTATTAATCAAATAATTGCATATAATTATATAAATTGAATCAAAAAAAATATATATATGCAATTATTTTACCTAAAATTATTAATAAAAAATAAAATTAATTAGCCTTAAATCCTAACGAATTTAAATTTAAAAATTGAATTTTGCTAAAAAAAATATTAAAAAAAAACTTTAAGTATTATTACAATTAATGTTGCAAATACAATTGATACCTGTTCTCGTTTGGCGTTTTTTTCTTCTTTCTCGCGTTTTCTCACTTCCAGTATCCATTCGTTGAAAAGACTTTCTCGCTCACGCATCTTTTCAACGTTTTTAAAACGGTCGTCGCGTCCGTGCTTTTGTGCAAAATCGCTGAAAGACGATCTGGAAACCAATCGAATATTTATAACCCATACGGTAAATTTAAATTTAAATAAAAAAAAATTGAATAACATAATAAATAAAAATCTACACATACTTTCCATGTAAATTAACTTCTTCAAGTAATTTTTGAAATTGCTCCTTACGTTCCTTCATTTTATTTCTTTTCTCGCGTCTCTCCTCTTCAGCGCGTTCCTTCACGTACTTTTCAAATACTTGTTTCCGTTCCTTTGAGGTCAACAGTAAATATCGAGGGTCGAATACTATTTTGTGCAATTCCTTCTCCCAAGTACTGAATGCCGATACCTTTAAAATAAATTTATATTTATTATGAAACAAATTTATCAATCAAAAAAACGTTATAAAAAAAAGTTTCAGATTAAATATAAAACTAACATCTTTCTCAGCGAGCATTTCTTTGAATGATTTTATCCTTGTCTCTAGTGGAACAATCGCTCGTTCCCTCGCAGCACGAACTTCAGCTTCAATAGCAGCCTCCTTGCCAATATCAATTGTTTTCTTACCTTCTTTTTCTTCCTCTTCTTTAACAACTAGTGCTACTGCTACTGCTGCGGCTGGCTCTGAGTAACAAAAGTGATTTATAAATCAATAAATTTCAGAATTCAATTTACGTTTGAAAAATATTTTTTTTTTTTAAAAAAAAAAAAAAAAAAATCGTACCTTCAGGCTCTTCTTGCTTAGCTTTCTTAGCAGGACCAGGTTGATCATCATCACTACTGTCACTGGAATCATCTTGCTTAGCATTTTTCTGACTAGCTGCAGCCTCTGGCATGTTGGCCATCATCTTATCGACGTCCTGTCGCCCAAGAAGATCATCAGGTCTCTCCCAAACTGAAATTCTCGACGAAGGATTGTAAAAGAAGACCCTACCGTCACCTGTCCAGACGACGCACCAAGGAGTACCGGGTACCGGAGTGCTCGAAATCGGCCTAGACTTATCTTGGGGCTTAGCCGGCTCTTTGGGAGCCTCTTCCTTCTTCTTGGCACCGTCACCGTCTTTAGCGTCTTTGGTATCATTAGCAGCCTCAGGAGCTTTGTCCAGCTTGGGATCAAGCACCGTGCTCGTGATGTCCATAGTGGCCATCGCTTCCTCAGCTTTCTGCCTCAGCGCTATTTTGGCAGCTTCTAAATCTTTCAGAGGTTGGGGTTTTTCCCACACAGACTCACCAGCTTTGCTATTGTAGTAATACAGACGCCCGTCTGGAGAACGATGTTCACTCCACGCCATCGCCGCGGCTACCAACTCTTGGTCCAGCTGGGCGAGAATCGTCGGGTCTTCCGTTGGAGTTTGTGGAGCGATAACTCCGTGAGACATCTGCGGCATTCCCCATCCAGTTTGTGGCGGACCATACCCACCAAAAGGCTGAAACCCTGGTGGTGGCATTCCAAATGGCGCTGCACCAAAAGGAGTTGCCATTGGAGCGCCAAATTGATTCGGCATTCGGTGCTGCATTGGTACCATGTTTGGTGGAGGTTGCAGCATATTTGTTGCTACTGGTTGAGCTGCTGTTACTGTTGTGTTGTTGACACTCGTTACCGTACCTATTTAATTATCAAAAAATCAATTAATATTTTTTTAATTCAACAATCCACCACGATAGGTCATAAATATGTAAAAAAAAAAATAAAATTACCATTAGGCTGCGCAACTTCAGCAACTGGCTGTTGAACAACATCCGGAGCGTCGTTTAGCATCGGTGGAGGACCAGTACCGGGTGGCGCCGTATTTGCCTGATTCATCGTATCTGCATTAGGTGATTGTTCATTACCTGGTGTTCTTGGTTCAGCTAGAGCTTGGGGTTGTGACTGTTGCTGCGGTTGCTGTGATGGTTGTTGCTGCTGTGGCGCTTGTTGGGACTGTTGTGCTGGCTGCTGTTGTTGAGGTTGACTTGCTGTCGACACCGGTGTTGTTTCTCTCGCTGGTTGTTTAGCTGCACCATGAACCAATTGCTCCAACTATTTCAATTTTATTAATCGACAATTGTAAATAATGATAATTAAATAAGAAAGATTGAATAAGTTATTTTACCTGATCTTGACCCATAACCCGAACATTTGGGCCCTCAGGTTTGGTCCACGTAGTTTCTCTAGACCGAATATTGTAAAAATAAGACTTGCCATCCGCTGTCTTTGTTTCCACCCATACCTCGCCATTAAGATCCAATCCTGGAATGTTGTTTTGTTGCTGAGCTTGTTGTTGTTGTTGTGGTTGCTGCTGACCTGGAATCTAAACAACCAAATATATTATTAAACAAAAAAATCCTCACATTTATTACAGATTACAGTTAATAAATATTTACGCTGTTCATGTTCGGCGGACCCATTCCAGGAGGTCCGTACGGATTTCCTGATGCCATAGGTCCATTCATCATGTGCGGGGGTGGCTAAAAATCATCACAATTATTTTATTATTACTATAATTATTATTACTATAAAATTGAACGCGTTTTACGCGCTTCTTTTAAAATGTTTATTTTACAAATTTTACTCATTAATATTTAACCGTTGCTATGGTAATCGTTGTCATAGTAACCGTTGCCAAAGTGGTCACCATAGCAACGAAAAGCGACAATGAAAACATCACATCAACTTTTTAATAAATGATTATTTTATCTTCGGCGTTATCAATATAAATATATATAAAATATTTTTTGTCCAATAGAATACCATTCCTGGTGGGCCCATTAAATTAGGTGGTCCCATCATATTTGGAGGCCCCATAGATCCCCAGCTAGGATCAAACGGTGGAGGTCCTCGATATCTGGGTCCTGTAGGTCCTGGCGGGCAATTTGGTCTCGGCGGTCCTTCGTAAGGATACCCATTATTTGTTGCTCGGTACATTGGGCCTCTAGGTCCGAATCCTCTGCCTCGAAATCTTGGTCCACTTCCTCCGCCACCTCCTCCACGCATTCCATATTCATATCCACGATCGTGAGGGCTAAAAGTTTAATAAATTTTAACAATTTTTAATAATTATTTTATATAATGTTATTAAGTTAAATTAAAACTCGCGCAAGTTGCATACTACTCCATTCTACAATTCATCATTGTAACAAAATGCAAATAAAATATTTCCAAGTTATTGAATTTTTAAATAATAAATGATATACCTGAAGCCACCTCGTCCTCGTGGCATATAATGACGGTTATATTCATCGCCTTCATACCCATACTCTTCACCTTCTTCCATCGGTTCTTCAACATGTTCTTGTTGCTCAGGATTTACCGGAGGTATTTCCTGGCTAGCAACGATAGGTTGTTCGCTAGCTGTCTCCATTAGTGAAATTTGTTTTCAATAAATCAATTTATCAATCAACTTGACGTCAATTTTAGCAAAGTCAATTTATCCTAATACCTATTTTAATTATTAGTGATAGTGATTACGATAGTGAGGTAATAAAAACTAAAAATAATACAAAACTTTCTTGCAATCAATTGTTAACCTCTACAGCAATTAAACCTATGGATTATAAACATATAAACATGTTTGCAGGTAATAAAAAAAAAACACTATCTATGTGTTATACAATATTAAAAAATAAGCTTCAAAACGCAAGTAACAAAAAAATCACAAGTTCACATAGAAGACCAAAAAATAATGACACTTAAGGTTGCTAATACTAATTATTTAGTAATTAATTCGTTAATGATAACTTAAGATGAATATCAATAATACATTTAAAGTTGATTGATTATTATTATCAATGTCAAATGTTTTTGACGCGACAAAATGCCGGATTTTGATGAACGAGAAGGTGGTAGAGGTTACGTCTGTATCTGTTTTAAACTGTAAAAATGGCCACTTTTGGCTTGTTTTTATTTATTAATTTTTTTTTACTGTTTTATCAACCGAGCAAGACTTTGGCGCTAAATTCAATTTCTTCGCGCGGGAAATTTAAATCTCAGTCGTCGTTCGCGCAACACAATTATCCCGCGTAAAATTATAACCTTAAAAGTCGTTGACGCTTGTACATGCAAGCAATCGGAGTTGTAATTAAATTGTTAATTTTTTTTTTTTTTATTAATAATTGTTAAATAATTGAATTAAATATGGTCAAAAATTATTCGTCGTCAGTTTCAATAGATAGTGACAAAGAACCACAAGTATTTACGAGAGACACAGTTGATTGTCAAGATTTAGGATCAAATTTTTTGCAAAAGACAAAGGATTATGCTAAACAATTTTTCTACGTCTATTCTTGTCGACTCCAGGAACTCAGAAGTATTTTAGAAGACAGAGTATCCAAAAAATGGCGTAATTATTTTTATTTTTTCATGTTCATAGCATGAAAATTAATTTAGCAGATATTTGTTAATTTTTAGAATTTTTTAACAAATAAATCATGGCAAAAATAAATAAAAAAAAAAAAAATTAACTTAGAAATTTAAAAAAATTATAAATGCAATTTTTTAAAAATAGTTTTTCAAAAAAGATTTATTTGTTAAGTAAAATAAAAAAATTATCAAGTGGCTGCTAACTTCAATGTCATTAACTAGTAAAATGTTTCAGCGAATATGAAAATTCTAAAGCTAGCTGAGCTTGAAAACTTGGAAGACGATAAATGTATTGTTATTGGTACACTGTTCAAGCACCAAGCATGGAAACCTTCGATTTTGCGCGAGCTGAGCGATGAAATCGAGGAATCGGGTGTTATTCCCGAGAGACGTGCTCACTATGCCGGTGAAAAGGACCAAGTGTTCCTGGAAGACGAGATGCTGAGAATAAAAGTTGTTGGAGGCGTAGACCTGTCGGGAATAGTCACTGGAGTTGTCTGCGCTGTGCTGGGCAAGACTCTGGATGACGGGTCATTCAAAATAGAAGACTGGTGTTTCCCAGGATGTCCACCGCATCAGGATCTCCCGGCTGCTGCTTCAGGGAAGCTTCTTCTAGTGTCAGGCCTTGATTTGGCAAGTGAGACCAACAACTTGGCTCGCCACTTGCTGTTGGAGTGGATCAGCGGGATGGCAGGAAGCTCAGAAGCTCAAGAAGAAGCAGCTTCTATCATAAATGTCGTGATTGCCGGAAATAGTATAAAGACAACTGACTCGGAACATCAACACAGTCGTGGTTTGATGGGCACTAAAGCGCTGGAGATCGCTTCTAGTCATGAGCTGTCGATCGGTGTTAGTAAACTCGATAAATTGCTCGCTGAGATGCTGAACTACTGTTCAATTACGTTGATGCCAGGCCAGTTTGATCCTTCGAATGTCATGCTTCCTCAGAAACCGATCCACCGGCTGCTGCTTCGTGAATCCAAAGGGTTTGAGAATCTTAGGGGTGTCAACAATCCTTGGTCTGGTGTTGTCGGCAATCGGCTTGTTTGTGGCTCGAGTGGTCAGCCTATTGAAGATATTATGCGTGTCATCGGATACTCCGAAGCAACTGCTCTTCAATGGCTGGAAAAAACCCTCGAGTGGAGACACTTTTGTCCCACTGCTCCTGATACTTTGCCTTCATATCCGTTCCATGACAAGGATCTCTTCATCATGCAGCAGTGTCCTGATATTTATTTTGCTGGCAATACTGATAAATTTGAAACCAAGATCTGGAAAGGTACAATTATTTTTTTTTAAGGTAGTTGTCATGGTACAATATTGTCAAAAAATTACCTCAACCACGACAACTACCTTCATTTTTATTAATCTTTGTAGCATGATTTTTAGAATAATAATTACATTGATTTTGGGTTACAGCGGAAGATGATAAACCTGTAAGACTGATATGTGTTCCGAAATTTTCTACGACCAGCACTGCCGTACTCGTTGATCTTAAGACACTTGATGTTACTCCAGTATCATTTGGAATTAATTAATTAATTTATTTTTTTTAATGCTTCGCATATTTTGTACTTTTTTTTTTCAAATAGTGCCTTAATAATTTTTTTTTTTTTTATATTTTCTAACATTGAATAAAACGAAATTAAGATACGACCGTCTTAATTTTTTTATTTCTCAATGCAGATGTAGATTGTAATTTTTCATAGAATTTACGAGCAACTATAAAGGATTTTTTTTTTAATTTTTAAATGTCAGATAATGAATCAATAGATTGCTTTATAGAGTAGAGATAAGTTTGTTTTATTATCATACAACGTGCTTTTGTAAACGATAGAATTAAAAATGTTTCGGATCGCTTGCGTAACAATGTTATCGAAGAATAAGTCAGCCTGGAAAAAGTAACTAGTTTAAAAAATGCTTTTCAAGTAGTGAAAAATTAAATTAAACAAGTAATTCAGATACAAAATGAAATAATGAAAATAACATATTAAAAGTTCATAGAAAAATTCTAAGTAAAACGCAACAAAAAAAAATAACACACTATTCATTTGGCACTGTTTTTTTTTTTAGTTTATTCTAAATTATGTATTATCCGAAATATATAAATTACATTTTTGTACAATAAAAAAAGGTATTAATGAAAAGAAAAAAAAACAGTATATTGAATGACTGAGATTCTAATAATCGTAATCATTATAATTATAAATACGCTTTGAGAACAATATCAACCAATAATTTAACCTTCAGTATTTTTCAAATAGTATAAAATTAAAATGTACATACGTTCAAGTGGTAAATTGATTAGTTATTAATTCGAATATTAAAAGAGTGTAAAACAACAATAATAGTTATAATTAATAATAATAATAATGATAATAATAATAAAAGTAATAATCATATGATATAATATAATATAATGCAATTATGTTTTTTAAACAATGTATTGAAGGTGGCGAGCGTTCTCTAAACGTAACAGTATTAATTACATACAATGAAAAAAGACAGGACCTTTTTTTTTTTCTTATTAATGACAATATCATAAATGTAAACATTGGTATTTTCATTTTTTTTCTTTTTACAAACAGCAATTGTTCACTAGTATCTTTTTTTTTTAATTAATAATAATAATGATAATAGTACTATTCGTTTTAACATATTACGACAAGAAAAATAAGCCCAAGGCGTATTATCAGTATTATTATTATTAATATTGTTATTTATAGCTAAATTTATAATTAATTAATTATTTGATCCTCCTTCTCTCTTATTAATTTAAGCGATTAAATGAAGTTATAAAATTTATGTTTATAATACACTTTACAGATTAATACTAGACTTAAGGTGCATGTCTTATTTTTTTTTTTTAATTATTTTTTTTTCATTTTTTTCACCTAGGCATTATATAACAATTGAGAGGTATCCATTTTTTTTTATTTTTTTAATTTTCATATTTTTTTTGTTACTATTTCTTAAAATTTTTTGTTTATCTTTTTAATATGTATAGTAACGGTTTTTTCGTCTATATTTAATTAATATATTTTTTTAATTAAATATTAGACATTCATCACGATAAGTATTAATTATAACTGTAATATTAATTATTATTAATATCTCCTATCTCTTGGTCATTAAGCGTATTCTTTCTTTTTCAGTATCTCTTTCGTCTCCAACTGTCCACTCGGGATCATTTGGATCTTCGCCATCGGCATCACAATATGCCGACTCCGTTGTATCTGATCCTGGTGATGCTGGATCTGCTTCCTAGGTATGTAAATTACCATAAGTTATCAGAAGATAACTTTATTACTTTAATTTTTTAAATTACTTACATAATTCGGTATTTTTTCGGTTGCTTGGGGACATATAGCAGATGTTGTTGACTGCAAATGTCCATCAGGCATAATTTGTACCATTTTATCGTAAACTTCTTCCGATAACGGAAATAGTCTAGGCTCATACGCTGGAACCTGAAGAAAAAAAAAAAAAAATCAGATGTAGGTTTACATAATTTTGTGGCTAGTGTATTTATATGATAAAATGGGTTTTTATGGTTAAATTTGGTATCGTTGGAAAAGCCTTGACCTTAAGTAGTGCCTTTTTATGGTTTCATATCATTCTCATCAATAGTCAATTTATGATGATAAGTTTTTAGGCTGCATTCGAAAATGCTCTATCTCTAGATACATAATTAAAAAATGACCTTGTATCTTGTCAGCTATTGACATTTTTAAAGATATAAGCTCATCCCGATGTTACACTCATCAAGACCTTTCATTTGAGTACCCACATTAATTTTTCATATATTTATATATATTACATATATGTATATATGAAAAATATATAAAAATGCATGTGGGTACTCAAATGAAAGCTATTGATGAGTGTAACATCGAGATGAACTTATATCTTTAAAAATATCAATAGATAAGAAAGTACAGTGCAATTTAACAAAAGTCATTATTGAATGAAGCAAAATTTTATTTATTTATACTTCACAAGTCACGACAGTCACATAGTGACAGCAAGATTGCTAGTTATTTTTATTTTTCTGATATGTGAATAAACTTCGCAATTCTTTAGACTCTGATAGAAAATAATCTTGAAAAATTTTTCATTATAGTTGTAATAAAAATAAACTTAACAATATAAATTAAAAAACTATTTAAATACAACATTCTAATTATTGAAAACGCTGGTCTTTTGTAACACGACAATTAGTATAGATTTATGACCTCATGTTTCATGTTTTTTATTTAAATCGATAATAGTGCTAACTTCCGGCATACTTTCCTCGTAATCTACAAACAAGAGCTAGACTTGCGCTTTAGTTTGAAAATTTTTTTAAAGACATGGCTTTACAGATCATTGAACTTAAGTTTAAAATAATTTCGTAAATTCTACATAAAGCTTGTACGTACATTGTACACATAACAAAAGAATTGAAGGAGATAAAATTTAATAAAGAAATCAATCGATTCCGAGACCCTCATTCTATCCGCTGATGATTGATGTAGTTAGAGGGTGGAATACAACATTCAATAAATATTTCTTCCCTTCAAATTAATTGTTTATTTATATCTTACAACTACAATGAATGACGCTGCGTAAAAATGACCCGAGCGCAAGTAAAAAGTAAAAATAAATTCAACTAAAACTTATTTGGTAATAAATCATTTTTATCTTTATGTGAAATTTTGAGTCAACAAAATCAAAATCCTAATAAATTTTGCGATAAAAAATTTATCAATCTATTTGAATTTAAATATTTAAATACCTCACTATCTTCTTCAGGATTGGTGCTATTGGCTTCTTCTCTGCACGTTCTGGCAGACGATATTGTTCGTCTCCGAATGGCATTTTGTAGAGAATTTCTTTGACTGTCTAGAGTGTTAGGATGATCAGTGTCATTACTACTCATCGGCGTTGCTGGTGGTGATGTCAGTGGTGACGTTACGTCTCCAAGTTCACTAGGATGCGGTGACATTGGATCTTAAATAAATAAATAAATCAATAAATCAATAATGTAAATAAGAATTAATTTAATTATCTAAATTTTTTCCTGACAGCGAGAAGTTATCTTCTTTGAGTCAATATTTAATTAATAAGTACCTGGAGTATTGGCACCACTATCAGCTCTACTATCAGTCCTACGACTATGACGAAGACGATTTTGTGGAACGGTACTTAAATACGTCATAAATCGCTTATTTTCTTCACGTTCACTACGTTCATGTCGTTGGGCTATAGCTTCATCTGATACATCTTCGACCTATAAATAAATTTAATTATATTATTATAATTATAATTGCAATAAATTATCAAATCTCCCGGTCAATTAATTACGTAAACTGTTAAATAATTAGATATTGCACTATTAATGACGATAATGGTAAACTTACATCACTATCTTGACTAGGCCTATGGATGACACCATTTTTAACGTCCGTTTTTGTAATATCATCACAAATTCTCCATCTATAATCAAAAACAAACATTTAACCGTAAACAATTTATTGTTCCCTTATTAAAAAAAAAAATTATTATAATAAATAAAATAAAAAACTTACTTTGGTGTTAATATTTCTTTATACTGAAGTTTTTCTACTCTAGTAGCCGCAGCAACGCTGTACGGTATGACAATATTATCAATATCGAAGGACTGCTGTCGTGTTCGTCTAAAAACAATTTAAAAAATTAATTTTTAAAGATATATTAAATCTAATAAAAATAAAAACTTATTTCTAATTATTCTTATAAAGAGATACGAAAATAATTGGATAACTTATTTGTTAAACCGCGTGGGACTTAGAGAAGTTAATAACCGATTCTTGATTTTTAATTATAAAATAATATTTACTCGAGGTTTATGGCTTTATTCAGCAAAAGAGTAATTGTTGAATATTTTTATAATAATAATAAAAAAAAAATACTTTTTCTTATCAAAAAAATTTTTTAAATAAATATCAATGACATTTATGACTTAATAAAATAAAAATTAAAATTAAAAAAAATTACCCATGTGAATTAGAGGTCTTTTCTTTCGGAAGAATTTTTTCGATAGCAGGATGCTGCAAAGGTGAAGGCACTGGAGACGAATGTTTGCTAGAACTCGACTGACTAACATCATCCTCATCTTCGTTTTGTTGTGACAATTTATTAACTCTTTTTCTATTTAATCCAGTTAAATTTCTACCACTCAAAGCAGTTCCACTATTACTTAATTTCTCGCGTTTTCCCTTCAACATCTTTCTTTTTAATTTCGCGGTGATAATCGTCGACGAGGAGGTCTTTTTTACTCTCTGTGCATTATATTTATTGGGTTTATTATGTTCAGGCGGTAATTTTGGTTTGTTCCTCCTCTCAATGGACTCTCTTTCCTTTTCTTTAATTCTAGGTACCCTCGTGCTGCCTCGAAGCATTTTCTGCTGCCAATCTGTCGTCTTCATAATGGCATCCATATGCGTGCTGTGCAGGACCTCATCGGGGAATGAAAGAACTGGATGATAGCAAGGATCAACCATTGCGATTCTCTCAGGTACTGACAGCTGGTCGAAGGGTTCCTGAGGTTGCATTGGGTCAATACGGCCAGTACACAGCGCACAGGACGCCATTATTTGATCACAGTCACATCTTACGGTAGAGGGTCTCGCAGCGCGCTTAGACAGCTCATGTAGACCATCAATACGTAGTAATTTACGCTTTCTGTAGGTATCCGAGACAAATGCACGTGTTCTTGCAGATTGCTGATCCGTTTCTAGTGTATTATGCCGATTCGACAAGCCCGGCAACGTTCCGCTGTACCCATTCACCGCTTCAGCACCTTCCAACACAACCTGACCTTTATTCTGTCTGATAACTCGTTGCAGATCATTGTGTTGACGTATACGGTACTCGAGATCAGATATTTGTGCATTTAGCCACGTCCACCTCGACGCTATCGCTGCACGATCCTGGGCATATCTCCACGCAGCTCGTTTTATTCTAAAAAATAATATCAAGGCATTAATAAAATAACTAGGACATAAATTATCGATAAATGTTTTTTTTTTTTTTTTTAATTTTGACAAACAAAAAAAATTTGTCAAATTTTATACAACAGATAACACTTTAATTACGTTTGATAAAAAAGATAATTTTTACTTTTATTTTTGAAGTAATTTTGTAGAAATAGTCTAATCGAATTTTTTTTTTTTTTTAAATTAGATATAAGTGTAAATTCAAGTTGTTTGTTTTGTTATTGATCGGTAGTAAATTTTATCTCACTCATAAATTATGTTATTAAAAAAAAAACATCTTCACTTAAAATGTACAATTTTAATTGGGTTTATTTAAAAAAGTATTTTTTTGAATTTGAGCTCAATTATAGATTTTTAATAAATTCATTAAACTAAGTTAGTAATTAATAGCTACCAGAACTGAACTCTAATAAATAATAATCAGTTACTGGGAGTATTTGTGAAGTTAGTTAGAAAAAAAAAAAAAAGAATACAAAGACCAAAATAACGATTGCTAGCTAATGCTTCACGTAGTCTATATTTATACGTAACTAATCAATAATACGGAAAATTACACGTTAGTATATTTATTCACAATTTATTAATTTGAAATGTTTGATATCATCAAATTTTTGTTATCAAAGTGATAAAAAAAAAAAATGATTCATTATTTGAAGGAAAGGAAAGGAAAAAAAAAAAAAAAAAAAAACAATATTTTTAAAAAGTAATTATTTAATCTATCAAGTTGTTAATTACTCGATAGATTTAAAAATTATATGTTAGTAAAATGTTTTAACAGGTGATTGTCCAACGAATGTAAAATATACAATCGTATTAAATCCTCAGTTATGCAAAAGGGGATACGTGTTGGTGAGTCATCACATGATGCAATTAATATATATTTAAATTAATTATATATATTTATAAAGAAAATATAAATTTATATTTCTTTATAATTATTCAATACTTGTTAAAATTGTGTTAAGTCTATTTGATAAATATCAATCCAATAAATAATTATTAAATGTTGTTGTTTTATCTAAATAAGTATAGTTAAATGGTAAATAAGCTGAAATAATAAAAGCACTCACATGGGTAACTCATATTGATGTGGATTATTAAATGTTTGCATTTCATCACAGCTTTCACCACCGCTGCTGGAGACGGTGCAATCAGAATCAAAACTAGCTTCGATAGTATGAAGTTGGGTAGCCAGAGAACCAGCAACATGTTCAACTTCTTTCTTATCAACTTTAATTTGGGACGTCCCTAACAATGGATGTCTTGTGCTAGAAGCATTGCCGGTATTGCCAATAGCACTACTACTAACACCACTATTAACACTAGCAGCATTGACAACACCACTACTACCTATTAAACTAATACTAGTAACATTATCACGCGAACCACCTCCGAAGTAACGACAATAACTGCGTTGACGATTAACACTGTTGCTCTGAGCAGCACAAGATTTTTCAACTCTTTGTAAGAATGCACTCAGTGGATGGGTGTTCTCGGACAAGTTTTTCATCTGAGTTCCTTTGGGCATTAGCATCGATAAGTCTTGCGAAAGTATGGGTTTGACACTCTGATGAGCTTGCTCCAGCACGCTGGTTGTTTCTTCAGCGGCATGTCGAGCTATAAATTTAGCTTGGAGTTTACGTAGACGTCTGATTAAAAATGCCGTTCGTCTTTCTAGCTCAAACTGTCTATGTTCAACGGTATCTTGCTGTACCTGAAGATTAGCAGTACGTTGAGCCTCACTAGAGTCAGCCATATTCATATTAATATTCATGTTCATGTTCATGTTCATATTCATGCCAATGTTGTCGTCAACAAGTTTCATAACTACCTCGTTGAACATTTCGCTGCTGAAAGACGCGAGGGCTGTATCAGAGATGGGGAATATCTCGGGACAAGGTACACCTGTTTCACTGGAACCGCTGGGTATGATAGCGTCACCGGGATCTTCGATGGCTTGCTCCACGCCTTCCATTGACTTGATAACTTGAAGAATGTCATCGACATTATGCCCAATGTCCCCGACAACGTCGTTGCCAATATCACCGACAACATCATTGCCAATATCGCCGACAACATTCGCCTGTAACTCGTCGTTCAATTCCATCATCGGCGTCATGTCGATGTCCTTAACGTCTGCGGGGAGTTCATCATCAACGACCATCGAGATTTCGGTCTCATTTGCTTTTAAAAAACCCATGTCGTCGTCGTTGGTCTGATGAGTAGTTGGTGGTCCAGCAGGAATATTTATGTCTTCAGCAGCACTAGCAGCAGTAAATGAAGAAGGATCACTCATTATAGTATTGATGTTCTTGGCTTGATTGCAATTCGGCATCACCGAGTGCAATTCCTCAGCCACATGAGCCTCGTGCTCCGTTTTTCTTCCTCCAGTTTCACTACCTCCTCCTCCTCCTCCTCCTCCTTCTTCTTCCTCTTCCTCCGCTGCCTCCTCCTCCTCCAATTTGGTGAAATTAATCTCTTGGTCGTCGTTTTGATCTTTATTATTATCACGCGGTGCTATCAAGTCAGTACCATTCGTAAACATCGACAGGCTTTCAAATTTACTAGCGTACTGTGAATTGATGACATCGCGGATCAAATCTTTGGATATGCCGCGCAGGCACTGCTCGTCAATCTTGCTCGGCTGTACACTTGCTGACACTACGAATTTAGCCAAGACCTCACGATTCTGGCAGACCTGAATGTTAAAAAACTTTTAAGACAACCGTCTGATTAAAACATTGGTACTTTAAAATTAAAAAATTTTTTACAATTATTTAATTAGAGTAATGACCGAAAAAGAATCTTAAAATTGTGTTAAGTTTTTAAAGTAGTAGAATTTACTGGTAATCAAATAAAAATTTATCACTTCCTTGTTATTTAGCCATAAAAAAATTCTATTCTATTTTTATCTCCAATAAAATTTTTTTCTGATTTATTCAACAGTTATTGATGTGCAATGAAAAATAATGAGGCTGAAATCCCTTGGGGTAAAAAAAACTATTTGATGTTTAATTTTTAAACTTTCCAGTTCGATCACCATTCAGTGTATAAATGATAAAACAATGATAAAAATTACCTGCGCAGCCTGTTCCGAAGATAGAAATCCACTAGCCGGTAAAGGGTTTATTAAATCGGCAGGCTTTTGAGGACCACCTTCCGTCAGAGCAGGGGCCATCACTGCCACTGACGCAGCTGGTGCCACTGCCTCGACATCCAGAGGCTCCCACCGGTACCTAAACCCGCGCCTGTGCTGTTCAGGCGCCGTGCTTACTCCCATTCATCCATTACTCGGTCTACCTTCGTGTGTCCTCCCAATCTCCCTTCTTGATACTGATTATTTTTTTCACCAATCTAATAGTTACTTTAAAACTTTTAATAAATCTCAAAAACCCACTTATACACCACTTGACTACGGTTTATTAGTTAGGTTGTGTCAATATTCCTCCTCAGTTCGGTAATCATTTTTTCTTATACTAGTGCCTAAAAATAATAATAAATAAATCAATAAACCAATCATCAATTACTCAAACAAATTAGTATAAATGTTTATACAAACTCACCAGATATTTTTTATTTTCATCGATTTTTGAGTGACTGTTTCTGTTGACGAGGGCGTTTATCTACGCGCTGATTATTTTCAGTTCAGCAAGCCGGTACTGATCTGCGGGCAAAAAAAAATTATTATTAAACTTTCTTTACTGCCTTATTTTTAAATATTATAGAACAATAGTCTAGACTAAATTTTCTAGTTTATATTTAAATTTAATATATCTTAATTCCAAATTGACCTGTTGTAAATAAAAACATTTTGATAAATTGAAAAGCTAGATGTCTGAAAGTGCCGGGTTGCGATTGAATTGGAGAGATAAAGAAAATAACAACCAACAAAAGAGACAACTGATAAGAAAGAAAGTAAAAGAAAGAAAGCAACCAAGTATGAAGATGATGACGATGATGGATCATTTCGAAAATTATTTTTAAAACAAAAAAAAAAAAAAAAAAAAATTAAACCGGCTTCAAGGGCGTCGCCGGCTCAACCAAACGCAATATTATTTGACTTTTTTGTTATTGTATTAAATAACTTGAGAGTCTGACGCATTACCACGTGATTGAAGAGGCAGTGAGAGCTCTATCAACCCAATCCGCCCGCCACTAATCACTTATTTACTCCGACAAAAAAAGTACCGGCTAATTTTTTTTTTTTTTTTTTTTTTAATTATCTTCTGTCTACAACATATTTTTCTTTAGCTCAGCGATAGGTCGTTACACGCGGACGCGCGTCCGTTGCATAATGACGCGGGAGAAAAATAAATTTCTCCACAACAGAGTCAACTGTACGGTTACTTTACACACAAAGCATATGTATTGTAAAACCAAAGTGTTTGTTCTTCAGTTGTACGTAATATGAGTAGTTGCCTCAACTTAACAACCGTAAATGAATATTTAATTAAACATATACAACATATTAATATAAGCAGCCAGACAAGGGGTGAGGTGACGAGATGGCGACGGTAAAAAAAGAAACCGCATCGAGAGGATCGTCTGCTTTTAAAATTATTATTTCAATTTCTTCTCAACTCCTGTGATCTATATAAATTGGTCAATTACACGCGTTAATAAACAAATCATATTAATAATAATAACTGAGTAAATAGAGTATCGTGGAAATGGCGGCGAAAAAAAATGAAAAAAATAAAAAAAAACGCCAACACGAGCGGTACAGATCCTTTTCGGGTTACTCAGAATCCTTCTCTTTCCATCTACCATTATTCTATAAGTATGTCTTGCTTTCTTTCACTCCTATCCAACTCCACTCACTTTACTCATATATACGCATATTAGTCTTACTCACTCAGACCAACACACTAACCACCACCAACACCACCACCACCACAATCATCACCATCTCTTTATTATCCATAGTAATAGCAGTCCACTCACACAGCTATCACGGCGTTAGTTTCCTCCTCAGTCGCGTTGCGCACACTAGAGCAACGGGCGCGGGGTACAAAGACGCAACCAACAACCAGCAAAAACGAGGGATTCGATCTGAATCCCAATGCCTGGATGATGATGATGATGATAATGATTATGATAGTAAACAGCTAGTGCAAGCACCTCAGATATTTATTAACAATTCACCTTTAGCAAATAAATACCGAATAAATCCTTTTCTCACTTCCTGTCTCTCTTCACTATTTTTCTTTCACATATAAAAATAAATGTTGGATTAAAAATTTGTTATTTCCAACGGGTCAACTTGACTTCTCCAAGAAAAACTAAAAATAATATATACACAATAAATAATTATTTGTTAAAACAAAAACAACCAACACTAAATAATAAAAGATAGAAATAAAATAAAAAATAAAAAAAAAAAAAAACGCTAGACTATATTCCGTCACACCCAAGCGGTCACGACGGGGACACGTAACGTACCGCGCACGGTGGGAAGAATTGAGCGTGTATTATATTCACTTAAACTTGGTACGACGCTGCTGCTACTATACTGCTTGTATCGGTGTTCTCTGGTTGGTGTTGATTTGCTTTAGCTGGTGCTTTTCGCAGTACTGACGCTGCTATTCAACCTCTCGTTCCCTCCTATACAGAAATACACACACACACACATACACATTAATATATAATACATAAATACACATACATGTACAGGCGCATACAAAGACATTACACTAATATAATGTTCAATGTTCATGTATATTACTCACCACTATCACTGTCTCACTCTGGTCGCCGCGAGTGGCATCTCTCCGTCTCGGTCTCACTCACACAAGGATCTCCGTCAGAGAGAGACAACTAGATAGATTGAAGAGCTTAAAAAATTTAGCCTACCGCGTCACTATTTTTTAGTTATTATTATTGAATAACACTTTAATTACACGTATTTATGAAAGTTTGATGATATATAAGCAGCTTGCGGTAAAATATTCCTCCTCTGGAGTAAGCTCGTTTAAAATAATATCATTTTTCTCCAGTGAATTATTATAATTATGAACATGAACGGACTTGTACGAACGTGCTCGATGGTATAATACAATGGGAGAACCTCTACTTAGCCGTTGCCGTTGGAACGTTGTAGCCGTTGCCGTTGGCGAACCGGGATCGACCAATACTAACGCTCACCAGCCGGATGTTCCCATTGCGGCCACGATGCCTTATTCTGGGAGCCCTATTGGTCGATAAATAAACTCCTCGTTGTGCGCCTTTAGGTTCAAGTATCTCTGCGCAAGCTTATTGGCCGCTTTTTTTAAATACACAATATCATTGGCGGGAATCCGAGCCTGAGAGGGCGCCACTATACGGGCAATCTGTCTTTTTGGTGCTTGGCGCGCATTCATGATCAATGATCATCAACATTTCTATACATTAGCACCAACTACCAGCTACTTTACCAGCTATTGCGCACTATTGCGTTGTAGGTTGTTCGAGACGGGACGATCGAGATTGTAGATGTTGATCTTGGTCAGTTGTTTTAATCTTTCAAGGGTCTTTCTCGTCGGTTTGTAATATTCTTTCTCATTTAATTTAATTTATTTATAAATTAATTAGTGTCATTTTTATTTTTAAGATTTTTTAAATTGTTAACTCTTGTGTTGTTAATTATTTTTTATACAAACGTTTGTTACTTTTTTATTTCTTTTAAAAAATGAGGTTAGAAAAAAATTTTTTTTTTCTGTAAAAAAATTTATTTATACAAAATACTTTAATTTTATCTTAAATAATTATCAAAGTGCTGATATAATTGTGGTATCAGAATTTTCATCTGTAAAAATAAATTTTTATTAGTTACTGTCAAAATTAATTTTTATTTCTATCAAATATTTAATGAAAATTAATTTAGCAGATATTTGATAATTTTTAGAATTTTTGTTAACAAATAAATTATAGAAAAAAAATTGATATTTAGAAATTAAAAAAAATTAAAAATGCAATTTTTTTTTTAAATAATTTTTTATAATAAATTTAATTTTTAAATAAAATTAAAAAATTTTCAAATGACTGCTAACTTTAATGTCATAAATATTTATTGTGTTTGATGTTTGTGTGTAAATGATAATCTTTTAATGGTATAAATTACTCGTGATTTTTATTATTTAATTTTTTAATACTATTTACCTGATAATAATTGAGCTACATTGGCAGAATCTCGAAAATTTACCGTCAAATTATTGTCATAGTTAATCAAAGTATTTTTGACACCGTCACACCAATTCCAAAAAATTAATTTCTGACTTCTTGATTCTAGATCTTTGTGCAATAGACTTAAATTTTTTGCAACAGTGGTGTCTATCCGGTGAATAAATTTACCGTCAATAATAACAGGAATCGAAGAAGATTTTTTGTCGCACCTGGATTTTAAATTTGTCAATTAAAAAAAAAAAATTTCGTTGGAAGGAATATTATTGATATGAGTACAAACCACTCAATGACCTGCTCCCGAAGATATTCAGCAGCTGGAAAGCTCAGTGATTGCTCGGGAGCTACAAGAAGGACGTCGATACCTTCAATGTTGCGTTCTTCGATCGTCAATCCTGGTCTTGCACTAAAATACAGCAACAGAATAAGATTCAAAAGAATTCCAATTATCATTCCATACTCAAGATTTATCAGCAGACAGCAAACAAGAGTCACTGATAGTGGTAGTATATCAATCTCTAAAAATAAAATTTGTATGTATTGGGTTAAATATTATTTTTATAAACAAGTATAATAATAAGTAAAATACTTTTAGATCTCCAGAGGACGCAAAAAATGTGAAACTCAAGCATGTAGTACATTGCTACGATAATAACAGCAGCAAGAGTACACTTGGGAATGAATTTAAAGGTCGATGTAAGTAGTCCACATGCCAAAAGTACCAATAAACCGGTGACTATTCCACCCATCGGTGTTTTCACTCCTGATGCAGAATTAATAGCAGTTCTTGTAAAACTTCCAGCTACTGGCATCGATCTCACAAAACTACCGAATAAATTGCAGAAACCTAATGCTATCATCTCCTGGTTTGCATCTACTGATTTTCCTTTTGCTAAAATGGGTATTCATTTTTTCATGCTGAGTTTAATGAAATATTTTTGTATAAATTTATAATTGAAATACAATTAGCTTACCAAAAGCTTTTGCTATAGCAATACCCTCAAGAATAGCAATTAGAGGAATAGAAGCTAAGCTACTACCGAGTTCTCTAACCATGTCAGTGAATTCATACTTGGTATTGTTGAACTCCGTTGAAAAAGGTGGCAGGCTCAGTGGTGGAAGACCTTTGACAATATTTCCCGTTATAATAAATGGATTGTTATTGTACAATGACAATGTATATGCTAGAATTATTCCGGTGATCACGACTATTGCATTTCTTCCTAAAGACAATAGCCACATTATTTTCTTTCCGGTTGATCCTGATCTGCTACCTGGCAGTTGCTGTGACAGGTAACAAATATTTATTACTTAATCAATTATCCGTTGTAAATTAATTTTTATTAAAAAAAAAAAAATTACTGACTTTTTTTTTTGGCTCTCGTATAGGGTTCGAGTTATAGAGACTTTACTGTACAATTATTATTACCTTAAGAATAACTAAAATAATTATCGACACAACTCCTAGGACGGTATCCCACAATTTAACTTGCTTAATATTTTTAACAACTTTAACAATAGAATCAACAAAAGTCTCCGTTTTTCCTTGGATACCAAACAATGTGTGTAATTGAGAAGCACCGATAATTAGTGCTGCAGCATTTGTAAATCCACAGATTACTGGCATGCTTATGAAATTAACCAGAAAACCTATGTGGAGAAGGCCCATTAATATTATTATGCATCCTGACAGAAAACATAGAAGAACCTTAAAAAAAAAATTTATAAATTCAATTACAATTGTAATTAATTATTCATGGGTTGGTGAATTTGTCAACGTTATGAATGAACTTACTGCAAAATCATTTCCAAATTTTATGACAAAAGGTTGAACTAGTAGAGCCATTATTGCTGTGGGCCCGATGGTCACTTCTTTAGTACATCCGAAAATTAGATAAGCAAAACAGCCCATAAAACTGCTATAGAGTCCATACTGTCACAAATAAGATAATTAAAATTAATTATACGTTAGAAACAAATTTAAAGAATATTCAATAAATATTTAAGTTATTTGAAATATTCAATAAGTGCCAAGTACAGTAGCAAGTTAATAATTGTTTATATAAGAGTCACTTATTATAATCTTGTAAAATTAATCGCTACTTGATGTTAAATTTTGATAGCTTGTATTGTTCTCATTTTCATTAATGCAATCTTTATTAATGCCCATAATTAGTGAGCTTGTGGGAGGTACTTGGTTTGATGAATAAGTAGTCTTAAATTCTGAGAATAAACAAATAAATATATTGTATTTTGTTCTAGGATTTCCAGTGTTAAGGTTAATGGATCCAAGAAACGAGAGAACAATTCCAAAATTTATTAATAAAACATCAGGAAATCTTGGAAAAATTTTAATGACCAATTCTTTCCAACGTATCAAATGTAAGGTAACAAAGTGAACTTACTCAATATTCGAACATTATTACACTATAACCGTAGGCAATTTTCTGAATAAATAAAATATTCTTATAATAGCGTAACTTAACGATAATAGTTTGTTAATGAATAAAATTAATTACCTGAGCAGGAAGACCGGCAACAACAGCATATGCAATACCCTGGGGAATAGCAGTGAGTCCAACAGTGATACCAGCCAGTGCATCCTGAAGAAGCTTCCCCCAGGTATAATTTGGCAGCCATCCTAGTATTGGAATTCTCTTAACTAATATTTCTTTAGCACGAGCTCTTACTGGTACTGTCATGTCTCTACCTTTTTGCAAACAAACAAATTTATTACATTATTCATGTTCATATTTATTGTTACCGGCAATTATAAATGATTCATTATGATAACTATCGTAATTATTTTTTTCTAGAATTCTCACTTGGAATAGCGATGTAATTCATCTTTTCTGGTAAGTTTAAAAAATATGCACAGAATTAAATTAAAAAAACTGATTTATTATTTAGATTTAACTGATATGAATGAGTAAAGAAAAAAAAAGAAAGAAAAATTTATAAAACAGATGTAATGACAAAATGATTACCTTTTCATTGCGTTGATAACAGTAGTATCAAATATATTATAACAATTATTTTATTATTGCATGCTTAAGCGTCCTTGGGTAATCCTCAGTGACTAATTGGCAAGTATGGAAAGTCTAATATAATTCTCGTTACTTGTCTTTAAATGAATATCAATAAGCTAGAGTTTAATTATTATCACATGTATCGTGTAATCGATTGAAAATATTTCTTTAAATTCTTTAACACTAACCGTTCCGTAGCAAACTCAAAGTTTACTGTTTTGTAGGTCTCACATATTTTTTTATTCTATTTAATTTATATCATTAACGTCAATATCTTTTATCTAATCAGATTAACCATAAACAATATCTTTTTCTCAACACTTAAATATCTTGATTGTTTATAATATAATTATTCAAACGGATCAGAGCGGAGGATTATTATTGTGTTATAATTATAAGTCTAAGCGCCTGACGATAATACTATGTAATACACTAAAATATTTACTACAGATGGCTGTTTTAATTGACATGAACGCTTTGATGTATTGTCACTGGTTAAAGATGGAAAAAAAAAGTTACTACTTACTACTCTATCTAACGAATGTTAATTCACTATATACATAATATATTTAATTTTCTATACGATATGTCAACACGATATGGCCAGTAAAATTGGTCGACAGATAAGACAAGATCGTTACAGGAAATACGTATGGCCCAACTATTTTTTAATTACAGTTTTTATCATCGATTAATATATATATTTTTTTTTTATAGATATTTTTCCGAGAGTCGTCAATTCATTCATTTTGATTCTGGAGGTCACTTGACAGACGTATTATAGGAAATTTATTTATGTTTTCTCATGAATCCCAAACAATATGATAAACTCCTGGGTGATTAATCAAATTTTTAACGGCAATACATTACCTTTTAATATGGTCTAATAAATATAAGAAGTGGTCTGAATATTTTATTTTTACTTATCATGAAACCTCACGTGCGAAGTAAACTAATATGAGTTATAAACAGAAGTCATAAGAGACTCTACTGTATGTCTCGATCATATGAGTGAGGAGAGTTAAACAAAATACAAATATTAATAAAAAATTTGTTCATTTATCGTGTTGGAATTAGATCTTTGTGCCAAGGTTGGTTTTTTTTTTTTTTTTTTTTTTTTTCCTTTTCATCTCAAATATAAAATAATGTTTTATAGATTAATGAAAAAATTATTCTTAAATTACCTCGGATGTTTATCTTCAATTTACAGTTATTTTTTTTTTTTATTATCACACTTTTACTGTTAATAATTAATACAATGCGTGATAGAATCTTTTTTTTTTTTAACTCAGTTCAAAGTACTGTAAATTAATTATCTTGTGTTGAATAAAAAAAAAAATTTTTTTTCGATTTAAAAAAAAAATCGCAGTCGGTAGGACTCGAACCTACGCTCCCAGAGGGAATCTGATTGCTAGACGGCGGATGACATTCTAGTCAGACGCCTTAACCACTCGGCCACGACTGCTTCTACGAAGAACGAAAATTGTCGCTCTATTTTGTGTTATGCTTTTTTCAAAATTAACGAAAAAAATTGAAATCCCACGTGGAGGATTGTTAAAATAGAAAAAAAAAAGTTTAAAAGGCTCAGATTGTAAGCGTTGAGTTATGAATAATAAACAACCAATGGCTTTGTGACAAATTACATTGATTGTGTAATCTGAGATATTAACAGTATGAAATTCAAAGAATATTAAACACAATATGAATGAATGTATTCGGTGAAAACATTATTGACAATTATTTCTACTTACGTAGCAGAGGTGTCAATTCTGATAATTCGTCATTATTATTAATTCCACTGTTCATTCCTTGATTAATTATAAACTTATATCATCGCTTAGTTTGTTGTTACTTTTACGTGTTTTTATTTGTTGTTTGCGTTGTTGAATAGTGATACCATCTGGGTGCGGGTTTATAAGTCATTTACCGGCAGAGTGTAGAGGCAAGTAAAATCTAGTCGATATGACCACAAATACTATCATTCAATCAGAAGTGAGTGAAAATCTACTAAAGTTTCTGAAAAAAATTATGAATGTCTTAATTTATAACGTTTCTACTTATCGCTTACGATCAGTTCGAATTAATGATATTTTTTATTAATAAAAATTTCAAAATACAAAACTATCCCTTGAAAAACTCTAAAAAAGACTTATCTTAAGTTCTAAAAGGCTTCTAAAGACTTCTTCAGAGTTTTTAAAAGAATATATTTTCTGAATTTTTTGCGAAAAAATTAAAAGATTTAAACTTTTTTACAATATTTTTTTACTATACAAGGTTTACATATTTTTTAATATACATATTCAATACAATATTGACCGAGAAAAATTTTCATTCGATTTGCAATCAAAATTTATCTGTTAACGGTGATGTGACAAAAATTAAAAGTTGAGTTTTTTTATCAAGTATAATTGACAAAAGTAAACTGAAAAATTACGGCTTGTGAAAATATTTGGAAAAAATTTTCCGAGTTTTATGAGAAATGTCGAAAACAATACGAAAAATCTATATCAATCGAGAATAACTTATCTTTTGGATTACCTTTGATTTTGAATGGAAATGACACGGTAACTAGGTTTCCTTGCCTTACCCAACGTTTTATTTGCAATAAAATTTGTGATTCAATTCATAACGTTATTGTGTAGTGTTGCGAAACCATACAGAAAATTAATTTAATTTCATTAATTAAAAAAAAGTAATCAATTCAACCGTAATTTTCTTACAGCTTCACTAAAATATTCTTTATATCTGATGTGTTGGAGTAACAACGGAGACCGATCGTGTAGTCTTTTTCTAATGCAGTGATGTAGGATATAAATACATAAAAATAACGGATTATTCCGTACCAAAATGATCAAATTTTCTTCAACCAATAACAAAAAAATTCATTAAGAAAAACGGAAAAATCTCAAGAATAATTTAAAATTAACTAAAAAATTGAACATTTAAATTCAGTATGATCGAGTCATCAAAATAGGTATGAATCCATTTAATACTTAAACCGGTATTATTGACGTAATTAAAGATAAATATACTTTTGTTGAAATAATAAGTTCTTTCATATTTAAAAATCTTTTCTTTTTGTTTGTTTTTAGTCCATTTAATATTTTATAAGTTTAAAAAAAATATTCTGTACGGTAACATTTGGTAAACACATTGCTGTCCTCAGAACAGAATGGGATTTTACGATTTCTCAGAAATGAAAATGGAGTACTTGAGTTTAAAGTAATAGTTCGAGGTATCATATTTTCTTGTAGCAGTAAAATTATAAGCTCCAACTTACACAAAGAACTTAGTATATCAAATTATTTTTCATTCATTTAATTTTATTTTTTAACAACCCTTGTAAAAATTTTTCGGACTTTTCTTTGAAAAACTCTAAAAAAGACTTATCTTAAGTTCTAAAAGACTTCTAAAGACTTGTTCAGAATTTTTGAGAGAATTTTTTGTAACGAACAAATCTAAAATAATGAAGTTTAAATGAAACCGGATACACGCAAACTAAATCTATTAAATTGTACAAATTATTAGAGCAAATTAAACAAATTATGTTGGAGAGAAAATTAAAAATAAATCAAATTAACAAAACTTACAAATGTGTATCACTATTGGGTGAATTTAGTATGAAGGTATAAAAAGAGAAGAACAGCTGCTCCCAACTACCTGCTTTCAATAGACAACAAATCCTAAGTTAATACTCAATATTTCTGTGCTTATTCATCGAAAGAATTTAAAACTTTCAACCAAATACTTTTGAAATATTAAAATTGTTCAAACTTGAAATAAAATCCTTGGATTTTTTGTTATATAAGTTTTATTGCATGTAACAGATTACAGAGATTCTCGTAGCAATTAGCCAAGAGTACAAGTATAATAATTATTATTTATAAAAGAGGTGACATATATAAAATCAAATACGCTTCATAAAAATAGAAATGACAGTCGTAATAATGATCCAAAAGTTTATACTGGGGAATTAAGGCAATATGATAGTTTTTAGTTTGTGGCTTTCCCTGCAGTAGCCCTCGAGTTTTCTCAGGGAATTCAGGCGAGAATCTTCGAGGAGTGATGGCGTAAGTTCCAGAGGGTATTCGTGTATGATCCAGCCCTTAAGGTATTTTAGTCTGCTGTTCGTGAAGCATGGACAGTCACAGATAAAATGAATATTTTAAAATTTGAATTTCTATTTCTTCAGGCAGTTTAGAAAAATAAAAAAACATACTTTTCAAGAGCATATAATCACTATCATAGTTGGAGAATTTATGTGTACGTGATTTAATATATTTTTAAAAGCTAATAACTCATTGTTCATGTTTTTATAATAATAACATATGATTGATAACAAATATCAAAAGAATTTCGACGAGGATGGGATTCGAACCCACGCGTGCAGAGCACATTGGATTAGCAGTCCAACGCCTTAACCACTCGGCCACCTCGTCACGGCCCCCTACTAAAAAATTGAATCATTGTGTTTTTATATATATTTTTAATCATCCAGTACTTTATCGTTTGAAATTGCAGTCATTAAATAGAAGAAGCATAAACGCATAAAATAATTATAATTTCAGTGTGACAGTAATTATTCAGCGAACATTATTTTTAATTTGTTTACTATAACGCGAGATTATCAAAAGATAAAATTTATTTGAGGATACGGCTGTCACATGAGTGTAAAAAATCACTTTTCTTCCTTTATGATCTTCCGTAAATATTGTAGATTTAATTACATAATATTGAGATATCTGAAGTTGTTAAATATTTAAAAATTCTCTTTTGTTCACTTACATTAACATCGTATCAGTTCTAATCGTCTTCTTACATAATAAATATTAAAAATTAGTATTTTTTTTTATTATTTTCATTTTGTTACTGATAAAAAAAGTGGAAGACATGTTATATCAATTAAAATCTTGAAAATTTCGATTGTTTTTGATAAAAAACATATATTTTATTGACAACCTGCCTTATCAGATAAACTGTCATTGTTAATTAAACAAAAACTTGCTATTAAATTGTCTTTTTTTTCAATTTCTTTTAAGTTACTTTTTCTAATACAACGATTTAAATACGGATGTTACGGCGCCGTGGCTTAGTTGGTTAAAGCGCCTGTCTAGTAAACAGGAGATCGGGGGTTCGAATCCCCCCGGAGCCTGATTGGGTTCTTTTTTTTTTTCTTAATTGTTTCTATTAATTTTAATGAATAGACAGATGTAACGATGCTTAAAAAAAATAAGTAATCAATTTTGTGAAATGAAGTTTAAAATTAAAAATTCATTATATTGAAACGATAATACTGAGAACTCAAATGGTTTTTTTTTTCTTTTAATTATAATAAAAACTTCTCGGTATAATTTTTTATCAATAATATTAAAATGGACAGACATCTGAAAATTTATAAAATTTTTTTCAATGAGTAAATTTTCAAAAATTTAAAGAAGGAATTTAAAAAAAATTATTTTTTATTATTAATTTACTTTGTTAATAAAACAAAAAAAAAAAAAAAAGCAGTTGTCTGCTAATTTTACTTGAAAAATTTTGTGTTATAGTTCCGTTAAGTTGATTATCTAGGAAATAAAACGAGTCAAGAAAAAATTGCCAACTTGATTTGAATCAAAATGACATAACAAAACCGGAAATAAGAAAAACAAAATATAAAATTTACAAAGAATTCACGACTGAGTTGACGATCATTAGTGATTCATACCAATTTCGCATTACGTATACTTGAACTTATGCAATTTTATTTTATTTTATTCAGCGAGAAAATCGTTAAATTTCAGTCCAACCACCCGGCGTAATTGTAGATCCCTTGTCTTTGAAAGTCGAGTTCACACACGTGTACTTACAGTCACAATTTACCATAAATCCAGTTCAGTTACCTTTAAAATGACGTAAAAAAAGGTAAAAACAAACTTTAGCGCGTAAACAGGTTTGACAGCGTGAAAATAATAACAGTAGCTTTCTTCATGTCTTCCCTTTACTCAATCCATTCTAGTTCAAGGATATGGGGGGGCAAAAAAATAATAACAAAATGAAACCACGTGTATGAACTTCAGCCCAAGGTTTAAATTCGATTAAAGACCTCAAGGACACCCTAAAACGTAAATAACTTACTGCGCAAAATACTGTTCCTTATCCATACGCGCACAGACTAGTTGTGTTGCTTTTGTGCTCAGTGTCATTTTATTATATTCATAAAATGATATTTACTACCGATTTAAAGCCTCGGAAGTTTGATTTTAATAAAATAAAAACTCAATAATTTTTAAATCATTGAAGACTTTAAATTGTTTTGCGAATTAAAACACCCGTGAAGCACGTGGCATTGTTTTGATAACTCGCGAATATATAGGTGCTCCCACTCCTATTGTTACGCCTGTATACAATAAATATATTGTTGTAATTTACAAAGGAGGGTAGGGATTTATTCAACACCGCAATACCATGTATGGCAAGTAACAGTAACAGTATGTGATCCATACGTCTGCCGTCTCGCATTAAAATTAATTAATCTGCCGGTAACTTCTGATACGAACGGATCGCTTTTAATTTTGCTGAACATTGAACTTTTTAAATTTGTTAAACAGTTTGTTCGAATAAAGAAGCAAAAAAAATTTTTTTTTAAATAATAAAATTAAGTTTATTTTAAATTGGTAAGACTTAAAAAATTTTTTATATATTTTTTATAGTGAAATAAATTTTACATTTTGTTAAAAATTTTAATTGAACGCGGGCTTAGAGAAATGATGCTCACGAAGTAATTTATTTATTTTTTTTAATATAAACGAGATGCGCATTTTAAATTAAGAAACTTTCATGACAAATTGCAAATCATGTGTGAAATCTTTCTACTCATTTTATTTATTTATTATTTTAAAATTATACCTGACTTGTGAAATAACACTTGTTCAATTATTTTATTAATTTAAATAAAAATATAAAGACATTGACACAATTTAATTTTTAATTTTTTTTTTTAGGTTTCAATTGTGTGATAATGTTACGATAATTCCAGCAAACTTTTAATTATAATTATTAATTAATAAGTTACTTAAATACGTACTTACTTATTTACTTTACCCCTAAACTTTCTTTGAAGAAAAATTTATAATTAATAAGTAAATTAAGAAGAAAATCGACTTCGTTACATAGAAGATGTCGAAGTACGAAATCAAGGAAAATAAACCGGATGGTGACTGCAATGTGCAGCTTACCAATTTCGAGAATTCACATGAAGATGGTTTAGTCATACGTAACTCGATGGTTGACTTTAATAACCGGCTTAACAGTAATGGGTTTAATGAGTATAAATCGACAAACCGTCAAGGTAATTTATTTATTTAATTTTTAAGTTTTAAATTTGTGGAATAAAACAGTTATTCATATCAGCAATATTTATCGCTTCGAAATATCGCTGAGCGTACTATAATTGATGATAAAAAAAAAAAACAACAAGTAATTTTTTGCTACCTTTAATTAGCTTATCTAGAAAATTAATTTTACGTATTTAGTGCAGTTTATGGATTTAAAATATCAATCAATTTTAATTGATTATTATTTTTGTATCGATTAGGTTGATATAGATCTAGATATTGAAATAATTATGCCTGCCGGGGATTCCTTGTACGGATTACTCTAGATATTTATAGCGTTTTGTTTATCTTTTATAAATGATTGCCAAGTTATCGATTTTTTATGTGAATATTAATTATTATTATTAAAAATTTTTAAAATAAAATTTCCTATAAAAATTTTGCATTTAAATTTTCCAAAATAATTATTGAAATTTTATTTAATATAAATAACAGCAACGAAAATTTTCTTCAGATTTAAATAGAGTTTTAAAATAAAAAAAATAGAGAAATAAATATATTTTCGGTGATATTATAACTAATTATTTGCACAAAGAGATATTTATAAAACAGTTTATATTAGTATTGTTGAACAATGACCTTGCATGAGGTCGTTTTACAATAAATTGTAATACGATTTTTCCGTGTAAAAAAAAGATCATAATATTATCATACATAATAGTAAAATGATATTGTTAACAATTGACAATAAAATACAATCTACTGAAATTATATAATTCTTTACAAAGATCATTATAATACAAATCAATTTTGTTTTTTATTTATTTATTTATTTACAGTAAAATTAATTAGATAATTTATTTATTGTAGTAATCCACGAATACGAAGAATCATCAATTGGAACTGAATGGTTTTGCGAAAGATTAAAAAAATCATTTCGCAAGAAAACATTATACAGAAGAGTGCCAATATTAAATTGGTTGCCTAATTATCAAAAAGAATTTGTTGTGTGTGATTTAGTAGCTGGTATAACTGTAGGATTGACAGTAATTCCTCAAGCAATTGCCTACGCTAATATCGCTGGTGTTTCACCACAGGTAAAATAAAAAAATAACTATTTAATTATTATTTTAATTTAACTTAAGGTAGTTGATATGATTATTAAATACTGTTTATAATAAAATGAATTTATTTTTAACAGAATGGATTGTACTCGTCGTTTATGGCGCCGTTTTTGTACACAATATTTGGGTCATCGAAGGATGTGTCGGTGGGTCCAACTGCACTAGCTTCTATCCTAACACACGAGACACTTTTGCGTGCTCAAGTAAGTCTAGACCATACCATTCTTTTGACCTTCATCTCAGGCCTCGTGTCGTTGCTCATGGGGATCCTGCAATTAGGTATGTAATGATACTTTTTATTTGCTATTTTATATTTTATTCATGTACTCTTTAATCTGCCTGTTTATCTACATTTCAAATATCTTATCGACACGTTACGGTAAATTTTTAAAATATTACAGTGAAAGGACGAACAGATCCATCAAGGACTATCTCTGCTCCAACAATTATCGACTATTTTTATCGCGATTGATGAAGAAATCATTCAAGCATTGAATCTTGATTTTTTTTAATAAGTAAAAATAAATTCATAAATAAATGAATAAATAAATGATTATTTGCATTGTTCCAGGATTTCTTATTGATTTTATTTCTGGTCCAGTATCCGTGGGATTTACATCAGCGGCTGCAATATTAATAGCAACAAGCCAAGTCAAAGATATTCTAGGAATCCGCATTCCTAGTGGAAAATTTATTCATACTTGGCACGGTGTTTTTGAACACATTGGTGAGACCCGACTTTGGGATGCTGTCTTGGGATTTTTTTGTTTGATGATACTGTTCGGTTTGCGAGTAAGTATTTTCATAAGAATTTAATAATAATTTTCAAAGATTTTTTAAGAGGTTGCTCGCAGCTAAGTGCTTGATTTAATTTTTTTTACCCTTATCTCTCAGACTCTTTAAATTGTCAGTTAATTCAATATTATTTAAAAAAATTTTTTTTTCATTATTTTTTATTTTATCTTTGTATTAATAATATAATCTACCCTAAAAATATTTTTAGAGTAAAATACTTTAAATATATGTAGATTTAAATAATTGTAAAATTTCATGTATATTTTCTCATTGCCATTTGGTCTTGGCTTTTGCATAATTATAAACAAACTAAACTAAATTCTAAAGTTTCTAAAATTAATGGAAAAAAAAAAAAAATTAATACATCACCAAAAAAATTTTTTTTTAAACAATTTTTTCTAAACAACCAAGAGCTTGGATTTTTGGAAACTTTTAATTTAATTACCTTAAAATTTTCTAGAAAAATCCTCGTTGCGTCTGAACTCTTGAAATACTTATTTTTGTTACAGAAATTAAATGATATTCGAGTAATACCAGAAGACACAAAAGTCCCTTCAATAACGCAGAAAGTCCTCAAAACATTTCTATGGTTCATGTCGACTACGCGTAATATTATGGTTGTGATTTCGGGTGCGATATTGGCATGGATACTAGAAAGCAATCTCGGTTCATCTCCATTTGTCCTGACAGGACATGTAAAAGAAGGACTGCCGACTTTTCAACCACCGCCGTTTTCAGCGCAAATAGGCAATCAGACTTACACGTTTTTTCATCTAGTATCCACGCTGGGATCTGGGTGTTTAGTCGTTCCTCTCTTGAGTATTCTTGAGACTATCGCACTTGCTAAAGTTTTTTGTAAGTATCATTTAATTAAATTTTTTAAATTGGTTTTTGAGTAATTGGCAAATTTAATTTTATAGCGGATGGCAAACCCGTAGACGCATCTCAAGAAATGTTTGCTCTGGGTGTCTGTAATATTGTATCTTCATTTTTTCAATCAATGCCTGTCAGTGGAGGCCTGAGTCGTGGAGCAGTGAACCATGCATCGGGTGTTAAAACAACTCTCGGTGGTATTTATACTGGGATTCTTGTTCTTCTATCGCTACAATTTCTTACGCCGTATCTTTACTACACTCCAAAAAGTGTTCTCGCGGCTGTTATTATAGCTGCGGTTGTTTTTATGGTTGAATTTCACGTTGCCAAGCCCATGTGGAAAAGTAAAAGTAAGTATGACTGAGCGTTTTTCACCTTACTTTATATGTAAATTTCTATTGCTGCCTTTTTTAAAAAAAAAATTAAAAAAATTTTTTAAATTTTAAAATTTAAAAAATTTTTTAATTTCTTGAACGAATTAAAATTTTTTTAAGCCAAGAAAATTTTTTCTTGCTCCAAAATGACCGGTCTTCCTTACAATTTTCTTGGTTCAAAAAAATTTTTTTTTCTGTTAAAATTACAAAAAAAAATTGATTGTTTTAAAAATTCCAAGTACGTATAATTCTTTAAAGACTCGAAAAATAATTTTTATTTGCTTAAATAATTTTTCTAGAAATCGATCTAATACCAGCAGTTGTGACATTTGTTTCTTGTCTTTTCGTCGGCTTGGAATTAGGAGTAATAATTGGAATAAGCATTAATTTACTTTTCTTACTCTATGCATCTGCTAGACCATCTTTACGTGTCCGTAAAATCACGGTAATGATTATAAAAATTTCATAATACTCATATGTCATTTACTAATCTATTGATTTAACAATTAATAGTAATTATTGAAACTATTCCAGATTCCCGGGGAATTTGAATACTTGATGATAACACCCGACAGAAGTCTATCATTCCCCAGTGTTGAATACGTAAGATCAGCTATCAGTAAATACGGAACTCGAGAAGGAATTCACATTCCTATTGTAATCGACGCTACCCATATTCAAGCAGCAGACTATACCGCAGCCCGCGGAATAAAGAATATAATCGAGGATTTCGCGAAACGTAGACAGCCTCTTATTTTTTACCATCTTAAACCAAGCATCGCAGCCATCTTCCGAGGTGTCAAGCCCGCACATATGATCATTTGCTCCAGTGAAAATGAATTAAATCAAAGCTTAAGAGGTATTACAAGTAAAATTATTAATCTTTTAATCAATTTAAATTAATTAATTTTTTTTTTCTTGATAGATACAATCAGCATTTCTTCAATCACTGTGACCCCGTGACGGATATAAACTGTACTGACCAAGTACTTTGTTAAAACATTTCAGTATTAATGGCAGTTACGGCTGAAAAATTGCCAAACACAAGATAAATATTTAAAAATTTATTAAAATATACGTGTTACATACTTATTGTTAATATTTTTAATTGTATAAAATTATTGTCTATTTTATTAACTAATCAACGATTTACTAATTTATTATTTATTTATTTACAATCCAGTTTTCTGGCTCCTTCTGATGGAGTAGCAATGTAAAATGACGCAGTTCTGGAGTACCTGGAATAAAATTAATACTCAAGGTAATTGTCATGATAAAATATTGTCAAAAAATTAGAGATTATACGCGCCGCAAAAGTATATGAGCTTGTAGCTAAGGTAAAAGACCCAATTATTGATACTGGTCTAGTTATTGACATTTACAATTTTATTTTAGTTAAAAAAAAAAAAAAAAAAAAAAATCAACTTTAATAAATTAACTATAATTTTTGAATTATAAATTTTAAAATAATTGGTTTTTTGAGAACATTTTATTTTTTTTAATTAGAATAAAATTCAAAGTGTCAAACAACTAAACTAGTGTTAATAAATGGGTTTTTTACGCAACCCAGTTGTTCAGTATTCAAATAACTTACGACTGATTGATAGCTTTGATAACAAGATCAACAGAGTCCTTTTTCAAAAACGTAATAGTACAGCCACCAAAACCAGCACCAGTGAGCCGACTTCCCAAAACACCAGCAACTTTTCTTGCAGTATTAACCAGCGTGTCAAGTTCATGAGAGGATACTTCATAATTGTCACGCAGTGAGTCGTGACTTTCGTTCATTAATTCGCCGACTTTAACGTAATCACCGGCTTTAAACGCCGCGGTTGCTGCTAACGTACGTGAATTCTCATTAATAACATGACTAACTCTTTTCAACATTGTTTCAGTAGCTCCTTCTTTTTTTAAGCCTATGAAAAAACAATCAAATTACTTTCATCAATAAATTACGAAAAAAAAAAAAATGATTCAATAAAAAGTAAAAAAAAAAAATTACTTTCAAGATCATCCAAAGTAACTTCACGCAGACTTTTTTTTCCTAATTTTTTCGCAGCCTCAAAACAAGCATCTCTGCGCTCCCGGAAAGCACTCGAGGATAATTTATGTGGCGCATTTGAGTTTGTAATCAAAAACGCGTAATTATCAATCCCATCCATGGGAATCTGAGTGACTGAAAGGTCGCGACAGTCCAGCAACAACGCGTGGCCTTGTTGACCTATCACCGAAATAAATTGATCCATTATTCCGCAAGGAACATTTGCGAATTGATGTTCGGCTTTCTGACATATCAATGCTTTGTCTCGTAAGTCTTTGCACTCAACTCCTGTTAGAGCTTCTATAAATGTGTAAGTAGCTACTTCTAGAGCTGCTGAACTGCTCAATCCAGATCCCATTGGCACTGTTGAAACTATCACAGCATCGAATCCGGGTACATCAGCTGAAATTTATTTATTATATCAAATTAACTATTTATTAGTGGATTTCATAAAAATCTAACTATTGCATTGGTCCTCATGACGGAAATTTTGAAAAAATTTTGCTATATTTCGACTCAGCTCGTCGTTGTTTTTTTTTTTTTTTTTTTTTTGCCAATACAATCATAGTAGTTTTTTTTCTATTTATTACGAAATCTACTTCAATTTCGACTGTCAAATGGCTTTTTTATTATTATATTGAACTTTTAGATGATTTTGCCGACTTACCTGGGAAAAAAGCAATGCAACCTTTTACATAATTGGCCCATTTTGGTTCACCGGGTACTACTTTACTGCGATCACTGACTTCAAATTCAATTTTACTTGTTGTTGTTAGTGATTTACTTGTTGAAACAATTGTACAAGTCGACTTGCCGTTGAGCTTACCAACGATCATTGTTACCATTGGCAGCGCCTAGTATAAACATTTTTGATTGAAATTAATTATCTAATTCTTAATCATGTGATAAAACAATTCAATGCGTAGCTTATAGAAGTCAATGTTATTCAAAGATCAACTCTAACTGCGAGTCAAACTAATGGTATTTTAAAATAAATTAAATTTAAAAAAATAATATAAATTAATAAATTACCATTGGAAGAACAAAACCTTCATTATAATCAGTATGCTCGCCAATTAAATTAACTCTTCCTGGTGCAAAGACACAAATATCAGAATCCTTCCCGAATTCTTTCCGAAAAATTTCCAATGCTTCTGATTTTACTTGAGAAATTGTATGGATTATTTCTGCCATTCTGCGAAATTTTTAATATTATTAATTATTGTGTTAGTAAACATTTAAATGAATGAGTAAAAAATTAAATTACTTTAAATACCTTATATGCTGAGCAAATATACATGTAATGCAATGACTTTTACAGACGGATTAATTGATGAGAATTATTCACAGCGCCTCCTGTCCTCGAATTATCTTCATGACGTTTTTTATTGTTTCTTATCATCGTTAATAAAAAATTATTATTTTAATGTTCTCTACCAACTACAATATGCTTCTAGTGTATATATTTACATCCATTAATATAAATTTTGAGCTTTTTTTTTAGTATTGTAGTTACTTACAATTTAGGGAAATGAAATAACCAGCTATTGATAATGTTGAGAAGACAAAATCTATCTTTGAGTTCATTTTTAAAATATAAACATGTATAAATAAATTTAAGGGAAATAAAATTTATAAAAATATTAAATTTAGATATTTTTTAAAATAAGTTACATTTACGTAACAAATAAATAATGGCAAAAAATAATTTATAAAAAAAATTGACATTTAGAAATTTAAGAAAACTACAAATGCAATTTTTTAAAAATAATATTTTGGAGCAAATTTATTTATTAAAAAAAATTCTCAAGTGATAGCTAATTTTAATGTCATTAAAAATTGTTAGACGTTGATAAATTTCAATGTCATTGTTAATTTAATTTTTAACTTTTAAAATTTTTGCGCGAACATAAATGCGCGCAGAACTCCTGCGCACCTACGTTGCGCGCATGCGCAAAAATATCCGTACAAAAAACGACCGGATTCAAAGTTAAAAGAAGCTTACTGCGCCACCTATTGCGCATCTACGCGACTAACGTCTCCGTGTTCAGTCACAAAAGGACGCTTCGGTCGGTCGCGAGCATTTCACGGTCAAGATCCGCCATCACACGTACAAATAATCCGCGGAATAGTGCAGTTGATACATGGAGACACAGTGTTTGTCAAGTTAGTTTGTTTACGCGTGTTTATTTTCGGTCGAATCGGGTTTTTCGTGGTTTTTGCGTCTGTGAAAAGGTAGATGAAGGTACGCGATCATAAAGACGTTAAATTATCAGACCACAAGCTCCAAATAGATCCTTTAACGCACTTTTAGCTCCTCTAAATTGTTTGTCATTCTCGAATGTTTAATCACCAGTAAACTATTCTTGACATCAAATTCAATTTTTATTTTCTTCAATTATTATCATTTAAAACCGGTAATTGCTATAAATTACCGCGCAAATTATCAATTTTTTATTAAACTTGCTATAAATATCGTTGCTGTACCTAAAAAGTATGTCGCCGACCGCGTAATTCGATTGTAAATATTCAGGTTATATTTCGCGCTTATTTTTTATTTCTCACAATAATAATCATTTTTATTCTGTCTGACGATTGTTATTACACACAACAATAAATTTTTTTTTTTTATTTATAACATTTAATTACTTGTTAACAAAACAATTACTCTAAATTTTTTTTTTTTTTTCGTTTGTTCGTTATTGTTTTTTTGATAAGAGCAATTGTGACGATAATTAATGTTTATAAATATCTACAGTATCATTGAAAGTAAATTTAAAAATATCTTTTAAAGCGTTTAATCGTTATATTATTGTATTTATTTTAATCAATTTTTTTATCTATTATTAAAGTTTAAAATTTAGTGAATTCTTGGAATTTTTTTTTCTGAGAGTAGAATTTTTTTTTTAAAAATTAAATTTTGAGAATAAAGTTTTGATAATTACTGGTGATTTAAAAGTGATAAATATAATCTATTATTTCGACTAGGAAGAATTATTATAAATATTTTATGGTCTAATAAATAAATATGTTTACAGGTAACAAGATGTCCAGAAATCACAAGGACAAATATGAAAGTTCAAGTTCGCGTCGTGCCCACTCAATTATGTCTACTGAGGAAGCTAATTCCGGGAAGAAATCTCATTGGCCGGAATTGGAGATAACAGGGAATGTTAAAAATTTAAGCCCTAATTTATGGCAACTCAAACATCTGATTGCGTTATATCTCAATGACAACAGCCTACAAAGGATACCCATTGAAATAGGACGTTTATCTAATTTAAAAGTATTGGATTTGAGTAATAACAAATTACGGAGCTTGCCATCTGAGCTTGGTGACCTTATCAACCTTAAGTAATTAAAATGCTACTATTTATTTTGAAAATTAATTAATACCAATGTAATGTAACAATGAGTATTAATTGTATTTTTGTTTTTCCGCAGAGAATTATTGTTAAACCAGAATTATCTTCGCGTGTTGCCGTATGAGTTAGGGAAGTTATTTCAGTTACAAGTGTTAGGACTACATGGAAATCCGCTCAGTAAGGAAATGATGGCGTTGTATGGCGAACCCCAAGGAACTCACAAGCTGCTGTCATTCATGCTCGACAATTTACAAGGTATGTGTTTTATTTTGACGTTTATAATTGCTGTTTGTTTGAAAAATTAAATACGGCAATGACTATCACGAATTGGCGGTACTTTTGTCGACAAAGTTACTCTACTACTGTATCTACTGAGGTAAATTACCGTTAGAAGTACTGTAGTTTCCTGTATACTGTTCAATTTAGAATTATGCTTCTTAAAGTAACAATTTATGATTCACAATTTTAAGACAGTAAATGATATAACATAGGGTTGCAATAACATAGGAAAAACAATTTTGTAAATTATAAAACACCGAGCTCTTGAATATAGATAAACATAAATCTTATATTCCTCAAGAGTTAAAATTAATTTAATTTCGAAAAAGATTCGTTCCGACGTATATTCATCCGAATACTCATCCATCCGAATAATTGATTCGGCCGAAAATTATTCATCCAAATAACTATATATTTACATTTTTTGGCTAAATCAGTGTTTGTCTATTCATTCATTTTGGGGAAAAAATTTTCTTTGTTATGTTTTTTAATTTATTGAGACATTGTAACTTTGAAAGATTCTATTAATATACCTTTAGTTTTTCCTCTATTTAACATTATATTTTTCGGAATTTTAAAATTTGTAAAATTAATTATTTAAAATTACATTTTATATTAACTTTCCAAGTTTTAGTAATTTAGTTATTCGGAATGTTGTCAGTGACTAGTTGACTGCAACCCATAATATGAACTTTTTAAAAATGACACTAAAATTAGTAGACATCTGATGATTTTTAGTTTTTTTATAAAATCAATTAATACTGAGATATAAAAAAATTAATTGAATTTAAAAATGACCTTTAAATTAATCAAGCAAAATTAAAATTAACGACTCGTCAATAGTTGAAATTTTTAATCAATTTGAACTTTAAAATTAAAAATGTAATAGTTTAATTTTATTTTGACTTTTAAATAACAAGTTTAAATAGTTAATTAGAATTTCATTTATATACGTAAAAATTTTATAAATATTTTTGTTGACCTCCGCTGAGTAGACAGATATAACACTAGAGACTAGGTGTATGGTGTATACTAATAGACTAATATACTAATATACACGCATCAGCAGAATGACTTAAAAGCTGATCGTGGGGGGTAGGTATCCTCGAGCTAATTTACTTGAATCTCCAGGATGTTAAAATAGAACGCTCATACGGCTGGATCGCAAATTGAATCTTGCATACATTCAACTACCGCGTATCATAGTGATCACGACGGTCATGCTACTCTTGTATCTGCTCGTTGTGAGCTGGACTAGACTATAACCATGGGTACGAGTATGAGTATGATGGATTTTATGTAACTGGGGTCAGAGCACTCGTCTAATGGACAAGAAATTCTAACGGTCGACGTCAGTATGCCACGGGATAATTGCCCGACCAGATTATCATATACCATGTGTTTATACACCGATTTTTCATTTTTACGAGTTTATTATTTATTTGAGAGGAGCTGAAGGTCCGGTAGCTGACAGCCGACGTCAAACTTTTCGTTAAAGAAAATTAACGCAAAATAAATTCAAGATTTATTTGCCTTAGACCAATAAGTTATTAATTATTCATCCTTACCCGATAGAGTAATTATTAACTGAGTATTTGAGATGATAAATTGTCGGTGCAAGATAATTACTCAAGGTTTATTACTTTTCTACGAGTCGCAGTTAAATTTTATGCCTTCCGGTTTACTTATCTAGTAAATTAGAAAAGCTAAATTATTTTTCTCAAGATAAAAATTTTTAAACATTTTTAGGTCACTAATAATCCGTATAATTGAAGGGTTTTATGTACTTGAAAGGTTAAAAAAGGGATTTTTTAATAATTTTTTCTAAAGAGGCTTTTTAGCTATTTAATATTAAAGTGGATATATATATTGCGTTCCTTGTGTCAACGAGGAAAATAAAAACAATTTTTTTTTTTTTCAATTAATTTAAAAATGTGTGTAATGTATAGATCGGTGAGAAAAAAAATTTTTTTTTATTTACGTCCTTCTTGTTGAAAGAGAAAAAAATTCTTAAAGCCAAAAAAGAGTACATAAAAAATTTTTCATTTATATTTTTTGAAAATTTTGCAGTTATAGTTATAAAAATTGAAAATTTTCGAAAACAAAAAATAATTGAATTTAGGGAATTTTTTCACAGACAAATTAATTTTTAATTTCGATGTTTTAGGGTCCTAAGAATTTTTTTTTTATTATTAGTTATTATTTTATTTTCTTAGGTAAAAATAAAAAAAAAGGCGTTTGAAATTTTTGATCAATCCTATTTGAAAATATGGGTATAACTTTGAAAATACTTGCCCAATTGACATTAAATTTCTGTATATATATATATATATATATATATATATATATATATATATATATATATATATATATATATATATATATATATATATATTAAATTATATCAATTAATTAAATGATATCAATATCTCGATGATAAGATACTTTCTTACAAAGTATTTCAAAATTTTAATTCTTCGCCGAGTTGAAAGCTTAGGTTCTTATCAAGCACATTAGTGCCTACATAATTTCATTTATTTACTCTCTAAATCCATTATACACAATACATAACATATTTATTGTTTTTTACATTCGGGTCAAGTGGGTGTGCCATGAAGACGCAGGCGCGGTGGGTGGACGCTGGTACTTGAAGGCTAGAGCACAACTGACTTTAAAAAGAGGGTGTGGGATACCATATTCATACTTTTATGATAAAGTGAATGAAGGAGTCTAAAATATAAAAAAAATTGCAAAAAATTTTATGCCGTGTAACTCTTGGGGGAGTAAGGGCGTCTCTTCTATTGTATCCGGAGATTTTTCCTTGTACGATTGCTTGCAAAAGGTCTCTACGGATGCATGATGTGTCTTGTACACATATACACATCCATTGTTCGGAGACTTTTACAATTTGGCCAAGAATTGCCGCGCCCGTCTAGTTCTATCCCGTCATTCCGTTGAATGTTACTCCGGTGAAATCACTCGCGCGCATCCTTCATCCTCATCTTTCTCCTCTTCTTCTTCTTCTTCTTCTTCTTCTTCTTCTTCGTCATCTTAATCTTGTTCTTGTAGTGATTCTTGTTGCGAGCGATGTGCCTTCGTCATTCAACTCGTCGGCTTTCATATCTTTATCGTTAACAAAATCACATGCTTGGTACTCGAGTTGAATTGAGCTCTGGTTATTTTATTTTTTATTTTATTTATTATTGTTCGTCGTCTTTTATATCCACCCTGTAGTATTTATTATTACCATATTTTTTCATCTTCTTTGGGGCTAGATCAGTACGCTGCATGGTTAAGATCCTCAATACGCCGGTTTTCCATCACTGCCTGCTGGGCATACTCGTAATCCTGTATAATTGAATATATATCTGCTGCCGTTCCTTGAATTACAATCTTTTATATTACTTATTTGAATATGATTTACTTAAGACGTTTTTTTTTAGAGATAATAACAAAGTTGTCATTCAATTTCATGTATCTCGTGTTTATGAGCTTGTGATACTGATGTTTTATTTATTTTGTAAAACCCACCGGCTGGGTACAGGCTTTTTGCTCTTATTTATTTACTTTTTATCTTGAATTTTTTATTGTAGATTTTTCTTCTCCAGAAGATTTTTATGCTATTACTTTTAAATAATTTTACTGTCATTTATTTAGATCTAAACATTGTTGTAGATTTTTTTTCATTATAAGACATTAATAAATGAGGTACCGCGGGGTAATAAAGCGTAGTTAGAGGATAATTAAGATATAATCTAATTTATATAATTTTTTATAGAAAATGTTTAGAAATAATGATAAACATCAAAATTTAACAATTAATAAATTTAAATACTTGTTTTATTTTATAAAAATAATATTTCAAAGTTTAAATTTCAAGTCAACATTATTTGAAGCTTAAATATTATTTTTAAAAATTAAGTCCAAATTGAAGGAAAGCTCGCTCAAATTAAAAGAAAACATTCAAATAAAGAGTTTAAATATAAAAGACTCCGACAATAATTATAGCTGATGTAAAAATTTGGCTTCGTTTTTTAAGATTTATTTTTATAAAGAGTACAATAATGTTAAAGGAAGAATTTTTCCGAGTTAGAAAGAAAACTTTTTTCGTTACACTTTTAAAGAAAGAGCAAAAGTAAACATGAAGATTTATGAATTGAAGCATTTAAGCGGTGGTCATTTTAGTAAATTTAAGAGATAGTTTACAAGTTGAGCAGCCCTAAAATACAAAATGTACAAACGGGAGAATCGAATACTAAGGATTGAAATTCCATCTCAATAGACAAGCTCCAGAAGGAATTGCACCGTCGAGAAATACCCAAAGGATTCGTGGCTGTACTTGGATTGCCATTCGAACCGACGTATTTGTATAACTTTGTGCCAACAAATTTCTGAGAGTACTCCAAATCTTTCCTAGTCCCGACTCGACCCGACCCGGCCCCACTTCTTTAAACTCGTCCATAAAATCAATATATAAATACATCTAAACTATATCTGCTATTTCTTTTTATTTTTTATTCCATTTTATTTCCGATTTATTTTATTTATTCATTTATTTATTTACTCGTTCATTTATTTCATCTTTTATTTACTATCTAGTCATACGATAGGTTGTCATTAAAAAATAATAATCTCCAGTATCTATAATATAATAAAATATTAAAAAGAGAAAGCCAAATAAACGTATTGTGTGACGAGATTCGTTCGAACCGTGAAAATGGGTCAACCGTTGAACCAAACGCAAATTTCAAAGTATAACATCAAGACCAACTACTCCGTTAGCTTTATGCTCTTTAAGCTTCTTAAAATCCATTTATTCAAATACACATAACCTTTCTTAAAACATGTTGAAAAAAAAAAAAAAGAAACCGGTGTTTTTATCCTTCATGAGCTTTAAAAAAGCTTAAGAAATTCAAATTATGCATGATGTATATAAGCACTCAGTTCATGATAACAATAATCTCTTGAATAATTAAAAAAATTTTTAGACAAAGTAACAAGAATTTTCCATTAAAAACTCTATATGGTTTTTAATTTTAAAGGCTTTGTTACACCCAGTATTGGAAAAAAATTTTAGCTCAATATTTAAGCTCTCTTGATCAATATTGAGGCATATAAATAACTTAAATATTGAAAAATTGAAATAACAAATTTTCATAACATATTTTATTTCTTTAAATTAAAAAACGCCATTTTTAAGGATAAATATCGTAACTTCACTAAATTTATGCTGCTTAAGCTTTTCAAAGTCACAAAAAAAATAGTTTTTAATAAAATAACAAATGTTTGAAGAAGAATAAATGAGAAAAATAGTAAAATACTGATAAAAGGCAATTATTAAATGTAAGCTCATGCAGGCTTAGTTTTGCAACTCAGGTGATTTAAAGAGAATTATCCTTCTATAAAAAGCAATTTTCGTATCAATTCTCATAAAATATCAATATCAACATGTTTTCCACTGCATAGTCGATCACTGCAACCTAAAATGTGGAAATTTATATAGCACAGCGTAGAATTGGTCTTGACTAGAAAAAAGTTCGAAAAACAAATTAAAAAAATATCTGGTATGTATTTTATGACCTAGTCGTGAGTTGGCTGGCAGTAGGTACGCCGCCTGGGAAATCGGTTCTATTTCATCGAGATTTTCCTTATACCAGTACCGGTTGCTTTTAAATTTCCGCGCGACCAAGCGAGCCATGTGCTGCTAGTGTTACTGGTAGCTGGATACTGGATACTCGTTACTGGTTACTGGTTACTGGTAGTATGGTGCTACTGCAGTAGCTGCATCGTTGAAATTGGTTCTTCAGCAGAAAATGATATCGGGTTTGGGCAACTGGCGTCAGCTACGCTTTTGTTAGTATTAGTACTTGCTGCTAGGTCTTCTATATATGTCTATATCTATATCTATACATACTTATATTAGTATCAGGTTTTGGGTATATCCATAAGAGGTCTACTGTCAATGTCGTTGAAAGGAAACATGGGTAACATTGTGTGTCGTTCAGCCACTCTACAATGTTCTAGCTAGTGCAGCTTCTCTGGCGTGTTATGCGCACGTCGATGAACTGAGAATTTAAAATAGAAAAAAATACCATACGACGAGTGAAGAAGGTTCAGGTGAAAATATAGGTCACGTACTTTGTGTCGTTTTGCCATTCCCATCCGTCCACATTCACATATTACTCAGATTATTTTATTTCATTAGCAATAAAATAAATTATAAGCGTATTATATTGTATTATTATTAAGCTGAGTGCTAATTTTAAATTAGAAAGCTAGTATTGTTCGTGTTTGTGTGTTAATAAATAAATAAACAAATTAAGTATTATTATTTTATTTACAAGTCGTTTGTTTAATTTTGTTAGCGCTTAGACAATTATCGTAATCAATGTAATAATTTAAAAGGCATTAGGATGTGAAAGTTATTAGTTTTTGTTTTTTTTTTTTTTTTTATTCTTTACTGTTCGGCTAAATATATGTTTATATATAATCCCGGATTTTATTTTTAAGTTAAATAAATGCAAATCATTGTGGAGAAAAGCTGTCGAGTTTTTAAAATCGAGCTAATTATTTTTAAATTACCTGAGTTTTTTTTCATCCTACACTAGGGAGATTTGTTGGTACGTCTGCATGGAAAACGCGATAAAAGGGGTGATTTAAATTTAATTGTTTCTGGATCAGCTGCAAGTGACTTGTCTGCTATTCCAATTTTAAATAAATTATTGATCGGCTCGAGAGTTTAGTGAAATGCAATTATGATCAGTAATTTATCTTCTATTAATAAATGAGACTTTTATTTTTAAATACTTGACTGCAAAAATTACTGAATTAATATACGAATAAAAATTCCGGAAGTTTTAATTATAAATTCGTTATTTTAAATTAAAACAAATTCAATGATTTATTTAATATTTTTTTTTTTAATGAACATTTATTTATTTAATAATATTAAATTTAGTACGAAATAAAATTTAAATAATTAATAATTTCGAAAATTTATTTAAAATATCAAGCTAAAACTAAGCAAACAATTTTATGAGTTTTCATAATAGTATTTCAATTTTTGGATTATTGAAATAGAGAGCTTTAAATAAAAAATCGGACTAAAATTTCTCAGATTTTTAAAAATAAAAAGAATCATTCCAATTAATATAATGCAACAGCATAAAGTTACAACTAAAGTTTTGGAGTATTTTTTTTTGCGTTTTAAATTTCAGTCGCGGATGTTTTTGTGGTATAGTTTGTTGCTAGAAGTTTGTGCTTCCGTTGGTGGTGGTGACGATGCTGGTGCTGGATGACAAAGAGAAGTGGGTCTCTGTATTGTCGAAAGACCGTTTTCTTTGTGTCACGGTAAGAGACCCGAGAGATGTATCGACTACTTACCATCACAGCAGTCACATTACAACAGCAACAACAACAACAACAACAACAACAACAACAACAACAACAATAAAGTAAAAGTATACACAAATAAAGAGTCGGTATCGTGTAGTATTGAGGTCTCGGTATCTCGGTAAGGTCCCTGGACTTTATCTTTTTTTTATCCATTTCACGTTTTATACTCTACCGTCTCACCGGTACTTTGGTCACGCTACTGCACAACAGCAGGTGCCTTTTTTCCGTGTTGTTATAAATGAAAGACTCGTTGTCCAAAAATAATGTCATTTAGAGACAGAGAGACGGCGTTGGGCAAAATAGAGTGGAATATAAGTATAAATTTTGTATGTAATAGGAATATAAGGGACTTGATTGTCAATGTTGGTGTCGTTGTTTGGTTGATGGTGCGTTAAAAAAAAAGTTCATTCTAACCAAAAACATTAAGGTCTTAAAAAATTATTTTTGAACTAAAAAAAGTTCTTTTTTAATTTAAGAAACTTTTTTCAATCAATAGAATTGAAAAAAAAAAAAAAAAAAAAAAAAAAAAAAAAGTACAAGACTTGTTAATTTATAAAATTATTTTCTCAGCTTAATAATTACATACTTAATTCAGGAATTTCAATGTTTTTGGCTTAAGAACATTTTTGATCAAAAGATTTGAATTAAAATAATAAAAATTTTCTTGAGCCAAAAATCCTTTTTCTCTGCTCAGTGTTTTATCCAAGCACAGCATCTGGACCGGTAATTAAGAGGGTACCCACGGCGAAACGACAACTGAAATTTCCATCTTCCCTTTTCCTTCAAGTTTCTCTCTCTTTATGTACATATAACTGCAAAGCGAGTAAATTGCGGCCGATGAGAGAGGAGAAAGTGGCGCGCGATATCTTTAAAACAACAAATGCCATTCATTATTCGACATTACGTACTATATACGTTTCATGCTTTGCAATGAGAGCAATGTGAAATTAAATTCAATACCACCACCCTACTGTGAACCGACTTTACCGAGTAAACCAACAGTATTCTACCTCAATATACATACCTATACCACTTCTCTTTGTATTTTGTAAATATGTATGCATTCATTTACCCTGGTACTTGGTATTCGCGAATTTTATCACTAATGATGTAATCAACGTCGTCGTTAATTAACAAACCGTTTGCTGATTTATTCGCCGTTTTACTTATTTAATTGTTCGCTGGAATTGTTAAGATTGAGACTGTTTAATGCATATCAATTAGGAGGTAATATTTGAGAAAATTTCATTTTAATCAAGCGCTGCTGAATTGTTGTTTCTTTGATATTTATTCACGTAAGCGATACCAATTTTTAGAGCATTATGTTTGGATTTATAAATTATCTTTTGTCGAGGCCCAAATTTAAAACTTTTTAAAAATCTCCGAACTAAACCTTGTTCACAGGTACCATATTGATTTTTTACAATCTATAATTTTTTATGATATTAAATAAAATATTCTTGATATTTATGTCGTTACTCAAAGATAAACATAGTATCAAAAAATCTAGAGTATTCAACAAAAATAACTTTAACAGATGAAATCAGTTTTACCGCAAACTACTACCAAAGTTAGGGTGTACCGGATTAAGAGTAATAATTCACCACAATCACCATTTTCCCATATTCAAAACCGACCTGGTAACCTTTAGCTCAAATATCACAAATTTTTACCCGGGAAACGATTTCCATTAGTTCTAAAATAGTTATTCGTACTGGTATTATATTTTAAAATCAATCTCTCGTATTAAATGCAAATGTTAAACTAATATACATTTCTATACAAGTATAAAAGCAAATTATAGCTCCCACCTCTAAAAAAACGTGGGAAAGGGCGTATCAGTTTGACTCGTTGAAAATAGGAGACTGCCAGTAGGTATCATTCACTCAGACGATTCTTTATCGCAAACGCTTTTCATCTCAAGCAAATTCTGTCCTTTTTCTCCTATCCGGCGCTCCCCTATCACCGTTTCTGTATCTAGTGAACTCTAGCCCTAATGTACAATCTACAATATAGAAAATAAACCTTGAGAATAGAGTTGAAGCAGGCTAAAGTTGCTTGCTCCTTAAAGTTGACAGGACATGTTGTTTAAAGTTGTTCAAATTTTTATTTAATACAATGTACAAGTCAAAGAGAAAAAAGTCCTTCTGTATGGATTGTTATGCTTTTAAAAGGAATCCTTCAGATAGTCTAGACTTTAATAGCTCGATAATGCTCGTATAAAAATACTCTTATCGATCCTAAACAATAATTACCCTCTTGAGTTGTCTTCTCGAGTTTTACAGAGGCCCTTTTTTACAGACCCACCAATTAAAAATTAAATTGTGTACATAAATGAACCTATCAGCCGAGCATTGATTTCTATTACAGCTTTTCAAAATAAGTAATAGTAGGCCACAAGTAAATAAGGCTCACTTTCTACTTCAATGCTTTGTGCTACGTACCATACCGAGTACTTTCCTCGAGTCTACCGAACTATAAACTGTTCATTAAACCACAAATCTATATTTACGTGTGTGCTACATAGGAGCAATTTCTATCAGCGGGTGTCCGGACTACTTTCCTTCGGATGTGTTATGTGTATTAAAGCTAACTCTGATGATTGGTGATTGGCGATTGGTGATGTATCCATATCATATGAGTCTCACACACGTCTACCTTGGTTGGCTGTTTCCGTTTAATGAAACAAGCTCTCTAACTGGTTGGGCTACTTTCGTTTTTGTTCGACTCTTGGTCACTACATTATATACCACATGTACTCACTTAACCATCACCAATCACGTAGGAGTAGTCTCCAAGTAGTAGAGACTCAAGTAAAGGTTAACCTTGGCCTTGATATCACATTTTGGCCACCACTCTTGTATGCTTTGTTGGAAAGAGAAAAAATAAATTTACTTTTAATTCAGGTCACTGCTCGTGTCCTACTTCTAATAATCCTGACATTGGCTTTGTTATTTATTAATTTTCTCGGGTTTATGTTTTGGATGGTCTTTTTTTGAGAAAATTTTATGATTTGTCCTGGTAGAGTTAATTTAGATTTGTATATCATTTATTTATCATGTGTCATTTTGTTAGTATAAAAATTGGTTTAGTAGATGATTGAACTGAAAATCAAAGGCAGATAAGCTTTTTTAAACCGGGAAATTATTATTATTTTTTTTTTTTTTTTAAAGTACTTTATTGATATTACTCAATGCATTGATTCAAGGTATGATATTTTTTTTTTATTAATTAATTTTATGATTCAGTACGATCGAGTACCAATCTTTTTACATGAAAAAAATTTATAGAAAAACTATGTATTGAAGTATTAAAAAAAACATTAAAAATATATGAATAGTATATAAAAATATGGATTTTCAATAGCTATCGCGTTTTACTGATTTTCATTTATATTTTATGTATTTCAATTAGAATTGAAGTATATTCGGCTCGTTTTTTACTAAGTTCTTAGCAGGTCTAATACCAAAAACTAAATATGTACGAAAATCGGCCAAAATTTAGCTATTTAAGATATATTTTTTACATCTCAACATATATAAATATTTTTAGCATAAATTTTTTCTTAAAAGATATAAAAATTATAAATAGACACATCAGACCATACTGAAAAATTTTTTCCCGGTTTTTAATTGAAGAAACGAAAAATTTCTAGAATCGATAAGTTAAATTACCCCGTATCTCGCTCACCAGAAAATGGATTTTATAAATCAGCTATTTGGCAGTGAAATGGATTCAGCGTAGTTGCAGGAATTCCTCGGAATCATCGACATTTCTGGGTAGATTAATAGTTGATTGTGTGCTCGGTGGTGAAGAGGCACAGCTGGATTCCCATCTCATCTCATCTCATCTCATTTTAGCATTTCGGTAATCTATCACTATCAACTATCACTATCTCAACTTCTCGATCTCAGTCTCCGGGTGCCTAACTTAGAGACTTTTCCCGTCTCATCCTCATTGACTTTGTGGCTACGAAGACATTCAAGCTTCGAATCGATGCCAAATTTATCGCTGCACCCGGAGAGACATCCTGACTGCTTGGGATTCTTGGCGTTCCTGCAATTTCCACTCTTTCCTAAACTCTCAACTCGGAAACCGAATTCCGGGAACATTTCTAAATATACAAATTTATTTATCCATTTATATTGTTCTGAGCTTCAGAATCTTAATCGAGAATAACTTTTATAAGAGAGTAGTTTTAACACTGATGCTAAAAAAAATTAATTTGAGAAAATTTAGTTTTTCCAAAATATAAAACCCAAAAAATTTATTATAATAATTCATTGATAACAATCGGTTCAATACTAATAATTATATTTTACGGGTGCGATAAGCTACATTAAATTTTTTTTTTTTCTTTTTTTTTTATGATTAAGTCCGGTAAAATTTTACTGACACAAACTTTAAAAAGTATAAAAGTAAGGCAGCGCCCTAGCGTTCCAAGATTACAATCCAGTCCGGTAATTTTTTTCATGAATTAAACACTAAATTTTAAAGAAAACTTATTTCCGCGTATCACTATCATGATAACTATTGTTTTCACTAAATATACTGTGCAAATCAATGTCCATACAACAAAACCGGAATATAATTTCCCATTAACTATCAAACTGTTTCAGCAACTAGCCAATATGGTGATTTCATAGCACAATATTGTCCGACACAACATACTACGAAATGACGACAGCAATCCGAATTGAAACTACCCAAGCCAGGAAATTCCGGGTGTTTGTTGTCTGCTCAATGTATAACAAGTGCGTGAGACAGATTACATTTCTCAAATAATATATCTTTGCCCGATTAAATAGTTCAGGTTTCCGTGATTCTCGCAATACCTTTTCGAAATACATACAAGGCAAAAGGTATTGTATCGCGCATACCATCAATAACTCATTGCATCATGCATATCACAGCATCAGCCCGGGGTTGATGAAGAAACTAATGAATTCACGAATATTATAATATTTTATAATATTAACGTTCTTGTAACATCCATTGAATGAATGAGATGAAAAAGTTCTGTTTTCTTATCTCGTTTCAATTTAGTAGCTCCTTTGGCTTTTACAAAACGGATATCATCACCCATGCATCAAACTGCGATCTATTTCCGTCCCACTTTTACACATCTGTCGTCACTTTCATTTCATTGGTACTTCATGCATTTATAGATGTACATATATACATCCACACATACATGTGTATATTTATAAAATACATTGACAGAGTTGGATCATCGACATGTATATCATTGATATACTAGCGATAGAGACGTGCCGTCTATATATATCTGACTCCATTTCCTTGTTTTGTTGTGCTCACGTATTCAATGATGACACGTCCATTTTAAACGCTATTTCAAACTTTATATATTTAATATTTATACATAGATATAGATATAGATATAGATGGTTAAATAGATAGAAAGATGAAATTTATATACATTAAAGTTGTCTTATTTTATTCTCTTTAGTGTATCATATTCCACAGAGTTGTTAGAAAGTTTATTCAACAGATTTTCAGGTCAGGCAAACTTTGAGAAAGATTACCTCTTAGTAATTTAGAGAATATTTAAATACTGATAAAGGCCTTCTTTGTTCTATAGATTTCTCTTCTGGTGCTTATTTAATTAATTAATTATTTAATTATTAATTACTGCGGAAACTTTCAGCTAAAAAAATTTCATGTATGAAAAAGTCCGTGGTTAATGTTAAGGAGGTACTCTGATATAGAAGCAAAAATTTTAGGTAGTTTTTTAAAAACAAAACAAATAATATTTTTACTAGACGTTTGTTAATATTCAAATCTGATTGAAAATTAAAAAATACAATGTTTACTATTGTATCAAAATAAAATGATATGAAGATTTTTTTACAACAATTATTGCAGTAAAAACTCAACAGTATTTAAATTGGTTATTTCTAAACGAAGTTGAAAAAAAATTTTTTTTATAGCAATTTTTTTTTCATGTAGGTGTAAAAAATTTTAATTTATCTCTGTGAAAAAGTCTGTGGTAATGTTTGGAATTTAGGAAGAAAACAACCGAGATTTGGTGTGTTTAACTACAAATGAGGGTTATGGAACTCAAACTGACTCCTGTAACCACAGGAATGATTCGTTTCGACAAAGGGACCACTGCTATGTTAAAGCGAATAGTTTGCTAACTCAAAAATTTACATTTTTTAACACACATGTTTGTTCTCAAAAGAGGTCAATATATATTTTTTTTTTAACGGTACTGTGCAGCAAAATGAATATATCAGGATAATCTCAAGTCGGAGAAATTAAATGTCCGTTGATATTAATATAATGGGAATGGGTTGTATGAATATGTGCAGTGTGTAAGAAGCATAAAGACGCTCGTGCCACGTAGACGCTGAAAGACGTTGAGAATCCACACCCACGTGGCTGAGACACGATTTCCTGCCTTTCTCCGGAGGCAGCATGGCAAACGAGGCGAATCAAACGATAAGACATTCACTACTTAAACTCTAGCTCGCAATCAGTATCTCCAGTACGCTACTCGGTGGCCGATTGTGGATTGTGCAGAAAAGACAGTACCTGGTACCTAGTACTCAAGTATGGGCGGGTAGAAACCAGCAGACAACTTATTATATATTAAGAAAATAATGGATAGTGGGTAGCATTTGCGGTGGCTGATTTAAAACTATCAAACGCCACAGCCACACCACCGCTGTTTCTATTGCAAACAAGCTTCTTATCTAAACTCTAAACTCTGAGAAAAGTAACCGTCTTTAGCGCTTTTTTCCCACGTTTTGTTATTCAACAGGAAACTTTAGTACTTATTTGTTGAGTCTAATGTATCTCGAGACCACTCTGCACTCCGCTCAACCGGGATAAGGGATTTTCATTCCTTTCTATCTCTTACTATTTCTCTATCCGTTAAATTTCAACGTATGCTAAAGATAATTCAAATGAATTTCGCATTAGATTCTCGCCGAGCAGCTCCACACCGGAAATTTTTATTTTAAAAACCATACCTACTACCACTTACTCTGTCTCGTGTGATTAATGACGCTAATATGTACGAACCGTTTATCTGCTAAATGCTTATTTTTTACTATTTTTCTCATTTATTCTTCTTCAAACATTTGTTACTTTATTAAAAACTATTTTTCTTTTGTGCATAATATAACAGATGCTTATGAAAATTACACCGAAACCATTTAATGATTGCCTTTTTTTAATCAGTATTTTACACCATTGAATATGTTTTTTAATTTTTTCAGGCATCGATTCTTAGACTGTAGATAAAACTAGCGTTTTTTAAGTTTAAAGAGCGCTTTTTTAAAAAAATATCGGACGGTTGACACATTTATAAGCTCTAATATTGAATAAAAGAGCTTTGTTCAATCATTAAACTCGAGGATTTTTTTTAATACCTGGGATAAACTTTTTAATTGCAAACAATCTAAAGTTTTTAATGGAAAACTTTTGTTACTGTGGATATTAATTTTTTTTGTTTCATTTATTCAATATTTATTTTTTTAATATTCTGAGTGACTGGATAGAACATTTATATTTAGATTTATTTCATTTTTTAAAACTCGCGAAAGATAAAATCACCAATTTTTTTTTCACCCTGTTTTAAGAAAGGTTATGATCGTTTGAATAAATAGATTTGAAGAAGCATAAATAGCATAAAGTTAGTGGAGTTACTGTAACTATACTTGAAAATGGCGTTTCTTGATTTAAAAAAAAGTTAAAATTTTTTTTTTGAAGAACATAAATACATACGGCAAATTTATCATTTTATTTTAGTAATTGTATAACTTATTAATGGAGAGAAAGCTTAAGAAGATTAAATTTAGGATATCGATATAATACCATAAATTTGACTTAATTTCAATACTCTATTTCAAAATTGGATTTAGTAGTAGGTCATAAATTATAAAACACGCACATTTTAATGTTAACGATGCTTTCAAGATCTGCTTGATTATTTAAAAATTTTAATTTAGATTCTACTCCAATTAATGTGCCTTCAAATATAAAGCTCATTGTCGTCCATCCCTCATATTGCATTCCGATTAAAAATTAAAACAAAATATAATTGAAAAATTTCTCAGGGGTGCAAATAAAATAAAAGCAAGGGAGAATAAAATGAAAGGATGTGTTATACCGCGATCGTACTGATTAAATTGACTCTAAATGAATGATTGTTGTAAATTGTAATATATCTTGTTACATCTGGGCCACAAATTATAGTAACGGATGCAATACCGTTGTTTTAATTTAAATTACAATAATAATATCCCGGTTAGCCGCACGAGGTAATTTTCTTCTAAAACCTCGTAATATTACTCTTAGTCGTGATGTGCTGTTGTTTTAAATCTGTCTAATTGATTAAAGACGTAGGCACAGACGTTGAGGAGTCTAAAATACTCTGAGAACGGGTTAAATCGTTTATAAACATTTGTCTGAGAGAGAGGGAGATGCACTGAGAAACATAACCAAGAATGAGAGAGAAGAAATAAAAGGAATAGAATACTCCTTACTCTTGTATAGGAGTTTTAAGTTGTTGCGGTTCGTCGATAAATCCCAGTTGGATAAAGAGAGAAACAGCCTATATATACATATATGCTGTGCTGGTTCGTTTCTCCGCTCTATTCTCCATGTTTGTTTTTGTTAAAATGCATTTTTAAACGGTCTTTCGTGTATATAAATCCTTACTAGGATACATTATATCTACATAAAAACAATTTTACTTTCTATTTATTTTTTATTTATGGAGAAAATAAATTTCTCGGCGTCAGACCGAGTGAAAGACCGCGAAAGATGATGAGTCGGTGTATCTCATTAACGCCTCCGAGCACGCTTCGTGAAATAATAAATAATAATAAATGCTTTTTTTTTGTTATTTTTTCTTCTTTCTTACTTTTAAATCTCATTTCCTCATCGGCCTCGTTGTTCACTTTTGCTTAAATGTCGGAAATACTCTCTCTTGAAGTTGTACTACTTGTTTTGTATTCAATGTGAGTTTTTTTTAGCAAATACACTGAAAAAAAAAATCACTCGATTCAAACAAAACATTATTTTTTTCTTTCTTTTAGATATTCAGGTTAAATAAAATCAAAAAATTATTTTAAAAATAATCTATAGATTTTACTCAGTAATTTTATTCTTTATGAGTTGTGTCAAGAATTGGAGCAGCTATTTTAAGGTTTAATTCAATTTTTATAATGTCAGATTAAATATTTCGTCCTTAATTCTATAATAATCTATTTTGTTGCCAGAAGAAAGTTTAACGCTTATATATACTCTGGTAAAACTTTTCTGGTAGTGAGAGCGCGTGGCCCCCTAGCAGCGAAACCAATGACTAACTTCTAACAAAGAACCAAACTAAGAATGTTTGTTCTAAAATAAATTTTTTAGTTAAAAATTTTTTTCTAGAATCGTATTTGTTTTTTATTCTTATTTTATTTTTTTTTCTAAATCACTGTGTTACATTGAAAAACTTTATCTAAAAAAAGTAACACTAAACTAATTTAGATGTTTTTTTCTCTTCGAATTAGGAATAGCTTGAATTGCAGCAACAACCCTTTCTTATGTACTCTAGTCTTTCGAATGAGAAACTTGACTGTAGTTTTCCATAGTTCGTTGCGTGTTTGTCTGGAAAGCATCGAGCTACCTGTCAATTAAGGTCAGCCATTCTGTTCAATTAGGTTTGTCGAAGTTTGTCAATATCACAACTCGGCTATTTTCTTACACCCACAAATGTATACAGCAGTGTATAAGTACTAAAGCAGACCCTCAAAGACTCTCCAAACAGAAGAAGAACCGAAAGGGTAAAAGGGTAGTTTCCTGTAAGTGGGAGCGAGTTAAGTAGAATTAGAAGAGATGAGCCAATCTTGAAATCTTTGCACACGAATCTCCAGTTGGGTGATTGTGTAACTTTTAGTCTAACAGAGCTAAACGTGGAAACCCGGAGCAGTATATTGAATTTAATTTATAAACTTAAACGATTGTTATTTTCAATTGTTTAGCTTTTGCTCGGACTTGTATTGGCCGATTGTTTTTGGTTTCTTTGTTCAAAGAAACACAAAGCACGCTAACAAATTTATTTTTAATCACCCTTTCCAGATAACAAGTTGCTTTCAATTGAATTGAATTATCGAATGAATTTGTTCGCTAGATTGATAACATGAAATAATGCTTAATTGTTAATGATAAGCTTTCAAGAATTTACAATGAAAGTCGTTAAATTAGATTAATAAGACGACCTCCCGTGGGCTTAGCACGCAACTAAAACAAGTTTCAACTACACACTATATTTTTTGCCATCTTGTCGAATGATATACGCAAATTTTTAGTTTATTTAATTAACCGGGAATACCAGCTAGACTCGTGCTAGAACAGGAAGTTTTTATAAATGCCTGGTCATGAATAATAGTCAGAGAATTTATTGAATCAGTATTTAAATTGTTGTGAGACAACATAATGTTGATTGCTATTGTCGTATTGTAAGTCACATTTAGTAGCATTGCTGGGTTATGCATTTTGAATTGGCAAGTTTCTCCATTAACATTTATAGTCTATGTATTGAGTTTTATCATTTGATATGTATATATGGATAGGATGTGTGTATATAGACATATATATATATATATATATATATATATATATATATATATATATATATATATATATATATGACCAGTGAAATCGACAATTTACATTCCATGTGTAAGAACTTTTCTCATTTACCTTTTAAACGTGGTTCGCGTGTACAACTCAATCAAATGTTATCGAATTCTACGGAAAATACATAAGCTAACTTGGTTATTGCTTGTTTTATTTATAGTACTACAGAATGGGCTATCCAAAAATTTCTGATGCTAGCTTACAGCTTTCTGTTCAATTTAAATTCAGGATATTCTAATTCGAAGGAAAAAAATAAAACCGAATGTTTTATCAGTTCGACCTTTTGGTTTAATTTACCGGTTCGGATTCCACAATTTATTTGATAATGAAAAACAGGTACAGAAAAAAAAAAAGGGTATCTTGGATCAAGGAAGTTTTTAGGAACACGATAAATATTTTGATTTAAGTAAATCATTTTCTTGATATTGAAAATTTATTATTCAAAAGTTTTAAAGAAATATAGTTATTTTTAAAGTAAGGGTTACTTTTTCTTAAATATTTACTTTTTATGCTGACAGAATTATTTCATGAATTGACAAGTCTTGTACTATTTAATAAAAAATTTTTTCAGCTTAATTTAAGAATTACTTATTTTCTAATGGAATTAAAAAAAATTTGTTTAATTGAGAAAAATAACTTTTTTAGTTCGAGAAAAATTATTGGAGATAAAAATTTCCTCGGTTGAAGTTAACTTCTTTTTCTGGTAATAAAAATTGTTGTAATGCAAAAAAAAAAATAATTTGCAGCTCATTGATTTTAGCTTGTAAATATTGAGAGTTAATATTATTAAAATTGTAAAACTCTCGTGAACTGGTTAAAAAATTACAATAAAATAATTAAACAATCGTAAAAAGTTGAATACTCGCTTTTTAATTAAAAAAGTTCGACGTGAAATTTAAAAATGACAAATTCACGACATAATATGTAAGTTGGGAACTTGATTCCCAGTATTGTTTGAATGGTGAATGTTTTCTCAAACATCTGTTACATTTCGTCATGAACCAATAGTTTAAATCAACAGAACAAATGTGAATGAATACTCGCTTGAAGGTATTAAACATTGGAGTTGGTATTAAATGTTATTATTTATCATGGAGTTGTACAGAAATTTACTGTGTGAATTTGGACTATTATGTCACTCGGTAATATTTCTCGCGTGTAAAGTAATCGCTTTAATACGAGAAACATTTCTAATGCGATAGTCGATACACATAGCATGGACTATTTTGGTCCAATAGGTCGGCGAAATATATTTGAGATACTTCTTTATCATGTGGAGTAAATTTGTTTGCAGTATTAGACTGAAAAAAATTTTTGTCAGGCTAAATAAGACAATTTGTGTTTCGAAATTATTATGTTACAATATGAATGACAAATCAAATGTTATAACTAATTTAATTGATATATTCTATCAACAAAACAGTTTGGTCATTGTAGCAAAATCCATTAGTTAGTTCAACAAAACAGTTTAGCTGAATTATCAAATTGGTTTGTTGAACCAACTATATCTCTACAAAGGAATAACAAATATTTTTTTTTGGTTTAACAAAAAATATTTTGTTGTTGTAATATTAATTAGTTAGTTGGTCTATACCTTACAATTTCGTTTTCAGCCACTTTATTTGTATTAATTACTCTAAATTCAATCATTTGTAACATTTTGCATTGAGGATTGTATCATGTTTAACGCAAATGAATGAATATTATTAGTTAGTTGGTCTAACAAATTTTGTTCTGAAATTAGCTAAACAATTTTGTTAAAATTTAACTATTAGTAACAAAAAAAAATTTATCTTGCAATGCCAACAAATTTATTTTTTTAAGGTGTTCAATAAATTCTGTTATTCTAAAAAAATCAGCTAACGAAATAATTTAGCTGTAACAACAAATAGATATTGTATTCCAATAAAATTATTGTTTAAATAAAAACTAATTTGTTATTGGAATTAGGTTGACTTTGTTAAAATAGCTAATCTATTTACTACCATAGGTAAAATAATTTAGTACTACATATTTGTTCTTTATCTAACGAAATCATATTTTAATGAGTATACATAAATAAATAAAAAAAAAATAATGCCATTTTAAAATTCTAAAAAATATCTCTTCCCTGTATGAAAAGTATATTTCAAAGGATCAGCAAGGATATTTTCACTTTATACTTGCATTAATATATAAATAAATTAGTCTCTAGTTTCCATGTTAATATTTGCAATAGTTAAAAGTAATGCAAATCCAAGCAGCATTAGGTATTAGGTAATTTTTTTTTATTTTTCACATTTCGCATCTATGTATTAACGACGTACATTTGGCGTAGACGTATGTAGATATTGTTAAACTCGGTCAGAAAGTTTTGCGGGGTGAGTGTAGTATAGCCCATACCCACATTTCTGTGGTTTCCAGATACTAATATCTGAGAAGGACTGAGCGCGTTATAGCACAGGATATAGGGGCTCTGCTCTGATATTGCTAAGTCTAATTCGAGAAGTGAATATGTTGCGCGGCAAATATGCAATATGCAGCAGCGCGCCTCAACTCTGCTTAGAGCTTCGTATGTGCATGCGGTTAAGCATATTTCACTTGTATACACTTTGTGTTGTTAATCCAAAACATATACAGTCATATATTTATGAATTCCCTGAAAATTTGTTATACTTGATGGGTCTGATAACTAATAAACATTTCAAGTTTTATTCCGCAGATGTAATAGTTTAATTACTTTAGCTCCAATTGTTTTTTTTCAAACACTTACAGAGTTACTATTACTCAAATCTCTTTTCGATGGAATTTCAATATAAATTTCTGCACCCATGGATTTACATATTTCTGTGTAAACTTGTTTATTTTCATCATCATAATCATAAATATAAATATATATGTATACATGTTTAAAAGCGTATGTTTTATTATATATATTTAGTTTGAAACTCTTTCAACGTTTGATATAATAAATTCCATGATAAAGTTTCCTTGGCACGCGAGTGCTTTGAAAAGTGTTCCTAACTTATATCTCTGTACAGGTTATATATTTTATGCATTTCATTTATCGCCATAATATTTCTATAATTTAAAAAGGAAAAGAAAATAAAAGTAATTTAAGATTTAAGAACTGGAAAATTTTATGGACATTTAAAAAAATTTTTTTTTCATCTACACATTTGTTAATTTGAATTTTACTCCAGAAAACTTATCCTAAATTTAACGTTCCGTCACACGTGCCAAAGATCCTGACGTTATTTTAAAGGGAAATTGCAATGCTTTTTCGCTCGACAGTGTTGCCAAATCCATTTTAGGCGCATAGAGTATAAATCTTATTTCTTAAAGTTTCATATGATGATTAGAAAATCCAGTTTTAAAAAAATGTTTATTATTGAACATCGCAATTTTTTGAGACGTCATTTGAAATTAATGACAATACTTTATTTTTATTATTATAATTTTGTAAATTTTTCTGTTTTAGGTAAGAAACAAAAAAAATAACTGATCGATAATTGAGTAAAAATGGAGTGGAGAAGTAATGGGTGAGAAAAAATAATAATTATAATTTTTCATACGCAGAAAAAAAAAAATTAACTTGAATCAAGTAAAAAATTTTTATCTTCTTGATTTAAGTAGAAAAGTTCTCAAACTAAGAAATTTTTCTTGGTTTAAGTAAATTTTACTTGAAACAAAAATTTTTTATCTTGATTCAAGACAATGAAACTTTTTAAAATTATTTTCTTGGTTCAAGAATTTTTTTCTTGACTTAAATTAATTTTTTTTTCCGTGTACTTATTTGTTTACCAAAATGTAAACAGAAAAACTAAAAATTTTCTCGACAAAATAAGCCCAAATTTCTAGTTCCAAAATCTGAATTCCTTCTAAAGTGCAATAACGAAATTGAAAGTTAACTTGAGCGTTTAATTCCATTAACAATCATCAAATAACTTCTCTCAGGAGTAAACATTTTCTCAAGCAGTAACTAAATATAAAGCAACGTTAATTATATTTCGTAAATAACTATCAAACAAATAAGTTTCAAGTATTAACAGGAGCGTAGCGAACAGAGAATCTACCAAGTTCATTTAATTTTCGTCGTTTCCCGTTCTATACGTTTGCTCTGTTCGCCTTCGAGTTCGATTACTCGATACCATTATACGTCATCACATCAAATCACGTATACATGTATTCACACATATGTACGTAAGAGAAGGAATCGGTCGGGAAATCACGTCCAATAGGAAATTGCCGTGAAACTAATTACAACCGGTTGTTACTCCGTTTGTTGCGGCAACGTTCGTGACTGGGTTATCAAAAGCTAACGCGTTGAGTATACTCGTTCATTTATTGTACATTTGTACATTTGTTCGTACCTCTATTCATCCATTTCATCTACACATTTGTCTAACATACACTTATACCGAAGTATATTCACCATTTAAGGCGAGATGCTGGTGCGGCCCTGACCCAATGACCGTTGTAAATCATACCATGATCCCTATACACTTCCCCAGCACTTATCGTGCTTTATTTATATCCACTCCTTACTTTGTTGAAACCCTTTGAAAATAAAAAAAAAAAAAAAAAAAAAAAAAAAAAAAAACTGTTTAACTTCACCTGGAAAATAAACAATCAACTTTTTATAGTCGAAACTATAAATTCCGATTTAGATTGAGATCCTCGTTAGTCTCTAAAGTGTAAAAGCTTAAGTTACTGTGCAAGTGTCTAACCTTCGAGAAGTTTCACTTCAATTGAGATACATATCTCGGGAACGACTATTTCTGTAGCAATAATTCCCGAGATATCGATCGAATCCCGAGATTCTGGCAGCTTCACTTGTAATTTAACTATTTTTTACTCTTCCATTGCCAATAAACTGCATATACATCTTCGGTATGCGATCATACCAATTACTTGCTAACCAATTACACTACTCGTGTATAGAATAATAATAATTGTTATTATTGTTATTTTTATTGTTAGGATGATAACAGCAACAGCAATGACTACTTTGGCTGTAAGTTATTAAAATAATTAAATACGTATTAAATTACTCAAGTTTGTTCGCGAAGTAAGTTTTACTATAGGACGAGCTATGAGCTATAAACAAAAAACACTACGAACCGGGTGTATTGTAGAGAAGTTGCCGGTTATTTAAACGAAAATAGTTTGTTTTTATACTGGCAAGTTTATGCACTCATTATTAAAATTTAATGATGATATGTTTAGCATATATGAGTAACTTAATCCATTGTATATTGTATATTGTGTATTATAGAGGTTGCATTGTTAATATTGTATCATAAAGAACAGCGCAGAGGTTGCGCTGGAATATTGTAAGGCATGAATGCATGACGTTGATGTGAAAGGAAAATGTCTGTGAGGAGATAGAACTATTAAAGGTTATAGTAATTACCAAATTATAAAAAAAAAAAGTTTGGCTTAGTAGTTTTTTTATATTTTTGATCATAATATACCTAGTTTGGGTGCTTTTGAAGTAAATTTCGAAAATTATATAGCTATTACAGGATTAACTACCGATTATTTAATGGATAAGTATAATGGATTAAACCTATAGCATCAATAATCTATTCAAAACTCCTCCAAAAACTTGATGAAAAATTGACCATCACCAAAAAATATATGAGCTTATTAAAAGGCACAAATTCACGGTAAGACTTTTTTGACGATACGAAATTGAATTATAAACGTTGTTTTTTTATAAAAATATCCAAGTCACAAAATTTTTCTAGAATTTTTTATTAACACGCCGGAGACAAAAAATTTTTTTATTACCTCTATTAAATAGATAATTTGCAATTGTAATAATAATAACAATAATGATAATGATAATAATAATAATAATAATAATAATAACAAAAACGGAAATAATGATGGTAATAAAAATAAATAAAGTCATAAGAAAAGTGGAAAAAAATATTGTGTGCTTAGATCACGTGAGTTTCAGAGAGTAAGCTCCGCGATGTCAAGCTAACTTGCGAGGTAGTTCGTGACGTGGCTTACACCCACTAGCCTCATTTCAGATAGACGTTTCGTACGGCAAGATAGACGAGGAAAAATAGAGTCAGGTAACCTCACGCTTTGACCTCCGCTACGTGTCTCCTGATAGAGAAATTCCAAAAGATTACGTAAATCTGAGTCGTGTTCTCGAGGTGCGACGGTTATACGCGAATCAACCTAGGATAAACGTCTTAACATCCCGAAGACGCTTGGGTACTTTGTCTTTAAGCTGGTTTGTTTTATTTTGTTTGTTGGGAAATATAATCCCGGTGGTGTTGGTTTTCGTTTTGTTTTAACATATTTCTGGTTGGATAAATTTTTTCTGTTAAAAAAGAGACAAACTTCTAAATAGAAACCATTTCTATCGATTTGTGTTGGTACAGTACATTGAATAGAGATGTATTGCTAATTTGACCGATTTGGCATCGAACCAATACATATCATTCTTAATAATTCCGGAAATCAATTTCACATACGTCAATAGAAGAACGGTATTTTATCACATACTCGGTCCATAATATTAACTTTCATCGGTAATAATTGATTTTTAGAGATGAAACAAAATTTTAACTATCTATCAGAATTAAAATGATTCATTTTCATGACATTTATGTTAACCCAATAAACTCGATATTCATGGTTCATAATTTGAATTCTGAGCCCACAAAGTTCTAATTTTGATGCATTCTGTCATTATAGGATCAATGATCCGGTTCGGGTTTATGTTAGAAATAAATTCTGTCAATAACGATACAATATTTGATGACACGGACGGTGACGAAGCATGTTATTCTTCAAAATATTTAATACAATGGTATATTGATGAAAGTCTGATCTTATATTTCATGTCCAATGTCTGATTACAGTTTGGAATTAATTAACTTAGAGTGTTATTATTATTTGATTACCAAGCATTCTCTTTAAATCATTACATGTCTGTTCTATTGAATAAATAATTAAAGCTCTAAAGCTGTCGAATATGTGCAATAACTCCATAATTTGTCAATATTTTGATTTTTCCTTTTTATCAGTTATCATATTAAGAAAAAAAAAATGAAAACTTTCCATTTATATAAATTTCTAAAAAGATTTTCTTTTCTAAAAATTGATCAGTTTGATAAATTTTAGTTCCTCTATTTTAATAAATAAGCCATATTCTAAGGCACCTAAAATTGAACTTCTAAACAATTTTGGAGTAGTGTGGTCTTGTAATTGATCAGCGTAATTCGAAAATTCCCAAGAGCAGTTAATAGAAAGCAAGTTTGAATGACAGTTTAGTTATTCTAGTCTTATTCAAAGTTAGCTGAACGAGATCTACACATAACAGAAGTCTAGGTCATTCAGAAAGACAGGATGAATGTTTGAAGATGTCCAAGAACGTGTCAAGTACCAGACGGAAGTTTAAAGACGTGACTTTCTTGCTGAAAAAGCACCAAGACTAAGACGTTTCTACAAGTGCTTGAAAGTACATCAACCTTGTACGTAAAACTTTTTGTTGTTCGTTGACAATGGAATCAAGTGTGAATAGAATGCAAAAGTTGTACATATTTTCTATTACTACTTTCAACGTTATTTAATTCGAGTCTTCGTCTCTCGTCTCTTACTGTCGGAGCTAAATTATTATCGCTATCACGTTCCGTATCAGCTCTTGAACACGATTGCCAAAGTTTATAACTTTTTTTATTAAACTTATAATAACAACACTGATGATAATAATAACAATAATAAGGAAAAGAAATATTTAAGTAGGTAGCAAGTGCCAGAAAAAGAGATTTCAACAAAATTGCTCAACTTGTCCACTTTGTTTTTTTCACTTACAACTTACAGCTAACAACTAGTAACACGTCTTTTTATAACATTTTGTTTCATACTATATATTATATTATATTGTATCTTATATGTACAAAAAGGATACCCAGTTGGGGCAAAAAGTGGTTATACCTAACCGGAATAGGACGGAAGCCTGTGATTAGACCACACTGAAGGGAACCTTTGCTCCTTTTGTTTCCTGTCGTGTGGTAATTTAACTCGAGAAACCATCGAAGAAATCGGGTCTGCAAACTGGCCTGTCTATGGAAACAATCAGCCACTCACTATTACATACATTCCATGTTTTACATTATCAACCAACACACTCTTATTATTATTACTCTCATTATTAGGTTTATTATATTATACATTTTACTGCTCAAATAGTCGCGAAATAATTCCTCAAAATTCCCATAATTATTTCACTTTCTCCAAAGATTCAATTGTCTTGTTGGCCTACTCTATTAATTCATAAACTTTTTCGCAATTAACACACTCAAAATAATTTGAAACTTCCTTGTGCTCTGTGGGTACAGAACAAATTCATTAAAACTTTTATTTACTGGATGAGGAAATAATTATGCGACAGTTTTCAATTTACGGTTAATTGCAAACTTAAATTTTTTGTTGGGAAAATTTTTCATAAATTTATACACTAAAAAAAAAAGAAATAAATAAATAATTGATCTGAGAATTAAATATTATGTTGATAATTTATTAAGTGCAAAAACAAGGAAATTTAGTGTTGTAAATTAAGTAATTTATATTTCAAATATTTCCTTACTCAGAAATTATATTAAATAATGCATGTGCATTAAAAACAAAATTTACCGGGTATATTTTATGGACAATAACAAAGTGAATACCAGTTTAATTTTAAATTAATTATAATTATATCGAGTTACATTGCTATTTGAGATAATAAACCTTTAAAAAAACAAAACGATTCTGTTAAAAAAAAAAAAAAAAAAAAAAAAAAACGTGAATAATGGATTTTTTATAACTTTAGCATGTTCCTAAGCTACAAAATTTTTTCTTTTGATTGACAGAAAGAAATTCGTTGGTTTATTTGAGTGATTTTCCGTAGATATATAATTTTTCATAAATTGTTGTTATTTATAAATAATTAAACGGCCAAAAATTTTTTTTTATTTTTTTTTAAACTCACAACAAATATATTAAAAGACTGAATTAATTGGAACTAAATATTTTGAAGCAAAGATGAAATTTTCAAGAGAATTTTTTTTTTTTTTTTTTTTTTTTTTTTAGTATAAAATATTGTCCTAATCGATGATTAGAACTTTAGATGAAAAGTAAAGGTCATTAGTGCAAATAGAGAAGTGTAATAAATAAAAGAGATCTCGAAATATCCCACGGTGTGGATATTAGAGCTTAACATCTTAACTCTTAGTTTACACGCAGCTGTCGTGATTTATTTCATTACCGTCGATACGCGAAGAGTGTGGTGTTATGTAGCTTCTCTATCCTCCACTTGGAATCTTTTATTTCCCACTACTGACCCCCACGGGAAAACGTCCATATAAATATATAAATATATAAATATATAGAGTTGTTTCTGTATTGGTTATTACATATACTAGCGGCGGTATTCGACGGGGGTCGGTGATCGTTAAGTTCTCTCTCAATGTCAAGGATCAGGTGCGTGCGATTCGTCGAGATACGATCATAATGCGCAGATACGCGTACGAGTTTAGTCTTTATAAACCTGAGACTGGCCGTATAGCTCGCGGCGACTAAAAAGAAATTCCGTTTGCATCTAATTAATGGTTTAACTACTTATACTTTTTATATTTATTTATTCATTCATTCAAAAAAAAAATAAATAATTACCCATTTTTATTCGAATATTTATTATATATTAGCCGTCATATAATAAAGTATAAAGTATACAGTTAATTTCATTAGATTTTTATTAGCCGGTAGTAAGTATATAACTCTCAGCGTCACCGTTTAATTTTAGTAATCAAAGCAATTAAAAATATTCAATCACATCTGATTTTTAACTCTCTAATGTCAAGTCAATAAAATAAAATAAACCTCTGGTCATATAACTGCTGACATTTAATACGCGATATTTATTTTATTACGTTTTTTTTTGTCCATTACCAATGTACATATATTTAACATATATAGACTACTGACATTTCATTTGAATACACAGTGAATTTGTGTATTTTAATTTAATTTTATCGATTTTAAAGTCAATTTTTTAGGTAAATATTTATTTTGAATTTTTTTGATTGGTCTTGGATAACCAACTTTGTTGGAATTTTTTAATTTTACTTGTTAAAGTAATTATTATTAGCACTTTTTTAATTTTAAAAACTCAAGAGTTTTATTTACAAATTGATACTTATTTTTAATTTTGAAATAGAGTTTATTTATTTTATACACAAGAGTCCTGTTTTTAGTAATATATATTCTTAGTCGGGAATTATCAGCATAAATAATTGATCAAAAATTATATCGATTAATAATTTGTAAAAACGTCCAGGTAAATTGCCTAATTTAATTTTTTTTTTTTAATTAATTGAAGAAACATTTTTAATTTCAATTTTAAAAAATTTCAAAATTTTTAGCTAAAAAATTGACCCATTATTTCATCAATTACATAAATTATATAAAAGTTCAAATTTAATTAATTATCAACCCCTTAATAAATTATATGTGACATTAATTTCAATACAAAAAACCATTTTTGTCTTTTCCGAGCAAAAATAACACAGCGAACCATAAATAATAAATTTAAAACTGACTTTAATTATAAAAATAATTGTCAGATTAAAAACGCATAAATTAAAATCCATAAAAATAATCAGAGACTTGGGGATTAATTAGTGATAAGTTAGTTAAAAATATAAATATAAATAATGGAGGTGTGGAAGTCTGAAAAAAGGTCAGTCGCGATACGACACGCCAACGTATTATATTCTTCCAAGTGATGGAGGAAAGAAAGAGTGAGAAGGAACTAAAAGAAGGAAATGAGGAGGTTACTTTCTCCGATGATTGTCCCACTAACCGCGATATCATCGGGCTCAAGATATCGCTACTGTAGATTTCTATTCGTAAGCAGTGTCTAAAAACAAGATTTTCCTAAAGTATTTTTTTTTTTTATTTTATTTTGTTTCCTTATCCTCCTACTCATGCTAGCTTATTTTAAATTTTATATTTTTTTCTTTCCTGTTATTATGGCTTTATACTCTTTATACTTCGCTTATCTTTCCTCTTGTTTTCTCGGTAAACTCAGTGTAAACTTTGTTGCAATATATATGACTTTATATTTCATAACCAACGCTATTTCTCTTTTTCTCCTTCTCTGCTTCTGCCTCCTCTAATACATCTTTATTGTGTCTCGCTACTTTTCTGTGTACCGTAAAATAGAGTCTTATACTTACGAACAAGTGTAATTCTTAATATATAAAATAACTCCTGAGGTATTGTATTATCTCATGGTCATATATTTATAAATATGTCCCATCATTTTTCATCTTTCACATTTACCTTCTACCATTAATCTAATTATATGTAGTATCTAATTATATGTAGTACTGCTATTTCCCCAAAGTTTTTCAATTTTTTAACATTTTTCGCTTATCCATAGTCCCCAAGCTAAGTAATTAAAATTTTAACACATTTTTACGAAAGAAAAACTCAGTGAAATTCGTGATAAATTTTTTCATTATCAGTTAAATTATTCTCAGAAGAAATTACTTGATTTAATAAAAATATTCTTTTCAAAATTTTACTGTGACTCGATAAATTCTGTTCGAAAAAAATTAAATTGAGTAAGAACAAAAAAATTCTCTAGCAAAGAAGATCTTTTTGAAAAATTCAATTATTTTGAATGGAGCAGAAAAATTTCCAAAGGCAAAAGCTTTATTAAATAGTTAACAAAATTTTTATGAAAAATCAATTATGATTGGACAAAACATTTTTTTATTTTTCCAAAATTTTTTTATAATAATTGTAATAAAAACCAAAAAAATTCTTAATTCTCTCCAATTGAGTAAAAAAAATTCTTCAACCAAAAAATTTTTTTTGTTTCAATTAAATTTAAATGAATTCAAGAATTTTTCAGCTAATTTTTATGAAACACAGTTTTTATTTTCTTTAGTGTAATATTCCGTCTAAAAATAAAAGATATAAAAAACTGAAGATGACCTTTTTAAAATGCTCTGATATAAATTTTTTTCATCATAAAAGCAAAAACGTTATATCTCGGAAAATCTCGAACAAATTTAAATAACAAAAACCGAGCCACGGTCAATAACTGGGTTCTTTACCTCAATGTTAGATTGTGTGTCAGAAGGCGATGCTTTTAAATTCAAGTTCCAACGTTATGTACATGTAACGACAATGACAAACGAAATTCAAACCTTCCACTTGGTCTTACTTTACGTAGAGAGCTCGACAACACCTTTTTCACGTAGCTTTTCATCTCCTTGATGGCTCATGGCATTGTACGTCACTTTTAAACGTAATAAAAGTCGTAAAAAAATACTAAAAATAGAAATAAAAATAAAAAACAAGGAGTTTAAGACGTCGCCAGTGACCTGGTGAAAGAGAGTCTTCTGCTGACGTTACTCGGTTATGCCTCTTTCAGAATGGTCTTTTGATAGTGAAAGAGTGGCGTTTATTTCACCAACGATGTCGGCACCTTGTTCTTACCCCATTTATTTCTTGAAAGGCTTGTGTAAATTTTTTTTAAGACATTCTTTGTACTTATTCTCTTACATTTTTTCTGATTTTATTGCGACGAGTTCAAAATTTAATCTTCAAAATTTAGTTACTGCTGAAATTATTTTTTTTCGTACGATTGATTTAAATAAATTAATCAATTTTTTATCGGAAAATAACTCGGTAAATTTTTAAACATTTCGAACAAAAGATAGTAAATAAATAAATAAAATGTTGTAAGTTGTTAAAAGTTACCGCTCAGTGCTCTCTAAGGTGCTTTTGATTTAGTTTTCGGAAAATATACAATGAAGCTTGTTCTCGTAAGAGGTAAGCAGAGTGAAAAGAACCAGAAAATCACCTGCGAGGATTCCCGGCAGCCAAGTTACCTACCGGTTTAAATAAAAAAGTAAAAAAAAGTAAAAAAAAAGTAAAAAAAAAAAAAGGAGGATTTATAAGTAACATTGACGAAGCTAGTTTGTTTAGAAATTGGATCATAGATTAGAGTTTTAGAGCAGGTTATAGATCTAAAGTTTTTAATTAAGAAACTAGAGAGAATTTCCAATACGTGTTAAGAGAGAGTTGTGTTGATGAAATCCAAACTAGTTTCAATGGTAAATATATCACTCATCAATAAATTCTTTCTAGATAAAATAATTGATATAAATTTAAATATAGGTAATAAACATTTCAAGTTGGTAATTGGGAGTTTCTTGTTTTTTAGTTATTTAAATTAATAATTGATTTTAAATAAAGAGGTAACATAAAACGACTTTGATATTATGGGGTTTGTCAATAAAATAATGATTGCGTCCTTCAGTCTTCAGCGAGTATCTCGGCATCCGGCATGGATGGAAGGATATCAAGAGAACGCTCGATACGGAAAAAAACCTATTTTATAATGTATATTTATAAAATAAGTAAAATGTAAATTATTTTTACTGGAAGCTGAAGCTGACTTAACTTCATCCACTTCAAAGACTCGTTCAAGTAATTGGCTCTATCTCGTCTAAATTATTTTCGTACTTTAAGCGCTAAAAGGAAATCCCAGACACGAGGGATTCACTTGCAATCTCGTTAACCAAATGTATTGGTCTTCAAGGTGCTGTATACATGTAAACGGAAAAAAAAATCCACCTATATAATTTACATACGCTTCACTTTTTTTGTTGGGAATATTATTTTTTGCTTTCGGATTTCTTCAGAATTTTATTTTATTTTTTTTTTTTCAAGACAAAGGAAATTGTTAGTGATTTTTCATCTTACAGATATTTTACGTCGATAAATATTTTATGGCCTGATATTTGTTTAATTAACAAAATTTTTTTCTGAATATTTAAGTATATAAACCAAACTCACATCGAACAAAGAAGATATTAAACATTTTTAATTTTTTTAATAATTCCAAAAGAGTCTTTGTCACAACCTACTTTACCATCAAGAGAGTTAAGAATAAATTTTCGAAGTAACCGGTAGTTTAAATGTTGGAGCGTGGGGATCCAAGTTCGAGTCCTGGTATGGTTTTGATTCTTCAAAATTTTGTTGGAGATTTTTTTTCCATTGAGTAAAAAAATTCATTTGTTGTAATTTTAAGATAGAATTTCGAAGAGGAACTCAAAAATATTAAAAATAAATAGGACAGCCTTTGAATTTGAATTTGAAAACATGATGATTAATAGTGTACTAAACCCTTTGACAAACATACTTCAGTAATCATGAAATAGGACTTAATTAATCACTTGGATAATGATCTTCAGTACTAAAACATGACAGCCGATGATCAAAGAAGATTAGTTGATAATAATGAAAGCCCTTAGATAGTCATCGAGCGCAGAATTATATTGATTAATCGGAATCAATCGAATATCTGATGAAAACATCTATATGAATGACTTATTGAAGCACAGTCTGTAGAATTATGACAACAACTGGTTCGACAGCCTGTGATATCGATCTATGTGGTGCTCCAATCACCGTATCACCGGTAATATTACATCGAGACATCAAAAGGCCAAAGGATTTCGAAATAACCAATACATCCAGCAGAGAGCTGAGAGTGAACCCGTTGAAGGGCTGAGTGGAGAGCCGAGTAGAGCAGAATAAACATTGAAATAATGAATATCCGGGAAAATTGGAACTGATGTAATGCATATCATGATATTAAATTCCAGGTCATTGATACTGGGTTCGCGATCTCCAATGTGCGATGTGCGATATATAAGCCCGATTGAGAGCATTTGTGAGTAGTAACTAACAGATTTACCCATGGTTGACTGCGTTCACCAACCAGGAACCCATTATAAGTCATACACATATATAGGTACACTGGTTAGGCTGTTTCTTCCGCATATAATAATAATGATGATAATCATAATCAGAAAACCCTTGGCAACACTTACATGTGAGCTTAAGCTACTTATACTTCGGTCAGTAACTTACACAGAGTTGATGGTAAATATGAAGAGTTCGGGTCGTAAGGTCCCACTATTCTCTTTTTAACCTCCTGTAATTAGAGATGACCCAACTGATACAGAAACGCCACGCCCTGGAGTTGAGCTATTTAAAGTTTTGTTTCACCGATGCTTTCTTACCGAGCTGAAACTGCCTGGTGGTGAAAACTAGCTGCGTATGTGCAAGAACCTTCAATCTTTATGTCTTACCGACTTATCCGGATCTTCGGGATTACCGGGAAACTTCTTGAGAGTTAATTACAGCTGAGAATTGAGGAATCTTTAGTTTACACGATTCATGACGCTTTGCTGTCTCAAAATAGGAAAATATAGTAGTTATAATAATAATAATTATTATTATAAATCCGTAATAACTTTGTGACTTTGTAAGCCGAAAATTACGAAAATTATGAAATGATACTAAATTTAATTAAAAAAATCTATTTTATTATGTAAATACATCAAAGATAAAATTTTTCTTACTTTGTTGATTATATAGATTTTAAAATTTTTTACAAATTTTTCTGTTGCAGGTAAGAATCACAAACCGACACATAAACTATCAAATAATAGCGTAAAAATTCAACGAAGAAAAATAATGGGTGAGAAATGAGCATACAATTTTAATAGAATTACATAGCGCTCTTACAAAAGCACTTACAATTTTTCCTGGTGTTATTTCTGGTTACCTGTTCCGTTGTTCTTCAACGCCGTCATTTAACTTTCCCTCAAAACAAAGTGGCCATTTTATCGACAAGCGTTTGGACGATTGATACCCAATACTTTTATCAAAATTTATCTTCCACTATTAAAATATTTAGTTCCGAACACGATAACGATAGATTTAGAGCGTGATTCAAGTGACTTACTACCCAGGAGTAACTTTTTATTTCTAAATCGATGACGTAATCACTTTGCAACCGGTAAAATTATTCAGGAACCTTTTAGAAGTGAACCCGTGACTATATATTTTTTTTCATCCGGTTTTTTTTGGCACCTGGAGAGAGGAGAGTAAATGACGTGTAGCCCGAGCGTGAGTCGCTTTAAACTTCCGTCTTCTTTTTTACTAACTTTTCTTTTCGTTTTCATTTTAGCTTTTTTTCATCCCCAAGAAAATTTAACTCCACCTATACTCGGAAAAATTTATGCGCGTCATACTCTTTGCTGTAAATTTAACCAACATCTACTTTTTTACTTTTACTACCCGACTAGTAGCTACTACTGTACTATATATATTTAAAACTAAAACTTTTGTGTTTAACGCAGTAATATGGGGTGTAAATCGTTGTTTTGAGTAACCTGCCAGGAACTTTACAAAACCATAAAAATTCCTTACCCTGTACAAAAAGAAATAAACCAAATGTAGCCAAGACAATAAACGAATATGCATAAACAAGTCTGAATATAATTTTACCAAAATGAGCAGGTCAGGACTGAAAAAAAGACAATTTTTTTTCCCTCTTTTTTCCTTTTTTGGGATTCTTAAAAGCGTGTAATAATTGAAATTTTGAAAAATTCTCATAAAGATTAATTCTTAAATGTGAATATTTAGTAAATATACAAAAAATCGTTTTGATATTCTAGACTAGTTTTTTTTTTTTTCCTTTTTTTGAATGCCCACACATTCACATATCTAATATATTACAGAGTGTAGAGAAGAAAGATTGTTTACGAACTTTCTCGGAATTCGAAACGGGCAAGGGAACTCGAGGACGTTGACGTAGCGGTATTTCGGAGGCTCTCTTGTTTGTAAAGAGTAAACATTTTTATTTAGATTTGTTTTATTTATCCTTCTTCTTACATTTTTAAAGTAACTCTCTCTCTCTCTCTCTCTCTCTCTCTCTCTCTCTCTCTCTCTCTCTCTCTCTCTCTCTCTCTCTCTCTCTCTCTCTCTCTCTCTCTCTCTCTCTCTCTCTCTCTCTCTCTCTCTCTCTCTCTCTCTCTCTCTCTCTCTCTCTCTCTCTCTCTCTCTCTCTCTCTCTCTCTCTCTCTCTCTCTCTCTCTCTCTCTCTCTCTCTCTCTCTCTCTCTCTCTCTCTCTCTCTCTCTCTCTCTCTCTCTCTCTCTCTCTCTCTCTCTCTCTCTCTCTCTCTCTCTCTCTCTCTCTCTCTCTCTCTCTCTCTCTCTCTCTCTCTCTCTCTCTCTCTCTCTCTCTCTCTCTCTCTCTCTCTCTCTCTCTCTCTCTCTCTCTCTCTCTCTCTCTCTCTCTCTCTCTCTCTCTCTCTCTCTCTCTCTCTCTCTCTCTCTCTCTCTCTCTCTCTCTCTCTCTCTCTCTCTCTCTCTCTCTCTCTCTCTCTCTCTCTCTCTCTCTCTCTCTCTCTCTCTCTCTCTCTCTCTCTCTCTCTCTCTCTCTCTCTCTCTCTCTCTCTCTCTCTCTCTCTCTCTCTCTCTCTCTCTCTCTCTCTCTCTCTCTCTCTCTCTCTCTCTCTCTCTCTCTCTCTCTCTCTCTCTCTCTCTCTCTCTCTCTCTCTCTCTCTCTCTCTCTCTCTCTCTCTCTCTCTCTCTCTCTCTCTCTCTCTCTCTCTCTCTCTCTCTCTCTCTCTCTCTCTCTCTCTCTCTCTCTCTCTCTCTCTCTCTCTCTCTCTCTCTCTCTCTCTCTCTCTCTCTCTCTCTCTCTCTCTCTCTCTCTCTCTCTCTCTCTCTCTCTCTCTCTCTCTCTCTCTCTCTCTCTCTCTCTCTCTCTCTCTCTCTCTCTCTCTCTCTCTCTCTCTCTCTCTCTCTCTCTCTCTCTCTCTCTCTCTCTCTCTCTCTCTCTCTCTCTCTCTCTCTCTCTCTCTCTCTCTCTCTCTCTCTCTCTCTCTCTCTCTCTCTCTCTCTCTCTCTCTCTCTCTCTCTCTCTCTCTCTCTCTCTCTCTCTCTCTCTCTCTCTCTCTCTCTCTCTCTCTCTCTCTCTCTCTCTCTCTCTCTCTCTCTCTCTCTCTCTCTCTCTCTCTCTCTCTCTCTCTCTCTCTCTCTCTCTCTCTCTCTCTCTCTCTCTCTCTCTCTCTCTCTCTCTCTCTCTCTCTCTCTCTCTCTCTCTCTCTCTCTCTCTCTCTCTCTCTCTCTCTCTCTCTCTCTCTCTCTCTCTCTCTCTCTCTCTCTCTCTCTCTCTCTCTCTCTCTCTCTCTCTCTCTCTCTCTCTCTCTCTCTCTCTCTCTCTCTCTCTCTCTCTCTCTCTCTCTCTCTCTCTCTCTCTCTCTCTCTCTCTCTCTCTCTCTCTCTCTCTCTCTCTCTCTCTCTCTCTCTCTCTCTCTCTCTCTCTCTCTCTCTCTCTCTCTCTCTCTCTCTCTGTATGGGTGGTGTGTGCCCAGTGTCCACATGACAGACGATATACTATATAACTTCGATACGATATACCCCCCATATGTTATCTGTGTATTGTATTGTATATATATAACCTTACCTGACTGTTGTTTCTCTAACTAAACGAAAAACATGCAAGAATGAAAACTGTCGTCGACAATAACAAACAACGGACACCCGTGTTCTGACTGCCAAATGGGGAAAAACCTTTCGCGCATCCTTGGATAATATGCAGCGCAATGCCGAATGCCAACACGCTTCACTGCCGCGGTGAATGTCCCGATGCATGTGTATTGCTATGTTATACCATTCTTCGATATGTTTAAGTTTCGTCAATTCTGATATAACCGGACTTTAATCATTATTTTTTTACATTAAGGTTGTTGTCATGGTACAATATTGTCAAAAAATTCATTTATGATAAAAGATCCACATTCAGTTATCCATAATCCTAACAGGTACAATAACTCTAAGATTTTTTTGCTTTGAAAATTATAGATTTGTACCAATAATTTAATTAGGCTGTCTTAACTCTTGCATCACAAATATGCGGTAGATGTTTGATATCTCTCGATAAAAAACTTTGATAATCAGACTCTGATTCGGGAGTTTTATTTCAAAACTCCTTGATAAGAAATAAAACTAGATCATAAGATTTCATAAGAGCAAATAAATGTGTACACAGATCCCGATAACGAATGTCTACATCTATGTTTATATATTTATGAAGAAAGAGTATAGCGTACTAGACTCTAGGTCTGATTCAGTGAATTGAATTGAATTGAATTGAATAGATGAAGATGATTGTAAGAATTGTAGTCTATTCAGTGTAACGAATGACAAGGGATACAATAATAAAAATATTTCCGTCTGCGATATCTGGTTATTTATCATCAGAAAGTTGTTCTTGTTCTCGTTATCGTTATATGTAACAAGTCGCCGATTGGAAATGTCATTTGTATTTTACGTCATTTTAAAGAGTAAAGAATAATAATAAAAAAGTGAAAAAAGATAGAGATAAAAGAAGAAAAAATGGAGATGCTTTATGTATTATCAGTGTTTTTTTTCTATATGTATATATAAATGTATTTTTTTTTTTATTATTTCACAAACGAGCACACTTGTGTCAAACTAGATATAGTACAGAATAGAAGCAGTCGCTGTTTTCAGACGCTTTGTATTTCGGCTGTTGACGTAACACACATATAACCACCGAAGGGGTCTAAACTTATTTTTTCCAATCAAATATACGAACCGCAGCTGCCGCGTGAATTGCAGCTGCCATTCGTCAGAGTCGAGTTTTATATTTTTTATGTTTTTTTCTGTTATTACTGTTACTTTTTTTATTATTTTTTCAATTTTACCTCAAATGCTGGTTATTTTTTCCGATCATTTATTTATATCAATCTCATTATATTATTTCCGTGACTTTTTTAAAATCACTATCGTGCTGTACCGCTGTTATCACTGAGATGGAAACTTTCGCGGTTCAATTACTGATAATAATTAAATGTGATCGTTTTTAGTTTTTACAATTCACGATAAAAACTGAGAAAATTTTTTATTATTTCAAACATGCATTTATTTTAGGTTGAATTGATAACAAAAAAAAAAAAAAAATATTTGTCTCAATTGAATTTCACTAAATTGAAGTTTAACGTCTGTGGAAAATTTCCTGGCTTTTAACTTTTTTCTCATCAGCAAAAATGTATCTATTTGTATTTTGAGGCGTACTTTAGATTAATAAAGAGAAAAAAAAAAAGACAAACCGCTTCTTTGAAGAGCTAAAATAAATATTTAGAAAGTATTATAGCTACGAGATTAGAATACCATATGAGAAGTGATTAGATCAACCAACGCACGTATTAACGATTATTTGAATAGTCTTAATATGAAAATCATTTATACGGAAATGAAGAAATAGCCTACCTTATCTTGTATATATTTATCTCGTACCTTACCTCTACTCATATAAATAGACATTAATATATGTTATGTTTTTAATGCGTGGGTTATTCGTAGCAATAATAATCAGTTCTAAACCTTTCTTAGTGTAACTTCAACTCGAATTTCAGCATAAACCTTGTAAGAATAATAATACAGCAAAAAATTGAAAATAATAGTAATAAATTTTGAAAGTGTCATTGTTATTATTAATATTATTATCATCATATACTTTATTTAATAAAAAATATTAAAAAATTGAAGTCATAATAATAATAATAATAATAATAATAATAGCGCTCAGTAGCCTATCGGATCCGGCCCTTACTTACCAAAGCATTGGACCAGGTTCGATCCCGGCGTAAACTAATGAATATTTTCAATATTTAAGTGTATTATGCTACTAAGCCCAAAAAAAAAAAAAAATAAAATAAAACGAGTCCAACCACAAAAGTTTACTCTCTACTGTAGTTGCTCATGACCTTAGTAGTTTATGCGATTTTAAAAAAATAATACTGATAATAATAATAAAACAAAAAGCATCGATAAAAAAAAAATATAAAAAATGTAGAGGTGCCGCTTCTTATCGTTTGAGGCGGATAGCAGCTCTTGACAGCCAATATTGGTGAACGCTCGTACGGGTTGAGTAGCATTATATTATACATATATCTATGTGATATGGGAGTGGGAATAAGAGACGTATCGTGGGATAGAAGATGATGGTGCCAGCAAAATGCCCGATGTACGTTTATCGACGCTCTAGAGTAAGTGCATTGGTACTGGACGAGCAAAAGACCGAGAAAGCAAAGAGATACGTGCTGCGAAGTAGGCGAGAACGTACGAGCATTAAGTCCAAGTCCAAGGGTTTCTAGCTTAGTCAGCCCCACGAGCTTCTACAAGAACGCCTGCGTTTAATGTCCGCACCAATTTGAGTGCTGCTCAGTACGGTGCCTGGCACTTATCGCCTATATCCTGGACCTTTTCAAGTTTGCTATTGGTGAAGTTCTTCGCTTTTTGTTCGGAAATACAGGTCCTAGACTTATTATGTTCGAGCACTTGAATTCGACTGGAGACTGGTGACATATTTTCCCGATCAGTTTTCATAGACCGTGAGAATAACATCGTATGTTTTTATTTATTTCTTATTCCTCGACAAGTTCGACAAGATGATATCAAACATCAAACTGGATATACATTTTCCTAGTTTATACTCTTCGAGAAAGTCTCTCTAGTCTCCAGCATCATTGTCTGAGTCTATCGTCTGAACTGAAAGCAACCAGGAAGATGACAATGAGGATATCTACCACCTTTCAGCTTCTGCTCTTGCTCTCACTTTATATATACTTTGCTCGGCGTTCTCATATCTTGGCGTTTTATCACGTTCAGTATTGAAATCACGTACTAGTCGATCGGAGAGTCGCTTCTGGATGGATCGGTACACCAGAGAATAGCGCAACCTTCACTTCACTTTGAGCTTGCAGACATAAAATATAGATATACATAATACAAATACATTTATTACTTATATACACACACTTGCATTATACGCAAGTTGCGGCTCCGTATGATATTCCATCGTAATTCTACACGTGACTTGCTGGAGAATTTAATGTAATGGGAAAACACATCTTCCACAAGTTGGTTGTTGTCATCTCTGTTTCAGTATTTCCGTAAGGTATTGATACCACCGGCAACTGATCGGAAATTCACCAACAAAAACAACATCATTTTATCTTCTCTGCTCTCTATTATTGAGACTCTTAGGACAGGTATGACTTAAATAGTAGATTAGACTAGACTTCTGAAAAACATAAATGAATTAGGCAATTTAGCCTTGATTTGATATTTATTAGTTTGAATAAGTAGATAAAAAACAAAATCGCCGTAACAATTAAAATAAAAATCAAATTTCTAGTTTCGTATTAAAATTAATATTTAAAATAATTTTATTTTAGTCCTCATTTAAATTTTTCCCTCTTACACTCTCTTCAAATAGTTTCATTTTTCACTACTAGAGTTCATCTTTATGGAAACCCTAATACACACTATACATGACTTGACTTCCAAAGAATCCATTCATGACAAGTTTGCTGATAGCACAATTTAGTTATCCGTAAGAAAGTTGATTTAAGCTGAATAGGAGAAAAACTCAAAGTTTAAGAGCTTTTTCCAGTGCTTGACGTTTCGTCCTCGTGACAAATTCTGTGGGATTGGACTCGCTTCTGGGTTTAGTGTGTGTTTAGTTTAGCTCAAGATATCTACTCGATTTGTGTGAGTGAGGGTGAACCGAAATGTTGAAAAGTGTCTGGTCCGAAAGTAAGTTTCCTTATAGTTCCTTATAGTTGGATAGGCTATCCAGTGGAAAAAGTACTGGCGTGAACAAGACTCGAGGACCTTAAGAATATCTTGCTCACTGAGGATATAAAGTTTAGCTGGTAGCTCTGAGAGACGTTGAGAAGACGCGATTCGGATCGTTTATCAACTCAATTCCACTTGTTTGAAAGAAACTTGGTCAGAGAAATAAAACGCATATAGAGATGCGGACGCGGTCATCGGCCGGAGCTAACTTAACCTTTTTCTCTCGATCCCTCGATCTCCAGACTTTTTCCTTAAACTTTGAAGTTTCCGGTCGCAATGCTCGAGAGACATCCTTTGAATAAAGTACGTCGCCGACACACGATGGATTTTGCGATAGACACCTTATTCTCACACCTAACGCGTCATAGTTCTACCCACTGAGACTTTGCATCTAGAGTCTAGTTGTCACCTCCGTTTCGCACCAGGCATTTTATCTTTTTGAACGCGTTTAACTTGGTGAGCAACGTCTTGTTGAACCTATCTCTCCTGTCACGTTCTTGGTTCCAGAACTTCCGATGGGGTTGTAAAGGGTTGATCGGGTCTTGTTCTGTAAAGCTTGGAATTCTCCGGATTGAATATCCCTCGAAAACGCTGACTACTGACTAAGATTAACCCGACAATCGTAATGAGTTGTGTATGTCCGCCAGCAATTCCTTTGTTATATGCTTGCTCTGAAACTCCTCTCGCAGCTTCCATTCCAAGTTTAGACGGTGTTATGATGAACTTAATAAAGACGAGACAGATAATTGCTCTTGAGGAATTTGTTGTGTTTGCCCTTCGGCAATTATTTCGTGAGATTTGAATTTAATTGAGGTAACAGACACTGACAGAAACGCGTCAAGTTATTATCTGATAATCTACAATCCGTTTTGACGCCCTTTTGTATGCTTTTGAGTAAAATGTTGTTTGTTCAACATGATTTATTTAAAAAATATGAAAGTTGGTATCGACCATCATTAATAATATTAAACTGTCAAAAATTTGCCGAGTGGATAATTTTTAATTGATTTAATGAAATTCCGAAAAGTATTTGATTTATCAAATAAAAAGAAAAAAATTGTCGTTCTTCGTTTGAAAATGACAAAATGCGTATTTAGAGATGTAAAAGTTAGTATAACTTTTTTCCGTAGTTTGATTCACCAAATGAATATTTAAATTAATATTTAAAAAAAAATTAGATCAATATTTTTTTTTAAATTACTACAAGTTACATTGACAAGATAATAGGGTGTATTTTAATTTTTTAATTGACAAATTAATTTTTTTTTATGCGGATATATATTTCCACAAAAAAATTTTTTTACGTATTGTTTTTAAAGAAAATAATAAACAACCGTAAGATTAAATTAGTATTTTCATTACAAGTAATTGGTTTTTATTTGTAAAGCCAGTGGCCAATGGCACGTGCAAACTAACGGCTAAGCAGAGACAAGCTAGTGTGGTCTGTGGTTGGCGTTAATTGATTCTAACAAACGTGCTCATTTTAAACAAACAAAGTCTAAAACTCATGCGGAAGATAATAGAGCTCTATCTCTAATGAGAAAGAAAGCAATGTCTGGTTTTGAGTTAAACTTTTTTATTAAATGTAATAGACATAATATCACTTGTAAAAGAAATATAATCGTCAGACAGCACTGCGCTGTGAGTGGGCTTTTCAAAGTTGTAGTAAGAAGAGAAATACCGTGTTTAAACGCGTGAATTCTCTTGTGAGACTACCTGCCTGAATTCCGTGCGATTTTCATCCGGTACTCGGAAAATTCCACCCATCAGATATCATCGGAACTGACCTCTACCGGACGTTCCAGACAGCTTGGGAAATAAAATTTTCTTCTTTCTTTCACAAGTTTCATCCTGCTATTCCATTTATTTTGTCATTTATCATAAATATCCAGTGCGAAAACATTTTTCCGTCCTATTCATCGCGTTCGTATCAACAACTGAAGTATTTTTCAATTTAAATTCTATCAAAATACCTACAAACTACAGAGTTACTGATAAGATTTTAACTTTTGCTCTTTTCTTTTCAAAATTAAATTAAACTAATTAAAGAGGTTAAGTGCAGTCACTCGGAAAACTGGAGTGAAGAAATGAAACATTTCGCTTAGTGAATATGGCTTATAATCCGTCAAATATCTGAGTTCAGAGTTTTTAGACCAAAATAAATTTTTATTTAGCTGAAATAAGTTTTATTTGCTCAGTTTTTAATGTATCGCAAGCTTAATTATATTTATCAAAAAAATTTGACTTATCTGGAACATTGAACTAAATTTTTATAAAGATTATTTCGTTTTTAATCTTGTTGATAAATCCTGAGGTTAAAAGTAAAAAAACAATAAATTATCAATGTTACTCCGTTTAATTAAATAAAATTAATTATTTGAATTACTGAAATTAAGTTTTATGTGACAATTTTAAAAATTTCTCAACAAATAAATTATTGTAGAGAAATTTTGTAAAAAAATGCTTCTTGTAGGAATCAAAAATGAATATTGATGCATTTTTTTATATTTGATAAACAAAATAAAGAATTTACTTCACGAAGTTTCGTATGCTAATACTATAAATAAATAATAATAAAAAATAAAAAAGTCAATTTATCTCGGTAACTATCAATCAAATCAATTAAAAATTTTCAGGAAACATATTCTAGATATGATAGTTGAAAAATCAATTTTTTTTTTTATTATTTTGACTGCATCTAACCCTATTAGACAAAAGAGATTTCATCTCAGCCTCATTAGGAAAATTAATATCTCACATATGATGGAATAATCCTCAAAGGAAGCCAAGATCAGTTTTACCAATAATGTGCGATCAATCAGGAACATTGACAGTAGTCTTATCCAAATGGTTTGATATTTTGACATCAATGTCATGCGGTTTGTCAAAGTGACATCCATTTAGCTTGGAACCAAACCAAATTCATCTTGAATATAGACAGGCCTCTTGCGTTACAGTCGAACTATTAGAGACTGGTTGTAACTCCAGAGACAGGGTATGTGACATTCGACCTAAAGGGATACTAGAATCTGATCAACATCAGCCGAGGCATCAGTGGCATCATCTATGCTCTTGCTGTCAACCAAGATCAAGGTGATCAATCCTTGTATAAATCCAACTAAGATCTGCTTCCAATCCCTCTATAGTCGGCGCTATCGATCTTACTTACTATGTAATGCATCTCTTCATTTTCCTAGATTCTGGGTCACTTTCAGCAGAGAGAAGGGGTAGGATGGAAAACCAACAATTTAACACAAGATAAACTTTCTTTTTATTTCAGAAATAAATTTTTAAAAACTATTTTATAAAGAAAGGTTTTTTGTATCGATTAATTTTGAAATTTCAATAAGAACCTTCAATCTAGATACAAATAAATAATTTTACAGGAATAAATAACGGATTTGACTCAAATGTGAAAAGTGTATTGACTTATGATTTGTGATAAATTTTCTTCAATCAATATTGAGAAAAATGCAAGAATATTGTACACTTTTTCTTACATAATTTATGGCGTTGAAATTATTTGACATTTTCTAGTTTTTTGAAGAATGAAATATGACAAAAAAATTTGTAAAAAAATTATTCTCAAAAAATGTACGTCAATTGGTGTGTTGTAAAAGGAAAATTGGTTTAATAATTAATTAAATTAAAAATCTATATCACATGAATTTTTCAGAAGATAAAAAAAAATTATTATTAGTTTTAGAACCTATATAATAGCTAAAAATCAACTCCTTTTTAAGGAAAAAATTGAGCCATCATGCGCCGTCTGTCGGATATTTTCAATACTGCTTGTGATGCAAAAATTATATATGGATAGATCAGACCTTAAGGTCGTATCAGAAAATTTTCTCACGGAAAAGTAACTTCCCTCAATAAAATAATATTTATTCCCAATAGATAAGTCAGTTAAATTGATAACAATTAAAACTATTTGAAGTTATTTATTGTGATAAAATTCAGCTCAAAGATAACGATGTCTAGACAGGCCCGATATTTGAAATAAAATTATCAAACAAAAAGCCTTGCAAGAATAAAACAATTACCATAATGATAAACTCAGTATCAGAACAGAAGAATTAATAATGAACGAAGAGAGTTGAGTTAAATAAAGGAGATGTAAATGTTTGAATGACAAATTGTCTAGACTTGCTAAAGATTTAACTTAGTTTCGGAAGGTGTTTGCTCATTCGAATTTAAAATTTGATTTTTTCGTTTTTCCGTGTTTCGGCTTAGTTTCTTCCGAATAGTATTGTTAGTTCGAAAGACATAATAGAGTGTATATAAGATAAAAAGAGTGTTCCAGCTCTCGTTCCTCGCATTGTCGTAGTTGTTGATCGTCTAGGGGCTTATATAAAAAACCTGTTGCATCGTCACCACTCCTCTTATCTTGCTGTCTTTTATACTTCGAACCAAACCCTCAGCTTTTCTACACTGGAAAATCTCTAGTCTCAGTCCTGGTAGTAGTCTAGTTTCAGTCTGGCCTCTCATCCAACATTTTCACATATCTTTTAGTCTTCTTAAATTCTTCAGTACAACTTTCATGTTCATAATTCGCTTGCTCCGTTTACATCTACATTCACTGTCTACCTATCAACCACGACTAAAAGCCTTTTCATTCTATTCAATGTCTTACAGCAGCTGGCTGCGTTTTAGTTCTTAAAAGTTGCTAGCTTCTCTTTTTACAATATAACTTTGAATTAGTGGTGACGTTTTTGATAAAATCAGATGATGAATTGTTGATAAGAGTTTATGTTGAAAGTGGCAGAGAATCTTCATTATGTATTCTTGGATCGAGCGTTTAAAGCTCGCACCAAAGTTTCCTAGGTAAGAGTTCGGTTTCTGAAGAGGATTTAATGAAATTAACTCTGCTTTGCATACGTTTAATGGCCCGTATCATGTATCCACCGATACCAACAGCTAGGTTATTTCCAAAGTTTATTTATGACTTGAGCTAAATTTATTTAACGCTTCAATGATATTGTTGATTTTCTTAACATTCTACAGAGATAGAAGGCTCTAAAGCTCTGTTGTTATATCATCAATCATACACGAAAAAAAATTTTCTTTAAAAATGACCGTGAAAATAATAATAATCGGCGGACGTTCTGCAAATCCTGATCTTCTTACAGTTCTTTTAATAATTATTCACAAATACCATGTATAAAAATATTGGAAAGTGCTATTGATTTTTACTCGGGTGTTTTGGTAAAAAATAATAAACGTGAAAAATTAATAAAATAAATTCTTAAAAAATATATCGGCTTTTTCAGAAAATAAATCTAACTCACGGTATTATCTATCGAAATTTAAATTGAAAAATTAATTCAAAAATTAATTATATTAAAATAAAGTCTAGTTTTTCTAAAATAAAAAACCTCTACTGACAAACTTAAAAAGTATTATTGATAATAAATGACAAACCAGAAACATTCTGGTAATTTTTTTCGTGAATTTTACAGTAACTTTTAAAAAAAATTTTTTTTTCTGAAATAATTTGCAATAAATTTTTTTTTAAACAAACCATACAATTTTTCCATCATAATTTCCGCTCTTTCTTTATTAATTATATTAATTATTCGTCCATTAAAATTAAACTTAAAATTCCAACTAATTTAAATATACTAAAATAAAGAACATTTTATTCACAATGATATTCCGAATAATGCAAAGCTTCAGAAAAAAAAAAAAGCTTCTAGCGCGAACAATGTTAAAATATTTAATTTTTTTCTCATGCGCACGGACATATTTTTATCTGTTAATTCACTCCAATTTCCATTAACTCTTTCACATATACATAAATACCTAAGTATACATCCTACTAATTAATATAAAAATCTAAGTAAAGCCAGGCTTTAATCAAATGACTTTATATTTGCGTTCCCTTTTTACATTAAGCTCAACGATGAGGCATTACCTCATGGGAACTACCAGAGCTTAATATACTACATACACACTCACCTACTTATACAAATTTATTTATTCACTTATTTATATGTTTGTAAAACTCGTTAGAGATCTCGCCCGATTAGTAGTTGATTAACCATTTAAATATCGCGTATAATAACATAAAATGACCTACTATTAATCAACTTCGAAAGAGAAAAGAGGGTTAACCGCCACAAATGTTAGTCTTGTTTAATATATTCGTAGCTATTGCCAGTCAGAACTCGGAACGGATTCAAGTTTATAGAATTAAAAATAAACTTTGAGGAAAAATAATTGATAAATAGCCGCAATCAACTCTGCACACATCCATCAGGATTACTTATATGTTTTATCGCTTGGATATCCACATAACAACTGCTCTTTCTGGTGATCAATCATTATCGCTGACAGCCGGGAGCTTTGCTTTGAGTTTATAGACTGTTGAATTGAAAACGGATAGACTTTTTAAAATTGATAGGAAGGGTTAGATGTAATTTAGTCATTCAACTGTAAGGATCAATTTTTATAGAACTTAACATTAAATATATTGACGTTATTGTCAAATTTTTTACACATCTCATAATGCGAAGCATTAAAGAGTATTTTTTAATTTTTGTCTGAATTTTAATTTTGAAAAATTTTTCATATAAATAAAAAAAATTTTATTTTTGAGAACTTTTTTTTTTTTTTTAATAAAATTTTTTTCTTTAATCGGATTATTAAACAAAAATGTTTTTTTAGTGATCAAAAAAAATTTTTTTCTGGAAATTAACTCTGAAAAAAAAAAATAATTTTAATTTTAAAATAATTTAATTAGACGAAAAAAAAAAATAATTTGTCACATAAAACTTGTTTCAATTGAATAAAAATTGACTTTAGTATAAAATCCAGATTCACTCCGAAATCATTCTGCTGACTAAAAAATTTCGGATTCACTCCGAAAGTGGAGTGTTTAATTACTTTACTTCGGTACTCCGAGTGTTGGGAGTGAATGTGGAGCAAAATTCACTCCCAATTTTTTACAGCGCACTAGCGTTAAGAATTCTGATAAAAAAGAAACTAATTATTCATCGAAATGGAACGAGTGCTTATAAAATAATTTCCGGTACTCGTTTGCAATTATTTACCCTCGGAATGAAAAATAAATAAGTGCACTGACGATAAATAACGGTAGATTAAGCAATTTAATTTAAAAATTAAGTGAGAACTGGATAAGGAATAAACATAACTATATATGTATATCGAAATAAAGAAAAGAAAAATTAACAACGAGTAAAGTGTTGTTGCTAGAGTGTAAGGTTATAAGCGACTACCGTGGAATATTAAATTCGCGAGTACATCCGTTGCGATAGCTAAGAGCTATTGCAGTTAATGGACCATTTCTATCGGGTATCTTGTGTGTTTCGTTGGTGTTCTTAGTCGCATTATTCACGTGTCTTTGAGTTCTCTTCTTTTCTATGTATACATATATACAATACAATACAACACAAAATACACAACAAAGTATAAACGGTTTGGCGCATGCACGGCACTTGAACTGCGGAAAATACTTTATCTGTTAATTTAGTAAGCGTTAATGGAAATTGGTTAGTGTGGGTTTTAATATTGTTCGCAGTAAACCTTCGGCCGGTATTGTGCCATAAGTCGCAGAAACACGCGGACCCTGAGTAGAGTATGAGAGTGCTCTCGGATACGACTCAAAATAAAATAAAAACAAAAATCTGAACTAGGATTTAAAAGATAAAAATTATTTAACTATGAAATGCGCAACCCGATTGTGCTGAGAATTGGGAATTAAATCACCCAGTTTACTTTTTATTTTTATTTTTATTTTGCTACTACAATACGCTATGCACTTTACTTTATTTTCAGTTTTCGTTTATTTCGCTTACAGTCATAAGTAATAAGAAAACATTTTTATTTTTATCGCCTCTATTCGATAGCTTCGTTTATTTAATAGCCGAGTATTTTTTCCGAGTCCATAAAAAAGAGCTTTGTTGAATCTTCTTTTTTTTTTTTTTTAATTTATTTAAATTTTACGGGGTATTATTTGTGATGCATGTAATTTAATGGAAAAATTTTTAGTTAGGAGAACATAAGACAAGTTGAGGTTAAAAATGATTACGTTAGCATAAGGATAACAAATCATAATCATTTGAAGAAATTGTGTCTAAATTTTTGAGACACAATTTACCACGTCCAAAAAATAATTATCAGAAGTTCGAAGTTTCAAGTAGTAAAATGTATAATAGAGTTGTCCATGCAGGAAGCAAAACACTCGTCCGGTTATTTTAAAAAGGGCTTACTTTTTTAATGTCTGGAAGGATAAATTAACGACACGGTAAAGAAGCTCTTGGGCAAGCCCTCGGGACGCCGCTCTGCATTCAAGAAATTTTAATTATAAAGACGTCGATTAATTCACGTGAACAGCAGGAGGATGCTAAGCATCAGAAATACCAACACCAGCACTTTTGCCATTACCACTATCTTCTCCAGTGATAATAGAACAAGCTCAATTGTCGACATTCACATTCCCTTTGTACGTAGACTACCCCATACCGTGCTATACCGGCTTGACGTTACACCAGAGCGCCATGCAACGTATTTCCCGAGGGTGAAACCTACATATACCATTAAACTTTTCAAATATCTTGTGGCCACGCAATTCTTTTGTAATATTTTTTTCTTTCCTTTATTCCTCATCTATTTTATACATTTTTTATTTCTCTTTATGTTAACCCCTTTTCTTACTTTAGCTTTTATGTAATGAAAAAAAATTTTTTTCTTTTTTTCAAGTATACTGATTACAAAAGTGAATTTTATCAGAGTTTTTTGAGTAAATTAAAAAAATTCATACTTTAAAAATTTTTTTAATATTTACAAACTCAAACTCGATATAAATAATTTGAAGTATTTTTGAGTAATTTGTCATACGAAGCTTCATCTAAATAAAAATTTATTTCAGCGTAAAAGCTCCGTACTCGAATGTTTTTCTGATAAAAATCCATATTCACTCTAGAATCACTTCGCTAAAAAAAAATTCCTGATTTTTTGTCGTATAAAATATCTTTTCATTAAAATGAAGAACTTTATTCAAAAACATTGAATTAAAAATGATCAAAACTTGTCAAATAACCTTTCAGTCTGCTGAAGCGTGCGGTGGAAAAGCTGATTAACTTAAGCTTCAAATCCACTCATTAGAGGAGAGTCGGATAACTAGCGGACTTAAATATAGCTTTATTATGAATATTACGAGCAGAGACTAAAAACGTTCGTGAAGTTGACTTTTATTTTCGGTTCCAAAGCTCAAAATTACGCTTTAGTGTGTGTATAAACACTTTTCTGAAAAGAGATAACCATACATACAGAGGTGGAATTTAATATACAGTTGTGTCTACAAGCTGGGTCAGGGGGCATTTAGTTGGCCATTCTGACCCACTTCGCTGGCTGCGGTGTGTCCGCCAGATGAGTTGCAATGCTGGGAACGAATGAGCTACATTCACCTCGTATTTCTCATCCTACACTTGTCTCCCTACTGTACATACACTCCCTGCTATTTGTACGTGTGTGCCGAGTGGCCATTCAGCGACCTCGACAATCAAGCTTTTGCTTTTAGCGTCGATTGTTTTATTTGGAGCAAAATCACCAAAGAAGTTGAATGAAATGGAAACTATATTCGAAGTATATATATATATATATTTTTTTTTTTTTTTTTCTATAAAAGAAATTCCAGGTGCTGATACTGATGAGAAGAGGAATTCTGTGAATTCACTTCAGTTGGATTTTTTCCCAGGCTGAATCGAGCCGTCAGAGAAATGGGATTTGACAGAGAACAAGAGAATGTGAATTTAAAATGACATTTTTGATGTTCTGTGATTTTATATCATTGAAATTACTTGATTACTTTTTGAAATATTAAAACGCGCTTGTGCTCGATGCAGATATAAGAGGAAACATCGTTCATCTTTCATCTGCACTCAAAAATGACTTTGTTAAAATCATAAAGACGGGATGACAAGTAAAATGTTCGTGAGACATATGTCAAAAGGGCGTATTACAGCAGTTAGATGAGGTTTTGAGTCAAAACATATGATTTGCTATCTCTATGCAAATATAATAATTTTTTATCACAACTTGTCCTATGTTGTTCTAACAAGAGATTTTTTTTTTCAGTATAATTATAGAAGATTCGGTAAATAATTAAACCGCAAAGCTTTTGAGGGAAAAGTTTTAATAAACTAATGGTTTTTTAACTAAAACTGTGATTCACTTTATCGTCGTAATTAAAACATGAGTAATCGGTTATCAAAGTCTTAGTGTAGTAAATTTTAAATTTGATAACTCGTAACTCGGCTTAAAATCATCTCACAGAGCTTTTTTTAAACTTGTCAAGAGAAAGAGATTACGAAGTTTAGTTTGAAATATAGATCAAAATTGTTAATACTTCAACTCGTTGACAAAGGAGAATATATGATCCATCTGGAGTTTTAATTGTCAGTTCATTTTAGTAACTTCAAAGTAATTAATTTTATTTGATTAAACACAATAATGGTAATGATTCATTATTTTTTAATTATTTTGTCAGCATCTAAGACTTAAAAACAAATGAAAATTTGATTCACTTTCGATTTCACCGTGTAAGAAAAAGGTTGATTCCGAATAATCATGTAACTATCGTGATTTTTTTCTTATTGAAATAGACTGAATTTATCCGTCGACTTCCATTTTGATCGAGTTAAAATTTGAAAAAAAATATTTTCTTGAAATAAAACCGTAATCAAATTCGTTCTATCAGAGCAAGCATAATTTAAATTACCATCGAACAAACGGGATTTTTTATCTTTTAACTTTCGGGCAGTCAATTCACCCGGGAATCCTCTCAGTCTCTGTACGTGTATATATCCACATGCACGCGCTAATTGAGTTTGAAATGTATAAATCAGATTGGACTTTTATTGAGTTGTCAGTTTAAATGTGTCGGATGTTTTCGAACAAAAAACGTAAAAAACCTCGAAGCACAAGTAGTAGGTGTGTGTTCGAATTTCCCAGGAATAGTTTTGATCCGCGTAGAACGATGATTGGTCAGAATTGATTAATTTGTATGACTGCACTTTTCTGGGTTAGGTTTGACGTGCAGAGACCTGAGTAACTCGTGAGTTGTCATCCGTCATTCCTGGAATTCCGACTCTCTCTTTCACTAAATTTTCTCTTTTCGTTTTTTTTCTGTATAAAAATTTTTTTATTTCCACCCTATTTCTATCTCATTTTATTTGTTTTTCATCTTCATCCTTTTCGCTCTCTCGCAAACTCAAACTCAATCCAGGCACTCACGTCCGTGCTGGATCCGTGGTCATGTGGCGCCAATCTCGTGTCAGCCATCTCAAGCCCCTACGGTGGTTCGCTACAAAACATACTTCTGTGCTATAACTACGTCCGACAGAACACAAGCCAGCTCGTATTGTTCTTGTTAATATCTCTTTCTCTTTCTTTTTCTCTCTACTCCATACTCCATACTCTATACTGGTCCTGGTCCATGGTCATGCTGCAACATTTCCAACTCGTATCGCAATTTTGTTGAATCCACTCGGATATTGCGCGACTTCCCTAAACTTTATGGTTCAACAATGCTGTTTTATACTTAGTTTGGTTTCACCCCCAGCAATATTTTACCTTTTCGACCATCTGTTTTTCTTACTACTCTGCCTTCCTTACTTTGTATTATATATAACTATGTACTTTGATCCTACTGCATTTTTAGTCCCTTCACGCCTGTGCTACTTCTTTCTCTTTGCTTTTTTTTACCCCGACCTTCCTTTCGTAGTCATGCTTTTTTTATTTTTTTATTTTTTTTTTTTTTTTTTTTTAAGTCCAGGCGTTATTCAAGCCGACTATTATCGGTTGACTTGTTTGCACGGGCAAGTAATTTTACAGCTGCTTTGTCAACTTAAAACACTTCTTACTATCGCTAGGTTTCTAAAGACTGTTCAAACACAAGCACAGTTGCTGAATTTGTACTTGAATTTTTTTTTATTAAGATCTAACTTTAGTTACAAATCAAGATTTTTTTTTTTATTTTATTTTACTTGCTGGATTGTTTAAGTCTTATCAAAAAAAATTTTCAATTTTCAAAATTCCCCAAGAAAATTGATCTTTAATATTTTCTCAATATCTCAAACAACTTCTCAAATTTTTTTATTCAACAATATTTTACTCGCTCATTAAACCCGTCTGTATTGAATTAATCAAAGAATATTAAATTTTCAAATAAAAACCTGAAACAGTAAAAATAAATAATTCCGTACAATTACTCAGCATTTAAATTCCAAAGAAGTCTTTATAAAATTAATAATCTTTTGCCCGCTTTATGGAAACATCCAAGTGAATAATATTTCACTGACATGTATTTTTTCTTGAGCAAATATTTGTGCTCGCGTATAGTAAAGAGATCGACTAGATCTCTCGGGATATGTGAAAGAACATTTTGTACGTGTACCTATAGATGGTTACGTTATTATATACACACATCTTTATGTATATATATATTATAAACTCAAACCCGGAGCCCGAGGCCGAATAGCGATATATATTGGCTGAGCTCAATTCAATTTTTACCGAAATCAAATCGAAATCAGAGTTCGAATACGCAGAAATTTATTTATCCGTACTGGTACAGTGCATTATAGTTAGATATGTGAAAATATATATTTTTTATCCATGCCCGAAAAATAAACAAAAGAACCATCGAAAAAGGCGTTATTTAATGGCCAACTCGTTAAATTTAACAACAAGACCCTTTTTTTATTTTTTTTTATTTTTCCTCGTCTTAGTTCCGAATCATTTAATTGTTTATTGTCAAAGCCATTGCAAATAAATCGGAAATCCGGATAATTGATTTCGGTAACTGTAATAGTAAGCCACGAGCGGAGGTTACGTTCTATCCAAGTAATGTTTCATCTGAAACCAATATTGGAATTGTCTGGCTCGAAATAGCAGAGTCCTCTACTATATACTCGTTTGGTTGTAACTTCAGGTTGGGAGGTGTAGGGATCTCAGAGCTCCTGCTCCGATCCACTAACTTCGGCTATTTATCCATTGTCAAGAGTAATTTACGATCTTCGGTAAGACTAAAGTCTTCAGATCTACCTTTACCGTATTCTTACTCCTTTAATATATAGTTTATAGTTACCCGCTCCTAATCATTAAATACTCCTTCCATTACTATATACTGTATGCTATTTCTATATACACTCTCAATGCTTCTCCCCCATTTCTCTTTAATTACCTCTTTTATTTATTTAATTATATTTGCTCTTATTTTTCTTCCCCTGCTCTTCGACATCCAGCCTGTGCCATCGTTAAGTTCGAGGAAACTTCAGCATGCGAAATTGGATTTAAAGTAGATTATATCCTCCTGCATAGCAGTGCTTTTGTTACTTTTATTTCAAAATATTTGGCACACACGTGCTGTGGTATTTGGCAAAGACTTCGAGGGTAACCAAATTAATTTGGTGTGTAGACGCTGTGATTGAAAACAGATTCGATCTCGTATTTCGTGGATAGAAAAAGTTATGGGTAAAACGGGTCCGCTCTTTAGACTAAATATTTCTCGAGATAGAAATTTATTAACATCAAACCGTTATACTTGAACCGTCAACTTTTTCTTAGGCAAAGAGAAGTTATTCTAAGTCGATAAAATTTCCTTTGATAAATAATATTGAAATGTTGGATTTTAAAATAATTTCTTAAGTTTAAAAATATTTGACTTTAAAAATTTTCTAATATAAAAATCATTAGTTTTTTTTAAATGTAAAATATACAAAAATTTATATATTGAAAATATATTTTTATACATTATATTTTTTATATTAATTTTCTTTGACGTGGGTTGATTTCAGAATATTTATTCTAAAAAGGTCATTCTAAAATCTAAAAAATATATTATGTATATTAAACTAAATACTAAATATTAATATTCGTGAATTCATATAAATTTATATCCGTAGAATAATAATATATATTTCAAAGTATATTTATTGGTAGAGCGTGCACTAATTGTTGTTACGATTTAGTCGCAGTTACACAGACTATTGGGCAATGATACTACTGCAGGCGCAATGAATTTCGCATTATCAGCGATTTCGATTTATGTTCTAGTATCGGAGTATCGTAAGGGACCGTTGTACGTTGTATGCGAAACGTACAACCTAATTCGGATTACACTAAGAGATTACCGTCCACCGCAGATAATGCATTCGATATACTGCTGCAACACACGAGAAATCATTTCCCAGCACTGGGAATTATACGTCTCTAGATCAACTCTTCCTGCTAATAAATAATCATTTGCGCTAATCATTAAATCCTTTCAATTAAATCTGCATTCATCACTCGATTTTCTGCATACGCTTTATCATTGCTAATCAAATCGCAGATCCTTCAAATCTGCAGATCCGAAATTGAGCTGGAAAACAGCCACACCATTCCTTATAATAATTAATTACATGCGTATTATTTAATCTTTCAAATATTTCATCAGCTTTTGTGATTATTAATATTATCATTATAAATTTAAAAATTTTTTTTTCTGTTGCAGGTAAGAACCAAAAACCAGCACATAAACCATTAATGAGTAAAGTAAAAATTCAACGAAGAAGTACAGGAAAAGGGTGAGAAATGAAAATCGATTTTTAATAGAATTATATAGCGTTCTTAAAAATGCACTTACACTTTTTTTCGTTATTATTTTTGTTTATTTTATCGACAAGTGTTGTGATAATTGATACTTTTATGAAAATTTATCTTTTGTTATTCAAATATTTAGTTCCGAGCATGATTAGACTCGCAATATTTCCCCCAGTTTTATTATTATTATCATCAATTTAATTTGTATTAGATCGTAAACTCTAAAACAAAATGTCGCCTTGTCCGAGAGTGAGTAAGCGTGTGAGTTATATGAAAATAATAAAAATCCCCGGGAGTATCCGCTAGAGAGTATATGTATACAATTAACTGTCCGCTATAGAGTCTTGGGAGACACCACGGGAAGCCAGCGGCGATCGACGACTCGTGACCCACTTCCTCTTCAGCAGCGACCCAGATGCGGGGGTGCCACCACCACTCAGACAACCATCATCCACAACGATATCTCTCTAGCCTCCTTTTTTTCCACGCTTTCTCTTGCTTCGTTCGTCTCTCTCGATTCTCATTTAATTTCCCTCTCTTTCGCTCTCATTCCACATGACGTCTTAATTAAGTTTGTTTTTTTCTCTCTTATACATATACTTATACCTGTACCTGACCCGAGCTTAGTCAGCCAAAGATGGACCAAATAAAACGCTACAAGCAAACCTATAACCAGACCCTAGTACAGGAACTGTATAATCTGAGAAGAAAGTTTATTAAAATATTAAATGGATGGAAGTTTGCTAGCACGTAGGTTAATTGTAACGTTCACCGGAAGGAACTGTGCCAACTGAACGTCCCAAAGTTTTGCGGTACTGCACAGAGTTGTTAAGTCTGGTTCTTGTCTTGCTTCTACTTCTGATGACGGAGAGCGTTGACTAGTAGCAATTGCCTGAAGAGGACTTCCTTCTCCTCCTTGAATGTAATGTCAGCTAACAGAAGGACCAAGGACCACGTGTTAAATCGAATAAGAATGCTAATCGCTGAAACCAGCATTGGGACAACCAATTGTTCGATCAATTAACGAATTGTTTCTGTGCTTCTTTACAATCTACTAAAGAAGCTAATGCTGTTTTGGAGCTGAAAAGAATTTCAGTATACAAGGGTGGAAAAGTGGGAGTGAGTTGTTACAGTGCAGTTGGTACGGTAGAAATATATAATACAGAAGACCGAATAGAAGAAGGGATGTCGGCGCGATGTCAGTACAGAAGAGAATAGAAGGGTTTCTCCCATGTACCGGTGTTTCGTGTAGGATCGAGAGAGACCGAACGGCGCACGAGCGACTGAAGGAGAAAGGTATATAATACCTCCTGGTGGGGTGGTGGGAGCTCCAACAACACTGTGTTGTACCAGCAGAGAGTAGTGAATAGTGAGTGGTGATGGTAATGGTGGGGATCAGTCGGAACCAACTTTAGGTCCAGGACTAGACGGTGGCGGCTTGGATGCGCGCGATCAAACCTACAAACTTCAGTGTCGCTCGGACAGCGGCCACGTACTGTGGGCTGCGTTAAAGTCCGATTCTTCCGGTTATTGTTGTAGTCCAAGTGTTGCCGTATCGTATGTTTGACTTATTGCGACCGCCGACTTTATTTTTTACGGTTTTAAGTGGCCAGCTCGGTTGACCCGATTTGCTTTGATGCCGATTTAACTAAATCGTTTATAAAATATCGTAACCGTTGACACGTAAAACGACATGGGATAAATCCTATCGGTACCGGGAGAATAAAAGTGACCGTTTTTGTTAAATAGAGTTTTGGTTATAGTTTTGGTTTTTGTTTTGGTTTTATTTTCTGTTGTGATAAGAGGTTTGTGATAAAGTTTTTACCAACAGATTGGGTTATGTGCAATACCAAGCGTACTTTCAGTTAGATTGCTACGACAAGTAAATAAGATTGCCAAACGGTTTTGGATTGTAAAATGAGCCGCGCCTCTCAGGCCGGCTTGGAGGTGGAGAGATACATTGGAAGTTGTTTGATATCTTCGACACTAAGACCCACTTTGCAAAAGACTATTATAAATAATAATAATAATAATAATAATAATAATAATAATAATATCATCACTAATAATAATATTAATAACAATAATACCAATAGTAACAACAATAACAGTATTATTTGCACGAACAGTAACAACTGTACCAGCAAAAAAGAAAGTGTCGGCGTGAGCTTACGCAACCCACACTATCAGCAAAGCAACTATTCACCTAGTAGCAATGAACAGTGTCAGTTTGGTACTTGGACAGGTGCTCCTTTAATCTCCATGACGTCTAGTCCCCGGAGAAGCAATCAGCGATCGTCTCCATCACCTTGTCAACAGCAGCAGCAGCAGCAGCAGCATTCACCAATTGAGCCGCAATCACAGCCGCAGGCTCAATCTCAGCAGCATCAAACCCACCAGCAGGTTTCTTCGCACCTCCAAAACCGAAGTCCCCTGTCTCGTCTCGCGATTCACACGCAAGGGGCACCCTTAATTCTCGCAGGACGCTTTCACAATCGTGGAAAGCCGGTCAATTCGAACAATGTGATTGCCACTCCTAATGTCAACAACTTTTGCAACGTTAATACCAACAGCAACGGCAACACAATGTCAGTTGGAAGGTGTCCCCCGGTTAGAAGTCTCAAGAATATCGTTGAAGTTCCCAGAAAGTTACAATCCCAGCACCAGTATGTGTCCGGGTATCAGCATCAACAGCAACAGCAACAGATTCAACAACAGCAGATGCAACAACAACAGATCCACCAACAGCAATCACAACAGCAAACGATAAATATTAAGAATGATTGTCACGGGAAATTGGACAACAGCTCGGGGGCAAGTATCGCGAATATCGATTCGTTGAGCATTGCCAGTGACGAAAGTTCGAACAACTGTGAGAATAGTTTACCCCGGATAATAAAGCCCCGTAAGCGGAGGAAGAAGGACCGTAAGCCGACCAATGTTGTTACAACGGAAAACTCTAAGCCGGAGGATAGAGACAGGGATAGGGATCTATCGGTCTCGATGAATCCCGGTTTAATGCCCTCGGGGATGAACGGGGATCAATCTAATTTGGTTACACTTAAACCGTACGTGCCGGTTTGCTACGAGGCAATGAGATACGAGCTCCCCCGGCAGCAACAGCAGGGAACAGTCCAGCATAGGGCCCACAGGAGGCCACCCGTCACCAGGGAAAGTTACTCAGGTAGAACCCAGACACCTATTCAGCTGGAGATTGTCGACACGAGGCAGAGCAGTAGGTATGCGCATCGACACGCGCAGGTGAAAGTGCTCGACGACAACCGGAATGTTGTGGTGCCTGTGCTCGTTCGCACGAGTACAACAGCTCTTGCCAAGGGATATCGCAATCACAATCACCATCCGCCCGCCAACAATAATAACAACAATACCACCAATAACAGTTGTAATAACAACAACAGTACTAGTAATAATTGTAATAATAACAATACCAATAATAGTAATAATAATAATTGCAACAATCGACTGGTGCACGGCAACCCTGGTAACGGACATCGTTACATCAATGGGTATGACAGCTGCGAAAAATCTGGGTTGGTTGATGACCCAGGATCCTGTCAATGCCGGTACTGCAACCCTTCAGGTCTCATCTGGGACGTCGATCAGAATGGGTACTCACCCTTCCTGACTCCTCCTCCTACCAGCAACGGGAGCAACAATGAGTTTGTTCAATTTCCCCAGATACCTCTGTTCCTGTCACGAGCAAACCTTGGAGGAGGCTGTCATCAAGAGCCCTCCGAATTCTTTGACGTGGAAGACTCCCTCAGGGGACCTCATCATCACCAGCACCAGCATCAACATCAACACCACCAGCACCATCACCAACATCACCCAGTTCCTGTTGGAGCCGCTCGGGTAGGTCACGAACGGCTGGAACCCACTGGGGGCGCACTCCTGAGACGAAGCTGGAGCGATCCCTCGAGCTACTTTAGCGAGCAAATCTGTGCTCCGAGTCGTGACGTCGGAGTAATTGGCGATCGAGGACAAACTGCTGAGGCGCTTGCCAGAGGTAGGAGTTCTTGGCCCGGAAGTCCATCCTACGTGTCATTGGGAACAAACGCCTCGGGGCTGTCTGGTAGTCTTCCAGGTAACTCGGTTACTGGCCAGAGCCTGGAGGTATCGACCGAAATAGTCACCTCTCACAACGGGCATCGGGACCTGGAGATAAAGTTCTTCAGTTCCTCGCCCAGCTCCATCCAGCCGGAAGAAGAAAAATCACCATTCCCAGAGGACAACGAGGACTTCAGTGACATTTGGAGCTACCATGAGTCCAAGCTTCAGCAGGATTTCCGGACCTTGCTGCAGGCCGAAGAGTGATCGAGATTTTATTGAAATAAGTTGATAGGAAACAGGACATTGATTTTAGAGAAATAAAAACTGCAAACAAGTTGTAAATGTTTATGTGGATGTATGGATGGTTTTGTATGTATGTATGTATCTGTGTGTTGTAGCTTTAACGAGCGCATGAGAGTACAGAGTGTGCGATGAAAGCGAGATCGTTATTGGAATGAAATTGGAAAGCCGTCGGAGCGTTGAACAAGTCGAAAACCCGAGGTTGACTAGATGCGAGAACGAGCAAAAACAGGTGGACTCTTATACATTTCACATACATTGATACACTAACATAACACAGCAGAAATGGATGTGTGAATGCATGCATGCGTGCGAAAGTCTACCGCTGGCAGCATATTACTCATGACTGGAGCGGCAAACCTAAACCGTTAAACCTGTGCTCGCACTACATAACAAACTTACAAACGAAGGTTAAAACATACGAACGAACGAACTAACAAATTGGTGTAAACTGTACAGTAGTAGCAGTCGACAGACAACCACAGTGAAGTAGTAGGCTACAACAACTAGGGTTTGTAACTTGGTAGTGCATCTAGGTCTACACGACGGTACTTGTCTCTGGTCGTTGGTAGCTCGTCTATCTGTCTAGCTGTCTGTCCGTCTGTCTATCTATCTATTCACCGTCAGACAACCAATGTGTATGTATTGTGCATAAATCTGGTGTAGTCTACGCACGGGTGACAACCGATGAATAAACCACCAAACAAGACGATCCTTGCCTAACGGTTTAAGTAGTAACAAACAATGTTACCTTCAACACCGTGTTTAATTGATGACGAGCGAAATCACGACTGTAATTGATCTCTTCTTTACTGTCATTATCATCATCATTATTATTATTATTATTATTATTATTATTATTATTATTATTATACTTTTTCAACACACAATATTATTATCATATCCTTAATCATGTGCACGCGAGTAATGAAATGTCCGCGTTTACGATCACTAAGATAATATTATGTCCTACGTCACTCATTCTCGTGTGGACATTGATCAAGGTGTGGAAGCGTCAAGTCCCGCCTATTGCTTGTTCGTCATCGTCATTGTCAATGCAACCCGGTCAGTCCTTTCGCAATTCATTTACCATCTATCATCGGCCTAGTAACTAAGATACACTATCAGCATACCAGTATCAGTATCAGTATCATCAACTTCAGAATGAGTCTCACCTGTAGACCGAGCTCTATCTCTAGCTCCGGCATTTAGCTTAAACGGCGTCCACTTGTCTACTCTTGCACACACTCAACTCTCACATCCACACACTTACACATACGTGTGCATGTAAAGGGTAAATCCGGCGTTTAATTAACGCATCGGACATGTTGTTCGCGTGATCGTCGTTAGTGTAACGTGGCAATTAATCGAATAGCGAGCATGGTAGCTTTAGGCCCCAATGCTTCGACTCTATTCACCTTAGAGGAAACGCGAACGAGTATACCTATCTGGTACAAGAAAAGACAAGTATTACCACGTCTTATGTGATATGAGATTCAACGTCGAATAATGACGCGTTGTCTGTATCGATAATCTACAGTTTCCAACATACCAGCTCCGGTTAGATGTCTACTGTATGCTCTATCCTTAATGTACTACGGCCCCTCTTCTCTCGGTAGCTGGTTCATTTCCGTTCCAGGCACATTAACTACACTTTCTTTTCATACTTGTCCCCTGGAAATTAATTATTCATCACCGGCAATTAATAATCTGTAGGATTCTCAAACTTCTAAATCATTATTAACGATCCACCTTTACTTGACGTCGTTGTCAACTAAACGGGGCCAATGACCTTTATCGTATTATGTTAAATAATGGCACCGGCATTACGTGGGTCGGCAAACTGTTATAATTCGCCCACGTGCTTTCCATTCATACTATTTAGACTTTAACCCGTGTCCACGCCTGATATTTTTCGTTGTTTAAAACTTTTTATTAATTCGATATTTATAGTTCGGTATTTGTCATTCTTTGAAAGTTATTCGGCTTTCGACATTCAATCAGTCAAACTTTTATTTCGAATTGTGTTGTAACAATCAGGCACTAATATTCGATCATTTACATTCGATGGCGATTAATCTCATAACTAAAATTGATAGATTGGAACATCGACAGATAATTTATTTTTGTTTGAGCGGAGAAATTTTAAAAAATGAACCGAATTATTGTGAATGGTAATTGACAATACGTAAATTTGAAATATATCCGACGATGAAGATATCAAAAGCATCAATTGATTTTTTTAATAAACAAATTTCAATCATAGATCCACCCTTCAAGGCCAAACAAATAAACAAGAGTTAATTTTTGGTATCTCGGAAATATTTATCCATCTATCCATCTCTTTATCAGTTAATTTGTTTGTTTGTTTGCTTACTTTATTAACTTAACAAACTAAACGAATCTGTTCCTCTCGATTTCTCGTTCCACAAGGACAATCCAATTGCCGTTGGTATAACGAACTTAATTTATAGTATACACCACACTAGTATCGAGAAATAGTTTCCACGCGAATGGATTTGTCGTAAACGAAGTAACCAAGTACATCGAGACAGAGATCTTGTCTGTCAATTCGCTTAGCTGCAGCGCTTGCGTGTCTCCAGGGTATCCATTATCCTCGTACTCGTGTAGCCTTACTGTTCGTACTACATACTACATACAACATACCACTACTCCAGCTCTTTCAATTCCACACTCACATATATGCATACGAACCCATGTGTCCATACCGTCGATCGATGGATCAGATTCATCGATTGCCAGAAGTAATCGAACGCAATCTTCCACCGACCACTTCAATTGCACGTACTCTAGTTTCACCTAATTACAGTCGAGTGATTGCTCCTCATATTCAAGATTTAGCAAAATCATCGACAAAAAAAAAGTTCCACTGTTCGACTTGCCAGTATGAAATCGATTATTCCCACCGAGTTCTCGGTCGTAATTTTTTTTATCATCTAATGCTCTGTATATTATATAACAATAATGTACTACATGTATGTTACACATATGAACTAATATGATTATTGAATATTTACCGCGTAGGTATAAAACGAAAAAAAAAAATATATATATGTAGTTTAAATATTCGATAAATATTATATTATATTATTCGGTAGATTACTAATCATACGAGTGGCAATTACTGAGTGTGTGATATAAATATTAATATTTGTACTTTATAAACAGACTGTGTTATATATATGAAATCTCGACCAAGCCGACTTATTAACTCGCTGTGCGATCGTCGCTTTGTCGTTTATGAATATAAATATTATTATTATTATAAAGATAAATTTAAACAACTAAATGTGTGCGAGGACGTGTAAAATCTACTGGGAAAAAAATAATGGTATTGAATTTAGCGGATATTGTTCAAATATTGGATTTTTCTAAAAATAAAAAAATAAAAAATACATTTTGCACTCGAAGTTTTAGAAAATTTTTACGTGTGCAAAATGTTTTTTCCTTGGGACATTTGAAAAATGTCCTCAGCTAATTTCAGTATCATAAATAATAAACTTAAGCTAAAAATTAAAAAAAAAATGATTAATGATTATAATGATAATTATTAATTATTCAGCATAATTAGAGTTTGCGCGCATCTAAAGTATAAACTTGCATGTAATTATCGGTATTTTTCGTCACTATCGCTTGCTGTATATTTATTGTCGTTTTTTTTTCTCAGTGTTTTAGGTAAATTGTCGAAAAATAATCGTAGGTTACAAATTATTAATTATAAATGATAAGAACGACAATTGAAGAAAAAAAAAATATTGTGTAATATTGAATACTAATTAGGAATGTGTGTACATATGTAATAGTAATTAGCTTCGGAATATATATATATATATATATATATATATATATATATATATATATATATATATATATATATATATATATATATATATATATTATATGATAGTATTTGCACTGATATCAAATAAATTATTTAGCTCGTTATTTTTATTTATAAATCCAAATCGCGTTTTCGCTTCTGATGATGAAGCGATCACGCGGAAAATCAGTGAAAGGCAAAAAAAGCGAATAAAAATGAAAAAATTGTGGACCTTTTATAAATACGTAGAAAAAAAGTATTATTTTTTTTATCTCTCTTGCACCACAAGTGTAAAACGGAAGACAGAAGGGGAGAAACGGTATTTTCGTTCATTCGTTTTCGTTTTACTTTTTGAGCTCACGGCAGAAAAGAGCTACAACAACTCTCGATGATTAATCACTTCGGCCCCTGTTGACGGCGGCCTAAGGCTAGATTATATATACACTCTCCTTTTTATCATTCGTATCAAATAATAAAAGGCTCATTCCGTAAGATCATACCGAGCGAAAATTTGCATGCTTTTTTTTTTATCACGCGTATCGCTGTTTTTCTCTTTCGTAACCATCACTTTCGTAATGACTTCATGACGCTTTTATTTTTTTTAAAATTAACTGAAAAAAAAAATTTTAATTACAATCCTGAGTTAATACCTGACATCAAAGATGGAGATGCGTTGAAAATGTTTAACTGCCTTATAAATAAGTGATTTTGTTATCGACTTTATAATTATTTAGAAAAATATTAAGCGTAAATGTTTGAGGACGTTCATGAGTGAGACTTTGTAGAAGATATGTGTTTATTTTAAAATGACAATTGTTAAATTTTCGTTTTAAAAAATTTTGCTACCGATTTTACAGCTGATACTTGTTTTAAATTAAAAAACTGCTGGTTTAAACAAAAATTAAAAGTTCTTTATAGAAAACAAAATTATTCCACGTCTGAGGGAACTGTTGGTGGTAGATAGAAATTTCTTGATCCAAGACCTAGAAACTAATAGCTAATTCTTGAAAGAATACTACCCGTTCTCTTAAAAATAACTCTTTTAGTCTGTTATTATTCACTCAAGAACGTCCTTAGAAAAAGCTAAAGTGACATTAACGCAACTCAAGGCGTTGTCTTTGAATCTTCAATGCTATTTCTTCCATCATTCTCGTATCGCCTGATTTAACTTGCAATTGTAATACAGCAACACTTGACCTCGATTACCGTAAATGCAATATTAAATGCAAATAGCGGCGCGGATCGACCAAACTAATTATCCCTTTTTTAAAATAATACTCAAACAAAACAAACATAATTTTATTTCTTTCATTTTTTTTTTTCCGTGTATTTATTATGTCTGCGGCGAGGCACTTTGCAAGTATAATTATCGTTAAATTAGCGGTGAACAAGGGCACTCGGCGCAAGAGAGACGGAAAATAGTACTGCTAATTGTAAAAGTAATATTGTGGGAAATATTATTTATTGATAAATAAAATATCCATTTGTTTTTCCTTTTATTTTTTTGTTATTTATTCATCGTAAGCGTGCGATTGCCTTGACACTGATTTTATAAATTCAATAAATATTAAAACCGATTTTAATAAATAAATTTAAATAACGGTTGATAAATAAATTTAAGATTGTGGAGGACCATGAGCGAATTCAGCGATCACGGACTTCGATCGTGGCCCGATTTGTGTAATTTTAAATAAATATATAAATATTAATATTGATGAAATTTCTTTTTAAATTCAATCTAATAGTTTTTTGGTTCACTCTTATCAATTTTTACTATTACTATTATTATAATTATTATTATCATTATTTTTATTATTATTATAATTAAAATAAATATCATCATTATTATTACTATTAATATTATTATAGTTATAATTATTATTATCATAAAAAAATGTGTGTATGTTAGAGAGCGAGCAAGACTTGTCTTGGTGGAATTTATTCCTGATTTTCATCGATGACGTTTGTGTTTTTTTACTTATTTCATGTTAGACTTTTCTCTCGCCAGTATAAAATATAAATAAAAAAAAACCAAGTACACTGAAATAAATGCATACTGTTTGTATAAAATCAATTTTGTTATATATTTATTTATTTATTTATATTAGGAAATTACTTTACAACCCTCGTCCTGTTCCTATTTACTTGATTCAACTTCATTGAGAGAGACGGATGTTTATTAATTTTTTTTATATATCAAATCTTGACTCCAGGATCTGGTATGAAAGTTGGTCGCTAAGCTCAAAGGTAGTTTTGGCACGAAAATCCACGGTTCGAGAGTTTTATTTTGCTTTTGCTCCAGTTACGTCAAACTTGGTTCCACGGCTCTCAAGATTCCGCTAAGATTCTTCTCAGAGGATCTAGTGTATCCTTCCTGGTGCTGTCTCTAAAGTTAATTCATGACTCATGACACTTTACGAGATATCATTATCATTATTTTTCTGGTTAACATTTCAATGCTAGTTTTTTTTCTTCGTTTTAGTTCATTTTATTCAAAAATTTTTTTGTTACGAACTTTTGTCGGAATTTGCTGCTAAAGTTTTGAAGTTATTAACGAGTCCAAGAATCGAGGAAATCCTGGAGCTGCTGGATTCAAAAAGAACCATTTAATTTGGTAGAGGATTTTTTTTTTCAAGAAAGTAAATAGAGTTTTTTTTTTTTTTTTCCCGTGATTAGGATGAGATCTCAGGTACTGGCGGGTGATAAGACGAATTTATCTACGAGAGGGATCGAAGTCAAGACTGATAACATAATTTTTTTATTTTCGATGTCAGAGGCTTATTTTTGATACTAAATTTTGTAGTTTCATTGAAAAGGTCGATATATAATGAACATATTTTTAATAAATCAAACACTTGTCGATTAAATAAGACAAAAAAAAATAGTAAAACTTTTAGTAAAGTAATCATCTTTATCAAAATATTATTCTTGAATAATTAAAACATTCATTAAGCTTATAGTAAATAAATAAACCTTAAAAAGTTGGTCGGAGATAGTGATTTTTAACGAGATATAACGTGATTATGATACATTAATTATTACAACAATTTGGTGTGATAAGTCAGCGCTAGTCCTTGTCCATAGGTAGATAGCTCCGCACATACACAGCATAAACCTATTAAGTAGGTACACCGAGATACGAGGTGGCGATACGATGGTTATTCACAGTAGAGCCAAGCGCAGCATGTTGACTCTTGCGGTTCTGTTAACTTTATATACCCGTCAGCCTGTTACTGACATTTAAACATATAAAATGTTCCATGAACGATATTATACACACGTCTACCATCTACCAACGCGAGACATATTCATATTCATGAGAAACAATATTTCAGCAACTTCGGCCATGCTACACTAGTCGATATCAACTATATCTTCAATCTAATTTACTTTATCCCCTCTCACCCCTTCTTATATTATCTTTATTTCTGCAAACGATAAAACTACTATCTGAATTTATTAACATTATTATCTGTATGATTAAAAGATTAAGGAATATATTGTCGTAGATAAAATATTCCTTATTCTTTCAATTATATAGATAATTGAACATGTCTTGACCTGAAAAATTTATTATAATTTTTTGGGGTAGTTTTAAATAGATTTGAATTTCGCGCTAGATCGAATTTGTTTATTTATTTATAGTACGCCTCATGAAACAAAGTTTTTGAAGTAGCACTCTAGTTTCAACTAATTGAAGTCAAGCAGTTTTTTTAACTGTAAATGTTTCTGTTTTTGTTTTATACATGTCAATGGGGTTGAATGTTATGATAATTTATAAATAATTAAACGGTCAAAAATTTTTTTTAAACTCACCACAAATACATTAAAGAGCTGTCAGTTTTATGAAAGTTTCTGACAGTTAGTTTTTTTTTTTTAAAACTAACAAACTGCTACATAACTGCAGAGAGCGTATGCAATCAATGTTAATTTAATTAACCTCGGGTTGTAGGTGGTCAATCGACTTCAAATTTTTGGAGTAATTGTATCATAATTTCCTTAATAAGTATTCAAAAATTTAGAATTTTCTGACGCTATGCCTTCACTACGATACCTACCTTAAAGATTTATCTTTCTGTAACTTATTATTTTATAAACTATGTACCCAATGACGTGAATTTATCTTAACATTTAATTCCTGTCTTGCTTGTCTTCAGTCTTACTCCGTATAATATAACATCAAGGAATTTAATTCATTTAATCTAACGTTCCTCAGTCTCGTTACTCTGATATCAATATTTATCACGTGCTATCATCCCCGAGCTTTCCTAAGATTACCTCTATTACCATATAATATAAATTCAGTGGAAAATATAAGCTGACAATCCGGGAGGCTAAACAGACCAAGAAATATTAACTGTATTAACCATCTGAATGAAGAAGAATGTCCTGAGATTAACAATTGTTTTGATAGTCTAAAGCTAATACTTTGTTTAATTATCAGAATAACTTGCTGGTTATTTTATACTCTTCTAGTACGTACTATAGTATTACACTGAATATTGTACTGTTTTAAACTCAAACATTATACTATACTTTGCGGTGTTACGTCATGTATTATTGTATGTTCGCGAAGTACAAAACGTATAAAGTTAACATAGAATTATCGCTCAGTATTTTTTATTTATTCTGTATTTTAATCCACTTCTCTTCTCTAATATACAACAGTGAATTTTGCATCTAATATTTTATCCGCTTTGCTGTTTTTACATTAAGGATTACCGCAAATGCACTTTCCTTTTTTTTTTTGCTTTAATTAATTCGATATCCTATTAATTTAATTAACAAATGCATGAAAAAAGTATCGTGAATGCAGATAAAATTTACGTCATAATCCGAGCCATTAGGCCGAGAAAAATTTTTGCTCACTAGTTTTTATTTTCAAGCAGTAATTTTTTCATGGATTTTATGATTTAGTCTTTTTCAAAAGGGTAGAATTTATAATATTATTAAATATATTAAACTCGACGAGGATCAATTGACTTTGTTTTTTTTTTTTAATCTGGCAACTTTTCAGATGGATTAATTTTTTTTTTTAATGCACTGCGTTTTAAACGTATGAAAAGGAATAATTTATTTTATGAAAATATTAATATCAAACTTATCCGATTTGTTTGTTGAACTTTTTATCACTTTATAGTCTAATTTTTTTTCAAATGAGATAAATTTGAAAAATATCAGTCTAAATTTGTTCAAAAAGGGCCGAAATTATTTTTTTTTTCACAATTTTAATGCATAAAAAGTTATCTACTATCATCTAGCTTGCTTTTATGATCATCCAAAAATTTTAAAATCATTTTTTTGATTATCTGAAAGCCTTAAAAACTGTGCAAAATTATCTAAATAATTTTTATGATCGCCTAGAAATCTCAAAATTATTTTTTAATAATTTTAATTCATTAAAAATAATCCAAAAATGTCTAACCTAAATCTTAAACTCACTTTCCCAACAGCCCAAAAATTCCTAAATAACTCTTTTAATTTTTCAAATTTATCCAAAATTAATTTTCCTTGTACATATCACAGTTCAAACAAAAATTTTATCCAAAATCGCTTCAGGCTTTAAAAAAAATAAAAACAGCCATAAATATTAAATTAACATTCACCAATTTCCTCCGACCTTATTGGCAGCTTACGATTAAGAGAAAAACCAGAAGATAATCTGGAAGTGAGTGTGACAAACAGTTTGGTGGTGTATCCTTCAACCGCAGACAATATAGCATTACCCGGCTCGCCATCCTAGTTGTCGTCGTTCTACTTTGAAAATCGGCTTTTCGTACTGTTCAGGTCAACTTGTCTCGCGCCATGTGTTGGTGATTAATCCATGCAGCCGTGCGTCTATGTCTGATAGAGTTGAGCTAGAAGTACAACTAGCAAGTCGTACACATTCGCAGATTAGATAGTCCGTGATAGTGATGGTGGTGTATGAGTGTGATGTGTTGCTGTCCTGCTATCACAGTAATCAATGGCAATGGCAATAGCAGTCCAGTCTACTCCTATTTGCTTCACATGTGTTGGGTTTCAACACACGGTACCAGTTGTCGGCTGGCTGACCTTTAACTTTAGCTTTGTGTGACACATTTTTTTTCGTTACGTTTTTCCTCTGCTTGATGGTGTTTGTTTCCAGTTCGAAATAGTTCCGTCGAGCAGCGACGATTGCTAACTAAATACAAAGCTCTGGGGATGGCTGGAATTTTTTTTCTAGTTCAAAAAATCTATTCTAGCTTGATAGTAAAATGGATTTGTAAACTTGCCAGCAGAAACATTGGATTTGGTCGAAGCATATGAGTGGCATTTAATTGTAAGCGTGTGTATGTGCGTAAATGAATGCACTGAAAAAATATTTAGTTAAGATAGGCATAAAAATCATATGTTATGACAACTAATCATAGATTATAATAAATAATTAAATTTATTAGTTGGTCTAATAAATTTTGTTGCTGAGTTAGGTAAATAATTTTTTTAAAATAACAAATATATAAAAAATAACAAAAAGAAATTTATTTTTTCGATACGACAAATAAATTTTGTTAATTCAACAAAATCAGCTAAGTAATGGAAGCGAAATAATTTAATTGTAAAAACAAACAGATATTATTATTCCTATAAAATGATTGTTGTTGAAACAACAAATCCATTTAGTAGTTTTATGAACTGATTTGTTATCTTAACTTGGCTCACTTTATTAAAACAATTAATCAATTTATTTCCATACGTAAACTGATTTGTTACTACAATACATTTTTTTTTATGATATGTTAGTTATTAGTTTAATGAAATCATTTTTATTAGTATAAAAGTATCGACGAGTTAATTAAATGACGTTGTTGAGCCAAATACTTGGGCGCATTGCAGAGAATTTTAGACTTATTTAATATATTTAGTAGAATAAAGAATTAAACCGGGGTAGAGTTAATAGAGGGATATATTATATATATGTAGTACGAAAGAGGTGTAAAAGGAGTACACAAAGTTAACGTGGTTAGACATCTCTTGGCAACGGTACTAGCACACTCTCAAATGATATAAATGCACCAAGGAAAACTAAAACCGTCTGGTTAATTATATACGCTAATACAATTTACCAAGTGTGAAGGAGATATTTCCGGTTATTAACTTACCGAATGCCTACGCTTTGGCATCTCTCAAAAATATTTAGCTCTTAATCTCACCAAGGGATTTTCTTTTCGTTAAATATTTCATATGGTTTCATTCGCGCCAGTTTTTTCCACTCCCAACTAAAAAATAAAAAATGCAGCTCACTGTTGACTGAATTTAAAAATTCACGGGATTATTCATTTTCGATTGAATGGGTTCAAATTTTTTTTTTTTTTTTTTTTTCTATATTTATTCTCTACGCTGACAGAAAAACTGACAGTAGTCTTCTAGTCGCTTCCAGAGTAACATCGACACCAAATCAATCCCGCTTATCAATTTGACAAACAGTCCTTTATTTCTTGACATTTATCCCACATTCGTTGCCTCCAAATGCAGTATAGTATTAATTACCAAGCTTAAACGACATAAATTTGTTTATTTGAATTTTTTATTGTCAGATTATTGGTTCATTTAAATATTCACCCGATTGTCAGACGAGTAACCAATATTTGAATTATTTATAAATAAATTTCCGTTTGATATAAATTAATAATATTTTTCCTGCTGTCACGGTATCGGATTACGTTTTTTTCAATTAATCGCTTCCGTTTAACCACTCAATTTCTGGCAATCAATTCTACCAAAATTTTATCATGTCAAAATCATAACTAAAAATTAATATTAAAAAGGGCAATTAATTCATTGTTACAAATGAAAATCATTGCTGAACAAATTTTGAAGTTTAATTTCTAATCTATCAGTTAAGATTTTGTATAGAAAATAACTACTTCAGTGACTCTCTACATTGATTACCCTACAGGTTATAGGCCCGATGTCCTCAACATTAAAAAAAGATTTTAAAAAGCAATTTTACAGGTTTTATATTTTGGAAAAACTAAATTTTAGTTTACTAAATATAAAATATTTTATTAATTTAAACGTTAAAAAAAAAAAAAAATAGAATTTTATTAATTTTTTATTAACTTAAAAAAATATCAATGTAATTTTTTCCGTTGACGTTTAAAAATAAAAATAACTCAATCAGTTTTTATAAAAAAAATCATGTTGGACAAATATTATATTTTTTTTTATTATTTTCAATATAAATTATAAATTAATCGCTTGAGGCACATCATTTTTATATGTATACAATTTTTTTAACAATATAACTCGGAGGTATTTCGAAAAATGAATTTTTAAAGCGAGTTATCGTGGAAACATCCATTTAATGCATTGTGTAATGTTTATTCAAAAAAAAAAAAATCATAATAATAATGAATAAAAAGAAATACGTCATAATGGTCAGAAAATGTAATAAAATAAAATAAGTTATGAATTGCACGAGAGTTTTAAAAAACAAGCAAATCATTTTTTGTTGAATCTAAAAAACAGTAAGGACTTTAATATAGCTGTTCGCACGTGGAAAAAAAAAATTAAAAACATTCCCGACGACATATTGCACACGTTACGATGACGCTGCACGAAAATGGGGGAAAGCTTGAATCAGAAAGCAGGGTCTGCTCATATTATAGACATATATTTTATCCATATATGTGCGAGTACGAGATTCACACAATAAAAGAGAGTGAACGTTTTAATTTTATGCCGAGTCATTTGATTCTCATTCACGTTCTCAACTTTGTTTCACCCAGTTTTTTTATTTTTTATTTATTTTTTTTTTTTTTAATTTCTATTTTATATCATTCTGAACTTTTTTTATCCGGCGATTCAAACGAGTCAGCTATTCTGGAAATTGTGCTGATGTAAAAGCTTGTCAATTTCACAGGGACATTATATACGTAACATATTTAAAAATAAAAAAAATGTTCATTTAAAGTCTTCGGACGGAGGACGATGGGCTCAATATTCTTATTTTTAAAATAAAATTAAAAATTCATTGAAGAATTCTCGAATGGCTGGAAGGTAAATATGGTAGTTAACAAAAGTGCGAACGAGTTTACGAGCTCGGAGTAAAAAGCGAAATCGCGAAAGAATGATAATAAGCCGGTAGGTAATATCTTGGGTGATGTAACGCTTAACCAGTCAAACCGATTTTTAGTACGTACTACTTACTACTTACTACTGTAAACTACTTCGAGTAGACGCATTACTACATACACCAAGTAGATAATTATATGTTTTTAAAAGTACATCATAAGTGTAACTGTCTTTTTTATTTTTTAAATATCCAACGCTCAGTGCTCTACTCTTTAAACCTTTTTTTAACCTCATTTATTTCTGTTACAATTTTATCGAAATTAATAGTTATGGCTTTAACATTTTAACGACTTTCTTTGCGTGGATTATTTTTTAAAATTACTATTTTCTTTTTTTTTTTTTTTTTTGAGGGTTTTTCATTATTTAAAATACGGGTAGGGGTTTTTTATTATTTAAAAGTAATAAATAGTTTACAACAGTATTTATAAAGTGGAATTATTGATTGCGGGTTTCATGAGGCGCCACTTAACCTACAGAAGAGCAATAAAAGCAAAAAAAAAAATAAATAAATACGGGTTCGGTGGCGTAAAAATGAGGCGTTGCTATTCAAAGCGTGAATTCGTCTTGTGCTTGAGTTGGTACGCAAGAAAGGGTAAAGAAAGAGGTTTTGGGTGATAGAGTACAAGTAAAGCACGCCTGAAAGTGGTTTCGCGACTGTTATGTTCTGACAGTTGGTGTACGTGCGTCCAGCGTAGGCGGTAGATGAAATTCAATGTCAACAACAAAACGAAACGCACATAGAATACTTTAGGAGACGACGATGATGATGATGATGATGATGAGTTTAAGTGAAGAGTAAAGCCAGTTGACGAGCTAGTACAGGTGACGAGGACTTGGATTTGTTTTTGTACTTCAGATCCAACTCACACTCTGCTACTTGGAGGACGAAACTCTTTATTAGTCGAGGAGAATTGTCGTAAAACACGACCGAGAACTTATTTCTATCTTTCCCACACTACTTTTATTTGTTTTATTTTTCATTTTTGTTTTTTGTCCTCACGTTCCTGAAAAGGTCGATAGTTTCGGAGAACAGCATTGTTATTCCATTCGATTAAGTGTCAGGTTTATATTTATTTGCTGATTTCTTGGTAAATTTCGCCAAAACATTACGAGAATTCGACGATGAATACTGAAGAATTTTTCTTGAAAATTTGTAGGGAGTAAATTTTTCTAAAAATTTTTTAGACTGCATTTAAAAAAAAAAAAAATCAACGATCATGGACGTCAACAGTGAAATTACACTCTAAAGTTACGATAAAAACATCTGGACTTTATATTTCCAGCTTACAAAAATTGTAATGATTTCTAGTAAGTCAGGAAAGCTTTAAAAATTTTAAGCGAATATTTCCGTACTTCCGTAGAATTAGGCGATAAAAGTTCCGATGCGACCGTAAAATACGAGCGATTTTTATTACAGTTATTAAAATAAATTATGAAGTTTCAATAAAACTTGAAAAACTAAAAGGGATTAATGTCTCAATGCATCTAGTGGATTATAAATAAATATGTATCACGCATCTTTAATCCGGTCTACCACGTGGATATATATTATCAACAACTCTTGAAAGTTACAAGCATGAAAATTCAGCTTTCCATCCTCATCCTGGGTAATCGTATATTTATATATTTAATGCAGCGTAAGTGGAATTTTCCTCTCACCAACTGCGACAACTTGTCTTATCCGTCCCCTGTGTTTCTATTATACTTGAATAATATAAAAGAAAAAAAAAAAATGACTAAAAAAATACAATCAAATAGAAACAGGAAGCTGAATAAATTAGTGATGCAGCCCCAGGGTATTTTATTTTAGTTGTATCTAAATCTAAAGTCTGAATTTAAACGCGATTCACTTGAGTTTAAATAAAACCTAAGATGGAAATAAGATCTCCAGTGCATTTATAAACTCGCAATAAATTAGTATTATTATTTATTAAAAAATTTTTGGGGTTAAATTTTGAAAAATTAATTATTGATAAAATTTTTATTTTATAATATTTTGTATATTATTTATATTGATATCAATATATGATCTATATTTTTAAGAGAATAAGCAAAATTTTGTGGCCAGTAAGAAATGACCTTGTATCTTGTGAACTATTGACATTTTTAAAGATATAAGCTCATCTCGATGTTACACTCATCAAGACCTTTCATTTGAGTACCCACATCAATTTTTCATATATATATATATATATATATATATATATATATATATATATATATATATATATATATATATATATGTATATATGAAAAATATATGAAAATGCATGTGGGTACTCAAATGAAAGCCCTTGATGAGTGTAACATCGGGATGAGCTTATATCTTTGAAAACGTCAATAGTTAAGAAAGTAAAGTGCAATTTAACAAAAGTCATTATTTAATATTTTAGTCAGTATTTATAGTCTACAAGTCACGGCAGTCACATAGTGACTGCAAGGTTGCTAGTATAATATATTTTTTAATATACTTTCTCTCAAAAGTCAAAAACACTCATCAATTTTCTGGTTTGTAGCTGAAGGATCATCTTAACGGCGTAATAGATAAAATGGATCGGTAGATGTACGTTGTACATAGTACGTATGCGTGGGAGGACTAGGAAAGTATTTTTTGATGGATCCTGTAGAAAGATACTGCATAAATATGTATGGCCTCGAGGATATTTTCTCCTCTCATCTTTATTTTGTATTTTATTTTTATTTATTCCATTTTTTTTTTTGCTATACAGCCAGCTACTTGGTGTATTACACAAGCTCAGACGCCGATGAAAAAGTTTTATTCCTCATTGGGTGAGATACTGCATAAGAGGATTACGTACTTTATTTATTATAATCAATGTATTGTAAGTAAAGAGTGAAACGTGTCGGAAAATGATTTTTTTCGATCAGATTTATTATGAATTGCTGAGAAACATTTTTTTTTTTCTATTTTTTTCTATTTTTTTGCACAGAGAATAATTTGGTCAAAGTTTGAACATTTAATAGCCCGCAGAAATTAATGAACTAATTAATAGTCCCTAATTGTCGTTGCCGAGAAAAGTTGATGGAAAAGAGAAAAATAAAACGGGAATGAAGTGAAATTAAACGCTCTTAAAATTGCCAGAGCTGAGAGTAAAGTCGTGTTATTTACGAAACCTTTCAAGAGCTAAATGTCACCAGCGGGGGCTAGGTCGGAATAAATTGTATCAACCGTAGTATTCGGTACATATCCATCTACATAGGTTCAAGTACACCGTTGGCTTGAATTCTGTTTCGGAAACACAAATTGTACGCTTTTCTTTCACTGAGAGTGTTTCTTTGATCATGTACAACATTGTTTTATTCATCATATCACAAACTCAATACCCTTTTATTTTCTATCCATTGGACTGAATGATGCAACTCTACTTCAATTACCAAATTAAACCATTGTTTTCAGTTTCTCGAATCCGTTTGTTGAAATTTCCGGTTTTTGTTTTTTTTTTCCAATTTATAAAATTATTTCCAATAAGTCAAATTTTGATTGTTAGTCTAACTTATCAATAATAGAATGTTCTGAACCTCTCTGTATAATATTGATGGACCTAGATTTTGATTTCGATCGTTAAAAAATTCAACGGTCGTATTTTTTTCATCCAATACCGGATGTGCGCTAAAGCGATAACAATGATGCTAGTTATTAGAGAAAGCTTGGACATAGAAAAATGTATTTTTTCATCTAACTAACTCGACGATTTACTCGAGTGAAAATAAAGGATGAATGTTTTTTATTTTATTTTAATGATAAAAGTTGTAGTATTCAAATAAGAATGTAAAAAAAAAACTCAATAGACAATTGATCTCTAATTTTCTAGTTTTTTATACAAATCTCAAATACCATTGTCTTGTAATAAATTCAAATGAAAAAAAAATTTTTTTTCGAATTAAGAAATTTTTTTCAGTACACAGAAGGTTGGTACCATAATTTGTAGAATAGAAAAGCATTAAATGATTCGACCGAAGGATATACTAAGCAATTTGCAAGGTGAATATTTAAATTTACGAGCAAATCATCGAAGGATCGTTGTGATTAGGCAGAAATAGCAAAGCCGGGAAATCAAGTAGACTCTAAAGTGTGAGGCAAACAAGCTTTGAAGGGTCTACAAAGCGTTGGCTCTCATGTATCGGGAAAGCTTGAGTCGATGATATTTGTTTATCGACGTTTATGAAAGTAAATGGCAATCGCCCGGAGCAAGGACGCATAATTGGATGTCCGTAGGATCACCCAGCAGTGCCTTAATGGGCTTTCGAAGGCGTGGTTATTACTCCTGAACGTATTACGTAGACTACATCCTGCACTTACAACATGCACTTATATATTATATATTATATACATCTACGCTCAACACTGTTATACTTCTCTGGTGCTCTTGCACAATTTACGGTGGGCATCCAGTTTAGTTCCAGGTTGATATCGCTAACGCGAATTTAGTGGAGATATTACTCGAGTGAAATTGGCTCGAACCAAGAGACCCCCAACTGGCATCTTCTCTACTCTCATTCGATACATATGACTCACTCTTGAGGGTGGCCGCTTCATCCCCAACCCTTGTACTCACTGCAGACTACACTTTGAACTCTGTCTACTCCCTACTCGCTATACTCACTAGTACTATTACTGTTACGATGTTATCCCATACTCGGTGCCTTTTGCTATCTATTTTGTGTTGTAGTCACTCCATTAGACACCTCAGAATTGCTTTTCTCCCTTAAAACATAACCTGTAACATCATACTTTTATTAGTGCATCAAGATATGTGTCACTGAAAAATTTTACTAGTTGTCCTATTCGAGCTTTTGATTAGTCAAGCAGTTTAGTGGAATGTTATTGCTACCTTTATTTTCACAAAAAAATTTACTGTTTAATTCATGAGAAAAATTATCCGGCAGTATTAAAATCTAGGTCACTGCTTCATCATTTATTAGTAACAGCGATACTTTTTAAAGTTTATGTCAGTAAAATTTACCGACACTCTCGTAAAATAAAAACAAATTTTTATCAAATTTTTACTGTTAATTTTGTGTTTTATATCTTGGAAAAACCAAATTTAGTTTAATAAGATTAAATGTTTGATTAATTTATTTTTTAAAGTTATTTTACTTTAAAATATACGTAGAATATTTTTAAATACATTAATGGAAATTTTGTCCACAAAATAACAATTTTAGTTACTCTTAACATTGATTCCTCTACAGATTATAGGCCCAATGCCTTCAAAATTAACAAAGACTATAAAAATTACTTTTATTTTAATTTTTTGGTCAATGGAAATGTTATAAAATTAATTTTTTTTCAATTTTGAAAAAATTCGATTTTATTTGAATGAGAAGTAATGTTTAGTTAATTTTTTTTATTTAATTTATTTTTATGATTCTTTCACTTGAAATTATATTTAGATTAATTGCTAAAAAAATTTTTTTCATGAAAGTCTAATCAAATTAATATCCAGAGACCAAAATGAATAATTATTGTAATTTATAGGAATATTTTTATATATTTAAACTATAAATGGATATTAATGAGAATTTGGTTGATGTATGAAAGGCGAGATGATATCTCAGTAGTCACGAAGTATCGCTGGCAGGCGTCACGTCGTTAAACGTGATGGCATTAAAAGGTGACGACAAAGTTCGACGTTGGGTGTTTATTAATGGTGATAACCTATCGGCTTCTTCATGAGACATGAGACAAGAGACAAGAGACAAGAACTCTCCGCTGAAGAGAAACGAACCGACGTTCAAGAGAACTAAGTCGTAAAACTTGTCGGCTAAAGTTCATGACCATTAAGACCCTCCAGAGAAATAGAGGAGGTGACGACGCGATAACTTTTTTTTTTCTTTCTTTTTAATATACAAGTATCTAGTTTTTTGGCATTTTATCATTACCGATAATTAACCGGTGCTTTTTTATTATTTAATTATTAAACTTTATGCTTCTAGTTTTATTTTATTCTCCAACTTTTTTAATTTATTTAATCAAATATTAATTAGTGAAAAAAAAAATTGCAATAAACTCGTTTTATGGATACACAAATTAAATTATTAATATCTCGATAAATAATTCTCTGTGAGTAATTATAAAAAAGTTCATTATAAAGTTGTAAGTTATAAGTATGTACTTTTTAAATTTTGTTTAACAAAATGGATAAAAAAGACGGCTTTAATTTTATAAAAAAATTTTTTCTTTTTATATTATAATAATTGTGGAAGAGTTGAGGGTTTTGATGCTGTTATTATGTACTTTAAGTTTATTATAATTTTAATTAAATATAGAACTAAGTATACGATAGTTCTTTGAATAATAAGTCATCTTACTTAAAATATATATTCTTTTATGTTACAGGTAAGCTTCCCGTTGCATTTTATGAGTGAGTAGATTATTCATTATCTTATTTGCACAATATTTTTACAATTTTTTTGATGAGTCTCTTGATATTTATTATTAATGTCAAAAAATGATTGACATACTAATTTTAAGTAAAATACTCTTCTTAACTATCAATTTTATCATGTTGCTTTTTTTTTTTGGAAAAATTTATGAAAAAAAAAGTATTGAGGATGAGATGAAGATATTTTTTTTAAAACTAAGAAAAAATATTTGACTTTTGTTAACTGTGAAATTAAAATTTTAATTTTTGAAATTACTTCGAAAAAATTTTTTATAAAAATAAAAAATGAAGTAAATAATAATTAAATGAAACAAATTGAATAAAAATAAAATGATGAAAATCAAAATAAAAAAACAATTTGATGTTATACGTGAGTAAAATACGTTTGAAAATTAACTTAAGCGTCAAATACATTTTTAACAAATTTTTCTACCCTGATGGTCATAAACATAAATTTTTTAAATTTATGTTTTTTATAGCTCACAGACTTTGTTCACTTGAAATAAAAATTCATCTGCTATTTTTTCGCTAAAAATTTTTATAAAAAATTTAACTTGATTATTATTATTAGTTAACAAGTCAATAAGTCGCATTTAAATAGAATATGCGATAAAAAAAATAAAAGGGCAATCAAAAGATAATAGTAGCGATAAAAATATGTTTATAGAGACGTTTAAATCACGTATTTTTGCAGCGTATACATAAAACGAATAAAAAGTAGCTGATAAAAAATTTATAAATGTAGTGTGTTTGTGTAAAACAGGCTGATACCCGGTCTACATGGAAGGTTTGACTCGTTGGTGATTCATGCATGTATTCTAGTAATCACGCTGAGGCTCTCGAGTGAATTCACTTATATATATTAGCATAGGTACACTGAAATATAAAGCATAAAGTAGAGAGTAAAGAGAAGAACACGTTTTTCTCTCAAGATCTTCTTCGAGGCCCACCACTGCCAATACTAATACTGATATAATGCTTGAACAAGAACAAGGGTGGTCGACGCGTGTGGTCTGATTCGATGAGACTCAACTTTTCCCCTTTTATTCCTTTATTCCACCTATCTATATTCTATATTCCGTATTTTGTATTCTACATTCTATATTCTATATATAAACCGAACCGGCGGTAGAAGGAAAAGATAAATCGCGAGTATAAAAGACGTTCGGAAAACGCCCGAAGCGTCAATTGAAAAATAAGAATAAGAACAATCGAAAAAGGGTCTACCGGATCGGATCGTACCAAACCGTCTTCTCAATTCTATTTTTAAAAAGACCCTTTCCAATTATCCTAAGGAAATATTTTTATTTTTTATCCCTTGAATTTTCTCATCCCCGGTTCACTCATTTTATTTTTCTCCAAGCCGCAACTCGCTCTACTTGCTCCAGAGGAGTAGGCATGCCCAAGATTGAAAGAGACATTTCAGCTTAACCGTCAGAGGGCGGGTTTACTTACTATACGACTGCTGGGCACTCGCAGTAAATGCTTTAGCATCTTCTCGTCAGCAGTTTTGGCTTGGAGAATTTTAAAACTCAACCCTTTACCTAAAACTGCAGAGCTGCTTTTTTTCAAAAGTTCCATTAAGTTTTCTCTATTTTTTATCGCTATCTTTGCTGTCATTAAACCGACAGAAATTGAGTTTTTGTTTTGGAACAAGTTTTATCTTTGAGTTAAATCGAAAAATAAATGAGTGATATCTATCAAAATATAAAAAAATTTTTTAAATCTTGGTCGGAGACAAAACTTTAAATAGGATTTAAAAATCATAAGCTGTTATTTTTTTTATCACTTGCAATTACTTTGCTAATGATTAAAAAATTCGGTTCATTAAAAAAAACAAGATAAAAAAATAGTAGAATTATATATCATTACAAATTATAGATATCAATTTTTTTCCCGCCTTTTGTTAGTTCAACAAATTCATTTTTATACGAACATCTGAGATAAAGTAAGATCTTAAATATTTTTCAATTGTTCTGTTTTTCCATCAAACACATTAATCCTTGTAATTAATGTTCTGTCAGTAGAAGTAGTGTTAATTTTCAGCATAAATTCGTATCCCGGTGTGAACACTGTTTCATGTAACTCATAGAGGCACAGCGGCAGTATCAAGTAAAAGCTCACACATCAGTGGAGTAGTAGTCGTTTGGGTCGGCTTCCTATCAGAATCAAGGACGTTACAATAGCCTGCATATGACATGTGTACTATTAAACGTTATTAACAATGTTTGGTTGGTCTATGTACTGCAATAGTACACTCTTCGGTTGATAGAACGTACTGTTTCCAGACTAGAGTGTAGAGAGTGAAGTTTCTCTGACTCTGCAAAGTTAATGCCTCACTGAAGCTTTCCACCAGTGGGATGCAAATGGAGATGAAGTTTCCATTCCTCACTCTTCAAAATTCGGAACCGCTATAGGCTAAAATCATTGTATCTATCCATTGAAAGTGACTCATGATTCGCAGGAGACTTCATGGCTTTATGCAAACCCTGTAAACAGAGTGAGTATTATGCTTAAAGTTTTGAATATCATTATCCTGGAGCTTTGAATTAAAATTAACCATCGGCAATTAGCAGAAATGCAGAAATTCACGTACTTGTTTAGTCGATCATATATTATTGTGATTATGAATATTGATTCATCAATATTCTAGTTTATATTTAACGCTAAAATAATGATTAATTTTATTTGAATTCATTGAACTATGATTATAATCCAAAGTTCTCTCTTTTGGGAAAGTGGATGGGCGGTTGGTAGTTTATTGTTAAAGGGGCGAACGCAGAGAAAGTGGTCGGGGTTTGGTAGGTGCGGGTCAGCAAACTGGAAAATAGCTCTGGCGCATCATTATTTTTGTTCGCGGACAACTGAAACGAGGGACATGTATTCGAGTGGAGCGTGGTTAAGCATTTTTGGCAGTTTGCCTATCAGCGGTGTATCATGTCGCTAAAATACACTTTTTTTCATCAAAACGGACCAGGTAAACCGTGAAAAAACTAATCTCGAGGATTATACTCTATTTTCATTATCTATATCTATATTATTGAGAGAATCAGACTGGTAGCGAATTATTTTGCGATGATTTATCAAAAATTCATATGGAATATTAATCCAGTTCTGAGTGATGCAAAAAAATCGATTAATTTCAGTTTTTGAGTTTTAAACATTTTGGTTTATAATGTTTCTAGAGTTCAGGTTGATGAAAAAATTTTTGGAAGTCGCTCAAAACTTAAAAAAATTTTTCCGAGTTATTTGATAAGCTTCGTGTTAAAAATCATATATATGCATGTATATCAGATCACATCAGACAATTTTATGTATCCATCATAAATTGTTCTGATAAAGCTGATATAGAACCTAATCTAGACAATTTTTATTTTATGTCACATATGGATAAAAAATAATCTGAAATGGCTATTTATGGATTTATCAGCCCACAAAAAAAATTTCTCAAAGGATTGCTAAATCAATGAATTTTTTCTCTATTGAAACAAATTCCTTTCTAAACTACGATACTTTTATCAAAGACGAAACGAAAATAAAATAGTAAATTTTTTAGCGCCACCCTAGTCTACTTTGTTGGACAGATTCCGTTGCGCTTGGCGTTTAATTGCGATCTTCTTATCAGGATCCTATCGCGAGGGAAAACGCTTCAACCTCTGTAATTTACCGGCATTAACTGAGAGCACAACCGGGACTCTGCTCCTGTTCAATCAATGTCGAAGGTAAACTAAGGTCTACACTTGAGCTGCAACAGTATCAAGTTAGACAAAGACACAACGACGTTGATTTCTCATTTACGAGTAGCGGTAGACCGTTCTGTCTCAGCGTCTTAGTGTCTTCTATTGAACTAAGGTTTGACTGGTTCGCGTGCTAAAACTGAACATAATCATCCTCATCGTTGATCCCAGGCAAGAAGAGCAAGCGTAACTTGTACCACTGGTGGAAATTCTGCCCGAGATACAAACCACTCAATTATTGCGTCTACTCAAGGGCAATTGAGATCAAACTGGTGGTGTCTCTTTAGAGTCATGAGGCGACTGCAACTCGGAAGAGCTCCTTCAAACTCGGGTTTGCACTTCCGCTGAACGCTCTTGAAAGGGAGCAGAGGCTAAGTGATAGAAGGCTCCATTGGTTTGTGAAGTGATATGCTCATGAGCGACCGTCAACACCGAGCGGATGATCAAACTGATCGGTTAGTGTACCGTGTAACCGTCTACGTGATATAGATATTGCTAGAGATATAAGTTTGCCTACCTGCCGGCTTGTGCCAATATCAATCGCCCTCAGGCTATGGGCTCTCGTTTACACTGATCGAGCTGCTGCGTGGAGGTTTAGTCCTGAAAAATCTGGATTATAGATAAGGGTCACTTTACCACGATTATTATCACGCCGTGGATTGCGTGTCGATAACATCTCATCGCTAACGCCTTAGAGCTGCCTTATTTTGAACGGAATTTTTCTAACAGCTGGTTAACGCTTGTTTTCCGTTTCGTTATTACCCTTTTTTGCAATTTTTTTGTGGCAGAGCATCCCAGAAAGCGATAAAATCCACGGTCCTGTTTCACATCAAAGTTTTACAACTTAAAATGGTCGTTTTGAGCAAGCAACTTTTGAACTCGCAATCAATGAAACATCACAAGTTTTGAAACACTAACAGAAAAATTAAATTAATTTGAGAAAAGCTTCAATTGAGTAGATTGTCTTAAAGAGATTTTCAATTTTGAATCAATTGCGACCTAATTGTTATGTATAATTACGCTCTTGATGAATTTACCATATGTTCGTCTCGAGTGAGCTTCTCACAAGATAAAAGTTTTAATAAATTTGGATTATCTCGAAAAACAAATACCTTAACCACCAGTCGGGTAGAGAAACCCGCTAAAAGGGAGAATATGAGGCGAATGAAAGGGGATATTGATACGGTAAATATAAATGAATGTGTATATATCTATATATATGTGTGTGTATGCACGGACGGGGATGGTGGTAGGGCATTAACCGATTAGCAACGTTCCTGCGATTTCTACGGTTCGACGGCGGACAAGGATCACGGTCCGTGGGAATTTGCATTATATTAAATCGATTGATCGCCCGGATTATAGAAAGGTGTTCTCTCGGGTTCTCTCTACCACTCGCAACGTCAAACACAATACCTTGGAGTGTAGAAGCTCTTACTCCTGGTACTCCAACAAGTACTACAAGTAGTACTCCTATAACTGGTGTTCCAGCTTCTGTTCCGGTAGTTCTATGCACCACCAGCATCAGCTGAAATGAGAGCCACTACTGGATGGTTGATGCTGGATGGTGGCATCGCAACCAGTCGACCGGCTCGATTGTGTGTTCGATTATAGTTGCATCGATGGATTGGATATGTGCTGGTGAAACCGAGTTTTACTGGATGGGAAATCCGAGGCACGTTCGTATAATCAGATGCATCGTTTATTATTTGATCCCAGAATCAGTCTCACGTGATAATTCAATCACTGTACAATGTTATCGAGTTTAATCAATGTGACAGATTGCGAGGAATTATTTATATTTTCATCAATCCTTTTCCTCTGCGCTCAGCGAGCTTTTTCAGCATTTTCATGCTGCTGTCCTCTCCCGTATCTAGACTTTATTCAATTTACAATTGCATCAGAGTGATTAAACAGGGTTCATGGTAATTAATGACTGTTAATTGGGAGTTGATGTTGCTTCAAATGGTAAACTTTGGATTTTTTTTTATTGATTCAGAATTCAGTAATTGCTGATAAAAAAATACTGGCTTGAATTGTAAAACTCCTGCAGTGAAAAAAAAAAAAAAAAAAAAACCATTTGGTTCAAGAGAAATATTTTTGTTTAAATTTGATATCAAAACTAAAAAAAAAGTTTGTTTCCTTCGAGGATTTTGTATTTAAAAAAAAAAAAGATTCTGCAATCGAAATAACAGAAAAAAAACACATTTTTTAATTGAAACCGGAGTATTATTTCTTGTTCGTATTCTTGAAGCTCGCCGGTAATATCTATAACTAATGTTATTGCAGAAAGAATTCTCGAATGGAAAACTTTTTTCATCATCCTATAGCTTAATTTTCGTGCTTTGATTATCAATTTTTCAAACAACTATTTGAAGCAAAATTCAAATTTAAAAAAGAATATTTCTTGAATCAAATCGTTTATTTTTTTCTTCCCAGCGTATAGTTGATTCTATAATAACTACGTGCTGAAAAAAACGACTTTCATATGGGTCTAAAAAATTAACGATGTTAGCAGTGACTGATTGAAATGAAGAACCGATTACAAATGATACAGCGATTTGACATTCATCTTCATTAGGGTGATTCAAAAAAAAAGAATATTTTTTTTTTCGTTTGGTACTCTGAAAAATAGGTTCCTAGACACCTCTAAGAAAGCCTCTCCAAGCATGAGTTCTTAATTGTAACGGGAAGGTCCTCCTTCTTACAATTCTTTATTAGAAAGTTTAAATTCATTTCTGAATAGAAACATTTTTAAACTGTAAATTGCCTTCGCCATCCACCTAGCATGATGAATTGCACCAGGACGTTTGAAAAAAATTTCTTCTTGAGGCATTTCTCCAAGGAAAATCAACGACAATTCCAACAATTCTTTATAGTCATCTCGGGGTTGTAGTAACTATCAAAAACAATTAAAAATTTGTCAGAAACAAGAAAATTTTTTTCTTAAAATCGCAGTTAAATCATACCTGTAAGGATTGTGCAATTAAACTAGATATTTCATTTTTTTATCCAAAATGATATCAGCAACAACAGTATCTTCAATTCCAGATTTATAATTAGTTTTATTTATTTCATCCCATGATTTTTTAAATCTTCCGAACATTGGTACGTTTGGCCCAGATGACACAGGCCAATATACTTCAAATGCACTTCTCAATATGATCTCAAAAATGTGGTGACGACATGGTAACCAGATTAACTCTCTTCCCAAAGTCTTTTCAATTGCCTTACATGTACCGTTATGAATTCCTGTATAAAGAAAATAGATAACTATCGTTAAATTTAATATTTTCAACAAATTGTAGATTATATTTAAAATCCAAATGAGTAAATAATTCTCAATAATTTCAAAAGTGAAATTCAGTAAGCAATAAAAATTAAACTAGAACGTTAATAATTAAATATTTTTTAGATTAAATTATCATTGATAAGTTACCTGTATTAACTGCCGTCGTGTCAAAACACATCGCCTTAACATAATTAGTAATACCCCATTCACTCAATGTCGATAAAATGGCTGATGTTTGATTGTCTGCCGTCCCAGAATTCATTTTTGGAACCCCAAGTAATTGTTCGGTACCAAATGCAGTTAAAATAACTGGTAGCCGTTCCACAGATTTTGATCCAACAAGGTCATTCAGCATTTTTCCGTCCCAATGCACAACGTATTTATCGTGTGTCTTAAAGTTGTCATTAAGTCCTTTAGCAATGTCTTCTCTTTGAAGCATACGAGCTCGTTGAATTGAACTATAACTGAGCGTTGTATCTTCAATTTTAATACCTACTGCTAGTAAAACCGGAGCAATAATAAACATCGCATTTCTACTGCTGACATTAGCTCGGTCGAGTCCAAAAATGACTTCAGGAGTTAAGACATCAAGTTTTGCTCGTTTTGTCGGAATTGGAGGTTCATACTCTGAATCAGATCCAAAATTTGTAACTCCACTTAATGTATACGTAGAGAACGACTCTGATTTTTCACTTGGAACAATCGCATGACTGGTAGACGGTTGATCTAAGTCTGGAATAAGATCTGTTTTATAAATTAAACGAAGAAAATGTATAGAATTTATTCATTTTGATGACAAATAATTAAGAAAGGACTCCAAAAATTGTCTAGTCAAATGTCATCTAGTCATCTATGAAAAGTTACACTACTACCTGACTTTATAATAATTAAATATCTCAGATACTTACTACTCTCATCTATTCCCATCATAGTTGTGGTTAAGTTTGATACAGGTACATTATTAGAAAGAATCTCTTTATGGGTACCGAATTTTTGATCCAAATACAACTTTCTAATATTATCATCAAGCACTTTTAAGGATTTTTCGCTCACAATGTCGAATAATTGTTCAAGATCAGTCTGAAATTTCATTTCCTTTTGGTTTTGCGCTGAATTCTTTTTATCGAAATTTTTTTGTAATTTTAACCATTGACTGTGATAGCGAAGAAATTTTTTGACTGCATTAGGAGCTCCACTAGTTGGAATCTGATTTTTTCTCCACAGTTCAATAACTTGGTCAACTGAATTTTTAGCACTTTGTTTGATTGAATACTTTAAAATTTTAAGTTGGTAGAAAAACACACGCATAACCTCTTTCACTTTTGGTAACTTACGTTCCGAAATTCTTTGTAGAGGTATTCCGATAAAACGTATTTCTTTATTCATTGTAGGTAAATTGATGATAAATAAATTTATGTGATGATTATAAGACTTATTTAAAATGAATTATTTTATTACGTATTCAAGATGATCAGTATTAGGAACACTGAAAATACGGTATTAAATGGGTAGATACTGAAGATAGTTGAGAGTAAAAACATAGATGGCGTTAGTTTCAGAAGACAAACAGAAGAAGAAATGGAATTCAAAACAAAAATCCCCTCGAACGAAAATTTTATGTATATTTTGTGAAAAACAATTTAAAAATACGCACTGAACAAATTTCATAATAATAAATGACAACGCGATTAAGATTTTAAATTATTAAAGATAAAATTAAAAAAATATTATTAGAATAAAAACTTTCAAATGAATTTTTGAACAGAAAACATCTATAGGAGTTGCTTTTATAATAAAAACTCAAATTTGTCTAAATTTCCTTGAAACTCACAGAATAAATTGAAATTTTTCGAATTATTGATCAAAAACTAGAAAAATTGATATGCATTGATGTTTGACGATGAATATCTCGTAAACGCTCAACTTGATCGAAAAATCATAAGAGACCATTTTTATAGAGCAGTAAATTTCCTACAAAACTATGAGTTTCATCATTCATAATGATTTTTTTCATTGAGTTATAAAATTCATAAGAAATAAAAAATTTTCCCAAAAATAATCAAACTTTAACCGTTAATATCTTTTAAACGGTTGGGTTTACGAAAAAATCGTAAGAGACCTTTTTGTAGAGCATTCAATTTCCTACAAAATCTAAGAAACAAGATATTTTTTCAAGTAGTTGGAAGCGAGATATAAATTTTTCTATCTGATAATAAGAAAAAATAGAAAACTGTAAGAAGGAGGACCTTCCCGTTACAATTAAGAACTCATGCTTGGAGAGGCTTTCTTAGAGGTGTCTAGGAACCTATTTTTCAGAGTACCAAACGAAAAAAAAAATATTCTTTTTTTTTGAATCACCCTAATCTTCATACTCTACAATTTCAATTTCGCTGCAACAACGTAGCAGATCATCACTAAATAATCTTCGATACTGATGGATGACACATAATCCCTTCAAAGCCCAGAAACTGATATCAAAAAACGTAAAACTCGATCAGACAGCGAGCGACGAAGCAAAGAAGAGAAATCGATGTCGCAAGTAGTTTTTAATTGTCGAGTGTGATATATCACAGGATCATGCTTCAATTTATTCGTACCATGATTATCGTATCAACGAATAATAAAACCCATGTCTTAAGGATCTTGTAAGCTCAAGCTATGGCGCAGTCCCCTCAAAGGTAGGGCATATCTCCTTCAGTTGGCGAGTGGAGTAAGAGCGCTAATTACTTTGTTCGTATAAATTAATTTTCACGACGATCACACTGAGCGACGGTTTAAGATTAATTAATGCTCGGTCGGACGGCCAAGTTATTGATCTAGACTAGCTGTGGCATTTTATCAACGGATTTTATCATACTGGACTAAGAAAATTACACTGGCTGATTGCCTAGAGTTTATCTGGTGGGCCAGGTCCTTGATGAATGATTGCCACCGGCAGTCAGTTCTCATGCATTTCTTCTCCAGCGTTTTTCATTCACCTTCTTATTTTTTGAGTTTTCTTTTTCTCGCTCATCCTCTTTCACAAGATATTAGTCTCCTAACAGAGTGTATCTTGCATTTAAAATCTTAGGCGCAATAATTCACTCGCGAATTGCCAGAGACACTTTCACTTATCTCTTGTGCAAAGATAGCGTCGGAAAAATAAATACGACTCTCTAGAATACACATTTAATGGGTTGTTTTAAAAATCCCGTGTGACAGTGAGTCATCACAGTTGGATCCAGTCCCAGAAGGTCTTTTGTTGCCATCAGGATAATTATCGTTATTCTGGTGGACGAGACAGCGCTCGAGATAGATTGCCAACTGGCATGCAGACCTTTGATACACCTCGACTATTTTATGTTTGAGATTGCTATCACTCATTTTTGATAGCAATTCAACTAAAATCAATGCTTTGTATCATACCAAAAGAAATTTTCTTTTAAAATACTGTAATTGTGAAGTACTTTACGACTCTTGATCTAATTTAAATTACTTTAATAATTATTCACAAATATAATGTACAAAAATATTATTTGTAATGTAGAGTACTGGTAAAAAATAATTAACGTTAAAAATTCCTAAAATCAATAATTATTATTCAACATTTGATCTTATTAAAAAAAAATCTATTTTTTCCAAAATAAAACCTATAAAATTTATAATAATATTTCCATTTATAGTATGTAATATAATTAAATAAAGAGGGGTACTCAAAATTAGACAATTAGTTAATTAAAATCGATATATTTTCCACATAAAACAACTTCCATGCGGAAACCAGCCTTCATATCGTGCAAAAGAAATCCCTTGGACAGATTATCCAAAAAAAAAAATTCCTTCAGTGAATCCCAGATTTCATAAAAATAAAAAAAAGACTATCGTTGTACGTTGGGAAAATGTTGAATTGCCAGCGGTTAATACGTTGAATGTCAGATCTGGCCAATTCAGGAAATTGAGTCATCCCATGTGTTCTCGCCTGAGGGCTTCTACTCCCTATTTCCAAATAAATGAAAAAATGAAGCTCCATATACTTGGGTCGTCGGAGGCTGTACAACTACGAGCTATCGAGGAAAGTATGAAAGCTTTTGTGAAAAAAGCTCCCGGGCATTTCCGGATTACGACCATCAACCACTTTTCCAAGAGCCTTCAGACAGATAAAATTATATATCGGCTGATGGGAAACTGCGTGATGGACAGCGACTTTAACCCGTCAAAATGGGCGAACCTCAGCTTTAATCCCAACAAAAGCTATTGCCTTTTTCGCTGAGGAAGGCTATTCAAACACACAGCTAGTTTTACTTTTCTACCGCTGTAATTTCAAGATTAGATAATAATTTTCCTAGACACGCTTTGACAAGTGATATTGCCCATTTTCATACAAAGTCTAATATGGATTGATGTAGTCATATGAAGCCAAATTATGCCATTGTTTGCAAATTCACTCAAAAAATATTGACAAAATTTTTTTGTCTAATTTTAAAATTTATTTGTCACTTCAAACTAAAAAATAATGTTATGTTAATTTTTTAAATTTCTAAATACACAACTAGTAATTTTTAAACGAATAAACAATATCTATATTTTTATTTATGAATCAAATAAAGAATTCAGAAAATTTTTTTCGAGTATCTGAAATTAGAATCAAATTTTGTTTGTCACTCATTTCCATATGAATTACGAAGATCAAGGAGTTTTTTCTATTTAAAATTTACAAAACTATCTTTGCTTTGTAGCACCAGTAAATTTCAAAGGGTCAAAGATTTTTTAACTTTACACTCGTACTTAACAAGTTTTTTTTTTTTCAGTTTCGCTTTACTATTTGAAATAATTAAAAGTCATGTAAATCCTCCTCCGCTTTAACTATTCATATTATATTCCTTCTACTCACATTACATAAGGGTAAATAAAATAAATGGAGGACCTAGCAAACGTAATATTGCGTTACAATATATAAAAAGGGTGAAAATACTTGTAAGGTAAATTTATTCCAGTGGTTCATCACAGCCGAGCATAAAATCTAAATAAATTAAAAAGGTCAAGAGATCCGGTGGGGAGCATGCGATAGACAGCTTTCTGGGCAGTAAAATTAACTCTGGCTTCTACCTCCCGCCTGAAATAGCTGTGTATGAAACTAAACCAACCACGGAAATGTCAATACACCAAACTATCTTAAGCTCTCGCAGAGCTTTAATCCTTTCACCAGCTGGAGGATGTTATGCAGCCACTGTACGATGAATTATCCAGAATTCTCTTCATATTCTCGCGCTGCTAAACAGATTGCAGCCTAAAGGATCTCCAGTCTATACCTTCACTATTATATCTGCTCTGCCGTCACTACCTCCAAGTATATACCCAATAAATACCAGCGTTATTGCATACCATAGACGAATTAACTGCGATGAACAACCGCTTGCCATTTACACGTAAACTATCTCTCAAGATTCTCGAGACCTTTAATGTATCAACTTACATACCTCTACGGTGACATACTCATTTTTAGTGGATTGTATCATCAATAATCTAATGAGTAGAAAAAATTCAAAAGTACACTGCTCGAAAATCATTTAATTTTCCAATTTTCATAGAAAAATTGCCTCAAGCTATATGCGGCTTCATCTGGTCATGTTTGAAGGGGAAGAAAGAAAATTACATTCTTTATCATAATTAATATATTGAATAAAAATTGGATTGGAAGTTAATCAAAATCAAATCACTAATAGATAAGCTCCTGAAAATAGTAAAAAAAAAAAAAATATTTTTTTGCTGCTTTAAAGTTCTCATCAATCATAAAATATATCTAGAGTTATGACTAAGTAGTAGAAATTTTATTGGAGCGAGAGAAATGATGAAAAAAGGAAATTTGTTGGGGTCAGACCGTTTTGAATTATCTTTCCGTTGATAAAATCGTCTAGATATATTTGATAGCATTCTAGAATTTGTTTTTTGGAAAAAGCAATTAGAATTTGTTTTTTAGCAAAAAAAATGTACTATTTTATACGTGCGAATTCCATCAGCTTGACATACTTTATCTGATATAATATTTATCAAAAATAAATAAATAACTAAATAGCCTAGCTATAACTCGCGGATATTGTGTCGATTAATAATGCCTCGAACGGGGTACCGTTTATCTGGATAAATTGGCCAATTTATAAAGCTCCGGTGATTGAGATCGCGGTGAGTAAGCGCTTAATAAAATAATTACGACTTGTTACCTTGTACTTGCACTAG